>NC_081413.1:159152848-161643550 GCF_030272615.1 Cryptomeria japonica
CATGGCGCCCTAGTCCTAATTAGTACCAAAGTGTGGTGCCCTAGTCCTACCCCTATTTAGGGCTAGGATAAGATGCCACGTGCATGGGAAAAATCAAAAAATAATGCAATTCATGAGGGGATTGAGCATAATCAGGTCCCAATTAGGCCAAGGGGTGCAAATGCTAAGGTAGGGACCCAATGCGGTCAAAATTGTACAAGTGTGCAATCTTAGGATGCTACAAGCGTGTTTCAAGAAAATTTGTAATTTTTAAACATCTCTTCTTCCTTTATTGTATTATTAAATTATAGACATTTTATATATGCACTGGAATACATCTACCTAGTTTAAGTTGGATACTGAATGTTGGTTACATATGGTATCAGAGCCAGGTTTGACACTAAACCTATGGCTCACCACCACAATTCTAGGATAGTAAACTAAAATTAAGCCTTTTGGTTTTTTAACAAGATGTGGATTCGAACCACATAACAGAAAAGAGCTCATGATCCGGCCTACTCCCAACTCTGGAGAGTAACGAATCTCAAGCATGATTATTCATGCTTCTCACCGCCCTCTAACAATGAAATCCTAGCTAATGCAATAAAAAGATTGAAAAGGAAGAGACAACCCTAGACTGCTTCTAGGAGAGTAACAGTGAGAACCAAAATCCTGGCCAACAAAGCGCCAAAAAACAACAACAAAACATCAAACCTTGTAACTAAAAATGAGTTTGTAGACTCAAAGGAAGTTTGGGTACCCACTTCAGGTTTCTGATTAGTACCTTTCTCAGAATTGGAAGGGTAGGAAGAGCCCATAACTGCATCAAATTGTAGCTCTTAGAAAGAGCCTTGCTTTTTACATAATGTAAAAAGCAATTTTGGTGTGCACAATAGCAATAAAATTTTAATTTTATTGTGTGCAAATTCTTGTTTCAGTTACTAACTTTTAATTAATGAAAAGCAGATGGAATCTAAAACTGAATATTAATGTAATCAATAGGTTAGTCAAGAAACACTAAGATTTCCCATAACCAAGAGGGCAAAGGAGAATCTAGACCCCCAAAGACTCCAATTGCCAAGCTAGATAGGCTTATTCACATAGTGGAAGACACTCAAAATAGGCTCTGAGTTTTGGAGCAGAGGGGGGGAGGTCACAAAAAAACTCATAATGAAGAACATGAATCTCGATCTAGAGATAGGCAATTAGAATAGGAACACACTCATCAGAGTGAGTTTTGAGGAACTCAATCCCATAACCTAAATAAGAGAGATAAACAAGTAGTGGGTGCAATCTCTGATGATATGAAGAAGGTTAAGCCCCCTCAGTATGACAGATTAGAGGGAGGAGATGTTGTAGAGGCATGGCTAACCAGTATGGAAAAGTATTTCAAAATTCGAGACTACACTAAAAACATGAAAGCAATATGGGGGGCTTCCCAGCTAACCGGAGAGGTTGCCAATTGGTGGGAAAATAAGAAAGTTGAACTTGGTTTAAGATCAGCTAGCGTAAAATGGGATAAGTTTATAGAAATTTTAAGACAAAGATGGTTGCCTCAATTGTTCTTTGAACAAAAGCTGACAGACTTCTAGGATTTGAAACAAGGGGAACTCTCAGTACATGCTTATTGCGAGAGGTTTACCCATTTACTAAAGTATGCACTGCAGTTCCAAGGTGATGAGAAATATAAGATCAAAAATTTTATCATGGGCCTTACTAATCGCATAGGGGGGTTTGTAGATGTCTTATCCCCTTTGACCATGGACGAAGCCTACGACAAGGTTGTCCGATGGGAATAGAAGCTTTGTGAGGATGATTCTATAAGGGACAAGAATAGAAAGAAGGGAAACTCGACACAACCTTCTCGGACCTTCAAGAGAAAGGGAGATAAATATGGGTCAAGTAATAAAAATAGTAAAGGATTCAAAGGAGGATGACAGGATAATCGAGGGGATGGAAAGGGATTTGGTAAATCTAAGAGAGAGAGTGAGGGAAATAGCAACAGAGCATAAAAGAAAGGACCCTCAGGGGGATGTTAAACTTGTGGAGGCGAGCACTATGTCAATCAATGCCCAATGAAACAATATGGAGGGAAATAGTAGAGGGACCCTCTACCACCTCAGTAGAGAACTTTCTAGTAGACGATTCATGCAATAGTGGAAAATCAACAAGTAGAGTACCAGTTTACTCTTGTGGAAACCCCAAGTACAATTTATGGTTTTCATGTTACAATACTAATTAGATACAGGAGCTACTGAAAACTTCATTTATCCTAATTTGTTTAGTAAAATTTTGAAAAGAGTTGGCTTCATCGATAACTCTTGGTTTATTGAGTATGCAAATCAGTCAAGAGCTTGGGTAGAGTAGTGCCTATTTGGGGCAAGGGTTGAATTTTCTAGCTTCACCACTGAAGTTGACCTCTTTATAGTACCTTTAGGTACCTATGATGTCATACTAGGTATGAAATGGTTGGTGCAACATAAAGCTAGGATCAATTGTTATGAAAAGACAGTTGAGTGCTTACATGACTTAAGTAGTAAAGTATTCTTGCAAGGCACCTATCGAGAGGTCAAACTACGGCAACTCTCTGCCATACAATTCAAGCGAAGTGAGAGGAAGGGTTGTCAAGTGTTCGTAGTTAAAATGAAGGAAATCATTGACTCCAAAGATGTTAGATATCAAGATGACATGATGATGTTTGAAAACAGTTATCATCATGGAGGAGAATCTAGTAGGAGTGGGAAACCAGAAGTGTCATTTGGGGAAAGGTATCCTTATCTTTGAAACTACCAAGATGTGTTTCCAAAGGAACTGCCAGAGTTGTCACCCAAAAGGATATTAAATTTCTCTATCAAATTGGTTGCACAGGTAGCCCTAGTATCAAAGGCCTATCGCATAACAATAGTCAAGAAGATGGTGTTAAAAGAATAGTTGTAAAAGCTTTTAAGGGTTTGATTAGACCTATTGTGTTATCATGGGGGGTGCCAGTGACTTTTGTCAAAAAGAAAGACAGAACCCTATGTCTCTGCATCAACTATAGGATGTTAAACAAGACATAACCCTTTGTCTCTGCATCAACTATAGGATGTTAAACAAACTAACCATCTGAAATAAATACCCCTTCCCCCAAATCGATGATTTATTTGACCAAATGTGTGGGGCTAGAGTATTCTCCAAGATAGACCTGCTCTCAGGGCAACACCAGTTGAGATTAAGAGATGGGGATATCCATAAGACAACCTTTAGGACTCGTTATGGGCATTACAAGTTCATTGTCTTACCATTTGGGCTTACCAATACCTCGGTTGCCTTTATGACCCTAATGAACAGTGTATTTCATGACTACCTCGACAAGTTTATCCTGGTCTTCTTAGATGATATCTTGATATATTCCAGGAATGAAGATGCACATCTCTAACATCTGCACATTGTTCTTTAGTGCTTGCATGAAAACAAGTTGTACGAGAAGTTTACCAAATTGTACTTTCTTTCATAAAGAAGTACAATACCTAGGGCACATATTTTTAGCTAAGGGAACAACAATAGATCCAACAAAAATTATTTGAAGCAATTTTTGAGTTGCCAACTCCAAGAAACATGCACAAAGTGAGGAGTTTTATGGGTCTAGTAGGATATTATAGGAAGTTCGTAATGAACTTCTCACACATAGCTTACCCCATCACATCACTTCAGAGGAAAAGGGAGAGATTTGAGTGGATTGAAAAGTGTCAAAAGGCTTTCGAACTCCTAAAAGAAAAATTGACCACGACACAATTTTAAAAGTGTTTGGTCCCAAGGGCCATTTCATGGTAGTAACTGATGCATCAGGGGAAGGACTAAGCAAAGTCCTAATGCAGAATAGATAGGTTATAGCCTATGAATCCCATAAGCTTAAAAACTATGAACAAAATTATGCACCTCATGATCTGGAGTTTGCTGCAATAGTATATGCCTTACAAATGTGGCGTCACTATTTGTTAGGCAAACCATTTGAGCTTTAGTTTGACCACCAAGGTTTGAAATATATTTTCACTCAACCCAATCTCAATGCACAACAAAGATGGTGGTTAGAACTAATCTCCAACTATGATTTTGAGATTAACGACATCAAAGATAAAGAAAAGCGGGTGGCAAACGCCTTAAGCCATTGATGCCACATTAATGCAATGACTACAGTGCATACTGATTTCAAGACTTGTGTGCTTTAATAGTTAAACGGGGATAAATACTACCAACAAGTAAAAGAAGCCCTACAACTTAACCCTCAAGATCCAAGATATGAGGGTTTCTGAATAGGAACTAATGGATTACTAAGGTATCAAGGCAAGATGTATGTACTCGAATCTTCCAAATTAAGGAATTTAGTGTGGAAAGAAGTACACTCAACACCCTACTTCGAACATCTAGGAGTTACTAAACTCCTAAATGATACTAAACCCTTGTATTTCCGAAAAGGAATGAAAAAAGATGCTCCCAAAGGGTTAAAGTAAAGCATCAACGCCCTATAGGGTTATTACAACCCAATGTAGTTCCCGCCTAGAAATGGCAAATAATCACTATGGACTTTGTCCAAGGATTGTCTATGTCCAAGAATAAACATAATGTCATTTTGGTAGTGGTTGATAAATTAACCAAGGTAGCTCACTTTATACCAAGAAACCTAACAGATGAGGCACCTACTATTGCCTACAAGTTTGTACAAGAGATATTTTTTATGGGATACCTGAAACGATTATTTCAGATAGGGATGTCAGAATGACATCTAGATCCTAGCAAACTTTGTTTGCAACTTTAGGTACTCAATTGAATATCAGCTTCGCATATCACCCAAAGACAAATGGCTACACAAAAAAGGTTAATTAGGTGTTAGAGGACTTTCTAAGAATGTACTACATGGATCAGCAATACAAGTGGGAAGCTTATCTTCCCTTAGTTGAGTTTGCCTATAATAATTCCTATCAGACATCCATTAATATGGCACCCTTTGAAGCACAATATGGAAGAAGGTGTAGAAATCCTATCAATTGGGATAAGCTAGAACATAGGATAACCCTCGGTCTAGAAATGCTCCCATAAATGGAAGAGCACGTGAGGCTGATCAGAAAAAAAGTGAGCAGAAGCTAATAATCTAAAGAAAAGCTATGCACATGCAAAACAAACTCTCGGGCAATTTGAAGTGGGAGAGAAAGTGCTTTTATGATTTGAACCCAACAAAAGTGCCATTACATTTGGAAAGTTTTCCAAACTTGCACCTCGATATGTAGGACTATTTGAAGTCCCGAAGATCGTGAACCCAATCACTTATAGAGTTTCTCTACCACCAGCTCTTGCCTGGTTACATGATGTTTTCTACCTAAAGAAGTGTGTGTGTGTGTGTGTGTGTGTGTGTGTGTGTGTGTGTGTGTGTGTGTGTGTGTGTGATTGATTGGAACTCCTTGTAGGTATTGATGTGTGTGTGTGTGTGTGTGTGTGTGTGTGTGTGTGTGTGTGTGTGTGTGTGTGTGTGTGTGTGTGATTGGAACTCCTTGTAGGTACTGATGTGTGTGTGTGTGTGTGTGTGATTGATTGGAACTCCTTGTAGGTACAGGACCCAGGGGTGGTCATGATCGAGCTAGTCAGGGTGCTCAAGGTACGCAAGCGTTGCTTACATAATAGAGACGTCACTTAGTGAAAGATCCAATGGGATCAATACTCTAAGGATAGTGTCACATGGGAAGACTATAATGAGATCCATCAAATATTCCCTCATTTGTTTAATGTGTATAACACTTGAATTTGTTCTCTTGTTATGTTTGGATAAACAATTTTGAATTTCATGTTTCTATAATGATTCTTTAAATCATCGAGGATGATGATTCACAAGGGGAAGGATATGTTACATCTCACTTAAGCCCTAGATATTTTGATGTTATTTTATGCATTAATACTTGTTTCTCTGTATAATGAAATGATGATTTGCAAAAAATATGTTGATGATTTAGTTTTAATCATTGTGGAATACATGTGTATGTATGTATGTATGTATGAATGATTTAGTTTTAATCATTGTGGAATACGTACATACATACATACACATATATATGGCATAATTATGTATGTCATAGTTCGGAGTTATGCTTCTTGAACAAGATCACATTTTATTAAGCATCATTTTAATATATTCCAACAGGTTCAAATGTAAGTTAACCCGCTTAAGTTTAAGACCACCATAGTGGTAGAGTCATAAATGGTGGCATTCTGGACAAGATCGAAATGAAATGAAATTCAAATTGAGGGGAATTAATCTAAAATTGGCCAAACCGTTTCTTTACGCAAGATATAGAGGTCTTTCGAATCTGTAAGGCATTAACATTACGCTTTGAATAGTATTTTTCTGGAAAAATACACTTGAACTCTTTTATTGGGAAACATATATTGCATTTAGTTTTATTGTTTTGCTTGCACCGTGAGCTGGAACTTCATTGGTCTAGCGGCGCTATTGCGTAGCCAACTAGTGGAAGCTTAAAAAGAAATTGTGAGTGTTAGAATTTCTGAAAAGGAAGCACCACAACAAATCATACCTTTCACTACTTAAACCAAGTCATGTTTCACATATACTAGAACGACTATAACATTCTTTTACATGCTTCTTTATTATGAAAGGAAAGAACTCTTGTGTTTCTTGAATTAAGCAAACTATTTCTTTATTTGAGTTGAAGTTTTAAAGAATAGGAAATACATTGTAGTCATAGCTTCATATAACATACAAATGAATTAAAAATGAAACCAAACCCTATTAGATTGGGTTCATTTGATTTGTAGAGATATATCAAAGAAAACAATTGAGTTAGACTAGTTAAGGCAGTAACGTATCTCAGAATTTAGTGAAGTTCGTAGTATAAAAAATTGGAAATATTGTTTTGAACATAAAATGCCAAGGGTCACGATTACATGAGTGATATCTTCTTTATATTATTTTGTTCTTTAAATTGAATTAATGAAAATCTTAAGGGAGCTCAAATAAGAATACTAAATCAAATAGTTGAGGCAGAATTGAGGTAGAGGCTACCTTTAGAAATGCTCTCTGAACTACTAATCAAACTTATGTGAGTGATTTGTTTCCTGTAAGAAAAGAACGAAATTACCTTAGTATGAATAAGGTTGTATGGGCAGTATAGCAACTCTTCATGATTACAAATATTTAAAACATTTAGAGTAGTGATCACATGTATTTACATAGTGCATGTCACAACTATCATAGATATGAGAGTTAACAATAAGGTGCCTAACTAATCTCCTTCATGCCTAGTCAACTAATACAAGACGAAGAATGAAGTAGCGAACCATGAGGGTTTAACCTTTTTCCTCTATAAACAGTAAGTTGTATACTTCATACTAAATAAAGAAATAAGTTCTTCAAAACTCAAGAAGAGGCAGATAATCCAACCAGTATGAACAAGCTATAACACTCAATAGAGAACTATTGTTTTTACTTGATTCTTGTGTGTGTTATAATTGGATACCATGTTGTAAGATAATTGGCCATCCATAAGTTAAACCTTCCTTGCAAAAGATCTTGTCCTAAAAGTTCAATTTGCAGCCTACTAGGGTGATGGACATTGACTTCATGCATTAGCGTGATTGAAATTACATTAAAACCTTTGGCCAAGGTGATGTTACTTACTATGAGCGTTAGTCAATTCTTTAATCTAGATATACAACTTGGTCAAAGGCCATACTAGTTAAGGGTAGCCTATAGTGTGTGAGCAACTAGGGATTATGTAGGGTTAAATGTCAGCCTCAGATGGTATGAATCCAAGTTATTGTTACCTCCCTACGAAGGGTTAGACCTTTCCAATAGGAAATGGCATCGGGGACTAGTACGTCCATGGTTGGGCGGAAAAGCATTATGATGATACTTTCCCTCTCCCAAACATTGAAACAGCTAATTGAAGGTCAAAATGTGTTTCAAGAAAATCTATAATCTCTAAACCTCTCTTCTTCCTTTATTGTATTATTAAAATGTAGACATTTCATATAAGCATTGGAATACATCTAGCTAGTTTAAATTTTTTGTTTAAAAACAATTATTATACTTTCGGTTTCACTATTTCATTTTCAAAAGATGATAGTTGATGTGAGTTTTATTTCCTTTTCATTTCAAAAGTTGTTATGCATAGAGAATGATTGTTACATGAATTGAAGGCAAGTCAAGGTTTTGAAGATGGGGTGATGTTGGTAGGAAAACAAAATGTAGAAAAACTTTTAGGGAACATGTCACATCTTGTCGCATCAAGCCTGCAGAGCTTAGGAATTGAAACATGGCATGTAGATTAGGGACTGTAAGTATGTATCATGTCCCATCTCATTAATACAAATATAGTGTAAGATGTGATCACCAATAATGAGGATATATGAATGATGTAATGATAGAGAGATGGAATATATAAAAAGGAATGCAATAGAAGATACGGTATGAATGTATAGAAGAATATAAGGAGTTGTAAAAATGTATATAAGATATTGAATGAATACAAATGATATAACTATTTTTTGTCTCAATATAATGTGTTATGTGTGTATTAATATTTTGTTAAATAGATAATCTTCTGCCCAGATCTAATTCTCTATTCTCTTAATAGGACTAAGTCTGGGGATAAGACTACAACACTAGAAAGTCATTAGGCTTCAAAACTCCAATATGTGTCCCCATATTTCTTGCTAACTCTCACCTTGATGTCTAGAACCTACAATTGAAAAGAGGTAGTGCTAATAGATGTCAATGAAGAGTTTGTTAGAATGGGATTGTTCTCCTTTGGTCATGTTGGTAAACAGATCCGTCACTTTGAAATGTTCTACTATGTGCCCAATGGAGGAGTGACCAAGAAAAGGTTCCCAACAGTTGGATAGATCATTCTTTGGATACGATCTTCCTCTGTGTTTGAGAGGGGCAACTCCCTCATATGATAGGGGTATTTGTATTTTTAAATATAATTAACTTGAGAAGGAAAAGGGGAACATAACTATCAATGAAATTTAAAGAAATCTACACAACAAACATACGATTTTCATTTAGATTTCATTGATTTCTAAACTTATTACTATCAACTCTAGATCACGCATAAGAAAATAGTGAAATGAAACATTAAAGTTTGCATGACACCTATATACTCCAAAGATACCAAAGAAGTCTATAATGTCATATGACCATTGTCTTCATGAAACTGGGAAAATAATTTGTAAGCTTGTTATTTTAATATCATACGATAGTTACATAACATTGAGAAAATGAATACTTAACAATCATGGAAACACTTCCAATTTGCTTTGTATTCAAAAGATGGAGTTATACAATCCAAAATTTTAGCTGTCCCAAAACTCACAAAGTCCAAAATGTCCTTCTACAATCTATATTTCTAATATTTATAACCTCTCATGAGTAACTACCTAATAACCAACTTCAATCTTGAGTTAATAACTAACTCTTTTTTGCGTAAATTACAATGAGTTAATAACTTAAACATTTATGTGCAAAAAAAGTCAACCTTCTAACCTTTGACTCCATGAGATAGAAAATCTCAATTTATACAATAAGACTGAAAATAAAACTTGAGACTAACTAATCAAAACACAACAAAAGAGAATATACAAAGATAAAAGCATGATATTAATTCTCAATATCATGGAGAAGTGTGCTGGTTGATTACTTGATCCTGTTGAACTGGTGTTTTAGTCTTGAACAACCTGTATGCTTTGAGAGCATCTACCATGAAGTTGTATCTGGGAATGATCACATTGTTTATTTTCAATTTGGCAGTAGCTTGGCCATCCTGAATGTCAATCAAATTGTGATAATATGAAGGCATGTAACAAGCATCCAAGGCAACTAAGATGATATTGAGTCTCTTCATTCTATCTACATCTGAAACCTGCACATCTACTAATTCAGTATTGATTATGTCATGAAACTTGCTTAAGAGCACTTGACTGTCCATTTGTTGAAATTGCTCCTTTACTGATATATCACCAATAATATTCATTGTGTCCTCTATTACCTTCATTTTTGTTTGTTCACAAGTTACCAAGTTTTTTTGATACTCACCCAGGCATTGTTTGATATTCTCCAATTTCCAACTTATACTCTTGCACCATGCACTGGATTGATTTTCTTCTTTATGAGAGAATACTTTCTCAACAATGAGTACATCCATATCTATTTTAGCTATTCTTTGAAATTATTTCAAAGTATCTTGCCAAGACATTTCTTGTTCTTTGGCATTCTTCAATTCTGTAGCAATTTCTTGTTCCTGTACATAAAGTTTCATATGAACATCCTTGGCTTTTTCGATGAAGTCTAATGTCTCTAACTTTATTTGATTAATCCACTCCTCTAATATTCTACTATGTTTCTTGCATTTGTGTATATCTTGGACATCACCTTCTTTTCAATAATTCCTTTAGTGTGTATTAATGTCGAAGTTGATGCTAACTCCAACTATGTATCTGAAGAATCCACAATGGATTTGATATAGTATGAAAGAACATGTATCTGTTGCTTTAGTTGATCCTTTGTTTCCTTATCTTTGTTTGCTTTGTCAACAAGAATAGTTGCTGAAATTTGAAAATTATGAACAGCTCCCTCATGTGTTGTAGGTCCTAAATCTACCCGTGTCATATTAAAATCTGCCTTATTAGCTTCACTTGCATCTTTTTCAACAATAGGTTGGGCTACCTCAACACATAAATTTCCTGATGAAGGAATAATTCCCAATCTGGATGCAAATTTTATTTTCTTGGGTGTGGTCGTCTTGTGAAGTGCATTTGCAACCGCATCAAAACTAGGAGCTATCAATTGAATAGTTCTATTCTTATTCTGCAAGCTCTGTTGTAACTAAAATGATGAAGATGATGGCAATGATTCTTGATTATTCACAAATGTTGAGGTTAAAGATGTTGGATTGTTTGGAAAGATTGGAGATTGAACTTCAGTGTGGACATCATTTATTTCAACTTCTTCATGAATAGAAAAATCATCATGTTGTGGTGATGAAATAATGATAGAAGGTGAAACAGAGGGAATTTGTTGATTATCAATACTGGGAGGATGTTGAGGCGACATACTTTCCAACTCAGCTTCTAGCTCCTGGGCAAGATTCATTGTCTTTTCTTGTATCTTTGACCTCTTTTTCTTAATGACGGAACTAACTTCACATGCCTTTGCAAGATCCTTCCCTTTTTCTAGATCTTCTCCATCATCACCTCCCTTGGATATATTTTGGTGTAGGCTCACCACTGGGTTTGACTTTTGCGAATTAGTTGAAATAGAAGAACTTCCTTGTGCCCCACTTCTATCTTTTGAAGTATTAACTTTGTGTGAAGGTCTTGTTTCTTTAGCCTCAATCCTCTTACTTTTAACCCATTCAAGTGTCCTTCGAACCACATAGGATGATCTTTCCTGGATGCTTCTTATTTGTGAAAGTGACCAATTAATGGGTGGAAGAGGAAGAAGTTGAATCCTCTCAAAATAAAAACCATCGATCAAATCAGATTCATCATCCTCAATGTCATTCACATTTATTTCAATTCTGTAATCAACTATCTGCTTGACAGAAAACCTCATCCAATCCCTTTTTCATACCTCAAAATCATCTTCACGGTCTTGCCAGAAATCTTCTATATTAGGAAAATGCTCAAATCTGGCACCAAGTTCCAACTCTCTTGCAGCATACCCTTTTCTATCAAAAGGAAACCTCATATCATAAGGATACAAGTGAATTTTTGCTATGGACCTCTCGATACTTTGAGCATCTGAGTTGCTCTCACAGTTGTAATAATCGAGTCCAATGGGGAAAGAGAATGCTTTTTCTTTTATTTCAGCAGATTTTGTTGACATGTGCAATTTGCCTGCACGCCTCAATGAGGATCAACTTATCTTCAACAAACCTCGGCAACATGAGAGGGCAGCCATCATAACCTCCTATTCGGATGTATGTGAACTTTAGAAACTGTATGAAGTGACTACCATACTTTTGTACCAATGTTGTTGCTTTTGGAGATATTCTGAGTCCAATATTACCCTGTAGTTCTCTTACTATCAACATAATAAAGGAATCATTGACCTGCCTAAAGTGATGATAGATTTCCTCCAACTGCAACTACAGATGATAATTATAAATCTAAGTTGCATCGCCATAAATGCCTTCAACATTCAACCCTGGCCATTTCTTCATCCCGACAATGGCATAAAAGAGATATGATGTCATATAGAATTATAATTCTTTCTCAATTTGAGTAGCTGATCACAAAGAATATTAGTAATAATTTTAGCCCAATTAATAAACTGTATGCCTTCACAAATGATATTGATGAACAAAAACATCCAACCCTCCAAGTCATTTGAATCCTCATTTCCTATGACCCGGTTCAAGAAAATAACCATGTTTTCTATATCCTCCATCAACAAAGACTTGTGTATTATCTTAGGAAGTTGTGTTTTCCCTCTTCTTGATTTTGCCAACCATTTTCTAGCTATATTATTCAAACACTGGGTTTCATTATTGATAAAATAACTGTTTGCATACTCTTTGTCGACCTCTATGAATTGCTCTTTGAAAGGCAGTCTGAATACTATGGCAATAAAGACTGGATCAAGTTTAGCCACCACATTACCTTCTGTTGTCATAATTTCCTTTGTCTCCGGATTAAATGCTTTCATGCATTCCAAAACTAGTTCCGGGCATTGAACTGATGTGGGGTACCCTGTCGCATGTGCCAATCCACTATCTAGCAACCTTTGTGTTGTCAAAGTTTTGTCTTTCTTTTCCATTGATTTCCAAAAATCCGGAAGATTTACATTTCCCAATTTCGTATCACCAATGTCTGGAAGCGTACATTTGAGAATGGGTGCATAATCAGGGCTATGAAACTTATACTTCATTATGACCAAAGAATAATCACCAAGTCAGCCCTATTTTGTTGATGTTTGTAACTAACTACAACAATCAATTCAGCTTGCCGACATAACACACATTTTATTTAATAAAATCTTTCATTCACTAATTTTGATGAGTGTCTATATGTTGTTTGAAGCTTCCATCCTGTCACAGCTACTCACAACATTTCTACAAAATCTTTTATACTCAATCTGAATCCTTTTGCTTTAATGGAATTCAAAACCACCCATTTTGGTTTACGTAGTCAAGAAGAATGCTGACAATGTTTGTGGATTTTGAATTCACACCATGGCAATTGCAATTGCTTGAAAGTTTCCAAAGCTTTCACAACGAACTCATTTTATACAAATGATGCAATCATGGCATTTGATGTAGATAACATTCTTTTGAGGTAGCATATCAAACAATTCGGATGCTTGTTCTATGATTCCATATTCTGCATATCATCTACCAAAACAAATGCAATGTCAAACGATTTTGTGTGCCTCGCGATGCTTTCACTTCCATAACCACAAAGATTGGGGATTGGATTTTACATCTGCAAATCTGCATTTACTACAAGTTTCTAAGACCTTTACAATATTCTCCTTACATTATGCTTTGATGGATATCCAAAACCTGTTCGGAAGCTCCCATGGTACCATGGGAAAACACTATGTCAAACAGTTCACGTACATTGCACATCACACATTATGTCAAACAGTTCACATGCATACTCTTCTCCCCACGTTTTATCTAAAACATTATGTCAAATAATTCACGTGTATTGTCTAAGACTCTACACGTGAATTATTTCTTCAATCATGGCATACTGTGAGGTTTTCTGTTGAATTCTTCATGCGCCCTGTCTATGATTTCCACACATTGCATGTATGAGCCAAGTCGATTTTAAGGAATATGATTTGCAGCAACTTTAGGATTCAACAAAAACATTAACATTGGAAATATTCAGCATATATTCATATATGATCTACTGGCACCAAGAAGAGACATCCAGATAACATCCACGGGCTTGACTGGCTGCGTGGTAATAAGATTTAGCGTGTATTCAAGATAGCCGCCATGAGCACAAAGGTCAACCAATAATATTCGCTAAGCTTCATATTGTAAGAAGTGCCTCATTAATTCAAAGATTTTAAGAACTTCCCTACAAAATCCATTATGTGTACATTCGGCAACCATTTCATTTCACTCCTTGGAACTTTATCTCTTTGAAGCACAATGTTAAATAGTTCATGTGATGCTTTGATGGACGTCCATTAGATGCTCCAAAACTCACATTTTGACACAGGCAAGAAGGATGCTAGCAAACATTGTTGAATTAGATTTTACACTTGCGAAATATATCCATTTGAAAACTCTCTCCCATTTTCAAGAAATTTCTCAACTTAAGCTTTTTGAGCAAGGGAGGTTAGAAAGTTAGGATTTGTGAGCAAGTGAGTATAATAGGTTAAGATTGTTCAATTTTGTAGTATATCTAACCTCCTAAGGTTAGGAGTTTGAAATTTTTGAGCAATAGGTTAGGATTTTAAAATTTTTGAGCAATAGGTTAGGCTTGCTGACTTTAAGAGCATTTTTAACCTATTAAGGTTAGAATTTTGACTTTTTTGAGCAATTAAGGGCTTTGAGCAAAAGATTTATTTCATGCGAGCCTATATAAGGACGTTTGATTTCTCTTTCTCTTCAAAAGATCAAAATGAGGAATATATCTAAAACAATTTAAAATATTGAAATTATTTTTAAAAGAATAATTCAAATATTTCCCATAAGACTTTAATGCCTCGATTCAAGAAAAAATGGCCACAACTTTCAATCGGTAAGGAGTTAGGCTCCGAAATTCGAAACACGCCTTCAAGGTAGGAGGATAAGCATATACCATCATTTATTCCTCATGACGATACCTTGGGTCTAGAATTTTAATTGATTTAAAGAGAGGAACATCAAAATTTGAAAGTTTAAAATACAGCAAATTGTGAACTGGGTTCAAACAAAAATTGGTCATATGACACAAAACGATGCTTAGGACATGTTCACAAAGTGATTTTCCTCAATTCTTTATAATTTTCAAAATTCATCCATTTTTCACATTTTGACTGACAACAACCTTGGATCACATGCTCACTCATTATGCATAGACACATATTTGGGCCTTCGTTGAACATTGGGACCAATTTGAAGTTCAAATTTTGGGTATGTCAAATATGGTGCAACAGGTCAAACCCCTATTATCAAGTCAATGGTATAGAATAATGTTTAAAGACAGTAGGTAGTCATGCAATATGCCTAGAGTTTTGATGTAATGCTAATGTCATACTCTTGCTATGATGCAAGTGTAACATAGGTCTTCTACTAAGTTCTAGATGTCTTCATATGTGCTCAAACAAACTGTGATTTATCATTTTATAACACATTAGTCTGTAATTTAAAATGTCGTGCACTCTATTTTGTTCACAACAACTAGTTGGAGAGAATTCAACTTGGGCCCATTTTTTAATTTGAATTTAATTTGTTCGAGGGTCATTTTCATGCTTGTAGAAATTATTCAAGATAAGGATTGCATTATATATAAAGAGATTGGTCCATTGGATGTGTGATGATGCAATTAAGTTAGGACAAAATTATTTATCAACTTCAATATAAAAATAAATTATTTTACACATTAATCATTGTATTAGAAACAATGAGATCAAATTGAATCAAAAATGAAAGAAAAAGAATACAAGATATACATTTTCACGATTACAAAATGAATATATCATCCTTTTATCTTCTAATTACTTATTTCCTTTATACATGCATCTAAAATAACCATAAAGAACCAGGGTTAGAAAACTGTTGCAAAGGTTGGATGAAGCAATTTCAATTTTCATTTACTTCCCAAGCTAGAAAAGATTATTCTTCTTTGCTGCCAATGTCTAATAGCTGAACGCAGAGAATAGTTAGGAAAGAGAAACATGTGGCTGAGTTTCAAATTTGTCATTGGAGAAGTATCATGTCCACTATCAATCCATCCTTTGATTGATTCAAACTCATAGCTGAATCCATCTGCAGCAATATGGGGATCCTGCATGACATCCTTCATAGACAATATGAAAACAAAATTAAAAACGACAAATTGATCACAAATTGAAATTACAATGACAAATTGTTGGAATCTGATATGGGTTTAAATTTTCTTGCCTGCAAGATTGGACACATGAAGAAGCCTGGGACCTCACTTGCTTGATGAGAATCCTCATCTTCCTCATCTTCTAATTGAAGAGCATGAATAATGGCATCTCTATCATCGCAAGAGTATTCTCTGTAGAGATAATCATTTAGCTGGAACTGATCTCTATTATGATGGGTTTTCAGTTCTCTTAGCGTTGAATCCCTCTCTTTTCCGTTTTTAAATATTTGTAGCTTGAGCTTGATTATAGTTTCTAAAACATTTTGTAGGTCTTGAGATGCATGATCCCTTTTGGCAGAAACCTCATTTGCTAGGTTTCCAAGTATTCTTAGGCTTTGTCTTGTTATTATTAGCTCTTCAATTGCTTCATCTCTTTGTCTTGAAATTTCTAGCACTTGTTGTCTGGATGTCCTGAGGAGCTCCCTTGTTTCTTCCTTTTGTCTGATTTCTTTGTGATAGAGATCTTCATAACGGTTAGCCTGCTTTGCAACGGTGCATTGTTATCAATGTTAAGAGTTAATATATTACTGTCAAAAAATAATTTTAGATAGACTATCGATATGAGAGAATACTGTAAATAGGAAAACCAGGAGAAACAGCAGCCCAGTGATCTGGATCAGTGAGGCATCAACTTTTTGAATATTTGCTCCAAAATAATCATGTGTACCAGCGATTAAAGAAGTCATAATGGAATGCTGTGTACGTGTCATCAGATAATTCTTCGGTGTCCAATATGTTCTATTAACTTCAGTTTGTTGTCTTTAACTCCCAGTTAGCTGTCAAACTGTTCACCAATTTTATAAATGTGATTCTATCAATAAATAAAGTATGTATGAAGTGTGAGTTCACTGTTCTGTTCTGTGTTCTTCAAACTTTAATTTCGTATCAGAGCCACTGTGCTATCCGTTATCAAAGTCAGTCTGGCGATTCTTTCATTTAATATCTGACAGAAATTAGTATTACTTTAGGCAGTGGATCATGTGTTTGAGATGATCATCTGTACGGCGGGAATAAGCAGAGTAGAAGTTGTCAAGGAGAGATTGCAGCTTACAAAGTGAGTGTTTTTATGTGCTGTTTCGATTCTTATTTGCGCAGGTATTGAAATTTTGTGGAAGATTTTCTCTGAAAACAGTGTTAAATGGTCAATGATGAGGCCTGCAAAAGAACCACAATACTATCATGATGACTTCATTAAAAATGAGATACTTGTTCTATTATGAAGAGGCCAACACTTCGAAGATAGGGAGGAATGTTCTGAGGTGCTTGTGGATCAAAAAAATTATATTTCATGAGGGTTATGAGACATATGTGAGGTTTTATGTTTACTAATTGTTCAACATCATACTTTTATGAGGGTGAGGAGACATGACACTTCATGTGCAAATGATGTTCAATGATGTTGAGAACTTGATTATAGCTGGATGACTATCCCTTAAATGGAAACAGCTTGAAGAAGTCTTCTTATTAATCTGAGAACTGTTTTCACCATAATATATTTCTCCTATTGTTATGTTGTATGTTGTTAGTCAGTTAAATGTTATAACCTTGAGAGGGGATGATAGAATATATGCTCCAAAATAAACATGTATACCAGTGATCAAATAAGTCATGATGTAATGTTCTGTTAATTTCAGTTAATTGCTACAGTTAGCTGTCAAACTGTTTACCAATTTTATAGGAAGATTGGTGATGCTATCAATAAATTAAGTACTAAGTGTGAGTTCACTGTTCTGTTCTGTGTTCTTCAACTTTAATTTTAGCACCAACGTCTGAACACAGTGATCTTCTAGTGCAAGCCCTATAACTCCTGGGCAGTGCATAGAGGCTCCTACCATGCGCCGCATTTGAGACAGGTTTCTAAACTGTGATCATTTTTCGTGTTTTTCAACTGTTCAACCATTTGCTCTATCCTGAGGGTTGTAAATGTCCTATTATTAATACATTATGTATTAAATAATTTCCTATTATTGATAGCATTATGTATCAAATAATTTTTTTCGGTCCAGGATTTAAATGCCTCATGCATGCTTGTAATCAAACTCTGAATTAATCTTCAAGCATAATAATGAGATGTATAATTGTACAATCTATAAATCTATTGTATTATTTTTCCAAAGCCCGTATACGTTTCAAGATTCCTACCTTTTCGAGTGACTTGTGAGTAGCCCATTCTGCTTTTTTGCATTTCTGAACTTCTGTAAGTACTGTATTTTTGGCATTCTTGGCCTCTTCCAAGGCTTGACTTATCCTCATTTTTAAATTTTCAGAGTCCATAGCAGGTCCCTGGAAAACAATGGTTGTAAAAAGACAAGTACTCAGAAGAAATAAGAAGAAATAATTCAAATATTACCCCAAACAGCAAGAAAACCGTAATAGTAAAAACTCTGACCATGCTCTGATCCTGAAATTCATGTGGCTCAGGGCTTATAATTTCCATGACTCCTGATGCTTCGTTATTCTCTGTAGATGTAGACTCACACATGGAATTATAATCTGGATTTTTTTCTACTAGTGACTCAAAATATCTTTCAATATCTTCACTTATATCTTCTGAATCTATGCATGGAGATATATTAACATGTCGCTCAGGAATTCCTGCATTCAGTGGCACAAAGTTAGCAGCATTTAGTGGACATGCCTGCTTAGATTAACCTGCAGGTCGAATTTTAAAAGCCCTTGTAGCTGGCTGTATTCTTATAGACAACAAACTTCAAGGCCTTTGTTCCATGATGATATTTCCTCTAAAACCAGCTACTCTAACAACAGATTTACCTTGGTATATATCCAATCTCCCCACTCTGTACAAGAACAAACCCAATGAAATTACAACCTTTCCTATCTCTAAAGTGTCAGTCCAAAAGCAATTGCTGTTCTTACCTTCAAATCCAGCAATTCTACTGCAAGCCTTGGAAGTGAACAATGCTTCCTGATTTCCTGGGTCATCATGTCCTTTCAAATACACTAGCTTCCCTTTGCATACAATGTATAACTTGCATAAATCAGGGGCATGCTTCTGGACATAATCTGCTTTGTCTCCTGTCCGCTTCATTTTCCTGTGACAGTTTGATTAGCAGCTTGATTATGATATAATCAAATCATTTGTTGGAGTACTTTACTTTTTTGTAATGGTGTAATAACATGAAATTCTTTACACTGTTTTCTTCCATAAATTGCTAGAAACATGACCTCTTACCAAACTTTGATTCATTGGTTCAAAAAAGTTTAATGAAAAGGTGCATATCCATGAAACTACAACCACTAAAAATGATTACAGAAAAAAGATCATAAGCCCCATACCTTGATATGATACTGCAGGATGATGTTCCTATCACAAGCTTTCTTATATGTAGTTCTGAGATCAGTCCTACTATGACTTTGTGAGCTTCTCCCTTGTCAAATTTCAAGGCCTCTGCCTTAATCTATCTAGTTCATAATAAAGGAGCATTACATTTCATCTCAAATCAACAGAAGCTATCTAATTAAAGGGTTGCCACTTACCTTAAAATTAGAACAAAAGATGATGTATTTCTCCAAGATTGCATCCACCCTTGCTATTTCATCCTTCCTAAAGGCATCTAAGTTATCCTGCCCCACTTCACTCTCCCGAAGCTTTCCCACTGTGAACATTACACAACAACCAAACACTTCAGGCATTCAGTCATTATTTCTGCAAGAATATGAATGCTTTATTTTTTCATCAATCATGATATGCTCTGAACTGAAGCAGAAAAATGATTACACCGTTACTTGCATGGTGTTGAGATAGAGGTAGCAGGGGCATAGACATGAAGGAGAACAATGGAGTCTCCATTCAGGAGGACCCAGTTGTTTAAAGCCCACTCCAGTGTACTAAGGCTTTCCAAAATGTCCTTACCGACATCCACATAAATCTTCCTTTGTTTGAAGATGCTGTTGTGCATTGTACCCATCTTACCTGCCACTCTATTAATCAAAGCTTGATTTTCCTCCATTTTTTCACCATTGCCTTCTGATTCCTCTTCTGCTCCTTCAAAAGCACTTATTCTGCGACTCTCGGAACATTCACCTAAATCCATGGCCCTAAATGGGAACTCAAATGATTTTACCTGTCATTTGTTATAGTCTAGTGTTAAGAGTATCATGGTATGTTGATTATGATTAATCTTTCATAAAACAAGAACTTTTTTCGACAATTCCGATAGGTATGCTTTCATTCGTTTAATTACAATAGAGTTAGTGCGATTATATGTTGAATGAGGAATATGCAGTAGAAGATTCTTCTGCAATAAAGCTTAACGACAAATATATTTGACGGGGTTCTCAAAACGACAGCCAGAATATCTTGAGAATTTTTCACAAATGTGTTTGACCAGCATATTAAATTTAAAATTTGTATATGGAGATAAATAGTTTTGAGATATCTTAAGAAACGATTAAATAGTTTTCATTATGTATGGGGATATTCCTTTTGATGAAAGAAAAATCCCTACTTTTTCAAAGGTTTATAGGCGACTATTTATTTAAGAATTCTTCTATAATTATATCAAGTGAAACGGACAATATTTTTACAGCTATACGTTTTTAGATGTAATTTTCTGTCAATATTTTAAATATTTTTTGTGATTTATTATTAAAAAGAAGAGTGTTGATATAAAAAACTTTCATATGATCATGTTGAGAAGCAATTCTGATTTCATTATATTATGTAAATATAAATATTAAAGAGAACATATAAGATTTACAATAAAAAAGTGATTGTTGAAATACATGACACAAAATATGAAAAGTGCTTAAAACATCTTAAAAGTTCTTTGGGTTATCAAACTTTCTATCATCATTGTGCTTACATATTTTCTCCATTTGCATCTAAATCCTGATTGATTCATTATGGAAATGTGTAAGTATCATACTTTCGGTATTTTGGTGGTTTTCACCCTCGCCTACCATTTTTCAGCATGCTTCTAACCTTCAGTTTGATTATTAAACCCCTCCAAATCCTTGTGAAAGGATCCAAGTCTTCGACATGTTGGAATTCAAAGTTTTTCTTCTCTCAATACCACATTGGTATATGGTATGTATCTTTCACAAACTTGGATCCCCAATTCATCCTCTTTCCATTGGAAATTTTCCCAATTCACACACCCAAGAGTAGAAAAGCCAATTTTTTATTTAAGTTAGGGTTGCCAAGGTTTCCATCATGAAATGCGGTCAAATGGGTATAAAATGAAGAAGTTAATACAAGTCAAAGTTTTGCCTTTAACTAGGAACTTGTTGGAGGTTTCAATTGTTCTGAGAACCTTTGAAGGTTCCCATTCCTACTGTAAAGTTATAGCATATTTTTTTAATGAAGTTTGGTGAGTTTTGTCAAGGTTCCTAGAACTACTATCAATGTCGACAATTGTTCTTGGAACCATCCTTGGCATCAACAAGGAGCAAAATTGAGCGAGCATAGTGGCACTTCCTGCTCCAGTTGAAACCCACAAAAAGGTAGAAGTGAATAATAAGTTTGTAAGTCATCATAACTTTATCTTGAAAAGGAGGCTAGAAGGATGCATCCAGTTTTGACTTGGAAAAATTTGAAGTCAATCGGATTTAAGTATAAAGCAATTTGAAGTTGGAAGTGCTTCTTGAAACCCCAGGAACATTCAACAAAACAAAGAAAGAATCAAGAAGAAAGAAATCAAAGTTGGAAGTGGTTCCTAGATCCTCGAGAAACCCTAACAGGTTTCAGGTTCCCAGTGAACCATCAATTTGCTCTATTTTACAAGTTCCTGACTAGAAGGAGGCGTAGATAGGTGTGAAGGTTGACCAAGTTCATCTCGAGCACATTAGGTGAAGATGAAAGGAAAAGTAAAGGCACCCATCAAAAATGAATAAAAGAACAAAAGAAGGCAAAAGGAAGTGTTAAAGGTTTCAAGTATTCCAAGAACCCCCAAAACTAGCAATTAGTTCCTAAGTGGTGAACAAATCTCAACAAAAGCAAAGTGAAGGCCATCAACAAAGTGATAAAGGTAAAAAGGTAAAGAAGACATAAGAAGATGAAACCAAAGATTTTGGGTGTTTCACAAACCCCTAAAATCGTCGATTGGTTTTAGTTCATGTCACTAGTCTTGATTTTGTTTCGAATCAACAATAGATCATTGATAAAATACTATGAAAATGCCAGAGTACCATTTGAGACATGCAACATGTCATTTTCACATTGTTTTCACACTAGCAAAGGAGATATCACCTACATGAGAGGATTGGTTGCATATATCTCCAATTTCATTGTAGAAATCAACTATGCCAAGTGATGTCGATGATGAAGATTCCCAATTTTCATGTGAGGTTTCATGCCAAGCTATTGTTCATTGGATCCAAGGTGCAATTCTCTTTCCTAGTAACATGCAAATTTAATATTTCCTCTAAAAAAGGAATTGAGGCATTTTGTAAGGTTTTGGAAAAATTCTAAGTAGTTTGATATTTTTGGGATGAGATAGGATTTTTTTTGTTTATTTATGAGTAATGATAGTCCATTAGTTGTGCATATTTTTGTAATGGCATTGCATACTTTGATCTAAAGTGTAAATGAACACATGCTTTTAGTGTGTGTTATCTCCAATTTGTGATACAATAATATTTTGACAAAAATAATCAAGGATTGTAAATTCCATAAGTGCACATTTGTTGTATCCATGTTGTTCTCACTATTAGACTTAATTCAAGGAGCGTTGTAATTTATTTCATTGAAAATAACAAAATTGTCAAAAAATGGATTTTGAAGTAGGATCACGTTGTTAGTCTTTTGTAGGTCATTTTTTTATAAAATAACAATTCTTGAGTGGCCATTGAAGTATATTGATGTGTTATGAAGTGAATATGTATGTCATAGTGACTTTGTAACTTGAAATAGGCACCGATCATTTTTCCCTCATAGCCTTAGAGTTGATTTTAAAATGAGAAATCTTAAACCACTTTTTTGCTTGTTTTATGTTATTGTTTGCATCCCCATATATAAAAAAAAGTGATTATAATGAAATTGCATGTTTGGAAATAAAATTTGCAAATCCTCACTAGAAGTGTATGAGAGTTAATATGCCAGGCACTAGTTTATAGAGCTATAGTATATTTGCAATCAACATCATAAAAGGAGACCCACATGGGTTTTGTAAAGCCTAATGCATAAAGGAAAACATAAGTCAAAGTATTTCTAATTCATTGGCCCAACTTCTAACATCTTTGAGCATCTTTGTGTCATGAGATAATAAGGCTTGATACCAAAAATATAATTTATAGGAAAAGATATAATATTTAAATCCTAGAAAAGGTAAATTGAATTTTGAAATGACATAGTTACCATATAAGCATGAATGAAATAATATAAAGGGCACACTTAAAATAAGGGCCCAAATAATAAAGTGTTGATGTATTAAAGTGAAATAGGACTCATAATATTGAATTAAATATTAATTTTAAATCAATAAAGGTCCTATAATGCCTAAAGGAATGGGAAATACTAAAATGAGTGCTAGGAGAGTGTGAAATTCGACACACTAATTAAAGGTGTATAATTTACGACACTACACATCCAATAGAAAAAGGCTATGAGGAGAAATAATCACATCACATGGAGGGTGATTTCGACCACAAAATTATCATCGAATGTGTATGTTGACCCATCTCATTTTGGGTGCTTGCATACTACTGTTTGAGTGTGGAAAAGTACATTGAAGGTAGGTTTCATTTTTGCAATGACATGTTGGACCCACACTTACTTGTACTTGCCTATTTGTATTTTCCCACATTTGGGCCTACAATCAAATTGGTTAATCACATGTAATATGACAACCAAGAAAATCACAGTTAAAATATGACAAAATAATTAATCATTGATGTGGGATTGGAGAAATACTATCTTCATTACATGCCTCCCTTTACTTGAAACGCCTTTAAAACTAGTTAACCAATTCAAGTACATTTTGCTAAATAATCATCTCAATATTAATGGAAAGTAAGGACAAGTGGATGTACCATTTTTGTGAGGTTTAATGTATACCTATGATGACAAGGAAAATCAACTCTATAAAGGCAAAAAATGACAAAAGGAAGGCTATTTTCATCTGCAACAATAAAGAGGGAAAATAGTCAAATGGTGACAATCTTATGCAAACAAATAGCCAAAAGTAAGATACAGGTGTAGAGATCAAAGTTGATTGTTTCTAGGTGCCTACGGTTTGCTTGTGGAATAGGTAGGGTTGTTCCTTTTGGCCCTACTTGGTCACCCAAGTTGATGTACAAATAACCCTTGTCACTAGCTAAGAATGATCAAGAATTTCATTATTTTACACCATTTTATAGTCAGTTTCATTAGTTGCAAGTTAAAGTTTATTATTTTAGAATTTTTTATTTATTTTTCAATATATTTTAAAGTATTTCCTCTCAATCTTACATTTGAAAGTGTTTCATCCATTGAAGAATAAGTTGTTTTATTCGGTCTATAGAACTTGGCAAGAGCTTAGAATGGGAAAATACAGCTAACTAACCTTACACCTCTCAATTATTTTAGATCACTGAAATTGCATTAATAAGAGCCCCCTACTCTCAATAATCGGGGTGGTTCTTTCATTGGAATAAAGTCAAGTTCTGAACATGGAGCATGCATACAAGACCTTTAGGATTGGAACTTTAGTGCTCGAAGATCAAATAATGGAACTCATTGTAAGGAATTTGGTATCAATACTTGAAGAAATCAATGAATACTTTAAATTTAAAGAAGGGGAAGCACACTTGTAAATATCCTATATTTTCAATAAGTGATATAAGATTCAATGCAGGGAAGATAAAACTCGAATATTAGATTTATGTAACATTATGTTTAACCAATGAGGACATTTTAAAAAACAAAGCATTGAATGGAATTTACAGAATATATTATCTATCTAATATTACTAATGAGATGTTTTTGACATAATAAATTTTATGGGATTCAAACAAGAATAGTATATATTTGGAGCATTTCCAACCAAGCATCATATTAGAGCTATCATCCTATCACAATATTAAAATATAACGCCATATTGGATGGAAAACAAACAAAAAAATTATACATGAATATTCCTACCAACAATTTGGTTAAAACATTAGAAAAACTTAAAATATGATAAGCATTAACCTATGCAACAAAAATAAAATATTAAATGAGTATTATGTGGGAGACTATAGGATTTTTTCAATGCAATAATTCATGACCACTAGCCATAATGTAAACAATATTTTGGTTGAAAATTTTGTAAACTAGAAAGGTTTACAAAATGTGAGTTTCAACCACAATGTGTGAGATTAAATCTTTCCTCACAAAGGGGAGGTTGCCTTCTTACTACCTTTCCACTTAGGGAACTAGTGGTTATTCTAAAATCAATTATCTATTCTATCCAAGGGTGTTACAATCATTCAATTCTCTTTTTTTAGATTGAATGTTTCCTTATTCTCTTTCTTCAGAATGAAGGGTCATTCTTTTCTAAAAACTTGGAACTTTCAAGACACTAGCATCAACAATAATAATCAATAAAGAGTTAAGTTGAACTAAAGAACAATCTAACAATATACCAATGCAATTTATACAAATTAAGTACTTGCATAGCACAAAGACTTCCATGGTTTCCTATCTATCTTAAATGGCAAAGATAATATTGTATTGAAGCACAAAGACTTTCACATATAATATCACCTGAAACATACAAGAAAGAAAATTTGTAGCTCAAAGACTTACCAAAATTTTCTCTCTCTTGACTCTGACTTCTAATTGCTAAACTTGATATTGTAGCTCAAAAACTTGCAGATATCAAATTCAAATATCTTTTTAAACTCACAACAACCATTAACTTCAAGTAAATTTAAGTTCATATAATTTCATTGACATAAGATCACTCACTCGTACGAAATAATGCTTCAAAACAAAGTTTGAAGGCAAAACTACTCCTTTATTCACTTGAAAAGATGTTTCACACAAAAAAAAGGACAAAGTCTCAAAATGCTACACAATTTTGCAGATTTTTATTGCAATGCTAAAAGATTCTTATTTACAATGAACTCCCTTGTATATATAGGTGAGGGGCTATGAGAAAAAATAAGAAAATTTCAACTAACTATGAATAGCAAAGTCCTGCTTGACTTGGGACTTGTGCAATCCTACGTGCAAAAATGTATATACAAAATGACACCTGAAGAGTTGATTATCGACTATAAAAATGCACTTACACTAAAAAGCATGAAAATTCACTAAGTGTCCTATGACACTTCTTGTTCATTTTGATCTTGTTTCAAGAATTCTTCAAATTTTTGGAGAGTAATCTTCATTTGAGACTCATTAGGACCTTGAGTATGGTTGTTAATGACTTTAACCCAAGTGATAAAATCTCCCAAACCAACATAGCATTTCTTGTGTTTCTTTAGAGAGATCCTAAGTTATCCATGATGACTTGCAGATCTACTAGTTTATCGATTGATGATATGGAAAAGTCCTCCTTATCAACTTATGCATTAACTAGTAAACTAAATTCCTTGATGATTGCATCTACTTGAAGAATCCCTTGATTTTCATCTAGGAGTGTACATGGAAACTCTGATGTTTTCCCTACAATTTCCTCCTTATCAACACACTCCTTTTGTGCCTTGTGTATATCTTTAATGAATAGATCTAGGGTATTCATCGGATGTTCCAATACCTCTCGCTACTCAATGTACATTTTGCGGCTAGGGAGCACTCCATTTTCAACCAAGGTTTGTAAATCAAAGCCTTCTAGCTTTATCCAAGCATCGAAGTTACTCTCTTGTGTTTCTGGTTCCTATGAAAGAAGATCTGGTGATTTGTTCACTTCAGAATTTACACTTTCAATACTATTAATTAGTGTGACTGCAGAGCTTAGGAGATGTGCTCCCTGACTGAGCATTCTATCCATCCATTAACCAAGTGCCCTACTTCGTGAAGTGACCCGTTCTACTTGGTTTATCACTTACTCATCCACTGGTGAAGTTACTAGCTCGATTATTTCTAAAGACTTTGTTATCTTTGTCAGCACCATATATTAATTTGTTCCACTTGTGCCTTAAGTTTGTCCTTTTTTATTTCCTCTTCATTATGTTTGACCATAAGTGTATCAAACTTTGACTAAGTATATTTTATAGTTCCTTCATGAGTTTGTGTTGGTGTAAATAATTATTCATCTTGGATATTATTACACCTTACTTAAGTTTACTTAGGTACATGCATTTCATAGTAGTTTGGGTATGAGACACTTGGGTGTTTGTGCCACATTGGGATAGTGTGTGTAGGAGAATTTCCACCCTTTATGGTGCGATCTTGTTGTTACACTCCACATTCAGTGGGTGATCCACCTCATGTGGAATATTATATTGTTTCTCCTACCTACCCACACCTATTTCCTACCTACCCTTGTTTCTTATTGAGCCACATGTCATGTTTGTGTGCTCACATATCCATATAGCCTTGCCTATATAAGCAGGCTCATATTCATTATATGTAACGATCGCTTGATGATCCAGTTGATCAGTATTTTCATCTTGATAAAATACAGTTTATTTCTATCATCTATTTTGTTCTCTCTCATTTGTGCTTTCCATTGCCTCTAGATCTTGGCAAAATCTCACATGGTATCAGAGCTAGACCATGTCTCACAGTTTGTTTTCCAAGCTCAATTTTGTTGATGACATAATCTATGTGTTGAACCTTATCAATGTCTTCATCTAGAGGAGGTACAACAATCTCAACATACTTTTTCTTGGACTTGTCCATCTTGACTCAAGAAAGAGTCTTAGCCTTATTTGTAGTTTTAGGCTTTACTAGGATCAACTTGTTAAAATCAAAGTCATCTAGGGAGATGGCTTGTTTCTTTCTTTTTGGAGTATTTGAGACCAACCAAGGTGGTAAGGAAAAATCGCTTCAGCCCCTGCAACCAATGTCTAAGATGGATTTTCCTATCCTTGTATGACAATGGTTACAATAGGTGGAGTAGAAGTGACAACAACAAGTGTCACGAAAGCATCGGGATTATGAGCTACCTCTGACATGAACCTATCAAAGTCATCAAGCATGGTAGTAGATACTTTAGACAAGTTTGGAAAGGAAGAAAACACATTTTCAATATTGTCCTATGGAGTATCTAGAGCTGACTCACTGATGGTGGAAGATGGAATAGAATGGACAACCACACTAGTTGCTACTTGAGTAGATGAAACATTTGGTAGAACCAAAAGGTGTAGTCTTGGAAGTAGAAACCTATGGGGGTATAGTAGTTGGAACAAGATTTTTTATCTGAGGAGTAGTTCCTTGTGTATCCTCGCATTGAGGAGCTTGGGGAGCTCCCGGCAATATTTCCTCATCAAATTCTTCTTCTTGCTCCTCACTAGGTAGTTCTTCCTCAGTTTGTTCTTCATCAATAGGTTCATCTTTTCACCCTCTTCTAATCCTCTTTCTTCTTGAACAACTTGAGTAGAAAGCTCACCTTGATCTTTTCCTTTAATCTTTCCCACAGTGAATTTTTATTTGGGATCTTTTTGCAGAGTCGTAGGATCTTGCCTATTCTTGGTTCTAAACTCTGATCTTTTGCCAATAGGTCCAACCATATCATCCTATGATCTAGTATTGAATGACTTCAATTGAATCCCTTTGTGTAACAACCAAACATTAGTGTTTGCAAGGGTGTTCTGGAATCCGACCCTTATAGAAGTCATTTCCTTCTGAGACCATTGAATGAGTGGCAATAATGTCTTTGCAATCTTTTTATCCGCATATGTTGCATCCAAAATATTTCCATAATCCTTCATTCCTTATGGGATATTTACAAGAATACAATTTCCAATCTGTTCCAGAGTAAGACAACAAAAGCGAAGTCTTCCAATGTCTTCTTTAATTTTTCAATCTATCCAGATATCCTCTATGTGATGCACACGAGTATAGCTCTTTTTCAACCTATTCTTCATCCCCCTATAATAAAAATCATTTGTATCCCTAAAGAAATTCATTTTGACTCTTCTCATTTATTTATCCATTGCCTTGGCTTTGTAGATAGAAGAAAGAATATCTTTCGATGGTCAAGGTGAATTTGAAACCAAGCTTGTGGGAACCCGATTGTCTCTCGTGAACTGTAAACATTTGTCAAGCTAATTCTATGAGAATGATTTTATCAGAAGGATATCTTGGAAGCATGAAGGATTTATCATCAAAACATCCTACTCTAAGGTAGGTGAAGGTAGGAAACTATAGGAACAACCCTCCATACTAGTTGACCACATCCCAGGCTTTATCTGATACTCTCTTCTTTTGAAGATCTTTGTCAAGAACACATATGTAATGATAGAAGAAAGCACCATTAACTCTTCTGAAATGATGCAATTTATTCTTTAGAACAAGCTGAGAGTAGTATTCATGAATTGGAACCTATCTTCTATCTCCCTTTGTGGACAAACTTGGAAAGTGCCTCATTGAAGGTGCAACATACACCAAGTATGAAGTCATATAAAACTTCAAAGTAGTAAGTACCTTGATGAGCTGATCACATAGTGCATCACTTATTTGTTTTTCTTTGTTTTTCCTGATGACATGAATGTATTGATACAACCATTCATGGTATACGTTAGAGCCAAGAAGACCCTTTACTTTGCTGAGAAGAGTAATCGAATCATTAACTTCCTTAATAAAGTCACTGCAATGAAGGGTCTTAGGCCATCTATAAATTGTAGGCCTTGGAGTCTTCAACCAACTATCATTCATATTCTTTCGACACTTGTCCAAATGTTTCTCATAGTAGACCTGGGTTGTCTACATATGTATTTTAGTATATCTATCAATGTTTAGACATTTGAAGATAGCATCGAAGAAATCTTTATCCAACCTGATGACTTACCATCTGCACCTTTGACACTTTTTCTCTCAAGATCAAAGTGATTAGCTACTGCAAGCACAAACTCTAGATTTTGTGCAGACATAGGAAAGGATGAAACCAAATGAATACCGCTATTAATAGTGGATTTCATCTTATATTATTAAGGGGGCTCTTTGACCCTTTTGAGAAATTCTTCAAGGTCCACATTACCTATCTCTATATCTTTAATATTATCAAAGTTAGAAGATATTAAAGAAAGCGAAAATATATAATGAATGTCTTGCTTTTTGAACTCCATGGTTCTCTTGCCAGCAGATGGCTCCAACATTTGTTATGAAACTACAACTGCAACATTGGGTAGAATGAGCCTTCTAGAATTAGAAGAAAACCATCATTACATCTTAATGAGAAACATTAGTTATTTGAAATGATTGGCCTGATGGGTACCATAAATTCCAAAATTGAATTATAAACCCTAACTTTACATTTGGGAAAAATAGGTGTCAATCAGGTAAAAATAATTAAAAATGGCAAGCGAAGGTGGCAAATTCGGCAAAGGCAACGGTAGCAGCAGGCTCCTAACCGGCGAGCAAGTGGTTGTTGCTCTGTTCTAAGGCAAGGGAGGTTAGGGGAAGATTAGATCATGGAGAAACGAAGATGACAAAGCCTTTCCTATTGAAGCAATAAGGAGCCAGACTGCTGGCAAGCGACCTGCTCTTGATTCATCAACAAGGAAAGATCAAATCCCAGGCCAACCATGGAAGGTGGATGTACCTAATCCCATGCAGAGAAGATATAAGGATCTAAGACCTCAGAGGAAAATAGATATTAGTCATCCCTACACAAACAGTAACCTCGGGCCAATAAACTTGCAAGCATGGAAGAAGAATGGCTTTTCATGGAGCAATGATGGTTGGTTTCGCAATGCGAAGCTTCCTGCTACTGAGTTGGCACACAATTGGAATTCATTATTAAATCATAATCCCTCTATATCGGAGATAAAAAGATTTAACATCCCTAATTGCCATAGGCAAGGTTTCAACCCTCCACCGGGTAATGGCCCTAAAAAGTTTCAGAATGGGTGGTTTAGGTAAGATAGAACTTTGCGAGCCGATCGTGCAAAGGTCTGGCAGTCCATTGCTCCAGTTAGAAACCAGCAATCTAACTTGGATCGAGTGGGGAAAAATGAACCTTGGTGAAGATACCAACCATCGATTTATCCAGACATTCACAAACCGGTAAGGAAAATCTTGAGACCCATTGTTACTTTGGATGATAACAAGATCAATTTGGCTAGGTCAAATCTTTAAGATTATTGTTTTTAACTAAATGGGGTGGAGGTAAATGGTTAAGGGAAAATTTTGAAAAATGATGTAGATTGCAATGGGGGGAGGACATTAACTTTAATGTTCTTCCAAATGATTACTATCTGATTGAGTTAATGAAAAAAGAGGACATATGGAATGCTAAAAATAAAGGTCCTTATACTCGAGATGGGATTGGAGTGCATATTATTGATTGGATACCTAATTTCAATCCCGGGTTTCATACCTTACCAGAAAGCACAGTTTGGTTAAGGCTATACAACTGCCCATTGGACTATTGGCACATTGAGATTATTAAAGAAATTTTCAAAGAGCTTGGCACTTTTGTATCTGTCGATGACATTTTGGAGGATAGGGTTTGGGGTAGTTTTATCAGGATATGCATTAATACCGGCCAAATTTCCAGAATCCCAGAAGAAGTCAAAATTATTGGTGTCGGCAAGGTATGGATTCAAAAGATCGACAGAGAAGATCAGTTGCATCTTTTCCCCAAATGCTTCTCAAGGGAACATATTGGTCTTGAATGTGAAGTTATGACCTCTATCTTAAGAAGTTATGCTTGTGCGCAAACTAAGTCGACTGATGTGAAGTCATATAAGGAAAATACAGAAATACTGGGAACAAATGATGTAGAACAATCCTCGGCGGCCAATATGAAGGAGGTGGAAATTAATAATCATATTGATAATTCTCCCCTCGTTGTATCTAGCCAGCAACAGATCCATACTGACAACAGTAATAGTGCTCAAGCTCTAGAACTAAATCTATTGGAAGATGCTAAATCCCTTCAAAATAAAATTACAACAAAGCTCACAGCTTCTCTTTCCTCAGAATCCACTAAGGTCGGTGAATTTAGGGTGACAGAGGATGAGAATATTCCCCCTCTGCTAGTTGATCCAAACGCACCTAGTGTTTTGGGCAAGAAAGACATCACCATTGACTTGGAAGAAGGAGAAATTGTTTCCTCTACCTCGGAATGGGAAGAAGATTTTGAACCAGTTGCCAACCTAATAATGGAAAATACTGCGAAAGGTTTTGGGAAGAGTGCTTCATATATTAATGCTCCAAACTTTAAACCAAAGGGGAAAAGGGGGCACAAATCAAGGAAAACAATGTTGAAAATCGCAGGTGTGGCTAGTGGGCAGTCCAAACTTAATTTAGAGAAGGGACACCCCTTCCCCAGGATCAATGAGGCTATTATCCTGGAATGTCAGGGGCCTCAATGCCCCTGACTATTAGCACTTAATTAAGAGCCAGATTGATGAGACTAAGGAAGATATTTGGGTATTACAGGAAACTAAATGGAGTCAGGCTGAGATGGAAAAAAATGAAAACATGGAAACAATGGAAAGGTATATTGAGGCAATCTGAGGGGGCCTCTGGTGGTATGGGAATAATTTGGAATTCGATGAATGTTAAAATTACACTCCTTGGAGAAGATAAATATTGACAACATTATCTGATCACTAGTTTATGCAAAAATGAGAGTTTCAATCTCTTTAATGTCTACGGACCCTCTACTACTAATGACAAACGAGAACTTTTGGCACTTCTATCAAACAGATTCCAAAATATTTCTAAGGGCAGTTGTGTGTTTGCAGGCGACTTCAATGTTATCCTGGCAGGTAATGAAAAGAATGGTGGTATTCAGAGGATTGGTGTGGTTCAGAAAGACTTCAAGGAATTTGTAGAAAAGAATCAGCTATTGGATGTTGCCCCAAAGAATGGAACCTTCACATGGACAAATAGGAGAACTTATTTCACTAACATTGTAGAACATCTAGACTAGTTTCTGGTGGCCGATGATTGGCTTGAACAAAATCTTATCCTTGAATCAACTATTATATCCCTTGTAGGATCAGACCATTTCCCTATTTGCCTAAATGTGTCTATAGGACAATCTGAGGGTGGCAACCCTTTCCAGTTTGAGATGATGTGGCTCAGAGTATCGGAACTACATGAATTGATAGTAGCATGGTGGAATGAGTCAATACTAGGAAATAACTCAAGGTTGTTCAAGCTAAATAAGAAGCTCAAGTATATTAAGATCAAAATCAAAGAGTGGAACTTGAGTCAATTCCAAAACATCCATAAGGAGAAACTCAGGGTCACAGCAAAGCTGGAGGAAATAACCAATTTTGTCATAAAGACAAGCATGAATGAAGAACTTTTTAAAAGGGAGAGCTCTCTTAAGGCTGAACTAAATGAAATTCTTCGGCTTGAAGAAATTTATTGGAGGCAGAAATCTAGGGAACTTTGGCTCAAGGATGGGGATATAAATACCAAGTTCTTCCACATATCTGTTATTGCCAACCGAAACAGGAACAAAATATTGGAGATTGTGAGGTCGGATGGTAGTGTTGCCAGGGACTATGAGGATATTGCCCAGGAAGCAGCAAGACATTTTGAATCTCTAATGAATGGTAAATGCCAGAGTGGTCAGGAAGCAAGAAACAAAATTCTAGACTCAATCCCTTCTATAATCACTGAAAGACACAATAAAGAGCTCTTCAAACCCATTGACTTAGATGAAGTCAGGAAAGTTACCTTCCAACTGAATCTTGATAAGACTCCAGGCCCTGATGGTTTTCCTGCGACCTTCTTTCAGCATTTCTGGGACATTATTGCTCAGGACCTACACCTAGCAGTAGAAGAATCCAGAAAAAGAATGACTGTGCTGGGATCTATTAATCACACCTTTCTAGCTTTAGTCCCGAAAAACAAAAACCCTCATCAAATGGGTGATTTTAGACCAATTTTATTATACAATTCAATCTACAAAATAGTAACAAAGATCATTGCCAAAAGAATGAAACCTCTTCTAAAACATGTTATTTCAGATGACTAGAGTGGCTTTGCCCCTGGACGCTCTATTGTTGAAGGCATCATCACTGCTCATGAAACACTCCACACTGCAAGGAAAACTAAAGATTCTTGTATGATTTTAAAGTTAGATATTATGAAAGCATATGATATGGTGGACAGGGAATTTCTTCTAGAAGTATTGAGGAAATTTGGCTTCTGCAATGAATGGATCACATGGGTCAAGAATTATCTATCAACACCCAAATTCTCAATTTTGGTTAATGGTTCATCTCATGCTTTCTTCCCTTCAACAAGAGGTATTTGCCAAGGGGATCCTATGTCACCACTTTTGTTTATAATTATGGTTGAAGCCTTAGGTCAGTTGATTAAATCTCTTCACCATAATGGTCGTTGGCTTGGTGTCAATGTGGCTACGGGAGTTGAACATTCAACCCACTTGCAATTTGCTGATGATACTATTATATTTGGAGTCTATAGTAGAAGAGAGGCAAGGGCTATAAATACTTGCCCGAATGACTATTGCAAGGCATCATGGAAAACAATCAATTGGAACAAGTCAAAAGTTTTCTTTATCAACACTTTGTCGAATATGCAAGGTGTTCTATCAAGGATCCTCAATTTAAGAGTTGCAAACTTTCCAGGTAAATTCCTTGGGACTCCTCTTTTCATTGGCAGTAATAAGATTTTCTATTGGACACATCTTATTAAGAAATGTAAATCTAGGCTTGAAAATTGGAAAGGGAAATGGTTATCATCTGCCGGTAAGCTTACTATGATAAAATCAATCCTCTCTGCCATACCGATTTTTTCCATGGCTTGCTTGAGACTACAGGCTCCCATAGAAGATGAGTTAATTACTATAATGAGGAATTTTCTTTGGAATGGGTCAGACGACAAAGGGAAATTTCCCCTAATTGTCTGGAATAAAATAAGTCAACCAAAAAATGTTGGGGGTGTTGGAATTCGACAGATTCCTATTATGAATTTGGCAATGGGAGCAAAATTGGTATGGGAAATTTGTAGAGGTGGTAATCAGAAGTGGGTAAGAATCCTAAAACACAAATATCTGGACTCACTTGAGCCTAAAAGGATTCTCACAGTTATCAACCCACCCAGGGGTTCGGCAATTTGGAATTTTATTTTGGAATGCAGAGAAATCATAAGTGATCAGGTCACTTGGGATGTTAGAAATGGGAGGAATGCATCCTTCCAACTGGATTGTTGGAGTGGCAAAGAAGCCTTGTGTCATAACCCCGCACTTCAATCTATAATGAGAGAAACATGTCGGCTTTGGGGACACAAAGTCTGTGACTATGGTCATTTAGTTAAGGAGAATGGTATTGATAGATGGGTGTGGAATTCTTTGGACCCCTTGGACTTAGTCCAAAATCATCAAGACATTTTTTCCGGTATTCTAACAAATCGAATCATTCATCCATCCCCAGATGAGGACATCATTAGATGGTGTGGCTCGTCTGATGGTAAGTATAAGGTATGTTTTGGCTATAAATTGAAAGAAGCTATTGTAGATAAGAAGGATTGGCCGGTTAATCGGTTCTGGCATAAACATCTACTTCCTAAAGCAGGTTCCTTTGCTTGGATGGCTTTTCAGAGGAATATTCTAACCAGTGAAAGACTCCTTAAATTGGGTATTAATGGGCCTAGTAGATGTGTATTATGTCGAAATGAAGAGGAGACAATTGATCACCTTCTGCTTCACTACAAATTCTTCAACAACTATTGGTGGCATTTTATGGGCAAATTAAATCTTGCATGCCCTTTTCTGAAAGGTTTGGATGATTGGTTTCTACTATGGCCTAAATCAAAATGCAAGGCATTATTTGGGGACTTATTTGTCATCTTGCCCTCACTATTGATTTGGGAAATTTGGAAAGAGAGGAATCATAGAATTTTCAAGGATAAAGTTATGGGCTAGATTGCCCTCTATGGGAAAATTGAGAGTCACCTGGTTGAGCTCTTGAATGAATCAGCTAAGTCCAAATCCCTGAAAAAGAATCTATACACTGACTGGGATTAGAAGCTAAATCTTGCATTCCCAAATTTTATCATCCCCTGGCTTTTTGGAAGTGGTAACCCTGAGATATCGGTTAATCCAAGATTGGATGTTAAATGGGAAATCCCAGATCCAAGGTGGCATAAGATTAATTTCGACGGTGCTTCTGCAGGGAATCCAGGGTGGAGTGGAATTGGATGTATTATTAGAGATTCTGAAGGTATCTGTATTAAGGAAATCTCTAAAGATATTGGTATGGCCACTAACAATGAGGCTGAATTTCGAGCGGCATTAAGAGGTTTGCAATTGGGAATTGAGCTAGAGATAAAAAGAATCCATTTGGAGGGTGGTTCATTAAATGTAATCAATGTTGTTCGTAGTAACCAAACCCCTAGTTAGCGTCTTAACCTGTGGCTTCGATCGATGGTGGATTTGCTTGAGACCATTGAAGGATTTCAGATTAGCCATATCTATATAGAAGGAAATATGGAAGCAGACAGACTATCTAAGATGGCAATTGTAGATGGAGGCCTTGATCCGAGACTTACGGCTAGGGCATAGATAAATTTTGATTATAGCAATTTATATGGTTAAAGTGCTGCAACCTATCATGGCAGATTAATGATCCGATTTGTTTCCCCGATGGTCTTGGTTTCTACCAGTTTGTAGTACTTACTGGGAGATGAACTCTTATTGAGTGTGGGTTTTTCTTTGATTGTGGTATCCTTCTAGTTCCTACCGGTAGGAGTATCCCACCCGGTTGTGCGATCTCTACCGGTTGGCGATGTTGTCGTTTGCATAGGTATGTTGCACTTGTCTCTTACCGATATTTATTACGTTCTGATAATATGGTCTTATCGAGGTCATTTATTCCAGTGCCGGAATAGATGTTGTCAAAAAGATAATCTAGCAAAATTCCTGATAAGCGATTGCAATTGGTTTTCTCCTCAAGTCATCCTGTGCGGATGGAGGCCCTGATCCGAGACATGCGGTTAGGGCACATCTATATTTGATTATGGTGGTTAATATGGTTTAAGTGATGCAACCTATCTTGGTCTAAGAATGAAATGACATTGTTTCCCCAATGGTCTTGGCCTCTACCGGTTTGTAGTACTTACCGGGGATGAATTCTTACCGGGTGTGGATTTTTTCTTCGATTGTGGTTTCCTTTTGGCTCTTACCGGTAGGGGTATCCCCCCCGACTGCAAGGTTTAACAGTTGGGTATGTTGTCAGTTGCATAGGTCTCTTGCATTTGTCTCCTACCGGTATTTTTTATGGTTCCGGTAATATGATCTTACTGGGGTCATTAACTTCAGTTCCAATGTAGATGTTGTCAGAAAGGTAATCTAATGCCCATAATTACTATTAGATATGATAAATCTAGATGGTGGAAAACATCAAAGAAGAAATAAATTGCGAATAAAGGTAACATGCTTAAGATGTGTTTTGTTTGTGCAAAGTAATTTGGCACGGTTTAGCGAGCTCCTCGAGCTCCTCAATCTTTATGAGTTGTCGAGATAAATAAAGGAAGGCCTGCTTAATTTAAGCATATCAATCTCTTCCCCTTTCTTGCTCTATTGTTTATACAATGGATACACCGCTATTGTTGGAGGCAACATGCCGTCAGATGGTGTTTCTAGGCAAAATTTCTGATAAGCGCCTACAATCGGTTCTTTCCTCAAACCACCCTTTTATTCTATACTGTGTAAAAAGAATTTTGGGGAAGGAATTCTTAAATGCCTACCACAAATATAGAGCAAATGTAGACATTCAGACTTTCTTTTAAGTGATGTTGCTCTACATGGGGACTAGCAAGCAAAGGGCGAAGCTGCTCACTCAAATGGTGTTCGAGCACTACTTCCTTGGGGAAATTGGTGTTCTACTGGATAATGTCGATGACAATCTTAGAATGCCCTTTCCCCAAAATTATTATATGAGTTTGGGAAATGTTATGGAGGTAAGGAAAGAGGTGATAGTAACCTCTCTTGATTTCAAAGCCTTGGAGGCCTCCTGACCTAACATTAACAGAAATATTGAGTTCCTTTTCAAGGTTGCCAGAATACTACCTGGCTTCATGGCTGCCTAGAGAAGAACCTATATTCAGGATGAAGGGCTTTCGGGCAGAAAAGACATTGGTATTTTGGCCAGCGATGACATAGACGATGGCAACTCTTGGGGTCTTGGTCGTGGTGAAGAGTGGTTTCCAGACGATGTCTACCACCCCTGGGAAAAAGCGGAATCATTGGCTCATGCTACTTGCGGGAATGATTGCCTGGTAATATTAGATGTTGATGATGCTCCTTCTCCTAGTGACGAGGACCCAGATTCAAGATATGAAGAGTCTTGAAATGTTGTGACCTCCTTGGCTCTATGTGTCAATTCTCTTTGGTATTCCATTTCTCAAGTTCATTGTACTATTAAGAAGATTGTAGGCCTTTGGCCAAATTAAGCATAGTAATAGCCAACATTTTGTTCTCATCTGGTTGATTTTGTCTAGCAATGTAGGATCCTCAGCAGCTTGGTTGGTTTTTGGTCGTTGTTTGGAGCAATGGTAGGGGTTTTTCTTCCTAGTTCTTTCCCCCTACGGCTCTTTCTAAACCAGGTTTGTATTTTTCAAATTTTGATTAATACAAGGGTGTTTCCCCTCTGCACTTATTAATCTATTAAAAAAAAAATAGTTGTAAATCGGGTTTATAAACCCAATTTACACCTAAACTCTTTTTTTTTGGAATTACAATGCAAAGTGTAATTCTGGTTTATAAACCTGAATTACACCTGTAATAGGTGGGAAGGAAATATGATGTAGTTCGGGGTTGTAAACCCAAACTACAACTTTCACTTTGGTGTGGTTGTGTGGTTTGAGGTTACAACCGCAAACTACATTGTTCGGTATGACTAAATGGTGTAGACTAGAGTTGAAACTCTGAACTACACTTAGGAAAAAGTGTGGTTTGATGTAGTTATAACAATGTTCATGTAGTTACAATAGTGTCATTTGAGGTCATGACTCTGAACGACACCACTATTATTGTTTCCGGTGTTGTTCGAAGTCATGGCCCCAAACTACATTGAAACGAAAGGTCTGGTAAGCTACAATTTCATTCAAGGTTGAACCTTTGAATGACATCATTCACAATGGTCTCAATAATGTCGCTCGGAGTTTAAACTTTGAATGATACTGAAAGGTGTTAAGTAAAGGATCTAACAAAGATATGTAGCAAAAGATGATGATGTCTTCTTGGCTTCAAAGTTCGAATGACACTATTATTAATCCAAGGCAATAACAATGTCAATGTCATTTAGACTTTGAAATCTGAATGGCATCGATTGGGAAGATATATTTTGAATGATCAAATTGAAACTCATAAATAAAAAACTCTAAAATAAAACAAGCCAAAACTAGGGTTTAACAAATTCCATTATGAAATGAAAATAAAAATAAATAAAAGAAAGGAGGAAATGAAAACTTACCCAAAAGGAAAAGGCAGAACCCGATTCGATCACAAGATTTGATCTTATTGCAAGTTGGGGGGTGATGAGCCAAAATAATGGCTCTATTTTATCTATGTTTATGTGTCATTACTAGGACATTAGGAGTCTAGATATGTCTTTTGAGTTCAGAACCTTTGCTAAGTGATAAGACTTTATATGTTTTGATGGTGTGATCATATGACATGAACTCTTTTGATATTTGTTCCTTTTCTATGCAATATAATAGGTAATGATGCTATGAGGAATATCCATGGAAATGTTGCAAGTAGATTTTGAATGTTACTCTAATAGGGATAAATAGGCCTATGTTTGTGCACGTTAACAATTTCATGCAGGACTAAATGTTGAACCAGTCCAAGATGCTCAACGATAAAGATCATGGAGTTGTTGGCTGGTAAAAGAGACAACAAGTATTATCATTGAAAGAGTCAACCAATGGTTGAAGATGGTTCATTATGACTTATCTGAAGACATAAATAGTTGCCTTTGCTATAGGAGTAAATTTAGGTTATAGGTTACGCTAGATTCTCTCTGTTGTTCCAACAGACATTGACTAGTTCTTAGCGCTTGTAACTTTACCTTCTTTTTCTCCTTATTCAATAAAAGCATCCTCCTTGAACTTTTGGAGTGGTATGCTAGTTGGTTAGGAATTTCATGCTTTAAATAATCTCCCACTTTCTCTTGTACGGTGGTTGGAGAAAAGAATAGTTTCAGCATTTGTAATAGAGTTCTAGTTTAGTTGAGAAACAAACTTCCAGCAATATGTTGTTATGTTATCAAGTACTTTTAGATTAATAAAGATGGTACTTTAAGTTCCAGACATTTGGTTCAGTTGTTTGGATGATTACTAAGGGGGCCCACTTAATGAGTATTCCTTTGATTTTTTTTATCGGTTACTTTTCATTATGTACTTAGCATTATCTTGATCATGGACTGTTCCTGCAGCCACTGAAATACTTCATGTGACTATTCCAGCAACCACTGTAAACTGAGTAGAACCTCGTTTGTTGATCATGGATAAAGTCTTGTCTTTCCTATTTGTTTCTTAGAAGTTAGTTAGTTTTCCTTTCAAGCATTTCAATTACTTACTTTCAGCATTTTCCTTCAATAACATTTCATTTCCGGCAATAGGAAAGGTGATTGTTTTAAACTTTCTAGTGCATATACTTTGCAGACTCATTTCAAGTATACGCCCCAAGTTGATAATTAAATGAACCTTCATGATGAAAGATAACTACTTAGTTGGATTTCCAATCCCTAAAGTATGACTTCAAAGTCGAGTTGTTGAGCCATTGAGAAGATTAGTCATTTTTGGCGTCGTTGTCGGGGATGGTGTCAAACTAGAAACCTTTGCAGTTATTGATAATTGTACTTTATTTTCAGTAGTCAAAAGTTTTGTTTCCATTTACCTTCATAGAGTATGACCCATAAGTACTTTTGAATTCTATTGCATGCCTAGGAGAAGAGATGCTTTAGGGAGGTTTCTTCCTAGCGACCCTTATCCTGACAATCATTTTGAGAATCTTATAATCTATTTGAAGATGGAGACCAATATATAAACCCTTTAGCTGAGTTATTTGCCAACATTGAGGAGCCAACTGACCAAGAACATGTTGAAAACCCATTTTCTTTGATACTTTATCAAGCGAGGATGGCTAGTGCTGCACAAAATCAGCCTCATCAAGCTACCTTTGAATTCCCTATCATCGACCAGCATGATAATAACAACCTCAAGAATATCCCTACTTTAGTTTTTCCTAAGTTTTATGGGCTTGTAACAGAGGACCCAGATACCTTTCTATTCGAATTTGACATTCTCTATCGTAGATATGATTACACCACTGATGCTCCTAGACTCAATTTGTTTCCTGCTACTTTGAAAGAAGGAAGCCTAAGATGGTTTATGAGTCTAGGGAGAGATGCTATTGACAGTTTGGAAGCCTGAAAACCAAATTTATTGAGAAATACAAAGAATATTGTAGAAGTGGTAATAGGGGAGATGATATCTTCAGGATGCAGCAAAAGGAAGATGAAAACTTGGAGGACTACATTTCAAGGTTTTTGTTCTGCCTAAAGAAAAATTCTAACCATACTCTTAACCAAGAGTCCCAAAAGTTGTTTTTCCTCAAAGGGATCAATGACAGTTGTATTGATGCCCTGTACCTGATAGGAGGAGGAGACCTCACTCAAGTTCCTTGGGATGCTATTAAAAAAATATGCCATAACTACTCCCGAGCAGTTGTAAAGAAAGGAAGAGGTTATCAAGCTACCAAGGGGAAGTGCTCTGCTAGTGGAGTTTCAAGGATGAAAATTACTCACTTACAGTTTGATTTCAAGCAAGATATTATCAACAAAATGGCCACACAGCTGGACAGACTTCAAGCAAAGAAGAAGCACAAGGAGGCAGAAGCAATGTTAGTTGAATATTACCGTCACTGTATGCAAAAGAAGAGAGACTACAGGTGCAAGATGATAGCAAATATTGAAAACCAGCATGCTCCATTGGAGTTGAAACCTATTGAAAGGGAGGAAGACCAAATCTTCCATGTTTCTCAAAGGAGACCATGGGCTCCATGACAAGGTATGCCACCTAATCCATTATCCTTTAATGGTCCTTATTCAAATTCATATAGTCCTAATAATCAATGGCAAAATCCTTATCCATCACATTATGGGAATTTTCCTCAACAAAATTGGAATAATCCCCAAAATGAATGGACCAATTATCAAAACCCTTCCCCTCCTTAGCAAAAAAATCAAGAAGGTTGGCAACTACCTCAAGGAAACTAGCAACAAACACCCCAATGGAGAGGAGGACAACAATGGCCAAATCAGTCCACCAGTTTCCTGTAGCCTCCTCAACAACCCCAACAATAAGCTCTAATGCCACCACCTAATCAAAATGCTACTACTCCACCTAAACCTACTCAGTTTCTAGCTCAGCCTATGCCCAATCCTAATAGTAAACAACCACAACAACAACAGGTTTATGCTACTAATCCAAACCAATACCCTACCTATGTTGTTAGTATTAGTGACATCTACTTAAGGTCAGGAACAACTCTTCCTACACCTTTGCCTTCAGTGATAACTGAGATGCCTACTGAAGACCCCATTCAGCAAGGTGAGACAACTCCACCTATTCCATCAAGCCAATGCAGCAAGAATCAAACACTACACCACCATTCCCTCAAAGTTTGAAAGTAGAGACAACAAAACAAAAAGAACAATCCATGTTTGATATTGTGGAACAACTAAAGAATGTGTGTGTTAAGATTCCTTTGTTTCAAGCAATAAAAGACGTTCCAATATATGGAAAGGCAATTAAAAAAACTTGTTTGAGAAAGCCAGGAAGGAAGAGGAAAGACCCATAGACAAACCATGTTGTAGGCCAATTAGTAGATATTATGCTAGGAAAACTTTGTGTCCCTAAGTATTTGGACCCAGGAAGTCCTATTGTAGGAGTAGTCATTAATGGAATTCAAGTTCAAAATGTTCTTATTGACCTTGGAGCAGAAATCAATGTCATGACAAAGGATGTGATGCAGAAACTCAACATCACCACCCTAAGATCTACACCTATTGCTCTTCAACTTGCAGACAATTCTACTATTAAACCAGATGGTATGGTGGAAGACCTTATTGTAACAATGGATTCCTGGCAATATCCAGCTAAATTTTCTATCCTCTCACCTAAAGCAACACTAGGGGGCACCCTATGATTTTGGGAAGACCTTGGTTAGCCACAACAGATGCCTTCATAGGATGTAGATCAGGGGACACAACCATCTTAGATGGGATGAAAACTAAAAAGTTTGCACTATACCCACCTGCACAACCTCAACTTGAGCAAGAGAAACCAATTTGGACAGATATAGAGGAACAATCTGATGAAGTCAATACAATATAACAGTTGATGATGATAAGAAGGGTCCTCTTCTTGCAGCTTCAGGAAGAGGAGGATGTGCTCTCTAATGTCTTGCAAAATCAATATGGAGTCCTTGATCAAACTAAAGATTGTAAAGTAGAAAATACATGTCCCTTACAACTGTTACTGCCAGCTTCTGCTATGGGATCTCCTACATCCACAGACCTACTGCGTACACTATTACTGCATGAAATACAAGTGCCACACTTTCCTACAGCATCTATAATAGAATTGATTAAGCAAGTTGAAGTGACTCCATATAAATGGTTGATTGTTAATAATAACCTCACTCAAGATCAAATTATATCGCTAACAAAAGTACTAATATCTCATAAGGAAGCATTTGCATGGGACTACACAAATATGAAAGGTTTACATCCTAAGTTGTGCACTCACCAAATCTACATCAAAGAAGACTGTAAACTAGTGAGGCAACCTCAGAGAAGAGTCAACCCTGCAATAAGAAAAATAATTAAGCAAGAACTGCAGAAATTACTAAATGCAGGATTCATATATCCTATTTCTGACAGTGAATGGGTGTCACCTTTGGTTATTGTTTCTAAGAAAAATGGAAAGTGGAGGGTTTGTGTAGATTATAGGGAGCTTAATGTTGCAATCAAGAAAGATCACTTCCCTCTCCCTTTCATTGACCAAGTGTTGGATTCCTTAGCAGGAAAGAAATATTTCTCATTCTTAGATGGTTTTAGTGGATACAACCAAATAAGAATAGAACTTGAGGACCAAGAGAAGAAAACATTTGCATGCCTATGGGGGACTTATGTCTACTCTATGCTTCCATTTGGCTTATGTAATGCCCCAGCTACTTTTCAAAGGGCAGTCATAAGCATGTTCTCAGATATTTCTCATGATTGTATGAAGATATACATGGACGAATTCACTACCTATGGTGGCACTTTTGAAGAAGCATTAAGTAACCTAAAGAAGACTTTTCAAAGGTGTGAAGACCATAACTTGTCTTTAAACAGTGAGAAGTGCTTCATGATGATGTAGGAAGGTGTTGTCCTTGGCCTCTATCTTTCTCACAAAGGAATTCAAGTGGACCCAGCAAAAATTGAAGTTATTTCTAACTTGCCTGTACCTTCAAAATAGAAAGATGTAAGGATTTTTATAAGCCATGCAGGCTATTACAAGAGATTCATCAAAGATTTTAGTAAAATTGCAGCACCACTATATACACTCCTTGCTAAAGATGCAGAATTCTAGTGGACAAAATCATGCAGCAAAGCATTCTCTGAATTCAATGAAGCATTAACTAATGCACCAGTGCTTCAAGGTCCTAATTGGGAACTTCTATTGCATATACACATTGATGCATCTGATTATGCAATTGGAGTTGTCTTAGGACAAAAAGAAATAGAAGTGGAACATGCAATTTATTTTGTCAGCAAAAACTTGCAGGGAGGTAAATTTAACTACACAATAACAGAAAAGGAAATGTTAGCAGTCATCTATGCTCTCAATAAGTTCATACACTATATAATTGGGTATAAAGTCTTTGTTCATACCGACCATGCAGCAATCAAAAATCTCATGAACAAACCTTCAATCTCAAGAAGGTTGGCCAAATGGATTCTTTTGATGCAAGAATTTGATATCACTATTATAGACAAACCGGGAAAGGCAAATGTAGTTGCATATTTTTTTTCAAGATTAACAACAAATCAAGATTCAACGATTATGGATGATTCATTCCCAGATGAGAATATGTTCTCCATTGTTGTCCATACACCATGGTATGCTGATATAACCAACTAGTTTCTCAAAAGGTACCCTCTCATTTTTCTCCAAAAGAAAGAAAACTACTTGTTGAGAAGAGTTACAAATTCGCATGGACAATAGGATGCTTATTTTACATAGGTCCAAACTAATTCATGCAAAGATGTGTGAGAGAAGATGAGACTTATGACATATTGCATGCATGCCATGATGAACCCTATGGTAGACATTTTGCAGCAAAAAGAACAGCTATCAAAATACTTAACACAAGATATTATTGGCCAACACTTCATAAAGATGCAGCCAGGTATGCAAGGAAATGTGATAGGTGCCAGTGGATGGGCAAACCAACTAGATTGGATGAAATGCCCTTGCATCCTCAAGTAGTGGTAACACCATTTGACAAGTGGGGCCTTGATTTTGTAGGACCAATTGATCCACCTTCTAACGGTAAGTCTCACATTCTAGTTAGTACTGATTATGTCACTAAATGGGTAGAAGTTAAGGAAATGACACATGCAAGAGATAACAAGGTTACCAAGTTTCTATATGAAGAAATCTTCACAAGATATGGAGTTCCTAGAGAAATTATTGGCAATTGACACTCATTGGATTCATATGTTGCCATTGATGGCAACATGGAAACATGGTTACTTGGCAACAAGATTCATAAGGCAGCTTACACCGGCATACACCAACACTAGGAAGCATTCACTGATAGACACCGGCATTGGAGAATCCAGGGTTACACCGGCACCGGCACCGACATCCAACACTTCAGTGAAGCCGACATCAAGCTTGGACCCGAAGGAAGTTTTATTTGTAAAAATCCTTCTATAATTATTGTATAAAACCGACATTGTATATCTTTTGTAATACATTGTAAGCTGACATAAGGCTTATTGTTTGTAAGGGTATATAGGTCAGTCTGCTAGGTCATTTTGAAAATAGGGACATAGGAGAATTATAGCATAATTGTATAATATGAAGTATATGTATGTAGATCATTTGTATGTGAATGTTATATCATGCAATGATATGTAGATAGTTTGGAAAACATTCTTGGAGGAGAAGAGATATCGGTAGAAGTGTTCAGGGTTTATGAACCGGTACAGAGCAGAACTATAACTGGAACTCTTTTTGGCATAGCGAATGCATTTTGTGAGTTCATTATTACTGTTTCATTTCAACAGAAGCTTGTAGTCAGTGAGACTCTTTTGTGGTGAGTAGTGTGCTCTAGGCAATGTGCCTTCCTGCATGTGCAGGCCCCCATTTTATGTAATATCCTTTCATATGGCCAGTGAACTGATATTGTGGGTCACAAATCCCACTGTGGTTTTTCCTCTTTGAGGTTTTCCACATATAAATTCTGTGTGTTATGGTGTTCATTTATGTGGATGGTTTATTTGCTTCAAGTTATATGTGTCTTCATTTATCAGTTTATATGTGTATGTTATAAAAGGGTAAAATCATATCTTACTGGCAAAACACTAATTCACCCACCCCCCCCTCTTAGTTTTCTTGGATCCCAACAATTGGTATCAAAGCCTAGTTCCTCGGAAGAAGTTTAATAGCTTGAGGAAGATCCTGAAACCGGAATCATTAAACATGGCTATGGAGAAGCAACTTGAGATGGCTCTTGAGGATTATGATACTGCAAGGATGAAGAATTTAAAATTCCAAATTGAATTCTGCTAATGAATTCATTCTTGTCCTGCAAGAAAGATTATCATCAGCTCAAGCCAAGAGAAAGGAACTTTTGCAAAACCTGGATGATGAGGAGAAAAATGCACTTAAGGAACAATGCTAGAAACTAAGTCAAGCAAACATGCTCATGAAGAATGAAATGCAAGACCTAACTATGAGGTTATCAAAAGATATTGAGGACAGAAAGAAGAAGGAAGATAATCTTGTTATATCTCTGAAGAACAAATTTGATGAATGTGGCAAATTGACTCATGAGAATAATCTGTTGAGAACTGATTTGGCACACTCCCGGAACAATGAACAAGAGCTTGAAAAACAAATAACTACTCGGAGAGATGATTTGACTACTGCAAGTGAGTATAAAGAAAAATTCAAGATTAGTGATGCATAGTTGGATGACTTATTGAATAGACAAAGGTAGAATGATGATTCTAGAGGACTTGGATTTGTACAAGGTGAAAGCTCTGGTACTACAAATGAAGATCAGACAACCAGTATGCAAAACTCATCAGACTAGAGGACACCAATAAGACAATTTAATGCTTATAAATTCAATGGTAGATGCTTTGTCTGTAATTTGGGCATATAGCTAAACAATGTAGAAATAGAGCAAATCAAAACTACAATTATGTTCTCAGTCAATACACAAATTGTAAGAAATATGGTCATAGATCAGAAGATTGCAGAATGAATGTTAAATGTCATGCATGTGGAAAGTTTAGTCATTTGGCTAATCAATGTAGGTCAAGGAATGACACCGTATATGTTAAAGCAATTCAAAATAACAATGTTACATGTTATGCATGCAACAAAATAGGTCATATTGCTAAGTACTGCAGAAGCAAGACTCAACCAGTTAGCAATGATAAAGCAAATGAGAAAGGAAAGCAGAAGGTAGATGAAATACAACAAGGTCACACCAAGAGATGGGTTAGAAAGTCTAAAGAACCAAGTGGAGATGGATCTACACCGATAACTCCACCGGTAGAACAGAGTATTCCTGCATCGGCAGGAAATTCCACCGGTAACTGAGCCATACGCCTTAGGGGTTGGAAAATCTATTGCAAATTTTGCATATTCCCTGGAGGAGATCTGAAAGAGATCTGGAGAGTTGTCTTAATCATTGATGAAGGTTTACCCGGCATAAGACTATGAAACTGACATGTGGTAGGGTGCATCGTGAAGAATTTATGATAGTGAAGGATTAGGGTTTACTTGCTGATAAAAAGAGAAAGTGAATTAATTTTCACTCACCTAGCATTCAAGTAATCTAGAGTGAAGAAAAGGCAAATTTCAGGCGATTAAGAGCGAGAAAAGGCATTCTGAAAGGATTTCCAGCAATCATCGGAGAAGCAATCAAATCTTCACATTGGCGATCATTTTTTAGGTATTTCTTCAAAATGGCATCCGGATCATATGCTCCTACTTTCATTACAAACCCCACCATTGTTAAAGTTAAGGATAGGCTGAGACCCGTTTTCAAGGAAGTTCCCCAAATAGCTAAGAAAGAAGACTCTGCGGGCGCATTCTATAGGGTTCCTGATGATGTGATGTATGTTGAAGATGTAAGGGCATATATTCACTGCACCTTGGAGGATCTAGGTATAGAAGAGATAAAGGGCATGTATCAATCTGTGATACTGGGAGACTTAGGAACAATCAAGTTGGAATATAAGATCATCAAGGATCTAGGGTTAACCGGTATTCTATACATACCAGAATTCAAAGATGAGGTGATCATATATGTTCTGAGCAAGGTTCACAATGAGTTCTTCTGGTTGGATAGGCCCCACATGATCACAAAGGAAGCAATTCAAGCAGTTATCAACTTACCCAAATTTGGACAAGAACTTGGCAAGAAGATTTCCACCACTACGGTTGAGAAGCTCACCGACACAACCCATGATGGAAGATCTATGAGGGTCAGCACCATCAAGGACTTAGATGTGAAATTTGTCAGCATGATAATCAACTATAAGGAAACTCAATCTAGTCGACTGAACTCTGTTGGTAGTTCCTGCATCCATGCTGCTTATTAGATGTTAAAGAATAATGAGAAGTATGATTTATGCGAATGGTTGAGAATTGATTTAATGATAAATCTTGAAAAGATTAAGAGTGTTAAGAAAGGAAGTTTTAAGTTTGGAAATCTCATTGTTTGTTTGATGCTTTACTTCATGAATGAGCTACCCAGTCTAGGGAAGAAGAGTAGGGTGCATGACATACCGGTAGGTATGCAAATCAAGGAAGCAATCACCGGTCTTGGTACCGACAGGGATGAAAAGCTTTGGGGATATTTCAAAATATTTCAGGAAAACATGAGATAGAGGGAAATAATATCAAAGCACATTGAAGAGAAGTACTCCACTGATATCTGTTTTATGGTGAAAACTGATGGAATTGTTATGGAGGAAGTAGAACCTAGGATTATATGGATCACTAAGCTTGGATATGAAGTGGATGATAGCATTTTTGAACTCTATGCAAAAATGTTGCTTGATGCTCCATTGGATGATAAAACAAAACGCTTCGGTACTACAAAAGAAAAGGCTCTTGAAGTCAAGATTGGATTTGACAATAAAAGAAGAGAGAAGAAAATAGATAAGATGTCTGCATATATACAAGATGTAATTCATAAGATAGACACTCAATTGGGTTCTGGATCCAAATCGACAAAGGAACCGACATTGGTTAGTGCTCCTGAGGCAAAGAGGCCTGAAACTTTCATTTCTTCTATCACTTCTGACTCTGATCCAAAGGATAATGAACCTATAGCATTTAGAAGGGTACAAAGAAAGAAAGTTGATTAGCCTCAAGTAGAGGAGAATAAGGTGGAGCCAAGGAGGAAGCTTGTGAGAAAAGTAATAAAACCTACTGCACCCCCACCCCCGGCAAGGAAACCTATTCAGAAGAGGAAACCAATCACATCCACTCCGATAACCCACAAGAAGAAGAAGAAGAATGATGATGATACTAAATCTGGTAAGGCTATAATGACCTGTGTTGAATTGATTGATGAAATAACCAAGGATGGAATTTTGAAAAATGTATCTATTTATTATGAAGATTTAGAGGATAATGAGCAAAATGAGATTGAAGAGGAAATTTTGTTACATATAGATATATATAAGAAAGCCTTAGTAAAATTTTTGAAGGAAAATCCTCTATCACTATACAATAAATTAGATGCTAGAAGACTTGATGCAGTCAAGAGGGATAGAGAAATTAAGGAAGTAGAACTTTTGGGTATGTGTGGATCAATAAACAATGAGGAAATGAAAAGATGCATAGATGTTGCTAACAAAACAGTTTTTAGTAGCAAACCCTAGCAAATAAGCCTAACGATGGGCAGGGTAAATGAGGTAGTAAATGAGACCAAAGATGGTTGGACCAAATTCTTCCAAAAGAATCCTGATTTTCTCACCTCCCAAGAAGAATTTGTAAAAGCAACAACTTCCACCATCCCAGACAGATCTAAAGGGAAAGGTATTTTGGATAGTTCAGCTCTAATTTTGAATAAATCGGCAGTAACTATAAGTATACAGACACCACTGGCAGTAAAGGAGAGTGTATAGTCAATACCGATAGAAACAACTTTTGAACAACGTGATGTACAGGGTACTGACAATATTGTGGATAATACTCCACCGACGGTAATAGATACTGCATCAAGTGGCAAAGCCACCGGTGCTAAGGAGGATTGGGCAAAGGGAATTGAGACTATACCAATAGTTAATATTGGTTCCTCGACAAAGGTTTTGGAAATTGACACTTCTCAAGTTGAGAAGAAATCAATCACTAAGATGAGTCCCACTGAGTTAATGATGATGGCTACTCAGAAACTAATAAAGGAGGGATCGACAGATAAAGGAATAATAGATCACTCAATCACAGTTTTGCACAGACTAATTCCTGATTGTAAGATTAAAAATGAAGCAAGCCCTTAAGGCAAGCTTAAGGCATTAACTGAGCATATATCTTACAACTTTCAATCTTTGTAGCAAATTTCAGACCGACAGGCACTTGAGAGATTTACTGTGGCTAAGAGAGCTACTTTTTATCAAATTATTGAAACAAAGAAGAAGAAAATTGAAGGAAAATTGATTCTTATTGAGAATTGTTTAAAACAGTGTACAAATATCTATAGGGTCTATTGTAACATAGAAACTCTTACAACAAATGTAGATAGCAGATTAAAGGATTTACATGATCAGGTTGCAAATATTGCAAATTCTTTTGATGGATTAACCTTACTAACAACATCTATTGATGGACAAATTTTGTCTTTAGAGAACCAAATTTTTTCTTTTGAAAAGAAAAGAGACAAGATCATTTGAAGAGCAAGAAGTCTTAGAGGATTGGTGAGTTCAAGATTGGATTCACTCGGTGTACACAAGAGGGAATGTATGGATATCTAAGCCCACACCGGCAGAAGTCAAGGACAAGGAAACATTTGCACACTTACTGAGTGGACTTGTATCCATGTCTGAAACCTTCAGAACTGGCTACGATACATATTTACAATTGCTAGACAAGGCTTACCCGAAAATTTTGAAATTGGTCAAGCTCCGGTAAAGAAATATGTATTTATTAATTCTTTCAATTCTTTCATTGGTCTTTGGCATTGATGCCAAAGGGGGAGTGTATATAATGTGAAAAATATCAGACAGAAAATATGGGAAGGATATCAGGTAGGAGTGTATTGCTCAGGGGGAGCACACTTCAGGTTGAACCGACAAGGAATCCATTTTTTACATGAGTGTTGCCATCAATGCCAAATGGGGAGATTGTTGGCAATTGACACTCATTGGATTCATATGTTGTCATTGATGGCAACATGGTTACTTGGTAACAAGATTCATAAGGAAGCTTAGACCAGCATACACCGGCATTAGGAGGCATTCACCGGTAGACACCAGCATTGGAGAATCCAGGGTTACACCGGCACTAACATCCAGCACTTCAGTGAAGCCGACATCGGGCTTGGACCCGAAGGAAGTTTTATTTGTAAAAATCATTTTGTAATTATTTTATAAAGTCATCATTGTATATCTTTTGTAATGCATTGTAAGCTAACACAAAGCTTATTGTTTGTAAGGGTATATAGGTCAGTCTACTAGGTCATTTTGAAAATAGGGACATAGGAGAATTATAGCAGAACTGTATAATGCGAAGTATCTGTATGTAGATCATTTGTATGCAAATGTTATATCATGCAATGATCTGTAGATAGTTTGGAAAGAATTCTTGGAGGAGAAGAGATACCGGTAGAAATGTTCAGGGTTTATGAACCGGTACAGAGAAGAACTATAACTGGAACTCTTTTTGGCATAGCAGATGCATTTTGTGAGTTCATTATTACTATTTCATTTCAACATAAGCTTGTAGTTAGTGAGACTCTTTTGTGATGAGTAGTGTGCTCTAGGCAGTGTGCCTTCCTGCATGTGCAAGCCCCCATTTTATGTAATATCCTTTCATATGGCCAGTGAACTGATATTGTGGGTCACAAATCCCACCGTGGTTTTTCCTCTTTAAGGTTTTCCACGTATAAATTATGTGTGTTTTGGTGTTCATTTATGTGGATGGTTTATTTGCTTCAAGTTATATGTTTCTTCATTTACCAGTTTATATGTGTATGTTATAAAAGGGTAAAATTATATCTTACCAGCAAAACATCGATTCACACCCCCCCCGCACCCCCGCCTCGGCCCCCCCCCCCCGCCCTCTTAGTGTTCTTGGATCCCAACAGAAATTGTCACAGACCAAGGAGCACAGTTCACATCTACATTAGTTACAACATTAGTAAATGAATACAATATCAGGCATCAAAAATCTACACCGTACCATCCTCAAGCTAATGGTCAAGCATAGATAACCAATAGAGATATTGAAAGCATCCTGACCAAAACTGTAGATCTCCATAGGAAAGATTGGGCAGCTAGATTGCCAGAAGTAGTCTGGGCATATAGGACATCTTGGAAGACAACAATAGGGATCGCTCCTTTTGAGATACTATATGGGAAGAAATAAATGATTCCCATTGAATTTGAGCATAAAACTCTCAGAACAACAGTCGAATTAGGTATGAATATCACTATCGCACAACAAGCAAGGATCATGCAGTTGAATGAGTTATATGAAATCAGGACAACAACCTTTCAAAACACAGAAATCCTATAAAATCAACGAATCAGATGGCATGATAAGTACATTAAAGACAAGAAAATTCAATTAGGGGATAGGGATCTTCTCTATGATTCGTGGTACAAAGATAATCTAGGAAAACTTCACAAAAGATGGTTAGGCCCATATGAGGTATCACAAGTATTTGAGAATGGAGCTATTCAACTCACAACAATTGATCTCGTAAGATTCAAATTGCTAGTCAACGGGCATAGGTTGAAGTTGTATCACAAGCCCTCATCCAAAGCAGATTTCTTGCATCAGTTTGCTTCAACCTATTTTCTTGCAGCTTCAACCTTCGGGTTTCTTGTAGCCGACGCAGGTGGGCTCTCAGCCCTTCCTTCTGACTAGTCAACCATGATAATTTATAATAAACACTTCCATACTTTTGGAAGTCATTTCTCCATAATAACTTGCATATTCCACTCCATTTCACCTTCATATCTTCTGTTTCACTCCATCTCACTTCATATGCAACCACTTTTCCAACACTTTCATTAAGTTAACTGAACGTGAGCTTAAGAAGACTTCAACTTGCATATTGCCACATCACTCTAGGTATGTCATAAATTAATGCTTTATTTATTTCTTGTTAAATTCATTCATTAGTTGCATCATTATTGCAATGTATATTCCTCATACACTTCCTATAATTTCTCTTCTGCCATGTGAGGACACTTGGCACACTTTTGGTTGGGGGGAGTGTACTGTGATTTGATATTCCCACATGTGATTTGACTTTCCCACGTCCCACATCATCAATACCTTCTATCACTTTTAATAAAAATCAAATCTAAGTTAAGCGAATAAAGTGATTGTGACATTTTAATTCACAAGAATTACAAGAAACATGCGCATTTTTTATTTTTTAAACTTTGCATGAGTTGCCTTTCTGGGTTGTCCTTCTGCCTTTATGAGCCATAATTATACTATCTAGTCACCTTTTTAGTTTCCATTTATTTTTTTTGCCATTTTTGTCTAGAAAGGGTTTTCTTTGAAAGACAAATATTGTGAGCTACAAGAGACGCTGGTAAGAAGTTGAAACAAAGGGTTACAAAGTATTGCAGAACTTGAGCTGAAAGAGCATAATGGGGGGTTCTTTGATAAGACATGAACCTATAGTCCATACCTCCATTTTGCAAGACCAAGTATGTGGTCAAGAATTTGTTCAAAGTAGATGGTTGAATTATTTTCTGAAGCTGGATGATTTTAATGAAGATATAGCCACCGAGTTTGCCATGACATTCTCTAATGGTGAAGCAAATGTTAAAGGCCTAAGAGTTTTGGCCACTGAAGAAATGATTGCAGAAGTGACAGGTTTACTGGTTGAAGGAGAGAAGTACCCAGAATCTAAGGATGCCAAGAGTGCCATAGTAGAATTCACAAGACCTAGAGATCGTACATTGATTGTTGACAAGCAAGGGGCCAGAAGAATCTCTTTACCAAACAAATGGATGGTGACAGTTGTTCACATAATTAAATATTTGACCTATGAAGGGAGGTAGTCATGTTTGTACTCAATTCACTTTAAGTTTCTCAGCCATCTCAGGCATGGAATTAGGATGAACGTCTCGAATGTGTTGTATAACCTTCTGATGATCATAGTCGCTGAAACTCAAAAAGGTAGGTCAAATTCAATTTCTCATCATTGTTTAATTAAATTTTTAGTTGAACGGTAATTGAGGAATGTTTCTCAATTATCCTGGGAGGAATTTGTCTCACTTTGGGAATTTAGGGCAGAAGATTATAGGGGTCAACAAAGGGATTCTGAAAGAGAGACTAGGGTTTATAAAAAAGAAAAGGAAAACTACTCTTGGAGCCTCAAGCTCTAAGGATGTTCCTACTGTAGAGTTTCCTGCAATGGAGGTAACCCCTAGCAATGTTGAGCTGACTCTTGTAGCCACCGTTGGAAATGTTCCAGCAAAATTTTTTAGAAAAACTAGGGCTTCTTCTCATAAGGAAAAAGGTAAGGTAGTTGAGTCAACTAAGGTTAGGATATAAGAAGAAACCCCAAGCCCTAAACAGGAAAAGAGGGAAAATTCAACTGAGACCATTAAGGAAAGCCCTAGTACAAAAACCCCTAAGAGATTAAAGCAGAGGCAGAGGTTTAAAGAAACTTTAGAGAAAGGAAAGGGGCCCTCAAGTGTTAGAGGTGTAAAAAGGAAACTTGAGGATGAATTAGAAGAAGAAACTTCAACCCTTGAAAGAAGAAATTAGGAAGTTGCAAAATCTCCTAAAAATAAAAAAGAGGTCGTTGTCATAAAATCTCCTGCATCAACTTTTTGGTTCAAAAAAACTACAAATAAATCTAAACCTACCAAAACCCATAGGAGCGCTCCAACTATGCCTCAAAGAAGAAGTCATAGGCTTAGAGGAAAGCCCAAGAAAAATTCAAATGTGAAATGTGGAGGACCTATCCAAAATTTATTCTTCAAACTCAGCTTCTAAAACACCCGAGTGTGGGGGAAAAGAGGAGGAAGTTGAGCAGGAGGAGGAGATGAGTGGAATCTTTGAAAAGGAGAAAACTTTTGAGGAGGAGCAAAGCACTGGAGAATAGCAAGAAGTTGAGGAAGAGAAATAATATGATGAAGGTTGGGTGGGTTAGATAATTTGGCGAAAGCAACAGAGAGAGTAATTGAACAGGAATAGGACGCGGGTCCTACAACAACTGCTTCCATGATAGGACAAGAGAAAGTTCCTACAGTAGAAAAGCAAGCTCTTGCCGCTAAAGAGGAACCACAATAGTAAGGAATACAACACTCTTGGAACAAAACAAGAAGAAAATTTTGTAGGAGAGCAGGGAGATGAAATAGGACAAAAAGAAACTCCTACATAGGAACCAGTGAATGCACAAGTAGGAGAGCAAGGACAATTAACTGAGGAATAGAGGAAAAGGAGAGGAAAAGGGAAACTTTGAGTAGTTAGGCATAGGCCTGCTCATTTTTCTTGGATGTCAGTTGCATTCGATCTATATCGAGATATGTTGGACAAGGAAGCAGAATGGGAAAATGAGAAGTGTCAATTACAAAAAGAAATCAACAAGAGGGATGAGGAGATTGTCGCTCTTAAGGGGAAAATAAACATTGTGGTGACCATGGTGCCCAACATCCTTGAGTGTAGATCACCACCTAGGGTCTATGCAATGTATTTAAAGGAATGTTTTCTCACTTTCAAAATGTCCATGATTCTTTTAGATCGGGATCACTCCTTGGAAACTGCACAATAATTTTATCAAGTTTATCAAGACTCTCCTCCTATAATTAGAAACTTACTTTGTGATTTTTATTTGCACAACTATGCAGCTCCTCATGATAAAGAATGAAACCCTCTATTATATATTGGTGACATACATCTAAGAGCACTAATGTCCTGGATTTAGAATAAACATGCAAGAGGTGAAGAAGCTAAGACCTATCAAGAGGAAGAACTCATAATTCCTTTGTTAATAAGAACAGAGAGTGATAATCCCTAGAAACTTTATTATGATTGGCAGAGAGTGTTGTATCATCCTGACTTTAAACCCAAAATGTTGGCCCTAAGGGAAGAAGCATACAAGGAGTTTGAAAAAAAGAGGTCCTCTAAGGCATAGTCAGCTCTGGGTCATGTAGCAAGAAGGTGGAACAGTCTTACAAAGGAATTAAAGAGGGAAGAACCAAACTCTTTATAGAATTACTATGCAGCCTTGAAGAGAACTTTGTGGTACCTTCGGTTAGGTTGAACAAAAATGAATAATTGGCTTCTTCTACTCTTTCAACCACCTATGCTTCCATGGCCAATACCATATTGCAACATATTTGCCAATTCATTTGATGAAACAATAGAGAAATCTAGATGGGACAGAATTGAGAAGAATGGGGGATTTTATTGGATCCTATCTATAGGGGGCTTAGGAAAAACGTGGGTCATTGATTATAGGATTTAGGCAAGAGGAAGGAATGCAACATCTTCATCTTCTTCTAGAGGATCAGCAAGACTTTAGGTTGGGGGGAATGATGAGCCAAAAGAATGGCTCTATTTTATCTATGTTTATGTGTCATTACTAGGACATTAGGATTCTAGATATGTCTTTTGAGTACAAAACCTTTGCTAAGTGATAAGACTTTATATGTTTTGATGGTGTGGTCATATGACATGAACTCATTTGATATATGTTCCTTTTTGATGCAATATAATAGGTAATTATGCTATGAGGAATATCCATGGTAATGTTGCATGTATATTTTGAATGTTACTCTAATAGGGATAAATAGGCTTATATTTGTGTACATTAACAATTTCATGCAGGACTAAATTTTGAACCAGTCCAACATGCTCAACAATAAAGATCATGGAGTTGTTGGCCGATAAAAGAGACAACAAGGATTGTCATTGAAAGAGTCAACCAACGGTTGAAGATGGTTCATTGTGACTTATCTGAAGACTTAAATGATTTCCTTTGATATAGGAGTAAATTTAGGTCAGAGGTTATGTTAGATTCTCTCTCATGTTCCAATAGACATTGACTGATTCTCAACGCTTGTAACTTTACGTTCTTTTTCTCCTTGTTCAATAAAACCATCCTCCTTGAACTTTGGGAGTGGTATGCTAGTTAGTTAGGAAATTTCATGCTTTAAATAGTCTTCCACCTTCTCTTGTAAGGTGGTTGGAGAAAATAATAGTTTCAACATTTGTAATACAGTTCTAGTTTAGTTGAGAAACAGACTTCCAGTAATATGTTGTTATGTTATCAAGTACTTTTGGATTAATAAAGATGACACTTTAAGTTCTAGGAATTTGATTCAATTATTTGGATGCTTACTAAGGGGCCCACTTAGTGAGTATTACTTTGATTTCTTTTATTAGTTATTTTTCATTCTATACTTAGCATTATCTTGATCACGAACTGTTCCTGCAACCACTAGAATACTTCATGTGACTGTTCCTGCAACCATTGCAAACTGAGTAGAACCCTGTTTGTTGATCATGGATAAAGTCTTGTCTTTCCTAGTTGTTACTTAGAATTTAGTTAGTTTTCCTTTCAAGCATTTCAGTTACTTTCTTTTAGCATTTTCCTTCAGTAACATTTCATTTCCAATAATAGGAAAGGTGACTGTTTTAGTCTTTCTAGTGCATATACTTTGCAGACCCATTTCAAGTATACGTCTTAGGTTGATAACTAAATGAACCTTCATGATGAAAGATAACTACTTAGTTGGATGTCCGATCCCTAAGGTATGACTTCAAATTCAATTTGTTGAACCAATGAGAAGATCAGTAAAGGGGAGCTTAATGACCTTCAACGAAGAGACACGAATGAGTAGGAACAACCAAAATAAAATCGAAGAAGAAGAATCTGAATAAAAATCTAACACCTGAGTCTATAAATGTAAATCATGCCTCATATGTGCATTTCAGGATTACAAACCCGAAATGCACCTAAGATGTGTATTTTAGGTTTGTAATCCCAAAATGCATCTTAAAGAAAAGTAAGTGAAAATTTGGGGTTAAATCCCAAAAATGCATTAAGAAATAAAAACTAAGTACTATAAAGGAAACTTAGTCAATTTTCAAAATTGACTCAAATCGAGCAATTTTCATGAAGATGAAATGTAGAAAAATGATAGTGAAAATTTGTCTCGATTTCCATGCTTAGAGCACATGGACTACAAGCTTGGACAAGATTTGTAGGGGTTATCCCATGTTTGCGCCATAGCTGAAATTGGGGATAACACATTATCAATGTGGAGATTGTATCATGCTAATACTTAGTCCCAAAATATGATGAAGAAATGTTAGAGAATTTTATACATAAATATTGCTATAAAAAAATTTGGTCAAAACATGACAAACTTAAAATATGATAAGCACTAACCTACACAACAACAAAATATTAAATGACTATTATGTGGGAAACCAGTGGAGTTTTGCAAAGCAATAATTAATGTACACTAGCCATAATACAAGCATTATCAATGTAGAGATTGGATCGTGCTAATACTTAGGCCAAAATATGTTGAATAAACCTCAGAGACTTTTGATTCGTAAAAACTTAGTTATATGGAGTGGACAAAGAAATACATTGATAATCCATTTTAGAGCCAACATCTATATTAAAATCTTATATTTTTAAATTTTGGAAGAAGCAATAACATAACATTTACAAGAGGATTTATTCACGATGAATACTAATATGAAGGTGTCATGAAAAGTGTTGAATACTAGAACCAACCACCAAAGAAGGTTCAATGACAATGATACCAAAGTAAATGTGAAAATATATGTAAAATCCTTTGACACGATAGGTAATTGAAGTTATGAGAGCTCCTAATTCGACATTAAAGGGGAGCCAATATAAGTATAGCCCATCATGATAAATAGAGAATGACATCCACATAAATAACAAATGGAAAAATACCCATTACCAATCTAATATCAAAATCATAAGTAAGTATTCATTAAAACAAACATAATAAAGGAAATTGACAAAGATCATATACTTGCTAGTAAGCTTGGATGATCATGAGAACATTGTAAGAGAAATTTAATCAATTTTACAAACATCATAATCATTATATCATTTTTATCTCAAGGACCATGATACTACCTTAAAATACCATTTGGTGCATCAAGATGATGCACAATCTATGAGGGGAGGATTTCATAGTCTTCCTTAATTTTCTCTACATCTCTTTATTTTTTCTTTTAGAAATATGCATTTTAATTGATGAATGATTAATAAATTAAGGTGTTGATTTAAATTAATGAAATAAATAACAATAGAATGTAGTTAAAAATAAACATATCTATGAATAAAAATTAATAACACATGCAAGTAGAAAACATCACACATGTTTAAAACTTGTTACCAATTGATGAAAAATTTACTCAAAGTTGTGAAAAAAAATAAAATTAGAAAGCACTCTCAAACATTGATTGGCCTTCTATATTCAAGAAGTGGTAGCAAATTTACTTAATTCATAAGGAAAAAGTTGTTGAAATCTCCCATGTGTAACCACATCATCTAGTGAAGCATAGCTCAACTCCAAACATCCGCCACTAATCACAAACAACACAATGCTTCTACTTACATCTAGGTATGATATAAGGAAGATCAACACATAAATAAGAGAGGACAATTATCAATGAAAAACAATGATATTTTACATTCTTGCCATTCTTATTTTTCTTACTACATTATCAATTTTGTAATTTCCATTTTTCTTTACTTCCTTGAGTTAGGAGTCTCAAAACATTACTATTAGAAGGAGGAGACTACCAGAGGAATATTAATTTTTTTGGAGTACATAGCTTATTGGATTGGAGTATAGTGAGGTGCCCCTATGTGTGAAGACTAATAGTATTTCATAGAAATTTAAAATCTTTGGGTATGTAGAATAATATTCTTGTTTAATATTCAACCTAATTTTATTATGTTCATCTGTATTGGAAACTTCGAGATATATTTTAAGTTTCATATTTGTAGTTCTCAAGTTGATAGTTTAGTTTTCCAAATTAGTTCTTCAGAATGACTTTGTAAGTCGATGAATGAAAAAATTCCTAAACATGTTTTAATAATATTACAATATAATTTGTGTCTCTATGTAATCATTTCTCTATAAAATATTCAATAAGTACAATGGTACATATTAATAACAATAGAGAATAACAATATACATAGTATGGTCAAGTGGAGAGTTCAATAGTAGCTTCTTGCTTAAGTTATGTTATTCTCATTATACTTAACCTATAGGAGATCCATTTCCAACAATCCACATACCTCCAAATCTTTCATATTCATAGATAGCTTCAAATGCATACGAAAAACCTTGAATATGTGGTAATGAAATTGAATGATGTTTTTGTTCATATCTATCTTAGATGACTAAATTATTCATGGAAAGACTAAAAACTTCATTACAATCATATGATGCTCAAACAACAACTAGACACTTGATTATTTTGGTGTTGATAATTGGAGTGTGGTTGCTATGATCTCCAAATTTTCCATGGATAGCCACGTTCTTAGTTGCATAAACATTATTTTTGTAGATTCACTAGTTTTTAACACTTCCACCTTTTTTAATGTATTTATACTAGGATAGTTGTTCTTCGACATCATAAACATGTGCCTAAGCTTTGTGCATGCCTATCTTTATTTTGACAATAACCCATTATGGGCTTCTATTTCAATATAGGAAGGGTGAATATGGACAAACGACATTTATTAAATATTATAAAACACTAATAACAATTACTTTGTTCCATCTCCGGAAGGGAAAAAGATGCGATGTCGCTCCAGTTTGCTCCGCAGGCTAAGGTTTCTTCAAGAAGACACTTTTATGGTGGAAATCTCTCCGGATGAGCTGTTACCAGCTGGGCGTCCGTGGTTGGAGTGATGATTCACCGAAACGATACTGGAATGGTGGATTTGGGACCTCTCAAAACTGGCAGGGTTTTGGTGCAAATGTTGGTAGTGTTTCCAACTGTCGTGGATTGGGGTTCCACCCTAGTTCACATCCCTCCACAGAGCTTGAACAGAGGACGGGTGTGCAGAAAAGGGGTGATTGGAATCAGGGAGATTCACATTCGATGCCAAGTGGTGAGTCGTTGCCTCATGGAAGAGAAATTAGGGTTCCCTCTACTACAACTATGGTTTCAATGGCCAAGTTGACTATTGTCAATTTGACAAAGGAGGTGGAGAAGGCGGTTGAGCATAATGAAATGGTTTTTGTTGGTTTAGGGCTTATTGGGTGCTTTAGAGGACTTTGGCCAAATCTTAATGACCTCCATAAATGTATTTCAGAGCACTGGAAACCCATTATGGATGATTATGTGAAGATTTACCCTCATGTTCGAGGTTTTTTTGTTGTGGTTTTTCAAAATGTAGAGCATAGAAACAAAATCCTTGGTGGCTGTGAATGGTCCTAGGAGGATAGTCATCCGTTGATGCTGAAATTGTGGCATTCAACTTTCAACCTTGAGTCAAAATCTTTTGATCGCACCCCTCTATGGATTAGGCTTCCAAACCTTCCATGCAATTTTGTTTTGATTCCTATTTTGAAGCTATTGGGAACTCCTTAGGTAAGTTTTTAATGACTGATGAAGGCTCTCTCAATTTGTTACATACTACTTTTGCTTGTGTCTTGGTTGATATGGATACTTCCAAGGATTTCCCTTCAGAGATTTCAATTTCTACTTAAAAGGTAGGTGGCTTCAGTCTGTGGGTTATGAAGGGATTCCTTTTAGGTGTAGGCGATGCTTTAACATTAGACATAATGTTGACTCTTACGCTAGGAGTAGGGTGAAGAGACTAGTGTCATGGTGGAAATAGGCTACACCTCAATTTTACACGGTGGATAAGGAGGAGGTGAATCTGAAAACCCCCCAGGATGTAGGTGGTCTAATCAAAGATACCAGTGCAGAGGCTCCAGAACAAACAAATGTTGAGCAAGGTTTGGCTTATGGTTCGGATGGTGTAGCGAATGGTGGTGTTCATGTGGGTTGTAGCTCCATTCAGGTTGCTAGTGGGGTTGCTCAAAAGGTGGAGGGTGGTTCTAGCTCTCGAGTGGGCTTTGATGCAAGGTTGGTTGAGGGGACTTAGACTAAGCAACTTTGTTGGGATAGTAAAAGTTTGGATGATGTGGTTGCTGAAAATTTGAAATCTTTGGAGAATGCCAAAGCGAATGGATGAATAGAGGTGAAATGGAAGAAGGGAAAGCAAGGAAAGGAGGGGAGTATTTGTTTTGACCCCTCTCTTGAAGGGGGAGATGGATCCGCGGAGGTGAATCCCTATTTGTAGCCCCACCTGGTTTGGGCCAGTTCAAAATCCTGAGTTATTAATAAAAAATCACTATTACCGAGCGAAAAAAAAAACACTTTGTTCCATCTCCTATAGCTCCTATTGTATTTTAGTTTATTAGACTTTCTTGTTAAATTTCAGATGTGCAAATACTATGGTCACTATATACTCCATTGAGATAACTCACCAAATAGTGTTGATATCTTAGCTTCATTCCACATTTTGAAATGCATGTTTATAATAATTTCCTTCTATATTGTGGGTGGGTAGGACATGAGAAATATATTGCAATATGACTTAGTTAAAAATTATTCTTGAAAAGACTTATGAAACAATCATCCTTTTAGATTTCCAATTTCCGTGTGGTAAATGGTCCCACAATCTATTGCTTGATGAATTGAAGCATGTCATACTTGACAAGATGTTAGTGTAATGCCTCGATTCCTTGGTAATTATATCTTAGCCATTTATATATTATTTTCTATAGTTATCTCATGCAACGTTGTTGCTTGAATAAAATTAGCACCATCAATAATTAAATTCAAGCCATCTATAGAATATATATTAAATGTTACCTCCTATAATGTTCTCAACATATTTTCCATAATATAAATTTTCCATTAGACATATTCAAGAATGAACATATCTTGTTTTACTCAAACCACATGTGGCTAAGAAATTTAAGCAGGTATTTGGGGTTTCACTAGATGAAAGGATTAGAAAAGGTCAAGAGCTCAAAGCTCAATCATTTTCCTTGAACTATAGATTTATTTTATCTTTCAAATTTAATCTTGTTAGTGCAAGAACTTTTAGACTTGAATAATTAGTAGCAATAGTCCTTGATTCTAAACTTTGCACTTGTCAAATGCATTTGCTGAATGATTTCTAAAGTTTCTTCATCAAAATGCATTTTTGCATATCCCACAACCTTATATTCTATGTGATGGCATCATTTCAAGGCATTATATTAAACAATGTGTATGCCATCTCAATACCTCCACATTTCATTTCATGAGATCATATTTCTCAAGACATTCTATCATAATTTTATCGTATCATCTCATACATATATAGCCTCTCTTCAATTTAGGTTGTAAAATATAGCTAATGAATAAACAATAGATCACACATTGCTAATTTCTAGACCCAATGTAATTTTTTTTTAAGGACACCTCAACCCATACCTAGATTAGCATATTTGAATCCCAGAGATTAAAATTTTTATAAGTAGAAGAGATTATAGAAGTATTGTAGTTTTACACATGTTACCACCTCATTTTTAAAACATTTTAATAAGTTGAATATTTATGATGGCCAAAAATTATAATGTTTTACTTTACATGGTTGGATTATATTGAAAGTTTCTCGTACCTTTCTATAATAACCATTTTGTTAGATGTCATCCCCTTAGGAATTACTTTGTTAGATGCCAGCCCCTTAGGAATTACTTTGTTAGATGTCATTATTTTGTCATTTTCATTAAAGAGACTAGACCTTTTATTACATACAATAACTAGTAAATTCTTGAAAGTAATAGTGATATCATCTACCCAATAGTCACAATATTATTTCTTAAAAAAATAAAATTATGTAGTCTATTACAAATAATGTATAAATAGCTTCTATTGTAAAATCTAGGTAATTGATATCCAACATCCAATAAATATTTTTCCTAACATTGTTCTAAGACTTCCTTTGATATTTTAAAAAGTGCTTTCAAGTCCTTGCATGTAATTTTGATTAGTATAGAGTTAAATTTTACATGCAAACATAATGACTAATTTTGATTTTAAATACTTATAGATTTCTTGTACTCGATTTTAAAATTCCTACAAAATTCAAATGAGCTCATTAACTCTTTTCTAAACTCATATAGAGGATTAAACCCATGGAACTCCCATGTGCTAAATTAATTATAATTAGCTAAAATGTGTTTATTAATTTTATTTTTTTGTATCTTTATGTTTATGAGTTGGTTTTAAATTTATTAAAAATATCTAATAGAAGTATATATATTTTCATCATATCAAGATCAAAGTCAAAAGGATTGATAATATAGTTTAATGAATTCTCTCTTTTTTGATACTTAAATGGTTCTTTTTGTATTACTTTTAAAAATAGTATAGTATCAATATCAGTTTCATCTCTTAAAATCTTTCATAGCTCCATTGTACAAAAAATATAGATTGACGATTTTATCAAAAAATATTTCTACTTAATTCTACTGCTACTAAAAACCAAAATTCTATAGTCCTCCCAAAATTACAACACATACATTCTTCCCATGTCGCTAATACTAGAATAATGTTAACAAAAAATTTATCATTTCAAAACAACAAACATATATTCTATCATATTTCATTGTCTTCTCTTGTTGTCGTTCATCTCGGTAGTCCTACTTTTCAAATTGCAGATGCTTCCTTCCCGCCTGTTTTCTCTCCTCACCTCTAGCCTTCTCCTCCACCTCCTTTTCTTAAAGATAGTCTTATAGGGAGCTCTAACCAATTTGAGCCTTAATCTTGCACTCCTCCTTGTCACACAACACACTCCATATGAGGAAGAGTTCTAGCCGAGGGGTATATGCAACTACGTGGAGCCAATCACCTCCAGGTGTCACAAAGCCCTCACCTATTCTTTCAATTGCAATGGAAGCCCCTACTCCCCAACACCATTCATCTTTAACACAGTATTTCATGAGACAATGTACCTCTTCCTTGTTACCTAGTTCTAAGAACCATGCCATAAAAAAGAGAAGTTATGTCTATGTTCGTACAATATTTATATTTTGCCTTCAAAAATTCCTCACCTAGCATCATCTTCACCACTCGCAGGAACATGGGATATTTTATTTTGAACACATTCTATATTTTTTTCATTAGAAACCTTCCCCTAAAATGCAATCATTTGCTTTATGGTTTGCAGAGAGAAGCTTGCCTCCATACTTCTTTAAATTCTCTCTACCTTTTGCCACCAATATTTCCACGATGCAATGCGAATGCCAACTACCCACTGTCTATAAATTCTTTCACACGCTTCAAGCATCTTGGGAGGGGAATCACATTAAATGTCTTGTCTTCTCAAGGTGAATTAGTTGTATCTTGTATGCCTTCATCCTTGAGGTCCACCTCTTGGAGATTGTCCCATATCTCCTACTCTATGTCAGTCATTAGATTTGCGGCCCACTTGGACAAAACATTCATTACCTCATTTCCCTCTCACCTTATGTGAGACATTTTAAATTTTTTGAAATGAACTAAACTTATTTCTAATGTTTTTAATGAAATTATCCAATTCCTACATCTGTATCTTCCCTTTGATGATCACATTGATGATTATTTTTTAACTGGAAGAGGGGAAAAAATTTATTCAATCACAAAAAAAGATATAAAGCAATAAGGGTCAACCACCCAATAGAGAAAGAGCATTACACAACCCTGCCATTTTCTAGTAAGTGATCCAACACATGAGACAATTCCAGAGGTAATTGTCCCCTATCAACAATATTCCAACTTTGTATTTGATTAGAAGCCCATTTGGCCAAACAATCTGCAATGTCATTCCACTCCCTAGGAATGTGACTAAAAGTAATAGATTCCAAGGGGCCACACAATTAAAGAATCTATCTAATAACCAAAGCTAAGTGCCAACTAACATCATCTAGCCATTGTCCATTCAACAAAATAACCACCACCTGAGAATCAGAATCACAAATAATACTTTGCCAACCATGAACATAACCACTCTCCACAACATACAAAATATCAAGAGCCTCCATGAAATTATTAGTATGAAACCCTTATAAAACAAAAACAAAAAAACACTAAACATCACTGGAGCTATCACACCCAACCCCACCAATACTAGCATGACTAGGATTCCTCCATGATGAACCATTAGTGTTAACTTTCAAAATTCCTCGAGGAGGAGGGATCCAACATCCCTCCCAATTTATCTTCCACAAAGGATGTCTATATCCATTTCACATGATCTGTCCAACATACATTAGAGCACCTCCCCGAAGAGGAAAATTGAGACGTTTGCAAATAACAACATCTCCTAGATCCACACGTCCAACTAAGTCACTTTGTTGAGACAGTCTCCCGAAGAGAATGAATAACTTTCCACCACAAGTGTTCAACAACCATCCCAACATCATGAAAAATCCTATGATTTCCCTTCAATGAAATATGCCATCAGGCCTGATTCCAAATACCCCACTAGAAGTGCCAGATCTCCCTAGAGAGGGAGCACTTAAAAGAAAAGATGGGAAACACGCTCCTCACTATTAGAACATAAAACACACATCAAGGGACCTTGGAATCCCTGCTTGCACAAATTATCCCAACTAAGACATCAGTTTTGAAACACCAACCACATGAAAAAGTTGCATTTGGGCCAAGGAAACTTGTTCCATACTTGTTTCCACCAAGGCACCTCGATGCCCCCAAACAATTGCCTATCAAGCTCCAAATACCCCATAGAAATAGAATACTTACCAAACGAATCACTACCCCAGGCAAGAACATATTGTCTAGCCAAGGAGTTGCACTCACGAGAAGCAAGGATCTAAGTCAACTTTTTTCGATCCTCCTTCGATCCACCTAGTAGCCATTTGCATGAATCCTTCCATCTATATCTAGCAACCATCCCTCAATTTTGAGCAATATTATAATGCTCTACCTTATCCCAACATGTTGTAGTAAAAATATCACAAAGGGGTTGGAGGTGCAGAAACATAGAAAGGATAGGAGTATTGCCATCCCAAGAATCCTGCCAAAAAAGACCTTCAAAGCCCTTACAACAGATCCAAAATAGACCACTCTTAACTAGTTGAGCCCCAGTTTTTAAAGTGTTCCAAATCATAGAACCCCTTCCCTCCAATTGATAGCGAGGAACATCCTAAAATTAACACCTTTTAGATAATTATGCATGAGAATATAAGCCCAAACCTGATGTTGACTAGTACACCAATGTCAATATAATTTACTAGCAGGAATCTCCCGCCAAGTGAATTTTTGAAGCCAAAAGTTTATTCATTGCGTTTGTGGTAAGCAAAGATACTTTAGATTGGCTTCGTTGTTTGTTCCATCCTCGAGCCTCTATAACTACTGGGGTAAATGTCCTCATGTTTGATAGAAGAAGGTGAACTACATGAAGAAGGAATACAAATATTATGTTTTTTGAGTAATTGTTTCAACTCATGATTTTCCTTCTTGTAGCAATTTTGTTCACTATGTCCTTTCTTACAAAAGCCACATTTAGGTCGCTCCTTAGGATTAGCCTCTTTAGAAGAATGTAAGAAACCTTGCTAAAGCCACCCTTTTATTTTTAGCTTGATGGGTTTGACATTTCATCAAACACTTGGTACACAACTCACTTCTATCTAATTTTTTATTATTGTTTATGTTTGGGGTTTATGTCAATCGAAAAATCAGATAGAAATGCATAGAAAATAAAAGAAAATGATTGCACAAAACTTGACAAGATAATCTCAAAGAAATGATATTACATTGGGCATAAATCAGGTTTGAGTACACTTATTATCAGGTTTGATACAATGTTATCAAATTGAAACATCACATGAAAAGTGCATTACATTGCCAATACAAAGTCTAATTCAATTCCTTCGTATACCCGATTTGTTTTCTTGCTTGTGTGGACTCTAAATGATGCCAAATGCAACTTGTTGTGGTTGGGAATGGATATGCAGCTCTGCTGATGATGTCTGAAGCAATTCTGATAAAAAATGAAGGTGATAACAACCTCTACAAACTCTTAAAACGTGTGAATGTTCCCCTCCAATGAAGTCATTTGGGGCAAATACAATAGCAATGAAATACTAAAAAACCCTTGCTCATACAAATCTAAACCTGCTACAAGCGTTGTTCACGACATTGTCGTAGCATTATTCATGTTGTTGTTCATGACACTGTCTGTATTACTGTTCACGATACTGTTCATGTCATTGCAAATAAGCCCAATAATGAATTCTGGATGAATCCATCTCTCTATGTGGAGTTGGGTTTCTGTCCAATCCACTAATTTCCGAGGGTTTCCATCCCTATAAATGATTGTTGCTATCACACCAACAACTATGGAGAGATTTGAATATCAAATGATCATGTAACACGAGTCTTGGGGAAGGACAAGGCTCCTTTATAATGACTTCCCAAACCGTTGGTGAGCTTCCACTCTCAATGTGGGATTAAAATTCACTTTATTTTATTTACTCCGTATAAAGTCACTTTATGACTTTTCAATCATTTTTATAAACAAAGTCACTTTACTTCTAAAATTTAATTTTATAGGATAAAGTAACTTTTTCTCACCAAATAATAATATAGGATCTCATAAAATAATATTTGAACATTTTTTTTTTCTCCACCAATAGAAATTAGTGATATGCCCAACATATCATTCCTTATATCTCTTAATTAACCTATTTGGATGGCATGAAGTAGGCTAATAAACTCTCATACGGTCACTAAAGAGAAGGGAACATTACTATCCTCCCACCTTGGAATTACTTGTCCTCAAGCAACTGCAATGTTGGATGCTACAAAATATCTTCACCTTCAAAAGTGGCATCTTCTAATGGCAGATCTCTCCAACGTATCAAATATTCCCAGATCACAAGACTCCTCAATTTCCTTTCTTTCAGCTCCAAAATCTGTGCATAAATCAACACCAATTTCCCTTCCTCGTCTAATGGTGGTAAACCAAGAGTAGGAACAACATGCTGGCCAATTGCCTTTATGAGGAAAGAAACATGAAAAATGCCGTGAATCCTCTTGTCTAGTGGCAACTCGAGCTCATATGCTACCTGCCCAATCCTCCTCAAAATCCTGTACAGACCATAGAACCTTGGCTTAAGATTTTTTGCACCCCTCCTCATCAAGGTGCTATGTCTATATGGCTGAAGACACAACAAAACCATATCAACAACCTCAGAAAATCTCTCTATCTTATGTCAGTCCACATATATTTTTTGCTAATTCTAAGCCTGCTAAATATTATCATCGAGGGCTCTAAGGATATCCTGATTATCTTGCAACCAATCTCTCACCCTAGGTGCTCAACTATCATTAAAGGCTAAGTCTACGGAATAAAATGGAACATAGCCATACAGGGCACAAAATGGTGACATACCAAAGGACATATGATAGGTGGTATTATAACAATGCTCCCCTAAATACAACCACCTGATCCTGCCCTTTTATTTCCCTGCAATATAAATACGAAGATAGCCTTCCACCCACTTATTCACTATCTCCATCTATCCATCCATCTGAGGGTGGTAACTAGTACTCGAGGTCAAATTTGTACCAGTTAATCTGAATAGCTCTTGCCAAAATATGTTGAGAAACTTGCTATCCCTATTGTTGACAACGGTCTTCAAAAGTCCATGTAGTGTAAACACCTCTTGAAATAATAACTCTACCACCTAAGATGTTGTATAATCAATTTCAATGGTAAAGAAGTGTGCAAATTTCATCAATTGATCAATTACTACAGATAATCAATGCTTATCCTAGACTCTAGGAAGACCTGTAATAAAATCCATGGAAACACCCTCATAATTTTGCTTTGGAATCGGTAATGGCCGCAATAAACTTGCTGGGAAAGCACTCTCATACTTGTTCTGCTAACAAGTCAAACACTCACACACATGTCAAAGGACATCATCCTTGAGCCTCTTCCAAGAGAATTTCTCTCTAATCTAGTGGTAGGTCTTAAAGTACCCCAAATGTCATGCTAGTAGTGTGTCATGAATGGTTCTCATAATTTTATGCTTAATCTTAGACTTAGGTACCAAATATATCATGTCCTTATAGTAGATAACATCATCAATCACCTTGTATCTATCATCCTGAATCTTGTCATCCATGAGTTCACATGCAAAGAGATTCTTGGAATACTCAACTAAAAGTTGAGATTTCCAATCAACTCAAATCTCAAACATAGAGCAAAGTGTAGAAATAGTGGGTCTCCTAGAGAGAGCATCGGCCACAATTTTCTTCTTACCCTTGACATACTCTATGTCAAAGTCATATGCCTGAATTTTGCTGACCCGCTTTTGTTGTTGTTCATTCAACTCCTTCTGCTCTAGGAAATACTTTAAATTGTTGTGGTCTGTTCTCACCATAAATTTCCCACCCACTAGGTACTATCTAAACTTTGCCAATGCATGCATGATGGCAATCATCTCCTTATCATAGGTGAAATGTAACCACTCATTATCTCTCAACTTCTTGCTCTCATAGGCAATGGTATGTCTATTCTGCATGAGAACTGCACCAATCCCCTCACCTGATGCATCACACTCTAGTAAAAACAACTAAGAGAAATTAAGAAGAGCTAGTACAGGAAAAGCGCTCATAGCCTCCTTAAGTCTATTGAAGGTGTCTCGTGCATCAGTTGACTATATAAATGCACCCTTTCATGTGAGGTTTGTAAGTAGCGCTACAAGTTGTGAGAATCCCTTGATGAACCTCCTGTAGTAGCAACAAATTCCAAGGAATCCCCTCAAGTTTGAAACATTTCTAGGTGGTGACTAATCAATAATAGCCTATATCTTCTCTTGATGCACTTTCACTCCATTTTCTCCTATCACATATCCTAAATATAAAATCCATGTCAACCCAAACTCACATTTGGATGCCTTAGCAAACAATGATCGTGCCTCTATGATGCTCAAGACCACATCAAGATGTCGAAGGTGCTCCTTCCTTGTCCTGTCGTATATCAAAATATCATCGAAACACACCAATACAAATTTCTACAACTACTTATTGAAAATATGATTCATACATGACTGAAATGTTGAAAGTGTGTTAGTGAGACCAAAAGGCATGGCCAAAAACTCATAGTGTCCATAGTGGCATTTGAATGTAGTCTTGTGTATATCTTCCTCTTGGACACAAATTTGATGGTAACCTGATTGAAGGTCAATCTTCGAAAAATAGACCGCTCCATGCAACTCATCAATGCAGGGACTAAGGTATATGCTCTTGATAGTCTTTTTGTTCAAGGCACACTAATCAATGCACATCTGCATTGTACCATCCTTCTTCTTCACCAAGACCACAAAAGAAGAAAATGGACTAGAACTTGGCCTAATATGTTCCACGACTAGTAACTCCTCAATCTTTTTTTCCATCTCCTCCTTGAAATGCCTCAAATAAGGGTAATGTGTAGTAATGATGGGCTTGGTTCCCTCCTCCAACTCTATAACATGCTCAAATCCATGGTCGGGTGGTCTACCATGAAGAATGTCTCCAAAGACTCCAAAGTCCATGTCTAACACTGTTTGAATACTGACATTTTATGGTTGATCTCCCTCTAAAGTGGACTTGGAAGAAACAAAAAACTGGGTTACCCATGCTATATCTTCATGTCTAAAGATAGCATCCATCCCGTGTGTTGATACTATTATTGGCCCTCCATCTGATAAGGCCTCCACCGTAATCTTCTTTCCTTTAGCTATGAACTCTAACTACCTCTTGCAGTGATCAAATATTTAAAGAGTCTCCAACCATTGCATACCCAAAATCATGTCAATCTCCCCAAGGATAACCACATAGAAATCATCAGTCAATGTATAATCACCCATCTTCATGTTGAGTTGAGGAACTCTCCTCATGCAACTCATGGTAGATCCATATGCAACTCTCACATTAACCCCGAAAACTCCTCGTTGTGCAAACCACGCTTCTGGACCAACTTCTCATCAATGAAGTTGTGAGTAACACTAATGCCAATAAAACATATAACTCGATGCCCCTTAAGTACACCTTTCAATCGAATATGATGGTACTTCCTGATAGTGTAGCAATAGTAACGTTAGGCTAATCAACTACTTTATCATCATCCAGTTCCAATTGTGGCTACTCTTGTGGCTCATTTTCATTGTTGTCCTTTGATTTGCTATCATCAACCTGCTCATCTTCCACATTAAAAGTGACCTCCATGTAGTTTATTTTTCCCTTTCCAAGGCATCTATTCTCGGGTGTCCAATGTTCCTTGCATGTGAAACATAATTTCTTTCTTCTTAGCTCATTCCTAGACTCAAAATCCATTTTGGGGGGCATGTTATTGGATTGATTATTAATTTTCTGATCTGGTTTTAAGCCTTTGAAATTCCTTTTAGGTGTCAGATATGATGTAGGAGTAGTGTCTAAATCAAGTGCAAGCTCTATAGCTTCATCCAAAGTCTTAGGCTTATGAGCGTTCACCGATCCTCTCATTCTATCATGCAATCCCTCTACAAAGAGCATAGTAAATCTTTTCTCAAGCATTTCTAGAACCATAACTGCAATCTTTTGGAATTTATTGACATAGGAATCCACCCTACCAAGTTGTTTTAATTGAGCTAAACCCCTATAATAGACTTCCACATCCTTCCTATCGAACCTAGTAATGAGATTTCGTGTAAACACATCATATGAAGTGATCATGTCATAACGTTATGAGACAAGGCCATGGTGCCACCAATTATAAGCTACACCCTCCAAATGCATAGTGGCAAACTAAATGGCATTTTCCTCACTCATTTGCTTGAGTGTAAGGAAAGTATCAAGCTTATGTATCCATGCTCTGACACTTATTCTACCACTACCATCAAATTTAGGTAAAGGAACTTTGTTCGATGCATCTTTGAATTCTTTGCGTTCCCTCTTATTTTTCTTCCCCTTTTGGCTATTCCTCTTTTCCTTTCTTTGACAGATAAATTGGTTCAAATCGTGGGTTGTCCTAACTTCAACCGAAAGCATGCGACACTCATCATAAGCAACCATAATGTCATCGGTAAGTTCCATGTCTTCTCCCTCTTCTTCTTCAGATGATTGTTCTTCTCCTTTTGGTACAAAAGTGGGATGAAGAGTTATATCAAAATCGTTACAATTGCCCTACCAACATGTGTGACATCTCCTCTTGTTTTATTATGCCTTCTACTACTCTCACTTCTTGACCTTCTTGATCGTGATCAATCCAACCTCATTTGCCCCATGGTTGTAATTATAGGATCCTGAAATTGTTGTAGCATTTGTTGTTGTTGTTGTGCAAAAGTAGTCAAGAAATCATTAATTTGGTTGTTCATATCCCTTGGTGGACTTCCACCTCTCCCTTCACCCATCTTGCTAACTGATCCAATCTTAATATTTGTTGTCTTGTTGCTATAGCTACTAATAGAGTCTCCTACTCTCGAAAAGGTTTGGACCACTAAAATTGCTTCCTTGCTTCCCTTACTATGTACCTTTTATGCCTATCACTTGGTTGCGTGAACAAATCTGAAATAAGCCCAATGATGGCATGATCCAAGCTCTCATACCACTGTAAGAACCCTTGCTAAAACTACCTTTAGATTTTTTAGTTTGATGAGTTTGACATTTCATCAAACACTTGGTACACAACTCACAACTATCTAATTTCTGATTATTGTTTATGTTTGGGGTTTATGTCTATTGCCAAATCAAATAGAGATGCATAGAAAATGATAGACAATAATTGCATAAAACTTGACAAGATAATATCAAGGAAATGATATTACATTGGGCATAAATTAGGTCTGAGTACACTTATAATTAGGTTTGATACAATGTCAGACTGAAACATCATATGAAAAGTGCATTACATTGCCAATACAAAGTCTGATTCAATTCCTTCACATACCCGATTTGTTTACTTGCTTGTGTGGACTTTAAATGATGCCAAATACAACTTGTTACGGTTGGAAATGGATCTGCAGCTTTGAACACCTGCAAATGTTCTCCTCCAATGTAGTTGTCTAGGGCAAATATGGTAGCATTGAAATACTAACAAACCCTTGCTTATACAAATCTAAACCTGCTGCAAGCATTGTTCACATCATCATAGCAACACTATTCACGTCACTATTCATGACACTATTCATGCATTGTTCGTGTTACTGTTCAATATTTTGTTCATGTCACTGCAAATAAGCCCAATAATGAATTTTGGATGAATGTAATGTCCCCTTTTTAGCAGACATGGATTTTTGGATTATTAGCCTATCATTCCTGACCCTCGTAGGCTAATGAGGATGGTTAGAGGGTCTTTTGAGGATTGTTTCATCTCTAGCATTCAAAGATCTATGGATTTGGCCTTAGTTTAATATCATTTGGACTCCGTTTGCCATACTTACTATTTATAGTAAGTCAGAAGTAATAGAGATGGACCCTTTCTATTTTTAGAAAGTGTATTTGGTCACATGGGGAATTATGAGGAGAGACTCTTGCTTCAGACAACAAGTTAAAATGTTATGTATTTAGGGAGATATTAATATTTTTGTGGCCAAAATAATATCAAATCATTAAATGATTAATTATAAATGAACAAGACTTAGTGACATCACTTTTTCAAAGTTTTGATTTTTCCGTAGTCACCCTTTCACAAAAAGTCTCAAATGATGACATGACAAATTATGTACCCAACCGATTTGTAGTGGAATAAAAGGAAGTGGCAAAGTATGAAAAGACACCAGTCAATTTAGACAAAATCAAGAATATGCATTCCTTACCAGTTTTCTCTTTCCCACAACTCACCAATTGAGAATGCAAAGACTTGAACTTAACCAAATAGTCCTTAATAGTAGGAAATGGATCAATTGAGTGGATGCAAAATGAATGCAAATGGATTTCCTTAAATACTAAAACATATGAACAATTTATGAGAATGCATGTTTAGTTGGTTCACAACAATTAGTAGAATAGGTGACAAAAGAACAAATTTGAATTTGAAATTTATAATTTTGAGGGTTGAATATGTGGTCATAGGATTGACCTTGCACCTACAAAAATGACAAAAGATGACATGACAATAAAATTTATGCATTAAATAAATTTATGAATATAGTTGGTGCAATAAACACAGACTCTATAACTAGAAGTGTAGAAATGGATAAAATACAAATGAATGTATAAAAATATGTTGTATAAATGAAAGTTAAAGAAATGAGCCTAACTTCCATGGATCGAGGCTTCTTGAAAAAAATTAGTGGGTGTTGATAAGATTTTTTAAGAATAATTTTAAGGTGAATGTTCCCATGAGTTTTTTTTTTTTGTAGTTTAAGCTTAAAAATTTATAGAAATTGGTGGTTTGATGAATTTTATTATTTTGCATATTCAATTTAATAGAGTAAATAAATATAACATAATAAAACAATTAATGGATTTGAATTATAAATCTCTAAATGATTGACATGCGTAAAAAAAAAATTTAAATTGTTATGACAATTTCTAGCCCACCCTAAATGCACTCGTATAAATCTTTCAACTAAAACATAGGGGTTGCTATTATTTAAGGAAAGATTCTAAATATTCCTAACATATCATTTTTGCTTCATGAAGCCTTGCTCCTTAAAAATAGATCTTGAAGCTCCCACAAGTCCCTACATAAGACCCCAAACTTATGCTATTTGTAAATATAATTATATTAAAACATTCTCCTAAAATAAATAAGAAACAAGAGCTGTGAGGCAGCATGAGTCCCTGCCTAGTGCCAAAAATAGGCAAAATTGATTTGTACAAATGCAGATGTTTGTGTAAAACATGGGGGAGGATGTTATTTTATTTTATAATATTATACAAGAATATTAAATATTGATATTAAAAACAATAATAACATTAATTGAAAAATAAATTCAATATTAACAAAAAAAATATTATATAAATTGAACATAAATACAATTAAATTCTTAAATAAATTAAATTTAAAAAATTAATACTATATAATTCAAGTAAAAAGTTCAAAATAAATTAAACTATATTAAAATTGATACAATTTACATTTTAACTTTTACATTAAAAAATACAAATAAAATCATAATAAAAAAGCTAAAAATACAAAAAAGGGAAAAAAGACATTACAAAGATTTAAAAAAAGTAAAAATTTCTTTATGTAATTTTTTATTATGATATCATACATAATATCAAATATTATTAAAAAATAATAATTTATAATCTTTTTTTGTTTAATATAATAATTAAATTTTTCATAGACATAAGCTTAATAAAACTATGATATCATATAAATAAAACTAAGAATATAACAAATTAAAAAACAAAATGTCTAAAATATCCTACAATGACCAATAAAAACGTCTAAATTTTTATTTTGTTTAAAAATAATGAAAATTTTCATATGGTGAAATATTTATCTCTAGTAATGTGGTTTGAAACGTTCAAATGCAATAGCTCCACCCAATTTCCAAAGTTCTCCTGAATTTCACCGTCTAAATGATTGTTGACTAGGTCTAAATTGTATGCCCCCAATTTCTGTCGAATTTTTTGATATTACAGGGCTTTGGAAATAGCAGGAGGAATGTTACGTGTAGCAGGTTGAGGATGAAGTATACAATTTAAAGATTATGTTGATCTGGTGACGATTTAATTGCATACAGAGTTTTGACGGTGGAAGTAAAAAAAAAACATTTTGTTGGCCAATGTAGAAAAATACAAAGCATCATGGAGGAAGATGGGGGTCTTAATTCTCAGCACTGAGGCAAAGGAAGAGGAGTTGGGCAACAGGGGCAGGCAACATGATGGTAGGATCGCGGAGCGACTTAATTAGATTTCAAATTTTAAATTTTTTAACATTAGAGAATCATCAAAATTTTTACCTATTCAAATTTGATTGGTCATCTATTTCTATTTTAAAGAAAAAATAAAAACCCAGAAAAAAATACATCAGCCAATTAAAAAAATGTAAAAAATAGAAAGAAAAATATATTAATAACGCCTATAGATAGGCGGGACTAATAATACACATAATAATTAGATTTATTTTTTTAATATAAATACTTGTATTTATTTTTTCATTTAATTTAATTTAAACAATCTAAAAAGCTGTACGTAGGAAGGGGAAATAATTCCTCTAGTTTGTCTTTGTGCAATACGGTACACAAAAATCCTTCTTGCGGATAAGCTTTCCAGCCTGGCAGCACGATCATTAAAGATAGAATACAATTAATTATATTATTGTATTATCCCAAAATATATCCATTCACGGGTCCCACGAACTCATTTTACCTTTTCGGCATCTACTAAAATAATATTAAAATAATCTTCGTCTTACCTACTATTTGTCACCCGCCGCATGATTTAACTCCGTGTGAATTAGATTTCAAATTTTAAATTTTTTAACATTAGAAAATCTTACTTAGTCAAATTTGATTGGTCATCTATTTCTATTTTAAAGAAAAAAACAAAAACCCCAGGAAAAAATACATCAGCCAATTAGAAAAATGTAAAAATAGAAAGAAAAATATATTAATAAATAAATTAAGATAAACTATAAAATAAACATTAGTATAAATGTCTCTCACGGATTTCAAAGCAAATTAATAGGCAGAGATGAAAACATTAGTCTCCGCCTATAGATAGGCGGGACTAATAAAGAAAAATCTCTCCATATTTCTTTCCAGTTTTGGCTATGGGGCTGATAGAACGCACAAGTCCCATAGTGTATTTATAAGATTAACTTATAAAATACACTATAAACGCACACATTCTATCCGCCCCATAGAGTGCATCCTTCTTTCAGACCACCTACATATGATCAAGCCCATCCAAACCTTTAGTACAATAATTATTTAAAATGGTTTTTATTTTTTATTTTTTTATTTTTTTATTTTTTTATTTTTAACTCCTGATCGTTTTTTCTATTTCAAATAACTTAAATGTTTTCAACTTCCCTCGTCGTCATCTGAGCTCTGGGTACCGTTGGTGGACCCGCTAAGTTCTAATATTTTGCCAGACGCTCCTCGAGAGTCGATCGCGTGACCTTGTCGAAACCCCCCCCCCTGGAGTAAGCTGCAACAACAATGGGAACAGATCTCAGGGTAAAGAAATATCCTCTAGTTTTAACAAATTTAGCAATGCTGTATATTTTGTTGCTAAATTTGAAATAGAAGTTTTCTACTGTTTTTTTCCCCTCAATTAAATGAATGTTTCCTCTGACTTATTTTATTGGTTTATTTTATACTCTTTCTGAAGTCTTCAATGGAGCTCGGATACGGCCTAGGGTAAGTAGAAAACTTCCTTTTACCTAAATATCATCTTTTTAGAAGTACATTGCATTTTCAGCTACTTGATCTTTCGACCTGCATACGCCTTGCCAAGTTAAATGGATACAATATGAATTGTATTTTTTTTGACTTCTGTTACGGATGCGAACATATTTTATGATTAAAATGTTATATTATTGTTGCTTTTTTTTTCCTTCAGAGAATACACATTTGCAGATGCGAATAATTTAGAGCATTGTGTAAAGTACCTGAACCAGACCTTGGTTATATATGGGTTTCCGGCGTCTCTGGACTTATTAACGAATGACCCCGTAAGCAAATTACTTTTCACCTAGTTTCTTTTTGTTAAAGTTGCCTTTCCCAGTTTTCTTTTAAAGTCATTTAATGCACTTGTGTTTTCAAGTGTTTTTGGTTGTGATTTATTTTGTAACATTTCCTTCTTGAAATAAAAGTATTTGGCAAATGTTGATCTAAGTTCTAGTTACCAGATTGGTGAAAAGAATGTTAATTTTGTCATTTTTGCCCCATTAAAAAGGCGCTGCAGTAATACGGTTTGAATTGTTGAACAATTTTGATGTTATTGAACTTTTTGAGGGCTGTGCAAAAGATATAAACTAGAATAATCAGAATAATTTTCCTACAATTCAAAACAAAAAGCTACTCTGTAGGTCATGACCTATGCTCTGATAATCAGCTTGACAGAATGAATCATTTTTTTCCCTCTTAAATTGTCCATCTCTTACTAAATTTGCTCTTCTTCTTCTTTACCCTCTCCCTCTCCCCTTCACCCCCCGCACCCTCTCTCCCTCTGCCCACCCTGCCCCCGCCTCTTCTCCTTGAGAATTCTCTTGCCTTGTCATTGAGATAAAATCCATTTAAGCATTTACAGCAAGAATCTTAGTAGAAGACACCTGTCTATGTATCGTTCATAATAGAAGTTTGCATGCCCCAGTATATATGCGGGTTCATTTTCATGGCAGATTAGCGTTACAAGGTTGTTTACAATGCAATATTACAAGGGGTCACTATTAATCAAACCTGCTAGTAGATAGTTAAACCTAGTTCACTTAATTAAAAGGATGATTTGATGCCGTGTATTGCCTTTACAGTAAATGTTTCTTTCTTTGTGTTGTTTATGATATCTGAAGGTTGCATGTCTGCATATCATATTCTTGTAAGGTTTAATTTAAGGTTTGTGTTTAACAGGTCTCAGTAGCCCACACATGCAATTGCATTTATGCTCTTTTACAGCAGCGGAAACGTGATATTGAGTTTCGAGAATCTTCTAATGAACAAAGACAAAGGTAAAATCCATAAATTTGTTTTTGTAGGAGATATTGATATTGCTTTCCTTATATTTGTTTGACTTCTGATAACATATGCTGAAAGTGTGAACTCATTGAAGGTCAAACCATGTTAATATCGTTTAATATATAATAATTGTCGAAGATTTCTAATCTCCTAGATTCATTAAGTTTTGTTTAGTGATAAAGTTTTCATTAATGCTAAATGGTAGAGCTTTCACCTCCGGAATTGCTTAAACCAATGCTGAACTAGTCAAATATGCTGTTGTCAATCTAAAAAAATAGCAACATTTTTTATTTTACAATAAAGTGGGAAAAGTATGGTGGCAAGCTCTTTGAGATATATTGTCCTTGCACATAAAGAGCAATTACAAACAATCAACAATACAAGTTGCCTAAAGAAGAAGAAAAAATCAAGATAATCCTATATTTTTAAGTGTGTCAAGGCATTTGTCTAATTATGACACAACAAATCTATAGTTATATTAATATACGTACTTAAATACATACATATACATACAAACAAACACACACTGATAAAGTTTGACATTTCATAGACTAATTGTTACCACAAACAAACATAGGTTGGCTTACACGCCCAAAATAAGTTGTATTACTGACATCTCCCCATAAAATTTATTGGCAAGCTAAGACCATGACTGACAATTGCAAATAATTTTTTCACATCATAACTCCATAGTATTTGGATCAGGTTCTCATGCTCTTGCAAAAGGCAATCTTTATTAATATGCATCTTCTCCAATCTGCATTGCACATCGTTAAATATAATAGTTTGATCTATATGTCCATCACTATGATCATTGTCATCTTATTTACAGTCTTCAAGTTCTTCAAAATGTATATCTTATATTTGGTCAGGCTAATCTGCATCTAATTCCTGTTAGCTGTGTTCAGTGATGCAATGGCTTTTTCCATTAAAGGAGTCCACTTCTTAGCAACAATTTTGTATCAACATTTGATATGAGTTTTTCTTCTACAGTGTTCACATGGATTTTTTTATTCTACTCTACAAAGTGATATATTGTTGTAGATATTGCTTTTTAAACAATGGTCATTTCTTGCTTCAAGGTCCGCATTTCACTATGTAATATGGTAGGTGTTCCTTGTTTGTCTTCATCTTATTGTTGAATTTCATCTTTCAAGTATTTCTCTTGAACTATAAGTGCCCAATTTGTTTTCCTCATAGCTTCAATTTCTTCCTTCTAACTAGAAGTAATAATTATGTTAGTGTGCCACTTCACATTTCATGCACTTCCTAATACTCATCATCAACAGTGGTCAGTAACTCAGTACTATTTTGCAACAATAGAGTGCAGGCTGCTTGTTATTAATATTGTACACATGTTTTACTGTTATGTGAAAGCATTTTTTTTTTTTGCTTGGTAAAAGGCCGAAGCCATATTTTATTTAATGAATAAAATTACAATCTCTACTTAGTGCGGGCACCTAGGAAAGAGCGGAGAGGAGAAAACCTCCGGCCTTGCCCGGGACCTTAGGTCCAGTCTATTAAAATTCTACATCATTTATTGCATTACATATTTTCCTTTACAATCCCTTCATTCTGGGCGTAAAAAGGCCCTTCACAGGTAATATCTATAATTTTCCTTGTGCTAACTTGCTTTCAGCCGTCTTCCTTGTGAACATTTGCCGCTTTTACCATATTTCCCTGCCTTCTGATTTACTCTGTCACTTACAAGACAGATTCACAAGACAATCCTGCTGCAAACCACTTCATGAAGTGTTAGTGCTAAAGAGGAAAGAACTATTATCATCTCAGCAAGCTTCTGTTATATTTTCCACTATTGTTATTATAACCTAGGCTTCTTTTATATTAAGTCAGCACCAGGATCATATTGTTTGGCTATAATATGAAAGATTACCCAGGCTACAATAACATTTGTGGAATAAACACTGGTCATCAAGAGACTGATAATAATACAACCCATCTGTCATGTTATTCATGAAATTACCTTAACATTCTAATCACAAAGGTGTCTTAATGCAAATGTTAGATTAAGCCAAATATGCAAGTGTTATGAAAATAGTTCCTGTCACTGCATTTTGAAGATGAATGTATGCGAGTGGCCTCAGGTCATACCTGCTCAGTCATGTCTGCGAAGCTAATATAAGAGACCAACATTAGAGTATATGCCTGTTTGCAAGATCAATCCAGATTCTAAACTTCACTATTTCAGTATATATGTCTTGTAAATAATCACCAAATCAGTAGCCTTGCCCTTATTTATCTATGATATAACAGAGTCATACGTTTCTAAGCCATCCTTATGTCAAAATGCATTCATAAATATTCCTTTATGTAAAGTATACTATCTATAGATCCTTCTTCCCTATGTATTAGAGTACTTATATCTGCATCGGCAAAAAAAACAACCAAAAAAACTATGTTATGGAAATTTGTTATTCATCCTTATCATCTGCGACTTCCATGCAAGAAGCCTGTGTTTCCTCAGCCTCCATGTCGATGGGGTTTTTAGCTTGAAACTCCAACCCTCATCAACCATATAGCTTGTCCACCAATCTCCTTTTGGCTCTTTTACCACCCCAAGCCATTGTTTGAGGAACGTAATATTCCTTGTTATATCTGGTTGTTGCTGCCGGAAGAGTTTGTGGTCCGGAAGAATAGGCCTCTTAAAATCTATTTCGAGTGATTCTTCTTTGTCTATGGCTTCCGAAGCTCCGATGTAATCTTCCGGATAAGGGATATAGAGATTATCATCAACACATTTGATAGCCAGCTCTAGGTTAACCAGGTATTCGTTATTGAATATTAGCCTGCACAATGAGATTGTGTCTGCCTTATCTTCTCCCATTGTGAATAATATGGCTGTAAACCCTACAGGGATGTCACTGTTGACTCGTTTCCTATGCTCTGTGTTCATAAGCTCATTTGCTAGAATCCTCTTGGTTGCATGAATGACGAAGTCATCCTCCGACCTCAGAATAACCGACCAACGTTTCTTAGATATCTCTCCCACAAAAGACATCTCACGCTTTTCTGGGCTCAAGCAAATACCGAAATCCATTTTTTTACAGAGATAAATTGTGAGTGTTACCACTTAGATATAAAGGTTTTGCTAACCGGTACTCTCGGTAAATTAAGTTTCAACTCCGGTTGAGATAAGTTGTTTTGTGATGATTGCCTATTCACCTCATGCTATACAATATGATTATTATCGGATAAATCTGACAGATTTCCATCCCCATACTGCCTTGCTGTTTCGAATATATAAATGTTGATTACTTTCTCATGATTATCTGTTAGCCTTTCACTCTAGCGTTTCCAATGCATGATTGTTTTAAGCATTCGATCGATGCCTGTATGATAAGGCCTAACATATGATGTATAATCATATATATATGTTATATATATATATGTCTATATATATATAGATATCTATATATATATATATCATATATGTGTGTGTGTGCGTGTATATGTATATGTCTCTATGTATATATATATGTTTAAATATATACATATCTATATAGGTACATACATATATAATTGTATGCATATATAGATATGCATATTTATGTCTATATATATATATGCATATATATGTATGTATATATAAATATAGGCATATATATATGTATTTGTGTATACAAGTATGAATATGTATATATTATATTGAGCAGCCCATTGGGAGCCAAAGGAGGGGTTATGATGATCTCAGCTCTGTGATTATTATTAGTGAGTATATATATGGATATATACGCATATATCTGTATATGTGTATATATATATATATTGATATCATATATATGCACGTATGCACATACAAGCATATAAGTATGAACATATATGTACATATTGTTAGTCCACCTGTAATTCTTTTCCCTTTTAAATATTCAAATTCGCGGTTTGCCTTTTGTGCCTTTACTTCCGTCGGGTCATTTGTTCTCCTCGTACTTGAACCGTTGAACTCTTTCAAAAACAAGTTCAAAAGGTTCAAGGTTCAAAGCGCGTTTTGTAAAAGAGTCATTTGTGGTCTTTGTCGTCGTGTGAACAAGTGCGTTTTGTTTTTGGTTTTGAAGTTTTGAACCCGTTGAACAAAATCTTAAGTGGTTCAAAAGGTTCAAAGTTCAAAATGCCTTTTGTGAGTCGCAACAATGTATTGTTATTTGACCAGCGTGAGTCTTTATGTTTCGGGTTTATCTGCGGTCTTGAACCTTGAACCAAATCTCAAGTGGTTCAAAAGGTTCAAGGTTCATGTTTAATAGTCCTTTTCTTTTGTCGCTCGTTCCCGGTGTTGTTTTTTGTGCCGCCCTGTCACTATTATATTTCTTAAGTGAACTTGAACCGATGAACCTTTTTGTCAAACGGTTCAAGGTTCATGGGTTCATTTCAAACTAACTATAAAGCTTTTTGGTGGAAATGAAAGTGGCGCGACAAGAAGGAATATTCCCTTATTCGGCAAGTTAAAATTCTAAAAGTGGAAAGTAATCATGAGAAAATCAAAATACCTGTGCGGAAGTGATGGATAATTAAGAAAGTGTCAATATTGTGTCATTTCACCGTTATTTCGCACGCTTGGGTAAATCATGTTGAAGCATGTGTAGCTCTAAAGATCTTTATCTGTCCGATTGAAGGAAATGTGTATGAATTTATTTCCATATTTAAGAAGGTCACAACTGCCATACTTCAGTAAATTGGAGGCGCCAAAGGTAAAACCAGCTCTGTTCTCCGGAAGAATTTCCAATTTTCATGGTGTTAACAGGTAAGTTCAGTTGATTTCTCCTAAGTTGTGTTTCTTTGAGTTCTGAGGTTTTTATCAGTATAGAAAAGGAAAATCTCTAAATTGTTGGGGTAGAATACTGTCTTCTTGTTAAAATTTCTTGGTTAAGGGGGTAAATAGTTAACACGAGGCCAGTGCTGCCGAAGCTTGGCCGAACCTCATGTCTAGTGAGTATTGGCCGTAATTGGAAGACACCTCCTTAGTTCATGTAGATTTAGGGGATTTCCTGGAAAGAACTAAGAACCCTCAGACTGGTTCATTAATGGAAAAGATAGTTAAGAATGGTCTTGTGGAAGCTGCTGCGTTCGTGCTCGTCGCACCGTGCCCAAATTTAGTGTTGGCATGCATGGACAGATATGACTCTGAGAACAGATGTATCAGAACTAGTGATGGTGAGGCGCTAGTCAATATTAGTAGAGAAACGGTGATGGCAGCTATGGGTATTCCGCATAAGGATGAGTATGAGTACTGGACTATTGGGACTTCGTACGCCTATTTCTCTGAAAAGAAGAGCAAGTACAGGAGTGTAATTGCTAGAAATTGGCTCTTGAAGATTCAGAAAGGAGGATCATGGTTACCCAAGCCCCTGATCAGAGAGCACTTCATCCTAGAGGTGCGGGACATTGTTATACTTTTGAATAGAGTAAAGGGGAATTCACATTCCTTCTACTGGGAGGATTGGATGTACTTTTTCATCCAAGTGGTTCTATCCGGTGACAAATTTCTGGATTGGTCTCAAGTAATTGCAGAGAGACTTCACGAAGGATTGAGCAATTTTGTGGGGATGACAGGGTTTTACATGTCTTCCTATCTTTTCTACATTTTAGCTTGCACAAGGGATTGGCCTGGACTACCTAATGAACCCTGGATAGATGGAATGAGGGTTTACAAGTTTTACCCTTTGTTGCAACAACAGAGACATGTTGAGCATATTGATAGGTGGAATGGAGTTTTCGCGGTGAGACTTGCCTTTGAGCTTCAGGGTGATGGAAACAGAAGAATGTCGGTTGAAGCTATGGAATTTGTGAGTATATATGGAAGTTTCTTTATCCAATTTTCTCGGTTTACTTACATACGGGTAGGTGGCTTTGAAGGTCAACCATTCAAACTACCCAGGGATGCTTTTGATAGCTACGTGCTTATAGAAATGAGCAGGGAGTTGGCCTACATAGATAAAATATTAGGAGCAAAAGGCGAGCCCGGGATGCAAGAAATGGACACAAATAAAGAAGTAGAAACTCAATAGGATCCCATGAATACCTTAGTAATTGTTACTTCACCAGATGCATAGACCACTCCGCCACCTAAGGAACCTGCAATTGCACCAAGATGGCTGGAAGCTGCCATTGGGAAAAAGAGGAGTGTGGTGCCGGTCACAATTCCAATGGAGGACATGGTTAGCAGATGCTTGGGAAATACATCAAAGCCCAAAAAGCTCAAAACACAGGCAATGCTTGATGTGGATGACACAACAGGTCACTGGATAGCTGAAGTTGCCAAACCCATTCCTGGAAGAGATGCAGACAAGGCTACAAAGGAGGATTTCGCTATGGAGAAGATAGATTTGGGGGTTGCTTCAAGGGCTGTAGATGTTAAACATCTGGAATCCTCCACAAAGAGGATAATTTCAAGGACTTGGAAAGATGAAAAGGATAAGAGAGAACTGAAGCAAGCTGTCACACTGATGGCCGAGTACATCAATGCTATCCACAACCCAGACCCCCAACCATTGTCACAGATACCAGTGTCATTTGATCCTAAATCACCAGAAAACCAGAAGATGCTAGATCAGGTTCAAAGGAACAAGGTAGTGACGAAGATATTTAATAAATGGTTGGACTTGATAATACAACAAGGGTCAGATTATATTAGTAATTTGGTTAAAGTTAATAAGGATGCTGAAACCGTGAGTAAAGAGCTTGAACTGGAAACAACCGCCTGGGAAAAAGAAAGGATTAAGTGGGTAGCAGTCCTCGCACAGATGAGTGATGTTTAGAAGTATGGAGTGATGTTTAGAAGTATGGAGTGATGAAATTCCTGGCTGGGAAACTGGTGGAGAACTTGGATGACAATGTGTTGTACGTGTCAAAGAAAAACGTGGAATGGCGCAATTCGATCATCAAGCAGGGCCATGAAGAATCCACCAAGCTGCTCAAAGGACTGACTAACTTGATTGACACGATGGAGAAGGACCTCAAGTGTATTGATATTCAACTCATGAAGGAGTGCGCCAAGGTAATCGAAGAAGCTGCAGACATGACTAAGGTTTTTCAAGAAAGGATCCAACTCATTCAGACAACAAAATCCTTAACCACTGATGACTTTTCAAAAGCGGCAAGGATTGAATCAATGCTCTTTGCCTGTTCGGACCATTAGAGGTTCACAAGGCGAAAGTTACACAGGTAAATATGGACAAAGAAGTGTGGAAGCAGAGGATCTTGCACATTGGTCTGCCCTATTTCCAAGTCATCCTAAACTTCTCGGCAACACACCTTGAATGGCGTGGTTCTGCAGCAAAGCAGGACAAGTCTGTAACCACCTTTACCACGGTGGAAGCCTAGCCGATCTGAAAGTGAAATGTTAGCCTTTAGTGGCTGTTAGTTTAGTTTTTTTTTATGTTGCTTTAAACGGTTTCTTTCACCTGGGTGAAAGTAAATGTTATTTGATCATGTAAAAACTATGGTCTGGTGGCTATTTAAGCTGAAGAGCTTGTCTTTGTAGGGGTTCCGAAAATTGTGATTTTGGGAGCAATAGATAAAACTTTTGATATGAATTGTTTGGATGATAGAATGACTGGTTATTAATGAAATGTTGTGTTATCTTTGAATCTGTGCATTCTGAGATTCGTAATCTTTCTTAAGTTGTTATGGGCATGATATAACTTGATGATCGGTTATCTCTATATTTCTTTTCAGTTCATGTTTATTATTGGTTGTTGGACGACTCACATTGTATTGATTTGTTTGATCCCCCTTGCTCTGTGAAGCATGAGAGAGTATCGATTGAGCCGTTAGTTTTTGCTGAGTCCTTATTTTGCTTTGAATTTATACAACAAGTATGTTATAAATCAGAGTCTGTGAACTCTCCTTTGAACATTCTTTGAGATATTTTCCTATGTTGCAGTTTTGAAGGCGTTTATTTGTGTTGATGGATAAATGCTGGAGCCTTTCAATGCTTTCTGGTTAAAAGTGTTAGCATATCAATTGTATAATAAATTCATTGTAAATCATATATGGAGCTGCCCTCTAATGCAGAGGTTGAGTTTTCATTAATTCTTCCAACTGCTGGTATATTTGTTTCTTTCAAAAGGGTAAAACGGAGTCATATCTTGCTTTAAGAAGATAATAGTTAAAATTTCAAGGAGGAGACAAATCTGTTAACCAACACATATATACCGCTATCTGTGCATATACATATATATGCCTGCCAATACATATGATGATGAGGATTTGTGGATGAGCATATGAGAGTGTACTGGTCGGGGTTGTTATACATATATAAGGAGTAAACTATGCCTTTGAAACCCCTGCGTGCCCAAGAGTGACTTGTTCTGAATGCCTAGATATTAATGATGTGGTTTTGTTCGTTCCATCTGCCCCTATATTGGCTAGATTGTCTGCTAATGTATTAGCCTCCCTATATATGTGATTAGTTGTGTAATCTGAGCAGCTTTCCATTAGAAATAGGGCTCTGTCCAGCAGACTTCTGAGTTCCCAGTTTGGCATTGTTCTAGTCCGCATTGCATTAACTATAATGGCAGAGTCCCCTTCTATTTCCAATTTGGATATTTTCAATTTTTTGCACAGATTTAAACCTTCTATTAGGCTCAATAGTTCTGCCTTATTGTTAGTGCATTGACCTAGATATATAGATTTAGATCCAATGCAGCTCCCCTCATCTGAATGTATTATTACTAGCATGGTTGATGCTGTGACTAACGCTGGTCAGGATGGAATTCAAACTTGTAGCCGTTTCCAGAATTTCAGTTTATAAAGAGCAAAATCTTTTGAAGTTTAGGGACATGAAGTACATTACTCCTTTCCATCATGTATTCTAATACACAGGATTTACACCTTTGATGACAAGAGAGATGCTATTGGAAAGTCTGACCTTATTTTTGTTATTTTCAGTGCATCAAATTTTTTTTGCCTATTTTGAGTCAAATGCTGTAATGCACCATAATGTAAGTAGTAAGTACGATATATTGGAAGCTCACGCATTGTATAAAATAGTAATTCATGCATTACCTTTGGGCTCATTGTCTTCTCTTAGTAATTGCCTCTTGGGACCTTTGTAAGATTTGGCTATGGAGATAGCCACCTAAGATCAAGAATGCCTAATGGAAAGCACAAAGAATTCAAAAGATCAATATGATATAATATATTCTATTCTTATCAAGGGATGCAGTAGAATGAGATTGAAATAGAAGAGTACATGGGATAAACCACCAAGAGATGTGAATGTATAACAAATGTGGGAGAAAAGAGATGTAGTCTTATGTGTGTACATTTCCACCAAACTAGGAAAGTACAGGTCACATGATGCACACAACCTGCCTTAGTAACCTACCTAAGTAAGTTTATCCTTTCCTAGATGCATATAATTCAATAGAGTAAATAAACCAAATGCAAGAAAATGAAATAATGCACTAGCATCCCTCTTAACACAATGATAGAGATCGAAGCCATTAAGTATGCCACACTTAATTTGGATGGGGAGGCTCATGAATGGTGATACCATGGGTTGGTGACCTCGGGACATGGTAGTGTCACCTCTTATGCGGATTTCACATAGAGATTGATTGACAAGTTTGATAAAAAGGATCCAAAGCTGCACTTTATAGAGTTGAGACAGTTGAAATTGTTGGGATCAATTGACTCTTATATATTTGAGTTTCAGAAACTCTTAGTTATGTTTACCGATGTATTTGAGCATAGGTTGATTGTTCTATTCGTTGAAGGGTTGATAGAACTGCTTTGATGATGGGTCAAAGAATTTGATCCAATAACCTTACGAGATGCTATCAAGAGGGGTAGAAACATGGAGAGTTCAACGTCAAGAAACAAATTTCATCCCAAGACATTTTCACTCAAGAAGGATAAAAAGCCTTTCCATAAAGAGTGTCAGAAAAGGAACAATTTTAATGATGAAGCCCAAAATGAACTTAGCAAGAAAAATATTTTTTGGCTCTCTTGCAAAGAACCTTGGGAACTGTTGTGACCTATTTCACACATCGCCCCATTGCAAATGGGGACCCCCTTTTTTTCTTTTCTTTTTAGGGTTCTGTTTTGGCGTCGCATCTGCTAATCACCAGTCTTTTTACAATGAGAGTTTAGAGTTAGAGTTTTGAGGTCATCTGGGCTAGATTGAGAATTTATGCTCAGAATTGAATTTGAACGCTGCCAAAGTGTGCAGAAGGTCTGAAGGACGAAAATCGCAATTGCTTTGAGTCATTTTTGACAACCTGCTATTTTTAGAATTTTTTGCTTTTTTTTTGCTTTTTTTTGCTTTTTTTGCTTTTTTTTTGCTTTTTAAAAACTGGCATCTGGGTTTTGTTCTTTGAGCTATTTTATTACTACCTATTCTGTCGGAATTTGAAAATCTCGCCTCTAGATATAAAAAGCAAGGCTTTGAAAATTTTGCTTTTTTCTGAGATTAGGGTTTTGTTCTTTAGGTCATTTTGATCCTACCCATGTCTTCAGATTCGATTTTTTTTGCTTCTAAGTGTTAAAAGCAAGGGTTTGAAAATTTTTCTTTTTTTTGAGACTAGGGTTTTGATCCCCATGCCGAATTATTCCTACCCATGTTCTTGGATTTCAAAAATGAGGTCTCCAAGTGCAAAAAACAAAATGGAAATCCAGATTAGGGTTTTTGTCTAGATGAACCAGCAAGGTATGAACATGGCATGAACACTGTTGACCAAGTCAAAAGAAGGCAAGTGGAATGGCACATCGAAAATTTCGTCCATGTTGAAGAAATAAAAATGGTAGACAAGTTCAACAAGATTCAAGGGTAGAATGGCAGACGATTAGTTAAAATGTGGAAGAAATTTGAGCAGGATCAATTTAAAAATTGTCCAAAAAAAAATTGTCCGACAAATATTAAAGTCCTACCGAGGGTTAACTAACTCATGGCTAGGGTTACTTAACTCCTGCCTAAGGTTAAGCTTATTCATGCACCAAAAATGTCTGACAATTTTTAAAGTGCACCTCATGTCCAAGCTAGAAATTCTTTCCAAGTCCACTTTAAAAACATGGCACAAGCAAGAAATTCTTTCCACGCCCACTTTAAAAACATGGCATAAGGAAGATGTGCAAAATTCGCCAAAGCTTGAGAAAGAATGTAGGGCCCACTTGAAGATGGCATAGATTAAAAAAAATATAAATTTCCTAGTTGGCAATAAAATATGACTTGGAAATAAAAGATGATATGGCATTCCAACAGAATTAAAAATGGCAAGTAAGATGACTTGGCAATTAAAGTCAAAGAAAACAAAAAAATAAATAAATAAAAATAGCACTAAAAAAATAATAAAAAAAAAAAATATTGTGGCATGCCTTCCTCAAATTCAAATTTCTAGAAGGAGATTTAAAACAAATAAAACTTTCTAAAACATGATGGAAGCTTCTAAAGATAAATTCCAACTTCTTAGAGGGAGGATAAAACAATAACACTTTCTAATGTTTGAGAATCTTCCAAGCTTCCTTCTAGAAGAAGGCAAAGGGTTTCAATTTTCTAAAGATAGAATAAAACACAAAGCTTCTAGAAATTGCTAAGAAGCTATAAAGACATGCTGCCCATTCATTAATACTTTGTTTGCCAAGAAGAAGTTTGTATAGCAAAGAAGGAATCATCAAAACTCTGTCAAAATTCGCCAAAGTTGAGAGAAGCTAGTAGCTTCAATGTATGATCAGATTATCCAACTTCAAAATCTGCCATGTCTACAGGTTTGGAAATCAAAGTGAACAGCTCTCAGGCATAAAGATTATTAGATTCATGCCAAAATCTGATCATATTATCAGATTACCTTTGCAGAAGTAAAATAAATTCAAGGGTTTGAAGAAAAAAAAATTCAAAATCTTCAGAGGAAGCATCTCCAAAATCTAACTAGATTATCAAAATTTCAGAAGAATTTGGATGAGAAATAAAGCAAAATCAAGGGTTTGGATAAAATAAGTTCGATATTCTCCTTAAATTCGCCATTGATAACAGTTTGAAGGAGAAAATTCTACATTGAACATCTCCAAAAGGAAGAAGCAGGTCCAAGGGTTTGAAAGGGACATTCAAAAGGTTCAAGTTCGCCATCACCAAGGTTTGCTTATAAAATTCTGAGTTCACCATTGATCATCCTTAAATCTACCTTGGGAAGAGAATTCAAATCTGCACATAGATTTCTCAGAAATCTTTCAAATCTGCCAAAAAATAAAATTCATCCAAGATCGTCCAAAACAGCAAATTGAAAGTGGACTTGCCCGAGGAAGAATAAATTCTGCCCTGTCAAAAAAAAGGTAATCTAAATTGACATTGTCAAACTGCTGCTATCATGGTCAGCAAGGAAGTTTTAATCATTTCCAAACCCTTCTTGGAAGAGGAAGATTGTTTATATCCGATATACATGTGAGAACCTTCCAAGTTTGAAGTTAAGCATCAACGAAAATCTGTCCAAAGATGTGGAAAGTCTGCCCTTTCATATCCAAGGAAGAAAGTCATCCAAAATTTGTTGAGGAATAAGACATGTCCAAAGAAACTAAGCACAAAATTTGAGCAAATAAAAATTTGTCCAAGGATATGTGAACTTCGCCCTGCTAAGAGGAAAGCCTTCGAGCATGCCAAACAATCCAAAGCATGAAATTTTTCTTTCCAAGAACAAGATGGCCTGACAGATTGGAAGACAATTTGTCCGATCATACTTCGAAAGCTTGCCAAGATGACATGACAAAGAGCAAGACAAATTGTCTGATTATAATTCCAAAATGTGCCAAAGACGAGGACATGTGACTGTCCAAACTTTTTCGATCCATAAAAAATGAAGGATGATTGTCCAAGAATATTCCAAGTCTGAGGACAAGCCAATCGACATGAAGCATGCCAAGACATAAAGACTGACACAAATTTGTTCCAAGACACAAACCTTAATATGTCAGACACATTCAAGTTCCTGGTTTAAGACAACCTAAGAGGGAGAAAACATAAATTGGCACATTCACAGTTAGGACATAAGACAGGACTGAAAATTGTCCAAGCAGGTCGATCAAACTCAGACACGAATTTGTCCAAGGCATAAATGAAATATGTGAAGATGTCGGATCAGGGACATCAAATTTGATCCATTAGACAAGAAGACCATCAAGCCGACACGCTATGAGGAAAGACTAATTTTAACAAGTTCACATGAAATCAGACCAACACTCAATTGGGAAAATAAATTTGACAAGCACATGAAATCAAGGGTCAATCAAACGAACGGGTGGATAAAGGTTTGATACATGAAAAATGGCTAAGTGTGGAATTTTCCACAACCAAAAGAATCAAATTTTGACTAAATGTTGGAGAGGAAACAAGAAGAAAGAAGAAGAAGAAAGAAGAAAATAAAGAGGAGATGAATCAAATTCTTCTCCAAATTCAAGGCACCTGAAAGAGTCTCCGGGCATCAAGAAAGAAAAGTCTTTAGACTCGGCGAAAGTATGGAAAGAAATTCCAAATTTCTTGAAGGATTTCATTTCTGAAGAGTCAAAGACAAGCTCCCACATGCAACATAAGTTGGCGGCAAGAATGTTGGTGTTGGAAATAAGCCACACTCGGACCAACGATGGACTGGTCCAAGAGGGGCCACTAGCTCAGTGGTAGAGCACTCCAGCAGCGTATGGAAGGTCCTAGGTTCGAGTCCTAGCTGGTCCATGTCTCAACATGGTATCAGAGCCTGGTTCAGGCTAGGAGCCCCAAGCACATGAGAGGTGTGGCTTAAGGGGGGGTGTTGGTGTTGGAAATAAGCCACACCCGGACCAACGATGGACTGGTCCAAGAAGGGCCAGTAGCTCAGTGGTAGAGCACTCCAACAGCGTATGGAAGGTCCTAGGTTCGAGTCCTAGCTGGTCCATGTCTCAACAAAGAAGAGTATTCCAGACAAATCTCCATACTTAGGCAAATTTTTCGACACAAATTGGGGAATTCAAGTCAACATGTCCAAGTTCATTGAACACACTACCTCTTAGCAGAAGAAGGGGGTGCAATCCTAAAAGATAGCATCTTGTGCCACTTGTCTCTCATCCGACAAATATTTGATATATTTTGGGAAACCCTAATTAGGGTTAGGTTGTTTAAATCTCGACCGTTGATTAGAAATCAATCCTGGCCATTTAATTGTAATTGGGGAGCCTATAAATTGAACTCACCCCTCTTTTGTAAATCATGGGAGCATGTTGCAAAACATGTTGGGATAAGCAATTGTTGCATACAATTGCCAAAGTAATAAGTAATGCATTGTTCGAATTGATGGTGATTACCTCTTTTATTTTGGAGTTGGCATGGTTCTTATCCCTCATCATAGTTTAGATTTTATTTCATGTATGTTAGAAGAATGAAGGATTTGATAGTTTAGATTGGTGAAACTTTTTGCTCATACTTTTGTTGGATGGATGATTTTCATTCAATATGTAAAGTTAGTCTAAGCTTTTGATGTGGATGCTTAACTTCTACTTTGAGTAATATTATTCAATTGTTGGTATTATTCGTAAGTGTGAAAATCTTGAGCACAACCTTAGAAGATTGCACATGCTTTGCGTAGTTGTCCTAAGCGTGGCGAAACAAAGTGTTGTTATTAGTTTCACCCAGTCTTTACCGTCTCCTAAATTCTTAGGAATAGATTAGAATTTCTAAACCATATCTCCTTTTCAGTTTTCTTGAAGTCCACAATCCAAAACCCACAAACGATAAACCTCCATTGTGAATTGAACGAGCCAAGCGTAAGTTCCTTTGTGTATTACCAACATATCACAACGCCCATTGAGCTTATCCACACGTCAAGACATGACCAAAGAAACCTTGGAATCGCCATATAGTCTTCTTACAACCTTAGCATAAGTGGTGGTTTTTCAAGAGAGGATAGAGTATCCTTGGGTATTTTATTCTAATGTTCGGTATATGATAAAACGTACACCAACAGGAACCCAATCATGTGTTTTGGAAAAGGGAATGCACACTTTATAGAGGTGGTCTTAGGTAGTGAAGAAGAGAAGATAGAGGGAGCCCAAAGGTGGTGAGTTGGGTGACTCAAATTGTGAGCAAGTGGATGTGGATGAGCACTTAGGAGGTGAAAGGAGGGACTATCGCTACACTCTCGCGTTCTCCTAGATACAATTAATTTAGGGTAAGAGGAGTCTTATAAGGGCAGTGAGTGACAATTTTGACCGATAGCGGGGCAAGCCACAATTTTATAAATGAGGCCTTGGTGGCCAAGCAGGGTCTATAGAAAGAGGACTTTGAGGGTTTCAATGTGATGGTAGTAGATGGCTTTACCATGCTGTACCAAATGGATTTCGTAGTTGAGCATAGCTTTGGGCAACTACATGAGGATAGATGGTTTTTATGTAGTGGGCATTGGCGAGACCAATGCGGTCTTAGGAATCCAATGGTTACATTCTTTGGGGACGTACTCGCGAATTGAAATTCAGAGTAGATGGGAAGAAAGTGGTCCTAAGAGGTATGTCAAATGGTGCATCCAGGATCATCAGAGCTAAGAGGATGGAGAGTATTTTTAGACACAGTGATGTAGCTTGGGCAGTCCATTGTTTCATTTCATGTAGATATCAATCTAGTTTGGACGAGTGTAGCATGGTTTTCAGTGTTATTGCTCCAGGCAGATTTTTGGAGTGAGGATTTGAGCATCCAATTGAGTTAGAGGGAGTGAAACCAGTGATCACTACTCCCAATTGACATCCAAGGAGACATAAGGAGGAGATAGAGAAGGCTATCTAAGAGCTTTTGGATATGGGGCATATTAGGTCCAACTTGAGTTCCTTTGCTTCATTAGTAGTGTTGATTTGGAAGGATGGGACAATGTTGGATGTGTATAAATCAGTACCTAGTTCAGAGAATTGATGAGCTCATAGATGAACTCCATGGGGCAATCTACTTCTCTAAAATTGATCTTCGTTATAGGTACCATTTGATTAGAGTGAGGGAAGAAGACATACAAAAGACAAATTTTCAGTACCATTATAGACACTGAGTTTTTGGTCTTGCCTTTTGGGTTGACCAACGCTTTTGCCATTTTCTAGTCATGTATGAATCACATTCAATAGGCAGTTGCAGAAGTTTACATTGGTTTTCTTCGATGATATTTTGATTCATGGTAATACATGGGAGGACCACCTTTGGCACCTTGATGAGGTTTTGGGTATCATGGAGGCACAATCCTTGTTTGCTATATTGTCCAAATGTGAGTTTGGAATGTCAAAAGTGTTGTATTTGGGACATGTGATTGGAGTTGGTGGGCTTAGAGTGGTCTAAGAAAAGATCTAGGTTATCATTAATTGGATTTTGCCAAAGAATATTATGTATTTGAGGGGATTCCTTGGGTTATACAATTACTATAGAAGATATGTGAAGGGATTCTTAAAGCTTACAACACCACCTACAAATTTGTCAAAGAGGGCTTTTATAGGGTCAAAAACAACTCATTAGGTGTTTGATCGCTTGAAGGAGGTAATGAGCACTTGTCCAATGTGAACACTTTGAGATTTCTCCCATTCTTTTGTGCTTGAATGTGATGCATTCGGAGAGGGAATCAGAGTAGTGCTTATGCAAAATAAGCATCCCATAGCTTATGAGAGCAAGAATTTCAGGGAGGTTGAGATGCACTATTCCACATATGACAAAGAGATGGTTGCCATAATGCATGCTGTAGCCAAATTTAGATAGTATCTTGTGAGAGAAAAAATTGTGGTGAGCACAGATCACAATAGTTTGAAGTTCAGAGCATAAGGACCTCAATGAAAGACAACAAAGTGCGTAAGCAAGCTAGAGGCTTATGACTTTGATATTGAGTACATCAAGGGAAAGAAAATGTAGCAGTAGATGCTTTGTCTAGTAGACCCACTTTGTGTGCCATGTTTGAGATTTTTGTGGATTGGAAATCTCATCTTCTTATTGAATACTCCAAGAACACATTGGCTTGTTAGATCGAGCATGGAAGGTATAGGATGATCAATACAATGTCATTTATGATATCATTTACTAGAAGGATTGGATTTACTTGGTGCCATAATCAAGATTGAAAGAGAAGATTCTCAGAGCTATTCATGATACTCCTCTAGCAGGACATCTGGGATACTTCAAGACCTATAAACAAATCAGAGAGAGGTTTTCTTGGAAGGACCGAAAGGATGATGTTTGTGACATGTAAAGAAGCGTGTTTCTTGTCAGCATAACAAGTTGCAACATATTTTTCCATCAGGGTTGTTGCAGCCCTTATGTTTTCCAGATCAGATGTGGGAGAGTTTATCTATGGACCTCATCACTGATTTTCCCAAGGTTTAGGGTAGGCCTTGTATCTTTGTAGTGGTGGATAGGTTAACGAAGTATGCCCATTTCTTTGCTATCTCTACTGAGTATTGAACAGTGCAGGTTGCAAAATTATGCTTGCAAGAGTTTTTAAGGCTGCATGGGTTACTGTTGTGACCATTTCACACATCGCCCCATCGCAAATGGGGACCCCCTCTTTTTGCTTGTTTTTCGTTCGTTTTTCGCCTTCGTTTTTAGGGTTTTGTTAGTTAGTTAGTTGTCTGGATTTAGGGCCAAGCCTTAGGGTTTTCAATATTGCCTTTTCAAGCCAAAATCCAGTCGTTTTTGAGAGCTTTTTGAGCTTCTTTTCTAGAATGCAAAATTTTGAATGCAATAAATTCGCCAAAATGGTCTAATTTTCAATTGGAATATTCATGCAGAGCTTAAACTTGTCTAAATGATGACCGTCAATGTGAATTTTTTATCTGATTGAATATTTTGACCAAATTTTGACTTTTTTGAAGTTTGATCCTGGGCATTGGAATTGATTTGTTTTCGCCTCGTGAAGTGTTAAAATGTGAAAAATCTTGTTATTTTGGCCTGTAGGAGCAAAATCGCTCCTGTCCCTCAGTGAAGGACGGGAGCTCATTTCCAAATATCTCATTGTCCTTGCAGAGTCCAGACGAAGTTTACGTTTGAAGTGATGGAGAACGACAAGATCTTTCATTTGAATATAAATTGAAGATTTTCATGAGCACAGAAATGCCTCCAGGAGGAAAATCGCTCCTGTCCCTCAGTGAAGGACCGGAGCTACAATTCAAATTTCACCTTGTCCGTGCAAGATTTTGATGACTTAGCAATTGGAAGACGTCCGAAGGAAGATACTTTGCCAAATGAATATAATTTGAGATGCAAAAAATGGAGAAAAATGACCTATATTGACTAAATCGCTCCTGTCCCTCTCCAAGGGACCAGGGCGAGGTACCTTGTAGCTCTCGTCCCTCTCCCAGGGACCAGAGCGATTTCCTCCATTTTGCAAAATCCAGACAAGGGTCAAGGCAAGTTTACGTTCAAAAACGAAGGAGAACATGAGATGAATGCATTGAATATAAATTGAAGATTTTTTGGGACGTCCATACCAATGCTAAATGCCTAGTTCGCTCCTGTCCCTCAGGAAGGGACCAGAGCGATTTTTGATATAATTACCCCTTTTTGCAAAATTCCAAATAATGTCAAGGCATGGACGGATCGAGTAAAGAAGGACGAATCCGTTGAATATAAACTTAGAGCATGGCAAAGTGAGATGAAATCCACAAGGGAAGGATCGCTCCTGTCCCTCTCCAAGGGACCAGGGCGATATAATGGTGAAGATACGTCCCTCTCAAGTTCAAGGTCGTCCCTCCAAGGTTCAAGACCGATCCAAGCCAGGACAAAAGGTGGCGAGGACATTTCAAGGCATTTTCATCAAGCGCAACGTTACAAAGGTCATCACATGGAAGGATTTGTACTCTAAAGACCTAGATCGCTCCTGTCCTTTGGCAAGGGACCAGAGCGATATTTACATAATGGCGTAAATTTCAAAAGGCAAACAAGTTTCAAGTTACCAAGAGGGTCGAAAGAACATCATTCCACGCAATGAAGATGATTGCAAGTTGGTACAAACAAGAACAAGCACATAATGATGAACTTCGCTCCTGTCCCTCAGGAAGGGACCAGAGCGATATTAGATGTGTTGATCAATTCATGCAAAATTTACGTAAGGACAAGACATTGCAATATTTTAGAGGGTCCATGGTATGACAACAAGGTGATAAACAAGAGTTTTGGACGTCCAAACATCGCCAAATGGTGTAAAGGCCCCACATCGCTCCTGTCCTTTGGACAAGGACCAGGGCGATCCTATCAAAAGCGCTCATATTCCTCCAAAATCGAAGCAAGGCGAGGTTAAGCAAGACCAAGGACGGCGTTTGGAAAACATCACAATAAAGGATCGAAGGTCAAAAATGCATATTGAACGTGAAAAAATCAAGATCGCTCCTGTCCTTTGGACAAGGACCAAGGCGATACTATTAGAACACTCCCGTTCCTTCAAAGATCAAGGCGAAATGAGGTTAGGAAGTGCGAAGGATAACGTTTGAAAGACATTGCAAAAGAGATCGAAGTTTAAAATCGCCAAGACCAAGGAAAACATGTGGATCGCTCCTGTCCCTCTCCAAGGGACAAGGGCGATGATCCTTATAACATCGAAGGTACCTTGCAAAAGCAAGTGGAAATAAGCGCAAAGGACACAAGCAATGATATTTCGAAGGTCAAAGATGCAAGGTGAACGCAAAAACATGGAGATCGCTCCTGTCCCTCTCCAAGGGACCAGGGCGATAATGGTCATGGGACGCACTTGCTCGCACAAGAGAGGCATTCAAATTCGAAGGACCACCAGATGATCGATTTGGGACGTGAAAATGAAAGAGTTGAACGTTGAAAACGCAAGAATCATGCCAAAGATGGTGAATCGCTCCTGTCCCTCTCCAAGGGACCAGAGCGATGAGGTACGTCCCTTTGTTTTCCAATTTTGGCGCCAAACAAACAAATTTAAATTTCCTTAAATGCTAAATCGATTAAAAAATTGAAAATCCATTTTTATTTAGCATTTAATATGGCGTTATCTTTTATTAATTATTTTTTGGCCTTATTTAAAAAATCGAAATTTGCAATTAAAAAAACGCAAGGCATTAATAATTAATTATTTAATCAATAAAAAATCGATTTCAAGCGCTCATATATGGAAGTCGGCCTTGTTATGTCATTGCAAATCATTTAAAAATCGTTTGAAATTGTTATATTTCATCAAGTCGGCCAAAGAGATAAATCGATGAGAGCGCTATATATATAGGGGGGTGAAAACTATTATTTTCACATCATTATTTTACCTCTCTACATGCGAATCAAGGAAGACAAAGGAAAGTGTTAAGTGTATTTAAAGATAGTGCGAATATTATCCAAGGTGGTGCGAGTTTCATTCATCCAAGGGTGGCGCGCTTAGCTATCAAAGGTGGTGCGAATTTGAAGATCACGCCTAAGGCGAATTTGCTAAAGACTTGGAGATTTATTTGTGCGAATTTGAAGATCCATTTGAGACTACGTCCAAGGCGATAAGTGAAGATCACATTCTATCCAGAGGTGGCGAAGTCAATTTTGAGGAGATCATATTGAAGATTATCTTTATACCTCAATTTTGCCTAGGCAAATTTTGTTTTTTGCATTCTAGAGTTAGCTCTCTATCGAGGTATGGCGATTTTATTGTTATTGTTTTATTCATTCATCGTCATATTTCAAATTTTCATTTTTTTGATTTTAAATCTCTTAGCTCAATCGTTATATTTTAGGACATGATAACTCAAGGGACTTATCATGAGGTTTCCTAAAATCTATCTCTCTTATCTACGTTATTTATTGCAAAATCTATTTCTTATAATGAAATGTTGTGTAGGTATGGCGACCCCAAAGGCGGGAGCATCCACCAGTCGCTCGGCCCTCATGAAAGAAGATCAGAAGACTGAAGAAGTGGAGACCAAGATCGTGTCCAAGTGGAGCAACATTGGAGATACAAACTTGGGGAACTTTAGCACGAAGAAGTTCCGAGAGGTCCCGTACATCGGCAAGCCATCACCTGTCGCTCGGAGAATAATAGAAAGTGGCATCATTAAGGCGGCCGGTTTTCCTCCAGCCATTCAGTGTCACGAGTTGATGATCGAGTGTGCCCGTCATTACAATCCACAGTCCAGGACAATTGTGTCCAATGAGGGAAACATTTTGGCGTACCTTTCAGAGGAGGCCATAAGTGAAGCCTTCCATCTTCCAGAGCACAGGGACATGATATACAAGAGCATTGAAGGAGCCAGATCAGTGTACGATGATGATCCAGATGCTTGTCTAAGCATAATCAACAAGAACTGGCTACTCAAGAGTCGTCCCCGTCTGAGCAAAGTACCGAACACACCACACCGGATCGATTTCCAAGAAGAGTACAGAGATTTGATCACCATGCTCAACAGAGTTACAGGAGCACCTCATGCCTTCTATTTTGAGAAATGGATGTTTTATTTCATCCAGGTGATTGTTCAAGGGAAGGGTACAATACATTGGGCTAGGATAATTAGCCATTGCTTAGACGTACAGTTGAGAAGACTCAGGGCTACTAAGTCCTTCCACATGAGTTCATACGTCATCTATGCCTTAACCAGGAGCGTTGAGTACGCAGGACTACCTCACAGAGGAGTGATTGGAAGAGGACCCGGCGAGGTCAGAGTTTGTGAATCCTATACCTACTTGCATCATCCACTAGGGAAGAACTACAAGTTAATCAATGATACTTTCACGATGAACATCACAAGGACGTTGCAAGGAGGGATTCACAACAGATTATCTCAAGATGCCCAGGAATTAATCAAGAGGTACGGTGCTTGGTTCATTCAGTTTCCTAAGTTCACTTACATTAGAGTGTATGGATGTCCTTTACCTCCATATATGTTGCCGAGATACCCGACAGACAGGATTGTGTTACTTGAAGTAACAAGGCAGTTGGCAGCATATGTGAAGGCATTCAGACACAGACATCAGAATGGAGTTCAGGTACCTATTATTTTGGGTAATTCAGTTGAGGTATGTCCCAATGTCTCAGCCATGGATGATGCAGAGAGGGAGTTAGCCTTGTATCCTTTTTCATCTTTTGCTTGGAGGAATAGTTTTGATCCTCATGGACATTTAGAGGAGACAGTCGGTAGAAGATTTAGACATGAGTACCAGATTGAAGATTTTATGATGAATCTCCTAGATGATCTCGAAGTGAAACGAAAGATACATTCTAGATTGCCTCTGGATTTCATCAGGAAATGTAAGATTTACAGAGTAGCCGACCAAGCTCAGGACAACGGCAGGCACATCCAATCTTCATATGATAGAGAAAGCAAGACAATAAGTTTGAATTGGAATGAGCCTGAGGCCGTGGATTTAGATGAATTGATGGCACCAGTCTTGTCTTGTACTCGCAGATGGGTAGATGTTCAGCACCAGAAGTTGAGAGAACAAGGCATAGCCATGTCTTTTACTTTGGAAGAGAAACCAGCTGAAGGTGGAGCCAGTGTTAGTGAAGGCAATCCTAATCCTAGGAATTCAGGTGAAGGTAACCTTCGATGTGCCAGTGAGGGCAATCTCCATTCGAGAGGTTCGAAGAGAAAGGAAAGATCAGAAAAGAAAGAGCCTTCCAAGAAAAAGCAAGGTGCTAACAAAGATCAAACACTAGGTACTTCTTCCAGGCCAGAAGATAGAACAGTTCGAGTGGAAGAATCCATGGAATCGATGGTACAGAATGACAGGCAGGAGGAAGAACAGGCACAGCATGTTTCATCCGATGGATCTCTCCAAGACTATGATTTAGAAGAAGATAATGAAGTAACATCTCCTCCCAGACAAGAAGAAGTAGTACACAAAGAAATTCAAGTTCAAGAGACAAGATCAAATATCCCAGATTAGTTGAAGGAAAGATTGACTAAGGTGATCGTAATGGAGGACGAGGACAGTGCAATCGATCTAGAGAGCCTTGTTGGACGTTCACATATGACAACAGAGAAGAAGAAGGCTACAAAGATGTCCAAGATGATTCGAGATGAGACTGGATCCAGAAAACTGCAGATAGCTACACCGGCAGCAGACAAATATGAGGGTGAGATCCTAGCAGAGGACTATCATATACAGACCATTGAGTTAGGACCATCCACAGCAGAGCAGACTTTAGATGATGCCACCGACACATTTGAGGCATTGAAGGACAAGTTCAGAGAAGAAGTAGAAAAGAATAGAAAGCTTGAGAAAGAGGTCGGTGCATGGAGAACATATTTCAGTCACATCAATGAACCTTTGGGACGTCAGGATCCAGTTAGATCACCATTGCAGGCATTGCCCCTTCAATCAATCAATGAAGCAGAAAGATTCAGGAATATGGTTCAGCGTACATGTAATTGGATGGATAGATCTCACACGGTGGCCATTGAGTTTATTACAAGGATGTCGAAGATCACCCACCAGGCTATCCAAGTTCTTGAGATAATCCACAGATTAATGGCAACAGTAGCTGCATTTGCCCATACCAAGGACGTTGTCATTCCTGTCTTGAAAGTTATAAGACATACATCCAGGAGAATTTTGGCACAAGAGAAGATCTTGGAGGGCGATTCTCACAGTTTGTTTCAGTGGTCAACCTTACTCCATATAAAGAGTGTTCTCTTTGAGGACATCAGTATTAGATGTGGTCAAGTTGAGGAGGTGATCAATCCGATCCAGGACAGAGTATTTGAGGTACTTCGTACCATTCTTGGCAGAAGGATCGAGGTCGAGACAGATGTGGATTTACAAGAATTTGAAGATAGAATCAAGATCATCTTTCGCAAGGACGCAGATGTTACAGATGAGCAGTATGATCAGATGTATGCCACCATGCTCCTAATTGATAGAACTAAGGAACTTGAACCTACTTGGGACACAGCTCTTCTAGATGCATTTGATCAGGTTATCCACTTAGAAGAGAGTATCAAGAATCTTCCCGAGATTCCAATCACAGAAATCGAAGGAATTGTGACAAAATTCATTGCATATGCTAAGAAAGAGAATTGGAAGGGGAATAAGATTCTAGATGAAAGGTTGTTACATATGACATGACATCTTAATTCTCATTGGCTGATACCTCCTAGATTTTTGTGCCAAATTTAATATTTGGCTATGTATTTAATGTTGTTCAGTAAAAAGGAGGTCATTTGTAACAAACCCTAATTAGGGTTTAGGTGTCATGATCTTGTCCGTTGATTTACTTTCAATCTGGACCTTTAGTTGTAATTGGGGATGCTATTTATACCCCCATTTTTCATTTCATTTGATATATATAGAATAGTCAATAGAGAAATAGAGAATAGAGCAATTTTTATTTTGTAGCAAGATTGAGTCTTGAAGAGAGAAGTTCAAGCAATTGTTGTATATGATGACTTGGAAATCAATAAAATATTGAAGTTATGGTGTTTTGTTGCAAGTTTCTTGAGTTATCTTCATGGTTGTTGGATGTACTTGAATCACGCTCAATCAAAGTAGTTTGTTAATTTGAAAGGCTAAGTGTGAGGTTTGATATTTGGTAGGATTCGCTATCCAAACCACTAGCTTCTTGCTGATTGTAGGAACGCCTTGCGTGGTCGACTGGAAAACGTTTTGAGTCCTTAACCTTCAAGCATTTTCGCATCTAGGATATGTACCTTCGTAGTAGTGTCCTTGGTCTTTGATGCATTGAACACCATTATTACCTTAGAAGATCGCACTAATTTCAGTTGAGTTGTTATCTTATGGCAAAATTGAAATTGGTTGAGTCTTGCCAAATCTCATTCATGCTAAGTCGTTCATAGGATTAGACTAGATTAGATTTACTTAAACCCTGTCCTTTTTCCTTTTTTTTTTTTTTTTTTTTTGAAAGTTCCTTTTAGATTAGTAAAACCTTCAAACTATTGAATCCGTAAGACGCCTTGAAGGAAACAGCAAATCACATCATACCACTAAAAAGCTTGTCCACACGTGGAGACCCCACTAAAAGAACCTTGGAGTCCACCTAACTGATCCTTTTTGCAGATCTTCAGCAGTTAGAGACTATTTTCTCAAGAGAGGATAAGATGCCTAATGGTATTTTATTCTGTGTATGATTGTGTACAAAATACACGTCAACAGAATTGGCGCTAGAAGGAGGGCTCTCTTCCGTTTCGAAGTTCGAAGTCCGAAGATTTTGAAAAGAGAAAATATTGCAAACATGATCATGAAGTACGATGGTGTTGCCGAATGAAGGACTGAATCAAGTGGTGCAACCCAATTTGCAAGTAGGCAATACCCAAGAAGACATCATTTCCCAATTGAATCAAGTAGCTTGGAACGCAAGGAGAAGCCAAGTCGAATATAACAGGGTCAGAATCACCTTAGAGCAAGAGGAAGATATAGCCGAAGAACATCAAAGGGTCATAGCTAGGAATCTTCGCAATCAAAGGAACGTACAATAATCCTTGCAAGACTTCACGCTGGATCGCATTGGTTCATTCTCGCCCGAGAAACATCAAAGGTTGTTGAGGTCCACACCAGGCATCAAAGATCTAAGTGAACTTCAGTTTACTTCCAAAGCAAAGCGAGTTAAGAGAGAGGACATTCCCAAAGAGTTCGAACTGAGATTGGAAGGATCTCCTGAGTCATCACAAGTTCTCCAAGAACAAGTCCAAGCGGCGATCCAATCTAGTATCCAAGCAATTTCACAAACAAAGAGCCAAGCTAGTTCATCAAGTTCAAGTTCAAGGAATACAATGGCTCATCGTGCTCCACCACCACCTCCTCCTCCTCATGTACTCAATGGTGCGACGTGGCTAGTCAACAATCCATCACCGTTGGAATTTGCAGTCTATCATGATATGCCAAAAAATCCCGAACACTTTTGTTCCAAGTTTAATGTTAGTGATTTCCATCGCACAGCAGAAGATCACATCAAGATGTTCGAGGACCTTCTTCGTAACAGACAAATTGAATATGGAGATGTGGCATGTAGGCTTTTTCCCTACTCATTGGGAGAAGAGGCATACTTTTGGTTTATTCATTTGCCTACAGGGTCCATCAGGACTTGGGACGCGATGAAAGATGCATTCATTGCTAAATTTGGCATCCCAACTACACCAGCGGAGTTATATAGACAGTTTGTTGAGGTTCGAAGAAGAGAACATGAACCTATTACTTCCTTCAACGACAGATTTCATCGAGCATACACAATGCTACGTCCTCCTTATCTTATTGCAGATCCAAGGGAAATTTACTATGGAGCCTTAGATCATCTCACGGCCATGTTCGTAAGGACACACCCAACTCCGAATGATCTAAATGCGGCCTATACTAGAGCCATTGAAGTGAGTAAGCACATGGGACAAAACATCACCGGACCACTACTACACATGGGATCCGTCGCAGCACCTAACCAGATGCAAGCAGTTGGCACGGCTTTAGCCAACCAAACTCCAGTCATGAACCCAATCCCGCAAGCGACCTATCCAAACGTACAGCCGGCAAATCAGTTGGTCCTTCACCCAGGAGCTCCAATTTCTCAAGCCCCACCCGCTCAACCTGTGTACCTGCAAAATGCCACAAATTCGTCAAGGACACAAGAGGAGAAAGATGAAATGAAAGAGCTGATTGAACAAGTCAAGAAGTTATCAACTGAGGTCACCCACTTGAGGAACCAAAATAATCAGCTCCAAAGCATGCAAAGGATCAATCACAACCAAAATTTCCAAGGGAATAATAATCAAGGATTCAGAAACAACTATCAAGGAAATCAAGGTTTCCAAAGAAGACCATGGAGCATGGCTCCAAACAATGGAAATGTGGTGACGCCTTTGGACAATCCACCAAACACGCAAAGTCAAGAGAACCCCTCTTCGAGCAAAGTGTTTTTAGCCGAAGCAGCCTTGTCTAGTTGGTGCAGACTCCACAACACGAACCAACATTCCAAGTTGCAATGTCCTGAGTTTAAAATTGCGGCCGACATTTTCCAACAAGAGATGCGTACTACCAATCCACCTGAAAATCCTCCCACCACAGGGTACGAAATTGTTCCAACCACGCAGTATGGTCAAACCATGATCGTTGAAACCTGCAGATATTCACAAGAAGAAATTAGTCCAGTACAAAATGGGAGATTTCCTCCAGAATCGGCCAATGGACCAGTGGTGCCACCAGGATCTCAGTTTCCGCCAGCATCTGCAAATGGACCTGTAGAGGATTCAGAATACTATTTCCCACCATTGAACGACAGTGTTTTAGTAGAAGGAATCAAGGAAGTGTTCCACCAATCGTCAGGAGGTGCAAACCAAAGAGTTTATCACAGGAATCAGAGAAATCCCGAACCATTAACAACATCGATTCCTCCAAACAATTTTTCGACTCCGCCGGATCCCCAAGCTAGTAACGTCCCTGAATATCCACAAAACACTCAAGAATACAGACAAAGAAATATTTCACCTCCCGTGGGAAATGAAATGAAAAGATTGGCCGCCTTGGTATTGGATGAACTCAAGAAAGTCAAGGTGAGTTTACCACTCTATGAGTTGCTCAAAGTGTCTGAAATTAAAGAGGCAGTAATCAATAGTTTAAGTGAACCTAGTGCAACAAGGTCAAATGTTCAAGCCACTATCAATGTGACTCAAGAGGAAGTCGATTCTCAAGAACAACCCGAGCAAAATGAGTGCATGGTTCAAACTATAACCTTCCCAGCTAAAAAGGAAGATATGTTAGAAGGAAAAGTATTACTCAAAAGAGGCGAAACCAAGAAAGCTCAGCCTACAGTCAAAGAGAACCTCACTACTAACTTGGTTCTGCCCGAGAAGGAAGTTACAATCAAGAAAGATGTGGTTAAAAAAGGAAAATCTGCAAACCAAGCCAGTCACTCAAAAGAGGAGAGCCCAGCGAAGGAAGATCACTCAAAGATCAATCAAATTAAACATCAAGAACCAAGTGAAGAAAATTCAATGCCTTCTCAAGGAAAGGACGAACCGGCCCCGTTCCTACTATCAGTCAGAATATTTGGAAAATTGTTACACAATTGCCTTTATGATTCCGGAGCCTCAAGCAATGTCATGCCCTTAGCCGTTTGTCAAAGACTTGGAATAACTCCCGCACCTACCAAGAGAAAAGTCACTCAGCTTGACAAAACAAAAGTTCCAGTTATGGGGGAATTGAACAACATTCACATGCAATTGGCCGCAGACCCAAGAGTCCAGAATTTTATAGATATATCAGTAGTGGATATTCCAGATTCATATGGAATGCTCCTGAGTCGAGATTGGTCCCGAAAATTGAATGGATATGTATCGACCGATTTCGCACACATGTGGCTACCATGGAGAGGAGTCCCGAACCAGATTAAAATTGATAGCACCCCAAGGTTGAGATTGATGATAACTGAATATGGAGAGGACAATGAAGTCCTATTTTTAGAATCCGACCTAGGAACATATAAACCAAAAGTAGAGGAGATCTTAATGATACAAGATATACGAGATGAAAATACCCAACAAGAGGTCATGGAGTCAACCGAGATCGTCATTGAAAGCGATCAAGGATCCGACCAAGAGGACGAAGGGATGTTTGAAAACTTCAGAAGGTTTGTACAAAGAAACATCCAGCAAAGTGTACAACTTGGCAATATAGCATCCGTCCGAGATCTGCTTCTTCCGAATTGGTGTAGAATCCACAATGCCGTCCACTCAGAATTATCTTGTGCTTTATGCCAGACCGCATTGGAACAAGTATACAAAAGGGTCCCACAGACACCAATTATAGAAGAAACTCAAGATTCAGAGAATGAAAGCCCTACAGACACCGAAAGTTCGGTGGAAGATGAAGTTTCGTCCGATACAACAAATGAAAGTTATGAAAGTCCAGAAACAGACAATCAAGAAAATCAGATATGGACACTAAGGTTCGACGGATCTAAGTCCAAACAAGGATCCGGAGCTGGATATGAATTAATTAGTCCAAAAGGAGAAACATACCTTGCCGCTCACAGATTGCAGTTCCCTTGCACCAACAATGTAGCAGAATATGAATCTTTGGTTCATGGATTACTGTTAGCCATCCAAAAGGGGGCTAAGATACTGCAAGTATACGGAGACTCAGAAATCGCAATAAGGCAAATCAGGAAGCAATATGTCTGCCATGACAAAAGGCTAACTAAGTATAGAAACCGAGTCTGGGATCTGATTGAAAGTTTTGATGCTTTCAATATCAATTCAATCTATAGACATCAGAATCAAGTGGCCAATTCACTTGCACAGGCCGCGAGCTCATTGATTCCATTAGCAATGGAAGGATTAAAGAAGTTTACAATCGAGTTAATATCAGTTCCTTCAGTCCCAGATAACATTACCAATTTCCAAGTTTTCGAAGACGACAAGCACATTCTAGACTTCCTAACCAGCACGGACGTCTTCCTAACACAGATCATAGATGAAGATGAAGTGGGTGAAGCTGAGTTCGATGCCGAAGGAGTCCTGAACTTAAAGACAAACACTATTCCGAAAGGAATGGTTGAATTAGAAAGGATTTTTGATCCTGACAAGTTGAAAGAAAAGAAGAATCACAGTGTAGAAGGCAATATGTGTGACGCGATCAATCTAGGTGACGAGACACAAGTTAAGAATGTTTTCATTGGAAAGTCCTGCACAGCAATTGAAAAAGATGGAATCCTAAAGAACATGAGGGACTTCCCAGATGTCATTGCATGGAGCTATGAAGATCTCAAGACCTACGACACTGCGATTATCACTCACACAATCCCGTTGAAGCCAGGAAGCAAGCCATTCAGGCAAAGACAGAGACCCGTCAATCCTTTGTTAGAACCACTGATATACCAAGAAGTGAAGAAGTTACTCACAGCTAAAATCATCTTCCCAGTAAGACATTCGACGTGGGTCGCCAACCTGGTACCTGTTAGAAAGAAAAATGGAGAGATCAGATTGTGTGTTGATTTTAGAAATCTCAACAGAGCATCAGAGAAAGATAACTATCCGCTTCCATCATTAGATGAAGTACTGCAGATCGTCAATGGATCACAGATGATGTCCTTTCTAGACGGATATTCAGGATACAATCAAGTCCTAGTCGAACCTGAAGATCGAATAAAGACTGCTTTCACCACCAAATGGGGGACATTTGCCTATAAGAGAATGCCTTTTGGACTCATAAACGCCGGAGCCACATTCCAGAGAGCTATGGATATCGCTTTCAGAGATTTAATTGGTAAAAGCATTATTATATATATGGATGATATCACAGTTTTCTCTAGGCAGAGAGAAGATCATGTGGAAGATTTGAGAAAGGTCTTCCAAAGATGTAGAAGATACGGTGTCTCCCTTAATCCAAAGAAATGCATATTTGGAGTCACAGAAGGAAAGCTTTTAGGACATGTCATTTCAGAGAAAGGAATATCTATTGATCCTGAAAGGGTGAAGGCCATATCTACTATCAATTTGCCAGCAAGTAAGAAAGAGCTCAAATCATTTTTTGGCAAAATCAACTTCGTCCGAAAATTCATTACTGGATTTGCCGAGATTGTCAGGCCATTGAATGAAATGTTAAAGAAAGATGCAAAGGTCGAGTGGACTCTACAAGCCAGAAGAGCATTTGAAGAAATAAAGGCCGCCATCATGGAAGCACCAGTTTTGATCAGTCCTGATTATCTCAAACCATTTTATTTATATTCCTTCGCTTCCGATTACACTTGTGCCGCCATTCTCACCCAAAGAAGTGAAGAGAGGGATGAAAACCCAATTGCTTTCATGAGCACCCCATTGAAAGATGCAGAATTGAGATATCCAAATGTTGAAAAACAAGCATACGCATTAGTAAAGGCAGTTAAGAAATTCAGACATTACCTCCTGAGAGCCAAGATTTATGCAATAGTGCCTGATGCGGCAGTCAAGACTCTTCTCATGCAAAATGAATTAGGTGAGAGAAGAGGAAAGTGGGTCGCCATTATCCAAGAATTTGATATTGAGATACAGCCCATGAAACTGGTCCGAGGACAAGCTTTGGCGCAGACATTGGCAATAGATGGGCCAGGATTAGTCCAACAAATTTACGAATTAGAGGATGTCACGCCTGATGAATGGTACAAAGACATTGTGACATATTTGCTTAATCACAGATGTCCTGCTCATATGACACCTACACAAAAGAGAGCATTAAGATTAAAGTGTCAACATTACATGCTTCGAGGATCTGTTTTATACCGCAAGAACTATGAAGGAGTGTACCTGAGATGTGTTGGCAAAGACGAAGCAAAGCAGATAATTGAACATTTCCATTCTAAGTTTGGAACCGGACATGGAGCCAACCTCGCCACAGCTCACCAGATCCTAAGAGCAGGATATTACTGGCCTACGCTTTTTAAAGATACGTTCAATCACATTAAGACTTGCCACACATGTCAAGTCGCAGCTATAAGAGAGAGAAATCCTGCCATGCCACTGAATCCCGTGATTGAAGCCAGACCATTTGCTAAATGGGGAATGGACTTTATTGGTGTTATCAACCCCGCATCCTCAGCACAACACAAGTACATCATTACAGCTACAGATTATTGTACCAGATGGTCAGAGGCACAGGCACTTAAGGTTTGTTCTACGGAAGTTGTAATCAAGTTTCTAGAGGAGAACATAATCACAAGGTTTGGATGTCCCTATGCGTTGGTTTGCGACAATGGGTCGGCATTCACATCATTGAGATTCTCAAATTGGGCTTTTGAGTACGGAATAACCCTCAAGTTTTCATCAAATTATTATCCTCAGGGTAATGGATTAGCAGAATCTACAAACAAAAACTTGCTCAGTGTTATCAAGAAATTATTAGAGAGAAGCCCCAGAGAATGGCACACCCAGTTGAGATTTGCTTTATGGGCAGACAGAATCAGAACCAAGAACGCATTAGGCATTTCGCCTTATTTTCTAGTCTATGGTCAGGACCCAGTCTTCCCCATGCAACTCAGGATTCCAACCTTGAGATTCATTCAGGAGTACATGGAAGACACTGATGCAGTGCAGGCCAGATTGACACAGTTGATGAACCTAGAAGAGAAAAGAGATCAAGCACTGGATAACTTTGCTAAACACCAAGGAGTGGTGAAGAGATGGTTTGATCGACAAGCAAGAGTCAAGGCGTTCCGAATTTCGGATCTCGTCCTGTATTGGGACAAAGCTCATGAGAAAAGAGGAGAACATGATAAGTTTGATAAGCTTTGGAAAGGTCCTTATCAAATTTCAGAGATATTGGGAGAAAACGCATTTAGATTGCAGACTTTAACTGGAGAGGACATCCCGTTGCCTGTCAATGGGAGATATCTCAAACATTATTTTCAATCCTAAAATGCCAAGGCCTTCCCTTGTACATAGTAGTTTAGTTCGCTTTCGTTGTTTTCTGTTTCCGTTTTGTTGTAGTTTAGGTGCTTTTGCTTTTAGGTTAGTTTGTTTTGTCCTGAGGGGTATCCATTTGACATTGGGTGATTTTGTTATATTACGCTCTGACTTCCTGCTGGATTGTTGGATGCATTTGGAAAATCATGAGGTCTTTTGGAATTACTAAGGGAGTTTCTTTTAATGAAGCTTTGAGTCAGGACGTATTTGCATTGAAGTAGGTTAGCTTATTGAACTCGCGTATTTTGTCCTTCAGTTATTATATTTTCACATACTTATAATCTCCGAGTCATTATGGTTTACAGGCGAAGCTGTGATCAGTGAAAAATCTAGAGTCTAGCTTCAGCGCCACCGCAATCCTCAAACCCTAGTGAGTTTCATTACTCACGAGCCAAAGAATTGACAGAACTGAAAAGCAGTATCAAAAGAAAAGATAAAAAAAAGAAAAATCAAAAAATCAAAAGAAAAGAAATGAGCTAAGAGGAAATATCAAATTGGCTAAAGGGAATATGCGAGTAACTCCATCGGGGCTATAGACGCCTGGCTGGCAATGGAGCAATGTTCGTGAGCTTGCGGCGATAACCTCGTCGGGACTATGGACGTCTGACTGGCAGCGAGGCTCTATCCAGGATGCTTTTGGAGTTTAGACGAACCATGTAGCTTATCACAGGGGAACCTGGAGATCATGATTGTCTTGTTGAGGGGAATTAACGCATTTGCACACACATGGGTAACTGTGGACTTGATACTTTGTCTCAATATGATGGTCTCTTCTTGTAAGTGTTTCTTAACTCCTAGATTTGTTGAGAGAGGTTTTCTGAGTCTTCCTTTAGAAAGATTGATTACCAAATGTTTTGCAACATTTCTCAGTGGTGTCGCCAGATGTTGTGACCATTTCACACATCGCCCCATCGCAAATGGGGACCCCCTCTTTTTGCTTGTTTTTCGTTCGTTTTTCGCCTTCGTTTTTAGGGTTTTGTTAGTTAGTTAGTTGTCTGGATTTAGGGCCAAGCCTTAGGGTTTTCAATATTGCCTTTTCAAGCCAAAATCCAGTCGTTTTTGAGAGCTTTTTGAGCTTCTTTTCTAGAATGCAAAATTTTGAATGCAATAAATTCGCCAAAATGGTCTAATTTTCAATTGGAATATTCATGCAGAGCTTAAACTTGTCTAAATGATGACCGTCAATGTGAATTTTTTATCTGATTGAATATTTTGACCAAATTTTGACTTTTTTGAAGTTTGATCCTGGGCATTGGAATTGATTTGTTTTCGCCTCGTGAAGTGTTAAAATGTGAAAAATCTTGTTATTTTGGCCTGTAGGAGCAAAATCGCTCCTGTCCCTCAGTGAAGGACGAGAGCTCATTTCCAAATATCTCATTGTCCTTGCAGAGTCCAGACGAAGTTTACGTTTGAAGTGATGGAGAACGACAAGATCTTTCATTTGAATATAAATTGAAGATTTTCATGAGCACAGAAATGCCTCCAGGAGGAAAATCGCTCCTGTCCCTCAGTGAAGGACCGGAGCTACAATTCAAATTTCACCTTGTCCGTGCAAGATTTTGATGACTTAGCAATTGGAAGACGTCCGAAGGAAGATACTTTGCCAAATGAATATAATTTGAGATGCAAAAAATGGAGAAAAATGACCTATATTGACTAAATCGCTCCTGTCCCTCTCCAAGGGACCAGGGCGAGGTACCTTGTAGCTCTCGTCCCTCTCCCAGGGACCAGAGCGATTTCCTCCATTTTGCAAAATCCAGACAAGGGTCAAGGCAAGTTTACGTTCAAAAACGAAGGAGAACATGAGATGAATGCATTGAATATAAATTGAAGATTTTTTGGGACGTCCATACCAATGCTAAATGCCTAGTTCGCTCCTGTCCCTCAGGAAGGGACCAGAGCGATTTTTGATATAATTACCCCTTTTTGCAAAATTCCAAATAATGTCAAGGCATGGACGGATCGAGTAAAGAAGGACGAATCCGTTGAATATAAACTTAGAGCATGGCAAAGTGAGATGAAATCCACAAGGGAAGGATCGCTCCTGTCCCTCTCCAAGGGACCAGGGCGATATAATGGTGAAGATACGTCCCTCTCAAGTTCAAGGTCGTCCCTCCAAGGTTCAAGACCGATCCAAGCCAGGACAAAAGGTGGCGAGGACATTTCAAGGCATTTTCATCAAGCGCAACGTTACAAAGGTCATCACATGGAAGGATTTGTACTCTAAAGACCTAGATCGCTCCTGTCCTTTGGCAAGGGACCAGAGCGATATTTACATAATGGCGTAAATTTCAAAAGGCAAACAAGTTTCAAGTTACCAAGAGGGTCGAAAGAACATCATTCCACGCAATGAAGATGATTGCAAGTTGGTACAAACAAGAACAAGCACATAATGATGAACTTCGCTCCTGTCCCTCAGGAAGGGACCAGAGCGATATTAGATGTGTTGATCAATTCATGCAAAATTTACGTAAGGACAAGACATTGCAATATTTTAGAGGGTCCATGGTATGACAACAAGGTGATAAACAAGAGTTTTGGACGTCCAAACATCGCCAAATGGTGTAAAGGCCCCACATCGCTCCTGTCCTTTGGACAAGGACCAGGGCGATCCTATCAAAAGCGCTCATATTCCTCCAAAATCGAAGCAAGGCGAGGTTAAGCAAGACCAAGGACGGCGTTTGGAAAACATCACAATAAAGGATCGAAGGTCAAAAATGCATATTGAACGTGAAAAAATCAAGATCGCTCCTGTCCTTTGGACAAGGACCAAGGCGATACTATTAGAACACTCCCGTTCCTTCAAAGATCAAGGCGAAATGAGGTTAGGAAGTGCGAAGGATAACGTTTGAAAGACATTGCAAAAGAGATCGAAGTTTAAAATCGCCAAGACCAAGGAAAACATGTGGATCGCTCCTGTCCCTCTCCAAGGGACAAGGGCGATGATCCTTATAACATCGAAGGTACCTTGCAAAAGCAAGTGGAAATAAGCGCAAAGGACACAAGCAATGATATTTCGAAGGTCAAAGATGCAAGGTGAACGCAAAAACATGGAGATCGCTCCTGTCCCTCTCCAAGGGACCAGGGCGATAATGGTCATGGGACGCACTTGCTCGCACAAGAGAGGCATTCAAATTCGAAGGACCACCAGATGATCGATTTGGGACGTGAAAATGAAAGAGTTGAATGTTGAAAACGCAAGAATCATGCCAAAGATGGTGAATCGCTCCTGTCCCTCTCCAAGGGACCAGAGCGATGAGGTACGTCCCTTTGTTTTCCAATTTTGGCGCCAAACAAACAAATTTAAATTTCCTTAAATGCTAAATCGATTAAAAAATTGAAAATCCATTTTTATTTAGCATTTAATATGGCGTTATCTTTTATTAATTATTTTTTGGCCTTATTTAAAAAATCGAAATTTGCAATTAAAAAAACGCAAGGCATTAATAATTAATTATTTAATCAATAAAAAATCGATTTCAAGCGCTCATATATGGAAGTCGGCCTTGTTATGTCATTGCAAATCATTTAAAAATCGTTTGAAATTGTTATATTTCATCAAGTCGGCCAAAGAGATAAATCGATGAGAGCGCTATATATATAGGGGGGTGAAAACTATTATTTTCACATCATTATTTTACCTCTCTACATGCGAATCAAGGAAGACAAAGGAAAGTGTTAAGTGTATTTAAAGATAGTGCGAATATTATCCAAGGTGGTGCGAGTTTCATTCATCCAAGGGTGGCGCGCTTAGCTATCAAAGGTGGTGCGAATTTGAAGATCACGCCTAAGGCGAATTTGCTAAAGACTTGGAGATTTATTTGTGCGAATTTGAAGATCCATTTGAGACTACGTCCAAGGCGATAAGTGAAGATCACATTCTATCCAGAGGTGGCGAAGTCAATTTTGAGGAGATCATATTGAAGATTATCTTTATACCTCAATTTTGCCTAGGCAAATTTTGTTTTTTGCATTCTAGAGTTAGCTCTCTATCGAGGTATGGCGATTTTATTGTTATTGTTTTATTCATTCATCGTCATATTTCAAATTTTCATTTTTTTGATTTTAAATCTCTTAGCTCAATCGTTATATTTTAGGACATGATAACTCAAGGGACTTATCATGAGGTTTCCTAAAATCTATCTCTCTTATCTACGTTATTTATTGCAAAATCTATTTCTTATAATGAAATGTTGTGTAGGTATGGCGACCCCAAAGGCGGGAGCATCCACCAGTCGCTCGGCCCTCATGAAAGAAGATCAGAAGACTGAAGAAGTGGAGACCAAGATCGTGTCCAAGTGGAGCAACATTGGAGATACAAACTTGGGGAACTTTAGCACGAAGAAGTTCCGAGAGGTCCCGTACATCGGCAAGCCATCACCTGTCGCCCGGAGAATAATAGAAAGTGGCATCATTAAGGCGGCCGGTTTTCCTCCAGCCATTCAGTGTCACGAGTTGATGATCGAGTGTGCCCGTCATTACAATCCACAGTCCAGGACAATTGTGTCCAATGAGGGAAACATTTTGGCGTACCTTTCAGAGGAGGCCATAAGTGAAGCCTTCCATCTTCCAGAGCACAGGGACATGATATACAAGAGCATTGAAGGAGCCAGATCAGTGTACGATGATGATCCAGATGCTTGTCTAAGCATAATCAACAAGAACTGGCTACTCAAGAGTCGTCCCCGTCTGAGCAAAGTACCGAACACACCACACCGGATCGATTTCCAAGAAGAGTACAGAGATTTGATCACCATGCTCAACAGAGTTACAGGAGCACCTCATGCCTTCTATTTTGAGAAATGGATGTTTTATTTCATCCAGGTGATTGTTCAAGGGAAGGGTACAATACATTGGGCTAGGATAATTAGCCATTGCTTAGACGTACAGTTGAGAAGACTCAGGGCTACTAAGTCCTTCCACATGAGTTCATACGTCATCTATGCCTTAACCAGGAGCGTTGAGTACGCAGGACTACCTCACAGAGGAGTGATTGGAAGAGGACCCGGCGAGGTCAGAGTTTGTGAATCCTATACCTACTTGCATCATCCACCAGGGAAGAACTACAAGTTAATCAATGATACTTTCACGATGAACATCACAAGGACGTTGCAAGGAGGGATTCACAACAGATTATCTCAAGATGCCCAGGAATTAATCAAGAGGTACGGTGCTTGGTTCATTCAGTTTCCTAAGTTCACTTACATTAGAGTGTATGGATGTCCTTTACCTCCATATATGTTGCCGAGATACCCGACAGACAGGATTGTGTTACTTGAAGTAACAAGGCAGTTGGCAGCATATGTGAAGGCATTCAGACACAGACATCAGAATGGAGTTCAGGTACCTATTATTTTGGGTAATTCAGTTGAGGTATGTCCCAATGTCTCAGCCATGGATGATGCAGAGAGGGAGTTAGCCTTGTATCCTTTTTCATCTTTTGCTTGGAGGAATAGTTTTGATCCTCATGGACATTTAGAGGAGACAGTCGGTAGAAGATTTAGACATGAGTACCAGATTGAAGATTTTATGATGAATCTCCTAGATGATCTCGAAGTGAAACGAAAGATACATTCTAGATTGCCTCTGGATTTCATCAGGAAATGTAAGATTTACAGAGTAGCCGACCAAGCTCAGGACAACGGCAGGCACATCCAATCTTCATATGATAGAGAAAGCAAGACAATAAGTTTGAATTGGAATGAGCCTGAGGCCGTGGATTTAGATGAATTGATGGCACCAGTCTTGTCTTGTACTCGCAGATGGGTAGATGTTCAGCACCAGAAGTTGAGAGAACAAGGCATAGCCATGTCTTTTACTTTGGAAGAGAAACCAGCTGAAGGTGGAGCCAGTGTTAGTGAAGGCAATCCTAATCCTAGGAATTCAGGTGAAGGTAACCTTCGATGTGCCAGTGAGGGCAATCTCCATTCGAGAGGTTCGAAGAGAAAGGAAAGATCAGAAAAGAAAGAGCCTTCCAAGAAAAAGCAAGGTGCTAACAAAGATCAAACACTAGGTACTTCTTCCAGGCCAGAAGATAGAACAGTTCGAGTGGAAGAATCCATGGAATCGATGGTACAGAATGACAGGCAGGAGGAAGAACAGGCACAGCATGTTTCATCCGATGGATCTCTCCAAGACTATGATTTAGAAGAAGATAATGAAGTAACATCTCCTCCCAGACAAGAAGAAGTAGTACACAAAGAAATTCAAGTTCAAGAGACAAGATCAAATATCCCAGATTAGTTGAAGGAAAGATTGACTAAGGTGATCGTAATGGAGGACGAGGACAGTGCAATCGATCTAGAGAGCCTTGTTGGACGTTCACATATGACAACAGAGAAGAAGAAGGCTACAAAGATGTCCAAGATGATTCGAGATGAGACTGGATCCAGAAAACTGCAGATAGCTACACCGGCAGCAGACAAATATGAGGGTGAGATCCTAGCAGAGGACTATCATATACAGACCATTGAGTTAGGACCATCCACAGCAGAGCAGACTTTAGATGATGCCACCGACACATTTGAGGCATTGAAGGACAAGTTCAGAGAAGAAGTAGAAAAGAATAGAAAGCTTGAGAAAGAGGTCGGTGCATGGAGAACATATTTCAGTCACATCAATGAACCTTTGGGACGTCAGGATCCAGTTAGATCACCATTGCAGGCATTGCCCCTTCAATCAATCAATGAAGCAGAAAGATTCAGGAATATGGTTCAGCGTACATGTAATTGGATGGATAGATCTCACACGGTGGCCATTGAGTTTATTACAAGGATGTCGAAGATCACCCACCAGGCTATCCAAGTTCTTGAGATAATCCACAGATTGATGGCAACAGTAGCTGCATTTGCCCATACCAAGGACGTTGTCATTCCTGTCTTGAAAGTTATAAGACATACATCCAGGAGAATTTTGGCACAAGAGAAGATCTTGGAGGGCGATTCTCACAGTTTGTTTCAGTGGTCAACCTTACTCCATATAAAGAGTGTTCTCTTTGAGGACATCAGTATTAGATGTGGTCAAGTTGAGGAGGTGATCAATCCGATCCAGGACAGAGTATTTGAGGTACTTCGTACCATTCTTGGCAGAAGGATCGAGGTCGAGACAGATGTGGATTTACAAGAATTTGAAGATAGAATCAAGATCATCTTTCGCAAGGACGCAGATGTTACAGATGAGCAGTATGATCAGATGTATGCCACCATGCTCCTAATTGATAGAACTAAGGAACTTGAACCTACTTGGGACACAGCTCTTCTAGATGCATTTGATCAGGTTATCCACTTAGAAGAGAGTATCAAGAATCTTCCCGAGATTCCAATCACAGAAATCGAAGGAATTGTGACAAAATTCATTGCATATGCTAAGAAAGAGAATTGGAAGGGGAATAAGATTCTAGATGAAAGGTTGTTACAGATGACATGACATCTTAATTCTCATTGGCTGATACCTCCTAGATTTTTGTGCCAAATTTAATATTTGGCTATGTATTTAATGTTGTTCAGTAAAAAGGAGGTCATTTGTAACAAACCCTAATTAGGGTTTAGGTGTCATGATCTTGTCCGTTGATTTACTTTCAATCTGGACCTTTAGTTGTAATTGGGGATGCTATTTATACCCCCATTTTTCATTTCATTTGATATATATAGAATAGTCAATAGAGAAATAGAGAATAGAGCAATTTTTATTTTGTAGCAAGATTGAGTCTTGAAGAGAGAAGTTCAAGCAATTGTTGTATATGATGACTTGGAAATCAATAAAATATTGAAGTTATGGTGTTTTGTTGCAAGTTTCTTGAGTTATCTTCATGGTTGTTGGATGTACTTGAATCACGCTCAATCAAAGTAGTTTGTTAATTTGAAAGGCTAAGTGTGAGGTTTGATATTTGGTAGGATTCGCTATCCAAACCACTAGCTTCTTGCTGATTGTAGGAACGCCTTGCGTGGTCGACTGGAAAACGTTTTGAGTCCTTAACCTTCAAGCATTTTCGCATCTAGGATATGTACCTTCGTAGTAGTGTCCTTGGTCTTTGATGCATTGAACACCATTATTACCTTAGAAGATCGCACTAATTTCAGTTGAGTTGTTATCTTATGGCAAAATTGAAATTGGTTGAGTCTTGCCAAATCTCATTCATGCTAAGTCGTTCATAGGATTAGACTAGATTAGATTTACTTAAACCCTGTCCTTTTTCCTTTTTTTTTTTTTTTTTTTTTGAAAGTTCCTTTTAGATTAGTAAAACCTTCGAACTATTGAATCCGTAAGACGCCTTGAAGGAAACAGCAAATCACATCATACCACTAAAAAGCTTGTCCACACGTGGAGACCCCACTAAAAGAACCTTGGAGTCCACCTAACTGATCCTTTTTGCAGATCTTCAGCAGTTAGAGACTATTTTCTCAAGAGAGGATAAGATGCCTAATGGTATTTTATTCTGTGTATGATTGTGTACAAAATACACGTCAACAGTTACCAATGTACATAGTCAGTGATTGAGATAGTAGATTTATCAGCATGTTCTAGAAGGAACCCTTGAGATTGACAAGTACCAAGTTGACTCCTAGTACCAATTACCACCCTTAGACGGATGGACAGATATATATTGTTAATAAATGGGTGGAATGATACCTGCACAATTATGTTTTTGCGCAGAGAAGAGCTTGGGTTAAGTGGTTGCATTTAGGAGAATTTTGCTATAACACTACTTATCGCATTTCCATTGGTATATGACCTTTAAGAGCTTTGTATGGTTATGACCCTATGACATATGTGGATTTGGTCATGATGGGGTGAAGGAGAGTCAAGATAACGTTAATCACTTAAGGATAATATTCAACAGGCACAAGATCAACAAAAAATCTATGTAGATAAGCAAATGATGGAGAGGATATTTTAAGGATTATATTCAGCAGGCACAATATCAACAAAAAATCTATGTAGATAAGCAAATGATGGAGAAGACATTATATATAGGTGAATTAGTCTTACTGTGGTTGCAGCTGTACAGGCAATCTTCTTTGAAGAAGAGTGGTGTAGAAAAACTAAAGCCTAGGTACTATGGTCCTTATGGAGTCATGAGGAGAGCAGGAGAAGTTGCCTATGAGTTGGAATTGCCTGAATATTGCAGAATTCATAATGTGTTCGACATATCATGCCTCAAGAAGGCTTTAAGACAGCACATCACACCTTTTTCTGAGATACCACCCTTGGAGAGGAGAGGAGAGCTTGAGGTAGTATTGGAGGTCAAGGAGAGAATGTTAAGGAATAGAGTAATCAAGGAATATTTGATTTAGTGGAAACACCTACTGCTAGATGATGCCACAAGGGAGGGTGAACAGATTCTGCAACATCCTAATCTTCAATTGCTTGAGGACAAGCAATTTCGGGAAGGGATGATTGTAATGCCCCCTTTTGTTGAGTAGCTGAAAGTGTCCATTTTAGTCTATTTAATCCTGTAGGCTAATTTTGGGTTTTGTTAGGGAATAAATAAATAAATAAATAATGCTGTCCAATAAAGTAATTTTTTGGATGACTTTATTTTAGTTAATTTAATAAAATGACTTAGGTGATTCTAAAGGTAAATATTATAAAGTCACTTTATAAAAGTACTTTAATGATATGTTTTGAGCAAGAAATTAAAGGTACTTTCGGGAAAGTTCTATGGGAAACTATAAAATGTGATTTGAGAGCTAATATGTATATGCTCGATTTTGTTTTCCTTTGTGGAGATTTAAAACTTGCAATGAGAGAAAACCCTAAGAGAATTGTTTTTGGTGTGAGACATCTACCCTAGCCGATTTATAGGTGGATTCACACAAGATTCACTTTTGGGAGTAATTGGAGAAACAGGGACTTCGCTGAGTACAAGCAACACCATTTCCAGCAAAAAAGCCAGCAGTACCATTGTTAATTTTTATTTGAGAGGCAAAATATGGGTTTTGAATTATAGAGAGTGCTAAACAAATTCCATGGTGCTGTTTGATTAGTCAAAATGGCCAAAAAGGCTCCATATTAAAGCTGCAATTTCCCTTGTGCTGCCATACTTCATGAGGAAAGCCGTACCAAAAGATTTGGCGTCTATGAGGATGATGTGGCAGGTGTGTGGGCAAAAGGACTAGTCAAATGCTATTGCTGTCATATTGGAGTCTCTTTGAAGTCTACGCAGCATTCTTTGGAGGGTCGCAGCATATGAGGGAGTGAATATGTTCATCCAAACTTGCTGTACTAAGTAAAGAGGCTGCTGTACCTTGTAAGGAAGGAGCCATACATGCCTTGAGGAGCCGTCCAGCTTGGAAGAAGGTTGGAAGCTGCTGTTTGAACCATCCCTAGGTCAGAAATAATATTTTATTATGTACCCAATTCTGATAAGTATTTTCTGATGTTACTGTTGGACAGTAATTTCTATATATTTATTATGTGGTATCAATGGTATGCAAAGTTTCATTATTTTGCAAGGTAAATTTCAAATTTGTTATCAGAAAGAAAAATTGAGAAAACAATTTATTCTGTCAAAGCTCAAGGAAAACAATATAAAATTATATTTGCAAATCAGTGACCTGCAAAGTGTTCAACAAAATGTCTGTGCACCATTAACTGCAATAATTGCAAAAAAAAATTGGTAAATTGAGTCAGCATATTACACGAGCTATTTAAAAAATATAGCTGAAATATTCCTTTATTACTTACAAACCTAAATGGTATGGGTGGTTATGGTGATTTCTTGAGTAAGTTTGTTGCTTTTTCCCAGTTTGCTTCCATGTTACTTTACATCAAATTCTTGCATGCTTGCATCCTTGTCACATATCTTTCTGAGGGATAGAAGTGGATATCTTATACCCATGGCTAGGAATAGGAGTGTAGAATTATTATTTTACATGTACATTTTACTCTACTCTATTAGACAAAACAAGAGAGATGTTGATAACCTTATAAATTTATAATTAAGTGCTTGATTAGCACTGGACTTTGTTATTGTACTTAACAGAATCTTATGGGAACACAATGCTATTTTCCTAGCAGCAATTTACTGAACTGTATATTAAAGCAATCACAACATGCTATCTGTTATGCCTTTAGCATTGATTTCTCTATCGGGGCTGTTTTGTATTTATTTATGTAAACATTAATGCTTATTCTTGAAACTGCAAGCCAATTTATGAATATTTAATAATAATTCATTTTCTTTGGAGTACAGAATGCTGTCTGACATGTCACGGCTTGAGTCCAAGGTTGAAAGGTTGGAGGCTCAGGTTGCAACAAAAGAGAGGGAGCTAGCTGCACTTACACGGACGGTCTGATGAAAATATTTTTGGTTTCTCATTTTTGTGAAACTGTAGAAAAACACTGATAGTAGTAAACTGAGTTTAGATAGTTTCTAGGTTTCTAACATGTCTTAGATTTCTTCGTCACATCTGTTATGATACCAGGAACAAAAAGCCTCTGCTGCTTTCAAGGCTCAGATTGAGAAGCTGCAACAAGAGCGTGATGAATTTCAAAGGATGGTCATTGGGAATCAGGTGTGCTTTCTATTTAAGAAAAAACTCAAAGAAATGAGGTGATTTGAAATTAATTCTCTTAGAAGGTTGATCTCAGTTTCTGTCTTTTTATTCCTTCAACATGACATTTTGAAGTTTTTATGTCATTATCTTGGCTTATACACCTGGAAGTTCTGAAACAGATTTTATTTTTCTTTATTGACTTGAATTTGTTATAGCAAGTCCGGACTCAGCAGATACATGAGATGAAGAAAAAGGAGAAGGAATATATTAAGCTACAGGTGAATTGTTTTGCTAAGAATGTCATGTTTTCGGTTTAGATGTATATTGTATATCATCTGTTTTATATGCTGAACACAAAAGAACTACTGAATGTTTCTTCTATTGGCTGAACTTTTCACTTGGCAGGAAATTTGAAATCTTGTAGACTTACCTTTCCTTATTTCCTTGTAACAGATCTAATTTCAGCTCTTGTGATATTTTTCTCTTATTACATGCATTTAGAGCATAGTTTGTGATACTGGCATATCGAGAGTGCTTTTAGGGCATTTGTTCCTCATTGAGCTTCACAATCATATTAGAATATTTTTAAGGTATACCTAGAGCTTAAATGAGCCACATAATTTTTGGTGTTTCATAATTTCAGAATTAATTCTAAGTTATTTCACAAAGTATCAGTTGTAGGATTGGCTAATATATTGCTTTTTATCCTAGTCAAATATTGTATGGTAAATTTATTCCTCTTTTTCCTTGAAACAAATTTCATTTTTTGTAAGATAAAAGGTATAAGAGCCTGAAATATCTTAGAATATAAAAGTATAGAAATCACATCCAAAAACAGCTGGTTACAGATACAGATTCAAAGAATCAGGTTTTAAACAAAACTGAGTAGACCGCAATAATACTTACAATTGCCAGAATACTTTCAAAATGGCAAGAACATAACCATTGCTAGAATACTTTCGGAATAACAAGAACAGGACCAAAAAACTGGCAGCATGATTTCAATGAAGCATTAGCAGTACCAAAAAAGCTAAAATCTTAACAGCACCCAGCACTAAAATTAACTTTCATCAAATTCCTGAGCATTGTTTAGATCAGGAACTTCATCTTGTGATCTGAAAATGAATCTAGTCTTGTGTTTATTGGCATTTTTGCGACAGAGAAATGTATGCTAGAGAAGGTTGGGTGGTGTAGGACATCTTGAAACTGTGTTTGGCAAAGAGAATGTCATTTAGGAATTGGTTATGGTCACCATTGGCCTTATAAATGTAATTGTATTGTAGTGGAAAAACATTAATTGGGTGGCATCAAAAGTGGAATATGATTGCATGTATAAATTCCTCTTGAAAAGTTGTGCAATTTCAAAAACAATGGCACCTCATATTGAGTCTGTATGCAAATGTTATGGCGTTTGGAAGTAGGTCAAAGATGGTTGTCAAAATGGCAAATTCATCATGAAAGTGGCAAAAACACATTTACCAGTTTTCAAAAAGCAGCAAATTTATTATTTGCCAGTTTGTAGAAAGTAGCAAAAACTCATTTGTAGTTTGCAAAGAGCTGCAAATTTGTCATTCTTTGGTTTGTAGAAAGTGGCAAATTCATTGTGCAGTCAAGCCTATCAAAGGATATTCCAGTTTTTTGACTTTTTCACTTCCTCTCCTTTGATAGTTGTTTTATCTTTTAAATGGTAGGGGAGTCCATACAAACCCTATTTATGGTTGACTTGTACATGCTTGAGTCTTAACCTTTTTGGTTGGGAGCTTTTAGTGAGATTTTCCTCTTGTATTGTATGATGTTTATGACTATTGTAGAAGTTGTAACAGTAGAGTTCATTTAAGAGAGTTACATTGATTCTTGGGGAGCCTGTTACTTTGTTGGACCTCTTGTATAAGGTCCAAGAATTGTGAATCAATCTTTGTAAGCCATTTTGGAGCACTAAGTGTAACTCTCAATTTTTTGGAGTTCTTACTCACAAAGGTCTTCTCCAAGGTTTACTGATATTTTTCTTACAATGTTTGAATCTTTCTTCTTGTCTCTTGTTTTTCAGCAGATTGTCTATATGGGAACAAATATCCGTTGGAGAATAAATATTCTCTTAACTTAATTAAGAACCAAGTTTGCAAGGAGACGCATCTTTGGGATGTGTCTCCCTTACCCAGGGCGTGGTCTGGGACATCCGTGCATGCAGGAGACGCTATGCCACCATTCCCGAGCGTCTCGTGACATCTTTGAGAAAGAAAATAAAAAACTTTAAAACATAAACACAACATAAAAAATGCAGATGGAAGGCGGAGTATAATGCAAACAAAAGGAAGAAAAGGGTGCATGAAGGAAGAAAACAAGACAAGAAGGTTTTGCGAGGGTTAAGAAAATCGAAATGCACTAGTCTGGTTTGTGCAACGTTTGGTCTGTGTGTCCAAACTCCAAACTCAAAGGTTGGTTTGCGATAGCGGATAAGAAGGTTTTTTATTTGTATTGACTCAATCTTAAAATAATAAAATATGAGTGTATGACAATCAACACAATACACTGTTGACTGTCATAGACTCATATATATCATATATTTAATAAAAAATAATAAATATGAAGCTTTGTTCTTCATGTATTTCACTGTAGTTGATTTAGTAATCATTATTATCAGTAATATTTATTGAGTATATTTTGAAATTTACACTAATAATGATCAGATAAATATTATTGAGCTTGTATTTTGAAATTCTCATTGATATTTGAATCTTTGAGTGTATTTTGACCAAATAAATATTACTAAGTTTATATTTTCGCTAATAATAAGTATTATTGAATCAAATACTCATTCAGTAATATTTATTAAGAAGTTTTTAAATCTATATTAGTGAGTCAGAGTTTGTATTTGATTCAAATGCTTAAAGTTGAACTTAGAGCTTCATATTTATTATTTTTTTATTAAATACATTATATATATGAGTCTATGATAGTTAACAGAGTATTGTGTTGACTGTCATAGACTCATATATATATTTGAATAAAATAAAATACAGATTGTTAGATACAAACTTGCATTCCAATTTTTATGAAAAAACTGGCATAATTTCACATCAAATATAATAATTTTTTATTTTTCCATGTAGAATGTCGGGTGGAGGAAAGCAAGACATGTACCCATTGTGGAAGTAGTGTGATTGTGTTTTAGGGCCGAAGGGTTCAGGTGGAACAACCAAGGTCAAATGTAAGCTTTTGTCCAATGGCATGGTAAGGTACTGACATGAGGGTGAAGGCTCATTTCCTTCACATATCTGGAAAAGGTGTTGGTCCTTGTCCAAATGAGGTAGAACGATATGATTCTATTAGGGATCAAGAAAGGGCTAATGAGAACGTTGCTAATTTGAGCAATCATGCTTCAACAAAAGGGGCAACTACTGGAACTCAAAATCAAAATAGAGAGTCAAAGGCGAATGTGTCTTCTAGAGGTGTAGCAATAGAATTTACTCGCAAGAGACCACACGTTGGCAGCTCAAACACAATTGGAAGATTGTTTGATGTGCAAGGTTGAGAAGTGGTTGATGCAACAATTACATGATTCTTTTATGCAAGTGGAATACCCTTTAATGTTGCTCACTCACGTTTTTATGCAGAGATGGTCCAAGCTATCAATAACGCACTGACATGGTATAAACCACCTAGGTATGAAAAACTTTGCTCTACTCTAATAAAGGGATTTTGGGCTGCAATAAAAAAGATTTATGGCTGAGGTGAGGATGTTTCAATTTTGAGGACTCAATGGAATAAGTTTTGACGTGGGCATGGTGATTTTTTCTTTCGTGGAAGCTTTGTATGATATGAAAGCAAAGAAAGACCCCATAGAGTGGTGGTGGAACTATGGAGTTGAAATCCTTAAATTGCAATCATTTGCAATAAGATTGCTCTCACAAGTAGCCAACTAATGTTAATGTACTTTAACTTCAATTTTAATGTTAAACTTTATCATTGTTGTTGTTTTGAAAGTTCAATGTCATGATATTTTTGTACATTTGGGTATGTCCATTAAAAACATCAAAAATCATATACACATTAAAAATCAAATATATTAATTAAAAATTAAAAATATATATACATTATAAATTAAATATATATATGTATATATTTATATTTAATAATTTTGTATAAGTATACAAGTTTAAATTTTATGTTATTTTTAATATAATTTTATTACATGTTATTAATATATAGTTTAATAAACAATATATTAATAAAGTATTTAATATTTTTAAATTCTAAAACTATATTATAATATTAATTATTTAATCCTTCTTTTGGTGTTGATTCCTGTCCAGGCAAGGGTGGTCAAAGAAAATGATTGTTCTCTATAGGGGTGGTGTTTTAGAGTATCCATTGCTATTCACAAAATATAATGAGAGTTAAAATATTATATTTGGATTTATAGTTTTTGTCTGATTCTTATTCATAATGCAGATCGAGGTTATGTTTAGGATTTTTAATTTTTGGGAGTAAAGAATGTTTAGGGTTTTTATAGAGGTCAGAAACTCAACAAAATTAATGGATGAAAATTTTTGAACCTTGATGGATTCCATGTAGATTTTTGTTCTAAGGCATTTTGTACTTGAAACCGATATGATTTTCAAGCGATCAATAACCTAGATAAAATATGAAAGGTGCTTGTTGCCATCGTTTGGGCAATTTATTTCATTAAACTTGAATAGATAGGTTGCCTAGATTGAGTTACTTTGTAGGTACCTGATCTTGGATTGCATCATTTTTGGTATTAGAGTAGGTTGAAGAAGGTGTTGGACCATTGAGAATTTTGCCTTGGAGAAAACCCGAAGAATTTGTTGTAGGTGGGATAAGAAAGAAGAATGGTTCATGATGAAGTTGGGATAGAAAAAGCACTAAGAGAAATAGCATAGGGTTGGATGCCTTGGAATTGACACAAAGAAGAGGTGTTTTCGTGGATAATGTAAGTGAAGATGAAGAAGCAAAACTTGTTTATCAAGGAGAAGAATACATGAATGAACCTTTCGTAAGGGTTTTGTCTCTTATAAAAAATAAGTATGCCCATTTATCTAGTATCATTTATTTGGCAAGGTTCGGTAGACAAAGATAAGATTGCTCTAGTTGCACGGGACAAGATTTCTAGAGAAAAGGGTGACGGCGGGGCAAGATTGAGAAACCAGGCTATCCAAAACAAAGTCTTAGGGGTCAAACTGATTTGGAGAATGTGTAAAGTGTCCCATAGGAAATGGGCCCAAATTTTATGAAGGAAATACTTGGAGATTGATTCACCAGAAGGAATCCTTACTACCCTCAATCCCCCCAAAGTATCAAGAATATGGAACTTTATGCAAAGATGTAGGTCAGTTATCACGGATTATGTATTGTGGGACATTCATGATGGTAGGAGAGCTCTCTTCTAGGTGGACTCTTGGGTTGGCTATCCTAGCCTTGATAGCATCATAACAATTCCCAACATCGAAGACACTCTCACTTAGCTTTGGGGTAATCGGGTCAAAGGCTATGTAGTTTTTGACTCCTTAGACGCTTTGCAAGGATGGCATTGGAAGGACTTCACAACCTTTGGTTTTGATGCTCAAGAGGTTGAGCAATTTAAAAATGCTCTTGTGGATAGAACTCTAGCTTTCAGACAGGGAATAAATAAACTTGTATGTTGTGGATCTGTTGTGACGTATTCACACATCACCCCATTGCAAATGGGGACCTCTACTTTTTTTTTGCTTTCTGGGGTTCGCTTTCTAGGTGTTTAGGGTTTGTCCGTTAGCCTTTGCATTTTGAGTGTCGCTAGGGGATCAATAGGATGGTAGGCTTTGCTTGAGCGAGGTGAGTCTTTGGGGCCCCAGAATTAGGGTTTCTTTGAGAGTCTTCCTTAGGGCCTGGTTTTGCTCTTGTTGCTAATTGTGTCTTGCTTTGTGAGTGAGTATCATCCTTGAAGGTCTGAGTTAGGTCGAGTTGGTGAGTGATGAAGTCTAGAATGTCATCCTGATCTTCAAATGCCCTGAAATTTGGTTGAGTCTGGAATGCCCTGATCCTGAAATTTGGCTAAGTCTGGAATGTTTAGATCCTGAAATTTGACTAAGTCTGGAAAACTGAAGAATCCTCCAAAAACTAGATTTTGCAATATAACTCCTGGAGGTCCGAAACCACTCTCAAACATCTTGAAAGTATATATGGAATATAACTTAAAGTATAAGTGACATTTATATTCCATAAAATGATCTTGACGGAGAGTTCAAAATGTCAAATTTCGCTCCTGACCCTTCCAAAGGTTCCAGAGCGAAATTCACTATAATCCTCATTTGCTACCTTGAATGGGCTTAAAACTTGGTTCCTCAAGTGGAAAACAATCTATATTTGCCTCTAGGAGAAGATTGAAATTTGAAAAATGAGCAATTAAAGCCTAAATCAAGATTTTCGCTCCTGACCCTTCCAAAGGGTCCAGAGTGAAAATCAACCTAAGACTCATTTCTTGCCTTATTTGACCAAATCTTGATTTGCAAGGCATTTTGAAGGGAAGAGTAGACATGTTTGGACGTTGGGAATGTTTGAAAGCTTTGAAAAAATGAAGGATTCTAGCCAAGAAGGTGAATTTCGCTCCTGACCCTTCCAAAGGGTCCAGAGCGAAATTCCTTGCAAGCCTATTCTTTTGACCTTGTTTTGGCTTAAGACCTTATCCATTGGGTGAAGGATGATGTTTAGTTACCTCTTGAGGTGATTTTGAGTTGGAAAAAAGAAGAATCAAGCCCAAATCATGATTTTCGCTCCTGACCCTTCCAAAGGGTCCAAAGCGAAAATCCTCCTAGACCTCATTTCTTTCCCTATTTGACCAAATTGTGATGTCCAAAGCATGTTGAAAGGGGAAATGGACATGATCTTGCCTTTGAGGGTGTTTGGAAGTTGTGAAAATGAAGGATTTTAGCCAGAAAAGGAAATTTCGCTCCTGACCCTTCCAAAGGGTCCAGAGTGAAATTCCTTATAAGCCTACCTTTTGACCTTTCTTGGACATGAAACCTTGTTCCTAGGGCAATGAAGGATGAGATTCTACCTTGCAAAGAAGTTTCAAGTTGAAAGAATGATGATTTTGGGTCAAGAATGAGATTTTCGCTCTTGACCCTTCCAAAGGGTCCAGAGCGAATTTTCTCAAAACCTCTCTTTGCTATTAATTTTTTTGCTAGATCAAGTGTGGGCTAAGGTAAAATCAAGGAGAAGTTGCCCTTGAGAGTGACTTTAAGCTGCTAAAAACCATGAAAGATGAAGGAATTGAGCCTAAAAATGATTTTTGCTCCTGACCCTTCCAAAGGGTCCAGAGCGAAAATCCTAAAAACCATCTTTTCTTCCAAAATTTGAGCAAAGTGAAACCTGGACAAGGGTGAGAGAAGTCATTTAGATTGCCTTAGAGTGAATTTTGGTCGCCAAGAATGCAAATTTTGAAGCCAAATGAGAATTTCGCTCCTGACCCTTCCAAAGGGTCCAGAGCGAAATTCTTAAGATCACCCTTTTTCCTTGTAAATCAAGTCAAGATTTTGGTTTTTATGACCCGGAGAGGAGTGAGGCAAGGTGTTCTAAGTCTTGGAGGTGGTTTGAAGTTGAAAGGATCGTGAAATAGCCCTAAAACAAGATTTTTGCTCCTGACCCTTCCAAAGGGTCTAGAGCGAAAATCCTAAAATCTGCCTATTCCTTTCAATTTATGCTAAGCTATGCTTAGACCAAGGTAAAAGATGCCCTTGTAATTGCCCTTAAGTCGATGGTTGTCTCTAGAAGTGATGATTTTAGGCCAGAAGAGGAAATTCGCCCTTGACCCTTCCAAAGGGTCCAGGGCGAAAATCTTTCAATCACCTATTTCGCCTTGCAAAATCAAGATAAACTTGGGTTGGATGAGAGAAGAAAGGTGTTTCCTTGCCTTGTGAGGTGGATTGAAGTTGAAATGATGAAAAAATGAGCTACAAACAAGAAATTTGCTCCTGACCCTTCCAAAGGGTCCAGAGCGAAAAACACTAAAACCATCCTTTTTTCCAAATTTTGTGGTAAGTCAGGCCTGGACTAGGGTGAGAAAAGCTATTTGGAATGCCTTGGAAAGATGTTTGACCTTCAAAAATGTGAATTTTGAGCTAAAGTTGGAATTTCGCTCCTGACCCTTCCAAAGGGTCCAGGGGGAAATTCTTATAGGGTCTGTTCTTGGAGAAAATCTCGGGCAAGTTTCATGTTAATATCTTTTTGTTGATGATTTAAGTTGAAAATGCTATGTTGAAATGAATTTATCATGTGTCCTTGATCATCTTTTGGTTTGTTTTGGCAGATGAAAGAAGACCAGGCTAGGACAAGGACGACCTTCTCCAGCCCAGCATCAACAAGGACGACCTTCTCCAGCCCAGCCTCATCAAGGATGACCTCTTCCAGTCCAACATTTGAAGGAAAGACAAGGTGGCATCCCAGTCATCACTCCTCCAGTCGGGTTGGTCCACTTAAGCATGTCCAGATTCAATGTGCCTGACTCATCAAAGATGGCACTAACTTCGATGTACCTACCCCGACTATCCATTGGTCGAATATTCCAGAGAAGACATGTGTCCAAATAATGCAATTATTTCATTGGTCAGAATTAAGTTTGTTGTAACTAACCCTAATTAGGGTTTTCATTGTAAAATCTCGGCCATTGATCTCAAATTGATTTGAGCCATTGAATTGTATTGAGGGCGCTATATAAGCCCTGGCTCCTCATTTGTAAAGGCTAATAGTGAGTCAATAATAGCTAATAGTTAATAGTTAGTAATAGAGGCCAGAATAGTAGAATAGCAATTAGAGTAGATTAAGAAGAGAAGGCAAGACATTGTTGCCTTAATTGTAAAGACTTCTTTTCATTGAAGATATGGTGGAATATGTTGTTTCTTTGCAATGTGCATGGTCTCTTGTTGAATCTTCATTTTTGATGATAGATGATTAGATTGAGTGAAGAAAATTGTTGAATGCACCTGTGTGGAATCTGTCTAGTCCATACCACTAGCCTCTTACTAATGGTAAGTACGCCCTGCGTGGTCAATTGGCATAAAATGAGCTTAATCTTAAGTCGTTACACGTCTATTGTTCATGCATTATCTTGAATGGTGATCATTGTCAGATGGTGTACGATTTGAACGTATTGGAAGCATCCCTTAGAAGATCGCACTGAGTTGGTGTTGAATTGTTCAACCTGATGGTGAGACACAGCCCAGTAGGACTCCACCTAGTCATTCATCCATCTTCTCGCATTCTAGATAGTAGAGTACACTTCCTGAACCCTGCATCTTTCGTCATTTGTTTGTTTTCCAGTTAGTTAATAGGACCTGTGATTCTAGCAAATCAGACGTTTAGGTCGTCAAGTGTAAGTCCCCTTGTGATTCCAGCAAAATCACATCATACCACAGAGAGCTTATCCACACGTAGAGATCCTACATAACAGAACCTTGGAGTTACTCCGACTGATCCTTCAGCGAGATCTTCAGCAGTCGGGAACTTTGTTCAAGAGAGGATAAGATACTTCGGTATTTTATTCTGTGTTCGCTTGTGCATAAAAAACACATCAACAGGATCCAAATTAGGCGCTTACATTGTGAAGGATGGTTATGCAAAAATGACAAAGACTTTGGATAGACAAAGATCTGACTGGCCCCTTCCGTTTTGTTGGAATAAACATGAGTTACCCAAAACAACACTCTTCATGTGGGCTGCCTTGCAAAAGAAAATCCTTACTACAAAAGGATTTAGGAAGATGAGATTCCAGGTCCCTCTAGATGCACTCTATGCAAGCAATAGGATGAAACAATTGATCATCTCTTGTTGAGTTACTCTTTCTCACACAAGTGTTGGATATGGCTTTGTGCTAAGTTGGGATGGATTGGAGCCCTACCCAATGGTATTTTATGGTTGTTTCACAACTTTCCAAACATTAAGAAAATAGCAACTTTTAACTGTTTATGGAATATTAGTCCCTCGATCCTCTTTTGGGAGATTCGGAAGGAAAGAAATCGGAGGGTGTTTCAAGATAAAGAAATGTCCATCTTGTCTTTCCTAAACAAGGTTGAGGCAGCCATAATGGAAATTGTCAATAGCAGTTTGGGTTAGTTTGCTCCTAAGAATTTTTTTTTCACTAATTGGGATGCAAAAATGAGATTGAATTGGGTTGGCCTGTGGGTTTCGACATGGATTGGTGAGAGGAATGGAAAGGATGTGTTAGCTAGATAGGGTGTTGTTCGGAAGGCACCTCAACATGGATGCTTAAAGCTTAACTTCGATGGTTCTTCTAGAGGGAATCCAGGTGTCTTTGGCACGGGATGCATTGTTAGAGTTTGGGGGACATGGTCAAAGCAACTTCCAAGCCCCTACCTCAAGGTACTAATAACGAGGTGGAATTAAGGCTCTAATACACGGCTTGGATCTATGCAAGGATTTGAAAATCAAAAAGTTGGAAATTGAAGGCGACTTTGCTATTGTGATAACTGCACTCAGATCGGGATTGACTCCAAATTGGAAATTGAATGCTCTTTTGGAAAAGGCAGTACAAATGATTGCCCACTTCAATAACACCACAACAAATCATGTATATAGAGAAGGCAATTGGGAGGTAGACAAACTTGCTAATGCTGCGGCGAACTGGATAGAAAATTTAGAAGTTGGAGTGGACACTTATATTAATGCTCACCTTGAATTCGGAAAGTACGAAACCAACAAGTGTCAACTCATCTTAAGCTCTCTTCAAGAAATTTTAGTTTATATCAATGGCTTTGTGGTACTTTGGCGAAGGAAATTGCACCGTGGAGTGATGTGTGGCAATCGAAGGCATGACAAGGACAGTTATTCGTATTTCCTATCCCGAGAAATAAATGTAAGCTTGGTTGGCTGCGCATGCGAGATTGTCTATATCTCAAGGAAATGGGATTTTTCCCTCATTCTTCATCCTTTACTCATTCATGTTGGTTCCTTTATTGTATGTCTGGTTCAATGGACTCCCCAATTAGGCTTCATAGTGGTAGGCATCAAATGGCTTGTTTTGGCCAGATTTTGGACTTGCGATTGAAGACCATCACCAGGGGCCATTACATTCCTTGCGTTGAACAATTGGAAATTGAGGCAATTAAAATGGTTTTGGGAAGGACTTCATGGCCGACGAGGATTGATACAAGGTGAATTCTGAGATTTCCTCAAGGTTTTTGCCTCTCTTTTGGACTTGGGGGGAGGAAAGTTGACATTCTCCTTTTGCTATGGGAGGTCTTCATTTTTGACATTTTGGTTGATGATGTTGATATTGTGGTCTAGGCTGAATTGGGCGTGGGGATTCCTTGGGCAAAGGATATCCCAAAACATCTCATTCTTGGTGCAGTGGTTCCTCAATAGTCATTTATACTCAACTTGGGTGCCTTCACTCTCTTGAGTGTCATAACCATTGGGTGATCGTTGGGCATGATTTCTTGAGGAAAATAAATGCACTTGAGGCAGTGGATAACTTGGATTGGCTTTTTTAGTTTATAGACATTGTGTGATGGAGATTTTGATGCTACATGAGGGGTCGCCTCAGTCTGTGGCTTTTTGGTGTTTTGTTGATAAGTCCTGGACTCTTTTTGGAAGTGGTTTTGGCTTGGTTCCTTTGGCCTGTTGTCAGGCTTCATCTCTTCGTGGAAAGAGGTTCATTTTTTCTTTTTTGACGTCGATACAATATGGCTTGTGTTTTGACAATGTTTGGCCAGAGCAACAATTGGAATTCATCAATATGAAGGGCGCTTTGGATGAATAGGGTCTGTGTTTGCTCAATTTTTGGCTCTAGGTTGTTGGACAAGGAACAACCAAAGTTTGGTAGTGTTGAGACATGGACCAGCTAGGACTCGAACCTAGGACCTTCCATAACGCTGTTGGAGTGCTCTACCACTGAGCTACTGGCCCCTCTTGGACCAGTCCATTGTCGGTCCGGGTGTGGCTTATTTCCAACACCAACACCCCCCCTTAAGCCACACCTCTCGTGTGTTTGGGGCTCCTAGCCTGGACCTAGCTCTGATACCATGTTGAGACATGGACTAGCTAGGACTTGAACCTAGGACCTTCCATAATGCTGTTGGAGTGCTCTACCACTGAGCTACTGGCCCCTCTTGGACCAGTCCATCGTCGGTCTGACTATGGCTTATTTCCAACACCAACAGGTAGTGCGTCTACAGTGCTGGACTATAGTTCTTTTTGTTTTTCTTCTGTCAGTCTCCTTTGTTTTGAATTAGAGCAAAGATGTCTAATAGGTGTTTATGTTGATATATCACTGGGTCTAGGTTTTGACAAGGCTCAAAGTTAGAATTTGGTAATTGCAACCTTTGTTGCTTTTGTTAATCTGGGCAAAAAATTGTAATTCAATGTAAAATGTATAAACGTCCATTTATATTTTTCAATATATAATAGAAATATAAAAAAACTTTGTAGTATTTTTTTATTATATTTATTTATTTTGATAAACAAAAAAAATTTGAAAGAAAATTTCTTGATAAAATTTCTCTAAAATTTATCATTTAATTCATATAAAATTTCTATTAAAATTTATGGAAAACATTAAACATACAAAATTTTAACAAAATTTCTCTAAAATTTTGTTGTCAACATACAAAGTTTTAATTAAATTTCAAGGAAAAAACATTGATGAAAACTTGGCTCTAAATGCACCCTCAAGTTGGCTGTGAATGCACCCACGCAGTTGTCAATGGCTTTGGCTAGCTTCTGTTAACTTGCAACCTCGCGCTTGTCAATCCAATGGCTTCTGTTAACTTGCAACCTTGCGCTTGTCAATCCAACTCAGCTTCGGTGCTTTCAACTTGCAACCCCATGCAATTTATAACAAACAATATTGTTGAACATAACAATAGACATTGTACGCTGACTTCAATTTTCGTCCCTCTGTCTCATGATCTCTCATATGTGACCCTTCAATTTTAGAAAATATGCAACCCTTGTATTAAACTTAAAGAAAAAAAAAACAATTCCATGATTATAAGTAGTTTTATTGATATGCCCTTTATGCAGAGAAGTTTGAGTAATAGTTATTAACCATATGTATGGGTGTACATCTGAATATCCAAACTAAGGCATGGCATGGTGTTTCTCTTCAAACTTTTGATTTATTAAAGTTCTCTCAAGTTTCCTAAAGATGACGTCTGTTGGAGAACAGTAAGAACTAAGGCATTGGAATTTTAATTCATTCATATTAGTTGTACTAGCATATGCTAATGTTAGATTGTGTTTGTCTGGAATAACAACAGTCGTCTCAACTCCAGCTTGATATGGCTATCAAAGGAAATTGCATCTTAGAAATAGGACTGAAATATTCAATGAGAATATATTCTCAGTAGAGAGACATTTGATGCTTTCTTTACGTTTTTATGACTTAATGTGTCTCAACTTGAGCTTTTGTCATGCACCATCTGAAAAAATGATAATCTAGATGGAAATCCTTTCACCAGGACACACATTTAGAATTGACATTTTGGGAAATCAAAATTTTCGATGATGCTTTCTTCATGCAGTGTCAAGATCTGGATGAAAGAAATATTTCTTGTTCGGAAATATTGGTTGCATCTTGTGAATATATATGCTGAAGTATAAAGTAATTGAATTGAAACAAAAGCTGAAAGTAGTAAAGCTAGAAATAGCAAGTATCTAAGTATAAATTCCACATTGTGTAGAGCCAGCTGTAAAAGGGCAATACTGGTGGATTAAATCCACAAACTGCAAAGACAGGACAGCTATTAGCTCTTGTTACCTGTACAGAGATTACAAATGTCAGTGTCAAGTGCCAACCAAAGTTTTAAAACTCGGACTTGCCACGGACTCGGCAAACCAAAAAATTGGACTTGGACTCGGACTCGTGAAAGACTCGCGAAAAACTCGGCAAAAAAAAACCCGTAGTTTTACAAAAAAACATAAAGAAATTAGTGCATATAGAGAACATAAGAGCCATAATTGAAACATTACTCATGTCATATAATCTCCAAACACTCAATATTTGAAATTTCATCATTCATACTCATAGAATCATACTCATTACTCATAGTTTCAAACTCGAAAATGTATAATAGCAGCATAAGTTTATAAATGTTTACAAAATTACATATAATGATATGTCCAACTCCAAATGTGAAAAACAACAATAAACAAACTAAAGAGAAGACTACATTTTCCTCTATGCATTTCTCCTAATATAGCTCAATTTTTCAGGCCTTGAGCTAGAAGTAGTAGCAGTGGGTGTTATGGTATCTAAATGGTGAGGTGATTCTTCTTCTAAATGAAAGTCCTCATCTTCGTCCCCATCTTCATCCTCCTCCATTTCCATTACCTAGATCTCTTTTGCTGATTTAGTCTTCTTTGCTCTCCTCCTTCAAACCCTACAAACCTGTTTACACCAAGAAAGAAAGGCAAATGAATGAAAAAATGCAAAAAAAATCACTTTTTAACGTTGCTGGGCGTCATAACTGGGTCGCGCGAGTCCCTGCAAAAGACTCGCGAGGCTGTGTAATTGACTTGTGCGAGTCCATGAGAAAGACTCGGCGAGTCGACTCGTGGAGCCACTGGACTTGTGAGTCCGTGGCGAGTCCACGAGTCTTCAAACTATGGTGCCAACCATGTAATGTTGTTTGGAGAATGAGCTGGGGAGAAGAGAGCCCACCTACACAAATCATTGGTGGATGTCAGGAGCTCCTTGCTGAAACTATCAGGTCTGTTGAAGTAGAGAGAAATCTGGATATGTCCATCTCTATGCAAGGTAACTGTTTATTATGAGAGTCCAATCAAGAGAAAAATAAATGTCATCCCGGTGTCTTTAGATGAGCTGCTTTACAATATAGAAAGAGTTGCATTACAAGATAAAACGAATTGCTTTACAGGATTGTCATGATGATTTATCAGTAGTTGCAAATATTCAATGCTACTCAATATTAGGTGGTTTTGTTTCTACTTTGAAAAGATTATGCATGCCATTTCGGTTAATGCTCTGCAATTCTCCTAATGCCTCCTTTGTTGTCAGGAGAGACTAAACCAAGTTCTAATGGAGAAAAAGAAAGAATCCAGGTCAGGCATTGAGATAATGAACTTGCTACAGGTATTGCATTTCTTGTAGGATTTGTTTCCTATGTCAGAAATTACATGGTTCAGAAATTTATATTTGTGATTTCTAATATATATGCTGAGCCTGAAAACAATAGCAGGAAACTTTCAACCTTTTTTTCTTTCTTTTTCACCTCCAACCTTGATTTCTTTCATTTTTAACTTTTCTTGTGCAATCAGAAAGAGGGACGCCAACGTGGGACATGGAATGGAAAGAAGGCTGATGGGGATTTCTACAAAATGATTGTGAGTCAGGATTTTGATTATTATTACAATGGTGCAGCTGTTCAAATTTGAAATTAGAATCAGTTCCATTAAATTTCAGAATATTCTCATTTGCATTTGTTAAATGGCAGGTAGATGCTTATGAGACAAAGAAACAAGATTTGATGGCTGAAAATGCTGATCTGCGGGCTTTGTTACGTTCAATGCAGGTGATGTTTTTATATGGTTGTGCATAAATTTCGTTAAAGTCGTTGAGATATACATAAGAAATGATAACATTTGCATGTATAGCACTGATAAAAAACTTTAAAGTACATGTTATCTATATAGTAAAAAGTTAATGATTGGTTTTCCATAAAAGAAAATATATGGCTTGAGACAGTTTATAGCTATATTCCACCCTTTTATTTCTTGTGTCTATATGGGAAGCGAATTTGCAATTCAATAAAAATTTGCTGGTCCTTGGTAGTGACAAAAATAGGGCACCCTAGTGTGTATAAATCACAATTTATGCAATGCGAGATATTAATCTCAGAGTATGTTTGGATTAGTTGTATTTCCTTCCAGAGTTTGAGTTCAATGAATAGGTGTTAGTGAATGTAGAGTGCAAGAAATTACAAATATTCACTCATTCACATAGGCAGTATATATGCATCTTGTGAAAGGAACAATCATCAAACAAGATGAGGAAAATCACATGAGGCGAATAAAGTATTCAATGATATTTTATTATTAGAGTCATGGTTTTAGATGGTATAACTCAGACATGAATTTTTTTACTTGCCCCACTTCCTTAGATTGATGATTGTTTATAGGTTTGCAATCTCAAGAAAACTAAGTCCTCCACTTTGAATGTCCTTTCAGTTCTTCTTTGATCAGCATACATCTTTTGCTGATAGTTTCTTAGATATCCCTCAAGCCACTTATTGACAATCTCAATCTATGCATCGGTTTGTGGGTGGTAACTTGTACTTGGGGTGAGTTCAGTCCCTGCTAGTCTGAAGCGCTCTTGCCAAAACAAACTAAGGAATCTGCTATCCTTGTTGCTGACAATATTTCTGAGTAAACGATGCAGTTTGAAAATTTATTTGAAGAATACATCTGCCACTTGAGGGGCTCTATAATCGGTGGATATTGCAAGTAAATGCGCATATTTAGTTAGACTGTCCACCACAATGTATATACAATCCTTATCTTGTACCTTTGGGAGTCCTGTAATGAAATCCATTGAAATACTTTTTCATTTTTGATTAGGTATAGGTAGGGGTTGAAGTAATCCTTTGGGAAATGTATGTTCTTCCTTAATCCTTTGACAAACCATGTTTCTAATGTGTTTTAGGACATCTCCCTTGAGACTTTTCGATGAGAATATCTCTCTTATTTGTTTGTAAGTTTTGTAGCACCCTTGTTGCCCTACTAAAGGGGTATCATGGTGGGCTTTCATATTTTTTCCCTTCATCTTTGATCTTGGGGTGATATATGTTCTATTTTTGTAGAGGATGAATTCATCTAATACTTGTTACCTTTCATCTCGTAGTTTTAATTCTAATATATCATTTGATAATGTGTCTTTGACATATTATGTAATTATGGAATTTTTCCTTTCAGTGGAGATATTTGTCATGGAGCATAGATGGGGTCTTCATGATAGGGCATCGAATACAACATTATTTTTCCCTTTAATGTACTTAATGTCAAATTCATAGGCTTGTAATTTGCTCACCCATTTTTGTTGTCTGTCATTTAAATCATTTTGGTTTAAGAAAAATCTTAGGCTATTATGATCAATTTTTACAGTGAACATCCCACAAACTAGGTATTGTCAAAATTTTTCAAGGGTATGCATGATTGTTTAGTTCCTTATCATATATGGAACAATTCTTTTCAGTTTCTTTTAGTTTTCTACTTTCAAAAGCTATTGGATGTTTGTTTTGCATTAATATTGCTTTAACTTCTTCTCTGGTGGCATCACTTTCTAACTCAAATTGTAGTGAGAAGTCAGAAATGGCCAAATTGGCAGGAGCTCATTAGCTCTTTTAGTTTTTCAAAGGCTTCTTGGGCCTCTGTACTCCATGGGAGTGCACCTTGTTTGGTTAAGTCTGTTAGTGGGATAGTTAACCTTGAGAAGCCTCTAACGAATCTTCTGTAGTAGCTGCAAAGTCCCAAAAAATCATTTTAGACGTGTTTAAGTCCTTGGTCTTGACCAATCCCTTATGGCTTTAATCTTTTCTTTATCAACGTTGACTCCTTCGTTACTAATTTTGTGTCCTAGATATGAAATCTCCTCCAATTCAAATTCACATTTGGACATTTTGGTAAATAATGGTTCTTGTTCAAGTATCCTCAATACTTCATCTTTATGTCTTGGGTGGTCTTCCCCAGTTTTGCTATAAATTAGAATGTCGTCGAAGAATACCAAGAGGAATTCTCTTAGTTGTTTGCTAAAATGGTGATCAATTCAAGATTGGAAGGTAATAGGGGCATTGGTTAGTCCAAAGGGCAAGACAAGGGACTCAAAGTGCCCAAAATGACATCTAAAAGTTGTTTTATGGACTTCCTCCTTCACCCTTATTTGGTGGCACCATAAACATAGGCTGATTTTTGAGAAGTATATTGCCCCATGAAACTCATCAATTAGTTCATCTACTCTTGGAATGGGGAACGGTTCTTAATCGTCTTTTATTAAGGGCCCTATAATCAATGCACATCCTCATGGTACCATCTTTCTTTTTTACAAATGCTACAAAAGAAACAAAGGGTCTAGAGCTAGGCTGAATATGTCCCACTTTCAATAATTCTTTCTTTATATTTTTTTGGATGTCAATAGGGTGTGGTGATAATGGGTTTCACCCCTTTTTCAAGCTCAATAGTGTGTTTGAAACCCCTTTTTGGTGGATGTCCCATAGGAATGTTACTAAAAACCTTTTTGTGTTTGTTTAGGATAGGTTGGATGTCTACATGTATAGTTTTTCCCTTGGTTGTAGATTTGTCAAGTATCATACATTGTGCAACCCATTCTATTTGACGATGTCTGAAGGCTCTCTCTATTCTTTTGGATGATACTACCCCTGGGATCCCATTGGATAAACCTTGTAATATCACCACTTCACTATTGTGTTGAAAACAAAGCTCCTATCTTTTGGAAGTCTCTGTAATATCTCCCTAACGAGTGCAACCATTGGATGCCTAATACCACTTCGGTATCACCCATGTTCACCACATAGAAGTTCTTGATTTGATGTGTTCCTAGTTGTGGGATTTTTTGTGTGCATGGAGTAGTAAATTCGTCTGCCATGACCACCTTGAAACTTCAATGTTTTCTGTTTCTAATTTCATTCTTGTCACTAGTCCTTGGTCGATGAAGTTGTGAGTGGTGTTGCTGTCCACTAGGACCGTTAACTTTTTGTCCCTTTAGAACACTACAAATTTTAAAAAGGTGGTATTTAAGTGCTCTTGAAAGGGTGGCTAATGTACTTGTTCTTACGTTTTCACACATCGTCTCATTACAAATGGGGACCCCCACTTTTTTGCTTGTAGGTTAGTTCTTTTGTTTAGTTTGCTTAGCTTGACAGTAGTTTCTTTAGTCATTAACCTTTTGCTTGTGAGAAGATGCACTGCTTTGATTGTCAGGATGTGATCAAGTTAGCATTTCCATGTTTTGGACTAAGATGAGCAAACGACCTTCAGCTTCTTTTTGTCAAAAATGCTTAAATATTGGATAGGAGTCGAGAACTTCATTGAGCAAGGATTCACAATGCATGTAATGTCCCCTTTTTAGCAGTTAGGAGGCGAGTTGTCGTTAGCCCGTTTTACCATGGTTCCGAGGGCTAACCAGGACTTTGCAGGGATCGCTGATGGATTTTGTCCAGGCAAATTCGGTTTCGGGCTAATCGGAGTTGATTTGACAGGGTTTACTGCAACTTACTATTTATAGTAAGTCAGTTTGGCCACAGTGGTGGGAAATTTTTGGAGCGATTTTGGTTAACTTCATTTTGGTGCATTTAATTATTCACTTGGATTGCGTTTTAAATGGGGGAATTATTTATTTAGGCAAAAATAAAAAGTTTCTAAAGTTAAATTTAATTATTTAACTTAAGGAGTTATTTGATGTTGAAGCTAATGTTAAAAAAGAAAATATTAAAAGTACCCCTTCTTTGTGGAGACATAAGGGGATAATAATATTTTATTCTATTTTACATTTATCCCACATTCGTGATGCATTGGGATTGGAGCCAAAATGAAGTAATAAATGCTGGCATTGAATTCTGGAAACTCATCTGGGGGAATTTGTGAAATCTTGGGAATTTGTGTTTCTTGGAAGTTGTGAATTTGTGGAGAAATCTGGAGATCTTCTTGGCATTGGAGGATGCTCATCCTCTCTTGCAACATTTTCCACGCCTGTGCAAGACCAGGTCTGGGAAATTCAAGACAAATTGATATTGCTATACAGGGGTGTTGCCTTTGTGAGTGACTGTGGGAACTTAGCAGTATACAGGGTCGATTTGATGCTGGGCAGATATTTTGACAGTGCCTGGGAAAATATTTTCTGAAGTAAGTCTTATCAGCTGAGTCGTTGTGTTTGGTTACCAAGCAGCTCAATACCCCAGGTTAGTAACCCACGATTCTCCTTTGCCGCCTTAGCACTTAGCAGCAAGATACAGAAAACGGCAGTTTGGCATCTTCCCTGGCATGATTGGTAGTAGTCACAATCTTTGGGGAAACCAACAGAGAAATTGAATATTGCCGCCTTGCATGAAGACCAACGCAGGGAATAGAAAGTGGTATTAATGATAGTCGTAGCACCTGGAGATCTAATGCAAGATAGTGCTTGCCACTACGCTGACTGGAGTTGAAGATTCAGACTTGACTGATGGCTCAGAAGGCAAACACGACTTCAGCAATCTGTATTACACAGTGAAAAGAAGTGCGTATGGAAAGTATAATTGCTGCTATAGTTACAGCGAATTTTGCACATACTGAATCGGAATTTTGCTCCATTACGGCTCCACATATGCTGACTGGGTGTGGCAGGAGTTCGTGAATTTAGTTGCAGGCCGTGGGTCCTTGAACACCATGTTGAACTGAGCTGGGTGAAAGTAAATCACTGGGATGTATGATGGTTGCTGAGTTAATGCCAAAGCTGGCTGGAGTTTGCTTATCGAGATACCAATTAGGTTCTTAGTGTCGGCCTTATATTTGAAGCTTGTTTTTTCTTTAATACCTTAAGGATACTCCTGAAGCTTGTCAGTATTGTGTATGTAAGGACAGTAAATTCTGAAAGGAAAAATAAACAGTGATTTAGTTCTTGTAATTTTCAGTTTGTTGCATAATGAAAACATATAATATGTTCTTGTGAGGCAATGTATTGTTTCTTGAATGTTGGGAAAGCCTATGAAAGAAAACCTTTTTACACCAAAACGCAACAGGGACAACTAAACTACAGAAAACTACAGGAAGTAGGGAAAATCAGACCCTCAACGTTTGATTGCCAATTGTTTGCAAGACAACAACAGTGGTATTAACAGCTAATAGGCCAGTCTATTACAATGCAGCCCATAGGTTAAGTCATGAGATAGGTTTAATAAATGATGAACAACTCTCAAGCAAATGGAAGTGCTTCAAGGATTGGATGAGGAAGAGAGGAATTTATCAAGACTTTAGATGGATAAAAAATGGATATCAAAAAATTTCTGAAGTGTGGATGAAAGTTAAATTCCTCGAGTGCTCAAATTCCTTGACGTCAAGGAATTCTTGACTTGACTTCTCAAATTCCTTGACCTCAAGGAATCCACGATTTGGTAGACCTGGAGGTGAGGAGAGATGAAGTTTACAATATCAAGTTCAGCCTTGAAGATTCAAAACTTACAAGCAAAATGCCTTTGATGATGACAAGGAAGAATTGAGGTAAAGCAAGTTCATGAGGGTAGGATTTCCTTGACTCCAAGGAATCCACGACCTAGTGTGATTGAAGTGATGGATGTCTAAGTGAAGCGAATTCATGAAAGCAAGGATGAGAAAATGATTGAGGAATGCAAGGAAAACAAGATAAGTATAATGCAATTTGATGAAATCTACGAATTTTTGAAGAGCAAATTTTATCCTTGAGTGGAGAAATGCACAGCCTAGCTTCTCAATTTCCTTGACTCCAAGGAATCCACGGTTCGGGAGTATTGATGGCTATGTGAGATATAAGATCGCCTTAATGGAATTCATCCTTTGATCCACGATTTACAAGCAAAATGATTTTAGGGATTAAATTAAGTGTGAGCTAATATGATTAGCCTTATCCATCTCTTGAAGGAGACAAGTTTTTTTTTCTTGAATCCAGGAAATCCACGACTAGTGGGTGGGGATTCCTTGACCTCAAGGAATCCACAACCTTGGGGCAGGTATTCGCAGGCAGATACTCCTAAAAAGTGCAGAGCAGACCTAATTCACTGATAGAAGAGCAGATTTAATGTTTTTTTTCAGGTTTGAATTGTGTTTTGAATGTGAAGTGTTTGACATTTATTTATACCCTCAAGCTTGGCGGGATTCATATTTTCTTTTCCTAGCCGACCTTGTCTCTAACACCATAAAAAAGATCAAATTCAATGAATTAGACCATAGCCAACCTGATTCAGATGAAAGAAAATTTAAACAAGTAAGGCATGCTCTTAGGGTTGGCCTAACTGAGGAATGGTAGGTTTCATGGCTGGAATCCTTTAAAGGTGAGGCCGGCTTGCATTTCAAAACACCAATTCAAATCAATTCACAACATATGAGGAGCAGGGACCTTGAAGCGAATTTTATCAGACGTTACCCTAGCCGACCCTTCCACGATGAGTTGAGATCCATACAAATATGAGGCAAGAACATTCAAATCAAAATTCATAGTAGCAGAGCAGCAAATTGCAACAGCAGATCAGCAAAGTGAAGGACAGAGACACGAATCCAGGCATGAGGATGCGAGTTGAGGTGAATCTTGTCAAGGAAAAGTAGCAAAGATGAAGCAAACTCAGGTGGAAATTAAACACAACACAATCTGATTCAAGGTTAAGGAAGGAAATGCAAGACAGAACAAAGGGCCAGATCTAAATCACATAGGCAGATCAGAGAATGAGTTACAGCAGAGGAGCTGACCTCAGTAGCAGATTTGAGGCAATCTTCTCATAAATTACCTTGCATTAAAGGCAAAATTCATCAGCATAAAGGGAAAATTAAAAATCAGATTTAGGTGTGAGGTTGTCAAGGAAGACTTTGTGCAAATTCAGGATGAATCTGATCAAAATCAGAAGCTTGTCAAAGGAATATCAGACCCTAAGTCTTATATTTGCAGAATCGAAGGCATCATTTTCATATTTTCCAATGATTAGCCAGTCTATTTAGTGATGCAAGGGTTTAAACTTTCATTTTATTGTAATCTTGCATTTCATTTTTCATCCACTTTCATGATATCTTCTTTGTCTTTCAGGTATAATAGCAATTGGAATGAAGAAGAACTTCACAAGGAACAAGAAAAGGCAGAAGTGTGGAAATGAGGATTGACTGCAAGGTCAGCTTGTCGAGGGACTTTCAACATCAAAGCATTCAAGGAGGTAGCAAGGAATGGTTTCACAATTTGAGTTAGAGCTTAAGTGATAGAAGGAGGACTTCATCACATGAGAAAGGACAGGGAACACTTCTGCAAGGCAAGGAGCAGGTCAAGTACATCAGGCATAGACGTCACAAGGTCCACATCATTATGAGGAAGGATAAGTGAAAGTGATCAAATCAGATAAAATGATTTAATTCGGAAATATCTCCCACCATCATCACATTCATCAAGGAGCAATTTGAAATTTTGAGTATCAAGAGATATTGCTCGATCACACCACTTTGTGATGATCTACAAGATGAGTAAGCCAAGGTGGCGCCTAGTCGTCATCAACTTAATCACATCATTCCAAGTCAAAGCGTCCAGATTCAATGTACTTGACTCATCCAACAAAGAAGATTAACTACAACATGTGGAGGCACAAAGTTCAATGTACCTAACCTCATTGCTCATTGGCTGATATTCAAAGAGGGACATGTGTCCTATTTATTGTAATTATCTCATTGGTCAAGAAGGAAGTTTGTTGTAACAAATCTTGATCAGGGGTTTATTGTAAAATCTTGGCCATTATTTGAGAATCGATCTAAACCATTGAAATGTAATGAGCTCTCTATATAAGGGCCAGTCTCCTCATTTGTAAAGGTTAATAGTTGCTAGTTAATAGTCAATAGTTGGTAGCCAAGCAGTTAGTAGTAGAGTAGAGTAGGAGGAGAAGGCAGAAATTGTTGCCAAGGCATGTAACTAAACATACTTTTCGTTGAATTTATGGTGGATAGTGGTGTTTCTTCCACGCATTGCATGGTTTCTTGTTATATCCTCAAATTTAGATAAAGTTCATTGATTATGATGCTGAAGTGTGATGATATTTGATGAATCCTTTGGTTCATACCATTTACATCTTGTTGATTGCAAGTTGTAGTGCATGGTTAGTTTGAACCTAATTATTATTTGTGGCTAAGTTCGATTGTGAATACTTCATTTGGATCGCACCAGTATTGGGTATTTGAATGGATTGTTTACAGTATGAAGATCTTTCACTACCTTAGGAGATCACACTCGTTCTATGGCGTTATGAGCTCTATTTGGTTCACTAGAAAGTAGTTTCATGAAGGATTTGTCTATCAAAGTATCATTCATTATTTTCATTGTTCTTAGGAATTAGGAGTTAGCATATAAAGTCAAGACTTGATTATAGGAACCTTGGAGTCATCTCGTTTGATCACATAGTTTAGCATCCAAGAGGTCTTTGTTCAAGAGAGGATAGAATACTTAGTATTCTATTCTATGTTGCATGAGGTCATAAAAAACACATCAATAGTATCACTTGTTTTTTCTTCTTCTTGTTTATTTTTCATCTTGTGTTTCATATTCTTCTTCTTTATCCGATATTGCTTCTAATTTGTGTGCTTGTCCTCTTTTTCCACATATATGTCCATGCACCCACTTCTCCTTACATCGGAAACATGATCTTTTCTTTCGAAGCTCTTCTCGATCATCTCTTGAATTGACGGGTTGAGGAGGAAATGTTTTTTGATGCCCATCTTTCTTATAGAAGGGATGGGTATGCATGTTTAAAGTTGGATAATTTGTAAAGGTTTTGTCCTTTGATGATGTGACTTGTAACCTTAATGCTTTTTGAATTGCGTCAAGAAGTGATGTAAGGTCAAGAGCGCTTACCAAACCACATATTGATTCTTTTAACCCTTCAATAAATAGGTATGCAAGTCTACTTTTGGTACTTCTGGGTATCATGACTGATTTTTTTTGGAATTTTGTTACATAATCCTCCACAGATCCTTGTTTTGTGTTAATTCTTTGATGTGCCTCTTGGGATGCTTTTGATCTATTGGTTTTTTGAGCCTTTGTGTGAATTCATCATCGGTTATGTTTTGGTGCCCTTGACTAATAATGCCACGTTGCTACCAGTTGTGGGCAATTCCTTCCGAATGTAAAATGGCAAATTTGATAGCATACTCCTTCATCAAGGGACTAAGGGAGAAATAGGTGTCTAACTTTTGGACCCATGAATGTGTGGTGACTTTTCTCAATCCATTAAGGTTGGGAGATTCATTTTACTCACGCTTTGACGTAAATATTTGTTAGGTTGTTGTTTTTCCTTTCTAGGGGCATTTCATATCCTAGTGTCACAATATTCCGTAAATAGAATATTTCTCCTAATTTCAGAGTCCAATCTTGAGTAGGCTTCAGCATTTTCATCAACGTTATTAATTGATGGATTGTTTTCTTCTTCTTCATTTTTTGGTTTTTCCCTAGGTAAGAATGTAGATCTTGTTAACCCAGGGGTTGATCCTAATGGTGATATGCTGTTATGTTTTGAGTGATTAGAATTTACATCCCTCCTATTTGTTTGGTTGGGCCTAAGGGCATTGATTGTATTATTCATGTTTTGTAAATTTTGGAGGAGTAGTTGAGTTGTTCTCTCTTGTTGTTCTATGAAGGCTCGGGTTGTCCTCTTATTGTGTTCCTTGAAGGCTCACAGCTCATTCCCCAATTGTTGACCCATTTTATTGTTTTGAGTAGGGTTATTACTTACTGCAAGTTTCCTATTCTCTTTCTAATGCCATTTGAGCTCTTTGGCTTGATTGCATTAGCTATTCTTCTTGATCCTCAGGTTGGTAGGATCAAGGCTTTGATACCAATTTTAATGTCCCCCTTTGGGGATATACCTTATTCTTGCTCAAAATAACAACTCCAACATGATAATTTATTTAGAAATATTATTCTATAAATAAATTACATAATTGCAGTTAAAAATAGAGCTAATTGTAATTAATTAACGCCAAGCATTATGATCATAAATAATCCCTATTGAAAACAAATATCCTAAATTCATATAGATACATTTCATAGCTTATTTCCATTAGTCAACCATATTAGGAATGTGATGGGAATAATGATAGGGCACAGGGAGACTGTCCTCAACCAAGCCCAAGGGCACGGAACGAGCCTCCTTGTCATTTGGCCCCTTGGCCCATAAGCAAACCCTCTTGGGATTGGCATTCTTGATGAGGGAACCGGTACTGCTGCATCTTCTACATAATTGCAGTTAAAAATAGAGCTAATTGTAATTAATTAACGCCAAGCATTATGATCATAAATAATCCCTATTGAAAACAAATATCCTAAATTCATATAGATACATTTCATAGCTTATTTCCATTAGTCAACCATATTAGGAATGTGATGGGAAAACATGATAGGGCACAGGGAGACTGTCCTCAACCAAGCCCAAGGGCACGGAACGAGCCTTCTTGTCATTTGGCCCCTTGGCCCACAAGCAAACCCTCTTGGGATTGGCATTCTTGATGAGGGAACCGGTACTGCTGCATCTTCCTACCAAACGTTTCACATTGATTCCAGATATGATTGTTCGATGGAAATAGATAAATAATTACTAATCTTATAATTCTTGATGGATCGGCAAGTCAGTTAAATAAATAGATTATACCTTCCCAACATATTTATAAGAAATAAATAGTAAATACAATCATTCTGCATACCAATCACTTTTATAAATATTATAGACTGCTTTATTTCCTCTGCATTATATTCAGAATCAGACTTGATCAATTGATGTCTTTTACTCAATGTGATTCCCATCTTTTATACCTTCATTGGCGGTTGGGTGATGACCCTTCAGTTTGGAGAGATATACCCTACAACGAAGTGCTGCCCTTTCCAAGAATTAAGTATTTTTTAATTAATTGTTTCCTGGCTGCTAACTAGGATTAATCTAAGTGTAATCGACTAGGATTTAAGATAAGAATGGCCGACCAGCATTTAGGATCACTAACCAGTATTTGCTAAGTGTTAGATTATTCTCAAGGATCCAATCAGAATATAAGAGTCTCTTCTTCCCTTGAAGAGTGCGATTTAGTGTTTCTTTGTAGTAATCTGCTAGTGATGTGGCAGGGGCAAGACATATTATTACTCAAGACTGGTTAAATGTTTTATCTGGGTGTCAAGTTGGCTTTTGGAACATTATAAATATATTTTGTAAATATTGTGGTCTCAAATTTCCTTATTTAAAAGCCTAATGCAATCAATGTGCTAAAATGGTCATGTTCCTCACATCTGAACATCTTTTCATAGCCTACTTCTTGCTCTTCATTTGATTATATTGGGGAATGTACAACAAACCTGGTATAATAGGAGCTATAGTCATATGTAGTACATATCTACCAAACAAGGAAAGTACAAGTCACATGTACAATCTACCTAAGAAAACTTATGCTAGGTGTATATGAAGCAACAAAGTAATAAACTAAATGCAAGAAAATAAACATGAATTGACAAAATCTATAAATAAAACACTTAAAAAGTTATAAGTATTAGATAAAATTTTGTAGTTATAAAAGAATGTATTTAGCTAACGAGTGATTAAAAGTCTAATTTTTTTAATCTAGTTGTTTGCTCATCTTCCTTTGACTACATACGAATGAAGAAAATAACTCTCTGCTACCTTGTAGACTTGTAACTCATCTATATGTCTCTAAGGCTTTTGTAATGTGTTGTCCTCTCTTTGCATGTGGTAAGACTTGCCACAACCTCTTCATATATCTTAAAGGAATCATTTATGAAAACTTGTTAGTGGTGGTTGTAAGTGCATTTGTGATGAATAATTTGCAAAATGATTTCATATTTTCCCTAGTTTATTCCATAATAATGTAATATGGCTTCCTTGGCCATGACCTCAGATAACATGGCATTTTTAATGTAGTTTTGTTCTTATATTATCAATCACATAAAATCTTGGAAAAAAAGAAGTTAAAATTAATAGAAAGTTAAAAAACAAAAAACAAGAATATAACTAGTAAATTAAAATTCATAAATCATTAGTTTGTATTTTATCTCGGATTCTTGAGTATCTTTTCTCCTCGCTTGGTGAACAAATTGTGAAAGAATAGCTTCATGACTTTCCCTTCTGCCCCTTTGCAATATGGAGAAAGCAACCACAAAGTACTTACAAACAATTGCTTGAGAGAAAGTAGTGCCCTTGCAATGTTTTGCAAAGAGAAAGTTTTTGACAAATCATGTGAACCTTGATTACACAAGCTCCTGTCCTTTGGTGCCCTCTCCCATCAAGCTAAACAACCAAGTTTGGTTGTAGATAATTTTTTTGATGTCACTTCATCTTCAGCCAAGTTTTGATCTATCTAATCTTGCCAATTCCCTCGAGCATTAAATCAATAAATTGGGCAGCACAAAGGCTCAAAAAGATGGCAAGATGCCTATCCTAGAACACTGCCTCCAACAAATTTCTCAAAGTGTTTGCATTCTCAACTTCATGCGAGACATTTGTGGATTTTATGAAGATTAATGCAAGTCATTAGAAGGTTGATTAGGGTTTTGTTCTTGCTATTTGCCCATCCATTAGATAAAATACTTCATCCCCTTTTCCCACCATATTCTCTTTTGGTCTTTTTCTATGAGCTATTTGTTTTTGATGACATCCTTTAATAATGACCCATTGAAATAATGTGGAATCAGTGCCTTAATCCTTGACTGACAATGGTCAATGCATTTATTGATGCATTGCAATATGAACTGCTAGTCACATTAAATGGTATATTATTCTAGTGCCAAAATTTTGCACAACCTTATCTTGTCAATTCCTCAAGCTTTAAATCAATAAAGTGGGAAGGACAAAGGCTCAAAAAGATGGTGAGATGCCTCTCCTAGAACACTACCTCAAGAAAATTGCCCAAAGTCTCTACATTCTTCACTTCACATCTGTGGACTTAATTAATATTGATGCAAGGTGCTATGAATTTGATTAGGGGCTTGTTCTTGGTCTTGGTCCATCCATTGGACAAAATGCTTGAACCCTTTTCCCTCCATATTCTCTTTTGGTCTTGTTGATGTGTTTTTTATGACAGCGTCTAACACAGAATAAAGTCTCCTAACGGCCACTTCACTCTCTCTTGATCAAATTACGATTGTATGCTAAGATTGTAGTAAGTTCAAACAATCGACTCCATGGTTCCTTTATGCTACGAACGTGACATAGTTGGCAGATGTGATATGCTGGTAATCCAAGGGGACTTACATTTGGATCGTTCTTTCACTTCTTTGTTGTGGCTGGAACTTCATCATCGGATATAGCAATTTTGTAATGCTTCTGCTTCGGATGAACTAAACTGAAATGAACTGAAAATAAAGGGGAAAGGGTTAGAAGGATTGTAATGCCCCCTTTTGGGATTTACCTGATTTAGTCCTGAAACAATATTTCTAACTTAAAGTGAGGGTTATAATATATTAATAAATATAATTTTATCAAAACTGAATACATTTCAATATAATATTTAAGTTAAAATTTCTAAGAATAGATTTGAAAGATAGAACTTATCTTCACAATCAATGCTTTCCATTTTCTTCTTCAAGTAGCTCCACAAATCTGATAAAGATCTGCAACAATGCTTTCTTCTTTAATTTTCTACAATGCTGATCACAATTATATCACAACGAAATCACAAACTACTTATTTAAATCCTTTATATATTCTTCATAAATGTCTACGCATATATCCTTCAACAATCTACTAATAAGTCCTCTCTAATGTGCTTCATTTATGTACTAGATCTGATCAAGTAGTAATATTCTTCATTGCATTAATCCTTTCCTTGAATAGTCTATCTTAAATATATTATACACTCCAACACTCTGTTTAACTCCACAACACCTGCTGGTGTATATCCGATGTCTTTTTACCTCCAAGGGATGAAATAAGAGATAATATCCCACGCTAGAAGATTTCAGCACTCCACATTCCTAACCTCTAATCTCCCCCCGTTAGAATGATTTCAAACTTCCATATATACAATGGTAAGGTTGCCTCACTAGAGATACGTCTCTTCATTATGATGTTTCTCCTTAAGCAATCACTTTCTTCCTTGACGATCGGTTAATTTGATATCGCTGCCTTAACAGCTCTTTGCTTTCTTAGTGACTGCTGTCTAATCATTTGATTAGTGTCTTTTCCCATACGTCGATAGAAGCTGTTGTCTTTGAACATTAATCGATACTTATTAAATAGACTTAATCAATTACTTTCTCTCCCCATATATATGTCTTACTCAACTTGCCAATCGATCATGTCTTTGCTTGATATTATTGGTGATGTATGACTTTGTCATGAGATTGGTTCGATAGATACTTACAGTCATTACATCGATCATGTTCATTAATTGTTGACCTCCTTCCTTCTTGGCCAATCTTGACAGGATACTATATTAAAGCTAATCAGATACCAGTGTTGCTGCTACTCCTCTCTTCATGCTATAGGCTGAATGTATGTAATCACTTTAATTTATTAATCAATGCTTATCTATCAGTCATTATCAACGTATGCCTTAGTCAATCTGGGGTAATGAATTATCTTCAGACCCATCGTTCGTATAATCTTTTATTGTAGCTTCCATATTACCCAAATCACTGATATACTACTGCTTCTCCTCACAATTCATTCATAATTCTAGTCATCAATAACGTAATCATTGTTATTGACCAATCTTTGGTCAATATTGCGTTCTTCATGTGTTATTGATTGGTTTTGTGATATCCATTAATATCATGTTGGCTGTCCTCTGCAGTTGTTGACCAATTGATTTACCAATGGCGATCTATAGGATTCATGCAGATATCTTTAAGGAGCTGATGGTAGTATTGATACCTTGTAGCTCTTCCATATAGTATGGATTGTCTTATCTGGTGGAGATCATATGTTGCTTACTATCCTTCTTGGAGATGATTGATTTTACTCTAATCATTAGCGATTATTTGTGACTTAAGTAATCGAGTGATGATCATGTTCTTCATTGGGTGCATATGACTGATTTGTTTGTATCATCTATCTGTTGTGCTATGATCATCTTCTATAGAATCATTAATTGTTGCTTAAGGAAAAATCGTCTTTATTCATAAGACTTTGTAAAAGCTTATCCATGTAGTTTATCATTTATAAAGATAATACAAGGAACTTTCTTAATAATAACAATACTGGACAAAGTCTTGTGTGGGGACATCACAGTCTGCCCCTCTTGGAAAATGCTTGCCCACAAGCATTCTTAAATGTTATCATGAAGGTTCTTGACTTTGAAAACTTATACTTGGATGAGTGAAGATTTGTAAGAATAACCTGTAATTACACTATGAACCACAGATGCAAATATACATATATATACATGTCCCATTGTAGGGATTAAGCAACTACATCAAAGAGACAGGATGGGTTTGCTTGGAGCCATTTCTACACCAAGCCCAAGAGAGGTTGCTTATAACTCCCTTTCTCCACTTGGCGGCTCCTACTTGCTTTCCCATCAAGGCCTCATCTCATTGAAGGCACTTGCCATCTTGTGAAGTTGGGGGGAGAATGTAACTAGGTGACTTGACTCCTCTATTGTAAGGACCCGCTTCTAGGCCACTTACGAGTCCCTCACGACCTCTTCATTACATCTCAAGCCCACTCCACAAGATGGGTTCTATACAATCAATCTTTATGCATTCCCTCTTACAGGATCAGGGGGAAGGCATAAGGGGTGACTTGACTCCTCTATTGTAAGTACCCGCTTTTAGGTTACTTACAAGCCCCTCGCGACCCATCTCTTACACTTCAAGCCCTCTCCCATAAGATGATTACATATAGTATTTCGCATGCATGTGAAAACACGAAGTATACATATGAATGCATGGAGACACTGAGCATACACAAAGTATACTCTTGTACAAACACGAAGCATACATATGGGTATACACAAGCACGAAGCATACACTCAAATACTCATATGGTTAGATTCCTTCTTATTGACTGAAATGATTCATTGATTCATCTTTACCCTGCAGGATGGCAGGATCATAGCTCTGATACCACTTGTAATGTCCCCTTTCGGGATTTACCCGATTTAGTCCCGAAACAATAATTCTAACTTAAAGTGAGGGTTATAATATATTGATAAATATAATTTTATCAAAACTGAATACAATTTAATATAATATTTAAGTTAAAATTTCTAAGAATAGATTTGAAAGATAGAGCTTATCTTCACAATCAATGCTATCGATTTTCTTCTTCAAGTAACTCCACAAATCTGATAAAGATCTGCAACACTTCTTTCTTTAATTTTCTACAATGGCAATCACAATTATATCACAACGAAATCACAAACTACTTATTTAAATCTGCATATATTCTTCATAAAAGTCTACGCATAAATCCTTCAACAATCTACTAATAAGTTCTCTCTAATGTGCTTCATTTATGTACTAGATCTGATCAAGTAGTAATATTCTTCATTGCATTACTCCTTTCCTTGAATAGTCTATCTTAAATATATTATACACTCCAATGCTCTGTTTAACTCCACAACACCTGCTGGTGTATATCCGCTGTCTTGTTACCCCCAAGGGATGAAATAAGAGATAATATCCCATGCTAGAAGAATTCAATAGTCCACATTCCTAACCTCTAATCTCCCCCGGTCAGAATGATTTCAAACTTCCATATATACGATGGTAAGGTTGCCTCACTAGAGATACGTCTCTTCATTATTATGTTTCTCCATAAGCGATCACATTCTTCCTTGACCATCGGTTAATTTGATATCGCTGTCTTAACAACTCTTTGCTTTCTTAATGACCGCTGTCTAATCATTTGATTAGTGTCTTTTCCCATACGTCGATAGAAGCTGTTGTTTTTGAACATTAATCGATACTTTTTAAATAGACTTAATCAATTACTTTCTCCCCCAATATATATGTCTTAGTCGACTTGCCAATCTATCACGTCTTTGCTTGATATTATCGGTGATGTATGACTTTGTCATGAGATCGGTTCGATATATACTTACAGTCATTACATCGATCATGTTCATTAATTGTTGACCTCCTCCCTTCTTGGCTGATCCTGACAGGATACTAAATATTAAAGCTAATCAGATACTAGTGTTGCCGCTACTCCTCTCTTCATGCTATAGGCTGAATGTATGTAATCACTTTAAATTATTAATTGATGCTTATCTATCAGTCATTATCAACATATGCCTTTGTCGATTTGGGGTAATGAATTATCTTCAGACCCATTGTTTTTATAATCTTTTATTGTAGCTTCCATATCACCCAAATCGCTGATATACAACTGTGTCTCCTCACAATTCATTCATAATTCTAGTCATCAATAATGTAATCATTGTTATCGACCAATGTTTGGTCAATGTCGCGTTCTTCATGTGTTATCGATTGGTTTTGTGATATTGATTAATATCATGTTGGCTGTCCTCTACATTTGTTGACCAATTGATTTACCAATGGCGATCTATAGGATTCATGTGGATATCTTTAAGGAGCTGATGGTAGTATTGATACCTTGTAGCTCTTCCATATTGTATGGATTGTCTTATCCAGTGGAGATGATATGTTGCTTACTATCCTTCTTGGAGATTATCAATTTTACACATTATTAGAGATTATTTGTGACTTCCAGTATGATCAATGTTGATCAACTTCAAGTAATTGGTTGATCACCATGTTCTTCATCGAGTGCATATGACTGATCTGTTTGTATTATCTATCTGTTGTGCTATGATCATCTTCTATAGAATCATTAATTGTTGCTTAAGGAAAATTGTCTTTATTCATAAGACTTTTTAAAAGCTTATCCATGTAGTGTACCATTTATAAAGATAATACAAGGAGCTTTCTTAATGATAACAATACTGGACAAAGTCTTGTGTGGCGACATGTTGTAACCATTTCACACATCGCCCCATTGCAAATGGGGACCCCTGCTTTTTGCTTTCTAGGGTTTGTTTTCTAGGTCTTTTAGGGTTTTGTCTGTTAGCCTTTAGCTTTCGAGGGCCGCCAAGGGGATCACCTGGATAGCAGGTCCTGCTTGAGTGAGGTCAAGTTGATGAGTGATGAAGTCTGGAATGTCCTGATCCTGAAATTTGACTAAGTCTGGAAAACTGAAAATCCTCCAAAAACTAGATTTTGCAATATAGCTCCTGGAGGTCTGAAACCACTCTCAAACATCTTGAAAGTATATATGGAATATAACTTAACTTATACTTAAATGTTATATTCCATAAAATAGTCCTGACAGAGAGTTTAAAATTGTCAAATTTCGCTCTTGACCCTTCCAGAGGGTACAAAGCGAATTTCACTCCTGACCCTTCCAAAGGGTCCAGAGCGAAAATCTCCATAAGATATTCTAGTTTGGCCTAAACTTAGAACCAACTCATTCCCAGGCATCTTTGAGGGCAAAACACTTGTTTGGATGAAAAATGAGTAAATGAGGAATTTTGGCCAAGATTAGGAATTTCGCTCCTGACCGTTCCAGAGGGTCCAGAGCGAAATTCATCATAAACTTCATTTGCCATCTTGTTTGAGCTTGAAACCTTGTTCCTGGCCTTGAAAATGATCTAACCTTGCCCTGTGAAATGGTTTGAAACTAAAAGATTGAGCAATTTGGCTTGGAAGAGGAATTTCGCTCCTGACCCTTCCAGAGGGTCCAGAGCGAAAATCTTATTTGAGCTTATTTTTCACTGACTTTGGCTAAATTGTGATATGCAGGGTCTCTTGGAGTGAAGATTGGACATCATTCAAAGACTTGGAAGCATACAAGATGATGAATTTTGGACAAAGAAGGAAATTTCGCTCCTGACCCTTCCAAAGGGTCCAGGGCGAAAATCTCTATAGGGGACATTTCTTGCTCAGTTTGGGCGAATTGGAGTATCAAAGGCGTGATGAAAGGTAAAATGAACATGAGGAAGCCCCTAAGCCTGTTTGGAGATGAAAGAATGAAGGAGTTTTGTCCAGGAAAGGCAATTTCGCTCCTGACCCTTCTAGAGGGTCCAGAGCGAAATTCCTTCTAACCACATTTTTGGCCTTCCTTGGGCATGGGACTTTATTCCTAACATGATGAAAGATGAAAACCCACCTTGCAAAGAAGTTTCAAGTTGGAAAAATGATGATTTTTGGTCAAGAATGAAAATTTCGCTCCTGACCCTTCCAAAGGGTCCAGAGCGAATTTTCTCAAAATCACTCTTTGCTATCAAGTTTTGCTAAGGCAAGTATGGGACAAGGTAAAAATAGAAGGAATTGAGCCCAAATGAGAAAATTCGCTCCTAACCCTTCTAGAGGGTCCAGGGCGAAAATTCTTCAAACACCTATTTTCCCAGGCGAAATCAAGTGAAACTTGGGTTGAACATGCAAGGAGAAGTGTGTTTTTAGCCTTGAAGGTGAATTGAAGTTGAAAGGATAGAGGAACATGCTCAAAACTTGAAAATCGCTCCTGACCCTTCCAGAGGGTCCAGGGCGAAAATCCTAAAACCTATCTTTTCCTCCAAAATTTGAGCAAGGCCAAGCTTAGACATGGGTGTAAAATGACATTTGAATTGCCTTGAAGTTGGGTTGGATTGCTAAAGATGCAAATTTTGATGCCCAAAGGGAAATTCGCTCCTGACCCTTCCAGAGGGTCCAGGGCAAAATTTCCAAATCCTCCTATTTTCCTTGCATTTCAAGATGAGATTTTGGTTTTTATGACTTGAAGGGGAGTAAGGCAAGATGTTTTATACCATGGAAGTGATTTGAGGATGAAAGGATTGGAAAATTAGCCTAAAACCTAAAAATCGCTCCTGACCCTTCCAGAGGGTCCAGGGCGAAAATTTGAAAATCCCCTATTTTGCCTTGCAGGAGCGAACCAAGCTTGGATGGAGTGAAAGAAGAAGACCTTTGCCTAGCTTTGTAAAGTGGATTGAAGTTGATATGATGAAAGAGTAAGCCCAAGGAGGAAAAATCGCTCTTGACCCTTCCAGAGGGTCTAGGGCGAAAAACCCTAAATCCACCTTTCTCTCCAAGTTTTGAATGAGACTAAGTTTGGAATGCAATGAAAGAGCCCATTTGAGATGCCTTGAAGAGGTTTTTGAACTTTGGAAAATGAGAATTTTGAGCTCAGGAGAGAATTTTGCTCCTGACCCTTCCAAAGGGTCCAAAGCGAAATTCCCCAAAATGCAATGTTTCCTTCAAAATTTTGATGAGCTAGCCCAGTGATGGAGTTGAATGAACCCTGGAGATCGCCTTGAAGGAGTTTAATGATCAAACTAAGGTGAAATTTTGGCCTAAAATTGAAAATCGCTCCTAGCCCTTCCAGAGGGTCCAGGGCGAAATCTTGAAGAAACTTCACTAAGCCTCAAACAAACCTTGATATTCCCAAATTTCGCCAAATTTGCCAAATTCAAGACATTTGGGAGGTTGAATTAAATGCGCATTAATTGAGGCATTGGAAATTTAATAAATTAATTTTTAGGCATTGAAATAAATAAAAAATCCACCTTTGGGCCTTGTAATATATTTTTGAAATTAAAAAAAATAAAAGGTGAGCGCTCAAGAGCATTTATTTGTTTTTACAAGCAAGTCGGCCTCCTTTTAGGTGGGATTTTATCTTATTTTATTATTAAAAAACTAGGTCGGCCTCATGGTTGAGTAGGGTGAGCGCTCTATATAATGGGGGAGTATTGCTTCAAAATTCAAATCATTCATTCATCCTTCTAAGTGCGAAATTGAGGAGCAATTTGAGGAGCGAAATCCAACAGAGTGGAGGCGAAATTTTGCTAAGTGTTGGAGGCTAAAGAAGGAGAAGCTCTTTTGGAGGCTAATGGAGGCGTAATTCATCCAAAGGGAAGACCACAATTCAACCCTTGTCCAGCAAAATCGGGCCTTCTTTCTTCATTTTCCAAGGTTGTATAGTTAGGCTTTCAAAGGAGGAGGTATGAAGAATTTTTTGAAGTTCTTATTCAAGACTTATTGTAATTTCATAGCATTTTTGTAAAGTCGAAGTCTTGAAAATCCAATTTCCATTCATAATTAGTTTGAAAATGTATAATTCTTGATTTATCATGTCTTTTTCAAATTAATATCTTAAGTTATACCCTTGAAAGGTCTTAAATTTCATGCTTTAAGGTTTGATGCTCAAAGACTAACTTTAAATCTTTTGTGTAGGCACCAAATGGCGGCCCTGGAGTTGGAAGATCAACTACTTGGAGGACCCTCATCAAAGAAGATCAAGTCAGGACAAGGACGACCTCCCCAGTCTAGCATCGACAAGGATGGCCTTCTTCGGTCAAGCATCATTAGGAATAACCTCTTCCAATCCAGCATTCCAAGGCGAGGTACATCATCATCCTGCACATCAAAGACAAAAGAAGTCAGAGCAAGGGTTCGTTGAAGAAGCAGATAGTTTCAGATGAATTAATTAAAGCTAGCTTCTCAGCATCATCGAATTGGATATCTACCAAGTTGCAAGTATCAGACAAGGTGGCATCCCAGTCATCACTCCTCCAGTCGGATTGGTCCACCTCAGCATGTCCAGATTCAATGTACCTAACTCATTAAAGGTGGCACAAACTTCGATGTACCTACCCTGGCTATCCATTGGTCGAATTTTCCAGAGAAGACATGTGTCCAGTTAATACAATTATTTCATTGGTCAGAATTGAGTTTGTTGTAACAAACCCTAATTAGGGTTTTCATTGTAGAATCTTGGCCATTGATCTCAAATTGATCTTAGCCATTGAATTGTATTAAGGGCACTATATAAGCCCCGACTCTTCATTTGTAAAGGCTAATAGAGAGGGAATAGAAAGTAGGGAGTGAATAGTTAGAATAGTGAATTAGTCAGTTAATAGTATAGCAATTAGAGTAGAGTAGAGAGAGAAGGCAAGGATTGTTGCCAAGATGTTGTTGTAAAAGACTTGTAAAACTTCATTGAAGAAATGGTGAAATTTATTGGTCGATTCAACAATTTGCATGGTCTCTATACTTCTCATATTTGATTTCATGTTATTAGATGAGTGGAAGAAATGTGTTTGATTGATGGTGAAATTCGTATATCCATACTACTAGTAGTTTGTTGATTGCAGACTTGCCTTGTGTAGTCAACTGGAATCATTCAGCTTAAGCTTAACTTCAATTGTCGCTTCTTCATTGATATGCATCAGCCTGATGGTGTCTATGCCTTTAGTGATGATCTGAACATCATAAAGCTTTCCTTTGAAGATCGCACTAATCTTGTGGAGATGGTCCTGGGATGTCAAAACAAGACTTAGTTAGAATTTCATCAAAGATCATTCATTGCTCCTACATTCTTAGTATCAAAATTAGATCCTTTCCTAGCCCTCGTCCTTTTTCCTTTTTTTTCCAAATATAAGCCGGTAAAATCTTGTGATTCCAGCAAATCAGACGTTTAGGTCGTCAAGTGTAAGTCCCCTTGTGATCCCAGCAAATCACATCATACCACAGAGAGCTTATCCACACGTAGAGATCCTACAACAAAGAACCTTGAAGTCATCCTGATTGATCCTTTTCGTGACATCTTCAACATTCAGAGACTTTATTCAAGAGAGGGTAAGATACCTTTGGGTATTTTATTCTGTGTTTGGTTGTGTACAAAATACACATCAACAGGACATCACAAGGATCTAAATCTACTCCTAAGGGCAATGATATCAATAGATAATGCTTTAGTGGACAAATTCCAAATAAACCAAGCTCTTCTTCGCCAAGTTTAACTACAACTCTGCAAGAACTGGTGCAATTTTCCGAGGATGTTGAAGGATTTTCACATTGAGGAAGTGCATTTGAATACCCAACACGACGCAATCCAAATGACTATTCACAATTGAACTTAGCACAAATTTGGTGGCTTAGGATAACTTTACACTGCAACTTATAATCAACAAGATGCAAAAAGTATGAACCAAGGAAATTCATCAAACACCATTACATTCTCCATTGAAATCAAAGCACTATACCACTTCTACTCTAAGTGAGGAAGCTGAAACCTTGCAAGTTTTGAAAAACAACTTAAGTGGACACCATCAGAGAACAATGTTTCATTGTTATTATTGCAACAATTTTATACAGATCTCCATGCTTTACAAATGAAGGGGTCACCCCATTATATTGGCCCAAAGCCATGATCACATGCAAAACCCTAATTAGGGTTTGCCCTAAAAGATTCCTACACATGATGCAACAAGGTGGGAATATTCATTAAATACCCATTATGCCCACATACAATTAATTCATGCATGCCCAAAATGGCGTCCACTTGTGCATTAAATGTACCATTTTCCATCAAATCTGCCCAATACATCATAAATGCAATAAATATTTGTTGATGTGTTTTTCATGCACATGTGAACACAAAATAAAATACCAAGGTATCTTATCCTCTCTTGAACAAAGTTTCCTCGAATGCTGAAGATTTCGCCTAAGGATCATTCGAGAAGACTCCAAGGTTCTTATATTTAGGGTCTCTACGTTTGGATAAGCTCGTGGTATGATGTGATTATGTTGGAATCACAAGGGGACTTGCATTTGACTGCCTGAGCATTTAATTTGTTGGAACTTGAATCCTATCTGCTAGCTGGAAGATAAAGAAATGGCAAAAGATACAGGGTTTGGAGCATTTAATTTAAGACCTAGAATGCAAGAAGATGGATAAACGACTAGGTGGAGTCCTACTGGTTTGCGTCTCACCATCAGGTTGAACAATCCGACACCAACTCAGTGCGATCTTCTAAGGGAATTTTAAGATGTTCAAATCGTTACACCATCGGACACTGATCACCATTCAAGTTAATGTATGAACAATAGACGCGTAACGACTCGAGATTAAACTCATTCATGCCAGTTGACCACACAAGGCGCAGTTACAATCAGCAAGAGGCTACGGTTTGGACTAGGCGGACTCCACGCGAGTGCATTCAACAATTTTTATCCATTCAATCTAATTATCTACCATCTAAAATTGAAGATTCAACAAGAAACCATGCATATTGCAAGAAAGAACACATTTCACCTTAACTTCAATGAAAATAGAGTTCATTTACAATTTAGGCAACAATATCTTGCCTTCTCCTCCTAATCTACTCTAATTGTTATTCTAACCTCTATTAACCAACTATTAACTATTAACCTTTACAAGTGAAGAGCCAGGGCTTTATATAGAGCGCCCTTTACAAACAGATAGCTCTGATTGACTTAGAATCAATGGCTAGGATTAAAGGATAGAAACCCTAATTAGGGTTTGTTATAACAAACTTCCTTAGCCAATGAGATAATTACATTTAATATTTGAGAACCAATAGGTAGGAAACATGGGTAGGTACACCGAAGTTTGTGCCGTCCCCGATGAGTCAGGTACATTGAATCTGGACATGCTGAGGTGGACCAATCCGACTGGAGGAAAAGTGATTGGGATGCCACCTTGTTTGACGTTTGTATCTTGGTTGATCCTCCTTTGTCCTTGATGCGAAGAATGATGTACCTCCTTGATCTTCTATGTGCTTGATGAGGCCTCCTTACTGTCAAGTCTTCCTTCTCTGGTAGCATACCTTGCCTTGAAGAGCTTGTAAGGTCTTCCTTCTCTGTCATTAAGTGGATCCTTTGTGTGGTAGAATGAAATCTTGAGGCTAACTTGCAACTCCTCGAACACTTGAAGTCTTCCAACGCTTCAAAACACATTGAGTCCTCCTTTATGCCCCTGGAACGTCCTCGATGGTGATGGGCTTAGAATAGGTCGTCCTTGTCCTGGCCTGGTCTTCTTTCATCTGCAAAACAAACCAAAAGGTGATTAAAGACACATAATAAATTCATTCAACATAGCATTTTCTACCTTAAAACATCAACAAGAAGACATCAAAATGAAGTTCGCTCAAAATCCTCTCCAGGGATAGGCCCTATAAGAATTTCGCTTAGGAGCCTTTGGAAGGGTCAGGAACAAATTTTGACAAAGTTGCTCAATCAGACCTCATTCTCAACATTACCTCACCAAGATTAAGTCATTAACCTCCAAAATTGCCAAGGAATAGGTTTTGCTCAAGGACCTATGCAAAATATTAGACCACTTAGGAATTTTGCTCTGGACCCTTTGGAAGGGTTAGGAGCGAAATTTGCATTCTTGGCTCAAATTCTTCTCACTTTGTGACCATACTCGCTCAGATGCATGTCTAAGGATGCCCTCAATCTCAACCAATACCAAGTTTGATGCAAAATGGAGTTTTGAAGGATTTCGCTCTGAACCCTTTGGAAGGGTCAGGAGTGAAATTCTTGAATTAGGCTCAAATTCTATCATTTCTTCACTCCAAAATGCCTCCAAGACAAGCATATGCTAGCCTTCTATCCACCAAAGCCTAGGAATCCACCACTTGACCTTCATCATGAGCAAATTAGGTGAAATTGAGAATTTCGCTTTGAACCCTTTGGAAGGGTTAGGAGCGAAATTCTTGACTTGCTTGTTTTCCTTCACCTAGTTTCACTCTCCATACCTTTGACTCTCCCTTTTGGATCCCCCTTTCACGAAGACAAGACTTGTTTGACCTCAAAAAGGCCTGAAAGGAGAATTTCGCTAAAAACCATGGCCAAGGACATGACCTTTGGAGAATTTCGCTGTGGACCCTTTGGAAGGGTCAGGAGCAAAGTCCTAGTTTAAGCTCAAAATCTTGATCATTGGTGGCCACAATCATTTCAAAGGCATGCCTAGGGGTCCTTCCAAGCTCAATATACCTTGATCCACACTTAGCTTGACACAAAAATGGAAGAAAAAGAGGGATTTTGGGAATTTCGCTCTGGACCCTTTGGAAGGGTCAGGAGCGAAATTCAAGATTGAGGCTTGATTCTTCATTCCCTTCGCCCTCATTCACTTCCTAAGGCAAAACATGTTGATTTACTTCCAAATACTCCCAAGGAACTAAGATCTTGGTCCAAACAAGGAAGAAATGGGTGTGTTCTTGGAATTTCGCTTTGGACCCTTTGAAAGGGTCAGGAGCGAACTTCTTGACTAAGGTTGATTATACTCTCCATTGCTTCTCTTTGCCTTCAAGCTTGATCAAACTCACTTCTCCTCATAATAATCAAATCCATCTGCCATCCTTTTAGCTCAAAACAAGTTCGTTTTCATCATTTTAGGCAAGATAGGGGGTCAAACTAAGGATTTCGCTCTGGACCCTTTGGAAGGGTTAGGAGCGAAATTCTCCTTTTGGGTTGATTTCTACCTCTTCATTGCCTCAAACCTCTTCTCAAAGGCAAATATGTATCAAAGCCTTGTCAACCATGCCTCAAAAATCCAAAACTTGGCCATATCAAAGAGCAAAATAGAGGAAAAGTGAATTTCGCTCTAGACCCTTTGGAAGGGTCAAGAGTGAAATTCTCATTTTAGGCTCATTTTCACCTTTTTCCTCCCTTCTTTGGCTTGGATATAACTTATTAGGCCTCTCCTGATCATCCTCTAGTCCAAGTTAGCATTCACTTCAAGGTTTTTTGAAGAAAAAAAAAGGGTCTCATATGAATTTCGCTCTGAACCCTTTGGAAGGGTCAGGAGCGAAATTCTTGTCTTTGTCAAAAATCCTCCATTCATTCACATTCCATTACTACAAAATGCAAAGACACATCATTTTCCTTCCAAATACGCCCAAGGAACAAGGTTGGTAGTCTAAACAAGGAAGCAAATGAGGCTTATGAAGAATTTTGCTCTGAACCCTTTGAAAGAGTCAGGAGCCAAATTCACAATCTTGGAGAAAATCCTCACTTTTTAATGCTTTCAATCACTTCCTAAGGCAAGAACATATCAATCTACCCCCACCATGTCCAAGGAACAAGATTTTCAGTGCAAACTAGGAAGAAAAATGTGTCTTCTAAGAATTTCGCTATGGACCCTTTGGAAGGGTCAGGAGCGAAATTCACAATCTTGCTTGATTTCACACCTCTTTCATCTAATCCATCTTTAAACTTGATCAAATTTGCCTCTACTTACCACCATCAAGTCCACTTGCCATCCACTTGGCTCCAAAAATCTTCATTTTCAATGCCTTAGGCCAAAATTGAGGGTCAAATGAGGATTTCGCTCTGGACCCTTTGGAAGGGTCAGGAGCGAAATCCTAGTTTCAAGCTAATCTTTCACCTCGTTTCTCCTTTTCATATCTTGGACACACTTTGTTAGGCTTCCTTCCATCATGATCATGCAAATTTGCTCTTCAAGTTGACATATAGCTCAAGGTTTTGCAAAAAAAAAAGGGTTTTACATGAATTTCGCTCTAGACCCTTTGGAAGGGTCAGGAGCAAAATTCCTCCTTATGCTCAAATCCTGACTTCATTTTCATATTTCTTCACTCCAAATAAGTGTTTTGCCCTCAATAATGCCTGGGAATGAGTTAGTTCTAAGTTTGGATCAAAGTAGAATGCCCTATAGAGGAATTCGCTCTGGACCCTTTGGAAGGGTCAGGAGCGAAATTGAAATTCGCTCTGGACCCTTTGGAAGGGTCAGGAGCGAAATTGAAATTCGCTTTGGTCCCTTTGGAAGGGTCAGGAGCAAAATTTGACATTTTGGTCTCTCCGTCAGGATTCATATATGGAATATAACATTTAAGTATAAGAACTTATACTTTAAGTTATATTCCATATATATTGTCAAAATGTTTGAGAGTGGTCTCGGACCTCCAGGAGTTATAATGCAAAATCTAGTTTTTGGAGGATTCTTCAATTTTCCAGACAGTCAAATTTTAGGATCAAGATGACATTCCAGATAGCCAAATCTCAAGACATTTGAAGATCAGGATGACATTCCAGACTTCATCACTCACCAATTTGACCTAACTCAGACCTTCAAAGATGATATTCACTCACCAAGCTTCATTGACCTCCCGAAACTCAAACAAGACACTATTAGCAACAAGAGAAAAACTAGGCCTAAGGGAGACTTTCAAAGAAACCCTAACCTGGAGCACCTGCTGACTCCCCCTGGCTCAAGCAGAGCTTGCCATCCTAGTGATCCCCCTGGCGACACTCAAAATGCAAAGGCTAATAGACAAAACCCTAAAAACCTAGTAAGCAAACCCCAGAAAGCAAAAAAAGTAGGGGTCTCCATTTGCAATGGGGCGATGTGTGAATACGTCACAACAATATTCCTCCATTCAAAATCGCCCATGATGCCATAAATGCACCATCATCTCCTGAATGTGACGACTACATGCAAAAGATGCTCCACCACCTTGCCATGCATTGACTCAGTCGCCATTTGGTCAAATATTCCGACAATGAATGTGCCACCATGCTGCCATGCGTTCAATAGATTCATGCCACACAAATAGACATTGCCGTCATTTATAATTTTCCTGGTTGTGCTTCATTAATATGGAATATCCGATTTGCATGTCGCCATCTCATCCTTTACTAGAATCTTTCCATTTTGGGCTCACAAAAGACATTTTGGAATATTTTCCTACCTTGGAAGAATTTTAACAATCTTTTTCCACTTCTGAACCTGATTCTTGTACGTTCGAAATTTAGGAGAGAGAAAATTCTTGAAGAGAGAATTTTGTCCTTAAGGAAAATTTCTGTGCAGACTTTGTCCTGGAGGAAGATTTTCCTGACCGCTGACCATTTTCCATGTTCAAGGAATTTTGTCAACCTGAGTCTTGGAGAGAGAAAATCTAGCCAATTTTCTTTGTGCCTTGAAATTCTTCACCTTGGGCACATTTCTTCCCTGAGGAAGGAACTTCTTCATAGCTTAGCCAAATTTCACATTTTCCAAGAATTTTGTCCAGAAGGAAGGAATTTCCAACACTTTGTAAATTTTTAACTTTCCTAGAATTCTGTCTTGGAGGAAGGAATTTCCAACACTTAGTCAATTTTTCACTTTCCTGGAATTTCTTTATCTTGGGTGTAATTTTCTCCTTGGGAAGAAATTCTTTGAATTCTTTTCTTTTTGAACCTTGATTTTCACGTCCTGCTTCCAACCTTAGGCACATTTCGGAATTGGAGAAGAAATTTTGGAAATTTGTTCCTTGAGGAAGGAATCTTTTTGTGCCTTTTGAGTTCATCTTGTTCCAGGGAATCTTTTTCATCAATTTGTCACATTTCCTATTTTTTAGGAATTTTTCCAATTTTGAGCTTTGGGGTCCAGGAAAGAGAAACTTCTCTCATGAATCCAAATCTGATTTTTTTTTGAAATTCGGATGATTTTTGATGCCCAAAAATGGATTCTTTTAAATTTTTCTTGGGGGGAATTTTCTTTTCCAGTCTATCCTTAACTTACATTTTCCTTGATCCCCTCCACCTAGCGCACCCAATTGAACTTGGGGTGCTATTTCCACTGCATGGAGGAATTTCACTTTTGAATGCATTTCCTTGATGCCTTAGGATTCAATCTTCTTTCCTTGTCCTGGGCATGAACTTGGTGTCCTAGAGGAATTTGATCCCTTGATAACTTTCCCTAGCACCTTCCATTTCTTGCGCTTCCCTTTGCATTTGGGTGCCAAATCACTAGGCTGAAGGAATTTTTGGGGTGGAGGAAAAGTCCTCCACCACCCCATTTCAGCTCCCAACTCCATGCTAGAGCGCCAAAACCACTAGGTGAAGGAAAAATTGCCATGGAGGAAAATGGCCTTATTTTAGTGGCCTCATTTTAGCGGTCACCTAGTTTTGGCATGATTTCATTGCCTGAGAAATTCTTGCTTGGTTTTCCATCCAGACCTAGTCATTTTTCAATTGTTTTCGGATCAGGATGCCATTTTGGAATTGAAGAGATTTTCCACCCGACTTAGAGGATTTTCCATGCTTTCCACTTCTAAATGGGAGTTCCATACTTAGCCATTTTTTGATCAGTGGCTTGCCTTTTCAAACTTTCCAGATTTAGACAATTCTTTAGGGTTGTTCAGTCTTCAATGTCTGTTTGTGAAGGACCTGCCAAAAATAGACTTTCCCAAAATAGTAAGTGTTTCAAAATATTAGGATTAGGGCAAAATAGGACACAGAGACACTAAAAATACAAACTTGCTAAAAAGAGAAATTGCGAAAAATAGTAAGTTTGATTTTTGGCAAAATTAGACCAATTCGGAAGGTAATGAAATCCCTAAAAAATAGGAACTTTCTATAGAAAGTTGCTTGGAATTCACTCAAATTTCACTGGCAGGTTCCTTAAAGGGTCCTGATTCCAATGCAACGTTCATTTTTTCCAAAACCCCAAAGGAAAGGCCTCAAATCCAAGTCTGAAGGACGAAACCCTAAAACACACAAAACAGGCTCCAGACTTGGCCAAATTTACTCAGACGAGTTGTAGACTTGATCAAATTGACCCCCAAACATTTGCAAACTAAGGAGACTAACGAGATTGCCGTGAAAAGACCCAAAAACCAAAACCAAAAGACCGAGAGGGCCTAAAAAGTAGGGGGTCCCCATTTACAATGGGGCGATGTGTGAAAATTTCACAAGTCTTTTGCTATCAATTTTTGATGGCCTCCTTTAATAATAACACATTGAAATTGGTGCCTCAAACTTTCAATGTCAATGGTCAAAGCATTTACCAATGCATTGCAATGTGGGATGCTAGTCACATCAAATGGTATATTATTATAGTGCCAAAAGTTTGCAGCTTCTACCCTTGCCCCATTTTATGTAGTAGCCAAAGTTAAAGCTGTGCACTTGGAAACATTGTGATGAATGAAGAGTCTAGGTGGGAAAATAGTATGGCGTGAACTATATGTTGAGACTCGATGACTTGTGGCAAGGACTTGTAAAACTAAATTCTAATCAAGATCAGTGAGTTTGGTCTGTAGATTATTAGACTTGATTGGGTTTGATGTTTGAGACTCGACCATAGTATTGAGACTCAACTAGCCTTGGTGAGAACTTGCGAATCTGAGTCGTACGGTCAAGGCTCATAGACTCGACTAAGTCCAACAGTCGAGTCTTGTGTCCTATCAAGCTCAACAAGTTTGTGATTGAGATTCACTGATTAATCTAGTGCAAGTCTTTGATTGATTTTACGGAGAAAAAAAAAAATCAACTTGAATTTATAAAAAAAATATTAAAACATATTTTCATGTAATATATATTTTTAACTTGTTGACATTTGCTAAGTTTGGCTGGAGTTTTTCTTTATGTTTGAGTCCGAGACAAAATAGCTTGCCAAGTTTGTGTCATAACGATATTGCTTGAACTCTCTTTAGTGTGAGTGTAGAAACATTGAATCGCGAAGCCAGTAAAAGAGATTCCCGATGAATTGAGGGTGGCCATGGAAATCATTTTTAATGCAACCGCTTCCCTTTTCCTGTTCCTTTCACTTCTCTTCCTTCATAGCTAGAAAGTAGGGCATTCATTTCTTATTGCACTTCTTCCTCTAATCAGCCACTTAATTTGATATCTTGTCCAACAATTTGAACAAGGTGATATTTCAGGTTATTGACACTTCCTTTCATGTTAAACTCACAAAAGTGGTCACTATGAATGGAAATCTAAAATGTCAATCATCGCGAGAAGGAAGGAATATGTAGAATAACAATGGGTACAAAGGTTTGACAAATGCAATTGGGCTTATGGGTTGTGATGTTTGTCTGTATCTCCTGGTTTTCTTTTTTCACATTGAGTCCTTAAGTTTTCTCTATTGGAATACGTTGGCTGGTTTGTTTAGGGTTCAAGATTTCATGAGAGATCATCAATTGGAGAATGAACTTATTAGTTTGAGTCCTAGTAGTTTTGACACCATTCAAGAATTTTCAGGAAGTTTGAATCATTGAAATTGTAGTTAAAACGTGGAATTGGGAAAGAAAACACCTATTTGATTCCTAGTAGTATTCTTTCTAAACTTTGCTTCAGACTATTCAATTTTTGTTCGGCCTTCTATGCCATGACAGTTGCCTTAGGAGCTTAGCTCATTATGCCATCTCTAGATTGGATAAAGGATAAGAAGCATAAAGGATCAGAAATCTGTCAATTCTAAAGCAATATTTAAGATTTCTTCTTCAAAAGGCTACATGCTTAAGAAAGAGAAGGTCAAATGTTCCTATTGCAAAACGTTTGATCATGATGAACAAAAGTGTTTGAAGATACAGATTTATCACTTGTCATGTCCCCTCCTTGATCGTTATATATATATATATATCCTAAATGAAACAATTATTATAAATTAATACAATAAATTATTATAAATTAATACAATAAATTATTATTTGAATTTTTTTAATTTATTAAATATTATTATGTCATGTCCCCACCATGGACACTAGACTGAAACAGTAAACCAATGTGATGTCCCAGTTTGATGCAATGATTGAACATAAGGATAGACAGTATGCATCCATTAATCCCATACATATTTTTGATGATGGCTTGATTATATCAATCACGATGTGTTCTACAAATCGATAAAGTAAGATCATTGAGTAAGGTGATGTGGCTGAGAAGAGTAAGAGCAATCTATATTACATCGGGCACTTGGTCCCATATTAATATATTTAGCCATTTTTAATATGAACAGAAAGAATACAAGACTCTGAGCTGTCAAGATCAGACGTTTGGTAATAAGGGAGCTGCAATAAAGAAATTAATTATTAGGACGATTAGCCTGAAGCTAATTCATTACCTCAGATCAACTAAGGCATACGATGAAGGTGATTGACAGGTAAAGTGATTACCTACATTCAGCTTAGAGCACGTGCCATAGGGAAGAATTAATAATTATCGGATGATTAATACATACAAAGATATGAAGAAAAGAATGATTAAGCAATGCCTACTCAAAGGCTACGATTTGTCTCCAAAGGATGCGATTACCAAGACCAAGCATAACGGTTAAAGGATATCGATTCACTGCCTATGAAGATAAAGATACTAAGGCATGGATCAGGCCTGAAGAAAGATGACAATTAAATTACGGAAGGGTGTGGTTTGAATAATAAGACGATTTCTCAAAGAGGTGTGATTACAGCAAACGGTTATTAGTTAAGGCAAGGGATAACTTATGGGGGGTAGTTAATTAAGGCTCAAATAATTGCAGCGATTTATAAACATATGGTTAAATGGAAATAACAAGACATCTTAAGTGAAAGGGTGAAATTAACAAAGGAGTGTGTCCATTGTTGAGGAGATCCTTTAAGGCTGTGACTTTATGAAAGGACACGACCCCTCATTCCAATGGAGAGATATTCATACAATAATCTGACCACTCCCAGGAGGATGGGGGGATTGAGACGGATAGTATATGAGATATTAGTATTCAGCAAGATCATTCAGATCAGACCAGAACTGTTCATTAAGTTACAGGCAGTAACATCCTTGTTCTTGGTGGTACCCACAGGGATGTGCTTAATACGTATGCTTAATACATGATATCTAGTAATGTTTTTTATGCAGAATTTAATAGTAATATTAATATAGACTGCAACACATATGACAGTCATTCTTGATTTCATATAAAGTGGCAGACCATGTCAGATCTGTCTGTCCTTACAGCCACTAATATAATTGATGTTTTTTTAGGCAGTGGTGGTATTATTAATTTATATAAGAGGTAATTAATAAATAGGTTACTAATAAATATATAAACGATTTATAATATAATTTATAATTCATTTATTTGTTTATTTATATGTTCAAATCAGAATAAGGATTATATATATATATGTATGTATACATAATGTCTAAGTCAGACAAATAAAAATATTAGGTTTGGTTCATGTTAAGATGGAATTGCTTCCTAATCAATCTAGTTTAAGTCATAAGTATATGGGAATAGATTAATTATGGTTAAAACAGGCCTAAAATTAGTAGGGGACATTACATCACTTAATGCATTAAAGAAAATAATATCATTATTGTTCTTAAGTCAGTAAAATAGAGTTTTTCATATGAGGGGTCTTCTAGGGCAAAAGGAAATGCAAGAGAAAAGGGAAGGGCAAAATCCTTTTAGTAGTTGCATTTCCACCGTCCACTTGGGTACTTGATTTGGGTCAGGTGCTTCCACCACTTGGCTTCATCTTATGATGATTTCACATCTTTGGAGCCTTGTACTACACCGTCTATTTTGATGGGTGATGGCACTCATTTTGAGGTGTGTGAGAGGGTTTGTTGATGTTGGTAGCAAGATATTTTAGGTGTTGTTTGTCCCCTCATTGTCAAGAAATCTCCTGTCAGTTTATTAGATCACTTTCATTGGTTCAAGCAAGCAAGTTGAGTTCACTCTTGATTTACTGGTTGTTAGTGACGTACATAGTAGTTCTATAGTTGCAATGGAGAGGGCAAATCATTAGTCTTGATTATGTCTTTTCTCACTTTGTTCGTGATCCTCTTTTGATTGTTCTACTCCCTCAATCTGTTGACCATCTTAACTACCACTACGTAGTAGCTTAGCCTTCCACGTCATGGTACAAGATTGCCTTCTATTTCCTTTTCAAATAGTCTTTGCCAAGGGCACATTCTTGGTAAGTATGTTGAAGAAATGTCTGAGAGAGGCAAGGCATGGAGACTTCACAAATTTTGGAGTTAGCTCATTGTGACTTGTCTAGTTCATTTTCCATCCTTACTTTAGCAGGTATAGGTATGTTTTGACCTTCATTGATGACCTTTTCAGGTATACTTTCTTCAACATAATCTTGGGTTGAGTATTTTTAGGACTAGAAATCTTTTGCAGAGAAACAGTTAGGGAAAGTCATTTGGGTTTTGCACATGGACAATGGTGGTGTATATGTTAGCCATTGTTTAGAGCAGTTTTGCACTTGAAAGGGGATTGATTTGTAGTGCATAGTTCCATATAATCGTCAACATAATGGTGTGGTAGAATGCAAGAATAGGTCTTGAAGGAAATGGCTAATTGTGTGAGACACTCCAGATCTTTTGCACTTTAGTATTGCACAGAGGCCATTAATTGTTCTTGTTATATTTTGAAGCACATTCCTCATCAAGCCTTGAAGGGAGTTAGTTCTTTTGAAGCTTGCAGTGGTTGGAAATCCATAGTTAAGCACTTTAAGGTTATTGGTCCTTTTGCATGGGCCCACTTTCCTATATAGAAATGTAAGACCACAGATCCACATATAAGGCCTTATATTTTTGTAGGTAATGCAGATTGTGTGGAGGGTTATTGCCTTTACCCTACTAAACATGAGTTGTTCATTGAGAGAAGTGTTCATTTTGAAAAGAGCTCTTCAATTACCACCCTTGAAGCCTTTCATAATTCATGTTTACATTTAATTCGATGGGCATTGATGAAATCTCTTAGGAATTAGAGCCACCTAGGCAAACTCTTGATGATATGGATTCTTCTTTCTCCACTTTAGATATTGAGAGTGATGATGAGGATTCACCTCATCCCTCTCCTAGTCATCATTTAAAGACAAGGAAAATCTCATTTAGATTCAACTATAGGTCCACTTTGGGTTCTATAGACCTTGTAGGTTGTAGGTGATTGTGTTGGGGATCCATCAAACACTAGGAGGATGTATTTGTAGTTTCAAGGACTTCCACATGTTTTCATTTCTTTTGCCTCTAATCCAGTATCTTTCTAGGAGGCATTTGACATTTCTGAGTGGGATGTAACCATGCAAGAGGAGTACTGCTCTTTGGTTAAGAACCACACTTAGGACTTTGTCCACTTTCCTAAGGGAAGGAAGCTTGTTCAATGGATAAGTTCAAAGCATTGTTTGACTCACACTTGTTATCATTGTAGCATAACACTAGGGGGTTCACTAGATAGACCATGAGGGGGATCTATTTGTGGTAGCTTCTATCTCTCTCTCTCTTTGGGGGGCTTCTTTTCTTTGGTGGGGATCTATTTGTGGTAGCTTCTATCTCTCTCTCTCTTTGGGGGGCTTCTTTTCTTTGGTGGGGATCTATTTGTACCAGAGTTACAGGACTCTGCAAGTCTGGCCCAAACTCTGTGAGTCCAGAGGCGGGTCGACTCTGCAGAGTCCAGTGGACCCTGGACTCAGACTTGGCCGAGTCTGCCGAGTCTGGAATCATGTACAAGCTACAGTAATGTCCTCTTGTAACTTTTTTCATGAGTGTTTGATAGGTTTTTGAAAAAGGTATTTTCAGGACTCCATAACGTTATTTCCAGCCATGTCAATGTTGAAGAAGTGGAATAGAAATCTTATGAACTAGTTGAATTCCTTTATGTAAGAAATTGTAGTGCAACATCGGAACACATGATTGATTGGTTAATCTCACAAGTCAGGCCTGATTGTAGACAAAGAGTTTGTGAAGGAGAAAAGAGATGTTACGACTTTTAATGGGACCATTAGTATCAAAGTGACAGGCATATTGCATAGATGGTGTGTGGAATGGAATCTAAACTGTCTTATTAAGAATCAAATTGACATTCATCCCTCCAAAATGATTTTTTTTTTAAAGAAAAGAGTCAAACTGGAAACATTAGAAAGCATAGACCAAATATAGAGTAGAATTTTTTCTTCTAGATTTGTGCTCAGCTTTGTCAAGAAGTAAACTACATTGTGTGATATATGTGCCATTCCACACAATGATGCAACGATTTTATACATTGTATTCTACCACACAAAATACTAACTATAAGAGAATACATGAATGAATCATAAAAAGGCATATGGGAAGTGAAACAAGTTTTAAATCCTTAAACTTTGAATTTCTTGGGTTTTTCAATTTGCCAAGTCTTGGCCGAGTTTTTGCCGAGTCTGGGTGCCGAGTTCGAGTCAAAAATCAGCTTGCCGAGTCCAAGCTGAGTCAGAGTCTTGTAACTATGATTTGTACATGGGTACCCCATTAGGTTTCATTTGCTGAGATCCATCTTTTCATCCACTGAATTTTCGCTTGATGGGGTTCCTTGGTTACTATGTATTTTCCTACATGTTTACTTTAGCTTGCTTAGTTGTTGTGTGTGGGTCATGATAAAGTTAGATGGCATCTTCCATGAGTGTAACTCCTACCTATTTTTGGTAGGTGGAGTTACTTTTCTCATTGGTTGGTTTTGTCTCCCTTCTTTTCTATATATGTATTCACTCTTCTAGATTTTTATTCATTCATGCTATTGTGAGCATTCTTTATGCTATTTTGCCTATTGTAGGTATTGTCTTTTGAGAAATTTCTACATATCTCTCGTATTGTTAGAAACAAACTCTGTTATGCTACTTTGATTTTTTAATCATCTATTTTAACAGTTTTATTATATCTACTCTTTGCACTCGGTTTGGGGTTAATCTCTGTTTTACAGTTTCTAACATGCATTGTATCTTGTGTTATTCATTTAGAATATTGAGATTTCTTTGAATATGTAGACACCTTTTGAACTGTAGAAAGTGGCCATAATGACAAGATTTAGAGATCTCTAAAATCAATTGGAATCTTGCAATTTGCAAATTACAAATCATAAAGTAGTCATAGAAATAAAGACATTACAATCTTGGGGTAATTTTGAGTCTAATTTATGATCAATTTAGTCAGCTTTGGTGGATTTTAATCTTGCCAATATGTCTACAGTGTAGATCCATAGATGTTCATGTATCTCAACCCATGTATAGGTATCTTATATATAAAATTTGTCTATTGGAAATTGAAGAGATCAGAGTAAGCAGTTTGATATACAGGAGTCCATTGTCCTACTCATTTTGCAGGGTACATGTTAACTTTGATACTCGTTTGCTTGTTGATGGTGCCACAATATTTATATTCAGTGAATATACACTGCACTTTTAATTTGTTTTCGTATTTAAGTAAAGGCATAACTGTTTCTTGATTTGTCAAACTTTTTTGGACAATACTTACAGAATAGTTTTTTCATTTTTTATTCTTTCCATGGGATGTCTTAGGATATTTAGTGACTTGAGATTCTGGCTTTTGTAGCTGCATTCTTGCAGAAGTCAGACACATATTACCTTTTAGATATTAATGTGAATGCAATTAAACATATATAAAGAGTCCTGCCCAAGATTGAGGAATTTAATCTCATTGTATTTTCCATTTCACAAAAGTGTGATATTTATAAAGCTGAATTATTCGTTTTTCTTCTCTAGCTGGACATGCGTAATTTCCTAAATACACCCAGTGGGCTACCTAAACCAGAATTATCAGCAAATGGGGGAGTTGATGCTGAACCGCCTGCTACTCCATTGGGTGGACGTACGGTATGGTCACTTTTTGTTGTCTTTGTCTTCCAGGTTTAGAGTGTGGTTATGGTTCAAAGGCCTTTTTTTTGTGTTTTGGCTTTAATATGCTATGCCCCTTGTAGATGTATAGTGATTTTTATGCCATGAATGTTTCTTGATGACCTAAAACGGTGCTTGATCCAGGATGTCTTTGATCTCCCATTCCATATGGCCAGAGATCAAATTGAACAAAGTTTGCGAACAAAAATGGCTTCGATAAAGGTATAGCATGCTAGCTTGGATATATTGTAAATGCTTATGTGTCATAGCATGATAGTTGAAGTAAATCAATTTTTTTTTTTAATCCCACAAACTTTATGGTCATAATATGGTTACTACAAATGATAAGAACAATCAATCTTGGCTTCCTTGATGCTGCTATAATTGTACATTCTGTTATAATAAAGGAACGCATGCTTCAATTACAAGAAGCACAAAAGGGAGCCCAAGTCACTTGTGAAGCTAGCGAACGTGAGCTAGAGTTGGAAGCACAACTTGTTGAAGCCCGCAGTATCATTCAAGAACAGGTATCAGCTTTATGATCTTCTGCACTTGTATGATCCAGTGCCATTTTGTTTTTTCTTCATTTATATATGTGTTGTTTTTTTCCTAAGCATGGCTTGGAGTTTTTATGAACTGACAATTACTTTCATGCTTTTTTCCTTTTTTGAGTTACTTTTGTTCTTAAATAAACTTTCATAATGTTTTAATTCTTCATCCAATAATTGTTAGAATGTGGAAAATCTGTATCAGTGGACCTTTTTGAGTTACCAACACTTGTAGTATACAATGTGTTATGTGGAGTGCACCATAGGGATGTGTCCCTTGGGGTCTGAGGTTGTCCTAAACATCCCATGACAAGATGGGGACAAAATATCCCTCTACTATTTGCTGACAAAAATGCGTATGTCCCTGTCAGATTGGAACACCCTGTTTCTAGAGAAATGTCTGAGGATGGCAAGGAGCGATTGTAAGCATGTCCCTCATCCATCTTGGCATCCCTGAACACAATACACAAAAAGTTAAAATAACAACAAAAAAACTAAAATAACCCTAATAGTTAATAATTTAATAGTAATACTAGAAGGGGGTTAATCAAGCTGCTCCCCTTAACAGAACCCTTAACCGTAAGATTTGTATTTTGCTGTCTTTGCAGTTCTGAGTTTTATTGTTTACTTCAGCATCTTGTATATAAAATTGTCAATTAAGTTATCAATGCGTTTTAATCATTGATCATATGGCATAATGTTACAACTTACCCTGTTAATCAATTTTTCATCATGGAATCTGGATCAAGTTTTTTCTTTGATTGATAAAATGAGGGTTGCGATTATGGTTCTCTCACCGAAAAAATGGCCATAACTAGCAAGAGCTAAAATTCAAATAGCTGAGACAGAATTCAACTAAAATCGGGATATTCCAAAATCATTAATAGTTTATTTCTAGTTTTTACATATATACATTGCATGCTATACAAATTCCCAGATTTTTGCGCTACTGATAACTAGCATTCAACTATTGCAAAATGGTGTTCATTTGAATCACCATTCCATGCATGTCGATTACCAACAACCAAGCAAAATATCCCAAAATTGATCTGGATATTTTAAAATTTAAAGCCCACCTGCTCCACTGTGCTTGACACAAGAAGCAAAAAATACTTTCCTAAGACACCTCAAAACACACAAAATTAGTGTACTTGATTTGGATGAATGTAATCACACGTGGACTAGCAGGAGACTATGGGGTATTACCCAACCATGTAACATTGGAAAGCCTCAATTTGATCCAAGACTATGCATCTTCTATATATTGCATCCTTTTGACAGACCGGGAGACTATGGGGTATTACCCAACCATGTAACATTGGAAAGCCTCAATTTGATCCAAGACTATGCATCTTCTATATATTGCATCCTTTTGACAGACCGAAAATCAAGCACTTGGTTAGCTCAGGCAGGGTCACTTTGCATGCCACCCAAGAATACCATCATTGTGCATTATTCACAGCAGATGGATGCACTTAGCATAATCTTTGCAGAAATATTTCAGCTTTTCCTGTTGCTCAAAGATGAGCAAAATTTTGTGGTGTAGTATCAGAATTTCCTGTGTTGTTCTTGCCTCATGCTTAGGTTCCAATTCCACCTTCCCTTGCATAGGTTTTGCATTCAAGAATCCCTAGGGAGTCCAAACTCCATCACCATGACCTGCTCAAGATTTCCATTGCACACTTAGCATTAACTAACCATTGCCACTTGTTTGACCTGGAAATTATTCTCAATGGAAGCCTTGGTATGTTTTAACACCTATATTCATTGTGCAGGGATCACCAAGGACACACTGAAACATGCCAAGAGTGTTACTGCACAGGTGCCTTTGAGCCATCAGTCAGACTGCCACAAGGAAAGCTCTCTGCCATTTCCAGATGCCAAAATAGCTGCAACCTCTGAAAACCTCTCAAGAAGAAAACCGAATAGAGCCTGCATAGAGAGTGTAGTTAACAATGGGGAGGTTTTTAAAAACAGTGGCAGAGCAGAAAGATTAGTTTGGAGGAAGAGTAGAGCTTGCCAAGCTCAGAGATAATTATCCTTACAAATTTACATTATAGAATAGACCTTTTGTCCCAATCACTTTAATTAAAGCTTCCTCAAGAATCATCTGACACCATCCTCTTTTACAGTAAAACATTTGGAACAAGTTATCAATATTACTAAAATAAATTTCAGCTTGTTTTTAGTTGAGATATTAATTTATATAATATTTTAAATTGCTGATTTTTTTTTTAATAGTCACTCCCTAGCTGTGCCTGAAACTCGGGGAAAGTTTTGCCATCCTTCAAACTGAATTCCAGTGTCGCTGAAGCTAAAAGAAACACAGGTTGTGTGTAACTTGCATAGTTGAAACTTGATCATGCATCGTGTAAGTGTAAATTATATTAACTTGTGCCACATGGGTTAGGTCTTACTACCCATAAGTTCGTATTTTATATCTTGAATGGTGTGTAGAGAAAAGCTACGTCTCTCATTATCTTGAGTAGAAAAGATATCCATGTTTTCTCTTATTTCTTTATGCCCTAGATTGAGTGATATCCTTTTTGTGTCTTTAGATGCCACTGACATATTGGTGTTCTCATTTATGCTTGTGGAGCATATTCCTTGATAGATCACGGACTTCTCTGAGTAATCTAAGAATAATAGCTCTTAGTACCATATGCATTCTGCAGATACTATCTATCAACGATTATATCTGATATTTATTGTCATCTTTAAAACTTAGCAAATGAACATGTTTCGTTCAAGGTTCACAATGGTTTCTTCTTTAGGTTCTGGTGTTTTTCAAGTTTTCAAACTTTATTATTTATGTTATACCATAGATAATTCTTCTTCCTAAAATTTATCCTCAAGAATTGCTTTTCTATTCATTTTTGAGATTGGTGGTGTTATTTGCACTTAAATTTTTTGTATCCTGAGATGATGAAGGGTGGTACAATTTCTTGGATCTCTTAACAAAACACAAACTGTATTCATAAAGATTTCAAAATATCCAAGATGATAGATTCTTCATCCAAGATTTGAGCTACTGATCTTTCCACTGAAGTATTTCTGGATTTTGTAGAAATCAGACTGGAGGTGTGACAATGTCTAAATAAGGAAGTAATCACAAGTGTAGTCAACAGACTGTGTATGGGTCATGGTGTGGGGGATATTTTTACATACACTTTGATCTCAAGTTAGTTTGGTTCTTTGAAGACACTAGTGCAAGATGGAGGAGGCAATAATAATCAGTGATGAAAGTGTGTGGTAGGGTTCATAGGAAGTCTGGCATGCATGACTTGTGGCAAGGAGAAACCTCAGAGTGAGCCATCATTTAGATATTCACAAACGATGTAGCCACTCATCTTTCAGATGATTCACAACTTTTGGATTTCTCTCATTGAGGAGTGGGTGAAGGGGAGAGATGGGAGACATGGAAGGATAATGGGAAGAGTTGTGGGTTGGTTAGAATTTTTTGTGAATTATGAATTTCACAGTTGCAATATTTGAGCGATTCATTGCATTAATATGTCATAATGAGTATGGTTTGGGTGATCATTGCATGAGTCAAGAGAAATCTGTTGCATGTGGTTCATTGAAGGCACTCTTTGTCAATAATCCATTGACATATGTAGACATGAAGGAAGAAAAAGAAGAATCACATAATCTCACAAGAATACTAGAAGACAGAATAAGACTACTTATTAGATGGTTTATTGAAACCATAGAATAAGCCAATTGTAGCTTTGTATTAGATAATCATTACCTACTAAGGGCATGCTATTTTTTGTGAGTTTGTGTGGAGGGTTCAAGGTGGCTAGGGCTTGGGGAGTAGGTTGTAATTATAATATCAAGATGATTAATATTGGATGAATAAGTAATCATTTGGAACTTTTAAGATTATGGGATGAAGCCTTTTTATATCCTTCTAGAGGAAGATACATCTTTAAACATTTATTTGTTGAGAATGTTGCCTAAGGAAGAATAATTTCTCAAGACAAAAAGACCCTTGATGGTCATTTAAATACCCTTAGTTACATAGTTGGGTCAATCTATAATCCTTGGGGATGAAAACCCTCAAGGCAATTCATGGTCATGGTCATTTCGATTCAACTCCAAGAAATTGAAATTTTTGGTAGCAAACTGGAAGGAAATAGTAGAAAAAAATCCCTCTGATATTTGTCAAGAAAGAAAAAAACCTAAAAGAAATGGTTATGGCTTACCTTTCAGTGATCTTCAATGCTGAAATTGACTGTAAAGCTTTTTTGACCTTCCTGTCTTTTCCTCATTTTATCTTTCTCATCTCAGCTGTAAAATTCATAAATTGGTAGCAAGATATGTTTAAGGGGAGTACATTATTTGTTTAAGGAAGCATATGGGATATGTGAAGGCTTTTGAATCCTCCAAACCCTTTTCATTTTTTAAAAAACTAATAATTTTGAACATTTTTGCTGTTGGGGACTTCTGACCATCCTTGAGATGGTTGAAGGACATCTCAGATGTCTCTGGACTTCTTGGGGACAGCCTAATGTCTTGGGGACATCTCTCTCCCATGGTTGATGTACCAATAATTTGTCCCTGGTTTCCCCAGAGGTTGTCATGCTCTTTTGTTCCACTGTCCTGGGGATTCCAGTAGGGACAAGAATGTGAGTTGGGCAGATGCTTTCCTGTGTAATCCTGCAACGACTTAATCACTGTTGCACGGTGATGATCATGTGATACACTACTATGCTTCTCAATGCACACTAGATAGCTAGGATATAATCTGAAAATAATATTATTATCTAGGTGCATAAAACTTTGGCAGAAATAAAACTACATGTTTTTTAATTCTTTTTAAAAAAAATTCATAGGACTTACCATGCAAAAATGATTTTCATTTCTACATAGATGTGCTTTACTGACATGTACTAATGTTACAGGCTTCTATAATGTCAAGGCATCTAGCTAAGAGTGAAAACTCAAGGTAATGACACTTTATTTTCTGTTTCATATAAATGCTTTCTGATCATTTAATTTAGGTGTGTTGTGGCTTTAACATGATTTTTAACCATACTTTTAGGAGAGTCATGGGCCATTTGGATGCTGACAGGGAGTCAATTCTTTCCACACAAGTGGAGGTGCATATTAAATTTTCTCTAGTCTTAGTTATTGAACAGTTTGTATGCTGTCATTTTCATGCCTAAACAAAATTATTTCACTTTCCCACTTTTGACACCGGCTTTGTTTGAATAAGAATATGCTGAACTGTAATTGCAGGACAGGGCTACACTTCAGGGAAGAACTAAGCAGATGGAGGCTGAGCGCTCGACTCCAAGAAGGATGTCTATGGAGCCTGATAAAGATTGTGCTGAGGTGATTTATAAAACAAAGAATCACATGTACATTTGGGTTAAAGTGATTTTATTTTAGCTTGATTCATGTTTAAGTCATTGTGTCCTGGGAAATAGCTTTCTACATGCTTCGTGTTTCATGCATCTTTGTTTGGTTTAATATACAGGATGAGCCAGAATCATGGTTGACTCCAGCAACAGCATGGACTTCAGATGTGGGAGGTTCTGCAAAATTTTCAAGAAAGGTATGGGCATGTTATTACCTGCTCTGTATTTCTAGTAGTCCAATGATAAACCCATTTAGTGTCGTATCTTACCATTTGCTTCAGAGATTTTATTGCTGTAATATTCAAGTTTTAAGAGCTATTCAAAATTCACTTCTTTGAGAATCTTATACATCTCAGTTGTTTTGAATCTTCAGCTATAAATATAAGATATGCTTGATATTCATTTTTCTGGTGATTAACACTATCTTTTCTTGTGAATCTCAATGTTAGTGCTTGGATGTTTCTTATAGAGTACCATATCTATATATTAAGAAAAGTTTATAAGAATTTCATTTTGTTTGTTGCGTTTCTCATGAGTTTGACAAAATTTAATGGACATAATATGATATTTGTGAAGTTTAAGAGACAGATTTAGGAAATTATTATGTAGAAAACCAATGTTTGGATGGACATATTGGAGTACTCTTTTTGGAAACTATTATATAGAAAAGATTAGTAGAATTGCTGATTGGAGCTCTTTGTTTACAAATTACAATGAGTTCAGTTGGGAATCATTTGTTAACCTTGAGAATGTTGGTCTTATAAATTGTAAAAATACTAAACAGATTAGTAGTAAGAAATACATTTAATATTCTGCAATATGCATTGAATGTTTTCTTGAAAGGGCTTAGGAATTCACTAAGCTTGTGGATGATGGATCTCCGTGAAACAGTCAACTCTAAACCTTCTTCTTTGTTCAAATCATTATTGTGATATGCTATAACAAGATTGATTAATGAGACTCTTATACAGTATTTTCTGGCACAAGAGATGCGCTCTAAATTTTTCTTAATTCTGAAGAGAACTTTGACAATATAGTTTGCAGGTTGTGATAATGTTTGTTGATCTAGCATACTTGTTCATGCAATATCGTACAGGATATACTGTGTGCTTTTAACCTAATTTGGTTACTCACTTCACGCTTATAAGTCTGTCACTTGAATTCTGTCTCTCTGCATTTGTTTAATTATTTTTTACCAGCAATTGTTTTCTTTATGTTTGTTGATCCAGCATACTTGTTCATGCAAAATTGTACAGGATATATTGTGTGCTTTTAACCTTATTTGGTTACTCACTTCACGGTTATAAGTCTGTCACTTGAATGTTGTCTCTCCGCATTCGTTTAATTATTTTTTACCAGCGATTGTTTTCTTCCTTAAATTTGAAATTGCTTAACGGGCATAAAACTTTTATTGCCTTTGAATATAAACTAATGAATGACAGGGAGACAAAAAAATTTCTTGGCAGACAGAGTATGCTAGAAAATGGTACAAAAAATTAGACATAACAAAAACCCATGCCATAGAGGAGGATAAAATCTTCTTCAAACTTAAATTCTACATGGGGAAAAGAAAGTATCAGACAACATTTGAGAGACCAGTAGCCATGTATCCTGCAGATAAAATATCCAACATGCAAGGATCTTTGGGACCAGTCAATTTGGTGTCTCAATCCCTCAAGCCCTTCTGATCAACATTCCACATGCAAATATCGCTTGAGTGAGATTCCCAGGATGATATTAATTCACTTGCAGATAATTTTTTCCCTTTTAGTGAGGCAATTACTGAGAGTCACTTTTGCTGGATCTAAAATTGGTTGAAGGGCTGACATTGGAATGGACAAACATGGCCAATCAGATTACAACCATTGGGGGAGCTTTGGTGGACTGGGGAAGTAACATAACATTCCTTTAGGAGGTTGTGCTCTGAATGTTGAATGTAAACAGTATATAAAGTTCTATGTTCCTTCTCTGAAGTTCCCCCATAGAGCCCTGTTTGTGATCTGGAGGTTGCTCCATCAAACTCTTAAACAATTAGGATGTCCTTTGTCCACCTCATTGATATCCTCAAGTGCTTGCAGAATGAAGGGAGAGACAAAAGTCGATGAGGAGTGAGAATCCTGGACAATTCCTCATTGGAAACATGAGTACACTTTCATAAGTGCGTAGTTTTTAAGGCACTTCTGTTGCTCTGAAATAGACAATGAACTCTGGAAATGAAGCTTTATGCATGTTATTCTGTTTGATTTTATGTCTAATTTTTCTGTAAGGTTAGGTTAAAACAATTTTTTACTTTGTTAGCTGAGTTTTTCTGTATTTAGAGGTAGTCTTTGATAGTGTTTCTTAGTCTCTGATTTGGTCCTCTGGTTACAAACCCCATATTGCTCTTTTAGTAAAATGTTTCCATCAGAATATCATACGTTTTCTAATTATATACAAAAAAACCTTTTCAATGCTATTATTTCACTTTTATATTCTAGATGTTAAAAAGAAAACGGTGTCTGTACAAGTGATAGAATTACATTATAAAATGCCACTATATATTAGCTGGCAACCTGATAATACAAGCAAAAACTATGAAAGTAAATTCAAACAGGTATGTTGCCTAATGATTTAAACTTTATATTATTCAGTGCCCTTCTTTATTGTTGTGACGTTTTCACACATTGTCCCATTGCAAATGGGGACCCCATACTTTTTAGGTCCTCTTGGTCTTTTGGTTGTGTTTCTCTGGGTCTTTTTGCAACAATCGCTCGGTTTTGTCGGTTTGCAAGTGTTTTGGGTGAATTTGATCAAGTCTGTAAGTTGTTTGAGAAAATTTGGCTAAGTCTGGAACTTGTTTGGTCCATTTTAGGGTTTCGCCCTTCAGACTTAGATTTGAGGTCTTTTCCTTAGGGTCTGAAAAACTAAACATTGCATTGGAATCAGGACCCTTCATGGAAGCTACCTGGGAAATTTGAGCGAATTCTGAGCAACTTTCAATTTTTAGAAAATTCCTATTTTTAGGAAATTTCATTGCCTCCCAAATTGTCTTTATTTTGCCAAAAATCAAACTTACTATTTGTAGCAGTTCCTATTTTTAGTGTTATTCTATCCCTATTTGCCCTATTTTTGATGTTTTGAAGTACTTACTATTTTTAGTAAGTCTATTTTTGGCAGGTTCATCACAGGCAGGGGTCCCAACACTAAAGACTGAGCATTCCTGAATATTTGTCTAAATTCAGAAAGTTTGAAAAGGCAGACAGTTGATCAAGAATGGTTAAGTGTGGAATTCATTCCAGAAGTGGAAAGGCATTGAAAAATCCCCTAAGGCATGGAAATCCACTTCAATCCTAAATTGGCATTCAAATTTAGAAAGTGAGCAAAAAATGGCTAAGTTTGGCAAGGTCCAAGAAAATCCTTGCCATGGCATAATGTATTTCCACATGTGCATGGGTGCCAAAATGGGGTCAGGGAGGATTTTTCCTCCATGACCAAAATTCCTGCAAATGGTCAATCTAGCGCTCAAGCATGGGAGATGGGTGCTAAAATGGTGTTGTGGAGGAATTTTCCTCCACACCATCAAATCAGCACTAGAATGGGGTCATTCAGGAAAAACTTCTCAACACTGAAATCCTCAAGGTCATTTCAGCGCCCAAGTTAGGTTGGTGAGTGCCAAATCCAAGGCATGGAGGAAAGTTCATAAATTGTCAAATTACTCCAGGATAGTGAATTAGCGCTCAAGTTGGAGATGAAGCGGTGTACAGTGGTAAGGAAGAAATTTCTTTCCAGATGAAGAATTCCTCCTAGACATAGAATTGACATTGGAAGGAAGGCATAGAAATCAAGTCAAGGAAGAATTCAAAATTCCTCTCCCAAGGATGGAAATTCGCCAAAAGAATGAAGAAATTTCAAGACGAGAAGAAAAATTGGCCAAGTGAGAAGTTTTCTCTCTCCTGAATTCCGGAGCTCAAAATGGAAAAAAAATCCTAAAAATAGGAAAGCTGATGAATTGATCAAAAAATTTCTTCCAAAGGAGAAAGTTACACCCAAGATGAAGAAATTCCAGAAAAGTGAAAAATTTATCTAAGTGTTTGAAATTCCTTCCTTCAGGAAGTGTTGGAAATTCCTTCCTTCAGGACAGAATTCTAGAAAAGTGAAAGATTGACCAAGTGTTGGAAATTCCCTCCTTCAAGACAAAATTCTTGGAAAAAGTGAAAAATTGACGAAGTGTTGGAAATTCCTTCCTTCAAGACAAAATTCTTGAAAAAAGTGGAAAATTTACCAATTGTTGGAAATTCCTTCCTTCAGGGCAAAATTCCAGAAAAGTGAAAAATTGACTATGTTGGAAATTCTTTCCTTCAGGACAGAATTCTTGGAAAATGTGAAATTTGGCTAAGGATTGAAGAAATTCCTTCCTCAAGGGTAAAGTAGAATCAAGGTCAAGAATGGGCGCCAAATGAAGGGTATGGAGGATTTTCCTCAAGCAAAATTCCTTCACCATGTGTTTTTAGCACCCAAGTTCGAGATGAAGTGTTGGACAGGGGTAAGGAAGAAATTTCTTTACGGATGAAAAATTCCTCCACAACATGAAATTGACATTGGAAGAGAAGCATGGAAATCCCAGTCAAGGAAGAAATTTCAAAATTCTTTCTCTAGAGAAGAAAATTTGCCTAGAATGAAGAAATTTCGAGGCAAGGTAAAAAATTGGTCAAGGGAGAGAGTCTTCTCTCTCTTGGATTTTGGAGCTCAGAAATGAAAAAAATCCTAAAAAAATAGGAAAAGTGACAAATTGATCAAAAACCTCCTTTAGCACAAGATGAACACAAAAACACGAAAAATTTGTTTCAAGATAAAATTTTATCTCTCCAAAATCCAGGTGTACAAGAATCCTTCAAAAGTGGAAAAGATTGTTAAAATTCTTCAAAGGCAGGAAAATCTTCCAAAATGTCTTCTGTGAGCCTGGAATGGAAAGATTCTTGTCAAGGATGGGTTGATGACATGCAAAGAGAATATTCTGTATTAATGAAGCACAACCCGAAAATTATAGTTCCTATGACGACGGGTTCCACTTGCATGGCGAGAGTCAATTGAACGCATGGCAACATGGTGGCACATTCATTGCTGGAATATTTGACCAAATGGTGGGTGAGTCAATGCATGGCGAGATAATGGAGCATTTATTGCATGTGGCCAATTTTGGAGATGGTGGAGCATTTAGATGATTATGGGCAATTTATTGCATGATAGAGCATTGGGCGAATTTGAAAGATAGTGGTGCATTTAATGCATAATGGATGCCATTTTTGGTAGGAATGTAATTAATTGATAATGGACATGATGGGTCATTTAATGTTTTTTCCCACCTTGTTGCATCTTGTGTGTGGAATCTTTTGGGTCAAACCCTAATTAGGGTTTGCATGTAATCAAGGCTGGAAGCCTATATAAGGGGGTGACCCCGTCATTTGTAAAGAAGGGGGAGATTTGCATGAAATTGTTGCGATAAGTTAATGAGATAATAATAGTGATGCATTGTTCTTTAATGGTGTTCACTTAAGTTATTTTTCAGAACTTGCATGGTTTCACCTTCCTCACTTAGAGTAGAAGTGGAGTAGTGCTTTGATTTTAATGGAGAATGCAATGGTGTTTGATGAATTTCCATGGCTCATACTTTTTGCATCTTGTTGATAATAAGTTGCAGTGTAAAGTTAGCTTGAGCCACTAAATTTGTGCTAAGTTCGATTGTGGATAGTCGTTTGGATTGCGCCGTTTTGAGTATTCAAATGCACTTTCTCGATTTGAAAATCCTTCAACATCCTGGGAAGTTTGCACCAGTTCTTGTGGAGTTGTAGTTAATCTTGGCGAAGTAGAATTTGGCTTATTTGGAATTCATCCATTAGAGCACTATCTGTTGATATCACTGCCCTTAGGAGTAGATTTAGATCCTTCTAAACCCTTTCCCCTTTAATTTCTGTCCATTTCAGTTCAATTTGTTTGAAGCAGAAGCATCACATAAGTGCTATATCCAATGATAAAGTTCCAGCCACAACAAAGAAGTGAAAGAACAATCCAAATTTAAGTCCCCTTAGATTACTAGCATGTCACATCAAGCCAATTGAGTCACATCCATTGCATAATCAGAACCTTGGAGTCAATTTTTTGAACTTATTGCGATCTTAGCATACAATTGAACTTTGATCAAAAGAGAGTAAAGTGACCATTGGGCAACTTTATTCTGTGTTAGACGCTGTCATAAAAAACACATCAACAAAATTGGCACTAGAGGGAGGGCCTGAACATCAAATCGTTCGTTTTCACAAGTGAAGAAATTCAAGCTAGCTGGAACCAGTATGAGCTTTCAAGTGCAAAATCAGAGATATGTTAGATCTCTTCTATGTTAGAAAATCCAAAAAAAGTAAAAAATCTAAAATCCAAAAAAAGTTAGAAAATAGAAAATCAATAAAGATTGCTCAATGGAACTTCAAGCTGGCTGGAACCGATATGAGCTTTCAAGTGCAAAATCAGAGATATATTAGATCTCTTATATGTCAGAAAATCTAAAAAAAGTTAGAAAATAGAAAATCAATAAAGATTTCTCAATGGATGGGCGACCGTTTCATATTTCTTGTTGTTAGGATAGTCTCCTTGTGGCCATCACTCAGATTTAGGAAGATTTGAATGCACAACTACATCCCAGGAATTTGTCAAATTTTGCCTTACCTGTCGGATTCATGAAACCACCAAGTATGATGAGATGAACTGCTTGACATTCTTGTCAAGGATAGAATTGGTTCTACAAGGGAAAATCTTCTTTTGGGATGTTCCAAAACCAGAAATGTGCATAAAGCCTGACGATGAGGTCAATGGAAATGATCCTTTCTCAAGATTCAGGTTGAGAATTCAAAATCAAATAGAGTTGGGCAATGAACGACTTGAAAGCATGTTGCTTCCTTGTTGGTGTCAGATTCACAATGCACCTCACTCATAATTCACTTGTCCAATATGTGAAGAAGCCATCAACCAAGCTAGATGTCAGTTGGGATTAACAAAATTACCAAGGAAGTGCCTCTGGAATGAGCATCTTAGCCCTTCATCAAAAGAACAAAGCATTACAACATTATCAGGCTGTGAAGGAAGAAAATTGGAACAAGATAGTACAATTGAATCAAGCATTCAAGTGGATGAAGATTGTTCCTACATCACACTAGAACGAGAGGCTATCAGAGTAAAGACCAAAGCAGCAATGGAATACATCCAAGCAAGGAGAACCATCCAAGGCAATTGTCAGCATATGGACACAAATGAATTTTCAAAATTGCAAGTTATTAAAGATCATCAAGAACCATAAATGGAGGACTTCGCTCAAAGTAGAGATGATGTGAGAGATTTCCAAAGTTCATTCATCCAAGGAGGAAAACATGAAGAGGGAATTGTTTCTAGTACACTTCAAGAAGGAATAATCCTTGATGAAGAAGTTCATTCATGCATGCACAAGATGGAAGAAATGACAAGAAACCTAAGGCAAGAAGGAATATTTGATGATCAACGGGTCACCAAGATGGAAGCAGAGTACAAAGAGCAATTTGGGTTGGGGCTAGACCTGTTACTAAAAATTCAAAAGGAGGTAGTGGTTGAAATACCTCATGTTTCCAAGTTTCCATTTGAATCCGTGTTTCACTACCATGTGCCAATTGAGGGATGGAATTCTGAGTTGCATGTTGTGGATGTGAGTGGGATGATACATCACCAGCTTCGACCTCCTGATGAAACAGTGGGTGACACACAAGAATTCTCGCCCATGCAAGAGGACCACCAGGTTTTCTCTTTCCTTGCTCTTGAGTTTGAAATCTATGAATTTGATTACAAAAATTTAGGAAGAACAACTTGTTTATGGATTAATCATGGTCCCGATGAGTTGCCATCATTGCTAATCTTTCCTGAAGTTTTGTTTGAGTTCAAGATTTGGATTGTGAAAGATTATTTCTCCAAGTTTAAGGATGAATTTGCAAGGCTTCGAACCATGACTAATGCCATGTTGCTCCTGCACATTGTTAGAAATCATATTAGGAGTTGTATATATTTAGGTCTTGTGAGTATTGTCAATTCGAATTTTTTTGTTCCTATTACACTAGGTTTCCCTTTTGTGGGTTTTGGTTTGTTTTGTTTTGGGTTTTCCCTTTTCTTTTTTGGTTTTGGTTTGTTTCGTTTTGTTTTTCCTTGAGTTTTGGTTTTTGGTTTTCAGCCTTTGGTGTTGGTTTCCCTTGACCTAGTCCACTCAAGTGGTTTTGTTGAGGTCTAGGGTTTTGGGTGGCTTGAATGTTTGGAGTTTCCATTTGCGAGTGGGGTGATGATATTTTCCCTTGTGCAAGCCTGGTTATATTCCACCAATGCTATATCATTGCAAAGGAGAGGCAATATAAAGTTCCCCTTTCATTTGGGAAACTACACTTGCAATGCTTTGACAAATACTAAAGAATCAGACAATGAGCTACAATCATTTCATTTCCAGCCTTTTGAATTAGTAGGACCCAATTAGGATCTATTGATGTATTTTTTATGACACCTCGAATACAGAATAAAATACTAAGTAATCTATTCTCTCTTGAACAAGGAAACTTTATATGCTAAACAATGTGATCAAGTAAGGCTACCCCAAGGTTTCTTTAGTCAGGTCTTGAAATGCAATTGGGTAGCCTTAGGGAAATGATGTGATATGCTGGTATCACAAGGGGACTTACGCTTTGTTGGAACTTAGAAACTGTCATGTCCCCTCCTTAATCGTTATATATATCCTAAACAAGGCAAGTATTACTATTGATTAATATAATGATTAACAAATGATTATTTGAAATTTATTTATTAAATAAATTATTTAATTAATATATATTAATTCTTAACATGTGATAAAGTCAATTAGTAAAATGATATTAATATATTAAATAATGTTAATATATTAAAAGAAGAAATGAATTATTAAATAATATTAATATATTAAACAAAATTAATATATATAAACTATTAGAAAATATTAATATATTTAAATATATTACAAGATGGATTATTAAATAAGTGAATCAAATAATATAATATTTAATATTAACGCATGATGGAGTGAACAGTGGGCAAAATAAATTGTGCAAAGTTTATTTACGGGAGGTAACCCCCCCCACCCCCCCGCGAGAAGTGGTGGGACGGGGGTCGCAGCCTGGGATGCGACCACCATCACACCCCTTCCTGCGGAAGGGACCCCGTGGGGGGATGCGACCCTTCCCCTCCACGGGGTATTAAGGAAGATCGTCGTAGGGCTATGGAGGGGGAAATAAGAAAAGGAGGGGCAGCGGGAAGTGTAAGGTACACTGCGAACAACAAGGAAATGCAGGTTGGAAACTACTACTGCGGGTGCAGACAGGTAAGGGTTGTCGCAATATATATGTAAATGAATATAGTTAATAAATATTTTAAGATATATATTAATGAATATTTTAATATATATATTAATGAATGTTAATAATGAATATTTTAATACATATATTAACAAATATAAATAATGAATATTTTAATATATATATTAATGAATATAAATAATGAATAGTTTAATATATATATTAATAAATATAAATAATGAACATCTGAATACATATGTTAATGAAGGTTCTTAGATGTTAAGGGATGTGAATAAACATAAGTAGTAAATACATATCAATGAATAGTAGGAATATATGTTAAGAAATAAATGTGAATATTGGTTAATGAACATTTTTTATATGTTAAGGAATACATGTTAAATGAGGAATATGTACATGTGGATTATGGAATAGGAAAATAGTAATAAAATGCAAAAATGTATTATAAATGTAATCACATGTTGGAGGCTGTAGGGAGGAAACTCCCTTAGTCTAAGGGAGGGATTATGATAATCCCTAGGGCAGTATATATACTGAATATCTATATGCATATATATGGCTTGGTTGACTAAGTTCATCCAAGAAGAGACGGATCTGGTCGGTCCCCTCTGAGGACTTGGATGATGAGATGCATCATCCAAGGCAAGGAATTGACATAGGGTCTTCCTTGGATGGCTTGGGTGTAAGAAATTACACCCAAGACAGGAATCGAATTGACCTTCGATTTCCTGGATGGCTTGGGTGTAAGAAATTACACCCAAGATAGGAATCGAATTAACCTTTGATTTCCTGGATGGCTTGGATGTAAGAAATTACTCCCAAGACAGGAATCGAATTCACCTTCGATTTCTTGGATGGCTTGGAACCAAGATGGGTTCCAAGAAGGCGAGCTTCACGGCCTCCTAAGGACATCTCCGTATGGCATTCATATCCTTTTTTATTAGATGAGAATTGTGATTATGTTAAATAAGTATTTTAAAGTTAAATTGCAAGTTAGATTAATCATATATAGATATATATTTGTTGTATTCTAACAATTTGTTTTGCAGGATAGTGATCTCTAACTAGTAGGGACATTACAAAAACTAACTTAACTCCTCAAACAAAGAAAGATAAAAAGGGGAAAGGGGATAGGAAATCTAATCTAAGACCTAAGGACAAAGATGATAATGGATAATGCTTTAGATAGACAAATCTGAAATTCCTTATGGAAGTACTTTCTACTTGACCAGAGATAGATCGCAACGCGATAGAAAGAGTGCAATCTTCTAAGGTAGTGAAAGATTTTCATATTGAAAACATTCATTCAATTCCCGTGCCAGCGCAATCCAAATGAAACATTCACAATTGAACTATGACCAATTATGTGGTTCAGACTAACCATGAAAAGCAACTTGCAATCAACAAGTCACCAATAGTATGAACCAAGGAATTCATCAAACAACAATTTCTTCTCCTCCTCCTCCTCTTGACTCCTAATCTATTCTTCTATTATTAACCCCCCACAAATGAAAAGGCCAAGCCTTTTATAGACATTGAATTACAATGCAAGGGCCCAAATTGATTTGAGATCAATGACTAAGATTTGAACAATAAAACCCTAATGTGTGGTAGTTACAACTACCACCACTTACATTTAATATCGAACAATGAGATAATTACAAGTCTTTGGACACATGTCCTTCCTTTGAATGCGGACCAATGAGAGATGAGGTAAGGTATATTAAATAATATTTAAATGTGACTCCACATGTCACTTGCTCCTCTTGGAATGTGTCAGGTTCAATGCACTTGGACATGTCGATGTGGAATAACTTGATTGGTTGATGATGAATGGGCGCCACCTCAGCTTGCATTTGCTGTAAACTTTCTTCTCCTTGCAACATCTCTTGATACTCAACATCATCAAGTCTTTTGATGTGATGGTTCAGATTCCAAATTTCATCATCTTGATCAAGTTTCTAACTTTGATTAACTCTTCTAAAACTATCCACTTTCCTTGACCATTTCATCTTGTGCCTTTTATTTTCATGTTTGGAAATCCTCCTTGTGATGCCTTCTTTCCGCATTGTCATCCTCATCCTTGAAATTTTGAAAATCCTCTCTCTTGAATTTTCTTGACTTTGATTTCCTTGGTGTATCCAAACCTTTCATGTTTGGTTGGATTGCTTTTGAGTAGTCTTTTACTTTTTCTACTAGATGGGATTGCTGCCTCAATGCTGTAACCAATGACAAGGGAAAACCCGAGTGTAGTGATAAATCATGAGAATGGAGGGCGTATTGGATAGAAGGGATGATTAAAGGATTCTAGGATCTGATTTCGAAGGACCATGTGGCATAAGCATAACCTGCCCCCCTTTATCTATGGCATTTCTGAAGCTATGTTGCAATGCTTGTTGAAGGAGGTATGACTTGCTCTAGAATTTTTGACGATATGTTGTAGTATTTGCTGTAGAAGATTGGATATATCAAAAAGTGTTTCAAAAGTGTGCTCTTCCCCGTATCAAGGTCAAGAGTGGAAGGAGAGGATGTTTACAATGAAATGGGTATCTAGATATGATAGATGGGAATATGATGGGATGGTATGGATGGATAGCTAGTGGCTGGGAAGGATGGATGGGATGAGTGGATGGAAGAAGCTTGTTTACAAGAGTAGGGTTCTCAGCAGCTACAGCTCTATTTTTTAGGAAGCCCTCCTCCATAGGACCCCAGTCTAAGATATGATGGATTTGGGATTATGGATTTAGGGCCATGGGATTTGTATTAGGGAGTTTTGGATTGGGAATTGGATATAGGATTCTGTAATTTTCCAAACTGGACTTTTTACAATTTCAAAATGATAAAATATTATATTATACTGCTTGTTGATGGAAATTCACATAACTTACAATGCATGCAAATATAAATCTGAAATTTGTTACAATGTGGGCTTTGGCTGCAAGCCTTCCAAAATGGAATACAAAATATTAAATCTGGTTGTGAACTGCACAGATGAACACAATATAGATTTGAAGTTGTTACAATATTTGTTTTGGTATGTCTTTCAATTGTGTTGATTGTTACTATTTCTTTATATTTTCCATTGAGTGAGTGGATTGATATGTTAAGGCAGTGGAGTTGGACATCCTTCGATCGGGACCTCCATCCTTGAATACACAGTTTCTAATATCCCTTCCTTTCTTCCTCATTTTCCTTGCATTCCCTCTCCCTTATTGCCCTTTCCTACTGCAATACAAAGTTCCGTTGCATATTTATATGCTCAAGTACAAAGTGGATTAAGGAATCTGAATCAAACAGGTTTGATGACGTCTTCTAAATTTTTTCTTGCTTTCTTGATCATTTTTTACTTATTATGTAATGAAATCGGCAACAAATTAATTTAAGGTTAATTTGTTATTGGAGTTTTCTCTGGATTCCTTTACTTCACCTTTTATTTCTGATCATATTATCCATCCTTTCAATAAGGAAAAATAAATCACACCATATCTGTTCATTGTGTTTAATGTTCAATTTGGACCACCAGGAACCTTAAACCAAGGCACACAAATGCATCCAAAGAAAATACTCTTTTATATGGGCCCCCAATCAATACACAATCTGGATCGCAAGGTTATGAAAATCACCGGAGTGAAATCATTGAATAAATCCATAATCAACATAAAATGCAGAATAAAATCCAAATCACGCATCTCTATAAAACACAGTTGCTACATATGTCACTTATTTTCTCCCTTGAGAAATAAATCAACACAGGGAAAATCATTTCACCAAACGTAGAGTCTCAGGAAGGATGGAAAGGGAGTTCAGGACATGTCACTCTCTTGTGGACTCTAAACAAAAGCACTCAAAGGGCAATAAACTTAGCACAAAGAGGAGAGGCACTAAGGGACTGTGGCTTGCCATTTTCTGTTTACATGTTATAGGAAAGGAACAAGTTCTGTACAACCTTTTAAAAGATCTTTGGGATAAGGTAAAACAAGGGGGTGCCAAGTGTTCAAATCTTGTATACTATGTGAATAAGATGAAGAAAAGTGTTAAAAAGCTTCTAAGACATAACTTTGGGGAGGAAATAAGCGAGACAAAGATGCCTTTTGTGATCTCATGCAACGTGATAAAATGAGTAATATCAAATCTAAAAGGTGGACTTTAGGAAAACAAGAGATGTGATGGTGACACTTGTAACAATCATGCTTAGTCTGGGATATAAAATCACAAAGTTTCACAATTTTTATATAAAAGTTACTCTGCAAAAACACACACCAAGATTGTGATGGATGCCATGAAGTTGTGAACCTAAAAAAGACATTTGTGATCAAAACAAATGAATAATATCCAGGCAAAGATGGAATGAGGGTGTGCCATCTGGCACATCCTTTTTCTCTCAGAAAGAACCATTAAAGGGGAGGTTAAAAGAAAGCCCAAGAAAGCACAAAACAAGAAGATAATTTTTAGTGTTTTTCATTGTTCAATATGAGATGGTTTTTCTGGGAAAGATATATTACAGACCGTTAGAAAACACTCAAATCTAATTATGTTATTAATGATAGTTTTAGAGGATCCCACCATTATCAGGGTTTATTCAATCATCTCTAAATCCAAGCTGTACATCTGAGAGAAAATACAGAATATATATCAGATCATAACAGCTTTGGTCCCATATAAAGGTGTTATGCTGTGCATAACTACCAGTTGTAGATTTTTTCCTCAATTGGAGGCCATGCAACCATGATTTGATACAAATATTTTGATAGACTTTTCAGACTGCAATTTTCTAGTGTACAATAATCATCTTTGGAAAATGTAACCGTGATTAAACTTCATTATGGTTATTCTTATTTATATAAGCTTGATATTTTAAGTTTACATATTTGTGTCTTCTGTTTTGCTTGATATATGATTTATAGCAGCACAATCAAAAGGAGTTTCCCTTGGGGAAATGTATATTCTTGCTATTAAGGTATATTTTGGTTATGTTTATTCTTGAAAATGCCAACAAGCGTATGGTTATCTTGGGTATATGGAAGGGGACAACTGCTTTGCTTTTACTCAAATATTTGTTGAGTTCTATGATTAAAGTAATGAGGAATTGCAATGTATTCAGACTTGACTGTGTTCACTTCTTTGTCACGAGTATTCCTGATTGATGGGAAATTTGTTACTTTGCTGGTGTCATTGTCATCTGGTTTACAAATTTGATTCTATTTTTTGCCATTTGATGTTCTGCAGATCTGATTTCTTTGCCATCCAATCAAATTGCTATTTCTGGCTTATGTATCCAACGATGAAAATGGAATGCACCTTTGCTCCCTTGTGCTTAAAAGGAACAACTGGATGGTGAGCGCTTGTGTTTGGGCACCTTAATTTTTCTCTCCAATTTCTTGACACTCTCTTTCATAAACTTCATCAGTTGATTAAATAGGATGGTGCTAGAAAGGATACAGTGACTGGTCCAGAGTCAGTGTGGTGGCAAGGCCCTCTGCAATCAGAAGATAACTGCAATTCTGAAGCCATGCATTATACTCTGCCCTGGAATTTGGACCTCGGCATTTTCCGTAAAGCATAATTTGTCATCACTTATATTGTATAAAAAAATACACTTGTAAATTTATCTGACCTTGTGACTATTCCAAAATTCTTTTGATGAGTTTTCTGCACTAGTTCAAATGCAAGATCTCAAGAAGCTAAAACTGTTCTTCCATTTCAGGGAGTTCTATCCTATATTAAACATTACCTCAATGATTAAACTTACACGTATAGTTAGATGCAAGAAAAGTAAGGACAGAAAATGACTGTTGAATGGTGCAGATTAAAAATTTGATCATGTTTCGGAATGCCATCATGATAGCTTGTAACTAGGAATCCTGATTTTAACTAATTTTGTAGCTCAAAAAATTCATAATCTGTTCAAATGGTTCAGCTATGAGGTACACCTTAAAGTTGTTCGCTCTTGAATTATTTTGTCTTCGATAGGCATCCTCATTACCAGCTGAGTCAGGCAGTAGATAGAGTTTAGAAGTTTGTAATTATATATGGCACAATCTGATGAAACTGTTTTCAAGTTATCAATTAGCCTGACTCACGAGTTAGAAACAACAATTTGATCGTATTTTAGCTTGTTATTTTGTTCTTACATAGTTGTGTAATTTTTTTTATTTTTAAGCTCACCATCTTGGTTGTATGAGCTGGAGTATTTTATCAACAGCATAATATTGATAAGAAGTCCTTAACCATGTGGTGCAAGATGATTATTCATTATAGTGAACCGCTAGCCAGTATATGCAAATGCAATGTGTCATATTAAGTTTTGTTTGAAGAACATGCACCAAGATCATATGTTGATGCTGTTTAGTGAATATATGCAATATGTTTTCCACGTAATGTCATTGTTTTGTTTTGGGCTAGATTTGATTGACCAGAAATAGCAAATGAATTCAAATTTTAGGGTATATTTATTAAATATAACGTTGTAGAGTTCAAAACATACAATGTGACTCATGGTTGAGCTGGTTTTCATAGGCGATGGCTGATTATACATGTAAGTATCGAGGAGAATCAGAATGGGTGCATTGTAATTTCAAGTTAGGCTTGCGTCACATGGTAGAAGCAATCTTCAGAAGGGATGACCATCATTTTAAATTTCAGTCGGTATCATGTTTAGGGTGCCATCATCAATGCATGAGCTCTGCATGAAATGCTTTATGATGTTAAAAAGATTAAATGATTCTTATTGAACACAAACCCTAATCTTCTATTGTGTTTATGAAGTGTGAAATGCTTTATGATGTTAAAAGTTGTGGTTGAACTAATGCTACATAGCGTCCACAAGCACAAACAAAATGCATCTTCTAAGGAATCAAATTATATTATACTGAAGGAATTGAATTATATTACGTTAGAGGACCCTTTTTGAATATAGGGCAAATGCATTTTGTTTTCTTAGAAGTTGAGACTCCGCTTTAAAATTAGGGTGAAATTGTTTTCACTTATGCTATTCGCTTGCCTATATTTAGGAAGATGATTTAATCGCTGCTCCCACATCAATAATCATTATGGTATTGTGTAGTGTTACATTTAAAGTTATATTTGTATATAAAAAAAATGTTCACTTTCAGGAGTTGCTTCAAATTAACAATTTATCATATGATATATGAGGTATTTGGTAATAGATGTTTTGATGCACATGTTTTTGTTCATCTTACATTTCTTTTTTGATATTTTCAGACAATTAAGTGAAGATGTAGCTGATGTGGCTACATTGTTGATGCCTAGAATCCTAGACAATAACTCTAAGCTCTTATCTTACCTCTGAGATCTCCATAAAAATTGACAAGGGAAACTTTCATAAAAATTTGACTTAACAATTTAAGATCTCGAGGTGTTCAAATTTAAGGTGCATGGCTACTAGGTCATTTTCTCTAATGCTTCATTTCCCTGTAAAAAGGCTTGGAGATATCAATATCCACCAAAATATGAGCAAATTTAGAGTAACCCTATGTAGAACAAGAAATGATCAATTGCATTGCTAATGACCTCATAATAAGAATTTTCTTAAAATTAGATAAGAAGATTAGAAAGTTGAACCTTTCCTATTCGAAAGTTGAGCCTAAATAGACCTATAACATTGAGAGGTTAAAAAGGGGTCGAAAGAGGTAGACCAAGATTTAATTGACAGAGTGCTCTTTTCACATTTGCAACCCACCAAGAAGCACCAAATGCCAATCTTTTGAAGAGGCAAAAGTAGGTATGAAGAAACCCTTGGCACTAAGGAAGTAGCTCGATCTTGCCATCAATAAAAGGCTTTGAATAATTCAAAACATGATTGTGTAAGTTGGGAAGAGAATGCTACAACTTGTTGAATTTGTAGACTAAACCTTGCTTAAGATAAAAAATTAATTTTCTAAGCACATCGTGTCCACAAACTGCCATAGGCGAGGATGAACCCTTGAACTTGCAATATTCATGTAGAACTACTGGTGATCCGACCCTAAAGAACCACAAGAGAATCCACTATCGCTAGAAGAGGATCTAGTAGGGTCTTGGCATCATTATCAAACATACCATCACTAACGCCATCGCCTAACGTAATGTCGTCATTGAGAACATGAGCAACACGAACATAGGGCAAAAGAACTAGTCACAGATTGAGGAGTCGATTTAGGGAGGAATTGAAGAGGCACTACTCCCACACAAGCCTGAACACTAATGGCTGCACCGGTAGCTTCGAGAGGCGATGGGGGAATTGAAGAATTAGTCGCTAGGGTTTTAGGAAGAGACGAGCGTGGGTCCATGGCTGAAATTTTTCTCTATCATCATCACCAGAAACAACACCGTTTTCGAGGACATCGTGAGTAGCACAAAGAAAGGGTAGAGGAAATATACTTGCGAAAGGAGAAGTCGATGTGGAGAGGAATTGAGGGGATACGACTCAACACGCTCGCCTGAAAATCAATATGAATCAGTTGCTAGGCTTTCATGGAATTTGGTGTTTGTTTTATTTCGTTTCTTCTATTAAGAAAAATAATCTGCTAGGTTATGTGTTTAGACTTGGAAATTTTAGATTGAATTTGGCAAGGTGGAAAAACAGGAGAGTCGATTTTCAGTCTCTCTCTACACACAAATATAAACTACTTTTAAAAAATAAGTTTTTTATGATCCTGCACTATCGCCACAATTCAACTTAATGTTGGAATTCAATTTATTTCAGACAAGGTGTGTGCATGTATGTTCATATTCCAGGGTAGTCTCGTCCTAGCTTGCACATGTATCCAAGGTACGGGTTGCTAGTTGCTGGGCTAGGTTGCAGGGATACCTCCTACATACCATTAAAAAAGAATAAGACTGAATCACAATCATAAGTGATATTATTAAACCCCTAAACCTTTCCTTTCCACCATGTTAAATAGGTCCCAAGTCCACAACCTTCTCCACAAGTTCAATGTTTTGATACCCATTCACCCCTTTGTGGTTACTAGCCAACATGGGGAATCTTACTCCATATCAAATCTCTTTGCATCATCACGAATGATGCAAATAAGAAACACATAAATAAGGAATTGTGTAATAATTCCCTACCCTTATTTGACCACGCAAATGAGGCGTATGAAGTCCCAACAATACTTGACCATATCATAACAGTAAGCATACTATATTGTGTATCACTATGAAGCTCCTTAATGATTATTATTGTATCCTCTCGTGGTAAAAGGGTTGAAATTAAGCCTACTTCCTTCATATCAAGGAATAGAATCTTCAAACCAACTTCCAAATTCATATCCAAAACTACTAAACTTGTAAATCGATCAAGTACACTTTTTTTAGGAGCCATAAATAACCTTTGTTTTGGAAGAAGATATAAATTATCGATAAATATCTCTTTGATCAATGCTCTAAAAATGAATGAATCTTTTCACAAAGGTAGATTGAAGCTATCTATTGGAAATATTAGCTTGTGAGGGCAACTCTTGATTGAATTGAGGTTGATTGTCCATGACCAACCAAGAAGCCCAACCAAAAACAACACTAGAAGTGAGATAGAGAGTTGGTGAAATGAAAGCCCTTGAGGCAAAGAAATAGACATTGCACTTCATGAAACTCCTAATCATGGGGTATATGCCTTGTGTGTTGCCATAGAGCTAACACAATGTCCTTGTACTTCTATTAGCCACTCATGAATTATAACCAATTTAATATGAAAACAATGAGTTGGATTTGTGGAGAAAATGTGCCATATATTCGATCATCAAAGTTGAAGGAACACGATGAACCACTGAGAGGGAGGTGAATCAGTGGTAACCAAAAACTTTAACTTATCAAAATGATTTAAACTCAAAAAACATAAATCAATAAGCTATGAGAAAAGATATAAAACACATTCTCACACACACACAAAAAAAACAAAAACAAAAAAAAACAAAAAACAAAAAAAAAAAACAAAAAAAAAAACTCATAACACAAGAATATACGAAGAAAACCTACGGTGGGGAAAAACCTTAGTGAGAAATGTTGTTGGAGTCTACTGCTCCAATCCAACCTCACAAGTAAATCACTGATTACAAAGTTTAGGGCACCAACCCAAAGGAGCACCAACCCTTGCTCTAAGCACCCACTTAGAGATTATAATGAAGATAAATCAAAAATACAATTTATGCACCTTGTTACAAATAAGTTTTGTAACACCTTACTATTTTGCTACTGGCTCATTGTGTAATTTGCACTTGTGATTGTGTGACTCTTCTCTGCTCTCTGTCTTCTGGTATCAGCCTCTTCTGCCAACCTTTTGTTCTCTGCTTTTCTATACAATTAGCTCTCTGCTTTCTGCTCAAATCATTCCCCCACCTACTATGTTGTCTGCCTCGGCTCTTCACTTCACCTCTCTAGTCTCAGGTCTCTACTGCTCTCTATCTCACTCTAAGATCTACACTTATTTTTTTCTGCATATATTGGTTTTGATCTTCATCAACTTGTTTGCCTTTGCCAACTCAGCTGCCACACCTACCGCTGTCAAATCTTATCTCCCGCCTTTAGTTCTCGGTCATTTCTGTACACTCCAATTTCCCTCCAAGACAAGAATTTCAAAACGAAGTCTTCTCGAGCTCCCAAGAGATCATGTCTACAGGCTGATTGGATTCTCAGTACATTCTTCTCAATCAGATAATCATCAATAATAAATGCATCCTCTTGGCATCCTTCTGTATTCAAATTTTCTCTCTATGATTATATTACTAAAATTAGTAATATTCTATCTGAGATCTCTGCCATGGATATTCTTGAGCCTTGCAACAAGACCTTAATTAAATGCAGCTTCATCCTTCACAACCTGCTTGACCTTTTCTGATTGGACTATAAACAACTTCATTTATTTTCACCATTTCTGCAAGCAATGTCTTCTCTTTCTTCCAAGTGTAAACAAATTTGTCCTACAGGCTCCATGTCCTCCTATATTTCCTTCTCTGTCATTAGGTCAGCCATGGTCAAGAGCCCACGTGGACCATCTTCCCTATCAGCATGCAAATGTGTCATCAAACTGAAAAGCAAACAAAAAACACTGTGAGGGGGGGGACAATGTTTTTTGCACAAATAAAACCATAAACATGAAACTCAAAAGACAGAGACACCAGTTTTATCTCGTGGAAAACCCAACTGGGTAGAAAACCACAGTACTCACTATCCAAAATGGGCTCCAACCCAGTTAAATCAAAGAGCACCCACTCCTACTACATAAGGCACCAACCTTAGCTACAAGGCACCAACCTTTACATGAAATTAAATAAGAGAGATACAAAGATAAGATCTCTGTTTTATACCGAAACATATAAAGCTCCTACCAACAACATGCTGGGAAAAAGATACCCACAAGAATGCACACATTACCTTTTTACAATCATCAAAACCTACACAGGGACTGCAATATTGCACATACACAATATTAATCAACTCCAGATATGCTGCAGTCACAACTTTGTATACACTTAATTCATCGCACATAAAAACTATCACTTAGAAACTTTGACTGCTTTCATCCTTTGTAGTTGCAGACAGTATGCTCAACTTAACACAACATCTCCACGATTTTGTATGGAAGAGATTCAAACTTCTTCAGATATTTAGCACAGTCAACAATGCACTTTCAGATCCTGAATATATGCAGTTCTCCAAGTTTTTCACACATCACTACTTCTCAGAAAAAGAATATTGTTCTCAACGTCGTATATAAATTTCTAGCTCACACCCTTTTTACCATGCATAGAGACATCATCCAGAAAAAAACGCTCACTTCCACTTTCAACAGCTCAAAACCAAAACATTAATCCATCTCGAATCTGAGAGAAGTGTAAATTTTTAACTCAGAAAACTACCATCCATATTTGTCATGATTGGTTTTTTTTTTTTGGAAACCTATCTCCTATCCACATTTCTCTCCATCACCAAATTTTCGCATTCAACCAAAAGAGCTATATAATCATTTCGAACTGGTAGACAGAATAAGAAGAGTGAACTCGATGCAGCTATTTCAGACTTCCACTGATCCAGTCGTCATACTTAAAAAGCGTTTCAAACACTTCACCAAATCCGTGAGTTTTTTTAATTAAAAAATGCCAGAATTATATCTTCAGTTACACAAACTCCAGAATTGACAGGAATAAGCACAAGACATGAATGATGTATCAAACACCATGTAGCAGAGACAAAGGAGTACAAAAACAAGCTTAAGCAAACTGAAAGCGTTCAGACAGAGGAATACGTTCCAGATTCCTCTCTGACGGATTCTCTCCTGCGATGACACAGAACTTAAAAAAAAACTGTAGACAAGTTTTGAAGACGTTAGACCGGTTATGAAAGAAACCAAACACATCACAACACTGCAAACTCAACAGCTGCTCAAAATGCAACTGTAAGCAGATCCGAATAGAGTGACCAAAATACAGACAAAACATATTCTGCAAACATCCATTTGGCAAGAAATAAACTTGTCTATAACCACCAATTAGATAGTTGAGCAACCAAGAACACATGGCTAGACTTGTCATCAATGACACTGCAACACAAACTCTTCTCATTGGACGTCTAGATTGCTCAGTCAGCTTTGGTCAATTGCAGTCAACCTGCCAATTGGACCTTTGTGTCAATCGAGTTGCCAATGTGTCTACATAGTCATCACAACTGATCATACCAACCTCAAACACTGTCATCGCTGGATAGCGAGATGTGCATCATCTCCCCCTTAGTCTTGCCCCACAAGGGTTCTATCCTCTATTCTTTGGCATCGGGGGACATCTCTCCCTTCACCTCATGTTACCCCGCAAAGTCACCAAACACCCGCTTTACATGTTGTGGGATAGAAAGGGAAACTTCTTGCTTCATTCTTTGTTTCCCCACGTGACCTTTTTACTATGGAATTTTATGGCGCGGGACAACGGGGAGCCAAAATTCCACCTTTCCAGTTACCCCACATTGCTCTTATCAAACTACTTCCACCCTACGCGGGATGGCGAGGAGCATTAACTTCTATCTTCTTGTTACCCCGCATCATATTTTGCACCTCTTTGGACCCATACGGGTTGGCGAGATACTTCATCCTTTGTTCCCATATGTTATCCCGCAGGGCCGTTGCCCATCCGTCTTGCATGGCGTGAGATAGGAGGGAGCTTGAGCTTCTTTGTTTTGCTTGCCTCAAGCGACCATCACATTTCACTCTTCCATCCTGCAAGATGACGGGGAACAACTTCTTTCTTCCAAATGCCCCGCATGCACCTTTTCTTTCACTCTTTGTTCTTGCTGGATGACGAGATGCAAGCCGGGACATCCTAATTCTTACCCCGCACAACCTCCTTTCTGTCGTCACTGCTGTGGGATAGCGGGATCAACCTATCTTCTTTGTTTTAACTTTCCCTGCGGTGTCAACTCCTTTTGTCTTTTTCGACGCGAGATAGTGGGATATGCTATACCCTGCTTGCAGTTACCCCGCATGGTCAGTCGACCTCAACTTTCTGCAATGCAGGATGGCGGGGAGCCTCTCTCCTCTTTGTTTTATCTTTACCTGCACGCCTACATCTTTCCTATCTTTGATACTGCAGGATAGCGGGGGGGGGTTCTATCCGCTTTGCTCTGAAATTACCCTGCAAAGTCTCATTTCTCTCATCCATCATGCCGTGGGATAGCGGGATGCCACCATCACCAAGACATCGGACCCACACTGCCAACTTGGACGAATAACCGAATGCCACTTAGCTGCCACATCACATAAAGGATTCAACTCAAAACCCACATCATTAGCCACGCCATCTGCCAGAGATCAAATTTCGGTGGGACTTCACCCTTCTCTCATGGTCTCAAAAGGTTTTGCCAAAGTGACAAGTTACATCGAAATCTGGTGTCCCATATCAAGCCAACAAACGTCTGCCACCTGTCACGCAGAGTGTGAAACAACAAATTATTTTCCCGTCACATAACTGACATAACCTCTCCATGTGGACATTTGTTTGCTGATGTGGCAGTAAACGTGTCACATTAGAGCCTTTAGTCAACCACTGAAATCGAGGAAAAGGCTAGTCACGAAAGAACGTGAAGGTTCCACATGCACGCATCATCATCTGGGTGGACCAACACATAGTTGCCAACTAGAATTTTGTAGATGCTTCGAACAAAGTGGGCCTGACTATCGGAGGTCGGAGATCAATTAGAAATCAGAAGTAGGAACAAAAGAAATACACTTCCACTTTTCCAATCAGACGTGATAGGCCGATAAGAGGCTTGGCTAGGTCCCACAAGAACACATCATCACATGAGTGAACCAATGCCCAGTCGCCAGCTGGACATCAACACACAAAAGGACAATGAGAGCACGGAAGAGGTCTCATCGCAGGGACATATGCTGCCATGCTATCAAGGGTCCCACTTGAGTGGATCATGACACACGTGGACCAATAAACACTTGCCAACAAACAACCTGTGGACATGGGGGCGAAGTGGACCCGACAGAGGTCCCACCAAAGAGAAGGCGACGTTGGTTTAGCATAAAGGAGCCGACAAGAGGAGTTAATGGTCTTGCCAAAGGGGCAAGTCATGCCGAAAAGGCATTTCTACTGGCCCACCACCACGTGGTCCCACACATGCAGAACATAGCCAAACTGTGCTCGCCACATGGTAACATTGAGTACAAAAGAGAAAGGGTCCGCTCAACCACAACTTGGCATATAAGGATCAATGAGCAGTGACCACATGTAAACACACACACACTCAGATGAAATGGGCCTGGCCAGAATCCACCAAAAGAAGACTATGTCACTGAGACTCTTCAAGGCCGCCAACACATAGAAAAAGTCTTGCCAAAACACTTGATTACACCGAAATACATTGTATCGCCCAGACCATTTGACAGTCACACCGAAAACTGTCAAGCACTTTGATTTTCTGCAGTCTGCAACATTTGTGCAACATAGCACAATTGCATAACCTGCGTGTTATGCGCTTCACCTGTTTTCAACTGTTCTCTTGTTGACATCAATCATCTTCTGCAACCTGCTACCTTCATCGAATGAATCCATGCACACACACATGTTGACATCAATGACAACCTCAATGTCAACACAAAGTGACACTATATTAATCCTTGTGCCATTGTATTTTTGGGAATGATAAAATTTTGCTAAAATTTTACTAAGGCACCACCTATTTGAAGGACAAACCAAAGCCAAGACATCCACCAAACAACATCAACTCATATGAATGCTGCCCAACATTCACAACAAAAATACCTAAGGAAAGACTCTTTCAAATACAAGATTGACCAAATCTTACTTAAACTAGATTTTGATCTAAATATGGTGAAGTGACCACATTTTGACTATATATCGCAATTATTAAAGATTGATACACAACCTTATAGGCCAAATAATTTGATGCAATATTGAAACTTAAATTGATAGACTCAAATGTTTTTATCATATGCAATGTCTCTCATGTATTTATTCATCTCTTATCTTAGACTTTCCTCCTGAATGAGAGCATTTATTACAATCATTGATTCCCCTTCAATGATCATAAGTTGAATTGCTTGTGACTTAGTTGGCCCTAATTTGCAATGAGAGCTTCCCGTTCTACCTCAATGTTAGAATAAATACCTAAAAATCAAGATCCACCATATATTAGCTCACTATTTAAGTTGTGAATTACAAAGTCACCTATTGTAGGCCATACATTCCTTCAAACTGCCTCATCAAAATTCAATTTCATTTTTTCTTCTAGAGGGTGGGGCACACCATGTGGTTTTATGTTTTCTATTAATGTCCCTCTTCAAATTTGAACTTCCTGATTGAGAAGTCCTTGACCCTTGAACACGAATAACCTTGATGTTGCCTTGTTGATGTGTTGTGTTGGTGTTTCAAATTGATTGCTTGATTATCACTATAAAGCAACTAGCTTTAGTCCTTGAGACTTTCAAATCAATGGGTAATGAATAAGAGACAAAACTATGTTCTCTACACTTCAGATTCTGCTAATGGTAGCCTTTATCACAATACTTGAAATGATAACCCTTGTATTTTGAGATATTGATCAAAGCATAAATGTTCTCACAAATTTTAGTAAGTTCTAAATGATTCTTTATCAAATTAGCTAGATCCTTAATAAATTATTCATTTCAACACCTTGAGAACATGTCACAACTTGAACACATTAAAAGAAATCAAAATATTGTTTTGTATTTTAAGGGTCTCAAAACCTAGGTTTTGGATCAAGAGTATTCTCAGATTGGCACCTATCCGGGGCTATAGAGTCAAATTATCACATGCAACTGTCTTTTTCAGACATCAAAACTTCATACTCAAAATATTGTACTTATCACTACCTAACAATGATATATCCAACAAAGGGTACAATCTACAACTCTACTTAGTAATCCCACAACACAACACATATTTGTTCATATCTTATTCAAATCATGTTTAATCCATTACTTGAATAGAAGCAACAAACAAGACACACATTATATATCAAATGTATATAGACAAGCTTAAAAGCCTTTGATCTCTTTACTTAAAAGGAAGATGCATGTGTTCAAGGAGACAATTGCAGAGAACGCACACATAAAGTATTTTTCATATTACCTTCTATTTGAATAAAAAAGTTGTCATACAAAGTGTTTTATTTACATGCAAAATTTGTTTTGTAACATTGAACAATCACCTTGTGCATTGAATATCTCAAAAAATCACAAAACTTTCAACTAGTTCTGATTAAAAACTAAGACTAATTTATAACTTATTGATAATGATCCCTTTTACAATATTACAATTTTTTTTAATAGAAAAGGCAAAACATGTCAGTGTAGGACCTAATAACAACTTTTTGATACATATTTTGACTTTTTATTTACAAAATATACTTGGGAACTTGTTCCCATGTTATTATAAGATTTTGCATTTCAAAACACATCAAAAGATCACATGCTATTGATGAAAAATACAATCTCGACCCTTGAGCTTCCTGATTAGACCCAAAATGTTTTATCACTCCAAAATTGCTAGAATCAAATACTTTTTCAGCTGGATCTTATCTATTGAAATATGATGACTGATTGAAATGCAAATATGCCTAATCTACACACTTCTCTTTCCATGACATGTACATCCTCTCAGGTGGCCATTGGAATTTTGAATTTTACTAATTTTCTCATTATGTCCTACATATTTTGCATCCAAAATTGCCCTAGCCTCCTTAGTGCAACCATTAAAATTACCTCTAGGGAATACATCTCATCCAATGTAGTATTGGGCATTCTTATATTCAATTCATTATTCTCACACACAAAGGATATAAGATTGGGGCTTATGTTGCCAAATTCTACTTTCCATTACTCCAAGGCTTTTGTTTGACCTTTTTAATCCTTGATGCAAAGCGTCACCTTCTTCTCAACTGAATCAAATAATTTGTGTTTGTCTCTTAACTGCTTTTCAAGATTTTATTATCAACTTAGTATGGACCATTGTTGAGTTACCATCTCAACTACTTGTTGATGTTTTTGTGTCAACCCTCCCTTGAAGATAACAAATTTGAGTTTTGCACAACCTACATGTTATGCACACTATGTTGGTAGTGAGGAGTTGGGGTCTTTTTATCTATTCGGGCTCCAAGTTTGATTTTTAAGTTGACTAGCCGGGGTAGTCAAATCATTTAAGGCTTACTGGATGGAGGGTCCTAAGTCCATGGCGGGATCAACCGCTTTCACTTGCTACTAGCAGGCGAAGTCCCTATTATTGTCGCATCGAACAGGAACACTTCCACTTTTGTTCCCTGTTCCAATCTTCCATTTTCACATGGCAACGTGATATGCGACTATGAGAAGGGATGAGGTTGTTTGCGGGAGTTCTTTTTTTTTTTTTTCGCTAATCGCATTGTCGGGAGCTTTCGACTTTTGATCCTTTTGGAAACTGTTCTACTTTCGTGCAATTGTGCAATAGACGATGTGGCCAGGAGGAGGAGAGTGTTAACGATTCACAACGATCAAGAATGTGGGCCCGGGGGGCCAAGTTAGTCACCTGCGACTGTCAGATCTTCATAAAGGCCCGGTCCGACGACCATGTTTTAATCTTGCATTGGCCCTAATGGACGCTTACATGGAGAGATCTCGCATGTCCATCTTCACATGAATCTCTCAGATCGACGGTCAACCTTTAATATTCTTTGGGTCGTTGGCATTTAAACTCTTTTTCAGGTAGTGGTTGTCGACTCGATGGTTGAGACGATCTATTTTGCTCGATTGGCGCCCTAGATCCAATCAGAATTCGATGGAACCATTGAGGATCTCTGCCATTACTCTAGACATGACTTGTGTAGGCCGATTTTTTATGCCGCCCATGCCTCTTCATTGCAGAATGAAGACTTTTTTGCCTGCATACACCATCCTAGTGCATCTGTGCAAAGATTTTCCTCCTTCTACGTAGGGATTTTGTTTCTCCCAGGTGGGAAATATATTTTCAGAGCCGTCCTTGCACACAATCAAATTAGCTTGTCAATCTAATTCTTCCCTCTTGCAAAGATTTTGTAACCTAACCCTAGGAGGGTTAGGGTTTCCAGCTAGGTTCAATTTTGAGTTATGCCTGAGCTATAAAGGCAAATCTGTAACATTTGTATAGGATGTTTGTTTTTTTTCTCTGCAAAAAACTTATGTTTCTCTGCATGTGTAAAAAATTGTGTTGCCTTCTTATGAGTAAAGTTTACACTTTTTACCTTTATTCAGTTCTTACAATTTGCAAATCTTGCTTACCCTATTGTCCGAATACATTCTTGTTTGCTTTCCTCAGCTGTAGGTAATTTTGTTGATTTTCAACCTTCACTCTGCATCTTGGAAGCTAGTTAGAATAGGATTTTGTGTATGTCTTGGGTGATTTTACTCATGTTTTGTGCATTTATAGGCAGGAAGTTCACAATTTCAATCTAGGTGCAAACCCTCTTTCCCTTCTTTCAAGCAACCCTTCTCTATCTCCCTTTTCCCTACCAGATATTAGATTAGAATTTACTAGTGCTGGGTTGGTCCAACACTCTGCATTTGGATTGGAAAGGAAGATGACCTTCTCTGGAGATTCAACCTCACAACAATGCAAGGTCCCACACTTGAGAGGTTGTTTCCATGTTTCACAAGGTTGATGATCAAGTCTGATCATGACAGGGTGTAAAATTTTGTGAAAATAAAAATATTGGAAGACTTCTCAAAGTGTGGACTTTGATAAATATATGTCAACCCCCAGAGAGGGTTGGTTCCCTTATAAATTCACCTATTCTGCTTAATTTTTGAGAAAAGGGAGTGAGGAATACTCTAAAAATGACTTCTAACTAATTAGGTGATGTACCAAATTGGTGTTTTAGAACTTACACTATTTTTTCTAACATACATGTACTCAATGACTTGAAGCTTTAACATAAATCAAAATTTCTTCATACTTATGCATAAGTGTTTCATACGGAGGAAAAAAAAACTTTCACAACTAGTTGCTATTTGTATCAATCACACAATCATATAGCCTGTAATAGAACTATGTCTTATCCCTCCTAAGGGTGCTGAAAGAGACAAATATAACATGAAATTAGTCAAATTTTTATCCTCTTGAAATCAATGGTTTCCCATAAGCCTGCGTAGGGAAGTGTTGGAGCACCCAAGAGAACAACCTACAAACCAAAACACTTCACAACAACAAAGAGAAGCAACAATCATGATGCTATTTCACCAACCAAGGTAACTGTATTGAGATGATTACAAATGTACAAATACCCCAAGTATATATAGCGAATGTGTTATGAGGTATGAACAACCACTTTTAACTACTTAACCAAAATATTAAATGCACTATAAAGTATTAAATAATGTCTAGCTAATATCTAATAATGTAATGCCAACTACCTAAGTGGAACTTGAGCCTACACCAACAACCCCTGTTAAGTGTAACTTAAGAAGATTATTATGCAATGTGAGATGCAAGATGGGTCTTGACAACAAAGGCCATGTTAGGTACCCATGCAAAACTACAATGCAATGAAATGAAATATCTCACAAATAGAGAAAATGAAAAAAACCCCATGGGAGAAAACTCCTCTCCAAAAGAGAGAACATGAAGGATTAAGAAGCTTCCAAAACAAGAATACGAAGAACACCACTAAGGCATGAAGAAGTTGTAGACAACTATTGAAAGAAGATTGATATGGTCTTGTAATTGAAGAACCTCCTAAAAAAATGATGATGGTCAGGATCAAGAAGACAACAATTTGCATGAGTGCCCCAAAAGACACTATTGGAATAATGATCATATGGCAACAATTGCAAAACATCTATCAATCCAATTGCAAATATAGATGGCACATGAATCTGTACGAGTGACCCCAATGACACTACTCAACTAATGAAGTAGCATGAGTGGTCTCATCATCATTACTCAACTAATGCATGCAAGTTGAAAATACAGGTGCAATAGTTTGAAGAATCATGATCAACTAAGGGTAGAAGGTTGCCTCCACAAAAAAAGAATGCAAGAGTGACTCAACTCACTCCAAGAAAAACCAAAGAAGCATTAACACGAACAATACAATACCATCATAATTCTAACTAGGGAGAGGCATACCAATTTCATTGAAACTATTTGTCACCAAGAAATAGAGGGAGATAATCCAACATCTGAAGTGACCAAAAGAGTACCTACAACTGAAAAAAGGGTGTGCACCAAGACTACACACATGAGGCAAGAATCTTAGAGATCCTATTTTTTCATGGAGTGACACTCATTAGACAAAGTTGTGATAGACAAACAATAAAGACACTACACAACCCCCCATGGCACTTTATAATGTGAGCACAATAATATGGCACAACATTTGTGCAAAATACCCAAAAATACATGAACAAGATGTGGTACTTTATCTCAATGCCTCTACAAAAGATTTTCAAATGATCCAAAAGGTCAAAAATACTATATATACATATGATGCAACCAAAATGAAGCTATCCCATTAAAACATAACACTCCCAAGTGCCAAAACAACCAAGCAATTAACCAGAGTGTTAAAACACAAAATATTAAATTTAATGTACTTTGGGCAAAATCTGGAAACTATGCTTGGATAGAGTTGAAATGCTCCAAAAGACCTTTTCAATGTCGCAAGAATCACAAAAAAAGGAGAAACCAATCAAAATTTATGAGCTCGAATACCCAAAAAAACTTGTAACTTGGGCATACTACAAAATACACCAACATCAAAAAAATGAAGAAAATACCTGCACCATTGGATAGTACACACAACCACCTTTCCAATAATGTCTTGTATGCCAAAAATTGATGCCATACACCCAAGTTATGACCAGTTGAAAAAAGTCACCTATATATGTTTCCCAAAAGTGGTAAAAAAAAGGCTACCTCCCTTTAGCACTAGGGGCTAGGGTTTGGTCCTCCATAGGACCACAACTCAGTTAATTAGAAAAAAAAAGGTCATCGAGGATGATGATGACACCGAAGAGCGAATGATGGTTGGAAGAGATGGGGTGGTAGGAGCCGATGGTGGCTTCACGTACCAGCTCCCGTAAACATGTCCAGATATAGGTTCAACACCATTTGGAACTATAAAGAGACCAACCTCAAACAACATACTAATGAGCACACAAACCATTAACTCCTGTAGACGTCTAAAATTAATTAAATTAAATATTTAATTAATTTATCCTTTTTACATAATTAATTCATTTAATTATGTTATTCACATTCTTCTCAGAATTAATTAAATCAAATTTAATTAATCCTGCCATTATAGTCCAATAATTGATTTATTAAATAAATAAATTATTCCCTTTCTTCTAAAGTCATCCAATCAGTAAATCATTCTAAATCCCTCTTAGTTAATTAATTTAAATTAATTAACTTAATTCATGTGATTCATACAAATCATTTCTTCTAATCCCACTTAGCCTAATTAATTCTTCTAGAAGCCTAATTATCATTATTCCCCAATTTTAAATTCCCTCACTCATTCTCTCTCCGCTTGCCAAATCCTCCTGACTTGTCCACTTTTTCTCTAATCCCCTATTATCCCACATAATCTCTTCACTAATCATTTGCAAAATCCTATCACCATAATTAGGAGCAAGTCAACTCCTTACCATAAATGACTTGTCTCCTCTCACCCTCCAAACCTTAAATGCACCAACTTTGTTCATTTCAAGGATTTCAAATTTTCCCACTTTCCTATACCCCTCACTTCCCAAAGAATTTTAAATTGCTTTTCTCTCCTCTTTTTCCCATGCAATCCATTATTTGAGGATTTTTAATTCTCTTGTCCTCTACCAAGGAATTTTTAATTCCTTTTATTCTTTCAGTGTACTTGGGGAACTCTTCCCCATGTACTTCTAGGTGTGTGGAGACAAGAAATGCCTTTATGGAAAATCTTTTGAATCTTACACCTTGTCCTCTTAATCCCTTCCATCATTTTTCTTCAATCCTAGCCCTCCATTTCAAATCAATCTTGGCCCTCCATTCCTCTTTCAAATCTATAAATTGGGGTCTCCTCACCTTTATTTGCAACAATCTCATGTGCAATCTCATGTTGCTAGAAAACCGCTTGAAATCATCTTTATAGTACCACCACTATAGGCAAACTTATCTTCATCCTGAGTGATTTTCAATCACCCATCCATCCCTCCATTCTACCATCACCATTGTTGTTGTGTGTGGAGATCAATCCACACCCCCTCTTGGAGCCAATCTAATCAAGTAGAGATAGGGCACATTTCCACTTCACCGAAGGCTCAATCTGAAGGAGGAGAAGGTATAGAGGTTTTTATTTGCATATTTGATGTTTGAATTGTGATTTATGTTTATTATATGCATTTGAACACCCTATCCCTTTTCTTGTCTCTATTTTGGCATGTTCAGTGGGACCCACGTCCCGTTCCACTAATCACTTTTTGAGTGTTTTGAATTTTTTAGCTGCAGGTTCCGAAACGACATCTTTGTCTGCGAAATGACATTTGTGCCTTGCTGGTTTCGACGTCTCCGCCTAGGAACGACATTTGCATTGACAAAAATTTAAATTTTCTAGCTTTTGTTTGCAGGTTGCAGGAATCGACCTCTCCACTTGTATTTTGGTGTCTTTGCCTCCAGTGTCTTTTGACACTTTGTCTCGAGTTTTCTTACAATTTTAATAGTTTAAAAACACAAAAATAGTAAAAAAATTATCTAAAAATAAAAAAATAGCAAGTTAGGCATTTCTTTCTTTCTGGTTTTTTAACAAATCACAATTTATTAGGCTGATTTAGTTTTTCTCGGGAAAATTGATGCATCAGCGTCTTCACAGACGACCGACGTCTGCGCTTTAGTTCGGCGTCTGCGTCGACCTCGATTTCCTGCTTATATTCAAAATTCAAAAATTTAAATTTTTGGTTTAACGCCTTTCTGTTTTTTGTATTTCGATGTCTGCACAGACGCCTAACATCTGCATTGTAGAACAACATCTCCGTAGGTATTAAATTTTGTAATCAAAGTTCAAATTTAAATTTTCAATTTTTCCCGCTTTCAGCATTTTGAATTTGTAGTCAGGCCCCACTTCGGCCCTTGCGCAAACGTTTAGCATTTGCGCAGACGTTTGGTGTTTGTGCCTGTACTTCGACGTCTGCGCCGAGGTAACTAGGGATTTTTAGTTGCTGATCAAATATGAGTTTTGCAGGTGATTTTTCATTTGTACAAGACAATTTTCTGAGATTACTAACTTGTTTACTGCAACACGCTTTCCAAAGATTCAATTTTTCTCACTAGTATTAGTTCATTTATTTTCGCATTCCTAGATTAGACAACATTCACATATGGGACTAAAATTAACCAATGTATTTTATGTTTTGTGCACTTGTGCTTGTGTAGGGTGGACCCACCGTCACACCTATTATCCTCTTCCCTCACTTTCGTGGACCTTGGGTGATGAGAAGGGTGATTGACAACACCCAATTTTCCTTTTTTAAGAGAGGGCTATGCTTGACTAGGGATTTCATCACCAGGTAAAAGTATAAAGTTGTTTCACACTTTTATAAAGGAAATGGTCAATGCTAATTCAACTTTTTAAATTAAATGCTAATTCATTTTTTTGTGTATATTGATATCATCTTGACATAGATTCTTTTCTCTATTGCATTATATTTTTTTCAAAATTTTTAAATAAATTTTAGTATTTTTCTTTGACAAGATAATCAACCTTATATTTTAGTGTTGAAGAATAACTTTCAATAAAAATAAAATATAAAATATAAAAACTTATTGAAATATTAAAGATATATATTTTGGAAAATTCACTTATAGATCTATAAAAGGGTATTTTTACATTTCAAAAAAAAAATTATTTATAAGAGTAAGAGTTTTTGAAACATTGAGTATTTTTAATTTAATTTTTTTTTGGTAATTAGACCCAAAGTGGTATAAAATATACATTTAGTAGACATTTTCAATTGGAAAAGTTGTGGCCCATATATAACTTAGCTATAATGAATCTATATAGACCATATGTTTGATTAAAATTAATTTTTAGGTATAATTACTTAAATTCACTTGTGTTGATAAGTTGGCCTAAAACATGACACAATTTTATGCTTTTACCCCACCTCACAAGGGTAGTTTGAATTGGTATACGTCAGGGATATTGACTCTTCTGACGCGATCTTTAGCAGTTTTTTCGAGCCGCTATATAAATATGTCGGCCAGGCAACTAAAGTGGTGAGTGAATTCGACGTATGTGGAGGCCCCCTCTGTATCGATAAGCTTAGTTAAAGCCTTTAGTGGCTTGCTTCGAGAATTCATCGTTGGATTGGTGATCCCTTGGAATTATACTAAGAACTTTATTATAGTAGCCAAAAATCCCACATTCATAGTGCAGGGGATGGGGATCGTACCCCAAAGTTACCTCTCATGTACCCACTCAAGATGAGACAGGAATTCCCCATATAATAGATCCTTGGATATTTGGGATAAGAGAATCTGGTATGTTCGAGAAGTGAGTGCATTGTAAGGGGGAGCCAGTGCTACCAAAATCTCTATCTATCTGCTTGTTTGAGGTATCGCTTGTGCGAGAGGCCTATTGAATGGTTTTTACTTTCCAAACTAAGTCGTATGTTTGACGTGTGTTCATTTTGTGCAATACTAGAACTAATCTAGGCCCCCAATCATTTTCACACTTGCTATCAAGTGTTGCCCTTGGCCAATATGTATACTTTTGTCTGATATTTTCTTGCCAAGAGTAGTTGACAATCAAACATTTTCCAAAATTGACCAAAATTGAACAACTTTTCATCAAAATTTCATATCAAAGAAGTCAAACTTGTAGTTCAATGTCTCCGCCCTATCATTTGTAAGTTTCAACATCTCCGCCTCACTGTTTCAACATATCCGTTCCGCTTCGACGTCTTTACACAGTTAGCATTTTTAGTCAATTTCCTTCATGTTCCATAAGTCCAAGTCAATCAAACATCCTAAGAAGTCAATATACCGCCAAGTCAAGAAGAAGAAACCAAGTCTGAAACAACTCCTTAAGCATAAAAAAATTCTTGTATATCAATTGAAAACTCTTGTTGAAACATAGGACCTTCTTACATCATTTTCACGATTACCTCCATGGCCACAACAATGAGTTTGATGAGGAGTCTTTGAGAGAAAGTGCCTTCCATTAGAGGTTAGGTTTGTCGCAATCCATCAATAGGGGTGGTCACATCCCTTTGTCCAATTTTCCTTCTCCAACAATCAATTATTGAGTGTTGTTCCACTCTAAGATAACCTTACATTTTATCACATTTTCCAATCATTTTCCTTCCTTCCTTCCTTGATTATCGTCATACTCTAGTCGTTTTTACCTTCAATCTTTAAGGGCTTAGCACAATCAATCAATTTCAATCAATCCTAGATCTAATTAATGAATTTTTAATCCCATCATTCTAATCAATCAATCAACCAACCTCATCATAAGGATAATACCTTGTAAAAGTTGGATTTAGACCTTCATCCTTAATCAATTAATCAATTGGATTTTGTGCTTAGGTTAGAATCTTCCCCAAGTACCTTTGTCTAATCATTGTGGGTTGATCAAAACCCTTATCCTTTGTCTTATTTTTCTTTGGGACGTTAGTCTACCCTAAGTAGAAGAGGACTTGATCAATATCATAAGGTCTAAATTTTTACCTAGCTTGGTTGTCACCTTGCTTGTGGTCCACATCATCAATCCCTCACCTAAATCCTAATCCAAGGACTAAGGTGTCATCCTAATCAAATCAATCTCATTTGAAATCAACCTTATCTAAATTAAATCAAGTCAAAAATTTCTAAGTCTACCTGTCATTTCCTTCAAATCATTTCCAACATCCATCAATTTCTTTCTTAAGGTTACCCGTGTATGGCCTTGAATCGCTCACAAAAAGTGAAAATGGCAATTGAAGGCAATCAGATGCCTGAGACTAGTCTCCACTTCGATCAAGATCTACAACAAGAGGGACAACTTGTTGACCAACCTGAGCTTTCTCCACATGTCCAATCTTTTGTTGACGATCCTTACAATCAAGACATGATGGATATATTTTTCAAACATAATCCCAATGGCCTTGTAGCTCATCTCATCACTCAAGGGGCACATTTGCCCCCAGGTTTTGATCGGTCTATCCTTGACAGACCTCTGGAAGGTGACCTCGTAGATCAACCCATTATTAACGTTATCCTCCCCCCACCACCCATGACATCCGCACCTATGGTTTCTTTACCTTTAATTTCCATACCTCAAAGTGCACCCAATCCAACCATGTCTCAACCTCCTAGGTCGATCACACCTCTTTATAACTCCTTTAATTACATCAACACAAGTTTGCCTCCTACTAGCACTATTCATGGATCGCATCCTCAAGTTACATCACAATCTTCCATTTCCTCATATCAATACATTGGTGGTGGTGGTGTTCCATCTTCATCTCATCAAATCCCTGTGCCTAACATGGGTCATTGTATCCCTCATGTCCCTAATCAACAACCCGATCTCATAAAGTAAATTCAGGACATGAATGACCTTATTAAGTATCTTAAGTGTGGGACGAAAAAGAGATCTTACACTTTCGAGAAAATATGTCCTTGTCCCAATGATCCCTCTATCTCAGTCGCGCCCTACCCACCTCGGTTTGAAATGCCTAAATTCAAAAAATACAAAGGCAAGGGTGATCCTAGAGACCATGTTTGTGAATTTTATATCTTACGTCAAGAGATGTCTTATAGTGACACCTACCCTAGAAGACTTTTTCCAAAGAGTCTTAGTGAGGACGCCCGCACTTGGTTTTCCACTTTACCCCATGACTCCATCAAGTCTTTTCCAGACCTAGTAGAAAAGTTTGTATCCCACTATGCTTATAATATTGAGAATGATGCTTCTATGATATACTTGTGCTATACAAAGCAAAGGCTTAGAGAAACTTTCGCTAACTTCCTGCAAAGGTAGCGACATCTCATCAAGAAATTCCCTGGGGACATACCAGAACCACACCAAGTGGAGTTATGTATATATACATGCATACATATATATATGTATACATATATATAAATATGTATATATATGTATATATATACATATGTATGTATATGTATATGTATATATCTACATATATATGTATATATATAGATATGTGTATATATCTACATATGTAGATATATACATATACATATACATATACATATACATACACATGTATATATGTCATGTCTATGAAGTGTGTACCTGTTATACCTGCAGCTACAACACAAAACACTCAATAAATCATTACAAGCAATGGTTAGAAAATTAATCAACGAAAGATAAAACCATAGCTAATCGATCTATTGCCTCCTAGTAAATGCGAGTATGAATTTTGCTCTCAGATCTGGTTATGCAAATTCCAGTGACTTGACTACTCTTAAATGGAGGATTTAAATGATGAAGATGCACGATCTAGCAATGATAGCATGATTAAGCTACATGATTTCATGATTATTCTAGAAAATAAGCTAGAATGAAGATGCAATTAAACTAAAATTGAACATGATAACAATGCTAAGAATGATTTGCGAAGAGCTTATATGCCTATAGTAACAATGCTTGAATGCAAGATGAGATGGGATTCAGGATGGATCCTTTGTGCTCCAAAATGAGGTCTATTTATAGGACTTCCCAAGGCTAGGGGTGAGGTGGCACATAAAGCCCAAAGAGGGCGAGAAACCCAACTACCCCATAACCCACTTAGGAAATGACAAAATAGTGGTTATGAGAGGTGGCACAACAAGCCAAAAGAGGGTGTGTAACTCAACTACCCATGTGATGTGGAGAGTTACACATGTAGCTGAAGTATTTATCCATGTGTCCTCATATTAACCACTCCTAATAACCTAAGAAAGCTTGATAATATGTGTAGGAAAAATAAATACCCCCTAACATTAAGAAAATTTAAAACCTACACTACAACCCCTTTAAGTGTAGCTTAGGTGGGTGAAAAGATGGGTCCCAACAAATGAGGCCATGTAAGGTACCCATGTACATAGATATCCCCCCTAAAAAGAAGAAGCCCCCTCATAAGAGGAATAGCCCCCCGCCCCCCCTAAATAGGGAGAGAAAGAATGAAGGATTAAGAAGCCCCTCCTGAAGTAAACACCTATCACATCCCAAGCAAAGGTCACAAATGAAGGAACTTTCTTTTGGTGAAGATGTCCACAATCTACTCCGATGTAGAATAATACTTAAGATCAATGATGCCTTCCTGAATGAACTCCCTTATGTAGTGCATATGTATCAAAAATGTGTTTTGTCCTTTGGTGATGAACTAGATTTCTTGAGATCTTTATAGCACTCTGATTATCACAAAAAGACGATGGAAGGATTTTTAATTGGAATTCCAAACTCAATGAGAGTATTTAGAAGCCAAATATCCTTAGTGGTGGCATTAACAACCCCTCAATACTCAACCTTTGTCGATGAAAGAGCAATTGTAGACTGCTTCTTGCTTGACCAACAAATTGGACCAAATGCAAGTGAGAAACAATACCCTGAAGTAGACTTGCCATCTTGAGAATCACCTACCCAATCTGAATTTTTATAACCCACTAAGTCAACATCCATGCCTGTTGCATATTGAATTCCATAATTGTGAGTACCCTAAATGTAGTGTAGGATTCACTTAGTTGCTTTCCAATGGAACTCATGTGGCTCCTGCATGAATCTAAAGACCATACCCACAACATATGAAATATTAGGTCTCATATGAGTCAAGTAGATGAGAATCCCAACAAGCTATCAGAATAAAGTGCCATCAACCAAGGGTGAAGAGAACTTAACCTCAAGTTTGACCGCTGACAAAAATGGAGTAGGTGCAGGCTTACAATCAACCATGCAAAATATGGATAGCATATCAAGTGCATACTTGGGTTGTCCAAGGAAGATACCTGAAGATGATTGAGTGATCTCAATCCCCAAGAGGTAATGCAAAAGACCAAAGTCTGACATCAGAAATGTATCATGTAGACCAATTTTCATTGCCTTGATGGTGGATGAGTGACTCCCTGTGATAAAAAAGTCATCAACATAGAGAAACAAAACTGTGAGAGTATCATCCTGATGTATAATATATATGTTCGAATCAGAATGACACCAAGTGAAACCAACTGTTAGAAGGAATGAGTCCATCTTGGTATACCAAGCTTGAGGAGCCTGTTTGAGGCCATAGAGAGACTTTCAAAGTTGACACAAAAGTGAAGGATCCTGAACAAACCCCTGTGGATACTCCATGTAGATTTCCTCTTGAAGGTCACTATGAAGAAATGCACTTTTCACATAATGAACTTGCCAACGATGGGTTACAACTATAGCAATGAAAAGTTGAATCAAATTCATCTTAGCAACTGGAGCAAAAGTCCCAGAGTAATCAATCCTTGAAACTTGGGAAAAACCTTTTGCTACCAAGCGAGCCTTATACTTATCAATTGACCCATCTCCTACAAAATTTATTCAATAGATCCACTTGCATAGAACAAGTTTCCTTCCCTTAGGAAGAGGAACTAAATCCCATGTGTGATTCCTTTCCAAGGAATTAAACTCTTGCATTGTAGCATCCCACCTAGGAACGCTTGAAGCTTCTCAAAAAGACTATGGATCATAAGCTCAAGAAATGAAGAGATGTGGAGCTTGCTCAAATTGTGACCTTGTTCTTCTAGTATTTGATAGATCACCAAGCTAATCTCCTACTGACTCAAATGTTTTTCAAGCCCAAAGAGGCATTGAGGCTGGAGAGTCTGGGAGAGAATCATCAACCTATGAATGATGACTATGAGAGGAATTGGTGCAGGGGAACCTCATCAAAATTCCAATAATGGCTCTAATGATTAAGACTAGGATCATTGTAGTGTCTTAGTGAGTCTTGTGTTTATGCAAGTTTGTTTCATGTATTCAATAAACCCCACCATGTAAGCCCATGTCACCAATTAGGAAATTTGCTAAGCTAATTGGGACAATGTGGTCAATAGGGGTAGTAGAAGGTTTAGTTTTGTGTTTTATAGGTTTTTGACATGTTTTAGGGGTGTTTGGTTTATCCAAGTGTGTGGATCCCAAACTTAGAAAGTTTGATAACATTTTGTGCAAAATTGCAAAATTGCAACTTTTGGAAAATGCAACTTTTGAGTGCAAAAGTGCAACTTTTCAAAATGCGGTTGGGGGAAGCCTTTCAATGGCTCCAACCTCCTCCAAATTCGGTTGGAAACCATCAGAGAGTTGTATAAACCTTGTGGACATGATTCCCAAGGTTGTTGATGTTGTGGTTTAAAATTGTGAAGCAATAAAACACTGAAATACTAAAGTTTTCCTAGAAATTATGAGTTTACAGTGATTGCACGTGGTTGTATGGATTGAATTGAATCACACTAGGAATGGAGTAGATAGAGGAGTGAAGTAGATTTTATTTGGTCGGGGTATGAGGCTATAATTGTTCCTGAGTGGAGAGAACCCTCCATTTTTCTGACTGTAACCTAAAAAGTGAGGGTTTGGAGAGGGTTTTAGACAAAAATGGCCTTATCTTGCACTATAGACCACTAGAAGATTCTTCCTTGGGTGGGATGTAGGATAGGCCTTTGTAATTTAGGATTTTCATGTGTTTTTGTAGGGGAGACTTGGTTGGAAGGAGAAAGAAGCAAAACTAGTTAGGCATCTCTATGTGACTACCTGAGACAAGATATAGGACAATCATTATAAAATATTATAGCGGTGGATTCCAGGCGTGCAATGCTGGAATTGGAGGTTAATCACAATCTCCTACATTCCCATAGAGTTGGTTTTCTAGTTTAAGTTAATTGATTAGTATTTTCTTTGTAAAATAGGCCTAATTGCCTCTATTAGGTCTCTTGGGCTCTAAGGGGTTCAAACCTTGGAAGTACAACTCCGAAAAGGGTGTCTGAAATGGTGAATTTTTTGTATGGGTGTGTGGGACATTTTGCAGTTAAGGTCCATTTTATCGCCAAATAGGGCTACTAGCCTAGGGAGTTGGAGACTTAACTCAAATCCAGGGCTTGGACTAGTCTCTAATGGTCCTAAATGAACCAAATGCCAAATCCTTAGAAGAAGGAAGACATTTGATGGTGTATAGTAGGTATTGAGGCATTTACTCATCTTGAGTAGGCCCAAGCCTAGTGAATTTGTGAGTAGATTCATCCAAGGTCTAGAGTCCTTCCTTGTAGGACCCTTGTGATCATTTGAGGGGTTAGAAGTCTAACTTTGTCTGGGCTTATCCTTAGTTCTGTGGGTAGGGCTCTGCATCAAGTGGTATCAGAGCATATGAATGTTCTTTGGATAGAAAGAGAAGACAAGATGTTGGAAGAAGAGGGATCCAAAGATGTACCATCAAGAATGACCAATGTTGAGTTGAATGTCCTGGTGAAGAAGAAAATGGCAAAGAGCAGAGCAGTCAAGGCTAAGAATCAAGCCTTGAGAAATGAAATGGGCCGGTTGAAGGACAAAGTGGAGAGGGGAGAGAGAGACTTTGGAGAAGAAGGGGATGAAGAGGAGATCCCTAGGTAGGAAGAACTAGAGGTTCCTGCACACTAGAGACCCCTGATTGTCCTCAAGTCCATGGAAAGAAGAACAATGGATGTGAAGATGGATCTACTAGTGTTTGCAAGAAATATGGATCTTGATACAGTGATGGAGTGGATAGACTCCTTGGACAAATTATTTGAAAGTGAAGACATACCAGAGCACTAGAGAGTGAAGATGGCCCAATCCAAAATGAAAGGGGCTGCACTAACTAGGTGGAATTTCATCTAAGATGAGAGGGTGAAAGAGGGAAAGAGAAGAGTGTCTACATGGAAGAAGATGATGGCTTTGGTGAAGGAAACCGATGTCCCAATAGACTACAATGTCAAATTCCATAGAAGAAGACAAAAATTGAAGCAAAAGGAGATGGACATGAGTTCCTATATAGAGGAGTTCATGAAGTTGTGTGTGAGGACCAAGGTGAAAGAGAGCGAAGATGAGAAGGTGGCAAGATACCTCAATGGGTTGAGATTTTCAATCCAAGAAGATTTGAATCTCCACACCCCGGAGATAGTCCAAAAGTGCTTTCAACTGGTACTCAAGGTGGAGGAGAAGTTGAAGAGAAGGCAAGAAAAAAATGGTAGGGGTAAAGGGAGACAACAAAGAGGGGGAAGAGGCCCTTTCAGAGGTAGAAGAAATGGTTTTGGATACCAAGGTGAGTCTAGCCAAGAAGGTAATAGATGGGAGAGCAGTTACAACCAAGGAGGAAGCTACAATCCAAGAGGGAACTTGAGGGGTAGAAGACCACCCTCTAGAGGAAGATCCCAAGGCAGAGGACCTCCTAGATGCTATAATTGTGACCAAGAAGGGCACATGGCCAATAGGTGTCCGAAGAAGGCTTCTAGCTCCATGGGAGAAAGGAGAAGCAATTTGGTGCAAGAATCTGATTGTCAAAGTGTGGCAAGTGCAAACACCTACCAAAGTGGTAATGCTCCTGATAGATATGGATACCCTGAAAGAGGAGAGAATCTGATGATGAGGAGAGTAGTAACCACCATGAAGGTACCTGATGAGGAGCCTACACAAAGGAAATCTCTTTTCAAAACCACTTGCAAGGCAGGAGGAATGGTATGCAAGGTTTTGATAGACTCTGGATCCACTGAAAATTTTTATATCACTTGAAATGGTAGAAAAGCTTTAACTTAGAAGGATACCTCATCCTTACCCCTACAAGGTCTCATGGCTCAACCAAGGTCAGCAAGTAGTGGTAGAAGAGTAGGCTTGGATGGAGTTTTAGATTGTATCATACAAGGATAGATTGTTATTTGATATAGCCAAGATGGATGCTTGTCATCTCTTATTTGGGACACCATGGTAGTATGACTTAAAAGCTCATCATGATGGAGTGAGAAATACCTACTCAATCACCATGGATTGTAAGGTGATATAACTCTTACCTCTGATAGAGGAAGAGATGGATTCAAAAGGTAAATATGCCAAAGTGCTGATGGTAGAAGGAAGACACTTCATGAAGGAGATTGCAGAGAAAGGTGCAGTTTTCTATGCCCTCATGCCTAGTCCCAAGGTGACAAGGGAAGAGTAGTTTGTAGAAGAGAAAGAAGGAGGACAGAAGCACATGGAACTTGTAGTCAGACAATTGCTTGATAATTACCAAGGCATAATCTCAGATGGAATGCCAAGATCCCTGCCACCAGTGAGAGACATCAGTCATTGCATAGATCTGATCCCTGGATCTACTCTCCCAAACAAAGAAGCATACAAAATCACTCCAGATTAGAATGCAGAAATGGCAAGGAAGATTGAAGAGTTGCTTGAATCAGGCCTAATTGGCCAAATCTTAATCCCATGTATAGTAGCTTCTATCCTTGCACCCAAGAAAGAAGGCACTTGGAGGCTTTGCATAGACTCAAGGGCCATCAACAAGATAACTATAAGGTATAGGTTCCCAATCCCTAGGATAGAGGATTCGCTTGATTGCTTGGGGAATGCTAAATATTTCATGAAAATTGATCTAAAAAGTGGATGCCACTAGATTAGGATAAGACCAGGGGATGAGTGGAAAACAACTTTTAAAACCAATGAAGGGTTATATGAGTGGAAAGTCATGCCATTTGGGTTATCCAATGCCCCCAGTACCTTTATGAGGTTGATGAATGAGGTCTTGGTGGAATTTATAGGCAAGTTTTTCATAGTATACCTAGATGATATCTTGATCTTCAGTCACACAAGGGAAGAGCACCTCAAACATATAGATATGGTTCTCAAAGGTTACATAAAGAGAAACTAATGATAAATTTGGATAAGTGTTTGTTCATGCAGGAGGAGATCATCTACTTGGGCTTTGTAATCTCACAAGGTGAGTTGAAAATGGACCAATAGAAGGTAAGTGCTATACTATCTTGACTAACACCTAAGACTATGAATGATGTCCAGAGATTCCATGGTTTAGAAACTTTTTATAGGAAGTTAATAAGAGGATTTAGTCATTTTGTGTACCCATGCTTGACACCATAAAGGGAGGATAAAAGTGAAAGTTCAGTTGGACCAAGGAGGCAGATGATTTATTTGTGACATTGAAGAAGAAGGTTGTAGAACAATCAAACCTTGCCTTACTAGATTTAAATAAAATATTTCAGGTGGAGTGTGATGCAAGACACATGGCCATTGGGGCAATACTTAGTTAGGAAGGAAGGCCTATTGATTTTTTTAGTGAAAATTTGAATGATGCCAAGAAGAGATACTCATCTTATGACTTGGAGATGTATGCTTTGGTTCAGTCCTTGAAGAAGTGGAGGCACTATTTATTGCCTAAGGAGTTCATAGTTTTTACTGATAATCAGACACTCAGTTTCATAAATAGCCAAGAGAAGCTAAACCATCAACACATGAAGTGGGTAGAGACCCTACAAGCCTTTACCTTCACAATCAAACACAAGAAGGGGGTCAAGAACAAAGTTGTAGATGCTTTGAGAAGGAGGGTCTTAATTGTCAATCAAATCAAGATGGAGAGTGTTGGTATTGATTCCTTGGAGAGTATGTATGATGTTGATTAAGACTTTGGAGAGATATACAAGGTATGTGAAACCTTTGGTGAGAGGTATCATATTGAGTTTTTTGAATTTATGATACAAGATGGATTGTTATTCAAAGGAGGATAGTTTTGTATTCCTAAGTGTTCCATGAGGTTAAATATCATTAGGGAGAAACATTGTGGAGCTATGGCAGGTCATTTTGGCCTTGACAAGACCCTAGACCTTGTGAAGAGACACTATTACTGGCTTAAGTTGCAGACAAATGTAAGGAAGTTTTTGGAAACATGTGTAATATGTCAAAAAGCTAAGGGGAAGTCCACTATTTCAAGTTTGTATCAGCCCTTACCCATTCCTTATAGACCATGGGAGAGCATAAGTATGGATTTTGTGTTGGGTCTGCCTAGGACAAGGAGGGGATTTGACAATGTCTTTGTAGTGGTGGATAGGTCACTTTTGGAGGACCCTTTGGGAGAAGTTGGGAATTAACCTAGCTTTCTCATCAGTCTACCATCCTCAAACGGATGGCCAAACTGAAGTTGTCAATAGGTCATTGGGAAACCTATTAAGGTGTTTGACAAGGAAACATGGAGATAAGTGGGACAATATACTGTCACAGGCAAAATTCTCATACAATGACACTATTAATAGGAGAACAGGGAAGTCTCCTTTCCAAATTGTGTATGGCATCCACCCAAGGGGAGTATTTGAGTTAAGGGATTTTCCCAAAGAAGAGCCCATTAGTGTAGATGGTGAAGTTTTTGCATTAGCCATCAAGGAGGTGCATGACCAAGTGAAGTCCCATCTCCAACAGTTTGCAGTGAAGTACAAGTCTTATGCTGATAAGAAAAAGAAGGATGTGCAGTTTAGTGTTGGGGATTTGCTATGGGTACATTTGAAGAAGGAGAGACTCCCAAAGGGTAAGCACACCAAACTCATATAGAGGAAGATTGGACCATGTCAGATTTTGAATAAGTGTGGATAAAATGCCTACAAAATCCAACTTCCTTCTGATCTTGGATTATCACCCATATTTAATGTGTGTGATCTTACACTTTTTAAAGGTAGTGACAATGAAGTGGAGGAGCCACTACAGGTGGCCGTAGATAATGACATTCCAAGGCATGAATCACCTAAGTTGAGCAAAGTGTTAGGAACTAGATTCACAAAGAAGACAAGGAACCAAGAGTACATTGATTACTTGGTATCTTGGCAAGACAAACCAGACTCTGAGGGAGTTTGGATGACAAATAAATAAATTTCCAACCATGGTGCAGACTTACAAACTCTGATCTCAAGTGGGCTTGAGATCTCTTCTTCTGGGGACTATGGTGCAGGGGAACCTCATCAACATTCCAATAATGGCTCTAAAGATGAAGACTAGGATCATTTTAGTGTCTTAGTAAGCCTTGTGTTTATGCAAGTTTGTTTCATGTATTCAATAAACCCCACCATGTAAGCCCATGTCACCAATTAGGCAATTTGCTAAGCCAATTGGGACAATATGGTCAATAGGGGTAGTAGAAGGTTTATTTTTGTGTTTGATAGGTTTTTGAAATGTTTTAGGGGTGTTTGGTTGATCCAAGTGCGTGGATCCCAACCTTAGAAAGTTTGACAACATTTTGTGCTAAATTGCAACTTTTGGAAAGTGCAACTTTTGAGTGCAAAAGTGCAACTTTTCAAAATGCGGTTAGGGGAAGCCTTTCAACGGCTCTAACCTCCTCCAAATTTGGTTGGAAACCATTGGAGAGTTGTATAAACCTTGTGGACATGATTCCCAAGGTTGCTGATGTTGTGGTTTGAAATTGTGAAGCAATAAAACACTAAAATTCTGAGTTTACAATAATTGCACGTGGTTGTATGGATTGAATTGAATCACACCATTCATCGAGTAGATAGAGGAGTGAAGTAGATTTTATTTGGTGGGGGTTTGAGGCTCTAATTGTTTTTGAGTGGTGAGAACCCTCCATTTTTTTGACTGTAACCCGAAAAGTGAGGGTTTGGAGAGGGTTTTAGACAAAAATGGCCTTATCTTGCATTCTAGACCACTAGAAGATTGTTCCTTGGGTGGGATGCAGGATAGGCCTCTTTAATTTAGGATTTTCATGGGTTTTTGTAGGGGAGACTTGGTTGGAAGGAGAAAGAAGCAAAACTAGGTAGGCATCTCTATGTGACTACCTTAGACAAGATTTAGGACAATCATTATAAAATATTATAGCGGTGGATTTCAGGAGTGCAACCCTGGAATTGGAGGTTAATCACCATCCCATACATGCCCATAGAGTTGGTTTTATATTTTTATTTCATTGATTAGTAGTTTCTTTGTAAAATATGCCTAATTGCCCCTATTAGGTCTCTTGGGCTCTAAGGGGTTCAGACTCTGGGAGTACAGATATGACCAAACCAATTTGGGGATAAGTACAACTCCCAAAAGGGTGTCTGAAATGGTGACTTGTTTGTATGGTTGTGTGGGATATTTTGGAGTTAAGGTCCATTTTATCGCCAATAAGGCTACTAGCCTAGGGGGTAGATTTCTAAGGGAGGTATAGGAGAGTTGGAGACTAAACTCAAATCCAATGCTTGGAATAGTCTCTAATGGTCCTAAATGAATCAAATCCCAAATACTTAGAAGTAGGAAGACATTTGATGGTGTATGGTAGGTATTGAGGCATTTACTCATCTTGAGTAGGCCTAAGCCTAGTGAATTTGTGAGTAGATTCATCCAAGGTGTAGAGTCCTTCCTTGCAGGACCCTTGTGATCATTTGAGGGGTTAGAAGTCTAACCTTGTTTGGGCTTATCCTTAGGTGTGTGGGTAGGGCTTTGCATCAGGAATGTGACTCCTCATCATCATTGTCACCACCTGAAGTGGAGAAAGAAGACTCCTCATCAAGATTGGAAGGATTAAGATCCTCAGAAGAATTATCATCATGATGCAATTTCTCCAATGTGATAGTGGATGGATAAGTGGTATGAGAAGAACTGGAAGAACTCTCCTCAAAATGAACACTCTTCTCAATGAACAATGCATGAGTAGTAGGATGGAGATGTCTATACCCTTTGACATCATCTAGATACCCAACAAATATGCAAGGATTTCTTTATGGATCCATAGCCTTGTGTTTCTCTACTGAAATGTGGGCCCATGCAAGAGATCCAAACACTCTGAAGTGCTTAACTGTAGGTTTCTGACCAGTCCAAGCTTGAAAAGGACTTACCCCCTTCACAACTTTGTGATCAACTTGGTTCTGGATGTAATGCACACAGTTGATAGCCTCTTCCCAATACTAAGGTGCCAAAGAATTGGAGTGACTCATAAAATTAGCCATCTCCTTCAAGGAACCGTTCTTTCCTTCTGTGACACCATTCTATTGAGGATTGTATGGAACTGTGTGCCACATGTTGATAACTTTTGAAGCACAAAATTGTTCAAACTGATTATTAACATATTCACCCCTATTATCTATATGCAGAATCTTGATGAACTTCCTAGATTGTTTCTCTACAAAACATTTGAAATCTATATATTCTGAAAGAATTCAAACTTTTGTTTTACAAAGTAAACCCATGTATATATAGAAAAGTCATCAATAAATGTCAAGACATATCTATTCCTAGTCAAAGATGGTTGTAGAAATGGTCTTGCCTAGTCACTGTGTACCAAATCCAATAGCTGGGTAGCTCTCCATGCTTTTCTTTTATCATACTTCTCATCGAGATGATTACAAAGAATAAATCCTTGGCAAACTCCATCAGAAAATGAAATAGAAGGCAACCCTAAAACCATGTCCTGTTGATTTAGTTGTTGCAAGTAACAATAGTTCAAGTGGCCAAGCCGTTGATGCAACAAACAACTCACCTCGTCTGCATGAGTGAGTAACACTGTCGAAGGAGAGTCAGGAACAAAGTTATAAAATTGATATAATCTAGAATGATGATCTACTTTTCCCACAATAATAGTAGACCCATTATGCATTTCATTGATTACCACTGTATCTGGTGTGAACTCAACTCACTTGCCAGAACCAGTGTGAGTGATTTGATAAATAGATGGAGATTAGTTGATAAAGATGAAACACAAAGAACATCCTCAAATGTTCCTTTGCCCACATCAACAAACCCTCTCCCATGCACTTCAACAGGAGTTTCATCACCCATTAGGATGGAATGCTTAGAACATGGCTCTAAAGATGTGAAATCATTTTCTAAAGAAGCCATTTGGTGTGAACCACCCAAGTCAATTATCCAAGAATTGGGTTGTGAAACAACAAAAAATAGGGCCTTACCCTTTCCTTCCCCCTTACTCTTATCTATGTCCTTTGAAGACCCTTCTGATGAACTTTGTTTGATTGAATCAGGCACTTTGATATTATTCTTTTCAAGAACATGTGAAAGGTGATCAATTTGTTTCTTTAAACACTTATGTTCAGCATGACGAGGTCTCTTACAATAAGAACACTTTGCCTTCTCCTTCTTAGGTTGTTCACCTTTTGATGAAGAGGTTTGATTATATGTTTTTGAAAGAGCAGATTTTTTTATCTTTCTTCTTCCCTCCTTAGTTCTTGTGTTTCTCATCTTGCTTACTAGACCCTTTTTGTTCTTTTGCGCCTTGATTTACAACTAAGGCATGTGACTTGAAGGGTTTTATCATACCCATTTGAACCAATTTGTCCAACTCCTTAGTGAGTTTTTCAACAAATTCATCTAGAGAAGACATTTTGAATATGGTACCTAGGGCACATTTTGTAGCATAGAATGTAGAAACAAACACTGAATAGTTAGGACCAAGCTTAGAAAGAATTATCAAGATTAGTTTTTTATCATCTTTCTTAGTTCCACACTATTCCAACTATAATCTTATAGAATTGAGTTTTGTGAAGAAGTCTTATATAGTATCAAGATTGGTTGGATTCAACCCTTTGAGTTCATTCTCCAACTGATGACCTCTTAGCTCATCTTGCTTACCAAAGAGATTTTCCAAAGTGGTTCACACTCCATTTGGTGTAATGGTAGATTCAATATGAAAAAGAAGGTCAGGAGAGACTGACATACACAAAGTACCAAAAGCTTCATCACATTTATTAAACCATTTAATCTTTTTTGCATCATCTTGAGGTTCAGTTTCAATTCCCATAGTAACACGATGATATCCATGTCTTTTCAGATAAATTATCATCTAGATTTCCATTCAAATAATTATATGGTGTTAAAAGAGGAACTATATATGCATCCATGATATCAAAAAAGAAGATTGCAAAGAACAAAGAAGAGTGCAAGAAAGATCGCAAGAGACATCCCCCTTTCCACTAGTCTCAGAAATCACCCCCCCCAAAATATTACAAGGTTGATACTTTATAATTATTACATTTACAAGGATTTTTATCAGATTAAAATGCTTTCTAAGGCTCCATGGAAAAAAAAGGTTTTAATACAAGTAAATTTGATACAAGATATGAAAAAAATAGCCTTATAGCTATGTAATATTCTTCAATACCTTTCCAACAACTATTATTTTTTGAAAAAAATAGAGTTGTGAGGTGAAAGATATGACCTATTTAAGAAAAAAAAATGCAGTTGATTCAACCTGAAATATCTGATGAAAAAGGAATAATTTTTAATAAAACTTGCGTGGATGGAAAGTGCTCATTTCTATGTTTCTATCAAGTACTTGTTTGCAAAAATTCGACACCCAAGGCAAAAGTTATGCAACTTTTAAGAGAGGTTGTTGAATTTTCCAGGTAGAAAAATGTCTCGCCTCCTATTTAAACTCAATTTCTACAAAAAACATCAAAACCCCCCAAAAAACTTGATGCTGGGAAGAAAACTCAGAAATCGTTTTTCTGCAAATAAGAGGAACCTGGAATTCTGAAGCCAAAATAAAAACAACTCCAGTAAAAAGATTTCACTCTAATTTTTTACTGTGTCCTCCAAACTCTGATTTTCGTGAATTAAAAGTCACTTTTGACTTTCGCAAGCCTTTTGGATATTGGAAATGTTGAACAAGCTTCCAATATTACCAAAATTCTGCAATCACCCAGATCTCACAAGAACACATACATATAAAAATAGATTTAACTAGAAGCTTATTTTCCTTTAAACTATTCTGATTCTTTAGGTCACACGAGAATGCAGGAGAAGAGGATACTTGGTTTATAAAAAAAAAAATAGCTATCTGATAGTCTCAAATCTCTCAAATAAATTAAAAAAACAATGAGCTATACCATACAACACGACTCTGATACCATGTTAGATTCTATGAGAAGTGAGAAATGAGCAAGGATTTGATGTCGATCATAGATCACATGAAACTCCAAGCAATAGATGATCAAAGATCAAAATAGTTGAATGAAGATCAATCTGATATGAGAGAAAAATAGAGACAAAGAAGAGAATTTTGAGAAGACTCTCACCGAGCTATCACTGAACTAGTGAAGGTGAGAGTATAGTGCTTATTATATAGAAAAATAATAGCATATACATCCAAGAGGTGCATTAACTTCCACCTCCATAAAAAGTCAGAGGTTTTACCTACTACCCCATAAAAGGTGGGAGGTTTTTATCTACTTGGTAAATGCCAAAACATGTGGGATAACCTCCTTACGTGAAAACAAAAAAGGAGTTATAAGAGGTGGCACATAAAGCCGAAAGAGGGTGAGAAACCCAACTACCCCATAACCCACTTAGGACATGATAAAATAGTGATTATGGGAGGTGGTACAACAAGCCAAAAGAGGGTGTGTAACTCAACTACCCATGTGAGGTGGAGAGTTACACATGTAGCTGAAATATTTCGCCACGTGTCCTCATATTAACCACTCCTAATAACCTAAACAAGCTTAATATTATGTGTAGGAAAAATAAATACCCCCTAACATAAGGAAAATAAAAAACATACACTAACACATATACATGTACATGTACATGTACATGTACATATACATATACATATACATACATACATACATATGTATGTATGTATGTATGTATGTATATATACATAAATACATACATACATACATATATACATACATACATACATACATACATATACATATACATACACATACACATACATATGTGTGTGTGTGTGTGGACACCTAAAACTAATTAAATCAATATTTAATCAATTTAAGCTTGTCAACATAATTAATTGGTTTAATTGTGTTAGCCTTATTCTTCTCAGTGTTAATTAAATCTAATTTAATTAATCCTGTCACTATTGTCCAATAATTAATTTATTTTGATAAATTAATTATTCCCCTATTCTTCTAAAGTCCCTTCAATAATTATTTCCTCTAAACCCACTCAGTTAATTAATTTTAATTAATTAACCTAGTCATGTGATTCCTACATATCACTTTTCCTAATTCCCACTTAGCCTAATTAATTATTCTAGAATCTCTCTTAATCCCACTTATCATTATTTAACAATTTTATATTCCCCACTCATGTCACATCAACATTGAAGCTAGATGGCACACTCCCCCTCATGGTTGGCTTAAAATCAACTTTGAGGGAGCTACCAAAGGCAATCCCGACCCAATGGGATGTGGTGCAATTCCCAAAAATGAAAATGGCAGTTGTAAGGAAATGATTGCTGTTCCTATAGGTTGCCAAACTAACCACATGGCGGAAACTATGGATGCTCTCCAAGGCATTCTCTTGGATAAAAGATGGAACTATCCCTACCTATGGATTGAGGGGGACTCTAACAACATCATCAAATGCCTAAAAAGGAACTTCTAAGCCTTCATGGACTATCTGTGAAATTTTTCCAAGATCAAGGGCATGCTGAAAAGTATAAAATAGAGACAAAAGTGTGAGATTCTGCAAGAAGCGAGAATCGAGCCAAGATCTGATGTCGGTCGTAGATCACATGCAACTCCTCACACAACAGATGATCGAAGATCAAAATAGCTGAATGAAGATAATTTCAATATGAGAGAGAAATAGAGACAAAGAGGAGAATTTGGAGAAGACTCTCACCAAGATATCACTTCAATAACTTGACTAGTGAAGGTGAGAGTATAGTGCTTATTATATAGAAAAATATAAGCATATACATCCAAGGGGTGCATTAACTCCTATTCCCCATAAAAAGTGGGAGGTTTTACCTTCTTGGTAAATGCCAAAACATGTGGCATAACCTCCTTACATGAAGACAAAAAAGGAGCTGAGAAAGTTGGCACATAAGGCCAAAAGAGGGTGTGAAACCCAACTACCCCATAACCCACTTTGGCAATGACAAAATAGTGGTTATGAGAGGTGGCACAACAAGCCAAAAGAGGGTGTGTAACTCAACTACCCATGTGAGGTGGAGAGTTACACATGTAGCTGAAGTATTTCGCCACGTGTCCTCATATAAACCACTCCTATTAACCTAAGCAAGCTTAAATAATATATGTGTAGGAAAAAATAAATATCCCCTAACATAAGGAAAATAAAAAACTTACACTAACACCCCCCCTTAAGTGTAGCTTAGGTGGGTGAAAATATGGGTCCCGACAAATGCAACCATGTTAGATACCCATATACATAGATAGCCCCCCCAAAAGAAGAAGCCCCCCCATAAGAGGAATAGCCCCCCCCCCCCCCTAAATAAGGAGAGAAAGAAAGGAGGACTAAGAAGTCCCTCCTGCAGTAGACACCTGTCGTATCCCAAGCAGAGATCACAAATGAAGGAACTTGCTTTCGGTGAAGGGTTTGGTGAAGATGTCCGCAGTTTGCTCTGTTGTAGAACAATACTTAAGATCAATGATGCCTTCCTGAATGAGCTCCCGAATATAGTGCATATGTATCTCAATGTGTTTTGTCCTCTGGTGATGAACTGGATTTCTTGAGATCTGTATAGCACTTTGATTATCACAAAAGATGATAGTAGGCTTCCTAACTGGAATACCAAACTCAGTGAGAATATTTTGAAGCCAAATAGCCTCAGTGGTGGCATTGACTACCCCTCGATACTCAGCCTCTATTGATGAAAGAGCAATTGCAGACTGCTTCTTACTCGACCAACAAACTGGACTAGAACCAAGTGAGAAGCAATACCCTGAAGTGGATTTGCGATCCTGAGAATCACCCGCCCAATTTGAATCCATATATCCCACCAAGTCAATATCCATGCCTGCTGCATACTGAATTCCATAATTTTGAGTACCCTGAATGTAGTGGAGAATCCGCTTAGCTGCTTTCCAATGCAACTCATGTGGCTCCTGCATGAATCTAGAGACCATGCCCACCGCAGATGAAATGTCAGGTCTCGTATGAGTCAAGTAGATGAGGCTCCCAACAATTTGTCGATATAAAGTGCTATCAACCAAGGGTGAAGAGCACTTAGCCTCAAGTTTGACCCCAGACAAAAAAGGAGTAGGTGCAGGCTTACAGTCAGCCATGCGAAATCTAGAGAGCATATCAAGTGCATACTTGGCTTGTCAAAGAAAGATGCTTGAAGAAGATTGAGTAATCTCAATTCCCAAGAAGTAATGTAGAAGACCCAAGTCTGACATCAGAAATCTATCATGTAGAGCAATTTTCACTACCTTGATGGTGGATGAGTGACTCGCTATGATCAACAAGTCATCAACATAGAGAACTAGAAATGTGAGAGTATCATCCTGGTGTAGAATATAGATGTTTGGATCAGAATGGCATCGAGTAAAACCAACTATCAGAAGGAAGGAGTCCATCTTGGCATACCAAGCTCGAGGAGCTTGTTTGAGGCCATAGAGAGACTTTCGAAGTCGACACACAAGTGAAGAATCTTGAACAAACCCTTGTGGCTGCTCCATGTAGATTTCCTCTTGAAGGTCACCATGAAGAAATGCACTCTTGACATCCATCTGATGAACTTTCCAATGATGGGTTGCATCAATAACAAGGACAAGCCGAATGAAATTCATCTTAGCAACTGGAGCAAAAGTCTCAGAGTAATCAATCCCTGGAACTTGGGAAAAGCCTTTTGCTACCAAGCGAGCCTTATACTTATCAACCGACCCATCTACTACAAATTTTGTTCGATAGATCCACTTGCATTGAACAAGTTTCCTTCCCTTAGGAAGAGGAACTAAATCACATGTGTGATTCCTTTCTAAGGAATTAAACTCTTCTTGCATTGCAGCATCCCATTCGGGAACACCTGTAGCTTCTCGAAAAGACTGTGGATCAGACGCTGAAGCAATGAAGAGATGTGGAGCTTGCTGAAATTGTGACCTAGTTTTTCTAGAATCTGATGGATCACCAAGCCAATCTCCTGTTGACTCAAAAGTTTGTCGAGCCCAAAGAGGCACTGAAGTTGGAGAGTCTGGGGGAGAATCATCAACCTCTGAAGGATGACTTTGAGAAGAATGTGAATCCTCACCATCGCTATCACCATCTGAAGTGGAGGAATAAGACTCTTGAACAGGATTAGGAGGATTATGATCCTCAGAAGAAATGTCAACATCATGCAATGCCTTCAATGTGATAGTGGATGGAGAAGTGGTATGAGAAGAAATAGAAGAACTCTCCTCAAAATGAACACTCTTCTCAATGAACAACTCATGTGTAGAGGGATGGAGAAGTCTATACCCTTTGACATCATCTGGATACCCAACAAATATGCAAGGCTTGCTCTGCGGATCCATAGCCTTGCATTTCTTTGCTGGAATGTGGGCCCATGCAAGAGAACCAAACACTCTGAAATGCTTAACTGTAGGTTTCTGACTGGTCCAAGCTTGAAAAGGAGTTACCCCCTTCACAACTTTATGAGGAACTCGATTCTGGATGTAACATGCACAATTGATGGCCTCTGCCCAATACTGAGGTGCTAAAGACTTGGAGTGAATCATACAATTTGCCATCTCCTTCAAGGACCTATTCTTTCGTTCTGCGACACCATTCTGCTGAGGACTGTATGGAACTGTGTGCTGCATGTTGATACCTTCTGAAGCACAAAATTTTTCAAATTGATTATTAACATATTCACCCCCATTATCTGTATGCAGAATCTTGATGAACTTCCCAGATTGTTTCTCTACAAAAGGTTTGAAATCTAGAAAATTCTCAAATACCTCAGACTTTTGTTTGAGAAAGTAAACCCATGTAAATCTAGAAAAGTCATCAATAAATGTTAAGACATATCTAGCCCTACTGAAAGATGGTTGTGGAAATGGTCCTGCCAAGTCACTATGTACCAACTCCAATAGCTGTGGAGCTCTCCATGCTTTGCCTTTATCATACTTCTCCTCAGGATGCTTACCATGAATACATCCCTGGAAAACTCCATCAAAAAATCGAATAGAAGGCAACCCTGAAACCATGTCTTGTTTATTGAGTTGTTGCAAGTAACGATAGTTCAAGTGGCCAAATCGTTGATGCCACAAACAACTAATCTTATCTGCATGAGTGAGTAAAACTATCGAAGGAGAGTCAGGAACAAAGTGAGAAAACTGATATAATCTGGATTGATGATTTGCTTTTCGCACAACAATAGTAGACCCATTATGCATTTCACTAATTACCACTGTATCTAGCGTGAACTCAACTCGCTTGCTAGAACCAGTGTGAGTGATCTGATAAACAGATAGGAGATTAGCTGATAAAGATGGAACACAAAGGACATCCTTAAATGTTCCTTCGCCCACATCAACAGACCCTCTCCCATGCACTTCAATAGGAGTGTCATCACCCATTAGTATGGAAGGCATAGAAAATGGCTCTAAAGAGGTGAAATCATCTTTTGAAGATGCCATGTGGTGCAAAGCACCTGAGTCAATTATCCAAGAATTGGGTTGTGAAGCAACAGCAACTAGGGCCTTACCCTTTCCTTTCCCTTTACTCTTATTTGTATCCTTAGAAGATCCTTCTGATGAACTCTGTTTGACTGAATCAGGCACCTTGATATTATTCTTTTCAAGAAGATTTGAAAGGTGATCAATTTGTTTCTTTAAACACTTATGTTCATCATGACCAGGCCTCTTACAATAAGAACACTTGACCTTCTCCTTCTTAGGTTGTTCACCTCTTGATGAAGAGGTCTGATTATCTGCTTTTGAAGTAGCAGATTTCTGATCTTTTTTCTTCTCTCCTTGGTTCTTTTGTTTCTTATCTTGCTTACTAGACCCTTTTTGTTCTTTCATGCCTTGATTTACAACTTAAGACATGTGACTTAGAGGGTTTTATTGTACCCATTTGAACCAATTTGTCTTGCTCCCTAGTGAGTTCTGCAGCAAATTCATCCAGAGAAGGCATTTTGAATGTGGTACCTAGGGCACATTTTGTAGCATAGAATGTAGAAACAAACACTAAATAGTTAGGACCAAGCTTAGAAAGAATACTCAAGATCAGTTGCTTATCATCTTTCTTAGTTCCACACCGTTCCAACTGCAATCTTACAGACTTAAGTTCATTCTCTAACTGATGACCTCTTAGCTCATCCTGCTTACCAAAGAGGTTTTCCAAAGTGTTCCACATTTCATTTGGTGTAGTGGTAGATTCAATGTGAAAAAGAAGGTCTGGAGAGACTGACATACATAGAGTACCAAAAGCTTCATCACATTTATTAAACCATTTAATCTTTTCTGCAGCATCTTGAGGTTCAGTTTCAAGTCCCATAGTAACACGATGATATCCATGTCTTTTCAGATATATTATCATCTTAGATTTCCATTCAAAGTAATTATATGGTGTTAAAAGTGGAACTATAGATGTATCCATGATAATAGAAAAGAAGATTGCAAAGAATCAGGAAAAGTGCAAGAAAGAAGGCACAGGAGACACCCCCCCTTTCCACTAGTTTCAGAAATCACCCCCCCCAAATATTACAAGGTTGGCACTTTATAATTAGTGCATTTACAAGGCTTTTTATCAGATTACAATTCTTTAAGAAACCAATAGAGATTTCAAATACAAATAATTTGAGACAAGATCTGAAACAAATCAACCTTATAACTACTTAATTTATCTCAATACCTTTCCAACAACTATTAGTTTTTGAAAAATAGAGTTGTGAGGAGAAAGATATGACCTGTTGAAGAGAAAAAGAAGCAGCTGATACAACCTTTAATATCTGATAGAAAAAGACAAAAAATTTCAATTAGACCTGCAATAATGGAAAGTGCTCATTTCCAGCTTTCCGTCAAATATTTGTTTGCAAAAATCTGACACCCGAGGCAAAAGTTGTGCAACTTTTAAGAAATGTTGCTGAATTTCCCTGATAGAAAAATGGATTAGGCCCTATTCAAGCTCGATTTCTGCAAAATTTATTCATTTTCTGGAAATACCATCTGAAACCCAAAATGTTTTCGATGCTGGGAAGAAAACCTAGAAATGGTTTTTTGTGAAAGTGAACAGAAGTTGAAACACTAAAGCCGAAATGAAAACAACTCCAGTAAAAAAAATTTACTCCGATTTTTACTGTATCCTCCAAACTCTGATTTTGGTGAAGTAAAAGTCACTTTTGACTTTGTCAAGCCTTATGGACACTCTAAAAAATCTTATTAAGCTTCCAATATTACCACAAAGCTTCAATCACCCAGATCTAACAAGAACACATACATGTAAACAAGATTTAACTAGAAGCTATTTTCCTTTAAACTGTTCTGATTCTCCAGATCACACGAGAATGTAGGAGAAGAGCATACTTAGTTTTTAAGGAGAATATTAGCTATATAAAAGTCTCAAATCCCTCAAATAAAAAAAAAAGCAATGAGCTATACCAGACAATAAGCTCTGATACCATGTGAGATTCTGCGAGAAGCGAGAATTGAGCATGTCGGTCGTAGATCACATGCAACTCCTCACACAACAGATGATCGAAGATCAAAATAGCTGAATGAAGATAATTTCCATATGAGAGAGAAATAGAGACAAAGAGGAGAATTTGGAGAAGACTCTCACCAAGCTATCACTTCAATAACTTGACTAGTGAAGGTGAGAGTATAGTGCTTATTATATAGAAAAAAATAAGCATATACATCCAAGGGGTGCATTAACTCCTATTCCCCATAAAAAGTGGGAGGTTTTACCTTCTTGGTAAATGCCAAAACATGTGGCATAACCTCCTTACATGAAGACAAAAAAGGAGTTGAGAGAGTTGGCACATAAGGCCAAAAGAGGGTGTGAAACCCAACTACCCCATAACCCACTTAGGAAATGACAAAATAGTGGTTATGAGAGGTGGCACAACAAGCCAAAAGAGGGTGTGTAACTCAACTACCCATGTGAGGTGGAAAGTTACACATGTAGCTGAAGTATTTCACCACGTGTCCTCATATAAACCACTCCTATTAACCTAAGCAAGCTTAAATAATATGTGTAGGAAAAAATAAATATCCCATAACATAAAGAAAATAAAAAACCTACACTAACAAAAAGAATGACAAGAACAAACTGCATTCTCATCAATATGCAAAATGATCAACTAGACTCATACCAATACAATGAATATAGACCTTCTTATATAGGTAAGGCCATATGGATGTACAAGTACACAATCATGACATGTGGCTCAATGAGAAACAAGGGTAGGTAAGAAATACTAGGGGTAGGTAGGAGAAATAATATAATATTCCACAAGAGGTGGATGACCCACCGAATGTGAAGTGTAACAGGAAAATAAGACCACAAAAGGTGGAATTTCTCCTACAAGCTCTATCCCTATGTGCACACTTCCCTAAGTGTCTCAAATCCAAACTATGAAGAGATGCATTATCCTAAGTTAACCTAAGTAAAGTGTAATAATATCCATAATTAATATTTATTTACACCAACACCCCCCCTTAAGTGCAACTTAAGGGAATGAAGACTCAAGTCAACAATGCAAGATGGGTCCCAGCTACTAGGCCATGATAGGTACCCATGTACAATATGCAAATGCAAGAAAAACTATGCAATACAATCTCTCACAAATGAAGAAAGGGAGAAAACCCAGTGGGAAAAAACTCCCTCCCAAAAGAGAGATGAATGTACCAAAGACTCTCAAAGAAGAAGGACAAAACCTCAAAGAGGAAAAAGTCCCCCCCATAAGAGAGGAAGGAGAAGTCAGCTGACCCCCCCTAATGACACATCTCGCACCCCCAAGAGAGCTCGCAACTACTGGAACTTACTCCTGGTGAAAGGTTTGGTGAATATGTCAGCAACCTGCTCTGCTTTAGGACAATACTACAAATCAATGACCTGCTCCTGAATCAGCTCTCATATATAGTGCATATGAATCTCGATGTGTTTGGTCCGCTGGTGTTGGACTGGGTTCTTTGAGATTGCAATAGCACTCTGATTGTCGCAATGTAGAACTATCGATCGTGGAGTGGTGAATCCAAACTCGGTGAGAATCTGTTGAAGCCAAATGGTCTCAGTCATTGCGTTAACAGTGCCTTGATACTCAACCTTAGTCAAGGAGAGAGAAATAGCATGTTGCTTCTTGCTCTGCCAACAAATGGGGCCTGAAACAAGCTTAAAAATGTAACCTGAAGTAGACTTATGATCATCAAGATCACCAGCCCAATCGGAGTCTGTGTAACCAACCAAGCGAAGTCCTGTGCCTGCTGCATAGTGAATCCCATAGTGATGTGTACCCTGGATTTAATGAAGGATGCATTTGGTGGCTTTCTAATGAAGCTCATGTGGTTCCTGCATGAAGTGGGAAACCATGCCAACTGCAAATGAAATATCAGAGCATGTATGAGTCAAGTAAATGAGACTACCCACAAGCTGACGATACAAAGTGGTATCAACTGGTGGAGAAGAACATTGAGCCTCAAGCTTGACTCCTGAAAGAAAGGGAGTCGATATAGGCTTACAATTAGCCACATGAAAGTGTGCAAATAGATCAAGAGCATACTTGGGTTGTGATAGTGTAATCCCATAAGGTGACTATGAGATCTCTATCTTGAGAAAGTAGTGCAAAAGACCCAAGTCAGTCATAGCAAATATGTCATGCAAAGCAGATTTGACCTTGCTAATGATGGATGCGGCACTCCCTGTAATGATCAAGTCATCAACATAGAGCACAAGTATCAAGTGAGAGGTATCCCATCACAAAATGTAGACATTTGGATTAGAATGACACCTGGTGAACCCTGTTGAGAGAAGAAAGGAATCCATCTTGGCATACCAAGCCCCGGGGGCCTGCTTAAGGCCATAGAGAGATGTCCTTAGTCTTCAAACCAAGGAAGTATCCTGGATGAAACCTTGTGGCTGCTCCATATAAATCTCCTCATCAAGATCACCATGAAGAAAAACATTCTTCACATCCATCTGATGTACAAACCAACCATGAGATGCAACAATAGCAAGTGTCAAGCGAATGGAGTTCATCTTGACTATGGGTGTAAAGGTCTCAGTATAGTCAACACCTGCAACCTGAGAGAAACCTTTCACAACAAGTCGAGCCTTATGCTTATCCACATGACCATCTGCTGCAAACTTGGTTTGATAGATCCACTTACATTGGACCATCTTTCTCCCCTTAGGGAGATGGACTAAATCCCATGTGTTGTTCCTCTTCAAGGAACTATAGTCATCCTCCATAGCTTGGTCCCACTCAGGAACCCCTAATGCTTACCGAAATGTTTGTGGATCGGAAGCAGTAGCAATGATTGCATGTGGAAGATCCTGATGTTGTGATCGAGTCCTCCATGTATCTGAAGGATCCCCAACAAGAGAACCCACTGACTTAAGTGTCTGTCGAGCCCAACGAGGTGGAGGTGGAGGTGGAGAACGAGGCTCCTCAACTGCAAGTGGACCCTATGGAGGTGTAAACTTGCGAGTTGGAGTTGAAGGAGTCTCATCATCTGAATCACTAGCATCACTATCCATAATGGAGGAAGGTGGAGGAGGTAGAGAGGCTAAGCTAGGAGAGATTTCCTCAAAGTGAAAACTCCTCTCAATGAACACCTCATGTGTCTCAGGATCCATCAATCTATATGCCTTAACACCATCGGGATATCCAACAAATATGTAAGGCCTACTCTATGGTTCCAATGCCTTGCATTTCTATGGAGGTATGTGAGCCCATGCTGGACACCCAAAGACTCTGAAATGTCTGACAATCAGTTTCCTACCAGCCCAAGCCTCAAAAGGAGTAATACCTTGCAAAACTTTGTGAGGAACCTGATTCTGGATGTGTGTGGCACAACTGATGGCCTCTGCCAAAAAAAAGGGATCAAGAGAACCTGCATGTATTATACAACTAGCCATTTCTTTGAGAGTTCTATTCTTATGCTCTGCAACTCCATTTTGCTGTGGAGTGTATGCAACAGAATGCTGAAGATCAATCCCCTCAAATGTACAAAAATCCTCAAGTCTCTTGCTCACATATTCCCTTCCATGATCTGTACGAAGAATCTTGACCACTTTCCCAGATTGCTTCTCCACACGATTCTTGAAGTCCTGAAACCTGTCAAATACTTCACTCTTATGAATGAGAAAGTAGACCCAAGTGAAGAGGGAGTAGTCATCAATGAAGGTGAGGACATAGCAGGCCTTGCTAAAAGAAGGTGCTAGAAATGGACCTGCTACATCGCTGTGAACAAGTTGAAGAACTTCCAAAGCTCTCCAAGCTTTCCCTTTATCAAACTTCTCCTTGGCATGCTTGCCCATGGATTAACCTGAACATACACCCTCTGAAAAACTGATTCGAGGTAGACCCGTGACCATGTCTTTAGCGCTGAGCTGCTAAAGATAATTGTAGTTGAGGTGACCAAACCGCTCATGCCATAGCTTACTTTTAGAATTTGAATGAGTAAGCAAGGCCCTAGAAGGTGAACTTGGCACAAAGTGGGAGAATGAATAAAGCCTTGAGTTGTCATTGAATTGTCCCACTGCTACCAAGGCATCATCATCAAGTTCCTTTACCACAACTGAATCTGGTGTAAACTCAACCTTTTTCCCATTCCCATAGTGAGTGATTTGGTAGATAGAGAGAAGGTTGGTAGACAAGTTAGGAACATAGAGAACATTTTCAAAAGTTCCATCATCCATGTCAACTGAACCCTTCCCTTCAACTTCTACTCACCTATGTAAATGTGAGGTACCTTAGATGGCTCCAATGAAGAAAACCGCTCCTTTGTAGAATCCATGTGATATGAGGCACCCGAGTCAAGTATCCATTGCTGTGAAGAACCTATTGTAGCCACAAATGCTTGCCCTTTTCCCTTAGAATGTGAGGAAGAGGAAGGAGATGAATCCTTCTTTGTGTAGGCAGATGGCAAGTTGATGTTTTTCTTAAGAAGATTAGTTAACTCATCAACTTGCTTTGTGTGGCATCGATGCTCATCATGACCGTACTTCTTTCAATATGCACAAGTTGGTTTATCCTTCTTAGGTGGTGTCCCATTCTTGGAAGAAGATGAAAAATCACCTTGCGATGGAGAGGATGATTGTCCTTTTTCCTATTGTGGTTTTGACTTAGATTGCTTCTTGTTGTTGTTGGAATCTTTGCCTTGACTTCCTTGCTTCCCTTGATTAGCCACCAAAGCCTGGGAATTTGAAGACTCGAGAAGCCCCATGTTCAACAACTTAGATTGTTCCAATATCAACATTTCTGTGAAAGCATCAAATGAAGGCATAACATAGGAACTTTATTCTGGTGCAAGCTCATCCAACAAGTTGAATATCGACTGAGCATCCTTTTTGTCAATCCCACAATTCATAAGCTTTGGTCTTAGCTCATTTGCTTTGGTGGCATAATCTTGGATTGTATCAAAAATCTTGGGATCCAAGTTGGTGAGCTAATTGTCAATCTTATAACCTCTGATTTCATCAACTTGACCATACAATTTCTGAAACATATCCCAAGCATCTTTGATTGTAGTACACTTCTTATTATGAAAGATGAGGTCATCTGATACATACTTGCGCAAAGTTCCCAGAGCCATGCAATTCTTAGTGAGCCATTCTAACTGAGCATTAGGATCAACCTTAGGATCAGGTGGTGCTGCTATTGTTCCATCTATGTAATGCGTGAGACCTTTTTCCATTAATTTGCTCCATACTTTAATTTTCCATGATGCATAATTATGTGGAGTTAAAGGTGGAAATTTATGAGGACTCATTGCAACAAAAATGAAAGAGCACAAGGAAAGAGAGGCACAATCACACAAGACACCCCCCCCAAATTCACTCAATCAAAGAACCCCCCCCAAAAGTGATGATTTGGCACTTTATACTTAGTGCGTGTACAATGGGCCACTTGCAAAAAATGGCAAAGTGGACTTCTGATTTCAATTTTACAATTACCTCAATAAGGCCAAAAGAGACTCAAACTAATAGTGCAAGAGATCTAAACTAAGATCCAAGCAATTTACAAGTACCAAATAGGCCAAATAAGATCAATATCTAAAAGTACAATTTCCACTTAAAATCTATGAAATCTGATCATAGATTATGAAAGTAGATGAACAAACATGCACTTTCAAAAAAAATGACACCTGAAAAAGAGGTCGTATGAGCTCAAACGAGGCCTTTGAAGCTGCAGAATTGAGGATTGGATAGGTACAGTTGAGAGAATCTGAAAATTCCGAAAAACTTGTGCACCAAAACCAGAAAATAACCACACCACTACAAAGAGCACGAAACATTAGCCCAAATAAAAAAAAATTGCACCAAAAAAGGAGCAAAATTGAGCAAGTTATGGGCCTCCAAAGTTGACCCAAAAATCCAAACTGCTCAACGGAGAGGGGTCTAAAAATTTCCAAAGAAAATGCTGACTGGGTGTTGACTGGGCAGAAGCTACGGATCCCAAAAACAATTTTCAATTTTTTTTTTTTTCAAAAAAAAATCTTTTAAAATTGGAAAATAATTTTCATAAATTTTTTTAATTTTATTTTTTTGAAAAAAAATCCGAAAATTCCGTACTGCACCCCTAAATTGGGTAGAAAATTTCCTCCACACCCAAAAATTGATTTTCACCAAAATAGGTTGAATTTATACTCGTTTTTTATGGAAACAACCTCCCGGACGCAATGGTGAGGTCGAAAATGCTCTAAGATGCCTCCAAAAAACATAGTCTCTCAGATCCAAAAATAGAAGTCTTCCATGATGTCTCCAAAAACCAATCAATGAAGCCCCAATGGCTCTGATACCATGTGAGATTTTGCCAAGATCAAGGGCACAATGAAAAGTATAAAATAGAGACAAAAGAATGAAAAGAACAAACTGTATTCTCATCAATATGCAAAATGATCAACTAGATTCATACCAATACAATGAATATAGGCCTGCTTATATAGGCAAGGCCATATGGATGTATGAGCACACAATCATGCCATGTGGCTCAATGAGAAACAAGGGTAGGTAAGAAATACTAGGGGTAGGTAGGAGAAATAATATAATATTCCACAAGAGGTGGATGACCCACCGAATGTGGAGTGTAACAACAAAATAAGACCACAAAAGGTGGAATTTCTCCTACAAGCTCTATCCCTATGTGCACACTTCCCTAAGTGTCTCAAATTCAAACTACGAAGAGATGCATTATCTTAAGTTAACTTAAGTAAAGTGTATAATAATATCCATAATGAGTATTTATTTACACCAACACTATCAACAACATTATAAAGGCTGCTAGAGATCTCATCAACACCTTCAATAAATGTTTTATTTCCCACATTTATCGTGAAGCTAATGGTCCAGTTGACTGGGCAGCCAATGTGGCAGTCAATCACAACAATATGTTTACCTGGAAGGGTGAGTAGGGTCTCCTCAATGACATCAGATCAATCATTTTTATGGATCCATATAATTGCACCCCAAAGATCATAAATAAACAAAATAATGATTAAATAGATTAATAGGAGGGCTATGAATAATCATCATTGTGTCAGTACCATTTATGACAAGACAAACACCACCTTTTCCCACGCTTTTTGGGTGTATGGGGTTGCTTCAAGAAATTTCTTTCTTATAGCTTTCTGCAACTCTCGGCCTTCTATTTTAAAGAACGAAAAAATGGGAGGAAATAGGCGCCTCTATGAACCCAACAACTGTAAGGAGTGGAAACAAAAGGAGGTAATTTGGAGCATCTTGTAGAAGGACGGGTTTACAAAATTTATGGAGAGACTCCATGGGAGGGATGCCACAATCACTAATTTTTTTGCAAAAATTGGAGGAAGGGCACTCTGAAGATGCGAGATCAAACTATCTCCATTGATAAAGACCTCATAGATCAGGTCACGGGTCTTCGCAGGGAAGGAAACAATTACTACAGAGACAAAAAACTTAGCAAGGAGGCTATTGAGCGATACCCTGAAATGAAAAAGGAGAAGAAATGCCTGGTGAAGCTGAGTAAGACCTACTACCTGCCTAGGGCTTTTGTTAAGCCATGGAGGGAGGTTTTGTTTGCTATTATGCAATACATTACCTTGGATGGCAGATTTGCTAAAGTGTATGAAAAAGTTAATATTCTATATTTCCTAATTTATTCAATGAATGATACCATTAATGCCCATAGAGAGAACCCTAAGGGTGATACAACCATACACCAAGGTCTTATGGTTTTAATATATGACCATTTAAAAGCCAACCAAATTGCCCATCCCTAGCGTTATATCTTTGAGTCTGAGGAGGAAGGGTCAGATTCTGGTTTTTCAATAGGTGATGAGTCTGATAGTGATTCGATAAGTTAGTCAGAGGAGAGTCTGGAAGACTTTGAAGATGAACTTGGTAAGAAGAGAAAACAGGTGAGTACCAAACCATCCTCTTCTAAGGGTAAAAAAAACTAAAGAAAAGGTTTTCCAGATTCGCTCCTCCTCCTCCTCGAAGGTCTCTGAGGACTCTGAGAAGGATGAACCCCAGTTCCCATGGAAAAAGAAAAAGAAAACTTCCATTCAAACAAGGAACAAATAGAAAAGGCAGTATGGTTATGAAATGGAATTGGAGGATAAAGTGCAGAGAAAGGATCCTGATGTCGACCAAAAAGTGGAGGAGATGCCAGGGGAAGGTTTTGATCAGAGGGTTGGTGGAAATGTTTATCAAATCACTAGTGGTGATGTCCCCAATAATGAACAAGACAATCTTGGTGAGAAAACCCCCCTTCAAATCCTCCCACTGAGGGTTTGAAAGGGTTTGTGGACACCCTTGAATGGTTAATCAACAGTCACAAGAAAGTTGTGGAGGATAATAAGGAGCTGACCCACAGGGTCCAAATTTTGGAGACAATAAGTATTGGGGAAGGTAAATCTATGGTGGATTTGTTGAAGACTTGAGTAAAAATGTTGCCAGAGCCGAAGATATTAGAGATTCCTTCAACCCTAGGTTTGAGCAAATTGAGAAGGCCTTGACAAAGATAAAAACCAATGACAATGCTACGGACCAGAGAATGGTGGAAATTGACAACAAGTTCAACAAAATTGAAAAATGCCTCAAAAGCATTGCTAAACAAAGCTACAACATTCTGAAGGCATCGATTGACAATACCAAAATTCTCATTAGCAAACTGAAGAACGAGAAGGATTCCTTGGAGCTGGAACCTGACATTGAAGGTATGGGAGAGGTGCAGGGACCTAGAATGAGGACTAGAGGCAAAAAGAAGGAGAAGAAGCCAAACAAGGAAATGGAAGAACTCAAAGTTGTTTCGGTAAACTATGACTGGCTGGTCAATATGGTGGCTAATATTCTTAAGTATTTATAGCCGCTATTTGTTTTTTAGGTCTTTTATCTAGTTATTCCGCTTTTATGTTCCTTTCTTTTGTTGTCCATTCGGTTTACTGACCTTTTTGCCAGTCTTTTGTAAGTTGTTTCTATGCTGGTCTAGATGCTCTATCTTGATCTATCTTATTATCCTATGTTAAAGGTTTTAGGTCCTTAAAACATGTTTTTCATATTAATCAAAACATTGAGCCTCTCAAAGAAATTCAAACTTCTTTTAATTTCTCCATGCATCCTTTATTTTGGAATTTTTAATTCCTCTCCCCTTTCCCCAAAAAATTTTATATATTTTTTAATTCTCCCAAGGCATCCTTGATCCATGCCCACCATTTCAAATCAATCTCAACCCTCCATAACCAAATCAATCTTGGCCCTTCATTTTGGCCTCCTCCAATCTATAAATTGGAGTCTCTTCTCCTCACAAATCATCCACTTCCTTTATAGCATTCTCATGCTGCTAATTTTCTCTTATATTCTCTTCTATCATATCCTTATCATGTCCTTATATTCCTTCAATAGTTTAATCCAAATCTATCCAAATCCATCCCAATCCCAAACTCAAAACCATATCTAATCTTGTTGAGAAAAGGAGAGCAATCCACATCAACATCAAGCAAGGAGAAAATCAAGTGGAGCATCAAAGGGGTGCATCTTCCACTTCATCAAGCTCAATCCAAGGGAGAGGTAAAACATAAGGTATAAATTTGGTTGTTGCATTTGTATTGTGTCTTGTTTGGTTTCTTTGCATTCTAACCTCCTTTGTCCCTTCTCTGTCTTTTTTCCCTCCTCATTCTAGCACACTCGGTGGGACCCACGTCCCTTATTTAACATTTTGTTAAGTTTTTTTTGTGAGTTTTTAGTTGCAGGTGTCGAAACAGCGCAAGCGACTGCAAACTAGCATGACCGCCATGGGATTAGCGCGAGTGCTAACTGCTTTGATGTGTGCGCACACACTTTAGCACGAGCAATTCAAATTTCAAAATTCTAACCCACCTTTTCTGCAAGTCTTCCAATCAGTGTGAGCATCACGAGAATAATACATCCACTTGCAACATTCTTCTACTCACTTTCCTATCCTTGTTCTTACATATCCTACTTTTTGTTCTGTAATTAGTCATCTAAAAACACATAAATAGGAAATAATTTAAAAGAAATACAAAAAATTAGTTAAATTCCTTATCTAGCCTTTTTATTTTCTAGATGCGCCATTTTTTGCATGAGAGCTTCGAACGTATCCCACTCATTTTCAAAATTTGAATTTTTAAACTTTTGTTTAACTGCTAACCTTCTTTTCTGTTTTGGTGCGAGCGCAAGCGCTTCTGCGTGACCGTCGTCCGAGCAGCGCATCCAACCACAGGTATAATCCGTCCTTTTCAGGAATTTTCTCATTCTCTGTATTTTCTCCTTTTTGGCTTTTTGACCCCCTGCGGCGCGTATGTAGGCGCTTCAGCACGATTGTCTGCAGAACAACACAAGTGTTGTTTCTACAAAAAAATGTCTATTAATCATATTTTTGAGTTTTACAGGTCCTACCCGAGCAGTCCAAGACATAATAGAAACTACTAATCTGATACTTTAGAGCTTGCCTAAGGAAATCCAACCAAACATTGTGTCTTTTCAATCATTTTTGTAGGCACCTAGATCTAATTAGGGGTGAAAGAACAATTTGCTTTTTGTGTTTGACGAAAGCCTAGTGGTAGGAGAGTATTCTCTTGTCTATATAGACAATCAAAAATCCAGACCCTAGAAACTTTTCTTGTTTGCTTGCACGATTTTACCCTTAGTGGGCTTGCCCTCCTGATTTGGTGAGAGGGGAATGACCCAAGTGAGTACGGCTAAAACCCAAGAATTCCAACTCACTATAATAAATAGGCCTCTTGGGATGAAAATTCTAGATGACGAAGCTATTTGAGAGTTCACTCTCATATCGGGCATTTTGTAGGGCCTTTAGGTCTCAATTATGCTTGTGTGACTACATCTTGCTTAGTACTTTGTAGGGCTATAGGCCTCAATCGCGTTTGTGCGACTACAAGGAGTAGTCTTCAAATGAAAATCCATACTAAGAGCCCTAGGATTAGAGACTACCCAGTTCACCTCCAAAAGGTGGATAATCTTTGTGGAAGGGAGATAGTAACTCCCCCAAGAGACTTGCCATATCGTGCCCCCATTAGCATTTGGAGTCATCTAATGCGACGTTGAGAATCCATTGTGTGAAACTCAATGACCATATTTTGATTAGCTATTGGGTGTGTACCTGAGTCAACAAGCAAAGGTTTTCCTCCTCATCCAACTTCCTAGGATAGCACATTGTGTGGTCAACGTGTGTTCATTACTTGATATCTATTGCCAAGTCCATGCTTCCTCCAAACAATAAATCCTCCCTTTTTCTAAATTCTATCTTGTCATCATCAAATCCCTAATCCATTTAAATCTATCTAAGCCATTCTCCAATCTTCAATCCACTTTCATCCATTCAAGCAATTATCCTTCCTCAACCAACATTTTTGTCCAAATCATTCATCCGACTTTGGGTAGCCTCCACCTTTATTCTTCCTATTATCTATCCATTCTTCCATAATCATTCTCCCTCTAATCTAATCAAATCTCCAAAATTCCAATCAATCAATCAATCCATCCATCTTTCTAATCTGATAATCCAATCCAATCCAATCCAATCCAATCAAGTCCTAATCCAAGGACCAATCCAATCAAATCCAATCTAATTCAATCCAATCAAGTCCTAATCCAAGGACAAATCCAATACAATCAAGTCCTAATCCAAGGACCAATCCAATCAAATCAAATATAATCCAAATCTAATAAAATCCAATCCATCATCATTCAAAGCCAAGTCCTAATCCCCATATTCATTTAACATCATCTTCATCACATATCTCCTCCAAAACATATTCACCCAATTCCAATCTAATCCCTCATTCTCAACATGGCTACCCAGAATTTCAAAGCTTGGTATGAGAAGATGCTCATGGAAGTTAATGAACCACCTCAACCTACCTACAAATTCAATCTCAATCTATATCATATCTCTTACCCTTCCTCTACCTTTGACAAGGGAAATCCATCTTAATCCCCATCCTTATCTCCATATTATCCCTCAACCATATATATACCTCCATCTCCCCTCCCATCCATCTCCCAATCCCCATCCTTTTATAAAACATTCATTATCTCTACTCCCCATCCAAATCCTTTACTTCATAGTCCTCCAAGCATTAATCCTAATTCCCCAATCTATTATCCCAATTCTTCATCCAATCCTTATCCTCCATCTAATCCCAATCCTCCATCTAATCGTAATCCTCCAAAGTTCATATTATCCACATCCTCCAAGTCCATCATCCATAATATTATCCAAGACATGATAGCAAAGGAGACAAAATCCCCACCTCAAAACAAAGTTGCCTCGTCTCCTCAAGTCCTCCATCCACCTCAAAGAAAAACCTAATCCCCCACACTTCATGATACCCCCATTCCTCCATCTACTCACATCGAAGCTTCCATATCCTCCTCCATCTACTCACATCAAATCTTCCATATCCTCCTCCATCACACAATCCCCACAACTCCAAACATGCCAAAAGCTTGTTACAAAGCATGCTAGCACAAAATCCTCTCCATGTCATGATGCATCTCCCTCCACTCCATCTAATGGTCCCCTCCCATCCACTTTTTCTCATGATCATATGATCCCTACACCCAATCCTCTCCCACCATCGCATGAACCTCTTCCATCTCATGATCAAATCACCCCTTCCACTCCATCTCATGATACCCTCCCTAGTCAAGGTCAAAATATTCCCCTATCTCCATGTCATGATCCCAATCCATATAAAGATCCTAATCCTCCTTCCACAACCCATCCCCTTCACAATGGACTTGCATCTTGTTTCCAAAATAATAAGGTTCCTCAAGCTAATGCTCAAGATGTTGGTACATCCTCTATTCCTCCTAAATCCAAAAATCCTTCATGAAATTCAAAATCCCATCATTCCCCATCATCCACATCCATTTTGGGACCCTATATTCTAAAGATATATCCTCCATTCCTTCTATCAGTTTTGGGTCCTTACATCCCTCCATCCACCACCCCATCACCTCAAATAATCCCTAAGAAAGGTCAACAAAGGCACACATCATTGAATGCTTCCCAACACTCTCCTTCCATCATCCCACCATCCATAAAATCCTTAAGTTGTTCATCCTCATCCAACCATCCCATTACCATTGGAAGCAATTTGGATGCCCAATCTAAAAAGCATAAAGCTCAAAATCCACAAATCAAAGGATCAACATGTCCCCTCAAAACGAAATGCTCAAAAGAAAAACATGATCCGAAAGAAAGGAGAATTCAAAAGGTCACAAAGGCCCCAAAAGAAAAAATCAAAAACTATGTGGATTCCTAAGATACTTCTAGAAGCAGAACAATCAAAATTGACATCCAAACTTGCTAATCCAAAATATCCATCCATTCATAAGTCCTCCAATCCTCCATCTAACACTCCTCCATCTTCAAAATCCATTTTGGGTCATTATGTCCCAAAATCCACACTTTATCCTCTATCTAATTCAAAACACTCTCCTCCAGTACTCCAACACCCTTCAAGGTTTGTGCCAATGTTGATCTTCCACAAATTTTTCAGAACCCCATCCATTATCTGCCACCCATTTTTCACAATCCCATCCTGTTAGTCCAATCCTTTACAAATCCTATCTTCCAATATCCATTTCATCTCCCCAATTATTTTTACCAACATCTATGAGCATACCTCCAGTTCCATCCATGGAGCTAGATGCTTGAGTCCTCCCTTCCTCCTTCACACATCCACTATCTTCCATATCCACTCATCCTCATCCTTATCCATCCAAATTATTCCAAAAATTCAAAAAAAAAATCGAGAAAAAAAGCAAAAAAATAAATTAAAAAATGAGAAAAAGTAAAGAAAAATCATTTCAACTAATGGTGAAAACCACTCATTGTGGCACCTTGGGTAAGTACCATGATGAAAACTTGGCAAAAAAGTGTCATGTGTAATCCCCTCATCCTCCTGTACTCTACACTTGGGGGAAATCTTCATCCATGCAATCCTACCATCCATCTGCATCCTATTCAAGTTCATCCTCCTTTCCTATCTTTGATCTTGACTATCCTATCCATATCCTCCATCTCATATCCCTCATCCTATCCAAATGCAATCCTCCATTCTTATCTTTGGTATTCATCATATTAGAGGAAAAATAATGTTTATGCATGCTTTGGAACACACAAGCCTTAATCCTCTACCATCCATATCCATTACACATTAGCCTTCCATCTCATACATTAGTATCCACCATCTTTCCTATCCTTCATTCCACTACCTTTAGTAGGGAATTTTACTCCTTTGCAACATAGTCCTTGGGTCTCCATCATCCTACCCTCCATCCTTTATTCCTCCATATCCTATCCATCCATCCACTCAATCCATCTGTCTCCTATCCAAAATATATCTCCCCATCCATCCATTCTCTTACCAATCCTTGGTTCTCCCTTGTCATTGGTTCCAGTCAATCAAATCCTATCCACCAATCCACCCCATCCTATCAAGTTATATTTTTAATCCAATCCTATCTCATCCAATCATATTCTCCATCTCTTCCAATTCAATCATTAATCCCATCCCCAATCCAATCCTACTCAATCATCCATCCCCATTTTTTTCATTCTATCTAATCAGTTATCCTTCTTCCAATCCTATCCAATCCATTAAACTAAGCTTTTCCCATCTACTTGAGCTTATATCGACTTGTGCCTAATCCAAGCATATGTACTAATCAAATCCAAGTGGAAATCCTCTCATCTGCAGACCTTGCACATCCAACTTGTCTTTTATCATCCATCAATCTATCCACACCCTGCCCATCAAAATGAATCCTTCCCATATCTAGCAGTTCATCCAAATCCATCACCTGCCCATCAGGATGCATCCTTCCCTAGTCCGATAGTTTATCCAAACCCATGTCCTACTCTTGGCAAGAGATGTCAGTTGGTCATGTGCATGTTAATTGCATGCTTGAGATTTTTTGCTTTAATGTTCATCTTGTGTCCTAGGAATATACTTGCTCATGACTGCCTTGATCATCCTATATCTTGCTATGTCTTGGCTGGTGTATAATGGGGCATAGTTTTCATGGTATGGTGTGTTTGAAGTTTTTGCTTGTATGAACCATAAATCTTGCATTAGTGTTCATCAACTCTTGCATGATTGTGTGTAAGGCATACCTATTTGACTAAGCATTAGTCCATGCCTTGGATCTTCATATCATCCTGGTTCTTATAATCAGTGGTGTAGACTATCCATGGCAATATCAAATCTAGGTTTTCTCTCTATATTTTCTCAACAAGAAATCCCATCCACTCATTTCATCTCATTCCATTCACAAGACTCCAATCCATCCTCGTTCCCTCTTTCATCATCTTCATCCTTTCATCACCTAGTCTTCTAATCCATTTTGAGAGCACACCCATGTTCTTCGAACCCACATGTCCTCTCAAGGGGTCATACAACTACTTCCTCATCATCCCTCGTCCTCGTTGTTAGATTTCTCATCTTATGATTGGGGCATCATGCTACTAGTCCTTATCCTTTTCTTCCACTCTGTTTTATTCTTGTTTGATATAATAACACTTCATGACGCTATATCAAAGAGGGGCAAAATGTAGACACCTAAAATTAATTAAATCAATATTTAATCAATTTATGCTTGTTAACATAATTAATTGATTTAATTGTGTTATCCTTATTCTTCTCAGTGTTAATTGAATCTAATTTAATTAATCCTATCACTATTGTCCAATAATTAATTTATCAAATAAATTAATTATTCCCCTATTCTTATAAAGTCCCTCCAATAATTATTTCCTCTAAACACACTCAGTTAATTAATTTTTATTAATTAACCTAGTCATGTGATTCCTACAAATCACTTTTCCTAATTCTCACTTAGCCTAATTAATTCTTCTAGAATCTCTCTTAATCCCAATTATCATTATTTCATAATTTTATATTTCCCACTCATGTCACATCAACATTGAGCCTCTCAAAGAAATTCAAGTTTCTTTGAATCCCTCCATGCATTGTTTATTTTGGAATTTTTAATTCCTCTCCCCTTTGCCCAAGGAATTTTATCTTCTTTTTATTCTCCCAAGACATCCTTGATCCATGCCCACCATTTCAAATCAATCTCAACCCTCCATAAACAAATCAATCTCGACCCTTCACTTTGGCCTCCTCCAATCTATAAATTGGAGCCTCTTCTCCTCACAAATCATCCACTTCCTCTATAGCATTCTCATGCTGCTAATTTTCTCTTATTTTCTCTTATATCATATCCTTATCATGTCCTTATTTTCCTTCAATCTTTTAATCCAAATCTATCCAAATCCATCCCAATCCCAAACTCAAATCCATATATAATCAAATCCTAATCTTGTTGAGAAAAGGAGAGCAATCCACATCAAGTAATGAGAAAATCAAGTGGAGCGTCAAAGGGGCACATCTTCCACTTCATCAAGCTCAATCCGAGGGAGAGCTAAAAGACAAGGTATAAATTAGGTTGTTTGCATTTGTATTGTGTCTTGTTTGGTTTCTTTGCATTCTAACCTCCTTTGTCCCTCCTTCATCTTTTTCCCCTCTTCAATATATATGCCATGCCTATCACTTCATTGCATGGATCTCAAGGAAACAAAATTGTAATCCACCTCTTGAATCATGCACCTTCATGATGCGAGTCATTACAATTGCCTACAACATAGAAATCACGTTCGTAGAAATGATGCATGTCATTCCTTCCTTTCCACAATGGTGACTTTTCTTGATGAAGCCACCTTTTACTTTGGCCAATAGTGCAACCTTAGGAAGTAGAACTTCCTTCACTCTCAAAAGAGCATTGGATTGGCAAGTGGCTCTGTCTTGATGACGTGAAAGGTGGTCCCGTATTTCTTTTTGGCTGATAGTGCACCTTTGAAAATCAAAAGAAACTCGTTCGCTCTTAAAAGAGTGGATCGCTACCACGCGTCCCTTCTTATTTCTTCTCTACAATGGCCCCTACCAATGGGCCCTTTGGTGCATAAACCAATAGTACAACTCCAAATTACTTTAATTTTTTAACAACCCCAAAACTTGTTTTGTCATGACAAGCTCATATATATCATATGTAAATTTGAGCACCATTGGAGAGTATTGACAATGTCGCTTCTTTAGAGTTCTGATATTTGAAACCTACGAGCTAGCCTCTATAGGGGCTAAAGCATAAGACTTACTATCTTTGAATTTAGGAGGAAGATCCTATAAATTCCTTATGGGAGTTCTTCATTTCTTGAGGTGCTCACTAAATGAAAGGTGACTCTAGGTAGGAGACATTCTTTGACATGTTCTTAAGAGTCTTTTTGGCTTGTTAATCAACATTGTGGCATTCTCATTGCTTCTAAAAGATAATATCTACACAAGAGCCCTGCAACTCTCCAATTCTCTTCTAAATATTTTTCAATTGACTCTTGAAAATGATTGTGAAGAAATAAAAAGGGAAGCTCAACTTGTGTGTGAAGAGGGAAAAAAATTGATGAGGTAGGATAGTTAGCAAATCATGCAAATCAATCATAGAAACATATAAAATAAAAAGACATAACTTGAATCACACAAAAATAAGAATGAGATGCATATACTTCACAAAACTTATAACTTCTCCTTCAGATTGAGCTTGATGAAGTGAAGGCGCCCCTTGATGATGCTCCACTTGATGTGCTCCTTTTGCTTGCTTGATGTGGATGACTCTCCAATGTTGTGCACAAAATGAGATGGATCTTTGGGGATGGGATGATCAAGTATGGATGGGAGATGATTTTGACATAATAAGGGTGCTAATATGACTTTTGTAGGCTCAAATTAGTAGCATAAGATTACTAAACTTGGAGATGAAGAATGAAGGGATGGAGTCCTCAATTTATAGGAAGAGGAGAGGAAGAATGGATGGCTAGGATGGATTCAAGATGAAGGGCTAGGATTTCTTGTGAGCTCACACAAGGCCCAAGAGAGGGTGTGGAGACCAAGAGATATGCCTTAAAGGCATTTCTTATCTCCACACTCCTCAAGGTGCATTCGGAAGACTTCCCATTGTGCCTTGAGAAGAGCAAGGGATGTGACATTCTTTGAAAAATGGGGAGGCAGAATTTAAAATTCTCCAAAAAGGGATGATCATGGGGATTGGAGGAATAAGGAGGAATTAAAAATTCCTTGGGAGAGGAGATGCCTAGAGGAATGTGAGATTTTAAAAATCTCACATTCACCTAGGAAAAAAACATTTAAAGCTAGTGGTTGGATGGAAGGGACAAAGAGTTGACTTTGTGGCTAATCATGATGATTAGCCACTAGAAACTCATTAGGAGGGGGATTAGAGGAAAGATTACGTGGGATAAGATTTGTAGGAGGATTTGACTAGGAGAGAGAATGAGTGGAGGGAATAAAAAATTAGAAAAATAAGGTTAAGTGAGTTTAGGGAATTTCTAGAAGAATTTATTAGGTTAATGATGCATTAGGAAGATGATTTGTAGGAATCATGTAGGTTAACTAATTAATTGAAATTAATTAGCTAAGAGGAAGATTTGTGAGGATTTAATTTTTAGAAGAATAAAGAAAGGGATTGATTTATTAAATAAATCAGTCACTTACTATAGTGACAATATTAATTATAATTAATTAATATTGAGGAGAATTTGAATTAACATAATTAATTAATTAATTAATTATGTGAGGAATTAAAAATAATTAAAATAATTATTATTAAGTGTCTACATTTTGCCCCTCTTTTACACAGCGACAAATTTGGCGATATGTAAAAGATAGAAGAAGAAGAGGATGCCCCAACATAAAGCATGGGAGGTGTATGCCCCCTCGAGAATTTTTTTAGGAAAGGGACGAAAAATTCTCAAAAAAAATGAAGGAAGAATAATTTTGGATGGAAGAGATAAGCGAGGAAGAAATATGAAGTAGTCGCAAAGAATTTGGAAAGAAGAATAGGAGATGCGAGACCGCGGAGGAAAATGGGCCCTCATGAGACCCATTGTTGGTATTTTGGTATGGTTTTTTCATTGATGTCAACACCTACTAACACTTATCAACTCTGGCACTTTGGAGAATCAACAAAATTCACCGGCAAGCAAATGACTCATTTACAATTACTGGTATCTGGTACACCGACATGATATCATTTGAAGGTGAAGCAAGGTTTCTGTGAAAGCATATCAGAACTACACCGGTACTGAATCCAACATATGAAGATGCTATTTTGAGTAGTACATTCTTATTGGATTTAACCATCCAATTGTAGTCAGTGTGACTCCTATTTTATGTTTGAGTAGTGAGCTCTAGGCGTTTGGCCTTTCTACATGTGCAGACCCCATTTGTATACACTTACTATCTACAGTAGTATCATCTGATTGTGGGTAAGGTTTTCCACCGTGGGTTTTCCCCTTACAGGGTTTCCACATACAATTATTGTTGTTAAGTGTTTTGGATGACTTTGTCTTTTTATTTCATGCATAAATCTTTACCGGTATTGCAATTATCTGATAAAACTGTCTACCGGTATAAAAGATTGGTTTACCGGTATTAAGCAATAAGTTGGTTAAGTTGTTTTTGGTTTGAATTTATTTGGCAACTGATTCACCCCCCCCTCTCAGTTGTCTCCGGGACCTAACAATTTGTATCAGAGCTTAGTCCTCTTTTGCAGAAGTTTAACAACATGAGGAGATCCAATGTCTACTAACTATTTCAGGAAGGACAATCCTAAACTTGATGGAACCGACTGTGGCATAAAGAAGATCAAAATGGAGATACATTTAAATTGCATTGAAAAAGACATCTGGGATGTTACAAAGAATGGCTATACTGCTCCTACTCAAAGCCATCCTAACCCACCTAACTTAACTAAAGATGAAGAAAATGATTGCAAAGCAAGAGAAGCACTTTTGAGTGCATTGACAGATCAACAAATCATGGGAATATCAGATAGATCAACTGCTAAAGCTATTTGGGTTGATTTGGAAACACTGAATGAAGGAGATTCTATAGTCAAAATTGCAAAGCTTGAAAGCTTCTGGGTCAGGTATGAAAATTTGAAAAATGGAAGAAGATGAAAGGATTTTTGCTTTTATGGAAAGAGTTAATGAAATTGTTTTGGGTATTAAATGTTGTTGAGGAACCTTAAGTGAAGATGAAATTGTTTCAAAAATTTTAAGAGGATATCCATCGGCATATAAAATGAAGGTCACTGCTATAAATGAGTTAAGAACAATTCCTAATACATCAGTAACTAGAGATACATTGATTGGAAAACTTTTAGCCTTTGAAATTGAGGAATTTGGTCATGTTGCTACTATAAAGACAGATTTAGCCTTTAAACAATCAACATCATTTGCATCATCATTTGACAAATCTGATTGGAAAGCCTTTTATGCAAGAGAACTTGAAGAAAGCAAGAAAGAAAATGAAGAACTTGAAGAACTTGAAGCACTATTTGCAAGGAAAATGCCTAAAGGTCTAGTTGGAAGTAAGCATAAAGGTAAAGCACCCTTTAAATGTTTTAATTGTAATAAGATTGGTCATATGGCTTCAAGATGATTTGATAAACATGCTAGACTAAGAGAAGAAGCTAAAAGAACATACAAGCCTAACCTTGAATATCAGAGATATAGATTTAAGAAGAATAAAGACAAATCTTGTTATCTTGCTAATGAAGGAGTGACTGATGATTCTAATGAGGATCCGACAGACAATGGATGGGTTTTTGTTGCTATAACAAAATATCAACCGACACCTACAGTCCAACTGGTAGAGCAAGCCTTGGTAGCTAAAATTGAAGTAAAGGATGAATGGATCATTGATTCAGGATGCTCACATCATATGAGAGGAGATAAAGGTAAAATCTTGAACTTTCAAGAATATAATGGAGGCTTAGTGAGATTTGGAGATGATAAAGCTTGTCTGATCGAAGGTAAAGGTACAATATCTCTTGATGGTAAGCATAATACTGACAATGTTTACTATGTTGAAGTTTTAAAGCATAATAGTTTGAGTGTTGGTCAATTAGTTGAGAAAGGATTTCAGTTACAATTCAAAAATAGAAAATGCAAAATTATGAATAGAATTGGTTTAGAAATTGCAACCGGTAATCAAACTAGAGGTAATATCTTTCATTTGAATAATAGTGAAAAAACATGCTTGATTGCAAATATTGATGAAAGTTGGCTATGACATAAGAGACTATGTCATGTAAACTTTGATTGCATGGTAAAAATTAGTACTACTAAGGCAGTTAGAGATTTACCTAAAATTGTCAAACCTCACGATACAGTATGTAAGGAATGTCAATTTGGAAAATAAGTTAGAGCCACCTTCAAAAGTATTCCAGAAAAATCCAATAATGCTCTTGACTTAATTCACACTGACTTATGTGGTCCAGCTAGAACTAAAAGCTTACAAGGTGATAGATATTTCATGTTAATCATTGATGACTATTCTAGAATGTGTTGGGTTACTTTTCTCAGAGAAAAATCAGAAGCACTTGGGAAGTTCAAACTGTTCAAAGCGATGGTAGAAAATGAAACCGGTAAGAAAATCAAATGTCTAAGATCAGATAAAGGAGGAGAATTTACGTCTAAGGAATTTAATGCATTTTGTGAAGTGAATAGAATCAGAAGATAACTATCAGCACCTCAGACACAATAGCAAAATGGAGTTGTTGAAAGAAAAAATAGAATTATCTTGGATGCAGCTAGAAGAATGTTATTAGAAGAAAACCTACCACATGTATATTGGAGAGAAGTAGTAAGTAGATCGATCTATACATTCAACAAAGTTCACATCAAAGGTGAAACCAGTAAGACCCCTCATGAACTATGGTTTGGTATTACTCATACTCTTAAATATTTCAGAATATTTGGAAGTAAATGTAGAAGAGATGAGTATATTGGGAAATTTGATCCTAGAAGTGATGAAGGAATATTTCTTGGTTATTCATCTAAGAGTAAAGCATATAGATGTTTTAACAAAAGGTTGCAGAAAATTGTTGAGAGTACAAATGTGAAGATTGATGAACAATTTAGAGGAACTTCAAGGCATATAGATTCTGAATCGATGACATAAATTCTAACAAATGAACCTACACTAAACCCACTGGTATAGAATGAAGATCCAGTTACACCGGTATCATCTGAAAATTCCACTGTGACTGAGGAACAACAACAAACAAAGACACCCCGGTATGTAAGACTGAATCATTCTGAAGATGAGATAATTGGCAACAAGCATAAAAGAGTTATGACAAGAGGAAGATTGGCAAATGAAGAGGTATGTCTTATTTCTCAAATTGAACCATCATCAGTTAATGAGGCATGTGAAGATAAACATTGGACTAAAGCTAGGAAGAAGAATTATAATAAATTGAGAATAATAACACTTGGACATTAGTTCCACGGCCTAAAGATAAAAATGTAATTGGAACCAAATGGGTATTTAGAAACAAACTTAATGAAGATGGTAAGGTTATCAAAAATAAAGCAAGACTAGTGTGTAAGGGATATTCTCAGAAAGAAGGAATTAATTATAGTGAGACCTTTGCACTAGTAGCCAAAATTGAGGCAGTCAGATTATTCTTGGCTTTTACAACACATAAGAACTACAAAGTATATCAAATGGATATTAAATGTGCATTTTTGAATGGAGATCTTGAAGAAGAAGTTTACATTGAACAACCTGATGGATTTTCTTTGAAAAATAACAAAGATATGGTTTGCAGGTTAAGAAAAGCTTTGTATGGATTGAAGCAAGCTCCAAGAGCTTGGTATGCAAGATTGGATAAGTATCTTTTGAAGATTGGTTTTTATAAAGGTAATGCTGACAACAACTTATATTATAAAATGACTAATGATGACATCTTGGTTATAGAAGTTTTTGTTGATGATATAATCTTTGGAGGAGAAGATGGATTATGTAAAGAATTTTCTATTAAAATGCAACAAGAATTTGAAATGTCTATGATTGGAGAAATAAAATTCTTTTTAGGATTGTAGATTTCACAGACTGACAAAGGTATATTCTTGAGTCAATCCAAGTACTTAAAGGAGTTACTAAAGAAACTTGGGATGGAAAACTCTAAACCGGTAGGCACACCTATGACTACAAGTGACAAACTATCACTTAAGGATGACTCTACACCTGTTAATCCAACTAGGTACAAATCTATGATAGGAGGTTTACTGTATTTAACACAAACTAGACTTGATATCATGAATGCAGTATGTATTGTTTCAAGATTTCAAAGTAATCCTAGAGAAAATCATGAATCAACAGTAAAAAAGATTTTCCGGTACTTACAGGGCACTACAAATCTTGGATTATGGTATCCTAGAGATGAAAACTTTGAATTATGTGCATACACAGATGCAAATTGGGTAGGAGATGTGGATGATAGAAAAAGCACCACCGACGGAGCATTTTTTCTTGGAAGCAGACTAGTTTCTTGGTTGAGTAAGAAACAAAGTTTTACATCCTTATCAACAACAAAATCAGAATATGTTGCATCAATAACTAACTATACACAGGTACTATGGCTTAAGCAAATGTTGAAAGACATAAAGGTAAAATGCGAGGAACCTATAACTATCTATTGTGACAACACTACAACAATTGATATATCTAAGATTCCGGCACTACATTCTAAAACCAAACATGTTTCTATCAAGCTGAATTTTCTAAGGGAAAATGTTGAAGCAAAGGAAATAAAACTGATTTATGTGAATACTAAAGAGCAGATTGCAAATATCTTCACTAAACCTCTGCCTAAGGAGACTTTTGAATATCTTAGAGATCAGCTTGGGGTCATACCCCCACCGGTAGAAACTTAGAGAGTTGATGTTTGTCATCAACCGACAGAATTAACAGAGAAATCTTTTACTCCGGCTTTGATGAGGAAGCTGCTTCTCAGGGGGAGTAGTTGGTATACTAAATTGGTTGGTATTTTGCATATGAACTTGGTTTTGTAGTAACTTTGGCATTTGATGTCAAAGGGGGAGAGATTGGTATGGAAAAAAACAAGGAAACATTGTCACTCTCAGGGGGAGAGATTGTTACTTTGGGAGAGATTACTTATATTTTGGGAGATTGATGGCTTTTGGTATTTGGCATTTCTATTTTGGCACTTTGATGGTTTTTCCATCTTGTGTTGCCATCAATGCCAAAGGGGGAGATTGTTGGTATTTTGGTATGGTTTTGTCATTGATGTCAACACCTACTAACACTTATCAACTCTGGCACTTTGGAGAATCAACAACATTCATCGGCAAGCAAATGACTCATGCACAGTCACTGGTATTTGGTACACTGGCATGATATAATGTTCACCGACACTTGGAATGGCATGGAAAAAACTTGGTTATGTTGAAGACATTGTTTGGACACTTTGTCTTGGAAATTCATTTATTAGCATATTCGTATTTGCATATTTGTTGTTACCGGCAAATAGGTCCAGGTTATATACCGGTAGGTTTATCTTTTCCAGATCAACACGACACGCTATGGAAATGTCTTATTATTGTTGTAAATGCATCAAACCGGCATGTTGAATCGGTTATTGCATCGGACATTGTTTTGTTTGTAAATTTATTTTATTGTAATATCTCTTAGAGCCGACCTACTAAAATTGGTCCTAGGTTATGATATAAATGTAAGATCTTATTTGTAAGATCGGGTGTGGAGTGCAAAGAAGATTTGTGTGAAGGTATCTGCAAGAATAAGCAAAGCTATACACGCAAACATTATTTGAAGGTGAAGCAAGGTTTTTGTGAAAGCATATCAGAACTACACCGGTACTGAATCTAGCATATGAAGATGCTATTTTGACCAGTACATTCTTATTGGATTTAACCATCCAATTGTAGTCAGTGTGACTCCTATTTTGTGTTTGAGCAGTGAGCTCTAGGCGCTTGGCCTTTCTGTATGTGTAGACCCTATTTGTATACACTTACTATCTGCAGTAGTATCATCTGATTGTGGGAAAGGTTTCCCACCGTGGTTTTCCCCTTATAGGGTTTCCACGTACAAATATTAGTGTTAAGTGTTGTGTATGACTTTGTCTTTTTGTTTCATGCATTAATCTTTACCGGTATTGCAATTATCTAATAAAACTATCTACCAGTATAAAAGACTGATTTATCGGTATTAAGCAATAAGTTGGTTAAGTTGTTTTTGGTTTGAATTTATTTGACAACTGATTCACCCCCCCTCTCAGTTGTCTCTGGGACCTAACACCCATATAAGCCACAACGGGCCCAATGAGGGGTCATTGTTACACACAAGCTTTGGAGCCACTCAGAGCAAAGAAGAGGAGGAGAGATGGACCACATTCCAGTTTGTGATCATCGCGTTGAGAGGATCCGACGGTTTGACTGACCGACTAGATATGGACCATCGATGAGTTAGACTATCCCTCTTTTGGAATTTTTGATTTGGGTAAGTTTTAGGGCTAGAAAAAGGGGTCTAGGTTAGGCGAGGTGCACGCGCTAATAGTTGTTTCAGCGTGCGCACCCCTAGGTCGATGCGAGCGCTAGCGACCAGTGTGGGTGCTTGCTGGGGGTTGGGTAGAATATAAGTTTTGGGAGGAGAATGGGGGGATCAGCATGGCTGTTCGCACATCAGTGCGAGTGGTCATGCTTTGATGTTGGCGCTCTTGCTTTAGTGCGGGTGCCCAAGGGATTACGTGGGCGATCATGTTGATGGGCCCAGGAGGGGGGTCAAATGAGGACAGGGTTTTTTTATTGGTGCGAGCGCTTGTAAAATGATGCGAGCGTCATGGTTTTGGCGTGAGCGCCTCGTAAATCATCGTGTGCACCTGAGATGGGGGAAATGCAATTTTGGCTTAGAATTTTAGTATAGGGGGAAGGGTATGGTTAGTTCTGGAGGTTAGGAGGGGGTTTTGAGATGTGAAAGTAATGATTTGGTCTAATGGATGCAGGTGGAGAGGGGACCACTGGCTTCGAGAGAGAATTGGCCTGCCACGATGAGTCTATATCATGATTTAGCTCGTGATGAGCTGGAGGTGCTAGTTGTGTTAGGATTTCATTATGTAGGCAGGTGGCTGAGGATACGAGCACATATTGCCATGATGATAGTGTTGGTGGAGAGGTGGGAAAGTTGGTATAACACCTTTCGTTTGCTGATTGGAGAGGCCACAATCACTTTGTTAGATGTTTGGAGGATCTTGAAGATCCCCGTTCATGGCGTGATCCTTGAGTATCAGTTGGATGCAGCTTATTTTTATCTACGAGAGTTGTGTGAGTATGAGACACCACCTATGTTAGACAAGAGCAAGATGCACTTAGGCCGGGCGATGGGTGTTCGGCATATTCCTTGATTGGTTTTGGTGATTTGCAGATTCCTGAGTGGGCGGATCATTCAAGATTTGGGTGGTCATGGATTTCCTCTTGGGTGGAGCAGATGTTTGTACTTCATGTTGCATGATGGTCAACAGTATGTGTGGGGCACGATGATGTTAGCCCAGCTATATCATGATATGCATCTGGTAGTGTACAGAGAGTATGCCATTTTATCTGCAGGGGTCACACTCTTAAATATCTGGGTATGGGAGCACATTGCAGTGACTCAACCACTAGGGGTACAGGACAAGCGGTCATGATAGCCATTTGTGGACAGATATAGGGGACTGCTACACTATACACAGACAACATTTGTGTGGTTTTGGAGGAGGATTTTGGATGAGCTAGCCCAGCTCACCTGGAGACCATTTTTTGGATGCGAGCGGTGGAGGGATGACTGGCAGCTACACTGGGCAGGAGTGGAGATGTGGATATTTGGGAGATTAGTCTACATCATGGAGTACTATGCTCCATTCAGGGTGGCTCGACAACTTGGACAGATACAGAATATAGTCAGGGATATTCTAGTGTATCCCTAGATAACACAGGAGGTGAGGTATTGGGGGCCTACAATGAGTCCCTTGGAGGGGCAGACGAGCTTCCAGACAACATTTCACATAGTCTAGGATGAGCGGATAGGGGCAGGGGAGGATCCAGGCATAACAGGTGGTTATAGGAGCTAGTGGGAGGGGCAATTGCTAGTGTGGCTTACCATTCCTAGAGTTTTGGATGATGAGGAGGTGCAGCCAGGGGTTGATCAGGTGGTGGGTGGGGAGGATGATGGCCCAGGAGAGAGAGTCGTGGTTCACCTAGGGCGTGGTGTGGGTAGACAACAAAGGAGAGTCCGAGTTGTGTGGAGGAGGGATCCAAAGGAGGGGAGGGAGATGGAGAGGATGCCCCAGTGGGAGAGGCTGTGGAGACCGCAGTTGGTGAGAGAGAGGAGGCTGCGGTTGGTGAGGGAGGGGAGGTTGTTCCTATGGATATCCCTAAGACACAGGCAAAGGAGAGGGGAGGAGTGTCACTGGCTGATTTTTACCATGTTCGACAGGAGCGAGATACCTATAGAGCGAGGCTTCATTCAGTGGAGGACGAGCTACAGGTAGAGAGGGCTCAGAGGGAGAGCATGGAGGCAGAGGTGGAGTAGTTGAGATGGGAGATAGCTAATCTGATAGAGAGTCTCCATACTATCAGGACAGAGGTGGATGCCTTGAGGGCGGAGGGGGAGGAGGCAAAGAGGATGCTAGAGGAGGCCCGGACAGGGACAACCATAGTAGGACTACAGGATTTTGTTCATCGATAGGATGCCGAGTTAGAGGGGTTATAGGCCAAAGTGCAGAGGGTAGAGGCAGATGCGATGCAACTACGGGGGGAGAGGGATGCATCTTGCTAGGCATTGGTTCTTGTAGGATTGGCGTAGATATTTTCTGATAGTATGCAGCAGCGGGAGAGGGCAGAGAGGTCAGCCCGAGAGGTACGGTATTATAGGGGGCTATATCATGGAGCAATTCCTACAGGACAATGAGAAGCCTCATACATTGAGAGTGTGCGGTCTCACAAGACCCATAGTCAGTGACCGACTCAGAGTCAGCAGACAGGGGGATCAGTGGGTTTTCGGCCACCAGTAGGGGGAGCAGGAGGATCAGGTGGGGGAGGTACAATAGAGGGGGGTGGAGAGATAGGAGGGGAGAGCTAGCTCATTGTTTTGCTTGTGTATTATATTTTGACCCTTCAGGGTGATCATTGTATCATGACAGACACATTTTCCTCTTTATATATATATATATACATGATTTGATTGGCGATAGATGATGTGTAGCCTTTATTGTGATGGATTCTTTTTGTTTTTCTTATGATGTCATATATGGATGCAATTATGGATGTGTTATGTTGACTTATTTGTGATGAAAAGTGGATGCTTATACATGTATGTTTATGATGCGTGGCTGACATGTTTTTGGATGTAGGATGAGTTATTTTTATGCTTTATGTATATATGCAAATGTGTGATGGATGAAAATGATTTATGATGCAATCTAAATGTTTTGTGAAAATAAATGACTATCTAAATGAAATAAGTAATGCAATCTATATGGTGTGAATGAATAATACAAAGAGGGAATATGCCAATAATAACACAATGATCTTAGATAGAAGAATATGGAATAAATGAGAAATGGGGGAAATTGAGAACTTCATGGGATTATTGAGTTTAGAATTTTATGGAATGATGGTGAGATTTTGTGCACAAAAAATATGGAGAGCCAACCTAGTTTGATATTTCCTTGGGTGACTTGCCCCACTGATTATAGGAATCGAGATGCCATGAGAAACCCAAGGCATGGATTGACTCTCTGAATAAATGGAAATTCCTTACACACAACTATGCAAGTGTTAAGAAACACTAATACAAAGTTGTGGGTACGTGCAAGGAGACCTCAAACATACCGATAACTCTTGTACACGAGAAGGTAAGTGTTGATAAACACTAATACCAGGTCATCGGTTTATACAAGAGAGATGCAAAACATGTCATTCTATGAAAAATATGCCCCAGTATGCACCTATTGTAACATACCTGGATATGGAAAATCCAGGCAGTCGTAGGGAAAAAGATACAAGTCTAAATGAAAAGATCCAACAAAATCCAACAAGTCACCTCTTTGTGACCAAATGATACCTCTTGCCAAGATTAGAACTAGGATGGAGAATTAGGTTGCCAGGCGAGAGAAGGAACTATCACTAGGACAAAGTGGACTTGTGGATTTAGGCAAGTGATTTTATGGTTTTTGAAGAGTGACTTGCGGACTCAAGATTATTTCTCAAGACTCCTTGAAGCTCACACAAAGGTACAAAAGCTCAGTTTAATGGGACATTCCTTGTTCATGACTCAGGCGAAGACTCATCATCATAAGTGTGTTTTTATTGGGAGGCAGAAGGGAGGGAATGCTATGACTGGGTCGACTGTATGGAGGGTGATTTGAAGTGTCGACCTGATAGACAGTGGATCCAGTTATTTACCTTGGCGTCTGCATGGAGGTTTTCACCAAGGTACTTGTCCATAGTGGCACAAAGTGGTTTTCAATGATGGACGAATTGTTTTTTCTTTCTAATTCTTTTTCTGATTTTTTTGATTTGTTTTTTTGTGTCGCCAGGTGCCTATTTGCCAGGTTTTCACCAAAGTGATGCTTTTTCAGGATCTTTTTCTTTTTTTTGTATTTTTTTGATTTATTTATTTATATTTATATTTATATTTTTTGATTTTTTGATTTTACAATTGAAGATGTTCTGAGGACTAGGCATAAAATCTTTTGAGGTGCCTGATATTCATTGGAACATCCAAAGGATTGCCTTTAGGAGTAGCTAATTGATAAGCTCTTGATCCATACTTTGCAGTGATTACATATGCTCCAAGCCAATTAGGCTCGAATTTTCCTTTCTTTTCTCTTTCTTGTAGATTTTTCTGATTCTCCATGAGGACAAGGTCACCAATTTGGAATTCTAGGGTTCTGACTTTTTTGTGATAACTCATGCACATACGATTTTGATATACCCGGAGATGATTCAAGGCCTTGAGGTGCCTTTCATTTAACAATTCTATCTCTTATAAGTGGGCAATTCTGTATTCTTCATCTGGTAAGATATTTTGCAGCGATACCCTTAGAGAGGGGATCTTGACCTCAAGGGGAAGGATGGCTTTAGAGCCAAATACTAGGGAATAAGGAGTGGCACCTGTGGGGGTGTGAATGGAGGTGTGATAGGCCCACAAAGAAGGATGGAGTTGGAGGTGCCAATCACGACCAGCTTCATTGACTATCTTTTTGAGAATTTTGATTAGGGTTTTATTAGAAGCCTCAGCTTGGTCATTGTCTTGAGGGTAATATGGGGTGGAAAAGCAATGTTGGATGTTGAATTTTTGGCAGAGTTCTTTGACATCCTGGTTTTTAAATTGTCTACCATTATCTGTGATGATAACTTTTGGGATGCCATATCGGCAGATTAGCTAGTTTAGGATGAATTTGGATATTTTCTTGCCAGTGGTAAAAGTAAGAGGAATAGCCTCTACCCACTTGGTGAAATACTCGGTGGCGGTGATAATGAATTTATGTCCAATGGAAGATGGAGGGTGAATTTTCCCAATGAGATCAAGCCCCCACTGTGAGAAGGGCCATGGTGTAATAAATGGTTGTAATTTTTGTGATGGTGCATGAATCTTGTTACCATGATGCTGGCAAGGGATGCATTTCTTCACATAGTTATATGCATCTACTTCCAATTTAGGCCAATAGTATCTTGTTCTCAAAAGTTTTTTAGCTAATGTGAGTCCACTTGAGTGTGCCCCATAGATACCCTCGTGTACTTCGCGTAATGCCCATTCTTCCTCTTGTTTATTTAAACACCTCAGGAGGGAACCATCAAAATGCCTTCTGAATAGGGTGTCTCCAAGGATGGTGTAACGAGCACATCGGCGAATGAAGGTTTGTTGTTGGATTTTAGTGAGATGTGGGGGAATGGTGTTGTCTTTGAGAAAAGTGAAGGTTTCTTGGTACCAAGGGGACTCAGGACCAACGAGAACACGTACCATTTAAGACTCTGGTAGGTCATATGCCAATATAAATGATTTCTCAACACGGAACTCGCACTTCTGACTGGATGTTGGCATTTGAAGGAGGGAGCCAATGGTGGCCATTGCATATGCAACCCTGTTGTTTGTTTGTGGGATTTGATCAAACTTGATTGTCGTGAAATGTTGCTTAAGATCTTCAACCATGGTACGGTAGGGAAGGAGTTTATCATCTTTTGTCTGGTACTCATCATTGACTTGTTTTATGACGAGCTGGGAACCGCCATAGACTTGTAACTCCTTTATTTTCCAGTGGATAGCCAAGCGCAAACCTATGATGAGTGCCTCGTATTCTTCTATGTTGTTGGTACATGCAAAGGCTATCTTGTATGATTTTGGGATGCCATCTCCTTGAGGTGTGACCAATAATATTCCTGCCTCCAATCCATTTTGGGTGCAGGAGCCATCAAAGTACAATCGCCATGTGGAGGATGTGGTAACAGTCATAATGAACTCATCTGGTAATTTTGTAAGAAGAGGATGGTCACTTGGAAGTGGAGCTTCAGCCAATTGATCTGCAATGACTTGTCCCTTGATTATCTTTCTGTCCACATATTCAATGTCAAACTCACTTAAGAGCATGAGCCATTTAGCGGTTCTGCCAGTGAGAACAACTTTTGACAAGAGATATTTAAGTGGATCAATTTTAGCAATTAGTTTTGTTTTGTTGTTCAACATATAGTGTCAGAGTTTCTGTGTGCTAAACACCAATGCCAAGTATGCTCTTTCAATGGGGGTATAATTGAGTTCATACCCTACCAGTGTTCGACTGATGTAGTAAATGGTATGTTCCTTCCCTTGGTCATCTGTCTGTGCCAATAATGCCCCCAATGCCACTACAATAGCACATATATACAAAATAAGGTGTTTTCCAGGAGTAGGAGGCATCAACATTGGAAGTGATGCTAGATATTCTTTTATTTTCTCAAAGGCCTTTTGGCATAAGAAGTCCTATTTGAATTTCGTGTCCTTGCGCAGGAGGTGTAAAAATGGATGGCACTTATCTGCTAGTTGTAAAATAAAGCATCTACCGGATTGGAGTTTCCCCTAGAGACTGCGCAGTTGTCTGAGAGTTTTTGGTGGAGGCATTTCCATGATAGCTTTTAATTTTGTAGGATCGACCTCGATGCCTCTGTGGGAAACAATGAATCCTAATAATTTTCCCGATGTGACTTCAAACACATACTTTTTAGGATTCATACGTAGTTTGTATTTTTCTAATCTTTCAAAGATCTTCTTTAGAATGGGGATGTGTTCTTGCCTTGTCTTAGATTTGCCTAGCAGATCATCCACATAGTCCTCCATAATTTTCTGTAAGAGGTCATGAAAAATTATTTTCATGGCACATTGATATGTAGCTCCCACATTTTTGAGACCAAAAGGCATGACTCGATAACAAAAGGTACCCCATGGTGTTGTGAATGCAGTTTTATGTTGATCCTTATCTGCAATCCTGATTTGGTTGTATCCAGAAAATCCATCCATAAGAGACAACATCTCATGTCCTGCTGTAAGGTCTACAATCATATCTATATTGGGGAGTGGGAAATCATCTTTAGGACAAGCTTTATTTAGATCTTAGAAATATGTGCAGATGCAGATACCCCCGACAGGTTTGCTGACAGGTACAATGTTGGAGACCCATTCAACGTAGTCTATGGGTTTGATGAATTATGCATCTAACATCTTTTGGAGTTCCGGCTTGACCAAGAGAGCAATATGCGGGTGCATTTTGCACAATTTTGTTTTACAAGTTTTACATCTAGGCAGACAACAAGATTGTGAACCACTAAGGCAAGATCCAACCCTGGTATATTGGCATAGGACCATGCAAAATTGATTTTTACCTCTGTAAGGAAGTTGATGAAATCTTGTTTCTCTTTTTCTGTGAGGGACTTAGCAATGAGCACATTTTGTGGGATGGCTTCGATGCCCATGTTGATGCTATATGTTTCTTCTATCAACAAATTCAATATGTCCTGTGGGAGGTAACCAATGGTAGGGAGGTCAAGTCCCTCATCGTCAAGTGCCTTTTCCAGGTTTTCACTTTCGTATATGCCCTTTGTTTTTATTTTTTGCTCATCCAAAGGTGCCTCAGAGAGGTTTTCACCTAAGGAATCATGTTTTTTGCTTTGATTATCTTTTTTTCAGCTAAGGGCATTGACTTGACTACAAAGTATCCCTTTTCATGAAGTTGAATACTCTCTACTCTATTACAATCTTCTAGATTTTGCACCGTTGGGAGAGTAATGAGAGCATTATCATCAATGTAGATGTCTAACATGGTTTTGTCTCATTGGCCCCAGTCTATGAGTTCAAGATGGAAAAGATGTAGCTCGTGTGAAGTGGAAGGGGTTATGGGGGTAATGGTATTGATGTGAGTGTCAAAGAAGATATCATTTTTGCATTCATGAGGCATTTCATGGAACTCCTCTTCATCAGCACTTTCGATATCCAAATAAGGACTAGAAAGGGCACTAGCGATAGTAATCTTAGGCACCAGGGTTTACCCCAAGCCTCTGTTGTATTTGTAGGAGATAGGATTTATGGGTGTTTTTCTTTCTTTTTCCTCTGGTCCCAAGCCATGTCCTTTGTAACCCATTTTTTCAACTATGGCTAATGCTTTTGGGTACATCTTTTTGGATATTTTTGCTGGATCTTCATTTTCTTCCTGGTACAACCATGAAGAGACATCAGTTTCGAGGCTCTCCTCATCAAGTGGGCCCCATTGCTAGAAGGTAGTGTTTTGGGTCTTTTTTGAGCTCTTTCGGTTTGCCAAATGACTTAGGAGAGAGGGGGAGGTTGCCTATTTATAAGACATCCTCCAATCTGTACTCTCCACAACCATTGTGCAAGATCTCTGATTGGGATGAAGTGGAGGCAACATTTGATGTGTCAGATGGAGGTGTTGGCGAGGGTCTATTTAGTGGAAATGATATGGATGCTTCCCCTCTAAGAGTTTGCAATATTGAAAAGGTTGGATATCACCTCAGATAATGATCTCTTGTCCATTAAAGGGGAATTTGATGCATTGGTGATAGGTGGAGGGCACAACCTACAAGGAGTGAATCCATGGTTGACCAAGGAGAATGTTGTAGGGGAGATCAATATCTAGTACTCGGCAAGCGGTTTCAACTGTGATAGGGCCCACTTGAAGAGGTAAGGTGATCATGCCCTTTGAAACTCTTTCTACATCATCATATGCTTTTATGGTGATCCTTCCTAATGTGTCTACCAAGTCCTCAGCAAGTCTCAATTGTTTTATTAATTTGTATGTACATAGATTAAGTTTGGATCCACCATCTATCAAAATACATTTAACCTTGTGTTTTTGGATAAGGGCTTCAATGTGCAAAGGTTTGTTGTGATATTCATCTGCAGAAGCATCTTTGGAGGTAAATACAAGGTGCTGCTGGGTAGCAAGGTTTCCAATGAGATCTTGGAATTGAGTAGCATTGATGTTATCAGGAATACAGGACTCAAGGAGGGCTTGTTCCAAAATTTCCTTATGTACAGGGGAAGTCTTGAGAAGTTCCAGAATGGAAATCTGCGCGGGGGTCTTCCTAAGTTGGTCTAGGAGGTCATATCGGCGGGTGGAAGACATGGGTGGGGGATTTGGTAGGGGAGGAACTCCTTGGATGGTGACTTTTCATTGACGTGTGGTTAGATTATAGTCATTTTGGGGATGGGAGGTGGAAGGCATGGCACCTTGAATGACTATCCTAGCAAGGTTTGGTCTGCATTGGGGAGGGGGAGGATTAACTCCTTGGATGGTTATGATGTTAACATGGTTGTCTATAGGCTCGATGTGACCCACTAAAGAGTCAAAGTTGGTTATGTGATTGGTGTAGTCATAACCCACTGCGTTAGATGATGAGCCTTTTCCTTTATCATGCTCCTGGTACATTTTAAGTTTGTCATTGTTATTACCAAGTTTTGCATTTGCTACTTCAATCTCACCTCTATCAATGAGGTCTTGTATGTATATTTTAAGTTTCATACACTTTCGTGTATCATGCCCCTTGATACGATGGTATTCACAATACTAATTTTCATTATACCATCTTGGTTTAGGTTGATTGGGGCCAAACGGGCAAGTGATTAGAAACACCACCGCACCTGCTTGGACAAGTTTTTGAAACACCATTTCAATAGGCTCAGCAAGAGGAGTGAAGTCTCTTGGAGCTCTATTATTTGATCGGGGTGGTCGTCCCTGGACTGAGACATTGTTGTGAGGTTTTTGGGATTGATTTTGATTGTTTTGGTTGTTGAATTGATGATTATTGGTGGTGGATTTTGGCGGAGAAGCCACAGTTTGGACCCACTTTGCATCAGTTACACCATTGTTGACCATATTTTTGTTTTTAGATCAGAATTTTGGCTTATCGTTATGATAAGAGGAAGAAATTTGTGTCAATTTCTAGTAATGTTTCAAGGTTCCTTCCTCCAACAAGACACGTTTGAGAGAGAGGCCCTTATCAGTCAATTTTTGGAAGGATTTGATACATTAGGACATCAAAGGTCTTGAAAATTTGGGTACCAAGTTATTTTGAAATAATTCAATTTGATGTTTCTCTGGCATGTCCCACTAGAATTTCTTGATAAGATGTCGCCATCTTTGTAAGAAGTTGGCAAAAGTCTCTCTGGGCCTTTGTTTTGTGTTACATAGGTCCATCATGGAAACGTCATTAGCCATGTTTTAGGCATAGGGAGCTATAAATTTTTCTACCAAGTCTAAAAAGGAGACAATGGAGCATCGTGGTAGAGATGAGAACCATTCCAAGGTGTCTCCTGTGAGACTCTTGGGAAAGAGTCTGCAGAGATATAGGTCACTATAGGAGACTTCTTGACATAAGATGTGAAATTCCCAAACATGGTCGCGGGAGTCTCCTTTGCCCTCATACTTGGTGAATTTAGGGATCTCAAATCCTGGAGGGTAAGGTGCAACTGATATAGATAGGTCATAAGGACAAGGACAAAATTCCTCAAACGAGTAAGGTTTCCTCTTGTTAGTTCCTTCTTTCATGTCCTTGATGATATTTTCATGTCTTGAATTTCCTTGATGAGGTCTTGTTGTGGATTTTGATAATGATGAATTGTATTTACCCCAAGAATTGGATGAGTCAAGGAAGGTGCACCACCACCAATGTATTGATATGATGAGGAGGTGAGAACATGAGATGTGATGAATGATGTCACAGGGATTTGGGTGATAGTTGGTTGCGGTCTGCAAACTGTTGTGACAGGATTGAGTACGGCCCAGATAAAATTTGTGACATTGTTGATAGGAAGGGAAGTTTGTGGAATATAAATATGTGGTTGAATGGAAGGAGGTGGTATAGAAGCATGTTGGAGAATAGATGAGAATGGATTTGATAGTGGTATAGATGGTAAAGAGGAAGGAGGTGGGATGGAGACCACGGTGGGAGGTGTCGTGGGTGGCATTGATTGAGTCTGGATGATTGGTGGGGCTGCAATTGATTGAGTTTGAATAATAGGTGCAACATTTTGTGTGGGAGCAAGGTCTCCTTATGGTTGTTGTTCGATAGTGGATTTATCAAATTTAGGTGGAAGTTGAGCTCCATTTTCAAGGAGAGTCTTTAGAAGTGTAGTAGGATTGTGTTGGATGAACTTTTCAATCATCTCTTAGTTATAAGAGTCTACTAGGAAAGTTTGCACTTCTGGGGAGAGTTCATCTTGGCTAACCATGTTAGGATTTTGGTTTTGATCTTGATTGCTAGGTTGCCCACTTTGTGTAGGATCTTGCGTGGGATCTTCATATAGGACACTAATGTTTGACATGCCATATTGTTGTTCAACAATCTTTTTCTTTTGGGATCAAGTTGTGACCATACACGAATAACCTTAGAAAAGCTTGGGGGAGGAGATCTTTGATGAAAGGACTTAGCAAGATGTTTGTGGAATTTGTTTAGATTTTGTCTTTGATGACAAGGGATTTTTCTGATTGGTGGGGTTCTTGGATTAGAGCCCGGATTTGATTATGATTAATACTTTAGTCCTTGGATGATGATTTTGGGTGGTGGATGAAACCACAAGCAAGGTATTGACCAAGTTGGGTAGAATTTAGACCTTGGAATGATGATTAAAAAGCCTCTCTTCCACCAAGGGTTGACTAATGGCCCTAAGAAAAGTAAAGGTGTGAGTTAAGAGTCTTGATTGACTCAAAAAGGATTAGGCAAAAGATACTGGGAGAGGATTCTTCTTCAAGCACGAGAGCCAATTGATTAGTGATGAGGTCTAAATGGAACTTCACAAGGTATGCAACCTTAATGTGAGGTTTAATTGGATTAAAGGATGATTGGATTTGGATTTTGATAATTGATTTGATAGTGGTGGGAGATTGATTTGATGTGCTAAGTCCTTGGGAATTTTGAGGATGATTGATTGAGGAGGTGTGATAGTGATGACTTAGAAGAAACTTGATGACTAGGTTGTTCTTGGCATGAACATGGCTCAATAGAGGATCGATTCAAATGGCAAGTTGTATGAAGGGACACGACCACCCTGATTTTGATGATAATTGGTTTTTTAAAGGATGAATCTAAACCTTGATGGAGAGCATAGACTCTTAGTTTCTCACTTGGGCTTATGAGACATGGGACGAACAAAGTTTGGACACAATTTGGACTTTGTGGGGTAAGGACTTAGATAATTGTTTGTGTCTTGAGAAGTGTTTTTGCAAAGTGTTTGGGATTAGTGAGGTGTTTTTAGTCTACTCTTGGCAAGTATGTATCAAAAAAACAAAGCACAATGATCAAATGCATATTATCTCAAAGACACTCATGCTCATGTACAACACTCTTAAGGCTGGCAAGGACAATAGTCATTGGATCCCAATTGGTTTCCCAACTACGCTTACCAAGAGAAGACACTTAGATGCTTGACCCCACTAGCTCCCCTCCACATCACTCACATCTCCGGGGTAGCCAAGCATCAATTCCCATGAAAACTCCTCATGGCGAATTGTGTCTCTACTAAAGGCCATAAAAATATGGGCGGCTTCGAAAGTCCAACCTCCTGCACCAATGACTAAAAGGTTTTTGGCCACTATGAACAAGGTGTTTAGTAAGTCTTCCTGTTAGGAACTACCCTTCATAGTTGCGCAAGCACAATTGAGGCCTATATCCCAACGAAGCACCAAGAACTTAGTAGTCACGCAAGTGTGATTGAGATCTCTAGGATCCTACTAAGTACCCAATGTGAGAGTGAACTCTCATATGTCCCCAACCATTGACCCTTTCATAGTCAATGACCTATTTATTATAGTGATTTGGGAACCCTAGGTCCAGGTGTACTCACTTGGGTCGTTCCCCTCTTACCTTCTAAAAGAGAAAGTTGGGAGGGCAAGCCTGCTAAAGGTAAACATGCAATCAAACAAATAAAAGGTTGGAGTGTCTGGATTTCTGATTGTCTAGCTAGACGAGAGCATACTCTCCTACCTTTACGCTTTTCTTAAAACACGTAAAATAATGATTCATTCCCTTTTAATTAACATCTAGGTGCCTAACTTAAAAAAATGCACAATGTTTGGTTGAGTCTGCTAGGCAACCTGCAAAAAACTGGATTAGTATTTTTTTCTTCTAATTTTTAAGGTCTTGGATGATCGATTTAAACTGCAAAACTAAAAAAAAAGAGATTAGTACCTACTATATTACACATACAACAGATGTGCTAAAGTGCAGTAAGCCATGCTAAAGCACCTACACAAGCACCAAAACGCCTGCGTACGCATTGAACTAAATAGAACTAGTAAACAAAAATGACAGCCAACACAGGACAGAGAACGGTTTTATACCTGTCTATCACGTTGATCAGAAATGCTCACACTGAAACCATAGAGTGGGAATTTTGAAAAAGTGGTCACGCTGGTTCGAGTCGCTCACGTTGAAACACTTGCGCTCACGCCAAAATGCCTGTGATCACGAAAAAGAAATAGACAGAGAGTGAAATTTTTTAATTTTAAAAGCGAACGGGAAAAAAATTTAAATATTAGGATGCGTTCGCGCCGATGCGTGTTCACTGGCACTGATGCCCCCATGCTCGCACCGAAACAAGTTTTTTATCACGCTAAACTTGAGTTGCTCACACTGATTTGCAGTCTCTCTCACTGTGTCCTAGAATCTGCATCTCAGAACTCACAAAAATATTAGTTTCTAGGGACATGGGTCCCACCGGGCATGCCAAAATGAAGAGGGGAAAAGATTGATGAGGTAGGATAGTTAGCAAAACATGCAAATCAGTCACAGAAACATATAAAATAAAAAGACATAACTTGAATCACACAAAAACAAGAATGAGATGCATATACCTCACAAAACTTATACCTTCTCCTTCAGATTGAGCTTGATGAAGTGAAGGCGCCCCTTGATGATGCTCCACTTGATGTGCTCCTTTTGCTTGCTTGATGTGGATGATAGGGATGAGATGATCAAGTATGGATGGGAAATTATTTTGACATGATAAGGGTGCTAAGATGACTTGTGTAGGCTCAAATTAGCAGCATAAAATTACTAAACTTGGAGATGAAGAATGAAGGGATGGAGTCCTCAATTTATAGGAAGAGGAGAGGAAGAATGGATGGCTAGGATGGATTCAAGATGAAGGGCTAGGATTTCTTGTGAGCTCACACAAGGCCCAAGAGAGGGTGTGGAGACCAAGAGATATGCCTTAAAGGCATTTCTTATCTTCACACTCCTCAAGGTGCATTGGGAAGACTTCCCAATGTTCCTTGAGAAGAGCAAGGGATGTGACATTATTTGAAGAATGGGGAGGAGGAATTTAAAATTCTCCAAAAAGGGATGATCATGGGGATTGGAGGAATAATGAGGAATTAAAAATTCCTTGGGAGAGGAGATGCCTAGAAAAATCTTCACCTAGGAAAAGAGCATTTAAAGCTAGTGGTTGGATGGAAGGGACAAGGAGTTGACTTTGTGGTTAATCATGATGATTAGCCACTAGCAACTCATTAGGAGGGAGATTAGAGGAAATATTAGGTGGGATAGGATTTGTAGGAGGATTTGACTAGGAGAGAGAATGAGTGGAGGGAATTAAAAATTAGAAGAATAAGGTTAAGTGAGTTTAGGGAATTTCTAGAAGAATTTATTAGGTTAATGATGCATTAGGAAGATGATTTGTAGGAATCATGTAGGTTAACTAATTAATTGAATTTAATTAGCTAAGAGGAAGATTTGTGAGGGTTTAATTTTTAGAAGAATAAAGAAAGGGATTGATTTATTAAATAAATCAATCACATACTATAGTGACAATATTAATTATAATAATTAATATTGAGGAGAATTTGAATTAACATAATTAATTAATTAATTATGTGAGGAATTAAAAATAATTAAAATAATTATTTTTAAGTGTCTACAGTGTGAGTTTAATGTTTTTCACCCTTGAATGTCACACCCCTTGGTTAAGAAAATACACATACACTCATTGAGCCATCATTGCCAAAGATTTGGTAGATTTATTATAGAGGTTGAGCTACTCACTTAACTTGAACATTAATTTCAATTGAAGAGGATGTTAATTGTACCAGATTGAAATGATTTTGAAAAGGGGGGTGCCAAGATGAAGACACTTGGCGAGGATCCAAGAACAACCAACTACTTGTTGGAAACAAGGATCATTGAAAGGGGGGGTGAATTGGTGATCTACAAGCAATCAAATTTTTTGACTTAAAGTCAAACCACTAGAAGCATATGAAAGAAAGTAAAATGCAAGAACACAATATAATCAACCATAAAATCATAACACCAGAATTTTTACGTGGAAACCCAAATGGGAAAAACAATGGTGGGATTTGAACCCACAATATTATTCCACTATGATCAATAGAAAAACAATAATACATAAAGGGAATGCACTTGCATTCAGGCATACTACCTAGAGCTCATTGCTCAAGTACAAAGGGCTACAACCCAAAGGAAGGATCACTGCCTTACAATTAATTATAAACAGGTTACAACAAGTAGTGAACTGGTAAATAGCATCTAACTATGCCAAAAATTAGTTCCGGTTATGTGCAAAATGATCCATTGCAACTGGTCTTCTTATCTGCTTTTTTTTGCTCTGCAATAGCCCACCGAATCAACCAAAATCAAAATGCACATGTGAAAATACACTCAATCACTCCAAAACAGTCTACCACATCACACCACACTTAATGCATCATCCAAATCGGTTTTATATATATCCGGATCAACAAGATTAATCTCCCAAAGGTCAGCTTCCAAACACAACATGAAATGTGTAGCTGCAAGTCAGCTTCAATCTTTTCAAAAAGTTTATACCAGACCCAAAACATATTATCACATGCTTCCTATAGGTCTCACATAACTCCCAAACATGATTCCAACCACTGAAAATAACTTAAATAATTTGGACACACATTGCATCATCAAACATGTAGAATACTCTACTTTGTTGCTCTCCCGGATATCGGATCTTCAAACAAGTGACAAAATCAATACTAGAGGGTAGATTTGCATGATAAAAGGCTTCTAATACTTAACCATGATAACTCAATGATAAACCAAATGTACAAAACTGGTACTGAGAGGGGGGGGGGTGAATCAGTAAAAACAAAAATACAGTCCAAAACCGGTTTGACAACAAATACTCCAAATTACTGGCAAGCAGTGATACTAGTTGAAACAAAGTGCAATCGGTAAGACCCATAATAACTAAAACAATCATAAACCAGTCACTCACTAAGATTTCCTCTTAGCTCAATACTATAGTACCATTACACCCTCATGCATGAACAGGTAAACTATCATTAGATCTTTACAATAGTTAGTTCAGTATGTTTTGTAGACAGGCATAAAACAGAGAACCATTATATGCTCAACAGGTAATAACAAAGCATCACACATGACACACATATTTTTCACATGGAAACTCAACTAGGAAAAACCACGGACAGGATGAATACCCACAAGCTGATTTTTGAACTCTTTAGAAGTCTGCTCTGTTAGGAGCCTTGTCCGGTTGAAGACATTACAATAGGTTCTGCTAGGAACCGATCCTGTTAGGGATCACCCGATTAAGGGATGGCTACAATACCTGGTTAAGGGTTAAACCTGGTTAGGGTTACCTTGTTAGAGGATTTCAAGAACTCAATAGCTAAAGGATCTCCAGAGCTCTATAGCTTCCCAGAACTCATTAACTTCAAGTTACCTTGTTAAGGGATTTGAATCAAGCCGGTTAAAGCTACCCTGTTAAGGGATTTGTATCAAGCCAGTTAAGGCTACCCTATTAAGGGATTTCACAACTATTGAAGTGGTTAAAGATCAACAAGAATTACAATGATCTGGTAACAACACTCAATGCTAATGCAGATCTGTTTTGGCTCCTCTTCACCTTCTGCACATTCACTTTGTAGGTATCTCTTCTCTCCTTTGATCTAGCAAGAATCACCAATCACTTCCCTTGGATACACACTCACAACTTTTGCCAACAACCTTAGAAAGAAACACAACATCGACCTTATAGGAAACAAACAGGTCAGTAGCAAAAACCCTAAACCCTAAACCCTAAACCTGTTAGGTTAAGCAATTCAAGCGGTTCAATCCTGACCGTTGAGTCATACTGCATTAAATGCAACAATCTTGAATTGATCTCAAGACATTCTCCATTGTCCATTATCCACCGATTTCATGGCGGCTAATAACCCATCACGCATTATCATCGTTTGATAGACTTCGCATATTCCTGAGGTAGATAGGAATAGTCTTCTTCATGCAAGATCCTTCATGCGCACAGAGCTGACGTGGCAACATGACCTGTTCTCCATTATACTGCTAATTCATCACACAAAGATCACCGATTGAGTCACATAGGCTTGAGGTACTCCAACTAGAAATCCTGAAGTGGAAACTACCTACCAACCGATAGTCATACAATGCTTCCATGTGCCAGTCCCCATAACTACATGCCAGTTCACCTTGAGCAAATACACCACTTCACTTTGGCATATATACTGGTACACACATATGCCAGTTCTCTCTTCTCACATATCAGATATGCCGGTTCACTTTATAACACATATTGACATCAATGACAACATACAATATCATTATGTCCTTATACCGGTTCACATAATGCCAACAATCTCCCCCTTTGGCATTGATGGCAATATACAAAGATATCTCTCTGCTTCACATCTTCTCCCCCATTTTCTGTAGATATCTTTTCCACTTCACTCCTTCTCCCCCTTTGACAACAATGCCAAAGTGGAGGCACATGCATCCCTGTTCCATTATGCTGCTCCCCCTGAGGAGTAGCATCCTTCAACACATCAATCAATCAAAAAAAATTTGACTATGCAATACCTGACTGATGTGGAACAAATACTTTTAGTTCACCTCCTGAAGGGGCAATACCCCCAATTCACCTCTTAAATGCACAAATGTAGTCTTTGGGAGAGGCTTGGTGAATATGTCTGCTAACTGCTCCTTACTGGAAACATGTTCCAGTGCAATCCCTTTATTTTGAACCTTTTCCCTCAAGAAATGATACTTAAGCTCAAAATGCTTGGTTCTAGAATGTAAAAATGGATTCTTTGAGATATTGATAGCACTTGTGTTATCACAGAATATACTTACCAGTTCAGATATAGGGATTTTGAAGCCATTTAAAACATGCTTCATCCAAATTGTCTGAGTGCAGTTCATGAAAGCTGCAACATACTCTGCTTCTACTGTAGATTGAGAGATACAACTCTGTTTTTTACTCATCCATGAGACCAGTCTACCACCGAGAAAGAATGCACCATTGGTTGTGCTTTTCCGATCATCCACATTACTTGCCCAATCAACATCTATGAATACTTTCAGAATGAAATCATTGTTGTATGGGTACCACAATCCATAGTCAACTGTTCCCTTCAAATACCTAAGAATCCGCTTGACTGCAATCAAGTGGGATTCTCTTGGACTTTTTTAGAACCTTGTAGTAATGCCAACTGTATGTGCAATATCCGGTCTTCTATGCACTACATAATGTAACTTACCAATCATTGATCGGTATTCCTTCTCATCAACCAATGCAAAATCATCCTCTTTTGTCAATTTGCAACCGGTCACCATCGGTGTACCAACCGGTTTTCTATCTTCCATGCCAAAGGTCTTCAACACCTCTTTGACATATTTGGACTGAGTGATAAAGATTCCATCTTTCATCTGCTGGATCTGCAGTCCAATGAAGAACTTAATCTCCCCTATGAGTGACATCTCAAACTCTTTCTTCATCTCATCAGCAAACTCATGACTCATCTTGTCATCTCCACCAAAGATAATGTCATCAACAAAAACCTCACAGATCAGGATCTGATCTCCTTCAGACTTCAAGTAGATATTGCTATCTTCACTTGTTCTCTCAAATCCAATCTTCACAAGATGGGAATGTAGGTGCTCATAGCATGCCCTAGGTGCTTGCTTTAGACAATATAAGGCTTTATGTAGCCTGCACACCATATCACTATCTTCGGATAGAGAAAACCCATCTAGTTGCTCAATATATACCTCCTCTTCAAGTACACCATATAGGAATGCAGATTTTACATCCATTTGATATACTTTGAACCTTTTAAAAGCTGCATATGCAAGAAGCATATGAACTCCTTCCAATCTGGCTACAAGAGCAAAGGTTTCTCCATAGTCTTCTCCTTCTTCTTGAGCATATCCTTTGCACACCAATTTGGCTTTATTCCTATTCATTGTACCATCCTCATTCAGCTTGTTTCTGAACACCCATTTGGTGCCAATGACATTTTTATGCTTTGGTCTGGGTACCAAGGACCATGTACCATTTTTCTCTATCTGGTCAAGTTCCTCTTCCATTGCCTTGATCCAGTCTCCATCTTTATGAGCCTCTTTGAATGATTTAGGCTCAAATTCAGAGATCATACATGAGTTTTCTCTGATCTTTCTCCTTGTAAGGATTCCTGCATCCTTATCTCCTATGATCTACTTAGGATCATGATTCAACTTGACATACCGAGGAATGGTCTTGACCGGTTCTTCTTGCTTTTCCTCTTCATCCTCATCTTCATCAGTATCAGCATTTATCAGTTCAGGAACACTATTACTAGTACTTGGTTGACTGACAATCTATTCCCAGAAGGTTGCAACTAGTTCATTTGCAGCTTGCTCACTACCAGTTTCCTTAGTTTTCTCAGAGGATTCATCAACTCTTACATTGATACTTTCCATAATTCTTTGAGTCCTATTGTTGTAACACTTGAAAGCTTTACTCTTGGTGGAATATCCTAGGAATATTCCCTCATCACATTTAGCTTCAAATTTGCCCTGATGTTCACTCTTCTTGATGTAACATTTGCTACCAAATACCCTAAAGTAGCTAACGACAGGTGTCTTACCGGTCCAATACTCATAAGGAGTTTTGTCCTTACCTTGATGAGTACCCGGTTCATAGTGTAGACTGCAGTGCTCACCGCTTCTCTCCAAAAGGTGTGAGCTACCTTTCCTTGAATCAACATGGTTCTAGTTGCTTCAACTATAGTTTGGTTATTCCTCTCTGCTAGGCCATTCTACTGTGGAGTCCCGGGGGTAGACAGTTTCCTCTTGATACCAAATTCTTCACAATACTTGTTGAATTCACCGGAAGTGAATTCCCCTCCTTGATCAGTTCTGAGACACTTGATCCTTTTACCGCTTTCCTTCTCCACTAATGCTCTGAAAGATTTGAATTTCACAAAAGCTTTAGACTTGTCTTTCAAGAATGTGACCCACATCATTCTTGAGCAGTCATCAGTGAGAATCATGAAGTACCTATCACCCTACACACTTCTAGTTTTCATAGGACCACACAAATCAGTATGCACAAGATCAAGCAAGTTGTCAGCAGTGAAAGATTTACCTTTAATGGTTCAGGAATACATTTTCCCAATTGACACTCTCTGCACAAGGTATTATCCGGTTTGCTTAGCACCGACAACCCTCTAACTGCTTTGATCTTACTAGCCTTCACAATGTTATCAAAATTTACATGGCAGAGTCTCCTATGCCATATCCAGCTATCATCAAGCTTAGCCATAAGACATGTTCTTATATTTGCATTCAGATGAAATAGGTTACCTTTGGTCTGCATGCCAGTGGCCACCAATTTACCATCTTTTCCTTTGATTCTGCAAACTCCATTCTTGAATTCCAGAGCGAGGCCACTGTCATTTAGCTGGGCAACACTTAGAAGGTTGTGTCTGAGACCATCAACCCAGTACACATTTTCAGCACTGCTATTTCCATTCAGAGACTCTACCTTTGACCATGCATGGTGCATCATTGCCAAAGAAAACCACACCACCATCATACTCCTCCAAGAATAGAAACTTGCTCCAGTCACCTATCATATGGTGAGAACAACCACTGTCAATGATCCACTCATAGGAATTATCAAACCGGGAGACAAGAGCCTTCTTGTCTGCCACATCTTCCTTTACAACAACAAACACAATGTCTTCATTCTCTTCATCTTCTAATTCCTCATCTGTGATACCTTCATCAACTGCCACAAAATAGTTTCTCTGGTTTCCTCCTTTGAATTTCCTAAACCTTTCTGGTTTGTCCTTGTTATCGCCATTAGGACAGTTTATAGCAATATGTCCTATCTGATTACAAGAAAAGCATTTCAAAGGTAGCTTACCTTTGTATTTACCGGTTCCTTTAGGAAGCTTCCTGGCAAGGAGAGCTTCAAATGCCATCAGAGTCTCCTCATCATTCATTTCTCTGCTCTGACTATGTTCCCCACTAGTGCTAGCCTCTTTTCCTTTTCTGGATGGTATAGCAGAGGCTTTAAATGTTGATTCAGTCTTTTGAACACTGTCATCAAAACTATTTAGCTCATAGGCTGTTAACTTGGCTATGATGGAGTCCAAAGATACCTTAGACTTGTCTATTGATCTCAGCTCCTGGATAGCAGCAACCCTTATTGTATAGACTGGCAACAGGGATCTCAGGACCTTGCTTACCATAGTGGAATCTTCTATTTTACCACCTGCACTCTTGATTTCTCCAAGAACTGTTTTGATTCTTATTCCATACTATTGAATGGTCTCACCTTCAACCATCCAGATATCTTCAAACTTCCCTCTCAGGCTTTCTTCCTTAGCCTGTTTCACATGTTCATTACCACCATAGATATTTTCAAGAGCATCCCATACCTCTTTGGGATTTACCTTGTCCTGAACATCAATAAACTCAATGTCAAATAGACTACTAATGAGGGCTTCCATGACTTGCCCATTTTCTTGTATCTCTCTCTTTAGGTCATCGGTGAGAGTACCAGTAGGGACAACATAGACATTCTCAACATAACTCCAGTGTTGAGCACCCATGCTTCTAATGAATATCTTCATCCTATCTTTCCATATACCAAAATTTTTCCTGTTAAACTTTGGACCTTCCCTCTTCATCATTTGACTGGGATCTTTACCTCAAGCGGTTAAGCTTACAACACAGAGGACCTAGAGTTCTCTGATACCAATTGATAACTCAATGATAAACCAATAGTACCAAACCGGTACTGAGAGGGGGGGTGAATCAATACAAACAAAAATACAGTCCAAAACTAGTTTGATAGCAAATACTCCAAATGACTGGCAAGCAGTGATACTAGTTGAAATAGATTGCAACCGGTAAGGCCCAGAATAACTAAAACAATCATAAACCGGTCACTCACTAAGCTTTCCTCTTAGCTCAATACTATAGTACCATTACACCCTCATGCATGAATAGGTAAACTATCATCAGATCTTTACAATAGTTAGTTTAGTATGTTTTGTAGACAGGCATAAAACATAGAACTATTATATGCTCAATAGGCAATAACAAAGCATCACACATGACACACATATTTTTCACGTGGAAACCCAACTGGAAAAAACCACGGTGGGGATGAATACCCACAAGCTACTTTTTGAACTCTTTAGAAGTCCATTCTGTTAGGAGCCTTGTCTGGTTGAAGACATTACAATAGGTTCTGCTAGGAACCGATCTTGTTAGGGATTACTCGGTTAAGGGTTAAACCTGGTTAGGGTTACCTTGTTAGAGGATTTCAAGAACTCAATAGCTAAAGGATCTTTAGAGCTCTATAGCTTCCCAGAACTCATTAACTTCGAGTTACCCTGTTAAGGGATTTGAATCAAGCCGGTTAAAGCTACCCTGTTAAGGCTACCCTGGTAAGGGATTTCACAACTGTTGAAGTGGTTAAAGATCAACAGGAATTACAATGATCTGGTAACAACACTTAATGCTAATGCAGATCCATTTTGGCTCCTCTTCACCTTCTGCACATTCACTTTGTAGGTATCTCTTCTCTCCTTTGTCTGGCAAGAATCACGTATCACTTCCCTTGGATACACACTCACAAATTTTGCCAACAACCTTAGAAAGAAACACAACATTGACCTTATAGGAAATAGACAGGTTGGTAGAAAAATCCCTAAACCCTAAACTTGTTAGGTCAATTAATTCAAGCGGTTCAATCCTGACCGTTGAGTCATACTGCATTCAATGCAACAATCTTAAATTTATCTCAAGATATTCTCCATCATCCATTATCCACTGATTTCATGGCGGTTGATAACCCATCACACGTTATCACCATTTGACAGACTTCGCACATTTCCGAGGTAGATAGGAATAGTCTTCTTCATGCAAGATCCTTCATGCGCACAGAGCTTACATGGAAACATGACCTATTCTCCGTTATACTACTAACTCATCACACAAAGATCACTGATTGAGTCACACAGGCTTGAGGTACTCCAATTGGAAATCTTGAAGTGGAAACTACCTACCAACCGGTAGTCATACAATGCTTCCATGTGCCAGTCCCCATAACTACATGCTAGTTCACCTTGAGCAAATACACCGCTTCACTTTGGCATATATACCAGTTCACACATATGTCGGTTCTCTCTTTTCACATATCACATATGCCGATTCACTTTATAACACATATTGACATCAATGACAACATACAATATCATTATGTCCTTATACTGGTTCACATAATGCCAAAAAACCAATCAACCTTGATCATAAAAAACAAAATCTGCTTCACCGAAAAATAAAAGTGCTCTCAAATCTATACATTGAGCTTCACTAGGCAAACTGATCACAAAAGATATACTTCAGATTACCGGTTAACCAAAACTTCACATTGGATCAAATCAATAGGTTGAGTTGTCATTAATGACAATTCTTAAGCATCTACAATCATCAGAGACTAACAATCTTCACCGGAGCATCATCGGAACATCAAATGCCAACAATCTCCCCATTTGGTATTGATGGCAACACTAGTGAAAAATGATAAGTATTCCAAAATTGTGCTGACGCCAAAAATCGGAAGTCTGTACATTCAATCTATACTAACTCTCCTTGAACAAATTACTCCATTTTTCACTCCTCCCTCTCTCTCTCCTCCTTTGACATCAATGGAAAAGGGTGGGGATCCACCAACACATATGAGAAAAATAATGAACGAATGTGCTTATTTACATAAACTTAAAGATGTCTTAGTAAGTCACCTTTAAGGACTTTAAATACTCGTTCCATCCTCTCAGGAAACAATCAAAGACATTTATTAAAGAACTGTAGATAAATGCATGAATCTCAAGATTGGGAAGGTCAGATGGAATAGGTTTGGCTAAGGCACTTACTACATCTTTTTGTGCTCCCATCAAGGTATCCATCCGGGGAGTTATCAAACACCTCAGTTCACCAACTCTACTCAAAACTCTATCCTTGTCTTGATTCAAACACTTTATTTTAGTAGTGTAATCCAAAATTTGCGCTTCAAGGGTACTTGGAAAGACTTGTTGAGGTGCAAAATATTGTCCTATACTAGATTGCTTACCCTCAAGTTCTCTTATTTGTCGATCAATATCTGCAGTGAATTTGGGCAAAAACAAACATGATTTGAATATTTTTCCACCCTCATCCAAGACCTCTTCTACACTCTTCATTTTAGTTATCAGGCTTGCCCTATCTCTCTCCACATCTTTTAAATTCTTCTACAATCTCATCTCATTAAACCTCTTATGTAAATTTTCATCCACAACCTTTTCTAATGATACAAAATTGGTATTAACAACATTTAATAAATTCTTAAGCTTTCCGGATGGAGAAGCACCAGATTCCTGATCAAAATTGGGTAAGTATTTCTCCAAAACCTTAGTGGCAAGAGTAATAACTTCTTTTTCTTCTGACTGAGATTTCAATAGACCTTGACTTGCCTTAATTTGAGCTTGGGTGACAAGTCTCAATGCTTGAAGAGGAGAAAGAGTGCTCAAGTCCACAAGACTATGGGTAAAGTCATCCTCAATAAAAATCTGCTTACCTTTGTCAGTGACATTGGCCGCAGTCATGAAAATGGGATGTTTCTTTGAAGGTTCATCACTCTTCTCCTTCTCTGCCTATAATATTTAATATTGTTCACCTTTGACAATCTCCTGTGCTATCAGTTTTGCAATTACCTCAATCTTAGGAGGGTCTTGAGTAGCTTCACAGGGGATTTTCAGTGGGTGCATCTTGTACTACTTGCTCAACCTGCTCAACTGATGGTTGATCCATCTAACCACCAGAGACCTCTGCATGTACTTCTGGAATGGAAGTGTCTTTAGTAATGTCTTATGACAAGTGGGTGCTATCCTGAGGTTGATTTACCTCATATTTCTACTCAATCAAAAACTCTTTCATAATCTGCTTAGTCTCATTTGCAACTTCATCAATTTTATCGAGCATTATTCGGTTGATCCTTTTCTTACTTCTGAACATTTCTTTGGCCAACTTAAGTAAATTATTGATTTCTTCTCTATAAATATCTAAACAACAGTTAACCAAAACATACTCCTTCATTTCCTCATCTTTCCGACAAGCAGTGTTTCTTCGGATATCCAAAATATCATGCAATTCTTTTGGTAACTCAGATGATAATTCAATTAAGGCTCTACTAAAGTTATTCATATAATGAAAAACTACTTCCTCTAACTCTCTCCTCTCATTATCATCCCCATTTTCATAATATAAAGTAAGATTATTCAGGTTACCATCCTTAATTATTTTATCCTTTACTTCTAGAGACTTAGGAGGAATAATCTTAACATTACCAGATTCTAGGGCTTCATCAATCTCATATTTTTGCTTTTTGCTTCCCCTAAACCTTTTGGATGGCTCACCTTGGGTCTTTGACTTCTTTGAAGGAGGAGCATCACTAGATGGCTTCCAGACTACATGAGCATAGGTTTCAGTCTTTTTAATCTCTCATACCTTTTCATCTGACTCAGTCTCTTCCTCTACAACATGTTGCCTAGAAGGCTTCTCCTTTATCATTTTATCCACTCCACCGATAGATACTATTGGTTTGGGCTTTTGTGGAGGTATTGATTTCTTCAAACCAAAGATAGGTGCAGACTTACTAGGCTGAGGCTTCTTATCAAATGAGGGTACCAATTTCAATTGTGGTTTGATCACATCCTCTTCTCTTAGAATGTTCTGAGCTCTAGCCCTCTCCATGACTTCCTTAGTCAGCCCCATCTTTTTTGCCACCACCTCTACTTCCTTTCGGATCTTCCTCTTTCGGGTTGGTTCAGAGAACTTATGATGTAAGCTTAAGTCCTTCTCCTTGAAAGTAGCAAATCTCGCTTCTTTTCCATCAACTAGCTGGCTCAAAAAATGTTAAGCATAGATATCAAGAGTGACTGCATCAACTTCATAGCCCATCGAAAGAATCCATATTTTCCTTGGCTCAATGACTTCCATTAAACATTGATCTTTATCAACCATGAAGCAAATAGTTTATTCATATTTCTCTACAATCTCCTTGGGGATTCTTTCTTTGTTCTTCACGAAGGCTTGAAAGGTTTTGAAATAGCTCCATAGTGTGGATATTCTCATTGTGGAATCTCCTATTCCCCACAATCCTTCATTGATCTCCATTACCACTAGTCTATCATAGGCCCACTGGACCTTTCCTTTTTTACTGGGTATCTCATTCAATAAGTACAAGGCCAAGCTTATAAGAAGAGATCCATACTTAAATGTGTTCTTCTTGTCTTGCTTAAGAAGAGATCCATACTTAAATGTGTTCTTCTTGTCTTGCTTAATTTTCTTCAAATTACTCAGAAGTTCATTCAAGAGGATTGTACACAGATCATACCTCATGTCATCCTTGAGCATCGTATATGCTATATATATGGCAGTTCTAGAGATGAAGTTCTATCTACTTGATTGATAGACTTTGTAACCAACCACAATCTATGCAAACCTTACATCAAGCTCCAGAATATCGTTGATAGTCATTGCTCTATTTGTTTGTAGTAGCCAAGAAGGAAGACTGAGAGGGGGGGGGTGAATTAGTCTTCACCAAAACAAAGAAATTAAGCACAAAACACAAATATAATAAACTACAGTAACAATAAAGATAAGCAAATTGAGAGGATGGCTCACACCACCAAGATTTTGATGTGTAAAACCTGGTTAAGGGAAAAAACACAGTGGGAACCTACCCATAGTAAGATGATACTCTGCAGCAGTATGTGAAAATGTTACAATAGGGAATGCACATGCATTCAGGCACACTGCCTAGAGCTCACTGCTCAAATATAATGACCTCGAAGGCTACAACCCTCAGGAAAGTCTCACTTACTTACAATAAGATTTAGACTACAATCCAGAAGAAATGAAATGAAAGAATAGCATCTCCAAATGCCTAATTACAATACTAGTTAAGCACAGATGTATGCTCCGCAACACCAATATCTCCTCAATCACAACACCAAAGGATGAATCACTTGTTCACACATAAAGCTTTCTTTGATAATGCAGACATAACCTTGATGCCTAAATTAAATGAATATGTCACATATATATACAATTCATCAACCTTGACAACAAGGCCGGCTAAACCCTCAACCCTTAATTACAAAATTACAACACAGGATACAAAGATCGACCACCAAACCAATATAATTATTTACATAGCATTACATGGACCTAAAACAAATTTCTAAACACACAACTCCATCAGAAATCATGCCAAGATCAACCACAACACACTACACCACCAAGAAAACCACATAACATGAAAATCATCACCAGTTCATAAAAACCACCAAAAAATTGCACAACAATCAATGCAAATCATCAAATAAAATAGGACATGACTAGGAAACACTAGCAAGAATGTTAGAATCATTGGGAACCGCTGAACCAATACCACTTATCAAATCTTCATCGGTCAACATCTGAAAGCTCAAGAACACAACCAATCAATAACTATCATGAAGAAAGATCTCTTGCGGAACACCAAATCACAATCCATGTAAAATGAAGATACACAAGACCATCTCATACAATATCCCAAAAACTCAGCATAAGATATGATCACACTAGAATATACGAGAGAAGTTACTGAACTTTGTAAAACAATTATCAACAAAACAAAACTACAATCCAGATCATAAGATCTTCCCAATCTGCAATCACCAGAGCAATACACAAGAATATGTTGACATCAATGACAACAACGTATCCTACCAGAAACAATGACCAAACATATCCAACAATCTCCCCCTTTGGCATTGATGGCAATGTGAAAAACAATCAGTGCAAAGAAAGAAAATATCTCCAACAAACTCCCCCTAAGATCATGACATATAAAGCAGTTTTTCACATGATCTCTCCCCCTTTGACAACAATGCTAAAGATCTCAAAATAGAAAACCAAACTTACTCTCCCTCTTAGAATATGAAACATGAATCTCTCTCCCCAAAACACATACTACTCCAGCAAAGGAGCAACACCAACTCATCAATCCGGATAAAGAGATAAAGCTCTGAAGTCCACCAAATTGGTGCAACTCAATACATCTAGTTCTCATCAGGAGGGGTGGATACCCCTAACTTGTCTCTCAAATAGACAAATGTATCTACAGGCAAAGGCTTAGTGAAAATATCAACTATTTGTTCCTTTTGTAGATACATATTCCATCTTTGCCTTCTCTTCACTGACTTGCTCTCTCAAGTAATGATATTTGATTTGCACATGCTTAGTCTTTGAATGTTGCATCATATTCTTTGACATGTTAATAGCACTGGAATTATCACAATATATAACAGTAGGCTCATCATAAATAACTCTAATATCCTTCAACAACTTCATCCAAACTACCTGAGTGCAATTACTAGCATCATCAATGTACTCAACTTCAGCAGTAGATAAGGACACTAAATCTTGTTTCTTACTAGCCCATGAAATCAGCTTCTTACCTAAAAAGAATTCTCCATCGAGATCACCAGCCCAATCTACATCAGTGTAGGCACATAGCATGAAATCATCATTCCTCGGATACCATAAACCATAATTCATGATTCCTTTCAAGTATCTGAATATCCTCTTCACAATAGTGACATGACTCTCTTTTGGATCAGCTTGATATCTAGCAGCCATGAACACAGTATGCATAATATTTGGCCTAGTCTGAGTAAGATATAGCAATCCACCAATAGATCTATACAAGCTCTGATTAGCTTTCAAAGATTTATGATTCTTAGAAAATTTACAACTAGTCGCCATAGGAGTTCCAACAGGTTTGGAGTCATCTAACCCACAATTCTTCAGTTTTTCCCTCACATACTTAGTTTTAGATATGAATATACCTTTTTCTACTCTATGAAATATGGAATCCTAAGAATAATTTCATCTAATTTATCATAGACAACTCAAATTCTTTCTGCATATCACCAACAAACTTCATACTCAAGTCATCATCACCTCCAAAGATAATATCATCAACAAAGACTTCAACAATCAGGATGTTATTATTTTCTATCTTAAAGTACATATTACTATCAACAACACCTTTACTAAATCCCAATCTCAATAAATATTTGTCTAGTCTATCATATCAATCTATAGGGGCTTTCTTGAGTCCATAAAGAAATTTCTTCAGCTTACATATCATGTCTCCATCATCTAATAGTGAAAATCCATCAAGTTGCTCAATGTAGACTTCTTCGTCAAGATCACCACTCAAAAAGGCAGATTTGACATCCATCTGATATACCTTGAAATCTTTATAAGTAGCATAAGCAAGCAACAGTCTAACAGCTTCAAGTCTGGACACCAGAGAAAAAGTCTTCTCCTAATCAATTCCTTCTTTCTATGAATATTCTTTGCAAAGCAGTCTAGCTTTATTTCTGACAACTTTACCAACTTCATTCAATTTGTTTATGAATACCCATTTCGTAACAATAGCATTCTTATCCTTAGTTCTAGGCACAAGTTCCCAAGTATTATTCTTTTCAATCTAATCTAGTTCTTCTTCCATAGCTCTCATCCAATTTTCATCTTTGCAAGCTTCCACATCTTTAGGTTCATCTTTAGAAATCAAGCATACTTCTTCAACAACTAACCTTCCTCTAGTCATTACACCTTTATTCTTATCACCTATAATCTAATTTTCAAAATATTTTAGTCTTGCATACTTCAGAGTCTTCTGATTGTTTTGATTATCCAGATTAATTGTCTCTATTGGTTCATTCTACTTAGGTTCTTCAATCTGAATAGGGGCTAAAAAAATATGTTGTCCATCATCATATCCACATGCTCTGATATCTTTTCCAAGGTTCTCACCCACCTTCACATTTGTACTCTCCACTATATTTCTCAATCTCTTGTTGTAGAACCAGTAGGCTTTTCTCTTTTTAGAATATCCTAAGAAAATTCCTTCATTACTTCTAGCATCAAACTTTCATATATCCTCATCTCTCTTGATATAACATTTGCTACCAAATACTCTGAAATATCTCATAATAGGAACATGACCAAATCATAGCTTATAAGGGGTCTTACCGATATCACCTTTGATGTGAATTATGTTGAATGTGTAAACAACAGTGCTAATGGCTTCTTTCTAGTAGATCTTCAAAACATTTTCTTCAATCAGCATAGTCCTTGCAGCATCCAAGGCAGTTATGTTTTTCCTTTCAACAACTCCATCTTGTTGAGGGGTTCTAGGAGTAGATAATTGTCTTCTAATCCCATGCTTCTCACAAAATGAATTCAACTCACTGGAATAGAATTCTCCACCTCTATCAGATCTTAGACACTTCACCTTCCATCCAGACTTAGTCTCAACCTTTTCTTTGAATATCTTGAACTTGTCCAATGCTTCTGATTTGTCCTTCAAAAAGAAAACCCACATCATCTTAGAATAATAAATTAATAGCATAAAATATCTATCACCCTGCACACTTTTAACATTTGTAGGTCCACATAGGTTAGTATGCACAAGATCTAGCAATCCATCAAATGTATACTATTTGCTCTTGAAAAAAATCCTTGTTTGCTTACCTAACTAACATTCCTTATATATCGGATTAGCAAACTTAACAATCTTAGGCATATCTCTAACAACTTGTGTAGAAATAATCTTATTCATTGAATCAAAATTTACATGAAACATTCTCGTATGACACAACCAACTCTCATCTATATAAGCAATCAAACATCTTTTCTCACTTGCATTCAAATGAAAAATGTTACCTTCAGTCTTAATCCCAGATGCAATCTCTATACCAAAAGCATTTAGGATCTTTCATTTTCCATCCTTGAATTGTAGATCATAACCTTTAAAAACCATATGTCCAACATTCAAAATATTATGCTTCAAACCTTCAAAATACAAGACATCATCAGTGTTATGCTTGTAGACGTATAAAAATGACCATATTCCTAAATGAATATTTTATGTTCATTTCTCTATTTAATTAAATCCAATTTAATTAAATTACCCATATTCTTCTATTAAAATTAAGTAAATTACTCAATTTATTTAAATTAAATTCACTAGACTTCTTTTTACCATTTAATGAATAAATCATTTTATTCAATTAAATCCCTTCTATCCACTTTTAATTAAATACAAATTTAATTAAAAAAGTTTATCCTAAATTGAATAAATCTAATTTGTTTGATTGCAACCAAATTGAATTAAATTAACTTTATTTCAATTAAATCCTATCATCCCTCCATCCACTTGCACTTTCCTACATCTCCCACTTGCTTCCTAAACCCCTTCCTAAATTCTTCTAGACTCTTCTAAATCGCTTCTAATTAGCCTGACCCATCTTCTAAACTTTGTCACATCTCAAAACCTTAAAGTCTTTGATAACCATTAAAGGATTCAAGTCTTCAACCACTTAATATTCCCAAAGTCTCCCAAACCATTAATGGTTAATTCAACTCTCTTACATGGTTAGAGACTTTTTGCCTAACTTAACTTTCATCCAACCCAAGGGTCTCATCAAGCCTTTAATGCTTTGACCATAATTATCTCTTAATCATTTGCACAAGGGTTTATCCTTGGATTAACTCTTAATCCAATGGGTAAGCCTAACTTAAGCTTAATCCTTACCCTCTAGATAACCATAAGGTCTTCTCAGGCATTTAATGCCTCCAACCCCTTCTCTCAACCCAACCCTATGTTGACACTTGTCACTATTTCATTGGTGCAAATTGAAAACATGGATTCCCAACTTTCAAACTTAGCCCTTGATTAAACCTTTCAACCCTAACCATCCATTGCCCTATTTTTGCTAATAATAGAGCTCTCATTCCTCCATTTTGAGAATCCAAGTTTGTAGTATCATACTTATGCTCAAATACATTCAAGCTTTCATATCAATTTTATGACCATCATTTTAGCCTCTCTTTAAAATAGGAATTAGTCTAAATATGCATGTTTAGAATACTTTCTTTATCATTTAGCTCAATCATAGACTAATATATCATGTTATGATAGTATTTATACTAACCTTATCATCTTATAATCTAGTTTATTGCATTTTAAGATCATGCATAGCTTAAGATGCATTTCATTCTAAAATCTATTAAAAGCATCCCTCGTTCTTGCATTTGCCATCCCTAAACCATTTTGCTCAGTGATCTGAGAGCAAAAATATTGGTTTGAGGGACTGTGTAAGATAGAGAACCATGAGACCAACCTTGGGAAGCTGAGTGATACTTCATTACTCCATAGCTTGCACCAAGAAGTCCTGTGGGTGTGTGAGCAAGACTCCATAGAGCTCCATTTTTCAAATATTGAGTTCTATCGACCTGCTTTTCTCGCATACATTTCTGGCACCCACCGTGGGGCCTCACCCCATATATCAAATCGGTTTTTGAATTTAACCACTTTTGCAGGCACGTGGGAAAAATGAATTAGCACATTAAGTTAATTGTTTAGCACATCCGGTTAATAGCCTAGCGCATTAGGTTTACTATTCTGCACATGGAGTCCATCATCTAGCGCGTAAAGTCCATATATTAGCACATAGGATTACTAATTTTTCCTGTAGGTTTTGGCGCGGATGAAAAAAAAGAGCAGCGCTTTCGGCACACAGAGTAGCGCATCTTGAATACAGTGTAGTGCATCATATCCATCTTTTAGCGCATCTCTATTATATTGTAGCGCATACAGTTTTTTTTGTAGCACATCATAGACAGTAAAGAGAAAATTAATTTGTAACAAAAACTAAAATTTAGACTTGTAGAAGTCCACAGAATTTGCCTTTTTGCTAACAAATTGACTGGTTTTCTGCAGGTTACTGATAGTTGACTGCAAGTTTTGAATCCAATTTATTTAGGCTAGAATTAAAGTAGTTTAAATTTTTACTAACTTTTCTAAGTCAGCTAAAGTTCAAATTTCTTTCTTTTCATGTTTAAATAAAATTGAACTCACTTTTATTTTGGGCAATTAAAACGAACAACAAATCAACATCTTTTTTTTGCTTTTCTAGGAGAAAATTTCTCACTTTGGGCTCTAAAAAGAAAAAGCAAGTTTACTTTCTTCAAAGATTAAAATGAACCTCACCTTCCTTTGGTGTTTAAAAGGATCAATCTTATTTTGCTAAAGAAAAAGAACCTCATCTTCATTTTACGCAAAGCAAAGAGGGAAAACTTTCCCCTATCGACTTTAATTTTGTTGACCAACATCACGATTTACTTTGTTGACCAGGCTTATTTTTCAAAGTTTTTCAGAAATACACACTTTGCTATGAAGGGTTAAAAGGAACACCATGCTTTTTGGAGCAACATCTCCAAGTAGAAGTTAGCAAATCATTGTTTTGAAGGCTAAAAAGAAAATTGTTTGCCTTGTCTCGAAAGTGGAAGGTATATGCTCTCCCCTTTACTGGGTGATCAAAAAACCAAACCACTCTTAAAGCTTTTTGTACTTCAATCATTTACATCCTTTAGTAGGTCTGCCTTCCCCAAGGGTCTCTTAAAGTCGTTTATGGCCGGTGTGAAGGGAACGACCTAAGTGGGGAATGACTTTGACGCCAAGTATTCCAACCCACTATAATCAAAAGTGAAAAGTGATGAAAGTCCTTTTCAACGGTTGCGTGCATCGATTAGCCTTTCCCCAGTATCCTCGAGATAAGTAAATCCTTTGTTCTAAAGGTTGGGAAGCCTCCTAAGGGAGTTTATCACTGACGGCCAAACAGGAAGCCTGATTACGAACCATAGAAATAGAAACTTTGAACCGAGTCAGTAACCAGACATTTATAACATCATAGTGCAAGGGTGGGGAAGAATCCACCCCCAAGATTACTCACCATATATCTCCCAAGATAACTACTCAACTGTGAAGCAATTCACTTTGAGTTAATTTCTAGAAAAAGGCAAAAAAAATAGGCGCCCTCTAGGGGGTGACACGGTTGTTTGAGCTGACGGAGTATCAAGACTAGTGGGCTATGATGTTATTTATGACCTTTGAATAAATAGTCTTTCTGAAGTGTATTATTTGTATCCAAACCTGTTAAAACATTGGGGATTTGAACACATCCTCGCAGAACATACACTTTTTGTTAGATTACGCAAAAAGGTTGTACTTTTTGTGTCATGCTTGAATTTACTACTTCAGAAAATCATCCATCAAATCTGAAAAATTCACAACAAAAATCCAAAATTTACAAAAACCAACCAAAAGAAAAATTAGGGTAGTTTAGCGCGTAAGAGCAACTTCTTAGCGTGTGAGGTATTTCTGTTAGCGCATCCAACCATCAAGTTAGCGCGTTTATTCCAAATAGTAGCGTTTTACCCCAAAATTAAAACGGTGTTAAAACATTTAGTGCATCAGAGAAACAGTCTAGCATGTGGAAGCATCAGCTTAGCGCGTGGAAGCCAAACATTAGTGCATCTGGTTCACAAGTTAGCGCGTCATAGGCCCAGGCTAGTGCATGACTTTTTAGATAGGTAGAAAACAAATTTTAGAACAGTTAAATCTTTAGTGCATGTCCGGGGGTAGCCTAGCACGCGTGGCCATTCTTTTAGCGCGTGGAGTAATTTTGGTAGCGCATTTAGTCCCTGTTTTAGTGCATGATCAAAAACATATAGACAGAGGGCAAAACAGTGAGAAATTTTAAAAAAAATTGAAAACATTTTCAAAAGCCTCTCATTATCAAAATTTTTTTTCATCAAAGCGGAGTAGCGAAAACAAACCGTTAAAACTATTTCTTGAGCTAAATTTGTGTCAAAACAAACGTTGTAAAAATTCTAAACTGATCGTACGATAAAACATATCTATCTTATCATAATCCGGAAACCTCATCATCAGTATCAACAGAATCCTTTACCATCTTATGGATTTCATCTCAAAAACACTTGTTTAAAAATTTCAAGCTGTCAAATCAAGTCTCCATATCGGGAGGCTTTTATCCATATCATTTGACACGCTTTTTCGTGAAGGGGCATCTAAACCTTCACTTTGATAGAGTAAGACTTGAAATTTTCCAAACAAGCTCAACTGAATCCAAACAAATCAAAGGAAACCATTGATCATGCATGCATGACTAATCCCCATATTCTGAGAAGAAAGAACCTTTATCGTAACATCACGTTGAAGAAACAACAACTTAGTTTTTCCAAGTTCATCAAGAGAAATAAGTTTTTATACATCAATCGTCAACTCTTCAAATCTCATCGGGTATTCCTTCATCACGTCAAACGTTATATCCAAAACAAATCCAATGAATTTGACAAGGAGCCCTTAAAAACAAGAGCCTACTATCAAAAGTCTGCTTTTAATCAAATCATAAACCACGGAGGAAAAATCAATCTGACATTCTTGCCCGACGAGTGTATCACTTATAATACATCTCGACCAGAACCACCCACCCCTGAGCAACATATCAACGAGGATTTTATCCCCTTCGTGACTGAAAGTTTCTACTAAAATGCCTATTACTCGCTCTCAAAGAAACCAACAAAGCGAGACACGCACAGAGTCTAGTACGAATCGAAGGTTGTCAAATCCTTTTGAAGTTCCACACCTAGAAGAGACTGAAATTTCTGAAGCACTTCTTCAGGAATGTCAGGAAAACCCCTCATTCCAAAAGCTTGTAGAAAGGCTTATGGAAAACGACAAAGAAAAGTATCTGCTCATGCTCACAAGTAAAGGCGTTAAACTTCCCGAAGATTTAGACACAAACATCTTTCGAATTGGATCTCGACAATATGCATATCAAGAACAACAAAGAGAAGAAGAAACTTGTAACCTTGAACAACACATACCTGAGCAACACATTCCAGAACAACGTATACCAGAAATGCGTATGCCCAAGCTAGAAACTCCAGAGCAAAATATACCATTTAACACACCTTTTCAACTGAGAACTAATACAAGGGAAGAACTTTTCCCTCGACAAGACAATGTACCTTTGGCTGCCCTTACTCAACAAATGCAAATGTTACAAAGACAAATACAAGACATGCAACAAGGGACAACAGTGCGGTACACTTTAAACGAAATCTGTCCTTATCCATTTGACAGAAGATTGAACATGGTGCCTTTACCTCCAAACTCAGATGTTCCCAAATTTGATAAATATGATGGGAAAAGTGATCCCCGAGATCATGTTCGATAATTTTGTACCATGAGTCTTGAGTTTGTTCATGATGACACCTATCTGATGAGGTTATTCCCAAGAAGCTTGGGAGGGCAAACAATGGAATGGTTATCCAAAATTACGCCACTTGTTAGATCATTTGATGAATTGGTTAACAAGTTCATAACCCAATACTCCTATAACATTCAACACGCCATAACCATGCTAGATGTTTGCAACACCAAACAAAAGAACAATGAAACATTTATGATATTCTTTCAACGCTGGCGCCGTATGGTATCACGATATCCTCGAGATATTCCCGAAAAGGAAAAAATGAAAATCTTCATCGACAACTTGAATGGTGAAATGAGTTACAGACTCAAACTCCAATGCATACCATCTTTCGCTAAATTGATTGAAAATGACATTCAAGCAGAGGAAGCGTGTGTCAAAAAGGGAACACTCAAATTCTTCAAGGAAGGAACAAACTCATCAAACTACAATAACCAGAACAACAACAACTTGGACAAGTCTCGATTCTGGACTCGAAACAAAAATGATGGCAACAATGAAATGCATGATCCGAAATCTAAGCAACCAGTGCTCGCATTATCCGAAAATTCTCAGGCTATGAAAAATCCTAAAAGTGCTAATCCAAACACTAACACATATGCACCAAACATCATTCAAGGACAACTCAATGCAAACAACACCAATGATACTCAAGGCAAAAACATGAATCCAAAACCTAACAACAATTCGCACGACAACACGAACAATTTCCAAAAGCGTGTTTTCACACCACTGGGACAATCACTAGAATTAGCATTCCAAGAACTTTTGGCAAACAAGATTCTTTCTTTGCCTCCAATCAGCAACTATGAACCCCAAATCAAACCACCTTGGTGGAATGATTCACACTATTGTGATTACCATCATAACAAGGGTCATCGAACGAACAATTGCATGAGATTAAAACACATTGTGCAAGACATGATTGATCGAGGTGACTTAACGGTAGATGGTCTTAAAACAAATGGTGATCATGGAGCCTTTAAAAATCCTCTTCCAAATTATAACAAAGAAGGAGCTTCAACCTCGAATGATACACGCGGAGCTCGTATCAACCATATCTACAACAACACCATAAATCACATATTAGCTGAAGATCATCAAGTAAATGTCATCACCATCCGAGATCAGCGTGATCATGAATCTGTCAATGTAACAACCCGAACTCAGAAATATGTCTTAAAAGGGCATACGTCACCTACAACTACTACACCAAAAATCCAATATGACTTGGTTAGCCAACTATGCAAAACTCCAGCTCAGATATCTATACTAGAATTGCTGAAACTATCAACGAAGCACAAAGACATATTGGAACAAGCGCTATTGGAAACCAATGTACCTCAAAATCTGGATACAGATAGATTTCAAGCCATGGTTGCCCATATGATAGGACCTCATAACATCACCTTCTCAGAGCATGACAATGCTTCCTTGAATCATCCGCATAACACTCCTCTCCATATCAAAGTCATTGTTTGCAAACATTGAGTAAAACGAGTCTTAATAGATGGAGGAGCCAGACTTAATATATGTACTTTAAAGCTTATCCGTGCATTAGGCTTCTTAGAAGAGTCTATTAATCCTTGCAAGAAGATTACCATAAAGGCATATGATGATGAGGAAAGGTCATCTAAAGGAACTGTGATGTTACCCATTCAAGTGGGACCAGTGCAAAAAGATACTATGTGTCAGGTCTTAGACATAGATCTCACCTACAATATTTTGTTAGGGTGACCCTGGATACATGAAATGCAAGCAGTGCCTTTTACGTATCACCAGTGTGTCAAATTTCCTTATGACGGACAAGAAATCTCCATATCTACTGATCACAATCCATTTCAACATTGCAACACAATGGGGGCAGCCCAAGACAGTTTGGTTCCTCATAATAGAGAAAAGTAGCGATCTTCAACATCAGATCTACAAACAGTAAAGCCCAACTCATTATCTGGAAATTTCAAGTAGAAAATGCAAATCGAAGACCAAGGTATGGGAGAATACTCTTTGGAGCCCCTATGTTTGGCCAAATTACCGACATCACCCAGATCTCATGGATTTCCTACTACATCAACACATCTGGTAACTCAACCCATCACCAAATTTGATGGTACCTTCATCCAATTGGGCACTCTAGAGCATGAATCAGAAGACAAGGATATTCTTAGTTGGTTATACAAAGATGAGGAAGAAGGTAACAGAGCAGCTGCTCTAGACATTGTTCTACCTACACACCTATATGGAAAAGGATACTTAATCATGCAGCAAATGGGATATGACGGTAAAGGACCTATTGGGAAACACAAAGAAGGAGTCACTGAACCCATAGATCTTCCTTCACAGCCCAGTAGAAACAAAGCAGGATTGGGTTGTAAGCTCACTTTCCTATTAAGAAAGCTGCCCCGCATAACTGCAAAACCTCAATGGAAAGTAAAGAAGAAGTACAAAGAAGAATCTTGGCAGGAAGCACTCTTTGAATCAGCAGAAACAATCCGCAAGGCACGGGAATGTCAAGATCAGAAGTTACATCAGGAAAAACTTCTAAGCCACAAAAGGGCCATATCGGCAGCAGTAGCTCATGTTTAGAATCCACTATCTCAAGAACCAATAAAATCATCTCCAGATACCTTTATTTTTCCCTAAGGAGGCACAGTCTATGAATAAATACAGAATGTAGAAGCAGGATCTAACACCGAATCAACCAAAACTATCAAAATGGTATCCATCATCAAAGACTTGTTTTCACCATACAACATACCTGTTTACAACACTGATAGAATCTGGGATGATGCCTCAGAGACTGATTCCAATGAATATGAATGGGGGACCTACTCCAATGCTACTACAGATATCCCTAATGATACTGATTCCATATCCCTTTCTCAAGAAGAACATAATGCAGAAGATAGATCTCTTGAATTTGGACCACAGAATATCTATGACACCAAGGAGAGCAAACAGAAACATTATGAACAAGTCTATATGGAAGATAATACCATCGAAGACCTCGACAAAATCCTGGACTTGTTTAAAAATAAGAACCATCATGATGAAACCTCTTTCTTGACACTTATAGTAGTAGACCTTAATCCACCAAATGATTCCTTACCACTTGTCTTTCCTGACCTCATCGACTGGGATGAACCTGAAATCCATTATATACCAATTTTCCAAGATGATGAATCTATTATCCGTTACTTATGTACCGTAAATCCGAAAATAAGCTCTACCAGTGGACAAAGTAATGATGTCTGCCAGTCAGGGAGTGCCAAGTCTCTCAATCGCAAAAATAAACCAAATGAAAGATTTGATGCTGAAAACCAGTCAATGGTAGCTCTAGATCACAAAAAAGTAAAAATAAAGGACGCATCTGAGGGTGAAAACCTTTTTAAGGATCCTAATGATGGGAGACTTGACACTCTTCCTAAGCACTTTCATGAGCGATCCCCCATATTGATTGAGCCCACTCAATCAATCAATATTGGTACCACAGAAGCAGTCAAAAACATACACCTTGCAAAATCTCTGACAGAGGAGGAAAGATCAGCATTCATCATTTTCTTTAAAGAACAACAAATTAACTTTGCTTGGTCATATGCCGATATGCCCAGAGTCGATCCACACTTGATCATGCATCACTTGTCCATCTCTTCAGGAGTTAAACCAGTCAAGCAAAAGCTATGAAAGATGAATCCACAGGTAGCACTCATGGTCAAAACTGAACTAAAGAAACTATTAGATGTCGGATTCATCTGACCCATTGACTATGCAGAATGGATTTCCAACATCGTTCCAGTATCAAAACCAGATGGTAGTATCAGAATATGCACCGACTTCAAAGACATCAACAAAGCTTGTCCAAAAGATGACTTTCCTCTACCCAGTATCGACATAATTATAGATCTCACAGTAGGCCATGCAATGCTCTCACTAATGGATGGTTTCTCAGGCTATAATCAAATCAAAATAGCCCCAGATGATCAAGATAAAACCGCGTTCAACTGTCCTTGGGGAATGTACTGTTGGAATGTTATGCCTTTTGGCTTAAAGAATGCAGGGGCCACTTATCAATGAGCAATGACAACAATCTTTCATGATATGATGCACACATTTATGGAAGATTACGTGGATGATTTACTAGCTAAGTCATTCACCAGAGTAGAACATCTAAGCATCTTAACAAAGATCTTTGATCGATTGGAGAAATTCCAAGTCAGGCTCAACCGTAAGAAGTGTGTCTTCGGGGTTACATCAGGCAAGTTACTAGGCTACATAGTCTCAACTAAAGGTATCAAACTAGATCCAGCAAAGGTACAAGCCATTATGGAAATGCCCCCACCAAAGAATATCAGTCAACTCAGATCTCTACAAGGATGACTTCAATCAATCAGGTGATTCATCGCTCAGCTAGCAGATAAAAGTCTACCATTTAACCATTTACTACACAAAAATGTACCATTCAGATGGGAGACCAAGTGTGTAGAATCTTTTTACCAAATCAAACAGTACCTGATGAATCCACCAGTTCTAGTACCACCAGTCGTAGGAAAGCCACTTATCCTATATATCTCAACAACAGATATATCGTTGGGGGGACTATTGGTACAAGAAGATCAACAAGGAAAGGAACGGGCCATATATTATATTAGTAGGACATTGAATGGCTATGAACTCAACTATACATTCATTGAAAAGGCTTGCCTAATAGTGGTCTTCGCATCTCAGAAGTTCTGACATTATATGCTAGCACACACCATTAAGCTAGTAGCAAAAATTGATCCTCTCAAATATTTACTCAGCAAGGCAACTCTTACAGGCCGATTGGCTAAATGGGTCATGATTCTTAGTGAATTCGACATTCATTACATAGAAAGACAAGCCATCAAAGGAAAAGCAATTGCAGATCAGCTGGCTGAAGCACCGCTACTAGGAAAACAAACCATGGAGATTGAATTTCCAGACAGGGACGTTCTTGCTCTTTCTACCAAACAATGGACCCTATACTTTAACGGATCCTACACACAACATGGTTCAGGTGCTGGCATTCTATTCATCACTCCTGAAGGACACACTATACCAATATCATATAGGCTTATGTTCCCATGCACAAATAATATGGCTGAATATGAGGCATTGGTTATAGGCATCAAAATGGCTATAGAATGGAAAATCATAGAGTTAAAAGTCTATGGAGACTCACAACTCATCGTCAATCAAATCAACAATGACTATCAGACAAAGGATGACAAGCTACTACCCTACAAGTGAATGGTGGATGACTTCAAACAGTATTTTATGCATATCACCTTCGAGCAAATACCAAGGTTGAACAACAAAGCAGTTGATGCCATGGCTACTGTCACCTCATTACTACAAATTCCAAAGCAACAAAGTCGTTACGAGTTTCTGGTAGAACAACTGTTCTCCCTCGCCTATGACCACTCTGAATCCCATGTTATCTATGCCTTGACTAGTTCAGATTATCCGTTATATGGACCAATATACGACTACCTTAAGAATAATATCTTACCCATTGACCAATCCCGTAACCAGAAATGGAATTTTATCCGACAAGCTGCTTGTTATACCCTTACTATTGATACTTTGTATCGTCGAGGTCTAGATGGTACTCTTCTTCGTTGCCTTGATCGTAATGATTCTGATTCCGCTTTACACGAGCTTCACAAAGGTATTTGTGGCACACATTCAAGTGGTACTATTCTTGCTAAAAAACTTCTCAGGATGGGATACTATTGGCCTACAATGGAGAAAGACTCATATCACTTCACCAAGAAATGTCCTAAATGCCAGATCCATGGCAATCTGATACATGCACTAGCACAGGAACTACAACCATTCATGACATCCTGGCCCTTCTGTCAGTGGGAACTAGATTTAGTTGGCAAAATTCATCCTTCATCTTCAAATGGACACAAGTTCATTATAACGGCAACAAAATACTTTACCAAATGGATAGAAGCAGTTCCCTTGACTACAGTGACTGGGAAACAAATTGCCTCTTTTATCCTAAATTATCTGATTTGCAGATATGGTATTCCAAGTTCCATCATCACCGATAATGGATGGCCTTTCAAAAACCAAGATGTACAAGAACTATGTGAAAAATTCAAAATCCAACATCGATTCTCTACACCATACTACCCACAGGGAAATGGTCAAGCAGAAGCATCTAACAAGACAATACTAAAAATCCTAAAGAAAATAGAGAATGATGCAGACAAAGATTGGCACGTACAACTTAATCTAGCACTTTGGGCATACAGAACCAACATCCGCACACCTATAGGAGCAACACCATACTCATTGGTATATGGATCAGAAGCCATTTTACCCCTGGAAGAAGAAATCCCATCTCTCAGAGTATCTTTGAAAGGTTTAATCCCAAATGAAGAGTATCGAGTTAACCGACTGCAAGAACTCAAACTATTAAATGAAAGACATCAGCATGCTAACACTCATCTCAAAGCATATCAGCAACACATGTGCAGGAGCTACAATCACAAGGTCATCCCTCGCAACTTCAAAATTGGTAACCTAGTCCTCAAAGAAAATCCAAGAAATCAGCAAGATTGAGAAAAGAAAGGGAAGTTTGAACCTAACTGGTTGGGTCCCTATGTCATCATATCAATTTATGGATCAGGTGCCTATCAGCTAACAACTTCAGAAGGAGATGTGCTCAATGAACCAACTAATAGCATTCATCTGAAGAAGTACTACACTTAAGTAGCCTAGTGCACGAAAAAAGCCAAAACAAACAAAAAAATAAAAAAAATCTAGAAAAAGCAAAAAAAAACAAAGTACAATAAAAACAAATGGTGAAAACTAGGTAAACAAGCGCTCTTGTGAAAGAATGGCTCCTCTATCTATCTCCATACCATTTCATTTGTATCCTTAAAAACACTATCGGCCATTACCCGACACTTAACACATATCCATTTAGGACATACTTAGCATAGTCACTATCCTGGTGTATCCATATATATCCACGTTCCACCATGGCTTGGAAATCACTGTACATATTCACATCAAGAGACACACTCAGCTAGGGGCATTAAAATTGTCAAAACTTGAGAACATTCAAAACATCAAAATTATTTACAAAACTCAGAAGCATGGCATCCAACAAACAAAACTATGCTTCATCGCTAAAACAAAACAAGAAAATCACAGAAATACCAAGGATGGATGATTTTCTGAAGTACTAAATGTTGCATTATCGCATACAAATCTTGATTATTTTTGCATTTTGAACTTTTTTTACAAATTATTGGATTCTCTTCCTTTTCTCACTAAATGCTTCAAAGCTAGAGATCATGGGGAACTTCCAATATTTTCTTAGTCTTCTGTCTGGGAAGCGATCACTTGTACTGTGTGAATACTTGCCTCGAGATGTGATACATCGAATATCACTGAAAGCCTGATTCCACTTCACACATACAAATGATTTAATCTTGTCTGTTTACGCAATATGCACTTAGGTCATCCTGGTTCAATTATACCTTGATGCTTGTGCTATCTTGCAAAATCAAACATCATGTAAATTTTTCTCAGGTCATTATGGTTCAATTATACCATTGTGCTTGTCTAAATTTTCAACATATCCTAAACAAATCAATGCTCAATGATGATACCTACAAAGATAGCAAACAACATATGGTTATATCAGGATGGCACATGCAGAATGAGGATGCTCCAAAAACATGGTTGCATATCATTTTACAACTCGTTATATAGTTGCATATCATTTTACAAATTAGTTATTAGTTGCATATCATTTTTCAATTAATTGCATATCATTTTACACTTAGTTACATATCATTATCATACATCTCAAAGATACATTTCACAGCATACAAAATCATACATTTCATTTTTCAAGATATATCTCACAAACATATTAAAAGCATACATCTTGCATCATACATTATATAATATATTTAAGCATCATCATCATCACATAAAGAAAAGAACACATAAGCACATACATCCATATAGCACACCACATGATCAAAGATAATGATGTCGTATATATATGTAGCGTCGTAAATTGTACGCACTTGCTAGGGTGGTACAATTTCACACCTAGTTTAGCACCCGCCTTGGCACATTTTGCATTTTGCATTGCATTTCCCCTTTAGCACTTAATTAATTAAATTAATTAGGTCTAGGGTTCTATTTTATCATCTCCCATATCATAAAGTTGGGCCCTTTTCATTAAAGTGTGCCCCTTTCATTTTATTCTTCCAATACATCATTTAATCAAAAACCCTAATTAGGTCCTATTTTGAACTTGGGGGCTTGATTTCGGGGGTGAAAACATCTCGAAATCACCTGTAACTTCGGGATTCTCTCTAAAATCATCATATCCGACGGCCCTGAAAATTTGGTGAAAAGTTGTCAGGACCATGGCGCCCGGTGCACATGGTCCCGGACATTTTTCCCGAAATTTTGGGAGCACAATCCAATCATAAAATAAAGCTTAACCCCAATAAATTGGCGGGATATTCAATCTCTAGGTCGGCTTAAAGTTGGAATTAAGACCTAGGGTTTCATATATAAGAGCTCTCTTTCTTCATTTGAAGGGAGGGGATTTTTGGCTTTCAAGGACCTTCTATGCAGCGAAAGAGCAGATCTTTGAAGACTTCAACAACATTCAACATCCTTCTATCAAGCATTCATCAATTTCATTCATCCACTTAGGGCTTGGAAGACATTGAAGAGCAATAGGAGATTACCGACTGAAGATTGGCTTGTACTCCTCCCTTGAGGGTTGGGTATGATTTCATGTTGTTTTCATGTCTTTGCATAAGCTTCAATATATCCTTTATTCATGCTTTAGATCACTTTGCATCTTGATTTAGAGCATTTACATTATCATTTACAAGCAATTAGGGTTTACTTTCTAGGTTGCTCTAGTTTGCTTTCTTGCATTTAAGGACCTTGCACACACACTAGGTCTGCACACACAATACATTTTACAATACAACTTAGCTATTCTTGGAGGTGGAAATCATCAAAGCGGGGGTTTGACTAAGGCAAAACCCTATATAGCCGCCCAAACACCTTTTCAGATACAAGTGCAGGTTTCGGGACTCGGATGACACCGCAAGTTGCAGATCCGGGAGAAGCAGACTGAGACCGACCTTCCCACCAAATTTCAAAGCAAAAGACCAGGACAGGGGCGTGGGGCACCCTGGTCCTTCCAGGACAGGGGCGCTGGGCGCCCTGGTCCCTGGGACAGGGGCGCTGGGCGCCCTGGTCCTCCTGACAGACAGCATTTTCAGCATTTTTGATAGCTTTTCCAGAGTGCAAAACAACAGTTTCCGGAGCAGTTTCAGGGGCAGAATCAGGACAGTGGTGCCCGTGCCCCCGTCTCGAACATTTTCAGTCAGATTTTAACTCCGGGTACACATTTGCATTCTTGTCTTGTCCTTGTGTTTACAGCTTTCCATCATTTAAGTTCAATTCTGTAATCTTGTTATTAGTTCATACTTGCACTTTGGGGTTAGGAATTGAACTTGCATCATTTCATCTTTCAATTACAACAAAGGAATAGAAATCCTAATAGGTAGCCTGTGGCTCTCTCTTCCACAAGAAGAAGTAGCCAATTGTGTGATACCTCTAGGCTCTTTCGTATTCCACAAGTGTGTGGTTGAAAGTGAGATTAGGGCATGTTTGCTTAGTGTCACTTTTTCTCCCACACATTTTGGTGAACCCGACGTGAACTCCAATCTTCTCTAATTCTGATTTATGTTTTCAAATTTGAGTGTTTATGCTATTTCAAATTCAAATTTGTATTCACAAGCTTTAATTTCTTGCAAGATTCAAAAAATTTAGAGGAAATTTTTGCTAAAACCCTAATTTTTCAATTCAAAGTTGAACTTGTGGATAACTTAATTGGATCAATAATTTCAAATCTGATTTAGGAACTCATTTGAATCATAAATTTTATCTACATTCTAAGTTCTTGCATTGGTTAAAATTGAACATTTTCTTCTATTTTGCATGTGTTATCATTTGAAAGAGGAAAATTGTTGTCATGATGCATTCATTTCATAGATGTGATAATGGGTTAGCTTCCCTTGTTTCAATTTTTCCTTCTCCTAAAGAACCTCCCCCCATCTATAACAACATTTTAGTGCCTAAAAGAGTTTCTACCAATCCCTTTGAGACTCTCCCATGCTCTAAGGATGAAGTCTTTAAGAGTGATCTAGGTAATTCTCCTAAAATGTGCCCTTCCTATTTAGCTATCCTAGAGGAAGAGAATGATATCATAAACACCTTTCTTAATGTTACTTCACCTTCCCTCCATGATGCCTCTCTAAGTGAAAAGGTATTTATGGACATTGAATTATTTTCTCCTAAAGTTGGTCCTTCCAATGGGGGCATGTTAGTGCAACAAGAGGTTATGAACACTTCTTTCAAAGATCTCCTCCCTAAGCATGAATCTTTGGAGAAATGTGTTCATGTTCCTCCTAAAAAACACTCCCTTCATGAGGATCCTTTTGTGCAAGAAGATGACATTATCCCTACATTTCCTATTGATGGCATTTCCTTTTCCAACAAGATTCCCACTAGATATGATGAATTAATGATAAATGCTTACCCTTCTCCTAAAGTTTGTCTTACACATAAGCATCCCTTAGAGAAAGAAGATGAAATAATAAGCAATTTCCTTAATTCTCTCTCCCCTAAAGATCATATTGAACATATTTTGAGGAAAGAGGATGAGTTTAACACATCTATTGATTCTCTCCCTTCTAAGGATGAGGAATTAATAAACAATGTTATCTCCTCTGCCGAAATTGACAATACTTCAAACATTCCTTTCAACCACTTCACTATTTGGGATGAACCATTAGAAGAAGGTGTAGATTATTCTCTCTCCCTTGATAATTTCTCACCTTCCTTGAATCTCAATTATTCTCCCTCTAAAAATAAAGCATCTCCCTCTCCTCAACTTGGTTCTACTCATAAGGATACCCTAGTTCAAAGCAAGATGGTTAACATCTCTTTCAAAGATCTCCCTCTCAAAAGTGAGACTTTAGAGAGTAATGTTGATCCTTCTCCTAGAGAGTTTATTCCCCATGTAGATCCTTTGATGATAGAGGATGATATGACCTTTCCTAGTATTACTCTCCCTACTAGAACATCAATGCCTATTCCTTGTCTCTCTCCTAAAATTGATTTAATCCATGATAAGATTTTAGTGCAAGAGAAGACTATCAATAATTCTTCCAACACTTTTGTTCATTCCTCTAAACCATCCTCAATTAATTTGATACATGTGAATGAAACACCTAACAAACCTCTCTTCACTGTCCAAGGTGCTTGTCCTTCTCAAAATTCTCAACCTTTAAATAAGCCTATCTTAGTGGTTCAAGGTGGTTATGCTAATGATTCTTTTTGCACTCCTAAGAAACCTATTATTACTGTGCAAGGAGGTTATTCTTCTAAGAGCCCTTATGAGTATGCTAAGCAACTAACTAGAGAGAGTTATCATGCGGTTGCTCATACCTATAACACAAGAAACAATAGGCAACCTAATCCTCCTCCAGTTATCCCAACTTCACTTCCTCCTTCTCAACCAATTCTTCCGCAAGCTCCACGTATTTCACAAGTTCTTGGTAAGGAATATGATCTCATAGAACAACTTAAAGCTACCCCTGCTAAGATATCCCTTTGGGATTTGATCCAAACTTCTTCCGCTCATCATGGAATGTTACAAGATGCCTTGAAAGATTTGAATGTTCCTCCACCGAATACATCTAGTAATATAGCATCTTTGGTTAATTCTGTGATGAATCCTAAAGCTCAAATTGTGTTTACCCAAGATGAGTTGCCTACTAGTGAAATTCAACATCAATATGATCCCTTGATGATTGTGGTTATCATAAATGATACTACTATAAGACGAACACTGGTAGATAATGGCTCTGGCCTTAATGTGTGTAGCATTAATCTATTGCATAAGATGAATGTGGATACATCCCTTATTGAGCCTGACTCTCGTCCCATTCGAGGCTTTGATAATGTGGCTAAGTCTTCATTAGGTATTATCACCTTACCCATCACAGTGGGACCTGTTACTTTGCCTACTCCTATCCATGTTATGTCGGGAAATCTAACATACAACTTGTTATTAGGGAGACCTTGGATTCATGGTATGCAAGCTGTCCCCTCTACATTGCATAGACAAGTTAAATTCATTTATAACAATAAGACATATACCTTGATAGGTGATACTAATTTTCAAGCTTGTTTGCAAACATCTACTTCCAAAGGGAGTTCTTCTAAATCTTCCTCTTCTAGTGATGACTCTTTACCTATGGACAAATCATCATCCTCTGATAATCAAAATTCTTTGAATGAAGATTCTTCTCAACTTGAATCTACACATGAAGAGGCTTTTGATCCTGAGAAGGTTCTCACTGAAGACGATTGGGGATCTCTTGATTTTAATCCCACCTTTGTAGGTGAGTATAGGGTTCCTCCTAGAGAGGTTAAACTTAAAAAGAAGGAAGAAACTAGAGATCAATCAGTCTTACTTGAACCTATGAGCAATAATTTTGTGGCCGCTTCTCAAACTTCTTCTCCTCACACCTTTAATTCTGAAGAATTGGATTCTTTGTCTTATGAAAAACCACCTTCTCTTCCTGAAATGGTTGATCATTATGGTCGTGGTTTTCGCATTTTTGCTAAGCATGGGTATCATGGAAATGGTTGTGGTGCTCATGAACAAGGGATAAAAGTTCCTCTAGAGACTAATTTTCATAATTATGCCTTTGGACTCGGCTATAATCCCTGCAAATGCACTAAAGCATCTAAAAGACCATCTCTCAATGTGAATGCTATATTTAGTAGTGATGATGATCTCACTTCAACTAAATCATCTTCTGCTTCTATCAACTCTCATTCCCCTCATAAGGAAATCTTGGCGATGAACAAATCTCTTTATGAATCCCCTCAAATTTCTAAATCCACTTATGAATCTTTATCTCCTATTCATCACAAAGTCCTTTCCTCCAGGGATAAGGCTCTAATAAATTACACTCATCCCTCTTCTAAGATTTCTTGTGACTTTTCTTCTTCAATTTTTATCACTTTATACATGTTTTTGATCTCACTTATAGTTGAGCATTTAGCATGTCATATTCAAATACCTCATTCAATCTATCATGTCTTTAAATAACATTAATGGCTGTTATATTGATCATCATTATGTGACATTGGTAGCTCATTTACTGGGGGCTCATTGTCATTCATGATGGTACAATTTCAGGTGCAATCATATTTTTTGAAGCAACATAATAGCCTAATTTTCTTGTTCCTATGGGGACAAGAGTGATTTCATACATCTCTTCTTTTGCTTATGTCCAAATCTCTCCCTAGAAGATTGTGTAAGTCCTTCTCATTGACCTTATCCTTGGGAGGCAATGATCTTTCCTTATTTTTATCTAAGGATCCACTTTTTCCTATTTTTTGGATGGTGTGGACTTTATTACTTGATGTTATGCCTTGTACGCATTTGTTGTTGTTTGTTCAAGGATTCTCTCTTACAAGAGGTGTAAGTCCTTGACTACAACCTCTTTTGCACTGGGTAAAATACATCCATAATGAATTCACTCTCCTAATTGGGTTAAAAAGAGCATCATCCTTCATTAAGAATCACTTTCACCTCACAAAAGAAGGAAGTATTGCATTCTTATTCTCTTCTTTGTCTTATTCTAGAAGATGTTATATTTGTCTAAGACAATTCTTCTCGGGGATAGGTGTCTTTTGTACAAAGATCTCTTCTCCTCTAAGGATCTCCTTTACACATACTACAAGATATCCATTTTTCAACTATCTTATCCTTGCTTAAAGAGTGCAAAACTCTCTTGCTTGGATCTATGACATTGTTGCATTTTTGGGGTATCTTCTCTTGTGATGAAGGTAGGTATCCTTGTTCTAATTTTCTTATGACATAAACATTACACTTTTTGAGCAATGGGTCATTCTCAGAACCAGAGCACAGACTCTTAGAGCGAGATGTCTCCATTTTTCTTTTATGCAAGGTGATTATTCTCGGAACCAGAGCACAGACTCTTAGAGGGAGATGTCACGCTTTTGTATTATACATATACAGGTTGTAGCATACTCGGGCATAGACTCCTATGAGATGTTTCTAACCTCACTTACACACACATGCACGAGGTTGAGTGGAACTAGCGGCATAAGGCTAGACTTTCTCACTCTCCTCCCTTACATGGATCACCTAGACAGACTCTAGGGGCTAGTTTTCCATGTCCTTTTTCCCATGGATCACCTAGACAAGATCTAGGGGCGAGAAGTCCATGTTTTCTCTCTCACTATTCTTCTCATGGATCACCAATGTGTGTGTTCATGCCTTTTTCCTTTCTTTTCTTCTCTTTGCATTTTGTTTCCATTTACATCCTTCATCTTGTGTTAGAGAACTCCCAAATCCTCACACTCTTTGTTGTGTTGGAATTGAGATTTAGTCCTCTTTCTTACCAAATGATTCTCCATTAGTTTTTGATCTCATATCAAATCTTCTTGTGAGCATTTGTCATCAATATTCTTTAACAATTCGAAGTGGTAAACATGATACCCTGTTTCAACTCACTAAAATTAGCAAGCCGAAACAAGGGGGCATATAGCTACCCTCGAATTTTCATCACCTTCCTTAGTAAGCATTAGGTGATTTTGTGATCTAACGTGTGTTTTGTAGGGTGCGGTTCCTAACTGTGTACTGCAAATACCGCTGGGGGCTTCGTTCGACAGACTTATGGATATATCCTTTTTCAAATAATGTTTACTTTTCTATACTTTAGCTTGCATATGCACGTAGTGTTCATATGACCGCTAAAGTGGGGGCTAAATGTAGCGTCGTAAATTGTACGCACTTGCTAGGGTGGTACAATTTCACACCTAGTTTAGCACCTGCCTTGGCGCATTTTGCATTTTGCATTGCATTTCCCCTTTAGCACTTAATTAATTAAATTAATTAGGTCTAGGGTTCTATTTTATCATCTCCCATATCATAAAGTTGGGCCCTTTTCATTAAAGTGTGCCCCTTTCATTTTATTCTTCCAATACATCATTTAATCAAAAACCCTAATTAGGTCCTATTTTGAACTTAGGGGCTTGATTTCAGGGGTCAAAACATCTCGAAATCACCTGGAACTTCGGGATTCTCTTTAAAATCATCATATCCGACGGCCCTGAAAATTTGGTGAAAAGTTGTCGGGACCGTGGCACCCGATGCACATGGTCCCGGACACTTTTCCCGAAATTTTGGGAGCACAATCCAATCATAAAATAAAGCTTAACCCCAAGAAATTGGCGGGATATTCAATCTCTAGGTCGGCCTAAAGTTGGAATTAAGACCTAGGGTTTCATATATAAGAGCTCTCTTTCTTCATTTGAAGGGAGGGGATTTTTGGCTTTCAAGGACCTTCTATGCAGTGAAAGAGAAGATCTTTGAAGACTTCAACAACATTCAACATCCTTCTATCAAGCATTCATCAATTTCATTCATCCACTTAGGGCTTGGAAGACATTGAAGAGCAATAGGAGATTACCGACTGAAGATTGGCTTGTACTCCTCCCTTGAGGGTTGGGTATGATTTCATGTTGTTTTCATGTCTTTGCATAAGCTTCAATATATCCTTTATTCATGCTTTATATCACTTTGCATCTTGATTTAGAGCATTTACATTATCATTTACAAGCAATTAGGGTTTACTTTCTAGGTTGCTCTAGTTTGCTTTCTTGCATTTAAGGACCTTGCACACACACTAGGTCTGCACACACAATACATTTTACAATACAACTTGGCTATTCGTGGAGGTGGAAATCACTGAAGCGGGGGTTTGACTAAGGCAAAACCCTATATAGCCGCCCAAACACCTTTTCAGATATAAGTGCAGGTTTCGGGACTTGGACGACGCCGCAAGTTGCAGATCCAGGAGAAGCAGACTGAGACCGACCTTCCCACCAAATTTCAGAGCAAAAGACTAGGACAGGGGCATGGGGTGCCCTGGTCCTTCCAGGACAGGGGCGCTGGGCGCCCTGGTCCTCCTGACAGACAGCATTTTCAGCATTTTTGACAGCTTTTCCAGAGTGCAAAACAGCAGTTTCCGGAGCAGTTTCAGGGGCAGAATCAGGACAGTGGCGCCCGCGCCCCCATCTCGAACATTTTTAGTCAGATTTTAACTCTGGGTACGCATTTGCATTCTTGTCTTGTCCTTGTGTTTACAGCTTTCCATCATTTAAGTTCAATTCTGTAATCTTGTTATTAGTTCATACTTGCACTTTGGGGTTAGGGATTGAACTTGCATCATTTCATCTTTCAATTACAACAAAGGAATAGAAATCCTAATAGGTAGCTCGTGGCTCTCTCTTCCACAAGAAGAAGTAGCCAATTGTGTGATACCTCTAGGCTCTTTCGTATTCCACAAGTGTGTGGTTGAAAGTGAGATTAGGGCATATTTGCTTAGTGTCTCTTTTTCTCCTACACAATATATATCTCCAAAAAATGATCAAAATGTACAAAATCTATCATCTTTGTATCCAGTACAAAGAATACAATGATCTAAAATAAAATAGAGACCACGTCTCTCAAGTATGGCTATCCCCTGACGGAGATGGTCTAGCTCCAGATGTCCCTATCCTCGGATCTCCAGGGGGATCCTGTCTCAATGGCCCTGTCACACCTCGGCTCTCAGACTGCGACTCAGTATCTCGAGATTGACTAGATCTCGACTGTGTGAAGCTCTGTACTTGGCGATCCTGGGGTACCGCAACCTCATAATGCCGATGGTAGTACTTTGCCTCCTGAGCTCTCAAAGATAGCTCTCTCAAGGTGTCTCTCATCGGACCACCTGCCGTTGCCCTTTTGTTGAAATGTGGCGACTGATTAGCAAAGTACTGTACACTCAGCACGTATCCCCGCCGGGGTTCGGGGCTGGGCCGGGCCCCGGGCAGGGGTTTGGGAGTGGTAGCCCCTGAGAAATTTTTTTTTGCCATTTTTGTTGATGAAAACCGACATTGTAATAAAACCCTAAAAAAGGCCAACTTTGTTTGTTGCCCTAAAAACGCATGTTATAAGCCGCTGGAATGCTTAAGGCATTGTAAGGTTGATGTACTGTTTTTGCTGGATAATAAGAAAGATTGGACGGCTTTGTATGGTGGACATAACCCATTATGGGTGAACCACGTTAAATCTCTGTGTTATCTGTGTCCTGTTTTATTTCTTTATCTTTTGTATTTAAATCTGCATATAATTGTTAGTTCATATTTGCTTCGGATCTGCTTGAAACCCTAACAATTGGTATCAGAGCGAGGTTTTCTGTAAATTGGCAGGACTTTCAGATTTGAGTGGGAGCAATGAAGGATTCCAAATTCAAGGTTGAAAAGTTTAACGGCCAGAATTATCAGTTATGAAAAATGCAGATGGAGGATTACCTGTATCAAAAGGATTTGTGGCGGCCATTGGAAGGAAAGGCAAAGAAACCGACCACAATATCAGATGAAGAGTGGGACATTTTAGATAGAAAGGCACTGGGATCCATTCGATTGTGCCTTGCGTCGTCTGTAGCATTCAATATAACAGAAGCAAAAATGACTGTAGATTTGATGGCAACATTGGCTAAGCTGTATGAGAGACCCTCGGCTTCTAATAAGGTATTTCTTATGAAGCATTTGTTTAATTTGAAAATAAGGGAGGGAGGATCTGTAGCAGAGCACTTAAATGAATTTAATACAATTACCAGTCAAGTAAATTCGGTAAAAATTACCTTTGCAAAAGAGGTTAGGGCTCTCTTGATTTTATGTTCTTTGCCAGAAAGCTGGAATAGCTTGGTTATGACTGTAAGCAACTCTGTCTCTGGTAAAAATACTTTGGTATTTGATGATATTGTTGGTGTTATCCTAAGCTAGGAAATGCGAAGGAAAAGCATAGGTGAGACTCCAACATCATCGGGTAGTGTTTTGAATGTGGAGAATAGAGGAAGATCAAAGGAAAGAGGAAAAGGCCCTGGGAATGAGAAGTCACGAGGGAAGTCAAAGAAAGGACGCTCTCAATCTAGAGAAAAGAAAGATTGCTGGTACTACAGAAAGCCTGGTCATCTAAAGAAAGACCGTTGGTCTCGGAAAAACAAAAGAGACAAAAATGAAAATGACAGTAAGGAAGCTAATATTGAAAGTAATACTTTACAAGATGCTTTAATCTTATGTTTGGATAATGTTAATGATTCCTGGGTAATAGATTCTGGGGCTTCATTTCATGCTACACCCCATAGAAAATATTTTCTAGATTATGTTCAAGGTGATTTTGGACAGGTATATTTGGGTGATGATGAGTCCTATCAAATTGTTGGAAAAGGAAAGATAAAGATCAAGTTGCAGAATGGTAATGATTGGTTTCTGCAGGAGGTAAGACATGTTCCTAATTTAAGAAGAAATTTAATTTCTGCAGGGCAACTAGATAGTGAAGTTTGCATAGTTACCTTCTCAGACAGTATGTGGAAGGTCACTAAAGGATCATTAGTAGTAGCTAAAGGTGCGAAGGTAGGCACATTATATCTGTGTACTGGTAACACTTACTCTACCTTAGCTGTTACAGATAAAGTTACTGCAGGACAACAACAATAAATGTTGCAAGAACAGATTCGATAATGTGGCACCATAGGCTTGGACACATGAGTGAGAAAGGGATGAAAATCCTTCACTCCAAAAATCTATTGCCAGGACTAAAGAAGATTGATTTAGAGTTCTGTGAAAACTGTGTTTATGGTAAACAGAAAAGAGTCAGATTTCTCAAGGTTGGGAAAGAGAAGAAGAGTGAGAAGTTAGAGCTTGTACATTCAGATGTATGGGGACCGGCTCAGGTATCATCTCTTGGTGGCTCTTGTTATTATGTTATTTTTATTGATGACTCAACCAGAAAAACATGGGTATATTTCCTAAAACAAAAATCAGATGTTTTTGAAACTTTTAAGAAATGGAAAGCTCTGGTTGAGAATGAGACAGAAAAAAATTTGAAGTGTTTCAGATCAAATAATGGAGGTGAGTATTGCAGCAAATCATTTGAAGATTACTGTTCCTTAAATGGGATTCGAAAGCAGAAGACAGTTCCAGGAACTCCACAGGAAAATGGTGTGTCAGAGAGAATGAATAGGACCATCATGGAACATGCGAGGAGCATGAGATTGCATGTTGGATTGCCCTTACATTTTTGGGCAGATGTTGTACATACTGTTGTCTATTTGATAAATAGAGGACCTTCAACCCCTTTAGATGGTGGTATTCCAGAGGAGGCATGGACTGGTAAAAAGGTAAATTATTCTTTTCTAAAAACTTTTGGTTGTGAAGCTTTTGTCCATGTTGATAAAGAAAACAGAACCAAACTTGATGCTAAATCTCAGAAATGTACCTTCATTGGATATGAGATAGATGAATATGGCTATCGGTTATGGGATTTTGAAAATAAGAAAATAATTAGAAGTAGAGATGTTATATTCAATGAGAAGGTTATGTATAAAGAACAGATGCAGGAAAAGAAGCATGAATAGGACAAACAAGAATATGTGGTGTTGGATGAGATTCCTGAAAATGAAATGCCACAAGTACCTGATGCTCAGCAACAACAGATTGTCCCACAAACTCCTGCAAGTGTTAGACATTCTACGAGGACAAGTAGACCCCCTGAAAGATTTTCTCCTTCTTTGTATTCTATTTTATTAACGGATTCTGGTGAACCAAAAGAATATGAAGAAGCAATGCAGGTGGATGCCAAACAACAGTGGCAACTAGGCATGAAAGAGGAGATGGACTCCTTGATGAAAAATAAGACTTGGGACTTAGTCCCTTTACTTGCAGAAAAAAGAGCCTTGCCTAACAAATGGGTTTATCGGCTGAAGGAGGAGGAAGGAGGTCAGAAAAGATATAAGGCCAGACTTGTGGTAAAAGGTTTTGCACAGAAAAAGGGTATAGATTATGATGAAATATTTTCTCCAGTTGTAAAAATGACTTCAACTAGAACTATACTTAGTCTTGTGGCTGTAGATGATTTACATCTTGAACAATTAGATGTCAAAACAACTTTTCTCCATGGAGATTTGGAGGATGAAATTTACATGTTGCAACCATAGGGATATGAGGTCAAAGGTAAGGATAACTTGGTGTGCAGGTTGAAGAAAAGTCTGTATGGCCTAAAGCAAGCACCCTGACAATGGTATTTAAAATTTGATAGTTTCATGGCTGAAGACGGTTATCATAGATGTCATTCTGATCATTGTGTATATTTTAAGAGATTTGATAATGACAGTTATATTATCCTGTTGCTTTATGTTGATGACATGCTTGTTGATGGGTCTAACATGCAACATATAAATGATCTTAAACAGAAATTAGCCAGGTCATTAGCTATGAAGGATTTGGGTGCAGCTAAGCAAATTCTCGGTATGAGGATTACACGGGACAGGAAAAATAGAACCTTGAATTTGTCCCAAAGTGAGTATATAAAGAAGGTGTTGAAAAGATTTAACATGCAGGATGCAAAAGCAGTTAGTACACCTTTGGCTAGTCATTTCAAATTGACTAAGGAGATGTGCCCAAAAGCACAAGAAGAGGTTAATAAAATGTCTAGCATCCCGTATTCATCAGCTGTTGGTAGTCTGATGTATGTAATGGTATGCACAAGGCCAGATATTGCACATGCAGTGGGAGTTGTGAGCAGGTTTATGAGTAATCCGGGTATGGAACATTGGAATGTTGTGAAATGGATTCTTTGGTATTTGAAAGGAACTACTACGAAGGCATTATGTTTCAAAGGATCTAATGCTGCTCTAAGTGGATTTGTTGACTTTGATCTGGCGGGTGATATTGATTCACGGAGGAGTACTAAAGGGTATGTTTTTACTATAGGGGGAACTGCAGTCAGTTGGATTTCTAGGCTGCAAAAGGTTGTTGCACTTTCAACCACTGAAGCTGAGTATGTTGCTGCTACAGAAGCCAACAAAGAGATGATTTGGTTGCAATGTTTTCTGAAGGAATTGGGTCAGACACAAGAGGATAGCCCATTGTATACTGATAGCCAGAGTGCCATTCATCTTGCGAAGAACTCTTCTTTTCATTTAAGGACAAAGCACATTCAACTCAGGTACCACTTCATCCGGACTATTTTGGAGGGGGGTCAGTTACGGCTTGAGAAGATTCACACAAGTGAGAATCCTGCCGATATGTTCACAAAGGCAGTTCCATAGGAGAAGCTGATTTATTCATTAGTTTCTGTTGGTCTTCTTGATTGATAATTGTGGAATTTATACCAGTCAAGTCCTAGTGTTTTATCTAGCGGATGTTGCATGTACAGTGGTGTCGTGTAGTATCAGTCTCCAAGTGGGAGATTATTCGGTGTGGAGCCTGATTAGTCTCCAAGTGGGAGATTGTTGAAATGTGGTGACTGATCAGCAAAGTACTGTACACTCAACACGTATCCTCGCCGGGGTCCGGGGTCGGGCCGGGCAACGGGCAAGGGTTCGGGGGCGGCAGCCCTAGAGAAAAAAAATTTTGCCGTTTTTCTTGATGAAAACCGACATTGTAATAAAACCCTAAAAAAGGCCGACTTTTTTTGTTGCCCTAAAAACGCATGTTATAAGTGGCTGGGATGCTTAAGGCATTGTAAGGTTGATGTACTATTTTTGTTGGATAATAAGAAAGATTGGACGGCTGTGTATGGTGGACGTAACCCATTCTGGGTGAACCACGTTAAATCTCTAAGTTATCTATGTCCTGTTTTATTTCTTTATCTTTTGTATTTAAATCTGCATATAATTTTTAGTTCATATTTGCTTCGGATCTACTTGAAACCCTAACACCTTTGTATGCTCGTTGCAAGCTCCTCCACTTGCCCCCTCCACTCTATTTTCGTGTCCTTCTCAGTGGTCAACTATGCAATCTACCGGTGATATGTCAAAACCTGTGCTTACAACTGCTGTACAGTCACCTGCAGGGTTTGAATCTATGCATCCTCAACATGAGTAGGGATCCGAACCCGTAGCGGTACCTGTGCAGGGACATCCCCTCTAACTCTACCTGTCCTCGGTGCTGGAGGTGGGAGCACATCCATCCTCCTCCTCTATGCTAGCCATATCACCTCATCTGTACCCCCCACTGTAGCTAGAACCTCCCCCACCCTCCCCTCTCCACCAGCTCCAATAGTCAATCCGCCTCTCCCCCTATCCATCACCACTCGTCTGACAGCTCTCTCCAAACCTCTCTCTCCTCTCCTCCCTCTATCTCCTCTCCTCCCCTGATCTCCTCTCCCTTGTCATCCTCCTCCACCATCTCCATCATCCTCATCATCTCCCTCTCCCTCCTCATCATCATCATCGAATGTCGACCACATCTCCTCGGGATCCGATATCCTGGCCACTGCCCACACGGTAAACAATCTTGCAAACTCATCGGTAATGCCTGCATTCAAAATCTCCAGGGCATAATCCCATATCTGGCCCGCCAAACCGACAAACTCCTCCACTGCCACTGCACTATCAATGGTCGGGCCCCAATCTGATATATCCTGCCTCTACCGTGCATATAAACAATTCCCCTAAGGTATACCCTGCTGTCGACCAAACTATCGCAAAAATCTGGTCACCACAAACCTTTCAATAACAAATGGGGTCCTCCCAATCAGGTATCTCATCATTAACATGTAGGGCATCTCCAGCCCGTCCTCCGCCCATACCTCACACCCTGTATATGGTCGCCATGTGACCGTATCGATGTCATCCAAAACTCTCCTCCAATGCTCTAGTTTTCCCAGCTTCTGCTAGACAACTAGACCAATGTATCCATAAACATAGGCACGTCCAATGGGCCTATCTCTGTCTGCTAATGGCCTAGCGACCGGAATGTGCTCCCAGCACCATACCTGTAAGAGCATCACGCCAGCTGACAAACTGTCGTAACCTAGGTACACCACCTCGTGCAAATCTCTGTACAGATGGGCTAGCATAGTCGATCCCCATGCAAAACTGCAGCCTTGTGTCACCATGTCCTCTAACACCAGCCCCCATCCCACAGAGAATCCCTTTGACCTACAATCAGGACAAAGGAATCCACTGATAAACCCTGCCAGTACTGATGGAAGCGGTGCATAATCCAGGTCTAGGAACTCCTACCATGGGATCTCATATCCGCATAATGTCTCATCATGAAAAATATGGCGAAGTGCCTCTATGCCACCCTCCTCTGACTGCTCATATGGTAGTAGTGCACCTACTACTGGTATGCACAGGATCCTGTAATAGTCCTCTGGTGTGACTGTCATCTCACTTGTGGAAAAGTGGAAGGTGTTCGTGTTGTTGTGCCACCTCTCTGCAAGTGTTATAAGTAACCCCCGGTTCACCGTGAACCGAGGCATATCCAACAGGGATGTCAACTCGCATCTCTCAATCACATCCAGGTCGACCTGTGTCAACCGAGGTATCAGGGTCCAAGGCCTAGGAAATCGCTCATGCGACTGCACCACGCCCAATCGCTCTTGTCAACCAACAAAACAAGTCCAATATCAGTTTCCACATCAAAACAAAGATATCAAAATCAAACTCACATCAACAACATGAAACAATTTTCTCATCTACATCAAGTTCAACATCCTATCATTTCATATCAACTTGTAACACAACTCAAATTATCAAAAAACATATCAAAACTTGTAACACAACTCAAGTCTCCAAATCACATAAACTTGTAAAACAACTCAATTTTCCCACCCATATCAGCTTGTAAAACAACTCAAGTTTCCAACCCATATCAGCTTGTAACACAAATCAGGCTTCACACATTGAACTTAAAAACAAAGTGCAAAAACAAATCATGCTTTGATCAAATCAACACATTAATATCTATGCATAACTTGAAATATCGCAAATCAAAACAAAGTTATATCGACACTCACATTAGAAAAATCAATAAAAACCATGACAGCAAAACACAACAATTTCACAAATCACCTCATCTCGCAAAATTTTTCTGGATGCGTTAAAATAGGTTGTCTACGCGCTAAAATCCACCCATGCACTAAGCTATTTTTCCTACGCGCTAATCTATTTACCCTATGTGCTAGACTAACTCTACGCGCTAATCTTTTCCCTCCATGCGCCACCTAACCTACCCTATGTGCTAAAACATATTTATGCGCTAACCTATACCTCACCGACGCTACCTATTTGACCCTATGCGCTAGGTATACCCTACGCGCTAAAACCCCTTGCCCATGCGAACCCTTGTAACCCCTATGCGCTAGGTCTACCCTACACACTACCTTGTTGACCTGATGCGCTACCCTACGTTTGGCATGCGCTATTTGCACTCCCTGCGCTAACCTAGACTTTCTATGTGCTACACTATCTTGTTTCAGACGCAGCCCTAAAATTTAGTTTCATGCGCTACCTAAATTTTTGTATGCGCTAAATTGCGACTCTGATGCGCTAAACCGCTAAAACCAAATTTCAAAAATAAAAAAATGACCAAAAATGACCAAATCAAAAATCAAAAAAGGGTCAAAAGTGTTGACTTACTGGTGGTCCATATGCGGCAAGTCTCCGGTACCTCCGAATGTGCTCAAAACGATGCCTGGAATACGGAATAGGCATTTTGACTTCTCTCCAAATCCTCTTTCTCCAAAGTCAACAATGCACAAATGAATCAAATCAAAGCACTTTTCCCCTTTTATAGGAGGAAAATGAAATTAGGGTTAGGGAACCGGGCATGTAATTTGCTCGCGGTCTCCCTTATACCCTACCAAATGTAAATTATCGGGAGATGAATCAATTTCAACATTTCACATAGACAAAATCATACACATCGCATACAAATCATCAAATCCAATCAAAATTTTCAAAATATTGATTCATCTCCCGAGGGGGCATCACGCATCAAATCAAATCTGGGGCACGACATGAAAAATAAGAGCGACACAAATATTTCATTTGATCATAAATCATGATAAAACATTATTTTTCTTTGAAATAACATGTGCACACACGTCACTTCAAAGAGGGGCAAAATGTAGACGTATAAAAATGACCATATTCCTAAATGAATATTTTATGTTCATTTCTCTATTTAATTAAATCCAATTTAATTAAATTACCCATATTCTTCTATTAAAATTAAGTAAATTACTCAATTTATTTAAATTAAATTCACTAGACTTCTTTTTACCATTTAATGAATAAATCATTTTATTCAATTAAATCCCTTCTATCCACTTTTAATTAAATACAAATTTAATTAAAAAGTTTATCCTAAATTGAATAAATCTAATTTATTTGATTGCAACCAAATTGAATTAAATTAACTTTATTTCAATTAAATCCTATTATCCCTCCATCCATTTGCACTTTCCTACATCTCCCACTTGCTTCCTAAACCCCTTCCTAAATTCTTCTAGACTCTTCTAAATCGCTTCTAATTAGCCTAACCCATCTTCTAAACTTTGTCACATCTCAAAACCTTAAAGTCTTTGATAACCATTAAAGGCTTCAAGTCTTCAACCACTTAATATCCCCAAAGTCTCCCAAACCATTAATGGTTAATTCAACCCTCTTACATGGTTAGAGACTTTTTGCCTAACTTAACCTTCATCCAACCCAAGGGTCTCATCAAGCCTTTAATGCTTTGACCATGATTATCTCTTAATCATTTGCACAAGGGTTTATCCTTGGATTAACTCTTAATCCAATGGGTAAGCCTAACTTAAGCTTAACCCTTACCCTCTAGATAACCATAAGGTCTTCTCAAGCATTTAATGCCTCCAACCTCTTCTCTCAACCCAACCCTATGTTGACACTTGTCACTATTTCATTGGTGCAAATTGCAAACATGGATTTCCAACTTTCAAACTTAGCCCTTGATTAAACCTTTCAATCCTGACCATCCATTGCCCTATTTTTGCTATAAATAGAGCTCTCATTCCTCCATTTTGAGAATCCAAGTTTCTAGTATCATACTTATGCTCAAATACATTCAAGCTTTCATACCATTTTTATGCTCATCATTTTAGCCTCTTTAAAATAGGAATTAGTCTAAATATGCATGTTTAGAATACTTTCTTTATCATTTAGCTCAATCATAGACTAATATATCATGTTAGGATAGTATTTATACTAACCTTGTCATCTTATAATCTAGTTTATTGCATTTTAAGATCATGCATAGCTTAGGATGCATTTCATTCTAAAATCTATCAAAAACATCCCTCATTCTTGCATTTGCCATCCCTAAACCATTTTGCTCAGTGATCTGAGAGCAAAAACATTAGTTTGAGGGACCGTGTAAGATAGAGAACCATGGGACCAAACTTGGGAAGCTGAGTGATACTTCATTACTCCATAGCTTGCACCAAGAAGTCTTGTGGGTGTGTGAGCAAGGCTCCATAGAGCTCCATTTTTCACATATTGAGTTCTATTGACCCACTTTTCCCGCATACAATGCTTACCATCAAAAGAAATAGAACCTCTCCCATGGATCACATAGGCTTTGTCATCTCCATATCTAACTATTCCATGATCATATCTTTCCATACTCACAAATTTTCTTTTGTCACTGGTCATATAATGTGAACAACCACTGTCAATTACCCATTCATCTTTCTTTTCAACCTTAGCAGCTAAGGCTTTCTCCTCAATAGTACAATTAGTGGAATCAACAGGTATAGGTCCATCTTCCTTAATGGAAAGGAATACAACTTCATCTCCTTCTAATTATTCATTTGTAATACATTCATCAGCAACATAATAACAGATCTTCTTTTCCTATACTTTTGGCTAGGCTTGTAAGACTTATCATACTTCTCATGCTTTTCATATCTATCATTCCTAACATGCTTATCAAACTTATCATGCCTGTAATACTTAGTCATTCTCTTCGGACATCTAGAAGAAAAATGTCCTATCTTATTACAAGAGAAACATTTAAAAGGAAACTTTCCATCATACTTACTAGCTCCTTTAGGCAATCTTCGGGCAATCAGTGCTTCAAGTTCATCCAGCTCTATATCTTTCTCTTCCATCTCTCTTTCTCTCTTTCATATCAAGATATTCTTCACTCATCATGATCATATTTTTGCTTATCGGATACAAATATAGATTCTTTGAATGCAGTCTCAGACTTTCTCTATGATTCTCCAAACTCACTTAGCTCAAACACAACAATCTTTCCAACCAACATATCTCTTTTCACTATTGTCACACTTTGGATCTAATCAATAGCAGAAACCTTATGTTTATAATCAGGAGGCAAAGATCTCAACACCTTAGCAAGAATTTCATCTTCCTCAATGGTTCTACCAGTACATCTGATACCTAGGACAAGATCATTCACCTTATCCATGAAAGAGTGTATGTTCTCATCGTCTCCCATCTTCAACATCTCATATTTTCCTTTTAAAATTTGTAACTTAGCAACCTTCACCTATTTATCACCTTCATACAAAATTTCAAGCTTCACCTAGATCTCATGTGCAGTCTGAAGTCCCATTTTATTTGTCATTTCAGAATTGGTCAGGGCACTAAGCAATTCTTCCTTCGCTCTAATATTATGTTCAGCTTCCTTAATCTCATCAGGAGTAGTCAGTCCATTAGGAGGAACACTATAAACATTCTTTGTAATCTTTAAATAATCTTCACCAAGACATTTCAAGTGCACTTCCATCCGGTCCTTCCATATAGTATAGTTACTCATGTCAAATCTCAGACTGTCTTTCTTAAAGATAACACCTTGAGCTTCCATCCCTGATCTCCTCAAGTGATCAAGATTCTACCAGAGGATCTGGCTCTGATACCAATTGTTAGCAGCAACCAAGAAGGAAGACTGAGAGGGGGGGTGAATCAGTCGTCGCTAGAATAGAGAACTTAATCACAAAACATAGATCTAATAAACTGTAGTAACAACAAAGATAAGCAAATTGAGAGTACGACACACAACACCAAGATTTTGACATGGAAAACTTGGTTAAGGGAAAAACCACGGTGGGAACCTACCCACGGTAAGATGATACTCTGCAGTAGTATGTGAAAATGTTATAATGGGGAATGCACATTGCCTAGAGCTCACTACTCAAATATAATGGCCCGAAAGGCTACAACCCTCAGGGAAGTCTCACTGACATACAATAAGATTCAAACTACAATCTGGAAGAAATGAATTGAAAGAATAGCATCACCAAATGCCTATTTACAATTCTGGTTAATCACGGATGTCTTCTCTTCAACACCAATCTCTCCCAATCACAATACCAAAGGATGAATCACTTGTTGGGACATAAACCTTTCTTTAATAATGCATACATAACCTCGATGCCTAAATTACATGAATATGTCACCTATATATAGAATTCATTAACCTTGACAACAAGGTCAGCTAAACCCTCAACCCTCAATTACAAAATTACAACACACGATACAAAGATCGACCACCAGACCAATATAATGATTTACATAGCATAACATGGACCTAAAACAAATTCCAAAATGCACAACTCCACTAGAAATCACGCCAAGATCAACTACAACACGCTACACCACTAGGAAAACTGCATAAGACGAAAATCATCACCGGTTCGTAGAAACCACCAGAAACTCACACAATGATCAATGTGAATCATCAAAACAAATAAGACATGACTAGGAAACACCAACAAGCATGTTAGAATCATCAGGAATAGTTGCACCAACACCACTTATCAAATCTTCATCGGTCAACATCTGAAAGCTCAAGAACACAACCAATCAACAACTGTCATGAAGAAAGATAACTTGCAGAGCACCAAATCACGATTCATCTAAAATGAAGATACACAAAACCATCCCAATAAATATCCCAAAAAATTAGCATAAGATCTGATTACACCAGAATATACTGGAGAAATACTGAACGCTGCAAAACAATGATCAACAAAACAAAACTACAAACTGGATCATAATATCTTCCCAATCTGCAATCATCAGAGAAATACACAAGAATATGTTGGCATCAATGACAACAACATATCCTAGCAGTAGAAATGACCAACTGTATCCAACACTATTGTCGAACTTGGAACCAATAGTGGCTATCACTGTGTTATTTGATCTTTCATAGGCCAGGTACTTCACCGGTTTCACTGAGGTATGTCACGACTTGAATTGCTTATTTAGTGATCTTATGAGGCTTGTCAAGACATATGAACTCATCATGGACTCGATTGAGAATATACCGGATCCACTCCGCTTCATTGAACAATGGAAAATGGATGAATTGCAAAAAACCCTTGTCCTGAAGAACCTTACACTCTGGTTTGAGATTTCCCAAACTGTCTGCCAAATGTTTGTTATATAAATTCAACATATCAGCATTGTCAAGCTCCTCAAGATCACAATGGATGTATGCCCTAACATCCTCATTGTGAAGGATTTCATAGGGTACTGAAGAAAATGCTCCTTCCTGGTCATCTTCAACAGACTTGAAATGATGTTTCTTGAAAATAGGTATGGCTCTATCCTTAAATTTAAAAACCAATGGGGTAGAAATTCCATATATTGATGCCATTTGAATCTAGGGTTTAAAAATTGATAGCTTTGTGAAACAGATAAATACCTTAATTCACAATCCGGTGGAAGAATTCACCTTCGGATTGCTGTAAACTTGGTTTAGATTTCTAAATCACTTCACTTCACTATACTGCTCTATTCTCTTGGTGGCATTGCGAAGAATGAACTTTTGGAGTGCCTTATCAACCTATGGAAACCTAATTTTGTATTGTAATAAATGCTTCAACCAGTTACCATGATATTCATGAAATCACTTACCGGAGCCTCAAATATTCATCCAATCTTTCGGATAACATCTGCATACATGATTTAAACTTTTTGCAACCTTCCGAAATTGGTTACAGATCTTCGAAGAATGGGGTTCTATGAATCTGCATGGATAAATTCCCCTAAGGCCAAAAATCCCTAGTTATTGGATGAGGTTCCATCACCAGATGGAGTGAGGAGCCATTTTGTTCATTGGAACCTACTTTATTAACCCACATATTCTTGTGTTGATCTTTGATTTCTTCTACTTTTGCTTTGCCTTTGTTTACCAAACCATTATTCTTACTTTTGTAGTATTTTGCAATGTGACCAGTCTTGTTGCATGCATGACAAACAACATTTCTATGTATAGGTTTGGAATTCATCTGATTTGGTCTTATCCTACATTGGTTAGAGATATGTCCAAATATCCCACATGCATAACATCTCTTGTTCTAAAAATTGTTTATTACTGCTCTGCACATATTTGACTTGTGACCAAAATTATTGCATATGAAACACTGACTGATAAAGGTAGGACCATTGTTTATATTGTTCATTCCATGATTCATCCTATTTTTACATTGATTTTCCATATGACCAAATTTATTACAAGTAAAACATCTACCATTTAATTTATGGGTATTAGGTTGTCTTACCAAAGGATTCTTTTTCTTAGGCTTTCTATTGCTCTGTTCGAAACCGGAGGATTCACCTTTTTCATATCCAAGTCCTCTCATGTCTTTTCCATGTCTCTGACTTTCCAGCATCTCATCAAGCCTTACTGAGCTAGCATTGAATTTGTCTTTGTATTCATTTTTAGTAGCAAGTTCATCTCTTAGGGAAACAATTTGTATTTCAAGTTATTGTCCATCATTCCTTGATTGTGTCAACTCAAGCTTCAGTTGATCATTCTCATAGCTAAGTTTGAAGCATTCATCTTATTTGTCTTTCAGTAATTGAGTTAGATTTTCTTCATTCTTCTTCTGATATTCAATCTCCTTAGTCGGCTTCATCACAATGGATTGCATCTCATTCTTCAATACAACATTCTCTCTAGCAAGCTTGTCACATTCATCAACTTTGTCTTGATTCTCCATGCATTGATAGTCTTCCTCCTTGAGCTTTTCCATTAGATCTTTCCTCCTGTCTCTTGAAGTGTTAACTTAATCTTTCAAATCCTTAATGAAGTCTTAAGTTGCATTCAATTTTCTCTTTAAGGAACTTATTTAATTTCTTGTTGCATCAAGATCATCAAGTGCCACACAAAGTTGTCTCTAAAAACTAGAATCTATTGATTCAATCTCTCGGACCTTCCTCAAGTGTTTAGGCTTCCTCAGAGGAACTAGGCTCTGATACCAATTGTTGGAAACAAGGATCACTGAGAGGGGGGTGAATTGGTGATCTATTGACAATCAAATTTTCTGACTTAAGCTCAAACCACCGAAAGAATATGCAAGAAAGTAAAATGCAGGAACACAAGATAATCAACCCCAAAATTATAACACCAGAATTTTAACATAGAAACCCAAATGGGAAAAACCACAGTGGGATTTGAACCCACAATATTATTCCACTATGGCCAGTAGCAAAACAATATTACATAAAGGGAGTGCACTTGCATTCAGGCATACTTCCTAGAGCTCACTTCTCAAGTACAAAGGGCTACAACATAGAGGAAGGCTCACTGCCTTACAATTAATTATAAATAGGTTACAACAAGTAGTGAACTGGTAAATAGCATCCAACTATGTCAAAAAACAATTCTGATTAAGTGCAAAATGATCTACTGCAACTGATCTACTTATCTTCTCTATTTTGCTTTGCGATAGATCACCGGATCAATCAAAATCAAAATGCGCACATGAAACTACACTCAATCGCTCCAAAATGGTCTACCACATCACACCACACTTAATGTATCCCAAATAAGTCTTATATATATCCGGATCAATAGGTTTAATCTCCCAAAGGTCGGCTTCTAAATGCAACATGAAACATGTAGTTGCAAGTTGGCTTCAATCTTTTCAAAAAATTTGTACCAGACCCAGAACATATTATCATACGCTTCCTATAGGTCTCACATAACTCCCAAACATGATTCCAACCACCGAAAATAAATTAAACAATCCAGACACACACTGCATCATCAAACATGAAGAATACTCTACTTTGTTACTCTATCGGATACTGAATCTTCAAACAAATGACAAAATCAATACCAGAGGGTAGATTTGCATGATAACAGGCTTTTGATACTTAACCAATCAAACCTAATCACAAAAACCAAAATCTGCTTGACCGAAAAAGAAAAGTGCTCTCAAATATGTACATTGAGCTTCACCGAGGAAACTGATCACAAAAGATATACTCCAGATTACAGGTTAACCAAAACTTCATACCGAATCAAATCAACAGGTTGAGTTGCCATCAATGAAAAATCCTAAGCATTTGGAATCATCAAAGACTACCAATCTTCACCGGAACATCACTAAAAAATCAAATGCCAACACTTGTGCCTATGACACTTATTATCAAAAGTGGGAAACAACTACCAAGAAAGAAAACTAGCTATGTACACATGGCTACTTGGTGGAATGAATTGAAATGCTTTAAATGGATTTTATTTACTAGAGTGTGAGGGTATTACCTTCTTTATCTTCAATATATAATGCATTATTCTATTTACAACTAAGGATACAGAAGGGACCCCTCCACAAGGAATCAAACTTTGCATGCTGACCTGGCCTTACAAACCTCTTCTCGTATTTTAAAACTAAGTCCCTTTCTTTAAAACCATGGCTAGATGCCTTATTATCAAACCATTTCTTCACCACTTATTGGAAATTCATCATAGAACCATGAGCATTTTCTATTTATTCTTTCACATCGAACAATTCAACTAGTCTAACCTCCATAGCTTTGTTTCCTTTGGTCTTTGATGATTTCAATAACTGTAAAGTAGGTATCTCTAATGAAATTAGTGTGACTACTTCCTTCCCATAAACCAAATCATATGAGATGAATCGAGAATCTATTTTGGAGTGATTTTATTAGCCCAAAGGGTTGTCCTTAAGTGTGTGTTACATTCTCTTTAGTGATCGATACCTATTCACTTGATCAATCTTATCAGGTTCTTGTTAGTGGACTCAACTAGTCTATTAGCCTAGAGGAAATAATTAGATGAGGTATTAAGAAAAATTCCATTCTTGAGTACAAACTCTAATATCTTATAACTAAGTTAAGCTCTTACATTATCTGATACAATGGTGTTTAGAGCATCAAACCTTGTAACAAGCTCTTCAAAGAAGCTTAATATCACCTTTATAAGTGCTTCCTTTAAAGGAATTTCTTTAGACCATCATGTAATTTAGTTTGTGGCTACAAGTATCCATTTATGACCAACATTAGATATGAGATTGATCGTCCCTATAAAATATATCCCCTACCATGCCAAAGGTTCATCTACTATGATTGAATTGAGATGCATGACATAGTTCTTGTGATTGCTAGCAAAGTATTGGAACTATTGTCATTTATTTACTAGATTATGGAAATGTGAAAACAAGATTGTTTAGTAATGTCGTGCACACATAATCTTTATTGCAATTGTGTTTGCTGAGAAATGGCCACCTGAAGTGCTATTGTGCATTTCATTTAGGATCTTGTCAGCTTGGTCCTACACATTGGAGCAATATGTCATTAAAATTTCTTTTGAAGAGAATTTACTGAATGAGAGAGTCACCAATTCCTTGTAGTTTATAGAATCTTTTCTTGTGGTAATGGAGGTGTTCCAAATATTGGCTAATTACCATGAATCATGTCTTGTTAGTAACCCATAAATTTGAAGTCTCGTATTAGTCCACCAATATTAAATCTAAGACTTCATCTTCTTGTATCAGAAACTCTAGGCCTTGGGCTAGGTATTCATAGAGTCCTTTTCTCTGAATCACTTTGGTTAGTTTGACCTTGATATCATATTCAAGGATCTTAGTGATCTTATTTTCTCTCTTTTCTATGATTTTATCATCCATTATGTAGTCTCTGAGGTTGGTGAGCTACATACACTCTTATTTTATTCTTAGCAACCAAGTGTCTAAACTTTTTAAGCCCTTTAATAATTGTGAAGGCTTACCTCTCAATTAAATTATGCTTTGTTTTGTATCCTCATAAGGTTCTAGAATAAAAAGTTATGGGGTTTTCACCTTTTTATTCATCTTCCATCTATGTTAACATGGTTGCTAGGATATATCCTTTCATAGACATACATAATAAAATGCATGAAAATAATAGGGTTGACAAGAATTAGGGTCGTGATGATTGTATCTTTAATCTTTTTGAATATTGTCCCTCCTTTTAAGGTCCATTTAAAGGCTTAGTCCTTATTTAACATCAATTTTCTTGGTCTAACCAATCTTGCAAAGTTAGATATGAATTTGTACACAAATTTTATCTCTCCAAAGAAACATGCACTCCTTTCTTGTTAATTAGAAAAAGGTATATCTTTGATTTATTTTACTTTGTTAGGATCAATATAGATCCCTTCCTTAGACACAACATAGCCCAAAATATTGCCTTCTGGAACTTCAAAGATACATTTTTGGGGGTTTAAAGATACCTCAAACTCTTGTCACCTCTCGATTATTATTATTTTGGTGGTTATTAGAGAGGTGATAAGTGATTCCACCATTTCAAAGAATAGGGCATTTTTAATGGAATTGACTTATTATTATTTTGGGGTTATTGCAAAGATGATAGGTGACCACATCATTCCAAAGAACTAGGCATTTCTAATGGAATCACAAAATACTTTCTCCAAATGATTGAAATGATCCCCTTCAGATTTTGAGAACACTGTGAGGTCATCTAGGCATATGAGGATAATCAATCTGATTAAAATTCAAAAATCTGCATCCATCACTTGCTAGAAGGTAGCACCCCACATTAGATAAATTGAAAGGCATCTTGACATATGTAAACATTTCCCATTTGGTTGTGAAGGTGATATTATGTCCATCTTCTTATTTTATCCATACTTGGTTATATCCCATGAATTCATCCCATAAGTAAAACATTTATGCTCCTACAATTGTTTGAAGGATCAGTTCCATCAAGGAGAGTAATGATCTTTTAGAAATGCATGGTCCAAATATCTAAATTTCATATAGAGCATAATATCTTTGTTCTTCTTCCTAATAGGAACCACATTAGATACCCATGTCAAATTATTGATTGAGAATATAATCCTTGAATCTATTAACTTCTTTAGTTCTTGGGCCATAAGAGGTTCTATCTTGGGATTTACTAGCCTTTATTTTTTATGAATTCACTTAGCTCCTTTAACCAAGTCAATGGTATGTTGGGCCACATCATAATTGTATATTTTTAAACCCTCATAGGTCAACACCATGACCTTATCATATTTTCTACAAAAGGATATCAATCACTCCTTATCCTTTTGGGAGACATATTTCCCAACTTTTAGTTTTCTTCCTCCCACATCTAGCTCAAAATAGTAACCTTTATTTGAAAAAAAAAATCCTCCTGTCAACTCTTACATCATTAGAATAAAAAAGATTCTCTATATTGATCAACCATTTTGGAAGTTTATTAGTCTTTAGTTGGATGATGTGGTCTTCATAAGCCTCTTTTGTTTTTGGTTGCAGTTGCTTTGTGAATTCTCATCACTACTGGAGGAACAAGGCTATATTAGAATTTCTTTCAAAATCTTGCTAGTTTTGGTAATCATATAGGGTCTTATGGTTTTGACAATCACCTTCACCGAATGCTTATTGGTCATGAGATTAGTAGTCAAATCTATGAGTTGATCATCACCTTTTCATTTTCTTCAATAGTCTATGATCTTAGGATTATTTGGGTGTTTAATGCTTTGAAAGTTTCAATCAAATCCCAAATATTATGGTAGTAAGACCTCATTTGGACATTTTTCATAGTTCTCATTTCTCTTACTTGTTTTACCATTAGTTCAAAATCTCTAAGTACCTTTAATTTCTTCACTCCCATTGTCTCAATAAATCTTAAATTGCAAACTAAGGCTTCATACTTAGCCTCATTGTTAGTGCAGCTAAATAGAAACTAAAAAGATCTCAAATAATTTTTTAGGGAAAGAATATAGTGTTAGAGGGATACTTTTGAGGATTCCCAAATCTTGGACCTTCTCCCCATCTAATTGTATCACTCCTCTTTCTAAATGTTCATACTTCAATTGTAGTGAGTCTGCAAAGTTCTTAGGTATCAATATGGTTCTAGCTCCCAAATAAATAATAGAATTATGCAATAAATTGTATACCACAATGAGAATCAAGTATGAAGGGGTCGGTTTTGATTTACTCACATCCTGTTTTAAAAATTTGTAAATGTGACTAATGTTTGGTATTGTGTACTATTGTTAGCCTCTTTGGCTTTCACTTTCTTAGGTTTTCTTTCTAAACTAGTTGACATTGGTTTCACTTGATCCTCTAGTGCTTCTCGCAATAGGGATTTTTGCTCAAGAATCAACAAGATATCATACAAAGAAATATTATATGGGGCCTTTTCAGCTGTTCAACCATGTTCAATGATCCTTGAGGTTGAACCTTAGCATATTTTTCTTTATTCAAAAATACCTCATTCCACTTCTCTACAATGGGGGTGATGGTTGTGCCCCTGGGTTTCTTCCAAATTTCACTTTAGGTCTTGTAATGACTTATTGATTCTCATTTGGCTTCTTCTTTGAGTGGGTGTAATAGTTTGAATGGATTTGCTAAACCTTTAATTAGGGGACATAATTTGCATACATCACATCTTCTTCCTCTACCCAAGAGAAAAGTGCATGGTCTATAACTATATCATCTTCTTTCTCTAAGGACATACCATGCACTTGAGCCATTAGGATGACATTATTGACACCAAGAGACTAATGTCTATATGTGGCCACATCGGATGAGATCCCTTGCTTCTGTTGCTCTGCTACTTTTTAGTGTAATTTACCTCCGTGATAATTATGGGGTCTTTGTTCATCATTGCTCAAAAAACACCATAAATTTGAATCGTTTGCAAAATTATTTTAGCCTATCACCAATTGTCAATGTGGATTCAACGAGATCATTTGGAAAGGGGTACGAAAGGAGACTATCTTGTTCATGACTTGTACTTGATAATTTAACCTTTTTCCTTCTTGATACTAGCTATGATAGTATCATGGCCTTCCACCTTGAATAGTTTTTGTAAGGGGGCTTTGGTGATATGGCCTATTTCCTCTTTAGATTAATGATCTCATTTGAGAAATTCCACAAGATGCTCTTCATATCATTAATTTCTATAACTAATGTTGATGAGGCAAATGCATTATTCTAAGCATTGGGGTATCCATACATGGAGGTAGTGTCTTGTGAAGTACTTGGAGCTTCTTCTTGTGATGTCATGGTGCCATGTATAATTCTAAGAACACATGCATAGGAAGTTAAGGTGGATTCTTTTTGACATCTATCAAAGTATTTTATTCCCTTATGGCTAGGTCACGCACATAGAGAAGTTTTTGATCCTCGAGAGACTAAATCATCACAATTTTATTTGAATTGAATTCCTTTAGCTAGAAGACAATAGTCATACTTATTGAAGGTTGGGCCTTTCTTGGAATCCTTTTCTAGGTTTTGTGGAACCTAGTGTTAATGTCACCCTTTTCTTTAAACCCATCAAAGAAATTATTGTTGAGTTGATCTTATGTAGTAATTGAATTGGGAGACAAAGAACAATACCAATCAATGGCTTTCCCCTAAAAGATGTAGCAAGTAGCCTTAAATCCATATTTTATTTTATAGTGTGATGTATAATGCATATGCTCTCTGGATCTTGCAAGTGTTCTGTAAGTGTCTCGAGTCTTGTCCTATGAACTTGGTAAGTGTTATAAGTGCATTAGAAGGAATAGGATTTCACATAGCTGGAGCAATCAAGGAAATTAGCCAACTACTACTATTTTATACCATGAAGTTCTTAGGTGATCCTAGGGCACCCATATGTGATGCAGTCAAGGTTAGAGGATATGGAATGGACTATCCAACCTTGCAACCCCAATTACATACAAAACCCAATGAAGAATGGAATGTAAAAAAGGTCACAAACTTTTATTGTTGAATGCAAAGGGAATACATGAGCATGGGCCTTCACATGCTCACTACATCAGCCCATTGGTAGCATATGCTAGTGCACATGTCACCATAGACTTATTATAGAGAAAATACTAAATAAAAGTCTTTGGAATCTACCTTCTCCTAGCTACTACTTGCTAACTACTCCCTCGCTACTGTTGATGATCTCCCATGAACCTTAAGTGCTTAAATATATAATCCCAATTGTAGAGGTGTTTTGTGTTGGCCTCTTAGGTCTAATTTTTGGTGTAATATGTGCAATGGCATTGGGTTCTTGAAAAGGGTCTAAACCTTGATGCAGATAGTGTGGACCTATCTAGATTTTGTTCAGCCTTATTTCCACTCTGTGACATACTCCACATATTTTGCAAGGCTTAGAAAAATCTCTCATACTTTTGGCCTTAGGTCATGTTTAATGTCTTACGTTATGCTCTTGCATCAAACCCCTAGGATTATCTAAGAAGTGCACATGACATGCTACTAGGTGTGCTCCAAAATACTTTAGTTACTTATTTAAGACCCAAGTTACATCTTTTGTTGGTTTTTTCCTCCACTTGGCCAGGTATTCCTTGTACTCCTTATTCTAGGTGTTGCATCTAGTTAAACTATCCAAGATCTATTCAATCTAATCTGAAGGTACCTATGGAATTCATTGTTGACATAATTCTTTTGTGTCATCCTCTTGTGCTCCCTAAAACTAATTGAGATATACAATGTTGAATATCTATGAAATCTCCTCACTCTCTAGTAACTCTACTTCGCAGGCATTTTTGGAATCAAACTTCTTAATGATATTGCAAGGGCCAAACTTTTTCATCTTTAGCTTATTATATGTGCCTACCATAAATCTCTCCTTCTAAAGATACACCACAGCTTTATCTCCAACTTAAAATTCCTTTTGTCTTTGCTCAGTTTGCTCACTCCTTATACCAGTTTGTTATGATCTCTAGGCATTTCTTGAACTACTTGTGGGTAGTCTTCATATACTCTGAAAACTCATCAACCTCCACACTCCTCTTATCCTATGAGTTGTCATCTTTGAGTTTGATTTCTCCTCTAAGATGCATTGCAACAATGGTCTCAAATGATATCTTTCTGGTACTCCAGTTCATTAAGTTGTTGAATGCAAACTCTACTTGTAGAAATTTAATGTCCAAATTCTTTGTTTTGTCTCCTACCAAGCACTTTAGAAAATTATCCAAGCTTGTGTTAATTGCCTCAGTTTTTCCATCGTATTGTGGGTGAATTTTTGAGATAAACTCTAGGTCTATCTACATCTTCTTCCATGAAGTCCTCCAAAAGTATCTAATAAACAAGTTTGTATCTCATTTTGAGATAATACTCTTCGGTATCCCATGCAGCCTCACCACTTATTAAAATAACAAGTCAACAATATCAATTGCATCATGCATCTTTTTACGGTGGATGATGTAGACCATCTCAGAGAATTGATCCACCACCACAAATATGGATTTGTGTCCCCTCTAAGTCCTCAAAAATTCCAACAAAAAGTCCACATTGATATCCTCCTAAGGTCTTTCTAGAATTGGAAGAGGTTGATGCAATTCAATATTCTAGCTATTTCCTTAAGGTACTTAACAATTCTTGCACTCCTAAACATACTTCCAAACATCCTTCTAGATCTACGGCCAGAAGAAACATTCTCAGAAGGCTATAGTTTTGTGAATCCCAAAATTCCCTACCAACCCTCTAGAATGTTTCTCTTTGATAAAATTCTCCCTCATTGAGCTCCTAGAAATACATAATTGATTTCTTTTGATCAACATGTCTCCTTGGATGAAGTAGTTCAACAACTTGCTTTTTTTCATCATCATCGGTTCTTTACTTACTTTTCATACCCCCGAAAAGTTAGGATCATATTTATATAAATGTTTTAACTCACCAAATCCTATTACAATCACCTTTATCTACAACATCAAGTTCCCCCTTCTACTTAGTGCATCTATAACATAGTTTGATTTTCCACTACCATGCTTGAGGATAATGGTGTAACTCTTTATGAACTCTACCCACAGCATGTGCCTCTAGTTCAACTTGCCTTCACTATTTAGGTACTAGTTCTTGGTGATTAGTGTACAATACAAATTATTTTGGCAACAAATAGTGTCTCCACTTCTTCAAGGCTTGTATTATAGCATAGAACTCCTGATCATATATCAAATACCTTCTCTATGCATCATTTAACATCTCACTAAAATAAGGAATTGGCCTTCCCTCTTGGCTCAAGACTTCTCTAGTGGCATTATCATTGGCATCACAATCTACTTGAAAGACTGTTGAAATCTAGTACAATTGGTACCGATTGCTCCATCACTTTTTGTTTCAAAATTTCAAATCTTTTCTACACTCTAGACATCCGCTTGAACTTCGTCCGATCTCCACTCATTTCCTCCATCATGGGTACACAAATGGTGCTAAATTTTTTGATGAATTTTTAGTAGAAACTTGCCAAACCATGAAAAGATCTTACCTCTCCAATGTCCATCAGTGTAGACCATTCCACAATTTCTCTAACCTTCTTTGAATCTATCTTCAATCCTTTTTCAAAAATAAAAAATCCTAGATAAACTAGGTTTGTCTTCATGAATCTGCATTTGTTGATGTTGATCAACAACTTCTCTTCCCTCAACCATTGAAACACTTGTTTTACATGTCAGATGTGTTCTTTTTCCTTTGCTAAAAATCAAGATGTCATCCAAAAAAATGATGAGAAACTTACCTAGGAACTCCTACAGTACTCCATTCATCAGTCGTGTGTATGTTCTTGGTGCATTAATGAGTCCAAAAGGCACGACTAGTCACTCATACAATCCTTTGTTGGTATTGAATGTAGTATTCCACTCATTTTCATTTTGATTTGATGGTATCTGCTCTTGAGGTTAGTTTTGGTGAAGTATCTTAAACCACTCAAATAGTCCATCATATTATCCATTCTTGGCAAAGGAAACTAATACTTAATTTGATCTTATTGATGACTCGTAAGTCAGTACACATCCTCCATTCTCCACCCTTATTTGGCACTAAGATAGTAGGTACTATGCATGGGCTCTAGCTCTCCCACATCAATCATTTTCCCAATAACTCATGTAATTGTCTGCTCAACTCCATATTCTCCACTGGTGTCATCCGGTGTGTGTAGATTTGCTAGGAAAACTTTCTCTCAACACAAGGTCTATGTGATGGTTGATACTCTAAATCGGTGGTAGTCCTTCCAAAACATTTTTTGACACAATATCTTGGTATTTTTCAAGCAACTTTGCAGCCTCTCTCTATGGTACCTCTACTCCCCCCATGCTAGTGCTTTTTATATCCTTTCTATTGTATTTCCTAGGAATGAGTGTAAAATAGGTGTTCTCATGTTGATCAATTCATCTAGGAACTTCCTTGCATCCACCAAGAAAATCCTTGCATTGTTGCATACTACCTCCCTTTGTTCTTCCTCAAGAGGAATAAAGATATACTTCTTCATATTCATGATTATGTTGTATTATTTCTTCCATCATGTATGGCCCTTTTATCATACTCCCAAGGTTTCCCCATTATCAAATGAAAAGCATTAGCATGATATCACACAATACTTTGTCCTTTATGAACCAATATGAAAACTAAACAAGCATTATTCATTTACTAGGATTTTATGGTCATCTTGTATCAAGGAAACCCAATATGGGTTTGGGTGCTTAATCCTCTTCAAATTCAAATTCTACACCATCTCTTGAAAGACCAAATTGTATGTACTACCACTATCAATGATAACCTTGCAACACTTACCCTTGAATTGTACTTGGTTTGGAAAATGATTCTTCTCTATGTTTGTTCATCTATGAACTCCTCCTGTAATAGGGCTCTCCTCATAACTAATGATTCACCCCTTTGGATGTCTTGCAGACCCAAATGATCTATCCCTTCCTCAACATACGCATTTATGGCTTAAGAGTATCTTGGCTTCTTGGCACTTCCATGATGGCATTCAAAGGCATGATGCCCAACTTCCCTGCACTTAAAACAAGTTTCCCAAAATGGTCCTCAATCAGTTCTCCTTTCATTCCTCCAATATCCTTGATCTCTTCAATAGTCCTCTCTTTCCATCTAGTTGTAGTATGAATATACCTTGAGCCTTCTTTCCTCACTCCAGAAAGGACTCCTTCCTCTACTTTTCTTGGCTTCTTGGCACTTCCACGATGGCATTCAAAGGCATGATGCCCAACTTCCCTGCACTTAAAACAAGTTTCCCAAAATGGTCCTTGATAATTTCTCCTTTCATTCCTCCAATATCCTTGATCTCTTCAATAGTCCTCTCTTTCCCTCTAGTTGTAGTATGAATATACCTTGAGCCTTCTTTCCTCACTCCAGAAAGGACTCCTTCCTCTTGGTGCATTGTGTCCATATTTTTAAATCTATTTGTTTCCTATTCTCTAGCATCCTTTCTACCCTTCTGGATAGTTTTTCCTTGACCTTGAGTGGGAAGTGGTAGGCATCCTCCATGTTGGTCATCTAAACCAGACTCAATTCTTCTTGAATATTTGTTCTAGGGCCATCAATGAAACACACCACTTTCTCCTTTCAGAATTTTTTATCTAGTCCTAATGATCATCTTGTGAAACTCCTGCTGCAAATTTTGAAGCTTCTTCAACAATTCTAACTCATAGTCCGCTAGTATGAATTAGCCCTTTTGTTTCATCACCATCCTATCCTATTTCATGATCTACTATTTTCATCTTTTTTTTCTATGTAGCTACACTTGCTTCCACCAAATGGTGGCATGTCTCTTCAACTTAATTTTGGGGGATCTCACTCGCTCTAGGTCTTCAATTTCCTCAAACTCAAAGTACTCTTCCATCTCATTGATCCAATCAATCAGCTCCTCCGATTTAAGGCTTCTAATATACCTAGGGATATCGATCCTTGGCCTCTTTCCAATCCTAGTGATTGCCTTCATCATCTTGATCTGGTTTGACTCTTATTCTTCTTAGCTTTCATAATCCCACTATTGTGCCCTTGCCTCCTCATCATCACTCCCCTTGTCTAGTGTCATATTTGGGCCCTTCCATAACATCCAATTGATTCTTCATGATTCTCATCATGTCCATATTTTCTTCAACTCTTTTGATGACATTTGTCATTAACATCTTTCTTGGTGACATCTTTTTCCTCTAAAATAGGTGTGATTACCTCAATTAAACAATCTAGCTCAAGGTTTCAACTACCTCACTTCAATGATATATCCACAGCAAATATCTTCTAGAATACACACCTAAATAAGAATTGAATATTACTTTGATTTCATGTCATGTAGTTAAAGTTGGGTGCACAGTTGAGGAGTTGACCACTTTAAAGTCTGATACATAATAGCTTGATAGTGCCAAAGTTAATCCTCTTCTTAAACTCATTTTTCTTCTTAATGCCTGCATCCACAAAGGTTAGCACACAAGAATTCTCGCCTACCTATCATTACTCAAAATATTTTTATTCATGTCATTCATGCAATCATTAACATGCTCATACAACATTCATTAACAGGTTTGAATAATATAGGATTAAAATAGGTTTAAGTTCAAACTAAACTTAAAACCTAAGGTATAATGTCTTATAGAAATAGAGAAATTAGTCTTATCATCATAAAATATTAAATAAAAAGGACTAAAAATGAGGCTTGTCATTCCCCCCAACTTAATCTTTTGCTTGTCCTTAGGTAGGAGGTAGCTGAATTCGATGCCAATCTTTTAATCCGAAATCCCCTACACTAGTTTCGCCAATAGAATTGTCGATAAGACTCTAGTAGAACCCTTGATTCCTAGCTAATCTATACCATATAGGTTTTTTTATATTATGGTCATAGGGCTTGTATTCTTTCCAGTGTGGCACTAGCCACTAGAGAATCAGTCGCTAAAAAATCAAGGGTATCCACTTTTCTTGTAGTGCTTTGTCCAAGTGTACATACTTGTCTACCCTCCTTATTGATGCATGGTAGTTTTGTAGAGAGTGTGGTTCTCTTTTCTTTAATTCATCTATCAATTCATTCCATCTCTGAGCCAGGTATCCAAAAATAATTCTTGTTGAAGTATTGGCTACATGTTCATATTCTTGATAGACATTCTCTCTAACTACCATGATTCCATTGTTCAAGACAATTTCATTATTCTTTTGAATCCCTTCATAAAGATAATATATGGATCCCCTACCTTAGCTAGTAGATGTAATGCAACAAATTTATCTAATTCTCTATAAGTCTTAGATTTCTCTCCCTAACTATTTTTATTATGAATGTAAGGCATAAGGGCTTTTAGATAAATATATCCTATATAGAGGAATGGGTTCCATTGTGAGTCATAAGGAACGACATAATTCTGCAAATAAAGTTCACAAAGCAAATTTTTAATTCCAAGAGGAGATGACTTATATGCCAAGAGAAAGTCACAAGAAGTTACAAGAGATGGATTCATGTCAAACAAAACTCTTGACAATTGATAAGAGAAATATAATTCTCTTAAATGTAGTGCATAAACCCTAGGTGGTGGTCTACACTAGACAATTTGTGGGACTAAATTTTCCACATCTCCAATTTATTCTTCAACCCAACAATATCTACATCCTTTTTCTTGAGTTCCTCTTACAGCTGCTCCTTTTCCTTCTACCATGGTTCTTCTTTCTCTTTTATATCCTTCCATAAATTCAATGTTGTTGAGGCCCATGAGAATGCAATGGGTCTATGCATGCCAATTATAACTCATGGATCCTCTTGATGATCTTTGGTTGCTTGCTTAGTTGTTGCTGCAAGGTTTTCCAAACCACTAGCATGTGGTTCACCTTCATCTTGTCTCTCTTGGTTTAATTTTTCTCCCTATGTCTCCCATTCTTGATTGACTTCTTCTCTGATAGCATCATTTTTACCAATCAAGAGCCCTCCATCATGCACTAAAACTTCTTCTATCTCTTTCAATTTATTTCCTATATATTATTGGAAGATGAAGAAGGTGTTTGTAAAACTAGAGATGGTCGGTTAAATACCATTCTTTCCTTTACACTAGGTGAGGTATGCTCAGAACTGGAACAATTTTTTTCTTGGGAGATGTCTCCTTCTTTTTCAAGTGGAAATTTTTCTAAGTTTGTGGCTTCTCCTTACAACCTTAATAGGGACTTCTTTGATTTCTTAGTGGCTGCAGGGTGTGCCACCTTCTCAACTTTTCTCTTCCTAGATTCTAAACTTTGGCTTTGTTTTTACAGACAACCTTTTCCTTTCCCATTGCTACCCTCTTATGACTTCTTGTAGTTGGGGTTGTAGTTGCAGTAGGGGTTGCTATAGAAATAGAATTAGAACTATCAACATTTACATTTTCCTGTTTAGAGGAACTTGTTCTATCCTCAATAGGGTTTAGACTTGAAGGCTCAGTTTTATGTGCTCTTGAGGAAGAGGTACCTAGGGTAAAATGTGTCCCTATCTTCCCTCTAATTTTATTAGTTAATGCCTAGCCTAGGTCCCACATCTTGTAATCTAACCTTTCTAATTTTTAAAAATTCTTCCGATGTCATTTTTGAATATCTTTCTTGTAGGTTTTTTTCAATTAACAATTGAATCAAACAATGATGGGAGAGAGAGTCTGACCTACCTTTCTGTGTTTAGTCAGCCATCCTCTTTAGCAAGTTGTGCAAAAAACTAGTGGTTTTCATCAGTCTACCAAGCTGGAGGTGGCTCAACATCTTAAAATGTACTAAATAAACCAAGGACTATTGACCCTCATAAGTCAAATATTTTATAATTTAGACTGCTACAAAGGCACATTTCGGCAGCAAAGGTAACCTTCACATTCCTTGACTACTTACTTCCAATAGAGGATCACTTGGTTCTTTGAATTTATCCCTTGTTGATCTGGTGTCATGACCCAGAGGGAAGGGTTCTCCTATTACTCATAAACCTATAACTTTAGCTATCCTTTTCTCGATGATTGGAATCTTCAAACCCTTCACTACCATTTCATCATTAAAATCATAGAGCTTAAGGAAGTAATCAAGCCAACCACACTCCCTAAATATCAGCTCACATTCACCATCTCCCAAGATGAGCTCATGGTTGACTAGCTCATTGTGAACACGAAGACCGCCCATTTTCACACAACTTCCTTTTGCTTTCTTTTTGTCTACAAAAAAAAATATGACCAAGCTTCTTGTTTTCTTCCTCTTTCTATGTCATTCTACAACTTTCTTGTTTTAGTAAAAATTCTTCTTCCCACAATACCTCACACTTTCCAAGATTTAATTATGGAAAATTACTGCAACAAAAGGCAATTTTTTGCAAATAGTGGGGTTAAAAATATCAACACATTATCAATAGAAAGGGTGTACTAATGCACAAATTAAAACTAGCCAGACCATGCAACATGCGTTCATCCAGCATAGTTGTTTCAAAATTTATTACGCAAGCTTATTCAAAAAGACAAAAAGACATGGACGACCAAATAAGAAGTTGACATTTGGCAACTCCCCCCCCCCCCCCCACTTAAGGTGAAGCATGTGTCCACACATGCAGAAAGAGTAGTGGTATTGGGAAAAAATTGAAATACTATACCAAATAATCAATAATGCAAATGACAGAACATAAATATATAAAGTAACAATAAATAGTAAGATCTTGCACATAACTAAAAATATGTAATAATGAAAAGATCACATGCCAAGTGAGTGGTATTGGAGAATATCCACTCTTGATGTGATAACTAATGCTCAAAACAGTAACTTAGAGATGGATTTGGTGTACGAAGAGGATATGGATGGAAAGAATGGAGAATGAAAATGGAATGCATGATGTAATGAAAGTGATGTGGCATGGGTGATGAAGAAAGGGATCTCCATGAATATGTGGAAACTTTATTATGAATAAAGTGGGGTTATCTTTACGATGTGTGTAACGAACCATAAGGTTTGCCATATTTGGCTATAGGAAGATTGGGATCTTGGTACTCCACAAATTGCTACATGATCTCTTGCTTATTGATAGGCTTACGATAAATATGAAGGCAATGCCCATTCACTAATAGCTGAAACCTGACTGGATCAATAGTATGTAACCGAAAACACCATTTAGAAAAGCCTATGCAATTTCACAAGGTCCAAGCCATCTTGTTTGAAGTTTTTGTTGTTTTTATTTGTATCTAGAATCATACAATAATGCCCCATCACCAATTTTGAACTGCTGCTCCTTTATATACTTCTCATGCCATTTAGTTCATTGGTGTTGAATAAGCTCAATATGTTGATGGGCAAACTTCCTCATTTCATCTAGGTCATTGAGTTGCATGAGACGGTTTGTATGGGCTTCTATTAAATCTATGTTAATATCCAATGTTATCTTGCGAGTTTTATGCTTAAACTCTATAGGCATTACTGTTGTCTTTCCATACACTAGTTCAAATGGGGTGAAACTAGTTGTAGTCTTCCATGTTGTTATGTAGGCCCACAATGCATCTGGTAATCTATTTTCCTAATCCTTCTTATGAAATACCATAGTCTTTGTTAAAATTGCCTCAATTTCTCAGTTTCTCACCTCTGCATGTCCATTAACCTATGGGTGGTAAGGAGTAGACTTTCTTAGCCTTATGTTATATTCATTCACCAATGTTGTGATTAAGGTGGAAGTGAAATGAGCACCTTGGTTTGTCACTATCTCTCTAGGAACTCCATATCTAGTTAAAATTTCCTCATAGAGGAATTCAAAAACCTTGTTATCTCTAGTATTTTTCATGGCTCTGACTTCAACCTATTTGGCTAGGTAACTAGTGCATACAAGGATGTATGTTTTACCATTATATGGTGGACCAATAGGTCCAAGGAAATTCATAGGTCGCATTTGTCAAATGGGGTAATAACATCTTGAGGATTCAATGGTATCTCATCACTTTTGGTGGGTCTTCCCATCTGTTGGCACTTATCACATTTCGTAGTGTACTTTATTGCATCCTTGTGAAGACTAGGCCAATAGTACCCTGCATTTAGGATCTTCATTGTTGTTCTTTTAGCAACAAAATAGCCCCCATTGGGCTCATCATGGCAGGCATGTAGAATGTCAAATATTTCATCTTCTCTAACAAATCTCCTCATTGCATGATCTAGACTTGTATAAAATAAACATCATATTATCCATGAGAATGGAAAATTCTTCTCCATTAGCTGCCTTTTTTCCTTGGGGAAAAATTGTGGAGGAATTTTACTTATGATAAGATAATTTGCCATATTTTCATACCATTGTGTTTTGACACTTATAGCATATAGATGTTCATAAGGAAATGGATCATCTAGGCCAAATTTTTGAACATTTGTTGTCAATTTGGATAAAAAGACTGCTACAACATTTTCTTTTCCTGGTTTATCAATAATTGTAATATCAAATTCTTGCATAAGGAGCAATAATCTTGCAAGTCTTCCTTTAACCGAAGATTTGTTCATAAGATATCTAATAGAAAAATGATCTCTATGAACAAATATTTGATATCCTATTATATAATTTCTAAATTTTTTCAAGGCATAAATGACAGCCAACATCTCCTTCTCTATTACTATATAATTTAATTTTTCTACTTGAAATTTGTTGTTGGCATAATAGATTGAATTCTCATTAGCTCCTTCCTTCTATCCTAATACTGCTCCTACTGCATAATCAAAGGATTTTGTGTGTATGTGAAATGAAATATCCCACCCAAGTCCTTTATGGAAAAGAGCTTGTGTCAAAGCAGTCTTTAAATCATGAAATGCTTGTTCACATAATGGTGTCCACTTAAATTCAACATCTTTAATGAGTAAAGTATACAATGGAGAAACTATCTTACTGAATTCTTGGATGAACTATCTGTAATAACCTGCATGGCCCAAGAAAATTCTAACATCCTTCTTCTTGGTAGGAATAAGATGATTAATGATGACTTCAATTTTAGCAGGATCCACCTTAATGCCTTTATGGGAGACATAATGTCCAAGGAATACTCCCTCTTATATCATCATGAAACATTTCTCACTATTTAATGATAGGCTATGGTCTTCACATCTCTGTAAAACCTTTTTAAAAAAATTTAATACTTCCTTAAAGGTGTTGCCATATGTGGTGAAAGTTGTCCATATATACTTCCATGCAGTCATGAGAGATATTTGAGAAAATGCTAATTATTGCCCTTTGGAAAGTGGTCGGTGCATTACATAAACTAAGTGGTAACACTGAATCATGAACTCAAAAGGATATCCTCCTAGGGTGGATTTATGAGGGAGGATCATGAACTCAAAAGGATATTCCCAATAATATATAGTGACAACTATATCTTCAATAAACCCTTCTAGCTTGTTTGTCAAACTATCAACCAACTAAAGAACTATGGGGCTAGGTATTAGATTTGCAATATTAAGGTGTTGCATGATTTCTTTTATCATTACATTCATAGTTGCACCTAAGTCTATTAATGTATTTTGCACTAAGATGTCATTCATGGTGGTTGCAACCATAGGGCTTCTTGGATTAGGATAGTCAGGGACAATAGTTCTTCCTGACATTATATCTGCTAGTTACCCCATTACATGAATGATTTAAGGGTCTTTCTTCTTCTTTCTTAACTTCTTCAAAAACAATTCCTTTAGTTTTTTCATATATGGGTACATCCTTAATAGCTTGAAATAAAGGAATATTGAAACACACATTTGAATTGATCTAGGAAATCAAAGGTTTGTTCTAGCTCATATTTCTTTGTTTCCAACTTCTGTGGAAATAGGGGCATTGGATCAACAAGTTGACTTGTTTGATTTATTTGAATAGACAGGTTACCTGGCTATAGGTTAATGCTTGTAGTATCTTCTCCTTCAATTGGAATTTATGTAATAGTAGGGGAAGTAGGTGCTTGTAGGGTCTCACCTGAGTGAAGATGTATGTCACCTATGTCCACAACATAAGTAGGGCATTGGATAGCATCTGAAGAATATGCCTATTGTTGTGGCTTGTTATTAGGATTTGGTGCAGGTTGTACTGTTAATTGAGTAGGCCTAGGTGGGTTGGTATTGGAATTAGCAAGTGGCATGATGGTTTGTTGGCTAGATGGTGATTATGGCTACAGGTAACCAGTGGATTGGTTAGACCATTCCTGACCTCCTCTCTATTGGGTCTACTACTGCCAATTTCTAGTAGGTGGTTGCCATTGAGGTTGAGAGTTGGGGTATTGGTAAGTTGGCCAAAATATTTTTTGATTATTCAATAATGGTGGTGGCCAATAATTTCTCCAATTTGCAGAAGTAGAAGATTTTCATTGATTATTATTTACAAAAGGATTTGCATATGGAACATTGAAAGATAGAGGGTCCTAAGGCATACCTTGTCTTTGGGCCCATGGCCTTCTTTGAGATATATATAAAATTTGGTCATTGTCATCCTCCACTTGTCTAAATTTCAATTGTAATGGCCTGCTATCCATATTGACAATATTCTTCCATCTACAATATTTCTTCTTCTATCTACAATGTGGGCAATATTGTACCAACATAGTCTCAGCCTCATCATGCTTCCACTTGGATTGAGGAGTATCTAACTATGTGTCCATGTTATTAATGATATCTTGCTTGAAATACTTTAGCAAATTACTCAATTCCATCTTTGAAACTCCTAAACTGGATTAATTTGATGAAAGCCTATATCCTCTAGTCCTTTTAATAGCAACTCTAGAGTAATTTTGACAAATCTTCTGAATCCATACCAGGTTGCTTGAGTATTATCTCCTCCTCCTATCAAGTCCAAAGCCTCAATACACTCTTCATTGATTCCTATTAGAAAGACCGGTTTCTATGAATCTTCACTTAACTGGTTATGTTTTGACTTTTTAAAGATAAAGAGGAATTTTTCAACATGATCTTCCAAGGACTCATCTTCCTTCTGTTGCACCTTGAATATGTCATCCCCCCTCATATCACTTCCCCTACAATAATCCTTGTATTTATTAAGAAACTTTTTCTTCATAGTATCCTAATTAATTACATAATCTTCTCCTAGGGCCATAAACAGGTAGAGAGCTAAATATTTTAAATTAGATGGGAATGTTGGAGATTGTTGTAAGTATATTGCAAATATATGCTTTAGAGATATCTGAGAGATGTATTGTCATTGATGTCAACATATTTCTTTGTTTATGATAGTGATGTAGTGAAGTTCAGTGAGTTGCTTTGTTCAGCATGTTGATGACCAGTGTTTGTGGATTAAAGGGTTTGTAGAGGATTGTTTATAGATGATTCAGTGCAATTCTCAAGAGTTCGCATGAATATTTGAGCAAGTTATGGGTATCTATGTTGTGACTAGTTTTTCACTTGTTAAGTGGTTACATAGTGTTAGTATTTTGATTTTCATTGCTCTACATTGTAATATCTTGATCTATATATTTGGATAAATATTTGGGACAGTGTCTTCAATTCAGGTGGTTAGTGGTTTGGATCTCCACAAGTGATTTTTCTAGGTTGACAGTCATTTCAATTAATGTTCTTGAAGTTTGGTAAGATGATGATGTGATTCTCATAATTTGTGTTGTTATGGTTATAATTCATGATTCTTGTGGATGTTTCTAGATCATGTACCTTTTGTATTGATGGTCCACATTTGTCGGTGTGTATGTGATTGATGATTTTCTCTGATGTGTTATTGTTCTTCATGGTTTTGGCTGACCAGATGCTTGTAGCATGTTATAGATGTTTGATGGATAATTCTTGGAGGTGTATCATGTTCAAGGTGATGATTGGGTCCATGCTATGTCATAGCTGACATTGTTTGTTCCACGTGTAATAACTTGTATCTGATCAACAACTATATCATTGTATTTATTCTATTTGTGTTGAGCCGGCCTTGTTGATCATTCCAACATTGATGTCATGTATAAATAAATGTAATATATTTGTAATTGAGTGTGTGTGGTTGAGAATCAGAATATGTGTGAGTAAGTAATGTATACATCTTTCAGAGGTAGAGAAGAAGTGTGAATAAGAGGAAGTTGTGCTTAACCAGAACTATAACTAGGCATTAGGAGATGTTATTCTATCAATTCATATTCTTTTGGATGTGATCTGAATCTATTTGTAAGATAATGAGTCTTCCCTAAGTTGTAGAGCTTTCTTGTTTTTGAGCAGTGAGCTCTAGGTAGTATGTTTGAATGCATGTGCATTCCCTGTTGTAATATTTCCAAGACTTCTAACAGAATATCATCATATTGTGGGTAGGTTCCCACCGTGGTTTTTCCCTTGATTGATTTTTCCACGTAAAAAATCTTAGTGTTATGTGTGTTCATGTTGTGTTCATGATTTATTCTTTCATGTTTGATAATCAAATATGACAATAAGTTTAATTTGTGTAAGTTTTTGAGACAAGTGGTTCACCCCCCCTCTCAGTTGTCTACATAGAATCAAAGTTATTTCATCAATTGGTATCAGAGTCGGTTCCTCTGGAGAATCTTAATTGCTTGAGGTGATTTGGAATGGCATCTTACAAAAAGGACATTTTGAGATTTGATGGTACTAACTACTCTCTTTGGAAGATCTGCATGGAATGTCATTTGAGATGCATTGGTGAATCATATTGGAATATTACAAAGAACAAGTATACTATTCCTGCAAATTGACCTTCAACTCTAGATGAGATAAAAGAATTTGAATGAAATATTAGGGCTAAGGAAGCATTATTGAGTGCCTTGACTGATTCTGAGATGACAAACGTTATATAATTGCAAAATACTCATGAGATCTGGAAGAAGTTGGAAACTCTGTATAAAGGAGACAATTATGTGAAGATTGGTAAGTTGCAGAGCCTAAAGGGAAAGTATGAGATATTGAGTATGGGAGAAGATGAGAATATCACTTCTTTTATGTAGAAGGTAAATGAACTTGTGTGAAATATTAGATGTGTCAGTGGAAAGTTGGAAGAATCAGAGATTGATGCTAAAGTGCTTAGATCCTTACCCGCGTCCTACAAACATAAAGTTGTTATTGAGGAGATCTGGATCGTGATTGATGTAACTGTTGTCCCATGGATTTTCACCCAATGAAAGTTTGAAATTCCTGCAATCCATTGACACATTGGACTACTCTCAAGCAGTGGGTGCCCTATTATGAGAGCAGACCTCTAGATTATAGGTCGGCTTCCTATTTGATCACCTAAAAACTTAATTGAATTTATGAGAAAAGGGAAGAAGGATATGCATAAAATGAAACTATAGATAAAAAGGTGATCCACCAATGACTGAAACTGACTTGGAAATGCTTACAAACCTCACAAAATACTCAGATAATGAAGCTTTGTAATCTCACAACTCAAATATGCATGCTTGCAAAAACGGTTCATATGAAAGGTTTAAACTTTTATATGTTTGCAGGAGGAGAACACTGATATTTTCACAACTTCACATTAAAAATAACAACACATTCACTTATCTACACTATAACATTCTGCATATGATCATAACACCAAGGCAATAAGATGAAAAGAAGGATTATATAAAAATCACAAAAATTCACTCTAAGAACTCACACACAATGCTTGAACAACACAAATCTGAGAAGGAAAATGGACTTCTTTATTGATCAATAGGAGGTATGTGCATTACAAATCTCAAAAAATCATAAGAAAATGAGTTACAGGAGCATGAGTATCTTCTGCTACACAATCTCCAAACTCTAGAACTGAGAACTAAGTGACAAAAATGATCACTTATACAAAACTTGCAAAAATTCAATTTTTGGCTCCAAGATGGATCAGCTGTCTAAGCCTTTCCTCAAAATCAGGGGCTTAACTAAGAGAGAAACTCCTCCAAAACTGTTGACTTCTCATCATTTCTCGTTGAGTTCACCTGGATTGAGTCACTTGTCTGTAGATAGTTTACAACTCGCACACCTTCTTATCGGGTTATCAGCATAGCATCAAAACACTCCCATTGATATCTGATGGCGCGCTCCCAACAGTATACTATTCCATCGGATTTTCAGTGTAGCTCCTAAACATGTTGTACCGATAGTCGATGGTGCACTCCAAACACTGAGTACCAATGACAACTTTTCATGCTCTGCCATGTGGCACATCCTGATTCACCTTTGGATCCAATTGGGCGCTACCTTAACCACCACATCATCAATCGCTATGTCATGAGGATTAACCTGCAGGCACCTTTTCATTGTGGTATAGAGATAGCCCTTGGATCTTCAAAAACCTATTCAATTTTTAACCACCTCTTTAACCTTCAAAACAGTCCCACTTTTGAGTCATTCGTCTGTAGACCCTTGCCACGTGTTACAATCTTACTTGTTCGTGGCCACCACATGGGCTCCACCTAAACACCTCAACACTTTAGACTAGACCCACTTCTTCCTGGGCTCGCCTTGTTTCTTCTTCTTTACTCTGCCACATGGCACATCTTGATTTGTTCTGAGCCCACCTAGACAGCCACCTCATCTGCCACGTCCCTATGTCATAGGGGATAACTATTGAGCATCTTCATCTCGTAGTATAGCAATGGCCATTGGATCTTCTCGAACTTGCATGACCCTTATCTCACCTGAGCACTCACCTTTTCCACACGTACTTTGTTGCCAAGTCACGGAGATAACTAGCGAGCTTCTTTCTATAGTGGTATAGTGACAACCGTTGGATCTTTCTTGATCACCGTTGATCTATCTCGAACCTGCATGACCTTTAGCCTCTCTGAGCGGCTCTCTCTTATGCCACGGTGTCACCACATGTCAACCTCTATTTTGCTACATGATCCACTTGAGTGCCACCTCAACTTCCACATGGATGCCACCTCACCAGTCACTAAGTCGTGGAGATTAACAGATGAGCACTTTCGCATAGCAGTATAGAGATGGTCATCAGATCCTTTGCAACCTGCAGTCTATTAATTTGCCCTTGTACTACAAAATTTGTCTACTTTGAGATACCTATGCATGCGGGGGGGCCACCAATGCTGAGCTACAACTTGCCAAAATCCCTTAAGCTTTGACACTAAGGATATATGCAGCCTTACATATAAATACGATAAATTTCCTTCGCACGAGAAATGGGATAAATGTTCTATACTTGGGCCTTTCCATCAGGTCATTGGGATAACATGAAAACACTCCTTTCGATAGTCGATGACAACATTTCGCGCTCCGCACTACTCATCAGGTCATCGGGGTAAGTCTTGCCGATCGGGGTAGGTCTTGCCGATTAGGCAAAAATTCAAAACACTGCAAAGAAACACCCATCTCCATTAGCATGCTGAGCTCAACCCTCATGGAAGCCACATTTTAACCCACATGTTGTAATTCAATGAACAAAAAATTATTTTCCTTGTGTCTGCACATGAAGCAAACAAGTTAGAAAAAAATATGTATTCTTTTCATTTCTTGTTAATTATTTGACCCGATATTTGTTGATTTGCTTGGCACTTTTCATTAGGTTCAATGGGTCAAGTTCAATTCGATGAGACAGGACAAAGAATTCTCAACTTGTAGCTTGACACAACATCAGGAACGAGCAAAGACCTCTAACAAATAGAAAGAAAAATTTTGAATCTTGAACCTTGAATCGATTTGTAAATGGTTCAAAACTAACTTAACACATTCACACTTGCTTGTTAAATAACATTACAAAGTCATGACTCATGCAAGAGAACTATTTGAACCTTGAACCTTGAACCAAAAAGTTCAATACAAATTATAATAATGTGCTTGCCTTACCATAAAAACAAAAGCCACGAAGAGAATTCCTTAAAGCAAGGCCTCATTAGGTCACCAATTTTAGCATGTGCAAAAAAATTGGTAACATTTTTTGTGACCTCTGCGGAGTGTTTGCCTGCTAAACACTATAGACCAGCTACCTAACTCTATCTATTGGGCATAGAGTCACTGAAACTTGATAAAAAACTTAAACAACACATCACACATGACTGCAAAAACTCTATTTTCTCTCAAAAACCTATCCTAATCTTTTGAGTACAGGTGTGTGGTTTATGGCAGTGAGCTTAACACCTTACTATCATGAATTAGGCCTGTGTATTAACATATTAGGACAGGACAAAACAACAAAACACTTCTGAAACACTGCAACAATTTATTGCAGTTATATAATGGATAAACATAACCTTTGTTTAATATAATGGATACCTCTCTTCTATATCTTAGATGGATTGCAGCAGTATGACTCTTATTACTCCTTCATAACTGTGCACTAGGCACATAGGGAAAACAAAACTACAAACTGACCTACTATGCAAAGCACTTATTACCACTAGAAAAACTGAAATATGTATAAATTTTAGGCATACCTCAAAAGCAATGCTTGATTTGAATCCCATTAACTAGGATTGGTTCAACTTTACCATCCAACTTAGACAGCTGGAAGGCATTGTGTTGCTTGCACTCAAAAATCATATAAGCCCACTCCAAAAAGCATCAAACTTTGTATGCTTACTTGGTCTGCTCTTGAATTCATCCCATTTCAAGACAATGTCACCTTCCTTGAACACTCTAGGAGAAGCCCTCTTATCAAAAGATCTTTTCATTTGAGCTTGGTGATGCTCAATTTGCCTCATTGCCTTATTTCTAACTTCCTCTAGCTTAATCAACTGAGCCAATCTTGCTGACATGGGATCTTCTTCAGTCATATCCAACTGGTTAGATAGATCAAGGGCTGTAAACTCAAGTGAAATAGGTAACCTTCCAGTATGGAGACATTCCAGTGGACATCTTTGGTGTGATTCTATCAGCCCATAAGGCTGATTTTAGCTTGGTATGCCAAGCTCGCTGATTTCCTTCTATGGTCCTTTTTATGATTCTGAGTAGATTCTTATTTGTGGACTCGGCTTGTCCATTGCCTTGAGGGTAATAGTTAGATGAGGTGTTGAGATAAACACCATTCTTTACTGCCCAATCAGATATTCGGCTCCCTACAAAAGAAAGAGAATTATCTGAAACTATAGATTCAGGGACACCAAATCTAGTTATCAACTCATCATAAAAGATCAAAATAGCTGTCTCGTTTGCTTCCTTTAGTGCTACAGCCTCAATCCACTTAGTAAAATAATCAGTGGCTGTGAGAACCCACTTGTGGCCAACACTTGAAGGTGGATTTATGACTCCAATGAAATCCAAACCCCACTTCATAAAGGGTTGTTCTACCTGAATAGGTTGCAATGGCAGCACTGCCAACCTCTCTTTTCTTGTAAACATGGCACATTCTTTACACTTTCTAACCTAGGAATGTGCATCTCTGAGCAAATTAGGCCAATAATAGCCTCCTTTCATAATTTTCAGAGCTGTAGCTCTTGCTAAAAAGTGTCCTCCTGTTGATCATTCATGAAACTCATGCAATGCCTCATCAACCTGGTCAACATCTATGTGTAATACCCTAAAATTGGTCATCTAAACCATGGGCCCCTAATCTTGACAACATCACCAAGCTCTTGACCAAAGGCAATTAAATCAATCTTGAGCACATTATTAATTCTTCAATTATCAAAAATCACATGGCAAATGAACTACTCAATATTAATTAAATATTTATTTAATTAATTGAATCATTTCCAAGAATATCATTTTGATCAATTATCCCATTTTAATTTATTAAATATCCTTGCATATTTAATTAATTAATAAATTTGCCATTCAATCAAGCAAAAAGGATTAATTTATTACAAAAGATGAATTAATTTATTACAAAGAGTTGAATTGAAACAAAACAAAAAAAAAAGAATTGAATTAAGAGAGAAATCAAACTTGAGATATTATTTCTTTTTCTAAATTTAGAACTTGAAATCAGAAAAGCAATTTAATTGAATTATGGAATTATTCTCTAAATTGGAACTCAAAGCTTTTCAAAACAGAAAAAGAAGTTCAGTTGCATTGAAAACACCTTTCTCTTGAATAAATTAAAGAATTATCTATTTTTATCAGATGTGCATGGAATTAATTTATTATTATTTTCCAATGCAACTTGGACTTCTAATTTGAATGCATTTCAATTAAACTATAATTGGAATCTATCTCAAGGTTAACTGAACACGATTTCTCAATTATTTTCAATTAATCCTAAATTGAGCTTTTTGTGATTCTCTGTAAATTCAGTCTTCGACTCTCATTCCAATTCACTCCAGAAATTTTTGAGAACACACTTGGAGATTATTGTCATGCTAATTTCACTCTGGAGTCATTGAAATCATTGTGCTTTTTTAGATTATTTGCATCCATTTTACATTCATTATTGCTTGCATCCATTGTTGCTTGAATTGATTATTATTGCTTGAATTATTCATCCATCTTGCATCCATATAGCTTAATATCATATAGATTAAATCCTTCATCTTGGTGTAGTCTAGTCACTGGTATTGCTTATAAAAATCTGAGAGCAATCTTATACTCGCATCTTTTAGAAGGCAATTAGTCACTTTGCTATGGTTTATTTCTTATTGATTATTGATTACTAACCATGCATATAATGACTTAATTGAAGTGTTGTGCTTGCAGCTACACGTTCACTTTTTCACACACACATCTCTGGCACCCACCGTGGGGCTCGAAGACTACATTTTTTTGGCCTCCAAGACTGACTACTTTATTTTTTGTTATTTTCCAGGTTTCAGATTTTTCAATTTTTCGTCCGTACATCTCGTACAACAATTCTTACAGGATGAAATGACAAATTACAGGTGTCGCACGAATTACAAATATATTATCATATGAACAGATTCTTTGTCATACGAGCAAAAATCCTTTGTCGTACAAGCCGACATCATCAACAATCTTCTTTCGTATGGTACTGCATCCTGTCTCGTACGAGTCAAGTGTCTGTCATATGATTCTATATTTTCTGGTAAAAGAGGCAAATTTCATTTTTTTTTTCATTTTTGATTGATTATTCTGACGACTGACCCTGACTGTTTATCTGTCTAGCTTAGAGTTTTTCACAGCCTAACTAGTTTTTGCAAAACGCTTGTCGAAGAATATGCTTGTCGCACAAAGACAATATGACTACTGATTTGTTGTCTTTGCAGGTTGCCTAAAGGAGAATCGACTAAACATTGTGTATTCTTTAAATTCATTTTTAGGAACCTAACTTGCTATCTGGTTAAAGAACAAATCTATTTTTTGTGCTTTTAGAAGATTCTGAGAGGTAGGAGAGTATGCTCTTGTCTTTTTCTAGACAATCAGAAATCCAGACCCTTGAAGCTTTTTCTTTGTTTGAGATTGGTACATCTTTAGCAGGCCTACCCTCCCGAGGGGTTGAAAAACTCTTAAAGCCATTACAGCCAGTGTGAGGGGAACGACCTAAGTGGGAATGGCTAGATGCCAAGTACTCCAACCCACTATAAAATAAACATGATTTGATGAAAATCAAGTCAATGGCAGTGCTCGGGAATAGCTCTCCTTCATACCTTCAGGTATATTAAACCTTGGTTTTTAAGGTTGGGAGACCTCTTAATTGAGTTTACCTCAACGCGCCGAACGGATCCTTGACTAAATCCAATTTAAAATTAGAAGCTACCTGGTTCATCTCCGAAAGGGGGATAATCTTTGTGCAAGAGAGATAGTAACTCTCCCAAGATACTTGTCATTTCGTGCCCCCATTAGCATTTGGAGTCGGATAATACAGCGTTGAGAATCCATTGTGTGAGACTCAGCGGCCGTATTTTGTTTAGCTATTGGGTGTGTACCTGAGTCTACAAGCAAAGGTTTTCTTTCCTCACAAAATTCCTTAGGGTATTACACTATGCACCTCAATAATACATCATGAAAATCCTTTCTAAATAGAAAACCATTCAAGAGTACATAGGGAATGGACTGAAGTCTATAATACCTTCTTCTTGACCTACTCAATCCATGAGGACACTCATTGGTCAGTAAGAAATGAGTCATTTCTTGTACCCATCTAGTAGGAGGAACATGAACAACTACTTGTTCTTCAACTTGGAGGGCTAAAACAACCTTCTCATCCTTTCCACTGTTGTTTGTGTGATAAGAAAGTTGCTCACATAGTCCCTTACCTTTGACTAGCTTGGTGACCTTAATATCAACATCAAATTCCATCACCATAGTCACCCAACCATCCCTCTTATCATTTAAGTCTCTGTTGAGCAAAAACTCTTTAACTGAGGGGTGAGCAACCATCAACTTAATCCTATTGTTAGATAGCATATGCTTAAACTTTTTCAAACTCCTAACAACAGCAAGAACATGTTTTTTAACAAAAGAATATTTCTCCTCATAATCCTTAAGGCCTTGACTTAAAAAGGCCAAAGATTGCTCCAAACCATGTTCATTTTCTTGAGCCAACATAGTTGAGATGTTGTCAATACTGTCATAAGCATACAAAATAAATTCTTATAAGAAATCTGGGTTTAGCAAAGTAGGAGCAGTTGCAAGTGCCTCTTTTATAAGCTCAAAAATCATCCTCCCATCGTTAGACCGGCTGAAAGGAATATCCTTTTTCAACATAGAAGTTAGAGGTTTTAATAATTCTTCAATATCTGGAATAAACCTCCTAACAAAATTAATCCTACCCAAGAAGCTTTGCAAGCCCTTCTTGTGTGTTGGTAGAGGTAAGGAAAGAATAGCACTTACCCTCTCTGAATCAATAGTAATACCCTCTTTTGACACCACATACCCCAAAAGCTTACCCTCATGAACAAAAAACACACATTTCTTTGGGTTAAGAGATATACCATACTCTCTGCACCTCTCAAAAAATTTCTTTAGGTGAGCTAGGTGTTCAACTAAATTTCTGGAATAAACAAAGATATCATCCAAATAAACAAGTAAAAATTTATATATCAAACCATGAAATTCCAAATCCATAGCACGTTGAAAAGTGGCACCAGCATTTGACAAATCAAATGGCATCTTTTTATATGCCATAGTGCCCCATTTAGTTGTAAATGTTGTCTTAAATTGATCTTTCTCCTTCACTAAAACTTGGTTATAACCAAAAAAACCATCTAGCAAGGAGAATCTCTCAGAACCTGCAACAACTTGCAGAATTTTCTCCATAGAGGGCAATGTATATCTATCCTTCAAAGAGGCTCTATTGAGATCTCAAAAATCAACACAAAGTCTGATTTCACCATTCTTTTTCCTAAATGGGACAAGGCTTGACACCCAAGAGGCGTGTTTAATAGAAAAAATGATGTTTCTCTCAATGAGTTTATTAAGTTCTTTGATCATAAGGGGCTCAAGCTTTGGATTAAGAGGCCTCTATTTTTGCCTCACAGGTTTAGCATTTGGCTCAAGCTCTATGGTATACTAGGAAATACTAGGTTCAAATCCTTTTAAATCAGAATATTGACAAGCAAATATGTCACTAAACTCTTGGCATAGTAAAACAAATGCATGTCTTTCCTCTAAAGTACACACCTTGCCAAGCTTTAATAGATTATCCTTGAAAATCTCAACATTTTCATAATGTTTCTCCTTGATCTGCAAGCTGGATTTTTCTTTTCTCACTTGATCATCCTCATTGAAAATTGACTCCAATGTGACCAAACCCTTAGGTAGCTTGTTTGTTTTCAGTTGTATGACCTGATCATCATACTGTTGCTTAAGCTTCTCTTGGTTGCTATTTGAAAACTCTGCCTCTTCCCTCAAAAAGTTAATAATCTGTTGATCACTATCAAAAACTTTCCATTGATCATCATTGTTAGGAATGGAAGACCTAATGTTCACTTTTACATATTTATGTTCATTAATATTTATGATATCACTTGGAATATCATATTGTGCTCCTATTGCAGCAAGTCTATCAGCATGCTTATTAAGATTTCTAGGAATAGACAGCAAATTGAAAGCTTGGAAATCTTCAATAAGATCCCATACCCTATGTTTATAAGACTTTAAAAGGTAATTCTTAGTGATATGGAGACCTCTTACTTGGTTGACAACCAATTCACTATCACCATTAACCTACAAACAGTTGATTCCTCTCTTCTTTTCCCATTGTAGAACATGAATTAAGGCCTCATACTCAACTGTATTATTGGTGCAGCTAAAAGAAAACATGAAAGATGCATAATACTTATCATCAATAGGGGAAATAAACATGCAACCACCACCAACACCATTCTTACTTCTTGACCCATCAAAATAGAGCTTCCAAAGCTCATTTTGATGTTGATTATCTTGTTGTCCAGCATCCTTCATCAAATTTAGGACAGCAGAACCTTGTTCTTGAAACATATAGACTCCAAGGTTTACCTCATCCATATTTTTAAAAGGATCTTCCTCAATACTCTCAACTGCCAATTCATATAGAATAATCTCAGGAATGTCATCAATAGGGGTGTTTGGATCATGCGGAATGGGTTGGTCATCTTGCTCATGAATGGTCAAATTGGCATTAACAACACTAGGAACATAGGGTTATATGTGATCATTAGCTAAAGCTTCTGATTTAATAGTAACTTTAGTTCCATATGTTAGGTCTCGGAGACAACTGAGAGGGGGGGTGAATCAGTTGCCCAATAATTCAAACCAAAATTAACTTAACCAAAACTTAATGCTTAATGTTGGTAAACCAAAATTTACATCGGTAGATAGTTTTATCAATTAATTGTAGTACCGGTAAAGATTAATGCATGAAACAGAAAGCCAATAACATCTACAACACATAACACAAATATCTGTACGTGGAAACCTTGTAAGGGAAAAACCACGGTGGGAAGCCTTACCCAGAATCAAATGATACTAATGCAGATAGTATGTGTGTACAATATGGAGTTTTCACATGCAGAAAGGCCAGCTGCCTAGAGCTCACTGCTCAATCACAAAATGGTAGTGACACTGACTACAATTGGATGGTTAAATCCAATGATAATGTATTGCACAAAAGAGCATCTTCATATGCTGGATTTAGTACGGGTTAAGCTCTGATTATATTCTCAAAACCTTCCTTCAATCTTCAAATGATGTCTGCATGTGTAGCTCTACTTATTTTTGCATAAACCTTATTACAATCATTTTCCCTATCACTTATCAATCTCACAAATGAGATCTTACATATATACTGAAAGCCAAGACCAAATATATAGGTCAGCTTACAAAGAATATTCTAATAAAATTAATTATAGATAAATCAAGATGTGATGCATCATATTGGCTCAATGCATTTACAATAATAATAAATCATCTCCATAACATGTCCTGCTGATTTGGAATAGATATTGTTGTCGGTGCATAACATGGACCTATTTGCCGGTAACAGCAAATATGCAAACACGAATAGATCAATAACCAAATTGCCAAAACCAAGTGATCAAATAATGTCTTCGACATAACTAGGTAGTCTCCAACTCATTCCAAGTGTCAGTGAACAATATAACTTGCCGGTGAACCAAATATTGGTGACTATGCATAAGATAGTGTCTTGCCAGTGAACAAAACCAAAGATCTCCAAGTGCCGATAAGTGTTGACAAGTGTTGACAAGTGTTGACATCAATGAAAAAACCATATCAACATATCCAAAATACCAACACCATACCTAGTCCTAAAAAAGATATGTGACTAGTCAGATGACAAATAACCCCCTAATTTGGCTGTAAAGTCTCTTGCTAAGCAAATTGCAAAGTAGGGTGGTAGGTCTATCACATATACATCTTGCAGAATAGAAAAATTGGGGCAAGCATGGAGTGTTAGACTCAAATTTTTAATAACTCTTACATTATTTACAATAGTCCCATCTAATTGCACTACACCCTTATTCAATCTCTCATAAGTCAATCCTAACTGGTCAACCAACTGCTTGGGCATGACTAAGCTACTTGCACCTGAATCTATCATGCAGTTATACACTAGGTGTTGGCCAATGATTAAAGTGACATAACAGGGAGGTGGTTTGTTTACCTTGGACTGTTGAGACTGTTGTTCACTCTTCTGTTGAGGCTTATTGGTAAGAACAACCTTTGAATCTTGTTGATTATATGGTTGGGAAGTCAAGGAAAGGTTAGACAAAGCATCATGTAACAAATCTTTTTTCCTAGGTAGAGCTAGTGAATCCCACATTGACACGCTAACATGAGTTTTCTTCAACTAATCCAAAATATTAAAGTCAATCATACTAACCTTCTGTTGTCCCTTAGTAACAAGAATGTCCTTTTGCACTTGTGCTAGCTGAGGTTGGCTTTTTGGCTAATCTTTGGTCACGACAGGCTATGATCTCTAAAGAAACTATGTATTTTGAGCGGAGAAAGGCCCTATCTGAGCTTGGGTACTTGAGAAAGGTTGATCATTATTCTTATCAATCTGCTACCCCATGTCGATATTCCTTTTCTTGGATCTTGTGTTGGTTACCACAGGGATATATGACTAATTTTGAGGTTGATTAACCTCATAGAACTCCTCACCTTGCCAATTCATCAAAGTAACATCATGACTACCTTGTTCCATGGGTGCAGATTATTGTTCATTAACTTCCTGAGATTGATTTCTTGGAACAACAACACTATTTTGCACCATCAATGCCTAATTTAACATGCCATTGGAGCATGTAGATTGGTTATGTGGTTGGTTGCAAGGAAAACACCACTCATAGTCAGCTACCAAGTTGTTTTGGACTGGAACAATATCCCTTGAGGAACTAGGTGTATTAGGATTATATTGTTGAAAAGGCCTTTGGTTAAAATTCCTTCTTTGACCTTGAGAGTTTGGTTGGTACGAGGCCTAGTAGGGAGCTTGGAAAGGAATTTGGTAAGGTGGTTGAGTTTGGGCTTTCTTGATATTAACCAACTCATTACCAAAATTTTGTAAAGTATTTTGTAGGTTAGCATTTTGCTCCTTAATACTATTATCTCCTGCAAATGACTAGGGACAACATGCTCTTAAACTACAACTTGAGCATTATATGTTGGAAATGAAGGTACAACAGCTATAATAGGTGGAACTATGGGGATAATGAGTTGTATATTAGCAAAAATTGACATGGGAGGCCTAGGTGCTATCTTCCCTACTTGAAGAAGACTATTCTTAGTCCTAACAATAACGTCAAATGTTGTTGGTAAAGTATTTCCCCTCATAGATTGTATCATGAGTGCAATATCACTATTCAAAGCCTTTAGGTAAAACAAAAAAGCATAATCATTAGAAGGTTTTACCGATGCTGGAATCCGATTCCAAGTCCTTTGAAACTGGTAGTTGAAATCTATCATATGCTCATATGGAACTCTTTTGATGGTAGTGAGCTGCTCCACCAATGAAAGATGATCTAAATTGTCTTCAAAATGCCGATTTAAAAGTTGTCCCAACTCATCCCATGTAGCTATTGAGTTCACAGGCTAGCCCCTAAACCACTGAAGGGCTTTCCCTTTGAAAGAGGATGCCAAAAGCCTCAAAACAATATTTTCTGCAATAATATGATGCACTCCACACAAGGAAGCCACATCTCTAATATGTTCAATAGTTGTTGTTTTATCCTCTCCAGTGAAAAATGGCAAACTCCTAAGTGTTGCAGTTGGTATGTCATCATGCTAAACCAAGTTTAAAGGACTACGCTGATTAAAAGGCACAAATGGATGAAACCTAGGGGCTGATTAAGAGCCATATTTGGTGTATTCTAACTAGAAGAACTTGAAAATAGTGGATTGTTATAAGATGTAACAACAGGGTAAGAATTAGAATTAACAGGCAGCACACCAACTGTTGGATCTGGAACTTTGTTAACTACCCTAGCTCTCCTTTTTGGGTGTGATAGCTGGGTATGATTGACTGAGGCTACACTTTGCCTAGCCTAGTATTTTCTCATAAGCTAGGAAGGTTGGACTGCTAAAATACCAAAGATTTGAGTGGCCAGGTGTGAAAAATAATTTGTTGTTGCACACACCAAGACAGTATACGGTGGCCTTCTATGAACTATAAAGTCCAGCAGTCCCATTGGGCGTGCCAAAAATTGTTGTCACATGGATTTGCACCTGATGCAAGCTTTAAATTCCTGCAATCCAATGACACATTGGACTACTCTCAGGTTGTGGGTACCCTATTATGAGAGCAAACCTCCGGATTATAGGTCGGCTTCCTATTTGTTCACCTAAAAACTTAATTGAATTTCTTAGAAAAGGAAAGAAGGATATGCATAAAATGAAACTATAGATAAAAAGGTGATCCACCAATGACTGAAACTAACTTGCAAATGCTTACAAACCTCACAAAATACTCAGATAATGAAGCTTTGTAATCTCAAAACTCAAATATGCATGCTTGCAAAAATGATTCATATGAAAGGTTTAAACTTTTATATGTTTGCAAGAGGAAAACACTGATATTTTCAAAACTTCAAACATTAAAAATAACAACACATTCATTGACCTGCACTATAACATGTTGTATATGATCATAACACCAAGGCAATAAGATGAAAAGAAGGATTATATAAAAATCACAAAAATTCACTCTAAGAACTCACACACAATGCTTGAACAACACAAATCTGAGAAGGCAAATTGACTTCTTTATTGATCAATAGGAGGTATCTACATTACAAATCTTGAAAACTCATAAGAAAATGAGTTATAGGAGCATGAGTATCTTCTGCCACACAATCTCCAAACTCCAGAACTAAGAACTAAGTGACCAAAACAATCACTTATACAAAAGCTTGCAAAAAATTCAAAAATTGAATTTTTGGCTCCAAGATGGATCAGCTATCTAAGCCTTTCCTCAAAATCAGGGGCTTAACTGAGAGATAAACTCCTCCAAAACTACTGACTTCTCATCATTTCTTGTTGAGTTCACCTGGACTGAGTCACTCATCTGTAGATAGTTTACAACTCGCGCACCTTCTTATCGGGTTATCGGCGTAGCGTCAAAACACTCCCGTCGATATCCGATGGCGCGCTCCCAATAGTATACTGTTCCATCAGATTTTCAGTGTAGCTCCTAAACATGTTGTACCGATAGCTGATGGTGTACTCCAAACATTGACTTCTGATGATTAATGACAACTTTTCATGCTTCGCCACATGGCACATCCTGATTTGCCTTTGGATCCAACTGTGCGCTACCTTAACCACCATGTCATCAGTCGCTATGTCATGAGGATTAACCTTCAGGCACCTTTTCATTACGGTATAGTGATAGCCCTCAAATCTTCAAGAACCTATTCAATTTTTAACCACCTCTTTAACCTTGAAAATGAGCCCACTTTTGAGTCATTTGTCTGCAGACCCTTGCCACATGTTACAATTTGACTTGTCTGTGGCCACCACCTGGGCTCCACCTAAACATCTCAACACTTTAGACCGGACCCACTTCTTCCTGGGCTCGCCTTGGTTCTTCTTCTTTGCTCTACCACGTGGCACATCCTGATTCATTCTGAGCCTACCTGGATGACCACCTCAACTGCCACGTCGCTAGTCGCTATGTCACAGGGGATAACTATCGAGCATCTTCATCTCGTGGTATAGTGATGGTCGTTGGATCTTCTCTAACTTACGCGACCCTAGTCTCACCTGAGAACTCACATTTTCCGCATGTGCTTTGTCACCAAGTCGTGGAGATAACTAGCGAGCTTCTTTCTATAGCGGTTTAGCAACAGCCGTTGGATCTTTCTTGATCACCGTTGATCTATCTAGAACCTGCATGACCTTTAGCCTCTCTGAGTGGCTCTCTCTTATGCCATGGTGTCACCACATGTCAGCCTCTATTTTTCTACATGATCCACCTGGGCGCCACCTCAACTTCCACCTAGATGCCACCTCACCAGTCGATAAGTCATGGAGATTAACAAGCAAGCACTTTTGCATAGCGGTATAGTGATAGTTGTCAAATCCTTTGCAACCTGCATGCTTGTTAATTTTCCCTTTTACTACAAAATTTGGTCGCTTTGAGATACGTGTGCATGTAGGGGGCCCACCAATGCTGAGCTGCAACTTGCCAAAAGCCCTTAAGCTTTGACACTAAGGATATATGCAGCCTTGCATATAAATGCGATAAATTTCCTTTGCGCGGCCAATGTGGGATAAATGGTCTACGCCTAGGCCTTTCCATCAGGTCGTCAGGATAACATGTAAACACTCCTTCTGATAGCCGATGACAACATTTCATGATCCTCACTACTCATCGGATCATCGGGGTAAGTCTTGCCGATCAGGGTAGGTCTAGCCGATTAGGCAAAAATTCAAAAAACTGCAAAGAAACACCCATCTCCATTAGCATGCTGAGCTCAACCCTTGTGGGAGCCACATTTTAACCCACGTGTTGTAATTCAATGAACAAAAAGTTATTTTCCCTATGTCTGCACATGAAGCAAACAAGTTAGACAAAAACATGTATTCTTTTCATTTCTTGTTAATGATTTGACCTGATATTTGTTGATTTGCTTGGCACTTTTCATTAGGTTCAATGGTTCAAGTTCAATTCGACGAGATAGTTTAAAGAATTTTCAACTTTCAGCTCAACACAACGCCGAGAACAAGCAAAGATCTCTAACAAATAGAAAGGGAAATTCTGAATCTTGAACCTTGAACCGATTTGTAAATGGTTAAAAACCGACTTAACACATTCATAGTTGCTTGTTAAATAACATTACAAAGTCGTGACTCACGCAAGAGAACCAATTGAACCTTGAACCTTGAACCAAAAAGGTTCAAGTTCAATACGAATTACAATAATGCGCTTGCCTTACCATAAAAACAAAAGCCGCGAAGAGAATTCCTTAAAGCAAGGCCTCATTAGGTCACCAATTTTAGCATGTGCAAAAAATTTGGTAACACTAAGCAAGGACATGTTGATTGGTAAGCTTTTAGCCTTTGAATTAAGTGAGTTTGGTGATTCCCTTCCTAAGGTATAATCTACATTCAAAGCCACTATTGCCGAAAAGGATAAGTAGAGATATGATCTAGGAGAAAGTTCTTCAAGGTGGATATCCAAATATGAGAAGGAGAGGAAAGAAATTTAGGAAGAAGAGTGAGAGCTTGAGGAGCTTGAAGCACTGATTGCCAAGAGATTACCTAAAGGAGCCAGTAAGTATGAAGGAAAGTTTCCTCTTAAATGTTTTTCTTGCAATAAGATAGGTTATTTTGCCTCAAGGTGTTTGGAAAGAGTTCCTAGAAAAACTTTCAAGCTTAAATTTCAAAAGAGATGTTATTATGATGTTGATGAAAGTGGTTCAGATGGTGAATAAGATAAAGGAAATACAAGTGATAATGAATGGTTGTTTATTGCTATCAAGGAAGATGATCCAATTCCAATTGAATTTGCTAGCTGCATGAATGTGGAAAGAGATTTGGCTGCACGGGTTGAAGAGAAAGATCAATGAGTGATTGACAACAGATGCTCTCATCATATGATAGGTGATAAGAGTAAGTTTGTGAGATTGGAAAAGTATGAAGGTGCAGTTGTAAAGTTTGGATATAATAAAGCTGGCGTAATTCATGGAAGAGCTTCCATTTTGATGCAAAGATAGGGACTAATAGGAATTTGAGATTAAGAAAACTTTGGTTTGAACACAGAGTGTTTGCAACAACAATGGCAGGGCAATCTTTAGAAATTAGTTTATTTGACCCCTTAAATCATAAGATGAATTTTTCTGACAAGAAGGAAGTTTGTTCACAACATCATAACCTATCTACACACCAATTTTTGGGTCCCTAATTGACCAAATATGGCTACACCAAGACATTTTCTAACTGCAGATTTTGGAAACCATTTTTGAACAAGTTGCTCTTACAAAAGTGGGCATAACTTATTCATCTCTCAATGAAAATCAATCAACCTTAAAGAAAAAGAAAGTAGACTCAATATTATTTCTAACCATATGATATTTGTACCATATTCCTTCCATACAGAAAAGTGCAAAGCGTTGCAACACATAGGAAATTGAGTTTTACCAGTCTGAGACACAACTAGAACAGTCACAAATCTTAGCAAGAATCCTATGCAAACTATGATATCTTTTTGATACCCTTGTGTTTTAAGTACCCTAAGCCAGCTAGGGACACATGACACATACATGCAACCTTAGGTCAATGCCTTTTAATAACATTTTACAAAAATTATTTGTGTTGTCACAGTGACTGTGGAAACATTAGGATAGACATACATTTAGCTCTTGTACTTGCTTATCAAGCCACAAAAACATGTTTTGAAATGACATTGGGGCTCTAACATTGATATCCAATCTAGAAATGATGCATGCAACCAATCTAAACTTCATTTAGGTAAAATTTCTCATAGGTACACAACTGCACTTTTGACTGTGACAGTCTGATTTCTATGGACAATCATGAAACCAAGACTTCCCTCCTCACATAAAAGCTCACAAAGGTGATAAAACTTGAGGTTAGAGTCCCATAAGCATTCCAAAATCTTCTCAAATCTTTCCACTAATCCAAACAACCCACCATAAGCATTCCCAAAGCTTCTCCAAGCTTTCTACATTTTACAAACTCTCAGTTTGCCCTAAGGAGGGTTTCAAACCCTTTATACAAAAAAATGAAGACAATTGAAGCAAAACTCAATAAAATCACACAAGAATTGATCCAAAATGAATTATATTCAAGTTAAACTCATCCTCAATTATTTATCTATCATGATAATGAAGGATATTTACTCAAAAAAGTGAATCAAGTTGACTGAGACACATAAATTGGAGAGAAACAATGGAATTTTATTACCCAAACTCATCCAATCTTCCAAAAAGTCCATACAACTGAGGCCCATATGGCATATTTAATTAAAAATCCATCTAATGTAACTGATCCCAAGCCAATATTGCCTTTTCATCTTCTTTTTTACATGATTTTCCCTCTTTTTCGATTTTTTACAAAAAATGTTGCTTTTACAACTTTTTGCCAAATTGAGCAACTTTTACAAAACTTAACCCAAACTCTTAAAATTTGAACCAATAGTAAAAAATGGTCTAATATGACCTTATAATACCTTATAAATCTAAATCTAATTAAAATTTAATAAAAATCCACATTTGGCTATATGGAGCCAATAAGGACCTATCAAGGCCTATAGTGCCCTGTACCATACTCCCCTGGGAAAAGAACTCAAGTTCCCACTGAGTTGAGACCTTCAACTATGTGTCCATGTTTAATGATGTCTTCCTATGTAATCCAAGTATCATATTCCATTGGCTAAGTACTAGTAATAGACCTTTCTTCTTATCTTACTGAGCTCTTTCTTGTCCAAAATGCACTCTAACTCCACTAGTTGGTTGGGTGGTAGATCTCTGATCCAATCATCATCTGATAGTACTGGTGAACCTACATCTTCACCTATAATTACAACCTCTTTGAAAGGGTAAAGATCATAAACATTAAAAATAGGTGAGATAGCAACCCCAGGAGGGAGTTCTATCTCATAGGCATTAGCTCCAAACTTGTGGACCACTTTACATGGACCAATATTCTTCATCTATAGTTTAGTATAACTCCCTTTAGGAAGCCTCTCTTTCCTCAAGTTTTCCAAAACCAAATCCCCAACCTTAAAATGAACTTCTCTCCTTTTCATATCAGCATGTTGCTTATACTTCTCGATGGTCTTTTGGATATTTTGCTTAACTTGTTGATGTATTTCTTGCATAGATAAAACAAAGTGTTCTCCTTCAACACTTCTCCTCTCCATACTAGTGATATCTCTTAATTCAAACACTCCTCTAGGTTGTAAACCATAAACTACCTCAAAAGGAGTCTTACCAATGCTCCTATTGATGGAATCATTGTATGCAAACTCATCTTGGGGTAATATAAAATCCCACTGTGATGAATGTTATTTTGTCAAACATCTTAGGAGATTTCCAAGGCTCTTTTTCACCACCTCTATTTGCCCATCTATTTTTGGGTGATAGGCTGAGTTGAAACTCAAGTTAGTGCCAAGCTTCATCCACAAAGTTCTCCAAAAATGACCAACAAATTTACTCTCTCTATCTGAAACAATATTCAAAGGCAAACCATGAATTCTTACCACCTCCTTGAAGAACAAACCAACAATATTGGATGCATCATTAGTGCTCTTACATGGTATGAAGTGTGCCATTTTAGAAAACCTGTCTACAACCACATAGATAGAATCAAACCCTCTAGGTGTCCTAGGTAAACCAAGTATAAAATCCATACTTATGGAGTCCCATGGCCTACAGGGGGCTGTTAAAGGCTGATAAAGACCTGCATTTCTATTAGTTCCATTGGCCTTTTGACAAATAACACACCTTTCCACAAATTTTCTTACATCACTCTGCATCTTAGGCCAATAATAATACCTTCTCGGCTACTCCAAAGTCTTATCTAGACCAAAGTGACCTGCAAGACTTCCACTATGCTTCTCCTCAATTAGATTGTCTCTCATAGAACAGTTAGGCACACATAACTAAGCTCCTTTGAACAATAAACCATCTTTAATCGGAAAAATCAGAATTTTCATCATGATAAACTCCATTAAACTATTTGCAAGAAGCATAGATATCCTTAAAATCATCATCATTTTCATACATACTTTTGAAAGAATCAATACCTACACTTTCCAACTTGATCTCTTGGATCATCATGGCTCTCCTACTCAATGCATCTGCCACTTTATTGGACTACCCCTTCTTATGCTTGATGGTAAATGTAAAACTCTGTAGATACTCCACCCATTTCATGTGCCTATGAGTGAGCTTATCCTGGCTATTCAAAAACTGAAGTTCATGATTGTCAGTATAAAAAATGAACTCTCTAGGCAATAAATAGTGTCTTTATTTCTTTAAAGCTTGAACCATAGCATACATTTCTAAGTCATAGGATGAGTACTTCTTAGCATCATTTAACTTCTCGCTGAAGAAGGCAACTGGTCTATTTTCTTGACTAAGGACAACCCCTATAGCATGACCACTTGCATCACATTTAATAGTAAAAACCTTATTAAAATTAGGTAAGGCAAGGATAGGCTTCTCTACAACCTTTCTTTTCAAAATCTGAAAGTTCTTTTCAGCTTCTGGAGTCCAAACAAACTTCTTTCTATTCTCACCTTTTATGGTATCCAAAATAGGAGTACACACATGACTAAAACCTCTAATAAACTTCCTATAAAAGCTTGCTAATCCATGAAAACTTCTCACCTCAAAAACTGATTTAGGAGTTGGCCAAGTCAAAATAGCTTACACCTTGCTGGGATCCATCTTCAAATAACCATTAGTCACCACAAATCCAAGATAAACCAACTTTGTTTTCATAAACTCACACTTTTTTAGATTTATCATTAGCTTTTCTTCATTCAATCTTTTCAAAACCAGATCCAAATGATGTAGGTGCTCTTCCTTACGAGAACTATAAATCAAAATGTCATCAAGATAAACTACTACAAATTTACCAATAAAAGACTTTAATACCTCATTCATCAGTCTCATAAAAGTACAAGGAACATTTGAGAGGCCAAAAGGCATTACCATCCATTCATAATGTCCTTCATTGGTTTTGAAAGCAATCTTCCAGTCATCTCCACTTCTGACGTTGATTTGGTGATATCCAATATTTAAGTCTATCTTGCTGAAGTAGGTGGCTCCACTCAAACAGTCCATGGGATCTTCAATCCTTGGTATTGGAAACCTATATCTAATTGTGATTTTGTTGATGGCCTTGGAATCTGTATACATTCTCCATCTACCATCTTTCTTGGGTGCTAGAACAACTGGTACTGCACAAGGGCTTAGGTTTTCTTTGATTTACCCCTTCTCAAGCAACTCCTTCACTTGTTTGTTGATCTCCTCATTTTGTTGTGGTGTCATTTTTTAGGATACCTTGTTAGGTAGATTAGCTCTAGGAATGAAGTCAATACAGTGACATTTCTCTTATAGGTGGAAGTAAACTTGGAAGTTCATCCACCACTATGTCTTCATACTTCTTTAAGATTTTTTGGACTTCTTGTGGTACCTCTTTCACCTTCTCTATTGTTGCTACAATCTTGGGTTTGATTAGGACAACAAACCCCATTTTCTCCTCCTTCATAGATTTCAAAAATTTGTTCTCTCCTACTAGCATCACATTGTTTCCAGTTTGTGGAATGTTTCCTTCATCCTTGAGTGGTGTGAGGGTAAAATTAACTCCATCTTTTTCAATCACATATGTGTTTTCCCTTCCATCATGTTTGGAATACCTATCATATTGCCATGGTCTACCAAGTAAAATATGACACATCCATAGAAATGATATCACAAAGTACTTTATCTTTGTATCCTCCAATGTGAACTCCACCCAACACTGTTCATTGACCAAAACTTGCTGCCCCTTATTCAACCATGTGACTTTGTAAGGTGTTGTATGAGTAATCCTTTTCAAATTGAGTTTCTCTACCATTTCCACAGAGACTAGATTGTTTATACTACCAAAATCATTCGCCACTTTGCAACACTTCCCTTGAATCTTACATGTGGTTTTGAAAAGTGATTTCCTCTAGGGGGTTCTTTTTCTACTGGTACCTTAATCAATGTTCTTCTCATCAGGAATGATTATCCAACCTCAGGAGCAACTTCTTTATTAGGTGAGGTTACACTCTCACTATCTTCAACCTGAGCAATCTAATTTCTCCTCTATGCACTGATGATGTTGTAGGTTTGTTTTTAGGACACTGCCAAGCTTGATGGCCAAAAAACTTATTACACTTGTAGCATTTTCCAATGAATGCATTTGATCCACCTCTTTGACCTCCAAATATGCTCCTAAAATTGGGTCTTCTTCCTTTAAAACCTCTTCTTGTTTCAAACTTGAATGATTCTTGTGACTCACTTGTTTCTCCTTGAGATCTTTGTGATTCACCTCTTCCTGAAAAAGTACCTCTTCTTCTAAAATTTGATCTACCCCTACCTCTACCTTATTTCTCTTGTCTCCTCTTCAACTTATCTTCAGCCTTTAGTGCTAATTGAAAGCACTCTTCCACTGTTTTTGGATTATTATGGCTAATATCATCCTAAATATTGAATCTCAATCCATTGATATATCTTGTTATCTTTTCAGTTTCATCCTCTTCATGGTTGACTCTTATAATTAGCTTGTAAAATTCTTCTATATAGGCATTTACATCCATCTCATTTTGTCTTAGATTCTAAATTTTCTTGTATAGTTGAATGGAATAGTCACCAGGTAAGAACATGGCTTTCAGTTTGGCAACCATTATGTCCCATGAAGTTACTATGGACTTTCCACTCTTTCTTCTTTCAAGTTGTGTATAATCCCACCATAGTGAAGCATGACCCTTCAACTTGGTCTTAGCTAGTTTCACCTTTTGTTCATCAAGTACCTCCTCATACTCAAAGTAGTTATCCATAGCTCCTATCCAATCTAGGAGTTCTTCACCATCTACACTTCCTCCTTATATGGGTAGGTCAAATTTCACCTTAAGACCATCCTCTTTAACAACCTTCAACATCTTGACCATCCTTTCTTCTTCAGGATCTAACTGCTCTGGGGTTTCTTCTTCCTCCCCTTCTTTTTCTTCTTTCTCTTGGTCACTAACATCCCCTATTACCATTCCTCTATTTTGACTTCTCTCAATTGTGGTTAGTCTAGCTTGAAGACTCTCTATCAATTCCTTCAATTCTCTTATCTCTTTGGCTTGTCTCTCTTCCAGCTCACTCATTTTCCTAGCAATTGTCTTTTTAGGAGGCATCCTAAAATGAATTTGGATAAACACTCAATAGCTCTTTAATGATCTGACCTATGATTTGATACCAATATGATGCAGAGATAAGGGCTACTAGGAATTTGAGATTAAGAAAAATTCGGTTTGAGCACAGTGTGTTTGCAACAACAATGGCAGGGAAGTCTTTAGAAATTAGTTTATTTGACCCCTCAAATCATAAGATGAATTTTTATGAAAAGAAGGAAGTTTTTTTACAACATCATAAACTATCCACACACCAATTTTTGGGTCCCTAATTGACCAAACATAACTAAACCAAGATATTTTCTAACTGCAGATTTTGGAAACCATTTTCCGAACAGGTTGCCCTTACAAAAGTGGGCATAACTTACTCATTTCTCAATTAAACTCAATAAAACTTGAATAAAAATAAAGTAGACTCAATATTATTTCCAACCATATGAAATTTTTACCATATTCCTTCCGTACATAAAATTACAAAGCGTTGCAACACATAGGAAACTGAGTTTTACTAGTCTGAGACACAACTGGGAGTCACAAATCTTAGCAAGAATCCTATGCAAAATATGATATCTTTTTGTTGCACTTGGGTTTTAAGGACCCTAATCCACCTAGGGACACATGACACATACATGCAACCTTAGGTCAATGCCTTTTATAATGTTTTACAAAAATTCTTTGTGCTATCACAATGACTGTGGAAACATTAGGACATTCATACATTTAGCTCTTGCACTTGTTTGTCAAGCCACAAAAACATGTTTTGCAATAACATTGGGACTCTAAAATTGATATCCAATCCACAAATGATGCATTCAACCAGTCTAAACTTGATTTAGGTGAAATTTCTCACGAGTACATGACTATACTTTTGACTGCGACAATCTGATTTCTATGGACAATCATGAAACCAAGACTTCCCTCCTCACATAAAATCTCACAAATGTGATAAAAATTGAGGTTATAGTCCCATAATAATTTCCAAAGCTTCTCCAAGATTTCCACTCATCCAACCAACCCACCATACTCTCATGCAACTTAGAAACTCTCTTCCTTAGACTGATACATGAAGATATTAGTCTAAAATATCTTCAAAACCATAGAAGCACTCCATTTCTCGCCCTGCACACTTAGAAAAAGAAAATACATATTAAAAAGTATATTACAATATTTGGGCATATTTGATTGGATGGAAATGGGTTTCTACATTTTACAAACTCTCATTCTACCCTATGGAGGGTTTCAAACCCTTTGTACAAAAAAAATGAAGATAACTGAAGCAAAACTCAATGAAATCACACAAGACTTGATCCAAAATGAACTATATTCAAGGAACATTCATCCTCAATTATTTATCTATCATGAGAATGAAGAATATTTACTCAAAAACATGAATCAAGCTAACTGAGACACATAAATTACAGAGAAACAATGGAATTCTATTACCAAAACTCATCTAATCTTCCAAAAAGTTCATCCAACTGAGACCCATATGGCATATCTAATCCAAAAATCATCTAATGTAACTGATCCCATGCCAAGATTGCATTTTCATCTCCCTTTTTACATGATTTTCCCTCTTTTTCAACTTTTTACAAAAAATGTTGCTTTTACAACTTTTTGCCAACTTGAGCAACTTTTACAAAACTTAACCCAAACTCTTAAAATTTGAACCAATGGTAAAAAATGGTCTAATATGAACTTATAAGACCTTATAAATCTAATTCTAATCAAAATTTTACAAAAATCCATATTTGGCTATATGGAGCCAATTAGGGCCTATAGTGCCCTGCACCACATTTCTCTTGATGGTAAGCACAATACTGATGATGTCTTGTATGGAGAAGGCCTAAAGAATAATATTTTGAGTGTTGGATAGATGTTTGAAAAGGGATATGATCTTCAATTCGAGAATGGAAAACGTAGAATCTTGGGTAGCTCCATAATTGAGATTGCATCAGGTACAAAGACTAAAGGTAATATGTTTCAATTGAATAGCGTCGGTAAAAGATGTTTGATTTCTCACGTAGATGAAATTTGGTTGTGGCATAGAAGGATGTGTAACGTGAAATTTGATAACATTATTAAGATAAGTTCTACTCAGGCTATGAGATATCTTCCTAAGTTGATGAAACCTGCTAACTCTATGTGCAAGGAATGTCAGTTAGGGAAACAAACCAAAATTTCTTTCAAGGGTAAGAAGCATTTTTCAAATGGATTATTTGATCTTGTGCATACTGATTTGTGTGGACCTTCTAGAGTTAGAAGATTTAAAGGAGACAAATATCTCATGTTGCTAATTGATGATTATTCAAGGTTGATGTGGATTACTTTCTTAAGAGAGAAGTCTGAAGCTTTGGAGAAGTTCAATATTTTCAAGGCTATCGTTGAGACTGAGATAAAGTGTCTGAAATTTGATAGAGGTGGTGAATTCACTTCCAATGAGTTTAATGCATTTAGTGAAGAACATGGAGTAAAGAGATAGTTGTCTACTTCGAGAAGCCCTCAGCAAAATGGAGTTGTGGAAAGGAAGAATAGAACCATTCAAGAAGCTTCTAGGATAATGATGTTGCAAGGAAATGTTCCACATGTTTATTGGAGAGAAGTTGTGAGTATTGTCGTTTACACTTTTAACCAGGTGCATATCAAAGGTGATATCAGTAGGACTCCTTATGAATTATGGTTTGGTCATGCTCCTACTATTAAAAATTTCAAAATTTTTGGAAGTAAATGTCATATTAAAAGGGATGAAGATTTAAGAAAGTTTGATGCTAAATGTGATGAAGGAATATTTTTTGGTTATTCTACTAAAATCAAGGCCTACCAATGTTATAACAAGAGACTGAGAAAGATAGTTGAGAGTGCAAATGTTAGGGTTGATGAAAGTAATGAGAGACAATACAGATCTTGCAGATATGATTCAAATGATCAGAGTGGCAATGCAAATAAAGGGAAGCAACCTCGGATCTAGAATCAAGTTCATATCATTCTGATGAATCTAGCGAATCAAGGAGAGGGAACTAGTGCAAGTGCATAAGAAAGAACAAATGACTTTGAAAATCAAGAAAATCCTAAGACTCCCAAGTATATTAGATTTAATCATTCTAAAAATCAGATTATAAGAGACAGAAAGAAAGGTGTTTAGACAAGAAGAAGAATTGCAGAAGATCAAGATGAGTATTACTTGATTTCTAATATTGAATCTAAGGATGTAAATGAAGCATGCAAAGATGAACATTGGGTAAAAGCAATGGAAGAAGAATTGAATCAGATTGAAAAGAACAATACATGGATTCTTGTTCCCAGACCTAAGAATAAAAATGTAATTGGAACTAAATGGATCTTCTAGAACAAATTGAATGAGCAAGGTGAAGTTGTTAGAAACAAAACAAAAGTTGTTTGCAAAGGATATTATCAAATGGAAGGAAATTATTTTGAAGAGACTTTTTCTCTGGTGGCAAGGATTGAAGCTATTAGATTATTTTTTGCCTATGCTACTTACAAGAATTTCAAAGGTTGTTAGATGGATGTCAAGTCAGCATTCCTAAATGGCGAATTGGAAGAAGAGGTGTACATTGAGCAACCAGATGGATTTCAGTTGAGTGATCAAGGAGATATGGTGTTTTAGTTGAAGAAAGCAATGCATGGATTGAAGCAAGTGCCAAGAGCATGGTATGTCAGATTGGATAAGTATCTATTGAAGCTAGGATTTAACAAAGGTATTGCTGATAGTAATGTGTACTTCAATATTGATCATGATAATATTCTGATTATTTCTGGAGGAAATGATAGTTTGTGCAAAGAGTTTTCTAATGAAATACAAAATGAATTTGAGATGTCTATGATTGGAGGGATGAAATTCTTTTTGGGATTGCAAATTACACAGTCAGAAAAAGGGATCTTTATATTTGAGTCCAAGTATGTGAAAGAGTTGTTAAAGAAGTTTGGTTTATAAGATACAAAGCCAATTGGGACTCCTATGGTGATCAGATGTAATTTGACTAAGGATGATGATTCGCTTAAAGCAATCAGACTAGATATAGATCTATGATTGGTGGATTACTTTATTTGACTCAGACTACACCGGATCTCATGAATGTTGTTTGTCTTGTTGCTAGATTTCAAGTTGATCCTAAGGAATCTCATGTTGTAGATGTTAAAAGAATTTTTGAATATTTGAAAGGAACTGTTGATTTTGGTTTAAGGTATTCTAAAGATGACAATTTTACTTTGAGTTCTTTTACTAATGTTGATTGGGTAGGAGATGTGGATGACAAAAAGAGTACTAGTGGAGGTGCATTTTTTTTGGGAAAAAGATTGGTTTCTTGGTTGAGCAAAAAGAAAAAAAAAATTCTCTATCTACTACAAAGGCAGAATATATTGATGTTGCTAACAATTGTACTCAAGTGGTATGGATGAAGCAAATGTTTAAATATATCATAGTGGTGTATGATGAGCCTATTGCTATCTACTGTGACAATTCAAGTGCAACATTTCTAATAATTCGGTGTTACATTCCAAGACTAAGCATATATCAATCAAGTTTCACTTTTTGAGAGATAAGGTAAATGAGAAGGAAGTCAGATTGGAGTATGTTCCTACAAAGGAACGTATTGCAGACATTTTTATCAAGCCTTTTCCTAAAGATACTTTTGAGTATCTCAGAGGGAAGCTAGGGGTGATTGCCCCTCTTGATCAAAAATAAGGTGCATTGGTATGTATTAGTTCGGTGCATTTCACAATCATATCTTGTGATCCGGATTGATGAGTGGAGGTTGCTACTTAGGGGGAGTAGTTCGTAAGTCTGTTTTGTGTTTTTTGGTTGCAAAAATGTGTCTTTGTCATTGATGTCAAAGGGGGAGAGATTCACGTGAAAAACTGTGTAGTGATCTAAGGGGAGAGTAATATGAGAGAGTTGTTGATTTATTTGCCATTTATTGTTTTTCACATCATATATTGCCATCAATGCCAAAGGGGGAGATTGTTGGAGATTGTTGTGAGTATGCTGCAAATATGTTCTTTAGAGATATCCAAGAGATATGTTTTCATTGATGTCAACATATTTCTCTGTATGTGACAATGATGCAGTGAAGTTTAGTGAGTTGGTTTTTTCAACATGTTGATGATCAATGTTTGCAGATTAAAGAGTTTGTAGAGGATTGTTTATAGATGATTTAGTGCAATTTTTGGGGGTTTGCATGAAGATTTGAGCGTGTTATGGGTATATGTGTTGTGATTAGTTTTTCAATTGTTCAATGGTGATAGAGTGTCAGTATTTTGATCTACATTTCTTTGCATTGTAATATATTGATTTATGGATTTGGATAAATATTTGGGACGTTGATGTGTGTCTTCAATTTAGATGGTTTGTGATTTGGAGCTCCGCAATTGATTTTTCTAGGTTGACAGTCATTGCAATCATTGTTCTTGAAGTTCGGTATGATGATGTGATTCTAGTAATTTGTGTTGATGTGGATGTTGCAGTTGTAATTCATGATGCTTGTGGATGTTTCTAGATCATGTGTCTTTTGTGTTGGTGGTCCACATGGATTGTTGTGCACATGATTGATAATTTTATCCGATGTGTAAGTGTTCTTCATAGTTTTGGCCAACCAGATACTTGTAGCATGTTGCAGATGTTTGGTGCATAATTTTTGGAGGTGTAGCATGTTCGAGGTGATGATTTGGGTCTATGTTATATCTTAGTCGATATTGTTTGGTCTGCATGTGATAACTTGTATCTGATCAACAACTATATCATTATATTTATTCTATTTGTGTTGAGCTGACCTTGTTGATCATTCCAAGGTTGATGTCATGTATAAATAAATGTAATATCTTTGTAATTGAGTGTGTGTGGATGAGAATCAAAATGTGTGTGAGTGAATAATGTATACATCTTTCGGAGGCAGAGAATAAGTATGAAGAAGAGGAAGTTGTGCTTAACTAGAACTATAACCAGGTAGTAGGAGATGTTGTTCTATCAGTTCATGTTCTTTTGGATGTGATCCTAATTTGTTTGTAAGATAATGGGTCTTCCCTAGGTTGTAGCCCTTTCTTGTTTTTTAGTAGTGATCTCTAGGCAGTGTGCTTGAATGCATGCGCATTCCCCATTGTAATATTTCCAATAATTCTAACAGACTATTATTGTGGGTAGGTTCCCACCATGGTTTTTCCCTTGACTAGGTTTTCCACGTCAAGAATCTTGGTGTTATGTGTGTTCATGTTATGTTCATGATTTATGCTTTCATGTTTGATAATCAGATATGAGAATAAGTTTAATTTGTGCAAGTTTTTGAGACAACTGATTCACCCCCCCCCCCCTCTCAGTTGTCTAACCGGAATCAAATCTATTCCATCAGGGAATAGTTTGAGCTTGTGTGCATCTATTGTATTTCCATAGCTTCTACACAACACATCAAACTCAAAGAGGAAGGTATCTAGATCTTTTGTTACAAGGCCATAAAAATGTGGAAGAGTTGTTTGGGGAATATTTTTTAAATTGCCATTATCTCTTTGAGGAACTATAGGGAATTTGAATGTCAGGTCAGGTGGAAGTGGAGGATTTCCACCACCACCACCATGATGCCCTACCATATTCCCTTGAGATACTACTAGTGTAGCAAAATGATTTTCTACCAATGGGTTAACTTATGGAGGAGGAAAAGGATTCTCAAAGAGGTTATTAGCTAATTTAGCAAAAAGGTCTGCAAAAGGATTTATTTCATGCTCAAAAGGATCGACATTCTGGTCTACGGCTAGATGTTACTCAACATGGTCTTCATTTGGAAGAAACCTCCAAAGAGCGTCTCTTCTCCTATGCATACATATATATTTTATTAATCATTGAACCTACACAATTGGAAATAGTTTGATGTTGATTAACCTACTCTTAAAGCTTAAAATAAAAAGAAAATACTTGATTATAACAAAATATAGCAAGAATCCTATATTCGTAGTAAACTCTTAGTTTGACACCATCCTCGACAATGACACCAAAAAAGTAGGACTTCAACAATGGTTAAATAATTGGGCATGACACCATAACTTAGGGATAAAACATCCTTTCTAAGTAGCCATTTGATTCACTATTGAAGCTCATTTATGTATCGGCACTGGGGCGTGTACTTGAAATGGATTAGCACTATATGTGCACTAGGAGCTACTTGGACTCTGTTAATCTAGGCTACCTTAATAAAATGTGCAGAAACAAGCATTGCAAAATAAATACAACTTAAAAATATTTTAAGCATATTCTAATGAATGAAACATATTGGGAAAATGTTACGCAATGAAGGAGTTTAAGTAAGTAGAAATGAACTACTTTAATCTACCTTGGCTGCAGGAATAGTCACATAATGGAATTTTTGTGGCTAAGGGAATAGTCAACAACTGGAACTGCCACCATGAACTGAATGAAATCTATCTAATAATTGAACTGATGGAATCCTCGCCAAGTGGGCCTCCTTAGATGAGTCTTCCCAAACTCCAACTAAACTAAGATACTCAAAATATTATGTTATCCACCAATTTATTCAAACAAATGACAGTATTTGTAGATAAATGTCCTTTATTTAGATATCAATATTTTTGACAGAATGAAAGATCACATATACCATTCTCCACCCTTCTTGAGAAGAAGGAATGATGGATTTATAGAAAATAGAACTGTAAATGATCCTAACTACTTGGCCACTCAACTTTGACTAACTAGGAGGATGACAATTTATTAAAAACATGAAACATGGAAATAGAAAGCTTGAGTTCTAATATGACTCTTGCTTATTACAACAAATCCAATGCAAGATTCTCCTTTATTTATTATAGTAGTGGACATCCAAACAATTGCATAATATGGAACAAGCAACTGTCTTCCAACAAAACTAGGAGTCTCCATGATTTGGGTTTATAGTTGAGGATTTGATCGCTTCAAAGTCCGCTACATAAATGCTTGATAGTGTTGAAGTTACTCCTCTTCTTAGACTTGGTCTACTTATTAATGGTTGCATCCACAAAGGTTAATACACAAGAATTCTTTTCTACCTATCATTACTCAAAATATCATTATTCATGCCATTCATGTAATCATTAATATATTCATATAGCATTCATTAATAGGTTTGAATATTATAAGATTAAAACAAGTTTAAGGTCAAAACAAACTTAAAACATAAGGCATAATGTCTTATAGAAATAGGGAAAGCAACCTTATCAGCATAAAAGATTAAACACAAAGGACTAAAAATGAGGCTCATCATGTCCCTTCTTATTTCTTCTCCATAGTGGCCCCCACTAGTAGTCCCTTTAGTGCATCAACCAATGACATGATTCTAAACTTCTTCAATGTTTGAACAACCCCAAAACTTGCATTGTCATGGCAAGTGGCAACCCAAGTAGATCAAGTGCAAGAAAAAGTCTTTTCTATCTTTCACTTTATATGGTGGTGCAAAAAGCCACCACATGGTGCACTGATCCTCCTTGTGGGGAAGAAAGAGACTTCCATTGAAGAAAATGTTAGTGGGAGCAATACATGGCCCGCTCTAAGGGAACTTTACTTATCCAAAATATAAGAGAATTGCCCAAAAAGAAAGTTGTTGTGGTCAAAATGGAACTCCTTGCTACAAGTGACTATGACATTGTTTCTATCAATGCCTTTGAATTATGCTTGAAAATGCTTGAGAACATTGAATTATGACAATTCTTCACATTGATCACTATGAAAGACTTTTGTGAACTCAAGTGAATGTGTTTGATGCAAAAATATAAAAAAATTATGATACTAGATAATAATCAATATTTGCCATTAAAGCTCATACATGTGGATAGGGTGTTCAAAACTATTTGTTTATCAAGTTTGAATGTAAGACATTGATCTTTAGATGGTGGGTGATAGATTGATGATGATCACAATATTTTACTTATTTGAATTTCTTTTGTTGTAATTGTACACATTAAAGAGATTGGGCCAATCAAACCATGTCATGTATGAGGTAATTTTACTAGTTATCATAACAACCCTACACTTCACATTCTTCCTTCAAACGATGGTGACTAGTTGGCACCTTATGGCATTGACAAGGACAAGTGTCACAAATATGCACCATCATAGTTTGAAGAGGCTTAAATTTTTAGAACTTGCGATGTGAAGTGAATGTATTATAGAGTACCATGTGGATCTTGTTGAACACACCAGATATTGAGAGGGGGGTTGAATTAGTGTCCCTTGAAACTTAATCTTTTCAACTCCAATAATTAATTAGATCTTTAACTTAGTTATCACCAATGAAAGATAAATCAATAAACATAAATTGACAAGAGAACACTAGATATACATGGAAAACACCACAGGGAAAAAAGCATGATGTGAAGAGCTATTTGAAGTTACTATCCAAATCTAGCCTCAGAAAATAAACGGATTCATAACTTTATTTTAGGGCTACAACTCCTTGATAATACACACTTAGAGAAGATGCAACAACTTCAAAATATAATGAATGATCGATGAGTTTCCAATACAACACTTTTGTACCATCAATTGTCTTTGGCTCTATTGGGACCTCAAAAATTTTGCCAAATTTTTAGGGCCCGAGTTCAAAATTTTGTCTTATATCACTCAAAAGATACCCTACAAAACAAGCCTAAGTAGCACTGAGAGGGGGGCGGAGGGGGGGGGGTGGGGTGAATCGGTGTTCTATCAGTAAAGTTAGTTTTCAACTTATTGCTTATTAACTAGTTAATAGTAAATAAAATTAAAGTGCATACACCAAATAACACATAAAGAGGCAACACCATAACACCAATATTTATACGTAGAAAACCTTATAAAGGGAAAAACCACGGTGGGGATGATACCCACAATATCTATATACTTGATCAAGGTATACAAATATTACATGAAGGGGATTGCACATGCAATCAGGCCAACCACCTAGAGCTCACTGCACAACACAAAGAAGGAAGTCTCACCAACTTACACAATACTACAAGATGATTACAAACAAAAACTCATAATATGCATCTAACCATGTTGGATAAGTTTTGGTTCATGCTTTGATTGGACCATTTTTTATAATTTTTTGAAGTCTTGGTTTCAAGGTCTAGAGGCCAGTTTTTTGTTTGCAGTTGTTGCACCCTTTCTAAGGAGCCCTCTTTGAGGCATTACATCTTTGCACATGATAAAGATTAAGCCTAACTAATAGTTTGCCATGATTCTTTGTAATTTTATGAGCCACCTCTATCAATTGGCATAGCCCCACGAATCCATTTGCTAAGTTTTCAAATTCCATTCCATTTGCAAAAAGTTTAGATTTGTAAATTGAACTGTGTGAATCTGCAGTTCATAGCCCCGCATTTGAATTTTTATCTTGCAACCTAATGACCTGCACATCAAAGTGGTTGTTTCCTATGATTGTCTATATAATTATCTATCATTTAGCAAGTTTATATCCCCCCAGCTCATAATTTGATATCTTTTCAAAGCCCATTCCGAATGAACTTTTTCAGGGTTTCAGATCAGCACATTCAGAATTTTCAGAGGTGGCAAGTTGGGAGGTTAAAATTTTGTACAAGTGATGGAATTGGGTCAAGCGTTCTTGCACATTTATTCAGGGTATCCAGATGTATCAACTCACCAAGTGGAAGCTCCTGAGACGAAGGTTCGATAATTTTTCAATTCAAGTTTTGGATGGGTTCAGGTTGATTTGATAAGTGCAGTTTCAGACAAGTCTAAGTAGGCAACTTCAGACATTGATATCCTTTTCCTCATCTATCATTTTGAGAATTCATTTGATTTCGTAAATTCTCTATATAACGTTTTACCAGTGTGCCAACTTGTAAGGCTTAACGAGGTGTTTTGACTAGTTTTTAAGGATGGTTCTGGGAGCTACTCAGGTGAATTTGGTCAAAATCAAAAGCATAAAAATGTCAAGTCAAAACATCAATTGCTCAAATTGTCAAATTCATAGCATATCCAGTCAGGTTCCATATCAACTTGCACAGGTCAGTGGTCCTGAAACCGAAAAAAAATAGTCGGGCCCACCAAGGACCCTACGAGTTATAATGACCAAGTAAATACTCATTTGAAGAGATGTACATTATTTAAATTGTTCTAATTTAAATAATATTTCATATAATGAGAAGGGGTAAAATTACTAATAAAAGCGTTTAAATCATTTAATGGATTTAAGTGTCACTGGTGTGAGAAGGAGGGTTGCATGAAGTTAGAGAATCATTTCCTCGGTTTGAGTTTTAAAATTGTGTGAAGAAACGAAAGGAAATTTCTTTCAACCATTCTAAGTGATTTTATGGAAATGAAATAAATGAAATTCAACTCATTTCAACAAGTGATTTAAAATTTGTGAAGACCATAGTGGGACCGCATAAAATATAAGGAGGAAGTGAAATTACCCCATATGAGGCCTCGTGAAAAATGCGGCAGGCAAATAAATTTTTAAACTTTAAATGTCTTCAAGATCTTTTCATCGGCAACGTTGGAGGAGGGGCCCGTGGGATAGCGGGAAAGAGAGAAATCCCCTCTCTTTCCCACCCCGCATGCACTTCACATGATGCATAAGTTTGAGCCCACGAAGAGACTGCATTGAGTTTGAAGAGCACAAAGTATAGCTGTAATCCTCTCTTAGATCTTTAGATGGAGAGTTGGAATTATTATGAGTAAGCACCTTTGGAATGGAGAAGTGTACAAAAGCAATGCATGGCGATAATGGTGTCGATACTTGTGTTGTAGTGACTGCTTTGCTGCGGATCCAGTTTTCCCTTGAGATTATGTGTTATGTCAAAAGCGATTCCTAGTAAATGGAGGCAGATTCATGCTTAACGTGCACAACGTAGCAGGGTTCTAAAGGAAGATTCAAGCCATAGCAGTAGGGCATTTTTGTGCGTATATTCTTATGCGTAGAAGGAATCCTGTGAGCAGCACGACCCGACTGATGATATAGAATCGAGCGACCACAGAGCAATGCGAAAACCTTGTAAGGAATAGTCAAGATAAAATGGCGCCTACACTATGCACTGGAAAGGAAAGGCCTCTTGGAGGCTTACAAGCGATAAATCAAGATGCTTTCTTATGATCAAGGGAATGTTACCATCCTGCCACATTGTTCTTGGTTGTGCTAAAGAAATACTATGTAATCATGTGTACTTGAGTTAGGGTGTTGATCCAAAACGCCAAACGTGGTGTGAGTAGATGAATTCCAATGGAGCTACAGACTGTTTTGGAGGGTAGATAGAACATTCTTTGCCTTGGTAGCTGTCTAATCTGATTTGGGATGTTATAATGCTAGGATAGTTCCAAGCCAGTATATGAGTGTGCGCTAAATGTACACAGTGTGAACAATGAATCATCACTTTATGGGTAGCGATATAAGAAGTGTTGCCTCAAATGTGTAGGGTGAGGTCCCACTGGAAATGTTTTTGAGCAGACAATGTTGCAAGGGTGAAAGAAATTATATTCTATGATCCTCTATCAATGCCCTCACTGCCTATGTTGAGGTTGCAACACTTAAATAAGTGTGTATCCAAAATGTGGAAACATGAGTATGGCATGGTTTCAACGCCTCACAGAAGTTATCTCATGAGATGCCATGATTATCGAATTTGCACAAAAGAATTTGTTGAAAAGACTTTTGAAATTTTAAGCAAATGAGAACTGGAAAGCAAGATACCTAATTTCATGATCTTCGAAGCATGCTTGTGCCCATAAGTGTCGTTGAGCAATGATAGATCGATGGCCTTCGAGGCATAAGATACAGAGGATCTTGTCAAATGTTATAGTCATTCTTGAATAGAATACTCTACACGGGGAACCACAAATTAAGTTTTGTGAATTATTTGGCAGATTGTTTCAAAGAAATATGGTTTCATGAGTGCAGTGACCGTACAGGGTAATAGAGGGATGTGTAAGCAAATGTCAGAAGTGTGGCTAAAGATACAAATGCTTGTCACAGTATAAAATCAATTTTGTAAAGATAATTGTATATATGCTTTCTACTCAGTGAAAAAAATTGGTGAGGTATTTTTATTGGCAGATTATTATTGAATGAAAATATTTTCTGATAAGCAAATCCATGTAAATGATGTGCATCAACAGAATCAAGGGTGAGGTAAATCAGAAGCAAATCTAATGTGTCCATCAAGTGAAAATATTTTAACTAGAGATGGTCAACATGGCATGATGCTGCAGTGAAATATATTTACAGTCATGGGTAAAAATATTTTTGGGCACAGGGAGGTATATAGGTGGAAACTATTGAATATTTTGGGTATTACGTGCAAGTTTTGGATTATAAAAAAGGTATAAGCTGCACTAAATATCAAGTGACATTTCAGTAGAAAATGGGAACTACTTGGGTTTTCATTTTATCATCAGTGGAAGGTTATTTTTGACAGCAATGTAATGAATAATCTCCATTATACTTTCACTCATGTAAAGTGGAATTTTTATCTACAAGCAAATTGAATGAAGATGTATTGTGCTGAGATAGGACAAAAAGTGATTTGTTCTCTCTAAAAGGCAAAATCCAAAAAATGACATTCATAGTCACCAAGGGGAAAATTTCCATTTTTTAGCCGAAGAGAAAATTAGTGCTGAGAGCTAGATTAACAAAAGGGATATTGTTTCTGTGGTGAAAAAAGGATGGCGTGCGTGCGGGGGCTCATGGGAAGCCGAGCTAGGGTTTCGATGCCCTAGCTCATAGGAGGTAGAGTTGCAAGTGTGTCATCGGGGGGAGGGAAGTGCAAGTGTGGCGGGGGAGATAAGTGGCAGACGGCGCTGGGCAGGGTTCGGCTGAGGGAGTGGAGGGTGAAACGGTGGGCTTCGGGTGAGGCTTTGGTTGCGAGTGGTTGGGCTTCTGGTTTGATGCGGGCCAAGGGCTTTCAGGGGATAGGGGTTTCGGTCAGCTCCTTCTCTCGGTGGTGCTTGGGAGGGGTGGGGTTGTGGGTGTCGTGTCTTCCCGAGTGGCCCTTTGGGGTGTGGGTCCTTTATATTCTTGTATATTTTTTTTGAGCTCCGATGACGTGTATTGGTGGTGAGGCCTCGCAGGTACCTCCTGCCATGGATTTTCGTGCTGCGGTGGGCTCAAAACCCCCACTCCAGAGTATGAAGACTTTTAACAATAACCTTTTCTCATTTGAATCGGGATCGGGGAGTGCTGGTAGCTCTCTCATTATGAAGATTAATGGTTGCTTGGAGAGATGCAGTGAGAGGCCGAAGCTGGTTATTCCTCCTGAGTTGATAGCTGAAGACGTTGAGTACTTTTCAAAACACTCGCTATATTACAAGTTTTTGGGAATGAGGGTCTCTTTGCAGTTTTTGGAAAACTGGGCGCAGAGGACTTGGGCACCGAAAGGGGAAATGGAGATTATGCTGTTGGAAAATAACTATTTCATAGTTACTTTCAACTGCATGGAGGATCACAATAGGGTCTTTGAAGGAGGCCCGTATTTTTACAACCAAGTGGGGTTGTTCATCATACCTTGGCATGCGGGGTTTAACCCTTTGGAGGAGCTCCCAAATAGGGTTCCAGTGTGGGTTCATTTACCACGTTTTCTAGTGGAATGCTGCCAGGAGGATGTGCTACAGTTGTTGGCTGCACTGCTTGGGAAGCCAATGGGATCTTCAACGCAAACCTTAGGGAGAAAGGTAATGATCTTTGCACGTATCTGTGTTGAAATTGATCTTAGTAAACCTTTGCCAAATGCTATAGATATGTGTGCAGGCTCTTACTCATGGGTTCAGCAGCTAGATTATGAGACTCTACCTTTTTGTTGTCGTCTGTGTCATGAGTATGGTCATTTATAGCGTAAGTGCCCTAGATATAAACCAATGGTGCGCCAACCTCAACAGCCGGCCCAAAGTCAAGATAAGGCTAATAAAGGAAAAGCTTCTATGTCGGTCGAGGTAGTGGGTGCTAATGGTTTTGTCTCAGTTAAGAAAAGGGACAGGAATTGAGGACAAAAGAGGTCCTTACATGAGAGATAGAAGGAGGATACCTTTAATAGATTTGAGGCCTTGGATGACCTTAGCCAACAGGAAGTGAATTTGGGGTTAACTCGTTTGGACCAAGGTGCTTCAGGGGGGGTCTGGAAAGAGTTATTGAGGATTTTACCTAGGCCCTGCAAGTGATTGGAAGCCAGCAAATGAAGATGGATTAGACAGTAGGGGTCCAGTTGGGACTCACTCCTGGTTCAGAGGTGAATTTGGTTGGGGGGGAGGGTTCTCCGATAGCCCTGAAATTGGAACCGGTTGGGGCTAAAAGTAATAAGTCTTCTGTTCACCTGGGTCTACATCAGAAAGATATTAAGAAAAGTGCTACGAAGAAGAACTCAAAGGTTAGCAGAAAGAAGGATTTGGATAAAATCAAATTGATGGGAGAGAATTTGGTTGAGTCGGGGTCAGTAAAGATGTGGCATTCTCACTTTTCCAATCCTCCTAAATGATTGTGCTCTCATGGAATGTAAGGGGCCTGAATAGCGGCCCTAGACAAAAAGTTATTCGGGAATTGATTAGGAATCATTCACCTGATGTCCTGTTCTTACAAGAAACTAAACTCTCGGTGGAGAGTATGATGGGTCTGGTGCCAAAGCTCTGGGGGTGAGGCAAGTGTCAGTGTATTGGGGTAGCTAGTTCCTCTAGAGGGGTGGCCTATCTTTGGAACCCTTCAAGGATTCACCCCGTCTGGTGGGTAGCTTCCAGATCTTCATTATCCGGGGTTGCCTCTAGTATTGAGACTGAAGATCTTATCTTGTTTACTAATATCTATGCCCCCATCGATCTTCAGGGCAAGCAGAAATATTTCTTGTATGCGAAGGCTGGTCCCTTTCCATCCTTGGATTATGGCGAGGGATTTCAATGCTATCCTTGAGTTGAGTGAGAAGAAGGGGGGTGTCATGTGGTTGGAACCTTCTTCTTTCCTTTTTCGGGATAGTATATCTTCACTGCATCTTGTTGACATTAAGTCTTGTAATGGTTTGTTCACTTGGAATAGTAGGAGAGTGGGGGAGTATTGGATTGCAGAGAGGCTAGATTGATTTTTGGTTTCCAGCTTTTGGGTTGGTAGGGGATGGTCCACAAGTTTTGAGATTCTTGACTGGAGAGGGTTAGACCACTGGCCTATCAAGATGGTTTCTTCTTTTGCCCGGATTGCTCACACTCCTTCCTTCAAATTCCAACTTATGTGGCTTCGGGATCCTGTTTTGTAGGCTCTTGTTGAGTAGTGGTGGAGGAAGGGGAGGCTGGCCTTTAGCACTGCTATGTACACTTTTGCCAAGAAGCTACAGTTTGTTAAGTTTAAGCTTAAACAATGGAATCGACAGGGTTTCGGGAACATTTTTCACGCTAAGAAAGTTGCCCAAACAGTGTTAAATGGCATCACCAGTGAAATCAGAGAGCATGGTTTGTCTGAAGCCTTGCTTAGAGAGGAGGATAGGGTTGTCAAGGCTTTAGAGGAATGGGAGCTCAGGGAAGAAATTTACTGGAAACAAAGAGCCCATATTGATTGGCTTCAAGCGGGCTATAAGAACACTGCTTTCTTTTTCAACTCTGTGAAAGCAAGACGTCATGGAAATTCCATTCTTGCTTTAGTCAATGATAGAGGTGAGGTGTTATTATCCTTGCAGGAGATATCTAGGGAAGCTTTACAGTATTTTTTATCCCTCTTTAGTGAGGATTCTCAAGGGGAATTGGTGGAGGAGAACCAAGTTCTCGCTTGCATTCCTCCTCTTGTTACTGGGGAGATGAATGAGCAACTTATCGGCCCTATTCTGTCGGAAGAACTCGAGAGGATTGTTTTTCACATGAGGAAAGGAAAAGCCCTTAGACCGGATGGGTTCCCAGTTGAATTCTTTCAAGAGTTATGGGATATCATCAAACTAGACTTACTGGAAGTAGTCCAACAGTCTCAGAGGAATAAATAGATGCTTTGGGCCTTGAATGCGACTTTCATTGCGCTAATCCCTAAGTGTGATGGGATAGATAGGTTAGGCCAATTTTACCCTATATCTCTCCACAATGTGATTTATAAGATCATCTAAGCTAATAACAGAGAGGTTGAAGAAGTGTCTAGGGGATGTTATCTCTGAGGAATAGAGCGGGTTTGTGGAAGGGCGTCAAATTCTAGATGGGGTGGTCATTGCTACAGAGACCATTCATTCTATGGAAACCTCCAAGGAAAAATATATGTTTATCAAGTTGGACATGGCTAAGGCTTACGATAGAGTTCGTTGGTCCTTCCTCCAGAAGATCCTTAGGGCTTTTAGCTTTGTTGAGGAATGGATCCAATGGGTTATGAGTGGTTTTACGTCCACCTCTTTCTTAGTTATAATCAATGGTGATTATACTAAGGTGTTTGATGCATCTAGGGGCCTCCATCAGGTGGACCCCCTCTCCCCTTAATTATTCATTCTCCTGGTCGAGGGCCTGGGGAGGCTAATCAAGCATAATGTGGGTCTGGGTAGTATTCAGGGTTGGAGCTTAGGTAATGACTTGCAGTCGCAGTCTCATTTGCAGTTTGTTGATGACACGGCCTTGATGGGACTTGCTCGGATAAGAGAAGCTACTAATCTAAGTAAGGTTTTGGATGTTTATCTGGTGGCCTCGGGCCAGTTGATCAATGAAGATAAATCTTCTATCATTTTCTTCAACACCCCTGGAACTATTCAAAGGAGGATTTCTCTTATCTTGAGATTCCAAGTTGGCTCTTTGCCCTTGACTTATTTGGGTATTCCAATTTCTCATGGTAACCCTCCTCGGGAGTCATGGCAGGGTATCTTGGATAAATTTCGCTCGAAGGTTGATCATTAGACTCACATATGGTTATAATTTGCTAGGAGGGCTCAACTAATTCAATTGGTGGTTCAGGCTCTTCTGATTTATTTATGTATGCTTCAAGTGGCTCCTAAGTGGTTCTTGAAGGGTTTGGACTCTTTGGCAAGGCAATTCTTATGGGCAGGCAATCTATCCTCTTCCAAATGGAGTCTTGTCAATTGGGACTTGGTGTGTAGCCCGAAGTAGTTGGGGGGGCTTGGTTTAAGGCAAGCTATTTTTGGGGGGGAGGCTCTGGCAGCTAAATTGTACTGGAGGTAGTGTGTCGAGCAGGATCATGGCTGGGCTAAGATTTTGGCCTACAAATATATGCAGAGGATCCCAGCTCAAGAGGTTCCAAGATATCCACTTGAGGGAAAAGGCTCAATGATTTGGTATACTCTCAAGAAGAGTGTCTCTCTCATTAAGGAAGTACTCTTTTGGATCTGCAGAAGGGAGGAAGAGGTCCTTTTCTGGAACGACTCTTGGGATGGGTACCCCCCCATCCTTGATCAATTTTTTAATCTTGGGAACCTTAGCCAGAGCTTTTTGGAGGCAGGGTGGTCAAGGGTGAGTGACTTCAAGGCTATTTATAGGTGTGGACAACTGGATTTGGAGTGGTGGAAGGCTCCTAATGAGTGGCTGGTTATTGGGATGGATGGAGTGTGTTGAGTTGCATGGCATTCTGGAGAGTAGACACTGTAGTGCCCTCAAGGGTAGGGATGGACTTTCCTGGTCTCTGAATCCTAAGGGCGTCTTTATTGTAGCTAGTGGATACCGGGAACTGTTGAATCAAAGATTGGAGGGAAGAGAGGTGCACTGGTGGAAACAGGTTTGGAATAACTCTTCATGGCCAAAGTGCAACTGCTTCGCTTAGACTCTGGCCTTGAATAGATGCCTAGCTTGGGATAATATTTGCAAGCGAGATTCTTGGGGCCTTCTATTTGTGCTTTGTGTGGTAATGGGGAGGAATATTCCTCGCATCTATTCTTCAGATGCCCCTTCTCTATGCTTATTTGGCATTACTGGTGGGGGGTGTGGAAGTGTCCTTGTGTTCATGCAGATTCTCTGGTGGAGTTTTGGAGTCGTTTGGGCAAACCTCCTATCTTGTCCCCCTTCCTCCAGACAGTCTAGTATATTGGGCCCATTTTCATACTCTGGCAGATCTGGCTTGAGAGGAACAAAAGGATCATTCCTGAGGCCAGACTATTAGTGCAGCAAGTGTGGAATAGAATCATGGTTATGATTCGGGACACAGTGGAAGCTAAATGTGAGGTGAATTTTCCTTTGGATAGAGATGAGGTGGATATTGCGAGTAGGTTTGGCTGGCAGGAGTTGTCTCCCACCTCTGCTTGTGTCAGAAGAGGTAGATGTGCTATGAAGAAGGTCCAAAGGGTGGGAAGGTGGAGCCCCCCTCAGGATGAGTTTATCAAGATTAACACTGATGGCTCCTCCAGGGGTAACCCAGGCCCTTTAGGGGTTGGTGGTGTTGGTAGGAATTGTATGGGGGAGGTGGTTTTCTTCTTTTTGATGCATAAAGGGAGGCAATCTAATTATTTTATGGAGGGACTTTCTATTCTCTATGCCCTAGAGCGGGCTTGGGAGTTGGGTAGAAGGAAGGTTATCTATGAATTGGATTCACAAATTATTGTTAATATGTTGACAGAGAAGAAGGTGAGTGGGATTCATTGGCAGCTGGCAAGGATTGTTCATCAGATTCTTCAAATTAGTTCTTTAATGGAGCAGGTGTCTTTCATCCATATTCCTCGTGAATGGAATAGTGCAACCGATTGTTTGGCTAAGTGGGCTTCGGAACATGACAGTGATTGGAAAATTGAAGGTTGGGAGCATCTCTCCCCGGATTACTGTTAGGTCTTGCAGAAGATTTTTGCTGAGGACATAGATAGTTATGATGTTGGTTGATCTTGGACTGGGCTTGTGGCTCTTTTTTGGGGCCTCGGGGCTTTGGTCCTCCTTGTAATTTTTGTGTCTATTTTTCAATAAATTTTTTACCCCTTTTATTCAAAAAAAACAAAAGGGGGAAAGTTTTTAGTCAGAATTAGAGGACAAAATGTTGAATATGACAAATCCATTGTTATCACAAATGGACGAGCAAACAATTCAGGTTTTTTTTATGCATCACAATTCAAGTTTTTTTTATGCTAGCATGGAAAATCAAGAATGTGTGAGTTTAGGGATTTTCTCCATATTTTCCAAGTTTCACTAGCTAATTTGAAGTACAAATTGAAGGCAAAGATGGAGGAGAAAAGTGCAGATTTTTGACGATGTGAAACTCAAAAATTTTAAATGAAAGCCATGTGTCATTTTCACATCTTTTTAAGGGCTTCTCTAGGGTTTCTCATCCTTCTGTTTATTCTTTTCGCTTCTTTAATCTAAGAGGTTCCATATTTTTCTAGATTTTGGCTCCAAGTGAGCATGGTAGTGTGCAGGGTAGCTTAGGATTCAGTTTCTTTAGCATTTTTAGTTTCTAAGTGATGTACTTATTTTTTTTTATGACAGTAAACCAAATAATATGGAGTATCAATGTTGTAATATGTTGTAATATGTTGTAATTTCTCCTGGGTATATTTGGTTTTCTTTTAAATCAAAAGAACCAAGGGTTTGTATGGTTTTTATCACACATTTGGTGTGATAGGTATTTGATTTGGAGGCTCATACTCATATTCATTTGAAGCCTTGTCATTGTAATGTAGTGACATTTTAAGGGTTACTAGTTTTGTGATATAGATTGTTACCATGAATGTATGCTTCATTTTATGAATCTGTAAGTTGATAAAGGGTTGTCCTAAAGTTGACTTCTATGTGAACTCAAAATGGGAACCACATATTTGAATCTGAAAATATCTTTTCTTTTATGTTGTAGGAGTTAGTTTTAGGAGTAGTTAGTGTAGAAAACCAATCCCAAGTGCTAAGTGAAGGTTTAAAAGTCAGGATTGTTATAGACAAATATAATGTTTATACACTTTCCTTGGCACATTCACATTGGGATATCTACTGTAAATTGTGATGCCATGAGTGTTGGAAGCTGAAAATTATTCAAGCATTACTTAGGTGCACCCGCCTTAGTCTCACAGAGCCAAAAGTGCAAGAGATTACAATCTTGTGACTGAATCTCGTTCATTGGCCAAATCTTGATCTGAGTCTGTGATGAGTTAATGACTATTCCTCTAGGACTTCGAAGTTGTTGATTTGGGAACCAACATGCTCACTACCTCCAGCAAACTTCTAGAGTTATTCAAATGTAGATACCTTCAACTCACTACTTTCAATATGCTTAAGGCATTTATGTGTACACTTGACAATTGTCGTAATCACCACACACTTATAATCCACACATTGCAATTGATTTGATCTTTCATTTATATCCTCTACAATCAACGACAACTTTCACCATGTCAACCAAGTATGATAAAGCATGCATTATCCAAGAGGTCGACCCAAACAATAATGATGGAGAAAGGAAAACAATTGTGGTTGAATCCAAGGATAAATATGACATAATTCAATCTTAGAACATATCTACAATCTTGTAAAAACATCACAATAGTAGAGCACATACTCCAAGTTTGTTGGGATGAAATGTACATCCCCCAAGAAGGTCAGCCCCAAACACTTCAACAGTGGAAAGGAAGTAAATTCAAACTGAGGAAAGAGATAGACTGAATCCAAAACACCTTATAACAACTCTCCATGGCGGAACAAAGCACAATTCATAAGTGCAAGTATCCTAGGTTAACCAAAAAACCACTTACCCTTTCAACACATCTAATCCAGTCACCAAATGGTTTCAAAATGATCATGGCTACCAATGTAGAGAACATAAAAACATCATATATCTTTTAACATAACTTATGTACCATTATTTTATACTGTCATAAAATTTAACTAGTGCAAACAAGCAAATACAATACACTTTATTCCTAGTTAATCAAAAAATACATCCTTGAGATAGAACATTGATAATTATACTTACCGTACACTTCAACACTTGAAATATGAGTTGAGACATTGTAAAGACAACATGAGAATGTTTGCCCAACCACAAGAGCAAATTCATAAGCGCAGAGAAATGTGGACCATTTCCGAAATAGGTTTTGCCTTCAACCAAATTTTCTACATACTGCAATTGCTAGAACCATCTGCAAAAACTCTAGTGTCCTAAAAAAGAGAAAGATACATTATTCCCAACACATACAAGCTAATTACCAAACCACAAGTCCATATCTTCAACTAAGGAGAAATGTGGAGCATTCTCATAGACAGTTAGCAAAACAATTTTATACATTCTTCTTCTTTCAACAATATGCAGAGATCAAAATATCTTTGTAATATCAATTCCTTACTAAGCGAGGTATAAAAATAGTTTATAAAATACACAAGATCATCACCATCATGTCCAACTTATCCTCATGCTTCTAATCTTAATATTAATATGTCATCATGATTCTCACTCTTGCTGACAATAAGTATACACAATGCCTCAATAAAAGAATGATATCTAGCCATGAACTTTAGTATCATCGTTACGCATCATCAATATACAAGTGCAAGCATAAAATACATCGCACCATATTGAGGGTTGACATCAATGGCAACACAATATACCAACACCATATCTGCAATGATCTATCCCTTTGTCATTGATGGCAACACATATTCCATTCTCTCTCCTTTTAATATCAAGGGAAAAGGGAAAAGGATTCCCTTTTTGAAATTGCATCATCATACATGCCCCACTATCATTAGTCACCATCTACCAACTCCCCTTGAGTAGTAGCAACCATCAATCCGAAGATAATAATAAGTCATGAAATGTTCCCCCTAGATAGATGCACCATCTATGCATCTAGTTAGAAAGAGGGGTAACAACCCCTAACTTCTGCATGAGATATTCAAGTGTATCCTTTGAAAATGCTTTTATAAAGATGTTAGCTCCTTGGTCCTCTATAGGTACATACTCCAATTTCACTTCTGGATCTACAACCTTCTCCCTCAAAAAGTGATACTAGATAGATATGTGCTTGGTTCCTAAATGCATCACCAAATTCTTTGAAATGTTACTAGCATTGGTATTATCACATAATATAGGAATGGGCTCATCATATATTACCTTGACATGCTTCAAGGTTTTCTTCATTAACAACACTTGAGTGCAACAAGATATCGCAACAATATATTCTACTTTTGTTGTAGATAATAATGTTGAATCTGACTTCTTGCTATGCCATGAGACCAACCAGATTCCCAAAAAGAAATCTTTTTCACTTTCACTTCTTCTATCATCAACATATCCTGCTCAATCAACATTAGTGTATGCACTTCGGGAAAAGTCATTGTCCTTTTCATACCACAATCCATGGTCTGGAATTCCCTTCAACTATTTTAAGATCCTCTTCATTTCCTTCACATGATTTTCTCTTGGTTCATCTTGAAATATTTCAACCAAACACATCACATGCACAATGTCTAGTCTAGATGCAATTAAGTATAAAAATCCTCTTATCATGGATCTATACAAAGTTTGATATTCCAAAGATGACTCTCATTCTTGCTCAATTTGCAACTAGTTTTTATGGGAGTACTTATTGGTTTGTTATCTTCTATATCAAATTTCTTGAACATCTCCTTAAGATACTTATCTTTAGAGATCAAGATACCATCATTTAAGTGAGCAATTTAAAATCCAAGAAAGAAAGATCATTCACATAACATGGACATCTCAAATTCCATCTACATTTCCTCATCAAACTTTTTACTCATTCCATCATCTCCACCAGAAATAAATTCTTTCTTCATAAATTTTAATATAAATATTTCTATTTGCAGTATCTTTCTTTAAGCCTTGTTGAAGGAGATACTTGTCCAATCTAGCATCCCAAGCCCTAAAAGCTTGTTTGAGACGATACAAATATTTCTTGAGTTTGCAAACCATGTTTGGATCTTCTGATAATTGAAACCCATCAAGTTTCTCTATGTAGAGTTATTCTAGATCTCCATTTAGGTATATTTGTCATCTATCTTATAAATTTTGAAGTTCTTGTGAGTAGAAAGGGAAAGAAGCATTTTGATTGCCTCGATCCTAGCCACTAGAGGAAAAATCTCCTCAAAATCAATTTCTTCTAATTATGAATAGCCTTTGCAAACCAACCTTGCTTTATTTCTTATCACCTCTCCATCTTCATTCAATCTGTTTTGGAATGCCCATTTTGTTTCTATCACATTTTTATCAATAGGAATAGGGACCATCTCCCATGTTTGATTGTTTTCAATCCGGTTCAGTTGTTCTTCCATAGCTTGTATTCATCCTTCATCTTTGTTGGTATCAACAAAGGTCTTGGACTCTATCTTTGATAATTTAGACATAGATTCACTTTCTCACTTGCTTTTGCAAGTCTTCTCCTAGTCTGCACTTGGGAATTCTTATCTCCAATAATCTAATCTTCTGAATGATTCTTCTAGGCATACTTAATTGGAGTCTTAGGGGCCATTTTTGACACTAGTTCCTTCTCCATCTCTTCTTACTCTTCTTCTATATAGGAAGGTTCATTTGATCTGTAGTCCTTTGGTTCTTGTATATTTGACTTATTTCTTCATCTACCCTAACATTTGCACTTTCAACCATCTTACTTAGCCCTTTTTGGTAGCATTTATAAGCCTTGCTTCTAGTTGAGTAACCAAGGAAGATCCCTTCATCGAATCTTGAATCAAATTTACTCATCTTTTGCATCTCTCTTAATGTAATATTTGCTACCAATAATTCTAAAGTAGGTTTTCCATTCCATAGCTCATAAGGGGTCTTAGTTCTATTAACCCTTAATTATCTCCTGTTAAGAATACATATTTCAATCTGAACTGCCTATTTTCAATGCACATTAGGCAGATTGGCATCCTTCAACATTGTCCTAGCCATTTCTTGGACAATTCTATTCTTCCTTTCTACTACCCCATTTTACTGAGGGTTTCTATTAGTAGATAGATGTCTCCTAATTCTATGACCTTCACAAAACATCTTAAACTCATTTGAAGTAAAATCACCTCCTCTATCAAATCTTAAATATTTGATTTTATCATTCAATTTATTCTCAACCATATATTTAAAAATCTTAAACTTACTAAGAGCTTTTGATAACCCATACCATTCTAGAGTAATCATCAATGAGAAACATAAAATACCTTTCATCCTGGAGACTTTAAGTCCTAGAAGTCTCGCACAAGTTAGTATGTATCAACTCCAAAGTTCTTGTAGAATAATACTCTTTGTTCTTGAAACTTTTCCTCATCTCCTTTCCCATATGATACTCCTTACAGAAGATGTTATCAAGCTTCATAATATTTGACATGTCTCTTACATATGTGTCGACCTTAAATTCATAAAGTTGTCAAAGTTGATGTGACCGATCCTTTGTTGGCTTTGGCATAACTGATGCAGATGAGGTGATGCAGTTGAAGTTGGATGACTGCATCGGTAAAGGATAGAAGTTTATTTGTGATGAAGAGAATGAGATTCTATGAATAGATAACATGATTTGATATTTGTGTTGTCATTGATGGCAACTAATGCCAACTAATTTTCTTGATTTTCTTGATGTCTTGTTTTGTCATCTAAGTGATTTGGTTTACTGGAAGATAGGGTTTACCAATAGAGAGCTAAAGTCTGTGAAATAGGACTTTAACTAGTAAAGCAGAGTTGTTTTGATTGGATTGGTCGATCAGCGATGATTGGTGATTTGCAGTTTGGATGGTGAAATTGTATCATGGAAAGATGTATATGATCGGAACTGAAACTTGTGGAGATTATTGAAAGGTGTGTTTCAAATTTCTGATAAAGTTTTGCTAAGGTTTTAGTAGGGTTTAAGACCGGTGAAGAAATCATCAAACTGGTAATGATTTTTGTTATGACGGTGATCGATGGTGAGTCTACATGAAGTTGGTAACATGACACAACCCGCATGAAAGATTTAATTTTTGTTTTGGCGTTATTCAAGGAATATTTTCTTGGCAATTAGCGAAACGCTTAGTAGAGTGTTTTGAAGATACATATCAGATTTTTGTGATGGGTTACGATCAACCAACGGTTGATATTGCATTGTAATTTGTTGTTATGATCTATATAACAATCTGTGATGATCTCTTATGATTTGAATTGTAAATTCATGATGTAATTGGGTTTTGTGGCCAACCTAGTTGAGATGGCTATTTAGGATGACACAGTTGATGTTCATTGTGTCGGTGGTCTTAGAGAATGTGTTAAGTTATCCAAGTGAAGTGTGAGATCTTCCTAAGAGTTGTAGAGTGTTTTGTATAACTAGATCTGATCAAGCAAGCAGAAAAGTGCAAGTAACAAATCATTCTTTCACTGTTGTTCCCTAACAATTGCAACAGGTTAAATCCCTTAACCGAGTAGGTCCTAACAGGCCTTAAACATTTAAGTCCCCTAACAGGGAATCTCTCAAAAGAGTGTTAAATCCTCTCACCAGGTTGATCCTAACTGATCATCAAGCTCCTAACAGGGTTGCAAGGCAAATCCCCTAATCGGGTGACTCCTAACAGGGTCTGCTCCTAATCGAGTGTATTGTAAGCTCCTAACAGGGTGTACTTCAAAAGAGTACAAATATTTGTGGGTGCCAACTCCCACCATGGTTTTTCCCTATTTGGGTTTCCATGTCATAAACTTATGGTCTTCATGTGTGAATTTTTTTTCATGTGATATTCCTGTTTATGTTTCATTTCATGCATTATTTCAGAGACACCGATTATGATGTTTTATCAGAAGTTTATCAGAGGCTATCGGTATTGATAAGGAGTTGTTTGAGAAAAAAAATGATCTTATTGATAAGGTTAATGAGTTGGTAAGTGATCAAGTTTATATGATTGCTTTGGTGGTGAAAATATTGATAGCTATGATAAATGATTTGATTAATGTGTTAAGAAAATATGATAAAGAGGTTATTAGATCTGATTAAAGAAGTTGAAACATTTGTTAAATGGTTTTAGATCTGATATAAGTTTGTGTTTGGAGTTGAAGTTTTAATTAGTCTTAATATTGATTCACCCCCATATCAGTATTAACCGGATCCTCATAGGATTAACAATTGGTATCAGAGTGTTGGTCCTTTGTGTGCAGAAAGCCTAACCACTTGAGGAAAAGATTCTAAGGAATTTAAGATGATGAAGAAAGAGGGTTCTAAGCTCAACAATGATAACTACAAGATCTAGAAAGACAGAATGAAGATCTACATCAAATTCTTGGTGCACAATATTAGAAGCAAGTTGAAACAACATATGTTGCTCCTACCACTACTCCCTTGACACCGGATGAACTAAGAGAGAAGCAAGATAACATGCAAGCCCTAGAAGATATTGTAAGTACTTTATCTGACTTGAAATATATTGATGTTCAAGGATCTAAAACTGCATGTGAGGTTTGGGAAAAGTTAAGAGACAATATATGGAGGAGATGAGCATGTTCAAAGAGCCAAAGAAGAAAGGTTGAGAGGAAACCTCGATGACATGAGAATGCTTGAAGGAGAGAATATTGGACAGTATGGTAAGAGAATCAAAGAAGTTGGTAGCGGCATAAAGAGTGTTGGAGGCAAAATAGAAGATGATGCTATAGTAAGTAAAATGCTTAGAACTATTCAACCTCAGTATGCTATAAGAGTATCGGCAATCCAAGAACTTAGATCTATTTCAAAGGATAAGGTAATTGTTGATTCATTGATTGGTAAGCTTACAACTTTTGAGTTAAATAGTGTTAACAATAGTGTGACAAAATCTACCGAATCTGCCTTTAAAGCTTATGTTACTGGTTCATCTACTCGAAAAGGAAAAGACATATGTCAAAATCATGAGTGCAGGACAAGTCATGGAAGTAACCGGGGAAATCAAGACAATGAATATCAAGTGATGGAACTTGAGGCACTGTTAGCAAAGAGATTTCCAAGAGGCACTGGTTAGTATAAAGGAAAGCTACCTTTGAAGTGCTTCTCTTGTAGTAAAATTGGTCATATTGCTGCTAACTTCCCTAACACCGATAAAAAAGAGAAGTTTAGAAGATTCAAAGGAAAGGGCAAGAAACATTGTTATGTTGCAGTAGATGAAGGACTGGCTGATGAGGAGTCTAAAGATGAAGATGACAATGAAGAAATTGTGTTTGTAGCTGTGAAGGAAGAATTGTATGATGAAAAGGCACTAGTATCTCATATGGAGAATAGTGATGAGTGGATTATAGATAGTGGTTGCTCACACCACATGACTAGAGATAAAAGTAAGTTCATAACCCTTAATGAATTTGATGGAGGTGTTGTTATATTTGGAAATAACTCTCCTTGCATGGTGAAAGGTAAAGGTTCAATATCTCTAAATGGGAAGAGTAATGTTGATGATATATTTTGGGTTGATGGTCTAAAGCATAATCTTTTAAGTATTAGTCAGCTCAATGATAAAGGTTATTTTCTCAAATTTAAGAGAAGAGTCTGCAGAATTCTTGGAGGTAATGGTGAACTAATTGCTACCAGGAAGCAAACTAGAGATAACTTTATTACATTTGAATAGTAATATTAATAATTGTTTGGTTGCAAGAATGGAAGACAACTGGTTGTGGCATAAAAGATGTTGTCATGTTAATTTTGATAAACTGGTTAAGATAAGCAAGTCAAGTGTTGTAAGAGGATTACCCCAACTTGTCAAACTGGATAGTGTGATATGCAAAGATTGTCAAATCGGTAAGATGACCTCTATTTCTTTCAAGAGAAAGAATTATATTTTTTAGAATGTTTTAGATTTGGTACATACTGATCTTTGTGGCCCTATGAGAACAAAGAGTTATTACGGCGATAGGTATTCCATGATCTTCACTGATGACTATTCTAAAATGATGTGGGTGACATTTTTGAGAGAGAAATTAGAAGCATTTAATAAATTTAAATCATTTAAAGGTCTGGTTGAAAAGGAGGTAAGAACTTGAAGTGTTTAAGATCAGACCGAGGAGGTGGATTCACATCTAATGAATTTGTTAAGTATTGTGATGAGCAGGGTATAAAGAGACAGATCTTTACTCTGAGGACACCACAACAGAATGGAATAACAGAAACGATGAACAGAACAATAGTTGAAGCTACAAGAACCATGTTATTGCAGGGTAATGTATCCAAAATATTTTGGAGAGAAGCGATCAGTAATGTTGTATACACTTAAAACCAGGTACTGGTAAAAAGAGGCAACAATAAGACACCTTATGAGCTATGGTATGGAAAAACCCTTTAAGTAGGTTATTTCAAAAAAATTGGAAGTCAATGTTTTATTAAGAGAGATAACTACATTAAGAAATTTGATGCAAAATCTAAAGAGGGATTTTTTCTTGGTTACTCTTCTAAGAGTAAGGCATATAAATGTTACAATAAGAGAACTAAGAAAATTGTTGAAAGTGCTAATGTAAAAGTTAATGATCTATCAAATAAGTCTGAAGGTACAAGCAAATCTAAACCTGAAAAAGGATGATAAATAGGAAAATTTTGTGATCATTGAATCGGAAGCAAAAAATAATGAAGAACCAGCAAATGAGGAATTGGATGCTCAACCGGTAAGCGATGACAGTGAGGAAGAAGATGAAGAACCTGATGAAGAAGATGCAAAACTGGATAGGCAATACCTAGATATGTCAGATTGAATCATTCACAAGAGAAGATAATTGGTGATAAGAATGTAGGTATGCAAACTAGGAGAAAGATCTGAGAGAACTCGTGTTTGATATCTACAATTGAACCCAAGATAGTTAAGGGAGCACTAACGGATGATGATTGGGTGAATGAAGAATTAGATCAAATTGAGAAGAATCAGACATGGTCACTTGTTCCTAGACTAGAGGATAAGAATGTAATTGGAACAAAATGGGTCTTCAAGAATAAATTAGATAAAGAAGGAAGAATTGTAAGAAATAAGGCAAGGTTAGTCTACAAAGGGTATGCTTAAGAGGAAGGCGAGGATTATGGTGAAACTTTTGCACCTGTTGCTATATTAGAAAGAGTAAGGATGCTACTGGCATTTGTTATATATAAGGGAATCAAAGTTTACCAAATGGATGTCAAGTCAGTCTTTCTAAATGGGATTTTAGAAGAAGAAGTATACATTGAATAGCCAAATGGATTTTCCTTGACTGATGATTAATACATGGTGTGTAAATTGCACAAAGCTCTATATGGTCTAAAGCGGGCACCGAGGGCATGGTATGAGAGATTACATAGAAATTTGATCAAAATTGGATTCCAACATACCAGTGAGGACAACAACATTTATTTGAAGACTGATGGAGACAAGATGTTGATAGCAGAAGTATTTATTGATGACATAATTCTTTATGGAAATGATGATATGTGTATGGACTTTGCTGATATAATGAAAAAGGAATTTGAAATGTCTCTAATCGGTGAAATTAAGTTCTTTATTGTCTTGCATATTCAACAACTGGATGGTGATATATTTATTTGTCAGACCAAGTATATCAAAGAAGTGTTGAAGACTTTTGGCATGGAAGACTGCAAACTGGTAGGAACACCGATGGTGACAAGTTGCAAGTTGTCAAAGGAAGATGATTCCCCTGTTGTTAGTGAAAAAGAGTACAGATCTATGATTGGCAAGCTACACTATGTTATCCATAGCAAACTGGACATTGCTCATCATGTTGGATTAGTGGCTAGATTTCAAAAAGAGCCTAAAGAGAGTCACATGATGGCTGTGAAGAGAATTTTTTGGTACCTCAAAGGCACAATAGACTATGGTTTATGATATCCCTATAAAGGAGATTTTACTTTGGATGTCTTTACTGATGTTGATTGGGCAGGTAATGTGGGTGATCAGAAAATCACAACCAGTGGAGCTTTTCTACTTGGAGGAAGATTAGTGGCATGGACGAGCAAGAAAAAAACTTGTGTTCTCAATCTATAGCTGAAGATGAGTATGTGGTTGCATCCATGAATTGCACGCAGACAATATGGATGAGACATGTGCTAGAAGGATTCAAGATAGATATGTCAGAACCTGTGACTATCTATTTGTAGGTCCCGAAGACAACTGAGAGGGGGGGGGGGGTGAATCAGTTGTCTAATAAATTCAAACCAAAAACTTATTAACCAACTTAATGCTTAATACCGGTAAGACAGTTAAGTATGCCGGTAAACAGTGTTAATAGAAAATTGTTGAACCGGTAAGAATTAATGCATGAAACATAAGCAGAAAGTCATCCACAACACATGACACCAATATTTGTACGTGGAAACCCTGTAAGGGGAAAAACCACGGTGGGAAACCTTACCCACAATCAAATGATACTACTGCAGATAGTAAGTGTACAAAGAGGCGTCTGCACATGCAGAAAGGCCAATAGCCTAGAGCTCACTGCTCAATCACAAATGGGAGTCACACTGACTACAGTTGGATGGTTAAATCCAATGAGAATGTACTGCACAAAATAGCATCTTCATATGTTGGATTCAGTACCCGTGTAATGCTAATATGCTTCTACAAAAACCTAACTTCACCTTCAAATGATGTCTTCGTGTATATCCCTGCTTGATCTCGCATATATCCTTCCTTAAATCTTTTTCGCATTCCACACTTGATCTTACAAATAAGATCTTACATTTATACCATACCCTAAGACCAATTTTAGTAGGTTGGCTCTACAAGATATTACAATAAAAACATTTTACAAATAATACAATATCCGATACAATAACCGATTGAACATGTCAGCTTAATGCATTTACAACAATAATAAATCATCTCCATAGCGTGCCATGCTGATCTGGAAAAGATAAACCTGTCGGTGTAACCCTAGATAACCTGGACCTATTTGCTGGTAAAAGCAAATATGCAAATGAGAATATACCAATGATTATTACTTCAAAGTAAAGTGTCCATATGATGTCTTCGACATTACCAAGTGTCTTCCATGTCAATGCAGGTACCGGTGAACATTATATCATGCCGGTTAGCCATATACCGATAACTGTTTGCACAATTTACTGTTTGCCGGTGAATGTTGTTGGATCTCCAAAGTAGGTGAATTTAGCAGGTGTTGACATCAATGACAAAACCATACCAAAATACCAACACTATTGTGATAATACAAGTGCTAAAAACATTTCTAAGAACCATGTACTTCAATCTAGAACCAAGCACATTGAATTGAAGTATCACTTCCTAAGGGAAAGAGTTTAAGAAAAGGAGGTGAAGATAAAATATGTGAAGAGTAAAGATTTGTTAGTTGATATCTTTACTACGCCCTTACTGAAGGCTACCTTTGAGTTTATTAGAGGTAAACTAGGGGTTAGACCCCTACACCGGAAGAACTAGAATGATGGAGATCCATCAATCCTGTGGATTTCATGTTTATTTTTCACTAAGAATTGATGAAAGTGCAGTCTACTCCTTTGGGGGAGCAAGTCTGATGTAAATTTTTGATATAATGCTCTGTTATAATTTTTCTGATTTGAGTAGCATAGTTGATGGAAATGAGGTAACAACAGAATTTAAGATAAGTGATGCATTTACATCTTTGGCATTGTTGTCAAAGGGGGAGAAGAAAATAATAGAAATTAGATATGGAAGATATGGGAGAATTTGAAGATCAGAAGATCATATTGACAAAAGCATTGATTAAGGGGGAGATGACAAAAGGAGGAGAACCGGAAGATGATGTGATATCAACAAACAAGTTGTAGATGATGATGTTACTCTGATTTTATATCTGGTTGGTGTTTTCATCAATGCCAAAGAGGGAGATTATTGGCATTTGGCATAACTGATGCAGATGAGGTGATGCAGTTGAAGTTGGATGACTGCATCGGTAAAGGATAGAAGTCTATTTGTGATGAAGAGATTGAGATTCTATGAATAGATAACATGATCAGTTATTTGTGTTGTCATTAATGGCAACTGATGCCAACTTATGTTCCTGATGTTCTTAATGTCTTGTTTTGTCTTCTAAGTGATTTGGTTTATCAGAAGACAGGGTTTACCAATAGAGAGCTAAAGTCTATGAAATAGGACTTTAACCAATAAAGCAAAGTTGTTTTGATTGGATCGGTCGATCGGCGATGATTGGTGATTTGTGGTTTGGATGGTGAACTTGTATCATGGAAAGATGTATATGACTAGAATTGGAACTTGTGGAGATTACCGGAAGGCATGTTTCAAATTTTTGATGAAGTTTTGCTAAGGCTTTAGTAGGGTTTAAGACCGGTGAAGAAATCATCAAGCTGGTAATGATTTTTGTTATGACGGTGATCAACGATGAGTCTCCATGAAATTGGTAACACAACACAACCCGCATGAAAGATTTAATTGTTTTTTATTAAATAAAAATAGGTTTTAAGGGACTGAAACCCAGATACATAAGAAAGATATTCAATATAGCAACAAAATACAACAGCAGCAAAACACCAGCAAAAAGACCAGCAACAAAGGAAAGGACAGCAAAAAGCCAGCAAGAAATTGGCCCCAAGCCCAGCAAAAGACCAAATTTAGAAATTCTTCATGGTTTCTTCTGCATCATGTACCAAAAGCATCATAGCTTTTGCTGCTTCCCTCAAATCAGTATTTTCCTGAGCAGTCTGGCTATCTTTCATCTTCATTTCCTTTTCCACCGTAGTCTGCCTGGTTCTGCATCTAGAGGTCTGGTGGCTTGGGTTGGAGGTAGGAGCATCTTCAATAACCACCAGGTTCTTCACCTGGTTTTTCTTTTCAAGGTGATTCACCAGCGCGTTCATGTTCTCAAAGGAGACTTTTAGAACCTGGAGGCTATGATCCATAAGGCTTTTCAGGGCTTTCTCATTTCTAGCCATCCGAGCATTGATATTGTCCTTATCCTCCTCCACCTGTTCCTTCAGAATTTTGATGACGTCCTCCAAGTGTTTCAGGTTGCCTTTAATCAAGTCTTTCTCCTGCCAGTCTTCCATTTCCATTTCTTCCTCCGCTTCACTATTCTCCATCTCCTCGTGTTGCTTCCTAGAATTAGACATGTTGATCAACTTGTTGATCTTAACTTCCAACTCCCTCTATTTACCCTGCATGCTGGTAATGTTTTCCACCACCCACTTCTGAAAATTGAAGAATTCAAGGGTGCAATTGCGAGCGGTATCCAGAATGGTTTCCGCAGAATCCTTGCTTTGTTCTGTCTCTTCCGCATTAGGGTTTTCACCTTCCATAGGCTTCAGAGCCTCTTTCTCAATTTCTGAGCCTTCAATATTATGTTGACAATTCTTAGAATTGGACCCCTTCCTCTCCTTCCCCATACTCCTCCTCCTTATTGATCTCCTTTTCAGAAATTTCTTCATTATTTTTTCCTTCTTCTTCCTCACAAAGCACATCTATTTCTTCCTGCACAATAATCTTCCTTTTTTTATGGGTAGGGGTTTTGGTCTCCTCAGTCGAACCAAAAGATTTAATTGTTGTTTTAACATGATTCAAGGAATATTTTATTGGGAATAAGTGAAACGCTTAGTAGAGTGTTTTGAGGATACAAATCGGATTTTTGTGATGGGTTACGATCAACCAATGGTTGATATTGCATTGTAATTTGTTGTAATGGTCTGTATAACAATTTATGATGATCTCTTATGATTTGAATTGTAAATTCATGATGTAATTATATTTTGTGGTCGACCTAGTTGAGATGCCTATTTAGGATGACACAGTTGATGTTTATTGTGTCGGTGGTCTTAGAGAATGTGTTAAGCCATCCAAGTAAAGTGTGAGATCTTCCTGAGAGTTGTAGAGTGTTGTGTATAACTGGATCTAATCAAGCAAGTAGAAAAGTGCAAGTAACAAATCATTATTTCACTGTTGCTCCCTAACAATTGCAGCAGGTTAAATCCCTTAACCGGGTAGGTCCTAACAGGCCTTAAATAATTAAGTCCCCTAATTGGGCAGCTCTCAAAAGAGTGTTAAATCCTCTCATGAGGTTGATCCTAACAGATCATCAAGCTCCTAACCAGGCTGCAAGGCAAATCCCATAATTGGGTGACTCCTAACAGGGTCTTCTCCTAATCAGGTATATTGTAAGCTCCTAATAGGATGTTCTTCAAAAGAGTACAAATATTTATGGGTGCCAACTCCCATCATGGTTTTTCCCTATTTGGGTTTCAACGTCAAAAACATATGGTGTTCATGTGTGGAATTTTTTTCATGTGATGTTCTTGTTTATGTTTCATTTCATGCATTTTTTCTAAGACACCGGTTATGATGTTTTATCATAAGTTTATCATAGGCTAACGGTCCTGAAGAAAAGTTGTTTGAGAAATTTTTTGATCTTATTGATAAGGTTAATGAGTTGGTAAATGATAAAGTTTATATGATTGCTTTAGTGGTGAAAATATTGATAGATATGGTAAATGATTTGATTAATGTGTTAAGAAAAACTGATAAAGAGGTCATTAGATCTGATTAAAAAAGTTGAGACCTTTGTTAAATGGTTTCAGATCTGATATAAGTTTGTTTTTGGAGTTGAAGTTTCAATTGGTCTTAATACCGATTCACCCACCTCTCAGTATTAACTGGATCCTCATAGGATTAACATCCTCTTGTGCCACAACCAGCTATCACTGGTATGAGATAATAAATACCTTCTCCCATTGGCCTCTTTTAGGTGATAAATATTATCTTCAGTCCTAGATCCTTCTGCAACTAATCTTCTCGAGTGTGTCTTTCTGATTTCACATCCTTTGTTATAAAATGTGAGATTGTATCCTTTTTCTATATATTTGACTAACATTGAGTAAATTGTGCTTCAACCATTTGACATAGATAGAATCCTATGTTTTATTCTTTCCATCAATAGTTATTGTTCCATTTCCACAAATTTTTGTAGAGCCTTCAACTCCAAATTTGGTGAATCCACCATTCTACTCTTTAGGTTGACAAACTTCTTCCTGTCACTAGTCATGTAATTGGAACAACCATTGTCAATCACCCAAGCACTTGCTTCTTCTTTAAAACTAGTCCACATTGCCATTGATTTTTATTACCCTTGTTAGTCTGCAAGGTTTGGACTTCTTGCATTTTTAGCATCAACATAATTGTTACTAACTTTCAAAGCCATGAAGAGGGTTTCATCATTTGAATTATCATGGTGGACCTCATCTTTTGAAGAATAGTTACCTCTTTGGAATAAAGACTTCTTTTGAATTTTTCTCTTTTGTTTCTATCATTTGATTCTATAAAAGGATATTTAAAATCAAAATGACCAATTCTACCACAATTAAAATATTTGAAGGGTAACTTACCTTTATGTCTGTTGATAGCCTTTTTTAATCTTCTCACAAAGTTTTCTTCCTCCTCATCAAATCCATCAATATAATTAGATTCTTTAACTTCTACTTTCTTACTAAGTTTGATTGCAACTTCTTTCTTTGGGGCATCTTTGTCAAATTTTCTCATTTCAAAAGTAGTGAGAGCACCATATAGTTGATCCACAAGATAGTTATCTAGGTCTTTAGATTCATCAATAGAAAATACCTTATGACTATCTAGGAGTTACGGATAGATCTCAGTATGTTTTTCATATCTCATCTTTTGTCACTTCTCCACCAAGACCTTTGATGCAATTAACTACTTCATCCACTCAGAGCATATAACTAGCAATATCTTCATCCTCTGACATTCTCAAGGTCTCAAATTTTCTCTTGAAGTTTTACATCTTGATTTGCATCACTTTATTATCTCCTTCATAAATGTTGCTAAGCTTTTCCTAGACATCCTTAGTAGATCCATAGTTCATTACTTTCAGAAGTTTAGAATCAACAATCCCACTCAAAATAACATTCTTTTCTTTGGAATTGTTCTCATACAACCTAATCTTAGCTAGATCAATAGGAGGGATTAAGATGAGCAGTATAACCATCATTGAATGAGTTCCAAAAACCAAACCCTAGAGAGGTCAAATAGGCTTCCATTTTCACTTCCAAAAGATGTAATTTGATTCATCAAACCTAGGTACCTTGTGAGATCATCTTGATCCATCTCGAATCCTCCTCGAGTAGTTAAGATTATTCAAAGGAACTTGGTTATGATACCAATTGTTGAACACACAGATACTAAGAGGGGGGTAGATTAGCATCCCTTGAAGCTTCATCTTTTAAGGTCCAATTATTAATTAGATCTTTAAACTTAGTCAGCACTAATGGAAGATAAAACAATCACAAAATAAAATAGATTTAAAGGCTACATCCTAAGGAAGCTAAAACTCCCTAAAAATTGCACACTTACAAAAGAGGCAACAACCTCATAATATAATGAATGATTGATGAGTTTCCACCACAACAAATATGTACCATAAAATGCCTTTGGCTTATTGCCTCTAGCAAAATTTTGGACTTATTTGAATGTAAATACCTTCAACTCATTGCTACTGGTATCCTTAATGCATTTCTACACACACTTGACAACTTCCACAATCACCACACACCACACTCATAATCCACACATTGCAATTGATTTGATCTTTTATTTATATCCTCTGCAAGCAACAATAACTTTCACTAGGTCAAACAAGTATGACAAAATATGCATTATCTGAGAGGTCAACCCAAATAAAAACAACAAAGAAAGGAGAACAACTATGGTCCAATCCAAGGATAAACAAGACCTAATTCAATCTTAGAACATATCTCCAAGCTTGCAAAAATATCTCAGTAGTAGCGCACATACTCCAAGTCGACTGGGATGAAACATGTAGGCATGAAATGTGCATCCCAAGGTCAGCCTCAAACACTTATATAGTGGAAAGAAAGTAAATGTGGACCGAGGAAAGAGATAGACTAGATAAAAAAAACCTTAGCACAACTCTCCATGCTAGAACAAACCGCAATTCATAAGCGCAGGTATCCTAGGTTAGCTAAATGACAACTTATCATTCTGACACATCTAATGCAATCACTATATAGTTTCAAAATGATTAGGAATACCAATGCAGACCACAAGAGAACATCACATCTTCTTACATAACTTCTATACTATTCTTTCTTACTATCAAACAAAATTTAGTTGGTGCAAACAAGAAGATACATGACACTTTATTCCTGGTAAGCTAGAAACCACAGTCAGTTTGAGATATAACATTGATAATCATACTTGCAGTGCACTTAAACACTTGAAACACGAGCTAAGACACTATAAAGACAACATGAGCATGTCCACCCAACTACAAGAGCTAAGACATAAGCGCAGAGAAATGCAAATAATTTCTCCAACAAGTCTCACCTTCAACCAAACTATTTATATACCGCAATTACTAGTGTCGTCTACAACAACTCTAGTGTCCTAAAAAGAGAAAGTGTAGACACTTTAATTAATTATTTTAATTTATTTATTTAATTTCCTGACATAATTTATTTATTATGTCAATCCCTATTCTTTCTCAATATTAATTAAATATAATTAATATTGTCACTATAGTCTAGTGATTGATTTATTTAATAAATCAATCTACCTTTATTCTTCTAAAATCCCTAAAATTAATTATCTCCAAATTTCTCATTTTAATTAGTTAATCTCAATTAATTAATTGATCCAGGTGATTCCTACAAATCACCTTTTCCTAATCCATCATTAATCTAATAAATTCTTCTAGAAGCACCCCTAATCTCCCTTATCATTCTTCTTCTAGTTTTTAATTCCCTCCACTCATTCTCTCTCCTAGTCAAATCCTCCTACAAATCCCATTTGTCTTAATCCCACCTCATCATTCTTCTAATCTATCCTCTAATGAGTTGTTAGTGGCTAATCCTCATGATTAGCCACAAAGTCAACTCTTTGTCCCCTCACTCACCCACCTTCCTTAAATGCCCTTTTCCTAGGTGAATGTGAGATTTTCAAAATCTCACATTCCTCTAGGCATCCCTTCACCCAAGGAATTTTTAATTCCTTTCTATTCCTCCAATCCCTATGAGTATTCTTTTAAAGAATTTTTAATTCCTTCTCCTCATCACTCAAGGAATATTTTATTCCTTTCTCTTCCCTAGGTGCATTGGGAATCCTTCCCAATGAACCTTGAGTGTGGAGACAAGAAATGCCTTTATGGCATATCTCTTGGACTCCACACTTGTCTTGTCAGCTCCCCTTGGGCCATGTGTGGGCTGTAGTGTCCACCCTTGACTTGACTTGTCTTGACTAGAGTTGGCTTTTAATTTATGCATGATAGACATTATTGGGCATAGACAATTTCAGATGATTTATATGACGTTGATACAATCATTATTGATCGTGTGATTTATTAGTCACTATATACTTATTATGTGATTGATTATCAAAAAATTATATTGATCATGTAATTTGATGATCATAAGTGTTGATGAATTTTGCATGCCTTACTATAATCATGAATTATACTAATCATGTACTTGATGATGTTTTTTATGTACTGACCATATTTAATGATTATCTATGATGAGTTGATCGTATGGTGTGTTTCATTGTTTCCTGACTGTCTTCGAGATAGAGACAATGCCACATCACTCATTGCGAGCGGGATGTGTCGTTGTGATTCTCTAATCCTTGTCTGTTATAATATATATGCATATATCATCTCATTGCTTTGTGGATGCAAGATTTGCAGGTACCAAACATCGACTCTACCTAGCTCCATAGGTCTGAGCGTGTCTTTAAATCCCAATGGCATGTGGTTCGGAGTTGGCACAAGTTCCCCTCACGTACTCTAGGTCTAAGATGTTCACCTTGTCAGGTTATCTTGATGTTAGTTGATTTGTTGATGTCTTATGTTATTTTAATTTTCTTTTTTATTGGTCAAGTAAGTGTTGTGGTGTATTGGTTAAGTCTCTTTGTCATGAGTTGGAGGTTTGGAAATCAAATCCCTCTAGCTTCTTTTGTGTGAGTTTTGAGGTATGGATTTCTCATTGTGTAATTGGATTTCTCCTTATAAGGAATTTATTTAAGTGAATAATGTATTTAATCTAATTGGCTTGATCTTTTATTTATTTATTTAATAAAGATTTATTTATTATTTGATCTATTTAATTTAATGTTGAGTATTTGATATTTAATTTATTAGCTTTTATTTATTGGGTTCAATTGAGTTATTATTTATTGGAGTTTTATTTATTTAATTTTATTTATTGATTTCCTATTATTATTAATATTTATTTATAAATGTCTATGGTGGGAAATTATTTATTTAATGTTGAAGTGAATTTTATCACGGGGGTTGGCATCTTTGGTGAATGAATTTCTGAGATTAATTTGGTGAATGAATTTTTGAGATTAATTTGGAGATTGCTGGAGGTTGGATTCGAATTGGTTTAAAGGCTTGGATTGTTTTTTTTTTTGGATTCTACATCATATTTTCTTCCATTTTCTGCATTTTCCAGTTTGGTGGTTTTACCGACATTTCACATTGTTTTTGTTTTTTTTAAAGATTGTCTGCAAGGTGTCTAAAAGGTTGTTTGGGGATTTAGAAAAGAATTTTAAATTGATTCTTATTTTCAGAAATCAGATTTGGAAGGGATTATTTTATTCTTCTTGTTTTTGAGAAATCAAGTTAGAATGTGAGAAACGAAGTTAGAATGTGAGAAATGGCTTCCTATAGTCTATAGGTTAATTTGCTAGTTGCTTGCTTGTGTGGTACTTTCCTGATTAATTCATGTGCCAGAGGCATTGTTGAGGGTGCTGATGATTTCTAGTTTTATATATGATTTTATTTGATGTATTTTGTTGGTTTCAAGCATATTTACCTTCCTATGTTATTGTGGAAAGAATTGTACTTTCATCCATATTGATGTGCTATGGTTGGTGAGTTGGAAGTGTTGTTATTTTGGGGCAGCAAGTGAGTTGGCATTGTTGTGGTTTTACTTTCATTAATGATAGAAAATTTTATGGCTTGATATGCCTATGTTTATTGTTGGCCAAGAGACTCATTTTTTTTTATGTTGTTGTAGTTTTGACTGTGTGTCAAGTTTTCTTGTCATAAGGCTTTATGAATATGAGTTTGGTTGTTGTTTGTTTTCAGTTTTGTCTCAAATTTAAATCAGATTTGAATTAAAAGGATTTTATGATATTTATGATTCTTTTAATTGATGGTTAATTATAGCTTTTGATGTGGTATTGCTAAGAGGTTCATTGTGTTTTTGGCTACTTGAATATCTTTGTTTTGGGGAGTAAGCCATTGGATGCATATGAGTGTTATGTTGCAGATTTGTATTTAGTTTTAGAGCCTCTTGTGATTTATTATTGGGCCATGTTAGGAGGAGTGAGATTCCTTGTGATGAGCAGGGTCATGAGAGATAGGCTGGCATGAGGTTCCTTGTAAGGATGCATGAATTCTAGACCACCAGGGCACATTGAAGTTTTCCATGATTTGTAAACAAGTGATAACATTGATAATGAATTAATTGAGATGGGTAATTATAACTCATTTAAGTAAGATAATGAATAGTTTTGAGCCTCATGGCTTAGTCCTAGAGAGGATGTTTTAGGATAAGCATGAGAAGGCCGTGAAGATGATAAGCTAATCTCCCTTGGTCTCTCATAGGTTGAGATGGCTCCACATGTCCATCAGGCTAGTGCCTTGTGTTATTATATTATTATGTTATGAGGATGGCATGTGATGACACTCCACTCCTACATGTGTTCCCCCTTTATGATTTATGATTATGCTTATTGAATGCATTTATGTCTTGATGAGTTTTATGCCTCTGGGAGTTCATTCTTGTTGTTTTGTGTGAGTTCTTGCTTGAGAGTCCTTGTGTAGTTTGTCTCCTTGGTTATAGGTGCCAGCTTAGGTGTAGAGTGTGTGTTGGAACCTTATGTCATCTCCTAGCATGGGGGTGGTTCCTTTGGTTCCACATGGTCGGGTGGTTGGTACTTTTAAACCACTGGGATATTCCTATCTTTGGATTCTTCTTGCGTGGATGAGGATGCTTCTTCAAATAGTTCATGGATAATAATTGCAGCAAGAATGTAAATGATGATGTGATTTATGTAATGAAATTCTTATGTAATGGTTGTAAAACAAATTATGCTTGTGAGAAATGATTATGTTGTTCTAGTTATAATGATAGCTTTTGGTCATGGTATGTGATTGTAATGATTATTTTTGAGTTGTATCGTAACACATTTATATTAAATGAAATGGATGCATGAGATGTGGATAAGTATTGTGGTTCAGAATTAAATGATACATGTTTATGGTGAAAATGGATACAACAATGATGAAAGACTAAATAGATTCAACCACAAAACCCTAGCCTAACAACAACAAAGATCCACCATAACATATGAAGATTACCTAAGACAATGCAAATCAAATGAAATCACAAATATTATACCATCACATGTGCAATAGGGTTTGGATCTCCATTCTTCCTATCTCCATTGATCTTGCTTGATATATTTGCTCTCAGATTTTATGTGCACAAGAGCTCAACAAAGAACAGAATGTGGTTGCAAGTAGGATCACATATGACAAGTAGTCAATTGATCAAGTAGTTAGGGTTTGATAATGAAGGAAGCATCTCCTTATATAGAAGACACTATATGAAATGGAGGGATAAGATTGAGAGGTGTAAAAGGAGGTCGGCTATGATTAGAGGGTAGGTAAAAGAAATAATAAAATAATGAAAGGGGTAGGTAGTGTATGAATTAAGAGATGAATGACATGTGTCATGGGTAGAAAAGGTTAATGAATTAATTAAATAAATAAAGATTTATTTAATTAATAGAAGGAGTCAGATCAATTAAATAAATAAGATATTTATTTAATTTAGGAAAAGGATAATTTAAATAAATAAATGTATTTATTTAAATGAGAAATAAGGCTAGAAGAGGATAAATGAATTAATTAAATAAATAAAGATTTATTTAATTAATAGAAGAATTAAGCTTAGATAATTAAATAAATAAAATATTTATTTAATTAGACTGGACAATTTTGGGTGTCTACAATACATTTTGTAATTTTGATGATGTGGAGATAATGGTAATAGCCTAGAAATGATGTCTTTAACTAATTCTTTAAGTGGAAGAAATTTTATGCCTTGGTAGGATGTATGAGTATGAGTAATATTGGAAGATATCTTAGGACATGTTTATGAGTTGTGATTGAAGAATTTGAATTTATAGTATCATACTTCGTAGTTAGTGATCTAATGGTAGGATTGAAATCTTATAATGTTGTGGATGCAGTTGAATGTCCCTTATGAAAATATTGTACGGATGTTCTTAATGAATGAATTACTAATCTTATTAATGGAAATTACTAGTAAGTGTATGGATAGACTGTGAGATGAGTGTTTGTCTTTTAGGAAAGGATTAGAATGTATCATGTGTTATAGTTTAAGATTATATCTCCATTTGGTGGATGCTATTAGATGTTATGGAATTAGGATATTGTACCTTAATTTGTGTTGAGATGAATTTGTGTAGTCACTTAATTTGTAATAAGATGATTGTTGGTTAATTGATATAATGTAAGAGGTTTTAGGAGTATTAAAGGAGCTATGGGTTAAATGTTTAGAAAGACTCTATGATTATTTCTCTATGTACTTTAGGAATCATGATGAAGTAATAAGCATGCTAGGAGTGTAGAATCATAAATGATTATGTGGAAATTAATCGTAAATGGAAATGGTGTCAATACAATGTAAGGGTTAATCTTGGTATGTGAATGGTGATGTTAATAGTTGAAGGTTGGTTAATAGTAATAGGAACATTTGGACTTGATGTATAAAATGAACCTAAGAGAAAAAGGGAAGTAGCTATGCATTGAAAGATAGAATCTCATATTAAATGAAAGATTAAGTGGGTTGCATATCACGAGTATTAGGTATTGCTATGATGCACCTATGTGTGTATAATGATTAAGATCATTAGGTATTGATTTGGATGAAAGTAAATGTTTATTTCTTATGTAGGTAGATTAAGTAATGGCATTAAGATACCCTAGGGAGTTAGTAGTAATTATTTATTGTATTTCACTTGCATAATTGTTTGAATATCTTGAGTGAATTTATTCTATGTTCATAACACTTAAATGTTGTTGTATGCCCGTTGCATTGCTTATATGATGTTATGTGTTGTATTGTTAAAAAAAATTAAATTAGTGTGTTTTAAGCTATATTTATATAGGGTATTTTGGCGGGCATTACATGGGCTCACATGCAATCCCAACCCTCCATCTTGGATCAATCCTAGCCCTTCATTTCCTCCCCTCTTCTCCTATAAATTGGAGACTCCACTCCTTCATTTGACATCTCCAAGTTATCCAAGTTCATGCTGTCAATTTGAGCCTAGAAAATCATCCCAAGTATCTAAACTCTAGCAAAATTTCCATTCACCTATCATGTAGCCAATTTCCCATCCATTCCATCTCACCATCCAATATCTTGTGCATAATCTTGGAGAGCCTACATCAAACAAAGGAGCACAGCCAGTTAGGTTGAAGACAAGGGTGCAAGTTCAACCTCAATCTGAAGGAGAAGGAGAAGATACAAGGTATAATGGTCTTTTGATGTTTTTAATGTTTTATTGCTTGTTTCATTGCATTTGATCATTATTTCCTCTTTCCATCTTTCCCCCTCTTCATTTTGGCACACCCGGTGGGACCCAAGTCCCTAAATTTAACCCTTTTTTGGAGTTTTTTGTAAGTTTTTAGTTGCACGTACTGGAATAGCACGAGCGACTGCAAATCAGTGTGAGCGCTTTGGATTCAGTGCGACTAATAGTTCCTTTGGCACAAGCACACGCGCTTTGGCACATAGGTTTCAAAATTCAAATTTTTAACTTGCCCGTTTTTCAGGTCAACACAACAGCGCGAGCGATTCGGGGTCAACACATCCACCTACAACATCCTCACATTTAGTTTCAGCATTTTCACCCTCCCTTCTTCTATTTTTATTTTATATGTGATAACTTAAAAACACCAAAAAAGTAAAAGATTGAACAAACCAAAAAAAAATTAATTAGTCAAGTTTTTTTTGTCTAATTATCCTTTTTCTTTTAGAAGTTTTGGTTCAGCACGAGCGTCTTGCGAATGGCATAGGTGCTCTGCTAGATTCCCTCTTATTTTTAAATTTTTGAATTCCAAATCTCTGTTTTGTCTTTACTAACCTGTTTCAACGCAAGCGCACACGTTTTAGCGCGACTGGGAACAGAACAACGCAACTGCTTAGGTATATTCTGCATTTTTTTAATTTTTTGTACTTTTCTGCATTTTCTATTTTTTAATTTTGGCCCCACTTTAGCACGTACGCAGGTGTTTCGGTGCCTGCGTGGGCGCTTTAGCACAGCTATCTACAAAACAACGTGAGCGTTGTTTCTACAGACCTTTGTCTTCTAATCAGATTTTGTGAGTTTTGCAGGTTTTTCTAATTGGTCCAAGATATTACCCGAGACTACTAACCTGTGTTTTTGCAGGATGTTGGCCCAAGAATCCACTTGTCAAATATTTCATTTATTAAACTTTAAAAACTACTAATATGCTTGTTTTGTAGGTTGCCAAGGAGATACAAGCAAATTTCATGGCTAGCTTCTTTTTTTTATCTTAGGCACCTAGATTTAATTAGGGGATAAAAGAACATCTGCTTGAAGTGTTTGAGAAAGGTGTGAAAGTAGGAGAGTATGTTCTTGTCTATCTAGACAATCAGAAATACAGACCTTTGGCACTTTTCTAGCTTGTTGTGTGCTTTCCCTTAACAGGTCTGCCCTCTCAATTTTCTTAGGCATTGGTGAGAGGGAAACAACCCAAGTGAGTATAGCAGGACCTGGGCATTCCGACTCACTATAATAAATAGGCCTCTTGAGATGAAAGTTTTGGAGGATGAAGCTATTTGAGAGTTCACTCTCATATTGGGCATTTGTAGGGCCTTTAGGTCTCAATCACGCTTACGTGACTACATCTTGTTTGGTACTTTGTAGGGCTATAGGCCTCAATCACGCTTGTGCAACTACAAGGAGTAGTCTTCGAACAAAAATCCTTATTAATAACTCTAGGATTAGAGACCACTAGTTCACCTCCGAAAGGTGGATAATCTCTGTGCAAGGGAGATAGTAACTCCCCCAAGAGACTTGACATATCGTGCCCTCATTAGCATTTGGAGTCAGCTAAAACGGAGTTGGGAATCCATTGTGTGAGACCCAGTGGTCGTATTCTAATTAGCTATTGGGTGTGTACCTGAGTTAGCAAGCAAAGGTTTTCCTCCTCAGCCAACTTCCTAGGGTAGCTTCATATGCTTGATGTACTTATTTGAATTAATGGCCAATGTGTTTGCTTTGTCTTCTTTCCAAGAGTAGAATTAGTCAATATCCTAGTCATTATCATCAAAATCAAGTCTAGTCCAAGTCATAATCCCTAATCATCTCCATGTCATAACTGTCATACCCAAAGCATGTCCCAGTCATACAAAAAATTTTGAACCAACATTAATCAAGCCCAAGTCATATCAAACTCAAGTCTTCCAAACAAGTCCAAACTACATCAGAACTTCGTCCACCTCATGTTTCATAAACCCAAGTTGTATAAGAATCCAAAGAAGTCAATCTATCGATCGATCAAGAAGAAGAAGCTCACGCAAGCACAACTCGTTAGACGTCGAAAGTTTTGGTACACCAATCGCAAACTCTTGCTTAAACATAGGAACTTTTTGCACCATTACCATGATCACATCCATGGTCAAAGCAATGAGTTTGATTCTAGTGATGAATTAAGAGTTTGTACCCTCCATCAAGGTTCAGGCTTGTCTTTTAACACCAACTATCGTCAAAATCAGGGTGGTCGCATCCCTTCATACAACTTTCCACCGGAACCAATCATCTATTGAGTCTATTGGCATATGAGAATAGTATAATGACATGATGATAGTATGTTGCCATTGATGTCAATATGTTGAAGAATGAACTGGTAATATGTTGAAGAATGAACCGGTTTAGTGAAGTTAAGCAACTGGCAAAGAGAACTGGTACAATATTGTTAACCGATATATTTGCAAAAGGTGAAGCGATACGTTTGTCCAAGTAAACTGGTATGTTGAAGAGTGAACCAATATATGTAATTTTTTCTATCAAGGTTTAATATGGTATGACTATTGGTTGGTAGTCTGTCTCAGGGTTTCCAGTTGAAATGTTTTGAGCCTGTGTAATTCAACCGATGACATTATGAGATGAGTTAGCAGTGTAATGGAGATCATATCGTGTTGCCACGTCAACCTTGTGCGCATGAAGGATCTTGCATGAAGGAGAGTGATCCTATCTACCTCGGGAATGTGTGAAGTCCCTGCAAATGGTAGAGAATGCATGATGGGTTATCATCTCCAAGAAGCGGTGAAGAACGAATGATGGAGAATGTCTTGAGATCTGTTCAAGGCCGTTGTATTCAAATGCAAAGTGTTCAATGGTTAGGATTGAACCAACTGAATTGCTCAACCTAGATGTTTAGGGTTTAGGATTTATGCTACCGACCTATTTGTTTCCTATAAGGTCAATATTGTTTTTCATGTTGAAGTTGTTGGCAAATGTTGTGTATGTATCTAAGTGCAGAGATATGTGATTCTTGCCAGACCAAATAAGAGAATTGATACCTGTAGAGTGTATGTGCAGAAGGAAGGAACTAAAGCGGATCTTCATTGGCATTGAGTGCTACTACCAAATCATTGTAATACCTGTTGATCTCTAACCACTTCAACAGTTGGAAAATCCCTTAACAGGGTAGCTCTAACCAGCTTGCTATAAATCCTTTAATAGGGTGACTCAAAGCCATTGAGTTCTTAAAATCCTCTAACAAGGTAACCTTTAACAGGTTTTAACCCTTAACCAGGCATTCTAGCCATCCCTTAACTGGGTGATCCCTAACAGGATCGGTTCCTAACAAAACCTGTTGTAACAGTCTTTAACTGGACAAGGCTCCTAACAGAGCGTACTTCTAAAGAGCTCAAAAATAGCTTGTGGGTATTCATCCCCACCATGGTTTTTCCTAATTGGGTTTCCACATGAAAAATATGTGTGTCATATGTGATGTCTTTTTCATGTGATGATCTTGTTGTTTTCTGTTAAGTGGTGAATCATGTTGATCTAGCAAGTTATTATATTTCTGATGATAGATTACTTGTTTATGTGCAAGGATAATGTGGAAATGAGGGTTTAGGTTGTGTGGAAAGATAAGTGTTTTCGGTTTATATCTTTCATAGTCTCATTGTGCTTAATTGGTAGTAATTTGGTTTAAGACCGGTGTTAGTGATTGCCAGTCAAGTTCACTGTTTGTAGTCAAACCGGTTCTGGAAAATTTTTTGTGTTTGTATTGATTCACCCCCCCTCTCAATACCAGTTTGGTACTCGCTGATCATCATTGAGTTATCAATTGGTATCAGAGCATCCTCCAAGTCCTCTATGTTGTAAGCCTAACTGCTTGAGGGAAAGATCCTATTGTAATGATAAAGAGGGAAGGTCCAAAGTTCAATAGAGATAATTTCAAAATGTGGAAGGATAGAATGAAAATATACATCAGAAGCATGGGTGCTCAACACTGGAGCTATGTTGAGAATTCTTATGTTATTCCTACCGATACTCTCACTGATGATCAAAAGAGAGAGATCTAGGAGAATGGGCAGGTCATGGAAGCCCTTATCAACAACTTATCTAACATTGAGTTTATTGATGTCCAGGATAAAGAAAATCCCAAAGAAGTATGGGATACTCTTGAGAATATCTATGGTGGTGATGAGCATGTGAAACAAGCTAAGGAAGAAAGCCTTAGGGGAAAGTTTTAAGATATGCGGATGGTTGAAGGAGAGACCATTCAACAATATGGAATAAGAATCAAAATTGTTGTTGGAGATATCAAGAGTGCATGAGGCAAAATTGATGATTCTACTGTTGCTAGCAAAGTATTGAGGTCCTTATTACCAGTTTATGCAATAAGGGTTGTTGCTATTCAGGAGTTGAGGTCAATAGACAAGACTAAGGTATCCCTGGACTCCATCATTGCAAAGTTGACAGCCTATGAGATAAATAGTTTTAATGGCAGTATCCAGAAGACTGAATCAACTTTTAGAGCATCTGTTGCACCATCTAGAAAAGGAAAAGAAGCAAGCACCAGTGGTGAACCAAGACAGTGCAGAGAAATGGATGATGAGGAGATCTTGATGGAATTTGAAGCTCTTCTTGCCAAGAGACTTCCTAAGGGAACCGATAATACAGAGGTAAGCTCCCTTTGAAATGCTTTTCTTGTAACTAGATAGGACACATTGTTGTAAACTGTCCTAATGGTGATAACAAGGACAAACCGGAGAGGTTCAAGAAATTCAAAGGAGAAAAGTGGAGAAACTGTTTTGTAGCAGTTGATGAAGGTGTCCCTAATGAGGAATCAGAAGATGAAGAAAATGAAGATATTGTGTTTGTTGCAGTCAACGAAGATGTGTTAGACAAGAAGGCTCTTGTCTCCTGCTTTGATAATTCCAATGAGTGGATTATTGATAGTGGTTGTTCTCACCATATGACTAGTGACTGGAGAAATTTTTTATCTCTGGAAGAGTATGATGGTGGTGTGGTTCATTTTGGTAATGATGCACCATGTATGGTCAAAGGCAGAGGGTCCATCTCTCTGAATGGAAAGAGCAGTGTTGACAATGTGTATTGGGTGGAAGGTCTCAGACACAACCTATTGAGTGTTACCCAACCAAATGATAGTGGACTCACCCTGGAATTCAAAAATGGAGTGTGCAACATCAAAGGAAATAATGGTGAACTGATGGCCACCGATAGGCAGACCAAATGTAACCTATTTCAGCTGAATGCAAATATAAGTACATGTCTTGTGCCTAAGTTTGATGATAGCTATATATGGCATAGGAGACTCTACCATATAAACTTTGATAACATTGTGAAGGCCAGTAAGATCAAGGCAGTTAGAGGACTGCCAATGCTGAGCAAACCGGAAAATCCTATGTGCAGAGAGTGTCAACTGGGGAAAATGTCTTCCTCAACCTTCAAAGGTAAATCTTTCACTGCAGACAATTTACTTGATCTTGTGCATACTGATTTGTGTGGTCCTATGAAAACTAGGAGTGTGCAGGGAGATATGTATTTTATGATTCTTACAGATGATTTCTCAAGAATGATGTGGGTCACATTCTTGAAGGACAAGTCTGAAGCCTTTGGAAATTTCAAAGCTTTCAAAGTATTGGTAGAAAAGGAAAGCGGTAGAAGAATCAAATGAATAAGAACTGATCAAGGAGGGGAATTCACTTCCGGTGAATTCAATAAATATTGTGAAGAGAATGGCATCAAGAGGCAACTGTCTGCCCCCAAGACTCCACAACAGAATGACTTAGCAGAAAGAAACAACCGGACTGTGGTTGAAGCGACTAGAACTATGTTGATCCAAAGAAAGGTTGCTCACACCTTTTGGAGAGAAGCAGTGAGCACTGCAGTCTACACAATGAACTGGGTACTCATCAAGAAAGGAAAGGATAAGACTCCTTATGAGTACTAGACCGGTAAGACACCAGTGGTAAGCTACTTTAGAACATTTGGTAGCAAATGTTATATCAAGAGAAGTGAACATCAGAGCAAGTTTGATGCAAAATGTGATGAGGGAATATTCTTAAGATATTCTACCAAGAGTAAATCTCTCAAATGTTTCAATAATAGGACTTAGTGAATCATTGAAAGCATCAATGTTAGGATTGATGAAAACTCTGAAAAACCTGAGGAAACCAACAGTGAGCATGTAGGAGATGAACCGGTAGTAACCTTCTGGGAACCGGTTGTAAATCTGCCCAGTACCAATAATTATGCTCCTACACCGGTAGATGCTGATGTTGATGAAGATGAGGATGAAGAAGAAAAGCAAGAGGAATCAGTTAAGAATATACCTAGGTATGTCAAACTCAATCATGATCCAAAGCATATGATAGGAGACAAAGATGCAGGAATTCTTACAAGAAGAAAGGTCAGAGAAAGCTCATGTATGATCTCTGAATTTGAGCCTAAATCATTCAAAGAGGCACATAAGGATGAAGACTGGATCAAGTCAATGGAAGAGGAACTTGACCAGATAGAGAAGAATGGTATATAGTCTCTGGTACCCAGACCGGAGCATAAAAAATGTCATTGGAACCAAATGGGTTTTCAGAAATAAGTTGAATGATGATGGCATAGTGGTAAGGAACAAAGCTAGAATAGTATGTAAAGGATATGCCTAAGAAGAAGGGGAAGACTATGGAGAAACCTTTGCTCCAGTAGAAAGATTGGAAGGAGTTCGTATGCTTCTTGCATATGCAACTTTTAAAGGATTCAAGGTATACCAAATGGATGTAAAATCTACATTCCTATATGGAATACTTGAAGAGGAGGTATATAGAGAAACCAGATGGGTTTTCCCTATCAGAAGATAGTGACATGGTGTGTAGGCTACATAAAGCCTTGTATGGACTGAAGCAGGCACCTAGAGCATGGTATGAATGCTTGCACTCTCATCTTGTGAAGATTGGATTTGAAAGAACAAGTGAAGACAACAATATCTACTTGAAATCAGAAGGAGATCAGATTATGATCTGTGAAGTATTTGTTGATGATATAATCTTTGGTGGAGATGACAAGAAGAGTCATGACTTTGCAGATGAGATGAAAAAGGAGTTTGAGATGTCATTCATAGGGGAGATTAAGTTCTTCATTGGACTGCAGATTCAACAAATGAAAGATGGAATCTTTATTACTCAGTCCAAGTATGTCAAAGAGGTGTTGAAGACCTTTGGCATGGAGGACAACAAACTGGTTGGTACACCAATGGTGATCGATTGTAAATTATCAAAAGAGGATGACTCAACATTGGTAAATGAGAAGGATTACTGATCAATGATTGGTAAGTTACATTATGTAGTGCATAGTAGACCAGACATTGCACATGCAATGGGTATTACCGCTCGGTTTCAGAAAAGCCCAAGAGAATCCCACTTGGTAGTAGTCAAGCGGATTCTTAGATATCTGAAGGGAACTATTGACTATGGATTATGGTATCTATACAATGATGATTTTGACCTGAAAGTATTCATAGATGTTGATTGGGCTGGTAATGTGGATGACCAGAAGAGTACAACTGGTGGTGCATTCTTTCTCGGTGGTAGACTGGTCTCATGGATGAGTAAAAAGCAAAGTTGTATCTCTCAGTCTACAACAAAAGCGGAGTATGTTGCAGCTTTTATGAACTGCACCTAGACTACTTGGATGAAACATGTACCAAATGACTTCAAAGTTCATGTATCTGAATTGGTAAGTATATTTTGTGACAATACAAGTGCAATTAACATCTCCAAGAATCCGGTTTTACATGCTAGAACTAAACACTTTGAACTCAAGTATCATTTCTTGAGGGAAAAGGTTTAGAACAAAGAGGTGGTATTAGAACATGTTTTCAGTAAGGAGCAGTTAGCAGACATATTCACCAAGCCTCTATCGAAGGCTACATTTACCTATTTGAGAGGTGAATTAGGGGTACTACCCCTTCAAGAGGTAAACTAAAGTTTTATGCTCCACATCAGTCAGATCTTACTTTGCTATATCTTTTCATGATTGATGTGTTGAAGGATGCTACTCCTAAGGGGGAGCAGCATAGTGGAACAAGGAAACTCGTGCCTCCACTTTGGCATTGTTGTCAAAGGGGGAGAAGATGTGAAGCAGAGAAGATATTTGCAGTATTAAGGAGAAGATGTTATGCAAAAAGAGAGATATCTTTGTATATTTCCATCAATGCCAAAGGGGGAGATTGTTGGCATATGAGCAGAGTATGATGACATGATGATACAATGTTGTCATTGATGTCAATATGTTGAAGAGTGAATCGATAATATGTTGAAGAATGAACCGGTTTAGTGAAGTTAAGCAACAGGCAAAGAGAACCGGTACAATGTTGTGAACCGATATATGTGCAAAAGGTGAAGCGGTACGTTTGTCCAAGTAAACTGATATGTTGAAGAGTGAACTAGTGTATGGAATGTTTTCTATCAAGGTTTAATATGGTATGACTATCGGTTGGTAGTCCGTCTCAAGGTTTTCGGTTGAAGTGTTTTGAGCCTGTGTAATTCAACCGATGAAATTATGAGATGAGTTAGCAATGTAATGGAGATCAGATCATGTTGCCACATCAGCCTCGTGCATGTGAAGAATTTGCATGAAGGAGAGTGATCCTATCTACCTCGAGAATGTGTGAAGTCCCTGCAAACGGTGGAGAATGCATGATGGGTTATTGTCTCCAAGAAGCAGTAAAGAACAAATGATGGAGAATGTCTTGAGATATGTTCAAGGTCGTTGTAATCAAATACAAAGTGTTCAATGGTCAAGATTGAATCGACTGAATTGCTCAACCTAGATGTTTAGGGTTTAGGATTTATGCTACCGACCTATCTGTTTCCTATAAGGTCAATATTGTTTTTTATGTTGAAGTTGTTGGAAAATGTTGTGTATGTATCTAAGTGAAGAGATATGTGATTCTTGCTAGACCAAATAAGAGAATTGATACCTGTAGAGTGTGTGTGCAGAAGGATGGAACTAAAGCGAATCTGCATTGGTAGTGAGTGTTACTAGAAGATCATTGTAATACCTGTTGATCTCTAACCACTTCAACAGTTGGAAAATCCCTTAACAGGGTAGCTCTAACCAGCTTGTTGTAAATCCTTTAACAGGGTGACTCAAAGCCGTTGAGTTCTTAAAATACTCTAACAAGGTAACCTTTAACAGGGTTTAACCCTTAATCGATTATTCTAGCCATCCCTTAACCGGGTGATCCCTAACAAGATCGGTTCCTAACAAAACCTGTTGTTACAATCTTTAATCGGACAAGGCTCCTAACAGAGTGGACTTCTAAAGAGCTCAAAAATAGCTTGTGGGTATTCATCCCCACTGTGGTTTTTCCCAATTGGGTTTCCACATGAAAAATATGTGTGTCATATGTGATGTCTTTTTTCATGTGATGATCTTGTTGTTTTTTGTTAAGTGGTGAATCATGTTGATCTAGCAAGTTATTATATTTCTGATGATAGATTACCTGTTTATGCGCAAGGATAATGTGGCAATGAGGGTTTAGGTTGTATGGAAAGATAAGTGTTTCCGATTTGTATCTTTCACAGTCTCATTGTGCTTAACCAGTAGTAATCTGGTTTAAGACCGGTGTTAGTGATTGCCAGTCAAGTTCACTATTTGTAGTCAAACTAGTTCTGGATAAGTTTTTGTGTCTATATTGATTCACCCCCCCTCTCAATATCGGTTTGGTACTCGCTGATCATCATTGAGTTATCAGAGTCATGTTCATGCCAAGAATAGTCTAGTCATCAAATTTCTTCTAATCATCACTATCACCTCTCTTTGATCAATCATCCTCAATCTTTCCTAAGGACTTATCACATGAACCAATTTTCAATCAATCATCTTTAATCAAATCAATCATCTTTAATCAAATCAATCCTCAATCAACCATCTTCAATCAATCATCCTTTAATCCAATTAACCTCATGTTAAGGTTTTATGCCTTATGAAGTTTTATTTAGACCTCATCTTTAATCAATCAATCATTTGACTTATGTGCTTGAAGAAGAATCCTCTCCAAGTACCTTTGCCCCATCCTTTGAGTCAATCAAGACTCTTATCTCACGTCTTTATTTTGCTTAGGATCATTAGTCAATCCTTAGTAGAACAAAGACTTTGATCATTAGCCTAAGGTCTAAATTTTACCCAACTTGGTCATTACCTTGCTTGTGGTCTCATCAACATCCCCCACCTAAAATCCTCATTCAAGGACTAAGGTGCAATCTTAATCAAACCCGTTTCCTAATCCAAGGACTCTATGAATCAATCAAATCCAAATTAAATCCACAATCCAAGATCTCTGCTAAGTCCTTTCATCAAATATTTTCCCTCTAATCAATCTTTCTAAAGCTATTCTTGTATGGTCACAACTCAATCTCAAAAGAAAAAGATGGCCGAACAACAATATGGCATGTCGGACATTAATGTCCTATATCAAGCCTCTACACAAGATCTTACACAAAGTGTGCAACCTAGCATCCAAAATCAACCGCAAGAGGACCCTAATATGGTTGATCAAGATGAAATCTCTCTGGAAGTACGAACATTTTTAGAAGACTCTTATAATCAAGAAATGATGGAGAAATTTATCTGACATAATTCTAGTGCTCTTCTAAAGACTCTTTTAAAAAAAGGATCTCGCCTTCCCCTCGATTTTGATAGATCCATTCTTTATCAACAACCACAAGGAGACCTTGATCCTACTCATATCATCACACTCGTTCTTCAACCTCAATCAATTACACCCCCACCCATCATCCAACCCCAATCAATAGCTCCCGCGACATCTGTCCCTATGGTCTCCATTCCGCCTTCTTAGCATCTATGCCAATATCCAATCCAATCTTGTTTATTCTTCAACATGTTTCTATTCCATCTTCTTCTACCCGATCATACATTTCTATTCCACAATCCCCCATTCCTCTCAACAATGTCACTAACTTCATTCGAGCTTCACTTCCTCCTGTCACAACAATTTGTGGGTTGTAACCAATTGTCACTAAAGTCCCTGTGACATCGGTCATCACATCTCACATCCCTGCTTCCTCGTCATATCAGTAAATTAGTAGTGGTGGTACACCTTCCATGACTCATCTGATTCTAGGGGCAAGCACAATCCATCATGTCCAAAATCCACAACAAGACATCATCAAGGAAATCTAGGACATGAAAAGCATTATCAAAAACATGAAGGAAGGGACTAACAAAAGAAAACCTTACTCGTTTGAGGAATTTTGTCCTTGTCCTTGTGACCCGTCTATATTAGTTGCACCATACCCCCCAGGGTTTGAGATGCAAAAGTTCATGAAGTATGAGGGCAAAGGGGATCCCCGAGACCATGTTCATGAGTTTCACATCTTATGTCAAGAAGTCTCCTATAGTGACTTATACCTTCGAAGGATCTTCCCTAAGAGTCTCATAGGAGATTCTCTTGCATGGTTCTCGTCCTTACCTCAAGGTTCTATCACTTCCCTCCTGGACTTAGCAGAAAATTTTGTGGCCCACTATGCCTACAATATTGTTAATAATGTTCCCATGATGGACCTTTGTAACACAAAACAAAGACTTGGAGAGACTTTCACTAACTTCTTGCAAAGATGGCGACATCTCATCAATAAATTCCAGTGGGACATGCCATAACAACACCAAATCAAATTATTTCAAAAGAATCGGGTGCCCGAACTATCAAGACCCTTGACATCTTAATGTATCAAATCTTTCCAAAAATTGATTGACAAGGGCCTAGCCCTTAAACGTGTCTTGTTAGAAGAAGGAACCTTAAAACATTACCAAAAACCAAGTCAAAATTCTTCCTCTTACCATAATGATAAACCAAAATTTTGGTCCAAAAATAAGAACGTGGTCAATGATGGTGTGACTGATATAAAATGAGTCTAGACCGTGGCCGCTTCTTCAAAACCCACCACCACCAATCACTAATTAAACAATAAAAATAATCAAAATCAATCTCAAAAGCCTCATAACAATGTCTCAATGTAACAATGTCTGGGGAATCAAACTAGCCATTTTGCTGAAGCCTCCGCTGCCTTGCATACTTTAATTATAGCCAAAAATCTCAATTATGATAAAATATGGCTTGAGGGGGACTCACTTAATATTATTAAGTGCTTAAAGGGGGAATCGGAGCCTTCTTGGTCCATTGAGAATATCATCATGAAAGCTAGAGAGATTATCGCCAGTTTCAAAGAAATTATTATACGACATGCCTATAGAGAGCAAAATAGTGTTGCTAACTGTTTAGCGAATACTGGAGTTAATTCTGATGTTCAAATGATTTGGCACGAGGATGATCTTAATTTAAACATTAAAGAGATTCTCAGAAAGGACCGTTATATTGGGAGAGAAGGACAATTAAATCATGACAAGTAAAAAAGCACCACTCGTGCCTCGCTGGAAAGGTCATCATTACCTGGCACTGCAACAGATCTCCTACTATTTCCAAAAAATTGCTGCACACTTTGTGGGTTACTCAGGGTGATAATTTTAGTTGCAAAGGGAAAGAAGTTCTAAATTTGCAGAGAAAGAGAGTCGACATCCTGCATCTGAAAATGGGAGGAGATCTAAGACGCGAAGAACCTGACAACACATCGACCTGGAAAGCAAAGCCTAAAGTCTGGGCAAAGCTGGAGAAGGGCTATCTCACCAGCTTCATGGAAAAGCTTGAGGACTATGACAAAGGTAGGGTCAACCTAGCTGTTTCCAAGATTTCTGAAAACTGGTCTAATGGCTCTTTTAAACTTTACGGAGTTAAATTTAAGTTGGATGCTGGGCTTATTTCTACTGTAATTGGTATGCCCCACTCTGGGCTCAACTTCTTTTGAGACCTCAAGGTCTCCAACAATGCAATTACCTTGTTCCCGTGAAAAGAGAAAGAGCGGGCCAAAATCGGCAAGGCTACCGGGGCCTACTATGATGCTGCAAACATCAAGAAGTTGTGGGGCTGGGTCCTGAATGCAATCATGGAGTATATTACGGTTGAAGGCCGTTTCTCTAGGGCCTACACTTAAACTTCATGCTCTTGAAACATTTGAGACACGACAAAAAAGTGTCTTTGCCCTACTACCTTTTTCGATCCCTCTCCAGGTCCCTGAACAAGCACATGACGAACCCTTCCAGCCCGATTCTCTACTGCAGGCTCCTGCTGCTCATCTATGAGCATTGCAAAAACCCTCGCTCTACAGGAAAATAAGCGGATTTCTGCCTCCCCTAGTAAAGGAGGATGGAAGAGGGAGACACTAGCAAGGAGAAGGCATCATCCAGCAAGAAAAGGAAAAGCGCCCCTGGGTTGGAAACTGAGGACATTGTTAAGGAAAGTAGTGGTATGGAGACAGACGACTCTAACGGAGAAGACAGCTGGAAGGAAGAGGAACTGCGCAACAAGGAATAAAGTGGAGATTTCGAGCCTGGTCAAGATAGCCCTATTCCAAGTGATCACCCTAGTAAGGACAATAGCCATCTGATGGAGGAGATGGCTCCCAAGGATAATGAGGAAATCGAAGTTAATTTTGAGAAGGAAACAAACAAATGCTCTGAGAAGAACCTGGCTGAGGAAGGGGATAGCAAGGCTAAGGATAGTGTTGGCGAGGGGCTTATCCTGGATAATCTCAAGAAGCTCTCAGAGGCCAGAATGAATTTCGACAGACGGACTTACGAAACCCTGAAAAACCTGGAGAAGCAAGGGATAAATTCGGATAAAAAGAGGGAGGATGAAAACAAAGAGCATATTAACTAGAAGCAGGAAATGGAGAATAAGGTAAAATTGCTGGAAGAGGGAAAAGAAGCGATGAAAAATCTTATGGGAATTATCCCAAGTATCCTCTTTGTTGTCACCAAAAACCTGGAAGACATTGCCAAGGTCTTTGACCATTCTCCTAAACCAATTGTGGACCTTGACCTGGAGGAGGAGACCATCCAGACTGGAAGTGGTGGTGATGCTACCCTGGCGGGCGGAACTGCTAAGAGAACCAGGGCCAGTATCAAGAAAGTTGTGGCTGCTGCGGCCAAGGACCCTCCCAACCTCAAAGACAACATCAAAGAGCTGCAAGAAATTAGCAGCACCCTGGCTAAAGCCCTGGATAAAATCTGATTCCTGGACAGCCTACTGGCTTTTAGGGGCTTTTGTGGGTTTTCCTAGGTTTTCTGCTGGTTTTTTCCTTTTGTTATGTTTCTCTCTATTTCTCGTGGCTTTGTTGTCTTAATCTTGCTTGTAAAGGGTTTCGGGGCCCCTTCAAAACCTACTTTTTCATTAATCAAAAACAATGTCTTAGTTCAGGGGCAACCACCTTGATCTAACAACAGGACTCCAAGAGACTTCACTCCTCTTGCCAATCCCATTGAGGTTGTGTTCCAAAATCTTGTCCAAGCAAGCATGGTAGTCTTTTTGATAACTCACCCATTTGATCCTAATCAACCCAAACCTAGGTGGTACAATGAGAATGAGTATTATAAATATAATCGTATCAATGGTCATGATACACGAAAGTGTATGAAGCTGAAAATCTACATACATGACCTCATTGATAAGGGTGATATTGAAGTAGCAACAACCAAACCTGGCAACAACAATGATAAACTTAAGATGTACCAAAAACCTTTCCTGAAATATGATAAAGGTAAAGGCTCATCATCTAACACTGTGAACTATGATTACACCAATCATATAATGGGATTTGACTTTTTAGTGGGTCACATTGAGCCTACAGATAACCAAGTCAATGTCTTAACTATCCAAGGAGCTAACCCTCCCCCTTCCCAAAGCAGACCTAACCCTGCTAAGATAGTCATTCAAAGTGCCACACCTTCTGCTTCCCACTCTCAAAATGACTGCAACATAACCACCCGTTGAGGCAGAGTCACTTTCCAAGGAGTCCCTCCCCCACCAAACCATCCCCTCATGTCCTCCACCCGTCGATATGACCTCCTTGACCATCTTGGAAAGACCCCCGCATAGATCTCCATCTTAGAGCTCCTCAAAACTTCCCCCATCCATAAGGAGATTTTGGAACAAGCCCTCCTTGAGTCACATATCCCCGATAACATCAATGCTGCCCAATTTCAAGCTCTCATTGGAGACCTTGCTGCCCAACAACACCTTGTGTTTACTTCCAATGACACTCCTACAGATGAAGACCGAGAAAAAGGTTAAACATATCTTGATAAATGGTGGATTAGGAATCAATCTGTGTACATATAAATTAATAAAACAATTGGGGCTTTCTGAGGACTTGGTAGATACATTAGGAATAATCACAATAAAAACATATGATGATGCAGAAAGAGTTTCTAAAGGAATGATCACCTTGCCTCTTCAAGTGGGCTATATTACAATTGAGACCCCTTGCCAAGTCCTAGATCTTGATCTCCCTTATAACATCCTCCTCGGACGATCGTGGATTCATTCCCTTCAGGAAGTCCCTTCCACTTATCATCAATGCATCAAATTCCCCTTCAATGGAAGAGAGATCACTATCAAAGGTGATCCAAAACCCCTTCAATATTGCAATATCTTAGAGGGGAAGTATCCATATTATTGTCGATATAATAGAACCTCTCCAACTCCTCCATCTGACACATCAAACGTCGCCTCCACCTCATCCCAAGTAGAGCCCAAAATCAAGATCCTGGATAATGGCTATGAATAATACAAACTTGAGGATGTCTTATTAATAGGCAATCTCTTTGTGTCTCCCAAGTCATTTGGCAAGCCAAAAGAAATAAAAAAAGATCAAAAAGTTGTTATACAATGCAAAGATACCACCTTTCAACAATGGGATCCACTTGATGAGGAGAGTCTTGAGATAAATGTGTCTTCATGGTTGTACCGGGAAGAAGATGAAGACCCAGAAAAAATACCTAAGAAAATGTATCCAAAAGCATCAGTTATAGTAGAGAAGATGGGTTACAAAGGACATGGCCTGGGACCGGAAGAGAAAGGAATAAAAGCACCGATAAATCTCACCTCATACAAGTATAATAGGGGCTTGGGTTATACTCCAGTACCTAAGATCACTATCACTGGTGCCCCTTCAAGTCCTTCTTTGGATGTCGAAAACTCTAATGAAGAGGAGTTCCATGAAATGACTTTTGAATACGAGGACATCTTCTTTGACACCCATGTCAACACCATCACTCCCATAACCCCTCCCATTCTGCATGAGCTACAACTTGTCCATCCCAAACTTATAGACCAGGGCCAACAAGACAAACCTGCTTTAGACGTTTGCACCAATGACACTGCTCTTATGACTCTCCTAACTATGTGCAATTTGGAAGACTACAAGAGATTCCATGGGATTCAGTTACATGAAAAAGGATAGTTTGGTAGTTAGGTCAATTCCCTTAGTCACAAAAAGATAATAAAAAGAAAAACCATGATTCCCTAGGTGAAAACCTCTCTGAGACACCTTTGGATGAAGAAAAAGTAAAAACAAAGGGCATATCCGAAAGTTAAAAACTGGATCAGGCACTTGAGGATGAGGGACTTGACCTCCCTACCATTGTTCCTCCTCAGCAAGACATGTCAAATTTATTAATAGAGGAAACATACAATATCAATATGGGCACCGAAGACACTCCAAAAAATGTTCTCATTGCCAAGTCCTTAACGGATCAAGAGAGAGAAGACTTTATCAATTTTCTCATAGAAAGAAAGATCAATTTTTCCTGGTCATATGTTGACATGCCAGGCCTAGATCCCGACTTGGTAGTTCACTATCTTGTTGTCCGTCTAGATGCAAAAACAGTAAAGTAGAAGTTACACAAGATGCATCCACATATTGCACTCCTGGTCAAAGTAGAACTTCAAAATATGTTGGATGCAGAATTCATCAAACCAATAGACTACCCTGAATGGGTATCCAACATTGTACTTGTTAGCAAAGCTGCTAGGGGCATCTGCATTTGTACTGATTTCTGAGATTTGAACAAAGCTTGCACTAAAGATGATTTATCGCTCCCCAACATAGACATGATTGTAGACCTCACAGTGGGACATGAGATGCTATCACTTATGGACAAATTTTTTGGATACAATCAGATTAGGATCGCAGAGGAATATCGACACAAAACAACATTCACAACACCATGGGGCACCTTTTGTTATTGAGTCATGCCTTTTGGTCTCAAGAATGTTGGAGCTACATATCAACGTGTAATGACAACAATTTTCCATGATCTCTTGCACAAAATCATGGAGGAATATGTGGAAGATCTTCTGGGAAAATCCAAGATAAGACATGAGCACATCCATATCTTAAGGCAAATTTTTGAAAGATTGGAAAAATACAAACGACACCTCAATCCTAAGAAATGTGTCTTTGATGTCACATCGAGAAAAATTCTAGGTTTCATTGTTTCCCACAGAGGCATAGAGGTTGATCCTGCAAAGGTGAAAGCTATCATGGAAATGCCTCCCTCGAAGACCCTTAAATAGTTGCACAGCCTCCAAAGAAAGCTCCAGTCTATTAGACGCTTCATCTCACAACTTGCAGACAAATATCACCCATTTGCTCAATCATCATGCAAAGATACCAAATTCAAATGGGACTGCCTATGTCAAAAGGCTTTTGAGAAGCTTAAGAAATATCTTGCATCGCCTCCAGTTCTCATGCCTCCTATTCCAGGAAAGCCACTTCTTTTGTACATATAATCTACTACAATGGCATTGGCGAAATTATTGGCACATACAAATGATCAGAGAAAGGAGCATACCATATACTACATCAGTCGCACACTAATAGGGCATGAGCTCAATTATACCCCCATTGAAAGAGCATTATTAGCATGCAAAATCTTCGGCACTACATGCTTAACAACAAAACAAAATTGATTGCTAAGATTGACCCTCTCAAATACCTCTTGTCAAAAGCTACTCTCACTGGCAGAATTGCTAAATGGGTCATGTTGTTAAGTGAATTTGACATTAAATATGTGGACAGAAAAGCAATCAAAGGAAAGGTAATAGAAGACCAACTCGTCGATGCTCCACTTCTAGGTTACCATCCGATCCTTATAGAATTTCTAGACGAATTCATAATGACTGTCACCACATCCTCCACATAGCAGTTATACTTTGATGGTTCTTGCACCCAAAACGGATCAGGGACAGGAATATTGTTGATCACACCTCAAGGATATTGCATCCCAAAATCATACAAGATAGCCTTTGCATGTACCAACAACATCGCAAAATATGAAGCATTGATTACTGGACCACGCCTGGCTATCCAATGGAAGATGTTGGAACTACATGTTTATGGTGATTACCAACTTGTCATTAGACAAGTCAATAACGAATATCAAATAAAAGATGATAAGCTTCTTCCCTATCATAGTATGGTTTAAGATCTCAAGCAACATTTTACATCAATCAAGTTTGATCAAATTCCCTGAATAAACAACAGAGTTGCAGATGCAATGGCCATTATTGGCTCCCTCCTTTAGATGTTGGCACATAGTCAAAAGTGTGAGTTCTTGATCGAGCAACTCTTCATACCGGCATATAATTTACCAGAGTTTGAAACGGTGTGCGTACTCATTGGTCCTGAATCCCCCTGGTATCAAGAGACCTTCACTTACCTAAGAGACAACACCATTCCCCCACACCTTACCAAAACCCAACAACAAACCTTCATTCACCGATGTGCTTGTTAAACCATCCTTGAAGACACCTTGTTCAGAAGGCATTTCGATGGTTCCCTCCTAAGGTGTTTAAATAAACAAGAGACTGAATGGGAACTACATGAAGTGCATGAAGGTATCTGTGGGGCACACTCAAGTGGGCTCACTTTGGCTAAAAAGATCTTGCAAATGGGATACTACTAGCCTACAATGGAAGTTGATGCATACAATTATGTGAAGAAATATATCCCTTGCCAGAAACATGGCGACAAGATCCATGCTCCATCACAAGAATTATAGTCGTTCATTGCACCCCGTCCCTTCTCACAATGGGGGTTCGTTCTCATTGGGAAAATCCACCCTACATCCTCCAACGGTCATAAATTCATTATCACTGCCAATGAAAATTTCATGAAGTGGGTGGAGGCCATCCCTCTTACCTTCACCACTGGTAAACAGATCTCTAAATTCATTCTGAACTACTTGATCTGTCGATATGGAATACCCAAAGTTATCATCACAGATAACGACAAACCATTCAAAAATCAGGATGTTAGAGAGCTCTGTCTAAAATTTGATATCCAACACCACTTCTCCACTCCATATTACATGCAAGGTAATGGTCAAGCTGAGGCTTTTAATAAAACCTTAATCAAAATGCTCAAAAAGATAGTTAATGAAGTTGGTCGTGATTGGCACCTCCAACTCCATCCTTCTCCATGGGCTTACCGCACCTCCATCCACACCCCCGTAGGTGCCACCACATACTCCTTTTATTTTGTTCTGAAGTTGTCCTCCCTCTTGAGATCGAGATCCCCTCCTTAAGGGTCTCACTGCAGAATATCCTCCCAGACCAGGAATAGTGAGCTAGAATTGCTGGATGAAAGGCACCTCAAGGCCTTAAACCATCTTCAAGTATATTAGAATCACCTACGCTTGAGTTACCACAAGAAGGTAAGAACCCATGAATTTGAAGTTGGTGATCTCTTCCTCATGGAAAATCAGAGAAACCTTCAAGAAAGAGAGAAGAAAGGCAAGTTCGAGCCTAATTGGTTGGGCACATATGTGATCACAACAAAGTATGGATCAGGGGCATATCAGCTGGATACTCTTGAAGGAGATCCCTTGGATGATCCAATGAACATCATGCACCTAAAAATATTCTATGCCTAGTCCTTAGAAGGTCATCAATTGTCAAAAAAATAAAAAATAAAATCAAGAAAAAAAAATGCAAAAAAAAAAGAGAAAAAAGATCCTGAAAAAAGATGGTCACTCTAGTGAAAACCTGGTAAACAGGCACCTTGTGAAAAAAATAAATAAAAAAAATCAGAAAAAATAAAGAAAAATCAATTCGTCCATTAGTGAAAACCACTTCGTGGCGCTATGGGCAAGTACCTTGGTGAAAACCTGCGTGTAGGCGCCAAGGTAAATAATCTGGATTCATCATCTATCAGATCAAACTCCTTCATTGCCTGCCCATCTGATATCCATAATCATTGCTATCTAATCTTTCCACCATAACATTCCCCCGCTCCTGGCAGAATAATCACTCGTATGATGATGAGTCTTTTCCCAAATCATAAAGAAGGATCACCCCGTCAAACTGAGCTTTATCCCATCCAGCCGAGCTTTTATCACCCATTTCCTGAGCTTGTGCCTCCATGTGAGCTTCTTCAAGTCTTGATGTTAGTCCTAAATCCATAGGTTGGTCCTCATGGTCATCTAGTCAATTGTCTAGTCAATCGCAATCCACCCCATCCTTTGCCCTAGGGATGAATCCTTCCCTCGCCCGACAATTTAATCCTTCATCCTAATCTGACTCTTGGTAAGAGACATCAATTGGTCATGTATGGGTGGCTTGTTTCATTTCTTGGATTTTCATTTTTGACTTGCATCTTTTGTCCTACCTTTGCATCTATCTATGATTGCCCCGATCTTCCATATCTGGGTATGTTTACAATAGGTGCATATTGGGGCATATTTTCATGGCATGGCATGTTTTGGATCTCTCTTGTATGAACTGATGACCTGGTACTAGTGTTTATCAACACTTACCTTGTCGTGTACAAGAGGTATCAGTGTGTTTGAGGGTTTCCTTGCACGTACCCACAAATTTGTATCAATGTTCTTCAACACTTACATAGTTGTGTGTAGGGAATTCCCGCTTGTCTGTGGGTTAGTCCACGCCTTGGGTTTCTCATGGCATCTTGGTTCCTATAATCAGTGGTGCGGGTTACCTAAGGCAATATTAAACTAGGTTGGCTCTCCACATCTTTTGTGCACAACTCTCCCCATCATTCCATAAATTCCTAATTCCCCTCATCTAGTAACCCCGTGGAGTCTTCAGTTTTTCCTCCTATTCTTCTATTTCTATCTAAGGTCATTGTATTATTATTGGCATATTCACAAAAAAAAATTTACATTACTCATTTAAGTTACATTGCATTACTCACTTAGATTAAATTATCCATTAATCATTAACCACTTAGATTGCACTATCCATATAGATTGCATTGCATTTATTACATTTCTCATTCATTTACATTCATCTTGCATATATCATTCATTTAAGATTACGTCATTTAGATTGCATTATCCATTCATTTCATTGCATTATTCATTTAGATGGCATTATCCATTTAGATTACATTCATTTGTTTAGATTACATTCATCATTCACTTTGCATTATTCATTCATTTAGATCGCATCATCCATTAATCATTTGCATAGCATTAACCATTTAGATTGCATTGCATTTATCATTCATTTTCCATTCAGATTACATTTATCACTCATTTAGATTGTATTTATTACTCATTTAGACTAATTTATTACCTTGATTGCATTTATCATTTGCATCCACATTTATCATTACATTGCATATTCATTTTCTCACATAATCATATCCATTATACATTAAACATACTCATATACAACATATATACACATCAAAACATCTCAGAAACATGTGCACCCACATAATCACTCATCCTGCATCCATACCATATCATACACACATGAACATGCATCCATCCTACATCCATGAACATGTCAATAACACATCATAAGCATCCATCCTACATCACAAATAGGTCAACACAATACATCCATAATCATAATCCATGCATCACATCATAAAATAATAAAAAATAAAGTCCATCATATGTCCATAATAAGATACATATATAACCATCGCCAAAAATCATATATATAGCTCAAAAAATGAATGTTATCATAATACAATGATCACCCCAAGGGTCAAAATATAACACATAAGCCAAAATGGAGCTAGCTCTCACCACCTGTCTCCCTAGCCCCCTCCTCATTGCCTCCTCCCCTGGCTCCTCCTATCCCTCCTTCCCTAGGTGGCCTAAAACCCACCGATCCACCCGTTTGCTAGCTTTGTGTGGGTCGCTAGCTGTGTGTCTTGTGAGATCACACACTCTCAGTGTACAAGGCTTCTCGTTGCTCCACAGGTACCACTCCGTAGTATAACCCTCTATAATAGGCCGCCTCTCGACCTGCCCTCTTCACCCTCTCCCTCTACTGCATCATATTAGAATACATCTGCCCAAGCCTTGCGGGGACCAACATCTGACGTACTGCATCCCTCTCCACCCGCAGATGTGTAACATCTACCTCTACCCTGTGCACCCTCACCTATAGCCCCTCCAACTCCTCATCCTATAGTCAAAGAGCATCTTGTAATGCACCAATGGTGGTCCCTGACCTAGCCTCCTCTAGCATCTACTCCAACTCCTCCCTATCCATCCTCAGATCATCCACCCCTGTCCTCACTACCTGGAGGCTCTCTGTCAAATCTCCCACCTCCCGCCGCAACCACTTAGCCTCTACCTCCAAGCTCTATCCCCTAGCTCTCTCAATTTGTAGCTCATCCTCGAGCGAGTGTAGCCTCGCCCGAGTGGCATATCTTTGCTACTGGAGTCTATCAAAATCAGCCTGTGACACTCCTTCCCCAACCTCTGGTCCTACACCCTGTACCTGTGCCCTTGGAATGACCATAGGTATGACCTCCTCTACACCACCATCCCCTCCCTCGACTGCCTCCCCTATTGCTGATGCTGCTGCATGTCCTTGTCCCACCCCATAATCTCTCCTCCATACCACCCTAACCCCCCTCTACTGTCTGCTAGCACCCCTCCCTGCTCCTGCCAGAACCCTGTCACTAGGTGCATCGTCCTCTACGCCGACTAACTCATCTACTATCGGCTACAACTCATCATCATCCAAAACTCCAGGGATGGTAAGACGCATTGGAAAATGTCCCTCCCACCAGCTCCTGTATCCTCTAGTGGTCCTTGGATCCTCTCCCACTCCCCTCCACTCATCCCAAACCAAGTATGGTGCTATTTGAAAGCTGGTCCTCCCCTTCAATGGATTCACTGTCGGGCCCCAAACCTCACCTCTCGTGTTGTCTGAGGATATAGCGGTATGTCCCCCACTATATCCTATATAATGCCAAACTATCTAGCCACTCTGAAAGGGGCATAATACTCCATAATGTACACGGACCTACCAAAAAGCCACATCTTCACTCTAGCCTAGTGCAGTTGCCAATCTCCCCTCCATGTCTCACTGTCCAAAAATGGCCGCCATGTGAACTGCAAAAGCTCATAACAAATGTGGTGCCAAAACCATATCTATCCTATCCGTGTATAATGTAAGAGGCCCATGCACTTGTCTATATATGGTTGTCAAGCCTGCCTATCCTGTACACCTAATGACTGTGTAACTGCAATAAGCTCCCAAACCCATATGTGAAGAACAGTCACCCCTACAGATAGGCTGACATACTCCTGGTATACTACAAGATGCATATCATGGTACAACTGAGCCAACATCATGACTCCCCAAGCATACTCTACACAATCCTGAATCATGTAATATACACATTTGGTCCATCCAATGGGAAACCCATGTCCTCCTAGATCAGGCATGATCTGTCCACTCAGAAACTCGCACATCACGAGTTCCAGATGAGGAATGTGTCGAATACCCATCGCCCTGCCCAAATGTATCCTGCTCCTGTCCAACATCGACAATGCATCATACTCACAAACCTCTCAGAGGTAGAAATCTGCTGCATCTAACCAATACTCTGGGATCACACTGCGAATGGGGATCTTCAAGATCCTACATACATCCAGTAAAGTCACTATCGCCTCATCAATAGGTAGGTGGAAGGTGTTATACATACTATCCCATCTCTCTACTAAGGTTGTCATCATCGCAGTGTGAGCTCGAATCCTCAACCACCTATAGACGAAATGCAATCCCACAACAGCTAGGATCTCCAACTCATTTGATCACAACTGCCGATATAGTCTCATGGTTGCTGACCAGTGCTCTCTCGACACCAATGGTCTCAAATCCGCTTGCATCCAAGTAAACCACTTTGTCATCTCATATTATCCTATCCCCGATGCATCTATGACTTCCCCCCAAGCCAAATTCTATAATTAAATTGCCCATTTCCTTATCCCCTAGTGCACACGCTGTTTTACTCAGCTCTTGCACCAAACCCGTAGCACTCGCGCTATACTACAGGCGCACGCACTAACAAACCTTGACATTAGGACCCCTAACCAAATTGGAGTGAGCGTACGTGCCACACTACCTTTCCCCTCCTTGGTCTAACCCTAACCTGCCCTATTGTGAACGCTCGCGTCGCACAAACCTTGCCCAACCCTAATTCACCCTAGCGTGGGCGCTCGTGCCAAATGCACCTGCCTGCCCTAAATCGCCCTCATTTCCTATTACCCGCTCGTGCTTACACTCACGCTACCCTAGAGGTACATGCGCTAAAACAATGATCAACACGTCCACCTCGTTAGACTTCTAAGCCTATTCTAAGCCCTAATTTTAACCTAAATCTACCAAATCACAAAGGAGGTTAGTCATACATACCGGTGGTCCATAGCCCTTAGGTCTATCATACCAGTGAATCCTCTTGGTGTGGTGCTCATGTGTCAGAATACGATCCATCTCTCCTTCTCTTCTTCTAGGCTCTAAAATGCTCCAATGCTTATGTGTGACAATGACCCTTCATTGGGCCCTGTGTGGCTTATATGGACCCCCTTGTGGGCCCACTCCCTTCGTGTTCTCCATTCTTATATCTTCTCTTCTATTTTCTCAATCCCCTTTATCTTTCTTTCTCGTTCACTCGTCACCCCTTCTCCTTCCTTCTTCTTTTCAAGAATTTTCCACCAATTTTCCAAAAAATTCAAAAAAAATTCTTGATGGGGCATACACCACCCACACTTTGCACTGGGCCATCCTTCTTCTTCTATCTTTTACCCATCGCCAAATTTGCTGCTACATAAGAGGGGCAAAATGTAGACACTTAAATTAATTATTTAGATTAATTTATTTAATTTCCTCGCATAATTATATTATTAATTATGCTAATCCCTATTCTTTCTCAATATTAATTAAATATAATTAATATTGTCACTATACTCTAGTGATTGATTTATTTAATAAATCAATCTACATTTATTCTTCTAAAATCCCTAAAATTATTTCTCTCCAAATTCCTCCTTTTAATTAGTTAATCTCAATTAATTAATTGATCTAGGTGATTCCTACAAATCACCTTTTCCTAATCCATCATTAACCTAATAAATTTTTGTAGAAGCACCCCTAATCTCACTTATCATTATTCTTCTAATTTTTAATTCCCTCCACTCATTCTCTCTCCTAGTCAAATCCTCCTACAAATCCCATTTGTCCTAATCCTAATCCCACCTAATCATTCTTCTAATCTATCCTCTAATGAGTTGCTTGTGGCTAATCCTCATGATTAGCCACAAAGTCAACTCCTTGTCCCCTCACTCACCCACCTTCCTTAAATGCCCTTTTCCTAGGTGAATGTGAGATTTTCAAAATCTCACATTCCTCTAGGTATCCCTTCACCCAAGGAATTTTTAATTCCTTTCTATTCCTCCAATCCCTATGAGCATTCTTTTAAGGAATTTTTAATTCCTTCTCCTCATCACTCAAGGAATATTTTATTCATTTTCTCTTCCCTAGGTGCATTGGGAAGCCTTCCCAATGAACCTTGAGGAGTATGGAGACAAGAAATGCCTTTATGGCATATCTCTTGGACTCCACACTTGTCTTGTCAACTCCCCTTGGGCCATGTGTGGGCTCACATCCAATCCCGACCCTCCATCTTGGATCAATCCTAGCCCTTCATTTCCTCCCCTCTTCTCCTATAAATTGGAGACTCCATTCCTTCATTTGACATCTCCAAGTTATCCAAGTTCATGTTGTCAATTTGAGCCTAGAAAATCATCCAAGTATCCAAACTCTAGCAAAATTTCCATCCACCTATCACTTAACCAATTTCCCATCCATTCCATCTCACCATCCAATATCTCGTGCACAATCTTGGAGAGCCAACTACATCAAACAAAGGAGCACATCCAATCAGGTTGAAGACAAGGGTGCAAGTTCAACCTCATCAAGCTCAATCCGAAGGAGAAGGATACGATACAAGGTATAATGGTCTTTTGATGTTTTTAACGTTTAATTGCTTGTTTCATTGCAATTGATCATTATTTCGTCTTTCCATCTTTCCCCCTCTTTAGAAAGATACATTGTTCCCAACACATACAAGCTAATTACGAAACCACAAGTCCATATCTTCAATTGAAGAGAAATGTAGAGCATTCTCCTAGATAGTCAACATTACATTCTTCTACATTTTTTTCTTTCAACAATATGTGAAGACTATAATATCTTTGTAATAACAATTCCTTACTAAGAGAGGTAGAACAATGGTTTACGAAATAGACAAGATCATCACCATCATGTTGACAACAAGTATACACAATGCCTCAATCAAAGCATGACATCTAAGCATAAACTTCAATATCATCACTGCACATCATCAACATACAAGTGCAAGCATCAAAGACATCACACCACACTGAGGGTTGACATCAATGACAACATTGTATGTTGAGACCATATTTGCAACAATCTTTTGCAACATATCTAACTTATTCACTTCATTCAATTCAAAGAAATAGTCTAAGTCCATATCATGTCAACAAAGTGCAACATCGCAAGTTTAAGCATTGTGTTTTTCAAGAACCTGCAATAAATGAAAATTGTGTGATACCGATGATATATTGCCATTTACGACTACCATGCCACATAATTACCATACAACGAGACATTGACATCGACATGCAACAACAAAATGCACGATTGTAGTTTTGAATATCTCATTAAATAAGAACACATGATACAAATGAGATGTGCAATGTACTGAAATCGTGACATGGATGCTAACGATATGAAGGTGGAGACCACAAAGTGAGCACATGGGAAGACAACTAAAGTAATTTTAAGAGCATGCATACAAGTGCTTATAGTGAGTCACCGGGAAAAGGGGATACCGATGAGATATTGCCATTTATGACTACCATGCCACATAGTTGCCATACAATGAGACATTGACATTGACATGCAACAACAAAATGCACAATTATAGTTTTGAATATCTCATTAAATAAGAACACATGATACAAATGAGATGTGCAATGTACTAAAATCGTGACATGGATGCTAACGATATGAAGGTGGAGACCACAAAGTGAGCACATGGGAAGACAACTAAAGTAATTTTAAGAGCATGCATACAAGTGCTTATAGTGAGTCACCGGGAAAAGGGGTCAATTAACAAATGGATGTGAAAGCTCTAATTAGACAACTTAGAAGAAGGAAATTGGTTGAACAAGTCATCAATGAATTAGAAAATAAAGCAATACGCTTAATGAGAGCCTTTAGCGTTTAGGGTTTAGACAAAGACCTATCAAAATATGCGAAAAACCCTAAAAATTTATCAATTCCAACAATATCAATTGAAGAGAAAATCATGCCAACAATTATATGACATAAATGAAAAACATCTTGGTAGTACTAATCTATCATATATAAATCTAGATCTCACCCTAGAATTCGTCAATTTGTGAAAATCTAGTTTTAAATTTCTAATTTAATTAATTAATCACAATAAAATAATAGATCCTTCGTACATCAACACATTAAATATTGACAAAACATTCGATTTCAACTCTATCAAGTCTTATTTTGATTATTGCTTAATCTTTTAATTAGACTCCTAAATTAATGGTAGGGGTGGTTATTTCCTTACATATACTAATTAAAGAAAAAAACAATTTCTAGGTGATACTTTTAGTGGTCCTTTGCTATTTCTAAGGAATGGCACTATCAACTTTTCAGTCCCTCCCATCGTAATCAACTTCAACACGTAATAAACAACCAACATGTTTGATTAAAATAGAAGATAGATTACAACTTCTTTTGTTTTAGGGAACGGGGGGTCAAGATGGGATATTTGGTAGAGGAGGCTTGGTTTGCACAAGAGGGCACCTAGAGAAAGGGTCCTAAAATCGCGGAAAAAAATTCTTTAGAAATGTTTGAAAACGATGTTTCATAGTCCATAGCCTCATAACAATCCATTTTTATCTCAAGAACATTTTTTTATTTTTACATATGTGCAATCTATTGAACGAATACAAAGTGCTAATAGATTTACACCCCTCTATGCGATTGAGCGGGATAGATTGATGCCAAATTCATTTTCAAAATTTACATTATGCCTTAGGGCGTGATGTTGTGAATGGAGCAAATGTCCCAGACAAATGTCGAATACAGGTTAATTGATCCCATCAATATCTATAATACAAATCCAGTGGGGCTACTGTGGGGGCTGTAGTGGGCTTATCTGTGGTTGGTGGAAATGAAAAAGAAAAATTCAAATCTTGTTGATGAAGATGACAACAGATTCAACCGTGTTCTTCAGAGATCAAGACACCATGATCAATCTAATAAGGAATCTCCCCTCAGAAAGCTCAACAAATTTCACAGACCCACAATGTCCTGTGGCTCAGAGAACAACACCAGCCTTGCCCTTCTGTTTTCACAGGATGCAAAAGAGAACAGACCTCCTGATCTCAAGGAATCTCTTGCTGAAAAGAATAAGAAGAAAAAGAGGAATATCTGGAAATGGAGGCCCATGAGATCATTAGGATCCCATTCATCAGGTGACCCCCTTCCCTGCATTTTTTCAGTGTATGTTGATAGTATTCACGGTTTGTCTTCTGTGATGAATGGCGTGCACTGTTTTGTTAAGTTGCATAAGAAGAATGAAGACAATGTCAATGTGCAGAGCAGGCCTTGTAGGATCATAAATGGGACTGCAGATATTGACGAGACTCTGCAACTCCACAGCACTGTGACCTGCAGTAGCAAGATCAAACATGGATGCAACATCTGGGTCTCTGTCTGTGGGGTTGAAATGGGTGGAACTGCATTCAGTACCCATTGTCTTGATTTATCAAGGTTGGTACCTCAGGGGCCTTGTCTGGCCAGTAGCAGCAGTTGGGCTACTACTCTGAAGCTCACTGGCAAGACCAAGGGTGCCCTGCTAGTTGCCACGTTTGCATGCCAACTTGTAAGAGATGTGGGAGGAGATAGCCACAATGATGGACTTGGACAGAGCAGAGTGTGTACCACCCCTCAATCTGAGGTTCAGCAGAGTAAATCGCCTTCAGTGTCTGATTTGGATCTCAATGAGGTGCCTTCTCTGAAATCACTGGGCTTAGAAGAGGACAGATCTCTGACTCCCGCTGCAGAGGCCCCCAAATTGGAGTTTGCAAATCAGAAACGTGTATCCTGTGATGAAAGCAACTGTCGGGTATTGCTTAACGCAAAATCTGAGAGTTCTTCTGAGATACGTGCACTGCTACTCGAAAATGACACAAACCTGGCATCCACAAGCTCTCAGCTTCCATCTATGAGCAATTTGGACTCTAGTAATGGTGGCAACAAGCCCACTTTAAACAGCAGCTGGGGAGATGATGATGTGATGTTCAGTGTTGTAGAGCAGGGTGTAGAGGTAGAGTACAGTGCTGTTGAACAAGGTTTGGGAATGGAAACTCTGTCTACAAGAGGCCTTCAGGAGGAAGAGATGATTTCTTCTGAGAATACACAACCACGTGTGGATTGTGACTGGTGGGAAGGTAGAGAGGATACTTATAGGGGATTCCAAGAGCATATGCAGGTAATTGAAGAGGAGTTGGCAAGGCTGGAAGCTCGTTTGGATGCCAATGATTGCTGGGAGGAGAAGTTACAAGTGACCGAAAACTGCAACACAGAGGATGTTTTGGAAGAAAAGTTGGCGTTACATGAAAGTCATGCAGAGGCTAGCTTGAGTGATAAGAACATGAGAAGATCAAGTTTTTCTGTAGATGGAAAATGGAAGATAGAGGAGGGACTAGGAGAGAGGCTGTGTCTAATTGAAAGTTGTATTGTAGAGGATAATCTAAAAGAAAGCCAAAACCAACTATCAGATAGAACTTGGGAGCAATCTGAGGAAGACAAGGAGAAATTGGAAGAGAGATTTCTTAATGAGATCCAAGGATATGCACTGGAAAAGCAAATGGTAAACTGTAATTCTGATGAGGACATTGATTCTGTAACAGATGAGTTTCTGAATCTATTAGAGAGAGGTCATAATGCCAGCGACGTCATGCCAAGAAGGGAGGTGAATTCTCTGTGCACATTGTTTCAAAGAGAGTATGAACTAGACGTGGCTTCACAAATCACTCTTGATTCAGGTGTTGAAGTGGACAAAGAGATGCAAGCATCTTTCATGGATAATCTAGAGATGGAGATGCAGAAGAATGAACAGGTTTTGCGCAGCAAGACACGTGCAAAGATCCTGGAGGATGCAGAGACACAGGCCTTAATGCAAGAGTGGGGATTGAATGAGAATGCCTTTGAGCTTTCTTCTCCAAAATCAAACTGTCTTTCTGCTTCTAGTGGTTTGATGAGAAATTTAATCTTCTCACCTGCTCTTGAAAGGGGCATCGGATCAGTAGTTCAAACCAGAGATGGCGGGTACATCAGATCAATGAATCCTAGGCATTTTGTGAATAGCAAGATTGGTGGGAAGTTAGTAATGCATGTGTCCAAACCTTTAGTGATGTCAGCTGAAATGGGATCCACTGCCATTGACATATTGCGAAGAATGGCTGCTACAGGCATGGATACTTTGGCATCTCAAGCTATGGTGGCCATGCCCTTAGAAGATATTGCTGGCAAAACCATTGAACAGGTCATGCTGGAAGGGTCAAGTGCGCTGGAAGGACTGTTGCATGAAGCTGATAGAAATAAGTCATCTGGTAGAGGGTGAGAAATTAAAATAAAATTTTCTGATACTTGTGCTTTTCAATTTGTGGTTGTGTTGGAAACAAGTTTTCTTGGTAACTGTGTTAAATTGTTAACCTTAAATATGGCTTTGTGTGTTAAATCAACCTTCCTGGATTCAACTATCTACATTTCTTGGGAGGATGCCATCAGAGGGCTAAATTAATCTTAGTTGTAGAAGAGCCCATTAGTGTAATTCTAACCCATCCATAAGTTCTAATATTGTTACTTTTGAAGGATAGGTAGAATCCCACTCCAGAGTTTGTTTTGATGGTGAGTATTGAAGTTAGCAATTCACACTTCTAGAGCAAAACCTGTTAAAAGGGCAAACGCAACTTAATGTTGAGTGCCCATCGGTTTGTATTGGATTTAATTCCTGACCCATCCACCTTTTTAAACAAATCCAACGAAACAAAAGATTGGGATAAAATAATTGTAAATGAGATAACACGTCTTTGTCTTGTTTAAAATTTATTAAGTGGAATATATGATTTTGCCCTTACTTCCTGACAGGTATACTGCAGAAAAATCGGAAAGTGACCTTAGTGTGTTCAGCAGCGATGACACTCCAATAACAAACAGAGTCAAGTTGGGTTTTGAGAAAGAAGGATACAAATCTGGAGAAAGAAATTTCCCAGGAAAAAGTACAAAAGACTTTTTGGATGGGTATGTGTCTGCAGAAGACCTTGCCCCTTTGGCAATGCAGAAAATTGAGGCCCTTGCACTAGAGGGGTTGAAGATCCAATCAGATATGGCAGATGAAGATGCACCCTACCATGTAGATTCACTACCATTGGTTGACTCTGACAATGGAGATACAAAGATAGGATACATGGCAGAGATAGATCAAGTTGCCAGTATCAATATGCTTGCTAGCAAGGAGGCAGATGAAAGCACAAACCAAGTGGTAGGGACAATGTCAAGTGCTATCTCATTTCAGAAGTGGATGGAGATCAATGCCAGGTTTTCTTCTGAGAATGGAGCACATACTACATATGCCATTAAGGCTGATCAAGTATCACTTAATACAAATGCAAAAAAAAATGATAGCAGAAGGAAGCGGGATGATTCAAGGTCGAACTGTGTGAACAAAACTATTACAATTACAATGCTTGTTCAGCTGCGAGATCCTCTTAGGAATTTTGAACCTGTCGGTCCACCGATGATAGCACTAATTCAAACAGAACGTGTCATCAAGTCTCCTCGCCCCAAGCTTAGTAAGCAAGTCTCAACAAGAACAACTGATGAATTAGAAGAAGACGAAGTTGAAGACCAGAAAGATCTTCCAATTGAGCCTCAATTCAAGATAACTGAAGTTCACATGGCAGGACTCAAAGCTCCCAAGACCGAAGAGAAGAAAGGATGGTTTTTCCAAAAATGGGGTAGTAAGAAACAGGAACAAGCAGGTTCCCGTTGGCTTATAGCCAATGGGATGACCAAGAATAACAAACCTGCTCCCCTCAAGTCTAAAGCATTGCCAATTCAATCAAAAACCACAGTTGTACAGCCAGGTGAAACTCTATGGAGCATTTCATCTAGGGTTCATGGTACAGGATCAAAATGGCAAGAAATTGCTTCTCTCAATCCTCATATTAGAAATCCAGACATCATTTTTCCAAATCAGACAATTAGAACAAAATAGGAACACCAGCATACTTTTGAATGGTATTATCACATTAGGAATTTCTTATTTATTCCATATGTAAAATGACAGAATAGAATCTCTCTTAAATTTGGAAGGGAAAATGTATTATGTATAAATCTGTTATTATTGTGGCATTGAATGCAAATTAGCAACTTTCAGCCCTAATGTAGCATATTCTGGTTATTAATAGTATCTATGTATGGTATGATTTTGTAATTTTTTATTTAATATCTTTTGTAACAGGCTTAGGAGCAAGGGCATTTTTATCCTAGCAAGGAAAACTTTTGGGCATTAAAAAGTGATATTTGTTGTTTCACACCAACCATAATGATAGTTTCTTTCTACCTCAAGCCAAAGCAATCCTAAATCTCATGCATTCTGATTTGATAGTACCTACACTTGAAAAGCTTTAAAATAAATTTAGTCTAGCTAAACTAGATATAGGATATCTTCAGTTACTTTATTTTCATGAGAAGAAATTTCAGTTGAAAGCTTGTGTTGTTTTGTTAAAATATTGGCATGTGGCTAGAAATCTGCTTCCTGTTCTTTGCTTAGCATTTGAATTAAGGTTTAGTAAATTGGCTTTGCAAGACAGTTTTAAAGCCTTTGTATTGGCCTTAATTTTCTGTTCATGATAACAGAAAAAAGATGCAGAAAGAATTTTCACTATTCACCATTAGATCACAAGTAATGCCACCATTAGATCACAACCTTCAGTGCAGTTGAGATTTTAGGTCAGAAATGTAATTTTTTCTATTGGCTTCTCTGTACCATTTCTAATCTTGAAAGTATTGAAGGATGCTAATGCACATTGTGACATTCTAATAAATTAACATGCAATTTGTTTGGTATCAATGAGAATGCTTGAAGTTCTTGGAAAACAATCAGATTACTTAAAGTATGCCAAAATTTTAGTCACTTATTTGCATATATTTCTGTTGTCACTTTGGACCACCTCACTTGTGATTTGGCATTTTGCTAGGCAATATGAGGGTTTTGTAAGTCGAGAAGGCATTTACATCGGAGTTACAGAACCTTAAAATTTCAGTAACTTATGTTTGAGACATTTATAATCTAAGTATGTTATGTTCACAAACATGTTGTGAAATTCTAATCCTTTGTTTGCCATCGGTTAGGTGGAAATATGGACATTATGATTAGAGCTCTTGGAAACTAATTGAAACTAAGACAAAATTTAAGTCTCACTTTTACAGACATTTCCATTGTCACTTTGGTCTTCATAAATGCAATATTCTACATTTTTTAGGAATATAGGGAATTGCAATAACTTATTATCCCAGCTGCTTATTGTGTGAACTCACCCATAATGTTTCATATTTTATGCCTTACAATAATTGGACTAATCCATAATGTTCGAGTTTTTGGCTGTTGATAGGGAAAATAATTTGGTTTAATTATAGAACATCTATATTCTTGGGGACCCTATGAAAAGGCTGCTTATTACAGAATGCCATAAACCTGTTCATTATGGGATAGAAGCCATGAAAAGCAGACCTGGAGTACAAAAACAGGGATTAACCCAGAGAAACCACAAACAAATATGAACATGGAGAGTGACTTAAACATTTGATTGCAAGAATGCAAAGAACAGCAGGTTAAGAACTTTTGAGTTGATTTTTGATTCAGCATTGTAGTGCGATTCATTTTCCTAGTGAACAGCTTCCCATTCTGTTGTTGGTTTAAGGTGATTTGAGTCTTGTAGAATGCAGTGTTTCATTGGGTAGGAGGTTAATGACTACAGGAGTTAGACCACATAAAAGCCGAAAACAATTCAAGGTGTCAAAAGACGATTCAGTAGCTGGACCTTCTATTGGTAAGGAACAATACATTGTTTTACTCTCTTATAGGAATACTCAATTATGCACAAACAATTATGAACATAGAGAGTGACTTAAACACTTGATTGCAAGAATTCAAAGCATTGACTTACAAAATAGAGAGCAGCAGAAAATAACTTTTGTTGATTCTTGATTCAGCATTGTAGTGTGATTCATTTTCCTTGTGAACAGCTTCCCAGTTTGGGTTTCTCATTCTTTTGTTGGTTCGAGAAGGTGAGTAGAGTCTTGTAGAATGCAGTGTGTCATTGGGTAGGAGATTAATGACTACACAAGTTAGATCACATACAAGCTAAGAACATTTCAAGGTGTCAAAAGGCGATTCAGTAGCTGGACCTTCTATTGATAAGGAACAATATGTTGTTTTATTCTCATAAGGGAATACTCAATTATTCATAAGCAATTATGAACAGAGAGAGTGACTTAAACACTTGATTGCAAGAATGCAAAGCATTGACTTACAAAATAAAGAGCAGCAAAAAAGAACTTTTGAGTTGATTATTGATTCAGCATTGTAGTGCGATTCATTTTCCTTGTGAACAGTTTCCCATTCTGAGTTTCTCATTCTTGTGTTAGTTTGACAAGGTGATTGGAGTCTTGTTGAATGCAGTGTTTCATTGGGTAGGAGGTTAATAACTACAGAAGTTAGACCACATACACGCCAAGAACAATTCAAGGTGTCAAAGACGATTCAGTAGCTGGACCTTCTATTGGTGAGGAACAATACATTGTTTTATTCTCATATGGGACTACTCAGTTATACTCAATGAGATGATGACCAATTTTATTATATAGTCAAGAGCATAGTTGAAAATCTCGGACTCGCCTCAGACTCGGCAAACCAAAATTTTGGACTCGGACTCGGACTCGTGAAAGACTCGCGAAAGACTCGGCAAAGACTCGGCAAAAAAAAAAAACCGTAGTTTTACAAAAAAACATAAAGAAATTAATGCATTTAGAGAACATAAAGAAATTAATGCTGATTTTTCCTTCTTCCCTCTACTCCTCCAAACCCTTCTAACCTGCTCCAGCCAAAAAAAACCCAAATTGAAGTCAAAAAATGAAAAAAAAATTGGTTTTAAGCCCCACAGGCGTGTTTTTTCTGGGCCCGCGAGTCCCTGTGAAAGACTCGCGAGTCCGAGTGAAAGACTCGCGCGAGTCTTTGCGAAAGACTCGCGAGTCTTTCACAGGGACTCGCCTGGACTCGCCACGCGAGTCCTAGGCGAGTCGACTCGGCTCGCCAAAGGACTCGCGAGTCCGTGGCGAGTCCGAGGCGAGTCAAAGAGTTTTAAAACTATGGTCAAGAGTTCTAGCTGTAAACTGGAAAATTGAACCCTAGTGACTCCCCACCTAGGAGAGAGAAAGGAAGTCACCAGGATGATTTTCACTTGGGAGAAACTTTACATTCAAAAGAGGGACTTGAATCCACTAGATCCAAATCCAAGGGGAGCAAGGATATGAATTCCAAGTGGATTGCAAGGGTTGGAAAGTGATTTGCCCTCTTCTGTAAATAGATATGTTGACTTGTTGACTATGCAGAAAAGGGAGATAAAATGGATGAAACAAGGAGCTACCGGTTTGGGATCACGCTGTAACTTCGGATCTGAGATATTCAGACTGATACGGATCTACCTTGCAAATTTGGAGAAAAGTCGTCGGGACCATGTTGAAATTGCACATGGTCCTTCGAAATATCCGCGCATCGAAAAGGGTTTTTCCATCTTTGTAAATGGAGTCCAATCCTGCAATTGTAGTTGCACACCTGCAACCTACACATAGAAAAGAAAGGAAGAAGGGTTGTGGATAGGGGTTTGACTGCCTCAGTCAAACCCCAGAATCAACCTTGAAAGAAAGTAATTGCAAATACTTAAATGTAAATGTAGGAAATGTATACCTTGTAGATCTGCAATTGATGATGATGATGATTGCTTTGCTTATTGAATGTAATGACAAATGTTGTATGAAATGGCATGTAACATGACAAAACCCTAACACACACACATGCTTGCAAATGAACTTTGTAATGTTGCTCCAATGGATGAATGAAGAAGACACATGAAGGAGAGAACTTGGTGGATGCTTGAAGACATGAATGCTTGATGAAGACCTTTCGCTTGAATTTCGTTTATTCTCCTTATCTTGCCTATGTATCGCATCTATATCGAATGAGGGAGTTGAATCTCCTTTTATACATGCCCAAGAGAATTAATTTTCATCCATTAAAGGCCGACAGAGAGATTGAAATCCCCGAAGAGAAAATTAAGCAAAAGGGGCCGGATGGACCCATCTTAGCCCCTGTCCAAGGGGGGACAGGGGTGCCACGCCCCTGTCTTGCCCTATCTTGGGGCCTGGATAGGGTCATGTGGTAGCGTAAGGGCTGAAACAACGGGAGACTCAGGATGAAAGCACAGAGAGGGGTCTCGTTTGAGAGAGAGATGCAGTTGCTTAGGTGAGGACCTAAAATGTGGTCGAAATTGTGGGGGTCGCAATTTTAGGACACTACACCAGCAATGGTTCTTGAGAAAACAGATTCTTCAAAATGATTTTTAAATTCATATATCTAAATAAAGCCACTGAAATCTGTAAAATATTTGTGAAAATTTTCACAATATGGTATTACACAAGAAATTTATGAAGAAAATGGAATGCTTAATTACATCAAAAAATTAGTAAGTAGAAAAAGCCATCCACCCAGAGCAATTGATTGTAATGACTAGCAGCCAGGATGAGCCATATATTTCTGTGAAGTGCAACAACATTTGAAGTGTTCCTTAACACCTTATAAATTCCAAGATAATTCTGAAACCACAAATATTTAGCATCAATTGGGAGCCAGAATGAACCAGACATTTCTGTTAAGTGCAACAACATTTGAAGTTTCTTTACTGCTTTATAAATTTGAAGATAATTCTGAAATTTAGGCATCAAATTTCAATCAGGGTTGGAGAACTGACAAGGAGTCAGCTGCTAATGTAAAGAACTCAAAAGTAATAAATAAATTTCTTAAAGACCATGTCCATAAATGCCATCGGGGTCATCATTTTGTACAATCCATGGATGTTGGAGAAGTTTCTGTAAAGGTAGACGCTGAGAAGAATTTTTCACCAATATCTGAAACACAATAGCACGTCTGGTTAGCCTTTTTTTTGGCTATTATGAGTAGATGACTGCAGTTATTGCACTCAGTAACTGATCAGCTACATTTAATAGGGCATTTGGGCCATATATTAATGCTTCATTATTGGACTCAACTCAACAACCATATCACGTATCTATTACTAGTATCAATGCAAAAATCATTTACACTCACTTGACAAATGAGGTCTTTTCCTGCAGCAGAAACTACTGGTGTGGGAGGAAACTTTAAATCAACTTGGCAAATCCTGTACCATTTCATTTATGGAAACAAAGGGCAATAAGCCTTCGATTCATTAATCTTGACAAACTAAAACTTTTATCCTGGGTCCTAAAATGGGCACTGCACTTAACAGAAATCAAATATTGATTTGTCACCTTCTGTAAGTATCATCGTGCTTCTTTGCTTCAAAAGGTGGGACACCATAGAGGAACTCATAACATAAAATTCCCAAGCTCCAAATGTCAACCGCAGTATCATGTTCCTTGTTTTCAACTGTCAATATTTATCAGAAAAGCATTAACATAAGTCCAATGAGTGCAAACATAAAAATAACATGAGCAACAATGAATAAGGAAAATCAAAATGACATTACTTATTTCAGGGGGTAAATAATCCAAGGTTCCACACAGAGTTTTCCTTTTATGAAAGGTGTGCACAGACCATCCAAAGTCTGCAATCTTCAGTTCACCCTGAAAGTTATTGTAGCAATAGTCAGCTAGTCACTCTAGAATACATATTGACACAAAATTCACTCTGTTCAAAGGATGAAGACCTAATTAGACTATGATGAAAATGAAAACAAGAATTGCATCCACATGATGAATGAATTTTCAATTATTTTCATATGTGAATTGTTTGTTGTAATGAAATATAAACATCAGCCAGCTACCTTAAGACCGACCAACAAATTTTCTGGCTTTATGTCACGGTGAATCACATGCTTTTGATGGCAGTAGAGCAAAGCTCGTGCTAGTGATGCGATGTACTGCGAAAAAAACATAAAATATCAGATATAAAACAAGGCCATTATCACAATTTAAAACTAAAATAAGTGCAAGAAATGATATAAAACCAGTTTATTGTAGCTACAAACAGACCTTTTGAGATTGCTGTCACTACTTTATGTGCAAATTCACTATAGACTGTCTAAATATTTCCTTTGGATGAGATAGATGTTTTACAAGTTTGATCCAGTTGGTAGGATACTTGGTGAAATTGCTTTTGTATGCGGATGACGTTATTCTTCTTGTAAAATCTGCACAAGGTTTGAAAAAGCATTTGAAAGCTCTAGAGCTCATTTGTCATGAGGTTGGGATGCAAGTGAACACCAGCAAGACCAAAGTCATAATCTTTTCTTTGAAAAAGAAGAAGCAGCAAGTTAATTTTATCTTCGAGGGTAGCCCCTTGGAGGAAGTGGATGAATACAAGTACCTAGGAATTGATTTTCACAATAGGGTGGAGAGCTTTGTATCTTCTTTAGAACAGGTGTAGGAAAGCAGATTTATGGGATTGGAAGACTGAGAAAATCCTTTTCGGTTTGTTAGTGGTGCCGGTTATTCTGTACGGGTGTGAGGTTTGGGGGAGCAACATATCAAACCAAAAATGGAGACTAATAGAAAGAATTCAAAAACATCTAATCACTAGCAGCCAAAAAGTCCAATCAATCATACCATATGAGATTCTTTTAGTTGAGGCTGGTATGTTCCCACTAGAGGCAGCAATTATCCGCTTGTTAAGCTACTTAAAAAAGGTTGTATAAGCACCGCTGGCCCAAAATGGTGGTTGAGGAGGGGCTAAGTCGTAGGAAAAAGACTTGGAGAAAACAAAATAGCAAGTGGATGGACAAATGGGACATAAATCTGCATGATTGCCCTAACACTAATGAGGAGATAGAAAAGTGGGTGGTAGAAAAATTCAGGAATGCCATGTGGTCAAATTAGCTAGGCAGATAAAAAACATACTATATCAAAGAATTTAACCCCACATGGAAGCATGATGAAATTTTTTATTTGAGATCTACAATTAAAGGAAAGGCTAAAATTTTAATTGCACAACTAAGGACTAGCTCTTATCATCTAAGATGTGAAATGGGTGGATGGATGGTGCCCAAATAAATTTGGGAGGAAAGGACTTGTATTTTTTGCAGCAAGGGGGTGGTGGAAACTGAATGATATTTCATCAAGGAATGTGCAGTGTATGAAGATATTCATAAGCAGTTTGATAACGACTTAAAGGTGGACAATTTGAATGAGCTTTTTGAAACTGTGAGTTTCTTATTTAAGATTCATAACAGAAGAACCACCATGGAAAAGGATTTGAGAACGGGTTAATTTGGTGTATCTTGGTCCCTTAGGCTGCTGGGTCTCGTGGATGCCATTAAAATTCCTTCATTCATTCATCCAGTGACCATTACCAAATCATTTTTGTAGGGAAAAACTTACATACATGCATGCAATTAATGTAAATGACTTACAGTAGCTGCACGCTTCTCACTGAAGCATCTACAGCGTTGAAGTTCTTTGTACAGCTCACCCCTTGGGGCATATTCAAGAATGAGGTATACACGATCCTGTCAAACAAGAAAAGAAAAGTGAACTGTTTGTTAAATAGTGTTTTAAATTGGAAGGCTCTGTTAAGCCAAAACTTGCATCAATTATTATCCAAGTTCCAAAGAGAAATCTTATTTCAACTGGCAAGAATTACCAACTTACAAGAAACATACTGATTCCATTGGCTAATAATACAGCTTAGGCTTGGCATATGGACAAGGATGTCCATCTTTTTAATCTACATGATGTTCATGCGTTCTAAATTTTTTTGAAGGACATATACTAAGTAAGATATTGCCTTTTTCATTTTCAGTGAAAACTGAAAAGAATGGAGTAAAAAGAAATTGCACCTTATCATAAAAGTAGCCATACAAGCGAAGTATATTGGGATGCCTCAGGTGACTCTGGATTTCGATCTCTCTTCTCAACTGATGTTCTACCTGGGACTGCTGCAGTTGGCTCTTGAAGAGCACTTTCAAAGCTACAACATATTTACTCTGCTTTTAAGGCAAAAGAAGATAAGTCATGTTAAAAAATATAATTGAAACCGAGGCAGAGCAAAACCAACTTTAAAACTAAATGGAATATTTTTCTTTTAGGTACCTTCTTTTCTCTAGCAAGGTAAACATTTCCAAACTTGCCTTTTCCTAGGGGTCTTCCAATGTCAAAATCATCTAGAGTCCAGCAATCTTGATGCTTCTGAGTTTCTGCATCTGTGACTTCCTGTTACAAATAATTAAGAAACTTCATACCCATCCTCTATTCAATTAATCTAAATCCAAACATTAACAACAAACCTAGAATCATCTTCTTTTCTCACCCCTAAAAATGCCTCTCTCTCTCAGCGATTCCATGAAATTAGTTCAATGAGAGAAATATAGTTGGGATAATTGACAAAAACCTGATGCAGCTATCGTTTAAGTGGGATATTTCTACAGATTCTGGGGATGGGGAATTGGAAGCTTGCAGCATCTTCAAGAAATTTATTTTCTGTTGTCAGCGTGCATCTAGTTTAAATTTCTTGGATAGTTTTCCTTCTGGTGATTTGGAGGGAGATTTGTACAGAGCTGAACATTTCTTATTCAATGAGCAATTTTACAGAGAAAAACCCCTGACCTTCTGAGAAATGTTGGAAGCTCCCTTCCATTCGACTGGGCCTTCCTTATCTAGAAATAGAGACCTTCTTACAGCTTTGGATCTCAGTACATAACAAAAACACAAAGATCCCAATAATTTACAACATACTTTTTTGGTCTCACCCGACTAGGAGAAGATGGTTAGCATCGAAATGGAGTCCTCGAAGGCCTATTCAAAAGAAAGGGTTGAACGAAACCCTACATGGTTCTTACATGACAACGAGTGACCTAAAAGATTGCCTTACTTTCAGACATCAATGCAAAGAAGAAGATGCAGAGCGAAAATAAAAGAAAGAGTACAAGCCTTTTGGTTTGTCTGGGCCTGATTTTCTGGAATTGCCTGCATCACCATTGTTAAAATCCTTTTTCAAGATCTTCAGTGGCGTGTAGAAGGTTGCGTGCACTGATTATCAAGGCCCGACTGACAGAATCCCACCAGTTTACCACAAGAACAAGGCCCGACTGACAGAATCCCAGTCATGACCGTGTAAGAGAATGTGATGAAATTGTTACAATAGGTACTTGAAGTTTAACAGTCACATATTTCAAATTTGAAAACACGCTCGCCAACGGTCGTATTCTTGTGACACCAGCCTAGCCGGTCACTCAGGGCGGTCATTTTTTAGTCTGGGTTTAAGGGGGTCCAACCGGTAATTAAGCTTAACGAAAAGTTGTTCTAGCTTTAATTTTAATTTGAAGGAGGACTTTTAAGGTTATGAATAAATAAGATTATTTCAAAAGAAAAGTATTATCTCTATTCATAGTTTCAAGGTTGTTAAGTAGAATCATATTATTAGAAAATAAAATTAGGGTGTGAAATTTTGGTCAAATGAATTTTTAATTGACATGAAGGTTGATATTTGGGATACCAACAAATGTTTTAGTGATTTTATGACAATGTTTCTTTTGTTTTGTGATTTCTAATGTGATGTTTTTTTAGTGTATCATTTTTTTTTGGTGTTTTTCTCATTTATTATTTATGATTAATTTTATTATTACTATTTCTTGACTATGAGGTCTAGAGGTTCTCGTCTCTTTTGTTGATTGTCTATTTTCAGTCTATCTAGACTTTCTTGATTAAGTGGAATTAATATTATTAATCATTTTAACATAAACATAACTACTTTATAATCAATTATTTATAATGTATGCATTTTTTTTATTTTAAAAAAAATGAAATAATATGAATAAAATCACAAATAACTTTATAAGAGAAGTATAGAAGTCTTAGTTTCTCTTACTAGTTATTAATTTAAATTTAAAAAAGAATTAAATGATATCAATATCGGACACAAGTAATTACTTTATAGTGAAAGAAAAATACATGTAATAGATGCATTTCACTAAATAAGTAACTATTATTTATTTTTTCCTAACGTTTTATTTAAAAAATAGCATGTGTTTACAAAATTGACTAGATAAATGTTAAACTATATGATTGTAATAAAAAATATGATATATCATTTTATGAAGTTCTTTTCTAATAGAATATTTCCATGCCTTAAACTAGGCCTATTTACTAGTTTTAAGATTTAATTAAACTTTAGCTTTTGGAAGTAGGAAATATAAAATAAAATAAGGCTAATGTAATGGTATGGAAGATGGAAATGAAGAACGTAGTTTGATGATTGATGGGACAAAATGCTAAATTAAGATTGAATAAATTAGAAGGAATTTTAATTATTGTTTTGGACATGACATGATTTAGGATGTTTCTATGATTGTAGAAGATTTTGATCTATTGTGGATCCCTTTTTTTTCTAAAGAAAAATAAAAAATAACCTTATACTAATTGAAACACTTGTAAAACAATCAAAGAGGAGATGAAATAGTACATACAAATCTACTAAAAATGATTATTTAAGAATAATGACTAAAGAGACAATAAAGGGTAAGAGATATGAAGCCATTTATTGTTGAAAATTTATTTTAGGAAAGGAAGAATGGTTAAGATTGTAAGAGCTTGTCAAATTGATTAAGTCCCTATTTTGGTCTTTTGACATCTACAAACAATCACATAGAAATAGTGAGTGTGTGTGCATAAAGTGTGGAATTTGTCTAATGCTAAGAGATTAATAAAAAGAACGAAAGTATGCCAAATAATTTTTTAGAGAATGACTTGCTTATGTTATTGCACTAGAAATACAAGTGGGTATTCAAAATCCAATAATGTCAATTTGTCGAAAGCTTTTAAAATATACCAACAATGTAATAAATTGATTTTACAAATAAGATTTTAAGAACTTGATCATTGTTTCTCTTTGAGAGAAAAAGAAGTAGCAAAACTCTCAAGAGGTTTACAAGAATTTTGAGAAAGCTTTTATTCTCCTCAAGAAAGGAATGAGAGGATAGTTACCTCAAAAGAGAGTTTTATAATAAGAGAGGAAGTCTTACCACCTCTTAGATAAGAAGAAGTATCAAAAGGGAATAATAGACCCTCAAGAAGAACAAACAATAATATGAATAAACTATGCAATGAATATAACTATTTAATCTAAACAAAATACAAATATTTCATCAATAGAAAAAAGATCGCACTTAAACCCCTTATTCACTTTTTTGTTCACACAATAACTGCATGTAGAAGTATCACTAGTTGTAATGCTTGTATCATGAAAAAGGTGTTACGATAGAATATGCAAATGAGTTTTTTACTAATAAAATATTATATTGCAATAATAATGTAGAGAATAACTTTTAAAAGTGCATGAAAAAATTGCAAGAGAAAAAATAAAACTTATGAGAAGTAATGAGGAGAAAAAATTAGTAGAGAGTAAAATAGAGTGATTTGATTTATGAAAATTATGCTTCTAAATAAACCAAAGAAAACTTGCCTCAACAAAATTTGAAATAAAGACATGGTCAAAGGGTCGTTGGAAAGGTGGTAATTGCTTAATCATGCAAGTTAAAAAATCATACAATTATAGTTTTGCAAGGGACTCTTTATGATTGTGACTTGATTCCTTCATAAATGTTGTAGAGTTTGATATAACTCATAATAATAAAAATGAATAGAATGATAAAATATCAAGAATAAGATAAAACATAATAGAACACATAAACTTAAATAAAAGCACGTAATTGGGACTAGATTAGGAAAAGGATAAGTCTAGGTTTGAAATGGGACATAAAACATCCTTTAAAGGTGGACACTAGAATGAATGTAAGTTATAGAGTAGAAGTTATGTTAAAAGTGTATAATTTTTTACTCTACAAATGTAAAAGTGTCTATCACAAGCTAGAGTTGTGTGTAGATGACTATGTTAAATTAATTTGACTATTTTAATCTTTTGGATCAAAACACTAGTGCTCATGGCTAGTTTTTATGATTTCACTCTTTTATGTGATTTTATCATGTGTGCTTGTGCAAGCATAAGGAATTTGCTTGCCTACATATATTAGCTAATTTAAAATATGTGATGTCGACAATCACCTTTTGTTAAGAAAAGGTGTGTTGTACACCTTATATAATATTATAATATATTTTGTAATGCCTAACTGTTTGCAGCTTTGAGATATGTGATCAATGGTTCAACTTCATTGTTTTCTTTATGAGTCTAGATTGTGATTTTATTTCTTGCTATGTGTTATGTTTAGATCACCTATATGCTCAAGATGTGATTCCTTGACATTCCAATTATTGGTACTTTGTATGCTTAACTGCATGGATTAAATTGAAAGCTTTAGTTCCAAGATATGCATTACTTATCCATTAATTTAATGTGATCTTGACACAAATGTTTACTTTTATGTTTTATGTTATTGTACCTTGTTAAGTGATTATGTTGTTCTTTGACTATATATACATTGAGTAGGTACCCTTGATGTGTGTTGAATGGTTACATGTACAAGGTTATTTCTCCACCTAGCTACACAGTTTTGAGTTATCTCTCTAACAATGGTTATGTATACACATAAAAATGGCTATGAACAATTAAATAAATATTTTATATTTATTTAATGTTTATTCTTCTATTAAATAGTTAATTTGAAAAGATTAATTTATTTAATTCATTTTCATGTCTTTCTATTAATTAATATTTTATTAATTAATTCATCTTATTCCTCTAATTAATTAAATATCTAATATTTAATTATTCCTCTAACCAAGTTAATTAAATATCTAATATTTAATAGTTATTCTCCTATCCTATAGTCTCAAATATTAAATGATTTCTTAAATTATTTAATCCATTTTTCAACTCACCCTCCATCTCCACTTCATCTTCCCTTTGCCAACTCATCAATCATGTGGCTAAAGATATTAATATTTCTTAAATATTAATTCATCATTTATCTTCAACTTACAAATTCAATGAATATTGTGTACGTACACATATTTCATAACCAGTTCCTATATTCTCTCCAACACTCCCTACATCTTAGGAAGGACTTGAGTCCACTTGTCCTATCATGTCTAAATCTTCTCCAACCATCCCTAGATTCTCTCAGTCAACAACCTAGTCAAGGTGAGATGAGTGACACTTGTCTTCTCCTTCCCCCTTTCTCTCAACCTTCACCTTTTCTCACAACCATCCAAATCTGCAGATCTGATCATGACCGTTGATCTAAGCCACATCATCTCATCCTCTCAAAGTCTATAAAATCAAGAGATTCATTTGAGAGAGAGTTAGAAAATCAAGAGACTTCAAGTGCATTTTGCAAGCTAATCATTTGTATATGTGAGTTTTAATCTTGAAGCAAAATAGCAATTATCATTTTAGCATAATCATGTAGTATTGCATATCATAGCATCAGTTAACTACCAGTTATCAATCCATTCTTCATATGCCATCTTGGAAGCTATCAGTGCATTGCCTGAGAGCACACCATTTGCAACCAAGAATAGTGGAGTTAGGACACAATGAGACATAAACCATGAAGGTAATTATAGTATTTTATTTCATATGTATTTCATGTAGTTTCATTGGTTGAGTTTGGATTTCCTGTAGCATTTCCATTTGTATTTTGTGAAACTAACTTGTTACAGGTAGCATCCTGAGGATGAAATTCAAGTCGACACAGGTTATATTAGAGATGTCACACTTGGTTGTCCCTTGTTGCCCAAACCTTGTACTCCATTCAAGTGCAATTTATGATGTTTGATTATTGTTGACTTAGATCCAAGTTAGGAGTGATTCCAACCTATCTATCACAAAATGCTAGTGTATGCATGATATGAACAATTTTCTATTTTCATGTTTTCTATAATAATAGCTAATGAGTTACTTATTGCCTAATTTAACTATATTTAAATTGAAATTAAATTTAGGTAAAAATTTAAATGATAGTTTAAATTTCTTTTCTGAACATAAAAAAATATTTGATGAGTTAAAAAGTTATTTTCATGCCTAAAATGTTATTTTCATACATAAATGGGAAAACATAATTAAGTTAATTATTTTTCAAAACTTCTCGAGCTGAAATGTCTATTTATATTTGATTTAACATGAATTGATAAATGTTACCAAATGGTTTTGTTTTGTGAAATAATTTTTTTGGAATTAAAGATATAGAAAATTAGAAAAACAAGATTTAAAACTGTTGGTTGAAATTTTTGTACACCTGGGAAGATGTGCAAAATTGTGGTTTCAACCACAACACGTGAGTATAAACTCTCCTAATTTAGGGAAGGCTCCCCCTTTTCTAACACTTAACTAAAACTAATCTAATTTAATATGGGTGGGACAACAACATTTTCTCTTGTTTTAGAAAAGATTATGTTCTTTCCTCTTCATAAAAAATAAACAACAACTTTGAAGGACTAATAACAACAATTTGAAATAAAACCAAGAGAGGAAATAAAGTTTCCTAAAAGCATAAAGACTTCCGTCGCTTCCTCCACGATGGGAAAACATCAAGGGAGCACAAAATCTCGAGTTTCTGAAATCCTATCTACTCTTTTCAAAATGATAACAATGTACAACACACAACTTAAAGTCTGTCTATATGATGCACTTCACCTTACATGCACAAGTCTTAAAAATAAAAGCAACACAAAGTCTACAAGTTATCTCCTTGATCTTTCTACACTAGCTCCAAACGTGATAAGCAACTCAAAGTCTGCAAGACCAAGTCTGAAAAACCAAACCTATAATTATAAATGCAATTAGTAGCTCAAAGTCTGCAAGATTGAATTTAAATCCCTCTTGAACAATAGAACAAAAACCACAATCAATTCCAGAAAATGTCATCACATAACAACTTGAATTGACACAAAGTCTCAACATAACTTGCCTCTTTTATTGAAAGCAATTTGATTTACATCTAAGCTCAAAGTCTTCGAGTGCACATACAAACTGGCAGAATTTTGTTGCATTGCCAAAGATAAAAATAACAATATACCCTCTCCAATATATATAGGAGACGAGCCTTGAGAAAAAGGTGGGAGGATCCTAACTAACTTGAGAAATTATCTCAACCACCATGACTTATTCCAATTACATTTCTAATCTAACTCAACTTGTAGTTTCTTTACATGTAATTACATTTTACAAAAATGCAAGTGAAAGTGACACTTGCAATTACAAAACTTGTTTTTATATGTAACTTGTTGAACCAAAATTACAAATACACAATTGAAACTATTCTATGTGTCCGAAGACACGACTCTAACTACATCATCTTTTGTTTGTGATTATCTTCATGTTGCTTTAGGATGCTAGAACTTGAAGTATTCAAGATTGGTGAAGACATCTCGAACCGGAATGGGAATTTGCATCCTTAATGATATTTGTGTCCTTGGCCAATGAAATTCAATCTTATCTTCTTGCTTGGGGTAGTATTGGATTTTTAGGAGGGAAGTTCTTCTCTTTGTTGTGTTCTTTCTCCATGCTTGATTCACTTTGTCACTAGATGACTTCATGGGGATTATTGACACTTGGGTTGTCCCATGAATCACTTTTGTATCTATTCTTCCTTTGTTCACTGATGAAGAACCCATAACACCTTATTTAAGATGAAATTATTATAAAACAATGCCCATGCCTTGATTTGTTTTTTTGATAGATCGTGTGTGCAAACAAGACTGACGAGGGAAGGGATAAATTGATGCAAAAATGGGCTGACAAGTGAATTTTGGGTTTTGAGGGCTACATTACATGTGTGGAAAAACAAGAGCATTGACTTGCAATTGTGGAGAAAAAACATGCAACTTCATATGTTTAATGGGAAAATACAAGTTTGCACTTGTAATTGGATCATAGAGACTCATTTTCAAGTGTTTTTGATTGCATTTTGGACCAATTTCGGGTTTTGGAGGACTGACTGCGAGTGCAATGTAGGGAAAATATTTTACACTTATACTTGTAATAAGGTCTTGGAGACTCAATAACAAGTGTGTATTGCTTGCAAATGAGTGGGAAATTTTTTTATAGTTTGCCCTTGAAATTAGAACTGGGGGATTTGATAGCAAGCTAGCAAGTCTTTAAACTTTTGAAATCACTTGCAATTGGGTCTTAGAGACCTAAATGCAAGTAAACCTTTTTGCATTGTTGGTACTAACTTGCTAATGGGTAAGATAAATTAATGGCTTCCTTTTGAAATTAGATCATGAGGATCCGATTACAAGTTGGATTTGGAACTTCAATGAGGAAAATCTGCAACCACTCTTATGATGCATAATATAAGATACATTCTACTTGCAATCGGGTCCTTAAGGTCCAACTGCAAGTATAGTCATGCAAGACTTACAACCATGAACTTGAACTCCTCTTCTTGAAACTCGACAAGCAACATGGGAGAGTAATAAGAGGAAAGTATATCAACGAGTACTTGCAATCAGGTCTCTAAGACCCGAATGCAAGTAAACAAGATTACATAAGGAACAACCAACTTGCAATCGGGTCTTAGAGATCCAATTGCAAGTGAGAATCACTTGCATATTTACCAAAGGAGGACTTGCAGTAGGGCTTTAGAAACCCGATTGCAAGTGAATAAAGTGTCTCTTTACTTTTACAAAGAAAACTTGTAATCAGGTCCTAAAACCTCGATTACAAGTAAAGTTGATTTACTTGGAATGTTGAAAGTATAACCCCCAACTTGACTTGTAACTTGATATTTTAAACAATGAGCCAACTTGTAATCGGGTCTTAGAGACTCGATTGCAATTAAGTACATTTACTTGTAATGTTTTTTTGAAAAAGTTCCTACTACTTGTAATGACTTGCAATGACAACAAAAAATTCCTACTTGTAGTGACTGACCTGAAACCCGAAATTGCTCAAAAAGCTAGGAAAATGAAGGCCAAAACTAACCAAAACTTGGAGAACAATGAAAAAATCACCCACGCATGATTATACACTAACAAATATGAGTTTTTCACCTCATAAAACATGCTTTAGAGACCAAAATGACACATTTTGAGTAAAAATTCATAGGGATTGTCAATTTTTGAAAATCCAAAAATTGGGACAACAATTGGCTTTGACTAGGGAAATTTATTTGATTGTTGGAACAATTGAACTAGAACTCTAAGTGCCTTGATCATCCATTGGGATATAGAGTCAAGAAATAAAGACACAAATGACAAGGAGGATGATATGACTGACACAAAGCAACTAACTGAAAATAAGACACAAACTTGTGTAACTGCACTTATTTGTGTAATATAAAAAATATCATCCTTTGTAGTTAATGTGATAAATGACGCTTTTCCTCCATGTCATTGGAGGTTAGGATCTTCCATCATGCCACTTTGTCCACTTAGACCATCCATGTTAGCTCTAGCCAAAGCATTACCAGCTTCGCCAACCTGTCACTTTCGGGGACATAGGCGTGGTGCGAAGACGTCTGTGTGGTGCACTAGCGTTCTGCAAATTTAACAGTACATAGGTGGCCATTTGAGCATTACACCTATTCTTAGAAGGAATCATAACACCTTTGCATGCACCCACCGACGTCCGAATTCCTTCCTAGGCCTTTATCTTTCACTTTGGAGGCATTTTGAAGAGGTTCTTTTGGCAAGTTTGGCAATATTCTTGCAGGTTGAGCTCTTGGAGACCATTTTGGACAAGATAATATCAACACCACCATTGTTGCAGCATTACCAAGCATTCCAAGCACACCATTCCAAGCACTTTTGAGCATTCCAATCTTTGTTCGTGATAGGGGAGTTATCTTAATCCTATCTCTTGCATATTTATCAACTCTATTTCCAATTTCATGTCACATTGTTATTCTCTTTATCATTTATCTATTTGTTTACCTCTTTCTTCTATTTTTCATATCTTGCTTTTCGACATTCGGGAACAATGCAAAGCGTTGGGGGCATTCTTTGCCTTCTTCCATGTTGACCCAAATTTTTATTTTTCTCTTTGTCTTCATGTGCTTTTCTTCAGATCCAAGAAATTTGGCAATAAGATGATGCACCCATCTCGCAATGATACTATATTTCTTTTTCACACTGCCATGGGTTTTGATGTCAAACTATTGGATCCCCATGTTCTCTTGCATTGCAACTTTTGATGCCAGGATATCTATGTGGCACTTGCTCTTGGTGACATTCCATAGAAACATCTTGTTATGTTGATGTGCCACAACTCCTCTTCTCCTTAGAATGACATTCCTTCCACGCATATCATTCTAAGTGGGGGCCATCATATATGCATTTTATCTTTTAGCTCTTGTATCAGCTTCCTTTGCCAATTTTTTTTTCATGTTTTCCTAGGTGAGGGCCAAACCACTTAATCTTTTTCTTTTCCAAGATCACCTAGGTGGGGGAAAATCCACTTGATCTTTTCCAAAGATTGCCTACATGGGGGCCAAACCATTCTTGATCTATATCTCTCTTGTTTGCCTTGGTAGGGGCCAATCTACTACTTACCAAATTTATCTTCCCTATCGCATGGCTATCTAGGGCATCACTACCCATGCTGGAAAAATTATCTTTATATGCCCTATTGCATGGCTATCTAGTGTGTCACTATCCATACCGACAAAATTTATCTTTATCTACCCTATCGTATGGTTATCCATACTGACATATCAAACCCTATCGTATGGCCATCTAACATAACACATCTTGCTACCCATACTGACATATCTTATACAAATGGCGGCTGCTTATCTCATATCTTTCTATAGCCAGGGGCTTTCCTCCAGAGCAAGGTTTGTTTCTGTTATGCTATCTTATCTATTTTTTTATCTTATTGTCCATCACACTAGTCTGCAACTAGTGTGTTTGAGATGTATCATATAACAACATCTGTACCAAATCTTGACATCATCTCGCTGTGGGCAACCTCATCTGATCAATGAAAATATGCCTCCCTATCACGAGTTTTCTTTCTCTACTTTAGCTTTGCATCCCTCGACAAATGCATGCTCACTAAAGTGGGGGAAAATGTAATATAAAAATTATTATCCTTTGTAGTTAATGTGACAAATGACACTTTTCCTCCATGTCATCGGAGGTCAGGATTTTCCATCATGTCCTTTTGTCCACTTAGACCATCCATGTTAGCTCTAGCCAAAGCATGACCAACTCTGCCAACCAGTCACTTTCAGGGACACAAGCGCGACACAAAGACGTCCATGCTAGCGTCCCAGGAATCTAACAGTACGCAGGTGGTCATTTGAGCATTATGCTTGTTCTCGGAAGGAATTGTAATGCCTTTGCATGCACCCACCGACGTCCGAAATCCTTTCTGGGCCTTTATCTTTCACTTTGGAGACATTTTGAAGGTATTCTTTTGGTAAGTTTGGAAATCTTCTTGCAAGTTGAGCTCTTGGAGACCATTTTGGCTAACATAATATCAACACCACCATTGTTGTAGTATTACCAAGCATTCCAAGCACTTCCGAGCATTCCAATCTTTGTTCATGATAGGGGAGTTATCTTAATCTTCTCTCTTGCATATTTATCAACTCCATTTCCAATTGCACGTCACATTGTTATTCTCTTTATCATTTATCTTTCCTGTATCTTTCTTGGGTTATTCATGGAGGTGGAAACACCAAAACAGGGTTCTGACTCAGGCAGGCTCCAAAACACAACTCCCAACATTTTTCTTTCTTGCATGTGTAGGTACATTGTTGTGAAGAGGAGATTAACTTGCGGGAGGCTTCAAAGCATGAACCTTTTGTTTGTCTATTTATTTCCCTTTTCTCCTTCCATTCTATTTTCGTTATTTCGTATATTGTGTTTACTAGTTTAGTTTCATTATTTTATGTACTCTTATTGCATTGTAATCACACTTAGAACTTTCTCTACGAACTCTATACCTCATTTGTGCAGGATGATAGTGCACCGTGCTGGTGTCCCAGATTCACATGCTCGTCCTGAGGACAGAGGCTCTGCAGAGTTGTCCAAAGATGCTTCTTGGTTTTCTGACATCTCTTGCATAAATCTGTCATCTCTATTGGCATAACTGATGAAGATAATGATGAGGAGATTGTTGGCATATGGAGATGTTGATGAGATGAAGTTGGAGAAGAGATTGTGTATCAGTAGTTTGAGAGAAGGTGTTGCCGAACCAGATTGAAGTGTCTGCATGTGTGTAGCAGAGTTGTGTTGAAAAGGATCTATACTAGCAAGCAAGGAAGTGATGTGATCAGATCATTTACCCTGATGTTCCCTAACAGTTACAACAGTTTGAAATCCTTTAACTGGGTAGATCCTAACATGTCTTATTTGTAAAATCCCTTCACCAGGTGGCTCATTAACTTGAGTTTAAAATCCTCTAACAAGGTTACTCCTAACAGGGTAGAGCTCCTAACAGGGCTGAGGCAAATCCCTTAACCAGGTGACTCCTAACAAGGTCTACTCTTAACCGGGCATATTGTAAAGCTCCTAACCGAGCTACGCCTTTAACCGAGCACATTTTGAAAGAGTACAAATATTTTGTGGGTGCTAATTCCCACTGTGGTTTTTCCCATTTGGGTTTCCATGTGAAAAATATATGTGTTAATGTGGTGGTTGCATTCTTGATTTATGCATTTAATTTCTTTACATTGTTTGCATAATGATGAACACTTGAGTGAATGGTCTGGTAAATCTGCTAACTAGATTGTTTGAGTAGTTATCGATGCAGTTTTTTGAGGTATTGTAGAATTATTTTACTACTGATTCACCCCCCTCTCATTAGTAACTAGATCCTCATTATAACAATTGGTATTAGAGCCTAATTCCCTTAAAGGCTTAACCGCTTGGTAAGGATCTCTAAGTCTAACATGGGGGAAGGTTCAATGAGTTACAAAGAGCTTTCACACAGGCTTGTAGAATTTGAAAAAGCCCTTGGTGAACTAAAGGTCAAGTACAAAGATTCATTGGCTAAGAGAAAAGAGCTGGTTGAGAAGTTGTTGGAACTCAGTGAAAACAGTTCATCTGATGAAGCAAACATTGATGCCTTGGTTAATGAGGTGGAAAAGCTGAATGATGATAAGACAAATCCAAGAAGAGAGATGGAAGCCCTTACCATCAGGATGAGACAAGAGTTGGAAGCCATAAGGACAACTGAAGACAAAATAAGAGATAAGGAGGATGCGATCTTAAAGCTGAGCCAAGAGATTGGTACCCTGCATGCACATCTTCAAGAGGAAAAAGAGGAAATGCAAGCTAATCTAGACATGACTATGTCTCTTAGAGAAAGTCTTACAAAGAACAATGAGGTGCTTACCAAGGAGTTGGCTGATGCAAATGAGTTACTAGCTAAATTCAACAAGAGCATTGCTATGCTTGATGAGCAGATTCAGTCACAAAGGCAAAATGGAGATACACGTGGCTTGGGATAGACAACCTTTGAACAAAGGAGAGCCATTTGGTACCAAGTTCACCATGCATGAAGCCAAATCTGCACCAAAGACCAAAAAGAAGAACACCGGTAAGAGAACCTACAAACCAGTATGTTTTAACTATCAAAAGGTAGGTCATACTGCAAATGTTTATAGAAGTAGATCCAATACTTTTGATGGATATCTAAACCTAATACATATGAAGGATATAAGTCTAATATTTTTGATGGATATTGCTTCAATTGCAACAAGTATGGCATAAAGCTGTTGAGTGCAGGTCAAGAGTGAACAATCATAGATCTTACATGGGTCAGAGGTCTAATGGTGAATGACAGAGATCTTACAATGACCAGAGGAACCCTACTTGGCAGAGACCTTATGTGAACTGCTCTAGTCCATATGAAATCGAGAATAGATGGAATGTGACATGTTCAATCTATCACAACTATGAACATGTGACTATGAATTGCTAGAGAATATTTGGTAGATGCAATGCTAGACCCTGGAGAGCATTTGGAATGACATGTTTCAATTGTCATAAATCAGGACACCTTGCAAAGTTTTGTAGAGCTAGAATGAACAAACCGGTTAATTAGTCTGTTGAATAGAAAGGAAAGAAGAAGGTAGATGTGGAAGAAACCAAAAGTGAGATGAATAAGATATGGAAGAATAAAAGTGAATAGAAACCATTGGAGGACTCCAATTCTTCACCTAGTGTGGAGAATCTCTCACCAAAAAACTAAGATTTGTATGAAGTTTAGGGGGAACATATTGTTAGATCCATTTATAGACCCCCTAAATGGTATGCAGTAAGTCAAATCTGCATATTTTGATGCAATATGTGTTAGGATTCCCAAAGATACTGAGGGGGGGGGGTGAATCAATATCTTGCCGGTTAACAGATTTTCTGATCTTATTAAATAAATTGCGTTCCAAAACAGTGTACCGGTAAACAAGAATTAATGCAGTAAATAAGATCAATAACGACAACATAGAAAGCACACCATAACACAATATTTTTAATGAGGAAACCTGGTGTGGGAAAAACCTCGGTGGGATTTATGACCCATAATATTCACTCACTAGCCAATAAATGAATATTACTTACAATACGGGCCTGCACATGCAGGAAGGCCAACTGCCTAAAGCTCACTACTTAATTACAAAAGGGAAGTTTCACTGACTTACAAAAATGGATTATGCAAATCCAATATCATGTACTGCTTTGGTTCAGCATCTTCTATGCCAAGTTCAGTACCAGTTTAAGCTCATAAAATAACCATAAACCTTACTCCAAAATCTGCCTTAATATTCGCGTAATACTTCTACAATAATCTGACCATATCCACACATCCTAAATGATCCTACAAGATCTCATACTTATATGAGTCTTATTTACAATATGCCATGTTGACTTACAAAAATATATTACAATTAAATACATTATGCAATAAGCAAAATCCTGTCGACTTAGGGGGACAATAATCACCTTGGTCGCTACCAGTGAACTATCTATCCGTGTAGAGTCTGTTGGTGCCGGTGTCTGCCAGTGCCATAGGATTGTAAGGTTGCCATCAATGACAATACCTTCAATCACCTACAATTTCTCACTTGAGTGTGCATTTGCCAACAATATGATGTTATAAAATGATTTTGAATCGGTTTCATCTCAAAACTGTAAATTGGATGTGATATGCGAATCAATAGTTAGTTTTATGGTTGAATGGTGATTAGGATATGTTCAACTGGTTTAGCAAAAGACAAATAAAAAGGTGACTGGTAGTCTCATTTCTCACTTAGCATTTTTGAGAGTGACATAAACATAGAAGAGCTTTTGACTGCTACTTTGGCGAAGTTGATAGCGGATTGTGAAGATTGTGGAAGAGCATTTAGACCAGAAACCCTAGTTGCGAAGAAGTCTGATGATCTAGCAAATCTGATGTAGTAGAAGAGCAAAAGCTAGTGATTATTGAACCAAATGTTCAAAATGATGCCGACAAGAACAATGTGAAGGATACTTCTCAACCGGAAGATGAAGATGAAGAAGAAGAAACTTCTATACAATAATCGGTTATACCTAGATATGTAAAGTTGAATCACTCTACATAACAGATAATTGGAGACAAGAATCCTGGAGTTCAAAAAGGAAGAAAGATCAGAGAAAGTGCTTGTCTGATTTCCATAGCTAAACCTAAGACAACGAGGGAAGCTCTCAAGGATGATGATTCGATAAAGGCTATGAATAAAGAACTTGATCAAATAGAGAAGAACAACACTTGGTCACTTGTCCCCAAACCAACTGATAAAAATGTGATTGGTACTAAGTGGGTGTTCAGGAACAAATTGAATGAAGATGGTGAAGTGGTTAGGAACAAGGATAGACTAGTTTGCAAAGGATATGCATAAGAAGAAGGTGAATATTATGGAGAAACCTTTGCACTAGTTGCTAGAATTGAAGGAGTAAGAATGCTACTTGCATTTGCAACATTCAAAGGATTCAAGGTTTACCAAATGGATGTAAAGTTTGCATTTTTGAATGGAATTCTAGAAAAAGAGGTTTACATTGAACAACCAAATGTGTTTGCATTGACTAAAGACAAGAACATGGTGTGCAAACTGCATAAATCTTTATATGGATTAAAGCAAGCTCCAAGAGCATGGTTTGAAAGAATCCATTCACGCCTGATAAAGATTGGATTTCAAAGAACCAATGATGACAACAATATTTACTTGAAGACAGAAGAAGACAAATTATTAATTGCTGAAGTGTTTGTAGATGGTATCATATTTGGAGGAGATGATGACATGAGTCTAACTTTTACAGAAGAAATGAAAAAGGAATTTGAAACGTCTTTGATAGGTGAAATCAAAATTTTATTTGGTTTGTAGGTCCAATAGATGAAAGGAGGAATCTTTATCAGTTAGTCCAAGTATGTGAAGGAGGTATTGAAAACTTTTGGAATGGAAGATTGTAAACCAGTTGGAACCCCTATGGTTATTGGTTGCAAATTATCCAAGGAAGATGATTTAGATCCAGTGAATAAAACTGAGTATAGATCCATGTTTGGAAAACTACACTATGTTGTTCATAGTAGACCAGATATTGATCATGAAGTTGGTATAGTGGCTAGATTTCATAATAATTCTAAAGAGACTCATATGGTTGCAGTGAAGATAATTTTTTAGGTATCTTAGAGGAACTATTTGTGTGGGAGAAAAAGTGAGACTAGGTTATCATGCCCTAATCCTACCTTTTGACACACATTACAGAATACGAAAGAGCCTAGAGGTATCACACAATTGGCTACTTCTTTTTGTGAAAGAGAGAGCCATGGGCTACCTATTAGGATTTCTATTCCTTTGTTGAAATTGAAAGGTAAGATTATGCAAGTTCAATTCCTAACCCTAAAATGCAAGTATGAACTAATAACAAGATTGCAGAATTAAACTTAAACAATGGAAAGCTGCAAACACAAGGACAAGACAGGAATGCAGATGTGTACCCGGAGTCAAAATTTGATTTAAAATGTTCGGGATGGGGGCGCGGGTGCCACTGTTCTGATTCTGTCCTGGAAACTGCACCTGAAACTACCATTTTGCACTCTGGAAAACTGTCGGAAATGCTGTCTGTTAGGAGGACCAGGGCGCCCAGCGCCTCTGTCCCAAGGACCAGGGTGCCCAGTGCCCCTATCCTGGCAGGACCAGGGCACCCCACGCCCTTGTCCTGGTCTTTTGCTCTGCAATTTGGTGTGGAGTGCTGTCTCGACCTGCTTTTCCCGGATCTGCAACCTGCGGCGTCGTCCGAGTCCTGAAACCTGCACTTGTATCTGAAAAAGGTGTTTGGGCGGCTATATAGGGTTTTGCCTTAGTCAAACCCCCACTTCGGTGATTTCCACCTCCACGAATAGCCAAGTTGTATTGTAAAAGTAATGTGTGTGCAGATCTTGTGTGTGTGCAAGATCTAAAATGCAAGTAAGCAAACTAGAGCAACCTAGAAAGTAAACCCTAATTGCTTGTAAATGATAATGTAAATGCTCTAAATCAAGATGCAAAGTGATCTAAAGCATGAATAAATGATATATTGAAGCTTATGCAAAGACATGAAAACAACATGAAATCATACCCAACCCCCAAGGGAGGGGTACAAGCCAATCTTCAGTCGGTAATCTCCTATTGTTCTTCAATGTCTTCCAAGCCCTAAATGGATGAATGGAATTGATAAATGCTTGATAGAGGGATGTTGAATGTTGTTGAAGTCTTCAAAGATCTACTCTTTCGCTGCATATGAGGTTCCTGAAAACAAAATTCGGATTCTTTCCAATGAAGAAAGAGAGCTCTTATGTATGAAACCCTAGGTCGTAATTTTGTCTTTTGGCCGACCTAGAGATTGAATATCCCGCCAATTTCTTGGGGTTAAGCTTTATTTTATGATTGGATCGTGCTCCTAAAATTTCAGGAAAAATGTCCGGGACCGTGTGCACTCCGGGCGCCATGGTCCCGGCAACTTTTCACCAAATTTTCACGGCTGTCAGATATGATGATTTTAGAGAGAATCCCGAAGTTACAAGTGATTTCGAGATGTTTTGACCCCCGAAATCAAGCCCCCAAGTTCAAAATAGGACTTAATTAGGGTTCTTGATTAGATGATGTATTGGAGGAATAACATGAAAAGGGGCACACTTTAATGAAAGGGCCCGACTTTATGATGTGAAGGATGATGAAATAGGACCTTAGACCTAATTAATTTGATTAATTAAGTTCTAAAGGAGAAATGCAATGCAAAATGTAAAATGCACCAAGGCGGGTGCTAAACTAGGTGTGAAATTGTACCACCCTAGCAAGTGCGTACAATTTATGACGCTACATTTAGCCCCCACTTTAGCGGTCATATGAGTACTACGTGCATATGCAAGCTAAAGTACAGAAAGTAAACATCATTTGAAAAAGGATATATCCATAAGTTGTCGGACGAAGCCCCCAGCGGTATCTGCAGTACACAGTTAGGAACCGCACCCTACAAAACACACGTTAGATCACAAAATCACCTAATGCTTACTAAGGAAAGTGATGAAATTTGTGAGTAGCTATATGCCCCCCTCTGTTTCGACTTGCTTATTAGGGAGGTGAAACAGGGTAGCATGTTTACTTACGACAAATTGTGTAAGAGAGTATTGATGAGGGATGTTCACTGAAAAGGCCTCATCAGAGCACTTTTTGGAACATCCCGAGAGTAGGGGAATGAAAATATGATTCCTATGCAACAAATGGTTCGAAAATCGCATCTCCCAAACTCAAGTTATGATGAAATGAGTGATAGAGGAAAATTAGGGTTTTGAAAGTAAAGGTAAAGGAATGAAAGTATATACCTTGAAAGTGACATTTGCATTTGTCACTTTGTTGATTTCTGAATATTGTTTATTGCAGCGGAGCCCACATAGCCATCATCATGCCTTCACGACGACCGGAGCGTCCCACGAGGATTGAGATCTTGTGACAGGCCGTGATCAACGACGAGCCACTGGATGAGGTGAGTTGACTGAACATTGACTTTTGATTTTCTGCATTTGACTTTCTGTGATCATTTGCGGGCCCTGGAATCTGACCGTGGGTCCCACACAGGGCTCCATGGTCCCTGTGGGGTGCCATGGTCCCTTCAGGGCACCATGGTCCCTGTGGGGCGCCATGGTCCCCTCAGGGCACCATGGTCCCCTCAGGGCACCATGGTCCCTGACAGGGCGCCATGGTCCCTGACAGGGCGCCATGGTCCCCTCAGGGCACCATGGTCCCTGACAGGGCGCCATGGTCCCTTCAGGGCGCCATGGTCCCAATCAGGACTTGGCGAGAGATGTCAGGGTTAGCATACAATGTTCGACAGTTTGCATGAATGATTTTGATGATTGAGTACTGATTATAGTTATGTTTTTGTGTTGCAGGGTCTCCCATACATGAGAGAGCATACGGTGGGGCAGATTCTTCGTAGTTTGCGAGATTAGATTCCCCGGCTGACTCAAGCAGAGAGAGACACATTGTCGATCGTGGGTTTATGGTCTATGATTCTTATGCCGCCCATTCGATTTCATCCTGCGATGCTAATGGCACTCATGGAGGGATGGGATCCTGACACATGCACGTTCCAGCTTCCAGTAGGGGAGATGACGGTGACACTTGAGGATGTGTACTGCATTCTTCGCCTACCGATCAGAGGAGCTACCGTGACATATGCGACCGATCGGTCAGTAGAGGATCATTAGAGGGAGCAGGTATATTGCATAGGGAGAGTTATGCCGAGTGAGACAAGAGGTCGTATCATGGTCAGCTGGCTCTTACATCCTATAGGAGAGGTGCCCCTCATGAGACGTCTTATGATAGCCATCATTGCACTAGTCGTCTGCCCTAATGGGCGAGGTACGCACATGCATGGGGGTCTCACATGGTGCATCAGGGCTATGGAGAGACATAGGAGAATATATGCCTGGGGTCAGAGTATGCTTGCACATCTCTATCACGACCTCGAGGAGTATATTTTCGGACAGGGTTGCAGCTTGATGACATGCACACTTCTGCAGGTGTGGATATTTGAGCACTTTACATGCACCAGGCCTGTTGGCTATCCGATGAGTGTGGCTAGTGAGCGACCTAGGGTATTTGCTTATCCACTTACCAGCGAGTGGAGATTTGGAGATCTATTGCATTGGAGAGTGACATTTGACAGATTGACCACTGAGGTGACTGTATGGAGACCATATCTGCGGATGCACAGATGGGATGGGATGGAGAGATAGTTAGCATGCGTACAGAGGAACCACCTTCTGAGAGGGCGATATCCACACATCATAGTCCCATTCTACTTTGACCGAGTACGAAGGTAGTTTGGGCTAGAGCAGTGTGTTCCAGCCGATGTGCCCATCTATACTCGACACTCACGAGTCCTTCCCAGACCCAGAGTAGTAGCGAGACCTATGATAGATGATATCAAGATCACAGATATAGAGGGGTCCGACCAGGATGTGGTCATTGATTATGCTGCAGATCCCAGGGCACAGCGCAGGTATCTCTCATGGTTTATGAGATCATACCCAGGGCCTATCTTTCCACCAGATCACCCGACAGGCCATCCAGGCCCATGGAGACATGGAGACTGAGATGAGGATCAGGGATCCAGGTCGGAGGAGGGAGAGGGTCATGAGGAGGCAGGAGATCCTGATCCACCCACAGGGGATCAACCTAGTGCCGAGGAAGAGGAGGATGATGACACAGATATAGATGAGGAGAACGAGGATGCAGGTGAGGATGCAGATGAGGATGAGGATGAGGATAGAGATGATGAGGAGGGGTTAGATGCCGGTCCCCATCATTCAGGAGATGATACCGTAGCCCTGGATCCTCCTCTTATTCCCCAAAAGGGGGAACATGAGGTGATACAGAGACCTGTTTCTAGTACGGGCCAGCCTACACCCATCGTGCACAGATTATTTGAGCGTGGGGAGCCTAGTAGTTCCCACTCACAGATGCTACCATATCACGATCCCTACTGGCGTGAGGGAGATCCAGGTATAGTAGGTTTATATTGATTGATTGATGTTTTGATGATATAAAATGGTACTAGTACATGATTTGTTCTACTGCTATAGCTAATGTGCAGGAGTGGCGTTCTCTGATCCAGCAAGCAGTGACAGATATCTCCACGATGGTGCAGATCCCTAGTTCCTCACAGGTTGCTTATAGACCTCAAGAGAACGCGGGTCGGCATGATGATTTGTTTTCCCCATTTCGAGTATAGGTAGAGATATGGAGGGAGAGAGAGCGAGCTCTATCAGAGGACCTTCAGCAGGCACAACGTGATCTAGCAGTAGCTCAGGCCGAGGCTACCTCGTATCGTGTGATCCTTATGGATAGGGATCATAGGAGTTCCTCTCGGAGCCATTCACGATCTATATCACGGTATACCCCTATGGGTCCACCTGCACAGCCGGATCAGGAGGGAGCTTCTAGTCTTCACTCTCCAGCCACCAGCCCTAGGGATATGAGATGATCTTATGATGTAGAGTAGGTCACATTTTGGATGTGTAGTGACCTACCTTTGTATATTGATCCACACACACACACACACACACACACACACACACACACACACACACACACACACACACACACACACACACACACACACACACACACATATATATGCTTCTTTGTCTCAAATGTGTTATCTTTAATGTCTAAAAACAATGGGTATTTTGATTAAAGTTAATACATTTGGTAGATGTACATCTATGTTCCGAATTTAATTTCCATGTGATTGATTTCTCAATGCTCCATGATTAAATTGATACATGTGCGACTTAATTAAAATATTTGATCAAGTACTACATTGATGATAGGGAAGAAAAATATGTGTTAAGCCTAAGAATCATATAACTAATGTGATTTAATTTGAATTTAAACACAACATGACACGATTCAACTTAACACATAAAGATATTGTATAATATGCCAACATAATGAAAAATGTAAATCTTTCATAAAATGAATTCAAGACAAACCATAAAGTAAAGAAACACGCTTGTCAGGAACGAAGCAATATAGATTAAATAAAACATCATTTAATTCCATTTTCTCTAACAAAGATATGCTAACATATTATCCAATTTTGAAGAAGTGAGAAAGGAAATAGATGAATGATAAGGAATGAGGAATTAAGCATAGTATCTACGCAAGTGCATAGCGTTTATAGGGTCTTTAAGAGACTTACCATCTACACTCGCTATTTTGTAAGCACCTGATCCATAATCTTTAATAACGATATACGGTCCAAACCAATTAGGACTAAATTTTCCCTTTTCTTCAGGTAAGGCATTCACATTGCGTTGATTCTCATAGAGCACTAAGTCACCCACTGAGAAGGAACGTTGAATAACCTTATCATTATAACTTCGTTGTAAAGTTTTGTGATACGCTTGAATATGCTCAAGAGCATTTATATGCTGTTCATCAAGCATCTCAAGCTGTTGAAGTCTTTGTTCTCTATAAGTGTCATCATCTACTATACCTTTGAGAGAAACTCTAAGTGATGGAATCTCTAATTCTAAAGGCATAATAGCATCAGCACCATAAACAAGATTATAAGGTGTAGTTCCGATAGCAATTCGTATGCTTGTTCGGTAGGCCCAAAGAGCATAAATTAGCTGAGTACTCCAATCCTTACCATGCTTATTCACGGTTTTACGAAGAATTTGTTCAATTATCTTATTGGATGATTCGGCTTGACCATTTGATTGAGGATAGTATGGTGTAGAAAATCGATGTTTGATATGATACTTCTCGAGGAATTTCTTCATGCCCTTGTTCTTAAATGATGTCCCATTATCAGAGATTATAGTGGAAGGTATCCCAAATCGAGAAATAATGTTTTCTAGAAGAAATCGACAAATCACTTCAGCAGTAGTAGAGCGAAGGGGAATGGCTTCTACCCACTTTGTAAAGTAATCTGTTGCGGTTATAATGAAAGTATGTCCTTGAGATGAAGGAGGGGACATTTTACCGATAAGATCCAGCCCCCATGCAGAGAAAGGCCAAGAAGCTACATGAGAACGAAGTTCTTGGGCAGGAGCATGAATCAAATTATTGTGTTGTTGACATTGATGACATTTCTTAACAAATGAAAAAGAATCCTGCTGCATAGTTTGCCAATAATATCCCATACGATGCAATCTTTGAACCAAGGATTTGCCTCCAAAATGCCCCCCACAGGCACCTAAATAGGCCTCTTCAAGGGCAATAGGGATTTCCGATTTGTTAAGACAACGAAGGAGAAGACCGTTATAACCCCTTCGGTAAAGAACATTAGAAAGAATGATATATCTAGCGGACAACTTGCGAACTCTAGCCCTAGTGTTCCTATTAGCGGAATCAGGAAAGGTACCATCAATCAAGTATCTTACGATATGTGAATACCATTCATCTGAGTCTATAAAGTCACAACATGTCACCAAGCTAGAATCATCTACAATAGCTGGAGAAATAAGGTTGTGAATAAAAAATTTAAGATCAACTATAGGGTCCTCTAAAGATATCAAAGAAGCCACACATGCCATTGCGTCCGCATGTTGATTATCTTTTCGAGGAACAGGTTCCATGGTGTAAGAATCAAATTTTTGTAACAAAGAGATAGCAAGGTCTTTATATTGTGATAATTTGTCTTGTTTCGCTTGATATAGTCCTGTTACTTGTCTTATAATCAGTTGAGAATCTCCAAAAATATGTATGTGTTTTATATTCAAAGCTAAGGCTGCCTTTATTCCTGCTATAAGAGCCTCATACTCAACAATGTTATTGGTACATAGGAAATTGAGACGATAAGATAAGGGAATGGACTTCTTTGTAGGAGAAATCAAAACAACCCCTGCCCCTGATCCTATACGACACTTAAAGCCATCAAAGTATAACTCCCAAGTTTCATCTTTCTCTGTACAAAGAATGAAGTCGTCAGGAAAAGACTCAGGGTTAGGGAAGGAGAAAGGTGAAGGGGCCTCAACTAGGTGATCGGTCAACACTTGCCCTTTAATTGCTCTTTGTGAAACAAATTTAAGGTCAAATTCAGTTAACATCATAACCCACTTAGCTAGGCGTCTTGATAAATCAGTTTTAGAGAAAAGATGCTTCAAAGGATCAAACTTTACCATGACGTGGACTTCTGAATTTAAGAGATAATGTCTCAATTTCTGAGTCGCAAACACCAAGGCCAAGCATTGTCTTTCTATCGCAGAATATCGGGTCTCATAATCGAGTAAGGTATGACTTATATAATAAACCGGACACTCCTTACCATCTTTATCATGTTGTGCCAATAATGCTGCAAGAGCATGAGAGGAAGTAGCTGTATAAAGAAGAAAGGGTTTAGAAGGTTCGGCCGGTCGAAGGATAGGAGGATTAGCTAGATACACTTTTAAATCTTCAAATGCTTGCTGACAATCTTCATTCCATTTAAAAGTGATAATCTTTTTGAGAAGTTGAGTAAAAGGAAAAGTACGATCCGCAAGTTGAGATACAAACCTACGAATAGCTTGAATCCTTCCTTGTAAGCTTTTGAGTTGAGACACATTTCTAGGAGGTGGCATGTTGACAATAGCATCTATTTTCTTAGTATCCACCTCAATCCCATGATGCGAAACTATGAATCCTAATAGTTTTCCACTATCCACACCAAAAACACATTTTCGGGGATTCAAGCGCATGTGATATTTACGAAGTCTTTCAAAGATTTGACGAAGGATTTTAATATGATCTATGCGAAGAATGGATTTGGCCAAAATGTCATCAACATAATCCTCTAAAATCTTATGCATATAATCATGAAAGATAAGGGTCATCGCTCGTTGATAAGTTGCACCGGCATTTTTAAGTCCAAAAGGCATCATTATCCAACAAAACGTACCCCAAGGAGTGGTGAAAGCGGTTTTGAATTGATCTTGAGAGTTAATGTAAATTTGATTGTATCTTGAAAAACCATCCATGAAGGATAACAAGGCATGTCCTGCCGTAGAATCAACTATCATGTCAATGTTTGGAAGAGGGAAATCATCTTTTAAAGAAGCCTTATTTAAATCTTGAAAATCGGTACACATTCTTATTTTATTATCTGGTTTAGCCACAGCGACAATATTTGAAATCCACGGGGAATAATCAATAGGGCGGATAAATCCAGCCTCCAATAACTTTTCAATCTCAGCCTTAACAAGCAGAGCCACCTTAGGATTCATTTTTTGAATCTTTTGTTTCACGGGCTTAGCATCAGGAACTAAGACAATATTATGAGTAACAATCTTAGGATCTATACCAGGCATGTCAGAGTATGTCCAAGCAAAGATCTCGGGGAATTCACGCAGTAAATCTTCATATTGTTTTTGTTCCTCTTCATCCAAACATTTTCCAATTTTAATAACTTTTTCTTCATTGCAAGGATCCATCTTAACATCAGTGGTGTCACTTATGAGAAGATTACTTTGTTGAGGAGTATCCTTTAACTGAGGGAATTCTTTCACAATCTCATCATTATCAATCTCTTTTCCAAAATAGGCTTCAGTGTTCAAACAATAAGGGAGTCCCCTATTGTGATGATAACGAGGAAGAGTATCATATGCTCCTAAAAACTTAGCTAAAGCATCATCGGTAGGAAAAACATCCAAAGCACAGGCACACGAAGGATCCTCATCAATGTACTCGGGGTGTTGCATTGATAGAGATGTAGAAATAGCATTAACACTAATACATGGTCTCTTAGAAGCTTTAGTGTGCTTGTAGGGATTATAGCCAAGTCCAAAGGCATAATTGTGAAGATTATTCTCTAGAGGAACCTTTATCCCTTGTTCGTGAGTGCCACAACCATTTCCATGATACCCATGCTTAGCAAAAATGCGAAAACCATGACCATAATGATCAGCCATTTCAGAAAGAGAAGGCGGTTTTTCATAAGACAAAGAATCAAACTCTTCAGAATTAGAGGTGTGAGGAGAAGAAGTTTGAGAAGAGGCCACAAAATTATTGCTCATAGGCTCAGGTAATGTTGATTGATTTTTAGCTTCTTCCTTCTTTTCAAATTTAAGCTCTCTAGAAAGAACCTTATATTCACCTACAAAGGTGGGATTAAAATCAAGGGATCCCCAATCGTCGTCTGCAAGAACCTTCTCAGGATCAAAATCCTTCTTATGTGTAGTTTCAAGTCGAGAAGAGTCTTCTTCAGGAGCTCCAGACTCATCCAAAGAATTTTGATCATCAGAGAGCAAGGATTCATCGATAGGTATCTTATTTAAAGAGTCATCACTAGACGAGGAAGGCTTAGAAGAACCCCCTTTGGAAGTAGATGTTTGTAAACAAGCTTGGAAATTAGTATCACCTATCAAGGTATATGTCTTATTGTTATAGATAAATTTAACTTGTCTGTGCAATGTAGAGGGGATAGCTTGCATACTGTGAATCCAAGGTCTCCCTAATAACAAGTTGTATGTTAGATTTCCCGACATAACATGGATAGGAGTAGGCAAAGTAACAGGCCCCACTGTGATGGGTAAGGTAATAGTACCTAATGAAGTTTTAGCCACATTATCAAAGCCTCGAATAGGACGAGAGTCCAACTCAATTAGGGATGTATCCACATTCATCTTATGCAAAAGATTAATGCTACACACATTAAGACCAGAGCCATTATCTACTAGTGTTCATCTTATAGCAGTGTCTTTCATGATAACCACAATCATCAAGGGATCATATTGATGTTGAATTTCACTAGTAGGCAACTCATCTTGGGTAAACACAATTTGAGCTTTAGGATTCATCACAAAGTTAACCAAAGATGCTATATTACTAGATGTATTCGGTGGAGGAACATTCAAATCTTTCAAGGCATCTTGTAACATTCCATGATGAGCAGAAGAAGTTTGAATCAAATCCCAAAGGGATATCTTAGTAGGGGTAACTTTAAGTTGTTCTATGAGATCATATTCCTTACTAAGAACTTGTGAAATACGTGGAGCTTGTGGAAGAATTGGTTGAGGATTCGGAAGAGAAACTGGAATAACAGGAGGAGGACTAGGCTGCCTATTATTTCTGGTATGATAAGTATGGGAAACCGCATGATAACTCTCCCTAGTTATTTGCTTGGCATAACTATAAGGACTTATAGGTTTTCTTCCTTGCACAGTGATGATTGGTTTATTCGGAGTACGAAAGGAATCATGATCATACCCTCCTTGGACAGTAAGGAGAGGTGATTTAGGAACTTGAAAGGTGGGAGAAGGATAAGCACCTTGGACTTCAAAGAGAGGCTTATTATGCTCATTCAAGTTTATCATGTTAACCAATTTAGAAGTCTTGTTCTTGTTTAAAGATTTTGATAAAGCCACAAAGTCATCAAGAGCATCATCCAACAAAGTATGATCATAGCTATCAAAAGGTTTATCTTTTGGTTCAAAAGGAGATATCTCTTCATAGAGAGGATTGTTGAAAACAACCATGTTACTAGATTTAGTGGAAGAGTTGATAGGAATGTACCCTTGAGAGGAACCATTCGACTTATCTTTCTCACCACACCTAAATGACATAGTAACAAGGTTTATGAATTTTTGGTAAAATGAAGGTTTGGCATCTTTAGGGTTCAAAAACTCATCTAAAGCTTCATCTAATTCATCTTGGCTATACTCATAATAATCATCATAAGCATGAACATTTTGCAAATAAAAGTCTGACATTTTGAAATGAAAGTTGCATGAAAATTAAACACACAATGCAAAGAAACACACTCTTCTTTTTTTTTTTTTTCTTTTTTCTTTTTAATGAAAATGAAATGAAAACACACTAAATCTAGATCTAGATCTAACAAATGCAATGCAAGAGGAAGCAATGATAGATTCACATCGGGTTCACCAAAATGTGTGGGAGAAAAAGCGAGACTAGGTTATCATGCCCTAATCCTACCTTTTGACACACATTACAGAATACGAAAGAGCCTAGAGGTATCACACAATTGGCTACTTCTTTTTGTGAAAGAGAGAGCCACGGGCTACCTATTAGGATTTCTATTCCTTTGTTGAAATTGAAAGGTAAGATTATGCAAGTTCAATTCCTAACCCTAAAATGCAAGTATGAACTAATAACAAGATTGCAGAATTGAACTTAAACAATGGAAAGCTGGAAACACAAGGACAAGACAAGAATGCAGATGTGTACCCGGAGTCAAAATTTGATTGAAAATGTTCGGGACGGGGGTGCGGGCGCCACTGTCCTGATTCTGTCCCGAAAACTGCACCTGAAACTGTCGTTTTGCACTCTGGAAAACTGTCAGAAATGCTGTCTGTCAGGAGGACCAGGGCGCCCAGTGCCTCTGTCCTAGGGACTAGGGCACCCAGTGCCCCTGTCTTGGCAGGACCAGGGCGCCCCACGCCCCTGTCTTGGTCTTTTTCTTTGCAATTTGGTGTGGAGTGCTGTCTCGACCTACTTTTCCTGGATCTGCAACCTGCGGCGTCGTCCGAGTCCTGAAACCTGCACTTGTATCTGAAAAAGGTGTTTGGGCGGCTATATAGGGTTTTGCCTTAGTCAAACCCCTGCTTCGGTGATTTCCACCTCCACGAATAGCCAAGTTGTATTGTAAAAGTAATGTGTGTGCAGATGTTGTGTGTGTGCAAGATCTAAAATGCAAGTAAGCAAACTAGAGCAACCTAGAAAGTAAACCCTAATTGCTTGTAAATGATAATGTAAATGCTCTAAATCAAGATGCAAAGTGATCTAAAGCATGAATAAATGATATATTGAAGCTTATGCAAAGACATGAAAACAACATGAAATCATACCCAACCCCCAAGGGAGGGGTACAAGCCAATCTTCAGTCGGTAATCTCCTATTGTTCTTCAATGTCTTCCAAGCCCTAAATGGATGAATGGAATTGATAAATGCTTGATAGAGGGATGTTGAATGTTGTTGAAGTCTTCAAAGATTTGCTCTTTCGCTGCATATGAGGTTCCTGAAAACAAAATTCGGATCCTTTCCAATGAAGAAAGAGAGCTCTTATGTATGAAACCCTAGGTCATAATTTCGTCTTTTGGCTGACCTAGAGATTGAATATCCCGCCAATTTCTTGGGGTTAAACTTTATTTTATGATTGGATCATGCTCCTAAAATTTTAGGAAAAATGTCCGGGACCGTGTGCACTCCGGGCGCCATGGTCCCGACAACTTTTCACCAAATTTTCAGGGCGTCAGATATGATGATTTTAGAGAGAATCCCGAAGTTATAGGTGATTTCGAGATGTTTTGACCCCCGAAATCAAGCCCCCAAGTTCAAAATAGGACTTAATTAGGGTTCTTGATTAGATGATGTATTGGAGGAATAACATGAAAAGGGGCACACTTTAATGAAAGGGCCCGACTTTATGATGTGAAGGATGATGAAATAGGACCTTAGACCTAATTAATTTGATTAATTAAGTGCTAAAGGAGAAATGCAATGCAAAATGTAAAATGCACCAAGGCGGGTGCTAAACTAGGTGTGAAATTGTACCACCCTAGCAAGTGCGTACAATTTACGACGCTACACTATTGATTATGGATTATGGTATCCATACAAAGGAAACTTCTCTTTGAAGGTGTTCACAGATGCTAATTGGGTAGGTAATATAGATGACCAAAAGAGAACAACCGGTGGAGAATTCTTTCTAGGAGGAAGATTGGTATCTTAGACTAGTAAGAAATAAAGTTGTATTTCTCATTCTACAACAGAAGTAGAGTATGTGGCTGCATCTATGAATTATACTCAAGCAATATGGATGAGGCATGTATTAGAAGGATTCAAGGAGACTATGACAGAACCAGTGATCATATATTATGATAATACAAGTGCAATAAGTATTTCAAAGAACCCGATATAGCATGCTAGAACAAAGCATATTGAACTAAAGTATCATTTTTGGAGAGAAAGAGTGTAGGAAAATAAAGTCAGGATGGGACATGTGTCAAGTAAGGAGCAATTGGCTGATTGCCTAAAGAAACCTTTGAGTATCTCAGAGGCAAGCTAGGGGTTATACCCCTACCGAAGGTCAACTAAGATGTTGTTGCAACATCAATCTAGTGGACTAATTGAAGATCTTTCACTGTGGATTGATGAGAAGTGGGCTACTCCTTAGGGGGAGCAACAAAGATGAAGAAAACAATAGCAATAGAAGAGGAATTTGACACTTTTCACCTTTGACATTGTTGTCAAAGGGGGAGAAGTAAAGTGATAGGGGGAGAAGTAAAGAAAAGGAGGAGAAGAGAAGCTTAGACATGCCTAATAGTTTTGCATGATGAGATTTTGGTATTGCTATTTTGGTGTTGCCATAAATGCCAAAGGGGGAGATTGTTGGCATAACCGATGAAGATAATGATGAGGATATTGTTGGCATATGAAGATGTTGATGAGATGAAGATGACTGGTAAAGTTGATGGAGATTGTTGGCTAGATGACAATGATATAGTTATAAGTTTGATGAATTTATTTGTGTTGTCATTGATGGCAACCATGTTTGTTGAGTCATCTGTCATCTAGACCTATCGGTATAGCCTAACAAGTAGTGGAACCGGTTTACAACAAGGTAAGCAATAACAAAGCGATGATCAAGTGACTGGTATAGACGATGGGTGAAGAGTTAGATGTTGCAGTTTGGAACATATGTTTATGACATAGGCATGAGTCTGTGATTGCAACCACATCAGAAGATTTAGTGTATTGAGTGAGTTATGATTGACTGTCATGAACTCTATGAAGAAGAATGTATACCGGTAACAAATCTTTAACTGGTAATGATTTATAGTTTGGCGGTGAATCTTATCATGTTCATAACTTAGTGATGACATGTCAGAATCCATGTGTAATGATAATATTATGTTTAAGCATGTACAAGGATCAGATTTATTGGGAAACAACAAAGTGCTTAGTAGAATATGACAAGAGTTTGATTGCTTATCAAATCGATGTGAGGTGATCATTCAATGGTGGAAATTATCTAGAAATTTGTTGTAATGATATGTAAATGTAAATTCATTAGATTTTGAATGCATTTAGGGTTATGTAGCCGACCTAACTGAAAAATGTATTTAAGGGCTAGTTAAAGAAGATATTGCATCAGTAGTTTGAGAGAAGGTGTTGCCAAACCAGATTGAAGTGTCTACATGTGTGTAGCAGAGTTGTGCTGAAAAATATCTATAGTAGCAAGCAAGGAAGTGCTGTGATCAGATCATTTTCCCCGTTGTTCCCTAACAGTTACAACAATTTGAAATCCCTTAATCAGGTAGATCCTAACAGGTCTTATTTTTAAAATCCCTTCACTAGGTGGCTCATTAACTTGGGTTTAAAATCCTCTAACAAGGTTACTCCTAACAGGGTAGAGATCCTAACAGAGTCGAGGCAAATTCCTTAACCGGGTGACTCCTAACAGGGTCTGCTCTTAACCAGACATATTGTAAAGCTCCTAACCAGGTTAGGCCTTTAACCGGTCACATTCCAAAAGAGTACAAATATTTTGTGTGTGCTAATTCCCATCGTGGTTTTTCCCATTTGGGTTTCCATGCAAAAAATCTCTATGTTCATGTGGTGGTTGCATTGTTGTTTTGTGCATTTGATTTCTTTACATTGTTTGCATAATGATGAACACTTGAGTGAATGGTTTGGTAAATCTGCTAACCAAATGGTTTGAGTAGTTACCGGTACAATTTTTGTAAGTATTTTAGAATTGTTTTACTACTGATTCACCCCCCCTCTCAATAGTAACCAGATCCTCATAATAACAATGCCTTGGCTCATCTTAGCGCCAATTTGCAGAGGTAATTAGAAGGACAATTTGTCCTCAAGGATCCATCATCCTTGAGGTGACAAATTCCCTCTGTTACAATTGGAAATGGAAACCTACCTATCCTAAACTACCCACAATGGAAACCTTTCAAATGAAACCATTCATTGGCCCAACAAAATAGTTGCTTGTTTTTAACAGCTTGCGGTACCTTGCATGATTGTAGGCAACTTTGTATAGATGGAGCATGAACAAGGGTACTAGAGCTTGATGCAACACTCCTTGGAAAAGATGTACAAATTCACCTTCCTCTTGAAATGAATCCTATGTGCTACTGCCCCAAAGTAGATTTTTGAAACCAAACCGCTCTTGCTTAGCTAAATATGATTCTTTCTTCTTCTTTCTCAAGTGTATCCTCAAGCTCATGCACCGGCGGATCCTTTGGCTTTCCATTATCCTCAAACCAAGAAAGATGTTTGATTGGACATCCTCTTGATCACACAAAAATTGAATCTTTCTTGTTGATTACACCTTTATTAGTTGCTTCTTCAACCATAACCTCATGCTGAATAAAATGAGTCATCTTGTGTGAGTCAGGTGAAAAATGGCTGCATAGCTTGCTTCATCATGCTATTCACAAACTTCAAATTTGGGAGATATTGAGCTGTAGTCAAGACTTGAACAAAACTCCTCTATTATGTTTGTGAAAAGGTCTTCACCAAGTTCCTTGCTATCTTCATGCACAATATGTTCAAGTTCATGATCTTGAAATATAGATGCAATCTTCTCATTTTCTTCAACTTGACTGGTACCTTCATGCATATTCATCTTTTCACATCTGATAACGTGATTGTCCTCCTTTACTAGCACCTTGGAAAAGTGGCCTTCAACTTATTTTTGTGTATACCCCATGGTATATAGCATGGTCTTTTCTTTTTGTTCAACACCTTTTTGGTACTGCATAAATCAGATATGAGAGTTGCCAGCTATGTTTGCCTCCTCCTCTTGGAAGAGATCAACAAGATCACTTTGTTCAAATTTAGAATTTCCTACTACTGCAATTGCTAATGGTGCCTCAAGTACAAACCTTTCTAGTGGTGTAGGAAGCTTGTCTTGATTTCTAGCTACATAACTAGGAGCAGTATTTGAATATGGCCTCCTTGGAATGTCTTCGTAAGGAAAAGAGAATACAACTTGAGCTATTTTATTTTTTAGGGCAAGCAAATCATTAGCCAACCTCTGGACTATGGGATCTGTTCTCTTGGTAGACCATGATCCCAAAGAAGAATTTTCTTTGGACCTAGTTGGATCTATCTTTATCTTACCCACAAGGATAAGATCATCTTCAACCTCAACTGCTAAGGTTTGTGCATCTGCAAGTTCTCTCAGAACTTCCCTTCTTAATAAGGAAATCACCTTAGGAAACTGAGCACTGATGAAGAAGCACTTCAAATTTTTAGTGGTAGGTTGAACAACAACTGGAATTTTGTTAGATAGCTTGTTTAATTTAGCAACAAACTCCCGCGTGGGTTCTCATGGTTATTTTTTCATTTGAGTCAACTGAGCTAACAATGCATGAGCATCTTCTATAGACTTGAACCTTTCCTAAAACTTTGTTCTAAGAGTAGCCCAATTTGTGATGGTTTGTGGTACGAGTTGGTAGAACTAATCTGCAGCAGCACCTTGGAGTGTTTCAATGAAAAGTCTCATTGAAACATCCTCATGCTATACACAAAGCACACCACATGCAATATAGAAGATAGAAATGTGCTTATTTGGGTGTTGTTTTCCATCTCCAAAAAACTTGGGAAAGTTCTTCCTATAACCATCAGGAAGAGCATGTAATAGCAGAGTCAGATTCAACGGACCAAAAGCATTCCTGCAAGAACCTTGAGCAACCATTTTACATGTCCTTGGCGAAGCCTTGAGAAAATACAAGAAAAGAAATTACAATGAATAGGATATCATTATACTTCAACCAAAAGCATGAGGCCTTTGGATGCATACCATATCCCTAGTAGAGTCGCCAAAAAACTACTCGTTATAAATTTTGAACAACTGGGAAGATGAGCAAAATTATGGTTTCAGCCATAACACGTGAGTATAAACTCTCCTAATTTAGGGAAGGCTCCCCCTTTTCTAACACTTAACTAAAACTAATCTAATTTAATATGGGTGGGACAACAACGTTTTCTCTTATTTTAGAAAAGATTATGTTCTTTCCTCTTCATAGAAAAAAAACAACAACTTTGAAGGAATAATAACAACAATTTAAAATAAAATCAAGAGAGGAGATGAAGTTTTTTGAAAGCATAAAGACTTCTGTCACTTCCTCTGGGATGGGAAAACAACAAAGGAACACAAAATCTTGAGTTTTTGAATATCTACTCTTTTCGAAATGATAACAATGTACAATACACAACAACTCAAAGTCTATCTATATGATGCACTTCACCTTACATGCACAAGTCTTAAAAATAAAAGAAACACAAATTCTACAAGTTATCTCCTTACTTGAGCTTTCTACACTAGCTCCAAATGTGATAAGAAACTCAAAGTCTGCAAGACCAAGTCTGAAAAACCAAACCTATATTATAAATACAATTAACAACTCAAATTCTGCAAGATTGAATTTAAATCCCTCTTGAACAATAGAACAAAAACCACAATCAATTCCAGAAAATGTCATCCCATAACAACTTGAATTGGCACAAAGTCTCAACACAACTTGCCTCTTTTATTGAAAGCAATTTTATTTACATCTAAGCTCAAAGTCTTAAAGTGCACATACAAACTGTCAAAATTTTGTTGCATTGCCAAAGATAAAAATAACAATATACCCTCTCCAATATATATAGGAGACAAGCCTTGAGAAAAAGGTGGGAGGATCCTAACTAACTTGAGAAATTCTCTCAACCACCATGACTTATTCCAACTACATTTCTAATCTAACTCACCTTGTAGTTGCTTTACATGTAAATGCAAGTGAAAGTGACACTTGCAATTACAAAACTTGTTTTTACATGTAACTTGTTGAACCAAAATTAAAAATACACAATTGAAACTATTCTATGTGTTTGAAGACACGACTCTAACTACATAATCTTTTGTCTATGATGATCTTTATGCTGCTTTAGGATGCTAGAACTTGAAGTATTCAAGATTGGTGAAGACATCTCTAACCGGAATGAGAATTTGCATCCTTAATGATCTTTGTGTCCTTGGCCAACTAACTTCAATCTTATCTTCTTTCTTGGGGTAGTATTGTATTTTCAGGAGGGAAGTTCTTCTCTTTTTTGTGTTCTTTCTCCATGCTTGATTTTTTTTGTCACTAGATTTCATGAGGATTATTGACTCTTGTGCTATCCCATGAATCACTGTTGTATCTATTCATCCTTTGTTCAGTGATGAAGAATCCATAACACCTTATTCAAGATGAAATTATTATAAAACAATGCCCATTCCTTGATTTGTTAGTTTGATAGATCACGTGTGCAAACAAGACTGACAAGGGAAGGGATAAATTGATGCAAAAATAGACTCACATGTGAATTTTGGGTTTTGAGGATCACATTACATGTGAGGAAAACCAAGAACATTGACTTGCAATTGTGGAGAACGAACATGAAACTTCATACATGTAATGGGAAAATACAAGTTTGCACTTGTAATTGGATCATGGAGACTCATTTTCAAGTGTTTTTTACCGCATTTTGGACCAATTTCGGGTTTTGGAGGACTGTCTGCGAGCGTAAAGTAGGGAATTTTTTTTACACTTCTACTTGTAATCAGGTCTTAGAGACCTGATTGCAAGTAAGTACATTTACTTGTAATGTTTTACAAAAGTTCCTACTAATTGCAATGACTTTACTTGCAATGACAACAAAAAATTCCCACTTGTAGTGATTGACCTGAAACCCGAAATTACTTAGAAAGCTAGGAAAATGAAGGCCAAAACTAACCAAAACTTGGACAACAATGGCAAAATCACCCACGCATGATTAAACACTAACAAATATGAGTTTTGCACCTCGTAAAACATGTTTTAGAGATTAAAATGACACATTTTGAGTAAAAATTCATAGGGGTTGTCAATTTTTGAAAATCCAAAAATTGGGACAACAAAAAGGAAATAGGTCAAAAAGGAAATGGACTTCACACTTTTATTCGTTCTTTGTTTTTGAAGAAATTTGGCCCTCCAAACCCTCTTCTTACCCTATTTTTGGAAAAAATTGATTGTGGGTGCAAATGTGAATGAAATTGGATTTGATTTGAAATGAATTGGATATGAATGAAATAGTGATAGTGTGTGTATTTCTTCTCCTCCAATTGAAAAATTTATGAATTTTCATCATTTTGGTGCATAAAATTGTGAGGTAATTCTTTATTTTCTCCTCCTTTTTGGTTTTCTTTTCAAATTGGATACCATGCTACCCTTAAGGGAGCATAGGAATTCCCTCATAGATTCAATTTCAAGCAATTGGAAGTAGATTTTTTTTATTTTAAAAAATTACATTTTTTGTTCGCATAATGACAATTTTTATTTTAAATCATGAAAATGTGAACTTGATCTTATAAGTGTGTAGTTGGGAATATTTAAAGCCAAAGAGTATATTTAGAATTTTAAAATCTAGATTTCAATTTTTCAAGCTTTTCTTCAATGGTGGAATTGAAAATTTAATGGTTCTTCCTTTGTAAACATTTATAGAAAATTTGGATTGTCAAAGTGTTTTGGATGTGGGTAAAGAAGCACTCTTATTTATTTTTTGATTTAGATCAAAAGAGTATCTTTCCTTTTTTGATTTTTAATTTCATGAGTTTAGTGTTTTTCGAAGCTATTTCAATGATGTTCTTTAAAAAAAAGTTTTGCTTAGAAAATATTTTTTTGAAAATCTAAAATTTTATTGTGAATTCAGATGATTTGGGATATGAGATTTTATACATATTTTATAAATTTTCATTTTTTATGCATTTTAGAAATTTGTTAAATTATTTTGTGGAGCCAAATCGTTAAATTGGTTTTCATACCACATTTGTGTTTTCAACAATTGTGATAAACCTAGGACGTAGGTGTTAAAGAGAATTATGGGAGCGACTTTCAACATTTTCCAAGGCACAAAGGATCTACTAGGATATATCATGGGAAGTTTTTTAATTAAGTGATAACTAATAAAACATGAGAGTAAAATGAACAAAGATAATGGATGCTCTTTCATGCTTGGAGTGCTAGTATAGTTTCAGGATGATTGTGGAAGACATTGTCACTAGGAATGTGGATCTTGTATGATCAAGTCTCCTTGTGTCTTGCGAGAGGAGCACTCAATTATGTCTAGCCATACCAATGACTCTCTAAGATCTAGTCATTTTTAGCTTTGTGTGGTTTTTATGTTTTCCTCCATAGCCGGTGAGTGTGCCCAATGTGAGTGTTTTGGTTGTGTCAATGGTAATTTTTCCCAATTTATATTTTCCTCCATTGGTGAGTGATGCATGTATGCTCAGTGTATTATGTGTGTATAAGACTTCTCCCCATGTGTCTATTTTGAGTGCATTCTTGTGGGCTACATGACCATCTCCTAGCCCGATGTGAGTACATATTTTTATTCCTTGAATTTGGGTGACATGGAAACCACCTGTAGACACCTAAAAATGTCTCATTAATCATGCACAAATTAATCATCCTATTAGTTAAATAATTCTTTAATTATTTAATTAAGCTAATTAATCTTATTTATTTTGAACTAATTCGAATCATCACCTTCTACATCACTAATTATTCAATTTCCATCCCTCCATTAATTCATCAATTAACCCTTTTTCAAATATTAATTAAATATTAATTATTTAATTAATTGAGATTTAATTCCTTAATTAAATAGTCTTTATTATTTAATTAATTCCATTTCTAATGATTGAATAATTTCATTTAAATTAATTAATAATTAATCAATTCATCCTCCGAATCCCCAAATTTAGATTTCAATTAATTTCATTTCTTCCAAATTCGCATTTCACCAATTTCAATTTCATTGCATTTCAAGTTAATGTGCATTTTGATTTCATCATTCAAAAATTAAAATTCAAATACGAATAAGAATGAAATTGAATTTCAATTCAAAAGTCCTACAACACATGTTGAAAATCATGACTAATTGATCAAATCAGTTAACTAATTAGTTAACTCTCTAATATCCACTTTTAACTCCCAATCACTTTTTTCTAACTAACAATCAATTCAGTCTTCTCCCTAGTTATTTCAGTTAACTAGCCAATTTATCTAGTTGACTAGCTAGTCTATCTAGTTATCTATCTAATCAATTGAGTCACCTCTCCAATCAATCCACTTAACAAATCAATAAAAAAGAGTTAACTAATCAATCAAATCAATTCGATTGTCAATCAACACTTCAGTTTCATTTCTCATCCAATCTCACCCAAAAATCTATAAAAGCAACACCAAGTGACCATTTTCATCAATTACAATTTTTGAAATTTTTTTGTCTAACTTGCAGGAATCCTAGTGCAATATCTGAGAGCCACACAACACAATTTTGGAGAAGAACAATGGAAGACATGATGCAGAATAGGGAGTTTTATATTGTTTAATTCATTCAATTTTGCATCTATTTCATTGGTTTATGTTTAGGATTTGCTAGATTAGTTAAGGAATCCATGATTTTCCTTTTAATCTAATTAGCTCTAATTTTCCCTAATGGTTTTAAGATTGAAAACAATGGTGAACTTGACGTGAAACAACATCTGATTTATTTTCTCGTGTTTTCTGTGATTGTGCAGGTTTTTGAAAATTTTGTATGGAGCAACATCAAGCATCACACATTCATCTTAATAGAAATGCACATTCACTCAAATCATTGTGTATTCGCCTTGACAAAAATGTGCATTCGTATACATAGGATTGCGTATTAGTTAAAATCATTGCGCAACCGTATATTATAACACTTTTTTTTTGTCGTTCCTTTTCACGATTTTTGTGTCCATATAAACTATAATTCAATTTTTAAATTTGGAATTTTTCAACTTCGATTTAAATTGAATCAGATCTAATGGCAGGAAGAGTCAGATTTAAGATTTCAGGTGCAAGAAGAAAGGCAAATGAAAGGAGACAACAAAGAGCCCATTAGAGAATGTTAAAGATCAAAAGAAGACTCCAAACCCTGGAAGACAAAATTGCCTTGTCTAGATACCATAACCTCGTCCAAAAGTACCTGGAGAAATACCAATTCATCAACGAGGCATAAGTAATGGTTAATGTTATCATGAACTAACTCTCTATTTTGCAGGTTTTGTCATTCTTTATTATGAAATTTCTCTGTCATATCATCACTCATTCATCCTGATATGTTTTCACATTTGCCTTGATGGGAATGTGCATTCGTATTCGTAGAAATTCACATTTGTTATCATTATTGTGCATTTGTGTTGATATTATTGCACATTCATTGGATGTTTTTGAAAGTTTCTATTTCAAAGATTTCTCTCTGATATTGGTTTTCTTGGTTCTATTAATGCTCTGTTTGCAGCATGTGGTGAAGAAGGATAGGGAGGGTACAATCAGTCGAAGATTGTTGTTATCAAACTACTAATGTGTATGTGGAGGATTTCTAGATTTAGCTAATCTTTTGATTTGAGTTTAAAAATGAACATGTATGATTGAACATTTCAATTTGGTGCTAAAAAAGAACCTGAAACACACTCTTGAATGACTAGGCTTAAAATTGAACAACACAAACTCATCTTTGGATTTTGGGTTTAAAATAGACATGAACATGCAAATCTCACATTTCGATTTTGGATTTAAAATAGACATGTGTCTGTTTTATGTTTAGAATAGCTCTAGAGCGCTTTCTCTCTATCTTGGATGAACCCACCATTGAATGAATTACCTTTCCACCCACCTTCGAGGTCTTGAGAGATTGGGAAAACTGATAACAACACCCATCTTTTTTTTTTAGTAGCTGAGGGGTATTGTTGGTGGGGATTTCATCACCTCACAGTGGTATCTCGAATTGAGATGCATTGAGGATATCATCTCTCCTAGCATATTCTCGAGTGGGTTTTTTGAGCCGTTATATAAATATACTTGTCAGACGACTGATGTTCGCAATTTGGAGGAATTGATTATGTGTTGCATTGATGTTTGTCATTGATGGCAACACCGACTACACTAGCTGCTTTGGCTATTTATCGGTATCTGGTTAGTCCTCGTAAGTTGTTTGGTTTATGGTTGGATTAGATTGTGTTGATCTGGTATGCTTAGGTATGCTTTGGTCTGAGGAATTGGTTTGGATTGGTTATTCATGTGTTCCTAATGTGTATCACATTCAATTGGTTCAGGAGTTGATGATCTGGAAGTTATCACTTGTTCTAGAAAGCCTTTTGGTTATCGGTGAGGGTTTCACCGACAGAGCTTTGATGAAGATCTTTGATGTTATGCATAAGTGGTGTTAGTGCGGCTTCTAGTAGAGATTTAGGATGCTGATGGTGACCATGTTCGAGAATTGGCTGATTGGGATCATTTCTTTAGCGTGTATGGACCTAAATTGGGTCCTGTGCTATCTAGGTTATGGACTGATTTGTATAACATGTTGGAGGATGTTCCTAATGCATTACCAACGATATTTAAGGATTGGTTTACATTGTTTTTCGGTCTAAGCTGACTTGGTTGATCATTAGATTGCGGGTTTATGTTATGAATTTATTGTAGATCATGGATATTGTATGCAAGTGAATAATGTAATAATAATTCATGCAATGGATTTGGTCGATCATAGGTGATCAAGCTAGGATTGTAGAAGAGGTTTTAGGCCTCTAGTATTGAGCTTAACCAAAACTGTACTTAGGCATGGGAGATGCTATACTTGTAGTTAAATCTTCATTCCAAATTGTTGTCTGATGTTTTATGTATTCAGTGAGACTCCTTTTGTGATGAAGAGTGTGCTCTAGGCTGTTGGCCTTCGTGCATGTGCAGGCCCCTTTATTATAATATTTATTCATCTGATCAGTGAATAGATATTATGGGTCTCCAAGCCCACCATGGTTTTTACTCTTTGAGGTTTTCCACATATAAATCTATGGTGTTATGGTGTTCATTTTTGTGATTACATTGTTGCTTATTGTTATATGCTTTTATGTTTACCGATTGATAAGTTGTTGTATTAATGAGATTAAATTTCTCCATTTCGATAGAAAACTGACTCACCCCCTCCTCTCAGTGTTCCTGAATCCCAACAATTGGTATCATATCCTGGTGCCTCAGAGGAAGTCTAATAGCTTGAGGAAGATCCCGTTTCTGGAATCTATGGAGATAAGTTTAAGGAAAGAACTTCAAGTAGCACTTGAAGACTATGATGCTGAAATATTGAGGAACATGAATATGCAAGATGAGTTGAGATCTACAAAGGAATTCATTTTTACCCTGCAGGAGAGGTTGTCAACTGCTCAAGCTAAAAGGAAGGAACTTTTACAAAATTAGGATGACGAAGAGAAGGATTCTCTTAAGGAATAATGTCAGAAGCCGAGTCAGGAGAATATGGCCATGAAGAATCAAATACAAGCCTTAATTATGAGGATGTCAAAGGAGATTGAAGACCAAAGAGGAATGAAGAAAATCTTGCTATATCTCTAAAAGACAGATCTATTAGGTTGGTTCATGAGAATGATGTGCTAAGAACTGAATTGGTGCAATCACAAAACAATGAGCAAGAATTGGAAAGAATGGTAACAATCCTAAGAGATGATATGACTATTCCAAATAAATACAAAGATAATTTCAAAGTTAGTTCTGCTAAGCTTGATGAATTATTGAAGGATCAAAGGGACACTAGAGACACTAATGGTCTTGGATTTGAGCATGGAGAGAGCTCTAGTATTGCAAATGAAGATCAGAAGGTCAACCAAAATCAGAGGTCACTGGTAAGGCAAGCAAATGCATATAAATTTAATGATAGATGCTTTGTTTGTAATATATTTGGTCATATGGCTAGGCATTGTAGAAATAGAGAAAATTAGAATAATAATGCAGTTCTCGATCAATGTTCAAATTGTAAGAAGTATGGTCATAAGACAAAAGATTGTAGAATGAATGTGAAATATCATGCATGTGGAAATTTTGGACATATGGCTAATCAATACAGGTCAAGGGATGGTCAAGGTTATAGTAAGGCAATTTAGAAGAACAATGCCACTTGTTATGTGTACAACAAAATGGGACATATTGCTAAATTTTGTAGAAGAAAGAACCCACTGACAGGTAGTGATAAATCTAATGAGAAGGAAAAGTAGAAGGTTGATGACACTCGGAAGGAGCATGAGAAGAAGTGGGTCATGAAGTTTGAGGCTCAACCGACATAATCAATTGTCCCAAATATTCATTTGGTTGAAGGATATACCTCTGTTACTCAACCGGTAGAGAAGAATGTTCCTGCATCAGCAAGAAACTCATTCGGTAACTAAGGCATTCACCTTAGGGGGAGGCAAATTGATGACAAATATTGCATTGTCCCTGGTAGTGGTCTGAAAGCTCATTTAAGATCTTTGGAAGTCAGTTTTAAGGTTAGCCGACAAGGATTTGTTGGATCTTGGATCTAGTTTGGTTTATAGGTAAGTCACTTTATGACTTATGGTTTGGTCATACATCTATAGTTTAGTATTTCAGAATCTCTGGTAGTGAATTGGAAGTTTGATCCTAGATGTGATGAAGGAATATTTCTTGGTCTAATGAAAGAAAAGCATATAGATGTTATAACAAAATATTACAGAGAATTGTGGAGAGTGCTAATGTCAAGGTCGATGAAAAGAATAGAAGTCAAATTAGAATTTATGAGCAGAAACTGATTATGTGTTACATTGATGTTTTTATTGATGGCAACATTGACTACACTAACTTCTTTGGTTGTTTACAGATATCTAGTTGGTCCCGGTAAGTTGTTTGGTTTCTAGTTGGATTAGATCATGGTGATTTGGTATGCTCTGGTATGCTTTGGTTTGAGTAATTGGTTTGGATTGGTTATTCATGTGTTCCTGATGTGTATCACATTCAGTTGGTTTGGGAATTGATGATCTGGAAGCTATCACTTATTCTAGTAAGCCTTTTGGTTATCAGTGAGGGTTTCATCGACAGATCTTTGATGAAGATATTTGATGTTATGGATAAGTGGTGTTGGTGCGGATTTAGTAGAGATTCAGGATGCTGATGGTGATCGTGTTCGAGAATTGGCTGATTGGGATCATTGCTTTAGCGTGTATGGACCTAAATTGGGTCCTGTGCTATCTAGGTTATGGATCAGTTTCTGTAACATGTTGGAGGATGTTCCTGATGCGTTATCGGCAAGATTTAAGGATTGGTTTATATTTTTTTTGGCCTAAGCCATCTTGGTTGATCATTAGATTGCGGGTTTATGTTATGAATTTATTGTATTATCTTTTAGATGGCCAACCTAATTGTTTAGGTCTCAGGTTGGTACAAATATGATGTAAGATCTCATTCTAGATCATGGATATTATATGCAAGTGAATAATACAATAATCATTCATGCAGTGGATTTGATCGATCATAGGTGATCAAGCTAGGATTGTGGAAGAGGTTTTAGGCCTTGGACATTGAGATTAATTAGAACTATACTCAGGCATGGGAGATGCTATACTTGCAGTTTAATCTTCATTCTGGATTGTTTTTCAATGTTTTATTTAGTCATTGAGACTCCTTGTGTGATGAGTAGTGTTCTCTAGGCTATTGGCCTTCGTGCATGTGCAGTCCCCTTTATTATAATATTTATTGATATGATCAGTGGATAAATATTTTGGGTCTCCAATCCCACCGTGGTTTTTCCTCTTTGAGGTTTTCCACATATAAATCTATGGTGTTATGGTGTTCATCTTTGTGATTACATTGTTTCTTATTGTTATATGCTTTTATGTTTACCGATCGATAAGTTGTTGTATTAATAAGATTAAATTTCTCCATTCCGGTAGAACACTGACTCACTCCCCTCTTAGTATTCTTGAATTCCAACAGCTGAAGTGTTGAGTGAATTCAACGTATGTGGGGGGCCTTCCCTGCACATATAAGCTTAACTAAAGCTTGAAGTGGCTTGCTTCGAGAATCTATCATGGGATCGAGAACCCTCAAAATTACATTAAGAACCAAAATAGTAGACCAAATCCCACATTCAATGGGTTCGAGAGTGTGGATCATACCCCATAGATACCCTCCATGTACCTTGCATGATGGGACAAAAAATCCTCGGTTATAAGATATCCAGATCTTCGGGGTAAGCGAGACTAGCATGCTCAAGAAGTGTGTGCCATGGAGTGGAGCCAGTGCTGCCAGACTCTCTAGCTATCCGTCTTGTCTCAAAATTTTATTATGGGGGCCCCATTGAACAATTTCTACTATCCAACCTAGGCTCTATCTATTGTGATTATTTGTGTATCATTTATTCCAAACCAATATAGAGTCAGTCTTGATATGGGCTAATTGAGGCCATTCCTTGCAAAACTCTATTTTTTAGAGCTTGTGAGAGAAAAATTCAATGGCTATACCTTTTCAAAAATGTTCTCAAACAATCAAAAAATCTGTTACCAAAACAATCTCACCCCAAATGAGCTGATCAAAACAAGAGAAACCAAACAAGATTCACATTTTCAAAAAAATGGAAAAAATGTTTTACTCTTTGTGATCCCAGGTCTCATAGATTGCATAGCTCATCCTAAGTCACCATGTTGCATATTCATCCTTAATCCTCATATGGTCTTTGCCTAAAATTATATGCATAAGTCTATTTCTAGTCCTCATTTTGCATCAAACCCAAGTTCATCATCTTCACTTAGTCCTTGCATAGTCTTGATGTACACCAAGTCCAAGCACCTTCTCAAAAATCTTAAGTTCAAGAGACCCCTCCCCCTATTTCGATCAATCTCAACTGGGTTCCCTTGCTCATTAGTTTAGCATTGTGAATTTCTCTCCAATACTTTTAATTGGGTCAACATCAACTCCTGATATTTTTGAGTAGTGTCAACCACTTGGTTATTTGAGTAAGTCTCCTTAGTTGCATTGACATCATCTTTAGAGAGTCTTCATAGCATGTGCTGCCATGGTCTTGCATGGTGATGGTTTCTTCCCATTTGAACAACCCAATCTTGGTCCAAATGACGATAAGGGAGAAATAATTGATAGTCTAGATAACCTTGTATGGAAGTTAAGAACTAGTGTCCCCCAGTACGAAGGGGTTGAATTTATGATAGACAAGAAAATAAGAAAAGAAGTTCAAATCCAGAGAGAAGTTGAAAGAGAAATCATTTAGCAAAGACTCAAAAAACTTAGACTGCAATAAGAACAACTTCCTCATCCTAATCTTCAACAACTTCCTTGTCCTAATCCCCAATAGCATGTTAGAGATTAGTATCATAACTTGTCCAAGGTTTTGCATTTCCTAGGTGTCATATAAATCATTCATTCCAATAACTATATCACAAAGAGATAAAATGAATCCAAATAATGACCCATTATTCAATCCCATGTGGAATATGGACCTATCAACTTACCAAAAATTGCAAGCTAGATGACCTGCAACATTGCCTATAAATACGAACAACATGCCTTCGATAAAAGAAATGCAACAAAGCTTGACACAAGAAGAATTGGAGGCAACTCAATAAGATCCACAAGTTCTTATGATCCTAAATGAGCTTATCAATAACAACAAGGACAAATATCTCTCCCTTTTAATTCAAAATGGGGCCAAGTTACCCCCAAATGTTGACATTTCAATGATATTTCCACCAGGAGTAACTTTGACTTAGAATGTGAATCGGACACCAAACATTACACAAACACAAGCAACATCTTCAAGATCAACTCATGGTGCACCTCAAAGCACACAAGCCACAACAACTCAAAATATGATGATGTCAACTCAAAATTCTCAATCAGGAGTTATGTCAACAAATGTAAATGTCACATCCCAAACTACTCCCAATGTTACTTCACAAATAACGACAATGACATTGGATCAAAATACTGTACCCACAAGTACTACCCAACTCATAGTATTAGTTTCGGTTGGGTCTACCTACAATGGTCAGGATGTGAATCAAGGCTCTGCTAGAATCTATGGATCAAGCCAGCCTAATATCAACATTGAATTTTCATATTTCTTAGCACCCAATGGAAATAAAGGTACATAGTTGCATACTCAGTCAATATTCCAACAAGCTCTAGTATACTCAAACACCGATCCTTTTGTGGGAAATACCTATATGGCCAGCACACCTTTGACCCAAACAAAAATCTTAGGTTAGCAAGTGCAGAATCTCTAAAGAGAAATGACAAATATGCAAACATGAAATGAAAAGAAGAGCTACACCATGGAAGATGTCCATCCTTATCCTTTTTATTGGACTTTGTATATGCCTCCTTTTCCACAACATTTTGAGACCCTGAAGTTTGATAAATATAGAGGAAAAGGTAACCCCTTAGATCATGTCAGAGAGTTTTATAAAACATGTATTGAAGTATCTCATGAAGACACATATTTGATGCATCTATTTCCCAAGAGTCTTGGAGGAACAACATTAGAGTGATTCTCACAATTGCCACCAAAAATTACCTCATGGGGTGAGTTGGTAGAGCATTTTATAATAAACATTTCACATAATATAGACAATCCAGTTATTCTAATGGATTTAGGTGCTGCTAAACAAAGAGAAGGTGAAACATTTTCTTCATTCTTACAACAATGGAGAGCTTTGTACTGTAGATATCTTAGTCATATTCTAGAGGTCGAACAAGTGGATATCTTCATTGAGAACCTCATTCCTCAAGTTAAATATCCATTACAACTGCATTATCTTAATACATTCAAGGAAATGGTAGAAAAGGGTCTAAAGTGTGAAAAGGGACTAGTAGAGCAAGGGATACTAAAGCATAACAAAATATTGGACCAACTAATAATTCAAACATGGAAAAACCAAATTTTTGGTCCAAAAATAAAAATGTGACAAGTGATGGGGTTGTAGACACCTGTGTTATCCACAAAGCTCAGCCAGTGGTATCGCTTCAAGGACCAGTGGATTCTTTTGTCTCCAATAGATCTTAATCTCAAGGTAGCAATACAACATCAAAAAATGCAAATGCAGTCTAATCTAATAATCAAATACCTCCAAGGATGAATACACCTAGAAGGAATTATACACCCCTTGGAGAACCAATTGAGTCTGCTCTTAAAAAGATGATACAAACCAATGTCATCACTCTACCATAAGTTAGACCATATGAGATGGCTCCTTTCAAACCCACTTGGTGGAATGACAATGACTTTTGTGAATACCATCGTGCTAAAGGCCATAAAACAATAAGTTGTTATAAGCTCAAAAATTTGATACAAGATCTCATTGATTAGGGTGACATTATTGTGGATGATAAAAAAGGATCCGATAACGCAGGTCATACCATATTCAAGGATCATTTCATTAAACATGACAAAGGGAAAGCTTCCAGTTCATGGACACAAAAAAACACTATAAATTATACCAATGTAGCATATGATTACACAATCAATACAATCAGTGTAAGAGATGAAATAGTGGCCACAATCATAGACAATCCAAGAAACTGAGATTGTGCATTTGTCACTCACTGATCCAAAGTCACATTGCAAGGGGTACCATCTAATCCACCTCCACCAACTAGTAACTACAATATGGTTGATCAACTAAGAAAGACCACGACACAAATTTCATTGTTTGACTTTCTTTGTATCTCCCCAACTCACAAGGAAATCTTAGATAAGGCTCTCCAAGACTCTGTTGTCACCCATGACATAGACAAAAACACCTTCCAATCCATGCTTGTAAATCTAGATTCTTCTAAGGTAGCATTCGCAGAGCAAGATGTACCAAAAGATAGACCCATGCACAATGATCCTCTTCACCTAGAAGTGCTTGTTCACAGAAGAAAAGTCAGAAGAGTCTTAATAGATGGTCGAGATGGACTCAACATATGCACTCTTAACCAAATTAAAGCTTTGGGCTACTCACACTATCATATTGATCCTATAAAAAGAATAAACATTAAAGCATATGATGATGAAGAACTGCCATCAAAAGGTGTGGTGACCTTGGCTGTGCAAGTAGGACTTGTCACCATTGATACCACCTTTCAGGTTTTGGATTGATAATTGGGATACAATATGCTACTAGGTCACCCATGGATACATGCCATGTAGGTGGTACCTTCCACTTTCCAACAATTTATTAAGTTACCTTATAATGGCATTGAGATCATAATACAAGGAGATCTGAACCCCTTTTAACATTGTAACTACCTCAGGGAAAGCACAAAGAATCAAGTCCCAATCAATCAAGCAGCTCCACTCACCATGCAGATGGACTCTTTGAAAATTTCAAACACACCAACATCAACATCTCACACACCTACAACACCACCTCTCCAAATCAAGAATGAAGGGTATGGTGAATATTCATGTTCTGGAACATTATCAGTAGGCCAATTGTCTCCTAGATCCTTTGGGAGAGCCTTACCAAATCCAACAAGTAAAGATAAAGGAAAAGAAATAGTCCAATCCTCAAACTCTAGCTCCTTCATTAAATGGGGAGAGATAAATAAAGAATCCTTAGAGGAAGATATCAACAAATGGCTCTATAAAGAATAAGATGACCACCCAAATGTCAGACTCCCTTTAGATCAATATGGCAATGGATTCAAAATGCTAAAAAGACATGGTTATGATAGCACAAGAGTATTGGGGGCACATTATCAAGGAATTATAGAACCTATATTACCATTAGAAAATCCAAAGAATTGGGGCTTTGGATATACGGGCTTGATAAGAAGAAGAAGAACTTCTAGACCAAATACTCTAGTTATTCAAAATTTACTAAAAATAGTACCACTCAAAAATGAGGATGAGGATCTTGAGTCACCAAGTAAGAACAACATGTAAACAATTATTTTTGCATCGACATCCCATGTTAATGTGGTGACAAAATCAGGAATTGCACCAACTAAAGAATCAAGTACTTATTTGGCACCATCATCATCAACCAACACACCAAGGGAAGCAATTATTATACTAGCTAGAATAAGTAGTGTTATATTGCCTCAATCTCTCATCAAAGACTTAAATGTGACTTCTATCATAGAGGAAGGATCCACAAGTCAAGAAATTATCCCATCATTCATCAATACTGCTGAAAATTCTCTCTCTCCAATTGAGGAAGTCAATGAACTCGATGAAGAAGGATCAAACATGGATACATATTTTGAAAGTATAACTAATACCCATGACTATGAATTCAAATATATGCACAACTATAGTGCATATTCAATATTTAGAGCCTATGACAATCAATCACCTCTAGAGATGACATTGAATACGAGGAAAAATAAATAGATCAAAATTCAGTCAAGTATGTATATGATAACATGATTTGCATGATATCAGTAGTATCTCTTCTTGAGGAAGACAAAGACCTTTTCCATATGTACCCACACCTAATAGACTAGGGGAAAGAAGAACAACCACATCTGGATTGGTTCCAAAATGATGAGGCCATACCTAAGTTCTTGGGTACTAGGGATGGATTTCCCTATGATGATAAAAAATATGGTTTTCCTATAGATCTGCATAGAACAACCTACTTTGGAGAAGCAAACTCTTCTTCTAATCCAGAAGATGTGAATGACATGGAAAATATAACTACAAATAGACTGGATAATCTTCCTATAGATAAAAAAAAATCAACATTGCTAGTAGAAGAAACTGAAGAAATCAACATTGAAAATGCTGAGAATGTACATAAGATACACCTGGATAATTCTTTAAACCCTATGGAAAAAGAAAGATTTATTTAATTCTTCATGCATGGACCAAGAAACTTTGCATGGCCGTATGTTGACATGTTAGGGTTGGACCAAAAATTGGTCCTACATCATTTTCCATTACTATTAGGAGTAAAACCTTACAAGAAGAAACTCAGGAAGATGCATAGTCAAATAGCCATGTTAGTCAAAGTAGAGCTACATAAATTGTTAGATGTGGGTTTCATTAGACCCATAGACTATGCAGAATGGATTTCCAACTTAGTGTTAGTGACTAAACCCATTGGAGGCATATGAATTGGCACTGACTTTAGGGACCTAAACAAAGTTTGTCCCAAGGATGACTTTCCATTTCCTAATGTAGATATGATTGTGGATTTGACAACAGGAAATGAAATGTTATCACTCATGGATGATATTTTTGGTTATAATGAAATTAGCATTGCATTAGAGGACCAACCTAAAACAACTTTCACTTGTCCTTGGGGAACATACTACTGGAATGTGATGTTGTTCGGTCTCAAGAACGTTGATGCCACTTATCAAAGAAAAATGACCACCCTTTTTCATGACATGATACATGGTATCATGGAAGTTTATGTAAACAACTTATTGGCCAAATAAAAAACTAGGGATGATCATCTTGATGTTATAGCCAAAATATTTGATAGGCTTGAACAATAAAAACTCTGGCTCAATCCAAAAATGTGTGTCTTCAATGTCACATCTGGTAAAATCTTGGGATTTATTGTATCCAATAGGGGCATTGAGATAGATCCCACAAAAGTGAAAGGGATCCTGGAAATGCCAACACCCTCAACACTTAAATAATTGAGAATTTTGTAAGGAAGATTATAGTCGATAAGGCATTTCATTGCACAATTGGAAGACAAGTTCCAACCATTTCAACATCTTCTTAAGAAAGGTGTAACCTTCAAGTGGATAAACATATGTCAGGAAGAATTTCAAGCATTAAAAGAGTATCTCTTGTCAACATCAGTATTGGTCCCACTAGTACATGGAAAGTTGTTGTTGTTGTACATATCCACAACAAATTCCTCTTTGGGTGTCCTTTTGGTACAACATGATGAATAAGGTAAAGAAAGAACAATATACTATATCAATAGAATACTTGTAGGATATGAACTCAATTATACTCCTATAGAACGAGCATGTTTAGCAGTGATCTTCACATCCCCAAAGCTTAGACACTACATGTTGAGTCATAAGGTATAGCTCATTGCACATTTTGATCCTCTCAAGTACCTGTTGAGCAGAGAAGCATTAACTACAAGATTGGCCAAGTGGGTCATGATCCTAAGTGAATTTGACATAGAGTATATTGATAAAAAAATAATAAAAGGTTAGATCATTGCAGACCAATTAACAGATGCACCAATAAAAGACAACCATCCATTGGTAGTAGACTTTTTGATGAGTTAGTGTTTTCACTCTCAGCATACACAAGTTGGAAATTGTATCTTGATGGGTCATATACCAACCATGGAGAAGGAGTTGGAATTATCTTCATCACTCCTTAAGGAGACTCCATTCCAAAAGAATTCAGAGTTAGCTTCCTTTGTACCAATAAAATAGCAGAATACGAAGCCCTAGTCATAGGATTTTGCACTGCCATATAATAGAAGATCAAGGAATTACAAGTCTATGGTGACTCCCATCTTATCATCAATCAGGTGAACAATGATTATAATACCAAAGATGAGAAGCTAATACCCTACAAACAATTGGTGGAGGAATGATAATATTAGAGGATCCAGTTAATACTGAGAGGGGGTGGGGGGGGGTGAATCAATATTAACAATAATTTCAAACTTAAAACTTGAACTTATAAAACTTCTTCAAATCAAACATAAACTAGTAATAAACTTTTGACCATTATCAATAATCACTGATAACCAACTGTTACATTGGTTTATCAGAACAACTCATTAAGTGTTCATCAATATGCATAAACTAAAAGTAAAACATAACAACACATAAAAAAATTCACCATATGAAAACCCAAATAGGAAAAAACCATGGTGGGAATTGGTACCCACAAAAATTGTACACTCTTTTGGAATGCGCCCTATTAGGAGCCTAGCCCAGTTAGAAGCTTATAATGATGCCATGTTAGGAGAAAACCCTATTAGGAGTCACCTGATTAAGGGATTTAGATGATGAGGCCTGTTAGGAGCTTTGACCTATTAGGATCAGCCTTGCAAGAGGATTTAACACTCAGATGTTGAGCTACTTGGTTAAGGGATTTACAATGTAAGGCCTATTAGAACCTACTTAGTTAAGGGATTTTAATTGCTGCAATTGTTAGAGTACAACAATGAATGATTTGGGAACAACACTTAACTTCTTGCTTAATCAGATCCAATTAAGCTCCATATTTTCTACTCTCTAACATATCTCATACTCTGGTTTGGCTTCACAGTTTTCTCAAAACCACCGACACAATAAACATCAACTGTACCGACACAAATAACCTTTTCAACTTAGTTGGTTACAAAACCCTAAGACTTACAACATAGATCATCACAGATCTTTTACAACTCATTACAGATCATCATTAATGATCATATGGAATATTACAATCAATTAGAAATCAATTACAACCATTGAATGATCATCTCATCTTGATCTGATACAAATTCAAACCCTTAGAACACTCTGCTAAGCACTTTGGATATTCCCAAGAAATTTGCTCTCCAAACATGCCAAAACATCTTTCAAATACTTCACGCGATTTGTGCCATGTCATCACCAACATTTGAAATTAATGTAGATCACCGCCAAACCAAAAATCATTACCGGTTAAGAGAATTCTTTACCAATCCTTAAACCCTTTTTAAACCCTCTAAAAAATACAAAAAAAATCATAAACATGATTTCTGATAACCAAAACATGATACGGTTTTGATCAGATAAATATTACAATGATACAAGCTCACATTCCAAACCACAACACTTCAATCATCACCAATCGCCAGATCAGATCAAAACATTCCTCATTTATCAGTTAAGATCCTATATCCCAGTTCATTGTTTATAATATTGATAAGGCATTTTTGGTAGACCAAAAATACTTAGATGATAAAATACAACATAGTAAACATCATTTGCCATCAATGACAACACAAATAATTGATCAAAGTCATCCGATCATGCAATCTCAATCTCTTCATCACAATGCCATCACAAATAGTCATTTACCAGTTCAATCATCATTCAAGTGATCTGCATTAGTAATGCCAATCATGCCAACATTCTCCCACTTTGGCATTGATGGCAACACCAACATAAAATCCAACATATTCAGCTAAAATCATGCTGCTCAGTTCCAAAACTTCTCTGCTGTACTTCACTCTTCTGTCGGTTCTCTTAGTTCTTCTTCACCTGGAACTAAATATTCATTTCTTCTCCCCCTTTCTATTACACATATTATCTTCCTTAGGCTAATATATTTCTGATGAATAAATGATGAATAGTTAGTACCAAACTGGTACTGAGAGGGGGGGGGTGAATCAGTACAAACAAAATCACTTTTCCTAAACTGGTTTGACTACAAACAGTGCACTTGACTGGCAATCACTGACAATAGTCTAAACCAGATTACTACTAGTTAAACACAGTGAGATGGTGAAGGACCTAAACCAGTAACACTTAGCTTTCCACACAATCTAACATCTTATTTCCACTTCCCCCATACGCATACACTAGTACTCAAAAATCAGAAATATAATAACCTGCTAGTTCAACATGATTTACCACTTGACAAAAAATAACAAAACATCACATGAAAAGGAATTACACATGACACACATATTTTTCATGTGGAAAACCAACTGGGAAAAACCACGGTGGGGATGAATACCCACAAGTTGTTCTTGAACCCTTTTGAGGTCTGCTCTGTTAGGAGCCTGGTCTGGTTAAAGACTGTTACAATAGGTTCTATTAGGAACTGATCCTACTAGGGATCACCCGGCTAAGGGATGGCTAAATACTCGGTTAAGGGTTAAACCTTGTTAAAGGTTACCTTGTTAGAGGATTTTAAGAACTCAATGATTTTGAGTCACCTTGTTAAAGGATTTACAATAAGATGGTTAAAGCTACCGTGTTAAGGGATTTTCCAATTGTTGAAGTGGTTAGAGATCAACAGGTATTATAGTGATCTGGTAACAACACTTAATGACAATGCATATCCACTTCAGTTCTTTCCTTCTATAATCACACTCTGCAGGTATCTATTCTCTTATCTGGTCTAGCAAGAATCGCGTATCTCTACACTTAGATACACACACAACATTTGCCAAGAACCACAACATGAAAAACAATATCGACCTTATAGTAAAGATAGGTCGGTAGTATAAACCCTAAACCCTAAACATTTAGGTTAAGCAATTCAGTCAGTTCAATCCTAATTGTTGAATATATTGCATTGATTACAATAGTCTTGAACAGATCTCAAGACGTTCTCCATCGTTCGTTATTCACCACTTCTTGGAGGCTGATAACCCATCACGCATTCTCCACCATTTACAGAGACTTAGCACATTCCCGAGGTTGATAGGATCAATCTCCTTCATGCAAGATCCTTCACATGCACAAGGATGACGTGGAAACACAATCTGTTCTTCATTACAATGCTAACTCATCACACGATGTCATCGGTTGAATCACACAGGCATAGAACATTTCAACCGAAAACCTTGAAGCTAAGACTACCAACCGGTAGTCATACCATATGAAACCTTGATACAAAACATTCCATATACCGGTTCACATTCCAACATACCGGTTCACTTGGACAGACATACCACTTCACTTTTTCACATATACCAGTTCACAACATCATACCGGTTCTCTTGCAAGTTGCTTACTTCAATATACCGGTTCACTCTTCAACATATTGACATCAATGACAACATACAATATCATCATGTCATCATACTCTGCACATATGCCAACAATTTCTTCTCCCCCTTTGATAACAATACCAAAGGTGCATATGCATTGCCAATTATCAAATCTCATCTAAGTTGCTCCCCATGCGGAGTAGCCACCATTTCATCGATCCTCAATGAAAAATATTCAGTAAGCCCACTGGATTGATGCATCTCTTGCATCTTAGTTCTTATTATGTATGAGTTTGACCCCTAATTTACCTCTGAGGTACTCAAAGGTAGTCTTTGGCAATGGTTTTGTGAAAATGTCTACAAGCCACTCTTTGCTTGTCACATACTCCATTCTGAATTGTTTTTCTTATACTCTCTCCCATAGAAAGTGATATTTCAATTCCATGTGCTTTGTCCTTGCATGTAACACATGATTTTTTGAAATATTAATAACACTTCCATTGTCACAATAAATAGTTACCAGTTTAGACATATCAATTTTAAAACCTTCTAATACATGTCTCATCCAAATTGCCTGCGTGCAATTCATTGATGCTTCAACATAATATGCCTCTACTATTGACTATGATACACATGTTTGATTTTTACTTGTCCAATCAACCAATCTACCTTCAAGAAGAAAATCTCTACCGGTAGTACTTTTCCAATCATCAACATTGCCTACCCAATCTGCATCAATAAACACTTCCAAAGAGAAATCATTTTTAGAAGGATACCTTAGACCATAATCTATTGTGCCTTTCAAGTACCAGAATATCCTTTTCACTGTTACCAAGTGAGTCTCCTTGGGATCCTTCTGAAATCTAGCAACCAAACCAACAACATGTGCAATATCAGGCCTACTGTGAACAACATAATGCAACTTACCAATCATGGAGATGTATTCTTTTTCATCAATAGAGGGTGAATCATTTTACAATCTATCACCATCATAGTACCAACCGGTTTACAATCCTCCATGCCAAATGTTTTCAACACTTCCTTTACATACTTACTCTAATAGATAAATATTCCACCATCCAATTGTTGGACCTACAACCCAATGAAAAACTTAATCTCACCAATAAGAGACATTTAAAATTCTTTCTTCATCTCCTCAGAAAATGCCATACATAAATCATCATCACCTCCAAAAAAAATATCATCTACAAATAATTAAGCTATCAACACTCTGTCTCCATCAATCTTAAGATATATGTTACTATCCTCACTGGTACGCTGGAATCCTATCTTGATTAGGTTTGCATGTAATATTTCAAACCATGTCCTCAGTGCCGATTTCAATCCATACAATGTCTTATATAACTTGCAAACCATATATTTATCTTCAGTTAAAGCAAATCCATCCGGTTCTTCTATGTACACTTCTTCCTTAAGGATGCCATTAAGAAAACCAGATTTAACATCCATCTGGTAGAGCTTAAATCCTTTAAATGCAACATAAGCAAGTAACATTCTTACTCCTTCCAATATTTCCACCAGTGCAAAGGTTTCTCCATAGTCTTCTCCTTCTTCTTGTGCATAGCCTTTGCATACCAACCTTTCTTTATTCCTCACAACCTTGCCTTCTTCATTCAACTTGTTTCTAAAGATCCAGTTAGTGCCAATCACATTCTTGTCTTCTATTTTGGGAACAAGTGTCCATGTTTTATTCTTCTCTATCTGATCCAATTCCTCATTCATAGAATTAATCCAATCATCATCCTTCAATGCCTCTCTTACCATTTTAGGCTCAATAGTTGAAATCAGACATGAGTTTTCTCTGATTTTCCTTCTTGTTTGTACACCATGATTTTTATCTCTTATTATTTGTTCTTCTGAATTATTTAGTCTAACATACCTTGGTATTACTGGTTCCGGTGCTATGGCTTCTCCTTCACATTCTTAATCTACTTCATCACTATCTTCATTTACTAGTTGAGCACCTATTTCTGCATTGTTCTGCTCATTATTGTTTTGTACCTTCGGTTCAACAAACACAAGTTTATCTTCATCTTTCTCAGGTTCAAATCTGTTGGTCTCATCAGATTTCTCAAAAAGTTCATCTACATCACATTAGTACTCTCAATGATCTTTTTTGTTCTCTTGTTATAACATTTGAAAGCCTTACCCTTTATAGAGTAACCAAGAAAAATACCTTCATCACGTTTGATGAAAAATCTACTCCCCAAAATTTTAAAGTAACTTACAGTAGGAGTCTTGCCATGCCATAATATATAAGGTGTTTTATTGTTACCTCTCTTGACAAGTACCTGGTTCAAAGTGTACACAATAGTTCTAACTTCTTCTCTCCAAAACATTTTCGATACTTCACCTTGAATCAACATGGTTCTAGCAGCTTCAACAATTGTTCTATTCATCCTCTCTGCTATCCCATTCTGTTGTGGAGTTCTAGGAGCTATCATCTACCTCTTGATTCCCTGTTAATCACAAAACTTCACAAATTCATCAGAAGTAAATTCTCCACCCCGGTTAGATCTTGAACATTTCAATTTCTTCTTGGTTTTTTTCTCAACTAAAGATTTGAATGCTTTGAATTTACTGAATGCCTCTTACTTTTCTCTCAGAAAAGTTACCCACATCATCTTGGAAAAATCATCAGTGAAAATTATGAAATATCTATTACCAAAAGAACTCTTAGTCCTCATAGGAACACAAAGATCAATATGAACCAAATGAAGAATATTTTCTAAAGAGAAATACTTACTCTTGAAAGATACAAAATTCATCTTACCCATTTGATAGTCTTTACATAACACATTATCCAGTTTAACAAGTCAGGGCAAACCTCTCACAATACTTGATTTACTAACCTTTATCAAATTGTCAAAATTAACATGACAAAATCTCTTGTGTCATAACTAGTTGTCTTCAATCTTTGCCACCAAAAAACTATTCACATTAATATTCAGATGAAAAATATTACCTCTTGTCTACTTTCCAGTAGCAATCAATTCTCCATTACTTCCAAGAATCATGCACACTACACTTTTAAATTCTAAAAGATATCCCTTATCATTTAATTTACCAACACTCAAAAGACTATGTTTTAATCCATCAACCCAAAATACATCATCTACATTGCTTTTTCCATTTAATGAAATATTTCCTTTACATTAAACCATGCAGGGTGTATTGTTACCAAATATTACCACACCGCCATCAAATTCTTCAAGGGATAAGAACTTGTTTCTATCATCGATCATGTGGTGTGAGCAACCATTATCTATTATCCATTCATCACTGCTATCCACGTGAGACACAAATTCCTTTTCATAAGTCAAAACTTCCTTCACAACAAAAAACACGATCTCCTCAATATCATCATCTTCTAATTCTTCATCAGTTACTCCTTCATCAACTACAACATATCAATGTTTATGTCCTTTTCCTTTGAATTTCTTGAACTTTTCTTTTCTATCAGTGTTAGGACAATTCACAGCAATGTGTCCAATCTTATTGTAGGAAAAACACTTGAAGGGTAATCTACCTTTATACTTATCGGTGCCTCTAGGAAATCTTTTAGCCAATAGTGCCTCAAGTTCCATCAGATGATCTTCATTATCATCCTCACCTTTGATACCACCATGACTAGACCTGCAATCATGATTATGACAAATATCCTTTCCTTTCCTAATAGATTTATCGGTTACAGAAGCTTTAAAAGAAGATTTAGATGATTTTGAAACACTATTATCAAAGTTGTTTAACTCAAATGCAATCAACTTTCCAATTAGAGAATCAAGAGTGACTTTATCTTTAGAGATAGATCTCAGTTCTTGAATTGTAGAAACTCTAATAGCATACTGTGGTAGGAGAGTTCTAAGCATTTTACTAACAACAATATCATCATCAATCTTACCTCCAACACTCTTAATGCCACCTACAACCTCTTTAATCCTTGTACCATATTGTGCAATGCTCTCACCCTCAACCATTTTCATGTCATCAAATTTGCCTCTTAAACTTTCTTCTTTTGCTGTTTGAACATGTTCATCTCCTCCATAAATCAATTCTAATTTCTCCCATACCTCAAATGCAATTTTTAATCCATGAACATCTATATACTCAGAATCAGATAAATTACTTACAATTGCTTCCTAGGCTTGAATGTTTTCTTGTTATTCTTTAAGCTCATCCGGTGCCAAGGGGCTAGTAGTAGGAGCAACATACTTGTTCATCACATGAAGCGGGGGGGGGGGGGGGGGGGGGGGTGAATCAGTATTAACAATAATTTCAAACTTAAAACTTGAACTTAAAAAACTTATTCAAATCAAACATAAACCAGTAATAAACTCTTTACCATTATCGACAATCATTGATAACCAACTGTTAAATCAATTTATTAGAACAACTCATTAATTTTTCATCAATATGCATAAAATGGAAGTAAAACATAACAACACATAAAAACATTCACCATATGAACACCATGTTTTTCATGTGGAAACCCAAATAGGGAAAAACCATGGTGGGAATTGGTACCCACAAAAAATGTACACTCTTTCGGAATGCGCTTTGTTAGGAGCCTAGCCTGGTTAGAAGCTTACAATGATGCCCTGTTAGGAGAAGACCCTGTTAGGAGTCACCCGGTTAAGGGATTTAGATGATGAGCCCTGCTAGGAGCTTTGAACTGTTAGGATTGTATATACCTAAAAATGGTCTGAAGATAATTAATTAAATAAGCAATTATTTAATTAATCCCCCTTCCCAATTTAATTGAATTCATTAGCAATTTGATTCAATCCCTTTCATCTACTTATTAAAAAATCTAAGAATTTATTTAATAGGTTCATTTCAATAGTCGCCCTTGATTAATTAATCTGAATTAATTAATCCTCCCCCCATTTAATTCATTTCTTCTAATCCTCTAATTAATTAAAACAAATTAATTTATGAGTTGTTGAAAGTTAATTAGCCTTTTTCCTATTATTTGAATTTTTAGATTCAAATTACCCCTCCCCCCATTTAATTCATTTCTTCTAATCCCCTAATTAATTAAAAGAAATTAATTTATGAGTTGTTGAAAGTTAATTAGCCTTTTTCCTATTATTTGAATTTTTAAATTCAAATTACCCACATGCCTCCTAACTTCTAACCACCTAACCTAACCATCCCTTAGCCTAACTCATTCCACCTAACCTTGGGTTTAACTAACCCTATCCTATCTTGCACATCCTAACCTCCTTATCCTAACCTCCTATGGTGTGGATATACTCCCCTGGGGACACATGGCACTTATGCCACATGTCTCCTCCCTTGGACACTTTCCCTCTTATGATAAAGTCTCCTTGACACTTGTCACCACAAAGATGACAAGTGTCCCTCCCTCCAACCTCTTCTCCAACCTCCTCCAATTTCACCCTTGATATTGTTGGAAAATGCACACTCCAATGATAAATTGTAGGTGATTTAAGGTATTGTCATTGATGGAAACCTTACAATCATATGATACCGGCAGACACTGACACCGATAGACTCTACACTAGCATACAGTTCACTGGCACCGAAAAGAAAGACTACCGGCACCATGGCCGACATGAATTTTGTTTATTATATTTTGTATTTAATTGTAAAATCTTTTTGTAAGTCAACATGGTGGATTGTAATAAGACTCATATAAGTATGAGATATTTTAGATCATTTAGGAGATGTATATGTGGAAGGATTATTGTAGACCTAATATGCGAATTGTAAGGCAAATTTTGGATAAGGGTTTATGATTATTGCAGAGCTTAAATTGGTACTAAACTTGGCATAGAAGATGCTGATCTAAAGCAGTACATGACATTTGATTTGTATAATCCATTTTGTAAGTCAGTGAGACTTATTTTGTAACTGAGCAGTGAGCTCTATACACTTGGCCTTCCTACATGTACAGGGTCCTATTGTAACAGTAATATTCTCTTATTGGCCAATAAAAGAATATTGTGGGTCACAAATCCCACCGAGGTTTTTTCCACACTAGGTTTCCTCGTTAAAACATTGTGTTATGGTGTGTCTTTCATGTTGTGGTTGTTATTCTTATTTACTGCATTACTTTTACTTTATCAGTACACGGTTTTGAATTTCTTTTCATATAATAAGTTAAGAAAATTAATATACCAGTCAGATATTGATTCACCCCCCCTGTCAGTATCTTTGGGAATCCTAACAATTGGTATTAGAGCCTGGTCCCCTATTTTCAAAAGCTTAACAGCTTAAGGAAGATCTTGACACTAGTAGAGATGGAAAACTTGAGAAAGCAATTGGAAACAACTCTTTCAGACTATGATGCAAAAAAGGTTAAGAATATCAAACTTGAAGATGATCAGAAGGCTGTACAGGATATCATTCAAGGACTTCAATAAAATCTCACTATTGCAAGGAATAAGAGAAGAGAACTTTGTGAAAAGATGCAGAATAATGATGACGAAAAAGAAACTCTTAATGATCTAGTGAACAAACTAAGACAAGAAAACAGTACAATGAAGAATGAGATGCAAGATATGTCTATGAGATTTTGTAAATAAATTGAAGATAGAAAGAAGAATGAAGATGACTTGGTTAGAGGACTAAATGATGTTGGAAATGAAAACACAAGACTTAGTCATGAAAATAATATGTTAAAGACAGATTTGATGCATACACAAAATGATAGAACTAAACTTATGAGACAGAAAGGAATCTTGGAAAATAAATTGGCTACTACAAATCAACACAAGGAGATATTCAAGAAAAGTTCAGAAGAACTTGATGACATGCTAAAGAATCAGAAACCTAATGGTGATACAAATAGTCTTGGCTTTGAAGTTGGTGAAAGCTCTGGTACTGCAAACAATCATGATCATAGTAAACCGGTAAGACAACCTAATGCTTACAAATTTAATGGGAAATTCTTTAAGTGTAACAAGTATGGTCATAGAGCAAATTAGTGTAGATCTAGAAATTATCAGAACACTAATATACCCACTAGTCACTGTTCTAAATGCAAGAAAGTTGGTCATAATTCAGAAAATTGCATAATGAATGTAAGATATTATGTTTGTGGAATATTTGGACACTTATCTAATCAATGCAGAACACACATTGGCATAGGATATGGGAAAGCTATTCAGAAAAACAATGTGACTTGTTATGCTTGTAACAAGATTGGACATATTGCAAAATTCTGTAGAAGTAAGACATCACTGACAAATAACAAAGGACCCAGCTTGAAAGGTAAAGAAAAAGTTGAAGAGGTAAAGCAAGAATTCTCAAAACAATGGATTAGAAAGTTAGATCAAAATGTTGATGGGAATAATCCTCCACTAGCAGAACAAAGTATCACTCCACCGACAAGAGACTCTTCATCTAACTAAAGGAAAATCCTTTGGGGGTTTGGCAACAAATTGAAAAATATGCTAATATACCCTCAGATGATGGTGAGAAGTTGAATTACTTCTTTACCGATAGATGAGTTAAGTTTGACTTAACTGGAAGGCATTAAATGTGGTAGTTGAAGAAAATAATATTATAAAGCAAGTGTTTTGGCTCTTTTTCATTCATCAAGCATTCAAATCTCTGAGAGTGTGAAAATCCCGAGCGAAGGCATCCCTAGCAAAAAGTGAAGCAGTTCATCTAAGCACTCATCCTAAAGGCAGACTGAGGTATTTATAACTATGGCTTCTTCATCTGCACCTGAATTTATTAAAAACCCTATTGTTATTGAGGTTATCAAGCATCCTAGACCCGTATTCAAACTTATTCCTAAAATTGTGAAAAAGGATGATACCCTAGGAGCATTTTCAAAAATACCTAAGGGAGTAGTTTATGCAGAGGATTCTAGAATATACATACATTGTCATATTGAAGAATTAGGAGATGATGAAATAAAGAACATGTATAGGACTGTGATTTGTGATATAAATGGAAATATCAAACCGGAACACAAGGTAGTGGAAACCTTAGGTTTTGTGGATATTCTTAGCATTCCTAATTTTCCTAAAGATGTAATAAGAATAGTCCTAATCAGAGTCCATGCCGAATTCTTTTGGCTGGATTCCATCCATAAGATCACTAAAGAAGCAGTTAGGGCAGTAACAGGTTTACCTTCCACCGGTAGCAGGCCTAACAGAACTAAGAAAGTTCCAAATGAGATTGTGACAACCTTAACTGGCACAACTTTTGACAAAATATCCCTAAGAGTCAATGATGTGAAGGACATCAATGTTAGATTTGTTAGTATGATTCTTGGCTATAAGGCTACACATGCAAATAGGTTAAACTTTGTATCCAACCTATGTATTAAAAGTGCATATCACATGGTGAACGATAATAAAAGAATAGATGTGTGTGAATGGCTTAAAGATGAATTGATAGACAACCTGAAGAAAATCAAAGGTGATAAGAAGGGAACTTTTAGATTTGGAAATCTGCTTGTATGTTTAATGATATACATTACCAAGGAAGTACCCGGTATTGGTAGGAAAGACTTTGGTTTTGATATACTGGTAGGAAAGCAACTATTGGACATATTGAACAACATGGGAGATGACAGAGAGAAACATATACATGAACATTTTTAAGCACTGAAGGCTCAAATGAAGACAAAAATAAGGCCATCTCAAGCAATTGTTGATAAATATCAAAAAGAGATATGCTTTGTAATTAAGAAAGATGAAATCTGGATGGAGGTGGTTGTCCCTAGAACTCCTTGGGTAACCCAGATGGGATATGAAACAGATGATAACATCATTGAGACTTATGTAAAAGCCCTCCTTGAAGCACCAAAGGAACCATCTAAGAAAGTGTTTGGCAATGCAGAAACAATTGAGAGTGGTATCCAATCTCAGAAAAGAGTCAAGAAAATTGAACAAATAGTGAGGAAAGGTACAAGATAAGATAAAGCAATTAAGGAAGATGTATTAAACAAAACTGGTATCAAGGAAAGTGAGCTGGGAGGACTTCAACTGGAAGCTCATCTTTCACCGGTTGCAACTTCTTCTGAAAGTGATATACCGGCTGAGTTCAAAATGGTAGAAAGGAAAAGAAAACCCTCACTGGCACCCTCACCTACACCCAGAAGGACAAGACAAAAGCAACAGGTAGTTAGGCCTCCAACAAAGAAGTTAACTCCAAAGAAAAAGAAGGTAAAATAGGCTATTGCTCCACTATACAACTTCTAAATGAAATAACTGAGGATGGAAAATTGAAAAATATTAGCAAGCTGTATAACACACTTTCTAATGATGATAAAGAGAGTGTAGAGAATAGTGTAATTTTACACTTAGATATATACAATAAATTTCTGATGGAAATTATTGATGATATACCCAATGATTTATACTGAAGACTAGAAACTAGAAGGGTAGCTATTGCTGAGTTAGATAAAAAGATAAAAATAGAAAAATTACATGCAGTTCACCCAATGAACTCCACTAAAGAGATAGATGAATTATTCAGTGAGGCCAATCGGACAGTATTTTCAATCAGTTACCAACATGTAGCACTAATGGCAGGCAGAGTGAATGAAATCATTAAAGAAACTATAGATCAATGGGATATATTCTTTGTTGAAAAAGAAAAACAAGAAGAACTTAAAATATCTAAGACCATCTGAGTCTACCAAAAGGACAAGGATAAGGGGAAAGGTAAGGTAGGTGGACCTCCAAGCCTAAAGATAACTGATAACCTGCCCCCACCTCTTTCTGATACTCCATCGATAGAAACTATTGACAACAATCGATAACAGAGAGTATGGAGACTCCTCATGAGGATACAAATCCTAAGTCTGAAATTTTGTACACTATGAACATAGACACCCAAGAGGTAAATATTGTTGTTGATAAAGAGACCACTAAAGGTAAGAAGAAAGATGTGACTACTGAGCCATCAGCTGCAGATGTTGAGATTGGGGTTGAGATACAAAATAAACAGTCAGTTGATCCCCTGTCTACTGGAATGGTGACTGATACTAAACCCATTGAGCTAGAGCAACCAGCTGACAACACAGAGAAACCTGTTGAGAAATTGACAGTGGATAGTACAAAGGTGCATACTGAGAATCTGACAGTGAATACTGAGACTTCATCATAGAAACTGGCAGTAGAGAGCACAATGAAACCCACTGAGGCACAAGTTGAGAAACATGAACAATAATAGGTTGAGGTATAGGTTCATGCAGAGATAGTGCCATCGACAATAGCTGAGAAACCCAAGCCTTTGCTAGTAGAAATGCAAACACAAACTGACCTACCAGAGGTCAATACAAGCAAAGAGGTTACTCACACCGACGAAATGTAGATTGTTGGTTCTTCCATGACAGAATTCAAACCAACAAATGTGACAGAGGTATTATTGGATTCCATTAAGAAAATCACAGAATGTAGTGCACAAGCATATAAGGCTATTGATGATAGAATTCCTATTCTAAAATTGATAGCACCCAGGTGCGATGTGGAAAATAAAGATTCTTTAAATCAACTAGACACATTGTCTAAGTATATCACTGGTAACATTTTGATAGTTGATCAGATTAATGAGGAGACATTTAATGAAAAATTGGATAAAGAAAAATAGAAATTCTTTGATGAGAAAATAAAGAAGTGCATGGGACACATTGATGCCCTTTTACCGGCACTAAGCAAAATAATAAAGGAGTTTAAAGAGTTGTATAGAGACACATGTAAGACTAATACTTTGATAGTAGATATAGACAAGGAGATAAGTAAGGTACATAAAGAAATAAATGATATAGCTGACAATTTCATTATTCATCTGAACCATTATTAGTTATAGAGAAGGAAATAGCAGGTTTTGAGGAGAAACTTGAAAAATTTGAAAAAGAGAAGGAAACAATAAAAGGAAAGGCAAAAGATCTTAAATGCAGACTCAGTCCCAAATTGGACTACCTCATCTCTTTGAGAAAAGAGATCTCAGAGGCACTTGTTCAAGGACTGAAGACATCGGAAGAGAAAATGCATCACCTCATTGGTACAATTCAAAGAACAGAGGCAACTTTGAAGGACAACGAAAGGTTCACTAAGAGCTTGAATTTTATATTGGCAGACGTTTTCCAAATTGTAACCAACCAGTTACAAGGATCAAGTTGAAACTGCACTCAGTTGACACTTTGACAACCTTTGTCATTGATGTCAAAGGGGGAGTAGTTGAACTGAGAAAAATGATCAGAAGAAAGACACCATTAGCTTAGGGGGAGCACACCTTTTTGATAACATAGTTTTGGTAAGACAATTTTGGCAAATTCTTTTTGGATAACATTTTTGGATTCTTTTTGGATTTTTCTCATGAATATTGCCATCAATCCCAAAGGGGGAGATTGTTGGTAAATGCACACTCCAATGAGAAATTGTAGGTGATTTAAGGTATTGTCATTGATGACAACCTTACAATCATATGATACCGACAAACATTGACACCGACACTCTACACCGACATACAATTCACCGACACTGAAAAGAAAGACTATCGACACCATGGCCGACAATAATTTTGTTTAATTGTATTTTGTATTTAATTGTAAAATATTTTTGTAAGCTGACATGGTGGATTGTAATAAGACTCATATAAGTATGAGATCTTGTAGATCATTTAGGAGATGTATATGTGGAAGGATTATTGTAGACCTAATATGCGAATTGTAAGGTAGATTTTGGATAAGGGTTTATGTTTATTGCAGAGCTTAAACCGGTATTGAACCTGGCATAGAAGATGTTGATCTGAAGCAATACATGACATTGGATTTGTATAATCCATTTTGTAAGTCAGTGAGACTTCTTTTGTAACTGAGCAGTGAGCTCTAGGCACTTGGCATGTTGGCATTATAATAGACAAAGGGAGATTGTTGGCATTATAATAGACAAAGGGAGATTGTTGGCATTTCAATTAGGATATTGAGAAGGTTGTTGATGATTATGGATATATCTGATTAAGGAATTTTACTATCTTAATATTATTATTTTGTCATTGATGTCAAGAAATTGATTTTTTGATTCAGTATGATGTTGCCATATCTTAAGAAGTATGTTTTGAAGAGAGTTAAGATGTCGATAAAAGACACAGAAAGAATGTGATGAATAAGGGGAAAAATAAGTTATTCAATGGGCAACTATTACCAAGTTAGACAATGGTGAGATCATGATGTTTAGATTGTTTTGATATCCTACATATGTTGTTGATTGTAAGGTTAATACTATACTATGTTACCGAGCAAAGAACCTAGTCGGTAAACCCTAAGGTTATTGCTATCGATTAATGAAGGCGGAATGTCTACCAAGTGAAGTTTAGTATTTACCAAGTTGCAACCGAGTAATAATGGAATGCATTGAATGAATAAAAGCATTATTTAATGAAGGAAGCTGATGAACTAGTTATGATTGAATGATTGTTACAACGTGTATAAAGGTTGTTAAGGACCTATGGCAAAGGAAAATCGGCAGGAAGATCTACAACGCAGATTGAACCGCAATACCCTAGCACAAGTTCCAAGAAATGTATGCAAGTTCCAAGGTGGGGTAAAACATTTTTAGATCGAAGGATACATTGAACCTGGTCAAGTTTGAAGATCTGATGGCTATGATTGATCATGGGATATGTAATCAAGGAGATTAAGAGGTTAGCAAATTGTTTATAAATAAGGAACTGTTGATAAACAATGTATGCAGGCAAGTGTAAGCATAGGGATGCTACACAATGTTTACCGAGCACAAAAGCTTGAAGACCTATTTGAGAAATAGAGTATAGAGCCTAGCAGAAGGACAAGATAAGTCCTATGACTAGATTGTATTGAGGAAATAAGAATTTTCTTTAGCATTTTTAGCTGTGAAGTTGCAAATATATTTTTATTACTGTTATTTTGTAAAGTGACAGAAAATCTCTTAACCAAGTGGACTTAATAGTCTTATTTGTAAATCCTCTAGCAAGGTGACATTCTGATTGAGTGTCTAAAATCCTTTGACAAGGTCACTTCTAACAAGGTGAAGATCCTAACAGATCTGAGGGAAATCTGTTAACCGGGTCACATCTAGCAATGTGTTTGTAATCTTTAATAAGATTTGCTTTTAATCGAGCATATTCTAGAAGAGTATATTTCTTAGTGGGTCCAAAATACCACAGTGGTTTTTTCCTATTTGGGTTTCCATGTTAAATCTGGTGTTATATGTTTTGTGATCTTATCTATTTATGAGTTTGCATGCTTTACAGTTTTTCTATAAGGTTACCGAGGTTGAATCTGTTGATTTTATGGAAGATTAAGTTTGTATGATTCACCCCCCCCTCTCATATTGTTAGCTTTCCATCTATACTAACATTTAGTATCATAACTATCAATTGGTATTAGAGCTTTGGACTCCAGAAGAAAAAGTTTAAAGGTACTTGAGGCAAAAGATCCAAAGATGTACAAGAGGGATGAACTGAAGCTGAACAAGTCAAGTTTCTCTACATGGCAGAAAAGGATGAAGCTGCACCTATTAGGAGTTGGAGAATATGCTATATATTATCTGGAGAATGATTTCATTACACTGAGCACCTATCAATTGATAATGGAAGAGATAAAGGCAAAGCAAGAACATATTCAAGCAATGATTGAAATAACATTTGCATTGACCGACTCAGAGTTTAATGATCTAGAAGGTTGCAATGATGCCAAGGCAATGTGGGATAAGCTCATATCTGTGTATGGTGGACATGAACATGTTCAAAGAGAAAAAGTGGACAGTCTAAGAGGATAACTTGAATCTATGAGGATGAATGAAGGTGAGAACATAACCCAGTACAGTACAAGGTTAAAGAAGATTGCCAATCAAATCAAAGGAGCAGGTGGAACTATTGAAGAAAAGGATTTAACAAGTAAGTTGTTAAGAACCCTTCTACCAGCTTATGCAATCCGAGTCTCTGCAATCAATGAGTTGAGGTCTATACCCAATATGCCAGTTTCTTTGGATGCTACTATTGGTAAGCTACATGCATTTGAGTTAAGTAATTTTGATAATAGTGGGTCATTAGTAAATAAAGTAGAATTTGCTTTTAGTTCTTTTCGTATTGGTGAATCTGATGATTACAATGATAGAATGAGTAAGTACACTGAAGGGGATCATAGTGGAGAAAGTGAGAGATTTCGCAAGAACATCGAAAAAGTGCACAAACTATATGAGAAAATCAAGAAGCAAGAAGAGTTTGAAGCACTATTAGCTAGAAGGTTACCGAGAGGCAAAGGTAAGTATAAAAGAAAACTACCTTTGAAATGTTTCAATTGTGATAAGATAGGACATATGGCCTCAAACTGTCTTGGCAGAGAATCAAGTGAAAAGAGAGATTACCAAGATGACAGATAGAAAGATAATCATTACAGAGGACACTGAGACTTCAGAAGAAGAGATAAAAAGACACGCCTAATAGTTGATGAGGAATCTAATGATGATAAATCAGACAAAATTGATACAAAGGAAGTTGTTTATGTGGCTATCAAAGATGGATCAGATGAAGAAAGGTATGAAGAAAAAGCCCTACTATCTCAAATAAGTAAAAATGATTCTTGGATCATAGATAGTGGATGCTCACATCACATGACAAGTGATAAACACAAGTTTGTTATATTAGAAGATTATGATGGAGGATATGTAAGATTTGGTAATGATGCACCATGTCCAGTAACAACTAAATGATCTATAACACTTCTTGACAATGCAAAATGCAATGATGTTTATTGGGTTGAAAATTTGAAATACAATTTGTTGAGTGTAGCACAGCTAAACAATACAGGTTACCAAATAGAATTTCAGAAAGGAATTGTCAAAGTTCATGACAAGCATGGAAAGTTAGTTGCTACCAGGACACAAACAAAAGGTAACACATTTCACCTTGACTCAACTCGAAATAAATGTCTATATGTAAAGATAGATGATACCTGGTTATGCCATAAAAGGTTTTGTCATGTGAATTTTGATAACCTGATCAAAATAAGTAAGAAGCACCGAGTAAGAGGTCTACCGAGTCTTGAGAAACCTGAGAATGCTATGTACCGAGGATGCTAGATGGGTAAGATGACAAGATCAAGCTTTACAAGTAAGTCCTACACTTCTAAAGGAATTTTAGATCTTGTGCACACTGATCTTTGTGGTCCTTTGAAAGTTCAGAGTTATTATGGTGATAAATATTTCATATTATTTGTGAATGATTACTCAAGGATGATGTCAGTAATGTTTTTAAAAGAAAAATCAGAAGCTTTTCAAATGTTTAAATGGTACAAGGCAAGAGTTGAAAATGAAACAGGAAGACAACTGAAATGTCTTAGATCAGATAGGGGAGGAGAGTTCACATCTGATGAGTTCAACTTATTTTGCAATGATCACGGTATAAAAAGACAAGTTTCTACACTGAGAACTCCACAACAAAATGGAATTGCTGAGAGAAGAAATAGATCTATTGTGGATTGTGCCAGAACCCTGATGATTGAAAAGAAAGTGTTTTTGGAGAGAAGCAATAAGCACAACAGTCTACACCCTGAACCGAGTATAACCAAAGAAAGGAACTCTGAAGACACCATATGAAATCTGGTATGATAAGAAACCTAATGTAAGTTATTTTAAAATCTTTGGAAGTAGATGCTATGTTCACAAAGATGATACAAATGGCAAGTTTGATCAGAAAAGTGAAGAAGGAACATTTCTAGGTTATTCTTCTAGAAGCAAAGCATTTAAATGTCTGATCAAATCATCTAACAAAATAGTAGAAAGTGCAAATGTGAAAATTGATGAAATTGCAGAAAGAAATGATGAAGGAAATTCCAAGGAACCAAAAGATTATGATGAATTTGTCTATGTTCAATCGACAAGTCTTACCGAGAGAACTGTTGAAGGAAATGAAGAAAAAATCCAGTTACTGAGTGATGAAGAAGATAATACAAAGCCTACCGAGCCTGTATTAGCCAAGTATGTCAGAAGGAATCATGCATCAAGTCAGATTATAGGAGATAAGAATGATCCAGTAATGACAAGGAACAAATTGAGACAGAACACATGTCTGATATCTGAATTTGAACCGAGAATAGTGAAAGAGGCATTTAACAGTGAAGATTGGATAAATGCTATGACAGAAGAGATTGATCAAATCAAGAAGAATGACACATGGACACTAGTCCCAAGACCGAAGGACAAAAATGTAATCGGTACAAAGTGGATTTTCAGAAACAAGCTGAATGAAAAAGGTGAGGTCATTCGAAATAAAGCAAGACTAGTTTGCAAAGGTTATGCCCAAGAAGAAGAAATTGATTATGGTGAGACTTTTGCACCTATGGCAAGACTTGAAGGAGTAAGAACATTGTTGGCATATGTTGCTTACAAGACTTTCAAGGTATATCAAATGGATGTCAAATCTGCATTTCTGAATGGTATATTAGAAGAAGAAGTTTTCATTGAACAACCTGAAGGATTTGTTGAAGGAAAGAATAATGATCAGGTATGTAAATTGAACAAAGCTTTATATGGTTTGAAACAAGCACCTAGAGCATGGTATGAGAGATTACACTCTTATTTGATCAAAATTGGTTTTATAAGAACTAGTGAAAACAGTAACATGTACATGAAGAATGATGAAGACAATGAAATACTGATCTCAGCCATATTTGTTGATGACATTATATTTTGTGGGAATGATTCTCTATGCAAAAACTTTGGAAATGAAATGAGAAAAGAATTTGAGATGTCACTAATCAGTGAGATAAAGTATTTTATAGGTTTACAGATACTGCAAATGAAAAATGAGATTTTCATTACTCAATCCAAGTACATAAAGGAAATATTGAAGAAATTTGGAATGGAGGATTCAAAACTAGTAAGTACTCCTATGACTACCAACTGTAAATTATCAAAGAATGATGAATCTACATCTATTGATAAGACACTTTACCGATCTATGATTGGAAAGTTGCAATATGTTGTTCACAACAGGCCAGATATAGCATATGCATTAGGTATAGTTGCAAGATTCTCTGTAGATCCCAAGGAAACACACATGACATCAATCAAGAGAATTTTCAGATACCTGAAAGGTACTAAAGATTATGGCTTAGTATATAATAGGAGAAATGATTTTGATTTAAAAGTTTATATTGATGCTGATTGGGCAGGCAACATTGATGATAGAAAAAGAACAAGTGGAGGAGCTTTCTTTTTAGGAGAAAGACTAGTAAGCTGGCTTAGCAAGAAACAAGGATGTGTTTGACAGTCAACAATAGAAGATGAATATGTTGCTGCAGCATTGAATTGTACCAATATAGCATGGATCAAACAACTGTTGGAAGGCATAAATGAGCAAGTTACCAAGCCAATAACTATATTCTGTAACAATAGTAGTGCCATAAACATTTCAAAGAATCCTGTTATGCACTCTAAGACAAAGCACATCTTTATCAAATATCATTATCTTAGAGAAGAAGTTCAAGAGAAGAAAGTGGTGTTGGAGTATATTAGCACAAAGGAACAAATAGCAGATATCTTCACCAAGCCACTGCCAAGGGACACTTTTAAGTATCTCAGAAGCAAGTTAGGGTCCTACCCCTATCTTCCATTCACTGACCGAGTTCGGTGAAAGCATCAATTCAATGACTCTACAGAATATCTTTTAGGAGTTGATGCTGATTTACACACTTTAGGAGATTTTCTAAAGGTGTGCAGGAAACAATAACAGGGAACAAGAATTGAAGACAAAATGCTCTGACCAAGACTAAGTTGACACATAACAACAAGGAACTCACTTCTCAGTGAAAGAAATCATGTTTTAGTTCTTTAATTTTTGGCATTGTTGTCAAAGGGGGAGAAGACTAAAGAAAGGGGGATAAGACTAATGTATGGGGGAGAAATCTGATGACAGGAGGAGAGCATTTTATAATCTCATAGCAATCAGAATCAGAATCATTTAGGTCAAATCAATTGGTTTTGCCATCAATGCCAAAGGGGGACATTTTTGGCATTATAACAGACAAAGGGAGATTGTTGGCACTATAACAAACAAAGGGAGATTGTTGGCATTTCAACTAGGATATTGAGAAGGTTGTTGATGATTATGGATATAACTAATTAAGGATGTTTACTATCTTAATATTATTATTTTGTCATTGATGTCAAGAAATTGATTTTCTGATTCAGTATGATGTTGCCATATCTTAAGAAGTATGTTTTGAAGAGAGTTAAGATGTCGGTAAAAGACACAGAAAGAATGTGATGAATAAGGGGAGAAATAAGTTATTCAATGGGAAACTATTACCGAGTTAGACAATGGTGAGATCATGATGTTTAGATTGTTTTGATATCCTACATATATTGTTGATTGTAAGGCTAATACTATACTATGTTACCGAGCAAAGAACCTAGTCGGTAAACCCTAAGGTTATCGCTATCAGTTAATGAATGCAGAATGTCTACCGAGTGAAGTTTAGTATTTACCGAGTAATAACATAAAGCATTGAATGAATAAAAACATTATTTAATGAAGGAAGCTGATGAGCTGGTTATGATTAAATGATTGTTACAATGTGTATAAAGGTTGTTAAGGATCTATGGCAAAGGAAAATCGACAGGAAGATCTACAACGCAGATTGAACCGCAATACCCTAGCACAAGTTCCAAGAAATGTATGCAAGTTCCAAGGTGGGGTAAAACATTTTCAGATCAAAGGATACATTGAACTTGGTCAAGTTTGAAGATCTGATGGCTATGATTGATCATGGGATATGTGATTGTATATGGTGAAAATGGATAACAATAATAACGATATTGAAAGGCTAAATGAATTCAACCACAAAACCCTAGCCTAACAACAACAAAGATCCACCATAACATATGAAGATTACCTAAGACAATGCAAATCAAATGAAATCACAAAGATTATACCATCACATGTCCAATAGGGTTTGGATCTCCATTCTTCCTATCTCCATTGATCTTGCTTGATATATTTGCTCTCAGATTTTATGTGTGCACAAGAGCTCAACAAAGAACGGAAATGTGGTTGCAAGTAGGATTGCATATGCCAAGTAGTCAATTGATCAAGTAGTTAGAATGATTGATTAGGGTTGATAATGAAGGAATCATCTCCTTATATAGAAAACACTATATGAAATGGAGGGATAAGACTGAGAGGTGTAAAAGGAGGTCGGCTATGATTAGAGGGTAGGTAAAAGAAATAATAAAATAATGAAAGGGGTAGGTAGTGTATGAATTAAGAGATGAATGACATGTGTCATGGGTAGAAAAGGTTAATGAATTAATTAAATAAATAAAGATTTATTTAATTAATAGAAGAAGTGAGATAATTAAATAAATAGGATATTTATTTAATTTAGGAAAAGGATAATTTAAATAAATAAATCTATTTATTTAAATGAGAAATAAGGCTAGAAGAGGATAAATGAATTAATTAAATAAATAAAGAATTATTTAATTAATAGAAGAATTAAGCTAAGATAATTAAATATTTATTTAATTAGACTGGACAATTTTGGGTGTCTACAGTGATCAAGGAGATTAAGCGGTTAGCAAATTGTTTATAAATAAGGAACTGTTGATAAACAATGTATGTGGGCAAGTTTAAGCACAGGGATGCTACACAGTATTTACCTAGCACAGAAGCTTGAAGCCTTATTTGAGAAACAGAGTATAGAGCCAACAGAAGGACAAGATAAGTCCCATGACTAGATTGTATTGAGCAAATAAGAATCTGCTTTAGCATTTTTAGATGTGAAGTTGCAGATATATTTTTATTACTGTTATTTTGTAAAGTGATAGAAAATCTCTTAACCGAGTGGACTTAACAGTCCTATTTGTAAATCCTCTAGCAAGGTGACATTCTGATTGAGTGTCTGAAATCCTTTGACAAGGTCACTTCTAACAAGGTGAAGATCTTAATAGATCTGAGGGAAATCCCTTAATCGGGTCACATCTAGCAATGTGTTTGAAATCTTTAACAGGATTTGCTTTTAACCAAGTACTCTAGAAGAGTGTATTTCTTAGTGGGTCCGAAATACCATAGTGGTTTTTCCCTATTTGGGTTTCCACGTTAAATCTAGTGTTATATGTTTTGTGATCTTATCTATTTATGAGTTTGCATGCTTTACTGTTTTTCTGATAACATTACCGAGGTTGAATCTGTTGATTTTATGGAAGATTAAGTTTGTATGATTCACCCCCCCATCTCATCTTGTTAGCTTGGCATCTGTACTAACATTTAGTATCAGAACTATCATGGCCTTCTTGCATGTGCAGGCCCCTATTGTAACAATAATATTCTCTTATTGGCCAGTATGCGAATATTGTGGGTTACAAATCCCACTGAGGTTTTTCCCACACTAGGTTTCCTCATTAAAACATTATGTTATGGTGATTCTTTCATGTTGTCATTGTTATTCTTATTTACTGCATTACTTTTACTTTATCGGTACACAGTTTTGAATTGATTTTCATATAATAAGTTAAGAAAATTAATATACCGGTCAGATACTGATTTAACCCCCCCTCTCAGTATCTTTGGGAATCCTAACATATATCTTCAGACTCAATCTTGACCTTTGATTTCTGCCAGCTCACCCCTGGCCTTGGAAATCCTATAAATATCCCCCATTTTGGAGCAAAAAGGATCCCATCTCATATCAATTTAGGTATTGTTACTATAGGCATATCCATTCTATCATATCATTTGAGCATTGTTATTATAAGCAATTTCATCTTAGAGCTAGTTTAATTTGATCATTTTCTAGCATAATTATTGAATAATGTAGCTTAATCAGTCTCTTTTCTAGCTTAATTGCATGATCATCATAGCTTAATCATGCATATCATTAGCTTAATTAGCCTCTTGGATCAATATAGCATAATCAATCTCATCTATCTTTCATATTATATCATTTTAAATCCTCCATCTAGGTGTAGTCAAGTCACTAGGATTGCTTATCCAAATCTGAGAGCAAATCCACACTCGCATCTCTAAGGAGGTGATAGGTCACTTTGTCATGGTTTATCTTTCATTTGATTTTAGTTTTCTAACCATGCTTGTAATGATATATTGATTGTTTGTGTTGCAGCTGCAAGTACCCTGCTTCACACTCATGACATTTTGGCACCTACCGTGGGGCTGAAAATCTCATTTTTGGCCTCTTTGCATCATCAAATTTTCAATCTCGTAGGTTTCTGGCCGGGTCTGTTTCAGAATATCATATGAGTATCTTTACAATACCATAAGAGTTTCTTTGTGCACTCGTATGGGTATGTGAGAATACTCATACACGTAGGTGAGAATAGTACAAATTTCTGCTTATTTGTTTTCAAACTAGATTGCATTTTAGGATTTTTTATGCTTCAATTTGGCTATTACTAATTCTAAACTTCTTCTGTTTGTGAATTTGCTAGCATCCTAACTAGTTTTTGCAGGATGATTGTCGAAGATTACGCTTGTCAAATCTTCATTTCATCAAAACAACATGACTACTAACGTATCTATTTTGCAAGTTTCCTAAAGGAGAACTTAACCAAACTTTGTGTCTTCTTTAAGTTTTTTGGGCACACTTATTTTGCTAATGGTAAATTAACATCTTGTTTTATATGTCTGAGAAGCTGTCTAAAAGGTAGGAGAGTATGCTCTTATCCATTTGGACAATAAAAAATCCTGACCCTTGAAGCGCTTCTATGTTTGAGATTTGATTACCTTTAGCGAGCCTGTCACAATGGGAAAAAGTAATCACCCTGTGAGAACGACCCAAGTGAGTACAGATAGACCTAAGATTTCTGACTCACTCTAAAAATAGGCCTCTTTGGATTAAAGTCTTGAAGGATGGGATTATTGGAGTTTTCTCTTTTGAGATCTCTCATATTGTACATTTAGTAGGGCCTCGTGGTCTCAATCATGCTTGCGTGACTACTTCTTGTTTTGGTACCTTATTGGGCTATAGGCCTCAATCGCGCTTGTTCCACTGCAAGGGGTAATTTCAAACAAAAACCCTTACTATGAACCCTAAAATAGAAGCTACCTGTTTCACCTTCGAAAGGGGGATAATCTTTGTGCAAGAGAGATAGTAACTCTCCCAAGAAACTCGCCATATCGTGCCCCCATTAGCGTTTGGAGTTGGATAATACGACGCTGAGAATCCATTACATGAGACTCAATGACCATATTCTGATTAGCTATTGGGTGTGTGCCTAAGTTGCAAGAAAAATGTTTTTGCTCTCAGCCAACTTCCTTAGGATTTAGCCTATTGTGCTTAAGGTCATTTATCACATCACGTGTTTTCTGTGTCTTCATCCCTAAAATAGAAAATAAGACATCTAAAAAACTAGAAAACATAAGCAAAACATCAAATTTCATTGATAAAAAAATTGTCCAAATAAATTTTGTCTCTGTTCTATCCTCAGTCATATGAGCTTTCTAGTTTGTCATATGGGAAATCTATTTTATCATCTAGTTCAATGGGAATTGTCATACAAGGCAGTTTAGCAAAAGATTTTTGTTATCTTTTATCGTCTGGTTCTGTGGTAAGTGTCGTACGAGTTTATGACTTTATCGTGTGAGATTTCTAGTTTATTATATGGACCTGTCTAAATTCTCATCTAAAGCTGTCTAAACTATCATACAAATTTATGTCTTTGTCAGTCCAGAGCTATCTTCTTGCATGTCTTTTTTAGATCTATCATGTTTCTTGGTCAATTTATAGTGAGCAAAAACACCCGATATCTGTCATTATGTGCTTAAATTGTTTTTTTGGTTCGCTTGGTCAAGTTATCTTCTGTCAAATCAGATTCTAGAGGTAGACACCCCCAAGATTTTCAAGTATTCACCTTCAACAAGTTCAAGATCTAAACATCTCAAAGTGCATTATCACCCTCTTTGATAAGCTGATCACTCAAAACATAGTTTCTCATCAGGATCTATCATCCTCTATCATAAAACTACAACGTTTTGTCAGGATAACCTTGTCCCACATCGTAGGATATATCATTCCTACTGGACCTGGTTTTATCAAAATCATCATCATTGCACTCCAAAAACTGAAGATCGAAAAAATTGCAAACTTTCAAACACTAGAATTATCTTTTCGTGTCATATCCCTTTATCATATTTACATTGTCATTTAGTCATTTATCGAAACACCTTCTAGACATTCGAACCCTTGCACAATATTCAACACATGTACATGCCCATTTTAACTAGAGTGCAGAGACATAAGATCGTTGAAATGGATATTGAAACATTTGAAATAGCTGAAGATCATAGTAACATGGAATATCAAAGCAAAATACAAGCAAAAGAAATAACAAGCCAACATATTAGAGAGATCAAACAAGTCCAAATCAAAAGCCAACTAGGTCAAAACCTCACAAGGATTCAAATACATCTCCAAAGAAAGGTGGCTCTTTTATGCAACTCTTAAAGAGAACCCTAAGGGATTTTTCTAGGGAAGATCAAAATCACACACCTATGTCTAACAATGGCTCATCCCCTCATAAGAAAATTGACTCTCCAAAGGCATCTATTCCTACACCTCTTGAAAACTTGCAAGAATCATCCATAGCATCATCACCAAACAATGCACCCAAAGATGAAGTTACCCAAGGGATATCCATAATAGCCATCAAACCTATTTTAGAGGATCACATTCAAAGGCCATCTCCTTCATATCCAAGCATTGATTCCTTGCAACATCCCCATAATGTTTCCTTGCAAATTGAAGTCTTCATTCATAGAATGCTCGTTAACATGTCCTAATAGATGGGGGTGATGGTTTAAAATTTTTCTCAATGAGTCTTGTCCATGCTCTAGGTTATTCTGAAGATGCAGTTGATCCCCAGGAAAAGATCACATTCAAAGCATATGATGAAGAAGAGCATTCCTCTAAAGGAATTATGATATTACCCATCAGAGTGAGACCTTTGCAAAAAGACACAACATACCAAGTTCTAGACTTGGACTTACCATACAATATACTCTTGGAAAGACCATGGATACATGACATACAAGATATTCCATCAACATGTCATCAGTGCCTAAAGTTTCCATACAATGGGCAAGAAATCATGATCTCAGCAGACTAAAATCCATTGCAGTGTTGTAGTAATAAAAAACTAGCTCAAAAGTCATTGTTCCACATAACAAAGAGGCAACATTTTCAAGCACACAATCCAAGGAACAATCATTTCCATCAATTTTGTCAAGCATCGAAAAACAAATGCAGCTAAGAGATGGAGGGAACGAAGAATATTTGCTATCATGGAAAAACAAACAAGAGCAACTTGAAATTGAAAGGGAATAAAAAGATGTAGGAGTCGATGTAGTTCACGCATATGTAGGGAAAACATTAGGAACTAGCCTACTTGAATCAGAATCACATTCAATTGACTTGGACTTAATCGAGGACAATCAGGAGCTACTTGCGCGAGGTCATTCTGATGAGAGTATCATTCTAGACATTGAAATACATATTGAAAGGTTTGACATCTCTATCATGACCCCTAACATTTTTGAAACAATTCAACCTGAAGATCCTTTACCTCTAATCCATCCTAAACCTATGGACTAGGAAAATGAAAGACATACTACCATTGATACCTTTCCTAATGACCATTCCATATCTGTATATCTTAATGCAATCGAACCTACAACAACTTTCCCCAAGAATTTCAATAACGCATCTTCCAGCCAAGTGGGTGCGAAATCTCCCAGTCGCAAAAGTGAAAATAAAGAAAACAATATCAGGTCTACTACTGAAAACCATTTATTGGCAACATTAGACCAAGAAAAAGCAAAAAGAAAGGATGCATCTAATGGTGAAAACCTCCTCGAGGCACCGAAAGACGGGAGATTTGACACCTTACCTAAATACTATCAAGAAAGGTCATCAATTTTGATCAAACCAATAGAGGAAGTTACCATTAGCACAATTGATCTATATCCAACATCTTCTCTATCATAACTAGAAAGGCAAAAATATTTGGAACTCTTCAAAAGGAGGCAAATCAAAAACTGGTCATATGCAGACATTCTAGGGTTAGATCCAGATCTTATAATACATCACCTGAATATCAGTCTAGGAGAAGACATCAATGATGGAACACAACTTGGATCAGGAGAATGCATTCTATTCATCACACCACAAGGTCATACAATTCCCAAAACATACAAATTAGGCTTTCCATGCACCAATAACATAGTAGAATATGAAGATTTGGTTACAGATATCAACATGGCTATAGAATGGAACATTACACATATTCAGGTCTTTGGAGACTCTCAGCTTGTCATCAATCAAATTAATGATGATTATCAAACAAAGGATGAAAAACTAATGCCTTATAAGAAGATGGTTGATGATGTCTAGAAATACTTTGTCGAAATAACTTTTTAGCAAATTTCGAGGAATGACAACAAAGCAATAGATGCCATGGAAACACTTGCTTCTCTACTTTAGACACATGAAAATCAAGAGCGTTACGAATTCCTGGTGGAAGAGTTGTTTTACCCTGCACATAATTGTCCTGATTCCCAAACTATCTGTCACCTTGTTGGGCATGATTCCTCCCGCTATGGCCAAACTTACACATACCTAAAAGATAATATACTCCCTCCTAACTTGTCAAAGAACCAAAAGAGAAACTTTATTCACCAATCCTCCCATTATACTTTTGTCGTGGATACCCTTTTTAACAAGGTCTAGACGATACTCTTTTAGGATGTCTCGAGCAAGAAGAATTTGAGAAGGCCTTAAATGAAGTCCATAATGATATTTGTGGCACTCATTCAAGTGGTCTTACCCTTTCAAATAAATTGATATGCTTGGGCTATTATTGACCAACTATGTAACGAGATTCTTTCTTCAGATAGCTAAAACATGCAAACAATGTCAGATGCATGTGAATTTGATTCATGCACCAGCACAAGAACTTCATGCTTTGGAAACATCTTTGCCTTTCTGCCAATGGGGTCTTTATCTAGTAGGAAAGATAAATCCTTCTTCATCCAATGGTCATAAATTCATCCTTGTAGCTATAGAATATTTCACAAAATGGATTGAGGCAGTCCCTCTCATCAATATCACAGGAAAACAAATTGCTACATTTATCTTAAACTACATTATATGTCGCTATGACATACCCATGACCATTATCATTGAAAATGGGTGACTGTTCAAGGATTAGGATGCACAAGAGCTATGTGAGAAATTCAAGATCCAACATAGATTTTCCACACCCTACTATCCACAAGAGAATGGGTAAGCAAAAGCATCAAGCAAAAGTATTTTGAAAATCCTAAAAAAGACAGTGAACGATGTTGGCAGAGATTGACATATTTAATTGAACCTTTCTCTATGGGCTTATCGTACCAGCATGCGCACACCAATGGGTACCATACCTTTCTCTCTTGTCTATGAATCAGAAGCAATACTGCCACTAGAAGTAGAGATACCTTCTCTACGAGTATCATTAAAAGACTTTATCCCAGATGAAGAACAAAGAGTATCCAGACTACAAGAATTAGAATTGATCCATGAACACAAACAAAATGCCTTTGATCATTTAAAGGTATATCAGCAAATAATGTGCCGAAGTTATAATCACAAGGTCAAACCAAGAACATTTCAAGTTGGAGAACTAGTACTAAAAGAAAATTCACGCAACTAGGCAGATCGAGAAAAGAAAGGGAAGTTTGAACCAAACTGGTTAGGTTCGTTTGTAGTCACAACAATATTTGGGTATCGACTATCAATACAGGATGGGGATCAGCTCGAGGAACCCATCAATAGCATGCATCTGAAGAAGTTTTATGTTTGAAAAATAGAAAATAAAAAAAAATAGCGAAAAAGTAGAAAATCCAAAAAAAAGTGAAAAAGTAGAAAATCCCCAAAAAGTGAAAAAGAAGAAAATACAAAAATAGCGAAAACAGTGAACCACACAAAAAAAATCAAATATAAGAAAAAGTGCAATAAAAAGAGATGGTAAAAAATTGGCAAACAAGCGCTATTTGTCTGCTAGCTCTTCCATCTGTTAGTTGATGCATCCTTCCACTTGAATTCATTTTTCCATCAGTGCTGCTCATATCCATAATAAAGCCTTTGTCCATACGCCAACATCACATCTGATTTCTCACCATGGTTTGAATCATTCGGTATATCATAATGACTTTGTTTTTAGGCTTGGGGCAAAATCTTGCACCTAGGTGGGGGCAAAATTTTTGATCATTTTGAGCTTAATCAAATAGGTAGAACAATAGTTAGATAACACTTGTCAAGTGAAAACTGAGACACATCCAACATTGAAGACGAGATCAAATTATCCACCATCAAACTATCACATGTCAGTCTAAGCATATCACACACTTTTCAATGGATGATATCTTTTGGATAATGCTTTAAAAACTGGTTCAATTTTTCTATCTTGATTTTTTGCTATCATGATTTCTGAGTGACTCCATGATGCCTCCGACTAAAGGAACAAGGAAGGAACATTATATTTTTTTTGTCCGCTATCTGTAAACTAATCATTAATATGTGCAAATTTGTCTCAGGACATGATCATTGGAGTATCATCGAAGACATTTCCGATTTGTGTATAGAAATGATTAATACTGCCTGTTTTATGCAAGCAACACTCAGGTCATCTTGGTTCAATTATACCTCGATGCTTGTGCTAACTTGTATTATCAAAATCCAAGAAAGTAGTGCTTAGGTCATCATGGTTCAATTATACCATTGATGTTTGCACTCACTTCCCATATTTTAAAAAGCTCAATGATGACAAAATGCAATAACCCAGTGACTGGTCCGATCGTAGCTTTGCATTTCATTTGCATTTGCATTTATCTTGCATTTCATTCTTGCATTGGATCAAAAAATCTCATCTTATCCAAGGCCAAATCTATCATCAGAATCATGATTTCTGATAACCAAAACATGATGCGGTTTCGGTTAGATACATATTACAATGATACAAGCTCACATTCCAAACTGCAACACTTAAATCATCATCAATTTCCAGATCAGATCAACACATTCCTCATTTATCGGTTAAGATCCTAATTCCCAATTCACTATCTATAATACCAGTAAGGCATTTCTGGTAGACCAAAAAGACTTAGATGATAAAATACAACATAGTAAACATCAGTTGTCATCAATGACAACACAAATAACTGATCAAATTCATCTGATCATGCAATCTCAATCTCTTCATCACAATGCCATTACAAATAGTCCTTTATCAGTTCAGTCACCACTCTTGATCTACATCAGTTATGCCAATCATGCCAACAAAGGAATTCAAGCAATATTTCACCAATGTGTTGTTACAGCAAATCCCAAGAATACAAAATAGAGCAACTGATGCTATTGCTATAGTAGGATCTCTCCTAGATATACCTAGCAATGGAACATAGTTTGAGTTCATAATAGAGAAACTCATGGTATCGACATACAAGATCCCATCTTTTGAGTATGTCTATATGATAGTAGGACCCAAATCACCCCAGTACAAAGAAGTGTATGCATATCTACATGATCAATATATGTCTCCTGATCTCTCTTGCAATTAGCAAAAAACTCTTATATGTCAGGAATCAAGACACACAATCATTGTAGATGCTTTGTACAAGAAAAGCTTAAATGGTACGTTAATTTGTTGTCTAAACTCTAAAGAAGCACAAATAGCTTTAAAAGATGTTCATGATGGAATCTATAGTGCTCACTCTTCTAGTCTTGCATTAGCCAAGAAATCGACGAGAACATGATAGTATTGGCCAAAGATGGAGAAGGATGCTTACAAGTATGTACAAAAATGCAAAAAATATCAGATACATTAAGATCTGATCCATGCACTTGCCCAAGACCCTCAACCAATTACCTCACCATTGACATTCTCACAGTGGGGATTGGATCTTGTGGGAAAGATAAACCCTACCTCCTCCAATGGACACAAGTTCATACTCACAACTATTGAGTATTTTACTAAATGGGTCAAGGTAATCCCTATGACTTACACCATAGGCAAACATATAGCTAAATTCATTTTCAACTATATCATCTGAAGATATGGGGTCCCATGTACATCATTATAAACAATAGGTACCATTAAAAAACCAAGAAGTGAGTGAACTTTGTAATCAGTTCCACATCCAACAACATTTTGCAACTCCTTACTATCCCCAAAGTAATGGTGAAGAAGAGGCGACAAATAAAATGATCGTCAAAATCTTAAAGAAAGTTGTCAACAAAGCAGGACGATATTGGCATATTCAGCTAAATCCTACACTCTGGGCTTATCGAACATGTGTACACATAGCCACATGTGCTACACCATACTCTTTTATATACAATTTAGAAGCAATTTTTCCCATTGAGGTATAATTTCCATCACTAAGAGTCTTACTGAAAAATATCATATCAGAGGAAGACTATAAAGTCACACGTTTGCAAGAACTAGAACTATTAGATGAAAAATGACAAAACAATTTGAATCACTTACAAGGTTACCAAAATAGACTAAGATAAAGCTATAACAAAAGAGTAAGACCATATTGATTTGAGGTAGGGGATATAGTCCTTAAAGAGAATCAAAGGAACCTCATAGAACATGAAAAACCAAGAAAATTCGAGCCTAACTGGTTAGTCCATTTGTGATAATAAGGGTTGTTGGAAACGTTGCCTATAATTTGACCACAATGGAGGGAGATCCACTCCCTGATCCTATGAACAACCTGCACCTTAAAAGATATTTCATCTAAGGGCTGGGTTAAGCTTAGATTTTACTTTCTGCATTTGCATATCATCTTACTTTCAACATTGCATTACATATAGTTTCTTTTTATGCATATCATAGTCCCAATCTCTATAGCATACAATCTCTGCATTCACATATAGCTGCATCAATAAATTGAGGAGATTGTCTTAATTATTCATCTATCTACACTGAAAGGATCAAAGGTTGTCTCATTTCTTAGATACTTGTGCATGAAGTTTTTGAAAGTTCTAGGTCATTCATCTTCAACGTCACCTTGTGATTGAGATTTATCTAAAGTTGCATATAAATTTCACTATAGACCCTTGTTACCTGAAATCTATCAATTGCTATAACTCACATCTCCATTTATAAATCATAGTTACATAGTGTGTTAAGTTGAATGGTCCTAGGTCTTTTGAGAATGGATTGAACTCCTATCTCTAAAAAGTTTCATACCTTTACTTTAGTTAGTGCATGATAGAATGATAAACACATATGATCACACTTGTTCAAATAGGAAATGAATCTTCATCTAGAATATTGCATTAGTATAGCTTCATTTCAAAATTTCATTTTCTTCACATGCATTTTGTAGATCATTATATGATTATAGGCCTGCATACTGGGGGCATGGTTGAAAAATCCCTAAAAATCATAAAAAGTCTTGAAAAAATCCCAAATAATAATAAAAAGTCATGAAAAAAATCCTTAAAAATCATAAAATTCATGAAAAAATCTAAAAAATATTGAAAACCCCTAAAAATAAAAAAATCTCTAAAAAAAAAACCAAAAAAATCCATATACGATCCTGAACAAATACCAAAAACATAAAAAAAAACCAAAATCAATAAAAAATATTCAAATATGATCTTGAAAAAAACACAAAAAACATCGAGAAAAGATCTTGAAAATAAACTAAAAAAATTGAAAAATAATCCAAAAAACTTGCAATAAAATGTCTCACAAGAAACAAACACCCTAGCAGATATCCATCAAACACTTTGCACGAAGTTTGCAAAAGGATAAAAACTATCTTATCAAAATCTGCAATCAAGATGATCAAACTATCTTATCAATCGTATCAACTATCCATATCAAGTGATCATTATCTTGTCTTAAAAAAAAGAAGGATACACTCAAAACTAAACATGTTAGTCTTAAACGAGGTCCACACTTTTTGAGATCAAACATTATCAACCATGACATCAAACAATCAAAGCCAAAGCACAAATCAGTATGGCTATTGAATTTTGTCTTAGTTAGTCTTTATCTTTTATCAATTGGCGATAGGTCATGTTTCTATGATACTCAAGGATGCTCAAAAGTGACTAGAGGAGCTATGATGAACATGAACCTTTTCTTTGTTTTCTGTTTGTAGTGTAAACCAATAAAGTTTTGGGGAAGGTGTTATGGGTGTCTGTGATAAGTACATTCATTTTATGAATGTCACAAATAAAACATCTTTTCTTGGATCAACTTCTTCATTCTTCCTATTCATTCAGTCATCTAACATTCTCTCTTTTTATGCTTCTTCCAATCTTTTCATTTTACTAACAAATTATTCTTGGTTACTTGAGTCAAGAGGCAAACAAATGTTCTGACATGTTTCAACAAAAATATTCATGAGCACATAGTTGCATAATTGCATTCATTACATTATTATGTAGTTCATTGTAGTTCATTTTAATTGCATTATTATATAATCGCCTTCATTACATTATCATGTAGTTGCATTCATTTTAAATTGCATTCCATTATTATATGGCCACATCATTAATACATTGCATTCATTCATTTAGACTCATTTTAGCATGAGATAGTATTCAATTAACTCATTAGTTGCATACATTGCATTATCATCATCATTTGCATCCATATGAAGTATCATAAAATATAATAAAACCATATTAATACATCATAAATCATATAGAAATGAATCATATAAAAACACATAGACCCATGGATCACATAAATAGAGCACATGCATATAAACCGCCACCAAAACTTGATATTATATATGTATCTCAAAAATGTAATGCGACATGATACAATCATATAAAATGCCAGAAGGCTCAAGTAACATAATATAACAAAAAGTGTCTCAATCGACACTACCTATAATGGTAGGTGGATCCTTCCTGCTATCTCTTGCCCCATCATGTCGTGGTGGTGCTTGAGGTGGACCCATGACTCCTCCACTACTTGTACCCCGATTCTACGACTATGATTTGCTCTGCAATCGAGAAGCTCGATAGCTAGGAACTCTCTGACCCTCTAGAACAACAACCTCATAATGACGACACTAATATGTTGTGGGTAAGTTCACAATGATGGTTCCCACTTTCACCCACGAAGGAAAAATGAGATGGCAGGAAAAAAATCCGGAGGGGGTTCAAGCGAAGTGGAGGTGTTCGAACAAACTACCCTTTGGGGTTCGAGCAATCCCCCCACTTCTCTCGAGCCCCCTCTTTCAAGCGAAGCACATTTGATGCTTTTTTATGTCATTTTAATTTATATTGGGGGGGTTCACTCGAACCCCCCTAAAAAGGGAGGGTTCGTTCAAGCCCCCCTTCATTCGAACCCCTTTTTTTACACTTCTCTGAAGCCTATTACATTTTTTTTCAGATTTTTTGGCCTTCAAACCTCTGGTTGAAGGCTCAAATGGATTGATATTGACAACCCAAAATGTAGTATGGTAGTCCTCGAACCAAGCTTTCCAATAACTACAATTTTATTACATATTGAGTTTATTATGAACTTGTTTTTTGAATTTTACCAAATATAGGTTTTTCACCGCACATGAACTTCTCTTTTCAATGCACTGGAAAATATAGTAAACTAATTCAAAAAAATTCTAAAAAATATCTATGCCCTAGGTATTGATGTCTTCTTTCTAACAAAAATAATAATTTGAATTTTGATATATATAAAACAAGTTATGTGTTCAAATGTACACCTATGTCTAAAATATAATTAGTCGGACTTCAAAACTTAATAAAATAAAAAATATTCAACATATCACTTCAAACCAAATGCAAGCCCTCAATATTGATGTTACAAACCAAAATTCGAAAGAATTAAGTTTTTATCATTTATAGAAAAAAAGTTATGTGTTTCGGAAGGCACATCACTCTTAAAAAATGTAGTTTGCTGTTAAAAACTACTTTTCGAGGGAGATGGAAATTTTTTTAAAAAAATCCTTCAAAAAAATTTGAAAAATATATATATAGAATCTATAGACAAATTTCTACAAATCACTAATTTACATCATCTTCAAATTCTTAATATTTTAAAAGTTATAGTTGTCAGAAGTTGAAGGTTATTTTAAAATTGTTCATCTGAGTGTCAAAAGTGGCAAAAAAGTGGGAACCATTATTGTGAGTTCACCCTTGTCTCATAACTGACATGGAAGATTCTGTCTGCCATCTGACATGCAATGGTACCAGTAGAAAAATATATTTGATAGGAAACTATACATAACTGTGCCCTTCACATGATGTTATATTTCTCCCTCTGGAGATAATCTCTCTTTTGTCCCTACCTAGCTAGTGCATCCTCCAAACTCCACATCTGGGCTCTAAGGACGTCCGAATCATCATCATCATCCTACTCCTATCCCCCTCCCCACTTGCCTTCACAATAGGTACATCCTCCAAATCTGGCATCTCACTATCATGGGAGCCCTCATCATGCTCATCCCCACTACTGGATGATCCTGAAGATGATTCATCATCATCATTACTGCTGGAACTAGTGTCTCCACCAATGTCCACATCCTCCTCTCCCTCATCCTCCTCCTCAACTCCTACTGCAACAATGGGTGGAACAAATCCTCTCCCTCCAATCCTATCCCTACCACCATCTCTCCCTCACCCTCTCCTCCCTTTCCTTCCTCTCTCACCCCTTCAGTGTTGAATCTGAGGTGATGTAATCGGAAAAGTAGGACCTGTCAATGGACTAGAAGGCCTATGCCTAGCCCACCATGCATTGAACTATGGAGTAGTATCGAGATCAACTACCCCATTCTGCCAAACCCACTGGATTATGTGCATAGAATCAAACCCAGCAAAGACAACATGTGGTTGAGTGCACACCCCCCAATCAGAGACCTCCTGAGTAACTCGAGCGAAGTAAGTTGTAACTAAAGGTACATCCTATACCTTCCCAAACTGTCTGAGCACCCATCTTGGTAGGTGCATCTCAATGATCTGCTGTGTATCAATGGTCCTACGTATGAGATATCTCCACAAAATGCAGTAGGATAAATTTTGTGCATCATTGACCCAATGGGGGAAATCCAAATAAGGTCTCCATATGAAATGATGCAAAAGATCAATCTGGTGCCTCCAATATAAAGTATTACCTAAACATATGTTCCTAATCCTAGATATATACCTATATGCATATGGCTCCTCGACTTGAATATCAACATTTATAATTGGCTTGGAGATGGCAATGTGCTCCCATGCCCAAACTTGGAGGAAAGTGACACCACAACCAATAGATCATTATCTCAAACACACTATACCATGCATTTGATAGTATAACATGGCAAGAAGACAAGAACCCCATGTGAAAAAGCGTCTATGAACAATCATATCATGTATGACCCTACCCCATCCAACTGGGAACCCAGTACCTCTCCTGTCGGGAATAAGAAAACCTCATGTTGGCATATGATGAACCAATATGATAATATAATAATAATATATGTTGTCATTGACATCAGTAAGTACAGGTCAACCGGTATGAAGATTGGAAGAAGTTGTTATTGATGATCAAGTTGGAGAATCGGTATGAAGAGATGTAGTGAACTGGTGTTAGTGTTTCACTAAGTGCGACTGCTGGTTGGTAGTCTTAGCTCTAGGGTTTCTGCTTTGGCAATCTAGCTTGTGCGATGCAACTGATGATATTCTGTGATGAGTTAGCTAAGAAATAAGGATGAGATCGAGATGCCATGTCAATTTTGTGCACATGAAGGATTTCCTTGATGATCTTGCATATGAAGATCGACTGCATTTAATGTCTACCTCGAGAATGAACATACTTATTAGCAGTATGAGAATAAAGTGTGATGGGTTACTGATTTCTATGTGCAGTGAAGAATGGATGATCCAAAATGACTTGTGCTCTATTTGAGATTGTTTCATTCTATGTAATGTGTTTGGATAGTCAGGATTGGACCGCTTGTAATAGTAAACCTAAATACTTAGGGTTTAGGGTTTATGTTACTGACCTAATTGTTTTCTATAAGGTTGATGATGTTTGTTATTGTAAGTGTTGGCAAAAGTTGTGTGTGTATCCGAGTGATGAGACACTTTCCAGACCAGTGAGTGAAAAATGCAGTGTGATTGTAGAGTAGAGGAACTGAAAAGGATTTGCCTTAGCATGTAGTGTTGTTATTAGATCAAAGCTTTATTTGTTGTCTTCTAACCATTTCAACAACAGGAAAATCCCTTGACCGGGTAGCTTTAACAGGCTTATTGTAAAACCTCTAAACAGGTGACTCAAGTTCATTGAGTTCTTTAAATCCTCTAGCAAGGTAACCTTTAACATGGTTTCAACCTTTAACAGGGTATATAGCCATCCCTTAACTGGGTGATCTTTAACAGGATCGGTTCCTAACAGAACCTTATTGTAAAGTCTTTAACCAGACTAGGCTCCTAAGAGAGAAGACTTCAAAAGAGTTCAAAACAAGCTTGTGGGTATCCATCCCCACCATGGTTTTTCCCATTTGGGTTTCCACGTGAAAAATCTATGTGTCATGAGTTGTGCATTTTTCATGTGATGATTGAGTATTCTTTGTTTAAGTGACTATGTATGCAGAGCTAATGGTTATGGTATTCATGATACAAAACTTGCACATATGTATGGGTGAAGTAGTTAGCAAGTATTTAATGATATTTGAAGCATTCGATTTTACAAGTTTAAGTTGTCTAAAGTCTTATTGCGTTTAACTGGTATTGCCATGGTTAAGTTCAGTAATGAAGACAACCGGTTAAGAATTATTTTTATATGATAAGTTGTCGGAGAATTTTTTGTATGTACTGATTCACCCCCTCCTCTCAGTACTAGTAAGGGTGTTTATTGTTCATCATTATTCATTAATTGGTATCAGAACAACTTCAGGTCCTCAGTGATATAAGCTTAATTGCTTGAGGTAAAAGATCTTTCTATAATGATGAAGAGGGAAGGTCCTAAGTTCAATAGAGATAACTTCAAAAAAATGGAAGGACAAAATGAAGATCTATATCAAGAGTTTGGGTGCTCAACACTGGAGCTATGTTGAGAATGCCTATGTAATTCCCATGGGCACTCTAACCGATGATCAGAAAAGAGAGATTCAAGAAAATGGGCAAGTCATGGAAGCCCTTATTAGCAGTTTGTTCGATATTGAGTTCATTGATGTACAAGATAAGGATGTATGGGACACATTGAATATATTTATGGTGGCGATGAGCATGTCAAGCAAGCTAAGGAAGAGAGCCTTAGAGGAAAATTTGAAGACATGAGGATGGTTGAAGGTGAGACCATTCAACAATATGATATAAGGATCAAGACTTTTGTTGGAGATATCCAGAGCATTGGTTGAACAATTGATGATGCCACCATTGTTAGCAAAGTTTTGAGATCATTGTTACTAGTCTATGCAATCAAAGTTGCTGCTATTCAGGAACTAAGGTATATTGACAAAACCAAGGTATCCTTAGACTCTATCATTGCAAAGTTGTCTGCATATGAGTTGAATAGCTATGATGGTAGTGTTCAGAAGTCTAAGTCAGCTTTTAGAGCATCTGTTGCACCAATGAGAAAAGGAAAAGAAGTAAGTACCGGTTATGAATCCATGAAAAGCAAAGGTATGGATGATGAAGAGATTCCGATGGAGTTTGAAGCTCTTCTTTCCAAGAGACTTCCAAAAGGCACTGGAAAATACAGAGGTAAGCTTCCTTTAAAATGTTTTCCTTCAATAAGATAGGACATATAGCTGTTAACTATCCTAACAATGACAATAATGATAAACTGGAGAGGTTTGGAAAGTAAAAAGGAGGAAATAGAAGAAATTGTCTTGTTGTAGTGGATGAAGTGTTACTGACGAAGAATTTGAGGATGAAGAGAATAAGGACATAGTGTTTGTAGCTATAAAGGAAGAAGTGTCTGACAAGAAAGCACTTGTCTCTCACATTGACAACATTAATGAGTGGATTATTGATAGTTGTTGTTCTCACCACATGACTGGTGATCAGAGAAAGTTTCTGTCTCTAGAAGAATATGATGGAGGTGTTGTCAGATTTGGCAATGATGCACCTTGCTTGGTAAAAGGTAAAGGATCAATCTCACTGAATGGAAAGAGTAGTGCGGATGATGTCTACTGGGTATAAGGTCTTAAGCATAACCTATTGAGTATTGCTCACCTAAATGATAAAGGACTCATTCTGGAGTTCAAAGGTGGAGTTTGTAGTATAATTGGAAAAAGTGGTGAACTTATTGCCATTGGTAAGAAGACTAGAGGTAACTTGTTTCAGTTGAATGCTAAGATAAGTTGGTGTCTGATGGTAAAGTTTGATGATAGTTGGATATGGCATAGGAGACTTTGTCATATGAATCTTAATAATATTGTAAAGGCAAGTAAGTTCAAGGTAGTAAGAGGATTGCCTTTGCTGAACAAATCAAAGAATTCTTTGTGTAGAGAATGTCAACTTGGGAAGATGTCTTCCTCAACTTTCAAAGGTAAGTCTTTTTTAGTAGAGAACTTACTTGATCTTGTGCATACCAACCTGTGTGGTCCTATGAAAACTAGAAGTATTTATGGAGATAGGTATTTCATGATTCTTACTAATGACTGCTCAAGAATGATGTGGGTCACATTCTTGAAAGACAAGTCTGAAGTGTTTGGAAAGTTCAAAGCCTTTAGAGAATTAGTAGAGAAGGAAAGTGGTCAAAATATAAAATGCCTAAGAACTGATCAAGGAGGTGAATTCACTTTTGATGAATTCAACAAGCACTATGAAGATAGTGGTATCAAGAGGCACTTGTCTGCCCCAAGGACACCACAACAGAATGGCATAGCAGAAAGGAACAACATGACTATAGTTGAAGCAGCCAAAACTATGCTGATCCAAGGAAAGGTTGCTCACACTTTTGGAGAGAAGCGGTGAGCACTGCAGCCTATACTATGAACCAGGTACTCATCAAGAAAGGAAAAGTTAAAACCCCTTATTAGTATTGGACCAGGAAGACTCCCACTGTGAGTTATTTTAAAGTATTTGGCAGTAAGTGTTACATCAAGAGAGGTGAGCATTTGAGCAAGTTTGATGCTAAATGTGATGACAAAATATTTCTAGGATATTCCACTAAGAGAAAAGCTCTCAAGTGCTACAACAATAGAACAAAAAATTGTTGATAGTATCAATGTCAAGGTTGATGAATCCCCTGAGGAACCTGAGAAAACTTGTAGTGAGAAAGTGGAAGATGAACTGGGTGTAGCCTTTTGGGAACTAGTTAAGAAAGAAACAAGTAAAGACCTCAGTGTCCTATACTGGTAGAAACTAGAGTAGGTGAAGAAGAAGAAGTAAGTGAAGAAGAAGAGGTAAAGCAAGAAAAACTAGCTAGAGTCATTCCTAGATATGTGAAACTACATCATGATCCAGATCAGATCATAGGAGATAAAGATGCAGGGATACTCACAAGAAGAAAGGTAAAAGAAAAATCTTGCATGATTTATGAATTGGAGCCCAAGACTTCTAGATAAGTACTTATAGATGAAGACTGGATTAAGGCAATGGAAGAGGAGCTAGACTAGATAGAAAAGAATGCAACACGATCTTTGATACCTAGACTAGAACACAAGAATGTCATAGGTACCAAATGGGTCTTCAAGAATAAGCTAAATGAAGAAGGCACAATTGTAAGAAACAAGACAAGACTTGTATGCAAGGGATATGCTTAGGAAGTGGGAGAAGACTATGGAGAAATCTTTTCTCTTGTGGCTAGACTGGAAGGTGTCCGAATGCTACTTGCATTTGTAGCATTCAAGGGATTTAAGGTATACCGAATGGATGTGAAGTCTGGGTTCTTGAATGGAATCCTAGAAGAGGAAGTGTATATTGAGCAACCAGATGGGTTTGCCTTATCAGAAGATAGTAACATGGTGTGTAGATTACACAAAGCCCTATATGGAATGAAACAAGCACCTAGGGCATGGTATGAATGTTTACACTCTCATTTTGTGAAGATATGATTTCAGAGAACAAGTGAGGATAGCAACATCTACTTGAAATCTGAAGGTGATCAGATTATGATTTGTGAAATATTAGTAGATAACATAATCTTTGGAGGAGATGATGAAATGAGCCATGCATTTGCTGATGAAATGAAGAAAGAGTTTGAGATGTCTCTCATTGGAGAGATAAAGTTCTTCATTGGTTTACAAATTCAGCAAATGAAAGAGGGTATCTTTATTACCCATTTCAAGTATGTCAAAGAGGTATTGAAGACCTTTGGAATGGAGGAGAGCAAACCGATTGGTACACTGATGCTGACCGGCTGTAAATTGACTAAGGAAGATGATTCAACATTGGTGAATGAGAAGGAGTACCGGTCAATGATCGGTAAGCTACACTATGTGGTGCACAACATACCAAATATTGTTGATGCAGTGGGCATAGTAGCTCATTTTAAGAAAAGTCCAAGAGAATCCCACTTGGTAGCAGTCAAGAGGATTCTTAGATACCTAAAAGGGACAATTGATTATGGATTGTGGTATCGATACAATGATGATTTTAATGTCAAGGTATTTACCGATGTAGATTGGGGAGGTAATGTGGATGACCAGAAAAGCACAACTGGTGGAGCGTTATTTCTTGGTGGAAGACTAGTCTCATGAATGAGTAAGAAGCAGAGCTGTACTTCTCAATCTATAATTGAAGTGGAGTATGTGGCAACATTTATGAACTGCACTTAGGAAATCTAGATGAAACATGTATTGGGTGGTTTTGAAGTATGTATATATGAACCGGTGAGTATATTTTGTGACAATACTAGTGCAATCAATATTTTGAAGAATCCAGTATTGCATGCTAGAACTAAGCATATTGAGCTCAAGTATCATTTCTTGAGAAGGAAGGTTCAAAATAGAGAGGTTGTATTACAATATGTTTCCAGTAAGGAGTAGCTAGCAGATATATCCACTAAGCCCTTATTGAAGACTACATTTACCTATTTGAGAGGTGAATTAGGGGTTTTCATCCTTCATGAAGTAAACTAAATATGTGTGCTCCACATCAACCAGGTATTACAGTGACAAATCTTTCAAGATTGATGTGTTGAAGGCTGCTACTCCATAGGGGGAGCAACATAGTGGAGTATGTAAGCTTGTGCCTCCACTTTGACATTGTTTTCAAAAGGGGAGAAGATATATGATAGGGGAGAAGATATCTAATGAAGATATTTTAGATGCACTGGTCTATGATGTTTATATTTGCAATGCTACACTAAGTATTGTCATCAATGCCAAAGGGGGAGATTGTTGGCATATGATGAACCAATATGATAATATGATAATAATATATGTTGTCATTGATGTCAATAAGTATAAGTCAACTGGTATGAAGATTGGAAGAAGTTGTTATTGATGATCAAGTTGGAGAACTGGTATGAAGAGATGTAGTGAACCGGTGTCAGGGTTTCACTAAGTGTGACTACCGGTTGCTAGTCTCAGCTCTAGGGTTTTCGGTTTAAAAATCTAGCTTGTGCGATGCAATCAATGATATTCTATGATGATTTAACTAAGAAATAAGGATGAGATCGAGATGCCATATCAGTTTTGTGCACGTGAAGGGTTTCCTTGAGGATCTTGCATATGAAGATCAACTGCATTTAATTTCTACCTTGGGAACGAACATACTTCTTAGCAGTACGAGAAGAAAGAGTGATGGGTTACTAATTTTTATATGCGATGAAGAATGGACGATGCAGAATGAATTTGATCTATTCAAGATTGATTCATTCTATGTAATGTGTTTGGACGGTCAGGATTGGACCGCTTGTAATAGTAAAACTAAATACTTAGGGTTTAGGGTTTATCTTACCGACCTAATTATTGTATATAAGGTCGATGATGTTTGTTATTGTAAGTGTTGGCAAAATTTGTGTGTGTATCCGAGTGATGAGATACTTGCCAGACCAGTGAGTGAAAACTGCAGAGTGTGATTGTAGAGTAGAGGAACTGAAATGGATCCGCCTTAGCATGTAGTGTTGTTATCAGATTAGAGCTTTATCTGTTGTCTTCTAACCATTTCAACAGTAGGAAAATCCATTGACCGGGAATCTTTAACAGGCTCATTGTAAAACCTCTAACCAAGTGACTGAAGTTCATTGAGTTCTTTAAATCCTCTAGCAGGGTAACCTTTAACAGGGTTTCAACCTTTAACATGGTATATAACCATACCTTAACCGGGTGATCTTTAATAGGATCGGTTCCTAACAGAACCTTATTGTAAAGTCTTCTATTGGACTAAGCTCCTAACATAGCGGACTTCAAAAGAGTTCAAAACAAGCTTGTGGGTATTCATCCCCATCGTGGTTTTTCCCATTTGGGTCTCCACGTGAAAAATCTGTGTGTCATGAGTTGTACATTTTTCATGTGATGATTGACTATTCTTTGTTTAAGTGACTATGTATGCAGAGCTAATGGTTATGGTATTACTGATACAACACTTGCACATATGTATGGGTGAAGTAGTTATCAAGTATTGAATGATATTTGAAGCATTTAGTTTTACAGGTTTAAGCTATCTGAAGTCTTACTGTGTTTAACCAGTATTGCCATGGTTAAGTTTAGTAATGAAGACAACCGGTTAAGCAATATTTTAATATGATAAGTTGTTGTAGACATTTTTGTATGTAATGATTCACCCCCCCCTCTCATTACCAGTTAGGGTATTTGTTGTTCATCATCATTCATCACCTCCTACCAAGAAGCACACAAATATGGTCCAATCATCATAATAAGCCTCTAGCTGTGCCCAAGAAATAGTGTAATCACTGCTCATATGGAGATCATCCTCCTCACACTCAAAGAGCTTGCATAAAGCTGTAACACCTGCTCCAGGATTGCACACTACCCTATCACCATGTATCAGAATGTGTAATATTTGCTAGACATCCTCAAGAGAAATTTATGCCTCGCCAATAGGAAAATAAAAAGAGCGTGTCTCTAAATGTAAGTGCTCAACTAATGCACTAATCAAGGCCCTGTTGGCTATAATCTCAGGTGAATGTAACACATAGTATAATCCAAGTTGTTTGAGCAAAGCAACATCCTCAGCATCTAATTGATCTTGAAGATCGAGACCACTGGGTCTACTCTATTTGCAAATCAAAACATCAATGTTCTCCTACAAGCAAAAAGGATGCAAATGTCAGATATATCATCTCACGAACCAAATCCATAACATGCATAATAAAGAATCAATTTTTTTCAATGAATATGAAAAGTTTAATACTAATGCGATACAATTAAAACAAATGTGCACCATTTATATCTATTGCACAACATTTTTTATAGATGCACATTTACTGCAAATGTGATACATTTATGCTATTGCATAAAATTTAATGCTAATGCACAATGTTTAGTGCGAATGCACAAAAGTTGATATGAAAATGCGCAACAATTAAAAATTTGAGCTCTAAGCAAAGTTGGAATTTTTTTGACAAAAACAGGTAAAAATGGAAATTTTTTTGGGAAACATACCATGCCTCCTGTACCAGGTGGTCTTTGGAATGAGTGCACTCGCTTAGACAAGTGGTATCATGGTCTGTAACCTACCATAATGATCAGATACATGCAAGAATTCTTTGAACTCACAAAGAAATCTATGAACTCAAAAGAAAGTAGATGAGAAAATGAAGGGGTGAAATTTCTATTTATAGCTCAAAATTAGAGGTTTTTCCACTTTGACAGCTGTGGTCCCCTTGAACTTCAACTCACTTGTAGACAATTCAAACAGATTAGATATTGTACAAAACTTGACATGATTGCTCACTAGCATGGTATCGTTGAAATGGTCTTCATTTCATAATGTTTTGACCACTTTTTTGAGGGGGCATATTTACACCCTACACGTCACCGGAGCATAGTGGGACAATTTTCTTTTCTTTTCTTTGAAACAACATCATTTTGACATTGCATCAAAGAGGGGCAAATGTAGACTCCTAAAAATGTCTCATTAATTATGCACTAATTAATCATTCTATTAGTTCAATAATTCTTTAATTAATTGATTAAGCTAATTACTCTTATTTCTTCTAAACTAATTCAAATCATCACCTTCTACATCACTTATTATTCAATTTCCATCCCTTCATTAATTCATCATTTAACAATTTTTAAATATTAATTATTTAATTAATTGTGATTTAATTCCTTAATTAAATAGTCTTTATTATTTAATTAATTCCATTTCTAATGATTGAATAATTTTATTTAGATTATTTAATTAATTAATTCATCCTCCAAATCCCCAAATTTTGATTTCAATTAATTTCAATTAATTTCATTTCTTCCAAATTCACATTTCATCAATTTCAATTTCATCGCATTTCAAGTTAACATGCCTTTCAATTTCATCATTCAAAAATCAAAAATCAAATCCAAATAAGAATGAAATTGAATTTCAATTCAAAAGTCCTACAACACATGTTGAAAATCACGACTGATTGATCAAATTGGTTAACTAATTAGTTAACTCAGTTAACTCTCCAATCTCCACTTTTAACTCCCAATCACCTTTTCTTGATTAATCAATCAATTTAGTCTTCTCCCTAGTTATTTCAGTTAACTAGCCAATTTATCTAGTTGACTAGCTAGTCTATCTAGTTATCTATCCAATCAATTGAATCATCTCTCCAATCAATTGAATCATCTCTCCAATCAATCCACTTAATAGATCAATCAAATTAGTTCAATTGTCAATCAACACTTCAGTTCCATTTCTCATCCAATCTCACCCAAAAAATCTATAAAACAAACACCAATTGTCCATTTTCAGCAATCACGATCTTTGAAATTATTGTGTCTAACCTATGCAAAAATCCCAGTGCAATATCTGAGAGCCACACAACACAATTTTGGAGAGCAATGGAAGACATGATGCAAAATAAGGAGTTTTATATTGTTTAATTCATCCAATTTTGCATCTATTTCATTGGTTTATTTTTATGATTTTCTAGATTAGTTAAGGAATCCGTGATTTTCCTTTTAATCTAATTAGCTTTGATTTTGCCTAATGGTTTTAAGCATGAAAACACCACCATTAGGGATTGAAGGATCATGGATGGGTTTGTGGATGGATTCAAGATTTGTGAAGGTTTATTCACATGTATTGTTATTAATTTATACATTTGATATAACTAAAGTTGGAAGGATATTTAATTCCTCTTGTAATTATAAAATGTAATATTGTCTCACTAGAACTCTTGCTTGGGATGGTTTATATTGTGCCACCTAAGTGCTATTGTTATTGGATCATGTTTATGTGCCTTGACAATAAAGTTGATCATAATTTTATGACTTTAATACTTTCATGCTTATGGTTAAAATAAACTTAGGCAACTTCACTTGATAACATTCAATCTGTGTTTGGTCCTTGTGGTTAGTCACCCCCCAAGTTCATGATGTGGTGTCATTGATGTTTCAAATTATTTCAAATGGAGACCATATTAGGTCTCTTGGCTAGTCTTGTAGGTAGTAAAAAGTGTGGAATTCACCTTTCTCATATCAATATTATTTATGGAAGTGTGTAGGAGCTTTGGGGACATCACAACAACCCTACTTGCCTTCTCCTATGTGTGTATTAGGCGTTGGATGACTGAGAAATATAATTATTTATTTAGCCTTGAGTTGTTTTTATCTCTTCTAAGTCAACCATATGTCAGATTCAATATTAGGCCATTCTTGGGTGTTTGGAAGGTCCTTGGTGTTAGCATTACATTATGTGTTGTCATTGATGTTAAATCCTTTGGTCCAGATTAAGTTCGGATGTGGTATGATGAGCAAGAGTGTTAAATTTAGGTATGTTGTGTGGTTGAAGGTTTTCAAGTTTCACTGGATGAGTTTGGTACCTTAAAAGATGATTTTCTATATTATCTTTGAGTTTGGAGTGGTCTAGAGCTCGAGGCCTTAGACCAGATATTGAGATTGTATAACAGACTGATGTGTTTTAGGCCTGGCCTTGGTGATGTATGTAGCATGTTGAGGAACCGTGTGATATGATTTACTTTTCATTCCTTGCCACCACCATAATGTTTAGTGGAGACCTATTTTAGATCTCTATCTCAGCCGACATTGAGAATTATGATTTTTGGAGACAATATATATAGGAGTGTGATTTGATGATTTCAATGAATTTTTGTGTTGAAGACATGCAATATTGAATAAATCGAGTGGTTGTGTGAGATATTTACTAAAAGTAGTTCCCATAGTACAAATTGTGTTTTTTCTTGTGATGGATTCTCTTTGTCTTTTCTTTCTTCTTCAACAGTGAGCCTTTTAGGGTAGTGAGCCCACCAACAGTGAGCTCATTGGTAGTGAGCCACCCTTTGTTAAAAATCACCTTAACCGATGTTTAAACAATGAGAATTAGCATTCTTCATAGTTTTTCCAGTCAGACTTGCAAGAGTTAGATCAATAGGACTGGTGGTATCAACCTATTTGGTTTGATCACCAGTTGCCTTAGAAATCTGCCCTCCTTCTTTTGTTTTGATCTTTGCTTGTTTGTTCTTCTCTGCTTCCTTCTCCTCTTCTGCTATTTTCTTATCCTCTTCTTTCTTCTTTTTCTCCTCTTCTTGTTTTTTCTTCTCTTCCTCCTTCTTCCTTTCTTCTTCCTTCCTCTTGTCTTCTTCTTTCTTCTTCTCTTCTTCTTTTGTTTTATCTTCTTCTCTCTTCTTCTCTTCCTCTTTCTTCTTTTCTTCCTCTTTTTTTCTTCTCTACCTCTTTTCTGTTATCTTCCTCTTTTCTCTTGATTTCTTCTTGCCTTTCTTTTTCCTCTTTCTCTTTCTTCACTTTCTCTTTGTCAAGAGTGGCATCCTCAATATATAATGCATCAACATCAATAGGATCAATTTGTTCTATCACCCTTTCTCCTTGACTGTCAAATACCTCATCCAGTTTGCCTGATGATAGGTCAAGTTCTTGTTTAGTCTTCTTAGTGGCTTCAACTACCCAGTGTATTTCGACAACAACTTTAACATGTATATGTGTGTCCCTTTCCACTTTAGAAGCTTTACCTTCTAGTAGCCTGAGTCTTCTCCTTCTCATGAAGAAGATGCCTTTGTTCTTATCCATTATTTTAAATAATTCAAAATTTGAAGCGTTAGGAAAGTATTGTGCAAAAATTTTCTCCCCGATCTCCTATTCTCTTTCAATGGCAATGTGCCATTTATTATCTAAAGAATTATACAAAGAATCTGGTGTAACTGATCTAATCTCAGATGGCGACCGATCATTAATATATAAATATTTAATGACTTCCTATTTAACCTCTTCTTTCTCATTATCATTAAAATAATCAAAATGTTCTTTTAAATCATCAAGCAATTTCCTCCTAATGTTCTTAATTATCCTCTAACAATGTGTCATTGGCTTATAAGAAGAAATGTCTATATTTACCGGTGCAGAAGTTGCTGGTACATTACCGGTAGACTTTGTCTTTTTTCTTGATTGTTTTGACTTCTTTATTTCAGCTTTTGGTTCTATGTCCTCTGACTCCAGTGAGTGATTCCTGGATTTTTGCTTCCTCTCAAATACCTTTGCTAGAATAATCTCAGGTTTCTTCTTAGCTGGTGACCAGTTGGTCACTTTCAGACTGATAGAGGTAACCAGTGTAGATACCGATGGCACTGCTTTGCCCTTTTTCTATTTTGGTTCTTCAATCAGTGTGACCCTCTCCAAGTAGGTAACCATTCTCTTTTCCTTTGCATCCAATGGTCAGGCAAGTAGGGTAGAGGCATACCCGATCAACATGTCATTTATCACTTCATACCCCATAGGTTCAACTACTTCCTTTATGGGTTCCACCGCTTCCATTATGCATTCATCTATCCTTATTGTGAAGCAGATGTCACCTTCATACTTCTTCACTATATCATCAGATATCCTCATTCTCTGGTTCATTTTCCGCTTGAATTCATCAAAATATTTATCAAGAACCTCAGGATATCCAGTTCCTACTGCTTGTAGACTTTCCTTAATTTTCTGGAAACTGGTAGGTCAATAGAACATTGAATGTTAGGGTTCCCACAGATACTGAGAGGGAGGGTGAATCAGTATCTGACTGGTAGTCAATTTTTCTTAAGTTAAAACATACAAAACATAAAGTAGCAGTGTACCGGTATGCAAGAATTAATGTGATAAACAGAATCAAAAACATCCACATGAAAAGAACACCATAATACAAGATGTTTAATGAGGAAACCCGGTGTGGGAAAAACCTCAGTGGGATTTGTGACCCACAATATTCACTTGCTGGCCAATAAGAGAATATTACTTACAATAGGGGCCTACACATGCAGGAAGGCCAATTGCCTAGAGCACACTGCTCAGTGAGAAGTCACACTGACTTACAATGAGGATTCTACTAATCCAACGATCTGTACTACTTTATAATAGCATCTCTAATGCCAGATTCAGTACCAGTTCTTTCTCTATTCTTTACATATACCCTTGACCTATAATTTGCACATTAGGTCTGCCTAATAATTTTCTTTATGTTCGCTTACTTAGCTTACAATTGTCTACAATGATCTTCTTTATATACAAGAGTCATTTTACAATTTGCCAAGTCGGCTTACAATAATAAACAAAATATTACATATCAAAAAAATCCTATCGGCCTCTGTGCCGATATACATCTTTTCTTCTGTGTCGGTGCCGGTGCCTATGTAGAGTGATCTTGTTGATGCTGGTGCACTGTCTTGCTTGAATAATTCTTTGCCGATATGATGTCTTGCCGGTGCCATAGGATTGCAAGGTTGCCATCAATGACAAAACCTTCAATCACACACAATGTCTCATTGGAGTGTCCATATGCCAACATTGAACATCACCTACTCCAGGGAAATAACCTTGAAAGTAGAAGAATAAACCGACCAGAATTTGGCCAAACCTGAACCTTAGAGAATTGTCCTGTTTGATGGACTTCAGATTCAACAACAATTGATTCTGTAGATAGGTACATAGGTCAATTATAGTGTCTTCCTTGATCATCCTGTAAGCAATATTCATTGTAGCAGTAGGGACAAAATTCATTTTGTTGGCATAAAATATCCGGTAACCAATCACCATGCAAGCATATTTTACTAGATCATCAAAGATGGTGTTGAGTGTCATCGCCTGTTGGTCACTCACAGAACCGGTGAGCTTTGTCATTTCAGTTTTGGTGACCTTCCGTAGAGCTGGTACCTCTCCAATATTGTAGAAACTGGTGACGACATAAATTGCTTCCAGTGTGATGTCATGGGTGCGCTCGAGATACATCTTGTCACCATGCACTCTACTAAGGATGACACGAATATGTTCTTCAGTGAACTCTTCCAGAAAATATACCGCATTGTGCAGTTTCATCTTCTCAAGAACACTATACTCAGGTTTGATCTTCTTGTCATCCTCATAGAACAGACTTAGCTGGGAATGAATCACTAGGGATCCTAGGTCTTCCAATTTATAGTCTATATACCTTGAAATATCTCCCTCAACAATAACTCCGACAGGTATTTGAGATAGGGCATTGTATTTCATTTTCTTTTGAAGAAATTTAGCTGAATCTACAGGTACCCTAGAACTAGAGTGCGATGCAGAAGCCATGATCAAATGATAAGTAAGAATTTCAGAAAATACCTTCACAAACTAGAATTTAGGTTTTCCAATGTTGCACACAAAACACCACTTTGGTTGCTAGTTCATCGCTTAGAGTTCTTCACTGATTTCTTGAAGATGGTTACAATATTTCACACAAGATTTTGTCAACTTCTAGACAAACCACTCTGGTTTCTTTGCTCTTGAAAAATTCTTCTTTTGAAAACAAATAAGTGATAATGATGATGAAAATCCCTTCTAAACAACTCTCACTGACCGTAATAAAAGCATCACCGCTAGGGTTCAAACCCTAATGTTGCCTTTTACCGGTTCAAATCTTCTGCTGTCTGACATGTAACATATACCGATAAGTGTCTTTATTGATATAAATAGGGGGTTCAAAATATTTCACCGATATGTTCCCCCTAAGCTTTACTGAACCTCAGTTTGCTGGTTCAGAGACTTCTTCACTAGGTGCAAAATCAGGTTCATCCTGTGACTCTCTTTCTGATTTCTTTTTCCACGTTTTGTTCATTTCCACTTGAATGGTTTCAACATCAATCTTCCCTTATGGAGTGATCGGTATATCATCCGATAGGTTCTTTCTCAGTCTGCAAGTTCTGGTAGTGTGTCCCGATTTATTGCAATGATAGCATACCATTCCAGGTGTTCTCCATGGTCCGTTATTCATACTACCATTCTTCCTTCTACATGTTGCAATAGTGTGACCGCTACCACGACATATAAAACAAGTTGCTTTCCAACTAGTTGCCACTTGATAACCAACTGACCGATGGTCATAGGTATTATACTAGTTGGGATTCTGGTTCACAGGAAATTCCTGAATAACTCCTTGAGTCCTTGGAGGATATCTCCCAGTGTTGTGCAAAACTGACCTGCATTCAAATACTCTATGCCCAAACTTGTTGCATGCATAACAGTTTCCATTGAATCTATTGGATCTAGGCATATTGTTTTGAAAGTAAGGAAATTATTGTAGGCCTTTCTTCTACACACATTAGCAGTATGTCCTTCTTTGAGACAATTAAAGCAAACAGGTTTATATTTTTGCTTACCTTTTCCTTTGGATGTCGGTTGCTTCTTTGATTCTTCAGCTTTTATTCTAGAGGTCTCACCTTCCTCATATCCAGAGAAACCAAGTCCAGTGGTATCCTTTATTGGCTTTGCTGATTCCAACTTTTGCTCTAGCTTAGTAGTACTCTAATTGAATTTGGCAAGTATTTCCTTTGACTCAGTAAGTTCCTTTGAAATGGTAACATTGGACTCCATCAAGGTTGCATTCTCAGAAATAGCCATGTTTAGTTCACCTTGTATTTCTTCTTTTTCCACTCTACTCTCTTGGAGATGAGCGGTAAGGGTACTGATTTCTTGCTTTAGCTTGGAGATCTCATGATCTTTGTGTTTTACCAAATCTTCAACTTTCCTTCTGTTCTTAAGCTCTTGACTCATTCTGATAGTCATTCCTTCCAACTCTCTTCTTAGGTTGGCTTTAGATTCATTCAATTTTTTAACTTCTTCAACTAGGGCATCCATGTCTACTTCATCATAAGAGCTATTTTTAGTAAGTTCCATCAGTTTCTCAACATGCTCTCTTCTTTTGGCCAAAGAGGCTTTATACTTGACTTTGAGTTCATCATAGGCTCTCTCAGTCTGAGTGAGATGATGAGTAAGTTCCCTCACACTATATTCCCCCATATCTCCTACCAACTGGTTAGACTTATAGAAAGGTTGGCTCTGATACCAGTTGATGAATACTAAGAGGGGGGGTGAATTAGTATGCCAAAAAATTACTGTAAACAAACTTTTAAATAGTTTAGCAAATAATCGGTACAATAGATTTACTAATAAACCGGTTAAGATAAATGCAAACCAAATAGAAAACAAACCATTCACCCACAAGAGAACAATCACCATAACATAAGATATTTGACATGAAAACCCAAATGGGAAAAACCACGATGAGAAGAAACTCATAAGTAACTATCTGCAGAATAGAAACTAGACCAGTTAAGGTCAGAACGGTTAAGGTCATACAATGTTCTTCACCAGAACATATCCTGTTAGGAATCTAGATCTCTGTTAGGAGATAAGGCCTGTTAAATACTACCTTGTTAAAGAATTTTAGATCCATAGTTGTGAACCACCTTGTTAGAGGATTTACAAAGGCTTTGCTGAGCCTACCCGGTTAAGGGCTCTAGACTTATCAAAGATGTGAGTAATCAACAAGTGAATGATCTAGCTAATAGAACAGTCTACTTAATTAGATCCTTGACATCTCCTTGTTAATGCATTTCAGCATTACTTCAATCTTCAATATCTCCATACTCTATCTATTCACATAGACCTAATCTTCTCTTCAATGATCGCACATAACCATATCAATTCTATATCTCACATATCACACATCTCACATGCAAACCCTAGACATGATGTCCTTATAAAGGAAACTGATTTCATGTCGGTCCAATAGGATTAGACTACAAGTTCCTAGGTTCAATGTATCTAGACACATTTGGTGACATGACACAAAAACACCGCCAAAGTATCGGTGGATGATAACTCATCACATGTTATAGTAATACTGGTTGGTAACTCATCACAGAGTAATACCGGTTGTCAAAAATGAAGACTGGTAGATCGTAGTGTTTTGATCAAAAGTTGACTACCGATTGGTTCCTTCGTATCGCTTTGAGCTCCTCAAACCGCTTGGGATCCTCATACCATTTGGGGTCTTCATTCCGCTTGCAGTCTTCATACAATCTATGACCAGTGAACCATTTTCTGCAAAACACTGATAGTCTAAAGACTATACATTCAATAATACACAATACCGGTTGGAGCAATTACCGGTTGAGCATAACTCATACATCAAGAAAGTGTGTGTCCATCAATGACAATCAAAACATCATCAAAATGCCAATAGATGTGACTGACAAAATTCTAGGGACATTACCAATAAGATATATTGACAAGATCTCTGGAATTGAAGAAACTTATGACCCAAATAAATTCACCAAAGAGAAGCTGTTTGGTAACCTAACTGCATTTGAAGTAAGGAAATTTGGAAAGGATAAAGACAAATCAGAAATTGTATTCAAGGCATCTGAAGACTTTTGGATGATGAGGGAAGCCTAGATGAGGTAGAAGCATCCTTGTAAGAAAGTTGAAGAAAGGTACTGGAAAATACAAAGGTATGTTACCCTTTAAATGTTTTAGATGTGGTAAGATTGGTCATATTGCAACTAGATATCCAAAAAAAGAAAATAGACAAAAGTTTAAGGAAAACAAGGGAAAGTTCAATAAGAAGGCATATTATGTTAAATATGATGCTGGTATTTCAGATGATGAATCAGACTATGAGGATGATGATTGTTTATTTTTGGTAGAAAAGGATGTTCCTAAGTATGATATCTCTAAGACTGTTTCTAACACATTTCATTCTAGAAGAGATAAGAATGAATGGCTGATTGATAGTGGATGCTCAAATCATATGAGTGGTTATAAAAGTAAATTCATAAAACTTGAAAGATATGATGGAGGTTCAGTTAGATTTGGAGAGTATCAGACAACCAAACCTAGACCTTTATACATTCGTAAAACTAGGGGTTGTCTATTTGGAGAGACAATACCCCATATGTATCGTATTTTATTTGTGAAAGTAAATGTTGCATGTGTGTTAAATTGAACTTATTAATTTGTGTAAATCCAACAAGAGACAAATTCCATGTGCAATTTTGTAATGTATTTTATCATGTCACTTGACACATGTGCTGATTAGTGTCTTGATTTTGACTTGTCTCTTGGAGGGAGTTTGTTTCAACCAAATCCCTTTTCAAACAATTGAGTGTGGTCCCAAATTTTCCTTGGGTAGAGAGTCTTTGGAGTGGTCAACTTAGGTTTGACCCGAAGGTTAACTTCAGATGGGTTTCTAAGGGGTCAAATGGACTCCTAGGGGTAGTTTAAAGGTTTTTACTAGGGTCCATATGCTATACCTATGGGTTAGGAGTATTTTTAGGCATGTGACTACTCCCATGTGCCTGTTTAGTCACCTCAAAAAGTGGGTTTCCTAAGGTGAGCGAAAATTCAATTTAGAAGGTTCCATCTAGGTTAGATAACCTTCCTTTTTGATGTGAGACTCTTTTCCCCACTCTCTCTTACTTTTTCCTTTTTCAGTTTTAGTAATCGGTGAGAACTCTCACTGAGGCCTTCTTAGGCAAAGATTAGGGACTTAGTGGGTAATCACCCACTCTCCATTTTTGGGAGATCTTGCAATTTCGAAAAGAATAGTTTTGGGATAGAAATTTGGCTAAGTGTAGAAGAAAGGATTGTGGAATTGCGCTGCTCATCCTCAAACTAGTTCTAGCAAACCTTTGGACAGATTGAAGGTTGGTTCATCTTCTCCCTTTTTACGTTGCATGTTTATGTTAGAAAGATTGTTTGTATGTAAAAGTTGTTTTCTTGTATTTTCCTTTGTTAAATTATTATGTGACCTATCTTTTATTTCTTTTATGCATTTTCTTGTAATTTGGGAGTAACCAAGGCCTTCTACTCTTGGGAGAGTAGGATGGTCTTGGGGGTGGAAGGAGTTTGATAGCCTTAGAGTGAGAGGTTTTCATTATGAGAGTGATATCAAGGTTTGTTTATGTAACCCTTGCTATATAGCCTTGTTTATGCATTTGGGGGTCATAAGGAGAGAAAGTATGGCATGAATGCCTTGGGGGCCATAAGGATGTGGGGTTAATGTACTTATGATATATCTTTGTTTTCCATGAGATGGCTTTTTGATCTACCATTCTTGTAGTCTCCTCAAGGTATTTGGTCCACTTCCACCCTTGTAAAACATCACATTTTGTGATGAAGTGTAGCCTTGGTTGGGAAAGTGGTTGTTGTGTGTTTTTCCCTTACTTGTTGTGTTTGCTTAAGTGTAACCTGTCTAGGGCTTGGTTCTCCAAGCTCGGGGGTGGCTTCTAGAAAGCCTAGGCTGGGAGGTGAGCTCTCCATGGTCATAGCCTTATGATTTATTTGCAGGTTGCTTGGAAAGAAAAGAAAAAGACAAGCTAGGAGTTGCTAGTTTTACTTGATTTGCAGAAAGAGATTAGGAAATGGAATAGTATATTTTAGTTGCAGCAATGTAAAAGAAAAGCTATATGTTGTATTTAGTTTGAAAAAAAAATGCATTCATTTTAAAGTCCTCATTTAATAGAAATGAGAGACTAGTTGGGTATCTCACCCATTTGTAATGTTGACTATATTGTATTCTAAATATGCTTTAAAGAAATGCATTATTCTATTAAGCTATTATTGCAAAAATGAAATGTTTATGTTTGGATTAAGTTCCTATAGTTATTGAAATAATATATGTTGTATTCATGTTATCCTTTTGAAAATAAAAGTTCATTTTATCTCTTTATGCATAATGAAATAATGGAAATGAGAGAAGTAGTAAGCTTGCATGTTAGTAAGAGAAAAGTAAGCATTTTTATTTCCATTTACAAATTATGGTTAAATAGATTTAATTTGTCTATCTCTAAGGATTATTTCAAATGAATTCAAGTCTAATATCGTTGCTATTAAAATTTATTAAATTCTGTCATTTTATTTATTTGCAGTAAATAAATCTAAAATTAACAGTCTACCTCTAAAGTTAGCAACTAGATTTGTCAAAAGAAAAATAAATGCTTTATTTAAATCTGTTAATTTTGAAAACCTGCTTTATGTGATTTTAGGAAAAGGAAATATAAGTAGATTGGTTAAAGTAAATAAAAGAAATTTTGCCTCTATTTCCATGCTATCAATACTTTGTTAATTTTTACATAATTTAGAAAGCAAAGAAAATATAGTCATATTTAGGTAAATTAGAAACTAAATCTATCCCTGAAATATCACACACACACACACACACACACACACACACACACACACACACACACACACACACACATGTATGTACATATATATATGTGTGTGTGTGTACATGTACATGTACATATATATGTGTGTGTGTGTGTACATGTATATATATATACACACACACACACACACATGTGAATGTAACTATATATGTATATATATATAAATATATATATACATATATATACATATATAATATATATATACATATATAAATATACATATATATATATACATATATAAATATACATATATAAATATATATATATATACACATATATAAATATATATATACATATATATATATATATATATATATATATATATATATTCTTTTTACAAAAAAAATATATAATAAAAATTTTTAAAACAAAAAAATTTCATGCTAGCCCTACCCCAAGGGGAGTTGGAGCCGAGGCTCCCACGGACCCCCCCCTCGGGCGGTGCATGCTCTCTGTGAGTTGCGACCCACAAAGATGCCGTTGTGGGCCGCGGTCCACAGAGGCGCCGCAATGCCACTGTGGGCTGCGCCTCGCAGAGGCGACCATGGTCGCCCCTACGGGCTGCGTCCCGCAGGGACGTTGCAACGTCTTTGCGGGCCGCGACCCGCAGTGGAGCCACTATGGCGGCTGCACCCTCTCACGCGCCCCTGTGCTATTCCTCCACCATGGCCCATGCCGCTACCTACACATGAAAAAAAAACATGCGGCCACCTCCCTCTGCGTAAAACATAAAACCCTAACCCAATTCGGGCTAGGGTAGCTTTGGAGTTTTAAAAAAAAAAAAAAAAAAAAAAATGAAGGGATAAGTTTATAACAAAAAAATTAGGTTATCATTGTTATTTTTATTATTTTGGTTTTGGATTAAAAAAAAAAGGGGAAACCCTATTCGAATTTTGAATAAGGAATCCCCATAGATATTTGAACTAGACAAATAATATATATATATATATATATATATATTATTTGTCGTGACTCACTATATCTTATATATGAAGTTATACATTTACATATATAGACATTTTATATGGAGTAATAATATATAAATAAATATATACATGTATTTGCATATATACCTAAGATTCACAAAATAAAATCTTGGTGGGTTTAATCTTTTTATTAGTAAGAGCTTATAAGGGTTTTATTTAAAAGCTTAATTTAAAATCCCTTTGGATATAAATATTATAGGAGAGTAATAATAAATACTTTTGTTATTATTTAGCCTTAGGGGTTTAATTATTTTGGTCAACCTTAAATAAGTTTTATAGGGTAATTGGTATAATGAATTTACTTGGCCCCTCTAGGCGAATATCTCGACTCAATGCAATTATTGTTAAAATAAACAATAGGTATTAATAATCTAAGTGCTAGGACTAATTTAATTAGTTCCTAAAGCAATTAAAGGTTGTTGGAGATTAATAATATCTCTTGTAAATTAATTTAGATTTTTTTTGCTTAAATGAATTTATTTATTTATTAATTGATGAGATAATAATAATTTCTTTGAAGAGTTAATATTCTGCATGTAATTTAGATTATCTCGCTTACTTGATTTAGTTGTTTAAATTAACTTTAGTTGAAGAAGAATTCAAACGAAGTTAAGACAAGACTTGTTACTGCGTTATTAGGTTATGTTTAAAAAAAAAAATTTATTCCATTTGTGCCCAAAAGTTTGGGCATGACATGTGGATTATGTGGAATGCTCTCAACTAGCATAACAACATAGTGTGGATGATTGGATATGATTTGGAGATGCTTATGATGTCAAGAGGACAACACAAGTTTGCAAAAGGTAAGTGGATAACTTAAAAGGGCAGAATGAGGATGCATAAAAGTTTATAAAAGGGTAGCATGAGGATGCATACAAATTCTCTTTTTTTGATTGATGGATAGAGGCTTTAATTTATAGAGTTGGGAGCCTAGAAATGGACGATCAAGATTAAAAGGGGGATCAAGGGATTATATTGAAAGGGAATGTGGTCCTAGGTTGAAAGGCTTAGCCTTGTGACAAGTGTCACAAGGACAAGTGGGTGCAAGGGTAAATGTGCTCACACGTGTGAGCAAATCTTGGGAAGACCAAGAGGTGACAAGTGGAAACACTTGTGGAAAGGTGTAAGGGCTAGTGGAAGAGAGTTTATGACACACGGGCCAAAAGGGGAAATAGTAGGGTGGCTCTATGGGGAAGATCATCCTCACACATGTGTGAGAAGCCCTTGGTCAAATGTGATGTGGACATATGAAGTGACTTGTGATTCACATGTGGAGTCACATTTGGGTTTGGGTAGATGTGTCATATTTTTTATTTGAATAAATACTAACATTGGTTAGGCTTTGGATTAATTAGGATAATGAGGGGATTATATGATAGGTTTGTAGGAATCACTAAATTAGCCTAATTAATCATGGATTAATTTAGCTAATTAAGATTAGGGACAAGAATGGAATATTCCATAAAGGTGAGTTTGATTTATTGAAATAAATCAATATTTGGAAGAAGTGAACAAGGGATATTAATTAAATATAATTTAATTAATTAGAAGGTAATGGTAGGCTAATATGATTAATTAAATATTAATTTAGTCAATTTTATGTGTCTACATTTGCCCCTCTTTGATGTAGCATCATGAGGTGATGTTATGTCAAAGAAGAATAAAATCTAGTGGATAGGAAAGGATAAGGACTAGTAGCATGATGCCCTAGTCACTAGTGAGTTGAGGAAGAATGACGAGGAAACTGTGGTATGCCCCGTCAAGAGGACATGTCGGTTAAGAACACGGGTGTGCTCTTGAAATGGATCAGAATAAAGAATGAAAGGGAAAAGGGAGGGATAAGAAAGGTGACTAAACTGAAGCCTCAAGGTGAAATGGGGATATGGAATGAAAGAGGATATGATGGGTTAAATGGATTGTGATGAAAAGGATGGGATTGTTGTTATGCATTATATAGAGAGAAATCCTAGGTTTGATTTTGCAAAGGATTGTTGACATTACTGATTATAGGAATCAGAATGTAATGAATATCTGATGCGTGGACGAGACTTGCAAACAATAGGTTATCTCCATGTACACAAGCTCACAAACACCCGTGATGGTGTAAATGTGAGACTTGATGGATCATACAAGAGAAACCACAAACACTCCATAGAACAAAAACTATGTCCCAATGTGCACCAACCTAGACATACCAAGATATAAAATGATCAAGGCAGCCATGAAGAAGTATAGTCCTAGGACACAAAATAAAATCAAAGCAAAAAATATCATTCAAGCAAATGAATTGTGTGGTAAAAAAAAATCTCTTTCCAAGAGTAGAACATGGATTTGGATAAACTGCCAGTCATGGGAAGGATTCATCCCAATGGGCATTATTGATAAGATAAATTGATGATATGAAATAGATTAAGCTGACTGGGAGAGATGCAAGTCAAGAGGATCTCTACTTGGATTTGGTTAATTCACTGTGGATAGGTGCTTGGATTATGCGTGAGTCTAGGTAAGCTCAGATGGATGGGAAAAAGCTCAGACTGATGAGAATATTTGTTTTCACCATAGTGGATTAGAGGTTATCATCACAAGGCGGAAGGAGGTGATGATAGGATGAAAGTGAATGATGAGAAAAGAAAGGAGAATGATAAGTCAGTGTGTACCCTTAGCCCATGCAGGAAATACTATGCAAATGTAGTATTGTGATGCCTTTGATTGATACTGTGTAATTGATCAATATAGGGTTGGTGCGATCCAAAGCAATTGGTTGAGTTTCCCCATTTTTAGTCAAAGTGTGACAGTTGATGTCAGTTGGTCGCTCAGATAAAGATAAAGTTTGAGTAATTGAGTCAAAGTGACCTGTTGAGACTTAGACAATTGATGTAATTGTCCAATGAAGTCAAGGTATCTGAGTCAGTTTACCTGTTGAGACTTAAAAAATTGATGTAATTGTCTGTTTGGATTATGTTTGATTGGTTGACTAATTGACAGTTGGGTTTAAAAGGCAGACACAACAACTTGTGGTTGTGTACAAGATGACCTAGATGACAGAGAGCTACACAACTTGATCGAGTAGCTAAAACATGATGCAGGTTATGCAGTGATGATGACCTGGATAGGGAGGGTGAGGGGGGGGTAGCTATGTATGTAAGATATGTAATGATATGGATTGATGGATGGATGAAATGAAATGGTAGGATATGTTCTAATCTTGACTGAGATATTGGAAACCAAGTTTGAGAGTTACACCTATTACAAACAAGGAATATTCTCCTCCATTCTGGTGCACATACTGATGGTCGAGGTATACACTATAGTCAATAAGCCATAGTGATCCATGACTTTGTATTTTTACATATGATCTTGTATCTTAGTGAACTTCCCACATAGACACCATTAATATATGCCCCAGAACTTCATTAGAACAATCCACAGACAATAAACAAAAGATACTTAGGAACCATCCCAACTACTCTAATCACTTGTGGATATCTCGAAGTAGCACAGGAACCTGATATAAATGAATAAATAATTAACAAACTAACCAAATAATTGATAGCTTTAAAAAAAATTTCTTGTCAAAGAAAATGTTTATCTTGTCGTTGTTTTGGTAAGGAAGGATGCATCCTTGTTAAGAAAGTTCTCTGTACCTGTGTTGAGTGTTTGGTTGATTTGATAAGTGGTCATTGTTTGAGTGTTTCAAAATTTTTGTTTGATGTCTATTTCGATGTGTATGCACAAGGAATATTATAATTTGCAATGTTTTTGATTGATTGTTGATGTTTTTGTCATGTTTTTGGATTTTGAATGTTGTGAATGTTTTTGGTATTTTCTTTAGGACATTTTGCAAATTTTTTTTGGTTTTTCTAAGATTTTATGAATGTTTTTGGTATTATTTTAGGACGTTGTGAAAATGTTTTTTAGGTTTTTTGAAGATTTTATGAATGTTTTTGGTATTATTTAAGAAATTTTTTGAATGAGCAACTCAAAGTATCATAAGTAATGGTGAATCCACTTCCATCAATAGGTTAAGGGCATTGCCCCCAGTTTAGATATGACTATGAAAAAGCAGGATGCAAGACACATGGAGTACTATCCTTGATTGCAGATCAATAACCAACCATGATTTAAAAGATGGATGAATGGATGCAATGAATGTGATCGCAATGATTCTGAATGACAATGAAATTTTGTGAATGTTTTTGGATTTTGTGAGATAGTTTTGAATGAAAAACTTAATGAATTACACATAATGTAGAATCTGCTTCCATCAATAGGTTAAGAGTCTTTCCCCTAGTTTAGACAGGATTATGAAAAAGCGGGATGCAAAATGCATGAAGCATTAACCCTGGTTGCAGATCAATAACAAGCCATCTGACGAAAAAGTGGATGCAATGAATGTGATTGCCACAAGTCTAAAAGACAATGGATCCCTAGCCTTTATGAGTGGTACTTGTTTGCTAGGTTTTCACCATCGCACTTACCCAAGGTGCCACCAGAGTGGTTGTTCACCATTTGGATGCATGATTTTTCTTTACTATTTTGATTTTTTTGTATTTTCTTCAGGATATTTATCTGAATATTTTTAGTGTTTTTCTTATATGTATGGGATCTTAATGCTCTATACAACTTATGTATGAAATCATTTGAGGTGCATGTTGTTGATCGGATCTGCTAGCAGCTCTCCTTCTGAAGTAGCCAACTGATATGCCCCAGACCCAAATGCAACAATGATAACATATGGACCCAACCAGTTTGATTCAAATTTTCCCTAATGTTCTCTGTTTGGTTGGTTACGAGGAATTTCTCTAAGAACAAGATCACCTACCTCAAATGTACGGGGTCTAACTTGATGATTATAGCTTCTGCTCATGCCCTACTGATAGGCTTTGAGGTGATTGTATGCAACTTGTTTTTTCTCATCAAGTAGTTCCAAGTCTTGAAGACGAGAGAATCGGTATTCTTCATCATCTATCAAATTATGCAAGGAAAACTGTAGAGATGGTATCTCGACCTCAATAGGAAGGATGGCTTCTGCGCCTTAGACCAATGAGTAGGAAGTTGTGCCTATAGGGGTTTGAATGCTAGTTTGATATGCCCATAGTGCTGGATTTAACTAAACGGGCTAATCACGACCAACATCATTGACTGTCTTCTTAAGAATTCTTAATATGTTTTTGTTCATTGCTTCAACTTGACCATTTCCTTGTGGGTAATAGGGAGTGGAAAAGTGGTGTTGGATGTGAAACTTCTCATAGAGCTCATAGAAATCCTGATTTTTGAAAGGAAGTTTGTTATCTGTGATGATGGACATGGGTACATCATACTGATAGATGATGTAATTAAGGATGACTGAGGTGATCTACTTGCCGGTGACTTGGGTAAGTGGAACAACTTTGATCCACTTTGTGAAATATTCAGTAGCGGTAATGATGAACTTATGGCCATTGGATGAAGATAGATGGATCTTACCTACAAGGTCAAGGACCCATTGACAAAAGGGCCATGGTGTTGTGATTGGTTGCAATTCCTATGTGGGTGCATGTATCAGGTCTCTATGAACTTGGCATTTCTTGCATTTTCTGACAAAATAATAGGAGTCTTTTTCTATGGACCACCAATAGTATCAACGTGCATGATCTTCTTTGCTAAGGAAGGACCACTTGAGTGAGTCCCACAAATTCCTTTATGTACCTCTTCCAAGGCTTTTGTTATCTCATCCTATTCTAGACATCAAAGGAGAGTACCATCAAGACTGCGTCGATATAGGGTTTTAGCAATTATGATATATCAAGCGGTTTGGCAAATGAAGGTTTTGCGTTGGTTATTCAATTGGTTAGGAGGAAGTGTGTGATCATGTAGGTAGGTTTAAAACTCACTGTACCACAAGGAATTAGAACTGGTAAGGTGACATATCATCTTGGATTTGGGGATATCATACGCTGGAATCCAAAGCTGTTCTACCAAGAACTCATAGCGTGTTGAATCCTATTGAAGATCTAGGAGAGATGCAATGGTAGCCATAGCATCAGCAACTCGATTTTGATCTTTGGGTATCTTCTCAAAGGTGATAGTAGTAAATGATGCCTTTAAATTGTCCACCATTTTCTTGTATGACATGAGTTTATCATCCTTGGTCTGATATTCATCGGTTACTTGTCGGATGACCAGTTGGGAGTCGCCATATATCTATAACTCTTTCAATTTCCATTGTATGGCTAGTCTGAGTCATGTGACAAAGGCCTCATATTCTGCTATGTTGTTTGTACATGGAAATGTGAGCCTATAAGACTTTGGGATGTTGTGATCTTGAGGTGTGATAAACAAAATGCCTGCCCTCGAGCCATGCCTAGTATATGAACCATCAAAGTATAGTTTCCATGATTGCGTTGCCGTGATCATGAATATCTCTTCATCTAGAAAATTTGAAATAAGAGGATGAGGGGTGCATCGGCCAACTGATCTCCAATAACTTGGCCCTTGATAGCCTATGGTCCACATACTTGATGTCACCACTTGATAGCCCTTTTGATCAAATTTTATGCAAAATTGTGTTGTCCTCTTGACATCATAAGAATCTCCAAATCATATCCAATTATCTATACTATGTTGTTATGCTAGTTGAGAGCATTCCACACTTAGCTCCACTCAATCTCCCAATCTTCATTTGACAACCTCAAAGCAATGCAGTTTGTGAAGATGAGGAGGACAAGGAAGACTGAAATGGCATAGGGAGCATCATAAGTGAAGTGGCATCATGAGTGAGCAACATGTACATTCTTTTTTGGATTGATGCTAATGTGCTTCCTCTTAGGAGGAGCAAGAGTGAGTTTTTTAGGGAGAGTTTTTGACCACCTTTGTCATTATTGTCAAAGGGGGAGAGAGAGATGGTTGTGCACTCAATGATAATATTTTGTTGAGTTTTGTTGATGGATGCTGCCATCAATGACAAAGGGGGAGATTGGTAGCATTACATCATGTGTTGTCATTGATGTCAAATCCTTTGGTCCAGATTAAGTCTGAATGTGGTATGATGAGAAGGAGTGTTCAGTTTAGGTATGTTGTGAGATTGAAGGTTTCTAGGTTTCATCAGATGTGTTTGGTACCTTAGAAGATGATTTTTTGTATTATATTTGGGTCCAGAGTGGTTCAGAGCTTGAGTCCTTAGACTAGATATTGAGATTGCATAGCATGCATATGCGTTTTAGGTTTGACCTTGGTAATGTATGTAGCATGTTGAGGAGCCATGTGATATGGTTCACTTTTCATTCCTTTCCACCACCAGAATGTCTAGTGGAGACCTATTTTAGATCTTTGTCTCAACCCACTTTGAGAATTATGATTTTCAGAGACAATTTATATAGGAGTCTGATTTGATGATTTCAATTTGTCTTTTTGTGTTGAAGACATGTGAGATTGAAGAAATCCAATGGTTGTGTGAGATCTTTACTGGAAGCAGTTTCGATAGTACATACTATTTTTTTTCTTGTGGTGGATTCTCTTTGTCTTTTGTTTATTCTTCATTAGTGATCCTTTAAGGGAAGTGAGCCTTTCAGGGCAGTGAGGACATTGGAAATGAGTCACCCTTTGCTAAAAATCACCTTAACTGGTGTCATCTTAACCGATGTTTATACATTGAGAATTATCAGTCTCCGTGGTTTTTTTCTTCTTGAGTTTTCCATTTAAATTCTGGTGTTTCTTGTGTCTATTCTGAATTTTGCATGTGTTTCCTAATTCTGTTAATTTTGCTTAATATTTTGGATCTGTGCATTAAGGTTAAAAAGTTAAATTTGTTGTTAACTGATTCACCTCCCCCTCTCAGTTTCCCATATATTCAACACTTGAGACCAAGCCCTAGCTTGGATTTTCTTACTAGTCAATATGCCAATGCTTGGTAGGGACTACAATGCTTAGTCATGAATTTAGTGCCAAAGTTGGACTCTAGTGCTACAGTGAGACTCTAGCACCTAAGCACTAGTGTCCAATCTGGGTGCTAGTATCCTTTGTTGATCTCATGCATATTTTTCATCATTAAAAATTTCTTTTGGTCATTTCTTAGGGAAAACTTGTTTATAAAAGCTATCCCCCATTCTTGGACAAGAAAATTCCTAGGTTGTTGTTTTATCGATGAGTGTCATTCACTAAGATTTATGGCATCTCCTTGCCTTGATAAGCATGTCATTTCTTAAAAGTGACCTATCATAATTTTAGTTGGTGGAGGGTATGTAACTCCTTGTTAAGAAACTTCTTGTGTATGTTGGCTCTTGTGTGTTAGTTGTGTTATGCCTTGTTGAGTGGAATGGAGGTGAATATGGCCTCATCCCATCTTTGTGTGTTGTTATGAGAGAATGTAGTTATTTCATGCTTGAATATTATCAATTAAATCTGATTAGGGGGTAAAGACAATCATAAATCTTTAACTAATAATGAAATATAATATCAAATTGAAAGAAATGAAATATTTAAACTAAGTAAAACTCCCTATTTCTAATTTGTTCTTCCATTGTTCTTGTCCAAAATTGTGTGGGTGTTTCTCAAGTATTGCATTGAAATTATTGCATAGATTGACAATTTCTTTGAAGAATGTGATCTAGATTGATTTAAGAAAATGGTCTTGTATTTATAGATTTTGAACATAGAGGGAGGGATTTTGAACTCAAGTCCTGATTGGGAGTCAATTGATTTAGATTGATCAATCAACAAAGTTGATTAATTTGTTGTTCTCAGATTGATTGACTTGTTAACTCATTTGATTGAGTAGTCAACTGGATAGATTGAATAGTGAGCTAAATAGATTAGTTAGTTGACTGGATAGATTGGGGAGATGACTGAATTGATTGATTAGAAGACTAATTAGATTGATTAGTCAAAAAAGGTGATTTAGAGTGAAAAGGGGTGATTGAGGAGTTAACCAAGTTAACTGATTTGATCAATCAATTATGATTTCAACATGTGCTATAGGATTTTGAAGTTGAATTTGATTTTCATTTTCAATTTGGATTTGAATTTGGACTTTCGAATGCTGAAATGCACATGAAATTAACTGAAATGTGATGAAATGCATATTTGGTGAAATGTTAATTTGATGATTTGGAATTAGATCAAATTAATTGAAATTCACATTTGGGGAATTTTGAATTTGATAGAATGAAATTAGATGGAATTGTTTGAAATTCAAATTCGGGGAGTTGGATGAATAAGTTAATTAATTTAAATAATTTATATAAAATTATTTAAACATTAGAAATAGGATTAATTAAATAATAAAGATTATTTAATTAAGAAAATAAATCGTAATTAATTAAATAATTAATATTTAATTAATATTTGAAAAGGGTTAATTGATTAATTAATTAAAGAATAGAAATAGATTGATTAGTAAGGTTGAAGGGTGATGATTAAGTTAGTTTAGAAGAATTAGCTTAATTAAATAGTTAAAGAATTACTTATTTAATTAAGACAAATAATTAGTGCTGATGAAAAAGACATTTTTTAGTGTCTACATTTGCTCCTCTTTGATGCAATGTTGAGACGATGTTGTTTCAAAGAAAACAAAAATTTTCTGCCCCAGTATTCCTCGGTGACACTTATAGTGTAAATATGCCCCCTTAGAAAAAATGGTCAAAAAAATTATAAAACTGAGACCATTTTTTTGATATCATGCTAGTGAGCAACAATGTGAAGTTTCGTGCGATTTCAAGTTCGTTTGATTGTGCTACAAGTGCGTTGAAGTTCAGGGGGACCACGACCATTGGAGTGGGAAAAACCCTAATTTTTGAGATATAAATAGTCAATTTTCCCTTTCATTTGGTTATTTTCATTCATTTGATTTTGTGGAGCTCTTCTTGATTTTGGTGCTTTCCTGCAACTTTGGTGCTTGATGGTGGGCCACAGAGAAAGATTGCACCCATCCGATCGAGTACGTTCATACCAGAGACCCTGACATTAGAGGCATGGTACGTATTTTGAATATTTTGCTCGTCTTTGTTTTTCCATTTTTTTCCGTTTCGATGTCTATGCAATTTTTTTTAACCTATGCGTAATTGTATGTTGATTTGTGCGCAATTGTTTTTAATGATGCACATTAGTCTTTTGAGTGAGCAATTGTCTTTAAAAATTAGCAATTGTAAATTCTGATGCGCATTTGCTTTAAATGGTTCACATTTGTTAATATTAATGTGCAATTAACTTAATTGATTCGCAATTGACTATTGTTGATGTGCATTTGTAATTATCAATTCATATTTGTTGATTGTGAATTTTTTCCAAAATACTTGATTTGATTTTTTTTATCATGTGAATAAATTATGTAATATTATCTTATATTTTCGCTTGCAATAGAACTTCCATGTGCTGATAGGAAAATATACGAGGCCTGATGTTCTTGATCAGCGAGATGAGTTGTCGCAGGAGGAGGTTTCTCTGATTAGGCATTTAGGATTATACTACATTCTCCATCTTCTAGAGGTTACGACCAATAGGGCCATGATCACTGCTTTGGTTGAGCAGTGGAATTCAAAGACTTGTTCCTTTCATTTTCCCATAGGAGAGGCATCAATTACCTTGGAGGATATGTGGCGTATTCTTCACGTTCCCATCTATGGTGCTAGAGTTACATTCGGTCGCAAAGATGGTATATAGGGTTTATGCAATATATTTGGGTGCACTGAGCAAGATCTATAGATATGGGATGGATATGATATTGTGTGGGATGCTTTAGATTACGATGATCTGATTGTCATGTTATGCAACATTGTAGCCGGTCCTCTGATTTCTGATAGGAGGACACATGGATTTCCAGTTGGTTGGGGTAGAGTTATCCATGATATGATCATACACAAACACATTTATGCTTGGGGTCCTTGCTTACTGGCCACTTTATATCATCAAATGCATGGGGTTGTTTATCTTGGACAAAAGTCCATTGGTTGCGGGATCACATTGCTTCAGGTATGGGCTTGGGAGCACATAGCTATCTTTCAGCCGATTTTCCATGTTGATCTTGGTGCTGATGAGATATATGCATATAGATACATGACTCACATTAGGAATAGGGCATTAGGGAACACCCTTTATTGGAGATATTAGATTTATATTTTACAATATTTTTCATGGAGGCCATATCTTAATTGTCCTGGTTGGGCTGATGATGTGCAACATTTGCCATTGTCGTCAGCAAAGATATTTGATTGGTCAGGATGTGGGTACCCATAGAGTTATTGACATTCATCTTCCTGGCCATGTACTTTGTTATTTCGGGGAGGTATAGGGGGTTCCCAATGTTACTGCTTATTTTGCTCGTATCTATCAAGTGATCGAAGATTTGGGGGCTTGTGTGTATCCTCATGTTTCAATTGCAAAGTTTGATTCTCTTCATCCAGTACAGTGGGGTTGGTCCGCAAGGGTTACAGATATTGGTGCTACACGTCAGTATGATGCTTGGTGGGTACATCATGTGCTAGTACCATTGACAGATCCTTCAATTCCTATCTCTCCTCAAGATATCTGGCATAAGAGGGCACAATGAGGGAGAGGGAGAGGTAGAGGGAGAGATGGTGGAGGGAAGGATGGTGGAGGCCAAGATGGGGGCCAGATTGGACTGATAGCAACAATGATAGTAGTACAAGCAGAGCGAGAGGATAGTGAGGAAAATGTAGACATCAGTGGGGACACCGAGTGTATGAGCATCTCTAACCAAGATTGGAGTGAGAGTGATAATTTTGAGACATGATCATCTAGCAGTGGAGGGAGTGACAATGGGGATGGTGGTAGGCAGGACATTGAGATACCCTAGGTTGGAGATGCGCTAGCCGTAGAGGTAGGTGGTGATGAGGAGGGTAAGGACGAGAAGGTTTTGAGAGCTCGGATTAGGAGCTTGGAGGATCTAGTTATCACATTGAGACAATAATAGATGGATGATAGGGAGCACTTCCGTAGAGCATATGGTGCTTTGGAGGCAAAGTGAGATCAGATTGTGGCAAAGAGGGATCTTCTGTAGGAGGAGAGGGATTGTCTCCAATAGGAGAGAGATGCAACCACACAAAGGTCTAGATTGATCCAGGATGCACAGGAGTAGTACCTTGATCTTGCTACAGGATTGAGAGATGATAAACTGATTCATCTTACTTAGGAGTGCACATACTGGCGTCATGAGTTTAAGGATGTCATGCCAGAGGAACAACAAGGTCTGAGTTATAGGAGATATATCTTGGGTAGGAGATCAAGCAAGTCTACTTTTCATGATACTAGTACAACTGGGGTCATGGGTCCACCTAGGGTATCATCAAGGCATCCTGGGACAGGGTTGAGTAGACAAGATCCACCTGGAGATATGGGCAGTGCTGGTTGAGATACTTTGTTTTGTATTTGATTTGATGTATTCTGACACTTTTTGAGATATATATGATATACATTTTGGTGGAGTTCTACATGTATTGTGTTATTTATATGACGTATGATTCTATGTGACATGTCTTATTTGATGTTTTATGTGATGCATTCTATGATTCTACGTGCATTATATTTTATGTAATGTGATGATATGATTGTGCAACTAATGCTTCTGATATAGATTAATATGATAATGAATCTAAAATGATGTGATATTTATCCAAATAAATCTATTGCAATTAAATATAAGAGAAGATTCATTTAAGCTTGAGTAATAATGCAAGTGAATTTAAGTAACATGTTTAAGTGATAATGCAATCTAACTAATAGCAAATGCACTTAAAATGAATGCAGCTTATATGAATGTTTTTTTTGTTTGTAATTCCAGAATATTTTGTTGATTGTGCCTCTTGATTTAGAAGAAGTGTTAGTAAGAAAGATAGATTTGGAAAAGATGATGGAGAGATAGGTTAAAATGAAGAATCAATTGTGTTAACTTGATAACAAAATCGATATGATATGATATGAATGAAAGTGAAGAGTACTCTTCTTTGCCTTTATTTGTAGTGAAATACATTATAATCATTGAGCCTTATTATGTAACAATTAAGAATAGTACAAAAAGGTATAAGGAACCATGATGTATAGATATCTCACTGCAAGAAACAAACATGTAGCAAAAAAGGAATGAATCCTCCATTATGTGAATTATGCTAGGGGTTGAGGTATGTGTAGCATTAATAAGCTGAATGCTCCTATCACATTCACCCACTAAAGCAATTTCTCTAGAACTTCATTGGTTCACACCACAAAACAACAAACAAAGTAAAGGATCATGCCCATCATGGCTCCTCTATTTACTTTTGGACATCCTTGAGTAGCATAGAAACATGATCTTCACCCATTGATAAAAGATAAAAACCAAATAAGACAAAACTCATCAACTAGAGTGATTGTGCCTTTTCTTTGATTTGTTTGATGTGATGGTTGATAATATTTGGTTTCAGAAGTTTTGGACTCCGTTTAAGACTGATCTGTCTAGTTTTGAGTGTATCCGATTCTTTCTAAAACATGGTAATGATCACGTTGTTGTGGATATCAGCGATTGATAAGACTTGATCAATTTGGTTGCAGATGTTTGATAAGATAGTTATATCCTTTGTTGAACTTTGTGCGAAGTGTTTGCTGGATATTTGCTAGGGTATTTGTTTCTCACGAGATATTTTATTACAAATTTTTGATTGTTTTTGATTTTTAGTTTGTTTTTGAGTTTTACGATGTTTAGGGTTTTTGTGGATCATTTTCGAATGTTTTTGTTTGATTTTGTTGTTTTCTGATTGTTTTCGGTATTTGTTCGGGATCTTTTTATGATTTTTAGGGTTTTTTCATGACTTTTTATGATTTTTAAGATTTTTGTGTTTTGGAAATATTTTTGGACTCTTTTCAAGGCTTTTCTGAATGTTTTTGATTGATTTTTTCAGGACCATATATGGATGTTCTTGGTAGATTTTTCTTAGGACTTTTTTTATTTTTTAAGATTTTTTCAGGACATTTTTTATTTTTAGGATTTTTTCAGGACTTTTGTTTTTTTAGGATTTTTTTTAGCTATGCCCCCAGTATGAAGACCTATCATGACATGATGATCTAGGTGATGCATATGGAGACAATGAATTTTTTATATAAGTTATGATAATGGAAGATGCATGATGAAGATACAATTCTTATTCGAACAAGGATAATTGTGTCTTTCATTCTAAAATACATTAATTGGATTAAAGGTGTGAAACGTTTCACAGATAGGAGTTCAATCCATTCTCAGAAGAACTTAGACCATCCAACCTAACACACTATGTAACCAAGATTTATGAATGGAGGCACATAAAACTTCTCCATCAATTCTTGAAACTTTGATGTTCTTTTGTCTATGTGTGTGCAATTGGATTTATTCTGACTCTTATAACAATTAGAGACCCTTGGAATCCTATGTGGCTAGCTATGTGAGTTATTTTGACTTCAAAATCATATTGGTTAGAGCCTCACTGCTAGTCAGATGTCTATAGCCCCGACGAGGTTATACACTGTAATCTCTCAAATATTGCTCCAATGCCAACAGACATCCATAGCCTTTATGGAGTTACTCGCATGTTCCCTTAGTCAAGAATTTATTGCACTTTTATGCATGATATTTTAGTTATATATCATTTCTATTTTTCCTTGATATTGTTTTTGGTATAGCATTTTTTCTTTTATTTTCTTGCCTTGACTTGTAAGTAATGAAACCTACTTGGGTATGACAATTACAATGACACTGAACTATAATTTAGGATTTTTCACTAGCCACATGACCAACTAGGTATCTACACTGACTTAGAGCTATTGATTAATGTTTGAGATATAGCAATCGATAGCTTTTGGGTAACAAGGATCAATAGTGAAACCTGTACACAACCATGGATAAAGATCAATTACAAGGTGACATTGAAGATAAATGACCTAAGACTTCCTAAAACTTCATGTACCGATGTCTAGGAAATGAGAGCACTTTTCTCCTGTCAGTGCAGATAGGTGAATGACTTAGACACTTGCCTTGTCTTATTGATGCAACTATATGAGAAAATAATAATGATATGCATCTATATGTTGTGGCAATGGTGATATTCAGGCAACTATGATGCACTCTAAAATAGAGATATGCGATGTAGTGAAATTTAAACTAACCCAACCCTTAGATGTAATTTTTGTTAAGGTGGATGTTGTTATTGGATTGGTATGAATTTTATGTAAATAGTTCATTGGTCTTTATTTGAAGAGTCGGATAAACCTATCTTTTTCAATAGGATATTCAGCTGGGTGTATTTCATGTATAGTTTCTGCTATGGCCTCATTATTTTCAAACCAATCCGACTGTGATAGATCTTTTTGCCCCTAGTGTTTCAAGTATGGCTATATGAGGCAAACAAATTTTGGTTCCGAAGTTGTGACATGAACATGTGCTATGTTTGTTTCTATTGGTGCACTTGAAGAGGATGATAAATCCAACCAAGTGTTGATCTCATTAGTTGGTGTTATGCTTGTTTCTGTCACTACATTGGCATTTTATTATGGCACACATACAATTGTTGACAAGTTGCCCTATGTAGTTTGATCTAGATTGGTGACTTCATTAATAAGGAGTTCATGAACAACTTGTGTAGAGGCATTGGGATCATGAGGGATACTAGGAGAAATGGTAAGTTCATTTGAGAGGGAATCTTGTGAGGAACATGGAGGATCATGACATGGAGATGAAGGATTGGAGGTACCTTGATTAGGATATGGAGAAATAATGGGATGTTGCTTAGGACATGAAAGTGAAGGGATGTTTTGACCTTGAATTGGAAAGGGATTATTAGGAAGGATGGAAGGGATGTCCTGATCTTACTTAGGAGGTAGATGCTGGATGGGACTTGAAAGAACATCTTGTTCTTGAGATAAAAGGGTATCATTATGAGGAATAGAAAAGAATGAGGAAATCATCATAAGATTCTTGGTCAATGGGATCTTGATCAAAAAATGGGTAGGATGGAAGGGTTTGTTCTTGATTTTGATTTATTTCATGGCTCATTTCTTCTAATTTTGGATCATCCTCTTGACCTGGGGAAGGAGTTTGGATATGCATGGGAGATTTTGGGAAGGTTTCAACACTTTGTCCCGATGAGAAAGGATTTTGAATGAGACTCTCTGAAGTGGGTTTTCTTGGAAATGGAATATATGGTGGCATTGGATCTTGAATTTTTGAAGAATGCAAAGGAATAACATCATGACTTGGATTAGATTGGATTTGTATGATGGATAGCCCTTGGTAGATTATGTTATTGGATAGAGATGATGTGTACTACTCTTGTGTGATTTCAGGGGATGATAAAATGGTGGATAGATATGATTGATTTGGACTTTGGTTGAATGAGATTTGATTTTGGTTGAAAGGGGTTTGAATGTTGAGTTGATGTGATTGGTATGATTGATATGCTGGGTTGAAAGAAAAAGAAGGTTGACCTGACTCTGATGTTGGTTGAACTAAAGTAGGAATAATTTTGTTGGATAATGAAGGTTGGCATGTTTGAATGGTCTCATAAGAGAAGGAATGTTGGCATGATAGTGATTCTCTTTTGATTATCACTTCTCTCATAATTTTTTTTAACCAATCCCTATGGTTGTTAGGACTAGTCATGTCTCTCATTTGTTGTTGCAAAGTCTTAATTTGTTGAGACAAAATTTCTTTGGATGATGGTGAAATAGGAATAGAAGGGATGAAATCTTCACCGTCCCTATGGAATGCATAATGTCAGTCCATGATGTTTGCTTGATTGGTTTGGACCTAAGATCATAACATGTAAGATGGTTTCTCAATTTCTAGAATGTTGTAATGTTTGATTTTGATTTGATGTTGATGTTGACACTTGACTTTGTTGAGGGTGTTTGATCTTGTTGATATTGATGTTGCAAAGACACGGTAGCAAAGTAAAGATTACCAATTCTAAACTAAGAGAAGAGAGCACTTGTTTAAAGGACTTTTTCAAATCCTTATAGATGTTGAGATATTTTTCAAGACCCCATTTTGTTTTCGATAAGATTTTGGTCAATCAATAGCACATCAAGAAGACTCTCCTAAGGCTAAAAGGTCACAAGTATTATCACAACCCACATCTTGATACTCCGTCAGCTCCAGCAGCCCTGTCACACCCTAGGGTGCACCCATTTTTTATTTTTTCTTGAAATTGAACCAAAGAAGATTGCTCCTCAATTGACCTATTATCCTCGGAGATATATGGTGAGTGTCTTGGGGGCAGATTCTTCACCACCCTTGTACTATGATAATAAAAGTGTCTGGTTACTGACTCAGTTGGGCTTCTAATTTCTAAGGTGTTTAGAAAGGGTTTCATTCGAGTGGTCACAATCAGTAGTGTTTTACACTTTGTTAAGGGAGGTCTCCTACTCTATAGAGGTTACGCTCTACAAATTTTAATGTACCGTATAGGCACTGAGGGAGGCATAACACCATTGTGACAACATGTAACACTCGTCGCATATGATTTTAATCACATATGCATTTGTTTATAGTGGCTTGGATTACTTGGATTTAGCCGTTAACACTAAGGTTGTTCCCTCTCACTTGGCCTTATGGGCTATTAGGAGACAAGCCTTCTAAATGTGTTATCCTAATGCATAAAATGAAACAAAGCATAAAAAATACGGGTCTATCTTTTTGGTTACCCAATTAAGGGGAGATCATATACCTATCACCTTGAAGACATGGAGATCAAGGGTTCTTTTTAAACATTCATTGCAATGTTTTCTAAACTATTGGAGATGTTGCTACAAAATACATGGGGTTTATTTTAACAAACATAGCAATGATGAGGTTTGTGTTGTTCTTTTTAAGAGCACCAAAAGAAAAAAATAGCTAAACTAAGTCCAGCTATCCTTGCAAGAAAACACAAGAATTGTTAGCACATGATGGGCTCTCCACCCTAATCCTTTGCTTCGGTTATAGATTTCGCTTCTCTGTCTATGGATAAAAAACACTTTAATGATAGAGAATGAAGAAAAACCAAAACATTAAATGACCAGAAACTAATTTCAAAAATATAATTTTTGGTATTTTCTACATGTTAGTAAATGGCATTTTTGGAGGTCTTCAGAGCATTTTTAGCCCTCGAAACATTGAATGGTCTTTTATGCATGTTGCCATAGGTAAATCCAAAAAGAAATGGAACTAGAGATCTTGGAGATCTTTCCAATAGTGTAATCGGTGTGTAGTTTTGAGTTCAGAGTGAAAAGTTATGACTTTTCAAAGTTGGTTTAAGTTGGTTACAGATTTGACCTCTCTGTTTATAGAAATATAACTAATTATTGACAAAAAACCTAGAGAAAATAGGAAAAAAATATTTTAATCTATTCCTGCAAATGCAAATTAACTACTGAGCAATTGCGAACTAATATGCTAGCAAATGTGAATTTTTGACTAGGCAATTGTGAATTTTTGACTAGGCAATTGCGAATTTCTGACTAAGCAATTGCAAATTTCTGACAGAGCAATAGCACATCAGTTAGTGAACTTGAAAAATTAATTTGGACATAAGATAGAGGTTATTTTTTGATAAGATCACTCCAGATAACGCGAGCCAGTATTTGAATCTCATTGTGGAAATTAAACTTGGCAAGAAATTAGTGTATAGTGTTGTGGTATTGGGTTATGGCCTCTTCCTCTTCAAGTTCTCAAAGTTTTCTCTCTGCTTTCAAAAGGCACTGATAGTTTCTTTGCCACCTTGTACGTTCTCTATTCTTCCTTGCACCTAAAATCTTGAGAGTTACTTTTCTTTCCACGGGGTTAGAGACATTTCATGCAAACAATCAACTTTTCTAGAATTGGAAGATTTTTATGGATTCATCTCACAAACCAGATCAAAGCCAGAACGACACAAGAAATTTGAAATATGGGTTAAGCCTTTAATTGTGAACTAGATAAATCAATTGTGAATTTCTATAATAGCAATTGTGAACTAGAATAACATCAATTGCACATCAGAATGAGAAATTGTGAATTTCTGTGTAGTCAATTGCGTATTCCATCTTGATGATCTGTACAACCTTGCAAATTCAGAAAATCAAACAGTTAGATCAATAAGCTATAACTTCATGTTGGGTTCACCAAATGTTTTCATGCTTGAATATCATAAAATTAAATCTGATTAGGGGGTAAAGACGATCACAAATGTTTAACTAATCAAATATAATCAAACATAATGCAATAGAATATCAAATTGAAAGAAATGAAATATTTAAACTAAGTAATACTCCCTATTTCTAATTTGTGTTTCCATTGTTCTTCTCCAAAATTGCGTGGGTGGATCTTAGGTATTACACTGAAATTCCTACATAGATGGGCAATTGCTTTGAAGAGTGTGATCTAGATTGATTTAAGAAAATGGACTTGTTTTTATAGATTTTGAACATAGATGGGGAGGGATTTAGAACTCAGGTCCTGATTGGGAGTGAATTGATTTAGATTGATCAATCAACAAAGTTGATTGATTTGTTGTTCTCAGATTGATTGACTTGTTAACTCGTTTGATTGAGTAGTCAACTAGATAGACTGGATTTGAATTTGGACTTTCGAATGCTGAAATGCACATGAAATTAACAAAAATGTGATGAAATGCATATTTGGTGAAATGTGAATTTGATGATTTGGAATTAGATGGAATTCATTGTTGTGAATTTGATAGAATGAAATTAGATGGGATTATTTAAAATTCGAATTTGGGGAGTTGGATGAATAAGTTAATTAATTTAAATAATTTACATAAAATTATTTAAACATTAGAAATAGGATTAATTAAATAATTAAAATTATTTAATTAAGAAAATAAATCATAATTAATTAAATAATTAATATTTAATTGATATTTGAAATGGTTTAATTGATTAATTAATTAAAGAATAGAAATAGATTGATTAGTAAGGTTGAAGGGTGATGATTGAGTTAGTTTAGAAGAATAATTAGCTTAATTAAATAATTACTTCATTAATTAGGATGAATAATTAGTGATGATGAAAAAGATATTTTTTAGTGTTTACAGTGGTCATGGGTTAGTTCCCTATCATCGTTTAGGAGTTATCCCTTCTCTCTCATATGTTCATTATGGTGAAATTTCCTCATGATTGTTTAAAATTTTATTGGTTCCACCTTTCTTTTGCAATGTTGTGGTTGTTCTTGTTATAATTGTCCTCATTTTATTGTGTCCCATGTAACACTTATGCACATTTTTTGGTGCAATTATGATATGTTATTGTCATATCTTTGATGTTGTTGTCTTTAAAAAATGGCATTTTCATTAGGTTTTGTCCTTAGTGATCTGGACAAGATATTACACATGATATTAGAGTCCATGTCGCAATACTATGATATCTGGTCCATGTTCTTTCCCATGTGGCTGGTTGTGGTTGAGGTATGGTTGAGGTTATTGTTGTTGTGAGTTAGTGTTTGGCTACTTGTTTGGGTTCCTTGTGTGACATTTTAGAATATTCTATGCGTATCAACTCAAGCAGTGTGTTGTGGAGAAATAATCCCTACTAGGCCCTATCATGTATGAAAGGGAAGGTAAGATACCCCTTGTGGAGTGTCTCTTAAGGTGGGTAATGATTAATTTCTTGTGTGTTGCTCATTGTGTTAGAGATTTTGCGGGGTATTTGGGCATGTTTGTGTGTGTGTTGTTGGCAATATGTGTTGTTGCCCATTTTACCCCTAACATGATATGTTTGGGGAATACTTAGTTGTGAGGTTTAGTTAGACCCTTGAGTTACCAAGATGTTCTTTCATATGTGATGACCTTCTTGATGTCTCGATTCTAGTATAGTGTGAAGGTGTAGTGACCCTTTAGTGGTCTTATTCATAATTGTGTTTCCTCTTTAGATAATGTGATTTTTGAAATATTATTATTTGAAATGAATGTTAATGTCTTGGATTATTGTTGAGCATTGCAAATTATTTCATGTGATTTGTGCATTGAATATGAGTGTTGTATGTTATATGTTTGATTTGTAAAAATATGTTCTTGTGGTAATGTTTTTTTGAAGTACATTGTACATTTGTATTTGGGTTAGTGCATTATCATGTGTGTATATGATTGTTTTAGTACATGAATAAATGTTTCTAAGCTTATTGTGAGAACTTAGATGTTTAAACCATATTATCTCTCCTCTTGCATAGTGTGCATGTGTAAATGTTAGAAGGAATTATGCTTGGTAGGAGAATTATGTTGATGTGGCCTAGAGCCTCAATTGTGTTGTACCCTATTAAGCATGTGGATGTTGTTTTTTATAGTATGTGGTAATGACTCATGATGTTTAAATGAATGTTTCATGGATTTAGTGATATCTATATGGTTAAATGATAATAACTCCTTACACAAGTAAATGTGTAGAATACCCTTGAATTTGAGCTTGCATATGTCTTGATATGACCTTGCAAAAATAATGTTTAAGTGTGGCTATGCATATATACATTTTAATTGTAGCTTCCTTATGAATGCAATGCTTGGGTGGAAATATCGCTTGTTTGGAAAGGAAATTATTATTAATGCAATAGGAAACCTTGCATATACCTTGTTACATATTAATATGATTATTTTGTGACATTAAAATATATGGTTTTCATTGGCACGGTTAATTGAATTTGGTGATATGTGAGTATGAGACGTTGAGATTGTTCTCTAGCTCACCTTAGATATCATACTCCAAGGTTTAATGTAGCTTTTACTCCCTTAAATGTGGCTAACATTAGTCACTTAGTTCATGTATTAGTGCTCCCCAAGTTTGATACTTTATTTTGGGTTGGTGGTGAATTCCCTAATCATTGTACACGAACTAACATTGAATTTTTTTGCTCTTTTTATGAGTAGTATAGTCATCAAAAATTACTCTTTATTTTGTGACCCTTGGTCACATTTGATTTATTATTTTGTTGTGTGCATTTTATGATTTATAGTTGAAACCAATAATTCTCCCTCTTGGTAATTATTCAAATCCTTGTGGTGGTTGTTCTAAATGTTTTGAATTATTGGTCTTGTGTGGTGTAAATTTTGTTCTCTATCATGTTCATAATGAACCCTTGATTGAATGTACAAGGGAGTAGATAATGAATAATGTTTTAATCCTTGGTATTGTGTTTATTAGAACCACATTGAATCGAGTTCTTGCTTCTTGTGAATGCTAATGAATCTTTTGAGATGTGTTTGGGAAATTCATGAAATGCTTTTTATAAATGTGAGTCTTCTAGATTTAAAATTGGCATGAATGCTTGGTGTATGACTATTAATTATGTGTGTTTGAATCTCTATATAATAATTATTGTAATTATGTATCTTTTGACCTTGAGATTGAGTTGTGTAGAAAATCATGTTTACATTATGCCTAATTTATTTGTTAGTAGATGGTTGGGTTGTTGCACATACAAGTCTTTATTATCATTTATGTCAAATATATGAGTTATGGTCCATGATGTTGGTGTTGTTGGTTCGAAAGTAATATTATGCATAAGTATATGATGAAGAGTATGTTCTGGTAGTTTATTCTAATTAAGGTTAAGTTTCTGATGATTAGTTGTATCTGTTTGCTAGTCAAGATGTGGTCCAGATGTATAGATTGTTGTAGTGTTTTCAAGAATAGCTGAATATGTTTCTTGGATGGCTAACAATAATGGTATGATGTATCTCCAGAAGATTAATATCTTTTGTTTGATCTAAAAAATGTGTTTCTATCTCTGCTAACTATTCTGGTGAGCAATATCTTGGTCTAAAATATATGTTTGCATTGGATTTGTATCATATGTCTATGATGATTGGAGTAGGTTGGTTGTGGTAGATTGATCTTAGTTTTCCATTTGAATGGATGTTTGTCTGTGAGCGATTTATGTCTTGGATTAATGATTGGTACTGTTTCAAGAGTGTACAGAGGAACACATTTCTTTCCTCATCTTGCTATTTCCTTGAGGTTATTGTGAATCATTCGATTTTATTCCTAATGTGTCATATGCTTCTTTCATAATGAGCCACATATTATGTTTTTGGGGTCTAGATTAAGATATTTTGGCTAAAATAGTTTGATATGAAGCAACTTATGTGTTTTGGTCCATGCTAAAACCTTATGAGGTTTATTGGAAGGTGTGCCGATTTAGTGTGAATCCTCACACATCTTCCTTGCCTTTTGCATGCAATGTTTTGGGTCAATAATGCATATACACATTACATATTTTGAGTCAACCTCATAATTTTTTTGAATGTACTGATTAGTATATAAAGGACATATCAATGGTGTTAAAGAAGATATAGATATGAAGATTTATGTGTGAGTACATGGAAAAATGATGTGCGATGTGAATATAAAGTAATTTTAGGGAAAAGAAGAGGTCCATATGTGTTACAAGGAAGATATGTATCAGATTGGTCTTAAGCTGTGACCTATTATATGCATTCTATTAGATGCTATTCCTTCTACAATTCAAATTTCTTATTCCTATTATATTTGGCCAATTGATTTGTATCTTACCCCAAAGAAGTTCTTTTCAGTCGTGCAAGTCTCTCTCTTTGTATCTTGCTTGAGGCAATGTGCCTTAGTCTACAAGTTCAGAACAGTGAGCTCCCTGGCCTATGGCCTAAATAATTATAAATAATTGTTATATATATTATGAGTTAGATTCTCATTGTGGATTTTCTCAGTTTGGGTTTTCCACATAAATATCCCAGTGTTCTTGTGTGGATGCTTTTGTTATTTACTTTCACGCACATCTATTGAATGGAGATTATGGTTTCAGTGTTTTAATCTGTTCAACTTTTAGTTATATGTTGATTCACTCCCCCATCTCACCATTCAATAGTGTTGGCATTTTGGGTATTAAGTTGTCATTGATGTCAACCAGTTTGGCAAGGTCACCGGTAAGAAAGAAGGAGTGACCGACATGATGGCAATTCACATGAGAGTGAGCATAAAGAATGAAGGCTTATTGGTAAGGTAGAAACCAAGATGAAGGCCATGTATGTGCTAGTATGTTGAGTGGCAACCGATAGAGAAATAAAATGGTTTGGAAGTTGGCTTCTTGTTTATGATGAAGATGCATAATGTTAAATTTATCACAAACTACTAGGGGCAAAGATGTGTTACCAGTGTAGTATGCATTGTCGGTTAATAGAAGAAGCAGGTCTCACTAGTAAAGGGATGTACTGGTATGAGGTTGCTGAATGGTCAAAGTTGAACTGACTACATTTTGGTGAGCTAAGTGATTGACCGTTGTGATGCCATGTGGAGCTAAGGTGGCAAACATGCAAAGGTTGGTAAAGCCTCCATCGACTTGGTTATTGAAACAACTAGTCGACATTAATGAAACAACCACAAATCATGAGATTGTAACTGACTGATGCAGCTCAAGGAAGAAAGAATAATAGAGGAAGATTAGGGAGGAGTTGGTGCCTAGATCAATGCAAAGGAAATCTGATCACAAGAAGACCTCGAAAAGGAAATAGTTGAGTGTTCTATGAGTCGATAGTTTTCAAAGTACGAAATCTTGTACATGATTGCTATCTTTAGCAAGTATGCATGGGTTAATGGGAAACACGTATAGATGCATCCTTGGAGTATAGGTGATCAACCCAAGACAGAGTAGATTGAATCTCATGCAGATTTTGTCGGGAAAAGGAAACCCCAACCGCTCTGAATTTGAACTGCTTTTTGGTGGGAAACCGTGGGATAAAGAGATGAGCTCGAGACAGAGCAAGTTGATGCTGTAAAGAAGAAGAAGAGAAAAGAGAGATTAAGTGAAAAGAAGAATTGTTATCCTTAGAAATAATTATAAGAAAGTTGTAAGGTTAGTGAGCAAGAAAACTGACGAGAGGGTTTAACCGACAGTGATTGAGTACCAGTATAATTGTAGTTTCACAGTCAAGCAAAACTGGCAAGGTGTGGTAAAGCAGACATCATCCAAGTGTGACACAATGTGAGAGAGAGAGAGAGAGAGAGAGAGAGAGAGAGAGAGAGAGAGAGAGAGAGAGAGAGAGAGAGTAATCTCACAACTAGTAGTGTGAGATTCAGTGGAGGAGAAAAGACTGTCAACCGACAGTAGAATATTTAATCAAGAGTTGGAGAATTCATTTGCAACAAGAAGCCTTAACTATATATAAATTGTATTTCAATACACATCACCAAGTTGGAGCTTGGTGCAAGGGTTGGTGCTCCTTGGGTTTGTTCCCTAAATATTTGTAATTCAATGTTTTACCTGTGAGGCTAGATTGGAGCATTAGTTTCCAACAACTTTTCTCATCGAGGTTTTCCCCACTTTGGGTTTTCCTCGTACATCTGATGTTGTGAGTTGCATTTGTGTGATTGATCTCTTTGACTTTCCTTCTTTCTTTAACCAACTTGATTATTTAGGAACCACTGATTCACCCCCCTCTCAATGGTACTGTGTGTTCAACAATTGGTATCAAAGCATTGGTTTCTGAAGAGACAACCTAATTGCTAAGGTATATCCAGGATTTTGGACACTATGTTTGAAGAAGAATTGAACAAGATTGATGCTTGGGATGATGTTGATGATGTTGTTGACATGGAAAGAGAGTTGAGATTTGCATTGGTAGACTTGGATTTGAAGCAGATAAAACCATAAGAAGGTAGTTGAAAATATTTCCTATCTAAGGAGCTTGATAGATAAATGAAGGAAGGTTATTGATGAGTTTAAGACAAAGCCTTATGAGAAGACTAAAGAATGTTCAAGGCTTGAGGAAGAAGTAATTGTTGGAAGTATGTGTTGTTGTGGTTATCATTGATGTCAAACTTATTGTTCTAGATAGTTGGTGGTCCCAAATGTCTGTGGTGCAGATATATCTTGCTGTATTGGTATTAAAGTTACTCTATTGGTTGTTCTGGAAGTGTTTGGGTCTAAGAAGTTTTGTTGATGTTGCTTGGTATTGTTATATTCTTTGGTTATGTTTGTTGGTGTAACTAATTATTCATGTTGGATATTATTATACCTTACTTAAGTTTAGTTAGGATAATGCATTTCATAGTAGTTTGTGTATGAGACACTTGGGTGTTTGTGCCACATTGGGATAGCATGTAGGAGAATTTCCACCTTTTGTGGTCTTATCTTGTTGTTACATTCCACCTTCGGTGGGTGATCCACCTCATGTGGAATATTTTATTGTTTCTCCTACCTAGCACACCTATTTCCTACCTACCCTTATTTCTTATTGAGCCACATGTCATGTTTGTGTTCTCACATATCCATATAGCCTATATAAGCAGGCTCATATTCATTGTATGTAACGATTGATGATCGAGTTGATCAATATTTTCATCTTGATAGAATACAGTTTATTCCTATCATCTATTTTGTCTCTCTTGTACTTTTCATTGAGCTCTTGATCTTGGCAAAATCTCACATGGTATCAGAGCCTAAAGGGCATCTTTGATTGTTCTTTTGAAGGCTTCAATTTTTGGATTTGGGGAGGTGCTATTTTTTTGGGAGTCGTACAATGATTTGGACATCACAGTTGCATCTAGGAGGCTATTTCCATGAATTTTGAGTATAAAGTCGGCCTATTTTGGTGAGGGAAATTTTTTTTGCCTATTTTGGTATATTGTACAGATTTTGTAAAAAAAAATATTTTCTGCGAAAAAAAATAATTTTAATTTCATTTTAAAATTTTTTTTCCATAGTTTTTTTGTATGTAAAAGTTTTTTTTTAAATTTGAAAAAATAAAAAAATTTTTTTTTGGGGGTCTGCCGACCCCCCCTATACTCTGTTTCACTTGCGACATTTTGCAGGGCCCACATCCCCACCGCTGTCCGTGGTGTTCTTCCGGCCCTGTCAACTGCCCTGCTCTCGTCGACCATCCACCTCTGGCACTTCTCCTCGCCGACCCTGCGTTCTCCGACCTGAGGCCTGGTCGACGTGACTGCCGCTTGGTCCTTTTGACCACCGCTGACCATAGCTCCTGGCAGCTACCCCATTCACCGAGCTCCCACCGACAATTGCTACCATTGGCACCGCTGCCATCCTCTGGCACCGTTGCTCTGACCCCTGCTTTAACTGCCTCTTAGCATGTCCTAGCGGAAATCCCCCAAAAAAACCGGTTGGCCCACGTCCGCCATGTGGCAGGTGGCTGCTGGCCCGTGGGAAATCTCCGTACACACAGTCAACAGTACGACACTACCTAGTTGGTGTCTAGTCACTCCAACGTGTCACTGTACAGACAACCATGCAAGGGGGAGTGATGGTCATTTTGACAGTCATACAAACATCAATTTTAAGCTCATAATTTGTTGATGTCAGCACCACATCAGCAGTATTTTGAAATTTTATTACCCCCCTCTCATTGAGCTTTTCAGTTTTGCAGTTCAACTGTGGAAGGCCATATCTTGCTCATTTTTACTCCTTGTTTGGTGCATTTTTTTTGAAATGGGATAGAATTTCATGCTCTTCATAGTGGTGGAGGAATTTTTTGATTTTGATGGATGGATTTCTTAGAATTTGTAGATTCTCATGACTGTATTTGTCTAATCTCTGATTTTACAACTTTAGAGGCTTCGTTTGGGGTCATACGACCTCCTTTTCAGGTGCTATTTTTTTGAAAGTGCATTAATTTTCGTCTACTTTCATAATCAACCATTTGTTTGCAGTGATTTTGAGTAGAAATTATACTTTCAATATTTGGTCATTAATGGCCTATTTGGTGTCGTGCTCTGTGAAGTGTACCTATACCTGCAACCACAATGCACTCAATAAATCATTACAAGCATGGTTAGAAGATTTAAATCAAAGGAAGACAAAACCATAGCTAATCGACTTATTGTCTCCTAGTAAATGCGAGTATGAAAAATGCTCTCAGATTTGATTATGCATAATCTAGTGACTTGACTACACTTAGATGGAGGATTTGAATGCTGAAAATGAATGATCTAACAAGAATAGCATGATTAAGCTATATGAGTTCATGATTGATCTAGCATGATTAAGCTAAGATTGAAGCTAAAATGAGCATGATAACATTGCTAAAATGATACACTATAAGCTAGATGCCTATAATAACAATGCTTAAGATGAGAATGAGATGGGATGCAATTATGAATGAAATTGGGACCAATATTGCTCCAAAATGAGGTATATTTATAGGATTTTCCAAGGCTAGGGGTGATGTGGCAAGAATCAATGGCCAAGATTGATCTGAAGCTATCAATGGTTAAATTGGAGGAGGATGACAAAGGGGGTTGGATTAAAGGGAACATTTGTCATCTCTATGGTGACAAGTGTCGAGAGGCTTCTAGAAGGGTTGGATGAAAGGGAACACTTAGTGACAAGTGTCACAAAGGTTCTAGAAGATGTTGGATGAAAAGGGACATGGTGGTAGGTAGAATGGGTTAGGTTTAGGAATGGTTAGGTTTAGGAGTGGTAGAAGTTAGGAGAATTTGAATTAAAAAATTCAAATAATATGAGGGCTATTTAATCTCAACAACTCATGAATTTGATTTGTTTTAATTAATTAGGATTTAGAAGAAATGATTTTGGATGGAGGGAATTAATTAAAGGGGATGAAATGAACCTATTTAATAAATCCTTAGATTTATTAATAAGTAGATGAATGAGAGATTTAATCAAATTGCTTAGTGAATTCAATTAAATTGGGAAGGGAGATTAATTAAATAGTTGCTTATTTAATTAATTATCTTCAGACCATTTTTAGGTGTATACATTTTGCCCCTCTTTGAAGCGAGGTGTGATGACACGTTGATTCAAAGAATGATCTCATTTTGATGATGATATTGATTTGATAGGATGCCCCAGCTCTTGATTGCTAAATTTTGATATTATGATGCTCCCTCGGGAGATCAATTGAGATAACTGATCTTTGAAGTTTTTGCAAGATTGATATCCTGATAGATTTGATTTGATTTCTGCAACTGTGGTTGATGAAAATGCGAGTTCTTTGATTAGCTTGATTGCTTAGATTGATAAGATTGAAAAATCTTGATTGATTAGATTCAGTTTGGTTTCAGGAAGGATTCATCTTGTATAAGATAACGATGATCAAAGCATCTGGTTTCAGGAAGGATTCATCCTGTATAAGACATGATCAAAATGTCTAGTTTCAGGAAGGATACATCTTGTATAAGGCATGAATCAGAATCAGATCGTCTGGTTTCAGGAAGGATTCATTTTGTATAAGACGTGATAGAATTGATTAGGTTTGATTGATTGATTTGATTTGATAAGGTTGATTAGATAAAGAACTAACATTTGGTTGATATCAAGTTGCAGAAATATTTGGATATGCTGATTGTTGATTCTGTTGAGAGAGATAGCATAAGAGTTGGGCTAGGTTGATAATATCATGAGAGAGATGAGTCATCATTCTGATTGCGTATACACCTATGATGATACTTTGATGATTCCTCTGATAGATTTAACCTTGGATAAAAGGAGCTTTCAGGATCCCATGCAAGAATGAAATGCAAGCTAAAATGCAATGAAATGCAATGGAATGACCAGACCAGTCACTGGATTATTTTGCGTTTTGTCATCATTGAACTTTTGAAATGTGGGAAGTGAGTGCAACATCGATGGTATAATTAAACCATGATGACCTGAGCATTGCTTTCCTGGATTTTGATATAGCAATTCAACACAAGCACTAAGATATAATTGAACCAAGATGACCTGAGTGTTGTTTGCATAAAACATGTAGTATTAATCATTTCAATACGCAAATCGAAAATGTCTTTAATGATATTTCGATGATCATGTCCCGAGACAAATTTGCACATATTAATGATTAATTTTTCAGATAGTAGACAAGAAAAATATCACGTTTCTTCCTTGTTCCTCTAGTCAATGACATCTTGGAGTCACTTAGAAATCATGATAGCAAAAATCAATATAGAAAAGTTGAACAATCATGTTACAATCATTATCCAAAAGATATTATTCCACTGAAAAGTGTGTGATGTGATTAGATTGACTTCGTGATAGCTTGATAGCTGATAGTTTGATCTTGTGTTCAATGTTAGATGTGTCTCACTTTTCACTTGATAAGAGTTGTCTAATTGTTTGTTCTACCTGTTTAATTAAGCTCAAAATTGATCAGTAGTTTTGCCCCCAGCTAGGTGTAGGATTTTGCCCCAAGCTTAGAAACAAAGTCGTTATGATATATCCAATGATCCAAAGCATGGTAAGAAACCAACTAGGATGTCTGCGCATGTACAAAGCTTTATGATGGTCAACGTTGATGGAATATGCATGAATGCAAGTGGAAAAATGCATGAACTAATAGATGGAAGAGCTAGCTGATAGATAACGCTTGTTTACCAGGTTTTCACCATCTATTTTTATTGCACTTTTTTTGATATTTGATTTTTTTGGATTTTCTGCTTTTTCAATGTTTTTGATTTTTTCTGATTTTTGAGTGTTTCTGATTTTTCTGATTTTTCACTGTTTTGATTTTTTTGATTTTTCACTATTTTTTAATTTTTTCTGATTTTTCACTGTTTTTGATTTTTTTTTTCTGATTTTTCACTGTTTTTGATTTTTTCTGATTTTTTAGACATAGAACTTTTTTAGATGCATGCTATTGATAAGTTCTTCAAGTTGATCTTCGTCCTGTGTTGATAGTTGATATGCTCCTGATCCAAATACTGTTGACCACAAATGGACCTAACCAGTTTGGTTCAAACTTTCCTTTCTTTTCTCGATCTGCCTAGTTGCATGGATTTTCCTTTAGCACTAGTTCTCCAACTTGAAAGATTCTTGGTTTGACCTTGTGATTATAGCTCTGACACATTCTTTGATGATATACCTTTAGATGATCAAAGGCATTTTGTCTTCGTTCATGGATCAGTTCTAGCTTTGGCAGTCTAGATACTCATTGTTCTTCATCTGGGATGAGACCTTTTAGTGATACACGTAGAGAGGGTATCTCTACTTCGATTGGCAATATGGCTTCTGATCCATATACAAGAGAGAAAGGTGTGGCACATGTTGGTATGCATATACTAGTGTGGTAGGCCCATAGAGAAGGGTTTATTTGATTATGCCAATCTTTCCCAACATTGTTCACTGTCTTTTTAAGGATTTTCAAAATAGTTTTGTTAGATGCTTCTGCCTGCCCATTTCCCTGTGGATAATATGGTGTGAAGAATCTGTGCTGGATTTTGAAATTTTCACATAGCTCTTGTACGTCTTGATTCTTGAATGGTCGCTCATTATCAGTGATAATGGTAATTAGTATTCCATAGCGACAGATGATATAATTCAAGATAAATGTAGCAATTTGTTTTCCTGCAATGTTGATGAGAGGTACCGCTTCAATCCATTTTGTAAAATATTCAGTAGCTACAAGGATGAATTTGTGTCCATTAGATGAGGAAGGATTTATCTTTCCTACCAGATCAAGTCCCCATTGACAAAAAGTCCAAGATGTTGCTAAAGCATGTAGTTCTTATGTAGGTGCATGGATCAAGTTCCTATGGATTTGACATTGTTTTCATGTTCTTGCTATTTTAAAAGAATCTTGTTCCATAGTTGGCCAATAATAGCCCAAGTGTATGAGTTTATTCAAAAGCGTAAGACCACTTGAATGAGTGCCACAAATGTAATTATGGACTTCATGTAAGGCCTTCTCAGATTCTTCTTGTTCAAGACATCTTAAGAGAGTACTATCTAGACCTTATTTAAATAGGGTATCCACGACGAGAGTATAATGGGAAGATTGGCAAATAAAGTTTCTCTTTTGGTTCTTTGATAAGTCAGGAGGTAAGATATTGTCTTTCAAGTATGTGTAAGTTTGGCCATAGCGGGAGGAATCGTGTCCAATAAGTTGATAGATGGTTTGGGAATCAGGACAATTAAAGGTAGGATGAAACAACTCTTCAACCAGGAATTCATAGCGCTGTTGATTTTCCTGTGTCTGCAATAGAGAAGAAAGTGTAGCCATGGCGTCTGCTGCTTTGTTGTCATTTTTGGGGATATGCTCAAAAGTTATTTCTACAAAGTACTTCTTGATATCATCCACCATCTTTTTGTAAGGCATGAGTTTGTCATCTTTTGTTTGATAGTCATAATTGATTTGATTAACGACAAGCTGAGAGCCTCCAAAGACTTGAAGTTGTTTAATATTCCATTCTACAACCATTTTGATAGTTGTTACCAATGCTTCATACTCTGCTATATTATTTGTACATGGAAAGCTTAATTTGTATGCTTTCGAGATTGTATGCCCTTGTGGTGTGATGAAAATAATTCCTTCTCCTGATCCATGTTGTGTATATGAACCATCAAAGTATAGTTGCCATGCTTTTGTTGTAGCTGTTAGGATATCAGCATTAGGAAATTCAATCTATAGAGGATGATTATCTTGAAGTGGTGTCTCTACTAGTTGATCTACGATGACTTGTCCCTTGATATATTTTCTATCAACATATTTGATATCAAACTCACTTAGAATCATGATCCATTTTGCTAGTCATCCTGTCAATGTGGCTTTCTTGAGCAAATACTTCAGAGGATCAATTTTAGCTATCAACTTGATGGAGTGAGATAGTAGATAGTGTCATAGTTTTTGAGAAGCAAAAACTACTGCTAAGCATGCTTTTTCTATTGATGAATAGTTGATCTCATATCCCACTAGTGTTCTGTTGATATAGTAGATGGCTCATTCTTTTCCTTCCTTATCCTCTTGTGTGAGCAAAACTCCCAATGATGCTTCGGTAGTTGATACATAGAGTAATAATGGTTTTCCTAGAATTGGTGACATTAGCACAGGTGGTTGCATGAGATATGCCTTGATCTTGTTGAATGCTTCTTCACATTGATGGTCCCATTTGAAATTAACATGTTTGTGCAATAGGTGAGTGAATGGTTGATATTTATCTACTAATTGAGCCACAAATATTCTGATTGACTAGAGTCTTCCTTGTAGTGATCTTAGTTGACTGATATTCTTGGGAGATGCCATTTCCCTGATTTCTTTTACCTTAGCTGGATCTACTTTGATTCCTCTTGTTGAAACAATGTATCCCAATAGCTTTCCTGAAGTAACATCAAAGGCACATTTCTTAGGATTTAGCCTTAGCTTGTATTATTCTAACTTGTCAAAGATCTTTTCTAGTATCTCTATATGTTCTTCTCTGTTGTATGATTTAGCTAATATGTCATCCACATAGTCTTCCATGATTGTATGCATCATGTCATGAAATATAGCTGTCATAGCTCTTTGATATGTAGCACCTATGTTCTTTAATCCAAAAGGCATGACGTTCCAACAGAAAGTACCCCATGGGCATGTAAAAGTTGTCTTTTCTTGATCTTTGGGTGCTATTATGATCTGATTGTATCCAGAGAAACCATCCATTAGAGAAAACATGGTGTGTCCAGCAGTTAAATCTACAATGATGTCAATGTTAGGCAAAGGAAAGTCATCCTTTGGACACATGTTATTAAGATCTCTGAAGTCTATGCATATTCTGATGCTTTTATGTAGTTTTGAAACAGGAACAATGTTAGATACCCATTGAGGATATGCTAGAGGTATGATGAATCCGACATCTAGTAATTTCTTTAGTTCTTCTTTGACTAGAAGAGCAATATGAGGATGCATTTTTCTTAATTTCTGTTTGACTAGTTTATCTCTTGGATTAACATTCAAGTGATGCATAATAAGCTATGGATCTAACCCTAGCATGTCTGCATATGACCAGGCAAAATTGATTTTCCATTGTTTGAATAATTCCACATATTGTTGTATTTCTACCTGTAGCGTCGTAAATTGTACGCACTTGCTAGGGTGGTACAATTTCACACCTAGTTTAGCGCCCGCCTTGGCGCATTTTGTATTTTGCATTGCATTCCCCCTTTAGCACTTAATTAATTAAATTAATTAGGTCTAAGGTCCTATTTTATCATTTCCTACATCATAAAGTTGGGCCCTTTCATTAAAGTGTGCCCTTTTCATTTTATTCCTCCTATACATCATTTAATCAAAAACCCTAATTAGGTCCTATTTTGAACTTGGGGGCTTGATTTCGGGAGTCAAAACATCTCGAAATCACCTGTAACTTCGGGATTCTCTCTAAAATCATCATATCCGACGGCCCTGAAAATTTGGTGAAAAGTTGTCGGGACCATGGCGCCCGGAGAGGACCATGGCGCCCGGAGTGCACATGGTCCCGGACATTTTTCCTGAAATTTTAGGAGCGCGATCCAATCATAAAATAAAGCTTAACCCCAAGAAATTGACAGGATATTCAATCTCTAGGTCGGCCAAAAGATGAAATTAAGACCTAGGGTTTCATACATAAGAGCTCTCTTTCTTCATTTGAAAGGATCCGATTTTTGATTTTGAGGACCTGATATGCAGGGAAAGAGCAGATCTTTGAAGACTTAAACAACATTCAACATCCATCTATCAAGCATTCATCAATTTCATTCATTCATTTAGGGCTTGGAAGACATTGAAGAACAATAGGAGATTACCGACTGAAGATTGGCTTGTACTCCTCCCTTGAGGGTTGGGTATGATTTCATGTTGTTTTCATGTCTTTGCATAAGCTTCAATATATCCTTTATTCATGCTTTAGATCACTTTGCATCTTGATTTAGAGCATTTACATTATCATTTACAAGCAATTAGGGTTTACTTTCTAGGTTGCTCTAGTTTGCTTTCTTGCATTTTAGGACCTTGCACACACACTAGGTCTGCACACACAATACATTTTACAATACAACTTGGCTATTCATGGAGGTGGAAATCACTGAAGCGGGGGTTTGACTAAGGCAAAACCCTATATAGCCGCCCAAACACCTTTTCAGATATAAGTGCAGGTTTCGGGACTCGGACGACGCCGCAGGTTATAGATCCGGAAGAAGCAGACGGAGACTGACCTTCATACCAAATTTCAGATCAAAAGACCAGGACAGGGGCGTGGGGCGCCCTGGTCCTACCAGGACAGGGGTGCTGGGCGCCCTGGTCCCTGGGACAGGGGCGCTGGGCGCCCTGGTCCTTCTGACAGACAGCATTTTCAGCATTTTTGACAGCTTTTTCCAAAGTGCAAAACAACAGTTTCCGGAGCAGTTTCAGGGGCAGAATCAGGACAGTGGCGCCCGCGCCCCCATCCCGAACATTTTCAGTCAGATTTTAAATTCGGGTATGCATTTGCATTCTTGTCTTGTCCTTGTGTTTACAGCTTTCCATCATTTAAGTTCAATTCTATAATCTTGTTATTAGTTCATACTTGCACTTTGGGGTTAGGGATTGAACTTGCATCATTTCATCTTTCAATTACAACAAAGGAATAGAAATCCTAATAGGTAGCCCGTGGCTCTCTCTTCCACAAGAAGAAGTAGCCAATTGTGTGATACCTCTAGGCTCTTTCGTATTCCACAAGTGTGTGGTTGAAAGTGAGATTAGGGCATGTTTGCTTAGTGTCACTTTTTCTCCCACACACTACCTCTGATAGAGATGTTACCAGATGAAGAATCTTTGGTTGCTCTGTTGTGCCAATGTTAACTGCCTCTGTTGGTTCGATCAAAATGGATGATCTTTCTTGATAGTGCTCAAGTAAAGTGTCAAATCTCCCATCTTTTGGTGCCTCAAGGAGGTTTTCACCATTAGATGCATCCTTTATTTTTACTTTTTCTTGGTCTAATGTTGCCAAGAAATTGGTTTCAGCATTAGACCTGATATTTTATTCTTTATTTTCATTTTTGCGACTAGGAGATTTGACACCCACTTGACTGGAAGATACGTTAGTGGAATCCCTGGTGAAAGTTGTTGCGGGTTTGATTTCATCAAGATATAAGGATATGGCATGGTCATTTGGAAAGGTATCAATGTCAGTATGTCCTTCATTTTCCCAGTCCATAGGTTTAGGATAACTTAAGGATAAAGGATCTTCAGGTTGAATAGTTTCAAAGATATTAGGGGTCATGATAGAGATGTCAGAATTTTCAATAGGTATTTCGATTTCTAGAACGGTACTCTTGTTAGAATGAACTCGTATAAGAAAATACCGATCATCCTCGGTTAAGTCCATGTCAGTTGAATGTGATTCTGATTCAAGTAGGCTAGTTCCTAACATTTGTCCTGCATACGTGTGAACTACATTGACTTCTACATCTGCTTCTTCTCTTTCAATTTCAAGTTGCTCTTGTATGTTTGTACATGATAGCAAATATTCTCCATTCCCTTGATCTTTTAGTTGCATTTGTTCTTCCATGTTTGACAAAATTGATTCAAATTATTTTTCCTTGGATTGTGTGCTTGAATCTGCTACCTTTCTGTTATGTGAAACAATGACCTCTTGTGTTGATCTCAGATTGCTACAACACTGCAATGGATTTGAGACTGCTGATATTGTGATTTCTTGTTCATTGTATGGAAATTTTAAGCACCGATGACCTGTTGATGATATAGCTTGCATGTCCTGAATCCATGGTCTCCCCAATAGTATATTGTATGGTAGGTCCAAGTCTAGAACTTGGCATGCTATATCTTTTTGCAAAGGTCCCATTGTGATGGGTAATATCACCATTCTTTTAGATGAATGCTCTTCTTCATTATGTGCTTTGATTTTGATCTTTTTCTCAGGATCAACTGCATCTTCTAAATATCCTAGAGCATGGACAAGACTCAAAGAGAAAATGTTCAAGCTAGCTCCCCCATCTATTAGGACACGTTTAACAAGTGTTCTATGAATGAGGACTTCAATTTGTAGGAAACACTATAGGGATGTTGCAAGGAATCAATACTTGGATATGAAGGAGATGAGATTTGAATAGGATTCTCTGAAATAGGCTTGATGGAAATCATGGATATCCCTTGGAGAACTTCATATTTGGATGTATCATTTGGCAAGGATGATATGGAAGGTTCTTGCAAGCTTTCAAGAGGTGTAGGAATAGATGCCTTTGGAGAGTCAATTTGCTTATGGATGGATCGATCATTGTTAGACATGGGTGTGTGCTTTTGATCTTCTTTAGCCAAATCCTTTAGGGATCTCTTTAAGAGGTGCATAAAAGAGCCACCTTTATTTGGATATGTGTTTGAATCCTTGTGAGGTTTTAACATAGTTGGATTTTAATTTTGAACTTGTTTGATTGCTCTGATATGTTGGTTTGTTCTGTTTTCTTTGGTATGTCATGTTGATATGATTTTCAGCTATTTCAAATGTTCCTGTTTCCATTTCAGGGGTTTGATTGTCTAAAAGTTGTTTTGGGTAAGTGATCAATAGTCAATTTCAAGGCAATAGAGTGATATGACACTAAAAGAGAATCCAAGTGTTTAAAAGTTTGCAAGTTTTTTGATCTTTGGTTTAGGAGTGCAATGGTGATGATTTGATAAGAACCAGGTCCAGTAGGAACAATATATCCTACGATGTGGGACAAGGTTATCTTGACCAAACATTTTAGTTTCATGATAAAGGATGATTGATCCTGATGAGAAACTATGTTTGAGTGATCAGTTTATCAAAGAGGGTGATAATGCACTTTGAGATGTTTAGATCTTGAACTTGTTGGGGGTGAACACTTTGAAAATCTTGAGGTGTTTATCTTCTAGATTTTGATTTTGACGAATGATAACTTGACAAAGTGAAACCAATTAGACAATCTAAGCATAGATTGATAGATAATAGGTGTTTATGTTTACTGCAAATTGATCAGGCATACATGATAAATCTAAAATAGGCATGTAAGACACAGTTCTGGACTGACAGATGCAGAGTTTCGTATGACAGATTATGCAACATAGAATGACAAGAGATACAAGACAAAACAACAAACTCGTGACTTCATGTGTAAAGCAATGTTTTGTATGACATAGGACCTTGACTCGTACAACAATTGATCAAGCAATACGATAGAATATCTTGACTCGTACGACAGGTATTTTAACAGGTGTAAAACATGTTTGTTTGTTTGAGTTTTGATCATTGAATTTTGATGTTTTACTTTGGTTTTCCAGTTTTTAAGTGTCTGATTTTTTAATTTAGGAATGAATACACAACAAACACATGATGTGATAAATGACTCTCAATCAAGATAAACCCTAAGGAAGTTGGCTGAGAATGAAAACCTTTGCTTGCTGACTTAGGTACACACCCAATAGCTAATCAGAATACGACCATTGAGTCTCACACAATGGATTCTTAACGCCGTATTATCCGACTCCAAATGCTAATGGGGGCACAATATGGCAAGTGTCTTGGGAGAGTTACTATCTCTCTTGCACAAAGATTATCACCCTTTTGGAGGTGAATCGGGTAGCTTCTATTTTAACCGGCACTAGTAAGGGATTTGTTTGGCGCGTCGGGGTATAAAATCAATTAAGAGGTCTCCCAGCCTTGAAAACCAAGGTTTGATATACCCGAAGGTATGGAGGAGAGCTATTCTCGAGCACTTCCATTGCTTTGATTTTCATCAAAAACACATTTATTTTGTAGTGGGTTAGATTACTTGGCGTTAGCCATTCCCACTTAGGTCGTTCCCCTCTCACCGACCTTAAGGGCTAAGAGTTAATAACTCCTTGGGAGGGCAAGCCTGCTAAAGAGATGCACTAATGAAAGTAAAAGGATGAGTCTAGCTTTCTGATCACCTAAGAAAGGTGAGAGCATACTCACCTATCATCAAAGACATGAAATACATGGTTGTTCATTTTTATCCCAAATTGAAGTGTGCCTAAAAATCTTAAAGAATACACAAAGTTTTTTGCTGAATCCTTAGGCAACTTGCAAAATAGATCCATTAGTAGTCATGATTGTGTTTTGAATTTGTCTTTGACAAGCGTCCTGCAGAAAAGAGTTAGGCTACAAACATTTCATAGACATAACAAGATTAGCATTAGTGATCCTAACTATGAAATTTTCAAAAAAAACTATATGAAATTTTATCCTAACTTCAAATAGGCATAACTTTCTTCTCGAGACTCAAAATTATGAATCGTTTAACTCGTTGGAAAGGTCTCCAAGAGTTGTAGATGAGATTTTAAAAAAGCATACACTAGCTATGCGCTTTCAAGGGCTAAAAATAACCAGAAGGCCTTCAAAAATGCAAAGTACCAACGTATAGAAAAACTTGAAAATTCTAACTTGCAGTTTATAAAAAAAATTAGAGATGCAGAAACTTGTACGACATGATTTACCAGTTAGTATGACACAAATTTAGATTTCACATAGGAATAAAAGTATACTCGTACGACATAAGATTTTGAAGCCAAAAATTCATACAAAACAAAATTAGCTCTAGTACAACAGTGAAAATCAACTCGTACGACACAGGAATGAGCTAGAACGAATAAAGAATTTTCAATGTAAAAGCTCGTATGAGTCAGAATTATACCTAGTACGAGTCAGGATGAAGGGTTGTCCTAGGCTAATTGATCTCAACATCTCATTAATTTGATTTGTTTTAATTAATTAGGATTTAGAAGAAATGATTTTGGATGGAGGGAATTAATTAATTTGAATTAATTAAAGGGGATGAAATTAACCTATTTAATAAATCCTTAGATTTATTAATAAGTAGATGAATGAGAAATTTAATCAAATTTCTTAGTGAATTTAATTAAATTGGGAAGGGAGATTAATTAAATAATTGCTTATTTAATTAATTATCTTCAAACCATTTTTAGATGTATACATTTGGTAATTGTATTTCGCTTGGATATCAGTTTAGATCACTAGTAGTATTTGTTGAAGTCTCTTATATCTCATTTTGAGAAGTTGTAAATTGAAATCAGAAGTCCACTTTGCCTTGATTTGCAAGTGGTCCATTGTATATGCACTAAGTATAAAGTGCCAAATCATCATTTTTTTTTTTGGGGGGGGGGCGGGGGGTTCCTGATTGAGTAATTTGGGGGGGTGTCTTGTGTGATTGTGCCTCTCTCTATCTTTTTTTTTTTTTTTTTTTCATTTTGGTGCTATGGGTTCTCCTAAATTTCCACTTTTAACTCCTCATAATTATGTTTCATGGAAGATTAAGTCTTGGAGAAAACTAATGGAAAAATGACTCATTCATTATGTAAATGGAACTATTACAACACCACCTGATCCTAAGGAGGCTGATCCTAATGATCAAATTGAATGGCTCACTAAGAATGCTATGGCACTTGGAACTCTTAGAAAGTATGTATTAGATGACCTCATTTTTCACATTGAGAAGTGTACAACAATTAAAGAGGCTTGGGATATTTTTGAGAAATTGTATGGTCAAGTTGATGAGATTAAGGGCTACAAGCTTGATAGTGAGCTCACAACTTTGGATCCCAAGGATTTTGATACAATCCAAGATTATGTCATAAAAGAAATTGAGCTAAGAGCAAAGCTAAAGGGTTGTGGAATTGACAAAAATGATGCTCAATTAGTTTATAACTTGATGGACAAGCTTCCTTCAGAGTATGAAACCTTTGTATCTAGCTTTCACACCCATAGGTTAGCTCAAGGTTCCTCTTACATTTCCCCTTCATTTGATTCATTCACGGAGATGTTGATACTTGAGCAATGTAAGTTGACCAAGATGGGGATTCTCAAATCTTCAGAGTCATAAGCTTTGGTGGCTAACAAAGGGAATCAAAGTAATCAAGGAAAAGGAAAGAATCAAAAGCAACCTAAGTCAAAACCACAATAAGATGGAGCACAATCATCCTCTCTACAACAAGGTGATTCTACATCCTCACCTAAGAGGAAATCATATAAGGAAAATCTTTTTTGTGCATATTGCAAGAAGTCAGGACACGATGAACATCATTGTTACAAGAAGGATATTGATGAGTTGAAGAATCTTCTTGAGAAGAACAAAATCAACCTACCTTCTAGAATGTCTACATCAACTTCTTCTTCCAAGGATAAAAGAAAGGATCACTCTTTTGGGACAGATAAAGGAAAAGGACAAGCTCTTTGTGCTACTACAAGTCATGATTTAGGGAGATGACTTCTAGATTCAGGGGCTTCTCATCATATGGCATCTTCGCAATCTATGTTCTCTTCATTTGAGCCTTGCCACATGCCGCAGATTTTGATGGACAATCATACATACATGGATGTGACTGGGAAATGATCTATTTCCATTGGGGATAACTCCTTCAATGATGTGTTGTGTGTACCCTACTTGACAAATAATCTTCTTTCCATCTATCAAATCACACATGAGGCAACTATGAAAACTGTGGAGTTCACACCTGATTGAGTTATCATTAGAGACTTGGAGACTAGAGCTATCATTGCGACTCGGGTGGTTGATCATGCATCTTGGTTGAACTCTTTTTTCACATTTTTGTCCTATTGATGAGGTTGATTCTTCACATGATGATTCAAATTTTGAGGAGAACTTTGGGTACTTGAACTTGGGTGTTCTCACATGTGACCCCATCCTTGAGCCTTGCATTTAATCTCCTCCTAGCGATATCACATCACATATTGCACCTAATGATGCATCTAGTGTGATATTTTGGCCTTCTTGTGATTCAGTGCAGCAAGATATTCCTTGTCTTTCAGCTTCAGTTGATTGGGATGAGTACTGGACAGACATTGCAAGTTTGTTTGTGGAGTCCTGTATTGAAGATTTGAGATATATCATTGATGACATTCATCTTCTCTTTGATGAAGATGATCCTTCTTCGATTGTTGCAAGGGAACACTCTGACCCTCTTGTGCATTCTCTACATGATCATTATTTCAAGGTTGACATGATTGTGGATACTTTTGTACAACACTTGGAGGAGGTCTCTTTATCCTTTGAGGAGACATGTGCATCTTTGGATATTGTTCTACATTCATCTCCACTAAATCTTAGAGTACCTTTTTCAGAAGTGTGGAGCAGTTTACCACCCTTGGAGGGGGTATCTTTTAGTATGGACATGGGGACACTTGAGCAGTTTTCAGAGACTCCATTCATCATGAGTATTTTTCCTACATCTTCCCTTCATGATTGGGGAGACTTCATGGATACACCTTTGGTTTTGTTTCTTCTTAAGGGGAGGAACGTGGTTCGACATTCGTGAAACAATTTCTTCATTCATCTTCGAGCTTCTATCATTGGTGCAGATTCTACATTGAGGGGGGGCTTCCTAGCCTCTCTTCTTCTTCTCTCATATGGGGGGGACTTTTTCCTCATGTGGGGTTTTGTCTTTCACATACTTCTATGAGAGTTCTTTGTATATGGTTTTCATCTCTCTTTTTGGGGGAGGGTTTTTTCCCATTGTGTTTTTCTCTCTTTCCCCACTTTATGGGAGTTTGCATTTGCATTTGTACATGGGTACCTAACATGGCCTAGTAGCCGAGACCCATCTTGCATTGCTTAGTTGCATTGTAGACTTAAGTGCATTCCCCTAAGTTGCACTTAAGGGGGGGTGTTGGTGTAAATAATTATTCATGTTGGATATTATTACACCTTACTTAAGTTTACCTAGGATAATGCATTTCATAGTAGTTTGGGTATAAGACACTTGGGTGTTTGTGCCACATTGGGATAGTGTGTGTAGGAGAATTTCCACCTTTTGTGGTGTTATCTTGTTGTTATATTCCACCTTCGGTGGGTGATCCACCTCATGTGGAATATTTTATTGTTTCTCCTACCTACCTAACCTATTTCCTACCTACCCTTATTTCTTATTGAGACACATGTCATGTTTGTGTACTCACATATCCATATAGCCTTTCCTATATAAGTAGGCTCATATTCATTGTATGTAACAATTGATGATCCAGTTGATCAATATTTTCATCTTGATTAAATACAATTTATTCTTATCATCTAGTTTGTCTCTCTTGTACTTTTCATTGAGCTCTTGATCTTGGAAAAATCTCACAATGTTTTTGGCATGGTGGATGTGTTAGTTTGGTGGTCCGAAAATAACTTTGTATTCTCTAGATGTTGTGGTATATTTCATCACCGATTGTGGTATTTTGTGTTAATCCTATTTTTTGGTCCAGAAATGATTTGTGGAAAGCAATTTGATGTATTATGGGTAGATCACCATAACATGTGGAGATCCAAATAAGAGTTATTTATATTAGATAATATCTTTTGGTCCATTAATTATCTATATGAATGTGTTGCATGTTGGGATGTTGAGTTTTTTGTTCTGGTGATTGCGGATTGGTGGATTGAGCTTAGGAAGATGTGTTTTGGTCCCCTCTTTCTATTGGAGTGGATCAACGTGTGTGTCTTTGATCCAAAAGATGTATTTTATTTTAGGTCGACTTGATTAAAGCTTTAATGATCTATCTTGTATATAAAGAATGTATGTAATTGAGTAGTGAAAAAAGAAAGTGTGAGAGAGGAAGTATATGATGTGAAGATAAGAAATGAAATTCAATGGAGAGGAGAGAAGAAGAGTTGTGTTCGAACGATATGTAAGTTTATTGAGATTGTGGTAGAGGTATGAGATAGTGTGTTGACAGATAATATCAATATTGTGTGAGTTGATGTTGATCACTTGATGGAGAGTTCAAGGATAGCTTCAAGATTAGGAGATCCTTCTTTTCAAATCATTTTTTTTGTGTCTTGCCCTATTGTAGTTAGCATCAGGTTTGCAAGTCATTTTTGTATCTTTCCCAAAGAGAAATTAGCCTTGGTCTGCAAGTTTGGAGTAGTGAGATTCTTCATTCCAATCTAATACACATAGTGGATATTGTTACCTATTTTTCATTCCAGGCTAAAAATAGCCTTGCATAGGGTTCTAGGTCTTATTCAAAAATTTAAGAACCAATATTTTTAAATCAAAATATTTTGTAGTATGATGGGTATAAGTTAAGGCTTCAAAATCTCTTTGTTAAATTAAAAGGTTTACAAACTTTTAATGAGAATCTTTTTTCCACGTTCCATAAAGTCAAAATTAATTTATGCTTCTATACTTGGAGGGAAAATAGGGGGAGTAGAGATTGAATCTCATGTTATCTTTAGGGTTTTCTATCCGTTTCATGGAAAGTTTTCCTCTTTGAACTGATAATCGCAACATGTAACAAGGAGTTTCTCCTTCTATGCCTTCATGGCATCATCAATCACCCACCAAAGAAGTAGTTTCAGGCTCATGCAAAGATCATACAACGTTATCAGGGGGTTTGTACTTGGAAGAAGCATTTACAATAGGGAAAAGAATTTGTAAGAGATGTCACAAATCATGAAGATCACTTTGATGGATCCATGCACAAGACATACACAAGACATGCACACAATCATCTCGAAATAGGATAGTTCTACCTTTCAAACCTCTCCCATTGTCATTCATAGAAAGAGCTTCAAGGTTGCATGCATTGGAAAGGAGTTGTTTTATTGTCATATGGGTGAATGATTGTGTAATTAAATCTCTTTCTAACTGAGACACTATAGTGGAAAAGGTCTCTGTCATTACTCACAATATTATGCATTTGTCTCTGTCACGAGGGTTGGATTATCAAAAGAATTATGGAAGTGTCATGTTATTGCCATATAATGAGAGATATAGATTGTTGATACACTTCCATGAAATATATTTTCAAAAAATCTGCAGAGATACATACCAAAATGATTAAAACTATCATTTGAGACTATCATAGTATCATGGGAGGATATAAAAAAAGCCCTAGAAAGCATTAGAAACTCAAAGGTCACATAAGGAACAAATCACAAAGCATGGTAGTCTTGTAGATGATAGAATCAAGCCATACACAGAGTATAACATGTAAAATGATAAAAGAACAACTCAAAAGGTTTGTTGATAGTAGTAAAAGGGCACCAAACCGTGATGTAATGACAAAGATGTAGGTACCAGAGCCTGTGGGAAAAGATAAATTAGACAATGCCTACAAACGTTGAAGATCTCAAATTATGCTTATTTTGATATGGGTGAATGATTATGTAATTAAACCTCTTTTCAACTGAGACACTATAATAGAAAAGGTCTTTGCCATTAGTCACAATATTATGTATTTGTCTCTATAATTTGGGTTGGATTATCAAAAGAATTGTGGAAGAGTCATGTTATTACCATATAATGAGAGATATAGATTGTTGATGCACTTCCATGAGATCTTATTTTGAAAAAATCTACAAAGATACATACCAAAATGATTAAAACAATCATTTGAGATTGTCACAGTATCATGGGAGGATATAACAAAAGCCCTCTTGGGAGTTAAAAAATGTTGTTCAATTTTGAAGACCCAGGCTCAATTTTGTTGAGTGCATTCAGAATCGCCTTTTGGAGAAAGCTTGAGTAGCTTATTTTGTGAGCTTGTATCTTTGCACCGGTGAATTGTCATGCAAAATCCTCTTGGAGGATGGTTATACACCTTATGGATATTCCATGTATCCATTTTCATCTTCCTTAGATAAGTTATGATGCATTTATGAAGTCTCCTTTGGAGGTCCTGAAGTTAGGATTGTTGTTTGCACCTTTCTACACCTTTTTGAGTAGATCTCTTTGAGCCAGTATAATTTTGTACCAGTTGATTGTTAAAAAAAACAAAGAGTTGTCTATGTTTTCCTGCTATTTTTTGAAACCCCATGCCAAGTGGATAAGTCCCATCAGTCCATTTGACAAGTTTCCCAAGTCAATTCCATTTGCAAATAGTTCAGTTTTGCAAACTAGACAATGTTAAGCAGCAGTCAGTAGCCCTCTTTGAGAATTTTTATTTCACATCCAATTGACCTTCACTTAAAATCAATTGTACCCCATGATTATTAGAAAAATAATCTACCATATCCCATGTTTATAACCCCCCAACTTGTCATATGATCAGATTTTGAGACCCATTCCAAATGCAACTTTTTAGGGTTTCAACATCAGCACTTTGCAGATTTTCAGAGAAGCCAACTTTGAGGGTGAATAGTATCCACATATGACCTATTCAAGTCAAACCCTCTTGCACATGTGTTCATGGTATATTCATCTATCAGTGTACCAAGTGACGACTTCTAAAGTGATGATTTGATATTTTTTCAAATTAGGGTTTGAAGGCTACTCAGGTTGTTTTCACAAGTCTAGATTCAGAAAAGCCTGAGTAGGCAACTTTGACAATTAATAAATTTTTCTTCGGATGTCAAATTGATGATTGGCTAGATGCGCTCAGATTTTTGTATTACAGTCTTTCAGTATGCCAGTTCCCAGGGTTTGGTAAGATGTTTTGCTCAATTTTTACAGCTCATTTCAGAGGCTACTCGGGTGTTTTGGGACAATTTTCAAAGTTGAGAAAACATCAGTTTAATGGTTGCACATTCAAATTATCAGATTCAAGGTATCTCCAGTCAATGTATTGGAGTGTTTGAGAACATCAGTTGTTTGAAAACGATTTTTTTTTTAGCCAGGCCCACCGAGGGCTTGCCTAAGGATAGCGTGCAGAAGAATAGATTGAAGCCTATGAAACATATAATATATTATTTGAATCTTATGATTTAAATAATATTACATATGGGACTAATTCAAGCAAAATGTAAATTGAATAAAATAGATCATTTTTGGTTTAATTTATAGAATGGGGGAGTTAGCCAAATATTCCTAAAGGATTCCAATAGGTGATAAATTAAATAAAATTGTAAATCACTTCGAGATAAAATTGTAAATAAAATTAGTATGGTGCTCACATCGAGATAAAGCCCCAGATCAGGATACCCACCCCAGTCAAGACATGAATGAGAGAGAAACTTTGTTGGATGTTGCAGTTTTAATGTGCCTCAAACAATAAAACATGGGAACACGCAGTGACCAGGGAAGGCAATCCGTCTTCTAAGGACCTGATTTATTTCAACAAAATGGTTATTCGATGTTGAAAATGTGGTAGCCATGGAGAAAAGGGGAGGCAATAGTGACAATATTGCTTGCACATCGGAACTCACAGAGGTAGTACGAAGAAAACGCTTTGGCACAGGTGGAAGACTTGCAATGTGAGGAAGTGCTGATCTTGATAGGTGGACACCCAATGTAATAAACCTTGGTAATGAGTGGCTTCAAGATGGTGCTAAATTCTTTGGTTTTCAATTAGTTCCTTGATATGGAGTTAGATTTAGGGAAGGCTGCCACTCCTGAGGATTTTGGGTCAAGAAATGGTTGGAAAAGGAAACTGGACAGACTTCGAAGGCCAAATTATGTAAAGAGTTGCAAATTTTAAGAATGGAAGAAGATGAATCCTTCTCACATGAGGCATGGAGAAATGTATTACTGTGGTAATCAATGCTAATGGATAGTCAAGTAGATCACAATGTTCAAAATATCTTCACAATGGTCAAGATGTGCAGAGTGACATATTCTTATTTTATGCCATGTTAGTGTAAAGTGATGTGATTGATATACTTCTTGTTGGTTTTGTATTTTCCTGCCATCATTCTTCACTAAGAATATGATCCTCTCCCTCCTTGATGTTCAAGAGCTCACATTTAATGTATGGGGGATTAGATTGCGCCCCTGCTGGATGTAGGTGGGCACAGACTTGTTTGGTTATGGGCTAAGTAGTGTGGAAGACAACACGTATTGGCTAAGTAGTGTGGAAGACAACATGTATTGGGGGAGTTTACAATGGTTTTAATATGCAATGTTTCAACCTTTTGGTTGATGTACTCAGTGCACACATATATTTGGCCCCCAAATAATCATCCAATTTCTCAGTAAACATGGAGGTTAAATATGAGTGCTAAGTGAAATGTTGATCTTCCAGCACAAAAAGTAAAGTATGTATGAAGCCACCATGTGTATGAATGTAGTGCAAAAGTCTATTTTCACTTTGGTTGGATTAAAAAAAAGGAAAGGAGAGAAGAAAACCTCATAAAAGTGGTTGTGCATGTCCATTTTACCAAGGTAAAATGGTAAAGTGGTAAGATACTAAGTAAAGGTTTCTGTTACAAGTGAAATATTGTCACAAGGGGAATGAAGGGTAAGGATGCTTTAATCAAGAGGAATGTGTTGCAAAGTTTTTCTCATTATATGTAAAGTATTTCATTAATATAATAACCAAGGGAAAAAATATTTTCATTCATGAGGATGAGGAGGAAGTGTGCAGACAAAGGAAGTGACAAATTTTTTTCACTATTACCAAAGGGGTAAATTTATCTTATCCAGTTAGAACATAAGGAAAAATATATGAGAATCAGAAAATGACAAGGCACAGAGAGGTCATTTCAGCAAAGGGGCCTTTTTTTTTTTTTTTTTTGCCATTTTTGAGAAAATAGAAGTTAAAAGTCATTTTTGATTTTCACCAAAGTGGATATTTTTCAGTTTTGAGAACAAAGTGGGCTAATGCAAGAAGAGGTAGACAATGGCTAAATATGGCAAACTTCGGTCAATGGGCAAAGATATGAGTTGATAGGCTACTAAAGGAGTGTTTTTTAGATTTTTGAAAAAATCACTAACAGGTCAGTAGTGGAAAAGTGGCAAGTTTTGGGTCAAAGTGTAGAAATGGTGTGACAAGTGCCTGCAAGTGGTGATTTTTAGAATTTCAACAGTTTCCAACAAGTGTGATAGGGTGCTATTTTTGGCAATTTTGGAAGAAGAAGAGAGCAGATTTTCAAACTTTAGGATTCAAAGATGAAGACATGTGATTTTTCAAAGATGCTTTTAGGGTTTTCTTTAGGTCTCATGCAGGAGCACCTAGGACTTACGCTTATAGTCCTTTCACAATTTTGGCTTGTACTGACCTTAGTCAGGTCAGGTTCCTAATAAGGACTCCAGGAGGGTCCAAGGAGTGAGTGTGATGTTTGATTTGAGTCAAGTGTAGGCCTAATTGAGTTGGTTTTCTTACTAGGTTTGCACTTTGTGATTAGGTAGTAGTTTGAGTAGTTGAAATGACCTTCTTGATGGTCAAAAGTGGCAAAATTTGGTGTGAGAATTAGAGAGGTTTAGAATAGTATTAGGAATGTTTAAAAAGTCATGAGTAATGACTTGAAATAGGTTGCATAGGTTGGCAAAGCAAAAATAAATTTTTTGTAAAAGTTGTCATGACAACTTTTATCCTAAAAGTGCTTAGCGGTGGAGTTAGGGATAGAACAATGCCCTAGAATGCCTCCACATGTGGGGAAGACTATTTAAACCTCCTCTTGAATGGTTACCAAGGTTGGAAGTTTGATTTTGTATGATCAACAATCTAAAACTACTCATTTTCGGGCTGGTATCACTATTTTTGGCTTATTTTGCTTACAATGTGAATACAAATGGATTGAATCCATAGATCTAGCTATGGATTGAGTTTATTTGGTGCATTTCAAATTCATTTTTTTCATTCCATGCTTTGTAGATAGGGTGTGTTAGTGTTTTCATTGTATTGTTTCCAATCAGCCAGTTTTGGCTTGTAAATAGAAATTTCATGTAAAATGGTTGCCCCATAGAATCCCTTCCTGCTACCATCACAACCTATTGGGAAATGGAAGGAAACCCTTTGTACAATGTAAATATGTAGGGAGGAGTTCTAGAAGTGAAGATTTACATGGTTAACACCTTGTTCTAGGCGAGTCCAGGAGCAACTCGGCTAGAGAAGACAGGGTGAAATTTGAGTGCATAGTGCAGAGGTGAACGCAAAACCACAACCAAATAATTTAGGGAGGTCCATGAATTCCATACAGAGTTACCATGGCAAGGAGGAGTCTTGAAAATACTTTTAGATGTCCATTTCACTAATTTGATTAGTCACTGAAGGTTAAGAGGCCTAGAAACTCTTCAAAACCCTCATTTTTGGGTTAGGGCATTGTACGACAAGTTGGGAAACCAAAACAACCAAAATATCTTGGGTATAGGTGAATTATTGAAGAAAAATGAAATTCTTTGCAAGGTCTTTTGGACCGTTTTCCTCAAAACCCTTGAAAACCGGATTTTGGAGGCCTAATAGGGGCTCATTCCTTGTAGCCCTATTTCTAGGAAAAATGGTAAATTGGTATGAAAGATAATGAATGAAAACCAAAAATAGACCTAAATGGAATTAATTCCATGTTAAATGCTACCTCCACACCTGTGCAATGACTCACAACAGTATGGGGGTAAAATTGACAAGTTGTTGTCAAGATAGCAAAGTTGAGCATATGGAAGACACTTCTAAATGGTAGGGTTCCTAGTTAAACACTTGTTGCAAACACCTTGAGATTGGAAAGAAGAAAGACCTAGAAGAGATTAAGAAGGACTTGGAGGTCTTAGAGCATAGCTAGACCTAGAGAGGTTGGTGGAATTAAGCAACACCAACTAAGTGAAGTGTGAGCAAGCTAGGCAAACCCCATCAAATTTGTATCAGAGCCTATAAGATTTGGGCTAGGTGAGTAGATATTGATAACTTAAAGAGGAATGATGAGTACCAAATTAGTACTGAGAGGGGGGAGGGGTGAATCAGTACAAGCAAAAAATCACTTTCTTGAAACTGGTTACCAGCAGACACTATGCTTTGGCAGACAAATAGTAATACAGGTCTTAAATAGAGAACAACCGGCTAAACTCAGAATAGTTGAGATAAGAATAAACTGGTTAACACTTATCTTTTCATACAATCCTAGAGCTACACTTCCATTTCACCCTTATGCATGAATAGGTAGTCAATAATCAGAAATACAATAACTAGTTTAGCATGATTTACTATCAGACACAGATCACTCAAACCATCATATGAAAACTACTACACATAACACATAGATTTTTCACATGGAAACCCAACTGGGAAAAACCACGGTGGGGATGAATACCCACAAGATGTTTTATGAACTCTTTAGAAGTCCGCTATGTTAGGATCCTTGTCCGATTAAAGATTGATATAATAGGTTCTGTTAGGAACCGATCCTGTTAGGGATCACCCGGTTAAGGGATGGCTAGAATACCCAGTTAAGGGTTAAACCCTGTTAAAGGTTACCTTGTTAGAGGATTTCAAGAACTCAATGGTTTTGAGTCACCCTGTCAAAGGATTTACTGTAAGCCGGTTAAAGCTACCCTGTTAAGGGATTTCTCAACTGTTGAAGTGGTTAGAGATCAACGGGTATTACAATGATCTGGTAACAACACTTAACACCAATGCAGATCCGCTTTAGCTCCTCTTCAACTTCTGCACTTACACTCTGCAGATATCACTTCTTTCCTGTGGTCTAGCAAGAATCACGTATCTCTTCACTTGGATACATACACACAACTTTTGCCAACAACTTCAGAAAGAAACACAACAATGACCTTATAGGAAACCGATAGGTCAGTATCATAAACCCTAAACCCTAAACCTATTAGGTTAAGCAATTCAAATGGTTCAATCCTTATCGTTGAACATATTGCATTAAATGCAATAGTCTTGGACTGATCTCAAGACATTCACCATCATTCATTTTCCATCGCTTTTCTGGTGGCTGATAACCCATCACGCCTTTGCACTACTTCCAGAGTTTGCACATTCCCGAGGTAGAAGAGAACAGTCTTCTTCATGCAAGATCCTTCATGCACACAAGGCTGACATGGCGACATAGTCTGTTCTTCATTGCAATGCTAACTCATCACACAAAGTTACCTGTTGAGTCACACAGGTTTGAAACTCATCAACCAAAAACCCTGAGACTACTAACTGGTAGTCATACAAAGCTTCCATGTACCGGTTCTCATATCAACATGCCAGTTCACCTTGAACAACCACACCACTTCACTTTGGCACACATACTGGCTCACAATGTTATACAGGTTCTCACATATACAGGTTCTTGGTAACATGCCGGTTCTCTCTTCTTCAACATATTGACATCAATGACAACATACAATGTCATAATGTCCTAATACTGGTTCGTATAATGCCAACAATCTCCCCCTTTGGCATTGATGGCAATATACAAAGATATCTCGCTGCTTCACATCTTATCCCCCAAATTCTGCAAATATCCTCTCTGCTTCACTTCTTCTCCCCCTTTGACAACAATGCCAAAGTGCAGGCACAAGCTTTTCCTGTTCCATTATGTTGCTCCCCCTAAGGAGTAGCATCCATCAACACATCAATCCTAAAGAGAATTTTGACTATGCAATACTTGACTGATGTGGAGTATATACCTTTAGTTTACCTCCTGAAGGGGCAACACCCCTAACTCACCTCTTAAGTACATAAATGTAGCCTTTGGGAGAGGCTTGGTGAATATATCCGCTAATTGCTCCTTACTGGAAACATGTTCTAGTGCAATCTCTTTGTTCTGAACCTTTTCCCTTAAGAAATGATACTTAAGCTCAAAGTGCTTGGTTCTAGAATGTAAAACCGGATTCTTGGAGATGTTAATTGCACTAGTATTATCAAAAAATATACTTACCGGTTCAGATACAGGAACTTTGAAGCCATTTAATACATGCTTCATCCAAATTGTCTGAGTGCAGTTCATGAAAGCTACAACATACTCTGCTTCCGTTGTAGACTGAGAGATACAACTCTGCTTCTTGCTCATCCATGAGGCCAGTCTACCATCGAGAAATAATGCACCACAGGTTGTGCTCTTCCGGTAATCCACATTACCTACCCAATTAACATCTGTGAATACTTTCAAGTTGAAGTCCTTGCCATATGGATGCCACAATCCCTAATCAATAGTTCCCTTCAGATACCTAAGAATCCTCTTGACTGCAACCAGGTGGGATTCTCTTGGACTTTTTGAAATCTTGCAGTGATGCCAACTGCATATGCAATATCTGGTCTGCTATGCACTACATAATGTAACTTACCAATCATTGATCGGTATTCCTTCTCATCAACCAATGCTGACTCATCCTCTTTGGATAGTTTACAACCAATCACCATTGGTGTACCAACCAGTTTTCTATCTTCCATGCCAAAGGTCTTCAACACCTTTTTGGCATATTTGGACTGAGTGATAAAGATTCCATCTCTCATCTGCTGAATCTGCAGTCCAATGAAGAACTTAATTTCCCCTACAAGTGACATCTCAAACTCTTCATCTCATCTGCAAACTCATGACTCATCTTGTCATTTCCACCAAAGATAATGTTATCAACAAATACCTCACAGATTAGGATCTGATCTCCTTCAGATTTCAAGTAGATATTGTTGTCTTCGCTTGTTCTTTCAAATCCAAGCTTTAGTAGATGGGAGTGTAGACGTTCATACCATGCTCTGGGTGCCTGCTTTAGACCATATAAGGCTTTATGTAGCCTACATACCATGTCACTATCTTCAGATAGGGCAAACCCATCTGGCTGCTCTATATACACCTCTTCTTCAAGTAATCCATTTAGAAATGTAGATTTTACATCCATTTGATATACTTTGAATCCTTTAAAAGTTGCATATGCGAGAAGCATATGAACTCCTTCCAATTTGGCTACTGGAGCAAAGGTTTCTCCATAGTCTTCTCCTTCTTCTTGAGCATATCCTTTACATACTAGTGTAGCTTTTCCTTACCACTGTGCCATCCTCATTTAGCTTGTTTATGAAAACCCATTTGGTTCTAATGACATTTTTATGCTCCGGTCTAGGTACCAAAGACATGTACCATTCTTCTCTATCTGGTCAAGTTCCTCCTCCATTGCCTTGATCCAATCCTCCTCTTTATGTGCCTCTTTGAATGATTTAGGCTCAAATTTAGAGATCATACAAGAATTTCTCTAACCTTTCTTCTTATAAGGATTCCTACATCCTTATCTCCTATGATCTACTTAGGATCATGATTTAGCTTGACATACCGAGGAATGGTCTTGACTGATTCCTCATGCTTTTCTTCTTCATCCTCATCTTCATCAGCATCAACATTCATCGGTGAAGGAACATTGTTACTGGTACTGGGCTGATTAGCAACCGGTTCCCAAAAGGTTACTACCGGTTCATCTCTTATTTGCTTACTGTCGGTTTCCTCAGGTTTACCAGAGTTTTCATCAACTCTAACATTGATGTTTTCCACAATTCTCTGAGTCCTAGTGTTGAAACATTTGAGAGCTTTGCTCTTGGTGGAATATCCTAGGAATATTCCTTCATCACATTTTGCATCAAACTTGCTATGATGTTCACTCCTCTTGATATAACATTTGCTACCAAACATTCTAAAGTAGCTTACTACAGGAGTCTTACCGGTCCAATACTCATAAGGAGTCTTATCTTTTCCTTTCTTGATAAGTACCCAGTTTATTGTGTATACTACAGTGCTCACCGCTTCTCTCCAAAATGTGTGAGCAAATTTTCCTTAGATTAGCATAGTTGTAGTTGCTTCAACCACAATCCGATTGTTTCTCTCTGCTAAGCCATTCTGCTATGGAGTCTGGGTGGCAGACAACTGCCTCTTGATGCCATGTTCCTCACAGTACTTGTTGAATTCATTGGAAGTGAATTCCCCTCCTTGATCAGTTCTTAGGTACTTGATCCTTTTACCGCTTTCCTTCTCCACTAATGCTCTGAAAGCTTTGAACTTTCCAAAAGCTTCCGACTTATCTTTCAAGAATGTGACCCACATCATTCTTGAGCAGTCATCAGTGAGAATCATGAAGTACCTATCACCCTGTACACTCCTAGATTTCATAGGACCACACAAATCAGTATGCACAAGATCAAGTAAATTGTCTGCTGAGAAAGATTTACCTTTAAAAGTTGAGGAAGACATTTTCCCTAGTTGACACTCTCTGCATAAGGTATTTTCTGTTTTGCTCAGCACCAGCAACCCTCTAACTGCCTTGATCTGACTGGCCTTCACAATGTTATCAAAGTTTACATGGCAGAGTCTCCTATGCCATATCCAGCTGTCATCAAACTTGGCCATGAGACATGTACTGATATTTGCATTCAACTGAAATAGGTTACCTTTGGTCTGCATGCCGATGGCCACCACTTCACCATTCTTTCCTTCGATTCTGCACACTCCGTTCTTGAACTCCAGAGTGAGACCACTATCATTCAACTGGGCAACACTCAGAAGGTTGTGTCTAAGACTATCAACCCAATACACATTGTCAGCTCTGCTCTTTCCATTTAGAGAGATGGACCCTCTTCCTTTAACTATACATGGTGCATCATTACCAAAATGAACCACACCACAATCATATTCTTCCAAAGATAGAAACTTGCTCCGGTCACCAGTCATATGCTGAGAACAACCACTATCAATAATCCACTCATTGGAATTATTAAAGCGGGAGACAAGAGCCTTCTTGTTTGACACATCTTCCTTTATTGCAACAAACACAATGTCTTTATTCTCTTCGTCTTTTGATTCCTCATCTGTGACACCTTCATCAACTACAACAAAGCAGTTTCACCGGTTTCCTCCTTTGAATTTCTTGAACCTCTCTAGTTTATCCTTGTTGTCACCATTAGGACAATTTATAGCAATATGTCCTATTTGGTTACAAGAAAAACATTTCAAAGGGAGCTTACCTCTGTATTTACCAGTTCCTTTTGGAAGTTTCCTGGAAAGAAGAGCTTCAAATTCCATCAGGATCTCCTCATCATCCATTTCTTTGCTCTATCTCGGTTCACCACTGGTGCATGCTTGCTTTCCTTTTCTTGATGATACAATAGAGGCTTTAAAAGCTGATTCAATCTTTTGAACACTGCCATCAAAACTATTTAGCTCATAGGCTGTCAACTTTGCAATGATGGAGTCAAGGGATACCTTAGTCTTGTCTATTGATCTCAACTCCTGAATAGTAGCAACCCTTATTTTATAGACCGGTAATAAGGATCTCAAAACTTTGCTTACCACAGTGGAATCTTCCATTTTACCACCTGCACTCTTGATATCCCCGACAACAATTTTGATTCTTATTCCATACCGTTGAATGGTCTCACCTTTAACCATCTGCATGTCTTCAAACTTCTCTCTAAGGCTTTCCTCCTTAGCTTGTTTTACATGATCATCACCACCATAGATATTTTCAAGAGTATCCCATACTTCTTTTGGATTTACTTTATCTTAGACATCAATAAACTCAATGTCAGATAAACTACTAATTAGGGCTTCCATGACTTGCCCATTCTCCTGTATTTCTCTCTTTTGATCATCGGTGAGAGTACCAGTAGGAGCAACATAAACATTCTCAACATAGCTCCAGTGTTGAGCACCCATTCTTTTTATGTATATCTTCATTCTATCTTTCCATATATTGAAATTCTCTCTGTTGAACTTTGGACCTTCCTCTTCATCATTACAATAGGATCTTTCCATCAAGCGGTTAAGCTTACAACATAGAGGACTTGGAGGATGCTCTGATACCAATTGATAACTTAAAGAGGAATGATGAGTACCAAACCAGTACTGAGAGGGGGGGGGGGGTGAATCAATACAAGCAAAAAATCACTTTCCTGAAACCGGTTACCAGCAGACACTATGCTTTGGCAGACAAACAGTAATACCAGTCTTAAACAGAGAACAACTAGCTAAACTCAGAATAGTTGAGATAAGCATAAAATGGTTAACACTTATCTTTTCATACAATCCTAGAGCTACACTTCTATTTCACCCTTATGCATGAATAGGTAGTCAATCATTAGAAATACAATAACTAGTTCAGCATGATTTACTATCAGACACAGATCACTCAAACCATCATATAAAAACTACTACACATAACACACAGATTTTTCATGTGGAAACCCAATTGGGAAAAACCACGGTGGGGATGAATACCCACAAGCTATTTTATGAACTCTTTAGAAGTCTGCTTTGTTAGGAGCCTTGTCTGGTTAAAGACTGATACAATAGGTTCTGTTAGGAACTGATCCAGTTAGGGATCACTCGGTTAAGGGATGGCTAAAATATCCGGTTAAGGGTTAAACCCTGTTAAAGGTTACCTTGTTAGAGGATTTCAAGAACTCAATGGTTTTGAGTCACCCTATCAAAGGATTTACTATAAGCCAGTTAAAGCTACCCTGTTAAGGGATTTCTCAACTGTTGAAGTGGTTAGAGATCAATAGGTATTACAATGATATGGTAACAACACTTAATGCCAATGCAGATATGCTTTAGCTCCTCTTGAACTTCTACACTTACACTCTGTAGATATCACTTCTTTCCTCTAGTCTGGAACGAATCACGTATCTCTTCACTTGGATACATACACACAACTTTTGCTAGCAAATTCAGAAAGAAACACAACAATGACCTTATAGGAAATAGATAGGTCAGTAGCATAAACACTAATCCCTAAACCTGTTAGGTTAAGCAATTCAAATTGTTCAATCCTGACCATTGAACATATTGCATTAAATGAAACAGTCTTGGACTGATCTCAAGACATTCACCATTGTTCATTTTCCATCGCTTTTCTGGCGGCTGATAACCCATCATGCATTTGCACTGCTTCTAGACTTCACACATTCTTGAGGTAGAAGAGAACAATCTTCTTCATGCAAGATCCTTCACGTGCACAAGGCTGATGTGGAAACATAGTCTATTCTTCGTTGCAATGCTAACTCATCACACAAAGTCATCAGTTGAGTCACACGGGCTTGAAACTCATCAACCAGAAACCCTGAGACTACCAACCGATAGTCATACAAAGCTTCCATGTATCGGTTCTCATATCAACATGCCGGTTCACCTTGAAAAGACACACCACTTCACTTTGGCACACATACCGGTTCACAATGTTATACCGGTTCTCACATATACTGGTTCTTGGTAACATGCCGGTTCTCTCTTCTTCAGCATATTGACATCAATGACAACATACAATGCCATCATGTCCTCATACTCGTTCACATAATGCCAACAGATATCCTCAAGGGAATCTGTAGGAGACAACACCATGGTGACCAATGTAGAGTTGGAAAAGAAAGTGGATGATCAGGAGGAAGAAAATAGACTCCTGAAGGAGAAGTTGATTGAATTGGAAAGTAAGCTTGGTGAGATTGAAACCAAGGCAAATGAAGTGTTGGTAAAGGTTGAAGTAATAGAAGGGAAGGGTAAAGAGGTGTCAGAGATAGACAAAGTACCTGAACCTGATCTTGTCTTAGAACAAGAACCTTTCCTAAAGGCATTGAAAGCCTTAAGTGGTAAATCATTAGAAGGATTGACATTATTTACTAGTAAGATGGGAGTAGAAGTGTTTCTAGAATGGATAGAGGGCATGGAGAACCATTTTGAATGTGAAGGCATAACTGAAGCCCAAGGAGTTAAAGTGGCCAAGTATAGGACGAGAGGAGCTCCTCTCACATGGTGGAAATTTGTGCAAGATGAGATGAAAAAAATTGACAAAACATCCATCTCTTCTTGGAAAGGGATGTTAGTCAAAATCAAATAAGTCTATCTGTTGGCATATGCACACTCCAATGAGACATTGTAGGTTATTGAAGGTTTTGTCATTGATGGCAACCTTGCAATCCTATGGCACCGGCAAAGGCATTATACCAGCATCAACAGATCACACTCTACACCGGCACTCAGGACACTGACACCGACACAGAAGAAAAGAAGTATATCGGCACAGAGGCCGACATGATTTTTTGTTATATTACATTTTTGTTTATTATTGTAAAACATTGTAAGGTGACTTGATATCATTGTAAAATGACTCTTATATATAAAAGAGATCATTGTAGACATTTGGTAATGTAAGGAGGTGAAGAAAGCAAAAAGGTAAGGTAGACCTATTATGCGAAATATAGGTTAAGAGGTATATGTAAAGAATAGAGAAGAAACTGGTACTAAATTTGGCATTGAGGATGCTACTATAAAGCAGTACAAGTTATTGGATTTTCATAATCCACATTGTAAGTCAGTGAGACTTTCCATTTGAGCAGTGAGCTCTAGGCACTTGGCCTTCCTGCATGTGTAGGCCCCTATTGTAAGTAATATTCTCTTATTGGCTAGTAAGTGAATATTGTGGGTCACAAACCCCACTGAGGTTTTTTCCACACCAGGTTTCCTTGTTAAATCATTGTGTTATGGTGTGATTTTCATGTGGTTTCTTTCTTTTCTGTTTATTGCATCATTTCTTGCATACCGGTACACTGTTATAATATGTTGTGCATGTTTTAAGTTGAGAAATTCTAATTATCGGTTAGATACTGATTCACCCCCCCCTCTCAGTATCTATGGGATTCCTAACAATAGGTATCAGAGCTTGGTCCTCTATTTTCAGAAGCCTAACAGCTTGAGGAAGATCTTGACACCGGTAAAGATGGAAAATCTGATGAAGCAACTAGAAGTAGCTCTCTCAGACTATGATGCAGAAAAATTGAAAAACATCAAACTTGAAGATGATCTAAAGGAAGCTCAAGATATCATTCAGCCACTTCAAGGGAATTTTACCATTGCAAGAAAAAAGATAAGAGAATTATGTGAAAAGTTGCAAAATGAGAATGATGAAAAGGAATCACTTAATGATGAGATAAGAAAGCTAAAACTGGAGAATATAACAACAAAGAATGAGATGCAGGATATGACTATGAGATTCTGTAAAGAAATTGAAGATAGGAAGAAGAATGAAGAAGAATTGACCAAAAGACTAAGTGATGCAGCAAATGAGAACACAAGACTTAGCTATGAAAATGACCTATTAAAGACAGATCTGATGCATACTCAGAATGACTCAAATGAACTGATGAGACAAAAAGAAGTCTTAGAAAGAGAACTAGATATTGCAAATCAACATAAAGAAAAATTCAAAAAAAGCTTAGAGGAACTTGGTAACTTGCTGAAGAATCAAAAACCTAAAGGTGACACTTCTGGAATTGGCTTTGAAGTTGGAGAAAGCTCTGGTACTGCAAACACTCAGGAATACAACAAATCGGTAAGACAACCTAATGCTTATAAATTCAATGGAAAATGCTTTAATTGTAATAAGTATGGTCATAGAGAAGATCAATGTAGATCTATAAATTATCAGAATATCAACACACCCACCGATCAATGTTCAAAATGCAACAAAGTTGGTCACAACTCTGAAAATTGCAGAATGAATGTGAGATGTTATGTTTGTGGAAGATTTGGATATTTATCTAATCAATGCAGAACACAAACCAACATAGGTTATGGGAAAGCTATTCAGAAGAATAATGTAACTTGTTATGCATGTAACAAGTTTAGGCATATTGCTAAATTCTGTAGAAGTAAAGGAACACTGGTAGACAACAAAAGTTCTAGCTTGAAAGGTAAAGAAAAAGTTGAAGAGGTTAAGCAAGAATTCTGAAAACAATGGATTAGAAAATCTAATCTAAATATTGGGAATACTCCTCCACCAGTAGAACAAACCAATGCTTCACCGGTAGGACAGAGTGATGCTTCACCGGAAAGATAGAGCAGTGCTCCACCGATAGGAAGTTCTTCATCTAATTGAAGAAAGTTTCCTTGAGGGTTTGGCAATCTAATGACACATGTGCTATTATTCCCTCAGTTAGAGATAAGAAGTTGGAAATTACTTATTACCGGCAAACAATGTTAAGTGAATACTTAACTGACATGAAATTAATGTGGTAGATGGCGAAAAGACACTATAAAATCAAGGTTTTGGCTCCATTTCATTTCACCGAGATTTCAAACCTATGAAGAGCGCGATGTTTCCAAGCTAAGGCATTTTGAGCAAGAAGCAAGAACACTCCAATCAATCATTCATCCTCAAGGCAGTTAAAGGTATTTAATCATGGCATCCACCTCTGCAATTGAATATATAGCAAACCCTACTATTGTTGAAGTGATAAAAAGACCTAGGCCCGTATTTTAGTTAGTTCCCAAGGTAGCTAAGAAAGATGATACCTTAGGTGCTTTTTATCAAATTCCTAAGGGAGTTGTCTATGTTGAAGACCCCAGAATGTACATCCATTGCAACATTGAGGAACTAGGAGATGAAGAAATTAAGACTATGTTTAAAACTGTGATATGTGATAAAACTGGCAATGTAAAAGATGAACACAAGATCATTGAAACCCTAGGATTTATAGAGATCCTTTGCATTCCTGAATTCCCCAAGGATGTGATTAGGATAGTCTTAAGCAGGGTACATGGTGAATTTTTCTGGTTAGATGCAGTCCACAAAATCACCAAGGAAGCTGTGAAAGCTGTCACAGGGTTACTGACCACCGGTAAAAGACCAGATAAAACCAAGAAGGTATCCAATGACCTAGTTACAAACCTAACTGGTGCCACATTCGACAAGAGGTCCCTAAGAGTTAATGATGTAACAAACATTAATGTGAGATTTATTAGCATGATATTAGGGTATAAAGCTACTCATGCAAATAGACTCAATTTAGTTTCAAGTTTATGCATTAAGAGTGCTTATGATATGGTCACTGATAATGCAAAGATTGATGTATGTGAGTGGTTAAAGGATGAATTAATTGACAACCTTGGAAAGATTAAGAAGGACAAGAAAGGAACTTTCAGGTTTGGAAATCTGTTAATATGTCTGATGCTACATATAACAAAATAGGTTCCCGGTATAGGCTACAAAGAACTTGGATATGATATACCGGTAGGCAAACAGTTAACAAAACTATTCAATAACATGGGAGAAGACAAGGAAAACAATATTCATGACTTTTTTCAAGCATTAAAGGCCAAAATGAAGAAAAGAATCAAGTTATCACAAAAGTTTGTCGACAAATACAAAGATGAAATATGCTTTGTAATCAAGAAAGATGAGATCTAGATGGAAGCAGTCATCCCTAGGATAGTTTGGGTAATCAAGATGGGCTATGAAATAGATGATCATATAATTGAAACATATGCTAAAGCACTTCTGGAAGCCCCTAGAGAACCTAAGGAAGAAGTATTTGGTAGTGCAAAAATCATTGAAAGCCAAATACAATCAAAGAAAAGAGTGAAAAAGGTTGAGGCAATTGTAAGGAAAGGTTCCAGACAAGCAAAAGCCATCAAAGAAGATGTGTTGAAGAAAACCGGTATAACAGAGGATGAGTTAGCAGCTCCACAACCTAGAAATCACCTATCACCGGTAGGTACTTCTTCAGGGAGTGACATGCCTGCAACTTTCAAAAGAGTTGTCAGGAAAAGAGATACTTCACTGACAACCACACCCTCACCTAGGAGGATAAGGCAGAAACAACAAGCAGTGAGATCTCCAGTAAGAAAGGCCACACCAAAGAAGAAGAAACTAACACCCAAAAAGAAGAAGAGGACAAACAAAGACTTAGCCCTTCTTGATATACTGTTGAATGAAATCACAGAGGAAGGTAACTTGAAAAATATAGATAAAATATATGATACTCTAATAGCTGATGAAAAAGAGCAAGTTGAAAATAGTATTATATTGCATAAGGATATGTATAAGAAGTTTTTGATGGAAGTAGTCAATGAAATTCCAGATGAGCTATTTAAAAGACTAGAAGCAAGAAGACAAGCAGTAATAGAACTAGATAAGAAAATAAAGATTGAAAAGCTACTTGCTGTTTATCTGGTAAACTCACCCAAAGAAATTGATGACCTAATTGCTCAAGCCAACCTATCAGTATTTTCTACTGCACACTGACACATTGCTTTAATGGCTGGAAGAGTTAATGAGGTGACTAAGGAAACAAAAAATGGATGGATATATTCCTAGTTGAAAAAGAAAAACAAGAAGAATACAGGAACCCCAAACCCATAAAAGTTTATTAGAAAGATAGAGACAAGGGTAAAGGTAAAGTTGGTGGAACACCTAGTATCAAGGTTAGAGACAACTTACCCCCACCTCCTTTGATTACTTCACTGGTAAAAACAACAGATACAAAAGATCAACTGATAGCTGAGAGTATGGATGTAGAGGATGGTAATCCTAATCCTGAAGTCTTATATACTATGGATGTTGATACTCGAAAGATTAACATAGTGGTAGACAAAGACACAACTGATAAGACTAACATGGCTAGTGAGCCTCCAGTAGCAAAACAAACTGAAAACACACAAGAAAAACTAGCAGAAGACAAAGAGCAAAAGATAGAGACTCAGACTCAGACTGAGACAATGCAACAAACAAAGAAAAAGGCTTTGAAATAGGATCAACAGCAACAGGAACAAGTACATAAGGAAACAATACCACCAGCAACTAGTGAAGTAGAAAAACCATTGCTTAAAGAAATGCAGACACAAACAGACCTACCAGAGGTCATACAAGTTTGGTTACTTCCACCGGTACTCAGATTGTTGATTCATCATTAGTCTACAAATCAACTAATGTGACTGAGGTACTATTAGATTCAATCAAGAAGATAACAGATTGCAGCTCACAAGCTTACAAGGCAATAGATGATACAATCCCAATTTTGAAGGTAATTGCTCCTAACTGTAATATAGACAATAAAGATTCTTTAGGGCAACTTGATACACTGTGTAAATATATCATAGAAAACATTGAGAAAATAAAAGAAGAGTCATTGAAGGATAAAGTAGAAATTGAAAAATAGAAATTCTTTGATGAGCAAATAAAGAAGTGTAATAGAGATTTTGACACACTTCTACCGGAATTGTGTAATTTATTAAAAGAGTATAAAAATATGTACAAAGATACCTGTAAAACAAAATTTTTGACTGTATATATAGACAAGAAGATGAGCAAGGTACAGGATGAGATCAATAAACTTGCAGATAATTTTGTTAACTCACCTAATACACTATCATTTTTTGAGGAGAAGATAACAAATTTTGAGGAAGAAATACTTAAATTAGAAAGAGAAAAGGAGAAAATAGTGAATAAGGCAAAGCATTTGAGATCAAAACTAAGTAGATTGGACTATCTAGCATCACTACGGAAGGAAGTATCTGAGGCACTAATACAGGGAAAGAAAACACCGACAGAGCATTTGCAACATCTCATCGGTACAGTGAAGAGAACAGAGACAACAATAAAGGATAGCAAGAAGTTTATGGATATTATAAACTTGATTTTGGGAGATCTTTTTCAAATTGTAACCACCCAGGTACAAAGTTGAAACCACAAACTCTACTGATATCTTGACAACCTTTGTCATTGATGCCAAAGGGGGAGTAGTGGAATGAGAAAATTCAATATCCCAGGGATCATATGCTCAGGGGGAGCACACACATTTTGGTAACATTTTTGGACTTCACATTTTTGGATACATTTTTGAAATTTCTCATGAGTGTTGCCATCAATGCCAAAGGGGGAGATTGTTGGCATATGCACACTCCAATGAGACATTGTAGGTGATTGAAGGTTTCGTCATTGATGGAAACCTTGCAATCCTATGGCACTGACAAAGGCATTATACTGACATCCGCAGATCACACTCTACATCGACACTTAGGACACCAACACCGGCACAAAAGAAAAGAAGTATATTGGCACAGAGGTGGATAGGATTTTTTGTTATATTAAATTTTTGTTTATTATTGTAAAACATTGTAAGCTGACTTGATATCATTGTAAAATGACTCTTATATATAAAAGAGATCATTGTAGACATTTGGTAATGTAAGGAAGTGAAGAAAGCAAAAAGGTAAGGAAGACCTATTATGCGAAATATAGGTTAAGAGGTATATGTAAAGAACAGAGCAAAAACTGGTACTGAATCTGGCATTGAGGATGCTACTATAAAGCAATACAAGTTATTGGATTTGCATAATCTACATTGTAAGTCAGTGAGACTTCCCATTTGAGCAGTGAGCTCTAGGCACTTGGCCTTCCTGCATGTGTAGGCCCCTATTGTAAGTAATATTCTCTTATTGGCCAGTAAGTGAATATTGTGGGTCACAAATCCCACCGAGGTTTTTCCCACACTGGGTTTCCTTGTTAAATCATTGTGTTATGGTGTGATTTTCATGTGGTTTCTTTCTTTTCTGTTTATTGCATCATTTCTCGCATACCGGTACATTGTTATAATATGTTGTGCATATTTTAAGTTGAGAAATTCTAATTACTGGTTAGATATTGATTCTTCCCCCTCTCTCAGTATCTGTGGGATTCCTAACACTATCTCCCTAATGACTATGAAGTGAAAATTCATTAGAAGAGACAAAACCTAAGATAAAAAGACCTTGATGTGAGTGATTATACAAAGGAGCTCCATAAAATTAGTCTTAGATCCCATGCAGTGGAAGAAGAAAGTCTCAAAGTTTCTAGGTATCTAAATGGTCTACGATGGAACATCCAAGAGGAACTCAGTCTAATGAGCCCAAAGATAGCTCATCAAAGCTATCAACTTGCCCTTAAGGTAGAAGAAAAATTGAAAAGAAAACACGATTCAAGTAGTAGTAGGGGCAGAGGTAGAGGAAAATAAAATAGAGGCCATAAGGGAGGCTTTGGAGGAAGAAGTTCAGAGAAAAGAACACAAGGTGAGTCTAAACTCACTGAGCAATAAGAAAGTGGCACTGGTAAAGGAGGATTCAATAGAGTAAGGGGGTCAAATAGTGGTTTCAGAGGAATGCCTAGTGGACAAAGTAAAGGTTCCTCATATTTTTCCTCAATGAAGTGTTACCATTGCAATCAACTTGGTCATCCAATATATAGGTGTCCAGAGAAGGGATCATCATCACAAAGTAGTGAAAGGAGAGTGAACTATCTTCAAGAAGAGACTTCAAGCAGAAAGACTGTAGAGGTTGCCTTAGAATTAGAGGTAGGTGACAACTTGATAATAAGAAGAACTTTTATAAAAAGAACCAGTTAGAGAAGAGCCTAGCCAAAGGAGGTCATTATTTAGAATCAAATGCAAGATAATGGATAAAGTTTGCAAAGTGATCATTGATTCAGGGTCAATAGACAACATTGTGTCAGAAGAGGTAGTGAGTAAGCTTAAATTGCAAAGGATACCTCACAACAACCCATATAGAGTCACTTGGTTGAACAAAGGCCAACATGTCCTAGTCAATGAGAAAGCATGGATGGATTTTACCATTGGGAGGTATAAGGAGAAAGTGTTATGTGATGTCCTACCCATGGTTGCATGCCATCTTCTAGTAGGAAGACCATGGCAATTTGATAGACAAGCTATTAATGATGGAGCCAAGAATGCATACTCATTCAAGAAAGATGGGGTCACATTCAAGATCCAATCTATCCTCGAGGAAGGTGAAAAGAGGGCAGTAGGTCCTAATGTTCTTTTGGTGAGTGAAAAACAGTTCTTGAAGATACTTGACAAAGGTGAAGGTATAGGGTTTGCATTAGTAATGAAGCCTAAAGAGGAAGACAAGAAAGAGCAGCCATATTTGCCAATAGAGGTTCAAGACCTATTGAAGAAGTTCAAAGGGATAGTGAGTGATGGACAACCAACCACCTTACCTCCTAAAAGAACCATACGCCATCAAATAGACTTTATTTTCGGAGCATCCTTACCTAACAAGGCAGCTTAAAAAATGACTCCCCAACAAAATGTTGAGATTGCCAAACAAATCGAAGTGCTTTTAGACCAAGGCCTAATTAGGAAAAGCATTAGCCCTTGTGCTGTACCTACCATTTTAGCCCAAAACAAAGGTGGTACTTGGAGATTGTGCACTAACTCTAGAGCTATAAACAGGATCACCATCAGATATAGGTTTCCAATTCCTAGAATAGAGGACCTAATTGATTGTTTAGGGGAAGCCAAATACTTTACCAAGATTGACCTTAAAAGTGGATACCACCAAATTAGGATTAAGGAGGGTGAGTGGAAAACTGCATTCAAGACAACAAAGGGTCTTTATGAATGGCTCGTAATGCCATTTGGCTTATCCAATGCTCCAAGCACCTTCATGTGACTCATGAATGAGGTGATGAAGGAATTCATAGGTAAATTTGTGGTGGTATATCTAGATAATATTCTCATTTTTAGTAAGGGTAGGGAAAATCATATTAATCATTTACAAAATGTGTTACAAAGATTGTATGGAGAGAAGCTAACCATGAACTTGGACAAGTGTGAGTTTGTTAAGTAGGAGTTGGTTTATCTTGGGTTTGTGTTGTCTCAAGAAAACCTCAAGATGGATCCCAACAAGGTTGAAGTCATAGTAAATTGGCCTACTCCTAAGTTAGCGATAGAGGTGAGAAGCTTCCATGGACTAGCTTAGTATTACAAGAAGTTCATTAGGCAACTCAGTGCTATATGTGCACCAATGGTGGACACCATTAGAGGTGGAATGAAGGCAAAGTTTTAGTGGAATGAAGAAGAAAATAGAGGTTTTGAAACCTTGAAGGAGAAGATAGCTACTCAACCGGTGTTAGTGTTGCCTAGTTTTGAGAAACTCTTCACAATGGAATGTGATGCAAGAAATGTTGCAGTAGGTGCTGCCCTAAGCCAAGAAGAAAGACCACTAGCTATCCATAGTGAGAAGGTAAGTGATGCAAAGAGGAAATACTCCTCTTATGACTTGGAATTTTATGCTTTAGTGTAGGCTTTGAGGAAGTGGAGACACTATCTCCTTCCTAAGGAAATTTGTAGTCTATACAAACAACCAAGCTTTGAGTTTTCTAAAATCACAAGACAAACTCAATCACAAACACATGAAGTGGGTGGAGTATATGGAATCCTACACATTCATAATCAAGCACAAAAAAGGTAAATTAAACCAGGTTGCTGATGCATTGAGCAGAAGACTATTGACAGTCTAAGAAATTCAGTTAAGGAGCATAGGTGTTGATAGTTTTAGAGACCTATACCCAGATGATGAAGACTTCTCAAATGCCTACAAGGTGTGTAAGGAGTATCAAAATCATTTCTATAGTGAGTATTCAGATTTTACCTTGCCAGATGGGTTATTGTTTAGAGGTGGACAACTTTGTGTGCTTAGAGGGTCAAAGAGAGAAAATATCATACACAAGAAGCATAATGGCACCCTTAGTGGTCATTTTGGAGTAAACAAGAATCAAGAGTTGGTTTAGAGGTATTAATATTGGCCAAGGATGAATCAAGATGTGAAAAAGTATGTGGAGACTTGTATTGTTTGTCAGAAGGCCAAGGGCACTTCTTCAAATGCCGATTTATACCAACCTCTTTCCATACCAAATAGACCTTGGGAGTGCATTAGTATGGACTTTGTAGTAGGTTTACCAAGGACAAAGTAGGGATTTGACAACATTTATGTCATTGTGGATAGATTTAGTAAGATGGATCACATTTTACCTTGCAAGACTACTCATGATGCATGCCAAATAGCTCATTTGTTCTTCAAGGAAGTGATAAGGATACATGGTTTACCCATGAGAATTGTTTCAGATAGAGACTCAAAGTTCATGAGTCATTTTTGGAAAACAATTTGGAAAAATCTTGGCACCAACCTATCTTTTGGATCAGTCTACCATCCACAAATAGATGGGCAGACCAAAGTGGTTAATAGGAGTTTAGGAAACTTATTGAGGTGCCTTACCAAGGAGTATGGACAAACATAGGATCAAGTGATATCACAACTTGAATATGCTTACAATGATACAATAAATAGGACCACCGACAAGAGCCATTTTGAAGTGGTCTATGGTGTTCACCCAAGGGGTATATTGGAGTTAAGAGACTTAGGTAATGCAACAAAAAGGAGTGGATATGCTGAAGATTTTGCTCAGTAAATGAAGGAGGTACATGAATCAGTCAAGTAAGCATTGAAGGAGAACACAAGTAAGATCAAGCAAAAAGTTGATGAGAGAAAAAAAAAACCTACAATTCCAAGTAGGAGATCCTATCATGGTGCATCTAAACAAAGCCAGGATATAGCAAGGAGTACCTAACAAGTTGCCAAGTATCAAGAAAATGCATACAAGGTAGACCTACCTAGTGACATAGGATTGTCATCAGTTTTCAAAATAGCAAACTTAATTTCTTACAAAAGACCAATCCAAGGTTTAGATTGTAGTCACTCGGAGGTATCAGATGATGCAAACAACCTTCAATTACCAACAAAACCAAATCCAAAGGCTGAAAACGTATTGAGTTTTAGCATCACTAAGAAGACAAGGCACCAAATCTATTGGGAGTACCTAACCAAATGGCAGGGTATGGATGATGCTAAAGCTACATGGGTGCTTGAGACAGAGTTTAAGAAGTTAGGCATTGATCAGAATCTGATCCCCAAGGATGTGACATAGTTTTTTTGTTTGGGAGAATGGTGCAGGAGCACCTAGGACTTAGGCTTATAGTCCTTTCACAATTTTGGCTTCTATTGACCTTATCCAAGTCAAGTTCCTAATAAGGACTCCAGAAGGGTCCAAGGATTGAGTGTGATGTTTGATTTGAGTCAAGTGTAGGCCTAGTTGAGTTGGTTTTCTTCCTAGGTTTGCACTTTGTGATTAAGGAGTAGTTTGAGTAGTTGAAATGACCTTCTTGATGGTAAAAAGTGGAAAAAATTGTTGTGAGCATTAGAGAGGTTTAGAATAGTCTTAGGAATGTTTAAAAAGTCATGAGTAATGACTTGAAATAGGTTGCATAGGTTGGCAAAGCAAAAAGTGAAAAGTTGTCATGACAACTTTTGTCCTAAAAGTGCTTAGTGGTGGAGTTAGGGATAGCACAACTCCCTAGAATACCTCCACACATGGGGAAGACTATTTAAACCTCCTCTTGCATGGTTACCAAGGTTGGAAGTTTGATTTTGTATGATCAACAATCTAAAACTACTCATTTTCAGACTGTTATCATTGTTTTTGGCTTATTTTGCTTACAATGTGAATACAAATGGGTTGAATCCATAGATCTAGTTATGGATTAAGTTTCTTTGGCATATTTCAGAGTCATTTGTTTCATTCCATTTTTTGTAGATAGGGTGTGTTAGTTTTTCATTGTTTTTTTTCCAATCATCCAGTTTTGGCTTGTAAATATGAATTTCATGTTAATTGGTTGCCCCATAAAATTCCTCCACGCTACCATCAAGGCCTGTTAGGAAATGGAAGGAAAAACCTTGTACAGTGTAAATATGCAGGGAGGATTTTTAGAATTGAATATTGACATGGTTACCACCTTGTTCTAGGCGAGTCTAGGAGCAACCCGGCTAGAGAAGACAGGGTGAAATTTGAGTGCATAGTGTAGAGGTGAACACAAAACCACAACCAAATAATTTAGGGAGGTCCATGAAGTACATACATAGTTTCCATGGCAATGAGAAGCCTTGAAAAGACTTTTAGATTCCCATTTCACTAATTTGATCAGTCACTATTGGTTAAGAGGCCTAGAAACCCTTCAAAACCCTCATTTTTGGGTTAGGGCATTGTACGGAAAGTTGGGAAACCAAAACCACCAAAATATCTTGGGGATAGGTTAATTATTGAATTAAAAAAATAAAAATTTTGGAAGGTCTTTTGGACTGTTTTCCTCAAAACCCTGAAAATCAGATTTTGGAGGCCTAATAGGGGCTCATTCCTTGCAGCCCTGTTTCTAGGAAAAATGGTTAAATCGGTAGGGAAGATAATAAATGCAAACCAAAAAAGGACCTAAATGGAATTAAATGTTAAATGATATCTCCACACCTCTCCAATGACTCACAACATTATGGGGGTGAAATTGACAAGTTGTTGTCAAGATGGCAAAGTTGAGCATATGGAAGACACTTTGAAATGGTAGGGTTCCTAGTTAAACACTTGATGCAAACACCTTGAGATTGGAAAGAAGAAATCCCTAGAAGAGATTGAGAAGGACTTGGAGGCCTTAGAGCATAGCTAGACCTAGAGAGGTTGGTGGAATTGAGCAACACCCACTAGGTGAAGTGTGAGCAATCTAGGCAAACCCCATCAAGGTCTTCTTCTATTGAATACATATGATCTTTTTTCTTCTGAGTTCTTAATGATTCTGAACACAAGTCTTTTTGTAAGTGTTGGAAGCAAGACTTCCATGCATAGTTCTAATTTAGTGGAGTTCTGAGTTTTTCTTTTAAGCATGTAATATTTTGCTTTTAGTTAGTTATAGCCAGCGTATTATCAAGTTTTATGACTGTATCAACTAAAGTTTCACCTCAGATAAATTACCTGCAAACTCATTAGTCCATCATGCAAATATAACTTAAGCTTCAAGCAATGAAACAACATGAAATAAAAGTAAATAAAAGACTATACCTTCATGATTTATGTCTCATTGTGTCCTAACCCTATTGTTCTTGGTTGAATATGATTTGCTCTCAGATAAGCACTGGTAGCTTCCAAGATGGCAAGTGTGGAATGGACTGGTAGATGATATGATATGTAAAACTATGCTATGAAAATGATTTATGCTAAATTTCTCAAAAACTCTAAAAATGCTAAACAAATGAGCTCACAGATGCAAAGATTAAGACTCCTAATTGACTATAAGATTAGCTATTAGTTTCAAAAATGGCTTAGGAGGCCTCTATTTATAGATTTTTGACTGCATAAGATTAGGTGGCAGAGATCAACTATCCTAATTAAATCTTGCAATTTGGATGGATATGAGAAAGAGGTTGAAATGTGACAGATAAAGGTGGAAGATGTTCCTCCTACACCTATAGGATGGAGGAAAAGGTGGGAGGAGAAGCACGGTGTTAGAAGGCTCACTTTGACTGAGAAGAAGACTTGAGAGAATATAGGATAGTTGGAGAAGATTTAGGGATAAGAGGACAAGTGGACTCAACTCCCTCCAAAGACTTAGAAAGGTTGGAGAGAATATAGGGAGGTTGAGAAATGTGTGCACGTACACATTATTTGAAGAATGAATTTGGAAGTTGGAGATAATGATGCATATTAATATTAAATATATTAATATCTTTAGCCACATGATTTATGAATTGGCAAAGAAGAAGATGATGTGGAGATGAGGTGAGTTGAAAAAGGGAGATTAAATAATTAAGAAATTATTTAACTGATGAGACTATAGAATAGTGGATAGGAGATAATTAAATATTAAATATTTAATTAATCGATTAGAAGAAAGGGATATAATGAATTAATTAATAAAATGTTTCAATTAAATTAATTAATAGAAGAATATCAAATGAATTAAATAAATCGATCTTTTCAAATTAACTATTTAATAGAAGAATAATCATTAAATAAATATAAAATATTACTCATAGCCAATCTTATGTGTATATAATGAGTTTTCTTAAAAATGTCTCCTACTTGTACTGATACCATTTTATGAAATATATGATCAAGAATCATTTTATTCTATCCCAACAAGCTTTCGTGTTGTTTTATCTTTCATCTTCTCTTCAAGGAAGAGATTAAAGTGCCTAAGGTAGAACAGGAGATTGTATTATGTATGTGCAAGTTCTTTTAAGCATGGTTGCAGGAGAGCTTCAATAGTGAGTATCAATGTCATGCATTGATATTTAGATCGAGTTGGTTATGTTTCACACTACTTGAGTTTCAAGGTTTAATTGTTGTAGGTTGACTCCCCTAACCTAATAAGGCACTATTCATGGGGATTGCACCCAGTTTTCAGAATCATCTTTTATTTCAAAACATCTTTTCTTTATGCATTAGGAGTAGGAGTAGTGTAGAAACCTCCTCAATGAGTTCTCAGATGCTTACAAACTAAGGTTAAATCCACAAGCATGATTTTATCCATCTTCGTTAGTATCTTTCATTGGGATGATCCACTGTAACATGTAATGTCAAGAGTGTTTTGAAGCTGGAAGTTATTAGACATTGCATAGGTTCACCCACCTTGGTCTCATAGAGCCAGAAGTGTAGGAGATCTTAGTCTTGTGATTGAATCTCATTTGTTGGAAAAATCCTTCCCCAATTTTGTCGATGAGTTAGTGGAAATTCCTCTCGGACTCAAGGACTGTTGGTTTGGGAACCAACAAGCCCTAGAAAGCATAAAAAACTCAAAGGTCACATAAGAAACAAACCACAAAGCTTGGTAGTCCTATAGATGATAGAATTAGACCATACATGGAGTATAGCATGTATCAAATGATAAAATAACAAGTCAAAAGGTTTTTGGATAGTAGGAAAAGGGCACCAAACTGTGATGTTATGACAGAGATGTAGGGACTGGAGCCTATGAGGAAAGATATAAAAGGCAATTCCTACAAACATTGAAGATCTCAAATTATGCATGATAAAAGACAAGTCACAGTTAGGGCATTAAATAATTCTAGTCAATTCTTTGTCAAGAACATATCCTAAAGAGAATTCATTGGTAAATAGTGAAAGTGCAAATTCCAGTCTTAGATATGTCAAAGATTTCATGAAGGTTCCAAACAAAAGTAGATCACAATATTTGATGATAGTCTAGTCTTGAGACAACTCTTAAGAGCAATGATGATAGGGGCTCAAAGTGATACCCAAAACATTATAAGAATACAAAGCACACTGTAAAAGGGCCCAAAGATCATGAGAATAAGAGCTTATAATGATATATGCATTCATAAATGATGACCCCTATGAATATCCTTGTGTTAAGACTACATCTTCCTTGATCAATGTTGACTGTCTTTTATGGTGCTTTAAGTTTTCTCTAGTGTCATTATTGATATCATCACATGAAGATTTCTATCATGGCTGCCCGTGCAACATTTTTCTATCTAATTAACCTACATCATTGATAGGGCATGGAAGGCCATGAACAACACTAGGAACACCTACAAGTCTTGGAACATCAAGAAAATACCATGACAATAGTAGATACTGAATAAGGCCAAGGTAGAGAGGCAAAACTTGCAAAGACAATCATACATGGTTCTAAGAGCAACAAAGATTCTCATAATAGTGAATAACATCATAAAGCTCTATCATTAGTATTAAAGAAAGACTAAGGTTAAAGACGTGATAATAACAACCATTGAGAAGTCCAAGATAGAGGCATTCATAAGGGTCTTCTACATAGAGAAGAGCATAGATAACAGTCATGGCTTTACTATCTTAAATAAGATTCATTAAGATACAAAGCAATGACTGAATTAAGGATTTGCATTGCGTGAATCTCTTCTTCAAGTTGTTATAGCAATCCGAGAGAGAATCTACAATGATTTTGATGTTGACATAAGAGTTTTTATTTACCAATCAAAACAAGAAAGGTCACTACCAACGCTTGTCACACATTATAAGAACAAAGCCATGACAATCACTAGGAAATGAACCCATGAAGAATCATAGTCAATGTGTAGGCAGTAGCTTCATGATAATGATTAAAGCATTATTCCAAGCCTCTAGTACATTAAAGTTAGAGATCAACTCTTAATAAATTTATAGCTAATGATGATATTTACTATTAGAGGAGCCATTTATTGTTATAATAGTCATAGAGGGCAATGGAAAATTATCACTATCAAGGGACAATATAAGACAAAGTATAGTCATTATGGTACCCCACAGTATAAGAGAAACAAAAAGTGAAATGGCAGCTTGAATGCGCATACACAGTCATAAAGGATCCATGCAAAAAAGGATAGTCAAGGGTAGAGACAACATACTGTGCCATTCATGATAGCTACAAGGAAAGATTATAGGGGTTGTTAAGAGATTGAATGGATAGCATGGGTTTTAATGCGATGGTTAATATAATGAAGATCATTTATCATCACAGTGAGTTAATACCATAAGGGCAGATCAGAAACAAAAGTCTATTGAGGGTGTTTGGAGTTATAAAACAATCAGGTCTCAAAGTCATGATAGGAAAAAATGGAGATACAAAGGCATAAAAGACAATGATTAGCCCAATCAACACATGAATACCATAGTAGCATAAGGGAAGACTTATTTTACATAATGTAGCACAAAGAAAAGGGTTTTTGTCATCCTCATTGGAGGTATAGTTTTGACACAGTCCATAGGTCAAAGAGAGAAGTGAATACACTCATCAAAGACTACCTTTAGCTCAAAATAGTATTATATTCACATGTCAAAGTCAAGAATCAAAGATATATTTCTATGAAAACAATAATTTGTGGTCCAAGGGTGTTTGACAATGTTGTGCATAGTGGTGTCACTAAGAGATTAATGAAAATTACAGTTCCAAAGCCTTAGAGTACAATAAGAGTCATATGAATAAATTCCATGACATGGCACTATCTAAGGTACAATCATTGTAGTCTAATAAATAGCGACTTAGGAACCCTTCAACTCAACACAATAGCATATAGTTTACAATTTTAAAGATAAAGAGGGATAGGGGTATGATTGCAACATTAGCCAAAAACCACCAAAGTGACTAGGATTCACAAAAAAGGCAGTCTCAAATATTCTGACCCAACCATGGAGTCTATGAGTGGAAAGCACCAATAATCAAACAATCATTAAGCCTCATAGACAGGTAGATGAAGTCACAATCATCATTACCAATACAAACCACCATGGTAGTAGACCTATTACATTCAAAACCACAATGTGTATGGAGTTGATCCACAAAGACTTTATCATGAATGATCAAAGAATATCTCAGAACCATAACCATATACCAAACATAGAGATCAAAGGTTTTCAATAATATAGTCCCATCTAAAGGATAGTGAAGTGACTAGCATAGGGCAATCATGAATCAAAGATATGAAGAAAGGCTTTATTGTCAAGGAATAAACAATGAAAACACAAAAGTTATTTTCAAACTTGAACACAATGATAGAAGCCACAAAGATATATAGGAGAATAGTGTAAAAAGATAAGGTCAATCCTAGACACAAAAGGAATTGAATGATTTTCATATTATGGTAGTCCTACAAATATGTCTATGTTATTATGAGGATCCAGTTACTACTAAGAGGGGGGTGAATTAGTAGTAAAACGATTCTAAAATACTTCAAAAAACTGTACTGGTAACTAAAACGATTTTCTAAACTGATTTACCAAACTATTCACTCAAGTGTTCATCATTATGAAAACAATGTAAAGATATCAAATGCACACATCAATAATGTAACCATCATATGAACACATAGATTTCTCTTGTGGAAACCCAAATGGGAAAAACCACGATGGGAATTAGTACCCACAAAATATTTACACTCTTTCGAAATGCACCCGATTTAAGGCATGCCTAGTTAGGAGCTTACAATATGCCTGATTAAGAGAAAAACCTGTTAGAAGTCACTTGGTTAAGGGATTTGCATCATCCCTGTTAGGAGCTCTACCCTTTTAGGAGTAACCTTGTTAGAGGATTTTAAACTCAATTTAATAAGCCACCCGGTGAAGGGATTTACAAATAAGACCTATTAGGATCTACCCAGTTAAGGGATTTCAAACTACTATAACTGTTAGGGAACAACAGAGCAAATGATCTGATCACAACACTTCCTTTCTTGCTAGTATAGATCCTTTACAGCTCAACTTTGCTACACACATGCAGACACTTCAATTTGGTTCTACAACACCTTCTTCTCAAATCAATGACACAAAATCTCTTCTCCAACTAGCCTTAAATACACTTTTCAGTTAGGTCAGCTACATAACCCTAACTACATTCAAAATACATTTACAAATCATTACAGATTATTACAACAAATTTCTAGACAATTTCCATTATTGAATGATCACTGTACATCACCACACATTGATTTGGTAAGCAATCAAACCCTTGTCACATTCTACTAAGCACTTTGCTATTTCCCAAGAAATTTGATCCTTGTATGCACTCAAATGCTATCTTATCATTACACATGGATTTGTACATTTCATCACTAAGTTATGAACATGATAAGATTCACCGCCAAACCATAAATCATTATCGGTTAAAGATTTGTTAGCGGTATACATTCTGCTTCATAGAGTTCATGGCAGTCAATCATAACTCGCTCCATACACCAAATCTTCTGATGCGGTTGCAACCATAGACTCATGCTAATGTCATAAACATATGCTCCAAACCGCAAGGTCTAACTCCTCTCCAATCATCTATATTAGTCACTTGATCATCACTCAGTTCTTGTTTACCTTGTTGTAAACCAGTTCCACTACCGGCTAGGCTACACCGGTAGGTCTAGATGACTTAGATGACTCAACAAGAAAAACATGGTTGCCATCAATGACAACACAAATAAAGTCATCAAACAATTTAGAACTACATCATCATCATCTAGCCAAAAATCTCCAACTTTACTGGTCATTTTCATCTCATCAACATCTCCATATGCCAACAATCTCTCCATCCTTATCTTCATTGATTATGCCAATAATCTCCCCCTTTTACATTGATGGCAACACCAAAATAACAATACCAAAAGCTCACCAAAATCTCATCATGCAAACTATTAGAGTTCCAATTATGATTGAAGTACATGTCTTTACTTCTCTTGTCTGTTCTTCACTGTTCTTCTCCTCCTTTACCACTTTTCTTCTCCCCCTATCATTTTTCTTCTCCCCCTTTGACAAAAATGCCATAGGTGCAAATTGTCAAATTTATCTTCTACTGCTAGTGTTTTCTACATCTCTATTGCTCTTGTTTTCTTCATCTCTGCTACTACCCTTGAGGAGTAGCCCACTTCTAATCAATCCAGAGTGAAATATCTTTGATTGGTCCATTGGATTGATGATGCAACAACATCTTAGTTGAACTTTGGTAGGGGTATAATCCCTTTCTTTCCTCTGAGATATTCAAAGGTTTCATTAGGCAAAGGCTTAGTGAAGATATCAACCAATTTATCCTTACTTGACACATGATCCATCCTAACTTTCTTTTCCTGCACTCTTTCCCTCAGAAAATGATACTTCAATTCAATATGCTTTGTTCTAGCATGCAATACCAGGTTCTTTGAAATACTTATTGCACTTGTATTATCACAATATATGATCATCGATTCTATCATAGTTTCCTTGAATCCTTCCAATACATGTCTCATCCATATTGCTTGAGTACAGTTCATAGATGTAGCCACATACTCTGCTTATGCTATAGACTGAGAAATGCAACTTTGTTTCTTACTAGTCTAGGATACCAGTCTTCTTCCTAGAAAGAATGCTCCACCGGTTGTGCTCTTCTGGTCATCTAAATTACCTACCCAATCAGCATCTATGAACACCTTCAAAGAGAATTATCCTTTGTATGGATACCATAATCCATAATCAATAGTTCCTCTAAGATACCTGAAAATCCTCTTCACTAACATCATGCACATCTTTTTAAGACTATTCTGAAATCTAGCCACTATACCAACTGCATGAGCAATATCCGGTCTGCTATGAACAACATAGTGTAGTTTCCTAATCATGGATCTATACTCAGTTTTATTCACTAGATCTGAATCATCTTCCTTGGATAATTTGCAACTAGTAACCATAGGGGTTCGAACTGGTTTATAGTCTTCCATTCTAAAGGTTTTCAATACCTCCTTCACCTATTTGGACTCACTGATAAAGATTCCTCCTTTCATTTGTTGGACCTGCAAACCAATGTAATTTTTTATTTCTCCTATGAAAGACATTTCAAATTCTTTTGCAAAAGTTAAACTCATGTCATCATTTCCTCTAAATATGATATCATCTACAAACACTTCTAAAATTAATAACTTGTCTCCTTTTGTCTTCAAGTAAATGTTTCTATCCTCAATGGTTCTTTGAAATCTAATCTTTATTAGGTATGAGTGAAGTCTCTCATACCATTCCCTTGGAGCTTTCTTTAATCCATATAAAGCTTTATGAAGTTTGCATACCATGTCCTTGGTCTTTAGTCAATGCAAACCCACCCAGTTGTTCAATATAAACCTCTTCTTCTAGAATTCCATTAAAAAATGCAGACTTAACATCCATTTGGTATACCTTGAATCCCTTAAATGTTGTAAATTCAAGTAGCATTCTTACTCCTTCAAGTCTAGCAACCGGTGCAAAGGTTTCTCCATAATCCTCACCTTCTTCTTGTACATATCCTTTGCAAATTAGTCTAGCCTTGTTCCTAATCACTTCACCATCTTCATTCAATTTGTTTTAAACACCCACTTAGTACCAATCACATTTTTATCAGCTGGTCTGGGGACAAGTTACCAAGTGTTGTTCTTCTCTGTTTGATCAAGCTCCTCATTCATAGCCTTTATCCAATCATCATCCTTGAGAGCTTCCCTCATTGTCTTAGGTTCAACTATGGAATCAGACAAGGACTTTCTCTAATCTTTCTGCTTGTTTGTACTCCAACATTTTTTTCTCCAATTATTTGTTCTACAGAGTGATTCAAATTTACGTATCTAGGTATAACCAGTTCTAATATAGAAACTTCTTCTTGTTATTCTTCTTCATCTCCATCTTCTGGTTGAGCATTATCCTCCATACTATTATGCTCAACATCATTTTGAACTTTCGATTCAATGATCATTATCTTCTATTCTTCTAGTACATCAGATTTGCTGGTATCATCAGATTTGTTAGAATACTCATCAACTTTCACATTAACATTTTCCACAATCTTCTTGGTTCTTTTGTTAAAGCACTTGAATGCTTTGCCCTTAGTTGAATAACCAAGAAAAATTCCTTCATCACTCTTAGGATCAAATTTTCCAGTATACTCATCTCTCTTTATGAAACACTGCTGCCAAAGACTTTGAAGTAACTAACATTAGGAGTATGACCATACCATAATTCATAGGGAGTTTTGTCACTACCTTTCTTGACCAATACTTGGTTCATTGTGTATACTGCAATGCTTATTTCTTCTCTCGAAAACATTTTAGGTACATCTCCTTGTATCAACATTGTTCTAGCTTCTTCAGCTATGGTCCGATTCCTCCTTTCTACAATTCCATTCTGTTGTGGTGTCCTTGCTGCAGACAGTTGTCTCTTGATTTCATTCTCATCACAATATTTCACAAATTCAGCTGATGTGAATTCTCCACCTCGATCAGATCTCATGCACTTTAAGTTCTTACCGGTTTCTTTCTCCACTAAGGCCTTGAATACCTTAAACTTGCTAAAAGCATCAGATTTCTCTTTAAAAAATGTAACCTATATAATTTTTGAATGATCATTAGTAAATATCATGAAATATTTTTACCATAAAAACTCCTAGTCCTCATAGGACCACATAAATCAGTGTGCACCAAATCTAATTTTTTTTCAAAATAAAATGATTTACTCCTGAAAGAGGAAGTAGTCATCTTACCCAACTATTGCTCTTTACAAATCACATTGTTTGGTTTGACTAGTTGTGGCATACCTCTAACTATACTTGACTTGCTGACCTTTACCAAATTATCAAAATTTACATGACAAAATCTTTTATGCCATAACCAACTCTCCTCAACTTTTGCAACCAAACAAATGTTAACATTAGTGTTTAGATGAAATAAGTTACCTTTTGTTTACTAGTAGCAATCAGTTTTCCTTTGTTTCCCAAAATCCTGCACACTCCATTCTTGAACTCAAGATGATAATCTTTATCATTTAACTGACCAACACTCAACAAGTTATGCTTCAATCCTTCAACCCAATATACATCATCAACATTACTTTTTTCGATTTAATGAAATTGAACCTTTACCTTTTACCAAGCATGGAGTATTGTTACCAAATATCACTACTCCACCATCAATTTCTTCAAGTGAGATGAACTTGTTCTTGTCACCGGTCATGTGGTGTGAGCAACCACTATCAATAACCCACTCATTACTATTGTCAATATGGGACACTAAAGCTTTCTTGTTAGATAGATCTTCCTTAACTGCTACAAAAATAATTTCCTCATTACCTTTATCCTTTGATTTCTCATCGGTAACACCTTCATCTACTGCAACCTAACATTGTTTCTTACCTTTTCCCTTAAACCTTATTTTCCTTTTGATCACTATTAGGACAATTAGCATAAATATGTCCCATTTTGTTATATGAGAAGCACTTAAGAGGAAACTTTCCTTTGTACTTACTGGTGCCTCTAGGAAGTTTCTTTGCCAATAAAGCTTCAAATTGCATCATATTATGTTCACCATCCACTTCTTCATTACCACCACCAGGATGAATTGACCTATATTAATTCTTTTCTTTTCTTACCAGTGCATTAGATATTGATGCTTTGAAGGAAAATTCTACTTTAGGCATGCTATTGTCAAAGTTATTCAATTCAAAAGCAATAAGCTTGCCTATCAAAGAATCAACTGTAACTTTATCTTTGTTGTCTGACCTCGATTATTGGATAGCAGATACTATAATAGCATAAGAAGGCAGTAAGGTTCTAAGAATTTTACTTACCACCGTGTCTTCTATTATGGTTCCACTAGCACTTTTGATTCCTCCAACCACTTCTTTTATCTTCTGTCCATACTAGGTGATGTTCTCACCTTCCATCATCTTCATGTCATCAAACTTGCCTCTTAGGCTTTCTTCTTTAATTTTTTGCACATGCTTATCTCCACCATTAATCAACTTCAAATTTTCCCAAAATTCATAAGCGATTTCTAAACCATGAACATCAATATATTCAGAATCAGAAAGTGTACTTACAATGGCTTCCAATGCTTGAATATTGTATTGGTGTTCCTTAAGATGATCTGTAGTTATAGTAATGGTAGGAGGTGAGTACTAATTAACCACATGATCCCAGAACTGTGGCCCCATACCTTTGATGTAGATCTTCATTTTGTCGCTCCAGATTTTGTAGTTATCCTTTGTGAACTTAGGACCCTCCTTCTTCATCATCTCAGATCTTTACTTCAAGTAGTTAAGCTTCTGCACAAAGAGGACCTAGTGCTCTGATACCTATTGTTATTATGAGGATCTGATTACTACTGAGAGGGGGGGTGGTAAATCAGTAGTAAAATGATTGTGCAATACTTCACAAAACTATACCGGTAACTACTCAAACAATATTTTAAACTTATTTACCAAACCATTCACTCAAGTGTTCATCATTATGCAAAAAATGTAAAGATATCAAATGCACACATCAACAATGCAACCACCATATGACCACATAGATTTTTCACATGGAAACCTGTTTGAACTTGTAAAATATTTAAACTATGATAATGAAATAGTTAAATTAAATTATTTTAAGAATGTAAACTATAGAAATATTATAAAAACAATGAATTTACGCAGAACACATGAATTTACATGGGGAAAACCATTACTGGTAAAAAACCCCACAAATATAGCATCTATATTATAAGAACACAACTTGAGGAGACTTCTCTTCAAACTTCCACAGGCCTCTCCAATAATTTACATAAATTCAATAATATTTCACACCACCCAAAATGGTGAGGAATCCTCCCTTAAATATAGGGAGAAAGGTTGGTAAAATACCTGAAAGGGTAGTTACCATACCTTTTCAATAACAATCTTGTTTACAATTAATAAATAAATAAATAACTTTTAATAGTTCTTTAATTTATTAATTATTCACAAGAAATGTTGAATGTTTTTCAAGCATTATGATAAAACATTATATATTATCAAAGTTTGACCCCTAACAATATTATGTTCTAACACTCCCCCTTAATATTAATAGGGGACAAATCCTGTCAATTTCTTTAAAAGAAAAACATAAAGTACCCCAATGATGCAGGTCTTCTTGACAAGGATAAATAGGGACACAAATATATGCCAAAATAAAAATCATGCATTCCGGACTACATGAAGGTCATTTTGTCATAATTTATAATCCCATTGTTCTTAATAGATGCTATCTTAAAAGGTCTTATAGGATTTTTGGTGGAGTCCCGGGCCTCCTCAAATCAGCCTCTCCCTAGGTTAATAGTGCCCGTAGGACAATACAATATGCCCGTAGGTCTTAATACAATGTGCCTGCAGGTCTTAATACAAGTGGAAGATTTACAGAGAAAATATTTTACACGTTGCCCATAGGACTTATGCATATTACATATAGGATCTATCCATTAGAAGGTGACATTTCCATGTACACTCCCCCTCAATGGAAGCTCCTTGAGGCCGAGCATTGATCTGAATTTGGATAATTTTGCACTGCATAATGGCTTTGTAAATATGTCTGCAACTTGATCTTCAGTTTGGCAATTTTGAAGAGAAATATCTCCATTTAATACTTTCTCACATATGAAGTGAGCTTGAATTTAAGTATGTTTAGATCTTTGATGATAAACAAGATTCTTAGCAAGTGCAATACAACTTTGATTATCACATAAGAGTGTGGTGCTAGGACTAGATTCTATTTTAATTTCTCTTAGAAGTTGGTTTAACCAAATAGCTTCTTTAGCTGCTTCAAAGGCACTTCGATATTCAGCTTCTGTAGATGATAGTGCTATAGTTGATTATTTTTTTAGAAATCCATGTGATTGCACCTGTTCCAAGTTTAAACACATATCCAGAAGTGGATTTTTGATCTATGGAATCCCCTACAAAATCAGAATCACAATATCCATATATATGTGCATTTTTAGTATGAGAATAATAAAGACCAAAGTTAATGGTTCCTTTGATATATCTTAAAATATTTTTTGCTATTTTCCAATATTGAACATAAGGTTCTTCCATAAATCGAGATGCAACACCAATTGCATAGGAAACATCAGGGCAAGAGATAGATAAATAAATTAGGCTCCCAATTAATTGTCGATAAAGAGTGGAGTCAAAATTTTCACAAGGAGGATGAGCTTCAAGTTTGATACCAATTTCAATAGGGGTAATAGATGGTTTGCAATCAGACATATTAAACTTTGCAATTAAGATCTGGGCATATTTTTCTTGAGATATAATGATCGAATAATGATCTTGAAAAATAGACATTCCTAAAAAATGATGAAGGATTCCTAAATCAGTCATTTCAAAGGTAGGACTTAGTTTTTGTTTATACTTTAGTATTAATGATGAGAGACTACTTGTAATGAGTAAGTAATCTACATATACTACAATAATAACTATATGATCATTTTCAAATTTAAAAAATAAATCATTGTCAGATTTACAACTAGAGAAACCTAAGTTTTTGAAAGAAGTTTCTTAATTTAGAATACCATGCTCGAGGAGCTTGTTTGAGTCCATAAAGAGATTTTTTGAGTTTACATACATAACTCTCTTTATTTTTTTATACAAATCCTTGAGGTTGATGCATATATATTTTTTCTTGTAAATATCCATTCAAGAATGCATTTTTAATATCCATTTGGTGAATTTCCCATCCATTTTGAGCAGCTAGTGCAAGAAGTAAATGAATAGTCCCCATTTTGGCTACTGGTGCAAATGTTTTGTCATAATCTATGCCCTATCATTGAGAAAAACCTTCGGCCACTAATCTTTCTTTATATTTATCAATATTTCCTTGAGGATCATATTTTATTTTATAAATCCAACGACAATTAATAATATTATGGGTAGTGGAACAAGTTCCCATGTTTTATTTTTAATGAGAGAATCATATTCTATTTTCATAGCATTTTTCCAATTTTGATTTTCATTGGCTTCTTCAAATTTTTGGGGTTCAATTTCATATAGTGTCATTAAGGCAAAATACGTGTGTTGACTTCTAGTCATTTTAGGAAGAGAAGGTTCTACATTTGAATCTTGGATTAAGGATTGAACCCACTTAGGTTTTTTAGAAGGTTGTACAAGATTATCATTAAAGGTTGATTGATTATATTCTTCACAATTTGATGTTTCAACAATATTTTTAATTGAGCTAGGTAAGGGGGATTCTGAGATGTGAACATTTCGACTTAGAATAATATACATTGACTAGATGTGGAGTCAATTTTTTGTCTCTTTTGTTTAGGGATGTGAACATATGCAGGACTCCCAAATATTTTAAGATGAGAGATATTAGGTTTTTCATTTGACCATTTTTCTAAGGGAGTTGAAAGATGTAAAGATTTTGTAGGAACTCTATATAAAATATATATAGTTGTAGTCATAGCTTTAGCCCAAAGAAATTTTCATGTATTAGAAGAGTGCATAATAGATCTAACCATTTCTAAGATGGTTCAATTTTTTCTTTCAGCAACCCCATTTTGTTGGGGAGAATAAGGACATGTTATTTGTCTTTGTATCCCACACATTGCACAAAAATTGTCATAGTCTCTATTAATGTATTCTATTCCATTATCTGTTCTAAGAATTTTAATTTTGTAATTAGATTGATTTTCAACTAGAGTTTTAAATTATTTAAATTTAGAGAGAACTTCATCTTTATTTTTAAGGTAATATCCCCAAATCATTCTAGAATAATCATCGATAAATGTAAGGGCATAGAGGGACCCTTAAGAGAATAAACTTGAAATGGCCCCATTAGATCACTATGAAGTAATTCTAGGGTTTCATATTGCTTTCGATTATGAGTCTTGTTAAAGGGTTGTATATGTTGTTTACCTAAGAGGCAACCTTTACAAGGTTCTAATTTATTTTCAATTTTTGGTAATCCAATTACAAGGTTATGACGAGACATTTCATTTAAGATCCTAATATTAAGATGTCCTAATCTTTCATGCCATAATTGTGTTTCATTTTTTATTTGTGTAGATATACAATTTTCTTTTGAAGTATTATTAAAAATAAAAAGTCCATCTTTTTGAATGCCTCCTACAACAATGGTTTTATTTTGATCTTTAATGTGCCATTTATCTTTTGTAAGAGAAATTTTAAAATTATCTTGGGTAAGTTGAGAACAAGATAGCAATTTTTTTCTTAAATTTGGAACAAATAATGCATGTCCAATGGTATCATTAAATTTTTTAAATTTACCCATTCCTTCGACTTTAATTACTGAATTATCTCCTAAATATATATTTTCATTACAAGGTTCTTCATCGAATAAAACATCATACATGTATGTCATATGTCTAGATGCTCCACTATCAAGAATCCATTCATCATTAGTTGATGCAGATAAGGCAGTATAAAATGCAATATTCTTATTTTGATTTTGATTTGTGTTAGGTTTATAATTTTGATTTTTATGAGATCTATTTATGTTACAAAATCTACTTTTATTTTGATTGTTATGATATCTATTTTTATTTTGATTGTTATGAAATCTATTTTTATTTAAAAAACAAAAAAATTGAGAGTGGCCTAGTTTACCACAATGAAAACACTTTAATTGGTTGGTTTTGCTAATTATCTGAGAATTTTTAGAATGGTGAAATGATTTGGAGATATTATATTTATTTTTATTACGATTTGTATATGATTTGTTATTATTTTTTTCTTGACATAAAAGAGCTTCCAAAGCTTTCTCTTTAGAATCAAAGTTTAACATTACCCGTTCTTCTTGAATAAGAAGAGAAGATAGCTTTGATAAATCAGGAAGATCATCTTCATTTTTATACTTAGAGTTTAAATTGACATTGCTTCTTGTGATCTATTATTAAAGGAACTTACAAGATCAGGGTTAACATTTCTACCTGTGGGTTGTTTTTCCTTACCGTCCACAATGTCCCATAACTTCTTGGCCATGAATTCTGCTTTTATTCGAATCTTCCATACAGAGTAATTATCTCCACACAACATGTGAGATTTATCAATTGTGAAGATATGTGAGCCCATTTGAATAATTTATAATAAAATAACCTCAGAGAAGTTTTGATAAAAATATATTAGTGCCTTATTTTAAAAAAAATCACCCCTTCTTTCTTTTTGTGACAATTGTTTGATATTAGAAATATTTATGAGATAAATGAATAAAGTATATATGAAAATAATTTTATTTTAAAATAACTAATGTGTTGTGAATGGACAAAGTTAGCAAATGACAAACAACACAAGACACAAGAAAATCGTTAGTGTTAGTCAATCAAAAACCAATCTAAACAGGCATATCAAGAGAGATACTAAAATCATGCTAATATATCTAACAAATGAAACAAAGATAATAAGGCATCTCCAAATGCCTCTTAGCATGCTCTTAGCTCCTTCTCCCTTGTTCCTCTCCTCTCCAAGTTCCAAAATAGTGTAGCTCTCAGCAGCTTTTTGCACTATGGATGCTTATGGAGGATTGAGATTTGAGTATTTTGCTCTAAATGTAAAATGAAAAGCTAAAATACTAGATGATATTAAAATGATTGATTTTAACCCAAAATAAAAAGATTTTAGTTTGCTATGCTAAATGCTCTCTAAAATCCCTATAGGTTAAATGCATACAAGTTTTCAAGATCTGGATTATGAAGAAATGGGCTCTATTTATAGGGAAAATGGAGCAATGGATGGTTGAGATTGAGCAATCTCAGCAAGGGTCAGGATTGAATGATTTCAAATCCATGTGAGGGCTTTCAACCCAATCCCAAAATGACAAGTGTCAATGTGAGATAGGTTGAGAGGGGAGGGAATATGCATTAAATGCTTGATATGACCTTGGGAGTTAAAGTCAAGGTTAGTTGAATGAATAAACTCTTTATTCAAAGAATAAAGCTTTTATCTAATGGATAAACTCTTGTGAAAATGTAAAAAAGATAAATATGGTCAAAACAATAAATGTTTGGAGAGGCAAGTTTGAAATAACCATAAATGGTTATGTAAGAGCCATAAATGGTCATGTAAGAGCCATTAGTGGTCTTGGAAGACTTTAGGGGTTAATTTGTTGAACACACAAAGCATTAAATTCTTTTCAAAGACTTTTTAAGTCTTTGAGAAGTGACTCCATTTTGCTTAGGAATGTGACAATGATTAGGGGATGGATTAGGCTATTTAGGAAGGGGTTAGAAGAGTCTAGAAGGGGATTAGATTTTGCAATTGGATTTGGTGGGTGAGGGAAAATAGGATTTTTATTTAAAATAAATTAATTTATTTCAATAAATGTGTGCAAGTTGCATTTGTAGGAAAATGCAAGTAGGGGGATAATGATTTAAATAAATATTTTTATTTAATTTATTTAAAAGAGGAAAAGGGGATTTTAATTAAATAAATAGATTTTATTTATTTAATTGATTGTGAATTTGGTTTAATGAATTAATTAAAATAAATTGAATAATTTATTTAATTAATAGAAGAATGTTTGGGGATAAATTAATTAAATATTAACTTAATTAACTGATGGCTAGTGAATTTTTAATTAAATAAATAGCGAATATTTATTTAATTAAGCTGGACAGATTTGTGTGACTACATTTGCCCCTCTTTGAGACGGTACAGTTTATTGCGTCGTTTCAAAGAAAGAAAAATTGGTGTGAAGAAATACCCTATAAAATGTAAATTTAATGGGTGGTATGCCCCCTCGAGAGATGGGTCGAATTTTTTTGAAAAATCGGGCGATCTCTCGAAAAAGAATGAAAATTGGCAAGGTTTTAGAAGAAAAAGAGTTAGCCATACGGGGGAAAAATAGAAGAAAATGGCGGTAAAATGGAGAAATGGGGAGCTCGGGAAGTTTACGGGGACCACGACGATGAGCGGGGGGAAGTTACGGTGACGGCGAAGGGTATAAATGGGGTGAAAGGGGTAAAAAAATGATCATTTGTGACCGTGACTAGTGTAAAACCAGAGCTCTGATAGTGACGTTTTGGAGGAGTGAGCAGCAGTTAGGATGCTGATACCGATTACAGAGCATAGATTTGAGCGAGTCCGACGGTTCCAGCGGCCAGACGACTACGGACCAGCAGTACGCAAATTGGAATTTTGAATTTTTATGCATTTTTGATAGGCTTTTTGCTGAGTCCAAGTCGAGTCGGAGCAAGAGCGCTGAAACTATGGTTTTGGCGCTTTTGCTCAATGAACTAGCGCTATGGTCCCGCAATGGCGCTATTGGCCTATTGTTTGAGCGCTTTTGAAATGTTTTAGCGCTATTGTGTGCATGTTTAGGTGCTATTGATTAATAAGCTCTATTGAGTGCTTAATTGCTCTTAATTAGTGCTACTATGTAGTTGTTTTAGCGCATTTGTAGTTTGAGCGCTATTGGATAGCTTATTGAGCACTTTTGTTAGGGTTGTAGCACTATTGTTGAGAAACTAGCGTGTTTGTTGGTAAAATAGCACTTTTGTTTTAGGATAAAGAGATGCCCCAGTTTGGATGAAGAAAATCTCTCGATGCCAATGATGGATGGAGGGCGATGTGAAGTGGGAGTTGTTTTGAACCATAGCAGCCTAATGAGACTTGGGTCATTTTTAGGATAAATGTCCGTTTGAAGTCTAGGTGGCCATGATTGCTTACCTGTTGAGACCCGAAGATACTTGATCAAAGTATCTGTTGATAGTCTAGGTTTAAACTTAAGAAAGTTTGAAAAAAAAACAACTGATGATGATTGATGAATGTCCATGTGCAGGAGGATCTAGGCGTGTTGCAGTTACGCGAGAGACATCCTGCGACACAAGGGTTGCGGGATCGATTGACAGAGGCAGAGATAGATTGTATTGCTGCTACTGGATTGTATGAGGTGATGCACATGCCCATGATTCGGATGAATCACGGTTTGATCACAGCGTTAGCCGAGCGGTGGCACAGCGAGACATGCACCTTCCATCTGGCACAAGGGGAGATGACAATGACCCTAAAGGATGTGTGGCACATCCTGCGAATTCCGATTCGGGGGGAGTTGGTCACATATGACAGATCCTGGGGGACCCTTGCAGTTTAGAGGTTTTTTGATGAGGACGTGTTTATTGATGATGACTCGTTTGCTTGGGAGGAGATAGCTATGTTATATGAGCCTCTACCAGCAGTCTTATCAAGTATCGTGGGAGGACTTCTTTGTCCAGATAGGCGATCACATGGTTTGGCCATGGGATGGGGGTAGGAGATCAAGATAATGATTACCGAGGGGACCCGATTTGCGTGGGGGCTGTGCATATTGGTGCACCTTTACCAGGAGCTTCATGAGGTGGTTTACCAGGGGAGGGGTTCCTTAGCAATGGGCATGATGCTTCTGCATATTTGGGCCTGGGAGCACCTACCAGTGACTCAACCAGTGAGTCTGAGGTTCCGTGTAGTAGATCAGCCATATATGTTTATGTATAGTGGCATGATGAGTCAGCCCCACCTGGGGAAGTTAGAGTGGTGGCGATGGGCACTGGACGATCTAGATGCAGTCATATGGCAACCATACCTGGAGTGTGAGCCATGGGATGATGATGTAGAGGCACTGCCCTATGTTTTTATGACCTGGTTCCTCATTGAGAGGACCTCGTACCATGTGGAGAGACAGGTGCCTGGGAGAGTGATGAGGCAGTTTGGACGGCAGCAGGGACTGCTGAGTGGATTAGGGGAGTATGCTCGGGTGATTCGGGAGAGGTACGCATGGGGGCCAGTGCTACCGTATGATCAGGCACTAGCAGAGTTTCAGACACTACAGGCGAGATCATGGGACATACGACTGAGGGTCATGGATGCAGGAGTATTAGATGAGTATACGCAGTACCGGTTGGTGCACTCGATCTTACGGATATCCGATCCAGCAGAGTCGATCCTGGATTTTGAGGATGAGAGGGGACAGAGACTGAGGAGGGCAGGAGGTCGAGGACTAAGGGCAGGGGGATGAGGAGAGGGAGGAGGTGGTGGAGGAGGTGGTGGGTTGGGGATGCGGGTTCAGCAGAGAGGAAGAGGTGGACTACCTCTATGGATAGCATAGGGACCATTGATATAGGGAGGAGTTTGGCTGGGTGGGAGGGGGATGGAGAGAGAGATCCCGATGGATAGAGGGGAGGGAGCTACTGGTGGTACAGGTGAGGTTGCTATGGATACTAGGGAGGGAGCCATTGGAGATCTACGAGATCATATGATAGCACATTTGCAAACTCGGATAGAGGATTTGGAGGCGGAGGTGGTGGCTAGGGATGTGCAGCTATTTGCATGGGAGTTAGAGTTGGAGGTGGTACTGCGGGAGAGGGATAGTGTAGTGGAGAGATTAGCAGAGCTACAGGAGAGAGTCCAGATTGGAGTAGGAGTACAGGGGCCTACGGGGGAGGTGATGAGGGAGATGCGATGAGCACAGGCAGAGATAGACTACTGGCGGGGTTTATATGAGCAGGTGGTGCCAGTTAGTCAGTGAGCTCTTAGCTATTCACAGATGCGGTAGGCCAGATCAAAGCAATCACAGAGGGTGTAGAGCAGTGGGGGTGTGATGGGTCCTGTACGAAGGGAGAGATCAGGGGATGCAGGAGTGAGTGGGGGTTCGATGAGGCCTCCATGGAGAGATGGATCACGTGGTGCAGACACCAGTGGGGGAGCAGGTGGTGATGGTGGTACAACATCTAGCTAGAGTGGCATTTGTGAGAGCATTTTTGCATATATGTATTGTAGCATTGTTTATTTTTTGGATTGTATCTTGGATGGCTCTTGGTAGCCGATTTTGTAGACTTTATTGTACTTTGATATATGAGATGATATATATGAGGAGATCCCATATTTTGATGACATGCAGTTGATATGTATGGATATTTATGCAGGATGATGAGTTATTTGCTTAGATGGATATGTGTACATGTACGCATTTGATGAGATGTTTCTTATATGCATGTTTTTATGATGATTTATGATGTGGGATACTGACATATGAATGCAGGTTTATATATGTATGATTTGTTTGATTTTTGATGTAATGCTTTATGTATGTAATGCCATGATGATGATGTATGCTTATGATAATTTATGAATAGGATTTTGGTGTTTCCTATTGCAATATAATGATGAGATGATTTATGCAATGATGAATGATTTTATGTATGGATATGCATCTAGATGTTTTTAGTATGGATAAACAAAATGTGGAGTACAAATGTTTATATGATAATGTTTAAATGAATGCATATGTAAAATGGATATATATAAAATGGTATGAACCAATGTTTGGAAACAGATGGATTTATGATTCTAAATGCTTAAATATGATTAAGTTAAAAAAAGATAATGTGATGATACTATAACGTATGGTTTTAGTAACTGCACCTTAATGCAATTAAAAAGAGGATAATGAATGCAATGTGAATGAATCCTAAAATGAGCATAATAAGATACTTAATAATGGATGAATGAATGCACCTTTTAACTAATGAATAGATAAATGAAAGTATGCAATGATAAACGATAATGAAATGATGATGGATAATTGACACTAAATGAATGCATAGTAAATGGCTTAATACAATCAAGGACAATTTGATCCCACGAATGAATCTAATTATTTATGATTGATGTCATGATGTAAATGATTAATGAAGAATTAATGTCAAAAATGAACTATATGCAATATTAAGTTAAAAAATGACATGGATGTACTTAATGCAAGATGCACCTAAATGCGATGATGATATGACCATGAGGAATGCAAGGTTTTTGAGACTTTGCATGATGCATTGATGATGTATCAGAGTACTCGGTCATGATTATATCCAAAACCAGCTTTAATGGTCACTTTTGCATATAAAGCCTACATATGAATGAATGAATGGATGGGTGATATGCAACGAAATGCAAGATATAAATAGATGAGATGGAAATGACGACCATAGTGCTCTATTTTCATCATTGAGCTTTAAAATGTTGGAAGAGAATACAAGCATCTTGACATAATGATTCAAGATGACCTGAGTATTCCTTACATGGATTTTATATAGCAAGTTAATACAAACGACTTGATATAAGGGTCAAGTCGACCAAAGTATTGCTTGCGGAACAGACAAGGATTATCTCCATTCATGCATGACTTGGATCATCCTCCTTGATCTTAGGCTGATCATATCTTGAGACGAGTGCATACCGTACTAAGAGATAAAACCTTTATCCAGTTTGGATGAGGTAGGAGGAACCAAACGAAGAGCATTGTTCCTGCAAACTAACAATATATACATAAAGAATAAAGAATAAGGATCCTTGGTAATGGTTCATGCTCATATGGTCGAGGTATACGCTGTAGTCAGCAAGCCATAATTATCAATGACTGCATTTGGCATAAGATCACGTAGCTTGGTGAACTTCCCACGTAGACACCATTAGTACATGCCCCAAAACTTCATCGGAAATAATGTGCAAATGATATAAAACAATGCTGAAAGATCCCGATACAGATAAATGAATAATTGTACTCACAAATCAACCAAGTATTTGATAGCTTAACATAATTTTCTTGTCAAAGAAAACGTCACTTTTGTCTTTGTTGTGGTAAGGAAGGATGCATCCTTGTTAAAGACAATTTCTGATTTGTTGATGTTGATTGTGTGGTTTGATTGGTAAGTGGTCATCGTGTGAGTATTTTGTCAATGTTTGTTTTGTATCTATGCGGATGAGTATGTACAAGGTGTTGCCATGTTTTTGTTGGATTTTCAATGGTTTTTCGTTGTTTTTGGATTTTGTGGAATAGTTTTGAATGTTTTTGGATTTTGTGAGACATTTTTGAATGTTTTTGGATTTTGTGAGACATTTTTGAATGTTTTTGGATTTTGTGAGACATTTTTGAATGTTTTTGCCAATGAATCACCAGTAATGTAGAATCCACTTCCATCATCTATATTTTTAAAGGTATTGCCCCCAAGTGTAGACATGATTATGATAGAGTGGGATGCAAGATGCATGAAGTACTATCTCTTTATTGTAGATCAAATAACAAGCCATGGTTTGGATGGATGGATGTGTGTATGTATGAATGTGATTGCAACGAGCCTGAAAGATACTGGAGCCATTGTCTTTACGAGTGGCACCTGTTTGCCAGGTTTTCACCATCGCACTTACCTAAGGTGCCACTGGAGTGGTTGTTCACCGTTTGGATGCATGATTTTTCTTTACTTTTTGAATGTTTTTGTATTTCTTCAGGACATTTTTCTGAATGTTTTTGGTATTTTCTAGTATGCAGGGGAGCCTGATGCTCTATACAGCTTAGGTATAAAATTGTTTGAGGTGCATGTTGTTGATTGGATCTACGAGTGGTTCTCCTTCTGATGTAGCCAACTGATATGCCCCAGACCTGAATACAACAGTGACAACATATGGGCCCAGCCAGTTTGATTCAAACTTGCCCTGATGTTCTCTGTTTGGTTGGTTGCGAGGATTCTCTCATAGAACAAGATCACCTACCTCAAATGTATGAGATCTAACTCGGTGATTGTAGCTTCGACTCATGCACTACTGATAGGCTTTGAGGTGATTGTATGCAGCTTGTCGCTTCTCATCAAGTAACTCTAAGTCCTGAAGATGGGATACTCTGTAGGCTTCGTCATCGATGAGATTGTGCAAGGAAACCCGTAATGATGGTATTTCGACCTCAATAGGCAAGATAGCTTCTGCACCATAGACCAATGAATAAGGAGTTGCACCTGTAGGGGTTTGAATGCTAGTTTGATATGCCCATAGCGCGGGATTTAGTTGAACATGCCAATCACGACTGGCATCATTGACTATCTTCTTGAGGATTCTTAATATGTTCTTATTTGATGCTTCAACCTGACCATTGCCTTGTGGGTAATAGGGGGTGGAAAAGCGATGTTGGATGTGAAATTTCTCACAAAGTTCGCAGACATCCTGATTTTTGAAAGGAAGACCGTTATCTATGATGATGGACATGGGCACACCATACCGATAGATGATGTAGTTGAGGATGAATGAGGCGATCTGCTTGCCGATGACTTGGGTAAGTGGAACAACTTCGATCCATTTTGTGAAATATTCGGTGGCGGTAATAATGAATTTATGGCCATTGGATGAAGATGGATGGATTTTACCCACAAGGTCAAGGCCCCATTGACAAAAAGGCCATGGTGTTGTGATTGGTTGCAATTCTTGGGTTGGTGCATGTATCAAGTCTCCATGAACTTGACATTTCTTGCATTTTCTGACAAAGTAGTAGGAATCTTTTTCCATAGATGGCCAATAGTATCCATTGCGCAGGAGTTTCTTGGCTAGTGACGGACCACTTGCATGGGTTCCACAAATTCCTTCATGTACTTCTTCTAAGGCCTTTGTTATCTCATCTTGTTCCAGACATCAAAGGAAAGTACCATCAAGACCGTGTCAGTATAGTGTTTCAACAATAATGGTATATCAAGCAGTTTGGCGAATAAAGGTTTTACGTTGGTTATTTGATTGGTTGGGAGGAAGGGTGTGATCGCGGAGATAGGTGTAGAGCTCACTGTACCATGGCAATTTAGAACCGACAAGGTGCTATATCATGTTGGATTCAGGGATATCATAAGCAGGAATCCAAAGATGTTCTACCAAGAACTCGTAGCATGTTGAATTCTATGGAAGATCTAGGAGAGATGCGATGGTAGCCATAGCGTCAGCAACTCAATTATGATCTCTTGGTATTTGCTCAAAAGTGATAGTAGAAAATGATGTCTTTAGATTGTCCACCATTTGCTTATATGGCATGAGTTTATCATCCTTGGTCTGATATTCATCTGTTGCTTGTCGAATGACCAGTTGGGAGTCACCATATACTTGTAGTTCTTGTAATTTCCATTGTACGGCTAGCCTGAGTCCCGTGATCAAGGCCTCATACTCTGCGATGTTGTTGGTGCATGGAAATGTGAGCCTGTAAGACTTCAGGATGCTATCACCCTGAGGTGTGATAAACAGAATGCCTACCCCCGAGCCATGCCTAGTATATGAACCATCAAAGTATAGTTTCCATGGTTGTGTTGTTGTGATCATGAATATCTCTTCATTTGGAAAATTGGAAATGAGAGGAAGATCACCTATGAGGGGTGCATCGGCCAACTAATCTGCAATAACTAGACCTTTGATAGCTTTATGGTCCACGTACTCGATGTCAAATTCACTTAGAATCATCACCCATTTGGCCAAGCGGCCTATCAATGCTGCTTTGCTAAGTAAATACTTGAGTGGATCAATCTTTGCAATGAGTTGTACCTTATGTGTTAACAGATAGTGCCTTAGTTTAGTGGCTACTAAGATTACTTCTAGGCAAGCTCGCTCAATAGGTGTATAATTGAGTTCATAGCCCATTAGTGTGTGAGAGATGTAGTAAACAACACATTATTTTCCTTCTACATTATGTTGTGCCAGTAGTACACCCAATGTTGTACTTGTTGCTGAGATATAGAGTAACAATGGTCTACTTGGATCTGGTGGCATCAGCAATGGTGGATTCATGAGATAGCCTTTAAGCATCTGAAATGCTTGCTGGCATCGGGCATCCCACTGAAAGCGGATGTTCTTGTGTAGCAGGTGTGTGAATGGGTGACACTTATCAGCCAATTGTGCAATGAATCTTCGGATGGATTGAAGTTGCCTTGTAATGTCCTTAGCTGACTGATATTATTTGGTGGTGGCATGTCCATGATTGCTTTTACCTTTGCTGGGTCGACCTCAATACCTTTGCTTGAGACAATGTATCCTAGAAGCTTCCCAGAGGTCACTCCAAAGACACATTTCTTTGGGTTGAGTCAAACATGGTATTGTTCCAGTCTATCAAAGATTTTATCTAAGATGTGGAGACGCCCTTCTTTGGTGAGTGATTTTGCTAGTAAGTCATCCACATAATCTTCCATCATAGTATGCATCATGTCATGGAAGATGGTGGTCATTTCTCTTTCATAGGTCGCTCCTGCATTCTTGAGATCAAAAGGCATTACATTGTAGCAATATGTGCCCCATGGACATGTGAAGGCTATCTTATGTTGATCTTTTGGTGCAATCTTTATCTGATTGTATCTTGAAAAGCCATCCATGAGTGAAAGCATGGCATGTCCTGCTGTCAGATCCACTATGATGTCAATATTTGGAAGGGGGAAGTCATCCTTAGGAAAGACTTTATTTAGATCTCTGAAGTCAGAACAAATGCGGATGCCCCCTTTTGGTTTGCCGACAGGCACAATGTTGGAGATCCATTTTGCATAATCAATTGGCCTAATGAAACCAACATCTAGGAGTTTCTTGAGTTGTGTTTTGACTAGTACTGCAATTTGAGGATGCATCTTGCGAAGCTTCTACTTGATAGGTTTGGCTCCTTCTGCTACGGTGAGGTGATGCATGACTAAATCAGGATCAAGCCCAAGCATGTCTGCATATGACCATTTAAAGTTGATCTGACACTCCTGGAAGAACTCTATAAATTTAGGTTGTTCCTCTGGAGTGAGAAGAGATGCTAGATGTATGAGATGAGGATTTTCAGGAGTCCCCACATTGTATTGTTTGGTTTCCTCAATGAGAATCATTGATCGTTCCTGTTGTGTACTAGCAGGGAGGATGTGAAAACCTTCATCCTCAAGCGCCTTAGAGAGGTTTTCACCATTGGATTCGCTCTTTCTTTTTACTTTTGTTGGATCAAACAGTGCCACAGTGTGGTTTTCACTGGAAGATCCATGTTTTATTGTTATATTTTTGCAGTTGAAAGGTGTGGCATCTGCCCCGAAGTATGCTGCGCTATTAAGTTCAATGGCGAATCCAACTTTGTGATCCCCACTTGGTAGGTTATCCCTTAATTCAAAAAAGTCAATGATGGCCTCATCATTTTGGAAGAAGTCAAGACATGGGGGATTTGGTTGGTTCCATTCGATGAGTTCAGGGTGGATAATGGGCATTACTTCATCGATTAGGTTAAGTGCGTTAGATGTATTAGTGAGGGTTAAGACGTTATGGTGAAGGTTGTTAATGGTACTCTCCCTATCAAAATTAGGCGTAGGATGAGATGTAGGGTTTGTGGAAGATGTTTCCAGTTTAGGAACCCAAGTGGTCTTTATCTGTGCTTCTCCATAAATAGGGATGTCTTTGCATGGCAGAGGTAGTGATGCATCTTCCTCATCTGAAGTGTTAAACTATACAAAATAAAATTCCCACTCATGTGAGTCGGTCTCTGAGTCACTTTCCAGCATCCGATTACTATACCATACTGGGATGTCTTTTGAGTTAAATACTGCAGGTGTGATTGGTTGATGTACCTTTGTAGTGATCAGCGTTGCAGGAAGGTCGATGGGGATTAAAGAATCTAGTACAAGGAGTATTGGTAGTATTGACTCAGTGGTTTCTACTGGAACTACTAGTGCCATAGATACTGCTATGGGTTCTGATACAGTTGCTACTGCTAATGGTGCTGCTGATGAGATTACGGGTTCGTTTGGTGGGATGAGTGGCATTGGTGATGGTTATGTTGGGGTTTTGAGCCTCGATGGGGTAGTTGGGATGGTGCTTGAGGCTGCTTTGATAATGAAAGGTGTTCTTTTTACAGTAGGCTGACAAAATGGTTTGCTGGGTTTTCCTTTGAATTTGAGTTTAGGAAAGTTCTCTTTTTCAAAGCCTAGGCCTGTATTACCTTTGGGCTTTAAATCTGGCAGTAAAGGTTCATGTCATCCTTGTTTGCAACATCCCAAAGCACTCTGACCATCATACCCCATTCTTTGCATAATGAGGAGACCTTTTCCATACTGATCTGTAGGAAGTTTAACTTGTGGTAGATCAGTGGTGATGGGATCTTTATAGATCCATTTTGCTAAGTCCTCATCTTGGGTTTCTTCTTCTTGACTCTTTCCAAGGATGAAAGGCGTCAAAGCACATGCGGGCATGATTAGTGGTTGTTGGAGTAACTGCTGTGGTTTACCATGTATTCGAGGAGAAGTGGGCATTTGTCCCACACAAAAGAGTTGACTCAAGTTGTATTCCCCAGGACCTTCCTCTGCTACTTTCATCTTAAGCTTTTCTTGCTTTGGTATAGTGGTGTTCAAACTGGCAAGAGAGGTGAGACTTATATATGATGTGGAAGAAATGGCTTCTCTATTATTAGGAATGGTAATCTCTGGTTGATGGCTGATATTATGGCAATACGCAAAGGGATTCGCATCACCCAGGATTGTGATCTCTACACCATTATGTAGGAACTTGATACATTGATGATAGGTAGATGGAATGGCTTGCATGGCATGTATCCAGTGTCTCCCTAACAATAGATTGTATTGCAGAGGAAGGTCTAGAACCTGACAGATGATGTGTTTTACCATGAGGCCCACTCAGATTGGTAGTACCACAGCTCCTTTGGATGACCACTCTGCATCGTCATAGGCTTTGATTGTGATCTTCTTACAAGGATCCACTGATTCTACTGCATATCCCAATGTTGTGACCAACTATAGTGTACAAATGTTCAAGCTTGCTCCATTATCTATCAAGACTCGCTTGATCCTATGTTGATTGATAAAGCCTTCAATGTGTAGCGAAGCATTATGAGGTTGCTGGAAAGAAGAGTTGTCACTTTTAGAAAAAGTGAGACAAGGTGATGACTTTAGATTTCCAACCATGGCTTGAAATTGGTCTGTATTTAGGTTTGCAGGGACTGACGCCTCTTGGAGTGCTTGATCCAAGATAGTTTTATGAGATGGTGATAGGCGCAATAGCTCTAAAATGGATATAAGCATAGGCATTTTGTCTAATTGTTCCACAAGATTGTATTGCTTTGGGATGGAGGTGGTGCCTTATGGAGCTGCCTTTATGGTAACTTTGCCGCGACGTGTAACAACATTGCAATTTAAGTTGGGATTTTTGAAGGTTATAGTTGCAACTTGTTCACTGGCATCATACAGATGATTTACAGTGTAATTATACATAGCTTGCATATAATCAGTGGTATTAGTGCCTCGCCTGGAAGTGGATTTTTGAACATCAGATGATCATTATTTGTTGTTTTTGGGTCATGTCCTTCAATTTCAATTTCTCCTCAGTCAATAAGATCCTGATTAAGATCTTTTAATCGGTGACAATTACTTGTCTTGTGTCCTCTCCCTTGGTGGAAATCATAGTGTTCAGTATCTCTCCACCATGCAGGCTTGACCTGAGGTTCATAGTTTGATGTTTTTGGTAGAGTGACGAAATTTTGAGAAATGAGTTGTCGCAATACTGTTTCAATGGGTTCCCCTAAGGGAGTGTATGTGCATTTCTATTTTTGCTAATGAGGTCTTGGTTCATCATGAGATGTGATGTGACCTTGATTTGAAGGAACATTTGTGTTGTTCTGAGGTGGAGGATTTTGTCCTGCAAACCGAACCACAGGTTGTGCATTTTGGATAGTCCTGGCATCCACAACCCCATCATTGACGATATTCTTGTTTTTGTTCCAGAATCTTGGTTTATCACTATTGAAGCATGGGCGAGGACCATCCTTTGGTTCATTATAGATTTTGATGAGTCCTTTCTTGATGAGGGCCCGCTCACATTTCAAACCCTTGGTGATCATATCATTAAAAGAGTCTATGTCTTTGACATCTAGGTGAAATTCCATTTCTTCGTTTAAGTTGGAAATGAATATTTCCACTAGTTCTCATTCAAGTAACTGAAGAGAACATTTGCTAGACATTTGACACCATCATTGTAGGAATACTAAGAATAGTTCACCTGGTTTTTGTTTGGTGTTGCACAGATCAGCCATAGTGATGTCGCGTTCAATGTAAAGTAATGAGCTAGGAACTTCTAGATGAGTTCCTCAAATTTTCTAATGCCACCTGATAGTCGGGAAAACCATGATGTGGTTGTTCCTCCCAAGCTTTGGGTAAAAAGGCACATTAAGTAGGTGTCTTCATATGCCACTTCAAGATAAGCGGAATGAAATTCTCTGACATGATCACGGGGATCTCCATTTCCTCTATATTTTTCAAATTTGGGTGTTTCAAATCCTCGTGGAAAGGGTGGCATATAAAGATTCCTATCAAAAGGATAGGGACAGATGTCATTGAGTGAGAATTGGTTAGTCTTGATACCACTATGAAGTTGTTGGGCAAGATTCTTGACTTGTTGCCGCAACATCTCCATTTCATTTGGAGGAGGAGGTGGTGGGTTACCTCGAGGAATGTTATATCTGATGGGATCTCTACCTCTTTCCTCTTCATGGTGACTTTGTCTTTCTGATGCTTGTCTTAATTGGGCAAGATCAAAGTCAGAGGGGAGTTTTTCTCCTTCTTGAGCAAGTTTTAAGAAGTGAGCATCCGCATTGCTCCTGAGTATTTCATCAAAAAGTTTGTTAACGAGAGGGTTATGCTGGGCCCTTTCTATTGTTGCAGGAGTAGGAGTACTTGAGTTTTTGTCATTCGCATTTCCTCCAAGTGCTTCTTGAAATTCATTGAGATTTTCCTCTTCTTCTTCTTCCATTTCTATTTCTCGTTGCCTTGACCTTGATCGGGTTTGAGCCATTTTGTTTACAAGCTTTTGTTGAAGTTGAGTGAAGATGAGGATGAGTTGTTGATGAAATGAAAGATTAATGGTTGGTGATTTGTGTTGCATGTAGATCTCTAGCACTTTTAAGGTAGATGTAACCAAAATTCCTTCTTTGAATTGCTTGCTTGTTTTGATAAGATTTGATGTGATAAGGTGTAGAGAAATCTGAGATGTGTTACAGATTGAACTACCTAGTAATGAGAGGATTCACTCATGAACTAGTTTTAACCTAAGTAGATGTGTCTCTTAGGATGAGCTTATCCTAGATGTAGAAACAATCTAAAAAGTGATGTGATGTGTTTGATTCAAGCAATATCTAAAAGAGAACTTGGGTCAAGAACTTCTTAATGTTTTGAGAGTTGGGACAGATTGATGATGAAGTGATGATGTATGAATAAGATGATGGATAAAAAAAATGTTTTCAATTTCAATAAAAACTTTGTGTTACAAATGGGACAAACTCTACCTCTTCCCTTTCGGGGGTTGGTGATATTTCTCGAGCTGTGTTGTATGTGATACAAACATTTGGGAAAAACTTGGGATTAATCTTACCTCCTTGATTTTTGTGATAACTCAGAGCTCTATATTGCATAAAAGCTCTGCAGTTCAATGATTCTGAATCAAATTCGTTTGTTTTGCCTTGAAGGTAGAGACACATGTGACGCAGAAAGACTCTATGTGAGACAAAGATTTGTCTATTTATATAGAAGAATTTCCTCCTTTTGATCCAAGCTTTTGAGCTTAATGGTCTTCTTTTCAAGTTGATATTCTGATGACGCTTCTTCTTTCGCAAGATGTGAAGAATGGTCATAAAGTTTTGATACTTTTGTTGTTTGCACTTTGTTTTTGATGTGTTTGGTTGGATGAATACTTTGTTGTTGGAAGTGATTTTTTGATTTTTCTTTGACAAGAAAACAAAGCAAGCACACAAACACAAGAATGTTGCCTCAAAGGCACAAATGAGTATGGGTAAGGTGTATTTCCAAAGCCTGAAGTCGGCTCAATTTGCACTTGGTCTTTTAAAACGAACACATTTCAAAAACTTTATATCCCTAAGGTCAAATGGCCAGTTGTGAGAAATTTAGCCCACATCTTGATATTTCTTCAACTTTGGTACTACATACCTTATGAATTCCGCCTTGGCAGGTAAGGATGAGATATACTAAGTCTTGCACGAGCATAACAAATAGATGATCCCTATGATGGGGGAGTCACCACTTTTATCAAGCCACAAGTGACTTTTCAAAAAGCTATGTTTCTACTCAAGGAAATATGTATGGTGAGTATCTTGGGAGCAAAACCATCTATGCTCTTGCACTAAATTATATCGCAAATATCCTCAATCAATAGAATGGGTGGGCTACTACTTAAAGGTGTTTAGTCATGTTCGATATTTTTGGACATAAGTTCATTCTGCAGTGACTCACTTAAGAGTCTTGTAACTAGTGGTGGGGCCCATTTGTCTTTTCGGCCAGTTACACTATAGGAACAGCTATACCCAAGGCTACAGCTTTCGCTCTCACTTGATTTCTATAGCGGTTCAAAGGATTTACCGTGTGAGGTCATTCCCAAGAGTGATGTGTCTCTTGGCAGGCCTCTCTTAAAAAGATAAAATTTTGAGTGTTACTAACACTTTTCTCTTGCACCTAGGACCACGAAAGCCAAGGGAGAGGATAGTGTGTGTTAGAGGTAGGACCACTCGACTGACTTTTTGCACAAGTGTGCCAAGCACGAAAAACACTTGTTCTTTTTAATCTGCCATTGCAATGTGATCTAACTATTCGGAGATGTTGTTCCAACAGCCATGGTGTTGTTTTTAACTTCAATGGCAAAATATGTTGTAATCTAGAAATTGGAAATCCTGGTCAACTGAATTTGAAGCACGTATAAAGAAAAATCGCTTTGCAAAAAGTTTTAAACAAGTTGATTGTGTATTTTATGTGCACCAAAAATAGAAGTGTGGATTGTAAATTCTTTTGATGCAAGAAAAATAGAAGTGTTGATTTTAAGCCCCAAATGAAGTGTGTTTCCTAACTTGCAAGAAAACAAATGTTTGTTTTGTTCAGTTTTAATGCACCAAAGACAAGTGACCCTAACTAGAAAACAAAGAAATTTTGTTTGTTCAAGTTTTAAATCACCAAAAAGAAAGTTTGTGATGTTTAATGGTGAGTTTTAAACCTGCACAAACAACAACTGGTTAGTAAAATCCATGTCTAAGGGGGGCTTCCACAAGCCTAAAAGCTTTCACTTTTTCAGTTACAAGGTCCTTTGTACAACGTTCTGTTACAATAGCACTAGTCTGTGTTTGAACAGGGGCGCTATTTAACACAAACACGCTAAAAGAAAAGAAAAACAGAGAAGGCAAAAGCGCTGAAACAGGGTGAATAGCGCCAAAACAATGTCAAACGCACCAAAACAGTGTCAAAAGCGTTGAACTTGATACAAGAGCGCTATTGTAAAAACAATAGCGCTAAAACCATAACTACCGATAGTGCCAAAGCGCAACCTGTGTGACATTTTCAACATTCAAACATGTTATTGGTTAAAAAAAATGATCTTTTTGGTGTTTGGATTCACGTCGGGTTCACCAAATGATGCGCTGTGAATGGACAAGGTTAGCAAATGACAAACAACACAAGACACAAGAAAATCGTTAGTGTTAGTCAATCAAAAACCAATCTAAATAGGCATATCAAGAGAGATACTAAAATCATGCTAATATATCTAACAAATGAAACAAAGATAATAAGGCATCTCCAAATGCCTCTTAGCATGCTCTTAGCTCCTTCTCCCTTGTTCCTCTCCTCTCCATGTTCCAAAATAGTGTAGCTCTCAACAACTTTTTGCACTATGGATGCTTATGGAGGATTGAGATTTGAGTATTTTGCTCTAAATGTAAAATGAAAAGCTAAAATACTAGATGATATTAAAATGATTGATTTTAACCCAAAATAACAAGATTTTAGTTTGCTATGCTAAATGCTCTCTAAAATGCCTATAGGTTAAATGCATACAAGTTTTTCAGGATCTGGATTATGAAGAAATGGGCTCTATTTATAGGGAAAATGGAGCAATGGATGGTTGAGATTGAGCAATTTCAACAAGGGTCAGGATTGAATGATTTCAAATCCATGTGAGGGCTTTCAACCCAATCCCAAAATGACAAGTGTCAATGTAAGATAGGTTGAGAGGGGAGGGAATAAGCATTAAATGCTTGATATGACCTTGGGAGTTAAAGTCAAGGTTAGTTGAATGAATAAACTCTTTATTCAAAGAATAAAGCTTTTATCCAATGGATAAACTCTTGTGCAAATGTAAAAAGGATAAATATGGTCAAAACAATAAATGTTTGGGGAGACAAGTTTGAAATAACCATAAATGGTAATGTAAGAGCCATAAATGGTCATGTAAGAGCCATTAGCAGTCTTGGAAGACTTTGGGGGTTAATTTGTTGAACACACAAAGCATTAAATGCTTTTCAAAGACTTTTGAAGTCTTTGAGAAGTGAAACCATTTTGCTTAGGAATGTGACAATAATTAGGAAGGGGTTAGAAGAATCTAGAAGGGGATTACATTTTGCAATTGGATTTGGTGGGTGAGGGAAAATAGGATTTTTATTTAAAATAAATTAATTTATTTCAATAAATGTGTGCAAGTTGCATTTGTAGGAAAATGCAAGTGGGGGGGGATAATGATTTAAATAAATATTTTTATTTAATTTATTTAAAAGAGGAAAAGGGGATTTTAATTAAATAAATAGATTTTATTTATTTAATTGATTGTGAATTTGGTTTAATGAATTAATTAAAAAAAATTGAATAATTTATTTAATTAATAGAAGAATGTTTGGGGATAAATTAATTAAATATTAATTTAATTAACTGATGGCTAGTGGATTTTTAATTAAATAAATAGCAAATATTTATTTAATTAAGCTGGACAGATTTGTGTGACTACAATAACAATTTTAATATTATATATGGAATTTTTAACCTTTTTAATAAGAGAAGAAATAAATTTCTCTAAGTAAAAGGAAGGTTTTTAACTTCATGGTGAATAAAGAATAAGCAAAATAAAAAATTTAATTTTGTAGTAAAATAAAATCTTTAAGTTTATAGTGAAAATCTAAAGTAAAAGAGATGGAAAATTATATTTAATTTTATAATGAGTAAATCATGTTCTATGTTTGTGTTATTTATGATCTCCAAACTATTAACTTCTATAGTTTTAATTACCTTACAAAATCGTTTGAATCTAATTTTTTGGTTATATATATTTATTTTAAATTTTTTCATTTAAGTCACATAAAAAAAATTCTAAAATAAATAAATAAAAATAATTAAATAGTTGATTAAATTGTAATAGTAATAATAATATCTTTTCCTACAACAAAATTATCAAATGTTAAATTCTCCTTTATATTTAAACTATGATAATGAAATAGTTAAATTAAATGATTTTAAGAATGTAAACTATAGAAATATTAGAAAAACAATGAATTTATGCAGAACACATGAATTTACATGGGGAAAACCATTACTGGTAAAAAACCCCACAAATATAGCATCTATATTATAAGAACACAACCTGGGGAGACTTCTCTTCAAACTTTGACAAGCCTCTCCAATAATTTACATAAATTCAATAATATTTCACACCACCCAAAATGGTGAGGAATCCTCCCTTAAATATAGAGAGAAAGGTTGGTAAAATACCTGAAAGGGTAGTTACCATACCTTTTCAATAAAAATCTTGTTTACAATTAATAAAGAAATAAATTTTAATAGTTCTTTAATTTATTAATTATTCACAAGAAATGTTGAATGCTTTTCAAGCATTATGATAAAACATTATATATTATCAAAGTTTGACCCCTAATAATATTATGTTCTAACAAAACCCAAATGGGAAAAACCACGGTGGGAATTAGCAACCACAAAATATTTGCACTCTTTCAGAATGTGTCTGGTTAAAGGCCTAGCCCAGTTAGGAGATTACAATATGCCTAGCTAAGAGAAGATCCTTTTAGGAGTCATCTGGTTAAGGGATTTGCCTCAGCCCTATTAGGAGCTCTACCCTGTTAGGAGTAACCTTGTTAGAGGATTTTAAACTCAATTTAATGAGCCACCCGGTGAAGGGATTTACAAATAAGACCTGTTAGGATCTACTCGATTAAGGGATTTCAAACTGCTATAATTGTTAGGGAACAACAGGGCAAATGATTTGATCACAACACTTCCTTGCTTGCTAGTATAGTTTCTTTTCAACTCATCTCTGCTACACACATGCAGACACTTCAATCTGGTTCGGCAACACCTTCTTCTCAAATCATCGACACAAAATCTCTTCTCCGACTAGCCTTAAATAAACTTTTCAGATAGGTCGGGTACATAACCCTAACGATATTCAAAATACATTGAATTTACATTTACAGATCATTACAAATCGTTATAGATTATTACAACAAATTTCTAGAGAATTTCCACCATTGAATGATCACCGCACATCACCGCACATCAATTTGATAATCATTCAAACCCTTGTCACATTCTACTAAGCACTTTACTATTTCCTAAGAAATCTGATCCTTGTACACACTCAAATGTCATCTTATCATTACACACGTCATCACTAAGTTATGAACATGATAAAATTCACCACCAAACCATAAATCATTACTGGTTAAAGATTTATTACTGGTATACATTCTTCTTCACAAATTTCATGATAGTCAATCATAATTCGCTCCATACACTGAATCTATTGATGAGGTTCCAACCATAGACTCGTGGCAATGTCATAATCATATGTTATGAACTGCAACATCTAACTCCTCTCCAATCATCCATACCGGTCACTTGATCATCGCTCATTTCTTGTTTACCTTGTTGTAAACTAGTTCCACTACCGATTAGGCTATACTGATAGGTGTAGATGACTTAGATGACTCAACAAGAAAAACATGGTTACCATCAATGACAATACAAATAAATTCATCAAACAATAGTTCAAGATTAATTTGAGACTCCACATGCATATTCCATCAATTAAGGAGCAACTTGGTCACACACAATCAATTTAAAGTAGTTTTGCATGCTTCAAGAGAAAATTCGACCTAAGGAGATAAGATCATGCAACATGAAGATTAAAGTAATAAGTTCACTTCAGTTCTAAAAAAGACAAGCAATTCATCTTCCATCTCTTCTTCAAGTTCTTTTTGAAGACTTTTTCTATAAATTTTTTGCTTCTATTCTCTTCTAAGGTAGTTCTTTTCTTTCCTCAGCATGATTGTAGACTAATTTTTGTCTCTTTCATGCTCAAGGACAACATTGTAGCTCAATTTTATGAGTTTGTAACAACAACATCTTTATTTTTCAATAAAGCAACATGATTTTACCTTCTCAAATCTATGTTTTGTGAACAATTTTGATGCAATTTTTGTGATTTGATGTATTAAATCCTTAAATTATGTCTCATTTATGCACTTTGACATGGAATATTCATAATTTTGGCAGATTATATATTGTATTGAAGTATTCATTTGTTATGGTTGTGAGAGCATATAGTTTTCCTTCAATAACCTAAAAGACAATCTTCTTATGAAATACTTTTGTTTGATTTGAGTTAAAGCAGAGTCATGTATGAAGAAAGTTGATTTGTTGAGAAGTATTGTGAGTTGATAGGTTTCAAGTTTTATTTAATTATTTTGGTGAATCACCTCTTGTAGGTTTAGGATTTTCAAGTTCTAGTTATCCTTCTATCTTTTCCCATCATAAAGTCATTTGCAGGAGATTCATCATATAGGAAGCTAAAATATAATTCAGAGGTTACTTTCATCAAAGGCAACCCACATTCCTGAAATTATTCCCATGTTTCATAGGATTGCTAAGTTTCATACTTAGCTTCATGGGTGCAATCCTTCATGACAACAAATATATTTTGTGGGCAACTGCTCACAGTGGTAAATCCCTGTTTGGGTTTTCCATGTAGAAAATCTTGGTGTTCATGTGTTGGATATGTGTTATTGATTAATTGTTTATGTGTTGCATTAATTTTAGTTTAGACTGATTCAACTCCCCCTCTTAGTCCTACCTTGGGTTCAACAATTAGTATCAGAGCAAGACACCTCTTGAGTAAGCTTAACCGCTTGAGGTAGATCTTGTATGGCATAGGACGTGCATTACAAATTTTCGATATTCAATAACACAAACTTTCCTTAAGTACTAGAAGGAGAGAATTAAATCACATTTGGAGACATTACAAAATGAAATATGGGTAATCATTCAGATTGGATATACACCCCCGTAGGGTGGTCCTTAGACTCTGGATGAGATAAATTTAAAGGACACTAATGCAAAAGCTAGAGCTATAATTTTCATTTGTACGAGTGATTCAATGTTTGTAAGAGTAAAAGGATTAAAATAAGCTAAAGTAGTATGAAAAAAGTTGTGTTTGGCATTTGAAAGAGATCCAAAGACAAAATGGGCTAGGCTGATGAATCTAAAGAAGAAGTATGAATATCTGAGAATGCTTGAAGATGAAGGTGTTGATAACTATATTCATAAAGAGACTAAACTTGTTGATGGTATTAGAGCTGCCAGTGGACATTTAGATGAATGTGATGTTATCAAAAAGATCTTGTTGACCTTGCCAAAATCATACAAAGCAATGAGGTGTGCCATACAAGAAAGAAATTATTTAAGAATGTATACTATTGATTAGCTTACCGGTACCTTAACAACCTTTGAAATCTCTGAAATGGAGAAAGAGAAAAGAGAAAAGAAAGAAGCATTGATATTTCAAGACACGATGATTCAGAATGCAGTGGAGACATGGGTGAAGTTGAGGCAAACTTTGTGAAAATATTGCAACGAGGTACTAGAAGATACAAAGGTAAGTTACCTTTGTAATATTTTTCTTGTGGTAGAATTGGACGTTATGCTTCTCATTTCACTTAAAGAGAGGATTATAAGAGACCAAATGATGATGATAAGAGAATTAAAACTAGAAGATGCAACTTTAACAGAAGAGATAAAAAAAGTTTATGTTCTATAGAGGAACATACATCGGAAGATGAACTTGATGATGAATCAAATGAAGAATCCTTGTTTTTAGCGATTGAAGAAAAAAGAGAATGCTTTGGAGAAACCAGAAGAGGAGAAGACATTCAAGATTGAATTGCATGCAAAAATAGAACCAAATACATACATCATTGACTCTGGATGTTCAAATCATGTGACCTCTGATAAAGGCATGTTTATTAATTTCAAGAGATATGATGGTGGATCAATGATATTTTCCAAAGAAGATGGAGCAAATATTCAAGGTATTAGAAGTGTTTCTATTGATGGTAAACATAAAATTAATGATGTTTATTATGTTAAAGGATTAAGACATAGTCTATTAAGTATGAGTCAGATGTGTAGAAAAGGTTATGAAGTTTTGTTCAGTAGTACCAGATGTGTGATTAGAAAAGAAAAGATTGGTAGAAGGGTTGCAGAAAGAATTAAAACAAGTGAAAATGTATACTACATCAAGGATAAAAGAGAAATAAAATGCTTTTTAACATAGACTAAAATTGAGGTGGATATAATTCCAGCAATTATAGAGAAGACAAGTGATTTGGAAGAGAGAAAGGAGGATGAAAGAGATGAAGAAGAAGAGGAAGAGGAAGGCACAACAAAAATTCCTGCTAAGTATGTTAAGAAGTATCATTCAAAAAATAAGATAATTGGAGACAAGACAAAAGGTGTTCAGACAAGGAGGGAAATTGTAGAAGCACAAGAATAAGCCAACTATTGTTTTCTATCAATGACTGAGTCAAGCAATTATGAGGAAGAAAGTAAAGATGATAGTTGGGTAAAAGAAATGGAAGAAGAACTAAATCAAATATAGAAGAACAATACTTGGGAACTGGTACCTAGACTGGGGGACATGAATGTGATAGGAACTAAATGGGTATTCAGGAGAAAGCGAAATTAGAAAGGACAAGCTACAACAAATAAAGCAGGACTGGTATGTAAAGGATATTATAAGGTAAAAGGCATAGATTTTGAAGAAAATTTTTCTCTGGTAGCAAGGATGGAAGCTATATGTATATTTCTTGCATTTTTTGCTCATAAGAACTTAAGAGTTTATCAGATGGATGTCAATTTATTGTTTTTAAATGGAGATATAGAAGAAGTATACATTGAGAAATCATATGGGTTTAGACTAATAGAAGCTCCAAATATGGTGTGTATATTGAAGAAAGAACTGTATGGGATCAAACAAGCACCTAGGGTCTATTATGCAAGATTAGACGAGTATTTTCTACAACAAAATTTCAGCAAAGGTACAATGAATAGTAATCTTTATTTCAAGATTTATGGAGAAAAGTTATTGATTATTATAGTTTATGTTGATGACATTATATTAAGAGGAAATGACAACTTATGTAAAGAGTTTTCTAAAGAGATGCATAAAGAGTTTGAAATGTCAATGTTCTGTGAGTTATATTTCTGTCTTGGATTACAAGTTATATCTCACAAAGCAAGTATGTGAAAGAAATATTGAAGAAATTTGAGTTTGATGGTTGTAAACCTGTTACAACTCCTTAAATAATTGGTTGTAAGCTGAGCAAAGATGACGAGTCTCCAGAGGTTGATAAGAAGAAGTGCAAATCAATGGTTGGTGGATTACTATATTTGACAATGTCTAGACCAGATATCATGTAGGCTATTTGTTTGGTGGCTAGGTTTCAAGCAAATCTGAAGGTTACACATGAACAAGCTATGAAAATAATTTTCAGGTACTTGAAACGTTTTATGGATTTTTTTCTCTGGTACAAAAAAGTTGGAGATTTCACATTAAAAGTATATTGATGCAGATTGGGATAGAAGTGTTGATGACTGGAAAAGTACTAGTGGTGGTGCTTTCTTTTTAGGAAATAGATTGGTAGATTCTGGTTTAGTAAGAAACAAGATTCAATTTCCCTATCTACTAATGAAGCAAAGTATATTGCAACAACATCTTGATGTACTCAGGCAATGTGGATGAGATAGACTCATAGAAATATCAAGGTAACATATGATGAAGAAATTCCTATTATGCGTGACAATACAAATGCAATAAACATTTCAAAACATCTGATTATGCATTTAAGAACAAAACACATTTCAATCAGATATCACTACTTAAGGGATAAGGTTGTTGAGAAGGAAGTTTGATTGGAATATATTTCTACAAAAGAATAGGTTGTAGATATTTTTACTAAGTGTAATATCAAAAATATTGTCCCTTGTAATTAATGTGACAAATGGCACTTTTCCCCCATGTCATCAGAGGTCAAGATTTTCCATCTTTTCCTTTTGTCCACTTAGGCCATCCTTGTCAGCTGTGGCTGAAGCGTTACCAACTCTGCTGATCTATCACCTTTAGGGATGAAGGAATGATGCAGAGACGTTCGTGCAACGTGATAGCGTCCCATGAATTTGACAGTATGTAGGTGGCTTTTTGAGCATTATGTATTCACCTGAAAGGAATCATAACACCTCTGCATGTGCCCACTGATGTCTGAATTCATTTCTAAGCCTTTACCTTTCACCTTGGAGGCATTTGGAAGGGATTCTTTGGCAAGTTTGGCAATCTTCTTGCAGGTTGAGCTCTTGGAGACCACTTTGGACAACATACTATCAACACCACCATTGTTGTAGCATCTCAAGCATACCACACCAACATTTACAATAACTGTTTGTGAAAGGGGACTTTCCTAAAACCTCTCTTTCCTATTTTCCAAATCTTTATTTCCAATCTTGTATTGCATTTTTAATTATCTTTATCATATTATTATTCCTATGGCTTCTTGGGTTTTCCGTGGAGGTGGAAACACCAAAATGGGGGTTTGACTTAGGTAGGCTCCAAAACACAACCCCCAACATTTTATCTCTTGCATATGTGTAGGCACAACTTCGTGAAGAGGAGATTATCTTGTGGGAGGCTTCATAGCATGGACTGGTTGTGAGATTTTCTTACTCTTTAGTACTTTCCTTATTCTATTTTGTAATCTATGTTTTTCATAAGTTTTAATATCATTTAGCTATTTTATAAGTTCTGTCAGTGTGTCTAGAGCTTTCTTCTCAGACTTTGTGCTCCATCCGTACAAGATGACATCACGTTGTGCTAGTGTCCCATCTCCACGCGTTCGTCCCGAGGACTGAGGCTTTGCAGAGCTTCCTAGAGATGCGTCTTGGGTGTCTGACCCTCCCTGTGTAATTTTGTTATCCCCTAGCTCATCTTAGTGCTAGTTCATAGAGGTAATTGGAAGGACAATTTGTCCTTGAGGATTCATCATCCTTGAGGTGACAAATTCCCTCCATTACACTAAGGCATTGACAAATGATACATTTGACATTATTTGGAAGAAGCTTGGGGTTATTGCCCCTCATTCTAGATAGGTGCATTATGTGGGTGCATCTTTCCAAGGGGGGTCTTTCATCTCTATTTCTTTTCTTGGATTGATGTTGTGGCTTCTCTTTGAGGGAGCAGTGGAGTGTGTATTGGTGTTGTGCGCATTTTCCTTGATGGCAAAGGGGGAGAGAAAGAGTAGTTAGAAAGAGCAGTTAGGGGGACAAAAAGAGATATTGGGAGATGAAATTTATTTCAGAATGGAAGAGAATGCAATTGTGCAATTTTTCTGATAGAGCAGTATTGTTTGTAGATTGGTCAAAGTGTTCAATTTGGTCAAGTGTTTCCATCAATGAAAAAGGGGGAGATTGTTGGAATTATGTGTTGTTGTGATTGTCATTGATGTAAAACTTGTTGTTTTAGATAGTTGTTGGTCTGAAATGTCTGTGGTGTAGAGATATCTTGTTGTATTGGTATTAAAGTTACTCTATTGGTTGTTCTAAAAGTGTCCAGGTTCAGGAAGTGTTGCTGATGTTGCTTGGTTTTTTTTATCTTCTTTGGTTATATTTTTGGCATTTTGGATGTGCTATTTTAGTTGTCTAGAAGTATCTTTATGTTCTTTGGATGTTGTGGTATATTTTATTGCCAGTTGTGGTATTCTATGTTAATCCTATTTTTTAGTCCAAATATGATTTTTGGAAAGTAATTTGATGTGTTATGGGTCTCACCGTAGTGTGTGGAGATATGTATGTACTCAAGTAGTAAATAAGAGTAAATTGCATAATGAGATATCAAAGAGAGAATCACAACTCTAATCTAATCAATATTACTCCTAAATCACAATAGAATAATGCAACATAATTTGAATTGAAAGAATGATCCATTTAAAACTCTCTTAATTGAAATAGCAAGGCTTCCATTGCTCTTCTCCATTGTTGTTGATGTAGGTGGCTCTTAGGTAATGCACTTGATTTCCTTCATAAGATGGACAACAAATTTGAAGACTCTGATTTTGTCATTCTAGCTTGAATTGAGAAAATGATGTTTAATTTATAGATTTTCAACACAAACGGGGTGAGAAATAGAACTCAAGTCTTGATCGATAAATAACTAAAATTGATTGATCAGTTAATAGAGTTGATTGATTTGTTAACTCAATAGATTGATTAGTGAACTGAATAGATTGGCTAGTAAACTCATTTGATTGATCAGTGAATTCAATAGATTGGGGAGATGACTAAATAGATGGATTAGTGGACTGAATTGATGGATTAGTAGACTGAATTGATGGATTAGTCATAAAAAGGTAATGTTGAGTTAAAAAGGATGATTGATGAGTTAACTAATTAGACAACTGATTTGATCAACCAGTTTTGATTTTAGCATGTGTTGTAGGAATTTGAAATTGAATTTAATTTTCATTTTCAATTTGGATTTGAATTTGGTCATTCGAATGCCAAAATGCACATGAAATTAACTGAAATTCAAATTTGGTGAAATGTGAATTTGAAAATGTGAAATTTGAATTTGGGAGAATATGAAATGAAATTAGTTGGAATTATCTGGAATTATAATTTGGGGATTTGGAGGAATTTAATTAATTAATTTAAATAATTTAAATGAAATTATTTAAACATAAGAGATTGAATTAATTAAATAATAAAGATTATTTAACTAATGAATAAATCATAATTAATTAAATAATTGATATTTAATTAATAATTGAGATAGGGTTAACTGATTAAAATGATTAGAGAATAGAAATAAAGTAATTAGAAGTGCTGAAGGGTGATGATTAGAAGAAATAGTTAATTTAATCAAATAATTAAAGAATTACCTATTTAAATAGACGAATAATTAGTATATGATTAATGAGACATTTTTTTAAGTGTCTACATTTTACCCTCTTTGAGACAATGTCAGAATGTTGTTGTTTAAAAAAAAATAAAAAATTCTACCCTAATATGCCCCGGTGACGTTAGGCTATAATGCCCCCTCGAGAGATTGTTTGTGCATTAAAGACATGAATGATCTCTCAAAAGAAGAAGAATGTTAGATGAACGATGAAGAATGATTAAATTATGACATGAATGAGTTTGATTATAGAAAAGAAATGGTTGAAGTAATTTGTAGATTGATAAGATAAAGATAAAGTCTAGTTTCAGGAAGGACACATCGTGTATAAGATAAAAATGTTGAAAACGTCTGGTTTCAGGAAGGATACATCTTGTATAATAAAAGTGATAGATCAAAATATGATGAAAGTGTAGAATAATTGAGTGATAGATATAATAGTTGATATGAGAAAATGATAGAATTATAGATGAAAAGATTGGAATTAAGTGATAAGTGAGATCATGTTAGATGAAAGAATGATTGGAAAGAATTGAAAAGGTTGATTCAAGAAAAGATGCTTGATGAGAGAATGATTTGAAGAGACAATAAACACGATGAGATTAGAAAAATGAAATGATATGATTGGTGATGAATAGTCTTCTTGTCTTTATGAATAGTGCAATACATTTTCATCATTGAGCCTTATTATGTAACAATGAAGCTTATTACATCAGGGTATAAGGAACCAAGATGCAAATATATCTCATTGCAAAGAAACAAACACATAGAAGACAAGGAGTGAAACCTCCATTCTGGGAATTACACTAGGGGTCAAGGTATGTGTGGCATTCACAGGCTGAATGCTCCTATCACAGACACCCACTAGAGAAATTGCCCTAGAACTTCATTGGTTCAAACCACAAACAACAAACAAAGAAAAGGATCATGACCATCATGACTCCTCTAGTCACTTTCAGAAATCCTTGAGTAGCTAAAATCAACGATCTTCACCAATTTGATAAAAAGAGTTAAAAAAATAGACAAAACTCAGCAGTTAGACTGACTGTGCCTTTGCTTTAATATGTTTGGTGTAATTTTGATAATGTCTAGTTTCAGAAGTTTTGGACCCCATTTAAGATTGTCCTATTTGGTTTCAAGTGTACCAATTCTATTTAAGACAAGATGTTGATCATGTTGATAGTTTGATAGTGACTCGATAGATCAGACAGTTGATCAGCTTGATTGCAGATGTTTTGACAAGATAGTTGTATCCTTTATTTAACTTTGTGCGAAGTGTTTGCTCGATATATGCTAGGGTGTTTGATTCTTGTGAGACAATTTATTGCAAGTTTTTAATGTTTTCTAGATTTTTAGTTTGTTTAGGACTTTTTATGAATGTTTTTGTTTAATTTTGATTTTTTTGGTGTTTTTGTTTGATGTTTTGATTTTTTGGATATTTTTTATGTTTTTTAATTTTTTGATATTAAATTTTTTGATGTTTTTGGTATCGATGAAACATGACCTACCATTAATTGATAAAGATTGTTGGCATTATAACAGACAATGAGAGATTGTTGGCATTTCAATAAGGATATTGAAAAGGTTGTTGATGATTATAGATATAGCTGATTAAGGATATTTACTGTCTTAATATCATTATTTTGTCATTGATGTCAAGAAATTGATTTTCTAATTCAGTATGATGTTGCCATATCTTAAGAAGTATGTTTTGATGAGTATAAAGAAGTTTGTGAAAGACACAGAAAGAATATAATGAATAAGGGGAGAAATAAGTTATTCAATTGGCAAATATTACCAAGTTAGAAAATGATGAGATCATGATGTTTTAGATTATTTTGATATCTTACATATGTTGTTATTTGTAAGGTTAATACTATTCTATGTTACCGAGCAAAGAACCTAGTCGGTAAACCCTAAGGAACCTAGTCGGTAAACCCTAAGGTTATCACTATTAGTTAATGAAGGTAGAATGTCTACCAAGTGAAGTTTAGTATTCACCGAATTGCAACTGAGTAATAATAGAATGCATTAAATGAATAAAAACATTATTTAATGAAGGAAGTTGATGAGCTGGCTATGATTAAATGATTGGTATGCCATGCATCAAGTTTGTTAAAGATTCTATGGCAAAGGAAAATTGGCAGGAAGATCTACAGCTCAGATTGAACCACAATACCCTAGCACAAGTTCCAAGAAATGTATGTAAGTTCCAAGGCAGGGTAAAACATTTTCAGATCGAAGGATACATCGAACCTAGTCAAGTTTGAAGATCTGATGGCTATGATTGATCATGGGAAATGTGATCAAGGAGATTAAGTGGTTGGAAAATTGTTTATAAATAAGGAACTGTTGATAAACAATGAATGCGGGCAAATGTAAGCACAAGGTTGCTACATAGTGATTACCGAGCACAGAAGCTTGAAGACCTGTTTGAGAAACAGAGTATAGAGCCTAGCACAGGGACAAGATAAGTCCTATGAATAGATTGTATTGAGCAAATAAGAATCCACTTCAGCATTTTAGATGTGAAGCTGCAAATAGATTTATATTACTATTATTTAGTGAAGTAACAAAAAATCTCTTAACTGAGTGGACTTAATAGTCTTATTTGTAAATCCTCTAGCAAGGTGATATTCTGATTGAGTGTTTGAAATCCTTTGACAAGGTCACTTCTAACAAAGTGAAGATCCTAATAGATCTGAGGGAAATCCCTTAACCGGGTCACATATAGCAATGTGTTTGTAATCTTTAACAGGATTTGTTTTTAACTGAGCATACTCTAGAAGAGTATATTTCTTAGTGAGTCCAAAATCCCACAATAGTTTTTCCCTATTTGGGTTTCTACATTAAATCTGGTGTTATGAGTGTTATGATGTTTATATGCTTTTGAGTTTACATGATTAAGAAGTTTTGGTTATATTACTGATGTATAGGTTACCGAGGTTGAATCTAATGTTTTAATGGAAGATTAAGTTTGTATGATTCACCCCCTCTCATCTTGTTAGCTTGGCATCTGTACTTATCTTTAAGTATTCGAACTATCAATTGCTATCAGATCTTTGGACTCCAGAAGAAAAAGTTTTAAGGTACTTGAGGAAAAGATCCAAATATGTATAAGAGGGATGCACCAAAGCTAACCAAGTCAAGTTTCTCGACATGGTAGAAAAGGATGAAGTTGCACTTATCAGGAGTTGGAGAATATGTTGTATATTATCTGGAGAATGATTTCATTACACCGAGCACCTATCCATTGACAATGGAAGAGATAGAGGCAAAGGCAAGTATAAAGGAAAGCTACCTTTGAAATATTTCAATTGTGATAAAATTGGACATATGGCTTCTAACTGTCCTGAAAGAGAATCTAGTGAAAAGAAAGATTACCGAGATGATAGACAGAAAGATAATCATTACAGAGGACACCAAGATTTTAGAAGAAGAAATAAGAAGTCATGCCTAATAGCTGATGAGGAATCTAATGATGATAAATTAGATGAAACTAATACAGAGGAAGTTGTTTATGTGGCTCTCAAAGATGGATCAGATGAAGAAAGGTATGAAGAAAAAGCACTACTATCTCATATAAGTAAAAATGATTCTTGGATCATAGATAGTGGATGTTCACATCACATGACAGGTGATAAACATAAGTTTGTTATATTAGAAGACTATGATTGAGGCTATGTAAGATTTGGTAATGATGCACCATGTCTGGTAAGAGGTAAAGGATCTATAACACTTCTTGACAATGCAAAATGCAATGATGTTTATTGGGTTGAAGGTTTGAAATACAATTTGTTGAGTGTAGCATAGCTAAACAACACAGGTTACTGAATATAATTTCATAATGGAATTTTCAAAGTTCATGACAAGCATGGAAAGTTAGCTGCTACCGAGACACAAACAAAAGGTAACACATTTCACCTTGACTCAACTCGGAATAAGTGTCTATATGCAAAGATAGATGATACCTGGTTATGGCATAAAAGGTTTTGTCATGTAAATTTTGATAATCTGATCAAAATAAGCAAGAAACACTAAGTAAGAGGTCTACCGAGTCTTGAGAAACCTGAGAATGCTATATGCCAAGGATGCCAGATGGGAAAAATGACAAGATCAAGCTTTACAAGTAAGTCCTACACTTCTAAGGGAATTTTAGATCTTGTGCATACTGATCTTTGTGCTCCTATAAAAGTTTAGAGTTATTATGGTGATAAATATTTCATATTATTTTTGGATGATTACTCAAGGATGATGTCAGTAATGTTTTTAAAAGAAAAATCAGAACCTTTTCAAATGTTTAAATGGTACAAGGCAAGAGTTGAAAATGAAACAGGAAGATAACTTAAATGTCTTAGATCAGATAGAGGAGGTGAGTTCACATCTGATGAGTTTAATTTATACTGCAATGATCATGGTATCAAAAGACAAGTATCTGCAGCGAGAACTCCACAACAAAATGGAATAGCTGAGAGAAAAAATAGATCTATTGTGGATTGTGCCAGAACCCTGATGATTGAAAAGAAAGTGTCACAAACATTTTGGAGAGAAGAAATAAGCACAATAGTTTACACATTGAACCGAGTACAACTGAAGAAAGGAACTTTGAAAACACCATATGAAATCTAGTATGACAAGAAACCTAATGTAAGTTATTTTAAAATCTTTGGAAGTAGATGCTATATTCACAAAGATGATAGAAATGGCAAGTTTGATTAGAAAAGTGAAGAAGGAACATTTCTAGGTTATTCTTCTAGAAGGAAAGCATTTAAATGTCTGATCAAATCATCTAACAAAATAGTAGAAAGTGCAAATGTGAAAATTGATAAATTTGCAGAAATAAATGATGAAGGAAATTCCAAGGAACTAGAAGATTATGATGAATTTGTCTATGTTCAACTGACAAGTCTTCTCGAGAAGACTGCTGAAGGAAATGAAGAAAATATCCAGTTACTGAGTGATGAAGAAGATCATACAGAGCCTACCGAATCTGTATTAGCCAAGTATATCAAAAGACATCATGCATCAAGTCAGATTATAGGAGATAAGGATGATCTGGTGATGACAGGGAATAAACAACGATAGAACACATGTCTGATATCTGAATTTGAACCGAGAATAGTGAAAGATGCATTTAACAGTGAAGATTGGATAAATGCTATGACAGAAGAAATTGATCAAATTAAGAAGAATGACACATGGACACTAGTCCCAAGATCGAAGGACAAAAATGTAATCGGTACAAAGTGGATTTTCAGAAACAAGCTGAATGAAAAAGGTGACGTCATTAGAAATAAAGCAAGACTAGTTTGCAAAGGTTATGCTCAAGAAGAAGGAATTGATTATGGTGAAACTTTTGCAATTGTGGCAAAAATTGAAGGAGTAAGAACATTGTTGGTATATGCTACTTACAAGAATTTCAAGATATATCAAATGGATGTCAAATCTACATTTCTGAATGGTATATTAGAAGAGGAAGTTTTTATTGAACAACCTGAAGGATTTGTTGAAGACAAGAATAGAGATCAGGTATGTAAATTGAACAAACCTTTATATGGTTTGAAACAAGCACCTAGAGCATGGAATGACAGATTGCACTCTTATTTGATCAAAATTGGTTTTATAAGAACAAGTAAAAACAGTGACATATACATGAAGAATGATGAAAATGGAATACTGATCTCAGCCATATTTGTTGATGACATTATATTTAGTGGAAATGACTCTCTATGCAGGAAATTTGGAAATGAAATGAGCAAAGAATTTGAGATGTCACTAATCGGTGAGATAAAGTATTTTATAGGTCTACATATACTGCAAATGAAAAATGAGTTTTTCATTACCCAATCCAGGTACATAAAGGAAATCTTGAAGAAATTTGGAATGGAGGATTCAAAACTAGTAAGTACTCCTATGACTACCAACTATAAATTATCAAAGGATGATGAATCTGCATCTGTTGATGAGACACTCTACCGATCTATGATTGGAAAATTGTAATGTGTTTTTCACAACATACCACATATAGCACATGCATTAGGTATAGTTGTAAGATTTTCTGCAGACCCTAAGGAAACACACATGATAGCAATCAAGAGAATTTTTAGATACTTGAAAGGCACTGGAGATTATAGCTTAGTATACTAGAAAGGAAATGATTTTGATTTAAAAGTTTATACTAATGCTAATTGGGCAGCCAACATTGATGATAGGAAAAGCACAAGTGGTGGAGCTTTCTTTTTAGGAGAAAGACTAGTGAGAAGCTGAATATGTTGCTGCAACATTGAATTGCACTAATATAGCATGGATCAAAAAATTGTTGGAAGGTATAAATGAGCAAGTTACCAAGCCAGTAACTATATTCTGTGACAATACTAGTGCCATTAACATTTCAAAGAATCCTGTTATGCACTCTAAGACAAAGCACATCTCTATCAAATATCATTATCTTAGAGAAGAAGTTCAAGAGAAGAAAGTGGTGTTGGAGTATGTTAGCACAAAGGAACAAATAGCAAATATCTTCACCAAGCCACTGCCAAGGGACACTTTTGAATATCTCAGAAGCAAGTTAGAGGTCCTACCCCTATCTTCCATTCACTGACTGAGTTTGGTGAAAGCATCAATTCGATGACTCTACAAAATATCTTTTAGGAGTTGATGCTGATTTACACACATTACGAGGTTTTCTAAAGGTGTGCAGGAAACAATATAGGAAATAATAAAAGAGAACAAGAATTGAAGACAAAATGCTCTGACCGAGACTGAGTAGATACATATCAGCAAGGAATTCACTTCTCAGCAAAAGAAATTATGTTTTAGATCTTTACTTTTTTGGCATTGTTGTCAAAGGGGGAGAAGACTAATATATGGGGAGAAGACTAATGTATGGGGGAGCATTTCAGCATTTCACAACAATCTGAATTCGAATCAATTAGGTCAAATCAATTGGTTTTGCCATCAGTGCCAAAGGGGGAGATTGTTGGCATTTCAATAAGGATATTGAGAAGGTTATTGATGATTATGGATATAACGGATTAAGGATATTTACTGTCTTAATATCATTATTTTGTCATTGATGTCAAGAAATTGGTTTTCTACTTCAGTATGATGTTGCCATATCTTAAGAAGTATGTTTTGATGAGTATAAAGAAGTCAGTAAAAGACACAGAAAAAATATAATGAATAAGGGGAGAAATAAGTTATTCAATGGGCAACTATTACCGAGTTAGAAAATGATGAGATCATGATGTTTTAGATTGTTTTGATATCTTACATATGTTGCTATTTGTAAGGTTAATACTATTCTATGTTACCGAGCAAAGAACCTAGTCGGTAAACCCTAAGGAACCTAGTCGGTAAACCCTAAGGTTATCGCTATCGGTTAATGAAGGCAGAATGTCTACTGAGTGAAGTTTAGTATTCACCGAGTTGCAACCGAGTAATAACAGAATGCATTAAATGAATAAAAACATTATTTAATGAAGGAAGCTAATGCACTGGCTATGATTAAATGATTGGTATGCCATGCATGAAGTTTGTTAAAGAATCTATGGCAAAGAAAAATCGGTAGGAAGATCTACAGCTCAGATTGAACCACAATACCCTAGCACAAGTTCCAAGAAATGTATGCAAGTTCCAAGGTGGGGTAAAACATTTTCAGATCGAAGGATACATTGAACCTAGTCAAGTTTGAAGATCTGATGGCTATGATTGATTATGGGAAATGTGATCAAGGAGATTAAGCAGTTGGCAAATTGTTTATAAATAAGGAACCGTTGATAAACAATGTATGTGGGAAAATGTAAGCATAGGGTTGCTACATGGTGATTACCGAGCACAAAATATTGAAGACCTGTTTGTGAAATAGAGTATAGAGCCCAGCAGAGGGACAAGATAAGTCCTATGAATAGATTGTATTGAGCAAATAAGAATCTGCTTTAGCATTTTAGATGTGAAGTTGTAGATAGCTTTTTATTACTGTTATTTTGTGAAGTAACAAAAAACTCTTAACCGAGTGGACTTAACAATATTATTTGTAAATACTCTAGCAAGGTGACATTCTGATTGAGTGTTTGTAATCCTTTGACAAGGTCATTTTAACAAAGTGAAGATCCTAACAGATCTGAGGGAAATCCCTTAACCAGGTCACATCTAGCAATGTGTTTGTAATCTTTAACAGGATTTGATTTTAACCGAGCATACTCTAGAAGAGTATATTTCTTAGTGGGTCCGAAATCCCACAGTGGTTTTTCCCTATTTGGGTTTCCACATTAAATCTGGTGTTATGAGTGTTATGATGTTTATATGCTTTTGAGTTTACATGATTAAGCAGTTTTGGTTATATTACTGATGTATAGGTTACCAAGGTTGAATCTGATGTTTTAATGGAAGATTATGTTTGTATGATTCACCCCCCCCCTCTCATCTTGTTAGCTTGACATTTGTACTTATCTTTAAGTATCAGAACTATCAATAAGACTAACTTGGACAAAATCCAGCTGTCATACTGATTGATGTTGTTGTTTTTATTTGTGTGATAATTGATAGGAATGTCTAGTTTCAAAGAGTGAGTACCTCGTATAAGATCAACCTGTCTGGTTTCGAGTGTACCCTTCCTTGTATAAGATATGTTGATGTTTGATAAAGTTTGATCGATAGATCGATTAACAAGGCATATGATCAGTTTGATTGTAGATTTTGAGAAATTGTCTATTGTTGATTTGATTTGATGGGTGGCCCATGCTTTCCTGCTTTGATCTTTTTCTTGGCATTATAACAGACAATGAGAGATTGTTGGCATTTCAATAAGGATATTGAGAAGGTTGTTGCTGATTATGGATATAACTGATTAAGGATATTTACTGTCTTAATATCATTATTTTATGATTGATGTCAAGAAATTGATTTACTGATTCAATATGATGTTGCCATATCTTAAGAAGTATGTTTTGATGAGTATAAAGAAGTCGGTAAAAGACATAGAAATAATATGATGAATAAGGGGAGAAATAAGTTATTTAATGGGCAACTATTACCGAGCTAGACAATGATGAGATCATGATGTTTTAGATTGTTTTGATATCTTACATATGTTATTGATTGTAAGGTTTATACTATACTATGTTACTGAGAGAGGAACCTAGTCGGTAAACCCTAAGGTTATCACTATCAGTTAATGAAGGTGGAATGTCTACCAAGTAAAGTTTAGTATTCACTGAGTTGCAATCGAGTAATAACAAAATGCATTGAATGAATAAAAGCATTATTTAATGAAGGAAGCTAATGAGATGGAACTGATTAAATGATTGGTATGCCATGCATCAAGTTTGTTAAAGAATCTATGGCAAAGGAAAATTGGCAAGATCTACAACTCAGATTGAACCGCAATACCCTAGCACAAGTTCCAAGAAATGTATGCAAGTTCCAAGGTGGGGTAAAACATTTTCAGATCGAAGGATACATTGAACCTAGTCAAGTTTGAAGATCTGATGGCTATGATTGATCATGGGAAATGTGATCAAGGAGATTAAGCGGTTGGCAAATTTTTTATAAATAAGGAACTGTTGATAAACAACATATGCGGGCAAATGTAAGCACAGGGTTGCTACATAGTGATTACCGAGCACAGAAGCTTGAAGGCCTGTTTGAGAAATAGAGTATAGAGCCCAATAGAAGGACAAGATAAGTCCTATGAATAGATTGTATTGAGCAAATAAGAATCTGCTTCAGCATTTTAGATGTGAAGTTGCAGATAGATTTATATTACTCTTATTTAGTGAAGTAACAGAAAATCTCTTAACTGAGTGGACTTAACAGTCTTATTTGTAAATCCTCTAGCAAGGTGACATTATGATTGAGTGTTTGAAATCCTTTGATAAGCTCACTTCTAACAAAGTGAAGATCCTAACAGATCTGAGGGGAATCTGTTAACCGGGTCACATCTAGCAATGTGTTTGTAATCTTTAACAGGATTTTCTTTTAACCAAGCATACTCTAGAAGAGTATATTTCTTAGTGGGTCTAAAATCCCACAGTGGTTTTTCCCTATTTGGGTTTCCACGTTAAATCTGGTGTTATATGTTTTGTGATTTTATCTATTTATGAGTTTGCATGCTTTACAATTTTTCTAATAAGGTTATCGAGGTTGAATCTGTTGTTTTTATGGATGAATAAGTTTGTATGATTCACCCCCTCCCCCTCTCATCTTATTAGCTTGGCATCTATACTAAAAATTTAGTATCAGAACTATCAATTGGTATCAGAGCTTTGGAATCCAGAAGAAAAAGTTTAAAGGTACTTGAGGCAAAGATCCAAAGATGTATAAAAGGGATGCACTAAAGCTGAATAAGTCAAGTTTCTCTACATGTTAGAAAAGAATGAAGCTGCACTTATCAGGAGTTGGAGAATATGTTGTATATTATCTGGAGAATGATTTCATTACACTGAGAACCTATCCATTGACAATGGAACAGATAAAGGCAAAGCAAGAACATATCCAATCAATGATTGAAATAACATCTGCATTGACTCACTCAGAGTTTAGTGATCTAGAAGGTTGCAATGATGGAAAGGCAATGTGGGATAAGCTCATATCTGTGTATGGTGGAGATGAACATGTTCAAAGAGCTAAAGTGGATAGTCTAAGAGGACAACTTGAATCTATGAGGATGAATGAAGATGAGAACATAACCTAGTACAGTACAAGGCTAAAAGAGATTGTCAATCAAATCAAAGGAGCAGGAGGAACCATTGAAGAAAAGGATATAACAAGTAAGTTGTTAAGAACCCTTCTACCAGATTATGCAATCTGAGTCTCTATAATCAATGAATTGAGGTCTGTACCCAATATGCCAGTTTCTTTAGATGATACTATGGATAAGCTACATGCTTTTGAGTTAAGTAATATTGATAACAGTGGGTCATTGGTAAATAAAGTAGAATATGCTTTTAGTTCTTTTCATCTTGATGAATTTGATGATTACAATGATAGAATGAGTAAGTACACTGAAGGAGATCACAGTGGAGAAAGTGATAGATTTTGCAAGAATATGGAAAAAGTACAGAAGCTATATGAGGAAATTAGGAAACAAGAAGAGTTTGAAGCACTATTAGCCAGAAGGTTACCGAGAGGCAAAGGCAAGTATAAAGGAAAGCTACCTTTGAAATATTTCAATTGTGATAAAATTGGACATATGGCTTCTAACTGTCCTGACAGAGAATCTAGTGAAAAGAAAGATTACCGAGATGATAGACAGAAAGATAATCATTACAGAGGACACCAAGATTTTAGAAGAAGAAATAAGAAGACATGCCTAATAGCTGATGAGGAATCTAATGATGATAAATCAGATGAAACTGATACAGAGGAAGTTGTTTATGTGGCTATCAAAGATGGATCAGATGAAGAAAGGTATGAAGAGAAAGCCCTACTATCTCATATAAGTAAAAATGATTCTTGGATCATAGATAGTGGATGTTCACATCACATGATAGGTGATAAACATAAGTTTGTTATATTAGAAGACTATGATGGAGGCTCTGTAAGATTTGGTAATGATGCACCATGTCTGGTAAGAGGTAAAGGATCTATAACACTTCTTGACAATGCAAAATGCAATGATGTTTATTGGGTTGAAGGTTTGAAATACAATTTGTTGAGTGTAGCACAGCTAAACAACACAGGTTACTGAATAGAATTTCAGAATGGAATTGTCAAAGTTCATGACGAGCATGGAAAGTTAGCTACTACTGGGACACAAACAAAAGGTAACACATTTCACCTTGACTTAACTCGGAATAAGTGTCTATATGCAAAGATAGATGATACCTGGTTATGGCATAAAAGGTTTTGTCATGTAAATTTTGATAATCTGATCAAAATAAGCAAGAAACACTGAGTAAGAGGTCTACCGAGTCTTGAGAAACCTGAGAATGCTATATGCCGAGGATGCCAGATGGGAAAAATGACAAGATCAAGCTTTACAAGCAAGTCCTACACTTCTAAGGGAATTTTAGATCTTGTGCATACTGATCTTTGTGGTCCTATGAAAGTTTAGAGTTATTATGGTGATAAATATTTCATATTATTTGTGGATGATTACTCAAGGATGATGTCAATAATGTTTTTAAAATAAAAATTAGAAGCTTTTCAACTATTTAAATGGTACAATGCAAGAGTTGAAAATGAAACAGGAAGACAACTGAAATGTCTTAGATCAGATAGAAGGGGTGAGTTCACATCTGATGAGTTTAACTTATACTACAATGATCATGGTATTAAAAGACAAGTATCTACACCGAGACCTCCTTAACAAAATGGAATTGCTGAGAGAAGAAATAGATCTATTGTGGATTGTGCTAGAACCTTGATGACTGAAAATAAAGTGTCACAAACATTTTGGAGAGAAGCAATAAGCACAACAGTTTAGACCCTAAATCGAGTACAACTAAAGAAAGGAACTTTGAAGACACCATATGAAATCTGGTATGACAAGAAACCTAATGTAAGTTATTTTAAAATCTTTGGAAATAGATTCTATGTTCACAAAGATGATAGAAATGGCAAGTTTGATCAGAAAAGTGAAGAAGGAACATTTCTAGGTTATTCTTCTAGAAGCAAAGCATTTAAGTGTCTGATCAAATCATCTAAAAAAATAGTAGAAAGTGCAAATGTGAAAATTGATGAATTTGCAAAAAGGAATGATGAAGGAAATTCCAAGGAACCAAAAGATTATGATGAATTTGTCTATGTTCAACCGAGAAGTATTACCGAGCAGACTGCTGAAGGAAATGAAGAGAATATCCAGTTACCGAGTGATGAAGAAGATCATACAGAGCCTACTGAGCCTGTATTAGACAAATATGTCAGAAGACATCATGCATCAAGTCAGATTATAGGAGACAAGGATGATCCAGTGATGACAAGGAACAAACTAAGACAGAACACATGTTTGATATCTAAATTTGAACCAAGGATAGTGAAAGAAGCATTTAACAGTGAAGATTGGATAAATGCTATGAAAAAAGAAATTGATCAAATCAAGAAGAATGACACATGGACACTGGTCCCAAGACCGAAGGACAAAAAATTAATCAGTACAAAGTGGATTTTCAGAAACAAGCTGAATGAAAAAGGTGAGGTCATTAGAAATAAAACAACACTAGTTTGCAAAGGTTATGCTCAAGAAGAAGGAATTGATTATGGTGAAACCTTTGCACCTGTGGCAAGACTTGAAGGAGTAAGAACATTGTTGGCATATGCTGCTTACAAGAATTTCAAGATATATCAAATGGATGTCAAATCTACATTTCTGAATGGTATACTAGAAGAAGAAGTTTTTATTGAACAACCTGAAGGATTTGTTGAAGACAAGAATAAAGATCAGGTATGTAAATTGAACAAAGCTTTATATGGTTTGAAACAAGCACCTAGAGCATGGTATGAGAGATTGCACTCTTATTTGATCAAAATTGGTTTTACAAGAACAAGTGAAAATAGTAATATGTACATGAAGAATGATGAAGACAATAGAATACTGATCTTAGCCATATTTGTTGATGACATTATATTTAGTGGAAATGACTCTCTATGCAAGAACTTTGGAAATGAAATGAGCAAAGAATTTGAGATGCCACTAATTGGTGAGATAAAGTATTTTATAGGTTTACAGATACTACAAATGAAAGATGAGATTTTCATTACCCAATCCATGTACATAAAGGAAATCTCGAAGATGTTTGGAATGGAGGATTCATAACCAGTAAGTACTCCTATGACTACCAATTCTAAATTATCAAATAATGATGAATCTGCATCTATTGATGAGACACTCTACCGATCTATGATTGGAAAACTGCAATATGTTGTTCACAGTAGACCAGACATAGCACATGCAGTAGGTATAGTTGCAAGATTTTCTGTAGATCCTAAGGAAACACACATGACAACAATCAAGAGAATTTTTAGATACTTGAAAGGCACTGGAGATTATGGCTTAGTATATCAGAAAGGACATGATTTTGATTTAAAACTTTATACTGATGTTGTTTGGGCAGGCAACATTGATGACAGGAAAAGCACAAGTGGAGGAGCTTTCTTTTTAGGAGAAAGACTAGTGAGTTGGCTTAGCAAGAAATAAGGATGTGTTTCACAGTCAACAACAGAAGCTGAATATGTTGCTGCAACATTGAATTGCACTAATATAGAATGGATCAAACAACTGTTGGAAGGCATAAATGAGCAAGTTACCGAGCCAGTAACTATATTTTGTGACAATACTAGTGCCATTAACATTTCAAAGAATCCTCTTATGCACTCTAAGACAAAGCACATCTCTATCAAATATCATTATCTTAGAGAAGAAGTTCAAGAAAAGAAAGTGGTGTTGGAGTATGTTAGCACAAAGGAACAAATTGCAGACATCTTCACCAAGCCACTGCCAAGGGAGACTTTTGAATATCTCAGAAGCAAGTTAGGGGTCCTACCCCTATCTTCCATTCACTGACCGAGTTCGGTGAAAGCATCAATTCGATGACTCTACATAATATCTTTTAGGACTTGATGCTGATTTACACACTTTAGGAGGTTTTCTAAAGGTGTATAGAAAATAAAAAATAGGGAATAGGAATTGAAGACAAAATGCTTTGACCGAGACTGAGTTGACACATATCAGTAAGGAATTCACTTCTTAGCGAAAGAAATTATGTTTTATTTCTTTACTTTTTGGCATTGTTGTCAAATGGGGAGAAGACTAATATATAGGGGGAGAAGACTGATGAACAAAAAGGAGAAGACTAATGTATGGGGGAGAAATCTGATAACAGGGAGAGCATTTCAGCATTTCACAGCAATCTGAATCCGAATCAATTAGGTCAAATCAATTGGTTTTGCCATCAATGCCAAAAGGGGAGATTGTTGGCATTATAACAGACAATGAGAGAGAGTTGGCATTTCAATAAGGATATTGAGAAGGTTGTTGATGATTATGGATATAACTGATTAAGGATATTTACTGTCTTAATATCATTATTTTGTCATTGATGTCAAGAAATTGATTTACTGATTCAATATGATGTTGTCATATCTTAAGAAGTATGTTTTGATGAGTATAAAGAAGTCGGTAAAAGACACAGAAATAATATGATGAATAAGGGGAGAAATAAGTTATTTAATGGCAACTATTACCAAGTTAGACAATGATGAGATCATGATGTTTTAGATTGTTTTGATATCTTACATATGTTATTGATTGTAAGGTTAATACTATACTATGTTACCAAGCAAGGAACCTAGTCGGTAAACCCTAAGGAACCTAGTTGGTAAACCCTAAGGTTATCGCTATCGGTTAATGAAGGCGGAATGTCTACCGAGTAAAGTTTAGTATTCACCAAGTTGCAACCGAGCAATAACAGAATGCATTAAATGAATAAAAACATTATTTAATGAAGGAAGCTGATGAGCTGGAATTGATTAAATGATTGGTATGTCATGCATCAAGTTTGTTAAAGAATCTATGGCAAAGGAAAATTGGCAAGAAGATCTACAACTCAGATTGAACCACAATAACCTAGCACAAGTTCCAAGAAATGTATGCAAGTTCCAAGATGGGGTAAAATGTTTTCAGATCGAAGGATACATTGAACCTAGTCAAGTTTGAAGATCTGATGGCTATGATTGATCATGGGAAATGTGATCAAGGAGATTAAGCGGTTGGCAAATTTTTTATAAATAAGGAACTGTTGATAAACAATGTATGCGGGAAAATGTAAGCACAGGGTTGCTACATAGTGATTACCGAGCACAGAAGCTTGAAGACCTATTTGAGAAATAGAGTATAGAGCCTAGCAGAAGGACAAGATAAGTCCTGTGAATAGATTGTATTGAGCAAATAAGAATCTACTTCAGCATTTTATATGTGAAGTTGCAGATAGATTTATATTACTGTTATTTAGTGAAGTAGTAGAAAATCTCTTAACCGAGTGGACTTAACAGCCTTATTTGTAAATCCTCTAGCAAGGTGACATTATGATTGAGTGTTTGAAATCCTTTGATAAGGTCACTTCTAACAAAGTGAAGATCCTAACAGATCTGAGGGAAATCCCTTAACCGGGTCACATCTAGCAATGTGTTTGTAATCTTTAATAGGATTTGCTTTTAACCGAGCATACTCTATAAGAGTATATTTATTAGTGGGTCCAAAATCCCACAATGGTTTTTCCCTATTTGGGTTTCCATGTTAAATCTGGTCTTATATGTTTTGTGATTTTATCTGTTTATGAGTTTGCATGCTTTACAGTTTTTCTGATAAGGTTACTGAGGTTGAATCTGTTGTTTTTATGGATGAATAAGTTTGTATGATTCACCCCCCCCTCTCATCTTATTATCTTGGCATCTGTACTAAACATTTAGTATCAGAACTATCACTTTTGATTTTTTTCATGACATTTTGTGATTTTTTAGATTTTTTTCATGACATTTTTTATTTTTAGAGGTTTTTTTAGTTATGCCCCTAGCATGGAGACCTATGATGACATCATTATTTAGGAGATGTGTATGGAGACAATGAATTTTTTTTATGAGTTATGCTAATGCAGGATGCATGACAAAAATGCAGTCCTATTCGAACAAGGATGAGTGTGTGTATCTTTCATTCAGAAATACACTAATTGGATTAAAGGTGTGAAACGTTTCAGAGATAGGAGTTCAATCCGTTCTCAAAAGACTTAGAACATCCAACCTAACACACTATGTAACCAAGATTTATGAATGGAGGCACATAAAACTTCTCCATCAATTCTTAAAATTTTTATCTTCTTTTGCCCATGTTTGTGCAATTGAGGTCATTCCAACTTTTATAACCATCAAAGACCCTTGGAATCCTATGTGGCTAGCTACATGGGTTATTCTGACTTCAAAATAAACTTTGGCAGACCCTCGTTGCCAAGAAGATTTTAGGTCTTTGATGAGTTTATGCACTATAATCTCTCAAATATTGCTTCATTGCCAATAGGCGTCCATAACCCTAATGGAGTTACTTTTATGCTCCCATAGTCAAGATTTTATTGCACATGATATTTTAGTTATATATCATTGTTTATTTTGCCTTGAGATGGATATTGGCATAGCATTTTTTTCTTTTATTTTCTTGCCTTGAATTGTAAGTAATGAAACCTACTTGGGGATGACAATTATAGTGGCACTAAATTATAATACTGGATTTTTCACTAGCCACATGACCAACTAGGTATCTGTAATGACTTAGAGCTTTTGATTAATGTGTGAGATATAGAAATTTATAGATTTTGGGTTACAAGACTTGATAGTGAAACTTTTACCCAACCAAGGATAAAGCTTAATCGCAATGTGACGTTGAAGATGAATGACTAAAGGCTTCCTATAGACTTCATGAACAAGTATCTAGGAAATGAGACAACCCTCGTTCTTTTTAGTACAGACAGGTGAATTACTTAGACAATCATCATATTTTATTGATGGAACTATATGAGAAAGCAATAATTATATGCAACTATATGCTATGTAATGGTGATATGAAAGCAACTATGATGCACTCTGAAATGGAGATATGCAATGTAGTAAAGAAATATGCAAATGTAGCACTAAAAATTGAAATGAACCCACCCTTAGATGTAATATCTTTGTAGGTGCATGTTGTTATTGAGTTGGTATGAACTTTGTGTAGATAATTCATTGGTCTTTGTTTGAAGAGTTGGATGAAGATGTATTTTTCAATAGGATATGTGATTGGGAGTCTTTCGTGTATAGTTTCTGGTATAGCCTCCTTATTTTCAAACCAATTCACTTATGGTAGACCTTCTTGCCCCCAGTCTTTCAAGTGTGGATGTATGAAGAAAATTGATTTTGGTTTCAAAGTTGTGATATGAGCGGGTGTTATGCTTATTTTTATTGATGCACTTGAAGAGTATGATGCAACAATTTGGGTGTTGATTTCATTAGTTGATGTTATGCTTGTGCTTGAAGAAGATGATGTAACAATTTGGGTGTTGATTTTAATAGCTAGTGATATGCTTGTTTTTGCCATCACATTGGTATTTGATGATGACGTACATATAATTATTGACAAGTTGTCCTGTGTAGTATGATCTGGATTGGTGATTTCATTGATAAGGGGTTCATGAACAACTTGTGTATTGGAATCATGAGGGAGACTAGGAGAAATGATAATTGTATCTTGTTTAGGAGGTGGATGTTGGATGGTACTTGAAAGAACATCTTGCTCTTGCAAAACAAGGGTGTTATTATGAGTGGAATAGAAAAGAATGAGGGGATCATCATAAGACTCTTGTTCGATGGGATCTTGGTCAAAATTTGGGTATGAGGAAAAGGTTTGTTCTTGATCTTGATTTATTTCATGACTAATTTCTTCTGGTTTTGGATTGTCCTCCTAACATGGGGGAGTTTGCATGGGATATTTTTGGAAGGTTTCAACCTTTTGACTTGATGAGGAAGGATTTTAAATGAGATCCTCTGAATCATGACTTGAATTAGATTGGATTTGTGCTATGGATACCACTTGGGAGATTTTTTTATTGGGTAGAGATGGTGTGGATTGGTCTTGTGTGACTTCAAGGGATGATGAAATGGTGGATAGATATGGTTGATTTGGATTTTGGTTGAAAGGGATTCGATTTTGGTTGAAAGAAGTATGATTTTGGGTGAAAGAGGTTTGATTTTGGTTGAATGAATTTTGATTTGGACTTTGTTTGAAAGGGATTTGATTTTGGTTGAAAGAGGTTTGAATGTTGGGTTGGTGTGAATTTTGATTTGGACTTTGATTGAATGGGGTTTGATTTTGGTTGAAAGGGGTTTGATTTTGGTTGAAAGAGGTACTTTGAATGTTGGGTTGATATGATTGGTATAATAGATATGTTGGGTTGAATAAAGTTTTACATGACTCTAATGTTGGTTAAACTAAGGTAGGAATGATTTTGTTGAAGAATGAAGGTAGGCATGTTTGAATGGTCTTACAAGGAGAAGAAGGTTGGGTTCATAATGATTCCCTTGTGGTTATCACTTCTCTCATCATTTTTTCTAACCAGTCCTTATGGTTGTTAGGACTAGTCATGTTTCTCATTTGTTGTTGCAAAGTATTGATTTGTTGAGCTAATATCTCTATGGATGGTGATGGAATAGGAATGGAAGGGATGAATTCTTCACCTTCCCTACGAAATGCATAATGCCAATGCATGATGTTTGCTTGATTGGTTTAGACCTAAGATCACAACGTGTAAGATATTTTCTCCATTTCTAGAATTTTGCAAAAGTTTGATTGATTTGTTGATCTTGACAAGCTTGTTTGTTGAAAGGTTTTGATCTTGTTGATATTGAAACTTGACTTTTCTAGGGATTTGATATTGTTGATGTTGAAACTTGACTTTGTTTGAAGGACTTGATTTTGTTGATGTTTTTGACAAAACTTGGTTGAGATTACACTTTGTTTTTGGTATTTTCTAAAATGTTTGAACTTGGTGAAATGTAGCAAAGGGCACAACAGACACATAAAAAAAAAAAAAACCATGAAAAGAATGCTTGTTTAAGGAAATTTTTTCAAATTCCAAGTGAATGACAGAGTCTTTTTAAAGGCCGCATTTTGTTTTTGTTGTATTTGGGCAATTCAATATCACATCAAGCAGAATCTCCTAAGGTCAAAAGGTCACAAGTATTATCATAACCCACATCTTGATACTCCGTCAGCTCAAATACCCCCGTCACACCCTAAGGTGCACCCATTTTTTTGCCTTTATCTAGAACTTAGACCAAAAAATATTGCTCCTCAATTGGCTTGTTATCTTGGGAGATATATGCTTAGTGTCTTGGGGGCAAATTCTTCCCCACCCTTTCACTATGATAATTCAAGTGTCTGGTTAGTGAATCAGTTGGGCTTCTAATTCCTAAGGTGTTTAAAAAGGATTTCGTTTGAGTGGTCACAATAAATGGCATTTTACACTCCATTGAGGGAGATCTCCTAGTCTGTAGAGGTTACACTCTACAGATTTTAATGTACTATATAGGCACTAAGGGAGGTATAACTTCGTTATGATAACATGTAACACTTGTCACATATGATTTTCATCACATATGCATTTATTTATAGTGGCTTGGATTACTTGGCTTTAGCCATTGCCACTTAGGCCGTTCCCCTCTCACCGACCTTAATGGCGCCCTAAGGGCAGCTCGATAGGGCAGTCCTTCTAAAAGATTTAACTGCAAGAAACAAATGAAAGTATGAAAGAAGAGAGTATGGTTTTCCAATCATCCATTGAAGGAGAGAGCATAATACCTATCCCTTCGAAGACATGAAAAACAAGGGTTCTTTTTAACTTTTCATTGCAATGATTTTCTATTCTAAGTGGAGATGTTGCTCCATACCAAGATGCTGTTCATTTTCAACCTTCATAGCAATTTGTGAAAGAAAACATGTTGTTTGTGGTTTATTTTACTTGCACCAAATTGAAGTGTTTCTAAGCTACCCCTACAGAAAAGTAAGCACACAATGGGCTATCCAGCCTAATTTTTCTTTTCTTTTCTCGGTTACAAATTTTAAAAATATCGAAAAATATAATTTTTGGTATTTTTCTACATGTTAGTAAACTGCATTTTCGGAGGCCTTCAGAGCATTTTGAGGCCTCAAAACTTTGGATTGTCCTTTAAGGACATTGCCAAAGGCTTGTCCAAAAAGGATTGGAACTAGAAATCTTCAAGATCTTTCCAATGGTGTAAGCGGTTTGAATTTTCGAGTTTGGAGTGAAAAGTTATGACTTTTCAAAGTTGGATAGAGACTTGACCTCTCTGTTTTCAGAAACAAAGGCAATTATTGAGGAAAACACAACGCAACTGAAACAAAAGCCTTATACCCTATTCTTGCAAATGTGAATTAACATCTAATCAAATGCAAAATAATATGATATAAATTGCAAATTTTTGTCAAAGCAATTGCGAATCAGTTAGGCTATTTTTTTATTTTTTTAGATAGAAGGAAAAGACAAAAGATAGTAGTTTTCACTTTCTTTGATATTATTTTTCGTCCTCCTAGCACCTACAATTTTGAGAGTCACCTTACCTGCCATTGGATTACATACATTTTATATGCATAAAATGAAATTTCCAAAATTTAATAAAATTTCTGGGTTAGGTGCGCAAGATTAGATAATGAAGAAACGACACAAGAAAATTCAGTTTTGCAACCCTCTATGGAAATTGCAAGACACTTTTGCAATTGTAAGTTTTTGCTTAGGCAATTGCAAAATCAGGATCTTGTTTCAGGTACGGACCTGCAAAATCATTCAAAACAAAACAATTCAGGTTAGAATGCTTCATGTCGGGTTCAACAAATGTACTTAGGTAGTAAATAAGCATAAATTGCATAATCAAATATCAAAGAGCTAATCACAACTCTAATCTAATCAATATTACTCCTAAATGATAATATAATAATGCAACACCAATTGAATTGAAAGAATGATCTATTTAAAACTCTCTCAATTGAAATAGCAAGGCTTCCATTGCTCTTCTCCATTATTTTTGATGTAGGTGGCTCTCAAGTATTGCACTTGATTTCCTACATAAGATGGACAATAATTTTGAAGACTTTGATTTTGTGATTCTAGCTTGAATTGAGAAAATGATGTTAATTTATAGATTTTCAACACAAAGGGGGTGAGAAATAGAACTCAAGTGTTGATTGATAGATAACTGAAATTGAGTGACCAGTTAACAAAGTTGATTGATTTGATAACTCAATAGATTGATCAGTGAACTGAATAGATTGGCTAGTAAACTCATTTGATTGATCAGTGAAATAAATAGATTGGGGAGATGACTGAATAGATGGATTAGTGGATTGAATTGATGGATTAGTAGATTGAATTGATGGATTAGTCATAAATTCTGATTTTGAGTTAAAAAGGATGATTGATGACTTATCTAAGTTAACTGATTAGACAACTGATTTGATCAATCAGTTCTGATTTTAGCATGTGTTGTAGGAATTTGAAATTGAATTTCATTTTCATTTTCAATTTGGATTTTAATTTGGTCATTCAAATGCTGAAATGCACATGAAATTAACCAAAATTTAGATTTGGTGAAATGTGAATTTGAAAATATGAAATTCAAATTTGGGAGAATATGAAATGAAATTAGTTGGAATTAACTAGAATTATAATTTGGGGATTTGGAGGAATTTAATTAATTAATTTAAATAAAATTATTTAAATATAGGAGATTGAATTAATTAAATAATAAAAATTATTTAACTAAGGAATAAATCATAATTAATTAAATAATTGATATTTAATTAATAATTGAGATAGGGTTAACTGGTTAAAATGATCAGATAATAGAAATAGAGTAATTAGAAGTGTTGAAGGGCGATGATTAGAACAAATAGTTAGTTCAATCAAATAATTAAAGAATTACTTAATTAAATAGATGAATAATTAGTATACGATTAATGCGACATTTTTAGGTGTCTACAATGGATAACAGTTATTTGCATTGGAGAATATGTTTTAGCTTGTAAATTGTCTATATATATGTATTGCATGTTGGGTTGTTAAGGTTTTTGTTCTAGTGATTACGGATCGATGGATTGAGCTTAAGAAGATGTGTTTTGGTCCCCACTTTCTCCTAGAGTGGATTAGTGTGTGTGTTTTGGGTCTGGAAGATGTATTTTATTTGAAGCTGACTTAACTTAAGCTACAATGATCTATCTTGTATATAAATGTAATGTAAATTGTCATCGGGCCAAACTATACCTCATGTTTGTGCCCCTACTTTAGCATGTTCCCTCCTCATCTCCTATTTGGGTTCATTCAATGCCTTAACTCCAATTTTAGTGCCATCTACACCCACCAATTGATTTATTAGAGTTCTATCCTTCAACCTAGGGCTAAACCATGGTCCCTAAGTAAGGAGGACCAGGGTGCTAGCACCCTGGTCCCCCTTAGTTGGGCCCTATTTTAAAGTGTGAGATGGGCCCTATCTCTTCGATGAGAAATGAAATTTGTGGCTCTATATGACCATTAGAGGTTGACCTAATAGGTAAATGACCTAGATACCTCTATATAAAGACATTTGATCAATTCATTTCTAACTAAGTCTCCATCTCCAAGCAATCAAGAGTCCATGTATCCATGAAACATTCATCATTAAATATTTTCAGAGATCTTCAAGGTTGCATATTCTTCATTCAATCATTGTGGAACAAAATTACATTATTCATATGCAAGCATGTGTGTGTGATTATGGTTTTTTTATGTTCATGCCATTTCATACAACATATGTAATTACATTCAAGAAGCAAAGAATCATTATCAACAATTGCAGATCAGAGGTGTACCTTTCCATTATTTATTTTGGTATTTTCAATATTTCATTCAAGGTTAATTCCTAAACCGAGGTTTGAATTAGGAAACCCCTATTCCCAACCATTTTCTCCTTCTCTATTGTGCGCATGAACATGTGTGAAGTTGTAACTTTTAGGATTGACATAATTCACAGAGATGAATAGGTTCCCCTTTGGACAACAAAAAGTGTGGAGGACTAGAGTAACAAGCATTATGGTCCCAAAAAATTAGGATGACCTTCTTGGAATAGATTTGAATGCACACATATTTATGATATCCATGTTTGTGGCTCCATTTGATGACTGTAGCTCACTGTTCATGCATATTTAATTCAATTTTATTATTCACCCTAATTTTAGCATTTTCACAATTTAACTTAAAAGAGGACATAAAATCCTTAACTAGTGAATCTAATCAAAATTATCAGCCCTATCCTTTCTAATTTGAGGCTAGATCTATTAGGTTCACCCCTCTGTTAATGTGGTGGTCCCTGAGAAAAATATTAGTGGTCTTCACACATCTAATGGTAGAAACCCTAACATTTTCACCATTACATTTTGGTGAACCTGACTCCTTACACCCTTATTTTCTATTTTAGTTCTTAGATCTAAGTTTTTATGCAATTTAAGATTCAAATTTACATTCATAAGTTTAATCTCCAATTGAATTTCATAAATTTAGAGGTTAAATTCATAAAAACCGTAATTGATAATTCTAATTTGGATTGAAAATTTTAGATCTGATTTGTGAACATTCTAATTTTTAATTTTGCATCTAGAGATCTTATTTTAATTAAATTATATAAATTTAGAGGTTTATTTAACAAAATCCCTAATTTATTTTGGTTAGTTTGATTTGTGGATTGCATAACTTTTTCAATCTATTTTCAGATTTGATTTTACACATTCATAATGACCTTTAATAGATTTGATTTATTTTCTATTTCACATATGATTACATTGCTTTTCACTTACATCTATCATAATAATGTGTTGGATAATGGTTTATTTCACTTCGCATTTCTTCTTTTCATTCATAGCACTTTGGCATATTGTATTTTTAGAATATCTAAATTGCTTTCTTTCAATCAATCAAATCTCAAAGATTTTATCCATAATTCATGTTGTTTTATGGTGACATTTTTAGGAAAATGCAATACATATGTATATAACATCAAGGATTTTGAAGATCCTAATCCTAGAGATGCTAATGGAAAACCTAATACTTGTACCTATCCTAGGATATTTAATGTGAATGAAGAAAATTATAATACTCCTAACAATGATCTCTGTAATGGACAGAAAGGATTGAAGAGAAGCATGGCACCATCTTCTTCTCATACACATACCCTAGCACAAAGGGGGTAAGATCAAAATATTGGTGTTCTAATCTCTCTAGAACCCCCTTATTCTCCTAGAGCCTATCTTAATCATCAAAACATTTTTAGAGAAGATGATGTTATATATTTCATTCATGATCTATCTCCCAACATAACACTAAGTAAATATGAGGCCTTAGATGATAAGGATCTTCCTTCACAACCTATAAAAGAGGATATGCATGATGATAGGAAGGAGAATCTTGCTACACAAGATATTCCTTCTTCATCCACTTTTACCTTTGCTCCTTTTAGATACACTTATGTTGGAGATTTTAAAGAGATTCATTATAATGTTCCTCCTCCTTCTCAATTAACAAATTCTTATAGGAGTGGCTATAACATAATATCAAGACAAGGTTTTAGAGGACAAGGACTTAGGAAATTTGAACAAGAAATTAGAGTCCCTATAAACCCTCCTACACAAACTAGTATTGACGGTCTAGGATATTATCATGATTCACCTATGGATGATCTCCTTAGAATTTAAAACTTTAAGGATTATCTTTCCAAACATAAGACTTATAATCCACCTAAGGGTGCTTCTTCTCCAAAAATTCCTTTTTTCTTACATCATCAATCTAATGATCATGATACCAATGGTTGTCTTTATTTTTAAAATGGAATGCAAAGACTCATTGATAATGACATAGTTAAAACCATAAATGACAATCCATTTTCTTTTAAGAACTCTTGTCTTATATCTCAAGAGATAAGACCTATTCCTGTTGATGATCAAGAGAAGTTAGCTACTAGAACCTTTTGGAGATTTAAGTATGATAAGAATGATGCCTTTCCTTTCATTAAAATCAATAATAATTCTAAGTATAAGAAAGGTGATGAACATTATCTTTTTCATCATAGTTGTTGTCACAAAATTTACACCCTTGACGACCCAAGAAACCTTGGTCATCAACCTAGTGAAACATGGAAACAACCTCTCAAGTGTGGGACCTTGCTAAATGTGAGGTTGAGTCTCTGGATAAGGCCAAATTCCTATTCAATCTGATGCAAAGTATCAGACCAACCCAACACATTAAAATCTAATCTATGATCCGACAGGGAAAAGGGAGAGAGAGATAAGGGTTGCATGAAAGAAGGGAAATAGGGTTTGCACCCAGACTGAAATGACAATCTCCCCTACCTATGACTACATAAAACATAAATGAAAACACCCAAAGTGTACACAAGATCAATCAAAATGAGCTATTTAAGAAAAGGATGAAGATTGGGGCTCTTATGAGATATAAAAGGAGCTGATAATTGACTCACGATTTGTATTCAAATATGGATTCAATACAACCAACTATGACTGAGAACTAAAAGAGATGCATTTAGACAATAAGGTAAAACCTTACATAGATTGAAAGAACTGAATTAGGGCAAAATAGATGAATTCCATTCATACTAGGGCAAGGCAAAACTTTACAAGCGCAAAGAAACATGAAGAGTTCTGTAAGAGAAAATAAGGGAGAAGATCTTGAAAAAAGGTTACAAAATTTCTTTTATAGTTCAGGCATAACTAAGATGGTTACACTGAGGAAAACCCTAACCCTAAGAAATTTTTGGTTACAAAAGTATCAGAAAAGATCTGATGACGTGCTACAACTAGCTCCGAGAGTGTCCTCTGCCTCATCCTCCTTTGTATTTCTTATCCCACGGCTCACTGCTGATGACCTTGTAACTCCATGGGATAAGAAAAGTCTTATCGTTATTTCTTATCCCACAGGAACTTTTTGCATCTATTTCACCTCATGGGATAAGGAAGAGCCCCTTTCTTTGACTTCCTTATCTCGTGAAACCTTATCCTACGTGGTCAGAACCTACCAAACACTTAGCTGATTGGGGCCTGCCTTGGTGCCAAATAACACACTACAAAATGAGGTGGTCAATAACATGACCCGGTCAATAACACAACATATTATTGACATGAGCTGTTGATATAGCATATTAGGCACGGGGTCAATAACACACGTGTTATTGACACATCATATAACCCTCATGTTATATGTCTCTCTACAAAAATTATGAAGCAGATAACTCTGCTGAGACTGATAACACAAAATGTTATCGGTATTGACTAACACGAAGCGTTAGCCACACTAAAATATTGGATCTATTGCACACACTTGCATGCATGTAGGAGGATGAGTGGAACTAGCAAAACACAACTATACTATTCCTACTCTCATCCCAAACATGGATCGCCTAGAAACACACATCTAGAATGTGAATCCATGTCCTCTCTCATTTTCCTCATGGATCACCTATAAAAACACATCTAGAATGTGTATCCATGCTTCTTCCTTTCTTATCATGATATCATATCTTTTCTATTTGTAATTCATGTATGATGTGTGCTCTTGCTCCTTTATGTGATCACTTGTGTTCTTGAGATGACATTTTTCATGAATGATATTAGTGGTTGTGACATTTTGATATCAAGGTCTCTTCTGCTAGTTGACTTGAGCTTTTGTTTTTAGTTTTTATCTTTTACATGTTGTGTCTTTTTCTTTTTTCTTTTTATCTATTTTTTTGTACCCTCGCATGCGTTTAAGTGAGTTAAGATCCTATGATTGGGGGATTGGTTCCTTGAAATTAGTGATGTCTTATACTCTTTGTGATTGTGCTTATCATTCCTCCTCTTCTTCATCTCTTTTGTCTACTTTACCATGATTATTTTCATAGCCTCATACTCCCATTAAAGTGGGGCCTAAATGTAGCATCGTAAATTATCACTGGGCCAATTTACACCTCATGTTTGTGCCCCTAATTTAGCATATTCCCTCCTAATATCCTATCCAGGTTCGTTCAGTGCCTTAACTCAAATTATGATGCCATGTACACCCATTAATTGATTTATTGGAGTGGTATCCTTCTCCTTGGGGCTAAACTATGGTCCCTAATTGAGGAGGACCAGAGTGTTGAGCATCCTGGTCCCTCTTAGTTGGGCCCTATCACTTAATTTTGTTTCTAACTCAATCAAGCAGAGCTCGAAAAGTCTTTACAACTAAAAAGATAGAGGTACACATTTAAATTATGCTAAGTATTATTTTTTTGAAGAGAAACACAATCAAATGAACAATAGATTCATTGCAAGTGTTCAAAAGAGAAGAAAATTATATAGTTTTAAATATCTAAAGATTATTTTCTTTATTCATTAATGATAAAATGTCCTACACAAGCTACAAGAATTACTATTGTAATGCATTAAAAAGAGAAAACAATACATATGAGAATGAAACATAAGAAAAGAAGAGGGATTTGTCATTGCCTGGAATGATGAACCCCATAGTTGAATTCTATGTTTTCAGCTCCAGCTGCTTCACCATACATAAATACCTACAAGGGGAAGGGAGAGATCATGGTAGAGATCAGGAATCCACAAATTTACTTACACATCATCAAATGATGCATAGTTCACCCTCACAACACATCAAATTAGTTATATAATCATCACATGATCAAATAGAAAAGAAGAGAAATGATAACAAATATCCATCAAAATCTAAATTTCATTATTTTATATAGCATGTTTGTTCATTCCGAAGATATAGCTACCATATTCATTACTATAGACAATTAATGTGATAAAGATTGCAATTTTCACAGTCAACAGAATAACCTCCAAGGCACCAAGTCAAAGTGACATTCTCAGCCATATAGAAAAAGAAAATGCAGTCTACAATGTCTCGTTGCAACATAGAAGATACCGTCACAATTAAACATAAGCATATGAGATCAAAGGCTAAAATGATAGCCTTGAAAAGAAGCCATCACAAGTCAAGAAGGCAACCAAATATGAGTGACATTTCATGAAAATGCATATGGCAGTGTGCAGACAACTTTGGGCTCATAAAAGCAGTCCCAATACAATGCTTTCTTTCAAAGTCTACAAGCTACGAACAAAAAAGTAACAAAGATACACTTTGCCCCATCCAAAAGGCAATGACATTTTAGAGAAAACAACTACAATCTTCATGGAGTAGGCCAAAGGCATCATGAATGACTATTGAACAACATGGATCATGGAGATTATTTTTAGTCCAAATCCAAGGATCTTTGACAAATTCAACACTGAGGTGATATAGTGAAGATAATAATTAAGATTTTGGCTTAGATCAGTATATAAAACAAGGATCAATAAATGACCTAAATAATAGTGATAGTGAATTTATTGAGATCATGGGTAAGTAGAATCAAGACCTACAGTCATTATAAGATAAGAACAATGATATTTTTTACTATCAAAGTAGACTTAGGGTTCAAAAAAGTCCTAGCTTGACAAAAAGATTCAGAGCATCATTAGTAATGACATTAGTCTATTTTAAAACTGTGAGCATTAATAATAATATATTTGGTTGCATAAATAATAAAGAACAAAGATCACTATTTCACAAGCACATAAACTTTGATGCACAAAGTGGTGATCATTAGTTTGCACGAATGCAACTTCAGGGTAGAGGATGCAAATTTGAGATCAAAGGAAAATAACAATCATTTAAATTATCATGGTACTGTGAGATTCCATATATATGGTCATTACTATGAAAGTAAAGCATCCCTTTCAATCATTGTCAATAAAAATACAGTGAATTTTCTTTGAAGAGACAACAAAAAAAAACTTACCAATTCGACCTAGAGTAGAAATAGCCTTGCAAATTGCCTTCAAAGATCTCCAGTAAACTTTCTAGAAACACTCCGATGGTGGTGGCTTGGCTTCTTCATGAAGGTTCATAGCACAATGAAATGTGAGTAATGCTTTTGCTTAGGGTTTTTACCCTAAGATGCTGATGAAAAGGTATTTTACCTTTTCTTTTAAAAATTATATCATATGACTAATGCATACCCATAGGCTAAGACTTTAAGTCCTATGCTTTGCAACTTGTCCCTTCTAAGTGCCTTGATGTTTTGTGGACCCTTCAAGTCTTTATTTACTTTCTTTTTATATTTTTTTTCTAAATGTAATGTATTTTAATTAAGTGATAGATATAGATCACTTAAATTAAAATGCTATTTTAAGGTGCCAAAAAAAAAGTTTTCAATGCATGACAATGAAGGGAGATAAATATATGCTTTAATTTATGACATGCCAAGCATCTAGGGAAGGTTATTTGTAGTTTGGAAACACTTGGAGGAGATATAGGAGTTGTTTTTAAGATTTTAATAAAATTGAAGAGCATCTTGGAGTTTGTTTTGCATGCCTTCATATTGGACTAAGTCAAATTTGACTTTTTGACCTATTTGGAGTACATTTGGAGGAAACCCAATTGCTAGATTTTATTCTTTTTGGAGGCATTCGAGCCAAGGCAGTTGGAGCTCCGTAGTTTGGTGTAACTATTTTGGAAGTTGATGGATATAACCACTTTGTTGACTCATTTGTAACTCAGTTATGATTATGCATTTTGTACTTAATGACTTTTTTTAGTCCTTTGGCAGATATTACATACTTTGTGATAAGTTGATACTTTGTCATGTTTTTATCATCAAAACTCTTAGGTTTTTGTCATATTTTGGGTTGCATTGTGGTAGTGAAGTATTGTCAATTACTATATGTATTTCATGTGTTAAACCTAAACTTATGAAATCATGTTTGAACTTTGTCAGTCTATTCCTACAACCATGCCAATTTATTCCTGCAGCCAAGTGATTTGTTCTTGTTGTTATGTGGATTATTTGGGATAGTTTCATATGTGAGTTAATGAATGTATTAATTCAGTAAAATATGTATGCATGTCCTTGTATGTTGTTTTTATTGTAGTACAGATAATAAATGATGTCGCGGTGGACATTCTCCTTTCATGTTTGAAGAATGAAGAATCACATATGAGATAATTGGAGATCAAACTCAAGAGGAGTTGAGTGAGCACAAGGTGTGGCATAACCAGAGCAGCCATACATCACTATGGGAGTTTAACTCTAGTGGATATTGAATTCGCAAAATATCGCTATGACATGCAAAGACTGTGGTTCGGTTTAGATCCATGTTTCCTGTAGCCAATCTCTACTTATCTTCTTCATCTGTCAATCATCTGCCTCTTCTTCTAGGCGTGATTTGAGTTGTCCATTGTAGTTTATCTTTGAATAAGCTCTTCCTTTTTCTTAGAGGTTAGACATAATAGAAAGGAATAGAGCAGAGAATTTTGACAAGCATTGTGGAGTTTTTCTTTTAGAACATGTAATCATTTTCAAGAAGCAATGAATGAAAGATATATATGTTGTTTTGACCTGTTAAAAGTATTTTTCTGGAAGCTTGATATCAATCATCCAAGGGGGTCCACTTGGTGAGTGATCCTGTGTTTATGTTCATTGAAATTAGTTCTTCTTTAGTTACAGTAGAAGTTCATGCCTTGATTATTCTTGTAGCCACTAGAAATAGATCTACTAACTGTTCCTGCAGCCAAGCCAGAACAAAGTGATTTCTGTCATTTACATTAGATCATTCCAGCATTGTTTTTATAAGCTTTCATGTAGTCTTCTATGATTTCCATTCTTTCCTTTTCTTTCTACATAATGTTAGTTACTGCAGTAATGCAAAATAGCCATTGAAGGAGATTAGTGCATATATAGTGCAAACCCATTTCAATTTTTACGTCCCTGGGTTGATAACTAAATGAACACTAGCCATGAAAATAGTAACTTTACCAGATGAATGTCCAAACTTCAGATTGAGATTTCAATTAGAGTTATTATTATTATAGTTGGAGTAGACACTTTTGGTACCATTGCCGGGGATGGTGTCAAACTAAGAACCTTTTATGGTTATTATAGTTTCTAGTTAATTGTTTGAAAATTTCATGAATCTGCATGCATAGCAAAAGAAGAGACCCCAGAGGTATATTTCTGCTCACTCACCCTAATCATGCAGAAGAAAATTTCCCATCTATAAATCCTTTTGCTGAACTTTAGCAAGCCCCACAGAATTTAAATCACCCTGAATCTGAATTTCTGGAAGGTAGTCTTCAGTTCCTTTTTGGTCCACAAGAAGAAGAATTTCCTATAGTAACAACCCCCACAAGTCCAATGTAAGGGAACCCTCCTCCTGGTGGGAATAATCCACCACCACCACCAGGTCCAACATTTGAGTTTCCCATCTCTGATCAGCATGATAATGCTAACCTCAAGAACATTCCAACATCTTCACTCCCTAAATTCTATGGGTTGGTGATAGAGGATCCAGATACATTTTTGTTTGAGTTTAATGTTCTCTATAGGAGTTTTGACTATACTACAGATGCCCATAAACTCAAAATTTTTCTTGCCACTTTGAAGGAGTCATCCTTGAGATGGTTTATGAGCTTGGGTAGTAGCACAATCAACACATGGGATGAGATGAAATGGTTGTTTCTTGTAAAATACAAAGATTATTGTAGAGGTACTGATCGCCATGGAGATGATATCTTTAGAATGACACAAACTGAAGATGAGAGTCTTGAAGATTATTTGGAAAGGTTTCTGTTTATTGTCAAAAAGTCCAAGCATAGCACTCTCAATGAAGATTCCCTGAAATTGATATTTTTGAGGGGTATCAGTGACAAATGCACCAATTCCTTAGATCTTATGGGAGGAGGTGACATTACACAATCCACTTGGGCTGAAATAGGACAAATTTGCAAGAAATATTCTAGATCTACTTCTAAGAAGAATAGGAGATTTAAGCCAGGGGCACCATTATCAGCATTTGAAACTGGAGTTTATAGATTGGAACTTAGTCATCTATTAAAGGACTTCAAGGAGGACATTATAAACAATATGGCTACCCAATTGGATACAATGGTAGCTCAAAACAAGCACGAGGAAGCTGATGCATTCCTTGCAAAATTATGTCCTCATTGTAAATAGTGGAAGAAAGATTGCAGATGTAAGATGGTTGCAAACGTGGAAGTACCTGACTTCAAACTAGTTCAAGGTGAGGACAAGCAAGTCTTCTATGTTGCTCAAAGAAGACCAAATTTTCAAAGACAAGGTATGCCACCTAATCCACTTTCATTTTCTGGTTATAGTGGTAATTCTTATGCACCAAATAACCAATGGCAACCACAACATTCTCAAAATTTTGGTAACTATCCACATTGGTATGGTTCACAAGGCCAAGGGAAACAATTTGCTAATGAAATACCATAGTGGCAGTAGCCATAGGGGAACTGGTATCCACCTTAGGGTCAAGGAAACCAGTTTCAAGGGAATTGGCAACCTACCTCTCAATGGAGGGGAAACCAATCCTAGCCAACCCAATCTTTTGGATATCAGCCTCCTATTCAGCAGCCACAACCTCATACTTTAATGCCTCCTCCTGCAGCTATGGCTACACTGCCTAAACCAACATAGTTGCCTACTCAACTGTTGCCAAATCCAAATATCAAATCTCAGCAACAACAACAAGCTTATTTGGTTGATGTTAATCAGTACCCAACCTATTCTTTATCACTAGATGGCATTCACCTCCGATCTAGAACAACTTTACCTAATCCCTCTCATCTAGTTATCACTAAGGTACAGGAGGAGCAAGAATTCTCTAATTCAATAGATACAATACCCTAGAATCAAATATTGCTACCATTTCCCCATAGACTGCAAGAAAAAGAGGTTCCCATTGAACAACAACAAAGCTTTGATATTATTGATCAACTGAAGCATATTTGTGTTAAAATTCCATTGTTGCATGCAATAAAGGATGTTCCCATATATGGTAAGGCATTGAGAGAAGCATGTCTAAAGAAACCTGGCAAGAAGAAAAAGGACCCACAAATAGTGCATGTTATGGGTCAATTGGCTGATATTATGTTAGGTAAAATTGCTATTCCAAAGTATTCTGATCCGGGTAGTCCTGTTGTGAGTATAGTCATTAATGGTAGTCAAATAAAAAATGTTTTGATTGATCTAGGGGCAGCCATTAATGTAATGACAAGAGAAATAATGAAACATCTAGAGATCAATAATTTAAGGGCTACACCCACAGTTCTCCAACTTGCTGATGGTTCTACAGTGAGACCTGACGGTATCATAGAGGATGTAGTAGTTATTCTGGATTCCTGGGAATATCTTGCAGACTTTATGGTTTTATCTCCAAAAGCAACATTGGGAGGATATCTGGTCATTTTGGGTAGACCTTGGCTTGCCATAGCTGATGAATATATTTGGGTGTAGATTAGGGGACATGACTATTTTAGATGGGAGCTCTACAAAAACATTAGCCTTGTATTCTCCAACACAACCTCAGCTTGAGCAACAACAAATTGTTTGGCCTATCTTGGGAGAGGAATCTGAAGAAATTGACTCTATTAATCACCTTATGATGATTAGTCGAGGACCACTCATGCAGTTATATGATGAGGAATCAATTCTTTATAAAATATTGATAAATGAATTATAGAAGAGCAAAAATTACAGGAATTGGTTCTGAATATTGCAGGTTTGGACTTTCCTGCAGCCACTAGTATCTTGCATACTTTGTTGCCGCAGAAATTATTTTTTCTCATTTTTTTGATATAAACCAAATTGATCTTACTATTAAGATAGAGGTGGAATTGAATAAATATTTGAATATCAATAGAGATCTATCAGATACTCAGAAGGAGGGCCTTGTGGACTTGCTGAAACTTCATAAAAATGCTTTTGCATGGGATTACAAGGATATGAAAGGGACTGATCCAGCAGTTTGTACTCATCATATTTACATAAAGGATGAGTGTTGCCCACTCAGACAACCTCAAAGAAGAGTCAATCCTTTCTTGAAGGAGATAGTTAAAGAAGAATTACAGAAATTGTTGAAAGTTGGGTTTATCTATCCTATCTCTGATAGTCAATGGGTATCACCTCTAGTGATAGTACTTAAAAAGGAGGCAAATGGAGGGTATGTGTTGATTACAGAGCTACGAACTTATCAACAAGAAAAGATCATTTTCCATTACCATTTGTGGATCAAGTATTGGATTCTTTGGCTGGTAAGAGATATTTTTCATTCCTTGATGGATTTAGTGGCTACAATCAGATACAAATAGCCCCTGAGGATCAAGAGAAGACAACATTTACTTGCCCATGGGGCACGTATGCATATTCTATTCTTCCTTTTGGGTTGTGTAATGCTCTAGCCACTTTTCAAAGAGTAGTGATCAATATTTTTTCTGATATTTCTCAAGATATTATGGAAATTTACTTGGATGACTTTACAACTTATGGTTCTAAATTTGATCAAGCATTGGATAATCTAAAGAAAGTTTTGCAGCGATGTGAAGACTACAATTTGTCTTTAAATAGTGACAAGTGTTTCATCATGATGGAAGAAGGAATAGTCCTTGGTCATCATATATCTGTACAAGGCATACAGGTGGATCCAACAAAGATTGAGGTCATTCAGCATATTAATGACCCTATGAAGCAAAAAGATGTGAGAATTTTTCTTGGTCATGCTGGATACTATAGAAGGTTTATCAAAGATTTTAGTAAAATTGCAAGTCCCTTATATTCACTGCTTACTAAAGATGCAGAATTTAAATGGACCCCAACATGCAATGAAGCTTTTTAAAAGCTTAAGCATGCTTTGACTCAAGCACTAGTCCTTAAAGGGCCAAATTGGTCTCTACCATTCCAAATCCATACAGATGCATCTAATTATGCAATAGGAGTAGTGCTAGGACAAAGAGTTGATAAATTGGAAAATGCAATATATTATATTAGCAAGAATTTGCAAGGACCTGAATTGAATTACACAGTTACTGAAAAGGAAATGCTAGCTGCCATATATGCACTTAATAAATTTAGACACTATATCATAGGGTATCCCATATTTGTGCATACAGATCATACTACAATTAGATATCTCATGAATAATCCATCAATCACCAGTAGATTAGCTCGCTAGTTATTGTTGATGCAGGAATTTGATATCACAGTTGTTGATAAGCCAAGGAAGTCTAATGTGGTTGCAGATTATCTTTCACATTTTCAATTGTAGGAAGATTCTACAATAATAGATGACACTTTTCTAGATGAACATTTGTTTCTCATTCAGGCTCACACTCCTTGGTATGCTGATATTGCCAACTATTTAGCTACAACTAAGATGCCAATTTATTTCTGTCCTAAGGAAAGAAGGTTGCTAGTTGAAAAAAGTTTTAGCTTGTCATGGATTGTTGATTGTCTATTTTATACTGGACTTGACCAAGTCATGCAAAGATGTGTCAGAGAAGATGAAACATATGACATCCTGCATGCATGTCATGATGAGCCATGTGGAGGTCATTTTGCTGCCAAAAGAAAAACACTGAAAATACTCAATACAGGATACTATTGGCCCACATTACACAAGGATGCAACTCAGTACACAAGTAAATGTGACTAATGTCAGTGAATGGGCAAATCTATAAAATTTGATGAGATGTCACTATATCCTCAAATATCAGTTGCACCATTTGACAAGTGGGGATTAGATTTTTGTTGGCCGAATTGATCCACCTTCTAATGGAAAATCTTATATCTTGGTATGTACAAACTATGTAACAAAATGGGTAGAACCTTGGGCCATGACGCATGCAAGAGATAATAAGGTGGCTGAGTTTCTTTATGAAGAGATATTTACAAGATATGGAGTACCAAGGGAAATTGTCTCAGACCAGGGACATCAATTTACTTCAATATTGATAAAGGCTTTGGTCAATGAATACAATATAAGACACATGAAATCTACTCCATATCATTCATAGTCTAATGGACAGGTAGAAGTTACAAATAGAGAGCTTGAGGTTATTCTTACAAAAACAGTGTCTGTTCACAAGAAAGATTGGTCTCACCGGCTTTCAGAAGCAATTTGGGCATATAGAACAACTTGGAAAACACCAATTGGTTTCACACCTTTTGAGATGGTTTATGGCAAAACAACAATGATGCCTATTGAATTTAAGCATAAAACTTTGAGGACAACTTTGCAATTAAATATGACATTGTCTGAAGCATAGAAAGAATGCATTCAGCAATTAAATGCTCTAGATGAATGGAGAAAGATAGTTGTTCAATAGACAAAATTGATTCAAAATCAAAGAGAAAAATGACATGATAAATATATCAGGGAAAAGAAATTCAAAGTTGGTGATTGGGCACTACTGTATGATTCCAGATATAAAGATGCCATGGGAAAGCTTCAAACCAGGTGGTTAGGTCCTTATGAGATAGAAGAATTTTTCCAGAATGGAGCAGTCCGTTTGTCCATAATTGATCCTGTTTGATTTAAACTCTTAGTAAATGGACACCGACTATGACTATATCATAAGCCAACTACTAGAGAAGAGTTCCTACAGCAGTTTGTTCCACAAAGGGACATAAAGGTTCTTGTAGCAACTGACAATGACTCTGCAACAACTCATGAGATTCCTATTGCAATTGAGCAAGGTAATAAAGGTAATGTTCCTATAGCCTCTGCAGTGAACATATTTTCCGTTTCATAATAAAATATTTTCATTTTATATGGGAATATTCTTCTCCGTACATAAAATCTCATCCATGACATTCCATCCCATGTTCTTACCTATCATTTCATTTCATTTCACCTTCATTGTCATGCAATTGCAGGTACGTGTATATAGTATTTTATTTTAATTATACATTTATTAGTTCATTATGATTATATTCTGTTTAAATCCACTCCACTAACCGAAATCTTGTCAGCTTGTGTGGACACGTGCTAGGTTAAGTTGGGGGTGGGGGGTACTTTATGGTTCATTTTCCAATATGATTAATTATCAGTCCTTTTTGGTATCCCAAATTGATTTTCTCCCCATCATTACTTATTATGTTATTATTTCACGCAAGTAAATAATAAAGTCTACCACCAGAATTAAGATATGTAAGGAGATTTCATTTTTAGCAAGACTGTCAAATATTTTGGTTCAGCTACAGAGAGAAAAAATATCAGAGTAAAAGATGCGTGGTGATCTAATTCACCATGAGCCAATGGTCCATGAAGGTTTGCTACAAGATGGTCTTTGTGAGCATTATTTCCAAAAGTACAGCTAGTTGGATTACTTCTTAAAAATCAGGGATTACAACGAAGAAATTGCTACCAAATTTATGCATTCCTTTAATGAAGGAGAAGCTATAGTTAAAGGTTTGAGGGTTTCTACGGAGCAGCGAATAGAAGAAGTAACGGGGTTGCTGCAAGAAGGAGAACTCTTTCCAGAATCAAAAGACACAAGGAGTGCTAGGGCAGAGTTCACAATTCCCACTGATGAACCCTTAATGGTGGATAGACAAGGAACTAGAAGGGTTTCTCTACCAACACATTGGCCTCAAGTAGCTTTGTATGTTATAAAATACATTACATGTGAAGGGCAGTATTCAAATCTGCATTCACCTCATTTTAAGTTACTTAGTCATCTATGGCATGGCCAGTGAGTTAATGTTCCTAATTTCTTATACCATCTCATTTCTAAAAGTGCTAAGGAGACGCGAAAAAATGGAAATTGCTCCGTTAGCCATCATGGATTGGTTAAGCTACTTGTACAGCAGTTCCTGAGAGATGTTTCACAAATGGAATGGGGTGTATTTGAGGATATACAACAATTTAGGGTTGATGATGCCCCTGTTGCAAATAACCCACCGGTTGAAGAAGAGAATGTTGCAGATAATCTGCCCGTTGAAGATGAGGGTTTTCTTGTTATTGAAGGAGCCATAGTTATTATGGAAAAAATATTGAAGCAGAATCAATTGAAGAACAACCCTCTACTTCTCTTCAAAGAGATTTACTAGTTTTGTGAAGGAAAGGAAAAGAGTTAGAAAGGAGTGAAATAGATGAAGAACTTATTACCCAGCTGCAGGTAACTTAGATTCCTCCTACAGCCAAGAGGCATAGGACAAAAATAAAAACTCCTGCAGCCATTCCAAAGGTGTATGTAAGAAGAACACGAAGGAGGACACATAAGACTCATCTTGTGGGTAATCCAACAGAGGTTACTGCAGTAGAAACTTCAAAAGAAGGAAGCCCTATGGAGGATGAAATTCAAGAAAATGTTGCGGAGGATGAAATTCAAGAAAATGTTGTTGAGGATAAACTAGCAAATCTTGCTTCTGTGGAATTGCAATTTGAAGAAACTATTGAAGATATTCTATAGTAGCCTGAGGAAAATATTGGAGATATGCCAGCTCAAGATGAGGAGGTTATTAAAGAAATCCTACGATCTAAGGTAGTACCTATTAGACCTCCTTCACCCCTAAGTAGTTTATCTATTGCTTTAACATTTTATAGAAAATGGGAAATAGAGAAGGATAGGTTGCAGGGGATTATTGATAAACAACAAAGAGAGATTGAAAAGAGAGATAACAGAATTGAGGAATTAGAGGCTAAGGTAGAAATAATTTATGGTATGGTTCCTAAGTTGATGCAATGTAGGCCACCTCCAAGAGTTTAAGCAGTATATTTGAAAGAGCGGTATCTAAACTTCAAACTAAACTGCATTGTTAGGGATGTTAATCCTTCCTTAGAAACACCTAAAGAATTCTTTTATGCTTATCAAACCTCTCCACCTATTGTGAAGAATTTTCTATGTGAATTATACTTACATAACTATGTTGTACCCTCAGATAGGGAGTGGAATCCTTTATTGTATATTGGGGATATCCATATCAAAGCTTTAATGTCATGGATCCAAAATGAGATTATCATAGGGCCACAAGCCAGGGAGTATGAAAAATTAGAGCTTGACTGTCCATTACCATTAAGAAGGGAATCACAAGCACCAAGGGTTCTTTATTATGATTGGCAAAAGTTACTGGTAAGAGATGATGCTAGTAAATTAGTGCTTCCAATGAGAGAGAAAGTCTACCAAGCATATGAGCAATTGGTTCAAACTGATAGGACAACTACAATAGAAGGGTTAACTCAGCACTAGAATAATCTATCAGAACATTTAAAATAGGGAGAACCTTACTCACTTCAAAATTTTCATGCAGCCATACAAAGAGCCCCCAGATACATACAATTAGGTAGGGGGAAAGCCAATAATTGGCTACCATTGATCTTTCAACCTCCAATCCTTATGTGGCTACTTTTGGCATGCCAGCCAACAGTGCAGAACTATGATGCAGTCACAAAAGAAATAACTAGATGGTCCAGACTGGAAAAAATGAAAGGATTTTATTGGAACTTGGCTTCAGGGGGGATAGGTCAAGGTACTGTTGGTGATTTAAGAGTTACAACGAGAATCAGAAATTTTCCTTTTGCTGTAGGATCAACAAACTCTTAAAGCTGGGGGGCATGATAAGTTGATACTTTGTCATGTTTTTATCATCAAAACTCTTAGGTTTTTGTCATCTTTTGGGTTGCATTGTGGTAGTGAAGTATTGTGAATTGACTATATGTATTCCATGTGTTAAACTTGAACTTATGAAATCATGTTTGAACTTTGCTGGTCTATTCCTGCAACCATGCCAATTTATTCCTGCAACCAAGTGATTTGTTCTTGTTGTTATGCGGATTATTTGGGATAGTGTCATATGTGAGTTAATGAATGTATTAATTAAGTAAAATATGTATGCATGTCCTTGTATGTTGTTTTTGTTGTAGTGTAGATAATAAATGATGTCGCAGAGGACATTCTCCTTTTGCACTTGAAGAATGAAGAATCACATATGAGATAACTGGAGATCAAACTGAAGAGGAGTCGAGTGAGTGCAAGGTACGACATAACCGGAGCAGCCATACATCACTATGGGAGTTTAACTCTATTGGATATTGTATTTGCAAAATATCGCTACAACATGTAAAGACTGTGGTTTGATTTAGATCCATGTTTCCTACAACCAAGGTCTAGTTATCTTCTTCATCTATCAATCATCCACCTCTTCTTCTAGGCGTGATTTGAGTTGTCCATTATAGTTGATCTTTTCTTTATAATAAGCTCTTCCTTTTTCTTAGAGGTTAGACAAAATAGAAAGGAATAGAGAAGAGAATTTTGACAAGCATTCTAGAGTTTTTCTTTTAGAACATGTAATCATTTTCAGGAAGCAATGAATGAAAGATATATTGGTCTGACCTATTAAAAGTATTTTTCTGGAAGCTTGATATCACTCATCCAAGGGGACCTACTTGGTGAGTGATCTTGTGTTTATGTTCATTGAAATTAGTTCTTCTTTAGTTACAGTAGAAGTTCATGTCTTGATTGTTCCTGCAACCACTAGAAATAGATCCGCTGACTATTCCTCTAGCCAAGCCAGAACAGAGTGATTTTTGTCATTTACATTAGATCATTCCAACATTGTTTTTATAAGCTTTCATGTAGTCTTCTATTATTTCCATTCTTGCCTTTCCTTTCTGCATAATGTTAGTTACTGCAGCAATGCAGAATAACCATTGAAGGAGATTAATGCATATATAGTGCAGACCCATTTCAAGTTTTACATCCCTGGGTTGATAACTAAATGAACACTAGCCATGAAAATAGTAACTTTACCAGATTAATGTCCAAACTTCGGATTGAGATTTCAATTAGAGTTATTATTATTATAGTTGGAGTAGATACTTTGTAGCTTAGTTTTTGGATATGAAATACAATGAGAACCTTGAATGCAATTGATATAAGGTTTTTCCTACTTGTTTTCTGTATTATTGTGTTCTTAAATGATAGATCAAGTTATTTGTGAGAATATTGATTATTTCCTTTTAACTTTCTCTCATGCTTCTTGAAGCCTTTATGTAGAAGGTGTGTCAATGCAGGTTGCAAATTGTGTTTTGAAGTGCAAAATAACAGTTAGCTATGAAGAAATATTCCTACTAAAAGTTGTTGAGTTCTAGGACCCTTTTGTGAAATATTTATGCAAAGACATACGGTAATAGGTTTTGAATCTTTATTCTTGTATTGTTGTAGGAAAGATTTTGAAATTTATGAGTTTCATGGTCCTTTTTTAATTTGGTGTGTCACCCCTTATTTTCATTTCTAGTTTTAAATTTATGTTTTTGTTGGAGATTGTTGGACATTGCTACTACTAGGATATGATATTGTCATTGATGTCAACATATTCTAGTGTCTTGCTCCAATGATTGCAGATTAGGAAGATCTTATGATCCGGTTTACAGTTTTGTTTTTTCTGTATTGGTGCTTTGCAGAGTTTAGTATCTCCTCTGATATATTCTGGTGTTAACACATCTTGTGCTTTTTTTTTAGGAGATTTCTTGGGATGTTATTGTGTACCTTTATTTCCAATGGTTCATGATTTGGTGCTCTACAAGTTATCTTTCTTTGTGACAATTGTTGATTGGTTGTGTTCTTGAGTTTTTAGATGTTGATCGATGAAGATTTGATAAGTGGTGTTGGTGCAATTGAATTAATGATTCTAACATGCTTGTTGGTGATTCCTAATTGTGTCGTATTTTTTTTGCTGATCAACATTGATCATCATGTGAGTTTTTGGTGATTTTCTGAACCGGTGATGATTTTCATGTTATGCAGTATTCTAGTGGTGTAGCATGTTGCAATTGATCTTGGCATGATTTCTGGTGGAGTTGTGCATTTGGGAATTTGAATTAGGTCCATGATATGTTATGTAAAACATTATATTGGTTCGATGGCTGATCTTTGTATTATGTAATGTAATTTTGTAGTAATGAGTTAAGGCTTTAGCCGACCTTGTTGTCAAGGTTGATGATTTGCATATATAGGTGATATTGTCATGTAATTTAGATGTAGAGGTTGTGTCTACATTATCAAAGAGTGGTGTATATGCAATTAGTGTTGTGATTAAGGAGAGATTGGTGTTGCTAAGCAAACAATTATTCTTAACCAAAACCATAAGCAGACATTTGGAGATGCTATTCCTTTAGTTCATATCTTCCAGATTGTAGTCCGAATCTTGTTGTATGTCAGTGAGACTTCCCTGAGGGTTGTAGCCTTCTGGGCCATTGTACTTGAGTAGTGAGCTCTAGGCAGTATGCTTGAATGCATGTGCATTCCCCATTGTAACATTTACACATACTACTGTAGAGTATCATCTTACTATGGGTAGGTTCCCACTATGGTTTTTCCCTTAGCCGAGATTTCCCCATCAAAAATCTTGGTGTTATGTGTTGTGCCTTCATTTTTCTTATCTTTACTATTGCTGCAATTTATCATATCTATTTTTATGGTTAAGTTAGTAGATCTGGTGAAGACTGATTCACCCCCACCTCTCAGTCTTCCTTCATTAATGCTGCCAATAGTTTTCACTCTCTATTTTCCTTGATAGAGAATTAGAGTTAGTTAGTTTTTAGGTGATAACCATTAGGAATCTAGCATTCTCCAGAGGTTGGTCTCTATTTCCAAAGCCTAACACATTGAGAAAGCTTCCAATGTTTCACTTAATGGTTGAACAAGATTCCACAAAGGGTGCACATTAAGGTGATAATAGTTTTTGGCATGCCCGATGGGGCTGTCAAATCAAGAGAGACTAGAAATTACATGTTTATTGTTGGTTTTTTATATACAGCCAGTGAGTTTTAGGTCTTTTAGAGGTTAAAATTAGCATATCATGGTGACTCTAAGTTTGGAAGGTAGGAGAAAGACCAGTGCATTTTTTAGAACATCACAATATTGAGAAACTTGGTTTTTTTCTTAGTTTTGGAGTTAGTTTGAACAACACCATGGTGACTCCAAACATAACAACTAGTTTTAGTAGCCCAATTACCTAAAATTAAGTGAGTGTTTCAAGACCTTGTCTATTTGTTTTTGTGTTTATTGTCTAGGCTTGCCATGCTCTATGTCTTACCTCTACAATGTCTAGTTATCAACAATATAATAGTTTTTCACCTCCATTCCATTGAAATCCTACATATATGCCCTCTTATCAGACATATCACATAGAATAACTTGCTAGTTGTATTCCAAATGACCCTATGACAACAAGTTATCAACATTCTCATCATGATTCCCACCCTCTCACTCCTGGTCAACCTTTATATCAACCAATGTATAATCAAAAGCAATCCCAAGAAGAATTTTTTGCTGCCAAACAACATGATTATTCACATAATCAAACTCAGGAGCACCCTTATAAGCATGTTTTGGATTTGATCCAAAAGCTTAACAATGTGTTGTTGGGTTTGTTTCAAAGTCTTGACCATACAAAGATTAATGATATGAAAAAGGGGTTGTCATTTATGGATAAGTTGTTGGTTGACCTTAAGATGCAACAAAATTTCATTAGGAAGTAGGAGTTGGATGAACAAACTTATTTTTATGATCAAGGGTTAGAGACACAAAGGTCACAATTTGAAGAAAATATTGAGAAATAAATCATTGCAAAAGAGGAGAAGATGAAGCACTTGCTTGCACAGGTACAAAGGTAGGAATATAAATCAACCTTTTGTGCTCCAAGTCAACTTATGGAGGAAGAAATTCCCACATACAAGTTTCCAATTTTTAAGAAAGACTTACCTTTTGAGTCCATAATGCCACATAGTAAGCTTCCTTGTGACCCTCAAGGGTCATCTTTTCCACCTTGCGAGATTCCTCCATCAACCATACAAATGGAACCATGCTTTAACATACATAAAGTAGAAGAAGAAGAACCCATTGACCGGGTTAGCTTAATTCTCTGGGAGGTAAATCCTTTGCCAATGATCCTCTTACTTGTACTAAAAATGGTCCAAATATGACAGTAGTTTTAGAACAACATTAAAATGGATCATTGGACCATGAATAAGAGCACAAAACTAAACTTGGCACCTTTTTCTAGGATATGAGCTTTGATTTTCATGAACATTTTATGAATGAGATGACTAATGCTCAACTTTATGAAGAGATGTGCACAAACATAATTGGACAAATTTTCTCAAAGTTGGAAGATAAAGAATCAAAACTTTTGAAAGTTGAGGGTGATCAATTTGATCAACAAGGTGTAAGGAAGATGGATGGGGACCAAAATGAAGAGTTGATCTTTTCATTCGGTGAGATGCCTTGTTTTCTTGATAAGGTTGAAGATTTAAAACAATGAGAATATGTTGGAGGCCTTGGTGATTTTTTGGTGTATGATGATGAAGGTGAGTTTGAAATCTTAGCTCATGAAAAGGAAAGAATAGGAAACACTATTCAGGGAGATGCAGATATTGATGTGCATAGAGTTGTCTATCAAGTTGAATGAGTCCCTGAATCAGAGTTATTCCTCCAGAAAGAGGATGATTTCTATGTTTTATCAAAACTTGATGAGAGATGCATTAAGCCTAAAGTTAGTCCTTCTACTCAAAGAAGTTCAAAAGACATTTAGCAGGACATGTTTTGGAATGACTTAGAGACTTTCTATACCAGTTTGGATGCCAAACCAATACCTCTACATGAGGTTGGCCATGAACAACATGAGCATATTGAGGAGGTTACCATTATTTAACCAAGTTAATCACAGGGGATAAACCTTTCCATCCATCAATATGATAAGATGGAAGACCATTAATAAGAGATCGACAAGGAAATCCCAAGCTTTTTCCTTATAAGAGGTTGTCCTATTAGGTACTTAGCCTAGATGGAGTCCAATAAAACACCCACACATGAAGCTTTAGATGAAGATGGTATCAAGGATGCATTTGTAGCTAGACAAGAGTTTGTTCAAATCTCTTATCCTCTTTGGAACAACAATACATATGATCTATTTGATGAGGTAATTGGACTTATTCACCTCTTTCAAGAGGTAGTACTTTATCTTGGTGGACATTTTTCTATCTCATCTCTCATTAGCCATCCTTAAACATGAAAGTTATTGTAAATTGAGAAGAATGGGCAGCTATTTCAACCAGGCTGTAAATGGTTTTGTTTAAGAGATTTGGTGTTTTGGTTAGTGCAGGTTAAGTTAGGTTTTCAAATTAAATAAGTTCTATTGCACAGTAGATTAGATGTAGTTTTCATTTCCCTAAAGTGCTCTATGCATAATTTAGTAGGTGTAATGAGCATGTTACTGCTATAATGCATTATAGTTGTAGGAGGAAGGTATTCATCATATGAAATAGTGAATTTATGCATTCACTATCACATAATAAATATCTCCTTCATAGAAATATAATAAATTAAAACAATATACAATGAATAAGAAGGTGTTTTGCTATTTTTTGTTTCCCTCTCATAATTCATCAAGTAGATATATACCATTCATGATAGTGAAGTTTGTTAGTTCAATATCATAAAATTTACACATGTACTCAATGGTTTAGAAGAGGTTGCAACAGTGTCATAGTGAGTTACAACAGTGCAAAAGAATGTTTTTTGAAGGTTTTGTCAAGTCAGAATGACTCTATGCCCAATGGAAAAGTTTAGGCAAATGATCTATGATTCTTAGCAGGCAAGCATTCAACATTAATTGCTAAAAATGTTACCTAATTTTTCTTCCAACTCAATCACGTAGAGCTTCAAAAGTATTTACAACTAAAAAGGTAGAGGTACACATTTAAATTCTGCTAGTTATTATTTTTTGGAGGAGAAATGCAATCAAATGAACAATAGATTCAATGCAAGAGTTCAAAAGAGAAGAAAATTACATAGCTTTGAATATCAAAAGATTATTATTTTTATTCAGCAATGATAAAATGTCCCACACAAGCCATGGGAATGATTTTTTATAATGCATTACAAAGAGAAAAAAATGCATATGAGAATGAAACATAAGAAAAGAAGAGGGATCAGTCATTGCCTGGAATGGTAACCCCATAATCGAATTCTATTTTTTCAGCTCCAGTTGCTTTGTCATACACAAATACTTGCAAGGAGAAGGGAGTGATTGTGTTAGAGTTCAGGACTCTAGATATTTACTTACCAATCATCAACTGATGCACACTTCACCCTCATAATACATCAAATCAGTTATGCAAGCATCACATGATCAAAGAGAAAATCAGAGAAATTATCATCAATATCCATCAAAATATGAGTTTAATTGTTTTATCTAACATGTTTGTTCATTGTGCAGATACAAGTATCATATTCATTACTAGAAAATTTTAAACTGATATTATAAGTTATAGCATGTGGAGTAAAATGAGGCTCTCACAAGGGTTGAGCCCAACATGCTTCCATCTTGTGTTTCTAATAGAGTTGAGGGTATTTCTTTTGTCATTAATGCTCAATCAAGAGGAAACTCATTATTCATAACTATGAGATAATAAGACTACTATTATAAAAAAAAAGATTCTACTCAATGGAACTATATTGACATAAGAAAGGGCATCAAAATCCCAATGGAACAATCATAATGTGTGAGAGAATGAAGATTCAAAAGAAGGGCAATTACAACCAGGTAACACATGGTATGCACAACATCCTGTAGCATCATTAAAGAGAAGATATGATTAAAGATCATTGTAATAGCAAGAAAGATCCTCACGATCACTTCTATGTTAGGAGTAGATAGAGGGAAGATAAAACTAAATATAGTCAAAATGCAGTCTTATAAGTTTTGACAGTCATAGCAATAAATGAAGACATGCTATTGGACTCAAAATATTAAGTCAAAAACTGAAGAAGCAGAGTATAGAAATAGATCAAGGAAATGTTACAAGATTCAACATAGTTATATTCACAATCAAAACCCATGGCCTAATGATAGTCCTCCAACAATGAAGATATATAGTGATTGACCTTTTGATATAGTCACCACAGTGAAAATAAGTATGGTCTTATGCATAGAATAAGCTTCCAAATTAATCAATGAGCATATTACTATCATGAGATTCACATCAAGAGAGAAAGAATGACTTCATCAAGGCATAAGACTATGAGCGGTCACAAAATAATCATAGAAAGGTGTAATAGTAGAGTCCCTAGTTTCATTTGGTAGAGAGTTTTCAAATTTACATCAACCTTCCTCATTACCTATTCAAGGTATAGTCATTGTCATCTAAGAGAAGATAGCAACAATGGGTTTGAGAAAATTAAGGACAATGAGTTTGAGTATCAAAATCTTAGAGGTACCACAAATAAACCAGTGAAGAGACCTTTCCATTTTAAGTCAAAACAATGTAGATTTCCAGATCAGCCAAAGTTTAAAATTGAACTACAACCATAAAAGTTCCAAATTTACAATTATCTAAGGTAGTCTTATAAGTTTTGATAGTCATAGAAACAAAGGAAGATATAACCAACCAAATAAGACATTGTAATCCAAATAAAGAACATTCACAATGCAAAGCCTACCATTAGAAAGTAAGGGCAATCATCAAAGAAGTAAGGAAGCATTCCATGCTTAGAGACCTAGCCCCAAAGACACCTAAGAGAACACATAGTACATTATTTTGTACCTCATCAAAATCAAGGTACAATGATAAGAGAAAATATAGTGATATAGAGGTCAAGCAACCATGTAGAGATTCAAAGCCCTCATAGTCAAAAGGTTCAATACAGTGAGCGAATCTCTCTCACATTGTTAGTCCCTTTGTAGATTTAAGATAGTGATGAAGATAATATCAAGTCCATTATGTTCAAAGGACCATAGACATAACCAGTTTGCATAGTCAAGAGACAAAGTATCAGGCCAAGGATAGTAAGAAGGGTATATTGGAAGAGTAGGTAAAAAATATAGTCAATCACTATGATAAAGAAAGTAATTTTGACAGTCAATATAGTAACCTCCATGACACGAAGTCAACATGATATTCTTAGCCATATAGAAAAAGAAAATGCAGTCCATAATGTCTCATTGCAGCATAAGAGATAATATCACAATTAAACATGAGCACATGAGATCAAAGGCTAAAATGATAGCTTTGAAAAGAATGCATCACAAGTCAAGAAGGTAGCTGAATTTGAGTGAGGTTTCATGAAAAGGCATATGGTAGTGTGCAGACAACTTTGGGCTAATAAAAGAAGTCCCAATACAATGCTTTCTTTCAAAGTCTACAACCTATGAATAAAAAATTAACAAAGATAAGCTTTTCCCCATCCAAAAGACATTGACCTTTTAGAGAACATAGGTACAATCTCCATGGTGCGGGTCGAATCCATCATGAATGACTGTTAAAGAATAGGGATCATGGAGATTATTTGCAGTCCAAATCCAAGGATCTTTGACAAATTCAAGACTAAGGTGATATAGTGAAGATGATAATTAAGATTTTGGCTTAGATCAATATATCAAACAAGGATCAACAAATGACCTAAATAATAGTGGTAGTAAATTTGTTGAGATGACTGGTAAGGAGAGTCAAGACCTACAATCATTATAAGATAGGAACACTGATATTTTTTACTATCAAAGTAGACTTAGGGTTCAAAAAAGTCCTAGCTCACTAAAAAGATTCAGAGCATCATTAGTAATGACAAAAGTCTATTTTAAAACCATGAGAATTAATAATAATATATTTGGTTGCATAACCAATAAAGAACATAGATCACTATTTCATGGGTACATAAACTTCAATGCACAAAGTAGTGATCATATAGTTTGCATGAATGTAGCTTCAAAGCAGGGGATACGAATTGGAGATCAAAGGAAAATATTAATCATTAAAACTATCATGGTACCATGAGATTCCATATATATGGTCATTACTATGAAAGTAAAGCATCCCTTTTAATCATTGTCAATAAAATAAATTGAATTTTATTTTAAGAGACAACAAAAAACACTTACCAATTTGACTTGGAGTAGATATAGCCTTGCAAATTGCCTTCAGAGATCTTCAATCAAACTTTCGAGAAACCCTCTGATGGTGGTGACTTGTCTTCTTCATGAAGCTTCATAGCACAATGAAATGTGAGTAATGCTTTTTCTTAGGGTTTTTACCCTAAGATGTTGATGAAAAGGTATTTTACTTTTTGTTTTAAAAATTATATTATATGACTAATGCATACCCATGGGCTAATAATTTAAGCCCTATGTTTTGCAACTTGTCCCTTCTAATTACCTTATTGTTTTGTGGACCCTTCAAGTCTTTCTTTGCTTTCCTTTTATGTTTTATTTCTAAATGTAAAGTATTTTTATTAAGTGCTAGCTATAAATCACTTAAATTAAAATGCTATTTTAAGGTGCCAAAAAAAATGATAAATTTTTCAACGCATGACAATGAAGGGAGATAAAGATATGGTTTAATTTATGACATACCAAGTATCTAGGGAAGGATATTTGTAGTTTGCAAGCACTTGGAGGAGATATGGGAGTTGTTTTTGGACTTTTAATAGCATTGGAGAGCATCTTGGAGTTGGTTTTGCATGCCTTCATGAAGGAATAAGTCAAATTTTACTTTTACACCTATTTGGAGCACATTTGGAGGAAATCCGGTTGGTAGATTTTAGGGTTTTTGGAGGCATCCGACCCAAGGTAGTTGGAGGTCCCTATTTTGGTGCAATTGTTTTGGAAGTTGATAGATATAGCCACTTTTTTTAATCATTTGTAACTCAGTTTTGATTGTGCATTTTGTACTTAGTGACTTTTTTAAGTCCTTTAGTAAATATTGCATACTTTGTAGCTTAGTTTTAGGATATGAAATGCAATGAGAACCTTGAATGAAATTGATATAAGGTTTTTCCTACTTGTTCTCTGCATTATTGTGTTCTTAAATGATTGATCAAGTTATCTGTGAGAATATTGATTATTTAATTTTAGCTTTGTCTCATGCTTCTTGAATCCTTTATGCAGAAGGTGTGTCAATGTAGGTTGCAAATTTTGTTCTGAAGTGCAAAATAGTAGTTAAATGTGAAGAAATATTCCTACTAAAATTTGTTGAGTTCTAGGACCCTTTTGTGAAATATTTATGCAAAGACATACATTAATAGGTTGTGATCTTTATTCTTGTATTGTTGCAGGCAAGAGTTTGAAATTTCTAAGTCTTGTGGTCCTTTTTAGTTTGGTGTATCACCCCTTATTGTCATTTCCAATTTCCAATTTATGTTTTCTCTCTTCCTTTCCTTGACAGAGCATTAGAGTTAGTTAGTTTTTAAGTGATAACCATTAGGAAGTTGACCTTTTCCAGAGGTTGGTCTCTATTTCCAAAGCCCCACACTTTGAGTGACCTTCCAATGTTTCATTGAATGGTTGAACAAGGTTCAACAAAGGGTGCACATTCAAGTGATAACAAGCCCTCTTTTGAAGTGGTAGATGGGCCCTATCTCTTCATCGGGAAATGAAATTTTCAGATCTATATGACTATTGGAGGTTATCCTAATAGGTAAATGGCCTAGATACCCCAATATAAAGATATTTTATGAAATCATTTCTAACTAAGTCTCCATCTCCAAGAAATCAAGCATCCATGCATTTGTGAAGCATTCATCATTCAACATTTTCCAAGATCTTCAAGGTTGCATATTCTTCATTCAACCATTGTGGAGAAATATTACATCATTCATATGCAAGCATGTGTGTGTGATTAGGGCTTTTTTTATGTCCATGTCATTTCATACAACATATGTGATTACATTCAAGAATAAAAGAATATATGTGATTATAATTGTAGATCAAAGGTATACCTTTGCATTATTTATTTTAGTATTTACAATATTTAATTCAAGGTTAATTCCGAAACCAGGACTTGACTTAGGAAAACCCCTATTCCCAACCATTTTTTCCTTCTATACCATGCACAGGAATAGGTGCGAAGCTATAACTTTCAAGATCAACATAATTCACAGAGATGAATAGGTTCCCCTTTGGATGGTGAAAAGTATGGAGGACTAGAGCGTCAAGCATTCTGGTTTTGACAATTAAGCACGACCTTTTGGGAATAGATCAAAACACTGACATATTTCTCACATCCAAGTTCATTGCTCTGTTTGATGATCATAGCTCACTATTCATGCATATTTACTTCAAATTCATCACATTCACCCTATTTTCAACATTTTTTACAGTTCAACTTGAGGGTATCAAATCCTTAACTAGTGAATCTAATCAGAATTGTCAGCCCTATCCTTGCCGATTGAAGGCTAGATCTATTAGGTTCACCCCTCTTTTAATGTAGTGATCCCTAAGAAAAATATTAGTGGTCTTCATACATCTTATGGTGGAAACCCTAATATTTTGACCATTACAATAAAGAACATATGTAATTGAGTGGTGAGAAAAGAGATTGTGAGAGAGGAAGTATGTGATGTGAAGATAAGTGACAAAACTTAGTGGAGAGAATAGAAGAAGAGTTGTGTTCAAATGATATGAAAACTTTTTGAGACTATAGTATAGGTATGATACAATGTGTTAACAAATAAGATGATTATTACATAAGTTGATGTTTGTCTCTTGATGCAGAGTTCAAGGATAACTTCATGATCAGGAGATTCTTCTTTTCAAATCATTTTATTTTGTCTTGCCCTATTGTAGTTAGCATCAAGTTTGCAAGTCATTTTTGCAACTTTCCCTAATATTAGTTGTTCTTGGTCTACAAGTGTAAAGTGTAAGGAAGTAAAGTAGCGGAAACAACTTCCTACACTAACCTTGAGAGGAGGGTAATACAAAAATTTTTCAGATCGTTACAATAGTTACAGAAAATAGAAATAGATATAATAGCATTCATACCACAACACAGTGATTTACGTGGGGAAAACCCTTTCGGGAGAAAAACCCCACCCTCCAAAAGCAGCTCAATATTTTATTCAGCAATCAAAAACAGATTACAACATACTTGCAGAGCAAGCTCTTTGCAGGAGTAGCACTAATCAGAGATTCAGAGGCAACTCAATAGCCATAGGACTCTTACACACAACCTCTATCTCACACACCTCATAAATAGGAGATACAATACAAGAAACTGTCAAACGGTATTACAAAACCATGGGCTAAAACCACCCAATAAGGTGTAGTCGACTTTATCTCCCTTCTAGATGCCCTATGACATGTTAAAGCACACATCAACATGTGTCACTCCCTTTTACAACTCATTTATGTATCCGATACAAATTATTTTTCCTATTTCAGGAGTACAAACTTCCGGAGGCCATAACTTGAGAACCGGGTGTCCGATTGACGAACCGTTTGAAGCGTCGGAAAGCTCGCGAAGTGCTCTATCACCTCATAACCGGCTTCGCCAGTTACAGCCACTTTTTAGGGCGTTTCAGAGCCTCTAAAGTCCCCAAAATTAAGTTTAAATATTTTATTGCACCCTTCCAAGACGAAAACATTAATATCTTCAAAACTAGCTATGACCTTGCGACGCAACTTTACCGGAATGCTTATCTAACCAACCAGAAGCTTTAGGGAGAGTTTCGCACCATTTCATGCTCAAATGAAAACTTACTATAAATAGTAACCTCGCATAAATGCAAGGTTGAGACACCATTTTTCCCAACAAATCTCCCACTTGTCGAACACCTTGCAAGAGCGGAAGGGAATGTCAACACAATGAATCAATTGCTAGGGGCCATAAGGCCCATAGTCTCTGAACACCATCTGAACTTCTCTGTGCTCACAGCCTTAGTTAAAGCATCTGCAACATTCATCAAATTTTCCACCTTAACCAGCTTCACCCTACCATCTTCGACCATATCTCTAACAAAATGATACTGAACATCAATATGTTTGGTCCGGGCATGAAATGTCGGGTTCTTAGCTAGGCTAATTGCACTCTGACTATCACAGTAAACTGTCACTGTACCTTGTTTTATTCCAATATCTGAACACAGTCTCTTAAGCCAAATGGCCTCTTTACAAGCATGAGTAGCTGCCATATACTCTGCTTCAGTAGTGGATAAAGCAACCACAACCTGTCACTTACTCATCCAACTAATTGCACCACCAAACAAAGTAAACACATAAGCACTGGTGGATCTTCTGCTATCAATATCACCTGCCCAATCTGAATCCACATAACCATGGATATCAAGGGAAGTCATGTCTCCAACTGAATTACCATGATAACACAAAGAATACTCTGAAGTACCCTTCAAATATCTGAAGACTCTTTTGACTGCATCCCAATGAACTCTACCAGGATTAGACATATATCTAGAAAGTACTCCCACTGCTTGGGCAATATCTGGTCTAGTACAGACCATAGCATACATCAAGCTTCCAACCGCACTCTGGTAAGGCACTCTGCTCATGTCTTCCATCTCCAATGGGGATGTAGGACAATCTGAAACAGATAGTTTCATTCCAACTGTAAAAGGAACACTCAATGGTCTACAATTCTGCATGTTGAACCTCTGTAACACTGAATTCACATACTTACTCTGGCCTAGCCATAGCTTTCTGTTCACCCTATCTCTTCTAATTTCCATCCCAAGAATGTGCTTTGCTGCACCAAGATCTTTCATTTCAAATTTAGCAGCGAGCTGAGACTTCAGTTCTGAAATCATACCTTTCCCTTTACCAATGAATAACATATCATCAACATACAATGCAATGAATAAGAAATGATCACCATCAGATTTATAATAAACACAGTGATCTGATTTAGAACGTTCAAATCCCAAACTCAACACATATGTATCAAATTTCTGGTACCACATCCTAGGACTTTGTTTGAGGCCATACAAAGATTTCTTCAATTTACAGACCAAATTACTTTTGCCTTTCACCACATAGTGCTCCGGTTGTGTCATATAAATATCTTCCTCCAAATCACCATGAAGGAAAGCAGATTTCACATCCATTTGCTCAACCTCTAAATCATAAGCAGTAGCAATAGAAAGCAAAAACCTAATGGACGTCATTTTTGCAACAGGAGAAAATATCTCACCGTAATCAACACCCTCAACCTGAGAGTAGCCTTTTGCAACCAACCTTGCTTTATACTTCTCATTGCTTCCATCTGAACCAATCTTTTTCTTGAACACCCATTTACAACCAACAGGTTTTCATCCTTCAGGCAATGGTACAAGATTCCATGTATCATTCTTTTCCAAAGCTACCATTTCTTCCTCCATAGCAATCTTCCAGGATTCTGCATCATTCATACCTAATGCCTCTTCTACAGATTTCGGTTCATCCACACTAGTATTCAGAGCAAAAATACATCTCCAATCATCAGGTGAATACCTTTTAGGTGGTTGTCTATGTCTTGTAGACCTTCGAACAATCTGAGTTGGAGGTTCTTCCTCCTCTTCTGAAGATTCAGAGCTAGATGAGCTCTCCTCAAATTCTTGCCTATCTAGGGGTCTCGATTCAACTCTTTCAGGTGTAGAAGGAAGTTGAATCACATCTTCTTTTTTAGTCTGTTCTGGCTGCAATGTAACAGAAGGAGACTTAATTTCTCTAAAAATAACACTTCTACTGTGAATTACCTTTTGTGCAATAGGGTCCCAAAGCTTGTATCCTTTCACACCATAACTATACCCGATGAAGATACATTTCACAGCCTTGTTCTCCAACTTTGTTCGCTTCTCCTTTGGCACATGTGCATATGCCTCGCAACCAAAAACTCTAAGATGTCTCAATGAAGGCTTGTGACCTGACCATGCTTCCATAGGCGTTTTATCAACAAGAGCCGATGTAGGAGACCTATTAATCAGGTAGCAAGCAGTGGCAACAGCTTCAGCCCAAAACTTTTGTTCGAGACCAGCACCACTCAACATACTCCTAGCCTTCTCCATCAGTGTCCTGTTCATTCTTTTTGCAACTCCATTCTGCTGTGGAGAATATGGAGTTGTCTTCTACCTGTTAATTCCACAGTCTTTACAGAATCTATCAAAATCATCAGAGCAAAACTCACCGCCATGATCAGTTCTCAAACATTTTATTTTCTTTCCAGTCTGCAACTCAACCATTGCTTTAAATTCTTTAAAACGACTAAAAACTTCAAATTTGCACTTTAGAGTAAACCCATGTCCTTCTACTAAAATCATCAATAAATGAAACATAATATGTGGATTTTCCAATCGAAGAGACATCTACTGGACCAAACACATCAGAATGGATAAGATCCAAAACACCACAAGTTTTATGAGAACTAGAGTAAAACTGAACGCGGTTTTGTTTTCCATAAATGCAATGCTCACAGAAATCAAAGTCAAGATTACAATCATTTAAACCTTCAACAAGGTTTTTATTTTTCAAGGTCCTTAGACCCTTTTCTCCAATGTGGCCAAGTCTCTGGTGCCATAACATAGTCTTCTCTGCAAGTAACTTTGCTTCAGACGAAAGAGCACCCTTAGGTACCCAAAAACCATTTCCATCTACTGAAGGTGAAACCTTCAAATCTTCCAGTGAAGTATCCGCAGATTTACTTTTTATAGAAGTGCTATTACACTCAACAGTGTATGCTTCAAGCTTATACAAAGTGCCAAACCTGACACCTCTAGCAACTACCATAGCACCCTTAATCATCTTACATCCTGCTTCAGAAAAGACTACCTGCACACCTGCATCTATTAGTTTGCTCACAGATAACAGGTTTCATTTTAATCCAGGGATATGCAACACACCATTAATCCTTTTTATTCTACCATCAGAAAACCTGATTCTAACTTTACCTCGACCAACAATGTCTAGATGTGAATCATCACCCAAGTACACCTTACCTCCATTAAATCCTTCATATTCAGAAAACCAATCTCTATTGGAAGTCATATGAAAAGATGCACCTGAGTCAATTAGCCAGGCATCATTACCTGCATGAGTCACCAAAGCCGCAATAAATGCATCGCCATCTTCCTTGTCGGACTCAGAATCAGAATCAAAATTTTTCTTTTTCTTCTTCTTCTTTTCTTCTTTGTAGTCCTTACGGATGTGACCCGGTTTACCACAGTTCTAGCAAATGACTTTGGACTTTCCAGGAGATTTCGATCTCCCTTTGGATTTGGACTTGTCGCGCTTCTCATTCTTCTTGCCTTTCTCTTTAGGTCTTCCACGAACGGTTAGGGCTTCCTTTGAACTGATGGATACCTTCCTTCGCATCTCTTCACCGAGTAGGGCACCCACCACATCTTCAGATTTCAAAACAACAGAAGTACTACCGATAGCCATAACAAGAGAATCCCACGAATTAGGCAAAGAACAAAGCAAGATCTGACATTTCTCCTCCTCGTCCATCTTAACACCAACGGATACTAATTGAGCCACCAACATATTGAATGCTTCCAGGTGGTCTGCAATTCATCCACCCTCTTCCATCTTCAAGGAATACAATTTCTTTCTTAAGAAAATTTGATTTAATAAAGATTTCACTTGATACATCTCACCAAGCTTAGTCCATAGCTTCTTTGCAGAGTTCTCTTCATGGACATTGATTAGAACAGAGTCTGCCAGGCATAGTCTGATTAGACCCTTGGCTTTTCGGTCCATAACATCATACTGAGCTGCCGCAGTAGGATCTGAGGGCCTTTGGACATTCGCATCAACAGCATCCCAAAGATCTCGATCTATTAGTAGATCTTCCATCTTCAGCTTCCACATCTCAAAATTACTTCCATTAAATTTCTCCACCTCTATTCTCCTTGACGAACTCACCATCTGAATATTCCTGCAACAAGATCAAAAAGTGTCTTCTGCACAAGCTCCCACTCAAATCTAGATTAGTTCAAAAAACCCAACTGCCCACAATTGAAACCAAAGGTGATCAGGCTCTGATACCACTTGTAAGGAAGTAAAGTAGTGGAAACAACTTCCTACACTAACCTTGAGAGGAGGGTAATACAAAACTTTTTCAGATCATTACAACAGTTACAGAAAATAGAAATAGATATAATAGCATTCATACCACAACACAGTGATTTACGTGGGGAAAACCCTTTCGGGAGAAAAACCCCACCCTCCAAAAGCAGCTCAATATTTTATTCAGCAATCAAAAATAGATTACAACATACTTGCAGAGCAAGCTCTTCGTAGGAGTAGCACTAATCAGAGATTCAGAGGCAACTCAAGCCATAGGACTCTTACACACAACCTCTATCTCACACACCTCATAAATAGGAGATACAATACAAGAAACCGTCAAACGGTATTACAAAACCATGGGCTAAAACCACCCAATAAGGTGTAGCTGACTTTATCTCCCTTCTAGATGACCTATGACATGTTAAAGCACACATCAACACGTGTCGCTCCCTTTTACAGCTCATTTATGTATCCGATACAAATTATTTTTCCTATTTCAGGAGTACAAACTTCCGGAGGCCATAACTTGAGAACCGGGTGTCCGATTGACGAACCGTTTGAAGCGCCGGAAAGCTCGCGAAGTGCTCTATCACCTCGTAATCCACTTCGCTGGTTACGGCCACTTTTTAGGGCGTTTCGGAGCCTCTAAAGTCCCCAAAATTAAGTTTAAATATTTTATTGCACCCTTCCAAGACGAAAACATTAATATCTTCAAAACTAGCTGTGACCTTGCGACGCAACTTTACCGGAATGCTTATCTAACCAACCAGAAGCTTTAGGGAGAGTTTCGCACCATTTCGTGCTCAAATGAAAACTTACTATAAATAGTAACCTCGCATAAATGCAAGGTTGAGACACCATTTTTCCCAACATAAAGCAGTGAGCTCCTTCATTGTAATTTGATACACAATGGATATATTTTGTGGGCAACTTCGCACTTTGGTTTTTTCTTGTTTGAGTTTTCCATGTGGAAAATCTTGGTGTTCATGTGTTTGATATGTGTTGTTGATTAATTGTTTATAGGTTGCATTAATTTTGGTTTAGACTCATTAACCCCCCTCTCATTCCTACCATGGGTTCAACAATAATCAAACTAAAGAAAGAACTAAAAAATGCTAAGGATCAGGTCGATAATGGACTAAAAATCAAAGGTAGAAGTGAAGACTTGATGTTATGCTAAGTGTTTAGAAACAAAGAAAAAATAAAGGTGGTTTTGGTTTTGAAGATGGTGAATGTTCAAATTAATCTACTAAAAAGGATAAAGGAAATGAAAAGGTCAAGGATGATTTGAGGAACTCTAACAAGGATCCAAAGAATCACATTACAAACTAGTAGTCAAAGAATGTCAGGAAACCTCCTCTTGTTCTTTCTAGGTATTCATCTTTTATTGGTATTCATTTCTCATGCAATAAATTTGGACATAGAGCTAGTAAATACAAAAGTGAGATCATAAATCAATTCTTTTATAGAAATTGCCACTGTTGTAATAAGTTTAGACATAGAGCAAGTGAATGCAATAGTAGGTTGAATTGGAATAATAATAATTTAGGTTTTGGCAAAGTTCTTCAATATTTCAATGGATATTGTTATGGTTGCAATTTATATGGGAACAAAGCTATTGAATGCAGCTTAAATAGGAATTATAGAAGAAGTGAGAATGGAAGATCATCACAAAAAGGTCCAGTATGTTATAGTTGTAATAATATAGGACATATTGGGTTCGAGCGAAGTGGGGGTCTTTGAACGGACTACCCTTTGGGGTTCGAGCGAATCCCCCACTTTGCTAGAACCCCCTCTTTGGAGTGAAGCACCTTTAATGCTTGTTTATGTAATTTTTCAATTATATTTGGGGGGTTTGATCGAACCCCCTTCATTCAAACCCCCCTAAAAATTGGGGGCTCGCTCAAATCCCCCTTCATTCAAACCCCCTTTTTAACACTTCTCTGAAGCTTTCTACATTTTTTTGTAGATTTTTGGCCTTCAAACCTCTAGCTGAAGGCTAAAATGGAATGATCTTGACAACCCAAAATGTAGTATTGTAGTCCTCGATACAAGATTTCCAATGACTTTAATTTTATTACATATTGAGTTTATTATGAACTTGTTTTTTTAATTTTACCAAACATAGGTTTTTCACCAAACATGAAATTCTTTGTTCAATGCTTTGGGAAAAATAGGAAACTAATTCAATTTTTTTTTGAAAAATATCTAAGCCCCAGGTATTGATGTCTTCTTTCCAACAAAAAAAATAAAATTGAATTTCGATATATATAGGACAAGTTATGTGTTCAAACTTAAACCTATGTCTGAATTATGACTAGTCAGATTTCAAAACTTAATAAAATGAAAAATATTGAACATATCACTATCAAACCAATTGCAAGCCCTGGATATTGATGTTACAAACCAAAATTCAAAAGAAATTATTTTTTTATCATTTATGGAAAAAAAGTTATGCGTTTTGGGAGGCACATCACTCTTAAAAAATGTAGTTTGCTGTAAAAACTATTTTTTGAGGGAGATGGAAAAATTTTAAAAAATTCCTTCAAAAAAATTTGAAAAAAATATATATGTAATCTACAGACAAAATGCTACAAATCACTAATTTACATCATTGTCAAATTATTAATAGTTTAAAAGTTATACTTGTCGAAAGTTGAAGATTATTTTAAAATTGTTCATCTCAGTGTCAAAAGTGGCAAAAAAGTGGGAACCATTATTGTGAGTTCACCCTATTGCGAGAAACTGCATAAGAAGGAATGAGAAGGCAGCTGATCTAGAAATGAAAATTGATATCAATAAAGAGAAGGAGAAGATGAAGATGGCATGTGTAAAGAAATAAGAAAGTAAAGATGCAAAGAAGACAAAAGATGGATCCTCACCTACTATGGGTGTTGGCCTTTCTTCTAAAAAGTGAGTTAGACAATATTGTTTGAAGGGGAGATCATAACAAAGATATCTTTCAACCCCTTATTATGTTGAGTTTCTATCAACATGGTAGAAGTTTGGAAATTGATTTAAATAGTTTTTGAGTGGATTTGATGATCCACAACTTCTTTGACGGTCTTTGGTGTACAATGCATCAAATTTTTGAATCATTGGGAAACCCTAAATGGCAAATATATATTATATTTTGAAAATAATTTTATGCAATTATGATTGAGGAGTTGGTGAATGTGAAGGAGAGATAGGGTGCTATTGCAGTTGATTAAAGGTATTTATTTCAAATTGTAATCTTTCAATTGTAAATTCTAGGATTATCAGTGTTCGTGATGAGGTTCGACCTGTTGTCGAGATTCATCTGTTTGTTGCTTTGGTAGATGGTCTTGTTTGGGATTTTTATGTTGTTCTCAACAAGTTTATATATAAAGAAGATATCCACTATTATATTTATGTTTTGATGAAAGAATATAATCATGGCAAGATCAACAATTATAAGAGAACTCATCTAGTTGATGGTTTGCAAAGGTTCAAATTTGATTATGTCAATCTAAGGCATATGGGGTTAAACACATGGATAAATTTTCCTATGCTTTATGATGAATAGATGATAAAGATTGTGTTGTGCAAAATTCATGAAGATTTTCTATAGCCAGATCAAACAAACTTCATTTCCATGGAATACCTAAGGAATGTGACTAGATTGTGCTCTACTGGAAAGCTACCAGCTTTGAAATTAGTAAAGAATGAAGAGCTGAATAGACTAATTGGAGATGTATCTAATAAGAAAGCAATTCATATTAACAACATTGTTGATTTAGGTGTGAGGTATGTAACTATGGGCATTTCGTACAAAGTATATTTCAGAAATCGACAAGGATCATCTTCCTCTATGATAATGTATGTGGTATATTAGATGTTGAAGGAGAATGAAGATTATTATTTATGTGAGGTTTTGAGGCATTAGCTATTGGATAACCTCTAGATGACTGAGGAGGAAATGTATGTTGAACACTACCTGATGCTGAGAGGGGGATGAATAAACATATTATATTAAAACTTGAACAGAAAAAACTCATAATCTGTAACATATATCTAATCATGAAAGTAAATAATCAAAGAAACACAAACATCCACACAATAACAATAGATTTTTTATGTGGGAATTTTTTTTGGGAAAAACCACGGTGAGATTCTAACTCACAATATATATTAACCATTTTATAAAGTTTAGGCCATAGGCTGGGTAGATCACTACTTTGGAATTATAGACCAAGGCACATTTCCTTAGAGAAAGATATAAATAAAGGAATCACACAACTAAAGATCACTTCTTACGGGAAAGATACATAACAAATGTCTAGATACACTAGAAGTAAAATATTGAATCGTATGGGAAACTAGAATCTATCAACATGTTGATAATAGTTCACAGATTAAATCTCATCTATGATAATAATACTTTTGGATCTATGTTTCACACAAAATCACACCACAAATCAACTCATTGTTACTTATACTTCTTTGTACACCATTCTACATGTATAACCCAACTGAAACTACTCATTATATACCATCTAGATGAGCAAAATTCTTCATAAGGTCAACCACAAATAGATGTAGCATGTATATTATAATTGGTCCAAAATAATCAATACAACAAATACCGAACACACAAAATCATGTAATGAACTACACCATGTTGGCTCACCCTCCAAAAGGAATTCTATACACACCATACACAACCACAAGGACCCAAAATAGTACAAACCAATCTGTCTAACACAAATTCTTATTCTGGATCAAAATAATATGATCAAACCACAAAAATAGAAGTTAAGATAATATAGGGACATGATGTAATGATTTGAAACTCTTTACTAATCGATAAGACAAGAACATGATACATTCTTCTGCATCAATTTGAACTGTATGAATTCCATATGTATACATCTCCTGATGCCAATTGAACCAAACATAACTGACATGAGCTCTGGAAATTCATCATACAAAAATGATTTACCATCTGAAACACTATCTGATCATGCACACAACATCTGAATCATATATACACAATATGTAAACATCTTGAACATATTGCATACAACCAAACTATTTTTGAACCAGAGAGTTGACATCAATGACAACCTGAATGACATATTTGTAATAATCTCCCCCTTTGTCATTGATGTCAACATCTGTGCCACCAATATCTCCTTCTTAAAAAAGTAGAAAATCCAAAAGTTTCTCCCCCTTTTACATCAAAGACAAAGGGTGTGCTATACAATGAACTAACTCGCTCTATGAATAATACTTCATTAACAAAAATATTCAAGAAAATATGTACACAAAAGAAAATAAAAGACTATACCAAAAATGCTCACACATTTTGCAAGGTAGGGCATATGATGGTTTTGTGAATGCTACTCAATTTTTGTCATCTAGAGCTCAAATAAACTTCCAAAGATACCAGAATCTTGATCTATCTTTCCATATCTAGAATAAAATTGTTTTGCAACATTGCAATCTACTGCAACTAAAATAGATGCACACAAATTTTGAGAATCTTTGAGAACTTTTATCATGTTGGAGAGATGCATAACCACAATGTATCTCAACCTATGTAAATCCTTCTTCACATGCTCTGTTTTCCCTATAAGCTCTTTCAATTGTATATGTTATTTCTTATAATCTAGCTCCCCCTTAATATTCTCATCATTCTTTAGGTCAATAGCCTTAAATCTTTCCAAAATTATGGCCTCAATAGCATCAATTTGCTTCTTAATTTTTCTCGTGGACTCGGGCCATGAATGATAAAATTTGTAAACTTGAATCACACTGTCTACACTTTGTTCAAATATTGCAATGCAATCCTTAAGGTGAATATGAGTCTTTGCACACTTTCTTATTAGCCATTGCAATTGATTATCTATCATCTTCTTCTCTACAACATTTGTAATCTCTATCTCAAGGCTTGAAGCTTGTCCCCTCAATTTTTCAAATAAAGCTCACATCTGGTCTTCATCACTAAAAGAGTTATCAATTTGTACATGAGGAAGATTCTCATGGAGAAACTTCAACGTTTCTTCAACTAAATCCTTAGATACATAGATTTTTTTTTGTCTCTCTCACTTTCTCCTAATTAGTCTAATCATTCTTTGAACTGGTCTCATCCTTCTTCCTTCCTTCATCCATAGCTAGCCTATCCAGTTCCTCATGTGACTTCTCAAAATTTTCTTCTACATTTACTACCTTGCAGGTATACACAATCATTTCCAACACTTCATTTATGAATTGATCTTCAAGCTCATTCTTAGAAATACTCTTATCAACATTTTGTTGTTCAACTTTAGCCATCTTCTTTTATGTAGTAATAGAAAATTTTTCAATATGCACTTGAATATTCAGAACTATTTTTGGTTTACCTTCATCAATATTTTGATCTTCTGCTCCATTCTTTGAAACAAGAACACTCCCACTGGATTCACCAACTCTCAATTCTTTTATTTTTCTTAGAGGAGAAGACAAATATTACACAACCTACAGAGCAACTTCTGTCGTAATATTGTTAGACTATATAACAATTTGTTTGATGTCATTAGGATCTCCACCCACCATCAGATTCACTCTCTCCTTTTTAGAACCTTGTATGAAGAATTTGTTGGATTTGGGCTCTGGCCTATTTTCTTTTTAGCAAGAGAAGCTATTAGGAGTACTATGCCAATTTTTCCTTGTTGAGTTAACTTTTTGAAAATTTATGGGCCTTATTTGTTTTTTCTTAGTGACTTGTTCAATTAGTGAACCACCTTTTAGTCGTGTGCATTTGAGGGCTTCATTTCATTAGGTTGATAAGCCCTATGTTTAAATTCCTTTGATAATTGGTTGGTTCTTTTTGTCACAAAAGTTTGCACCCTTGATGACCCAATAAACCTTGGACATCAACCTTGTGAAACATGGAATCAACCTCCCAAGTGTGGGACCTTGCTAAATGTGAGGTTGAATCTCCAAACAAGGCCAACTACCTCTTCAATCTGAAATGCAGGGTGTTGGACCAACCCAACACCAGTGAAACTAATCTATGATTTGACAAGGAAAAGGGAGAGAGAGAAGGGTTGCATGAAAGAAGGGAAATAGGGTTTGCACCCAAAGTGAAATGATGATCTCCCCTGCCTATGAATGCACAAAACACAAATGAAACCACCCAAGAAATGCACAAGATTCAATCTAAATCATTTATCTGAGAAAGGATGAAGGTTGGATCTCTTATGAGATACAAAGGGATATGATAATTGGCTCATGATTTGTATTCAAAGATAGATTCAACACAATCAGCTATGACTGCAAAAACTAAAAGAGATGCATTCAGACAATAAGGTAAAACCTTACACAGATTGAAAGAAATGAATAAGCAAAAAATAGGTGAATTTCATTCATACAAGGGAAAAACAAAAATTTACAAGTGCAGAGAAACATGAAGAGTTCTATAGGAGAAAATAAGGGAGAAGATCTTGTAAACATGTTACAAAATTGCCTTATAGTTCAAGCATAACTAAGATGGTTACACTGATGAAAACCATAACCCTAACCAGGGTTAGGTTATAGAAATATAAGAGAGGAGGAGATCAGATCGACAGATCTGATGGCTTATCCTACGATATCTATTGAACCTTTGTTTCACTCCGTGGAATAAGGTTTTCTTTGTTTTTTCTTTTTCCTCTTACCTCGCACAACCTTATCCCATGAGACCTTTTTCTTTTCTCCCTGTTGTCTGAAGATGCCGACTGGGACCCGCCAAACACCTAGCTGACTGGGGCCCGCCTTGGTGCCAAATAACACACTACAGACTGAGGTGGTCAATAACATGACCCAATCAATAACATGACATGTTATTGACATGAGCTATTGGTATAGCCTATTAGGTATGGGGTCAATATCTCTTGTGTTATTGGCATATCATATAACCCTCATGTTGTATGACTCTTTGTAAAAATTCTAAAGAAACAACTAACTTTGTTGAGACTGATAAAATGACGTGTTATTGGTATTGACTAACACAAAGCATTAGCCACTTTGAACTCTTGGGTCTAAGCTCTGCTAAGGTTGGCACAAAAATTGCCAACATCTCTGGTGATTCAGAGGGGGTGGTAAGCCTGCGTGGCACATTGACCAGATGTCGTATGAATTCCATTGGGTGCAAAGTCAAAACCTGAAGAAAAAGATAATCTCTGCCCATGCAAAATATCAAAATTTTGGCTATTCTGGAAGAGATGACCTATGCATGTGCACTTGTTGGAAAGCATGGAGAAAAAATAACTAATGATTACATTATTGCACCTTAGAGACAAACAAAGCCTCTACCTCTATCAAAGATGATCCTTATTAAGGAGATGATCTCCCTTAGGCCATGATCACAGTCACATACTAATTGCAACATTTGGAATAACCTACATGCATACATCAAAATGTACATGTTGTTGGTGTCATGAAAATGAATCTCACCATTTACCTCGTTGCTATAGGGAATCCACATAAAATAAGCTTCTAAAGAACATGGAGGCACACCAAATGCACATTTGATAGAAAGGAAAAAGTATTCAAGGAGGTCAGCATTAGAATAATTGACCCTTGTAGAAGAAGAATAAATCTCTTCACACAAGGGAGAGTCATTTCTATCACAACTATCCTGCTCCTGGTATGAGTCAAAACCAAAGGAAAAGGCCTCAAACTCACATGAGGATGATAAGTGTACCATATCGATATCCTGATTTGAATGAGGAGGCCCCTCAGACATATCAAATTGGAAACTTTGAATCTCAGGTACACTATCAGGCTGAGAAACCAAGAGACTATCTACATGATCAACATGTTGTTTCTCACCCCCAATAAACTCAGTATGTTGGTCCGAAGTAAAACACTCAAGCTCTGACATCTCATCCTTAATGCCAAAATAAACCTCCTCATACTAGATGAAGGCCTCATACTCAATATTTTTGCATTCAGGGATAGGGGAGAACCAACATACATTATAATTACATGTGTTGATATCTAGCTCATCAACACATATCTTAGGTTCATGAGACACCTCATAAGAAGATCCAAAACCTTCAGATTATCTCTCTATTTCTGTTCTTTCTTCTTCTTCCATATTAAAAGCCTTTCACAAATCCTTATCCTCCCTTGTGATATTGGGGATAGGAGTGTCCCAATCATGGATGCAAAAGGTTCCAAGGCTTGCACTACTAACCACATCAGTTAGGTCAAACTAAAAAAAAATCACTCATTCATCAAGTAGGCAATCCGAAAACTCCTCCAATTGAGTTGTAATCTCCCTAACAAATACATCCTCATTCTCCTCATGGAAAGAGCAATTCATTTAGCTTGGAATATAGGGCTCGATATGGTTTAAGGAAAAAGGCTCTGCCTTGATGCTCACCTTGGTCCGATACCTTGTTCTAAAAATTGTGTGAGACCAGTCAGAGGATATGTAACCATCTATCCTAATAGTGAATTTCCTTGATAGACAAATATTAAAGGGTATGGTAGCCTTGGCAGGGACACTTGTAGAAACTAGGTCCAATCTTGATGTTGTGGGAGCCTTAGGTGGTTCTCCCTTCTTGACATTTCAAGTCGAGTCTTGCTCTTTATTTGGATTAGGCACTCTATCTAATGCATTTGATATTGGAGATTATATGGCTACAAATAAAGATGGAGATGATGCAGTAGAAGTAGAATTATGGTCTATGACCCTCTTCTATGATCTTGTATTTTTGGCCATAGGGTCACTACCTGTATGATTTATTCCACAAAAATCAACCTCCTGCCAATTTAGAAAAGATGAATCTGCATGTGGGTGGTTTGGACAAACACCAAACTGTTGTTGTCTAGACATTGTTGGCTCCTCTTGTGATACTAGTGCCTGAGAAAACTGACCATTCTAACATGAGGTTGTTGGCATTTTGAGATTGTTAAAATTTTGCATAGAGATTGCAATAATAATAGGCTATCATTGATGTCAATTGAACCAGTAATGGTATTCATGTTATTGTTGATATTGTTGTTTTTGATATTGGCTAGTAATTGGTAAGAAGAGCTTTGTGGAAGATGTTGTAAACTGGTATGTAAATTTTGTGAGTTGAATGAGTGAACTGATGTAAATGGTTAAACCTTTCTAAGCAATGTAACAGGTAAACCCTATTAGTTGTTAAACCCTAAACGATCAAGTTTGATGGTTTATTATCTGATAAGTGGTAATGATGAAGACACGTGTGATCATTGTATGAGGATATGTTCAAATTGTTTTGGCATATTTGTTTTTGTCTAGGGAAGGAGAAAAGTGGATTGAATCTAATGCACATCGTGTGATGAGTTACAAATTCCTATGAAGCAGTGATCATGGAACGGATGGAATTTCCTTGAAGAATGTGAAAAGATTGTCATAATTTCTAATGGTCAAGATTGTACTGACTTGTTTGTAATCTCTATGATGAGAATTATGTTTTTGTTGTGTTATCGACCTAATTGATTTGTATTTAAGGTCGATGAATTTGTTTGTAAACGTTGTTGGCAAGATTGATTGAAACCAGTTGAGTGTGCAGTTGCCTAACTCGTGAATGGATCTACACTTTGAGTGAAGGAAAATTGAATCTTAGAAGGATCCGATCAAGCAAATGTAGTGCTACTCAGACAGATCAAGAAAACATGTTGTTTTCTAATAATTATAACAGAAGTGAAATCCCTTAACCAGGTAAGCTCTAACAAGCTTGGCTACTCATTAAATCTTCTAACAAGGTGGTCAATTATCTTGTATTCTTAAATCCTCCAGCGAGGCTACTCCTAATAGGGTATTGTGCTTTTCATCAAGGCATATTTGTAAATCCCTTAACCAGGTGATTCCTAACCAGAATTAGTTCTTAAAAGGACTTATTGCAAAGCTTTAGCAAGCTTGGCTCCTAATAGGGAAAGCCTCGGAAGAGTTCAGATAGCTATCCTTGTGAGTCTCATCTCACCGTGGTTTTTACCTATTTGGGTTTTCCATGTATAAACATTTGTGTCAAGTGGTGAATGCTTTTGTGGTTGTGATCTTATTTGTTGATTTGGTTAACTTCTGACAAGGCATGATAAGTAGAATCATTGAGAGATGAATATGTTGAGTTATGATTAAGCATTGTTGATGTGTACAAGATTAAAGTTGTCATAACAGTTAAACTGGTTGATGTCAAGTATTCTTATGAATATTGATCTTGACTAAGATATGTTTAATTTGTTTGACTGAGTTTGAGTTTGGGAACTTAGTATTAGTTTTTAAATATACTAATTCACCCCCCCTCTCAGTATTCTACCAGATACTTATTCTTTCATCATACCATCCGAGGCCTAATTATGGGGCTAATTGCATTGATTGCACCACTCTTGCTCTTGAGAAAGATTGTTTTGTGTTTTCACTAAAGCCTTTGAGGTGCTAGCAGTTGAGGGATTCACACTATTTAAGGGCCTAGGATTACTCCATTTATTTTTCCCTTGATAACTAGGCCTCTGTTGCTGATAGTTTTGATTTTGGGGTTGATAAGGCTTGCTGGCCTGAGGCAACTGTCTCTTGAATGAAACTAGCTCATTCCCAAATCCTTGTATTCGTTGGTCCATTTTCTAATCCATTTTATGCACTGAGGCCTCTAAAGAGGCTTGTAGTGAGGTCTACAACAAGGTCTAGAGCTCCTTAATCTCCAAAGATAAAGGGGAAGGTGTAGATGTGAGCGATTGACCTATAGATGCCACTGCTGTAGGCTGTTGTGCAAGAGTATCTAGGAACAAAGGTGTTGGAGGCCTAGGAGCTAATTTCCCTACCCAAATTAAGTAGTATTTTGCCTTGATGGTGATGTCATATGCTCCAGGAAGGTTTTCTCTACCCATTGACTAAATCATAGTGGCAACGCCACTATTGAGAGCCCTTAGGCAGTATAAAAAGGCACCATTTGAAGAGGGCTTGATCAAAATTGGGATCCTATCCTAGGTATTTTGAAATCTATGATTAAAGTCAGCCATAAACTCATGGGGTTCTCTTTTGATGGTTGATAGCTGCTCCATAAGTGATAAAGTGTCACTTTTATTCTCGAAGTGTTTGCATAGCTTTTCTCTCGACTCATCCTAGTTGTGGATTGAACCATAGGGAAGACCCCTATACCATTGTAGGGACTTTCCCTTGAATGAAGAGGCAAGAAGCCTCACTACAACATTGTCTTCAGTGACATCAAACATAGTGCAAATTCTTGACACATCTTGGATGTGTTCCTTTGGGGAGGTAGATGTCTCTCCAGTAAAAAATGGAATATCTTTCAAAGCTACTACTGGAATATCATTTTTTTGGGCTAATACCAAGGGGCTTCCACCATTAAAGGTGACAAAAGTATGTGCTCTAGGGATTGCCATATGAAATAAGAGCCTGTTGATGTGAATGGAGGGGCCTCTAGGCTATGTAGGTATTGTAATAGGAGGGATTGAATGAGACCTAGGAGGTGTAGATGCTTGTGTTTGAGTTCCCCTAATAGGTGATAAAGAAATCCTACTCCTTCTACTCCTATAATTTGAATAAGGAAGTTGGATAAATTTAAAATTAACTCTTGATGATGATATGGTTTGTCTTCTTGGCATAGGCTGCAACTGGTATCACCAAGAGTCTAAATTTGTCCTTAAGAGAGTCACCACATGCTTGATTGATTGCCTCCAAAGGCTGAATTGCTCAAGAAAAGAACTGAATCCTCAACAAGAATGCTGCATTTATGTCCCACCGGGCATGCCAAAAATATTATCACAAAAGTTTGCACACTTGATAACCCAAGAAACCTTGGCCATCAACCTTGTTAAACATGGAATCAACCTCCCAAGTGTGGGACCTTGCTAAATGTGAGGTTGAATCTCCAGAGAAGGCCGACTTCCTCTTCAATATGAAATGCAGGGTGTTGGACCAACCCAACACCAGTGAAACTAATATATGATCTGAGAGGGAAAAGGGAGAGAGAGAAGGGTTGTATGAAAGAAGGGAAATAGGGTTTGCACCCAGACTTAAATGATGATCTCCCTGGCCTATGACTGCACAAAACACAAATGAAACCACCCAAGACATGCACAAGATTTGATCTAAATCATTTATTTAATAAAGGATGAAGGTTGGAGCTCTTATGAGATAAAAGGGAGTTGATAATTGGCTCACGATTTGTATTCAAATATGGATTCAACACAATCGGCTATGACTGAGAAAACAAAAAGAGATGCATTCAGTGTTGGCATTATGTGAGCTGGTATAAGGACATAATGATATTGTATGTTGTCATTAATGTCAATATGTGATATGAAGTGAACTAGCATATGTGATATGTGAGAAGAGAGAACCATCATATATGTGAACCGGTATATATGCCAAACTGAAGTGGTATATTTGTTCAAGATGAACCGACACATGGAAGCACTATGTGACTACCGACTGGTAGGTAGTTTCCACTTCAGGATTTTTGGTTGGAGTACCTCAAGCCTGTGTGACTCAATCGGTGATCTTGCATGAAGAAGACTATTCCTATCTACCTCGGGAATGTGCGAAGTTTGTCAAACGGTGATAACGCGTGATGGGTTATCAGCCGCCATGAAATCAGTGGATAATGGATGATGGAGAATGTCTTGAGATCGATTCAAGATTATTGCATTTAATGCAGTATGATTCAATGGTCAGGATTGAACCACTTGAATTGCTTAACCTAATAGGTTTAGGGTTTAGGGTTTTTGCTACTGACCTGTCTGTTTCCTATAAGGTCAATGTTGTGTTTCTTTCTAAGGTTGTTGGCAAAAGTTGTGAGTGTGCATCCAAGGGAAGTGATACGTGATTCTTGCCAGACCAAAGGAGAGAAGAGATACCTGCAAAGTGAATGTGTAGAAGGTGAAGAGGAACCAAAATGGATCTGCATTAGCATTGAGTGTTGTTACCAGATCATTGTAATTCCTATTGATCTTTAACCACTTCAATAGTTGTGAAATCCCTTAACAGGGTAGCCTTAACTGGCTTGATACAAATCCCTTAACAGGGTAGCTTTAACCAGCTTGATTCAAATCCCTTAACAGGGTAACTCGAAGTTAATGAGTTATGGGAAGCTATAGAGCTCTGGAGATCCTTTAGCTATTGAGTTCTTGAAATCCTCTAACAAGGTAACCCCAACCGGGTTTAACCCTTAACCTGGTATTGTAGCCATCCCTTAACCGGGTGATCCCTAACAGGATCGGTTCCTAGGAGAACCTATTGTAATGTCTTTAACAAGACAAGGCTCCTAACAAAGCAGACTCCTAAAGAGTTCAAAAGTAGATTGTGGGTATTCATTCCCACCATGGTTTATCCCAATTGGGTTTCCACGAGAAAAATATGTGTGTCATGTGTGATGCTTTTATCTTGTGATGCTTTGTTATTACCTATTGAGCATATGATGGTTCTGTGTTTTATGCCTGTCTATAAAACATATTGAACTAATTGTTGTGAAGATCAGATGATAGTTTACCTGTTCATGGATGAGGGTGTAATGGTACTATAGTATTGAGCTAAGAGGAAAGCTTAGTGAGTGACTGGTTTATGATTGTTTTAGTTGTTCTGGGTTTTATCGGTTGCACTCTGTTTCAACTAGTATCACTGCTTGCCAGTCTTTCAGAGTATTTGCTGTCAAACCGGTTTTGGACTGTATTTTTGTTTGCACTGATTCACCCCCCCCCCTCTTAGTACTAGTTTGGTACTATTGGTTCATCATTGAGTTATCATTCAGACAATAAGGTAAAACCTTACATAGATTGAAAAATTGAATAAGGGAAAATAGGTGAATTCCATTCATACAAGGGCAAAGAATTTTTTTACAAGTGCAGAGAAACATGAAGATTTTTGTAGAAGAAAAGAAGAGAGAAAATCCTATAAATAGGTTACAAAATTGCCTTTATAGTTCAATAAAAACTTAGATGGTTACATTGATGAAAACCCTAACCCTAACCAGGGTTAGGTTACAAAAATCTGAGAGAGGAGATCAGATCATAAAATTTGATGGCTTGTTGCAACTAGCCTCTAAAGGTGTCATCTTTCTTTGAAAGAGTGAAAATGACACTCTAGTGAAGTAATATATGTCGACAAGCATGGCTAAATATACTTGCAGGGACAAAAACATCTTTGTTCTGCATTGAAGAGGGCATGGTAGCATCTAAAATCGACCCACCAAAGTCAACTATGGAGTAATGGCATCTAAAATCTAGTGGTTGGAAGAAAATATGATTCTATTTGGGGTGCCGACTAAGAAAAATGAAGGCCTCGACTGTCGGGTCGACAACCACCCCTGACAAAGAACATTCAAAACTCCAACGACCATCGAGAAAATTGAATTTCAGCCATTGATTAAGAGATATCACATGAAGATGAATGCACAAGGTCTTGCCATGTAAGCATGCTCAAAATCCCAACAAAAAATTAAAATATGACCATCAGATCAGGCTTTTATGAAGATCCGATGGCCACAGATGGCTGACGTGTCACCTTGGTTCCATTCTTCCTTACTGTGCTTTGACCACTAAACAACCCTGTATACCATGTGGGATAAGAGGGAAAAACCATCCCCCTTTGAATTTCCTTTGTCTTCTTATGCTGCGAGTCCCTTTGTTGTCTTTGTTTACCTTGCGAGATAAGCCTTTTCTTTGTTTTACCTTGCTTTTCTATCCCGCGACATCACATTGTGCTCTCTTGTCCTCCGCGGGATAACAAGGAAACATATTCCTTGTATTGTCTTTCTTATCCCACAAGATGCCTCTGCTGCCATTATATCCCCGTGGGATAAGGAGAAAACACAACTCTTTGTTTTGTCTTATCTTGTGCCATCACTTTTATCACCATTCTACCCCATGAGATAAGGAGGAAATATTTCCTCATGTTTGTTATATCTTATCCCGCAACATCTATTGAACCTTCATTTCACTCTCCGAGATAAGGTTTTCTTTGTTTTCTCTTTTTCCTCTTACCTCACATAGCCTTATCCCATGAGACCTTTTAGTTTGCTCTCTATTGCCTGAAGATGCTTACTGGGCCCTGCCTTAGTGTCAAATAACATGCTGCAAACTAAGGTTCTCAATAACATGACATGTTATTGACATGAGCTATTGATATATCATATTAGGCATGGGGTCAATAACACTCATGTTATTGACATATCATATAACCCTCATGTTATATGAATCTACAAAAATTATGAAGAAGTAGGTAACTTTGTTGAGACCAATAACACGTCATGTTATTGGTATTGACTAACATGAAGCGTTAGCCACACTAAAATCCTGGATCTGAACTTTGCTAAGGTTGGCACAAAAAATTCCAACACTTCCCGTCAAGTATTTAAATGCAAATGTCTTATGATTCTCGCTAGGTTTCCTTTTGTAATTGTTTCATGTGGGGTCCCCCTTCTATGAATTTAAACCCTTCCTTTAGTGAATGCACCCTTTTTTCATCCTTATGTCCTTGCCCTACATTGCCGCAAATATTTTACTACCACCTCAAAACTATTGTAGGTGCATGAGGTGAAGTGCTATGAAATGAATGTTACCCATGTCCGTGTGTAAATATTTTGATGTATGCAAAATTATTGTAGGCACATGGGTTGATTGAGCTTTGAGTATTTTCTTTACCCCACACCCCCAAAAAGGTTAGAGTGGAGCATACCAAATTCCCACAAGTATGTGGGGAGTAAGTATGAAGTGGGAATGCTTTCCCTCACGTCCCTATGGGTGTGTGGATAAAACTGGTTGACATGAGGCTGTCCCCACAGGATGAACTAGTGCATATGTGATTTAAAATAAATTCCAACGTGTATTTTATGTTCAACCAGGAGCATCCATTTGGATCAAAGATGATATCAATGACAGGTTCAAAATACAATATGGCTTTATGTCGAATAAAAGTTGATGGATGTTAAATAAATGCATAAAAGACTCAAGGTTTAAATTGAACCAAGTTTATAAATGCTCCGAGCAAGAAAAAGTATTTCATCTTTGCATCCTAAAGCTAAAATTGATAAGGAGTTTTGCAATTCGAAGAGGAGCCACTCTGCAGAATTTAAGTTGGTTTTCTTCATGTGTTTGAAATCAGTAAGTTTGAAACTTGTGTTGAAGATTTCTTGAATTAGAAGAATTAGTGAGTATAATATTTAGGTCTTAAGATTAAGAACCTACCATGCCAAAGAAAGGAGAAACCTTTGTTAGAAAGAAGAAGGATTCTGCACCATAGGAGGGCCAAGCTCCACCTATAACTAGGAAAATGAGAATAAACATCAAAGTAATATATTAGGAAACCACAAACCTAACAAGCATATAAAAACAATTCCTAATTCAATCAATAAAGGAATGAAAGACAAGATATTCAAATTGAAATGCAAACCATCACAATGTCTCCCTTTATTGGCCTCCATTGTCCTTCTTTTTCCTTCAAATTGGATGTGTGGATCTCACCTACAAAAAAAATGCAAGTGAAAGCAAGATTGAAAGATGAAATTTGTAGCATAAGGTTACTCGAAGCATGGCCATCAATAATTGAAGAAAATAGCTCAATTTATAGCACAAGAATCTCCAAAATTGATGAGCAATTGAAAATGCCAATAAATTCAAAAATTGGCATGATTATGATATGATTGAATGTCAAATTTCATGACAACCTTCTATGTGAAAACAATGACAAATTGAGAACAAATTATGCTCATCAATTATTACAAGATTGAGAGGGAAAATAACCACTTGATTATTACAAATTATTCATATAATTTGCTCGTGACATAATGACAAATTGGAGAGAAAATAGCTTTCGATGTATGACAAATTGAGCATGAAGAGGATCCCAATTAGAGGAGAAATTAGTGTAAAATGTTAGGAGAAAATTAGGTGGAAAAATAAAGGCATAAAAATTAGGAAATTAGGTGGCACTAATTAATAAATTTGCATTTATTAATTAGCTCACATAAGGGAAACTAATTAGCTAATTAAATAATTTAATTTAATTATGACATAGGATGCTTAGGATAAATGAGTAAATTCACTTAACCTAAAGGAAAGTGTTAGAAAGGATTAAATGAATTAATTATTAAACCCTAGAAGACATTCTAGAAATGAAATTAGGTCTTGACAATCACAATCAAGGGACAATTCATAAAGACTTGATAATGACATGGAACCAATATTGATTGGAAGAGACTAATGACGAATTGGTCAAGGATGACAAAATGACTAATTTGATAGATGATATCTGACAAGGATCAATGACTAGTAGACCCAATGTTGATGAGGATTGATGATTGATTGAGACCGATGACAAATTAATCAAAGGTTAACTTGATGAAGATTGACAAGAACTGATGATGAGTCGATCACAAATTGATAAAGGATTGATGATGATGATAACTTAAGATTAAAAGGGATCTAAAATGATCCAAATTGATAGATAATTGATCAAGGATGATTAATAATTAGTTTAAAATGATAAATATATAGGATCCCTAATTTTAAATTGATTAGGATTGATGATGTCCAATTGATGTGACAGATTGATCACGACCAATGATTGAGAGTTGAAATTGATATTGACAAGACCCAATTGAAATGTGAGATAATTGGAATTGAGAAGGAAATAAATTTAGAGGAATGACATGATGCCGACAAATGATAAATATCAAGTGCGCAACATAGAAGAAATGTTAATAAGATGTGAAAACCCTAAAATAAGGTCACACAGACATATTAAAGTATGACATCGCAAGCATTGACCATTTTTAAACATCTACACCATCATCTCATGAAGAGGTGCCTACACAAGTAAAATTGGTGAAGCCTAGGGCTCCTCACAATAGAAAGGAACCAATGAGTGACCTAGGGAAGCCCTTTGCATAAAAATTGAAGGATCCAAAGAAAGGGAAATCATTAGCCCCCGTTGATAATATCCCTATAGTCAATGTGGATGATGAAGAAAAAGTGGTCACTTAAGAAGAAGATGACATTGAAGGGATGAAGAAGCAACTTACATGGGATATAATGGAAGTGCTCCTAAGTCAAGTGGAAGTACAAAGGAGAAGGGAGAGTTTAGAGATAGTTGTGCTCAATGTTGTGATGTTGTTATCTCCATAAGGGGTTGGAAATTATTTTTATACTTCTACCAGAACAAAAATCATGTCATACCCCTCTCAAACCCTTGGTTGGAGAATTTAGCTAAGTTGATTGTACCGAATATATTTTTAGAAGTGGAATTGCTAAGGTTTAGGTGAGGAAATTATGAACATGCCTCTAAAATCATTAGGAATGTAGATTGTTCTATAATGGTGGATCTTTGCAAGATGACAATTGTGAAATTTTTTGATTTGAATGGTTAGGGTTTAGTGTAGATTGATCTAGATAAGTTTGACAGTGATTACAAAAGAAGAATTCACACTCTTAGAGACAAGGAGGATCCATTTTTCATGAAAAAGGACTGAAATTATGGTCTTGTTCCCACCCTAACATATGAAAAGGAGACCTTTTTAGTTACAAAATTTGAAAACTATTTTGTAAATACATATCACACTTCATGTCAGGTCTTAGGAATGGATGCTGAAGATAAAATCCCATTAGAAATGATGATATTGGCAATGATAATACAACATAAATATGTAAACCTTGAATATGATTTTGCCTCCTACATTAGCTAGAAAATTAATGAAGGGATGCTTGAGATCAAAGAGAATGGGATGGATATCAATTTCAAGTATTTCTCTTTATTGTGTCATATAATATTGTTTCAACATAAGTATGAATGGAACCAAGAATTATGCCTAAAATATTTTGATGATGTGTTGGGAAAATGGTGTCTCAACCTTGCATTTACATGAGGTTACTATTTATAGTAATTTTTTGTTTGAGCACGAAATGATGTAAAATTCTCTCGAAATATTTTGGTTGGATTTTTGTTACAAGATCATAGCTAGTTTTGAAGATATTAAAGTTTCCATTTGTGAATGGTGCGATGAAGGTTTAAAATTAATTTTCAGGATTCTATAGGCTCCAAAATGCCCTGAAAAGTGGGCATAAATGGTGTAGCTATTTACAATATGATAGAGAAATTTGTGAGCTTTCTAGTGCTTCAAATGGTTTGTCAATCAGACACATGGTTCACAAGTTATGTCCTTCGAAAGTTTGGACTCCTAAAATAGGAAACATAAATTGCATCATACACATAAATGAGTTGTAAAATGGAGGAACACGTGTTGATGTGTATTTTGACACGTCAGAAAGCATCTAGATTGGAGATAAGGTCAACTCTACTTTATTGGGTGGTTTTAGCCCATGGTTTTGTAATACCGTTTGACAATTTCTTGTATTGTATCTCCTATATATGAGGTGCATTAGATAGAGGTTGTGTGTGGGAGTCTTATGGCTATCGAGTTACCTCTAAGTCTTTAATTAGTGGTACTCCTGTGAAGAGGTTTCTTTGCAAGTACATTGTAATCTATTTTGATTGCTGAATAATATATTGAGTTGCTTTTAGAGTGTGGTGTTTTTCTCCCGAAAGGGTTTTCCCCATGTAAATCACCATGCTACTGTGTTGTGGTATGGATGATATTTGTTGGTAAATAGATTTGTCTTTCTTTATTTATTTAAGGTTGCATATTACGACTCATGAAAAGAAAGACAAATTCTCTACCAATCAGTTGGAAAATCATTATATTTGATTAACCTCTGAATTAAGGTACAACTCCCTCTAGTAAATATTCAATCAGCTCCAAATTACACACAATCAATAGAATGCTTTTCACCAGAAAGCACTAAAAGGTAATTGCATTCACCAGTCAATACAAAATGAGTGCAAGCACTGATTTATATATAACCCTTTATATAAAGCCAATAGACTTCACATGTACACTAAAACAAAATGAAAAGCCTTTAAAGATGAAATTCACTAATAATTTATGTACACATAGAAAGTATAATGGCTCCTTCCTTGAAATAGATTTTCAAAGAAATCAAATTTCAAAATAACAAACACATAGATTTGAAATCAAAGAGAACTGTTAACGAGATTTTCATTCATTGATGAACATCCACCTTCTACATACACAACATCTCTAGCTAATTTAAAAGATAGTCATTTCAAAAACTTAGTGAACCATTTCAAAGTCATTACAAAACATATATATATGTTGCCAGACCAATAGTTTTTAACCAGAGTAAAATTAACTCGTAAGAGTTAATAGAAAAACAATCCTAACTGTATAACCGAAACTAAAGAAAATGACTAGACTCGATGGCAAACAACTGCCAGCAGTGCTAGTCATGTTGTTTGCTCGGTCCCGATGTGATCGCTCAGGTTGGTGTTTTGGATAGACACCATCACCACCTTTGCCGCACTCCACTCTTGATGCACCTTTGAAAATTATTGAATTACGGTTACGTGTGGCAAACTGATGTGAATTACTCTTTGCTTCCAGAGCTCCTTCTTTCTCTTAACTATCTACACTTTGTCTCTGTGGGAATCCAAGTGATCAAGGCAAACTATGAGCATCGACTCCACTTTAGAAATCCTCATGAAATCTTCCATAGCCAAGGATTTCTCCACTTTAGTTTGTTTAATGTGGCTGCTAAACTAGTTAATCATCTCTGTGGTATCCTCTAGGGTTTCATTATCTTCCTTAAGCAATTGAAGATCCATGCGGTGCAGATCATTCTGCATGGTCAACCTTAGAGCTGTTAATTCGCCACGTAGACTGGTTGATTCATTATGGCCCTGTTCAATAATCTAGTTGCACCATTCAATACTCTCTTTACAAATAAACATTACATCCTCATTTAACCCTGGCACTTGATTTTCCACAAGAAAATTCATCAGACCATAACGCTGAATATCACGCATCTATTTTGAAATCACTGCCCATTTAGTTTTCTCTTTTTGCCATGAGATTAAGTCAGAGTCCAATGCCTTGGTGACTTCATTTGCATCTTTGAAGATTTGAAATAAATCCATTATGTAATTAGTCACTTGAAGCATGATCGAGGTGAGCTATTCTGAGAAGACCTCCACAATCATCCCGTTTCATTAAACCTCATCAAAGAATTTATGATTACCAGGTGAGTTTTGGCTAAATGGTCCTAAATTTTGAGACAATGGCAATGGGTTGTTCTACAAAGCATGAATATATTGAGCCATTTGCATTAAATTTTGCTTTAACTTAGCCTTGTCTCTTTCGTCTTTCCAAGTATGAGAGATCATTCATTTAGTCGAAGTCTCCAGATGTTTCACATCGACGGCTCTGGTTCTAACCCCCAAATCAACTTGTTCAATAGCATAGTCTACTTCTGAAGCAATAACAACATCTTTGTCAGATGTGGGTTTGGCAATGTCTGTGGTCCAATGCTTTGTGCTTTCGTCAAAATCAATCATGGCCTCCATTTTTATCTTTTTGGGCTTTGTAGACTTTCCCGGACATTTAATCACAGCATCCTCCATCGATACTGAAATGGGAACCACGTTCCTTTTCCTGGTGATTGAATCGCTTATCCACTTGGGTGCCAGAGTCAGTTTCTTAGATGACATGGGTGGAAATCCTGCTAAGGGTGGCAATGTGGCACTGTTTGCATGAGACTAGATATCAAGCGTCCCTGAATCCTAGAAAGTAGCATCTATGCCAGTTGAAACTTTGTCTGCATCAAAAAAAGGGGATGCCATATCTCATAGTGCTTCCTCTGCATCTAGATCAAGAATGAGATGGGAGCCGGTAGCTGAAAACTCTTCTTGGACCTTGACCTAGCAATTCGACCACCAATAGCAAGCCTAACCTTAGTATTAAGTTTCTCTTCTTTAATCCTTGCCTACCTTTTTCCTACAACAGAAATGAGAATATTAGTTAAAATAGAAGTTTTGCTTGTGGTATTCCTCTTCCCACTTTTGCTTCTTGAATTGGTTGCCCTTGCCGGCTGAAAATGGCAACTCCTAAGCGAATTTTTTGTCCTATGAATCATGTTGAAGGTGCGTGTCTAAATACTATCTTCCATCTTTTTACTCCAATCTACCTCTAGAAGAGGCTCATTATGCACCCACTTCAGAAACTCAGAGTCAAGTATATCCTCATATCAGTGGTGACACCTGAAGTGTCCATTGTCAATTTCATGTCGTGGAATTGCTTCAAGGTTAACCTGGACCAACTCCTTTTCCTCACTTCAAATTCATCCGAGCAACCCTCCCAATAATCTTCCAACTGAGACACATGTTGATCAAGCACCATCTTCTTTACATATTGGGTGATAAAACCTTTGCTATCAAAATTATCCCTTTTCAAAAAGGTCTTCAAATGTAATCCCTTAAATTCTAGCTCAAGGTTCAATGCATCAGAGACAGACCTATAGCTGTAATGACCTAAGTCGATGGGGAAAATTCCACTTGTGTCTAAGTCCTCACCATAATCCTTTGCGACATAGGCAAGCTACTTAGAAACTTCAATCAAAATATAGGAGTCTAAAACATACTTGGGTAGCCTAATGGGTTCACCTTTAAATCCTCCAACCCTTATGTAAGTGAAGTGACTAAACTGTGTAAAGAAACTGACATAAATGCTAACAAGTTCAATGGCTTCTGCAGACATCCTCCTATGCAAGTTACCTTGTAATTCAAAGGTCAACCTCCCAGCAAAAATACCATTCTAGCATAGATAGTCATTTACATGCCCTTTGAAAGTCAAATTAGGGTGATACTCATAAATCTTTATGCCTTGAACCCATTTTGCATGGGACAGTCTAGACCATTCCCTCACACAAGCAAGCATATATAATTGGTACGAAGACATATGGAAGTTTGCCATCCCAGGGTAATTACTCAAACCTTCATGCAACATTTCCACTATAATAGTTCCCCAGTCAATGAATCGACTGTTATGTAGAGTGACCTGGATGAAGAAAGACATCCAGTCCTCCCAATGAAAGGAGTGGAAATTACCCTTTACTCGGCTCATCAATATTACCAAGTCCCGCATTATAGGAATTAAATGTTCACGGGTTAAAGGTCTCGGTAACCTTGAACCTCCTTTCTAGAATTTCAGAAGCCAATTCCGCATAATAATAGTTCTGTAATACTGCTTCTTGAAGAAAATTCCATAAGATTTTCCAATCGTCCAATCTTCATAGGGTTCTTGGTGTGGGATACCCATAGTTGTCATTACTATATGTCTATCTATGGATAAGAAAACCTCACCATTATTCTTCCTTATGCATCTATTACACTTGTCATAGTGATTCATACATTCTAAAACTAATTCAGGACAAGGAGCAATTGTAGGAAATACAGCCACTTCTAATAACCCACTCTGTTCAACATCTCTCCTCATAGGATCTATGTCTGGGTTTCAGACTCTTTCTAGAAAATCATCTAAATCCAGTTGGACTAATGTTGTATCACCTAACTTCGGTAATGTGCTTACAAGGAAAGATGAGCTCACTAATTTTGGCAAAATAGGTCTCATAGGTCATGATTTTCTCAAATCAACCCAGGTAAGGAAGGAAAGTGGAAATGGAAACAAACAACTAACATAATACCTAGATCTTTAAAATGAACTGCAACAATTTAGAAAGTTGTTGAATATACCTTCCTCTGTCCTTTGCAAACCCCTATTTTTGTCTATTCCTCCCACTCCAAAAACTCCTTCTCAAAACCTTCTCAGGAAAATAATAATATCTACGTGGCATCTACTCAGTTTTAAAGCCGAGAAAATCTTACCCATCATTACTAAAAACTGTCTCCCTTACTCTTTGTTCGTGTGGCCTTACTTTGAAATGATTGTATCAAAGCATGCCTTAAATGCTAGATCACTTCACTTCTAACACTATGGATCCTCACACATACTTGCTATAAATGACAAATTTTAAATCATTAGAGAAACAATATCCCTCTCTTTTGTGGCCATTAATCATCTCTTGAAATGCGTGCCATCACCTCGCACCAAGTCACATGTCTTCCGAGAAACCAATACAAGAACTCTTAACATTCCATAACAATCATAACATAGAATTAACATGACAAATCATGAACTTTGAACCAAAAAGGTTCAAGTTCAAGGTTCAAAGAATGTAAAACACCGATAGGGACTAGCGAAAACTTAAAACCGCGCGAAAGGAAAAAACATTCAAAACAACACCCGTTGAACTTTGAAATTTGAACCAAAAAGGTTTAAGTTCAAGGTTCAAGTTCAACACAGTGAAACTTAACAATGGCCGATCTATATGAGAAAAATTAAGCAAATGACTTGACCAATGGATTAAAAAGGGCATTACTCCGAGCAAGGACATATATGAAATGTAAATTTTATATGGGCCTAATAGTGGCTCTGTATGGGGACTGGGACTTTAAAGTACCAAGCAATGAACCTCAAAAATCTTTGGTTTCACAAAATGACTAACCAAGGTATGACTCACAACAAAAATGACACACCTAAACTATCACAACAAAAGAAAGTATGTACAAACTGACAAGGACTGCCTGTTTACAATTGATACAGTTTTAAGTCCTGCCCATTATAGGACAGGGGTAGTTCAAAACCATCCTGGTAAGCAAGTTTAAAAGATTTGGGGCCCTTTTCTTTGTGAATCACATAAGGTCCCTTCCACAACGACTCAAACTTGCCAATAGCACCTTTTGGCTCTCTCATTTTATCCCACAATAACACCAGATCACCTTTCATGAATTTTCTGGGCCTTGCTTTCTAATCAAAAATCCTTTTAACCTTCATTTGATGCTCTGTAATCCTATCAACTAGCTTTTCCCTTTCTTCTTCAATCCTAGTTAGGTACATAATTCTTTTTTCAAGAGAGCTCTGTAAAAATGCATCTTCTATCACTGTCTGCAACCTAGAAGCTACTAACTCTAAAGGAAGAGAGTTGTGCACCAATGCCATATACTAGTTCAAATGGGGACATCCCTATGGCTCATTTTGGTGAGGTTCGATCTGCCCATAGTGCTTCATGCAACCTCTTGTGCCAATCCCTGAAATTCTCACTAACTAACTTTCTCATGATGTTGATCAAATTCTTGTTACTTGATTCTGCTTGACCGTTACCCTGCAGATAATAATCAAAAGCGTGTGCCAAGGAAATTCCATGGTCATAACAAAATAGACTTAACTTAGATGAAGAGAAATTTGAGGCATTATTTGTAACTATTTTCTGAGGGACTCACAATCTAACAAGAATATTATCCTTAAGGAATGTACACACAATCTCTGAAGTGGTTTTTTAATAGGGATAGCTTCCACCCACTTAGTGAAATAATCCATTGTTGTTAATATGTGAGTATGCCCTGCACTAGAAATGGTGTTTCAAAGGACCAATAAAATCTAATCCCCACTGTTTAAAAGGTTATTCAATTACCATGGGTCTCAAGGGTAAGGCGGCCAAGTGAGGTTTACCTATAAACAACTTGCACTTCTCACACCTCGCCACCTAGGCGTATGCATCCCTAAACATCCCCGGCCAATAATAAAAATTCCTTAGGATTTTGTATGCAGTAACCATAGACGAGAAATGACCTCCACATGCCTCATTATGAAAAGTTTTCAATAGAGCTTCTTGGTGCGATTTATCGACACATCGGAGGAAAGTGCCATCTAAGCCTTTCTTGTAAAATATGTTATTCGAGATGACATACTTCGCAACTTTCAACCTTAGATTTCTTTTTCCCCTAGGAGAAAGATAATCTAGACAGTCTCCATACGTAAGATAATATGCAACATTGGTGAACCAAGAATCCTGATGGCCGATGAACAGGGTTAAAGGTAGATTGTCCTCTTCTTTAAACTCATTCTCTGCTATCAATTTACAAAGGCCTTATCCTCTAACTAGTTTAGTGGGCTTAATGTCCAATTTGAATTCTTGAATCTTGGAGACCCAAGATGCTCTATTATTGATGTCGACATCCTGTTGAGTTAAAACAACTTTTACTGCAGAATTGGGAACAAAAATAGTTGCATGTGAATGAAGAATGTAATACCTGAATTGCTTCACAACTTTTACCACCGCATATGCCTGCTTCTCTATCTGTGAGTATTTTAACTCATGCTTCTTCAAGGGGATACTCATGAAATAAATTGGCACCTCTTCATTATCCTCACCCTTTTGTACCAAAATCCTAGACATGGTATGCTCTGATGCATAACAATAAATAATAAAGTCCTTATTAAAGTCTGGATTAACTAGAGTAGGTGCATGCGCGATGGCCCTTTTAATCTCTTCAAAATATTTCCTACTTGCTTCATTCCATCTAAAGGCTACCTTTTCACTCATCATATTTACAGTGTATTTAGTAGTTTCAGCAAAATCAGGAATAAAATGCCTTAAGAAGTTCACCTGTCCAAAGAATGACCTTACCGCATTTCTATTCGAGGGGAGACTGAGCTGCTATATCACTTTTACCCTCTGTGGATCAACCTTTACCCCCTCCTGTGAGACGATATGTCCTAGAAGTTTTCCTTCTGTGACACCAAAAATAGACTTTTTAGGATTCAACGATACCCCATGCTCCCTACATCTCACCAGAACTTTTCTCAAATCTCGTACATGATGCTTCCTTCTTCTAGAGAAAACAGTCAGGTCATCTAAATACACCACAATAATCTTATCCCTCAAATGCCCGAAGGAAAGATCCATCGCCCTTTGGAACATTGCCCCTGCATTAATCAACCCAAAAGGCATTTTGTTATACGCAAAGGTGTCCCAGGGGTTATAAAGGTTGTCTTGTGTTGGTCTTACTCTGCAACACTAATTTGGTTATACCCAGAGAAGCCATCCAACATGGACATCATCTCAGAGCCTAAAACTATTTGTAAAATATGATCCATTGCAGGTAGGGGGTAATTGTCTTTCAAACTTTCTTGGTTTAAGTTTCTGAAATCAACACAAATTTGTATCTTGTCATTTTTCTTCCAAACAAGAACTATGTTTGCAATCCAGGTAGAGTGATGCAGAGGATAAATGATTCGGGCATTCAACATTTTGTCAACCTCATGAAAAATTGCTTCTGCTACCTTCGCATTAAAATTCCTTAATTTCTGTCGAAAAGGGTTGACACCTAGTTTCAAAGGAATTTGATGTTAGAACTTACCATCCCTAAAATTCTTCAAATCATCATAGCTCCATGCAAAAACATCTTTAAACTCGACTAGTAAATCAATGAACTTCCTTCTCTCCACTTCAGAACAACATTTTCCTAAATTAACAAATTTAGGATCCTCATTGGTGCCAATGTTAATTTTCTCATACTCACCAGAGCTTTGAATTACAGGAGGTTCCATATCCCTTTGCTTAATATATCCATCTTTCCTGTCAAAAAGGCGTTCAAGAGAAACTAAACCCTTTGGGATTTTATTTCCTTTTAGCTGCAACATTCCATCATGTACTTCTTCCAGTGTATTGGGAGAGAACTCTTTACAACTCGCCTCTGACCCCTCATAAAACAAGGTTGTAAAAATATCAACACATTGTAGAAAGCTCTGAATTTGTTTATCATTTTCAAACACCTACCAGGATTCAGAATTATCAGGCACACTAGGTCTATAAACTAGCCCAACCCTGTAAGTGTTGGTTGTGAAATCCGGGCGTGGTACCAGCAAGGCTGCAGATACCACCAAAGAATCAGCCTTCGAGTTAAACTCCCTAGGAATGACTTCAATTGAAAAAGAATCGAAGGCTTCAATCTCATCCCAAACACGATTCTTATAATGTCTTAGTCTCTCATTTTTTACCACAAATAAACCCCTCACTTGTTTAACAATAAGTTCAGCATCATCTCTCACCCTCAACATTTTGATTTTCAATTTCCTCGCTTCAGCCAGACCTAATATCAGAGCCTCATATTCGGCCATCTTATTCATGTTTTGGAAATCCAATTTGAAAGAATAAGGGATGACCTTGCCTTGGGGAGGTATCAACACGACCCCAGCCCCTAATCCAGAAGATGAACAACTCCCGTCAAATTCCATAAACCAGAGTTCATCAGATATACTTGAATCCATTACCACATTCTCATTTTGAGGGTCAGTTGATATCATGTAATTACCAAAACTGCAATCTTGATACAAAATTTGGGCCTTCAGATCATTTGAAGGAAAAACTGTGTATTTAGCTTTTGTTTCAGGGTGCAGAGTAACTCTCTGCTTTCCAACTGTGATAATTGCTTGAGACCAATCCATCCTAATTTCCCCTCCCATGTATTTACAAAAAGTGCGGGTTAACAACATGCCATAACTTGCTGGGATGTCAACCACTAGGATTGTCAATTTGATTCTCTTGGTAGGGTGTGCTACTAAAGCAACTTGCACATCCTTAATTTGCCCTAATAAAGGAACCTGCTTGGAGTCCATGGAGTAACACTTGCCAAATTTATTTGTTAGGGTTAAACCTAAGGCTTTTGCTATGGCTGAGGGCATGACATTGTCAGATGCTCCCGAATCTATTATACAATTACTCAACTTATGCCCATTAATATATAAAGACACATAAAAAGGTTCTGGTTTATTTTCAAAATTGGGTTCAAGGAAATCACCTTGTAGAGGAATAGTCTCTGATAAGCTTCTAGGAATTACTAAGCTAGGACTGACATTATCGTGTGCTTGAGAATCACTACTCACCGGTGTTTGGGTTTCACTTGCTAGGGCATGGGCATCATCCCCTTTGACAAATTCAACCAATCTATCTAGCTCCTTTGGGTTTAATTTCAAATACTCAGCCGAAGAAATCTGAACACAAGATGTCTTGCAAAATTCAATGATATCAAAAGGGTTAGTAAAAGAATCAGAACTAGAAGAAGCAACCTCTTGAACAATTTTTGATATATCTCCCTGATGGGTCAAAACTTATTTTCCTTTCACAGTGTTGTGAACCGGTGTTACCACATCTTGAGATTTCAAACTTTGTTGAGTTCTTGTAAGAATTTCCTATTAAGAATCTTCCAAAGAAACCAACATGTTTCCTCCCCTTTCTGAGTCGGAGACATATTCCATATAATGAATTTCAGATTCACCAGACATACATTGGGAACTTCCTTCATTAGCTTCTAAGATTGTCTCTCCTTTACTGTTCATTTGGGAAAAATGAACCATCTCTAGACACAAAGAACCATCATTTTCATCAGTTAAATGAAACACACAAGAGTTTGCTTTGGGGGGTGGTGCTTCAATAGAAAGTCTTTGTTGTACAAGGGGTAGTTGTAATTATCTTCCTCCACCTCCTCCCTGTTGATTAGGATATCTCCTAGGAATGTCTTGATATGGTTGTGAATAGGAAGTACTTGCTTTGGGGGCCTGCCTCTTAAGGGCAATTACATCATTCATTAACCATTGGATAACAAGAGCTGAGGAAGTATTGGGTTGGGCATTATAAGTTTGCACTTCTCTTTTCCATTTGCTTGTAGTGATCAAATCATCCTCTAATTCAACTACGAGAGTTTTAGCAGCATTCAAATCTGTGACCCTTTGCCTATGAATCAAGAAACTTATTTTAGAGGGCATAGAATTAATAAAAAAACATTTGAGATTATCATCTGAAGGTTTTTGGTTAACTAGAATCTTGTATAGGATCTTATCAAATCTCTCTATGAAGTCCCTCATGGATTCAAGAAGTTCCTTTTTCAACTGGGATAACTGAGCTAGGAGGGAGTGTTCATCTTTAGCTACCTTAAATCTAGCTTCAAATCTTGTCTTCAAGTCCTGCCAGTTCGTTATCACACTATTCGATAGGTGATAAAACCAATCAGCCGCCACTCCTGTCAATGTTTGAATAAATAGCCTAATAGCCACATCTTCATGTTGAACTACTATTACTCCACAAGCTACACTGAAAGCATTCAGGTGCTCATCTACAGTGACCGTCCCATCCCCACTAAATTTAGGTAAATGATCCCTAGCGGCTTTTGGTAAGGTGTTAAGGTTCAAACCTAAATTCAATGGGCCTATAGCTGCCCCCCACGGGTTATTGGCTTCCATTGGGAGTATGATATTAAGAGGAGTAGGGTTAAATGAAATTGGCAAGGCAACACCATGCAGGACCAAAGCTTGGAAAACTGGAGACATAGGTGATGATGGTAATGAGGATGGAGGTCTACTTCTTTCCCTTCATTGAGATGAGAAAGTAGGCTAGTATGTTAAATTTTGCAGCTCTTCAAAGATGGGATCAAAAACACCCTCCCTTCTTTGGGATCTAGTATATGGCCTGGAGTCCAGTGTGGAACAATCAAGGTAACAAATGTCTGGGATTCTGTAATTGATTATCAGGGACATGAATAAAGAAAACCCTAGGAACAACTACCCTTTCAAAAACTAACACAAGCTGATCTGCTTGTCTTTCTATTTCGCTAAGAAGAGCACTTATTCTGTCATATTTTGGTCGACTTATTCTATGCCTCCAAGCTAGAGTATCCAACTCAGAGGTAATGTTACTTTGTTATTCTTGTACCTAGTTTAAATTTGGTTGCAGAATAGGCAAAAGCACTTCAAGAGGCAATACCATTTATGAAGAACAAAGCATAACTGTAATGACGACCTTGTTTTAAATCAATTGTTCTTTTCTTCCCCAGCATAGTCGCCAAAAATATGTTGGTAAACATATTTTTCTTTCTTGATTTATTTAAGCTTGCATATTACGGCTCATGAAAAGAAAGAAAAATTCTCTACCAATCAGTTGGAAAATCATTATATTTGATTAATCTCTAAATTAAGGTATAGTTCCCTCTAGTAAATATTCAATCAGCTCCAAATTATACACAATCAATAGAATGCTTTTCACCAGAAAGCACTAAAAGGTAATTGCATTCATCAGTCAATACAAAATGAGTGCAAGCACTGATTTATATATAACCTTTTATATAAAGCAAATAGACTTCACACGTACACTAAAACAAAATGAAAAGCCTTTAAAGATGAAATTCACTAATAATTTTTGTACACATAGAAAGTATAACAACTCTTTCCTTGAAATAGATTTTCATAGAAATCAAATTTCAAAATAACAAACACACAAATTTGAAATCAAAAAGAACTGTTAATGAGATTTTCATTCATTGATGAACATCCACCTTCTACATACACAACATCTCTAGCTAATTTAAAAGATAGTCTTTTCAAAAACTTAGTGAACCATTTCAAAGTCATTACAAAACATATATATAGGTCACCAGACCAATAGTTTTTAACCAGAGTAAAATCAACTCGTAAGAGTTAATAGAAAAAAACCCTAACTGTATAACCCAAACTAAAGAAAATGACTAGACATGCTGGCAAACAACTGCCAACAGTGCTAGTCATGTCATCTACTCGGTCCCGGTGTGATCGCTTGAGTTGGCGTTTTGGATAGACACCATCATCACCTTCGTCGCACTCCACTCTCGATGCACCTTTGAAAATTCTTGAATTATGGTTACGTGTGGCAAACTGGTGTGAATTACTCTCTGCTTGCAGAGCTCCTTCTTTCTCTTCACCATATGTACTTTGTCTCTATGGGAATCTAGGTGATCAAGACAAACTGTGAGCATCGACTCCACTTTGGAAATCCTTGTGAAATCTTCCACAACCAAGGATTTCTCCACTTTGATTTGTTTAATGTGGCTGCTAAACTGGTTAATCATCTTTGTGGTATCTTTTAAGGTTTCATTATCTTCCTTAAGCAATTGAACATCCACGCGGTGCAAATCCTTCTACATGGTCACCCTTAGAGCTGTTAATTCGCCGTGCAGACTGGCTGATTCATTATTGCCCTGTTCAATAATCTGGTTGTGCCATTCAATACTCTCTTTACAAATAAATGTTACATCCTCATTTAACCTTGGCACTTGATTTTCCGCAAGAAAATTCATCAGACCATAATGTTGAATATCACGCATCTATTTTGAAGTCACCACCCATTTAGTTTTCTCTTTCTATCATGAGATTAAGTCGGATTCCAATGCCTTGGTGACTTCATTTGCATCTTTGAAGATCTAGACTAAATCCATTATGTAATTGGCCGCTTGATGCATGATTGAGGTATGCCATTCTGAGAATACCTCGACAATCATCCTGTTTCATTGAACCTCATCAAAGAATTTTTGATTACCACGTGATTTTGGGCTAAATGGTCCTGAACTTTGAGACAACAGTAATGGGCTATTCTGCAGAGCATGAATATACTGAGCCATTTGCATTAAATTTTTCTTTAACTCAGCCTTGTCTCTTTTGTCTTTCCAAGTATGAGAGATAATTTGTTTAGTCAAAGTCTCCAGATGTTTCACATCCACGGCTCTAGTTCTGACCCCAAATCAACTCATTCAATAGCATAGTCTACTTCTGAAGTAATAACAACATCTTTGTCAGACGCAGGTTTGGCAATGTTTATGGTCCAATGCTTCGTGCTTTCATCAAAATCAATCATGGCCTCCATTTTTAACTTTTTGGGCTTTGTAGACTTTCCCGGACATTTAATCACAACATCCTCCATCAATACTAAAATAGGAACTGCATTCCTTTTCTTGGTGATTGAATCACTTAACCACTTGGGTGCCAGAGTCAGTTCCTTAGATGACATGGGTGGAAATCCTGGTGAGGGTGGCAATGTGGCACTGTCTGCATAAGATTGGATATCAAGCATCCCTGAATCCTGGAAAGTAGTGTCTTTGCCGGTTGAAACTTTGTCTGCATTAGAAATGAGGGATGCCATATCGCAAAGTGCTTCCTCTGCATCTAGATCAAGAATGAGATGGGGAGCTGGTAGCTGAAAACTCTTCTTGGACCTTGACCTAGCAATTCAACCACCAATAGCAAGCCCAACCTCAGTGTCAAGTTTCTCTTCTTTAATCCTTGCCTGCCTTTTTCCTGCAACAGAAATGGGAATATTAGTTAAAATAGAAGTTTTGCTTGCGGTATTCCTCTTCCCACTTTTTCTTCTTGAACTGGTTGCCCTTGCCGATTGAAAATGACAACTCCTAAGCCAATTTTCTATCTTGCAAATCATGTTGAAGGTGTGTGTTTCAATACTATCTTCCATCTTTTTACTTAAATCGACCTCTAGAAGAGGCTCATTATGCACCTGCTTTAGAAACTCAGAGTCAAGTATATCCTCATCATCAGTGGTGACACCTAAAGTGTCTATTGTCAATTTCATGTCATGGATTTGCTTCAAGGTTAACTTGGACCAACTCCTTTTCCTCACTTCAAATTCATCCGAGCAACCCTCCCAATAATCTTCCAACTGAGACACATGCTAATCAGGCACCATCTTCTTTACATATTGGGCAATAAAACCTTTGCTATCAAAATTATCCCTTTTCACAAAGGTCTTCAAATGTAATCCCTTAAATTCTAGCTCGAGGTTCAACGCATCAAAGACAAACCTACAGCTATAATGACCTAAGTCGATGGGGAAAATTCCACTTGTGTCTGAGTCCTCATCATAATCCTTTGCGACATAGGCAAGCTGCCTGGAAACTTTGATCAAAATACAAGAGTCTAAAACATACCTGGGTAGCCTAAAGGGTTCACCTTTAAATCCTCCAACCCTTAGGTAACTTAAGTGACTAAACTGTGTAAAGAAACTGCCATAAATGTTAACAAGTTCAATGGCTTCTGCAGACATCCTCCTATGCAAGTTACCTTGTAATTCAAAGGTCAACCTCCCAACAAAAATATCATTCTAGCGTAGATAGTCATTTACATGCCCTTTCAAAGTCAAATTAGGGTGATACTCATAAATATTTATGCCTTGAATCCATTTTGCATGGGACAGTCCAGACCATTCCCTCACACAAGCAAGCATATATAACAAGTGCGAAGACATATGGAAGTTTGCCTTCCTAGGGTAATTACTCAAACCTTCATGCAACCTTTCCACTATAACAATTCCCTAGTCAATGAATTGACTCTTATCTAGAGTGACCTCGATGAAGAAATACATCCAGTCCTCCCAATGAAAGGAGTGGGAATTACCCTTTACTCAGCTCAACAATATTACCAAGTCACGGATTGCAGGAATTAAATGTTCACGGGTTAAAGGTCTTGGCAGCCTTAAACCTCCTTTCTGGAATTTTAGAAGCCAATTCCGTGCAATAACAGTTCTATAAGACTATTTCTTCTTGGAGAAAATTCCATAGGATTTTCCAATCATCCAATCTTCATACGGTTCTCGGTGTGGGATACCCATAGCTGCCATTACTGTCTATCTATCTATGGATAACAAAACCTCACCATTTTTCTTCCTTATGCATCTATTACCCTTGTCATAGTGATTCATACATTCTAAAACTAATTTAGGACAAGGAGTAGCTATAGGAAATGCGGCCGCTTCTAGTAACCCACTCTATGCAACATCTCTCCTCATAGGATCTGTGTCTGGGTTCCAGACTCTTTCTAGAAAATCATCTAAATCTAGTTGGACTAATGTTGTATCACCTAACTCCGGTAATGTGCTTACAAGGAAAGAAGAGCTCACTAATTTGGGCAAAATAGGTCTCATAGCTCATGATTTTCTCATATCAACCCAAGTAAGGAAGGAAAGTGGAAACGGAAACAAACAACTAACAGAATACCTAGATCTTTAAAACAAACTACAACAATTTAGAAAGTTGTTGAACATACCTTCCGCTGTCCTCTGGAAACCCCTATTGTAGTCTATTCCTCTCGCTCCAAAAACTCCTTCTCAAAACCTTCTCAAGAAAATAATAATATTGACGTGACATCTACTCAATTTTAAAGCCGAGAAAATCTTACCCATTATTACTAAAAACTGTCTCCCTTACTCTTCGTTCATATGGCCTTACTTTGAAGTGATTGTATCAGAGCATGCCTTAAATACTAGATCACTTCACTTCTGACGCTATGGATCCTCACACATACTTGCTATTAATGAAAGATTTGAAATCATTAGAGAAATAATATACCTCTCTTTTGTGGTTGTTAATCATCTATTGAAATGTGCACCATCACCTCGTGCCAAGTCACATGTCTTCTGAGAAACCAATACATGAAATCTTAACATTGCAAAACAATCATGACATAGAATTAACATGACAAATCATGAAATTTGAACTTTGAAACAAAAAGGTTCAAGTTCAAGGTTCAAAGAGTGTAAAATGTCGACATGGACTAGTGAAAAACTTAAAACCACACGAAAGGAAAAAACATTCAAAACAACGCCCATTGAACTTTGAACTTTGAACCAAAAAGGTTCAAGTTCAAGGTTCAAGTTCAACGCAGGGTAACTTAACAATGGCCGAGCTATATGAGAAAAATTAAGCAAATGACTTGACCAACGGATTAAAAAGGGCATTACTTCGAGCAAAGACATATATGAAATGGAAATTTTATATGGGCCTAACAATATTATGTTTATTTTTGTTAAATTTTTGTAACTATTATAACAATATGCAATTTTTGTTGCATTACCCTCCTCTCTAGGTTAGTATAGTAATTTGTTCCTCTACTTAACTTCCTTACAAGTGGCATAAAAGCCTGATCACCTTTTTTTTTAGTTGTGGGTTGTTGGGTTTTTTCAAATAATCCAGATTTGAGTGGGAGCTTGTGTAGAAGATACTTTTTGATCTTGTTGCAGGAATTTTTTAGATAGAAAGTTTGTTAGGGAGAATAGAGGTGGATAAATTTACTGGTGGTAATTTTGAGATGTGAAAGTTGAAGATGGAAGATTTGCTAATAGATTGAGATTTGTGGGATGTTGATCCGAATGTTTCAAGACTCGTAGACCCTATTGCAATTTTTCAATATGATGTTATGGACCGTAAAGTCAAGGGTCTAATTAGATTGTGTTTGGAAAACTATGTTCTAATTAATTTCCATGAAGAGATCTCTGCAAAGAAGTTATAGACTAATCTTGGTGAGATGTATCAAGCTAAATATTAATTAGATCATATTTTCTTGTGGAAGAAATTGTATTCCTTGATGATGGAAGAGGGTGGATGAATTGAAGATCACTTGGAAGCATTTAATATGTTGGTGGCTCAATTGGTATTTGTTGGTGTTAAGATGGACATAGATGAGAAATGTCATATCTTGTTTTTTTCTTTGCGTGATTCATGGGATTCTCTTGTTATGACTATCGATAGTACTTCTATTATTTTGAAGTATGAAGATGTGGTGTGTTCCCTACTTGGTGAAGAGATGTAAATGAAGGTAACCATCAGTTTGAAGGAAGCCCTAGCTATTCGTGGAAGACATAAAGAAAAAGGCAAGAAGAATGAGAAGCACAATAAGTCCAAATCCAAAGGGAGATCAAAATCTCCTGGAAAGTTCAAACTCATTTGCTAGAATTGCAGTAGTTCAGGTCACATTCGTAAGGACTACAAATAAGAAAAGAAGAAGAAAAATAAGAAGTTTGATTATGTTTCTGAGTTTGAGAAGGAAGACAGTGATGCATTCATTGTAGCTTTGGCTACTTATGCAAGTAATGATACGTGGTTAATTGACTCCGGTTTCAGAAGAACCTGAAGGAAACACACATGGTAGCGACTAAAAGGGCATTCATATATCTAAAAGGTACTATTGATTATGGATTATGGTATCTATATGTAGGTAACTTTGATTTGAAAGTTAATAAAGATACAGACTAGGTGGGAAATGTTGATGACAGGAAGAGTACAACCGGAGGTGCATTCTTTCCTGGAGGAAGGCTTGTATCTTGGAGCAACAAGAAGCAAAGTTGTATACCACAGTCAACTACTGAAGTTGAATATGTTGTAGCATATATGAATTGTACCTAGACAATCTAGATAAAACACATTCTGGAAGGATTCAAGTTGAAGATTACAGAGCTGGTAAGGATTTTATGTGATAACACCAGTGCAATAAATATTTCAAAGAACCCAGTGTTGCATGCTAGAACTAAGCATATAGAGCTGAAATATCATTTCTTGAGAGAGAAAGTGCAGAGTAAAGATGTGTTACTAGAGCATGTATCTAATAAGGAAAAACAAGCAGATATATTTACTAAACCTCTTCCTAAGGATACTTTTGAGTATCTTAGAGTTTAGCTAGGGGTTGTGCCCTTACATGAGGTCAATTGAACAAATGTGGAAGATATTAGTCCTGAAGCTTATTGAAGATCTTGAAGAAGGATTGGTGTATAGTGGAGCTACTCCACAGGAGGAGTAGCTTGTTGCAAAACAATGAAGTATGACACTGAATGTTTTAGTTTCACTTTGGTATTGTTGTCAAAGGGGGAGAAGAACTGTATGATTGATAGGGAGAATAACTGTAGCCAGTTACTAGTCAAAGACATGGAGACTCAGTTGAAGGAGTGTACATGGAAAAATGTAAACCAAGATTCCTATACCTATGTATGTGCATTATTCGCAATCATCACAATTAAAGGTTATTGATATTTGTATTGCCATCAATGCCAAAGGAGGAGATTGTTGGAATCTCATGAAGATTGCATTGATGAACTATAGTTTTGTCATTGATTTCAATTGTAACCGGTAATAGAGTTGTATTCTAATTGGTAGTGATGTAGTAATGCAACTGATAGTTGAGAAAGTGAAGGAAACCAGTATTACTATTGTAGCAGTGAGATCAACCGGTAACCCTACCTGTTGATATGTCAAACCCTGACCGATGGAGCTCGGTGAATTGGTTGTGTTGATCTATGATCAAATGGTGATAAAAGATGATTATTCCACAAATGCATGATTCATGTGATGAGTTCAAAGTGGTTTTTGACACATAGAGATAATTATTTTATCTTGGGAATGAGCGACTGCATTGTATGAAATGGAAACCGTGTGATGAGTTACAAGATCCAATGTGCAGTGATCCAGGAGCGGTCGAGGTTGTGTTGTACAATATGCAGATGATTTCTATGTAATCTAATGGTCATGTTTGAACTGATTATTTGTAATCTCTATGAGATCTTAGGTTTTGTGACGTGTTACCGACCTATTGTTTTGCTCATAAGGTCAATGAGTAGTTTTGTTGTAGTGTTGGCAATTTTGGTTAAGTGTTAGTGTGATTGATTATCGAACCAGGAGTATCTATAGAATGAGTGAAGGTAGATAGGAGCATGAAAAGGATCTGATCAAGTAGAGTAGTGCTATTACCATATCCGCAAAAACCTGTTGTTTTTTAACAATTACAACAGTTAAATTCCTTAACCAGGTGAGCTATGACAAGATTGGTATTTTCTAAATCCTCTAACTAGGTAATCCATTAGCTTGGATTTCAAATCCTCTATTGAGGTTACTCCTAATAGGGTATTGCCTTTAACAGGGTATTGTAGTCAATCCCTTAACTAGGTGGTCCTTAACCAGATTTGTTCCTAATAGGAGTTTTTTGTAAAGCTTCTAACAAGGCTTGGATCCTAATAGGGTGAACTTCAGAAGAGTTCAAAATACTTGTGGGATTTATCCCCACCGTAGTTTTTCCCATTTGGGTTTCCACGTCAAAAATCATTGTGTCAAGTGGTGAATGGTTTTTGTGGTTATGTTTTGATATGGTTAATTTGTTTAATTGGTAGAGCCACTTAGATGTGTTAAGATGACTAGAAGTGAGTTGAAATGTGATTTTAATAATGTTAGTAAAGTGGTTTGATGTTTTGGTTAAATGGCTTGAGAGTTTTAGATCTGTTACACTATTATTTTGGTATGCTATTCAACTGATAAACTTGACAGTGCAGTTGCAGTTTATAGTACAATGTTTGAACCAGTTAGTTCAGTGATTGATTTATGAGTTGGGTATTGAGTCTGGTGAAAGTTTAGTTTTTTTCTATCTATTGATTCACCCCCCCTCTCAGTAGTTGTACAGATCCTTATTGATGCATCATATCATCAATATGAAGTTTTTAGTTTTTTAAAATAATTTAAAGAAATGGTTGAGTTGAAAACTGGAAAGAAAATTAAATGTTTGGGGACTGATAATGGCAGTGAATTTTTCTCTATTAATTTTGATAGGTTTTGTAAAGACTATGACATTAATAGACAAAAGATAACTCTATATTCTCTATAGAAAAATGGAGTTGCAGAAAGAATGAACAAGACACTGATGGAGAAGGCTAGGAGTATGCTGAGTGGTTTTGGTCTAGAAATTTTTTTTGGGTTGAAGCTATTGCCACTACTTGCTACTTGATTAACATGTCTCCTACATTATCTCTTGTTGATAAAATGCCTATGCAAGCACGGTCAGGTCACAATCCTTCAATGAGACATCTTAGAGTTTTTGGTTGCAAGGCATATGCACATGTTCCAAAGGAGAAAAAAAAATTTTAGAGAAAGAGGCTATGAAATTTATCTTCATCAGTTACTATTATGGTGTGAAAGGATACAAGCTTTGGGACCCTGTTGCACAAAAGGTAAGTCATAGTGGAAGTGTTATTTTAAAAAAAAATTAAGTCTCCTTCTATTACATTGTAGCCATAACAAACTAAACAGGAAGATGTGATTCAATTCCATTCTACACCTGAAAGATTTTAATTGAGACCATTTGATAGGCAAGAAGTTGAGGAGATCTCATCTAGCTCTAAATCTTTAGAAGAGGAAGAACCTCCAACTCAGCTTGTTTGAAGGTCTACAAGACATAGACAACTACCTGAAAGGTATTCACCTAATGATTAGAGATGTATTTTTTCTTTGAATACTAAATTGGATGAACCTAGATCTGTAGAAGAGGCATTATGTATGAATGATACAAAATCCTAGAAGATTGCTATAGAAGAATAAATGGTAGCTTTAAAAAGGAATGATACATGGGATCATGTACCATTGCCTTAAGAACGAAAGCTTGTTGGTTGAAAATGGGTGTTCAAGAAAAAGATTGGTTCAGATGGAAGCATTGAGAAGTATAAAACAAGTTTGGTTGCAAAAGGCTACTATCAGGTTGAGGGTGTTGATTATGGTGAGATATTCTCTCCTATTGCAAAAATGACATCCATTAGATTTTTGGTTTCTATTGTTTCTGCTTATGATTTAGAGGTTGAGCAAATGGATGTGAAAATGACTTTCCTTCATGGTTATTTGGAGGAGGATATCTATATGACATGACTAGAGAACTATGTGATGAAAGGTAAAACTAATTTGGTCTATAAATTGAAAAAATCTTTGTATGGCCTCAAATAGAGTCTTAGGATGTACCAAAAATTTGATGCATATGTGTTGAGTTTGGGATTTGAGTGTTCCAAATAAAATTATCGTGTTTATTATAAATCTAATGGTGATCATGTTTTGTACATTGCATTATATGTTGATGATATGTTATTCATTGGTAAAGGGAAAGGTATGAATTCAGAACTAAAGTCTTAGCTTGCTTCTAAATTTTAAATGAAAGATCTTGGTGCAACGAAACACATTCTTGGGGCAAAAATTAGAAGAGATAAAGTAAACAGAAAGCTATGGATACGCTAGAGTAAGTATGTGAATTCAATTTTATGGAGGTTCAACATGTAGGATTATAGACCATTGTGTGTTTCTTTTACTACTAGAACAAAAATGTCTATTTTAGATTGTCCTACATCCCCATCAAAGATGGAAGACATGATTAGAGTTCCTTACTAGAGTGTAGTTGGAAGTTTTTTGTATGTTATGGTCTATACTAGATCGAACATTTCCCAAGTAGTGGGATTTATTTCCATGTATATGTCTAATCCTGGTAGAGTTCATTAGGATGTAGTCAAAACATTCTTAAGATATTTGAAGGGTACCTCAAAGTATTATTTGTGTTATCATGGTAATTTGGTTGGAGACATGATTTCCCTTAATATTCATGGTTATGTGGATTTAGACTGGGTAGGTGATATTGATAGTAAAAGATCCACCAGTGCTTATGTGTTTACTTTATTTGGTGGTGCAATTAGTTGGATGAGTAAGCGACAGGTTGTGGTTTCTTTGTCCACTACAAAAGTAGAGTATATGAAAGATACTCATGCTTGTAAAGAAGCCATTTGGATTAAAAGACTCTCTTTATATATTGGAATAAAATAAGGTGCAGTAATAGTTTATTGTGTCAGTTAGAGTGCGATCTTCCTAGATAAGAACCCGACATTTTATTCCCAGACCAAACACATTGATGTTCAGTATCATTTTGTCAAAGATATGATCGAAGATGGTAGGTTGAAGCTGGTTAAGATAGATACTTTGATGAATGATGTAGATTCTTTAACTAAAGCTATGAGCATAGAGAAGTTCAAATGGTGTTTAGAGTCTACGGGCCTCATGGCCCCTAGCAATTAAATTATTGTGTTGATATTCCCTTTTCTCTTGCAAGGTATTTGACAAGTGTGAGAATGTTGTCTAAACCTTGCATTTATATGAGTTTACTATTTATAGAAAGTTTTTGTTTGAGCACCAAATGGTGCAAAATTCTCCCCGAAGCTTCTGGTTGGCTTTTTGTCGCAAGATCATAGCTAGTTTTCAAGATATTAAAGTTTTCATTTTTGAAGGTTGTGATGAAAGTTTTAAAATTAAATTTAAGGAATTTATAGGCTTCAAAACACCCTGAAAAGTGGGTATAAATGACGTAGTGGTTTACGAGATGAGAGAGAACTTTTTGATCTTTCTGACACTTCAAACAATTTGCAAGTTAAGGCCTCCAAAAGTTTGGACTCCTAAAATTGGAAATATAAATTGCATCAAACACACAAATGGGGTATAAAAGGGAGGAACACATGTTGATGTGTTTTTTGGCATGTCATAAAGAATCTAGATTGGAGATAAGGTCAGCTCTACTTTATTGGGTGGCTTTAGCCCATGTTTTTGTAATATTGTTTGACGGTTTCTTGTATTGTATCTCCTATATATGAGGTTCATGAGATAGAGGTTGTGTGTAAGAGTCTTATGGATATTGAGTTACCTTTGAGTCTCTAATTAGTGGTACTCATGTGTAGAGCTTTCTCTGCATGTATATTGTAATTTTTTTTTATTGTTGAATAATATATTGAGCTGCTTTTGGAGTGGCGTTTTTCTCTTGAAATGGTTTTCTCCATGTAGATCACTATGTCATTGTGTTGTGGTATGGATGATATTATGTTTATTTTTGTTAATTTTCTATAATTATTTTAACGATTTGCAAATTTTTTTGCATTACCCTCCTCTCCTGGTTAGTGTAGGAAATTGTTCCAGTACTTAACTTCCTAACATGATGAAGGAAAGATGCATCTCATTCAAAGGTGGTGTTATCTATGGGATAGAACCTATGAAGTAGATTGTGTCATATTTCATTAGCATTTTGTGTTGAAAATTATGGGGTGGTGCAGTTATAAGATTGATAGATTTTCACCAAGGATGATGTAGTTATTGAGGCTTAAGTCTCGAAGGATTGATGAGGAGGGATGATTTAACTTCAATGATTTTTTTTTATGTTCAAATTATATAATAATCATGGTGTATGGCTGTCCATAATCCCCTCACAAATTTCCAATTCATGTGTTCCCTTGCCTTGCCTTTTAAGAGATTACGTGGCAAATTATGTGGATGGAGAAAATTTCAATGGTTTGTCAGAAGAAAGGCACCCTTTTTCATAGAGTCACCAAGTACTATGATCTATCTATTGGTTCTGAAGCTTTGTATAAGGTTCATAATTTCTTGATTGAGAATTTTGCATTAAAATATGGAATAAAAAGACAATTTGATCTAGGAGGGTTCATCTAGTGGCTCAAGGATGAGAATTTGCATAGAGGAGATTACCATCATGAGTTGAACTTGGGTGAGGATGTGATTAGAAGTGTCCATAATGAAGAAGCTTCTATTCAAAGAAGAAAGAAATAGGCAATATTGTTAAAGATTAAAATGGAAATGAGAGAAAATGACCCTATTTAAGGGCTTCTTTCTAGAAGTCGGAGAGACACCTTTCTAGAATGGCTTTCTTGACCAAAATGTTACCAGAAGCTATGCAAAGATTGAAACACTAAATATGGTAGTTCTATATCAAATAAAAAAGATTCACACATAGAGTTACTAAAGAAGGCATATATACATTTAATGGGAATGGCTACAAGAGTATAGGGTATGTGGAAGATCAATTATTTGTATGGATAGAGAAGAGAAACAGTTCAAGTATGGTGGGATATTTTTTAGCAAGGGTAGAGATAAAAAAAAATGATGAATTTACTATAGTGGATGCATAGAGAGAGTGTGGATGTTGAAGAGAACAACGTGTGTTTGTGTGTGTGTGTGTGCAAAATAGAGAGAACACATAAAGATATATCACACAAAGTGAATAGGTGTAAGGACCAATGAAGGCAAAGACATTGTGACGAGGTTAGACAATGCTTACAGATAGTGTGTGTATGAGAAAATATCTGATGACAATGCATAGAAGAGACAAAGAGTTTGAAGCAACAGAGGAAAAGAACACAAATATATTCTCAAGTGTAGAACAATACAAGGAGTTACAAAATATCATTTGTAACGAGGTACCTTAACTGTAACTGAAATTCATCTTGTTGTATCTCAACTGAGTTGGTTCTTAGAATAGAGGTTGTAGCTCCTTTGGGTTGGTGCCCATGAAAACCAGGGATTCATGTCCCTTTGGGTTGGTGCCCAAAATTTTTGTAATTAAACACATCCTCATTGTGAGGCTCGACTAGAGTAGTAGACTCTAGAATCCATTCTCACCAAGGGTTTTTCCCACATATGGTTTTACTCGTATATGTGGTTTTATTTGTATGATTTCTACTACTTTGATTTTCTCGATCTCTGACTTTAGGCTTAATTCACTAGTGCCAGATTTCCTCCACACTTGGTGAAGGAACAATTTCTTCTCTAGGTGAGTAATCACTCTTCTTCTTCCATATTTGATTCATTTCTTCTTTGGTTTCTTCAACATTAACATTTTTCTTTCCTTTCTGATCTTTAGAAGGGTTGGTCGGTTTTCTCTTTCTGGATCTACAAAATTTTGCCAGGTGTCTTGATTTATGACAGTGATAGCAGGTCATACCAGATGATTTTCAAGGTTCTGCATTACCTCTACCAGTTCTTCTTCTACAATTCATAGCCACATGACCAAAGTTGTTACAGATGGTGCAAATGACATTTGTTACCTTTTCCATCTCAAATGGACTAAATCGGTTGTTGTAGGGTCTTTGCCACTTCATGTTGACCCAGTTGTCAAAATTTCTCATCCAATTGTCATTTAGTCTTGGATGCATATGCAGTACAAGATTATTTGCTCCATATCTGCATTCAACTGATATATGTCCATACATTCTACATGTAAAGCAATGACCTTCAAATTTGTTGGACACATTAGTATTGTAGCTTGCATTTCCATTAGGTTTGTTTCTACAAACATTTGTAGTGTGACCAGGTTTATGGCAAACAAAACAAACAGGTTTAAAAACCTTCTTATTGGTAGGATTTTTGACCTTAGGAGCAGATTTATTCTTAAGAGTGTTGCTCTTGGTACTAGAGGATTCACCTTTTTTAGATGTGTGAAAACCAAGTCCAGAGGTATCACCATTCATCCTTTGTGATTGAATTTATTCTTCTAACAAGGTAGAACTTCTGTTGAACTTTTACAACTTCCCATTCACTTCAGTGAGCTATCTGGTGAGATCTTCATTATGTTTTGACAAGTTGGAGAAGACTGAACTAGTGTGCACTTGCGCATTCAACCGGTAAACGAGGCAGCGTGCGTGAAATAAGGTATTTATTTGAAAAATCCTTCTTCGAATCTAGTTTATTTGGAATGACATCTTCTTCTAAACCAGTAGAGAGATTAATGATTACATCTGAACCTATGGAAGTTGTTAAAGAGGAATGAATTGTATGTTATAATGCTTTATCACAAGTTCCTAGTGGTGTTATAGTGAAAGCAGATTTGTCTAGCTACATTGATTGCAAGATTGAGGATTTAGGATCATTGTCAATATAATCTTAGTTAAAATCCCTTTGTGATGAAAATGGAAAGATTCAATCAGAATATGTTAGGGTTTATGAAAAAGGTTTTCATAACACAACTTACTTTCTTGAAGTTTTTGAAGAAGAACATATCCAAATTATTTTGAGTTGAGTTCATGGGGAAAAGATGTATTTGGAAAGGACTCATACTATAACCAAGGAAGATATTCAAGCTATAATTGGTTTTTACTCAACCGGTGAAGTACCTAATCTAAGCCGTATTTCAAAAGAGATAGTAAACACTCTAACCGGATCAACATCTGATAGGCGTGCTTTTTCTATCAATAACATCAGGGACCTAGTGGTAAAATTGGCAACTATGGTTATAGGCTACCGAGTATTTTATTTTAGCACATTAAATAGTGTTCCATCAGCAATGGTGCATACTGCTTACAAGATGATAGCTGAAAATGATAATTATGACCTATGTGAGGCCATAAAGAGCCAATTATTGTTAAATCTTCAGTCTATCAAGAAGGACAATAGCCTAAAGTTTAAATTTGGACAATTATTGATTGGGATATTCTTTTATTTCTAGATCTTCCTACTGGGAATAGGTGATCTTGAATGGTCTAAGGATCTACCGGTATCTAGCTAGATTAAGAATAGTATCAAGGCTGTGAAGAACACCTTTTCTAATGAACAAATACTTTAATGAATTTCAGAAGAAAATGAGCATGATAGTTAGATTTTCTGAGGATGTGGTAAAACACTTTGCTAAGGACATTGTTTTCATAGTTACCACTGATTTCTGTTTGATGAAGGCAATTGAGCCTAGAGAAGAAGAAATGGAAGATATGAGTTATGAGGTCAACTATGAGTTATTGATTGGTTATGCCAATAACTTGTTGGCATCCCCAAAGGATAAAAAGAAGGCAAATTTGGATACAATTGAAGTTCAAAATACACAAGATGAAACTAGTATTGTTCCTACCATAAGTGGCAAAGGTAAGAAAAAGAAGGCTCAACAAGCCCCTCCGGTGATGAAAAGTACAAGAGTGACATGAAGTGTCCAAACCAAAAAGGAACTGAAACCTAAAGTTTATGCAAAGAAGGAGAATGCATCAAAGAAAAGAGGTCAGAAACTAGTTCTCCAAGAAGAATCTAAAGGCACTGAGACAGAGGAAGAACCCAAGAAGATGAAAGAAACTAGTAAAATAGTCAAACCAGTGAAACAAGTGTCGAAGGAAACTATGCCTTTTGATATCTCAACTTACAAGCCTGAGACCAAGTTTGAAATAACAGTGAAGACATTAGGGAGAAACATATTTGATAATGTCAAAGAACATTTTGATTCTTTTAGTAAAGATGAAAAGGAGCAAATCATTCATCAGGTAATCAATTATTTGTGCCATTAATATATTACCACATGATCTTGAAAAGAATATTTCAAATTTATTGTATACTATTCTTTTGAATAAATGGGAGGAAGTTGTAAAGAAGGAAAAATAAATTATAGATGATGTATTTGTACAATACTTTCCTAAATTGTCCAAGGATGAACTAAGTGTGTTGGTTGATAAGTAAAACATTCAATTTTCTTGCAAGGAAAGAATATTGAAGCTACTTAGTGGAAAGAGGCAAATTATTGAGACTGAGACTCATCAGATAGCTTGTAACATCCAACAGATGGAAAAGATTATATGTTCTTATAAGGATGAGAAACATACTAAAGATGTACCTAAAATGGATAAAAATGTGCAAGCTGATGTTGTTTATCCAGATAAAGAAAAGGATGGAACTATTATCCAACAAGTCATACTTGTTGATGATATTCAACATACAATTGATATATCTGGAAATATCATTGTACCAGATATGCAGCCACCTGAAGTCACTGACTTACAGGTTACTTCAGTTGAGAAACTGACAACTGAACCTGGAGTGGATATTCCACTAGAAAAGGAACAACCTGAGAAACCCCAATCCCCACCTGTTTCACAGAACATTCAAAAGGAATCTAATGAAAACATTGATACACAAATTTTTGAACAGGAAACACAGAAAGGACAAGAGAAAGAAATTGTTAAGGTAACATCTTCTGAACCGGTAAAAACATTAGTCATACAACAGACTAATGAAGATGATGATGACTCATTAGGCATATCAAGGACTATAATTGTTGATAATATGAGTGCATCTAAAATGATGAAGATTGCAATTGTCATGCAATCTAGAGCCCACAAGAAGAGACTTAAAGAATAAAGAATAGAAGATGACACCATTCAGAATGTTGTAGATATTCTATCTAGTCTAATACCACAAACTGCTATAGGATATCTGACAACCCCTATTAGCAAAATTGGTCAATTGGTTGCTGATGCATCTGACCAAATTAAGTCACTTGAAGAAGCAGCACAAACTTATGCTGAGAAGAGTTACATGAAGAAGTATGGAGAACAACTTATGAAAGAGATTGATTCAGGAAAACTTGCTCTATCTTTTAATAAATATTTATTAAGAAAAGCTATTGAAATAGGAGGAAAATATCTTTTATTTACTTCTAATGTTTCATTCTTTTATTCGGATATCAATAACATGCGAATTGAAACAAAGCAAGAGCTAGAAAAGATATGCAATGCATATGTACCACTTCAAGATTTTATTTTTTCTTTTAGCAAATCTATGGATGATTTGCACAATAGGCTAGATACCTATGATCTTGAGAAAGCAACAATACTTCGGTCACTGAAGGAATTTAAGATTCTACTCACATCCCAAGTAGACACACTGCAGAGAGCCTACACAAATGCAGAAGCTATTTTAGCTACTCTAGAAACCTATACACTTGATTCCATGGAAGAGTTCCTTACAAAGATTATGTCTACACTTGAGTACACTGATAACGTGCTGGAGATATGGAAACATGCCATATCTTAGTTGAAGAGGAACTTTACTGTTATTTTCATGAGAATTGTGTATGCATGAATCTTGATTTAGTTTTTCAAGTTTTTGTTATTTTCATGAGAATTGTGTTTTTTTTAAAATGTGTATAATGTATGTAGTAAGGGGTAGTATGTGTATATGTGTATAATTTTTTTTTTGTAAGCATACTTAGCGGTATTATTGTAAAATTTTCTAAGTGTTTCCATCAATGCAAAAGGCAGAGATTGTTGGCTTGATGATGATTGTAATGAATTCATCATATGTTATCATTGATCAAACACATATACACACATATGTTCATATTGTCTAACGGTGTGACTTCAAAGTTGTTTATACTACAACCGGTATACTAAAGGTTTATATCTAACCAGTACTTGGTGACAACCGGTATATATGCATGGAGACAACCAGTGGATTTGCATAACTTGGTATCAACATGAGGATCCAGTGAAGATTATCACAGGAGCATCAAGGATAATGGTTTATATGTTTAACTCCAACTGGTATTGATTGTTCCAACCGGTATTATTGATTATGTGATGTGTTATCACAAGTCGTGATGAGTTATCCTTACTGACAAGTTTTGGTGGTATTTTTGTGATGAGTTATGATCACTTGACCAGATACACTGGACCTAGGTAATTATGTTATGATTTCTAGAGGCCGACATGAAATCTAAATGTCTATATATTGACATCACAATGAATTACTTTGTATGAGTGAAAGTGAAATGTTATGTGTGAAGGAAGAAGTGTTAAGTCGCAGAGTATGTTGGTAAAGAAGTGTTAAGTGTGCAAAATAGGATCTATACAAGCAATTTGTGCTACTACTAGATCACATCACCTGTTGTTTTCTAATCACTAAAACAGTCAAATCCCCTAACCGAGTAAGCTCTAACAAGCTTCATTGTTCAAATCCTCTAGCTAGGTGTTCCATTAGATTGGATTTTCAAATCCTCTACCGAGGTTACTCCTTACAGGGTACTACATTTTACAGGGTATAGCTTTTAACTAAGCTTTGGGATCTTTAATAGGATTCACTCCTAGCAGAGCACTTTGTAGACCCTAACTAGTCAGTTATCTATTACTGCAGATAGTTAACTTGTGAGTCACATCTCACCGTGGTTTTTACCTATTTGGGTTTTCCATGTATAAACACTTGTGTTATGGTGGATGTTTTACTTATTGTGGATGTTGTTATATTATATTTAATTGCATGCATATTGTTTAACAAACTTGCTAAGTTTATCTACCAGTCAATGTTTAAAGTAGTACTATTTTTGGTGTCACTGATTCACCCCCCCCTCTCAATGCTTTACAAGTCCATAAATTTTGTGGGTATTGTTCTATTTGGATATGAATGAGATTATTTTATTGATTCTCTTTGGATTCAAAGGATTTCATTGGGATTTTGAAGTATTCTTCTTTTCAAGTTTTGGGCAAAGTGGAGGTAAGAACCTCATATTTTTATTTATTATTTATCCTTTCAATTTTGGTTTCTTGCAAATGGACCATTGGATGATTTAGAATCATATTTCTCCCTTTGAAAGCAATGCATTCTATTGAGTATTTCATTTGTACTGAAAAAATAAAGAAACTCTATTTTTCAGCCATTATCATGCCAAAATTTTAGCAGAATGCATAATTTGTGTATGTGGTGAGTATGAAAATGGGGCACTGGGTGGATTTAGACCAAAAGGGTATCTTCAAAATTTTGAAATTTAGTATTCTTGAAGGTCCTTTAATGGCAGTTTTTTCTATTCACTAGCTTTTGGGGATTTTTGAGTCATATTTTAAAAGTGTAATTTTATCATTTTAATGTGAAATTATTTTTTGGAACGATGGATATTGTCTAGGAAATTTTGATTTGGATTTGTTTTCATGTAAGTTTGATCAATTGCACATATTATGTGAATTTGGCTCAATTTGATGAATTATTATGGATTGGAAAGTTGTAATCCATTGGATTTTGAAATTGATTTTGGTTTCATTGAGCCTAGGGTAGGTAGCCGAATTAATGACGGGAGTGGCTACCAACATGTCTATGACCCGTAAGTGGCACATTAGCAATCACATTTGGGGAGTCTCTTAATCAAGTGGAAACTTAATTAAGGCTTGGGTGGCATAAAAATTAACTAAGATAATTAATGCCCCAAACATACCATGAGAACTAGTATGAGGCTTGTTAGTACCTTCAAAATCATAATAAAAATTTTGATGCTCAATTTGTAAACTAGAACTATATGCATTGATTCTTCCTTAGAGGAGCTTTCGCAAAATGCCTTAGGGTTCGGTTTCTCAACTTTGTTGTGTTTCTAAAAGTGCATTCAAATGCCCTTTTGGTCAGAATTTTATTTGATTAGTGACCTCCTATTCTGATCACTTATGACTTAAGTTATTTCCTCATGGGTTTTTTATTGTATAAAAACTGGGCCCCAGAGTATTAGTGCTTCTTCGCAGTCGGTAACCTCAATATTTGATATGCCCTATCTTTTGGTGCTAAAAGAGACATGAGTTATTGGGCCATGTATCTAAAAGGTTCTCGACACACGCTGAAGTTATTTGAGTATCTTACCTAGACTCTGAGTCTTAACATGACAATTTGTATGTGTCATGTAAAGAAACTTGGGACTTGGTGAAATGAGAAATGGTATCTTGCCGAGCCTCAAGTGGTGTTCATCCAAATACTTGGTGGAGTGTTTTGAGGATTTGGTTGAGGAACGAGTTAGTGCTCCAGGGTGAGGGGATTAACACTCGGAGATCAATGAAGTATTTTTTGTATCTAAGCGAGTCCCAAGTTATTCCTAGTTTGATGCATGTGCAATGGTCAATGTGGTGACTCGAAACTCGGTGAGGAGTTATTGGACACCTTGCTGAGGTTGTGAGTTTTATTACACCTTGATGGAGTGTTAAAAAGGTTGTGGATAGGTTATGATGTGTTAGGTAGCTTGGAACTCATTGAAGGGGTTGCCTTGTCTTTGGTGAGTTCACAAGTAAATAATGGATGAAAAGGTGTGCTTGCTAATAAGTAGGAAATAACATACCAGCCTAGAACTTACATATAGCATTAATTCAATATACAAGAGAATAAATCTAGGAATTAAGTATAGAGCTATCATTCTATGGAGGATCTCGACAACCAATGCAAGCCCGAATCATTAGCCATACCGTAAAAATTGCAAGAATGTCTTAGTAAATTTGTAGAAGTCCAAAAATGCTGGTGTGAGGGATATTGTAGTTGGTGAGTCATGTACATATGTTAGAAAATCAAGATCATCATATTCATATCACTCAAGTTTCCTAATGCAGAAACAACTAAAAAGACTAATTTGCATAAATCAATGTAGTGTGTGGATGAGATCAAATGTGTGAGCCTAGCAACTAGCTGTCACTACTTTATGTGTGGTCGATCACAATAGAGTGGTGATATTATTTATGAGTTATATCAAAAAATTGTGAGAGATAAAGATGTCCATGAAAATTAATAGTATATGTTAATCAAAGTTACTTCTTTGTTTGCATTGGTTGCAAAATCAAGTGCATGGAGACTACAACAAAGTCTTTTAAATTTGGATAGAGGGCCAAAAGATCATGTTACAAAGTCTTGGAGAAAGTAGATTGATATTCTACTTTTTAGCCAAAGGGGTAATGAAAATGCTAACGGTTGTCAGGAAAATGTTAAAGTTCTGAGTGCTACCACATGCTTTCCCCGTGGTTTGCAAATAATTCTAATTTTTATGCCAACCATATTTTCCCCTTCAAATAGGTGAGTTGTGGAGAGAATGAAGGGTGGGAATGTTGAAGGTGTGGGTTTGGAGACATACAATCCTTCTTGTTAGAAACTCTCAAAGTTCTCCTCTACCAGGATGAGTAATAGGAATCTCTCATCTTGGTTTTCTCTACATCAATAACCACCCATGGTTGGTGGTATCTTAGCTCACAAGGTGGTTGGTTTTTTGTGGAAGCACTTCGACCTTGGCACCAAATGTTTCATGTATAACCGAATGGGTAGTTTCACTTCAAGACAAAATAGAGGCAACTGATTCTACTAGGATATTATTCTTTTGTAAAAGGTGTAATGGGGGTAAAAACTGGGCACATGTGAATGGATGGTAGCTTTTTACATTCCTTATTGCTATAAAAGGAATCCTACGGATGTGAATAAGGGTTCTAATTTTTTTTCATTTTTTGAGCAATTAGAAGCAGAGCCATGTTAGTCTAGAATTGGGTGATCTCATAGTGAAGGAGTGCTAAATTCCTCTTTGTATTTCTTCAATTAGTTAATGGATATGATTTTGAATAGTTTCAGGAACTATCTCCATTTTGTATTCATAAATTTCACATGAATCATAATATAAAGGATATTCTATTTTGTCTTGGCAATTTTTTTGTTAATGTGTAGCTTTGTATGTGGGTGTCCTTCAAGGAAGGAATTAAATTCTACTTGCATGTTATAGTGAAATTGAGAGTATGCAAAGGATTAACAAGAATAGTTTATGCAAGTAATGAGATGAGCCATGTTAATGTTAGGAAATAATATTCAAAAGGTTCACTAATTTTGAGTTATTTTATAGTCTGAGTTTGCATCCTTGATCTGAGATTTGACTTTGCACCCAAGAGTATGCACTGGTTCATGAAAGATGTTTGAAATCTATTTCAAAAACACACCAAAATGATTGACACTCCATATTATTTTCTCCGCCTTTTCCTTTCTTATTTAATTTATTTCTAAATGTACAATCTTTGTGATTTCTATATGTTGTATGAAGCAAAACTGACAGCGTGTGTCTCACATTTCCTTATAGCCCTTGGGAGATGCATAAGTTATGGTTCTAAGTATGATTCAGAGTAAATGAGATTGAGATTTAATGGGATATTTTTTGAAAATATCCTTAGGTAATTTGAGAACCATCCATCTATTTTGAACCTGTATAATGTAAGTTGTTTGCAAAATGCCATGCGTATAGGTCCTAAACCAGGAATACCCTCCCGGGTCTAGTGGAGCCTGAAGTGAAGAAAGCTAACAAAACCTTGTTATGTTGTGTTTTCTTGTCTTTGGTTTATTGATAGTGCAAGTTATATGCTTTATGTTTGTAGTCTCATAACCCAGAATTATATTTCTCCTTAGGACTGGAGGTAGCAGGAAAAATCGTCAACAAGGCCAAGTATGTCTTAGAAAGGCATGCTTGTACATGTAGGCATTAGAACTTACCCAGAGTGGTTTTCCCATACATGTCTAGAATAACATCTTGCATGATTGTCATTCTCATCTATGTGAGAGAATTATTAGTTCCATGTGGTGTGTCTTCATGAGTACACATGATGAAACTCCTCTTTATTTCTCTCTACAGTACCTAGCCCTATATATTGAGTAGCACCTATAAAATGATGTGTCTTCCTTATTAGTGTTGTTTCATTGATGATCTTGTGATTTTCATGTGAGTTGGCCCATGATGTTATATGTTACATTATACTTGGATGATGAGAGGTATTATTACTTTATGCTTCATGTGTTGTATACTTGTATTAGTGATTGTATTATTCTCTTGCTCATTAGGTTGATATTGAGATGTATGGTATTTTTCCTATTTGGGATTGTTTCTCTTGGTCATGTTTATCTATACATTTTATATGTGGCATGTGTGAAACCTATATCCTTGAATATGCTTTCTTAAGTGATTAGGTCATGTGTTTATCTCCATAAGTATGGTGGGGTGGAACTTTGAGCTCCACGTGGTTAGGTGGAATTGTTAAACACCATTAGGGACTACATATCATGGCTTTAAGGTGGCATCAAGTTTGTCCTACTCTCCTCCATTATTATTCCTTCATGTACTATCTCAATTGATGTAAATATATGTATATGTATGTTTAAATCCATATTATGTCATGATGTATATGTTTATTAAACTCTCCTCATGGAAAATTAGGTAATTATGTGTTTATGTAATGGATTGTATTAGTTTTATGTGTTCTAGTGTTGGTATTGGACACAAGATTGTATGCTATAATTCTTTATGCTTGAAGTGGTATCGTGAATATATGTTAGAAATATTTCCATTGGAATTAAAGTGGAATTTTTGTCTTTTGATTAGTCTCAAAGGGTTTTTTATTCCCTTCACGAGGTTGTCATACCTCCTTGTAGTGACTTGACTCATTTAGAGTGGATTCAAGTCAATTTGAGTCCAATTGGGAATATTTTGATACATCTTGGATAGTCTTGTATGGTGCCCAAGTGTTGTAAGTCAATATTCTTGGCATGATTAGTGTGTTTGAGGCCTTTTGGGGAGTTAGGGGTGTTTTGGAGATATTTAGGATTCTCCCCATCATCTCCCTTGTGTGTTGTTAGTGATTAGTGTCAAAGGGAGTAGTTTTTCTATTTCATCCCTTACCTTTTTAAATTTTTGGGATTCATTAGGTGTCACCAATGTATTCTGTCTACTCTAATGTGTCAATAGTGTGCATGAGAGCTTACCTTGACTTCGATTTCCTCACTAGTCAAGACACCAATGTGACTGGAAGGACAATAACATGAGATAGTTTTTCCTGGGATACCAATGTGTAGATTGGACGCTAGCATGACTATTGGATTATAATGCATTGCGAGAACTCATTATTATCATAATAAATTATCCTATAGGTGCACATCTATCTTAGTTTGGTGCTAGCTCTATTTTGTGTACTTTTATAATTGGCACTTGTTTGATAGGGTTATAGAGCCTTTGAGTGTCAGTTCGATAGTATCAAAGCTCTCTTACAATCCTAGAGAGTCAAAGTAACCTTTGAGGTGGTCATAGTATTTTGGGAATGAGTTTTAGTGGTGTTGATTACATTGGGTTGCAAGATCTGTGTTCACCAAAATCTAATCATCACACCTAGGACCGAGGAGAAAGCCTAGTTTGCCAAGAAAAAGGCATGTAGCTTCTTATTAATTCTTGTTAGGGTTGAAAACCTTGGTTGACCTTGCCTAGGATTCCCAAACCTTTCCCTTCAATAGGTGGGTATTTAGGGACTTCAATCTTCTACTTGTGCATTGTTGAGTTGTGACAAAATGATGTATGGTTACAGTTGAGGTAGTGTACTTCTTCTTATATCTTTAGTCATTGGCCTTGATTTGATCAACCTAGTGTTATGTGGATTGGTGGTTGATGATTCCCTCATCCAATCCTAGTGTTTTTGGTGAGAGGGCACAATCATGGTACATGTCAATCATCGTCAACGATTCATTCTTTCTCTCACTTTGTTCTTTTGCACTTGTGGTGAGTGATGTATCTATTACTTGTCTTTTTTTGTGATAATCTTGCTTGTGTGATGGTGTAGCCTTGTTTATTTAAACTTGCATGCACATAATTGTGCAAGTGTGTCATGTCATATCATATATTTGGTGTTTGGTTGTGAATTTTATCTAGAATTTTTGGAAAAGTAAATTATTTCAGGTTCTTTTGGCTTGTTTCCTCAGGGGTTCCTTGGTGGGGAATTACACTTTGCAAGTATATTTTAATCTATTGTTGATTCTTGAATATTATATTTGGCTGCTTTTAGAGTGTGTGGTTTTTCTCCCAAAAGGGGTTTCCCCATGTAAATCACTATGTTGTGGTATGCATGCTATTTATGTTTATTACTATTAAGTTCTTGTAATTGTCGTAAAGATCTGAATTTTTTTGCATTATCCTCCTCTCAAAACTAGTGTAAGAAGTTGTTCTTCTTCCTTAGCTTCCTTTTATATTAATCTTATGTCATGAGATAACTAAAGTGTCAAATATTAAATGACCTAGGTAACTAGAATTAAATAAAAGTCATAAAGATAAGATATGATAAGATCTTATCTGGACAACTAATACTTAAGTCATGTGAATAAGTCCCCTACTAGAAACTGGCTCGATACAACACCTTTACTAAGTACTAAAACTTATTCACCAACATTAATCAAATTTCATTTTCATTTATAATTTTTTTGTGTTTAATACTTGAAAATTTGGATATAATCTACAAAAACTACATTATACACATAAAATATCTCTAAGTCACCATTGAATACCTAGAAAAATAAAAACTATGATGCACAAGTTAAAAATTATGCTATTTTAAATTAATTGTAGTTTTTTACAAACTTAAAAGATGCTAGGGGTCTTAACTAAATGTTTAAGCCTTTTTGGTGAAGGATTTAATTTTAAAGTGAAATATATATATACATTTTTATAAAATTTAAAATGTGCAACAATTAAATTATAACACAAAAATACAAAATCTATATATATATAGGGATTACCAAAGAAAAAGTCAAAAAATAATGTTTCTTTGTTTAAATATTTTTTTTCACAAAAATATATCATATTACACATGTTTATTTATGCCTTGGGCCTTTTGAACTTAATCATGAGGTCCATTTTGTAACATCAAGCTCCTTATAAAGTTTTACTTTCATTTCAAAAATGTTCAAGATTTGATTAGACCATAAAAAACTCACAAGCATCAAGATTAGATAAATTTATCATAATTCCAAAATCCAATTGCAAAGCTCCAAGTGTACTAGAATGATTTGATCATGAATGATACGGATGATCAAATCAACAACATGACACTAATGATTTTTAACTAATCAAAATGATAGATCTATTTTTCAAAGTAATGAGTGGAATGATAAATTTATAATCATTTGAAAGATCAAGTGGATGGTGAAGATTATATCAATGATTGAGAATTGTGAGATTTTGCCAAGATCAAGGGCATAATGAAAAGAATAAAAAAAGAGACAATAGAATGACAAGAACAAACTGTATTCTCATCAATATGCAAATGATCAACTGGATTCACCAATACAATGAATATAGGCCTGCTTATATAGGGAAGGCCATATGGATGTACAAGCACACAACCGTGACATGTGGCTCAATGAGAAACAAGGGTAGGTAAGAAATACTAGGGGTAGGTAGGAGAACTAATATGATATTCCACAAGAGGTGGATGACCCATTGAATGTGGAGTGTAACAACAAAATAAGACCACAAAAGGTGAAATTTCTCCTACAAGCTATATCCCTATGTGCACACTTCCCTAAGTGTCTCGAATCCAAACTATGAAGAGATGCATTATCCTAAGTTAACTTAAGTAAAGTGCAATAATATCCATAATGAATATTTATTTACACCAACACCCCCCCTTAAGTGAAACTTTAAATAATCAAGACTCAAGTCAACAATGCAAGATGGGTTTTGGCTACAAGGCCATGATAGGTACCCATGTACAATATGCAAATGCAAGAAAAACTATGAAATGCAATCTCTTACAAACGGAGAAAGGGAGAAAACCCAGTGGGAAAAAACTCCCCCAAAAGAGAGATGATGAAAGCACACAATGCTCTCAATGATGAATGAGAAGAACAAAACTATGTCCCCCCCATAAGAGAGAAGAAGAGACCATGAAGGCCCCCCTCAATGTTGAATCTCCTGCAAGGATGGTCCAATGATGATGACCAAAATACCTCCCCATAAGGAAGAAAGAGAGCCAATGCTTCACCAATAATGTCAAAGTGTGACAAAACCAGGTACCAAGTCGATGATGATGAATCACTCGCTGCAACAAAATGAAGATCAGGCATGGAGACAACCTACTATGAGCATCATCTGGATACTTAGAAATAGTAGAAATATCGGTACAATCCAAGTCTCACAGGATCCATGCACAAATGTGTACAATCTAAGTCTCAACTAGATCCATGCACCAAGTTTCACAAGATATTCCTAATCTACGTGTACAAGAGGATTACATCAAATAGTCAACACTAACAAGATACAAAGTGGTGTGGTACTTTATGATAGTGTGAGTACAACATTGCTCAAACAAGAGCATACATCATGATAAAATATTCAAATGTGGAAACATGAAAATGATGCCACCAACAAAGAAGCCCTGTAGAATACTACAGATGAAGATGCCTTCGAATGGAATTTCACCAAGAGATATAAATGAACAACTGAGCCCCCATAAAAAGATCATGTTGGCACTTGCAAATAATGGCAAAGTGGACTTTTGATTTTAACTTTATAACTTCTCAAAATGAGATATAAGAGAATTCAACAAATATTTCTAGTGATATAAACTGAGATCCAAGAAAAATACAAGTACCAAATAGACCAAAAATGACCAAATACTAAAAGTATAATTTCTACTCAAAATCACTACAAACAAATGGTAGATTATGAAAGTAGACAAAAAATTATGCACTTTCAAAAAAAATGGCACATGTAAAGGAGTCCATATGACCCCAAATGAAGCCTCTAAAGTTGTAAAAATTGGGATTTCATGATTTCCGAAAAACCTATATCCGAAAATTAGAAAACTCCTACACCACTATACAGATCACAAAATTCTACCCCAAAACAAAAAAAAAAAATTCTCAAAAAAAGGAGTCCGGATGAGTGAGATGTTGTTATTTGAAAATTGCCTGGAAAATTATAATTTCTCAAAAATTTCCGCCGTAGCTTCAAACTTCAAATGTCTCTAGATTTGGCCTCCGAAGTTCGATTTGGATGAAACAAAAGGCAAAAATGACTTTCTTGGACCTCCTCAATCCAATGGTGACCTCAGATTTGACCCATCAAGCTCCAATAATAACCTGTAATAGACATCTCCAAAATGCAAACCCCAAATTTCTCTCAATTGGCAAACCAATGACACTCTAATGGCTCTAATACCATGTGAGACATGGACCAGCCTGATACCATATGAGATTTTGCCAAGATCAAGGGCACAATGAAAAGCATAAAAATAAAGATAATAGAATGACAAGAACAAACTGTATTCTCATCAATATGTAAATGATCAACTGGATTCACCAATACAATGAATATAGGCCTGCTTATATAGGAAAGGCCATGTGGATGTACGAGCACACAATCATGGCATGTGACTCAATGAGAAACAAGGGTAGGTAAGAAATACTAGGGGTCGGTATGAGAAATAATATAATATTCCACAAGAGGTGGATGACCCACCAAATGTGGAGTCTAATAGCAAAATAAGACCACAAAAGGTGGAATTTCTCCTACAAGCTATATCCCTATGTGCACACTTCCCTAAGTGTCTCAAATCCAAACTATGAAGAGATGCATTATCCTAAGTTAACTTAATTAAAGTGTAATAATATCCATAATGAATATTTATTTATACCAACAAGAATTAACTCCACTAGTTATGGAGAATTTGAAAATCTAGATGAGTGAATTGAAATTAGTAAAGAAAAAATTAATTTTGAACTCATGAGATGGTGTAATGAATATATGAAGACAAAGTTACTTATTTGAAGAATAAGTTAAGAAAGGAGACTATATGAGAGGAAAGTTCTGGACTATTTAATTTATTTAAATAAATAATTAGCTCACCTTAACTAAATAATAAAATATTACTAATTAAATGATTATGATAATAGATAATTAATAATAATGGATAATGTATGCCAAGAAGTGTGGTACCTACAAGAAAGACACAAACCACTCAAACACACCAATAAAACATTATGTTAGAGGTTAGAATCAACAAAACAAGTTAGTAAATCAAAAACTCACAAAACCATCTCATTGTCCTCTATCTCCAAGGATCCCTTAGATTCAAGGTGGCTCTCAACTTGGAAGAGCCCTTGATCTTGGGATGACTACTCAAAGAACGAGAGATAGTGTATGCTCTAAGATCTAAATGAATGTAATTAAGATCCTAGTGATGATTTTGATATGGATATGAAACTATGATATTGCTATGGTGCAAGATGGTGAGATAGATATGAAGCTAAACTAGCATGAAAATGATATTAATATGATATTAGGCTAGCATGGAAATAAAACTAACATGATAAAGCTAAGAGACGATGCTACTAAATGATCTAGTTATTATTATCAAAGAGAGGCTAAAATGCTAAATGTTATGCGACTATAGTGTAGATGCATAAAACTCGGATCTCTGGATTTAAGAAATGGGCTCTATTTATGGAGGAATTGGTCAAATGAATGGCCAAGATTGAATTGGATTGAGAAGTGTTAGTTTTGAAAGTTATCAATCCATGTGAGATCTTCAAACCAATCTCATGTTGACAAATGTCACCATGAGGAGGCTTGAAAGGATGTTAAGTAAGCATTGGATTCTTATTAAGCTTTGAGGGTTAACCTTAAGAGGATAAGCCATTGGATAAAGCTATTATCCAAGGATGAAGGCTATTGTCCAAGAGTTAAACTCTTGTGCAAGGTTGGAAGATGGTCAAAGCGACAACCATCATGAGATAGGGTGATGTCTTGTAAGAGACATTAAATGGTTTAGAAGACTTTAGGGGATAATTTGTAAGAGCCTTACAAATTTTATGAACTCAACAAGTTAACTTGTTGAAGAGATAAAATCTTTAGAACACTTTATTCCAAATTTGGAGAAGTGACTTCCCCAAATTTAGGGATGTGACATGATTAGAGGATAACACTAGTTAACTAGGATTTGAGGACTTCTAGAAGAATGATTAGTAGGTTAATGGAAAATGTAGGAGAATGCAAGTGGGAGATATTAGGATTTTAATTAAAATAAAAAATGTTTTATTTCAACTAAAATGGATGCAACTTGCATTTGTAGGAAAATGCAAGTGGGGGGAGGTTTGATTTATTTATATGCAAGGATGATTTTAATTAAATGTAAATTTAATTAAAATGGTGAAAAGGGGATTTAATTAAATAAATAGAATTTATTCAATTAATGGATAGAAAGGGGAATTAATCAAATGTTGTATTTAATTAATAGTTGGTCTAGAAGATAAGGGATATATTAAAAAAACCTTAGTTTAATTAATAGGTGGATAAATGATAATTAAACAAATAAAATTTATTTAATTAAGTGTGAAAGTTTAGGCGTCTAAATTTTGCTCCTCTTTGAAGTAACATGTGACCACATGTTGATTCAAAGAAAATCACTCGATATGTTGCCAAATTTTTTTATTTTGTTATCATTGCCAAAATTATTGATATGATGCCCTAGATATGGATACATATATTGATATGATAATGATGCCCCCTCAGGAGATCGTTCATGCATTAAAGCCATGAATGATCTCTTGAAAGAAGAAAACTATTATATTAAATATAGAAGAGTGGATGGTTGATGACATGCATGGGTTTGATTGGATTGATAAGATTAACTAGATTGATTGGAATGAGATCAAGTTTGGTTTCAGGAATGACATCTCCTGTACAAGACAAAGATGATCAAAATGTCTGGTTTCAGGAATGATATATCCTATATAAGACATGATCACAACATCTGGTTTCAGGAAAAATACATCTTGTATAAGACATGATAAATGATAGTTGGAGAAATGAAGAAATGAAAATGAAGAATGATCCCATGATGATGCGATAGATATGCATATGATGGATGCAATGATGAATGTGACTAAATGATGAAAATGGTGATGATATGCAACTAAATGTCATGATTAAATGATATGCAACTAAATGTAATGATATGCAACTAAATGCAATTGTAGTCATCTTGTAGATCAAATTTATTGTGATCCTTTTAACATCATTGAGCCTTTTATATGTTGAAAGTTGATACAAGTATCATGTTATTATTGAACCATAATGACCCGAGTATACCTTACATGGATTTTGATATTGCAAGATGACACAAGCGTCGAGGTATAATTGAACCAAGATGACCTGAGTGTTGCTTGCATAAAATATACAAGAGTTTAACCTTTTTTCCTATACAAATTTGAAATGTCCTTAGTGATTTGTTAATTGATCACATCGTAAGACAAACATAGACAAAGAAAATATCACACTCCTTCCTTGCTTTTTTAGTTTCAAGACATCCTTGATTAGGATATATGATAACAAAAATAAAAAAACACCATGATAGACATGCATGGTACCCTATGTATTTTGTCAGATAAAACATCTTGTAGATATATTTTTGTTTAGTTTGTTCAGTTCTTGTTTTGATGTTTACCATTGATAGTCATGATCTTCATTTTTTCGTTCAGGATGTCTTTGTTTGTGGTTGTTTGTTTGTCTAAACCCCAAAAAGTGAGATGCCCCCATCTAGGTCAAGATTTTTCCCCCAGCTATAGATACTACTCTTGATATGGATATGTACATTGAACACCAATCCATGGTGAGATTATGATGTAGATAACTATTTAGATAATCAAGGACAGTGACTACGCTCAGTGTGTCCAAAATTGAGCCGCATTAAAAAGATTTGTGAATATTTGTCAATGGCTTAGATTAGATGGATGCAAAAGATACATGATACATGTACCAATAGATAGAAGAGACGATATATCACAAAGAGTGCCTGTTGCCAGGTTTTCACCACTTGTTTTTATTGCACTTTTTTATTGTTTTTTTTATTTTTTTATTTTTTCTTGATTTTTTTAATTTTTTGAGAGATGAAACATGTCCTGCCATCAATTGATAAAGACAAGACTAACTAGGACAAAATCTAGTAATCACACTGATCTATGTCATTGTTTTGATTACTCAATGAGTGATAGGAATGTCTAGTTTCAAAGAGTGAGTACCCCATATAAGATAGATCTGTCTAGTTTCAAGTGTACCTTTCCCTGCATAAGACATGTTGATGTTGATATATTTTGAGTGATGGATTGATTAACTAGACATGTTATTAGTTTGATTGTAGACTTTGCAGAATTTACCTATTGTTGATCTGATTTGATGGATGGTCCATGTTGTCATGCTTTGATTTTTAATTTTTTATTTGATTTTGCCAATTTTTTTTTTTTTATTTTTTGGACATTTTATGATTTTTTTTAGAATTTTTAGGATTAGAAGTAAGATGTATTTGTTTTCCCCAATGCTTAGGAAGACAAGGAATATTATGATTAGATTAATGAATTGTTGAGGTGAAGATGAATGGGTGAAAGATGGAGGTAGCTTATTATGGAACATGAAGGGACACGCCATGAGCTTTTCAAAATCGTATTTTTACCTTAGTTTTGATCAAGATCGGGGATGGAAAAGGGGATATGGATAGAGATAGGATACAGATAGGAGAAATAAGATCATATCTATTGTTGGGACTCATTAAATTTGAGTGAATTTGAGAGGCCCATTTCAAAAAATTTCTCTGCATTTCCAAATGATCATAAAATGAGTCATTTTGAATGGCCTAGTTAGAGAGAGGATAAAATGGAGCCAGTTGATTTTCAAAGGGTAAGGCTTGGGAAGTGTGTCCTACACCTTTCATTTAGCTAATGAAGTGTTGTGCAACTTTCAAAATTCAGTTTGGATCAATTGATCAGGTACCCATTTCAAGGGGTGAGCTGAAAGTGCATGATAGGTGCAAATGCAGATTCTATTGAGTAACCTACTTTGAGCTCCTATATCTTTTTCCCTACTAGTTGTCATGTTGAAATTCAATTTAGACTGAGTTCTATACATAAATTTGAGTCAGCATGCCAAGTTTCAAGTCTTTATGAATCCATTTTCTCAGTTTGGTAAGCTCAATTCATTTGTAGTTTGTGTTGTTTGACAAGTCCCCATTTCAGCTGCTAGTCAGAGTCCTACTTTGCACATCTGTAAAAGTTACCCTGGTGAGTGTCATGTCAGAATGTTTATTCTGAGCTACTGCTAGTATAAATCAAAAGCTATGTTTCCAATTTCAAGCTCCTGCCAATCCGTTTGATCGGTTTTCAAAAGGGTTTCTTGAGCCATCTTTTTTAGTGTTCCATACTTTCATGGCTACATCTTGGCTATTTTCATGAGCTCACCATTCACACCTAGTTATATTTCCAGTCTAACTGAGCATTCTAAGATTTAATTTGTACTTCAAGGTACCTCTGCTTCAGATTTGAGGGTCTATGGAGATCGTTTGATATTTTTAAGAAAGGCATCATGAGTTGCCTGTGCATTGACTTCATCAGGTCCGTAGTGCTGACAAAGCCAATTGGTCATCTTTGACCATTAATATTTATTCACTCGAGATTTGTCTTGAAAAAATGCTTGGCAGAGTTCATGCTTGTATATCAGAGTACATGTCTATAAATTTGCAAAGTCCAGAAAAGTGTTTTGACCAGTTTGAAAATTACGTCTTTGTGATTAAATGCGAAAATGTGGCGCAGACACCTGAAAGTTGTAAAACTCAGTCTGATGATCCGAAAATGGTGTCGATCGATTCCAGAGGTATGTTTAAGGTTCCTAAGGCATTTCAAAGGTTAGTTGCATGAGAACGATTTTTTTTTAGCCGAACCCACTTTGGGGCCCAACCTAACTTGTAGCTTCATGCATCTTTTTAGGCAAAGTCTAATTGTTATTTTTGCAATCATATGTTTATATAATTTAACTATGATGGAAAGGAATTTAAACCCCAAGCAAGTGTATTAGTAGGCATAAAGCAAGTTCCTTATCCCTAGTAGATGGCATGGAGTTTGAGAGGAGACAAAGAAACTTAAAGCTAATGCAAGGGCATTAAAGCTTTCGGTAGAAGGCAAACTAGAAGGTGCAGGAAACATGGTGGTTGAAAGGACCATAGAAATCAAATGCAAATTGGCAAATGAATAATGTCAATCTTCCCTTGCCTAGTAAAACAAATTGCAAAACGATTTCCCTTCCTCTCCATGTGAAACATTGTTAAAGGCAGAGAGAATTCCGGATCTGCAACATGCCTGGAAGGGGGCATTTATAATCTTTAAAGCAAATTAAAATTGGCATGTGAAATGCCAGTCAGAATCCTACCTCCATGTGTGAGCAGCTCCAAATAAATAAAATGCAAATAGCAATCACTCAGAAACTCCAAACTAATGCTAATAGCAAGCATTAAACCTTTAGGATTTAAATCGGTAGGCTTTATGCCCAATGGTCCCTTCACGTGCCAGTGAAAATGGAGGGGAATTCAATTTTAAACCTTCAGCAAATAGCAATTAACAGGTGTATGTGCCAAATCCCCCTGCTGGAGTGTGGTGTATAAGTTTGGGGAGTGCAATTTGAAAATCCAAAGCAAATAACATCCTCTCTGCTGCATGTGGGTAAAGGTTTTATAAAGTCTTTCATGCAAATGCACTTGGTAGATGTAATGTTTAAATTCTACAACCTTCCCAACATCTCCCTGTGTGTGGCGTTGGTGGAGGGTAATTAAAAAGCTCCCAAACAAATGCATTTTGCAAGTGTTAAACTTGCCATCCAATCTCCTCCACCAGACAAAGGGATAATAGAAATTGTAAAGCAAATGCAGTTGGAAGGTGTGGAGTAAATCTATGATCAGAGCATCATCTCCTACATGGTATAGTGAATGGTAAAGAAAATTTCTAAGAAAATACAATCCTAGGAAAAATACATTTATCCCACATTGGTGGTGAGAGGGGAATATTTGATATTTAAAAGTAATGCCATACACATCTATAATGTCAAAGCCTCAAGAGCTTTTGATGCATGGTGTCAGTGGGGTGCCCACTCAACCCACACACGCGGACGTGAATCCTAAGGCGATTGATGAGACAACTAGGTGACCAAGTGGGCCCCATGTGTACACGGATTCTGAGGTAGGTAAAATGGCGAAATGGTAAAGATCATGCAGCTTGAAGGAGATTGACAGTGCATGCAGTTTTGCAAGCCAAAGTTGCTCGCCCATTAACCATCAAAAAATGGCGAAAGATGAGGTGGCAGGTCTAATGGCAAGTGAGTTGGTGGGTCCGAGTGAGGTGGTGATGAGGTGTTATCCTAGTGGAGCATAGTCAAATCACAAGCTACCATGTGGCAAGGCGTCAGACCAAAAAATGGTGAAAAATCAAAGTTAAATATATAGTTGAAACTATAGAGAAATTCAAAAAATTTAAATAATGATCTACTTTGAAGATTAAATTCGCCTGAGGGGTATTTTTTGGCCAAATATGCAAGTATTATATATCACCAAAAAGATCTTGAAATGAGGAATGCAATTATGGAATTAGTTTCAACAGATCTTAGATAGTTTGAGAGAAGTATCCATGGGAAGAAAAGGAGATATTCTTACAGTTATGGAAAAAGGACACTTGACATGTTCTAATGGATTTTGATCTTTTTCCTTCTCCTTATTATTCCCAGTTCTTCTCAATTGTAAGGGTTCCTAGTTTTTTTTTAAATTTTTCTCCAAGGGAGAAATCTGAAATTACAGGTTCCAGTTTTATGCATTATGATTTTCTTGGTTGCAATGGTTGATGTTCCTATTCTATTGTCATGAAGTAGATATATTTTGCAGGTTGTATCTTAGTTTCAGTTCACATATATGTAAGGCATATATGCAGTGTAGTAGATTGTCTTCAGAAATTTCTTCAAATTCAATAAATTCAGTCTTCAAGGAAGTTTGGGTTTATCTTCTCAAAGTGAGAGTGTAATTCCTATTCTTAGGCATCCTTTATAGAAGGAATTTAAATTCTATGAGAAAAAATTGGGTATTTGGGTTAATGTTTGGATTATGTATGATCCTTTGATGAATTTAGAATGTGTTAATATCAGGCATTAATACAGGGAAATCGTTTCAATAAATTTGATATGCAGCTTGGATTCAATCTATAATTATTTGTATTGACTCTATGCCCAGGATGAGGCACTGATCTGTTATAGCTAGAGGTCATTTGCATCATTTTAAAAATCAAATCAGAATTTAATATCTTTTCTTTCTATTTTGTTGTAATGTCCCACCTATCTCAAGCTCCAATGTAGTTGAGAGTCAATGTGAATGTAGCTAGTTTGTAGTACTTTCCTTATTGTTGAGCTATGTTTGAGATTTCTTCTTTAATGGTGATTTTGTGTGTGAGTTTAGACTATATTCGAAGTGCATCATAGGTAAACCCACCTAGGCCTTGCAGAGCCTGAAGAGAAGAAGGATTAAATATCCTTGTTAAATTGGTCTAGTTAGTCCTTTGAAATCATAGTTGAGGTTGGCTACCTTTCAAAATTTGGTTGTAGAATTATAGTGGTTGTTGATTTTGTTGTTCAACATAAAAAATGGCCAACAAAATGGTGACTCTGCTGGGGAGAATGATGTAAAAAATTTGTGTCAAGAGAAACCCATGAGTCTGGCCAAAGTCATTTGGGGAAGAGTCTAAGAAGTTTACAAATCTGAAAGTTATTTTCAGATTTGAAAGTGTGTCCTGGAAATTTTGTTGCTAAGAAATTTGAAAACAAATGGTGACTCTGTTGTGTGTGGTGAGACCCAGAAATCTAAAAGTGTTTCAGAGTGAAGATCAGTGGTTAAATTTCTTCCTCTTCAAGGAGGTGGTGACTCTGTAAGAACGAACCTAATATTTGGAGGAGTTCTTCAAATTTTCAGTCAGAGGTGAAGTGAACAACAACAACAAATTTACCACGTATTCCTCAAAGTATTCATGAAATAATTTTGTTCCTTATAAGGTGAAACGATCACCATTGAAAGGAAAAGAAATTTGCAGTATGCATACTTCATGTTTTGAAATAAATTTCAGTCATAAATGATGGGAAAAGTGTGTATAATTCTGAAAATTAGTGACTGCATATGTGTTGAAAGGAGTTTGTAAAATAGTAAAGACATATTGGCATAGTAATGGTTCAGTAACTATTATAAACTTGATGGATCTAGATGTGGTTCCTAGATCTCCAAATCCTTTGTCAAATCTGAAATAAATTGATAGAGAAATTAAAGTATGTCTTCAAAAGATCCAAGAGAAGTTTATCTTGTTTTTAGGAAAGAAAGTATGGAAAAGAAAAGAGGATGAGTCATCATATATTTTCTATGAAAGATTTATAGCTGCATTAAATGAGCTTTCAGCTGATGCTAGACCCCATGAGTCTATTTGGATAGAGTTATTTTTAGAGCTTGATGAGCTTGACTCAGTTAATTGGTCTATAACCTTGAGAGAAGAAAGTGTCACATGTATCAAAGAATGGATAGATGAGATTGAGCTAAATAAATCTAAAAATGCAAATAATATTGAGTATACTGATGCTGACAGTGAAATTGGTGAATACCAAAGTAATGGAGATGAATTTGTGAGTAGGGATATCTCCTATGGTTTGAAAATGATTTTTATGATCAGTATGACAATATGGAATTTTGTTCTCAGTATGAGGAGGATGAAAATATAAATTGTTGTTCTAGTGTGTATGATTGTAACTCTTTAGAGTTTTCAGATTTGAATAATATGAATGATAGTATTATTAAGTTCAATCCACAAAATGTTTGCAATCAAAGTTATGAAACTATGTTCCAACATATAGCAGCACTTTGTGAGCAGCATGATAAAGGTTATGATGCAAATGCAAGTTGTTGTAATGATGAAATAAATGTGTATAAAGACATGAGCACTATTGATTTAATACCTTTATCAGATTGGGACAATGTTTATAGCACAAAGGATGAAGCCAAGGAAAATGAAAATGAAGAAGAAGGTTCACTAAGTAGTGAACGAATCTCAGAGCTCTTAGTTGCTGATCTTTAGAGGTATGCATCCAAAAATGTGCCCAATCTCTCATACCCAACCAGTACATGTTTAGATACTGATGATGTTTTAGAGGGTGTGAAGTATGATACATATGATGTTGATTCGTTCCCTATATTTGATTTGAATGGTGGACAAGATGAAAATGCATATATAGTTGATAGGTATGATGATGTAGATTCATATGTTGATATGAACTCCAATTTTGATATGCATTGTGTGGATCTTATTGTTATAAAGAATGACAAATCTGAAATGATTTTCCCTAATTTTCAAGTGGGAAATGAACCATTGACAAGTGATGATCATGTGTTTTTACTTGTGCAAAATGCTGATAGAAATTATGATCAACAAGATGAGGTGCAGTCAGTTTATGAGGAAATATTCCTCTCTAGTTTGCAAGCCATCATTGTGGAAGAGTGTTCATCATTTGAGAAAACTAGCAATAGAGATGTGCCTGATGTTCTCACCTTTCGCAATGAGTTGGATTACTTTTCTTTTCAGCTGGGAAGTAAGGGTAAAGAGTATATCACTCTTATGTCACCTAGTGACCAACACTTTCAACATTTGTTTGGTTTTCAAAGATTGTATGATTATGAACATGCTGATGATTATGTTTTATGTGATCAACTTATTAGAAGTGGCAGTGTTTCTGAACAGTAATATGTGAATGATGATTTTAGCTTACCTTTGATTTGTGGAAACGAAAATCATGTGTTTGACAGAGGTGAGAATTGATTTCAGTTTTTATGGCCCGAGGCTATTTATAAGTTGTATATTTTGTACAGTTGCTTTACTTTAGTTGTGTGGTTTTCAATAAAGTGCCCTATTGTTTGGGTAGATAAGGAGCCCTTTGTTTTTGACAAGAGAGAAGAGAAATGTTTTCCATTTTTGGGTGGTCTGCTCTGCCATAGATTCTGGATTCTTGTGTTGATCTTGCAATAAATCATCCCTAGTCAGAACCACTATTGGGACTCATTAAATTTGAGTGAATTTGAGAGGCCTATTTCAAAATTTTGCTCTGCATTTTCAAATGATCATAAAATGAGTCAGTTTGAATGGCCTAGTTAGAGAGAGGATAAAATGGAGCTAGTTGGTTTTCAAAGGGTAAGGCTTGGGAAGTGTATCCTACACCTTTCATTTAGGTAAGGAAGTATTGTGCAACTTTCAGAATTCAGTTTGGATCAATTGAACAGGTACCCATTTCAAGGGGTGAGTTGAAAGTGCATGATAGATGCAAATACAAATTTTATTGAGTAGCCTACTTTAAGCTCCTATATCTTTTTCCCTATTGATCGTCATGTTTAAATTCAAAGTGGACTAAATTATATGTATAAATGTGAGTCAGCATGCCAAGTTTCAAGTCTTTATGAATCCATTTGCTCATTTTGGTAAGCTCAATTCATTTGTAGTTTGTGTTGTTTGACAAGTCCCTGTTTAAGCTGCTAGTCAGAGTCCTGCTTTGCACATCTGTAAAACTTGCCCTGGTGAATGTCATGTTAGAATGTTTATTCTAGGCTAATGTTGGTATAAACGACAAGCTATGTTTCCAGTTTCAAGCTCCTGCCAATCCGTTTGGTCGGTTTTCAAAAGGGTTTCTTGAGCCATCTTTTTCAGTGTTCCGTACTTTCATTGCTACATCAGTTAAAGTGGCTATTTTCATGAGCTCACCATTCGCACCTAGTTAGCTTCCTGGTCGAACTGAGCATTCTAAGATTTGATCTGTACTTCAAGGTACCTATACCTTAGATTTGAGGGTCTATGGAGATCGTTTGATAGTTTTAAGAAAGGCATCCTGAGTTGCCTGCACATTGACTTCATCAGGTCCGGAGTGCTGACAAAGCCAGTCGGTCATCTTTGACCATTAATATTTCTTCACTCAAGATTTGTCTTGAAAAACCGCTTGGCAAAGTTCATGTTTGTATATCAGAGGACACACCTGTAAATTTGTAAAGTCCAGAAAGGTGTTTTGACTATTTTGAAAATCACGTCTTTGCGATTAAATGCGAAAATGTGGCGCAGGCGCCTGAAAGTTGCAAAACTCAGTATGATGAGCCAAAAATGGCGTCGATCAATTCCAGATGTATGTTTAAGGTTCCTAAGGCATTTCAAAGGTCAGTTGCATGAGAACGATTTGTTTTTAGCCGGATCCACTTTGGGGCCCAACCTGACTTGTAGCTTCATTCATCTTTTTAGGCAAAGTTTAATTGTTATTTTTGCAATCATATGTTTATATAATTTAACTATGAAGGAAAGGAATTTAAACCCCAAGCAAGTATATTAGTAGGCATAAAGAAAGTTCCTTATCCCTAGTAGATGGCATGGAGTTTGAGAGGAGACAAAGAAACTTAAGCTAATGCAAGGGCATTAAAGCTTTCAGTAGAAGGCAAACTGGAAGGTGCAGAAAACATGGTGGTTGAAAGGACTGTAGAAATCAAATGCAAATTGGCAAATGCATAATGCCAATCTTCACTTTCCTTGTAAAAAAAATTACAAAAGGATTTCCCCTCCTCTCCATGTGAAACATTGTTAAAGCCAGAGAGAATTTCGGATCTGCAACGTGCCTAGAAGGGCGCATTTATAATCTTTAAAGAAAATTGCAATTGGCATGTGAAATGCTAGTTAGAATCCTCCCTCCATGTGTGAACAACTCCAAATAAACAAAATGCAAATAGCAGTCACTCAGAAACTCCAAACTAATGCTAATAGCAAGCATTAAACCTTCAACATTTAAATTTGCAGGGTTTATGCCCAATCCTCCCTTCACGTGCCAGTAAAATGGAGGGGCATTCAATTTTAAACCTTCAGCAAAAGAGACCTTCAACAAATAGCAATTAATAGGTGTATGTTCCAAATTCCCCTACTGGAGTGTGGCGTATAAGTTTGGGGAGTGAAATTAAAAACTCCTAAGTAAATGCCATCCTCTCTGTTGCATGTGGGTAAAGGTTTTATGAAGTCTTTCATGCAAATGCACTTGGTAGATGTAATGTTTAAATTCTATAACCTTCCCAGCATCTCCCTGTGTGTGGCGTTGGTGGAGGGTAATTAGAAAGCTCCCAAACAAATACATTTTGTAGGTGTTAAACTTGCCATCCAATCTCCTCTAGCAGACAAAGGGACAATAGAAATTGTAAAGAAAATGCAGTTGGAAGGTGTGGAGTAAATCCATGACTAGACAATCATCTCCTGCATGGTATGGTGGAATGGAGAAGAAAATTTCTAAGAAAACACAATCTCAGGCAAAATACATTTATCCCACATTGGTGGTGAGAGGGAAATATTTGATATTTAAAAGTAATGCCATACACATCTATAATGTCAAAGCCTCAAGGTCTTTTGATGCATGGTGCCGGTGGGGCGCAAATCTTGAGGCGGTCGAAGAGAAAACTGGCAACCAGGTGGACCCCACATGTGCACAGATCTTGAGGTAGGCAGGTTTTGCAGAGAAAGAATGGATTAACTGGTGAGAAAGTTTGCAACAAATCAATGGTATGTGCAATTTTGCAAGCCAAAGATGCTCGAAAGATAGCCTTCGCGAAATGGCGAAATGGTAAAGATCGCACAGCTTGAAGGAGATCGATGGTAATGAGGAAAGATGAGGTAGCAGGTCCAGTGGCAAGTGAGCTGGCGGGTCCGAGTGAGGTGGTGATAAGGTGTTATCCCAGTGGAGCATGGGAGAATCACAAGCTGCCATGTGGCAGGGCGTCAGGCCAAAAAATGGTGAAAAATCAAAGTTAAATGCATAGTTGAAAATATAGAGAAATTCAAAAATTTTAAATGATGATCTTCTTTCAAGATTAAATTCGCTTGAGGGGTATTCTTTGGCCAAATATGCAAGTATTATATATCACCAGAAAGATCTCAAAATGAGAAATACAGTTATGGAATTAGTTTCAACAAATATCAGATATCTTGAGAGAAGGTTCCATAGGAAGAAAAGGAGATATTCTTGCAGTTATGGAAAAAGGACACTTGGCATGTTCTGATGGATTTTGATTTTTTTTCTTTCTCCTTCTTATTCCCAATTCTTCTCAATTGTAAGGGTTCTCAAATTTTTTTGGAATTTTTTTCCAAGGGAGAAATCCGAAATTGCAGGTTCCAGTTTTATGCATTTTGATTTTCTTGGTTGTAATGGTTGATGTTCCTATTATGTTATCATGGAGTAGATATATTTTGCAGGTTGTATCTTAGTTTTAGGTCATATATATGTAAGGCATATATTCAGTGTAGTAGATTGTCTTCAGACATTTCTTCAAATTCAATAAATTCAGTCTTCAAGGAAGTTTGGGTTTATCTTCTCAAAGTGAGAGTGTAATTCCTGTTCTTAAGCATCCTTTATAGAAGGGATTTAAATTCTATGAGCAGAAATTCGGGATTTGGGCTAATGTTTGGATTATGTATGATCTTTTGATGAATTTAGAATGTGTTAATGTTAGGCATTAATACAAGGAAATATTTTCAATAAATTTGATATGCAGTTTGGATTTCATCTGTAGTTATTTGTATTGACTCTATGCCTAGGATGAGGCACTAATCTATTATAGCTAGAGGTCATTTGCATCATTTTAAAAATTAAATCAGAATTTAATATCTTTTCTTTATGGTTTGTGGTAATGTCCCACCTATCTCAAGCTCCAATGTAGTTTAGAGTCAATGTGAATGTAGCTAGTTTGCAGTACTTTCCTTATTGTTGAGCTATGTTTGAGATTTCTTCTTTAATGGTGATGTTGTGTGTGAGTTTAGACTGTATTCGAAGTGCGTCATAGGAAAACCCACCTAGGCCTTACAAAGCCTGAAGAGAAGAAGGATTACATATCCTTGTTAAGTTGGTCCAGTCAGTCCTTTGAAATCATAGTTGAGGTTGGCTACCTTTCAAAATTTGGTTGTAGATTATACTAGTTGTTGATTTTGTTGTTTAGCATAAAAAAAGGGCCAACATCTATATTGAGGGATGATGGAAGAAATGAATAGATAGGATAAGGGATATGGACTAGAGGGTATGGATAACGTGAAGCAAGATCATAGATATCACTGGATGATGGAAGCAATGAATAGATAGGATAGATGGTATGGATAAAGTGAAGCAAGATTGTAGATAATGGTGAATTTAGATAGGGTAATGGATATCAGAGGAAGGATAAGGGGAGATATGGTATGAAGAATAGAGTGGATGAACTTTGTCCCAAAGCATAGAGGTCTCCATTTTCAAAAAGGCAATATGTAATATTGTGACATACATCTAGCACCACTCCCATAAGTGTTCCTGAACTTTTCAAAGATAGAGACCCAACCCACACTCAGAACCTCCAGAAAAATCAGCCAAACATATCTAACGACTAAGAAGCAGACTCAAAAGGGAAGAAGAATCCCAAATTGGACCAAGGTACTTAATCTTTGATTACCCATGTGTGTGCAAGTGGGTTCATTTTGGCTCATATGATCATTGTAATCTTCATAATCCAATGTGGCTAGCTACATGAGTTACCCTGACTTCAAAATCATCCTGGATAGAGCCTCATTGCCAACAAGCGTCCATAGCCTGGACAAGGTTATTGCTGTAATATCACAAATATTGCTCCATCACCAGCCAGACATCCATAGCCCCAATGGAGTTACTCGCATGTTCCCATTTCCAAGCCTTTTGATATTGCATTTTATTGCTTTTTCTTTTCTTTTCTTGCTCATGCTTTTGAGCTTTTAATATTGCTTTTTGCTCTTGTTATTTTGCTTGCAGTTTCTTGTAAGTGATGAAACTTACGTGGGTTTGATAATTACAGTGGCGCTGAAGCAAGATTTTAGATTTTTCACTAGCCCTATCTTTGACTAAGAGATCAAAATGATTTAGAGCAATTGATTAAGTGTATGATATATAGTAATCAGAAAGATACCTGCACCAAGATATGATAAGTGGTTCTTTTCTGGATTGAGTGTGCATCCCAATCAAAAGATAATGTTAAAGAGGAACAACCTCGAATTTTGAAATGTTTCATAAATAGATATCTAGGAAATGCACTAAACATTGTTGGCTTGATGATGATTTTTTTGTAATAGGTTGTTTGATGAAATGTATTGTGTTTTCATTGATGGAAACCATGTTTTGTTAGTCATCTAAGATTTTTAGTCCAACCGGTAAAGCCTAATCGATAGAGGAAGTAGTTAAACAGTGAATTGGTAAATAAGATCAATGCTATGATCAAGCAACTGATATGAAAGATCGGTGAAGAGTTAAGTGTTGCAGTTTGGTATGTATGTTCATGACATTGGTACAAGTCTATGGCTAGAACCACATCAACAAATTCAAAATTTGGATCGAGTTATGATGTACTGAGAAGTCAATCAAGAAGAACAGTTAAACAAGTAGAGAATAATTACTTAGATTGGTAAACCGGTAGACTTAATGTTTTATTTTTGAGTTAAGTTGTTTATGACCGACATGAGTAGAGTGTAATGTGCAAGATTGTCTAGATACATTAAACCTAAGAAATTGTTCCAAGGGTTCTTAGCCGACTTAACAAAGTTGTTTATAAAAAGGAGTATATTGTATGATGATGTATTAGACATGAGATCTACAGTATGAATTTGATTGTGTAGTGAAAGAAGAAGCTTCGTATTGATGTTTAGTCGGTGTTAGAAGCAAAACTAAAGTGGATCTAATCAGGCATAGAGGTTTTATATGCAGATCAGTCAAACTTGTTGTTTCCTAGCAGTTGCAGCAAGATAAAACCCTCTCACAAGGTCACTCCTAACTGGGTGCGGTAGGATCCTCACAGGTCGAAAGGTTAAATCCCTTAACAGGGTCATGCACATTAACTTATGTTGTTTAAATCCCATAGATGGGTAGCTCCTAACAAGGCTAGTCCTATTAGGCCTTATTGTAATAGCTCCTAACCGAGCTAAGACACTCTTAATCGGGTGTGCTCCTAACAAAGCAGTTGTAAGACCTTAACTGGTCATATCCCTATTCTATAGATAGTTGGTCTTGTGGGTACTGATTGCCATCGTGGTTTTTCCCATTTGGGTTTCCACATGAAAAACATTGTGTTATTGGGTGTTAGCTTATGTGGTTATTTTCCTTGCATGCTTGTTAAGTTTCAAGTTGGTTAAAGTGGTGATCAGATTTATATTGTTTTTGCTTGCACTGATTCCCCTCCCTCTCAGTGCCTTAAAAGTTTATCAATTGGTATCAGAGCCTAATTCCCTTAAGGCTTAACTGCTTGGGAAGGTTCCTCAAGGATATTATGGGGGATATGAGTTATAGGGAGCTTTCTAACTAGCTTGCAGAATCTGAAGAAGCCCTGGGTGAGTTAAGGGTCAATTATAAAGCTTCATTGGCTAAGAGGAGAGAGTTGGCTGAACAATTGTATGAAATTAGTGAAAATAATTCATCTAAAGAAGCTAACATTGATGCATTGGCTAATGAGGTGGAAAAGTTGAATGGTGATAAGTCAAATATGAGGAGAGAGATGGAAGCCCTAACTATCAGGATGAGTCAAGAGTTGGAAGCCAGGAGGGCTGCTGAAGACAAAATCAGAGAGAAGGATCATGAGATCTCTAAACTGAATTAGGAGATTGGTACCTTGCATGCACATCTTCATGAGGAAAAATAAGAAAAAGAATAATTTTAGGCTAATCTAGACATGGTCATGTCTCTTAGAGAAAGTCTTATGAAAAAGAATGAAGATCTTACTAAGGAGTTGGCTGATGCTAATGAGATACTGGCTAAATACAACAAGAGATCTACTAGGCTTGACGAGAAGTTCCAATCACAAAGGCAGAATGGAGATACACATGGCTTGGGATACACTACCTTTGAGCAAGGAGAGCCTTCCAGTACCAAAGACATCATGCATGAAGACAAATATGCACCTAAGACAAAGAAGAAAACTGGTAAGAAACCCCACAAACTAGTCTGCTTCATTTGTCACATGGTAGGTCATATTGCTAATGTTTGTAGAAGTAGATCCAATGTTGTTAATGGTTATAGGTCTAATACTTATGAAGGATATAAGCCTAAAACTTTTGATGGCATTGTTACACTTGCAACAAGTATGGGCATAGAGTTGTTGAGTACAGGTCTGGAATGAATAATCAGAGACCTTAAATGAATTAGAAACCTAATGGTTAATGACAGAGATCTTTCAATAACCGGATAAACCCTACTTGGCAGAAACCTTATGTGAACCAATCTAGTCCTTATGAGATGGAGTATAGATAGAATGTGACTTATTCAATTTGTCACAACTTTGGGCATGTTGCTATGAACTGTTGGAGAAGAATTGGTAGAGGAAATGTTGGACCCTAGAGAGCATCTATAATGGCATATTTTCATTGTCACAAACTAGGACACCTTGCAAAGTTTTGCAGAGCAAGAATGAACCAACTGGTTAATTAGTCTACTCACCAAAAAGGTAAGAAGAAGGTTGATGTGGAGGAAACCAAAGAAGAGATGAACAAGATCTGGAGAAATAAAAGTGAGGAGAAACCATCAGAAGATTCTAATTCTTCACCCAGTGTGGAGAACCCCTCACCGATAAACTAAGATGTGTATAAATCTTAGGGGGAGCTTATTGTCAAATCCATTTCGGGACCCCCTATATGGTGCACAGTAAGTTAAATCTACATGTTGTGATGCATTATGTTGTTATGAAGGGATTTTGTGATCAAACCTGTAAGTCTGATGTGATATGGGAACTGGTAGTGAGTATTAGGGTCGAATGGTGATTAGGGTAAGTTCAATTGTGTATAGCATTTAATACAGTTTGTGAAAGGTAAATAAAAAAGTTTGTTACAAGTTTATCAATTGGTATCAATTGGTATCAATTGGTAATGCAAATTTTGATATATATTGAATTTATCTTTTCATGTATTTTCTTACCTTTGTCATTGCTATCAAAGGGGGAGTAGTATTGGTCAGTTAAAATTTTGTAATAGCATGTAATTGCTAAGGGGGAGTTTTGTATGTATTGAGTCATGAGTCATAATTTTTGTAATGTGACACTTAGTTGACAAAAAATTTCCTAAGTGTTACCCTCAATGCCAAAGGGGGAAATTGTTGGCTTGATGATAATTTTGTTGTAATAGGTTGATTAATGACTTGTATTGTGTTGCCATTGATGGAAACCATGTTTTGTTAGTCATCTAAGTCTTTTAGTCCAACCGGTAAAGCCTAATTGGTAGAGGAAGCAGTTAAACAATGAATCGGTAAACAAGAACAATGCTATGATCAGGCGACCAGTACGGAAGATTTGTAAAGAGTTAAGTCTTATGGTTTGGTATGTATGTGCATGAAATTAGTATGAGTCTATGGATAGAACCACATCAACAGATTCAAAGTTTGGAGTGAGTTATAATGTACTAAGCAGTCAATCAAGAAGAACAGTTAAACCGGTAGAGCAAAATTACTTAGATCGGTAAATTGGTAGACTTAATGTTTAATTTTTGAGTTAAGTTATTTTTGGCTGACATAAGTAAAGCATAATGTGCAAGATTGTCTAGATACATTGAACCTACGAAATTGTTCCAACAGTTCTTAGCCGACTTAGCCGAGTTGTTTATAAAAAGGAGTATATTGTGTGATGATGTATTAGACATGAGATCTATAGTGTGAATTTGATTATGCAGTGAAAGAAGAATCTTTATATTGATGTTTAGTCGATGTTAGAAGTAGAATTGAAATGGATCTAATCAGGCACATAGGTTATATATGTAGATTAGTTAAACTTGTTGTTCCCTAGCAGTTGCAGCAAGATAAAATCCTCTCACAAGGTCACTCCTAACCAGGTGTGGTAGGATCCTCATAGGTCTGAAGGTTAAATCCCTTAACAGGGTCACACATTAACTTGTGTTGTTTAAATCCCATAGCTGGATAGCTCCTAACAGGTCTGGTCCTAACAAGCCTTATTGTAATAGCTCTTAACCAGGCTAAGACACCCTTAACCAGGTGTGCTCCTATTAGAGTAGTTGTAAGACCTTAACCGGTCAGATCCCTATTATGTAGATAGTTGATCTTGTGGGTACAGATTCCCACCGTGGTTTTTCCTATTTGGATTTCCACATGAAAAAAATTGTGTTATGTGGTGCTTGTGTTATTGGGTGTTAGCTTATGTGGTTATTTTCCTTGCATGCTTGTTAAGTTTTAAGTTGGTTAAAGTGGTGATCAGATCTATATTATTTTTGCTTGCACTGATTCACCACCCCCCGTCAGTGCCTTATAAGTTTATCAAACATGAGATTTGAGAATGGGCGAGCATGTGATAAACTGACACAAATACCTATTTCACATATGAAGGATTTATTCAAAGGATTGAATGAAAAGGATGGAAGAATGGAAAAGAGGTGTTGGATAATAGATAGGATGTTTGAAGATTTGTGCAAGGATAGATGGAAATGTCTTCAAGATGAGCATTGGTACACAACTTGAGAGGTGATGAAGTGATGGAGGAAAATTGAATTTTGGGACATAAGGACCCAAAATAGATAGAGAAAATGATGGAAGAATAGATTTGGAATGTGGGAGATGTTTAGATAGATGGTTAAAGGAATCTTTTGGAACAAAAAGTCTAGATGCCAATTTTGATTGTTCTTTGGATTGTAATGCTTTTATGGGCATCCACATTGATTTTGATTTTTCTTGTTTCTTAAAGGATTTTTGTAGCCTTTTGGATATTGGTTTTTTCTTTTGGATCAGATTTTTCTTTGATTTGACATGTCTTTTAGATTGAACATGTAGATCTTTGGATGCATATGGATATTTAGACATGGATTTTATTCTTGACATCCAAATTTCTTCCAAAAGGAATGAGATTCATGGATGGGTAGGAATGACATGTAGGTATTTTTGATGGGTGGATGTAAGGTCCTAAGATGGATAGAAGGAAGGAAGGCTTTGACTTTGGAATGAAAGGACCTAAAATGGATTTGGCGGATGATGGGATACCTTGATCTTGACTTGGAATGGGATTATTTGAGTTTTCACTTTTCTCTTGATTTTCAATTAGATCAGTGGAGGATATGGAAGGGATATCATACTCTTTCTTAGGAGATGGATGTTGAATGGAACTCTACTCTTGAGATGAAAGGGGATCATCGTGGATGAAATACCAAAATCTTAGAGAATCATCATAAGATTCTTGACAAGTGGGATCTTGATCGAAAATGGGATTAGATTGGATAGTCATGATATATTGATCTTGATTTATGCTAGGACTCATTTCCTTTGATTAAGTTTCCCTTTTCAAGTGATGAGGTATGGTCATACGAGTGATCAAAGTTGATGTTTTTGATAGGTTGACTTGATAACAAATACCTTGATTTGGACACCCAAGCTTACTAAGTCAAATGGAGGGTTTGATATTCCCCTATTGATGTGACTAAGTATGTCAAATGATATGATAAAGTTCCTTGATATTGGAAACTAGATGGATTTGACTAACTTGGATACCTAGATTAAGTATTTGATATTGATACTTGTTGAAATTTGTGTAACTTAGATCACTAGTTGATAATCCTCTGATTTTCTTGGAAGAAACCTTCTCTGAGATAGTTGAATTTGGAAGACCTCCTAAATGGGTATCTGAATCAGTTGTTGGATTTTGAAGATTTATTCTGGATAAGGCTTTGTCTCAAATGTGCCACTTAAATGCACTACAAAACTTATCAAATGCGCTAAAATATTTAGTATATGCTTCACTTAAATGATCAAATGTGCCTCAGGATTGATTAAATGTGTTATAGGATGAATCAGATGCACTTGAGAAATGCTCAAATGTACCACAGGAATACGTAGATGCGCTATTCTGTAGATTCCCTGAATGTGACTTGTTGAATTTTTCTTGCAAGATGTTTTAGGAACTTTGACAAAATAAACAACAAACAAACATGAAGACAATGGTCATTTTGCTCCTAAATCTAAACATTGAGTGTATGTTCTATTGAGGATGTGTTCAAATCCTCGATGTTTTCAATGGTTTATACACAAGAAAAAACACACCAAGTAGACTCTTTAATCAAGGGTCATCAATAATACTATAGCCGACATTTGGATACTCCTTCAGCTCAAACAATTGTGTCACCCCCTAAAGAGTGCCTATTTTTTTGCCTTTGTCTGGAAATAAACTCAAAGAGAATTGGTCCTCAATTGAATCATTATCCTGGGAGATATATGATGAGTTTCTTGTGGGTGGATTCTTCCCCACCCTTACACTATGACATTATTAATGTCTGAATACTAACTCGATGAAGCTTCTATTTCTAAAGTTCGTAATCAGGCTTCCTATTCGGTCTTCAAATGATAAACTCCCTTGGAAGGATTCCCAACCTTTAGAACAAAGGCTTTATGTATCACAAGGAAGGCTAATCGCTGAGCAAAACCATTGGAGGGGATTTTCATTAGCCTCCACATTTGATTATAGTGGGTTGCAATACTTGGCTAAAAGTCGTTTCCCACTTGGGTCATTCCCTTCTCACCGGCCCCCTCAAGGCAATTCGGGAAGGCAGACCCTCTAAAGGTTTTAATTGCTTGAAAGGAAATAAAACATGAAGGAGTGAGTCTGACTTTTTCATCACCTAATTAAGGGGAGAGCATATACCTAGCACTCAAGAAAAAGAAAGCAATGATTCTTTTTAGTCCTTTCAAAGCAATTATTTTATAAGTGCTAATTGGAGATGTTATTCCAATCAAACATAGTGTTATTTTTACCCACAAAGTAATGATTTTCTAAACTAGGAAAATGAAATCCTAGTCAATGAAAGTAAAGTCGCCAAATGAACAACACTGATTTTAACTTGAAATCTTTTAAAAAAAAGTAAGATGAGGATTCTTTTTAAACTTCCAAATGGAAGGTGAATTCTTTTTATGCACCAAAGGAGAGTGATGTTCAATTTTAACCTCTTTGCAAAAATTAGAAAGTTGTGTTGTTCTTTTTAGATCCCAAATATGAAGTGTGAGGTCCTAACTTGCAAAAAAAAATGTGAAAAACTTTGTTGTTCTTTTTAAATCTTTGCAAGAGAAGCGAGATTCCTTTTAGAGCCCAAATATGAAGTGTGAGGTTCTTTTTATGCACCAAAAGAAGGTTGTGTTCTTTTTAACTTATGCACCAAAAGAAGGTTGTGTTATTTTTAAACCAACTTCAAAATAAAGTAAGTAAAAGAAAGAATTGAATCAACTCCTCTAAAACCGGCAAAAACACTATCAGACCTGCACCAAAAACTAGTTAGCAACTTGCAACATCCAAGTGGGCTAGACAAGCCTAAAATTTTCCAACTCTTTTAGAATTTTTTGTCTTTGTTTTATATGCACTAGAACAAGGATTAAATGCACTAAAAAAGGTTACAAATGTGCCACATAATACTGTTTAGAGATTACAAATGTGCCACATAAAACAGGTTACAAATGTGCATCAAAAAATCCTATATATGCACCAAAAAATCACTTAAATGCTCCACAGAATCACTTAAATGCACCACACAATCAATTATGCGCCACTGAATAAGTTAAATGCACCACATAAGCCATTAAATGCACCACAAAATAAGTTAAATGCACCACAGAATGATGTAAATTTGCCAAAATAAGTGGTGTATGCTTCGAAACATAAGGTAGATGCATCAAAATAAGTGGTGTATATGTGCAAAGACATGTTCTCAAAAACCTATGTCTACACTTGCGGAAAAAAAGTTTAAAATATCAAAAAATGGGATTGACCCCCACGATGGGTGCCAAAAATGTATTCTAAGAAGTGTGGTACCTGCAAGAGAGACACAAACCACTCAAACACACCAATAAAACATTATGTTAGAGGTTAGAATCAAAAAAACAAGTTAGTCAATCAAAAACTCTTAAAATCATCTCATTGTCCTCTATCTCCAAGGATCCCTTAGATTCAAGGTGGCTCTCAGCTTGGAAGAGCACTTGATCTTTGGGTTACTACTCAAAGAATGAGAGATAGTGTATGATCTAAGATCTAAATGAATGCAACTAAGATCCTAGTGGTGATTTTGATATGGATATGAAACTATGATATTGATATGGTGCAAGATGGTGAGATAGATATGAAGCTAAACTAGCATGAAAATGATATTAAGATTATATTAGACTAGCATGGAAATGAAGCTAACATGATATGCAAAACATGATAAATCTAGGCTATGATGATACTAAATGATCTAATTACTATTATCAAAGAGAGGCTAAAATGCTAAATGTTATGTGACTATAGTGTAGATGTATAAAACTTGGATCTCTGGATTGAAGAAATGGGCTCTATTTATAGAGGAATATATCAAATGGATGGGCCAAGATTGAATTGGCTTGAGAAGGGTTAAGATTGAAAGTTATCAATCCATGTGAGATCTTCAACCTAATCTCATGTTGACAAATGTCACCATGAGGAGGCTTGAAAGGATGTCAAATAAGCATTGGATGCTTATTAGGCTTTGAGGGTTAACCTTAAGAGGATAAGCCATTGGATAAAGATATTATCTAAGGATGAAGGCTATTGTCCAAGAGTTAAACTCTTGTGCAAGGTTGGAAGATGGTCAAAGGGACAACCATGATGGGATAGGGTGATGTCTTGTAAGAGACATTAAATGGTTTAGAAGACTTTAGGGGCTAATTTGTAAGAGCCTTACAAATTTGGGGAGCTCAACAAGTTAACTTGTTGAAGAGATAAAGTCTTTAGAAGACTTTCTTCCAAATTTGGAGAAGTGACTTCCCCAAATTTAGGGATGTGACATGATAGGAGGATCAAGCTAGTTAAGAGGGATCTGAGGACTTCTAGAAGAATGGTTAGGAGGTTAATGGAAAATGTAGGAGAATGCAAGTGAGAGATATTAGGATTTTAATTAAAATAAAAATGTTTTGTTTCGACTAAAATGGATGCAACTTGCATTTGTAGGAAAATTCAAGTTGGGGGGAGGTTTGATATATTTATATGCAAGGATGATTTTAAAATGGTGAAAGAGGATTTAATTAAATAAATAGAATTTATTCAATTAATGGATAGAAAGGGGAATTAATCAAATGTTGTATTTGATTAATGGTTGGTCTAGAAGAAAAGGGATATGTTAAATAAACCTTAGTTTAGTTAATAGGTGGATAAATGATAATTAAACAAATAAAATTTATTTAATTAAATATGCAATTTCTAGGCGTCTATAGATAATTAAGTGTAGATGATAATGTGAATAATTATAACAATAATAAGAGTATTTTTTATATGTCTATAGAAATTGCTTTTATCTTACTGGGAAGCCACTTTAGTGTGATTGGTGGTTTTAAGTTGGTGGAGTAGTAGAGGGAGGTGGTGCCACTTAGGGATGGCAATCTAAAGTGGACAAAATTTCCTCAACTACTAGTGGTGGTAGGGGTAAAGTAATCATACATAGAAAAGTTGTGGACTACCATTGGAGGTGGTGGTGTTTTTAGTCGCCGCACTAGTGGTGTTGTCTTATTGTACCACCATTACAAAGCTACACAATTTTCTTGAATGCAAAGTTTATATGCTTGAACAAAGATTGTACAACCTTTTTAGTCCCCAAATCACTAAGTAGAGTAGAGTAGAGAGGAACCTTTTCTAAGGTAAGCAACAAAACAAAGTTGCACACTATACGAGGTCAAATTAGAAGAGAAAGATGACTCCATGATCACAAGTCTAATCCAAGATGCCAAACTTAACCCTAGACTACATATAAGATGCACAAAAAAATCTAGAAAATTCATCTAACAAACTAGTTACATTTTAAAAATGCAAAGAAATAATATTCTAGAATATTCATCAAGTAGCAATCATTCTTCAACTAATAAGCTAAATACCTCTGTCCTCATTACTTGCTTAAAATAATCAATGTACTTATTGAAATTATATATGAACAACTGTCGTTTATTAATCTAAACTGATTCATATTCATACATATACATTTGATTCAAATTTTCAATATTGAAAGAAACATGAGGACTATCTCCCACATAAAAAGAAAGACAGTATTATTTATTGATGATAAAATATTATTTTTTCTGACATTTGAATAAATAAGAAAAAGGAAGATCATTAATCTCAAACGTTGCGCTTCTTAAATAAAATGCATCAATGCTGTCACCTTTATAACGCTATATAAAGGAAAAACATCTCTTAGAGAGCGTAGATATAATTGGGCACGCGCTTTGAAACTTGGGACTGAGATAATACCTTCAAAACCTCAATTTGTTTTCATGTGTTAAAACTTAAAATCAGAGGTAAACCAGCATATTACCATGATCATCACATCAATAAGATTCAATTGGGTTTAAATTGCATGTCAAAAAAAAGGTTCGAAAATATCCACAGTTCTAAAAATGGGTATGAAGCAATTAAATGAAAGAGATTCGTGAAGATAACAGAAAGGAAGAAACTCCAAAATACACAGGGATTCAAAGGATTGAAAGATCCCCTCAGCTCTAAGGAAGGAGTAAATAGAGATACCTCGTGTCAGAAATTTGCACATATTTATCATCTGTTTCTCCTACTGCAATCTCCTCTTGCCACACAATTTCTCTTACCTACCCTACTCCACAATCAGCCCTCCACGATACAATTGCCTTCTACTTTGCTTGCAGCAGCTGCTTATAAAGATGCGATAAGGCTCTACTAAAACATGGATAGTAAGGGCTCTAGGTCTTTGCTTTAAGGGCATTCTAATCGTTCCCTGTTTGCTATATGTTTCTGTCACTTCACTGAATTATTGTGTTATTTTGTTTTGCCTCTTGTTCTGGTTAGGTGGAAACTAGAATGCATGTTAGCTCTACTGTAGGGAAATGTGTTAAGTAGGCCCATGATAATTATCTACTTAAATTTTGACATGGGTGTGATAGAAGAGGTGACTGGAGCAATCATTGTAGGTGCTGGCCCATCTGGCATAGCTACTGTAGCATGCTTGAAAATGTTAGGAATACCCACTATTCTGATTGAGAAAGAAGCCTGCATAGCCCACTTCTGGAAAAACAAAACATATGACAGGCTTCAACTTCACATAGCTAAAGAATACTGTGAGCTGCCATTCATGCCATTTCCTCCCTCATATCCCACATTTGTTACAAGAAAACAGTTCATACAGTACCTTGAAGACTATGCCACCAAGTTTGAGATCAGCCCAAGATTCTGCCAGACTGTGATTGATGCCAACTTCATTGCAGGAAAATGGCATGTTAAATGTAGTGGCAAGAAAGATGATGAAGAAGTGGAATATGTACTTGTAGCAAAATGGCTGGTAGTTGCAACTGGGGAAAATGCAGAGCCTGTGAAGCCTTCCATTACAGGCCTTGAGGCCTTCAATGGGAAAGTCCTCCATTCTAGTGAGTATAAGAATGGTCATGTGTTTGAAGGCCAAAAGGTTTTGGTCGTTGGATGTGGAAACTCAGGCATGGAAATTGCTTTGGATCTTTTCAATTCCAATGCCAAGCCTTCTCTTGCAGTGCGCAGCTCTGTGAGTATTTTTCTGCCACAACATTTCCTCTTTTATAGCCTTTCATCATTTCAGAATTCTGCTCTTCGGTTTGTGATTTTCACTTATTTTCCATGGTCTGTGCAATTTTGATTCCCTTACCATTATGCTCTTTTTGTTTCTCAAGTCAGTCATAACATTTTTTGCAACTGCTTATTTTTATCTATTCTTGGCATGGTCGGAGCCTTAATCAATATCCTAGACATAAATGATTTGCAAATACTTTCTTATGGAAGATTATATAGTATTTAGGAGTTTGTTTTTTTGTTGTTCGATATGGGAACATGGATCTATGCTGAGCCCCTAGATCGGAACCATTCCATCAAATCGTCCAAGACATGATCCCCTCATCCCTTATGTCACATCTTTGAAAATTTGAATCTTAATGAAACATAATCACCCTCACCAATTATACTACTTTTGATAGAAAGTAAAAAGTATTTCTATCTCTATACAGGTAGAGAGCTTCTGTGAATATACTTGAGATACATCTTTTAGTACAGAATTAGATAACTGAAAGTTAGAAATGTAGACAGCGTTAATAAAGTAGGGCGATGATTGAATATAAATATCACTAAATTTAAGAACCAGATTTAAAAAAGATAGACAACTTTAACTGCAAGTCTTTAGCTCAAACAGATGCATATTATTAGTATAGGATAGTTACAGTTGATAGATTCAGGAAAGAATAATGGTAGAAATGCAAGGTAAACCTTATTCAGTTGGCATGATGTAGAATTGATTATAGTCAAAATAAAATCAATTAAAAGTCGATTACATTTTTGTGTGAGAGAATATCACAGTCGATTAAGGAATTGCCATTGAAAGGTTTAAAACAAACATGACAACGTACTGACTATTTATGTGAGGCTGAAATGCAATATGTTCTCCCTTACCTCAAATTATAAACATATTAAGCTTTTAAATATTTGTATATATAGCAATTAAGAGGTTCATAAATAAGTCTTTTTTACAGTGTGTCGTATTATGATTCAATTGTCAATTTCATTGACCCACATTTCATAATTAACATACCTCATCATTTATGAGATGAATGATCCACTTAACACTCATTACATGAAAAAGATTGTCAATTTAAAATGAACAACTAACTTTTAAACAGTCAACAGGCTGTTTACAGTTATAATCAAAACCCCAGTTGAACAAAGACATCACACTCAGCATATGTAACACCATACTCTGATTTCTGCAGTGTTAGGGTAGCAAAGAATAGTAAGATATTTCTGCAAATTGAAAAAGGTAGGGAGGCCAGAATCTTGCTGAGGTCATTCAGTACTATGAGGATATTAAATACAGTGTTTAAGTGTCAACTTGTTATAGAGGGTACCCATACCTATTGCATGGATATTTTAATAAAAATCATAGCAGTTAAAGATGATTCTGAGTATATACCAAGCAATGATTAATGTACAGCCTTGACTAGCATCCATGTATGATGATGCTCTATGAAAACACATTGCCCAAGGATACCTGCATACCACGAGTAGTAGCATTGTGCGCATGCGAGCTTAATACTTATGAGAGAGAGAGCCAGTGGCATGAATACTCTCTGAACTTCATCTTTTGAACTTCCTCCTTCTTCTTCTGATGCATGTAATAATTATTTCCATGGCGTGAAGGAAAAAATTAGATAGCCTGTGGCATGCGTATGTACTTTAAAGATACTTGGGTGTTTATCATTATAAAAAAGACTCTAATCAAGACAGCATCATATATAACTGGATAATCATGGCAGTATCATATTTAGGAAGCTGAATAATCCTTTTCTTTTTCTCCTTGCATGTTTGAAAGGAAAACTGATATTTAAGTTGATGTACAGTCTTCTCTTTTATAGCTAACAGCAGATTCTTTTATATATAGAAGATGTTCACAAGATTATTTTAGATTTTTCATATAGCAAGTAGTTTTATATCGTTTATTGTATATTAGGTAATTTATAATGATTTTAAAATTGGTGTAGAATCTTTCCTTTTATATTTAACAATAGAGTTTTTATATAAATAGAAGATTTTATATGTTCATTGGATTATTTTGGTTTTTTCAATTGCTACAAGTATTTTTATATTTTTCGTTGTATAAATGAAATTAATTTGACAATATATTTTCTTAAATTTTATTGCAGGTACATATTTTACCACGAGTCATATTGGGTAAATCTATGTTTAGCGTGGCAACTATATTAATGAGGTTCTTTTCAATTCAAGCCGTTGATTATTTGCTATTATTTTATAGTAGATTGAGGATTGGAAATACTAGTTCATATGGCATAGAAAGGCCAAGTGAAGGTCCACTAGAGTTGAAGATGAAAACAGGCAAGACCCCTGTTTTAGATGTTGGGACCTTGGCAAAGATTCGTAGTGGAGATATTAAGGTAATGGTTAATAATTTATTTAGTATAACTTTCAATTGTTAGAGTTTTTTTTTCTAATAAATTTTAAATAATTTTGTTTGCTTGTAGGTTTTTCCTAATATTGAACAGGTCGTTTCTACTTCTAAGGTACGGTTTGTGAATAATATTGTTGAAGAATTCGACACAATAATCCTTGCAACTGGCTATAGAAGTAATGTTCCTCACTGGTTAAAGGTGATAATGAAATTTTAAGATCATTTTTCTTACTAAAGGTTAATATTTTCAATTTTAACTTTAATTTACTTAAACAAATCTAATATTTTATGTTTTATGGGTAGCATGATGGCGAGCTTTTTTCAGAAAATGGATTACCTAAGACACCATTTCCTAATAATTGGAAGGGAAATAATGGATTGTATGCCGCCGGACTATCTAAGAGAGGTTTACTTGGATGTTCAACAGATGCCAAGCTCATTGCTCAAGATATAAAGGATATCTATGATAAGGATGTCACAAAATAGTATTTAAACTTGTAAATATGATTATATTTCTCATCTTAAGTCATCCTCCTCTTTTTTTCTCAAAATTCATTGTTTTATAGTATGATTTGGATGAGTCAAAATATAATGAAGACTTTGTAATATTATTGTAATATGGATTTTAAGTATTATTATTACTGAAATAATTTAAAATATAAATGTATAATCTTCTCTATCTATAAGAAATAAAAGAAGTTTTATACAAAGAGGTTGATTAATACAATTATTCCTTTTTATGTCATAAATGAATATGTTTTATTAGATATTTTTTTAAATTGGAGTAAGTGTTTTTTATTTATTTTTAATTGCATAAATGAAAGGCAATTTAACAATACAAATGTTCTTTTTCTTTTCTATGGTGTTAGAGATACATATTTTACCAAAAGTGGTATTTTGTAAATTCACATATAATTTGACAAAAAAATAAATAATGAGTTTGTTTCTAATTCAAATAGTCAATCCCCCCTCCCTTCTTCAATGTTGTCGTATGAGGGAAAGTTTTTAGGAGGGTATCAAACCTTATGGACTCCTTGCATAACTTTTGAAGATTCTAAATTATACAAATTAGAATAAATTGTTGGATTTCTTGCTTTCATTGAATTTGAATTTTTACCACCTACTAGGTCTATTATGCAAGGAGGCATGGACCAAAGAAAAACAACATTATTAAGTCCTAGGGTAACAACCTCATGAAAAAATTGTTCCTTAACAGTACTATTGTCTACTAACTTCAATGATTCTCTCTTCGAAGACTTTGAGGAACACAAAAATTTAATCAATGATTTTCACAAGAAAACCCAAATGGGATACCAAAAAATTGATTTTGATGATTTACATTAAGCCATTAAGTCATCTTACTAGTTTTTATTTTTTTAAATATATCTTAGAAAAATGACCCAAAATAAAAAAATTCTAACACATAAAAGGATGACTTGTCACAATCTAGAGGTTTCTTCCAAATAACAATTCCAAATTTTAACCATATATCCTTAGGAAGACCCCATAACAAGTTGCCTATATAAGTTTCTCATAGTTTCTAGGGTGGAATGAAGCTAGAAGTGCAAGTGGGAATTTTAAAATCGAGTATTTACAAGATAATTGGACCACATTGAGGGGAAAACATTTGGGGTTGGATTTGATTTGATAAAATATATACACATTCCTTAGAAATTATATATTGTTTGATTCTCCAAGGAAGTATTGTTTGATTCTTTCAAATCATTCACATTTGGACCCTTGTGATACTTTAGTTTGAGAAAAGGTTTATTGCTCCATCTTTTCTTGCAATTATTTAAAATCTGTGAACTCTTCTTGGAATTTATGGAATCCAAATTTAATATTCATCATTCTATCTGTAGATTCCTCAATTATTGGGTGATGAAGTGAATCTACAAATTCCTTTATCATTCTCACTACTAGTTGTAACAGAGAAGAGGTTTCCAAAAATGTGCAAGTAAGATCTACAATGGAATTTTTTATTCTGGCCATGGCCTTATCTATTGAGCTTCTACTCTTATTTAACTTCACCTTTCAATTCCTGATATTTTTATTTTTAAAAGACTAGCCTCCAATATTTCTTTAAAAAAATATTTATTTTATTTATCATGAATGGTTACTTTGGCAAGCTCAATGGAAGGATTAGAATTTATTCTCTAAAAAACTAGTATTCAATCATACCACATGAGAATTTCTTCATCAATTTGTTTTTTAATTTTTTGTGCCAAACTTGTATTATCATTAATGTAATCATAGACTATGAATTATTTCCTAACTACCCTACTCCCAAGTGATTTTAAACCTTCTCTCCATCCTAAAGTTGCAAGGAGAATTTCTTTTGGGTCTAGATATTGGGCACCCTTATTCAATGCAACCATCAAAATTGGAGTTAGTTAGTAGAGTCAATAGGACCCACAATATGGGTTATTTAGGAGGCTAGTTGTCATACTTGAGCTTTAAGTTCATTTGAGATTTCATCTTTCTTTATATGTATGGTAGAATAACTATTTATAAATATTATTTCTCTTCTACCCTAGTATGGATACCTAAATTTACCTATTATATTCCACAATCCCTTAGTTCCATGTAATGCCCCTCCCATCTACTTTTTTGTATTTCATACTTCCTTGTGTGGACTTGGCTTTGCCCTTGTGGGTTATTTTGTGGTGTTCGATCTTGCTCTGGATTTTTCATTGTTGTAGTATGTGATTTTCAGTGTTTATCTTATGCTCAATTTGGATATATGCTCTTGATCGTTCTAGACTAGTGATGTGTTGGATTACTTCATGGTGATTTGATTATGTTGTTGCATTGAGATATGTTCTCTTCTTGTTCTTGGTTTTGAAAACCATTGCATGATTGGTCTAAGTACTTGAGTTATTGAGTTGTTGCTATGACATAATTTAGACCTATTATGCTTGATGATTGAGATAGATCAATCTTGTGGTCCAGTATTATCATATGATAGATGTGGATATAAATGTTGATTTTAGTAATGATCAAAAGAGAAAAATGATATTTACTAGATTATTTGATTAAAAGTAACGAATCATATTTTATGCTATCTTGATTTGATTAAGAGTAATGAATCATATTAGACCTATTATGCTTGATGATTACTAGAAGTTAGAGTCCACTTTTTGGTCAAAAAGTGGAAGTGTTTTCCCCGTTTTTAAGATTTCATTCTATTTGACCTAAAATTTTGAAGCACTTCAAGAATGAATCTTGGAAAAAGTCAGTAATAGAAAATGTAGTGCTCAAAGTCTACTTTCCAAATATGTAATTTATTTTAATACCCAAATCTTAAAAATAAACATTACTAAAACCTATAGTTTAAAAGTCACTTTTCAGGACCATACCATGCTCGTGTACAAGAAGCAAATTTGACCTAAATGAAAGTATTTTTCTGAATCCTTTTGGGAAAAGATCTGTAACTCACTCATCTTTGATGAGGATATTTTTTTGTAATTATTTTTTGTATTTTTTTTTGTTAATTTTTATTGGGCATAATCATTGTTTTGAAAAATCCTTGTGTACGACAAGCATAATTTGACCTAAACTTAACATTTTTTTTTTAAAACTCTATAGAATCGTCTCTAGCTTGATTCCATATAATTTCTTTTCCAAAAAACTTAAAGACAAAATAGTTATTAAAAAACTAAAAAACCCTATTATTTCAAGTTTATGGACCTCTTTCCTTAGAAATTATTTTTAAAATTACATATTTATAATCTAGAGAGTCTCTACTACAATGGGCTTTCATTGTTTAAAAAAATTCTGAAAAATTTGGTGTTCAGATATATTTTTGAAGTCATTATTTTTTATGAAGATTGATTTGGCTATCATGTTGCAGGTCAAACCAGGTCCAAGCCAAAGGGTCGACCCTCTAAGCCATTTCCCAGGCCAAAATCCAAAGGAACAATTGGGCTAAAATTCATTTTTTTTAGAAATGGAATCTCATTTTTTTTTTAACATAATTAAAATTAAAAAAAGCGAATGAGATCTCGTTTTAAAATAGAACGAGATCATGTTTACTAAACAAGATCCCATTTCTCTTTTTTGTTGTCATTGTTTTTTTTTAATTTATTCAAAATAAGCTATATATACATGAAATATAACATTTCCCTTTGTATTTTTCCTTTCTTATTCTTTATGTTATATTTGATGTATATATTGGCAGGATGTTTGAGAGTGGTTTCGGATCTCTAGGAGTTATAATGCAAATTCTAAATTTTAGAAGATCTTTGAAATTTTTAAACAGTCAAATTTCAGCAATTAGCAAGCTCCTATCAACATTTTCCCGCTCTCTCTTTATATTACCCTCTTTATTTGCATCAAGCACTAGTCCTATATCTCTCCATATTACTCTTCCTCTATTCCTCTCTACCTCTCTCTATATCTCTCCTCTCCCTCACACACACACACACACACACACACATGTATGTATGTATGCATGTATTGTAATGGTGGTGAAAGAGGGTGATGAATAAATCAAGAGGAAATATTTTCTCTCCTCAAGAGGAGTGAAAGTTTCATAAAAGATTCTCCTTAACCTTTTGACGCACAATACATTAAAAGAGGGGGGAGAATTCACTAGATCCAATCTCTATAGGAAGAGATTGAATGCTAAGTGAATTGACAATAGATTTGAAAAGTAAAAGTAACCCCTCTTTTAGAATGTAAAAGGTTGAATTATGTGATTTAAGACTTAGTGTAAAAGAGATAAAATAAATGACTATAACTTGAGATAGGAATGCGGGATGAAGTTGTACAACAGGAATCAATAGCAAAATATTGAGACAAAGCTCCCCTACAAATTTGAGTGAAATTTGTTGGGACCATGTTGAAAGTGCACATGGTCCTTTGAATAATTTACATGTCGAAAAGGGTTTCTGCACCTCTAAGAATGAAGTCCAAAACTACAAATACAGCTGCACACCTGCAACCTGCACATAGAAAAGAGAGGAAAAGGGGTTGGGATAGGGGGTTTTCTTTCAAGTCAAACCCCAGTTTTGGAATTAACCAAATGATGTAAAGTAGTACTTGCAAGTAAATGTAAATGAAAGACTGAAATAGAATTCACCTCAAGGGAGGATGCAATTGAAATGTAGATAGAGTTGTTTGTGTGGAATTGAATGATGAAAGAGATCTCCTCTTCAATGGTTGAATCCTTGACTTGAATGCAACACCTGGCCTTGAAATGAGACTTGAGAAAGCTCAACGCTTGAAAGGAATATTTGAATGCTTGAATGCTTAATTTTGCTTAGGATCACAATTTCCACGTCATGCATGCTTATTGAACTTATCTAATTATCACTTATGAAAATGTGAGAGAGGAATGCATCTTATATACCCATCAATTAGGGTTAATTGATTGATTTTTCATCATAGGTCAACATAGGGAAACTTTTCCCATTTCAAAATTGTGAAGCTCAATGCAAGATAAATGTAGAGGGGGCCCAAAATAAGGGAAGGACAAGGGCGCCGTGCTCTTTTCCTACCCTTATCCAAGACAAAAAGGTAGCAAAGGAGAGTGCGGGGCGTGAGGAAATGCAATTTTTGGGTAGTGTGAGCATGTCTCGGGTCTTCGATCAGGCTTAGGGATTCATTTCGCTAATGTGAAGACCCAAATGTGGTTGAAAATTTCAAGGTCTCAATTTTATGACACTACATTTATCCCCCACTTTAGCAGGAGTATAAGCATATGCCAATACTTTTGATAAAGTACAAGGAAGATTGAAAGACTTTCACCACGTCAAGGAGGATGTTGGCATTATGGATGAATTGATTATGTGTGGCATTGATGTTTTGTCATTGATGTCAACACTATCTGTTACCGACAGATAGAGTTACACTGACTGATATAGATGATGGTTCGATCACTTGAAGATATTGCTTTGGTGTGGTGGACATAGAATAGGTCTAGTACCTATCTAGGTTATGGACCAGTATCTTACTAATGTGTACTCGACATTTTACCTGGATGATTCAAGATATTTTATGGATTTTTTATTATTGTTTTGGTCTTAAGCCGACATGGCATATCATTGTAATAACGAATTATGTTATTATAATATCTTTAGGTGGCTGACCTAATTGGTTTAGGCCTTAGGGTTTGTATAAATGAGAAGTAGAAACTCTTTGTAAAGTATTATGGTTATTGAAAAGGTCATGGTCAAGAAATGTAATGTGAGAATATTGTAATATCATTCAGGAAGAGGAGTTGATTGATCATTGGTGATCAGATTGGTTTTAAAAGAAGATTTAGTCCTCCGACATTGAGCTTAACCGAGACTTTAATTAGGCATAGTAGATGCTATTTACAACAGTTCACTCTATTGGATTGTTGTCCATTTATCTTGAGAAGTTTTTAGCCTCTCTGTATTCAGTGAGACTCTATTTGTAATGAGCAGTACGCTCTAGGTAGTGTGCCTTCCTGCAAGTGTAGGCCTCTCATTGTAACACATACTTTCTGTAGAAGTATCATTTGATTGTGGGTAGGCTTCCCACCATGGTTTTTCCCTTTCCAGGTTTTCCACGTACAAATCATGGTGTTATGTGGTATGGTTTCTTTGCATTGATTATCTGGTTAATTGTTAAGTTGTATTGTTTACCGGTATCTATTTCTACCAACATTTGTTTGTGCTTCACCAATACTTGATTGGTTTAAGGTTATATTGTGGATTAAAAGTTATAATCAGTTAACAACTGATTCACCCCCCCCCCCTCTTAGTTGTTCACTGGTTATCCTAACAATTGGTATCAGAGATTTGGTCCTCTTTTGCAGAAGCTTAACCACTTGAGGTAGATTCTATGGAAGCTAACACTTCTAATCCATCGACAGCTATTTTCAGAAGAGAAATCCCTAAGCTTGGTGGAACAAATTATGGGATATGGAAAATTAGAATGGAGACTCATCTTAGATTTCTTGGCAAGGATATTTGGGAGATCACTAAGAAAGGATACATACCTTATGATCCAGCATCTAGCATTCCTGCTCTTGTAGACCTAGACAAGAATATTAAAAATGATTGCAAAGCTAGAGAAGCCCTCTTATGTGCACTCACTGATCAGTAGATTATGGGATGGACTGATAAATCATCAGCTGAGGTTATATGGGACAAATTGCAAACTCTGAATGAAGGTGACCCTAGTGTAAAAATTGCTAAACTTGATCGTTACCAGGTAAGGCATGAAAACTTAAAAATGGAAGAAAATGAAAGAATTGTTGTGTTTATGGAAAGAGTAAATGAGATTATTATGGGAATTCAATGTTGTGGAGGATTTCTAAGTGAAGATGAAATAGTTTCCAAAGTCTTGAGAGCCCTTCCACCGGCTTACAAGATGAAGACAACTACAATTAATGAGCTAAGAACAATAGCAAACACTTCAGTCAACATAGATATTTTGATTGGGAAATTATCTGCTTTTGAGCTTGAAGAATTTGGATCTTCTGGAGTTGTAAAGTCTGAACCTGATTTTCATGCATCATCATCAACATCAATTGGCAAAAGTGATTGGAGAGCCCTACATGCAAAAGAACTAGAAGACGTGAGAAAAGAAGATGAAGAGCTTGAGCAACTTGAAGCCTTATTTGCTAGAAGAGTACCTAAAGGTCCAACTGGATGTAAGTATGAAGGTAAAGCAAATTTTAAATGTTTTTCATGTAATAAGATTGGTCATTTTGCATCTATATGTCCTGAAAGGAATGCAAGAATTGAGGAAAGAGTTAAGAAAACTTTTAAGCCTAACAAGAACAGATATAGACTCAAGAAAAACAAACAATGCTACATAACAGATGAGGAAGGAGTAACTGATGACTCTGAAGATGAACCGACAGAAGACTCTGGTAGTGGATCTAGAAATGGAAAGGAATGGGTGTTCTATGCTTTGAAGGAAGATGAACCAAAACCGGCTATCAAAAATGAAGAGAAGGCCTTGGCAACAAAAGTTGAAGATAAGGATGAATGAGTAATTGATAGTGGATGCTCACATCATATGACTGGAGACAAAAAAAAATTTCTATCCCTACAATAATACAATGGTGGTCAAGTCAGATTTGGAGATGACAAGGCATGTATGATCAAAGGTAGAGGTATTATTTCTTTGGATGACAAGCATAACACTGATAATGTCTATTATGTAGAAGGTTTAAGGCATAATATTTTTAGTGTTGGTCAATTAGTTGATAAGGGTTTTCAACTTTAGTTTAAGGATAGAAAATGCAAAATCATTAACAAAACTAGTTTGGAGATTGCATCCGGTATTCAGACAGGAAGTAACATCTTTCACCTGAATACTGGTAATAAGACATGTTTGATTGCTCATATTGATGAGAGCTAGCTATGGCATAGTAGGTTGTGTCATGTTAATTTTGATTGTATTGTTAAGATCAGTTCAACTAAGGCAGACAAAGATATACCTAAGATTATGAAGCCTCATAATCCAGTATGTAAGGAATGTCAATTGGGTAAGCAAGTTAGAAGTTATTTTAAGAGAATAAATGCTAAATATAATGATGTACTTGATTTTATTTACACTAACTTATGTGGTCCAGCAAGGACTAGAAGCTTTTAAGGTGACAGGTATTTCATGCTAATTATTGATGACTATTCTAGAATGATGTGGGTGACTTTTATAAGGGAGAAGTCTGAAGATTTTAAGAAATTCAAGATCTTTAAAGCAAAAGTTGAAACAAAAACTGGATTGAAAATTAAATGTCTAAGATCAGATCATGGTGGTGAGTTCACTTCTCATGAATTTAATAGCTATTGTGAGACAAATGGAATCTAGAGACAATTATCTGCACCTAGGACTCCTTGGCAAAATGGAGTAGTTGAAAGGAAGAACATAACTATTTTGAATGCAGCTAGATCTATGATGATGGAAGCCAAATTGCCTCATATCTATTGGAGAGAAGCAACGAGTACAACAGTTTACACACTCAACAAAGTTCACATCAAAGGTGAAATTGGTAAGACCCCTTATGAATTATGGTCTGGACATACACCTACTATTAAATATTTTAGAATTTTTGGAAGTAAATGTTATATCAAAAGAGATGATTCAATTGGAATGTTTGATCCTAGATGTGATGAAGGATAATTTCTTGGTTATTCAATTCAAAGCAAAGCATATAGATGTTATAACAAAAGATTGCAGAAAATTGTGGAAAGTGCTAATGTGAAAGTGGATGAATGTTAGGTCCCGAAGACAACTGAGAGGGGGGGGATGAATCAGTTGTCTATTATTTTCAAACCAAATATAACTTATCCAAACTTAATGCATAATACCGGTAAAACAAACTTTATGCCAGTAAATAGTTTTGACAGTTAATTGTAATGCCGATAAAGTTTAATGCATGAAACAAAAAGACAAATAACATACACAACACATAACACAAATATTTGAACGTGGAAACCCTATAAGGGGAAAAACCACGGTGGGAAACCTTACCCACAATCAGATAATACTACTGCAGATAGTATGTGTGTACAATATGGAGTCTGCACATGCAGAAAGGCCAACTACCTAGAGCTCACTGCTCAATCACAAAATGGGAGTCACACTGACTACAATTGGATGGTTAAATCCAATGATAATGTACTGCTCAAAACAACATCTTCATATACTGGATTCAGTACCGGTTAAGCTCTTATTTGCCTTCTTCAAAACCTCCTTGAATCTTGAATGATGTTTGCGTGTATAGCTCTACTTATATTTGCATATACCTTATTATATTCATCTTCCACTCTCACACTAATCTCACAAATGAGATCTTACATATATACCAAAACCTAAGACCAAATGTGTAGGTCGGCTCACTAAAGATATTACAATAAAATCAATTACAAATGAATCAATATGTGATGCATCATGTCGGATCAATGCATTTACAATAATAACAAATCATCTTCATAGCATGTCGTGCTGATCTGGAATAGATAATGCTTGCCAGTCCATAACCTAGACCTATTTGCCGGTAACAAGAAATATGCAAACCCAATTAGATCAATGACAAATCACCAAAATAGTGTGTCCAAACAATGTCTTCGACATAACCAAGTAATCTTCAAGTCATCCTTAGTGTCGGTGAACAATATAACCTACCGGTGAACCAGATACCGGTGACTGTGCATGAGTCACTGAACATACCGGTGAACATAACCAAGAATCTCCACAAGGATAAATGTTGACAAGTGTTGATATCAATGACAAAACCAGTGCAACACATCCATAATACCAACAATCTCCCCCTTTGGCATTAATGGCAACACAAGATGGAAAAACCATGTAAGTGCCAAAACAGAAATGCCAAAAACCAAAAAACCAACAATCTCCCAAAGAGATCATTAACCAGAGATCAAAATACAGATACAAAGAGTAACAATCTCTCCCCCAATGAATAATGTCTCCCCAAAAGATAATGTATTTTTCCATAGATATCTCTCCCCCTTTGACATCAAATGCCAAAGCAATACAAAAACTAGATTCAAACATTTACTACAAAATACAAACTTATCAATTATCCAACTACTCCACCTGAGAAGTAGCTCTTCTCATCAAAGCCGGGAAAAAAGATTTCTTTGTTAATTCTATTGGTTTGATGCCAAGCATCAACTATCTAAGTCTCTATCGATGGGGGTATAACCCCAAACTTCTCTTTGAGATATTCAAAATTTTCCTTAGGCAAAGGCTTAGTAAAAATATCTGCAATCTTCTCTTTAGTATTCACATAAACCAATTTCACTTCTTTTGCTTCAACATTATCTTTCAGAAAATTGAATTTGATAGAAACATGTTTAGTTTTTGAGTGAAATAACGGATTCTTAGATATATTAATTGCTGCCATATTATCACAGTAAATGGTTATAGGTTCTTTGCATTTGACCTTTATGTCCTTCAACATTTGCTTAATCCATAATACCTGGGTACAATTAGTTGCTACTGCAACATATTCTGATTCTGCTGTTGATAAAGATGTGCAACTTTGTTTCTTGCTCAACCAAGAAATTAATCTGCTACCAAGAAAGAATGCTCTACCGGTGGTGCTCCTTCTGTCATCTACATCTTCTACCCAATTTGCATCTGTGTATGCACATAAATCAAAATTTTCATCTTTAGGATACCATAAACCAAGATTTGTTGTGCCTTGTAGATACCAGGAAATCCTTTTTATTGTTGACTCGTGATTTTCTTTAGGATTACTCTGAAATCTTGAAACAATACATACTGCATTCATAATATCAGGTCTTGTTTGTGTCAAATACAATAAACCTCCTATCATAGACTTGTATCTTGTTGGATTAACAGGTGTTAATTCATCCTTCAATGATAGTTTATCAGTTGTAGTCATAGGTGTGCTTACCGGTTTAGAGTTTTCCATGCCAAATTTCTTTAGTAATTCCTTCAAGTACTTTGATTGACATATGAATATACCTTTATCAGTTTGTGAAATTTGCAATCCTAAAAAGAATTTTATCTCCCCAATCATAGACATTTCAAATTCTTCCTGCATCTTATTAGAAAAGTCTTTACATAATCCATCTTCTCCTCCATAAATTATATCATCAACAAAAACTTCTATAACCAAGATGTCATCATTAGTCACTTTGTAATATAAGTTGTTGTTAGCATTACCTTTGTTGTAACCAATCTTCAAAAGATATTTGTCCAATCTAGCATACCAAACTCTAGGAGCTTGCTTTAATCCATATAAAGCTTTCCTTAAATTGATATTGTGGGTCACAAATCCCACCATGGTTTTTCCTCTTTGAGGTTTTCCACATACAAGTTCTGTGTGTTATGGTGTTCATTCATGGGGATGGTTAATTTTCTTCAATTTATATGTTTATTCATTTACTGGTTTATATGTGTATGTTATAAAAGCACAAAATCTTATCTTACCAATAGAACACTGATTCAACCCCCCTCTCAGTGTTCTTGGATCCCAACAATTGGTATTAGAGCCTGATACCTCGAAAGAAGTTTAATAGCTTGAGGAAGATCGTAAAACCGGAATATTTACGCATGGCTATAGAAAAGCAACTTGAGATGGCTCCAGAGGATTATGATGCTGAAAGGATGAGGAACTTGAAACTCCAAGATGAACTGAATTCTGCAAATGAATTCATTCTTGTCCTGCAAGAAAGATTATCATCAGCTCAAGCTAGGATGAAGGAACTTTTGCAAAAACAGGATGATGACAATGCACTCAAGGAACAATGTCAGTAATTGAGTCAAGCAAACATGCTCATGCAAAATGAAATGCAAGACCTGGCTATGAGGATGTCAAAGGATATTGAGGACAAAAAGAAGAAAGAAGAAAATCTTGCTACATCTCTGAAGAACAAATCCGAAGAATGTGATAGATTGTCTTATGAGAATGATATGTTGAAAACCAACTTGGTGCAATCTCGGAATAATGAACAAGAACTTGAGAGACAAGTAATATCTCTGAGAGATGATCTGACTATTGCAAGTGAGTACAAAGAAAATTTTAGGATCAGTGCTTCTCAATTGGATGACTTATTGAAAAGACAAAGGCAAAGTGGTGATTCTAGAGGACTTGGATTTGTACAAGGTGAAAGCTTTGGTACTACAGATTAGACAACTAGTATGCAAAACTCATCAGAACAGAGGAAACTAATAAGGAAATCTAATACTTATAAATTCAATGGTAGATGCTTTGTTTGTAATAAATTTGGGCATATGGCTAAACAATGTAGAAATAGAGTAAATCAAATCTACAATTTTGTTCCCGGTCAATGTGCAAATTGCAAGAAATATGGTCATAAGTAAGTAGACTGCAGAATGAATGTTAAATGTCATGCATGTGGAAAGTTTGGACATTTGGCTAATCATTGTAGGTCAAGGAATGACACTGGATATATCAAAGCAATTCAGAAGAACAATGTTACATGTTATGCATGCAACAAAATAGGTCATATTGCCAAGTACTACAGAAGCAAGAGTCAACCGGTTAGCAATGATCAAGCAAATGAGAAAGGAAAGAAAAAGGTAGATGAAATACAAAAAGATCACATGAAGAGATGGGTTAGAAAATCTGAAGAACCTAGTGGAGATGCTACAACACCAGTAACTCCCGGTAGAACAGAGCATTCCTCCACCAGCTGGAAATTCCACCGATAACTGAGGCATAAGCCTTAGGGGTTGGCAAACTCATTGCAAATCTTGCATATTCCCTGGAGGAGATCTGGAAGAGATCTGGAGAGTTGTGTTCATCATTGATGAAGGTTCATCTAGCATACTATGAAACCAATATCTAGAAGGGCAGATCACAAAGCATTTATGACAGAGAAAGATTAGGGTTTATTTGTTGATAAAAGAGGAAAGTGGATTCATTTTCACTCACCCAGCATTCAAGCATTTAGAGTGAAGTAAAGGTGAATTTCAAGTGATTAAGAGCGAAGCAAAGGCATTCAATAAGGATTTCCAACAGTTATCTGAGAGGCACTCAATCTTCCAACTAGCATTCACTTTCAGGTATTCTTTGAAATAGCATCTAGATCTTCAGCTCCTACTTTCATTGCAAATCCCACTATTGTCAAAGTTAAGGATAGGCTAAGACCCATCTTCAAGGAGGTTCCCCTAGTATCTAAGAAGGAAGACTCTACAGGAGCATTCTCTAGGGTTCCCAATGGCATGATGTATGTTGAAGATGCAAGGGCATACATTCACTGCACCTTGGAGGATCTAGGAATAAAGGAGATCAAAGGCATGTATCAATCGGTGATACTGGGCAGCTCCAGAACCATCAAGCCAAAATTCAAAGCCATTGAGGATCTAGGGTTAACTGGTATCTTATACATACCAAAATTCAAAGATGAGATCATCATATACATTCTGAGCAGGGTTCACAACGAGTTCATCTGGCTGGATCAGCCTTACATGATCACCAAGGAGGCTATTCAAGCAGTCACCCACTTACCCAAAGTTGGACAAGAACCTGGCAATTAAATTTCCAATACAGAGGTTGAGAAGCTCACCGGTGCAACTCATGATAGCAGATCAATGAGGATCAACACAATCACTGAAACTGATGTGAAGTTTGCAAGCATGATAATCGGTTATAAGGTAACTCAATCTATCCAATTGAATTATGTTGCTAGTTCATACATTCATGTTGCATATCAAATGTTGAGGAATTATGCAAATAATGACTTGTGTGAATGGTTGAGGAATGAATTGATGTTGAATCTTGGAAAGATCAAGTGAGTTAAGAAAGGAACCTTTAGATATGGTAATCGCATTATTTATTTGATGCTTTACTTCATGAATGAGCTTCCTGGTCTAGGAAAGAAGCGTTGGGCTCACAACATATCGGTAGGTATGTAGATCAAGGAAGAAATCACTAGTCTTGGTATCGATAGAGATGAGAAACTTTGGGGTTATTTCAAAATATTTCAAGAAAATATGAGGCAGAGGGAGAGAATATCAAAGAACATTGTGGAGAAGTAGTCCACTGACATCTGTTTCATTGTGAAAACTGATGAAACCCTCATGGAGGTAGTAGAACCAAGGACCATATGGGTCACAAATCTTGGATATGAGGTGGATGATAACATTTTGGATCGCTATGCCAAAATGCTGCTAGTTGCTCCATTAGATGACAAAACCAAACATTTTGGCATTGTAGAAGAGAAAGCTCTTGAAGTCAAAATTGGCTTGAATGGGAGGAGAAGGGAGAAGAAAATAGAAAAGATGTATGCATTTGTATAGAATTTCATTCATGGGATAGGAACTTAAATGGGTTTTGAATCCAAACTAGTAGCAGAACCGATAGTGGCTAGTGCTCCAGAGGTGAAAAAGCCTGAAACTTTCATTTCTACTGTTACTTTTGATACTGACTCAGAGGACAATGAACCTCTAGCATTCAAAAGGGTACATAGGAAGAAAGTAAACCAGCCACCGATAGAGGAGAAGAAGGTGGAGCCAAGGAAGAAACTTGTTAGAAAGGTAACTAAACGTATTGCACCCCCATCTTTGGCAAGGAAGCCTACACAAAAGAGAAAACTAGTTACATCCACTCTGGTAACCCCCAACAAAAAGAAGAAGAGTGATGATGCTACTGAGTCTGGTAAGGCGAAAATGACCCGTGTAGAATTAATTGATGAAATTACAAAGGATGGAATTTTGAAAAATGTATCTCTGTATTATGAGAGTTTGGAGGAAAATGAATAGAATGAGATAGAAGAGGTAATTTTGCTGCACATAGATATTTACAAGAAAGCCTTAGTAGAAATTTTGAAGGAAATTCCTTTATCTTTATACAATAAACTAGATGCTAGAAGACTTGACACTGTCAAGAGGGATAGAGAGATCAAAGAGGTAGAAATTTTGAATTTGTGTGGTGTTATTAGTAATGAAGAAATGAAGAGATGTATAGATGTTGCTAGTAGGATAGTTTTTAGTAGCAAACCCTGATAAATAAGCCTTATGATGGGCAGAGTTAATGAGGTTGTAAATGAAATCAGTGAGGGGTGGGCCAAATTCTTTCAAAACAATCCTGACTTTCTTACATCTCATGAAGATTTGGTTAAGGCAACAACTTTCACCATTCTAGATAAATAAAAAGGGACAGATATTTTTGGAAGTTCAAACCCAATTTTGGATATACCGACAGAGAATAAGGGTGTACAAACACTACTGACAACTAAGGAGAGTGTAGAGTCTATACCAACAGAAACCATTTTTGAGCAAGGCAATGTACATGATACTAAGAATATTATGGATGATACTCCACCAACAGTAATTGATATTGCACCAAGTGGTGAAGCCATCAGTGCAAAGGAGGTAAAAATAAAGAGAACTAAGACTACATTGGAAGTAGATATTGATTCCCCGACAAAGATTCTGGCAATTGACACTTCTCAAGTTGAGAATAAATCAATAGTTGAGATTAGTCCCACTGAATTAATGATGGTAGCTACTCAAAAGCTACTAAAGGAGGGATCAACATATAAGGGATTAATAGAGAAATTAGTTACATTTTTGCATAGATTAATACCTAAATTCATGATTGAGAATGAAGAAAGCCCTTCCGACAAGCTTAAAACACTAACATAGTGCATATCTAACAATTTTCAATCATTGAGGTAGATATCAGACCGATAGGCACTAGAGAGATTCATTGTGCCTAAGAGAGAAGCCTTTGATCAAATCATTGTAATAGAAAGAAGAAAATTGAAGATAAACTCATTCTTATTGAGAATTGTTTAAAGTAGTGTACAAATATCTACAGGGCCTGTTATAACATAGAAATTCTTACAGCTAGTATAGATGGTAGGCTAAAGGAATTATATGACAAAGTAGCTAACATTGCAAATTCTTTTGATGGTTTGACCTCTCTAACAACATCTGTTGATGGTCAAATTTTGTCTTTGGAAAATCAAATTTTTGTTTTTGAAAAGGAGAGAGATAAAATCATTTAGCGAGCAAGGAATCTTAGAGGATTGGTGAGTCCAAGATTGGATTCACTGGGTGTGCACAAGAGAGAGTGTATGGATATGATTGCAAAACCCACACTAACATAAGTATCAGAGAAGGAAACACTTGCACACTTACTAAGTGGATTGGTATCCATATGTGAGACCTTCAAAACCAGCTGGGATACATACCTACAGTTGCTGCACAAGGCTTACCCATAAATTTTGAAATTAGTCAAGCTCCGGTAAAATAATCAGTATTTATTCATTCATTTGTTCTAATTCTTTCAATTCTTTCACCAGTTTTTGGCATTGATGCCAAAAGGGGAGTGTATATATGTGAAAAATATTAGAAAATATCAGATAGAACATATTGGCAGGATATCAGATGGAGTGTATTGCTCAAGGGGAGCATATTTCAATTGGACCGACAAGGAATCCATTTTTTACATGAGTGTTGCCATCAATGCCAAAGGGGGAGATTATTGGCAATTGAAACTCATTGGATTCATTTTGTTGTCATTGATGGCAACAAGATGGCAACAAGATTCTATATGGAAAATACTGACATTAGGAGGCATTCACCGGTAAACACTGGCATTGAACATCCAAGGTTACAACCGACAGCCACAGACACCAGCATCGGCACTGACAACCAACACTTTAGGGAAGCTGACATCAAGGAAGCTTTATTTGTAAAATCATTTTGTAATTATTGTATAAGGCCGACATTGTATATCTTTTATATTGTAAACCGACATAAGGCATATTGTTTGTAAAGGGTATATAGAATAGTTTGTAAGGTCATTATGATGTAAGGAGATAATAGAATAGTAGTATGGAATGTGAATATGTGAAGGATGTGTATGTAGATCATCTATATGTTAATGCCATATCATGAAATGATCTGTAGATTCTTTGTAAGGCATTCCTGGAGGGAAGGAGATGTTGATAGAAGTGTTTAAGATTTATGAACTTGTACAGAGCAGAGCTATAACTGGAACTCTTTTTGGCATAAGAGATGCATTTTGTGAGTTCATCATTGCTATTTTATTTCAGAAGAAGCTTGTAGTCAGTGAGACTCTTTAGTGATGAGAAGTGTGTGTTAGGAACTAGGAAGGACAACTGAGAGAGGGGGTGAATCAATTGTCAATAAATTACAACCCAAAACAAATTATTCCAACTTAAAACTTAGTGTTGGTAAAACAAACTTAATTCCGGTAAAATAGATTAATGGTTATAGTAGTACCGGTATAACTTAATGCATGAAACAGAAAGAAAGACAAAATCCACAACACATGACACAGATATTTTAATGTGAAAACCCTGTAAGGGGAAAAACCATGGTGGGAAACCTTACCCACAATCAGATGATACTATTGCACATAGTAAGTGAATACAATAATGGGGTCTGCACATGCAGAAAGGGCAACCACCTAGAGCTCACTGCTCAATCACAAAATAGGAGCCACACTGACTATAATTGGATGGTTAAATCCAATAAACAATGTATTTCTTCATAATAGCATTTGTAATGTTGGATTCAGTACTGATTTAAGCTCTGACCATGAGTGCCAAACACGTTCATAACCTTTCCTTCAACCTTTAGATAACATTTGTGTGATTCACACAAGGATCTGCTTACTTTTTCTCTTCAAAATGATCTTTAATATTCACTTACACTCATACAATGATCTTCCATAAGATCTTACAATTATTTATGCAAAACCTAAAACCTCATGATTAGGTCGGCTCCCTAAAGATATTACATTTAAATCAATTACAAAATAAGCCTTGATGAAATACAATATGTCGGCCTCAATACATTTACACATTATCCACTCAATAAACCATTTCCAAAATGTGTCATGCTGATCTGGAACATGATATCTTATACCGGTTCATAACCTAGACCTATCTGCCAATTAAGGCAAATATGTGAATCCGATCAGACCAATAAGAAAAACACCAAATCCAAACATCCAATCCATGTCTTTGACATAACCAAATGATCTCCAGATGATAACAAGTCATCATCAACTTCCTAAGCTACTGATGAAACATATACCAGTGACTATGCATAAGCCAATATCCATACAGGGACCACAATGTGCCAGTTCAACAATAAACCAATCTAACCAGAGTGCCAAATCAATAATGTAGACCTCCAAAAAGACAAGTGTTGACATCAATGACAAAACCAATGCAAGACATGACAAAGTCATCCATAATACCAACAATCTCCCCCTTTGCCATTGATGGCAACACTAGATGGAAAAACATCTAAGTGCCAAAAATAGAATGCCAAATACCAACAATCCCCCATAATAGATCAATGAAAAGTTTTGTACCAAAAACATAAACAATATAACCAAAACCAAAATACATCTCTCCCCAATCATCAAAGCACATTGTTTTTCCATAGACATCTCTCCCCCTTTGACATCAAATGCCAAAGTAGTCAAGAATAAAAAACATAACATACAAATTACTACTCCCCCTAAGGAGCAGCTCTCCTTCATCAAAGCCGGAAAAAGATTTTTTTGTTAGTCCCTATCAGTTTGATGCCAATCTTCATCATTCAAGTCTCTGCTGGTGGGGTGATTACCCCAAGCCTCTCTCTGAGATATTCAAATATTTCCTTAGGCAAAGGCTTTGTAAAAATATCTACAATTTTCTCTTTAGTATTCACATAAACCAGTCTTACTTCATTTGCTTCAACATTCTCTTTCAGAAAACTGTACTCAATAGAAACATGCTTTTTTTTAGAGTGAAACACCGGATTCTTTGATATATCAATTGCTGCCAAGTTATCACAATGAATAATTATCAGTTCTTTACATTTTACCTTGATATCCTTCAACATTTGCTTGATCCATAATACCTGAGTGCAATTAGTTGCTGATGCAACATATTCTACTTTTGTTGTAGATAATGATGTACAAGTCTGCTTCTTGTTGATCCATGAAATTAACCTTCTACCAAGAAAGAATGTGCCACCAGTGGTACTCTTTATGTCATCCACATCTCCTGCCCAATTTGCATTTGTATATGCACATAACTCAAAATTTTCATCCTTAGGATACCATAAACCAAGATTTGTTGTGCCTTGTAGGTACCGAAAAATCCTACTGTTGTTTCATGATTTTCTTTAGGATTGCTTTGAAATCTTGATACAATACACACTGTATTCATTATATCAAGTCTGGTTTGTGTCAAATACAATAATCCTCCAATCATAGATTTGTACCTTGTCAGATTTATAGGAGTTGAATCATCCTTTAATGTCAATTTATCAGTTGTAGTCATAGGCGTGCTTACCAATTTAGAGTTTTCCATTCCAAATTTCTTCAAGAGTTCCTTCAAGTATTTTGTTTGACATATGAATATACCTTTATCTATTTGTGAAATCTGCAAACCTAAATTTTTTTTTATCTCTCCAATCATACATTTCAAATTCTTCCTGCATCTTATTAGCAAAGTCTTTGCATAACTCTTCTTCACCTCCAAAAATGATATCATCCACAAATACTTCAATAACCAAAATGTCATCATTGGTAACTTTGTAATACAAATTACTGTCAACATTAGCTTTTGTGTATCCAAGCTTTAGAAGATATTTATCCAATCTAGCATACCAAGCTCTGGGAGCTCGCTTCAATCCATATAAATCTTTCCTTAACTTGCAAACCATATCCTTATTATCTGTTAATGAAAATCTATCAGAATATTCAATGTAAACTTCTTCAACATCTCCATTCAAAAATGCACATTTTACATCCATCTGATAGACTTTATACTTCTTGTGAGCTGCAAATGCAAGAAATAGTCTAACTTCTTCAATTCTGGCTACCGGTGCAAAAGTTTCATTATAATCAATTCCTTCTTTCTGAGAATAAACTTTACAAAATAGTTTTTCTTTGTTTCTGATTACTTCACTATCCTCATTAAGTTTATTTCTAAATACCCATTTAGTTCCAATTACATTTTTGTCTTTAGGCCGAGGAACTAATGTCCAAGTATTATTCTTTTCAATCTGTTCTAATTCATCTTCCATTGCTTTTATCCAATGTTTATCTTGACATGCTTCAACAATTGATGTCGGTTCAACTTGAGAGATTACAAACGTACCTCTTCATTTGCCAATCTTCCTCTTGTCATAACACCTTGATTTTTATTTTCAATTATCTAATTTTCTAAATGATTCAATCTTACATACCTGGGTTTATTCTAATTTACATTCACATGTTTTTCAGTCACAGTTGAGTTTTTTGATGATGTCGGTCTGACTGGTTATTCATTCTATTTCGGTGCAATCTCTGCCAGTTCATTCATAATCATTTCTACTGGTGGTTTTGAACCTATAGATATTGATTCTCCTCTACAATGTTCATCTATCTTAACATTAGTACTTTCAATGATTTTCTACAATCTTTTAGTATAACATCTATATGGCTTGCTTCTAGTTAAGTAACAAAGAAATATTCCTTCATCACTACTAGGATCAAATTTGCCAATAAACTCATCTCTCCTAATATAACATTTGCTTCCAAATATTCTAAAATATTTAAGAGTAGGAGTATGACCAAACCATAGTTCATAAGGGGTCTTGCCAGTTTCACCTTTGATGTGAACTCTATTGAAAGTATAAACCGTTGTATTCACTGCTTCTCTCCAGTACACATGAGGTATATTTTCTTCCATCATCATGGTTCTTGCTGCATCGAGTATAGTTTTTTTCTTCCTTTTCACAACTCCATTCTGCTAGGGTGTCTGGGGTGCTAATAGTTGTTTTTTGATTACATTCTCCTCACATAATGTATTGAATTCCCTAGATGTAAATTCTCCTCCTTGATTAGATCTCAAACATTTGATTTTCTTACCAGTTTCATTCTCTACCATTGCCTTGTATATCTTGAATCTCCCAAAAGCTTCTGATTTCTCCCTGAGAAAAGTAACCCAACACATTCTAGAATAATCATCAATTATTAGCCTAAAATATCTATCACCCTGAAGACTTCTTGTTCTTGCTGGACCACATAAATCAATATGAATTAAATCATGAATAGTATTGGATTTCTGAGAAATGCTCTTAAATGTTGTTCTAACTTTCTTTCCCATTTGACATTTCTTACATATCGGATTATGAGGTTTCACAATCTTAGGTAAATCCCTTACTACCTTAGTTGAACTAATCTTTACAATGTAATCAAAATTCACATGACAAAGTCTTTTATGCCATAACCAACTTTCATCAATGTGAGCAATCAAATATGTCTTATCACTGGTATTCAAATGAAAGATATTACCTTTAGCCTGATTATCGGTTGCAATCTCCAATTCAATTCTATTTATGATTTTACATTTTCCATTCTTGAATTGTAACTAAAATCCCACTATGGTTTTTCCTCTTTGAGGTTTTCCACATATAAGTTTTGTGTGTTATGGTGTTCATTCATGTGGATGGTTAATTTGATTCAAGTTATATGTTTATTCATTTACTGGTTTATATGTGTATGTTATAAAAGCATAAAATTTTATCTTAGCGGCTAAACATCGATTTAGCCCCCCCTCTCTCAGTGTTCTTGGATCCCAACATCATATCTATGCTATCATCATACAATGGATTCCTAGTTGTATATAACATGTCCATTCCCTGATCACTACATGTCACCTCATTTATTTAAGGTGTTCTTGGCTCTTGGACTTCATTCATGTCATACTACTATAGCATGCCATGACTTTGAGCAATAAAATAATTATCAACATCATCATCTTCATAAGTGCAACCAGGATGTGAAGTTTCATCTTCTCCATTTAGTGCATACTCATGTTCATCAACATTTCTCAAGTTTTCACCCCCCTCATATGCTGCAAGATAATCAAAATCTGATTCATAGTCATTATTCTGATCATTGTGATATCATCTTGAATAATTCCAATCATGGGAATAGGGTTCATTATCATAAACATAAACATGAGAGTTATAGCTTGCATAGTTTTCAATACTGGTAAGCATGTTATCAACACTATTCATTTCATGTTCACTTCCTAACTAAGGTATTGTGTTATTTAAATCCATAGCACAAAATATTCTTCTTGAGTCAAGACCACCATAAGGCTGCCACTGTGTCTCTGTCACTGCCATGTCTTCATTTCTTGCAGCCATTTATGTGCTATTGCTAACAAAATCTTGGTTATACACCATTGGATCAATGGCACCTTCATGTTGCTGGTGAGAAACACCAGGCTCAACCTGATATGCATCCATGCACACTACTCGGTTTAGGACAATAGGCTCACACTGATATGCATCCATGCACACTACTCGGTTTAGGACAATAGGCTCACACTGATATAGACTATCATTCTCGGGTGCAAACACATAACCCAACTACTCATAAGTTTAGCTTGGAGTGGATTATTGAGGTATAGTCATTGATTGAGGCACACTTTCTTCTTTAACAATCATCACATCACCTCTAGGTTCATGAACAACACTATGTAAAACTTGTTGATTTACATTTTGGTAAGACATGCATGAGGGGACAACAAGTTGGTAGTCATCTCTAACTTTGGAACCATCTAGTTTACTTGTACACAAAGTTCTCTTTTTAGACTTGAACTTCCTACTCATTCAAAACATAGAGACTTTCTCAATGTTCATTGCTATCTCATAAGCTTTAGACAAGATTTTAGGGCTCATATTTTTACCAAAGGAACCAAGATAAAAAACTAAGGCTATGTCATGTGATGGTATGATATTCTGAGGGATTCTTTTCAATGTCTTTGAAAATATGAGATTGAAAGTTGTTACCAACTCATTTCATTCAATGTGAATCTCCATACATAAAGTCTTGAATCATTGAAGACTCAAAAATCTTCTCACAAAACTTCTCTTTGAAATCTGACTAAAAATCCTCCCATGAGCTGATGGAGGATGGCAACCAATTAGAGAATCACTCTCATGCATTTTCTTTCAAGGAATGGACAAAGAGCCTCATAAATACATCCTCATGATCGACCTCATAGTCCTCCATTATCTCACTAAACTTTTGCAAGTGCTTCTTAGCTAATTCCTCCTTCAATCCACCGAACTTGGGAATCTTATCTCTAACTTCAAGAGGTATGGGGTTTGGGAAACCCACAATATCATCAAACCTCAAGGTGTTATACCTCTAAATAATGAAATCTCTTCGATTACTTGGTTGGGACTGATTTCTCATCATACTAACATTGGGAGCCAAGTAGGGGTACAAATTTGAATATATTTCAAATGTGCTCACACAAGCTTTTAAAAATAAAACTTAAGATACTTGTGACTACAATTTCTTTTCAAGAGCACATAATATTACAACATGTTTATTTATCACAAAAGAAAAACTTTTTAAATAGCTTATAAGCATGTAAAAACTTTTTTTACAACTTCCCTCTAGTAATGATACAACCATTTAATAGGGAACTTTCAAGTTCTAAAAATTTTAATGCACAATATTTAGAAAAAAATATTCTCAGAAATATATTTGAGAATACCTAGAAGTATGTAGTTGTTGCTCTCTTTCTTATTTGATAAGACTTTGAATGTTCAGATCTTGCATCATCTCTTCATCGGGATCTTTGACAGAGTCGCCACCTCCTTGTAGAGGAACAATATTTGAACAACAAAGAGCTATTCAAAAACTAATTATTTTGAGTTCTTCACTGACAGAGCCACTTCACACAAGCTACAATAAACTTCTTCCAGATTGAAAATACTAACATTTGAAACATAAGTTCAAATTCTTCATTTTGTTGACTCTTTCCAAATGGATTTATGGATTTTCCCTAGCAGAGTCACCAATCTGTTAGCGATTTTTCTTGATACCTTCAGTCCCAAGGAGATACACAATATTAGACTATGGGATTGGCAATCTAGGACATGGCATCAACACTATCAACAAACTGAAGACAAGAAAACTTAATTTAACAAGGCTATACAAGCCTTCTACTCTTCGTTCTCCACTAAAATAAGGAGGGTGTTCCTATTGCAGGTCTGAAAATGGTAAACTTGTACAAAATAACCAGCAGACCTATTTAGACAAAGTGGATAGTTCTCAGATGCATAATAATGGATGCTTGACATATCACCATTACTTGAGAATAATCCCATTTTCTCCTTAAAAATACTGAGAACAATGGCTAAACTAATCCTACTCCTACAACATAAAAGAAAAGCATAAATAAAATGATTTTGATAATATATGGAGCCAACTGAACCAGAACTTGTAAAGAAATGACCAGTGCCAAAGAGAGGGCAGTAGAGTCACATAAAATTTCTCCTATGATGTTACATCCAAGCATGTCTTGAAAGTCTTTTGAATATTATTAACTTGTAATAACAATGCTACAAAAAACAATATTCAAACATTCATACTTAATGATCCACTGAAAACATACATAACCTCTTTGCATCCATGAAAGCATTCACTTCATTCCTTGAATAGAAGGCAATCAGAAAACACAACTCAAAGCAAAAAATTGTGCTTGAAGAATGATCATAATACTTGATTATTTCATTGAAATAAATATGCATTCTTAGTCGGAGACAAACATTTGATAAGATAAAGTTATTAAGCACATTTCAAGACACAAAATTTCACAACTAAGATAAACTTTCAGATATGTGAACCTAACTAAGTAACACCTTACAATATTTTTTACAATACATATGTCTGTCTTAGTAGAACTCAAGGTTGGAACCCTTCAAAATAAGGAGAAAAATGAATAAGTAGACAAGAGAGAAAACCTAGAAAAACCCTAGAATGCATCAAAATTTGACACATGTCTTCCTCTCCTTTGTCTTCAAATCTAAATTTGTACTTTTTCCTCTAGAAATGGATCCTCAACTTGCACTCAAAAATCTGAATGTGACCTTTCAAAATCTGAAAAAACTCTCTGCATGCATATGCCACATTCAACTCTACACTTTGATCCAAAATTGCCATACTTGCATCACTACAACCTTTCTAGAAATGTATGTTAAATTATGAAAATTAACACTTTGTTGCACCTGTCAAGTCACCTTTTCTCATTTGCCAATGTTTGCCAAATTTGGTTCATTGTCCATCACTAACTGAAAAAGTCACATTTCCCTCTCTGCACTTGAAATTGAAAAAAGACCCCCTTTCATCAGTAGTTTATGCTTAAGCAAATGAAAATTCCCCTTTGACTGAAGATACCTCTATGACCATGGGGTTTACTTTTTCACATTGCTTTCCTAATGAGAATATTGTATCTGATAACTCCTTGCTAAAGAGCATATTACCCCTTCGTATTGTTGCATCTTTTCATTAGACTTGAAAATAAAAAGATTCCTATTTGAGTGAAATTGGCCTATCACTGTCCCCTTTTGCAAATTCAATTCTCTGACTGAAAGTCTGTTCATTTTTAGGTTGCATATCTGCTTTTCAAAAAGATCCTTTTTTGTTGGAAATATCTTTTGGATCAAAAATAAAGAATTACTCTTTTGGCTCAAAAGGTATTTTGAATTGAATAAAAGAAATATTACACTTCTCAACATATTCACTCCTAACCAAAAGAAGGCTCTATCCAATTTCATATATAATATTTTTCCACACCTAAGTGAAGATAACCAATAGCTTTACATTTTTCCTTATCAAAGTGAAAGAGTTTTCACCTTTGAGTGAAAATGATTATGTGAGTAACTTTAGCTTTGAAAGAAAGTTCAACTCACCTTGTTGTGCCTTCTTATGGAATACATTTGTCATTTTATTTATAAGAAAATTCTATAAATAGAAGTAATTCCCTTCGTGCTAGAATGTCTTCATTTCTAGAAAACTTTACTCATGTTTAATACTTTCCTCTATGCACAATATTTCATTTTGATTTTTAAAAACAAAAGTCCCCCTTAACCTAGATCTATAACAGCAGCATCAAATGACCTCTCTATTGTAGTAGAAGTGATAACAAATCCTATGTTGACTAGAATTGATTCATCACAACAAGTTCACATCGATCATATTATACTTTCCCCCTTCAGTTTTACACTCTCTAGGGCTCTTATGTAGCAGAATACATGATCTGTTTGCAATAAGACTTGCAATGTATTCAGAAAATAGCAGCGAAATTGAAATACAGTGAATGGGTTTTATAAAAATGCATTCATAACTACACCCGATTTCTACATTGGCATTTTCATAAAACATATTATGTGCATTTCACTATCATCGCATTATCCCTTCACTGTGCTTTCAAAAACATGGAGGCAATTGTGATCATACTTTGCAATAGAATTAATGATATTGTCAACATCATGAGATTTTCTCTATGCATGATGAATCATGATCAAGTACCCTCTGCAATTTACTAATTTCAATGCCTTCCCTATCACCTAGAATCAACATCAATTGCTTTTATATTGCCAAACAATATATACGAGGGCATTCCTATTCATTGTGCAAGCCCTCTCAAGATGAAATCATGACTTTTCGATTTGTTTTCATTTCTAATAGCTAGCACAGTGCCCTAATCACCATGCTATTTGGTGATTGCTTCCTCAACAATGCACTCCATTGAGATTTCATGATCCTCATAATTTTGGCCTACTCACAAAGAAATGGGATTTGAACATTACTTGTCACAACATTAGCATCGAACATGGATGCCATTTTACCATTCAGACACACTAATCTAAGGAGAAACTTGTTATTTTCTAATAGAAGGATTTCTAAAACTCCTTTATGCATTCCATCTAAAGAAACTCTCCAACACCTACATGCATCAGAAACCATCGACACATTCCCAAAACTTTCAACTACATCCTTTCTATCTTCTTCATAGAAAAACCCTTGCTCACCCATTCCTCTTTTTGCATAGCAAAAAAGAAACTTCCTCATATTATCTTTCATTTTGGGCATCGTTGTATGCTCAATCTCCCACTATGCCATGCTCACACAGGTTGCACTCACCATTCGCTATCAACACCAAAGAGCATAGAAATGGGATAGACAACAAACAAATCACATCCCAACACCTCTCGTCCATGCTACTAGCATTTACTCACACTGGCATAGGTAGGAAAAAATTTGGATAGAGTGTCGAAATATGGTTGACATTTGGTCTCTTTTCTACTGACCCTCGATTGTTTTGATAGTGGAATGGGCAACACTCCTATCTGCAGCCCGCTATGGCCTTTGGATCATACTGTCGGGTGCATTCATTTGTAGATCAAAACCTGCCTTTGCATTGTCCTTGTAATGATCAACTGGGACATTGAAGACAAGAATGCATGAAGCATTGTAGATGTCGGGCCCAACCTACTCATTGTAAAAGCATGAAAATAGATGTTAGCAACACCGATCTCAACCATGCTTCACCATTGGGCCCATATCATGGAGTTTGGATGTGCATTAGTGTAGGAACATGTTAGAGTTCACACCTTTATTTATTTTATGTGTCCTAAATCATCTTATCTTTCTTCCCACTCAACATTTAATTTTGTTCCTTTTCTTGATAGTTCTGATACTAATTGTTAAGTACAGATGCCAAGCTAACAAGATGAGAGGGGGGGTGAATCATACAAACTTAAACTTCCATGAAATCAACAGATTCAACCTCGGTAGCTTTAACAGATATATGTAACCAAAAATGTAAAACATTTAAACTCATAAATAGATAAATTCACAACACATTCAACACCATATTTAACATGGAAACCCAAATAGGGAAAAACCACTGTGGGATTTCAGACCCACTAAGAAATATACTCTTCTAGAGTATGCTTGGTTAAAAGAAAATCCTGTTAAAGATTACAAACACATTGCTAGATGTGACCCGGTTAAGGGATTTCCCTCAAATCTATTAGGATCTTCACTTTGTTAGAAGTGACCTTGTCAAAGGGTTTCAAACACTCAATCAAAATGTCACCTTGCTAGAGGATTTACAAATAAGACTATTAAGTCTACTCGATTAAGAGATTTTTTGTCACTTACAAATAAACAATAGTAATGAGTATGTCTACAACTTTGCATCTAAAATGCTAAAGAAAATTCTTATTTCTTCAATACAATCTAGTCATAGGACTTATCTTGTCCCTCTGCTGGGCTCCTTACTCTGTTATTCAAATAGATCTTCAAGCTTATGTGCTTGGTAATCACTATGTAGCATCCCTGTGCTTACATTTTCCTGCATGCATTGTTTATCAACAGTTCCTTATTTATAAACAATTTGCTAACCGCTTAATCTCCTTGATCACATTTCCCATGATCAATCTTAGCCATCAGATCTCCAGACTTGACCAGGTTCAATGTATCCTTCGATCTGAAAATGTTTTATCTCACCTTGGAACTTGCATATATTTCTTGGAACTTGTGCTAGGGTATTGCGGTTCAATCTGAGTTGTAGATCTTCCTGCTGATCTTCCATTGCCATAGGTTCTTAAGAAATTGCATACATGTTGTATCATTCATTTAATCATTTCCAGCTCATCATCTTCCTTCATTAAATAATGCATGTATTCATCCAATGCATTTTGTTATTACTTGGTTGCAACTCGGTAAATACTAAACTTCACTCGGTAGACATTCCACCTTCATTAACCGATAGCAATAACCTTAGGGTTTACCGACTAGGTTCTTTGCTCGGTAACATAGTATAGTATTAACCTTACAAACAATAGCATATGTAGGATATCAAAACAATCTAAACATCATGATCTCATCATTATCTAACTCGGTAATCATTTCCCATTGAATAACTTATTCCTCCCCTTATTCATCACATTCTTTCTATGTCTTTTACTGACATCTTAATTCTCTTCAAAACATACTTCTTAAGATATGGCAACATCATACTAAATCAGAAAATCAATTTCTTGACATCAATGACAAAATAATATTGTTAAGACAATAAACATCCTTAATCAGTTATATCAACAACCTTTTCAATATCCTTATTGAAATGCCAACAATCTCCCTTTGTCTGTTATAATGCCAACAATCTCCCCCTTTGGCATTGATGGAAAAACCAATTGATTTGACCTAATTGATTCAGTTTGCTGTGAGATTCTGAAATGCTCTCCCCCTATCATCAGTCTTCTCCCCCTTTGACAACAATGCCAAAGAAAACTAATACATAATTTCTTCTTGTGTGAAGTAATTCCTTTGTTGTTCGGTATCAACTCAGTCTCGGTTAGAGCATTGTCTACAATTCCTATTCCCTATTTTGTTTCCTGCACACCTTTCGAAAACCTCCTAAAGTGTGTAAATCAGCATCAACTCCTAAAAGGTATTCTTTAGAGACATTGAATTGATGCTTTCACCAAACTCGGTCAGTGAGTAGAAGATAGGGGTAGGACCCCTAACTTGCTTCTGAGATACTCAAAAGTGTCCGTTGGTAGTGGCTTGGTGAAGATATCTGCTATTTGTTCCTTTGTGTTAACATACTCCAACACCACTTTCTTCTCTTGAACTTCTTCTCTAAGATAATGATATTTGATAGAGATGTGCTTTGTCTTAGAGTGCATTACAGGATTCTTTGAAATGTTAATGGCACTAGTATTATCATAGAATATAGTTACTGGCTCAATAACTTTCTCATTTATGCCTTCCAACAGTTGTTTGATCCATGCTATATTGGTACAATTCAATGTAGTTGTTGACTGTGAAACACATCCTTATTTCTTGCTAAGCCAACTTACTAGTCTTTCTCCTAAAAAGAAAGCTCCTCCACTTGTGCTTTTCCTGTCATCAATGTTGCCTGCCCAATCAGCATCAGTATAAACTATTAAATCAAAATCATTTCCTTTCTGATATACTAAGCCATAATCCTCAGTGCCTTTCAAGTATCTGAAAATTCTCTTGATTTCTATCATATGTGTTTCCTTAGGATCTGCAGAAAATCTTGCAACTATACCTACTGCATGTGCTATATCTGGCCTACTGTGAACAACATATTGCAACTTTCCAATCATAGATCGGTAAAGTGTCTCATCAATAGATGTAAATTCATCATTCTTTGATAGTTTACAGTTGGTAGTCATAGGAGTACTTACTGGTTTTGAATCCTCCATTCCAAATTTCTTCAAGATTTCCTTTATGTACTTGGATTGAGTAATGAACATCTCATCTTTCATTCGCAATATCTGTAGACCAATAAAATACTTTATCTCACCAATTAATGAAATCTCAAATTCTGTTCTCATTTCATTTCCAAAATTTTTGGATAAGGAGTCATTACCACAAAAGATAATATCATCAACAAATATGGTTGAGATTAGTATTCGTTTGTCTTCATCATTCTTCATGTACATATTACTGTTTTCACTAGTTCTTATAAAACCAATCTTGATTAAATAAGAATGCAATCTCTCATACCATGCTCTAGGTGCTTGCTTTAGACCATATAAAGCTTTGTTCAGCTTACATACCTGATCTTTATTCTCTCCAACAAATACTTCAGGTTGTTCAATAAAAACTTCTTCTTCTAATATACCATTCAGAAATGCAGATTTGACATCCATTTGATATACTTTGAAATTCTTGTAAGCAACATATGCCAACAATGTTCTTACTCCTTCAAGTCTTGCCACAGGTGCAAAAGTCTCACCATAATCAATTCCTTCTTATTGAGCATATCCTTTGCAAACTAGTCTTGCTTTATTTCGAATGACCTCACCTTTTTCATTCAGCTTGTTTCTGAAAATCCACTTTGTACCGATTACATGTTTGTCCTTCGGTCTTGGGACTAGTGTCCATGTGTCATTCTTCTTGATTTGATCAATCTCTTCTATCATAGCATTTATCCAATATTCACTATTAAATGCCTCTTTCACTATCCTCAGTTCAAATTCAGATATCAGACATGTGTTCTATCTTAGTTTGTTCCTTGTCATCACTGGATCAATCTTATCTCCTATAATCTGACTTGATGCATGATTCCTTCTAACATACTTGGCTAATATAGGCTTAGTAGATTTTGTATGATCTTCTTCATCACTTGATAACTGAATATTCTCTTCATTTCCTTCAATAGTTTTCTCGGTAAGACTTGTCAGTTGAACATAGACAAATTCATCATAATCTTCTGGTTCCTTGGAATTTCCTTCATCATTTCTTTCTGCAAATTCATCAATTTTCACATTCGCACTTTCTACTATTTTGTTAGATGATTTTATCAGACATTTAAATGCTTTGCTTCTAGAAGAATAACCTAGAAATGTTCCTTCTTCACTTTTCTGATCAAACTTTCCATTTCTATCATCTTTGTGAACATAGCATCTACTTCCAAAGATTTTAAAATAACTTACATTAGGTTTCTTGTCATACCAAATTTCATATGGTGTTTTCAAAGTTCCTTTCTTTAGTTGTACTCGATTTGGGGTGTAAACTATTGTGCTTATTGCTTCTCTCCAAAATTTTTGTGGTACTTTCTTTTCAATCATCAAGGTTCTGGCACAATCCACAATAGATCTGTTTCTCAGTGCAGAGACTTGTCTTTTTATACCATGATCATTGCAGAATAAGTTGAACTCATCAGAGGTGAACTCTCCTCCTCTATTAGATCTAAGACATTTCAGTTGTCTTCCTGTTTCATTTTCAACTCTTGCCTTGTACCATTCAAACATTTGACAAGCTTCTGATTTTTCTTTTAAAAACATAACTGACATCATCCTTGAATAATCATCTACAAATAATATGAAATACTTATCACCATAATAACTTTGAACTTTCATAGGACCACAAAGATCGGTATGCACAAGATCTAAAATTCCCTTAGAAGTGTAGGACTTACTTGTAAAGCATGATCTTGTCATCTTACCCATCTGGCATCCTCGACACATAGCATTCTCAGGTTTCTCAAGACTCGGTAGACCTCTTACTTGATGCTTCTTACTTATTTTGATCAGATTATCAAAATTTACATGACAAAACCTTTTATGCCATAACCAAGTATCATCTATCTTTGCATATAGACACTTATTCTGAGTTGAGCCAAGGTGAAATGTGTTACCTTTTGTTTGTGTCCCGGTAGCTGCTAACTTTCCATGCTTGTCATGAACTTTGAGAATTCCTTTCTGAAACTCTATTCGGTATCCTGTATTATTTAGTTGTGCTACACTCAACAAATTGTATTTCAAACCTTCAACCCAATAAACATCATTACATTTAGCATTGTCAAGAAGTGTTATAGATCCTTTACCTCTTACTGGACATGGTGCATTATTACCAAATCTTACATAACCTCCATCATAATCTTCTAATATAACAAACTTGTGTTTATCACCTATCATGTGATGTGACCATCCACTATCTATGATCCAAGAATCATTTTTACTTATGTGAGATACTAGGGCTTTTTCTTCATACCTTTCTTCCTCTGATCCATCTTTGATAGCCACATAAACAACTTCCACTGTATCAGTTTCATCAGATTTATCATCATTAGATTCCTCATCAGCTATTAGGCATGTCTTTTTATCTCTTCTTCTGAAATCTTGGTGTCCTTTGTAATGATTATCTTTCTATCTGTCATCTCGGTAATCTCTCTTTTCACTAGATTCTCTATCAGGATAGTTAGAAGCCATATGTCCTATCTTATCACAATTGAAACATTTCAAAGGTAGTTTTCCTTTATACTTACCTTTGCTTCTCGGTAACCTTCTGGCTAATAGTGCTTCAAACTCTTCTTGTTTCTTGATTTCCTCATATAGTTTGTGCACTTTTTCCATGTTCTTGCGAAATCTTTCACTTGCTCCACTATGATCCCCTTCAGTGTACTTACTCATTCTATCATTTTAATCATCAGATTCACCAATATGAAAAGAACTGAAAGTAGATTCTACTTTATTTACCAAAGACCCACTATTATCAAAATTACTTAACTCAAATGCATGTAGCTTACCGATAGTAGCATCTAAAGAAACTGGCATATTGGGTAGCGACCTCAATTCATTGATTGCAAAGACTTGGATTGCATAAGCTGGTAGAAGGGTTCTACACAACTTACTTGTTATATCCTTTTCTTCAATAGTTCCACCTACTCCTTTGATTTGATTGACAATCTCCTTTAACCTTGTACTGTATTGGGTTATGTTCTCACCTTCATTCATCCTCATAGATTCAATTTGTCCTCTTAGACTGTCCACTTTTTCTCTTTGAACATGTTCATCACCACCATACATAGATATGAGCTTGTCCCACATTGCCTTGGCATCATTGCAGCCTTCTAGATCATTAAACTCTGAGTCGGTCAATGCAGATGTTATTTCAATCATTGCTTGAATATGTTCTTTCTTTGCCTTTATCTCTTCCATTGTCAATGGATAGGTGCTCAGTGTAATGAAATCATTCTCCAGATAATATACAACATATTCTCCAACTCTTGATAGGTGCAGCTTCATCCTTTTCTTCCATGTAGAGAAACTATACTTGTTTAGCTTCGGTGCATCCCTCTTATACATCTTTGGATCTTTTCATCACGTACCTTTAAACTTTTCTTCCAGAGTCCAAAGCTCTAATACCAATTGATAGTTTTGATACTAATTATTAAGTACAGATGCCAAGCTAACAAGATGAGAGGGGGGGTGAATCATACAAACTTAAACTTCCATGAAATCAACAGATTCAACCTTGGTAGCTTTAATAGATATATGTAACCAAAACTATAAAACATGTAAACTCATAAACAGATAACATCACAACACATTCAACACCAGATTTAACGTGGAAACCCAAATAGGGAAAAACCACTATGGGATTTCAGACCCACTAAGAAATATACTCTTCTAGAGTATGCTCGATTAAAAGAAAATCCTGTTAAAAATTACAAACACATTGCTAGATGTGACCTAGCTAAGGGATTTCCCTTAGATCTGTTAGGATCTTCATTTTGTTAGAAGTGACCTTGTCAAAGGGTTTCAAACACTCAATCAGAATGTCACCTTGCTAGAGGATTTACAAATAAGACTGTTAATTCTACCCGGTTAAGAGATTTTCTGTCACTTACAAATAAACAACAATAATGAGTATGTCTACAACTTTGCATCTAAAATGCTAAAGCAAATTCTTATTTGTTCAATACAATCTAGTCATAGGACTTATCTTGTCCCTCTGCTGGGCTCCTTACTCTATTATTCAAACAGGTCTTCAAGCTTCTATGCTTGGCAATCACTATGTAGCATCCTTGTGCTTACATTTACCTGCATGCATTGTTTATCAACAGTTCCTTATTTATAAACAATTTGCTAACCGCTTAATCTCCTTGATCACATTTCCCATGATCAATCTTAGCCATCAGATCTCCAGATTTGACCAGGTTCAATGTATCCTTTGATCTAAAAATGTTTTACCTCACCTTGGAACTTGCATACATTTCTTGGAACTTGTGCTAGGGTATTGCGGTTCAATCTGAGCTATAGATCTTCCTGCCGATCTTCCATTGCCATAGATTCTTAACAAACTTCATACACGTATCAATCATTTAATCATATCCAGCTCATCATCTTCCTTCATTAAATAATGCATATATTCATCCAATGCATTCTGTTATTACTCGGTTGTAACTCGGTAAATACTAAACTTCACTCGGTAGACATTCCGACTTCATTAACCAATAGCGATAACCTTAGGGTTTACTGACTAGGTTGCTTAGGGTTTACCGACTAGGTTCTTTGCTCGGTAACATAGTATAGTATTAACCTTACAAACAATAACATATGTAGGATATCAAAACAATCTAAACATCATGATCTCATCATTGTCTAACTTGGTAATCATTGCCCATTGAATAACTTATTCCTCCCCTTATTCATCACATTCTTTTTGTGTCTTTTACCAACATCTTAATTCTCTTCAAAACATACTTCTTAAGATATGGCAACATCATACTAAATCAGAAAATCAATTTCTTGACATCAATGATAAAATAGTATTGTTAAGATAGTAAACATCCTTAATCAGTTATATCAACAACCTTTTCAATATCCTTATTGAAATGCCAACAATCTCCCTTTGTCTGTTATAATGAGAATATTTCTATGGATTCATTTTCCCATGGATAATTTACCTTCCCCCTATACTTCATAGGATAAAACAAATCGCCCCCTTTTCTCTTGCTCTGCATCTAATTTAGAGGGTGTCAAGAGACACGTGGGATAATAAATTTCTTTCCGATAACACATTTCTTTGTTGGCATTATGGACAAATAGATTATGTGTTGCATCAATTTTTTGTCATTGATGTCAACACTAGCTGTTATGGATGGTTACCGACATACATGTTTTGGTTACCAGTAGAAGATCTAGTGTTACCGGTAGAAGAAATTATCTGTTGGACACTTCCTATATGTTTGGATCTATAAAATGTGATTGGTTACATGTGATATGTGCTCGTAGAGTATATTTTGGTCAGTTGGTATTGGCTTGATAACTAGATGCTATCATATACTCTTGTAAACCATTACCGACATTGGTTTAAGGCTCTACTAACAGAGCTTTCACTAAGGAATCATGATAGGATGCATAAGTGGTGTTGGTGCACCTTCTAGATGGATTTTAGGATGCTAAAGATGTTCTTTGTTCGTGCTTCAACTGCTTGAAGACATTGCTTTAGCGTGGTGGACCCAAAATAGGTTCACTGCCTATCTAGGTTATGGACCGATATCATGCTAACATGTACTCTACATGTTACTGGGATGTTTCGAGATGATTTATGGATTTGTAATTGTTGTTTTGGTCTTAATCCGACATGGCATATCATTGTAAAATGGATTTATGTAATGATCTTATTGTAATACCTTTTAGGTGGTCGACCTAGTTGGTTTAGGTCTTAGGGTTGGTATAAATGTTGTAAGATCTCATTGTAGATCGTGGGAAAGGAAATGTAATGTGAGAATATTATAATATCATTTAGGCAGAGGATTTGGTCGATCATTGAGGATCGAATTGGGATTAAGGAAGAGGTCAAAGGCCTCTGGTATTGAGCTTAACTGGGACTATAATCAGGCATGGTAGATGTTATCTATGGCAGTTCACTCTAGTGGATTGTTGTCCAATGATCTTGAGGTAGTTTTAACCTCTATAGTTAGTGAGACTCTTTTGTAATGAGCAGTACGTTCTAGGTAGTGTGCCTTCTTGCATGTGTAGGCCCCTCATTGTATCACATACTTTCTGTAGAAGTATCATCTGACTGTGGGTAGGCTTCCCACCATGGTTTTTCCCTTTTGGGGTTTTCCACGTATAAATCATGGTGTTATGCAGTATGGTTTCTTTGCATTGTTTACTAGTATATGTGTCTACCGACATTTGTTTCTGCTTTACCGGTATTTGAATACTTATGTGCTTCGGTTTGAGGTTGTATTGTGGATTAAATGTTATAATTTGTTAACAACTTATTCACCCCCACCCCTCTCAGTTGTTCACCAGTTATCCTAACAATTGGTATGAGAGCCTTGGTCCTCTTTTGCAGAAGCTTAACCTCTTGAGGTAGATCCTATGGCAGCTAACATTTCTAATTCACTGGCAACTGTTTTCAGAAGAGAAATCCCTAAGCTTGATGGAACAAATTATAGGATATGGAAAATTCAAATGGTGACTTATCTTAGATGCCTTGGAAAGGATATTTGGGAGATCACTCAGAAAGGATACACACCTTATGATCCGATATCTAGCAATCCTGCTCCTGCAGACTTGGATAAGAATATTGAAAATGATTGCAAAGCTAGAGAATCCCTCTTGTGTGCACTTACTGATCAATGGATCATGGGAATGACTGATAAGTCATCAATAAAATTTATGTGGGACAAATTGAAAACACTGAATGAAGGTGACCCTACTATCAAAATTGCTAAACTTGATGGTTACCGGGTAAGATATGAAAAATTGAAAATGAAAGATCATGAAGGAATTGTTGTATTTATGGAAGGAGTAAATGAGATTGTTATGGGAATAAAATGTTGTGGAGGATTTATAAGTGAACATGAAATAGTTTCTAAAATATTGAGAGTCCTTCCACTAGCCTACAAGATGAAGGAAACTGCAATCAATGAGTTGAGAACAATGGCTAACACTTCAGTTAATAGAGACATTCTAATTGGGAAATTATCTGCTTTTGAGCTTGAAGAATTTGGATCTTCTGGAGCTATAAAATCTGAACTTGCTTTTCATGCATCATCATCATCATCATCTACCAGCAAAAGTGATTGGAAAGTCCTATATGCAAAAGAATTGGAGGACATGAGGAAAGAAGATGAAGAACTTAAGCAACTTGAAGCCTTATTTGCTAGAAGAACACCTAAAGGACCGACAAGAAGTAAGTATGAAGGAAAATCACCTTTTAAATGTTTTGCATGTAATAAGATTGGTTATTTTGCATCTAGATGTCCTAAAATGAATGGAAGGTTTGAGGAAAGAGTTAAGAAATATTTTAAGCCTAATCAGAATATATATAGATTCAAGAAAAGTAAAAAATGCTACATAGAAAATGAGGAAGGAGTAACTGATGACTCTGGGGATGAACCGACAGAAGACTCTGCTAGTGGATTCGACAATGGAAAGGAATGAGTGTTCTATGCTTTGAAGGAAGATGAACCAGAACTAGATATCAAAAATGAAGAAAAGGCCCCGACAACAAAAGTTGAAGATAAGGATGAATGGGTAATTGATAGTGGATGCTCACATCATATGACTAGAGATAAAAGGAAATTTTTTTCCCTGCAAGAATTCAATGGCAGTCAAGTCAGATTTGGAGATGACAAAGCATGTACGATTAGAGGTAGAGGTATTATTTCTTTGGATGACAAGCATAATACTGATAATGTCTATTATGTAGAAGATTTAAATCATAATATTTTGAGTGTTGGTCAATTGGTTGATAAGGGTTTTCAACTTCAGTTTAAAGATAGAAAATGCAAAATCATTAACAAGACTAGTTTGGAGATTGCAACTGGTATTCATACAGGAAGTAATATCTTCCACTTGAGCACTGGTAATAAGACATGCTTAATTTCTCATATTGATGAGAGTTGGTTATGGCATAAAAGGTTGTGTCATGTTAATTTTGATTGTATTGTTAAGACTAGTTCAACTAAGGTAGTTAGAGATATAACTAAGATTATGAAGCCTCATAATCCGGTATGTAAGGAATGTCAATTGGGTAAGCAAGTTAGAAATTCTCTTAAGAGCATACATGATAAATCTAATGATGTACTTGTTTTGTTTCACATTGACTTATGTGGTCCAGCAAGGACTAGAAGCTTTCAAGGTGATAGGTATTTCATGTTGATTATTGATGACTATTCGAGAATGATGTGGGTGACTTTTCTAAGGGAGAAGTTTGAAGCTTTTGATAAATTAAAGATCTTTAAAGAAAAGTTTGAAACTGAAACTGGATTGAAAATAAAATGTCTAAGATCAGATCAAGGAGGCGAGTTCACTTCTCATGAATTTAACAGCTATTGTGAAACAAATGGAATCAAGAGACAACTATCTGCACCTAGGAATCCTCAACAAAATGGATTAGTGGAAAGAAAGAATAGAACCATTTTGGATGCAGCAAGATCTATGATGATGGAAGCCAAATTGCCTCATATCTACTGGAGAGAAGCAGTGAGTACAACAGTGTACACATTCAACAGAGTTCACATCAAAGGTGAAAATGGTAAGACCCCTTATGAACTATGGTTTGGACATACACCTTGTGTTAAATATTTCAAAATTTTTGGAAGTAAATGCTATATCAAAAGAGATGATTCCATTGGAAATTTTGATCCTTGATATGATGAAGGCATATTTATAAGATACTCAATTCAGAGCAAAGCATATAGATGTTATAATAAAATATTAAAGAAAATTGTTTAGAGTGCTAATGTGAAAGTGGATGAGTAGTACATAAATCATTCTATATCATACGACATGGAACCGGTAGTAGAAATGATCATAACTGAACCGACAATGCCTCAACTGGTACAAGAAGCTGAGATAGTTACACCAGCACAATCAAAAAATTCAACTGTGCCCAATGATCAGAGTAGTGAACCTAAAGTTTAGAAGACACCAAGGTATGTAAGACTAAATCATTCTCAAGATCAAATCATTGGATATAAGAACAAGGGAGTTATGACTAGAAGGAAACTGGCTAATGAAGAGATATGTCTTATTTCTCAAGTTGAACTGACAACTGTTATTGAAGCTTTTAAGGATAAATATTGGTTAAAGGCTATGGAAGTTGAATTAGATTAGATAGATAAGAGTGGAACTTGGACTCTAGTTCCCTTGCCTAAAAATAAGAATGTTATTGGATCTAAATGGGTTTTTTAGGAATAAACTAAATGAGGATAGTCAAGTTGTAAGAAACAAGGCTAGATTGGTTTGTAAATGATATTCTTAAATGGAAGGAATTGAATATGGTGAGACATTTGCACCTGTATCTAGAATTGAAGCCGTTAGACTGTTTCTTGCCTATGCAACTTACAAGAACTATAAGGTTTATCAAATGGATGTTAAATGTGCATTTTTGAATGGTGAACTTGAGGAAGAAGTATACATTGAGCATCCTGATGGATTTTCACTGACAGATGGTAAAGATATGGCTTGCAGACTGAAGAAAACTTTATATGGTTTGAAACAAGCTCCTAGAGCTTGGTATGCAAGATTGGATAAATATCTTTTGAAGCTTGGTTTTACTAAAGGCAGTGTTGATAGTAATTTATATTATAAGATCACTGATAATGATATTATGATTATTGAAGTATTTGTTGATGATATCATTTTTGGAGGAGAAGATAAATTATGCATGGGATTTGCTAACAATATGAATAATGAACTTGAAATGTCCATGATTGGTGAGATACAATTTTTCTTAGGTTTGCAGATTACTCAAACTGACAAAGGCATTTTTATTTATCAAACTAAGTATCTGAGGGAATTGTTGAGGAAATTTGGTATGGATAATTCCAAACCGGTAAGTACTCCTATGGTGAAAAGTGAGAAATTATCTATCAAGGGTACTTCTACACCGGTAAATCTGACAACGTACAAGTCTATGATTGGTGGTCTATTATACCTAACTCAAACTAGACCTGATATTATGAATGCAGTAAGTATTATTTCAAGATATCAAAGTAATCCTAAAGAAAATCATGAATGTGCAGTAAAGAGGATATTCTAGTATTTGCAAGGAACAAAAGAATATGGTTTATGGTATTCTAAAAATGATGATTTCACTTTATGTGCATATATTGATTCAGATCGGGCAGGTGATACTGATGATAGAAAGAGAACTTCTGGTGGAGCTTTCTTTCTTGGAAAGAAACTCGTTTCATGGATCAACAAAAAATAGTCATGCATTTCTTTATCTATTGCAGAAGCTGAGTATGTTACAACAACAACTAATTGTACTCAAGTCATGTGGATGAAGCAAATGTTGAAGGATATCAGGGTAAATTATAGTGAATCAGTAGTTATCTACTATGATAACTCTGCTGCAATTGACATGTCTAAGAATCTAGTATTTCACTCTAAGACTAAGCATATATCAATAAAGTACAACTTTGTGAAGGACAAGGTAGAAGAAAAGGAAGTCAAATTGGTTTATGTGAACACTAAAGAACAGATTGCAGACATATTCACTAAACTTTTGTCTAAGGAATCATTTGAGTATTTGAGAGACAAGTTAGGGGTTTTGTGCCCCTCCAATAGAGACTTGATCGATGCAGTTTTATCATCAGTCTAACATGCATTATCAGACACTATTCATTCTGGCACTGATGAGTGGTGCTACTACTCAGGAGGAGTAGTCTTTGAGGTTTACATTATTGCTTTGATATTTTTATCATATTTCTGGCATTGATGTCAAAGGGGGAGATATATTGATGTGAAAATATAGAAAAAGGAGTTGTATACATTAGGGGGAGAGATTTATTCAGAACTTTACAGAGATATCATTCAAATTGTTGGTTATCTTCCAAAGGGGAAGATTTGTTTGGTACTTCTTGGTACTTAGATGCTTTTCACATCTAGTGTTTCCATCAATACCAAAGGGGGAGGTTGTTGGCATTATAGACAAATTGATTGTGCTGCATTGATGTTTTGTCATTGATGTCAACACTAGCTGTTATGGATGGTTACCAACAGATAGGTTTTGGTTACCAATAGAATATCTAGTGTTACTGGCAGAAGAGATTATTTGTGGACACTTTCGGTATGTTTGGATCTATGGAATGTGATTGGTTACATGTGATACGTACTCCTGGAGCATGTTTTGGTCAGTTGGTATTGGCTCGATAATTGGATGCTATCATATACTCTTGTAAACCCTTACCAACATTGGTTTAAGGCTCTATCGATAGATATTTCACCGAGGAGTCGTGACAAGATGCATAAGTGGTGTTGGTGCAACTTCTAGATGGATTTTAGGATGTTGAAGATGTTCTTTGATCATGCTTCAACCACTTGAAAACATTGCTTTAGCTTGGTGGACCCAGAATAGGTCCGGTGCCTATCTAGGTTATGAACCGGTATCATGCTAACGTGTACTCTACACATTACTGGGATGTTTCAAGATGATTTATGGATTTTTAATTGTTGTTTTGGTCTTAAACCGACATGGAATATCATTGTAAAATGGATTTATGTAATGATCTTATTGTAATATCTTTTAGGTGGCCAACCTAGTTGGTTGAGGTCTTAGGGTTGGTATAAATATTGTAAGATCTCATTGTAGATCGTGGGAAAGGAAATGTAATGTGTGAATAATGTATTATCATTTAGGTAGAGGATTTGGTCGATCATTGAGGATCGAAGTAGGATTAAGGAAGAGGTCAAAGGCCTCCGGTATGGAGCTTAATCGAGACTGTAATTAAGCATGGTAGATGCTATCTCTTGCAGTTCACTCTAATGGATTTTTGTCCAAATATCTTGAGGTGGTTTTAACCTCTATAGTCAGTGAGACTCTTTTGTAATGAGCATTATGCTCTAGGCAGTGTGACTTCCTGCATGGGCAAGCCCCTCATTGTATCACATACTTTCTGCAGAAGTATCATTTGACTATGGGTAGGCTTCCCACCATGGTTTTTCCCTTTCTGGGTTTTCCACGTACAAATCATGGTGTTATATGGTATGGTTGCTTTGCATTATTTATCTGTTTAATTGTTAAGTTGCATTGTTTACCGGTGTCTGTGTCTACTAACATCTTTTACTAGTATTTGAATACTTATGTGCTCCGGTTTGAAGTTGTATTGTGGATTAAATGTTATAATCTATTAACAACCGATTCACCCCCTCCCTCTCAGTTGTTCACCAGTTATCCTAATTTCCTTAGCTCACGCCAAGACTGGGTGGGATCATTTGTCATGTGGGGTATGAAAGTACTCCCACTCCCACTGACCGCCCTATCTCGCATGAGTTTTGGGTGTGCTCTTGTGTGTTGTGGGATAAACAAAGGAGGGAATTATCCTTTGTTCATTATCCCACATGAATTCATGTTTCTCAATAAACATCACCATGGCAACAATTTGACAAAATTTTGCCAATTACACTATGCTTTCTCATGTATTTTATGGGACACGGTCTTAGGGGGCCCACTGCATTTCAAATTCATGCTCACTTATATGGGTTGATTTTCAATTTTAAAATCACCAACCGAGTGATTCAAAATTCACTCTACTTCCCTCCTTTTTTAATTTATTTAACCTAAAGTGATTTTATTAACACCATTGACATTAAACCATTTTCTTTAGAAAAATGACTAAATATATCTTTCTTCATTTTTAAAATAAATTTCATTCAAATCAAACAAATTATTTAAATAAAAATCACTTTCCACCTTGTGGAACCCTTTAGATCAAAAGATGACTTAAAACACTTTACCGCCCTTGCACTTAAATATAATATTATCTTAATCAAAATGATTAAAAATAATAAATATTTAATCAATTAAGCTCCATTAGTCACACTGAGCATCAACCTTAGTCGGGCCCCAAATGTGGGCCTGGCTAAAAAAAATTCGTTTCTGAACAAGTGACTGGGTGAAACATTCATAAACACTGCTTGGATATGCTCAGGAGTCGAGAAACTGAATTTAGAATGTTCACTATGATCATTTTTGCAATTTTGTATTTTGACCCAAAACACTTGAGTAGCTCTAGAAATGAGCTTTAAAAACTGAGCAAAACATATGATCACACACTGGGAATTGGCACACTAGTAGACTGTAACACATAGAATCAGATGCATCTGATGGATTGTTGATACAACATCCGATTCAAAAGTTATTAACTGACAAATTTTCCTACTCAGGGTTTTTGTGAAACTGGAACTGCTGAACTAACCTAAGTAGGTCTCAAACCCTGCTTTGAAAAAATATCAAATCATCACTCTGGGAGCTGCCACTTGGCATACTGGCACATCAACATGCCTTAAAAACATGTGCAAGAGGGTTTTACCTGACTTTGGTCACATGTGAAAATTATTAACTCTCAAAGTTGGCTTCTTTGAAAAATCTTATCATGATGTTGAAACCGTGAAAAGTTGCATTTGGAATAGGCTTCAAAAAGTGGTCATATGAAGAGCTGGGGGGTACAAACTGGGAATCTTGTAGAAAATTATATAGATAAAAATGGGGTATAATTGATTTAAAGTGTAGGTTAACTGGGCATGAAATAAGAATTTTCAAAGTGGCCTCTTGACTGCTGCTTGACAACATTCAATTGCAAAACTAAACTTTTTGCAAATAGAATCAACTTGGAAAACTGAGCAAATGGATTCATGAGGCTAAGACACTTGGAATATGGCTTCAAAAATTTGCATAAAATAATGAAAAACTCTTTTTTTTTCTTGTTGATGAATAGGTACAAAGATATGACGCCTCAAACAGGGTTACTCAAAAAAATATAGAAAGTTACAAAATGCAGACCTAACCTTAGGACCTCTAAAGGAGACTTTACAAACACATCAAAAATGATCTGAGGAAGCTGCAAATAGATACATGACACCTCTATCATGCATATAAAAATCCTCCAAGAGTATTTTGCATGAAACTTAACTGGTGCAAAATGACAAGCTCTCAAACTGAGCAACTTAGGCTTACCACACAGGGTCAAAACTGAGCGTAATTTGACAAAATTTTACATGGGACCTCAAAAATTAGGCATGAATATTTGAGTCCCAAAATTTTCTCTTGCTCAGGGATGCATTCCCCTTGTGGACATGGCAAGAAATTAGATCTATGGAGGAGTAGACCGAGTCCCTACTCCATTGGGCCACTCAACCACTGCATTCTTCATTCTGAAAATCTGATTTTAAAAATTAGTAGGTGGTCCCGGACCACCAAACAAGTAAAACCAAAATTTACCCCTATCAAATATGTAACTCCCCTTTGATTTTATTATGCCCAATCTAAAAAAATCACTAAAAACACATTGATCATAGGCACAACCATTCATACTAGCAGCTAGTGTATCATTCATACTACTGCTCTCATTACCCCAGTCACCTAGCAATGCATATCCACCCAACTGCTGAAAACATTCACTATGAGACAACACATGGTTGTCATTCTCTTTGATAGACACACAACCATATTCATTGTATCATCCACTATGAGATACCTATAATGCATGATTCATCAAGAGGGTACAATATGGCTATCCTAAAAACTGAGAAAGCTCATGCACATCCTCATTGTCAACATCAGAGATTCCCACACCATCACTAAACAATAGATCCAAATCATCCTTTGGATCCTCTTGCATATGAATGCAAGGGCCTTCATCAGAGAGTTCATGCACACTCAACAAGGTCTGATAATCATAATCAACATGTAAATCCTTTTGATACTGATCAATATAATTGATCTCATAAACATACTCATCTTTGGCTATGTGAGCCTCTGAATCATCATCGACTAGCAAATTCTCAGTTTCATCATAGTTGTCATTTTGAAGTTCAAAAAATTCTATGCCTTCATTGGAATTGCTAGTCTCTTTCATGTCATGGGCATAACTTATGCTGGCAAAATAATATTGCCAATCAAGGCAACTATTGTCCTCACTATCCAATTCCACACAAGAGTTTGAAACTTCTATTACATCAGTTGGCATTGAGTTATAATGATCATACATGCAATGTGTTTCCTGCTCATTCACTTCCTCATGGTACATAAGTAGCTCATCCCACGAAGAACATGAAGTACCAACATCTTGATCATAAAAATTAGACTCACATGGAACATATGAATCTATCTCTTCTTCTTCACGGAGGTCACTCTCATAGACTGACAAAACATCATCCTCGTCTGAAAGTGCATCCTCCTCTTCAAAAAGTGGATTTGAGACCAATAGGAATTTATCTCATGCATGTCATTGCAAAATACATGTTGGTTCATATCTATGGTATTATCATACAACGGATTCCTAGTTGTATATACCATGTCCATTTGATGATCACTACATGTCACCTCATTTGTTTAAGGTGTGCTTGGCTCTTGGACTTTGTTCATGTCATACTGTTGCACCATGCCATGACTATGAGCAATAAAATCATTATCAGCATCATCATCTTCATAAGTACAACTAGGATGTGAAGTTTCATCTTCTCCATTTAGTGCATACTCATGTTCATCAACATTTCTCAATTTTGAACCCCCCTCATATGCTACAAGAGAATCAAAATTTGATTCATAGTCATTATTGTGATCATTGGGATAGTAGCTTGCATGATTCCAATAATGGGAATAGGGTGCATTATAATAAAAATAAGCATGGGAGTTATAGATTGCATGGTTTTCAATACTTGTATGTATGTAATCAGCAATATGCCTTTCATGTTCACTTGATAATTGAGGTATTGTGTTATTTACATCCATAGCACAAAAGATACTTCTTGACTCAAGACCAACATAAGGCTATCACTGAGTGTTTGTCACTGCCATGTCTTGATTTCTTGTAGCCAACTCTGTGCTATTTCTAACAAAAACTTGGTTATACAACATTGGATCAATGGCACCTTCATATAGCTGGTGTGAAACACAAGGCTTAGCTTGATATGCATTCATTCACACTATTGGGTTTGGGACAACAAACTCACAATGATGTAGGCTATCATTCTTTGGTGCATACACATAACCCAACTGCTCATAAATGTAGCTTGGAGTGAATTCTTGAGGTATAGCCATTTCTTGAGGCACACTTTCTTCTTCAACAATCAACATATCAAATCTAGGCTCATGAATAGAACTATGTAAAAGTTGCTGATTTACATTTTGGTAAGACATGCATAAGCATGGGAGTTATAGATTGCATGGTTTTCAATACTTGTATGTATGTAATCAGCAATATGCCTTTCATGTTCACTTGATAATTGAGGTATTGTGTTATTTACATCCATAGCACAAAAGATACTTCTTGACTCAAGACCAACATAAGGCTATCACTGAGTGTTTGTCACTGCCATGTCTTGATTTCTTGTAGCCAACTCTGTGCTATTTCTAACAAAAACTTGGTTATACAACATTGGATCAATGGCACCTTCATATATCTGGTGTGAAACACAAGGCTTAGCTTGATATGCATTCATTCACACTATTGGGTTTGGGACAACAAACTCACAATGATGTAGGCTATCATTCTTTGGTGCATACACATAACCCAACTGCTCATAAATGTAGCTTGGAGTGAATTCTTGAGGTATAGCCATTTCTTGAGGCACACTTTCTTCTTCAACAATCAACATATCAAATCTAGGCTCATGAATAGAACTATGTAAAAGTTGCTGATTTACATTTTGGTAAGACATGCATGAGGGGGAAACATGTTGGTAGTCATCTCTAACATTGGAACCATCTAGTTTGCTTGCACACCAAGTTCTCTTTTCAGGCCTTAACTTCCTACTCATTATGAACTTACAAAGTTTCTCAATGTTCATGGCTATCTCATAAGCTTCATACAAGCTTTTACGGCTCTCATTTCTCATCCTATACCTCATATTTTTACCAAAGGCACCAAGATAAACCACTAAGGCTATGTCATCCAATGGTCTGATATTCTGAGGGATTCTTTTCAATGTATTTGCAAATCTGAGATTGAAAGTTGTGACCAACTCGGTTTCTTCAGTGGACTACGAACAACAATGGAGAAAATATATATAACTCAACATTAGCCTAGATTAGATTCACAATTAGGTTTGGAAAATGTGTATGATTGTCATCCTTCCTGTTGTTCCCGCTCACTCCCCTGCAACCGTTGTTGTTCCTCCTTTTATTCTTGCTCACGGAACCTTGACCCAGTCTGTTGTTGTGGCTCTAGCTAGTCCCTCCTGGGTGAAGGTCCCTCGGGCATTGGCTCTGCTTGAGCGCTGTCAACTAATTTTCATAGAGGGGGGGAAGGGGGTTGGTCCCCATCTCCTATGCGGCCTTTGTTAATGTGAACAAGGAGTCGGATTGTGAAATAGAGAAAAATGTGAAGGTTTTTACAGAGCATGGTATTATCTGCAGATTTAAGGGTATTTGGCCCAGCCTCCCTAAGCTGCATCTATGGATCTCTCAACAGTAGGATCCACTCATGTCTAGTACTATCCACATATACCCTATGGCTAAAGGTTTTTTTATAGCTAAATTTGAGGATGCAAAAGATAGGGAACAAAAATTTGTATGAAAGTTTTTCTATGAGAAAGATAAAATGCCACTTTTGGCCAAACCCTAGCACTGTGATTTTAACCCCCTTATTGAAAAGTTAAACAAAATACCCATTTGGGTTCAGCTCCCTTATCTTCCTATCCATTTGTAGATTGATTATCCCTTTGAGGAAATTGGTGATGCTATAGGGAGTTTCATTATGGTGGATCACGAATCCTATGGGCTTTATCACACTACTTTTGCTCGCATTTTGGTGGAGCTAGATGTGTCTAAGGGACTACTTGTTGAGTTTGTCATGAACTCCTCTTTTGGAAGCTGGGTTCAAACTTTGGATTATGAAGGTATTTCGTTCAGGTGTCGAAAATGCTTTAAAACAGGCCATGTGATTGGGAATTATGGGCTTGAAAAGAAAAATCTTGCAGCTTCATGGTGGTCAGGGGCCTCTTACCTACATTATACACTTAATAAATCTCTAGACTATTCTAATGATTCGCTGGTTGATGGGGTTTCGATGGATGGTACAGACTCCTTATTGGCAAATAATTTTTCTTCACATGCCACTGAGGATGGCTCGGTGATTAAAAATGTTGGATTACAGGATTTTGTTGTCTCTTCTACTAAAATTGGTTTGCTATCTCTTACCCTACCAATAGCTTCACATGGTGTTGTTTCTTCTCCTGCTCCATCCATTGATGGTAGCCATGTACCTGTGATGGTTGTAGCTCCCTCTCCTCTCGCTCCTTCCTCCAATATGAATAGATTGGTGTTGGGCTCCTTGGATTAGTCTGCGATGGCTACTAGAGTTGAAGAGCATTGGATTACTATAAAGGGAAAACATTCAAAGACATCCAAGCCTTCCTTCGAAATGACTCTTCATTCCCACAAGGATAGTTGTAAATCTTGAGGGTCCTCATTGTGGGCTGCTTGGGCTAGTTTTCTATCCTTGTCGTTGGTTGGGTTACCTGTTGTCTTTTGGGGTAGACTCTATTTTTTTCTTGTGGCTCTCTCCTCTTTGTTAAGAAGTCAAATTCTATCCCTGGTTTGATTTTTATGGGTAACCTCTTGTCTTTTGGAGTAGTCCCTATTTTTATGTTGCTCTATCTTGTTGGGTTTTCAATTGTATATCTATTTTATATTCTGATGTAAAGGGTTTCAGGGTCCCTTCAAAACCTATTTTTCCTTAATCAAAAAATTATTTTGTTCAATGTGAATCTATATAAAGTCTTGAATCATTGAAGACTCAAAAATATTCTCACAAAACTGCTCTTTGAAAGCTAACTAAAACTCCTCCCATGAGCTGATCGAGCATGGTAGCCAATTAGAGAACTACTCTCTTGCATCCTCTTTCAAGGAATTGACAAAGAGCCTCATAAATACATCCTCATGATCAACCTCTTAGTCATCTATTGTCTCACTGAACCACTACAAGTTCTTCCTAGTTGATTCCTCCTTCAACCCACCAAACTTGGGAATCTTATCTCTAACTTCACGGGTTATGGGGTTTGGGAAACCTAGAATATCATCAAACCTCAAGGCCTTATACCTCTGAATGATGAAATCTCTTTGATTACTTGGTTTGGACTGATTTCTCATCATACTAACATTGGGAGCCAAGTAGGGGTACAAATTTGAATACATTTCAAATGTGCTCACACAAGTTTTTGAAAATAAAACTTAAGATACTTGTGACTATAATTTCTTTTCAAGAGCACATATTATTACAACATGCTTATTTATCACAAAAGAAAAAATAAGAAAATAGCTTATAAGCATGTAAAAAAATTTGATACAACTTCCCTCTAGCAATTCTACAACCATTCAATAGGGAACTTTCGAGTTCTAAAAATTTTAATGCTCAATATTCAGAAAAATTTATTCTTAGCAAGATATTTGAGAATACTTGGAGTATGTAGTTGTTTCTCTCTTTCTTATTTTATAAGACTTTGAATGTTTAGAGCTTGCATCATCTCTTCATTAGGATCTTTGATAGAGCCACCACCTCCTTGCAAAGGAACAATATTTGAACAACAAAGAGCTATTCAAAAACTAATTATTCTAAGTTATTCACCAGCAAAGCCACTTCAAACTCCTTCACACAAGTTGTAATAAATTTCTTCTAGACTGAAAATACACTTAACATCTGAGACACAAGTTCAAATTCTTCATTTTGTTGACTCTTTCCAAATGGATTGATGGCTTTTCCCCAACAGACTCGCTAATCTGTCAACAATGTTTCTTGCTACCTTCAATCCTAAGAAGATACACAACACCAAACTATGGGATTGGCAATCTAGGACATGACATCAACACTATCAACATATTGAAGATAAGAAAATGTAACTAAAAAAGGATATACAAGCCTTCTACTCTTCGAGCTCCACTAGACTTAGGAGGGTGTTCCTATTGCAGGTCTAAAAATGATTAACTTGTACAAACTAACCAGCAAGCCTATTTAGACAAAGTGGATAGTTCTCAAATGCATAATAATGGGTGCTTGACATATCACCATTACTTGAGAATAATCCCATTTTCCTCCTTAAAAATACTGAGAACAAAGGCTAAACTAATCCTACTCCTACAACATAAAGGAAAAGCATAAATGAAATGATTTTGATAATATATGGAACCAACTGAACCAGAACTTGTAAAGAAATGACCGTTACCAAAGAGAGGGCAACAAAGTCACATAAAATTTATCCTATGTTGTTACATCCAAGCATGTCTTGAGAGTCTTTTGAGTGTTATTAACTTGTAATAACAATACTACCAAAACAATATTGAAACATTCATACTTAATGATCCACCTAAAAACATACAGAATCTTGTTGCATCCATGAAAGAATTTACTCCATTCCTTGAATAGAAGGAAATCATAAAACACAACTCAAAGAAGCAAATGTGCTTGAAGAATGATCATAGTACTTGATTATTTCATTTAAAGAAAGATACATTCTCAATTTGAGACAAACATTTGATAAGATAAAGTTGTTAAGCACATTTCAAGACACAAAAACTACACAACTAAGATAAAATTTTAAATATCTGCACCTAACTAAAAAACATCTTACAATATCCTTTACAATACATATCTCTGCCTTAACATAATGCAGGGTTGGAACCCTTCAAAACGAGGAGAAAACTGAATAAGTAGACAAGAGAGAAAACCTAGAAAATCCCTAGAATGCATCAAAACTTGACACATTTGTTTCTCTCCTTTATTTTCAAATCTGAATTTGTACTTTTCCTCCAAAACTGAATCCTCAACTTGCACTCAAAAATATGAATGTGACATTTCAAAATCTGAAAAAACTCTCTGCATGCATATGTTGTTGGCAATTGACACTCATTGGATTCATATGTTGTCATTGATGGCAATAATATTCTATAGAAGACATATACCAGCATTAGGACGCATACACTGACAAATACTGACATTGGAGTATTCAAGGTCACAACCAACATTGACACCCAGCACTTCAGTGAAGCTGACATCAGTCTCAGATCCAAAGGTAGTTTTATTTGTAATATCATTTTGTAATTATTGTATTGGGCCGACATTGTATATCTTTTGTAACGTATTGCAAGCTGACATAAGGCATATTGTTTGTAAAGGGTATATAAGTCAGTTTATTAGGTCATAGTGTTATATGATATAGAAGAGTGTATATGATAGGGTAGTAGAACTATGTGATGCAAAGGATATGTATGTAGGTCATTTGTATGCGAATATTATATCATGCAATGATCTGTAGATGGCTTGTAAAGCATTCTTAGAGGAAAGGAGATACTGGTAGAAGTGTTCAGGGTTTATGAATCGGTACAAAATAGAGCTATAACCGGAACTCTTTTTGGCATTACCGATGCATTTTGTGAGTTCACCATTACTATTTTATCTTAGTAGGACCTTGTAGTCAGTGAGACTCTTTTGTGTTGAGCAGTGTGCTCTAGGCAGTGTGCCTTCCTGCATGTGTAGGCCCCCATACTATGTCATATCTTTCATATGGCTAGTGAATTGATATTGTGGGTCACAAATACCACCATGGTTTTTCTTCTTTGAGGTTTTCCATGTATATATTATGTGTGTTATGGTGTTCATTCATGTGTTTGGTCTATTTACTTCATGTTATTTATTTCTTCATTTACCGGTTTATATGTGTGTGTTATAATAAGGTAAAATCTTATATTACCAGCAGAACATTGATTCATCCCCCCCACCTTCTTAGTGTTCTTGGATTCCAACAATTGGTATCAGAGCTTGGTGCCTTAGAGGAAGTTTAACAGCTTGAGGAAGATCCTAAAACTGGAATCATCAAACATGGCTATGGATAAGAAACTTGAGATGGCACTTGAGGATTATGATGCTAAAAGGATGAAGAACCTAAAAGTGCAAGATGAATTGAATTCATTCTTATCCTGCAAGAAATGTTATCATCAGCTCACGTGAGGAGGAAGGAACTTTTGCAAAACCAGGATGATGAAGAGAAAAATGCACTCAAGGAACAATGTCAGAAACTGAGTCAAGCAAACATGCTCATGAAGAATGAAATGCAAGACCTGACTATGAGGATGTCAAAAGATATTGAGGACAAAAAAAAGAAGGAAGAAAATCTTGTTGTATATTTGAAGAACAAATATGAAGAATGTGGTAGATTGGATCATGAGAATGATATGTTGAAAACTAATTTGGTACAATCCTAGAATAATGAACAAGAGCTTGAAAATCAAATAATAACTCTGAGAGATGATCTAACTACTACAAGTGAGTATAAAGAAAAAATTAGGATTAGTGCTGCACAATTGGATGATTTATTGAAAAGACAAAGACAAAATGAAGATTCTAGAGGACTTGGATTTGTACAAGGTAAAAGCTCTAGTACTACAAATGAAGATCAAACAACCGGTATGCAGAACTCATTAGACCAGAGGAAACTAGTAAGGCAATCTACTACTTATAAATTCAATGGTAAAGGCTTTGTTTGTAAGAAATTTGGGCATATGGCTAAACAATGTAGAAATAGAGAAAATCAAAACTACAATTCTATTCCCAGTCAATGCACAAGTTCCAAGAAATATGGTCATAAGTAAGAAGATTGTAGAATGGATGTTAAATATCATGCATGTGGAAAGTTTGGACATTTGGCTAATCAATGTAGGTTAAGGAATGACACCGGATATGTTAAAGCAATTCAAAGAACAATGTTACATACTATGCATGCAACAAAATAGGTCATATTGCTAAGTACTATAGAAGAAATACTAAACCAATTAGTAATGATAAAGTAAATGAGAAAGGAAAGTAGAAGGTAGATGAAATACAACAAGATCACACCAAGAGATGGGTTAGAAAGTTTGAAGAACCAAGTGAAGATGCAACTACACCTATAACTACACCAGTAACTCCACTGGTAGAATAGAGTATTCCTGCACCAGTAGGAAATTCAATTGATAACCGAGGCATATGCCTTAGGGGTTGGCAAATTCATTGAAAATCTTGCATATTCCCTGGAAGAGATCTGGAGAGTTGTATTGATCATTGATGAAGGTGTACCCGACATGAAACCGTGAAATTGGCATCTGTTAGGGTACATCGCTAAACATTTATGATAGTGAAGGATTAGGGTTTAGCTATTGATAAAAAGAGTAAATGGACTCGTTTTCACTCACTCAACACTCGAGAAAACTAGAGCAAAGCAAAGGTGAATCACGGGTGATCAAGAGAAAGAAAATGCATTCTAAAGGATTTCCAATAGTTATCTAAGAAATAATCAAAATCTTCAAATCGCTAATCATTTTCTAGGTATTTCTTTGAAATGGGATCTAGATCTTCTACTTTCATTGTGAATCCCACTGTTGTTGAGGTTAAGGATATGCTTAGGCCTGTTTTTAATGAAGTTCCTCAGATAGCAAAGAAAAAAGACTCTGCGGGTGCATTCTTAAGGGTTCCCGATGGCATAGTCTATGTAGAAGATGTCGGGGCCTATATTCACTGCACCTTAGAGGATTCAGGCACTGAAGAGATCAAGGGTATGTATCAATCTGTGATACTGGGCAGCTCCGGAACAATCAAGCTGGAATATCAAGTCATTGAAGACCTTGGGATAACCGGAATCCTGTACATACCAGAATTCAAGGGTGAAGTGATCAAATATGTTTTGAGCAGGGTCCACAATGAATTCATCTTGCTGGACCAACCTTACATGATCACCAAGGAAGAAATTTAGGCAGTCACCAGCTTACCCAAAGTTTTACAGGAACATGGGAAGAAGATCTCCAACACTAAGGTTGAAAAGCTCACTGATGCAACCCATGATGGAAGGTCAATGAGGATCAACACCATCAAAGACACAGATGTGAAATTTGCCAGCATGATCATCAGCTACAAGGTAACTCAATCAAGTCGACTGAACTCTGTTGCTAGTTCATGTATCCATGTTGCATACCAAATGTTAAGGAATAATGGAAATTATGACTTATGTGAATGGTTAAGAAGTGAATTAATGTTAAATCTTGGCAAGATCAAGGGTGTCAAGAAAGGAACATTTAGGTTTAGAAATCTTATTGTTTTCTTAATGTTGTACTTCATGAATGAGCTACTGGGTTTGGGAAAGAAATGTTGGGCTCATGACATACTAGTAGGTATGCATATCAAAGATGCAATTTCCGGTCTTGGTAGCAGCAGGGATGCGAAGATTTGGGGATACTTTAAAACTTTTCAAGAGAACATGAGACTAAGGGAGAGAATCTCCAAGCACATTGTGGATAAATACTCCACTGATATCTGCTTCATGGTAAAAACTGATGAAACCCTCAAGGAAGAAGTGGAACCAAGGACCATATGGGTCACTGAACTAGGATATGAAGTTGACAACAACATCTTGGAACTTTATGCAAACATGTTTCTTGATGCTCCATTGGATGACAAGACTGAACATTTTGGCACTGCGGAAGAGAAGGCTCTTGAAGTTAAAATTGGCTTCAACAAGAAAAGGAGAGAAAAGAAAACAAACAAAATGTAATTCATAGGATAGATACAAAACTAGGTTCTAGATCTAAACTGGTAGATCAACCGGCACTAGTTAGTTCTCCTGATGTAAAGAGGCTTAAAAATTTCATATATTCTATCACTTCTGACTCTGATCCAGAGGATAATCAACCTCTTGCATTCAGAAGGGTACAAAGGAAGAAAACTGACATGCCTCCGGTAGAGGAGAAGAAGGTGGAGCCAAGGAGGAAGCTAGTAAGAAAAGTGACAAAGCCTACTATACCCACTCCTCCAACAAGGAAACCTACTCAGAAGAGGAAACTAGTTTCATCCGCTCCTGCAACCCCCAACAAGAAGAAAAAGAGTGTGATAGATGAAACAATTGAATCTGGTAATGTCACCATTGATTCCCAAATGACTTGTGCAGAATTGATAGATGAGGTAACTAAAGATGGAATCTTGAAGAATGTGTCAAATTTCTATGAAGATTTAGATGATAACGAGCAAAGTGAAATTGAAGAAGCAATTTAATTACATATAGACATATATAAGAAGGCTTTAGTAGATATTTTGAAGGAAATTCATGTATCATTATATAATAAGTTAGATGCAAGAAGATTAGATGCAGTCAAAAAGGATAGGGAAATTAAGGAAGTTGAAATTTTGAATATGTGTGGCTCTATAAATAATGGGGAAATAAAGTGATGTATAGATGTTACCAACAGAATAGTTTTCAGCAGCAAACCCCACCAAATAAGCCTAATGATGGGTAGAGTAAATGAGATAATAAATGAGACCAGAGATGGTTGGTCTAAATTCTTCCAAAGGAATCCTCATTTCCTTACCTCTCAAGAAGAATTTACTAAGGCAATAGCTTCCACCATTGTGGACAAATCTAAAGGGAAAGGAATTTTGGGAAGTTCAGATCAAATTTTGAATGAACCGGCAATAAATAAGATTGTACAGACACCATCGGTAGGTAGACCCAAAATTGATGAGTGTGTACAGTCTATACCGGCAGAGACAAAATTTGTACAGTTCGAGAAAGGAAATGTAGATAATGTAGAGGGTATTGATAATATTATGGATAATACTCCACTGCTAGTAACAGATACAACACCAAGTGGTGAAGCCACCGGTGCAAAAGAGGATGTGAAAAGGGATACACTGAGAGAGGATAAGGAGACTAATAAGACTCCCAGTACCATACCGGCAACTGATTCCTCAACAAAAGTTTTGGCAATTGACACTTCTCAGGTTGAGAAGAAATCAATCACAAAGATGAGTCCCACAAAGCTAATGATGATGGCTACTCAAAAGCTAATAAAGGAGGGATCTGTAGACAAATGAATAATAGATTAGTCAATAATAGTTTTGCATAGATTGATTCCTGATTGTATGATTTAAAATGAAGCAAGACCTTCTGACAATCTTAAGATATTAACAAAGCACATATCTAAAAACTTTCAATCATTGCAGTAGATTTCCGACCGACAAGCACTTGAAAGATTCACTTTGGCTAAGAGAGCCTCTTTTGACCAAATTATTGAGATAGAGAAGAGGAAGGTTGAAGAGAAACCAATACTTATTGATTTTTTTTTGAAACAATGTACTAACATCTATAGGGTCTGTTGTAATATAAAAATTCTTACAACAAATGTAGATAAGAGGTTAAAGGAGTTACATGAAAAGATTCCTACTATTGCTAATTCTTTTGATGGACTAACTTCACTTGCAACATCCATTGATGGACAAATTTTGTCTTTGGAGAACCAATTTTTTTCTTTTGAAAAAGAAAGAGACAAGATCATTCGAAGAGAAAGGAGTCTCATAGGTTTGGTGAGTCCAAGATTGGATTCACTTGGTGTACATAAGAGGGAATGTATGGATATGCTTGTGAAGCTCACACCGACAGAAGTCACTAAGAAAGAAACACTTGCACATTTACTGAGTGGACTTGTATCCATATTTGAAACTCTCAAAACTGGCTAGGATACCTATATATAGTTGCTAGAGAATGCTTATCTGGAAATCTTGAGATTGGTCAAGCTCTGGTAAAGTAATTTGTAATTATTCATTCTTTTTGCACAGATTCTTAACCAAATTCTTTCAAATTTTTCACGACTCTTTTGCATTTATGCCAAAGGGGGAGAATATATATGTGAAAAATATGGGGAGGATATTAGACAGAGTATCAACTCAAGGGGGGCATGTTTCATGTTTCAATTGAATTGATAGGGAATCCATTTTTTACATGAGTGTTGCCATTAATGCCAAAGGTGGAGATTATTGGCATTTGACACTCATTGGATTCATATGTTGTCATTGATGGAAAAATGATTCTATAGAAGAAATACACTGGCATTAGGAGGCATACATTGGTAGATACTGACATTGGAGTATTCAGGGTCACAACCAACATCAACACCAACACCGGCACCAACATCCAACACTTCAGTGAAGTCGACATCAGTCTAGGATCAGAAGGAAGTTTTATTTGTAAAATCATTTTGTAATTATTGTATTGGGTCGATATTGTATATCTTTTGTAACATATTGTAAGCCGACATAAGGCATATTGTTTGTAAAGGGTATAAAAGTTAGTTTATTAGGTCATTGTAGCATATGATATAGAAGAGTGTATATGACAAGGTAGTAGAACTGTGTGATGTGAAGGATATGTATGTAGGTCATTTGTATGAAAATGTTATATCATACAATGATCTATAGATGGCTTGTAAAGAATTCTTAGAGGAAAGGAGATACTGATAGAAGTGTTTAGGGTTTATGAACTGGTACAGAACAAAGCTATAACCAGAACTCTTTTTGGCATTACAGATGCATTTTGTGAGTTCACCATTACTGTTTTATTTCAACAGAAGCTTGTAGTTAGTGATACTCTTTTGTGTTGAGTAGTGTTCTCTAAGCAGTGTGCCTTCCTGCATGTGTAGGCCCCCATACTATGTAATATCTTTCATATGGCTAGTGAATTGATATTATGGGTCACAAATCCCACTGTGTTTTTTCCTCTTTGAGGTTTTCCATGCATAAGTTCAGTGTGTTATGGTGTTCATTCATGTGGTTGGTTTATTTACTTCATGTTATTTGTTTCTTCATTTACCAGTTTATATGTGTGTGTTATAATAAGGTAAAATCTTATATTACCGGTAGAACACTGATTCACCCCCCCAGTGTTCTTGGATTCTAACATATGTCACATTCAACCCTACACTTTGATTCAAAATTGCCACACTTGTATCACTGCAACCTTCTGGAAATGTGTGTTGAAATCTGAAAATTAACAATTTGGTGCACCTATCAAGTCACCTTTTCTCATTTTCCAATGTTTGCCAAATTGGGTTCACTATCCTTCATTGACTGAAAAAGTCACATTTCCTTCTTGAAATTCAAAAAATACCCCCTTTCATCAGTAGTTTATGCTTAAGCAAATGAAAATTCCCCTTTGAGAGAAGATACCTCAATGACCACGGGGTTTACTTTTCCACATTGCTTTCCTAATGAGAATACTTTATTTGATAATTGCTTGATAAAGAGCATATTACCCCTTCCTGTTGTTGCATCTTTTCATTAGACCTAAAAATAGAAAAGATTCATGTTTGACTGAAATTGAACTATCACTATCCTCTTTTGCAAATTCAATCCTCTGACTAAAAGTCTCTTCATTTTTTGGTTGCATATCCTCTTTTCAAAAAGGTCCTTCTTAAAAAAAAATATATTGTGGATTGAAAATAAAGAATTACTTTTTTGGATTAAAAGGTGTTTTCAATTGAATAAAAAGAATATTAAACTTCTCAACATATTCATTCCCAGCCAAAATAGGGCTCCATCCAATTTCATATGTTTTGATGTTCCACACCTAAGTGTAGATAACCAATAGCTTTACCTCTTTCCTTGTCAGAGAAAAGGTTTTCACCTTGGAGTGAAAACCATTTTGTGAGTAACTTTACTTTTGAAATAAAGTTCAACTCGCCGTGTTGTGCCTTCTTATGGAATACATTTGTCATTTTATTTAAAAGCATTCTGTAAATAGAAGTAATTCCCTTTGTGCTAGAATATCTTCATTTATAGAAAACTTTACTCATGTTTAAAACTTTCCTTGCTTGAGCACAATATTTCATTCTAATTTTTTTAAAAAAATAGTCCCCCTTAACCTAAATCTACAACAACAACATCGAATGACCTCTTTATTGCAATAGAAAGGATAAAAAACCCTATGTTGAGTATAATACATTCATCATAGTAAGTGCACATCAATCATATTATACTTCTCCCCTTTCATTTTAACACTCTCTGGGACTCTTATGTAGTAAAATCCATGATCTGTTAGCAATATGAATTGCATGTACTCACAAAATGGTAGGGAAACTGAAAGACAATGAATAGACTTTATAAAAACACATTCATAACTATACCCAATTTCCACATTGGCATTTTCATAAAATATATTATGTGCATTTCACCATAATTGCATTATCCCTTCACTATGCTTTCAAAAATGTGGAGGCAACTGCAACCATACTGTGCAATGGAATTAATGACACTGTCAGCATTATGAGATTTTCTCTATGCATGATGAATCATGATTGGGTACCCTCTACAATTCACTAATTTCAACGACTTCCCTGTCACCTAGAATTGACATCCATTTCTGTTATATTACCAAACAATATATATGTGGGCGTTCCTCTTCATTGTGCAAGCACTCTAAAGATGAAATCCTGACTTTTCAATTTGTTTTCATTTCAAATAACTAGCACAGTGGACCAATCACCATGCTATTTGATGATCACATTTTTATCAATGCACTCCATTCAAATTTCACGGTCCTCATAATTTTGGCCCACTCACAAAGAAATTGGCTTTGAACATTACCTATCACCACATTAGCATTGAACATGGATGCCATTTTACCATTCTAACACACTAATCTAAGGAGAAACTTGTTATTTTCTACTAGAAGTATTTCTTAAACTCCTTTTGTGCATTCCATCTAAAGAAACTCCCCAAAATCTACATGCATCAGAAACCACCAACACATTCCCAAAACTTTCAACCGCATCCTTTCCGTCTTCTTCACAACAAAACCCTTGCTCACCCATTTCTCTTTTTGCATAGCAAAAAAGAAACTTACTCATATTATCTTTCATTTTGGCCATCCTTGTATGCTCAATCTCCCACTATGCCATGCTCACATAGGTTGCACTCACGATTCACTTAAACTTGAATATGCCTTTTACACACATTCTCTATCAACACCAAAGAACATAGAAATGGGATACACAACAAACAAATCACATCCCAACATCTCTCGTCCATGTACTGGCATTTACTCACACCCACATAGGTTGGAGGAAATATGGATAGAGCATGGGAATATGGTTGACCTTGTTAGGTCCCAGAGACAACTGAGAGGGGGGGATGAATCAGTTGTCAAATAAATTCAAACCAAAAACAACTTAACCAACTTAATGCTTAATACTGGTAAACTAGTTTAATATGTTGGTAGACAGTTTTAACAGTTAATTGCTATACCGGTAAGGATTAGTACATGAAACATAAAGACAAAGTCATCCACAACACATAACACCAATATTTGTACGTGGAAACCCTGTAAGGGGAAAAAGAACGGTGGTAAACCTTACCCACAATCAGATGATACTACTGCAGATAGTAAGTGTACATAAATGGCATCTGCACATGTAGAAAGGCCAAGCACCTAGAGCTCACTGCTTAATCAGAAAATGGGAGTCACACTGACTACAATTGGATGGTTAGATCCAATAAGAGTGTGCTGCTTAAAATAGCATCTTCATATGCTGGATTCAGTACCGGTGTAGTTATGATTGTCTTCACAAAAACCCTCCTTCAATCTTCAAATGATGTCTATGTGTATAGCTCTTCTTATTCTCTCATATATCTTCACACAATCCTTTTTCGCTTTCCACATTTGATCTTACAAATAAGATCTTACATTTATACCATAACCTAAGACCAATTTTAGTAGGTTGGCTCTACAAGATATTACAATAAAAACATTTTACAAACAATACAATATCCAATGCAATAACTGAATCAACATGTCGGCTTAATACATTTACAACAATAATTAATCATCTCCATAGCATGCCATGCTGATTTGGAAAAGATAAACTTGTCGGTGTAACCCTGGACCTATTTTCCGGTAACAACAAATATGCAAATGCTAATGTACCAATAAACAAAACTCCAGGACAAAGTGTCCACATAATATTTTTGACATAACCAAGTGTTTTCCATATCATTCCAAGTATCGGTGATCATTATATCTTGCTGGTGTACCAGATACCGGTGACTGTGCATGAGTCACTTGCTTGCTGGTGAATGTTGTTGATTCTCCAAAGTGCCAAAGTTGATAAGTGTTTAGTAGGTGTTGACATCAATGACAAAGCCATACCAAAATACCAACAATATCCCCCTTTGGAATTGATGGCAACACAAGATGGAAAAACCATCAAAGTGCTAAAACAGAAATGCCAAATAACAAAAATCAACAATCTCCAGAAAGAGATCATAACCAGAAATCAAAATACAGATACAGAGAGTAATAATCTCTCCCCCTGGGAGCAACATTTGTTTTCCTTGTGTTTTTCCATACCAATCTCTCCCCCTTTGACATCAAATGCCAAAGTTACAACAAAAACATCTTACCAAGCCAAGTTCATATACAAAATACCAATCAATTTAGTATACCAACTACTCCCCCTGAGAAGTAGCTTCCCATCAAAGCTGGAAAAAAAGATTTCTCTGTTAGTTCTGTCGGTTGATGACAATCATCAACTTCCTAAGTCTCTACCGGTGAGGGTATGACCCCAAGCTGATCTCTAAGATATTCAAAAGTCTCGTTAGGTAGAGGTTTAGTAAAGATATCTACAATCTACTCTTTAGTATTCACATAAACCAGTTTTATTTCCTTTGCTTCAACATTTTCCCTTAGAAAATTCAGTTTGATAGAAACATGTTTGGTTTTAGAATGTAATACCGGATTCTTAGATATATCAATTGGTGCAATGTTATCACAATAGATAGTAATAGGTTCCTTGCATTTTACCTCTATGTCTTTCAACATTTTCTTAAGCCATAGTACCTGTGTACAGTTAGTTGCTGCTGCAACATATTCTGATTTTGCTATTGATAAAGATGTACAACTTTGTTTCTTACTCAACCAAGAAACTAGTCTGTTTCTAAGAAATAATGCTTCGTCGGTGGTGCTTTTTCTATCATCCACATCTCCTACCCAATTTGCATCTATGTATGCACATAATTCAAAGTTTTCATTTCTAGGATACCATAATCCAAGATTTATAGTGCCTTGTAAGTACCGGAAAATCCTTTTTACTGCTGATTCATGATTTTCTCTAGGATTACTTTGAAATATTGAAACAATACATACTACATTCATAATATCAGGTCTGGTTTGTGTCAAATATAGTAAACCTCCTATCATAGATTTGTATCTAGTTGGATTAATAGGTGTAGATTCATCCCTTAGTGATAATTTGTCATTTGTAGTCATAGGTGTGCTTACCGGTTTAGAGTTCTCCATCCCAAATTTCCTTAGTAACTCTTTTAAGTACTTGGATTGACTCAAGAATATACCTTTATCAGTCTATGAAATCTGCAATCCTAAAAAGAATTTTATTTCTCCAATCATAGACATTTCAAATTCTTGTTGCATTTTAATAGAAAATTCTTTACATAATCCATCTTCTCCTCCAAAGATTATATCATCAATGAATACTTCTATAATCAAGATATCATCATTAGTCACTTTATAATATAAATTGTTGTCTGCATTCCCTTTAGTAAAACCAATATTTAAAAGATACTTATCCAATCTTGCATACTAGGCTCTTGGAGCTTGTTTTAATCCATACAAAGCTTTTCTTAACCTACAAACCATATTATTGTCATCTGTCAAAGAAAATCCATCAGGTTGTTCAATGTACACTTCTTCTTCAAGATCTCCATTCAAAAATGCACATTTAATATCCATTTGATATACTTTGTAGTTCTTATGTGCTACAAAAGCCAAAATTAATCTGACTACCTCAATTCTAGCTATCGATGCAAAGGTTTCATTGTAATCAATTCCTTCATTCTGAGAATATCCCTTACACACTACTCTTGCTTTATTTCTAACAACCTTACCATATTCATTAAGTTTGTTTCTGAATACCCATTTGGTTCCAATTACATTTTTGTCTTTAGGTCGGGGAACTAATGTCCAAGTGTTGTTTTTTTCAATTTGTTCTAATTCTTCTTCCATAGCTTTAATCCAAAATTTATCTTCACATGCCTCATTAACAGATGATGGTTCAATTTGAGAAATAAGACATACCTCTTCATTTGCCAATATTCCTCTTGTCATAACTCCTTTAAACTTGTTTCCAATTATCTGATCTTCAGAATGATTTAGTCTTACATACCGAGGTGTCTTTGTTTGTTGTTGTTCTTCAGTCATAGTGGAATTCTCTGATGATACCGGGGTAATTGGATCTTCATTCTATACTGGTGGATTCAGTGTAGGTTCATTTGTCAAAATTTGTGTTGCCATTTCAGAGTCTATATACCTTGAAGTTCCTCTGAATTGTTCATCAATCTTTACATTTGTACTTTCAACAATTTTCTGCAATCTTTTGTTAAAACATCTATATGTCTTGGTCTTAGATGAATAACCAATAAATATTCCTTCATCACTTCTAGGATCAAATTTGCCAATATATTCATCTCTTCTGATATAACATTTACTTTCAAATATTCTGAAATATTTAAGAGTAGGAGTAATACCAAACCATAGTTCATGAGGGGTCTTACCAGTTTCACCTTTGATGTGAACTTTTTTGAATGTATAGACCGTTGTATTGATTGCCTCTCTCCAATATACATGTGGTAGGTTTACTTCTGATAACATACTTCTTGCTGCATCCAAGATAATTTGGTTTTTCCTTTCAACAACTCCATTCTGCTGTGGTGTCCAAGGTGTTGATAGTTGTCTTCTTATTCCATTCACTTCACAGAATGTATTAAATTCCTTAGATGTAAATTCACCTCCTTGATCTAATCGTAAACATTTGATTTTCTTACCGGTTTCATTTTCAACCATTTCTTTGAACAATTTAGACTTTCCAAATGCTTCAGATTTTTCTTTGAGAAATTCTTTGAGAAAAGTAACCCATCACATTCTAGAATAGCCATCAATGATTAGCATGAAATATCTATCACCTCGTAAGCTTTTAGTTCTAGCTGGACCACATAAATCAGTGTGAATTAAATCAAGAGCATTATTGGATTTTTCTGGAATACTTTTGAAACTAGCTCTAACTTGTTTTCCAAATTGACATTCCTTACATACTGTATTGTGAGGTTTGACAATTTTAGGTAAATCCCTAACTGCTTTAGTAGTACTGATTTTCACCATGCAATCAAAGTTTACATGACAGAGTCTCTTATGCCATAACCAACTTTCATCAATATGTGCAATTAAGCATGTCTTTTCACTGTTATTCAAATGAAAGATATTACCTCTAGTCTGATTACCGGTTGCAATTTCCAAACCAGTTCTATTCATGATTTTCCATTTTCCATTTTTGAATTGTAACTAAAATCCTTTCTCAACTAATTGACCAACACTCAAAAGATTATGCTTTAATCCTTCAACATAGGAGACATTGTCAGTGCTATGCTTACCATCAAGAGATATTTTACCCTTACCTTTGATTAAACAAGCTTTGTCATCTCGAAATCTTACTAAACCTCCATTGTATTCTTGGAAGTTCAAGAATTTACCTTTGTCTCCTGTCATATGATGTGAGCATCCAGAATCAATGATCCATTCATCCTTTACTTCAACTTTAGCTACCAAGGCCCGTACTACCAGTTGAGCAAAAGGTGTCGGTTGATCTTTTGTTATAAAAACAAAAACCCATCCATTGTCTGCCAGATCTTCATCAGAATCATCAATCACACCTTCATTAGCAATGTAACAAGATTTGTCTTTATTCTTCTTAAATTTATATCTCTGATATTCAGGGTTAGGCTTGTATGTTCTTCTAGCTTCTTCTCTTAGTCTAGCATGTCTATCAGGGCATCTTGAAGCCATATGACCAATATTATTGCATTTAAAACATTTAAAGTGTGCTTTACCTTCATACTTACTTCCAACTGGACCTTTAGGCATTTTCCTTGCAAATAGTGCTTCAAGTTCTTCAAGTCCTTCATTTTCTTTCCTGCTTTCTTCAAGTTCTCTTGCATAAAAGGCTTTCCAATCAGATTTATCAAATGATGGAGAAGATGATGTTGATGCTTTAAAGGCCAAATCTATTTTTATAGTAGCAACAGGACCAAATTCTTCAATTTCAAAAGCTGAAATTTTCCCAATCAATGTATCCCTAGTTACTGATGTATTGGGCATTGTTCTTAACTCATTTATAGTAGTGACTTTCATTTTATATGCCGGTGGCAATCCTCTTAGAACTTTTGAAACAATTTCATCCTCACTTAAGGTTCCTCCAAACATTTAATACCCAAAACAATATTATTTACTCTTTCCATAAAAGCAGAAATCCTTTCATCTTCTTCCATTTTCAGATGTTCATACCTGACTCGGAAACTTTCAAGTTTTGCAATTTTGACTATGGAATCTCCTTCATTCAGTGTTTCCAAATGATCCCAAATAGCTTTAGTAGTAGACCTATCAGATAGTCCCATGATTTGTTGATCTGATAATGCGCTCAAAAGTGTTTCTCTTGCTTTGCAATCATTTTCCTCATCTTTAGTCAAGTTAGGTGGAGTGGGCTGACTCTGAGTAGGAGTAGTATAACCATTCTTTGTAACATCCCAGATGTCCTTTCCAATGCAATTAAATGTGTCTCCATTTTGATCTTCCATATGCCATAGTTGGTTCCATCAAGTTTAGGACTATCCCTTCTGAAATAGTTAGTAGACATTGGATCTCCTCAAGCTGTTAAACTTCTGAAAAAGAGGACTAGGCTCTGATACCAATTGTTAGGTCTCAGAGACAACTAAGAGGGGGGGGGTGAATCAGTTGTCAAATAAATTCAAACAAAAAACAACTTAACCAACTTAATGCTTAATACTAGTAAACTAGTTTAATATGCCAGTAGACAATTATAATAGTTAATTGTTATACCGGTAAGGATTAGTGCATGAAACATAAAGACAAAGTCATCCACAACACATAACACCAATATTTGTACATGGAAACTCTGTAAGGGGAAGAACCACAGTGGGAAACCTTACCCACAATCAGATGATACTACTGCAGATAGTAAGTGTACATAAATGGGGTCTGCACATGTAGAAAGGCCAAGCGCCTAGAGCTCACTGCTCAATAACAAAATGGGAGTCACACTAACTATAGTTGGATGGTTAAATCCAATAAGAGTGTACTGATTAAAATAGCATCTTCATATGTTGGATTCAGTACCGATGTAGTTCTGATTGTCTTCACAAAAATCCTCCTTCAATCTTCAAATGATGTCTATGTGTATAGCTCTTCTTATTCTTGCATATACCTTCACACAATCCTTTTTCGCATTCCATATTTGATCTTACAAATAAGATCTTACATTTATACCATAACCTAAGACCAATTTTAGTAGGTCGGTTCTACAAGATATTACAATAAACACATTTTACAAACAATACAATATTCGATGCAATAACTAATTCAACATGTCAACTTAATGCATTTACAACAATAATTAATCATCTCTATAGCGTGCCATGCTGATCTGGAAAAGATAAACCTGCCAGTGTAACCCTGGACCTATTTGTCGGTAACAACAAATATGCAAATGCTAATGTACCAATAAACAAAACTCCAGGACAAAGTGTCCACATAATGTTTTTGACATAACCAAGTGTTTTCCATATCATTCCAAGTGTCGGTGATCATTATATCTTGTCGGTGTACTAGATATCGGTGACTATGCATGAGCCACTTGCTTGCCGGTGAATGTTGTTGATTCTCCAAAGTGCCAGAGTTGATAAGTATTTAGTAGGTGTTGACATCAATGACAAAACCATACCAAAATACCAACAGACCTCTGGTCTCTTTTCTACCGGCCCTCGATTGTTTTCATAGTGGAACGGGCAATACTCCTATTCGTAGCCCACTATGGCCTTTCGATCATACTTTCGGGTGCATTCATTTGTAGATCAAAACCTACCTTTGAATTGTCCATGTAATGATCAACTAAGACATGGCAAAGAAGAATGCATGAAACATTGCAGATGTCGGCCCCAACCCACTCATTGTCAAATCGTGAAACTGGATGTTAGTAGCACTGATCATGACCATGCTTCACCATTGGGCCCATATCATGTAGTCTAGATGTGGATTAGTGTAGGAAAATGTCAGGGTTCACACCTTTATTTATTTTTTATACCATAAATCCTCTTATCTTTCCTCCTGCTCAACATTTAATTTTGTTCCTTTTCTACGGATTTATTATCCCACAACTAATTTTCCTCCCCCCTGTACTTTGTAGGATAAAATAAAACAAGCCATCACCCCCTTTACTCTTTCCCTGTAGCTAATTTGGAGGGTTCCAGGAGACACGTGGGACAATAATTTTCCTTCCCGCAATGCATTAACTTAGCCCACGCCAAGACTGGGCGGGTTCACTTTTCATGCGGGGTAAGAAAATACTCCCACTCCTACTGACTGCCTTATCCCGCATGAGTTTTGGGTGTGCTCTTGTGTGTTGTGGGATTAAAAAAGGAGGGAATTTTCCTTTTTTCATTATCCCGCATGAATTCATGTTTCTCAATAAACATCACCGAGGCAACAATTTGACAAAAAATTTCCATTTACACTATGCTTTCTCATTTATTTAATGGGACATGGTCTTAGGGGGGCCACTACCTTTCAAATTCATGCTCACTTATATGGGTTAATTTTCAATTTTAAAATCACCACCCAAGTGATTTAAAACTCACTCTATTTCCCTCTTTTTTTTTAACCCAAAGTGATTTTATTAACACCATTGACATTAAATCATTTTCTTCAGAAAAATGATTTAAAATATCTTTCTTAGTTTTTAAAACAAATTTCATTCAAATCAAACAAATGATTTAAATAAAAATCACTTTCCACCTTGTGGAACCCTTTAGATCAAAAGATGAATTAAAACACTTTACCCCCTTGCACTTAAATATAATATTATTTTTATCAAAATGATAAAAAATAATAAATATTTAGTCATTCAAGCTTCATTAGTCATACTGTGCATCAAGCTTAGTCAGGCCACAAAGTGGGTCTGGAAAAAAAATAAAATGTTTCTGAATAACTGATTGGGTGAAAACATTCAAAAACACTACTTGGAGATGCTCATGAGTCGAGAAACTGAGTTTAGAATGTTCACTGTGATCATTTTTGTAATTTTGTATTTCAACCCAAAACACATGAGTAGCTCTGGAAACGAGCTTTAAAAACTGAGCAAAATGTTTGATCACACCCTGAGAACTGGCACACTGGTAGACTGTAACACATAGAATTTGGGGCATTTGATTGATTATCCATACGACATCCACGTCAAAATTTATTAACCACCAAATTCGCCTACTTAGGCTTTTTGTGAAACTACATCTGTTGAACTAACCTGAGTAGGTCTCAAACCCTGATTTGAAAAAATATCAAATCATCACTTCGGGAGCCACCATTTGGCACACTAGCACATCAATATGCCCTGAACATATTTTCAATAGGGTTTGAACTGATTAGTTCACATGTGAAAATTATTAACCCTCAAAGTTGGCTTCTCTTAAAATCTAAACATGTTGATGTTAAAACCCTAAAAAGTTGCATTGGAATAGGCTTCAAAAAATGGTCATATCAAGAGTTGAGGGGGGGTACAAACTGAAATATTGTAAACAATTCTATAGAGAATCATGGGGTACAATTGACTTAAAGTGCAGTTCAACTGGGCATGAAATATGAATTTTCAAAGTGACTTCTGGACTGCTGCTTGACAACGTTCAGTTGCAAAATTGAACTTTTTGGAAATTGTATCAACTTGGAAAACTGAGAAAATGGATTTGTGAGGATAAGTCACTTGGAATAGGGCTTCAAAAAATTGCATAGAATCATAGAAAACTCTCCATTTATCTTGATGATCAATAGGTACAAAGATATGACGCCTCAAATTGGGCTAGTCAGAAAAAATCAGACCTAACCTCGGGACCTTTGAAGGAGACTTTACAAATGCATAAAAAATGATCTAAGGAAGCTTCAAATAGACACATGGTACCTCTATAAGGCATATAGGAATCCTCCAAGAGGATTTTGCATGAAACTTAACTGGTGCAAAATGATAAGCTCTTAAACTAAGCAACTTAGGCTTATCACACAGGGTCAAAATTGAGCACAATTTGACAAAATTTTACATGGGACCTCAAAAATTAGGCATGATTTTTTTAGTCCCAACATGTTGTATGGAAAATTTGGTGTTGCTCTTGTAGGTTCCTACTTATCCTTATTGTTGTTGACTAAGGATGCTTCCTCACTCTTGGTTTTTAATTGTTGGTTAGGCATCCTCTCCTATTGATTATTTCTCTATGATGTGACTGATGCATTGTTTGCATTCCATCTTGTTGTGGCTTAATGACTCTTTTTTGGTTTATATGTTCATGTTGAGTATATGCTTCATGTTTAGCTCTTGTATAATCCCGTCGCTATCCCTTGTATACTTGTATGTCTATTTGGATCGTTTGGCTATCTACATGAGCACAGTGAGGTAGACCTGAGGGTACCACATGGTCAGGTGGCATTTCCAACCACCATTAGGGATTGGAGATCTTGGTTGATGACTAGCTTAATGGATCTTACCTCCTTCCTCAACACTAGATTTTTCTCTTTTTCTTCTCTTTCTTGTATTATGTAATCATTTATAGATTGGATCATGTATGTAATGGACACTCCAATTGGAGATGGATGCAATAATCATTATTGGATATGTATTACTATTGTTTTACATGCATTGGTGTTGGTATCAGGTATGGATTAAGATCTTGTATGCTTCTCTATACTTGATGTATCATGATGTTATTGACCTAGTCTTGGTTGCGCTTTTAAGGTAATGACATTGGGGATCCCTTAAAGGTAATGTGAGTTATCTTAGATGGATTCACAAGACTTTAGACTTTTGCATGTTCATATTTGGTTAACTATTACACTAATACATTTGGTCTATAATTCTGATGAAGGTTTCCGATGGAGAAGGTATATTATGACCAAATTTGATTTTTTTTAAAGAAATGCATGAATTCGTCGAAATTCTGATGATAATTTCACATTTGGTTTTAATAGAGAAGACACTAGAAACGAATTTTTATTTATTTATTTCAAAAAGTGCCCGCGTTCCTCACAATTGCGATGACAACGGGCATTATAATTAAAAAAAAACAAAAGAGGGAAAGTCATTTGTGACATTTGCAATCCCGTGCAGGCTTCCATGTCAAGATCAACCCCTGGCAAGATCAAATGACACACTCACCATTCAAGGTAGAATCTTCACCTTCATTTTGTATTTGCATAATATGAGGAATTTCTGAATCTTCACCTTCATTCATTGAATCTTCAGATTTGTATTATGAGGAATTTTGGATTTGCATAATTTATGGAATTGCTTGGGTAGAATCTTCACCTTCCTTCATTGATTTGTATATATGAGGAATTGCTTGCATCCCACCCATTGCTTGAGCTATCCACTGTGTTTCACAACTACCCGTGCTTTGTTGTTCCTAGGTTATCGAAAGTCTTTTAATGTTGCCCCCATGCCTCGGTTGTTGATGTCGGGTCTTCTCCTTTCACCACCATGAATTATATATGCCTCAGAGGGCAATTGACTTGTGTTTCTCTTTTCTCTCTCTCCCACCCTACCCCTACCATGGCACTAGGATGTATACACATCAAAGAATGAGCTTACTAATTCTAGGGAGGTATCTAGCAGAGGAAGCAGATATGCCTAAGTCTGAGAGCATACTATAAAGCATCTAATTTAAAGAGACTTGATTATTATAGTCATGATCAAACACAACATGCATCTTTCCAAAGAATTAGTTTCATGAAGATGTATCTAGGCCTAGAAGACAAAAAAAGTAGCTATAAGTTACAACAGCCATAAGCACAGGGATATATACCTATGAATAAGAATTAAAAGGAGTAAATGATAATCTAATTCAGATTTTATAGTTAATTGAAGTGCATGTTATCACAATAGTCTTATCAATGAAAATGATTGTCATTCATCATTAACTTCAAATAAAACAATCACATCATCAACATGCTAGATCACATTTAAAATAGTTTTAGATGGGAGTCACAGTTATTTTAACTGTCACAAAGTGTACATTCATGAAGTATTAAATAAAATAGCCAAGACAAAGGTCCTCATGAGAGGAATACAAGAAGTTCATTGCATGTGTAAAGAGTCTTTAGGATTACAACACACAAATTTTCATTTATAGTCAAAGATCATAATGATAATGAAGACCTACATAGTCCTAGAGGAAGTAAAGGGACAACCCAGGCTTGTGATTTGGGTTCAATATCAACATCAATGAGTACCATAGTAGTAGTGATAGAAAAAACAATGTATATACTACTTGTGTATAGACTACTTGTTAGTATTTTGTGGCTATCTCTTTTTTATAGGCTTTGTCCTAACTTTTTCTCTTTGGTTGGGTTGTCATTGAGATTTACATTTCAAATAATTTCCCATGGCCTCACTATTATTAATTTGGGTAGGACTATTATCACTTGTACTTTTCCTTGTGTATTTGGTTCTTATTGTGTATCATCTTCTCATGACTTCTTTAGGAGGCTTTGTGTCTACTCTTAACACTATCCTAAAAGATATTTACTATATTTTCAATGAAACTTGGCTTTGTTTACTTCTTATTCACTATTTTGTTGGTGTAGCTATTCCTTTCTATGTCTTCTTTTAATGTGTGCTTCAAAGTGATGTGTTTCTCACAATTCTTTTTCTTATACCTATACATAAGGCTTGTCATTGTCATCTACATACCCCAGTTATACTATGCTCTTAGACTTAGGCATATTTGTGTTTCCTTTCACATTTACAAATGTGTGTGAGAGTCATCTTGACCCAGTTCTAGGGAGGTATCTAGCAGAGGAAGCTTCATAACATTACAGTTTGTGTTAATATGTTCCAAACATATATGTAAATAAAAAATTGACAAATTTACCTCAATTTTGAAATGCTTTAATGTTTCTAGAACATGTTAGTGTATGATTTCATCATGGAAAAACATAATGTAGTTGATCATAATTGATGTAACAACGTTGTATCTTTGAATGCCTTGTTCCTTGATTATAGATCTATGCTCAATTGATTTGAATTTCTTGATTGAAAAATTGGTAGATGTGGGTTGGAGTTTATAGGGGTTTGAAATGAGAAATAGACTTGTATCTATATGTAGCTTGCACCTTTTCAAATTTAACTTTTGGAAAAGTCCAAATTTGGAGAGGAAATTCCTACTATTTGCGAATCCAACATTCATCTTTTAAATTTTAGGTCCAATTTCCATGAATAAGGGTTCCCAAGACCCTAGTCCTAGAAAATTGAGCCATGAGGAACATCATGAATAAGGGAATGAACCAAATTTATGGAAACATTCTAAAACCTAAGTACAATTAGGCATAAATAAGGCACAACCACTAAAGTGAGTCCAAACCTAGTGTATATTTATAAAGAGATACAACTTATGATACAATATTTAGCCCCCTCTTAGCAAGAGTATGAAATTATGCTCATGTACTCTTGGGAAAATATGGAGAAACCAAATATTTTGAAACCAAGATATTGAAGAGTCAAGATGACTACAAGTTTGGAAAGGTGGTAGCTCCCAAGACTTATGATATTGTCAATCTACAATATTGAGATAAAAGGGAAGTACAAAGTGAGTAATATGAGTAACATTGGTAACACACATGGAGCATGCAAAACACAAAGTTATGACATTTAGAACTAGTAAGATTCATATATTCTCACTAGGAACCATATCAAAAAGACAAGGCATAGATATAGGACTAGTAAGATACTTATATAATTACTAGGAGTCATGTCAGAGACACATAAAATCATGATACCCAAGTTTGCAAGATCCTCTAATACTTAGTCATAGATCGTATTCTAACAACAAATAGAAGGTCATATCTTGGTAACCTAAATAGTCAATGAGTAGTAGCTCAAAATGTTATCAAAGATAGGTTAGGTTAGGAGCCCCAACAACCTATAATGTGTCTTATAATGGGTGTTGAAAATAATCTACACCCAAGCCAACAATGGAATGGTAAGAAAAGGGATAGTAGCTCAATGGTAGATAAATTTATTAACAAATAGAATGCCTTAAGTTGGATTCCTAGCTATTTTATGAGTATTAGATTAACATTTTCATGCGTGAATAACATCTACTCCCACCTCTACCATAGATACAACTTCCACCATTTCTCCTTCCATAACCTATAGTCACCTTTGTAATGCCTCATTGGGAACCTCGAAGGAAAAATTACAAGGGTGAAACAAATTTTTTTTTTAAAGTATAAACATAATAGGTGTATAACACACAACATGCATGATAACACAAGAGGAAGACTTACACTAGAATTCCTTAAGGGTTACCAACGAAGAATTAAAACCAAAATATAAATTCCACAATTAAGGTTAATCAAATAATCCATCATTAATTCAATGATCACAAGAAGCCATATGCAATAACAGATTACACCATTGAAAGATTGGAAAGATACAATATAATTTCTCTTCAATAAGCATGTACACATAACATAAAGGAAACTGATAAATAACATCCCAATCTTAGGATTACATTGTTCTTCCAATACATGTCTTCTCAATATACATATAAAGATACAACTTAACCAAATACAAGGTTACATAAGATCATGATACAATGACCACATAGGTCTCCAAATTACAATAATCTCCATACATGAGATAAGCATGAGCCATGAACCATAGAAAACACCTTCGAAGCCAAGCCTTGCATGAAGGTATGAGAAAGAACATCCAATGGGAAGGGGCACTACCACCCGACCATGTAATTCCCAAAATAGAATCACCCCACCATGCTAGGAGATAGCTGAGCACCCTCAAGCAAGCAAAACCATGACATGGTCGACAAAAAATACGACTCCATGACAACACAAAATGACTCCACAATAATCCAGGTGACTCAACATCACAAATATAGAAGTGAACCTAAAGAGAGAGTGTCATCACATAACTTATGATGGTTACCACAGTCGGCCTCCATAGGTCTTGGCCCCCATCCTGGGTTATCTTGGTAACCTTTCCTAAACCTCCAGCTCCAACTAAGTCTCATGTGGAGCCTACCAGCCTTTTGTGAAGACAAGGTGGTTGGTTTACCATTTCAGGCCTTCTCACTACATTATGAGTCTTGTACAAGCACTCACCTATGCACGAGGTATAATATCTTATTTAATGTTATGAACTACCCACCTAATCAATTAATTAGATTATCACTTTATTATTTGACTTTCGATGGGTTATCTTGCCAACCACTTTGGGTGCGGCCCCCACTCAAAAGCCACTCTATTAAAGGACACTAAACAAACATGGTCACTCCACGAGGACCCTATAGTGAAGCAGACAACCATAACACCACTATCCAAAAACAAGTGGTCAAAACAAGGACATACTGACTCTTCATTAACCATAAGGCTAGACACTACATGGTTAAGACAATGAAGCCATCATATATCACTTGGTCAAAGGTACCAAATACACCACCATAGGATGACTGAACCACACACCAGAAATAACACAATATAACTCTTGCAAGGAAAGCTAATTTCACTAAGTCCGCACTCAGACAATCTTTGAGAAAATCAGCATCATAAGCACTTGCAACATCATTGATTGAAAATTAAATAAAACGCTCTTTACGAGATTCACATCTATTCAATTTCCAAATCAATACTCCATCAAGAATGAAATTCATGTCAAATATTCAACCAAATAAAACATGAATTCCTAACAGGAATTTAATTCATTTCTAGAATATATCCAAATTAACCAATTTTAATTACTAATTCATGCCTTGATTTCCATAGATAAATTTATTAATCCACATAAGAAAAAATAATTAGGAAATTACTATTTATGTTTAACAATAAAAACCACTTTAAAAAATTTTCATTTAATAAAAATTAAATTGATAGCACATAGGAATTTGTACCGCTAAGGGTACAAGGTCACGCAAGGGCCAAGGCCAACCCGCAATAGTGTTGCTGTCGAGGCAACAGACACTACCTGCTGGTAGTACTGCTGCCGAATGGTAGCAGATCTACCGACCGATAGTGCTGCTGCTGACCGATAATAGCTGCTACTGACCAGTAGCACTGCTACCAACTGGTAGTAGTCCTACCGACCGGTAGTGCTGCTACCATGTAGCACTACTGCCGACCGGTAGTACTACTACCTGCGGGTAGCAGACACTGTTGACCGATAGTACTGCTACCTGCGGGTAGCAAACACTGCCGACCCACGTGGTGGGACTAGCCCGCCATGGGGTAAGGTAAGGTCTACACATAAAATAAATACATGCTTCAAAAGCACTTAAATTGAACATGCCACAAAACCATTTAAACATGAAAACAATTCATTCCCTGATCTTTTCACGGGCACCTACAAACACAGTGCCAAGATCCAAATTTCAAAGGGATATTTACCAGTAAGGTAAATGATGAAATAAAATCACACAAGAACCCAATAGATAATGATTTGGGTAACAATAGAAGAGGTAATTATGGAAGTTGATTTTCAAGAACAAAAAACATACAACAAATAGAGAAATGAACCATTTCTTTCCTATAAGCAATCATATGATATAAGCTTCACAAAATCAACAATAACATACATTTCTTCTTCCATTCCAATCATTCCACAAGAATTTACAAGGAGATTTGCATTTTTTCAGCACATAGGAAGCAATTCAAAAATTCAAAATTAAATTTAAAACAAGAAGAGATCATCCAACCTTGAAGAAAACTAGCAAGAAAAATGATGGAGAATCCCAATCCTTACAAACTAAATCGAATTCCAGCTCCTGTTGGCATTATGTGAATTGGTATGAGGACATAATGATATTGTATGTTGTCATTGATGTCAATATGTGATATGATGTGAACTGGCATATGTGATATGTGAGAAGAGAGAACCGACATATGTGTGAACCGGTATATATGCCAAAGTGAAGCGGTATATTTGTTCAAGATGAACCGGCATGCCAAGGTGAACTGGCATGTAGTTATGGGAACCGACACATGGAAGCATTGTATGACTACCGGTTGGTAGGTAGTTTCCACTTCAGGATTTTCGGTTGGAGTACCTTAGCTTGTGTGACTCAATTAGTGATCTTTGTGTGATGAGTTAGCAGTATAATAGAGAATAGATCATGTTGCCATGTAAGCCCTGTACACGTGAAGGATCTTGCATGAAGAAGACTATCCCTATCCACCTTGGGAATGTGCGAAGTTTGTCAAATGGTGATAACGCATGATGGGTTATCAGCTGTCATGAAATCCGTGGATAATGGATGATGGAGAATGTCTTGAGATCAATTCAAGATTGTTGCATTTAATGTAGTATGATTCAACGGTCAGGATTGAACTGTTTGAATTGCTTAACCTAACAGGTTAAGGGTTTAGGGTTTGTGCTACTGACCTGTCTGTTTCCTTTAAGGTTGATGTTGTGTTCCTTTCTAAAGTTGTTGGCAAAGGTTGTATGTGTGTATCTAAGGGAATTGATATGTGATTCTTGCTAGACCAAAAGAGAGAAGAGATACCTACCAAGTGAATGTGCAGAAGGTGAAGAGGAGCCAAAACGGACCTGCATTAGCATTGAGTGTTGTTACCAAATCATTGTAATTCCTATTGATCTTTAACCACTTCAACAATTGTGAAATCCCTTAATAAGGTAGCCTTAACCGGTTTGATACAAATCCTTTAATAGGGTAACTCAAAGTTATTGAGTTCTGGGAAGCTATAGAGCTCTGGAGATCCTTTAGCTATTGAGTTCTTGAAATCCTCTAACAAGGTAACCCTAACCGGGTTTAACCCTTAACTGGGTATTATAGCCATCCCTTAACTGGGTGATCTCCAACAGGATCGGTTCCTAGCAGAACCTATTGTAATGTCTTTAACCGGACAAGGCTCCTAACACAGCGAACTTCTAAAGAGTTCAAAAAGAAGCTTGTGGGTATTCATTCCCACAGTGGTTTTTCCCAGTTGGGTTTCCACGTGAAAAATATGTGTGTCATGTGTGATGCTTTTATCTTGTGATGCTTTGTTTTTACCTGTTAAGCATATGATGGTTCTGTGTTTTATGCCTGTCTATAAAACATATTGAACTAACTATTGTGAAGATCTAATGATAGTTTACCTATTCATGCATGAGGGTGTAATGGTACTATAGTATTGAGCTAAGAGGAAAGCTAAGTGAGTAACCAGTTTATGATTGTTTTAGTTGTTCTAGGTCTTACCGGTTGCACTCTGTTTCAACCAGTGTCACTGCTTGCCAGTAACTTGGAGTATTTGCTATCAAATCAATTTTTGACTATATTTTGTCTATACTAATTCACCCCCCCCTCTCAGTACCAGTTTGGTACTATTCGTTCATCATTGAGTTATCAATTGGTATCAAAGCACTCTAGGTCCTCTGTGTTGTAAGCTTAACCGCTTGAGGTAAAGATCCCAGTCAAATGATGAAGAGGGAAGGTACAAAGTTTAACAGGGAGAATTTTGGTATATGGAAAGATAGGATGAAGATATTCATCAAAAGCATGGGTGCTCAACACTGGAGTTATGTTGAGAATGTCTATGTTGTCCCTATCGGTGCTCTCACCGATGACCAAAAGAGAGAGATACAAGAAAATGGGCAAGTCATGGAAGCCCTTATTAGTAGTCTATCTGACATTGAGTTTATTGATGTTCAGGACAAGGTAAATCCCAAAGAGGTATGGGATGCTCTTGAAAATATCTATGGTGGTTATTAACATGTAAAATAGGCTAAGGAAGAAAGCCTAAGAGGGAAGTTTGAAGATACATGGATGGTTGAAGGTGAGACCATCCAGCAGTATGGAATAAGAATCAAAACAGTTGTTGGAGAAATCAAGAGTGCAGGTGGTAAAATATAAGATTCCACTATGGTAAGCAAAGTCCTGAGATCCCTATTGCTGGTCTATGCAATAAGGGTTGCTGCTATTCAGGAGCTGAGATCAATAGACAAGACTAAGGTATCCTTGGATTCCATTATAGCCAAGTTGACAGCCTATGAGCTAAATAGTTTTGATGGCAGTGTTCAAAAGATTGAATTAGCTTTTAAAGCCTCTGCTATACCATCCAGAAAAGGAAAAGAAGCTAGCACCAGTGGTGAACCTAGACAGAGCAAAGAAATGGATGATGAGGAGATTCTGATGGCATTTGAAGCTCTCCTTGCTAGGAAGCTTCCTAAAGGAACCGGTAAATAAAGGTAAGCTACCTTTGAAATGCTTTGCTTGTAATCGGATAGGACATATTTCTATAAACTGTCCTAATGGAGATAACAAGGACAAACCAGAAAGGTTCAGGAAATTCAAAGGAGGAAACTAGAGAAACTATTTTGTGGCAATTGATGAAGGTGTCACAGATGAAGAATCAAAGGATGAATAAAATGAAGATATTGTGTTTGTTGCTATCAAAGAAGATGTGTCAGACAAGAAGGCTCTTGTCTCCCAGTTTGATAATTCCAATGAGTGGATCATTGATAGTGGTTGTTCTCACCATATGACTGGTGACTGGAGCAAGTTTATATCCTTGGAGGAGTATGATGGAGGTGTGGTTCACTTTAGCAATGATGCACCATGCATGGTCAAAGGTAGAGGGAGTGCTGACAATGTGTACTGGGTTGATGGTCTTAGACACAACCTTCTAAGTGTTGCCCAGTTGAATGATAGTGGCCTCACTCTGGAATTTAAGAATGGAGTTTGCAGAATCAAAGGAAAAGATGGTGAATTGGTAGCCACTGGCATGCAGACCAAGGTAACCTATTTCATCTAAATGCAAATATAAGTACATGTCTTATGACTAAGTTTGATGATAGATAGATATGGCATAGGAGACTCTGCCATGTAAATAGTTAGAGGGTTTCCAGTGCTAAGCGAACTAGATAATACCTTGTGCAGAGAGTGTCAATTGGAGAAAATGCCTTCCTCAACCTTTAAAGGTAAATATTTCACTGCTGACAACTTGCTTGATCTTGTGCATACTGATTTGTGTGGTCCTATGAAAACTAGAAGTGTGCAGGGTGATAGGTACTTCATGATTCTCACTGATGACTGCTCAAGAATGATGTGGGTCACATTCTTGAAAGACAAGTCTGAAGCCTTTGTGAAGCTCAAAGTTTTCAGAGCATTAGTGGAGAAGGAAAGCCGTAAAAGGATCAAGTGTCTCAGAACTGATCAAGGAGGGGAATTCACTTCTGGTGAATTCAACAAGTATTGTGAAGAATTTGGTATCAAGAGGCAATTGTCTACCCCTCGAGCTCCATAGAAAAATGGCCTAGCAGAGAGGAATAACCAAACTATGGTTGAACTAGCTAGAACCATGTTGATTCAAGGAAAGGTAACTCACACCTTTTGGAGAGAAGTGGTGAGCACTGCAGTCTACACAATGAACCGAGTACTCATCAAGAAAGGTAAGGACAAAACTCCTTATGAGTATTGGAATGGTAAGACACCTATGGTTAGCTACTTTAGGGTATTTGGTAGCAAATGTAACATCAAGAGGAGTGAACATCAGGGCAAATTTGAAGCTAAATGCGATGAGGGAATATTCTTAGGATATTCCACCAACAGTAAAGCTCTCAAGTGTTACAACAATAGGACTCAAAGAATTATGGAAAGTATTAATGTAAAAGTTGATGAATCCTCTAAGAAAACTGAGGAAATTGGTAGTGAGCAAACTATAAATGAATCAGTTGCAACCTTCTGGGAACTAGTTGTTAGTCAACCAAGTACTAGTAACAGTGTTCCTAAACTGGTAAATGGTGATACTGATGAAGATGAGGATGAAGAGGAAAAGCAAGAAGACCCAGTCAAGACCATTCCTTGGTATGTCAAGCTGAATCATGATCCTAAGCAGATCATAGGAGATAAGGATGCAAGAATCCTTACAAGAAGAAAGATCAGAGAAAACTCATGTATGATCTCTGAATTTGAGCCTAAATCATTCAAAGAGGCTCATAAAGATGAAGACTGGATCAAGGAAATGGAAGAGGAACTTGACCAGATAGAGAAAAATGGTACATGGTCCTTGGTACCCAGACCAGAGCATAAAAATGTCATTGGCACCAAATGGGTGTTCAGAAACAAGTTGAATGAGGATGGCACAGTGATTAGGAATAAAGCCAATTTGGTGTGCAAAGGATATGCTCAAGAAGAAGGAGAAGACTATGGAGAAACCTTTGCTCCTGTAGCCAGATTGGAAGGAGTTCGTATGCTTCTTGCATATGCAGCTTTTAAAGGGTTCAAAGTATATCAAATGGATGTAAAATCTGCATTCCTAAATGGTGTACTTGAAGAGGAGGTGTATATTGAGCAACTAGATGGGTTTGCCCTATCTAAAGACAGTGATATGGTATGTAGGCTACATAAAGCCTTATATGGTCTAAAGCAAGCACCTAGGGCATGGTATGAGTGCCTACATTCCCATCTTGTGAAGATTGGAATTGAGAGAATAAGTGAAGATAGCAATATCTACTTGAAGTCTGAAGGAGATCAGATCTTGATCTGTGAGGTTTTTGTTGATGACATTATCTTTGGTGGAAATGACAAGATGAGTCATGAGTTTGCTGATGAGATGAAGAAAGAGTTTGAGATGTCACTCATAGGGGAGATTAAGTTCTTCATTGGACTACACATCCAGTAGATGAAAGATGGAATCTTTATCACTCAGTCCAAATATGTCAAAGAGATGTTGAAGACCTTTGGCATGGAAGATAGCAAACCGGTTGGTACACCAATGGTGACCGGTTGCAAATTGTCAAAAGAGGATGATTCCGCACTGGTTTATGAGAAGGAATACTGATCAATGATTGGTAAGTTGCATTATGTAGTGCATAGTAGACCAGATATTGAACATGTAGTTGGCATTACTACAAGGTTCCAAAAAAGTACAAGAGAATCCCACTTGGTTGCAGTCAAGCAGATTCTTAGGTATCTAAAGGGAATAGTTGACTATGGATTGTGGTACCCATACAACAATGATTTCATTCTAAAAGTATTCACAAATGCTGATTGGGCAGGTAATGTGGATGACCAGAAAAGCACAACCGGTGGTGCATTCTTTCTCGGTGGTAGATTGGTCTCATGGATGAGTAAAAAGCAGAGTTGTATCTATCAGTCTACAACAGAAGCAGAGTATGTTGCAGCTTTCATGAACTGCACTCAGACAATCTAGATGAAGCATGTTTTAAATGGCTTCAAAATCCTTGTATCCGAACCGGTAAGTATATTCTGTGATAACACAAGTGCTATCAATATTTCAAAGAATTCGGTTTTACATTCTAGAACCAAGCATTTTGAGCTTAAGTATCATTTCTTGAGGGAAAAGGTTCAGAATAAAGAGATTGCACTGGAACATGTTTCCAGTAAGGAGCAGTTAGCAGACATATTCACCAAGCCTCTTCCAAAGACTACATTTGTGCATTTAAGACGTGAATTGGGGGTACTGCCCTTTCAGGAGGTGAACTAAAAGTATTTGTTCCACATTAGTCAGGTATTGCATACTCAAATTTTTGTTGATTGATGTGTTGAAGGATGCTACTCCTCAGAGGGAGCAACATAATGGAACAGGGATACTTGTGCCTCCACTTTGGCATTTTTGTCAAAGGGGGAGAATGAGTGAAGTGGAAAAGATATCTGCAGAAAATGTGAAGCGGAGAGATATCTTTGTATATTGCCATCAATGCCAAAGGGGGAGATTGTTGGCATTATGTGAACTAGTATGAGGACATAATGATATTGTATGTTGTCATTGATGTCAATATGTGATATGTGAGAAGAGAGAACCGACATATGTGTGAACTGGTATATATGCGAAAGTGAAGTGGTATATTTTTTCAAGATGAACTGACATGTCAAGGTGAACCAGCATGTAGCTATGGGAACCAGCACATGGAAGCATTGTATGACTACCGTTTGGTAGGTAGTTTCCACTTTAGGATTTCTGATTGGAGTACCTTAAGCCTGTGTGACTCAATAGGTGATCTTTGTGTGATGAGTTAGCAGTATAATGGAGAACAGATTGTGTTGCCACATAAGCCCTGTGCGCATGAAGGATCTTGCATGAAGAAGACTATCCCTATCCACCTTGGGAATGTGCAAAGTTTGTCAAACAATGATAACGCGTGATGGGTTATTAGCCGCCATGAAATCGGTGGATAATGGACGATGGAGAATGTCTTGAGATCAATTCAAGATTGTTGCATTTAATGCAGTATGATTCAACGGTCAAGATTGAACTGTTTGAATTGCTTAACCTAACAGGTTTAGCATTTAGGGTTTTTGCTACCGACCTGTTTGTTTCCTATAAGGTCAATCTTGTGTTCCTTTCTAAAGTTGTTGGCAAAAGTTGTATCTGTGTATCCAAGGGAAGTGATACGTGATTCTTGCCAGACCAAAAGAGAGAAGAGTCTGATCACATAAAATCTGAATCAATAGACAATAATGTTCCACTGAAGTCAATAAAAAACATACAAAAAGAGTCTGATCAAGGAGGGGTACTACAACCTTCATGTACCAAAGCCACTAGTGCCACACCTTTAGTACTTACATCCTTCACTTATCCACCATATGGCCTATTTATCAAATTTATTTCTTCTACATGTAAAATCCATATGCACAAGATAGAATGACAATTGGTAGATGTAAAAGCCATATTCCACAACCTTTGCTAAAATCCTTTATGCCAGTGCCAAAGTGTGAGGTTTGTAACAGGGTGCGACATCCATCAAAGCATAATAGAGATGAGATTTCTAACAAGATGGCAGATCAAACAATGTAGGAAAGCATCGATTAAAAATAAATACAAGATTGTAGTTTATAGAGTTAACTTCATTTTGTCTTTTTGTGGCATTGAATTTCATAGTGTTTTAAAGAAGATATAATAGTTTTTCCAAAAAATGTCGAAACCCTACCTAGTGTTTACCAAGAGGAGTAAATAATGTATAGTTTGATCTCCCATGCATATAAATTCACCCAAATATGTGGGAAGACCTTTGTTTATGCTATGTATCATATTATGTTATGTGCAGGGCTCCAAATTAGATTTGGTATGTGTTTGGGCATGAGGACAGTCTGATATCTCTATGTATCAGATAGTAAAAGGCAGTAAGAGTGAATAATTTGGTGGGAAGACCAAGTGATTGGTATTTTGAAGTGGTTGATGACAGAGAGAGGGGTGAGGGGACCCTATGAAACCTTCGGAAGGGTTTGTGGATCAAAACCATTAAATTTCTATGATTGTCCTAAGGGTATTGATTGTCACAGTCATAGTTTTACTAGTGATATTTTTTTTGTTTTGACAAAGTTGAGTTTGTAAACCCAAGTGTTGACATGTAATGGAGTCATGAGATGTATTAAGACTACATAAATAATTAACAACAACATAGTGTGTAGGCACCTAAAATATGAAAGGACTACATATTGGAAGGCGTGTGTGATGATGTCATGAAAGATTTGATATCCCTATGTATTAGACTGAGAAAACCCATGAAAGACAAACAAAAATGCATTGAGAAGGAAAAAGGTTGAATTTCCTAATGTTTGTTGTTGAAGTGATGTGTGGGGACTATTAGTTAAGATGAGAGAGGGGGGGTGAATCATAAAAACTCACAATACAGTATATTCACCAGATTCAACCTCGGTAGCCTTTACTGATATGCAACTATGACTGTAAATCATTCAATACTCATAAATAGATACACTTAAAACATCATAACACATTTAACACCAGATTTAACATGGAAACCCAAATAGGAAAAAACCACTATGGGATTTTAGACCCACTAAGAAATATACCCTTCTAGAGTATGCTCGGTTAAAAGCTAATCCAGTTACAGATTGAAAAAACACATTACTAGATGTGACCCGGTTAAGGGATTTCCCTCAAACTTGTTAGAGTCTTGCATTTTGTTAAAAGTGACCTTTGTCAAAGGATTTCAAACACTCATTTAGAATGTTACCTTACTAGAGGGTTTACAAATAAGACTGTTAAGTCCACTCGGTTAAGAGATTTCTTGTCACTTACAAAATAAATAATAGTAATAAAATATATCTGCAACTTCACATCTGAAATGCTAAAGTAGATTATATATGCTCAAAAAAATCTTGTCATAAGACTTATCTTGCTTCTTGTTGGGCTTCTCAATTTGTTCTTCAATCAGATCTTCAATCTTCTGTGCTCGGTGATCACTACTGTCATGTCACTATTCTTCTATTTTGCCCACATTCATTGTTCATCAATACTTTCTTATTTATGAAAAATACCTAACCGCTTAATCTCCTTGATCACATTTCCCATGATCAATCTTAGCCATCAGATCTTAAAACGTGACTAGGTTCATTGTATCCTTCAATCTAAAAATGTTTTACCTTGCCTTGGAAATTGTGCTAGGTTATGACTGTTCAATCTGCATTGTAGATCTTTTCTCTTGTATTTTTTATGTCGTAGATCCTCAACAAACTTCTTGCATGACATACCAATCATCTGATCAATTCTAGATCATTGGTATTCTACATTTAATAATGTATTTATCCATCCAATGCATTTAGTTATTATTCGATTGTTACTCGATAAATACTAAACTTTACTCGGTAGATATTCTACCTTCTTTAACCGATAGTGATAACCTTAGGGTTTACCGACTAGCATCTTGCTCGGTAACATAGAACAATATCAAGCCTTAACTAATTCTATAGCTTGAAATCTTTTCTCCTTCTTGTTCAGTCTTTGAATACTCATATATAGGATATCAAAACAATCAAAACAACATAATCTCATCACTATCTAACTCGGTAATAGTTGCCCATTGAATAACTTATTATTCCCCTTTTGTTTTCACATTCATTCTGTATCTCTTACTGACATCTTTATACTTATCAAAACATACTCATTAAGATATGGCAACATCATACTGAATCAGAAAATTAATTGCTTGACATCAATGACAAAATAATGTTATTAAGAGAGTAATCATCCTTTCTCAATTATATCAACAATCTCCAACAACCTTCTCATTATCCTCATACCAACAAACTTACTGAGATGCTAACAATCTCCTTTTGTGAAAATGCTAACAGGGACCCTGCTAAGTCAAATACCTTGTTGTAGTTTCAAAGGGTGGAAAAAAAATAAGCATTTTATTTACCATCCTAATAGACCATCCATCATAACAATGATTACCAATGATGTGTGTGTTGCAAACAAAGTTCTAGAGAAAGGCTCTTTCTATTGAAATACTAGGTGAGTGATCATAGACCTTGTGTAGGGTCCTCCAAGCCTAGAGTAAGGAGTTTGAAGGCTAGATACATTGATTTGGCCTTGTGTCCATCAATGAGTGTTGACCCAATAGGAGAAGTCTTGAGACTAACAATTTTGGAAGAGTGGCATTGTTGAGAGCCAACACTTATGTGTGAAGCCCATCTTCACATATTATGATTAGTTACCATGATACTTGACCCTATCCTCATGGTGTTGGCTCAATTCATATTAGTGTGTTTTGTTGAAGAAACATAATGTGAGAAGTTTGATGCACAGGCAAGGGTAGAACTCAGTATTTCATATTAGCATAGAAACCACACTGATTAGGCAATTTAGAGAAGGTCTCTCCAATGTTTAGGATACACAAGGGCAGCATTAGTCATGTAAGTATGCATGAGCATGGGAATGGATAGTTGCTTTCCTTTTAGACTGATTTGGCCAATATTGAGAGGATGCTATAAGGAATGACTATCACCATACTCTCGATGACTTCACAACATTGATAATGAATTCACATTAGACACTCATGGACTACCCCAATTAGACATTAGTCAACTTAAGATATGATACAAGGATTGCATACCACAAAGCCATTAAAAATGTTTTGAGATGAAAAAGAAGAGTTAAATGGTTTTGGTTCAATTTGCATAATTTCTATGTTCAAGTAATTTAATTTGGTATATTATACTGAAACGTGATTTCATAACTAACATTTAAACTTCTATATAACTAGTTCTATAGCCAATTTTCTTACCTATGAAGAAAGACCATGTCAGACAATATCAACAAACAACAAAATAAGGAGACAATTGCTAGATTGTGGTCTAACTTGAAAAGAAAAGGTGATGGAAAATGTTATTGTCCCTACAAAATTTGTAAGGGATTAAAGACTAGAAGACTTCTAATCAAAATAGCTAAGAAGTATTGTAGGCTGCATGGTCACATTGAAGGTGGACATGATTATCATCCATTGGTAAGTTTTTCATTATATCATTTTAACAATTTATATACATAATAAATCGCTTGATGATGAGATCATGATATGATTTATTTATTTTTATCAATTTTATATAGGTCGAGCACCCCGGAGCATATGATATGGATCAACACAACCCAGAGAATATGGTTTTCGAAGTGGATGAACATGGATGTGTGAATATTGAAGCTGGAGATAATGATCCCATGGAAGATGACAATCATGAGCCACAAAACATAATTGAAGATGATGGTACAAATACATTGATCCATGACACATTTAGTACTCACACAACTGATCATGATGATGAAGATGACCTTGATGTTGTTCATGATGTCCCTCTACTTGAGAAGGCATCTGAGGCCCTTTACGAAGGCTCACAGACAACTCTTCTCTACGTTGTATTGTTGTTGGTGAACTTGAAGGTTATGAATGGTTTATCCAACATAACAATATCACATAGGTTAAGGTATGCCATATATGTCATAATAAATGGTGAATCATGTTGTACCATTAATATTCTTTATATTGACAAATTATATTTTTTTGTTGTATATTGATAGGTGAGTTTTTGTTACCACCATCAAATATTCTACCTCGCTCATACCGAGAATTATTTGCCATTATGAAAGATATTGGAATGGAGTATCAAGCAATAGAGGCTTGTCCCAATGATCATATTATATATCACAAACAACATGAATTTTGAACTGAATGCCCTGAATGTCATATCAATAGATATTGAATAGATCAAATAACAAAAAGGGTTCCTCGCAAGGTTCTTCGCTATATTCCCATTATTCCGTGTATGCAACAATTATTCAAGTGCACTAGCTTGCCATAATTTATGGATTACCATGCATGCAATAGAAGTCAAGATGATATTATTTGAATGCCTACAGATGGTTCATCATTTATGAAAATAGAGGAAAAGTGGCCACACTTTAAAGAAGAACCTTGTAATCTTAGGATTTCATTGGCAGCGGACGATGTCAATCCATTTGGAGAGATGAGATCTGTTTACTTAGTGTGGCCTGTTTTCATTATCAACAATAACATTCCTCCATGGATGTCAATAAAGAGGGAGCACATAATGTTGGCAATGATTGTTCCATGTATTTTATCATTTAAATATAGTCTACATTTAATAATAAATATTGCAGTAAAATGATCATAATAATTATGTAATGTTTTTGTTCATTCGATTAGGTAAGTACCAAGTTAAAGATATGAATGTATATATCAAGCCTCTTATTGATGAGTTGCTAGAGTTATGGAATGTTGTCACTATGTATGATGTCTCTAGACCAATAGGATAAAGACAATTTCAATTCCATGCGATGCTTCTATGGACAATACATGATACCCCAGGGCTAACACATTTTTTTGGTATGTTATAGTGTTTAAGATGTGCATGAACATTATAATTCAAAAAATTAACATATTTAATCCAATTATAAATTATCTTGTAGGTCTTCAAACAAAGGGAAAACTTGCATGTCCAGTTTGTGGTCCAAAGATAAAATATCGTCATTCAAAAAGTTTAGGAAAGCAGGTGTTTGATGAGTATAGGCACTTTCTCCACAAAAATCATATCGAAATACTGAAAAGCATCTTTTCAATGGGAAAGAAAAGAATACATCAAAGCCATGAAGAATGACACCTCACCTATGAAAGTTGGAATATAATAGAATTAATTGTCAAGGTAGTGCCATTCCATCTAATGGTTTATGTCATAAAACATCTTTTCTATTTTGTTATGTTTACTGATGATGTGATTGATGATTGTGAAGGTCATGAAGGCATAAATGACCACCTTCCTAAGGGACTAAAAAGTCATCCCCGACAATTTAGTAGGTTGCCCCACTACAAGCAGTTACAAATTGTGCATTTGTTTGACACTATGCATATTGGAAAGAACATAACAGAGACATTATGGAAAATATTGGATGGAAGGCGTGACAAAGAAAAAAATGTCAAAATATGTAGTGACATTCAAGATTCCAATCATGCAATGATAAATGTCATTCAATCAAATAGACATGGAGACCAGATTAATATAAGTGAGCTTTCTTGGTTATTAACGAACCAACAAAGCAATGCTATAAAAGAAGTCGTACAAAAAATTTGATTTCCCATAGGATTTGCTATGAATATAAACAATCTCATATCAAAGAAAAGTGAATTTGGGCTAGGGATGAAAATGCATGATTGACATACCTTCATTAAGGTAATTCATGTTCTTGTGTTTTTACTATGTATTTAAGTATTGTGCGTGTACTTTTCATTGTATTATGTTAAAAAAAAAATGAAAAGATAATTTTATAATTGTTGCAGTAAGTTCTACCTCTATCTCTCCCACGCGACTTCAACAATAATGTCAAGCAAGTCATATATGATCTTGGAAAATACATGAGGTAAGTAGTGATATTTGTTTAGTTCGTTTTATAGATATTATATTTATGATTTGTTTTACTTGTTATGTAATATATTCTTTTGCATCTTGAATATCTTGTAGGTGGTTGTCATGTAAAAAAATCCATAAAGAAGATATAAAATATTGGAAGAGAAAAATTCCTCATATAATGTGTGAAATGCAAAAGTGTCTACCTCCAACTTTTTTCAATGCACAAGAACACTACCTCATACACCAAGTTGAGGAGATTGAATTGTGTAGACCTATACATACTAGGTAAATGTGGATGGTTGAGAGACACTTGAAATTTTTGAAGGCTTTGGTTCAACAAAGAGCACATCCTGAGGGTTCTATGTTGGAGAGATATATGGTATACTAGACTATGTTGTACATTTCTGAATATCTTCCTAAGTTTATAGCAAAGATCCACATGGATCGCATTTGGGATCCCAACCCCATTAACGAATTCAAAGGGGAGTACTTGACGGGGAAAGGTAGATTGAGGAAAGTGAGAGGTAATTATAAGATGTTATTGTAGTTAATTAATTCTTAATCTTCAAAATAAATTGGTTGTAAGACATCTATTTATTCTATGTACAATTGGTTGAGAGTGGGATGCACTACATTTGTATATTGCAAACAATCTTGATTGGATGATGGTATGGATTGAACATTGTCAACTTTTTGGTCGCACATTAACATGGGAAAGTTTGGCTTCATTGGTTAAAGAAGCTCATCGTAATGGAGATTCCAATGTTACGCAAAGAGAAATTGATTTAGCATATGGTTTAAGAGATAAACGGGTACGTATAAACTTATTAATCACTCATATATTTATCATCTCACAATGCAATTAATTTTACATGTTTGACATATCGTAGGTCAAACACCACAACGCTATGTGCTTCAATGGTCATAAATTTCGCATAAAAAAGTTGGATGACACGAAGAAAACTTGTGATTCTGGCATCACTGCAGTCTTTGTGGTGACAAATGTTTCATTGAGAAATGACATACATCCTCAATAGTCTCAAAATCGATACTATGGCATTTTGGAAGATATACTTGAGTGTGACTTTAATTTCTTCAAATTAGTTTTGTTCGTCGTCAAATGGTACAGGTTACGATTGAATAAAAATGATCCCGATAGAATCATTATTGAACATGATAATGGTTTTACAATGGTTAATACAAGGTCATTTGAACCAGTTGGGGATGAGCCCTATGTTCTTCCAAGCCAATGTGAGCAGGTATTTTACTTAGAGGTTCCACATAAACCGGGTTGGTCATTTGTTGTTAGACATGATCCAAGAGGAAGGCCGATAAAGTATAATGTTATGGAAGAAGAAGATACCGAACAAGTAGAAGATGAAGTAGATTATGATCATGATCGACAATTTCTTGATGATGATGAAGAAGAAGAAGCCAATGATGCTGCTAATGATGATAATGATGATGATGGTGATGGTGATGGTGATGGTGGTGGTGGTGGTGGTGGTGGTGGTGGTGATGGTGATGGTGATGGTGATGGTGATGATGATGATGAAAATGATGGTGGTGGTGGTGGTGGTGGTGATGATGATGATGATGATGATGATGATGATGATGATGATGATGTTCATGATGATGAATGAAATGTATGAGGTATGCGATTAGTATATTATCTATTTAATATTGATTTCTTGATAGATTTTTTTTTACATAATTAATTCATTATGTTTTGAATTATAATGCCATTACATAATTAATTCATGATGCACCTTTTAATATGGAGATGGAGATAGGGAGAGTGACTATTTATGTGACATTTTTTAAACTTTGTGTTTATTTATGGAATTTGGATTGTTTATTAGCTATGTGATGGATTACATGTTTATGATGATACATGTGACATTTTTTGAACTTTGTGTTTATTTATAAAATGTGGATTGTTTATTACCTATGTGATGGATGGTGATTTATGATACATATGTGATGGATTACATGTTTATGATGACACATATGTGATGCTAATTATTATGCTCAATTACATATATGATGATACATCATGGGATTCTTATGATGCTTATGATACGTATGTATTTATTGTTTATCAACTTACAAATGTAATGCTTAAGATGCTCAATTGATGGTGTTGATTTTATGTATAGTCCTTGTGTGATGCTATCACCCTTGGTGAGAATAGGCCATTGACTATATACATTGTCAACCATTTAGTTGAGGATCCTACATAGTCTACATAAAGTGAAGGTAAGGAATTAAAAAAATTATAATTATTTTGATGACAACATCTTTTTATTATTTAATACTCTTTTTGTCTACAAAGTTCATGTTGTTCATGTTGTGTACTATGTAATTTTTAGCTAACATAAGATAATTGAATTACATGTGCAGGAACCTGAACCCCTTTGACGAGGATCCTGCATAGTCTCATGGATGGACAGGTATAACTAGTCAATACACCCTATAGAAAAAATTTATTTTTTAAAAATTACTTGGAAAACAAACTTCCTCAGTTTTTCAAACCTCGACATTAGCAACAAATCTAATACAGTTATCAACACTTGAGGCCCTAGTTGGACTTATTCAAATTTTAATCCCAAAATAAACTTTAGGGCCGACTTCTTTATCAACATTACCCTCATTTGCAAAATTTCTCTCTCATTACCAATTAACTCTCTCATTTGATGGAGTGCAGGTACCCCCAAATAGGTATTTGTCAGATGTGTCTTCCTTGAGTGAGGGAAATGCAGGAATAGAAAATGAAAGTGAGACATGCAGTAGGTCTACAATAGGGAGATCAACAAGAGGTCAAAAGATTAGAAGAAAATTCAATAAATGCATGAAATTTTTTGTTGCTCAAGGGAGGTCATGTTCTTATGATGATGAGACCAAAGGTGACATTAAGGTGCCATTGAGGTACACAAATATACATAAACAATGGGCGCCCAAAGAACTTCCTCCAATAAACACTGATTTTTGTGTTAACAATAGGATATATCGCATAGCACCTTCGTCATTACATGGTTTCGGCCTATTTTCCATGGACGACATAAAGGTTTGTTACAACAAAGTTGCTGAATTGATGGAGTTTGTCAGAACTTGTTACAATTACAATAATTGGACGCAGATTGTTTGATATAAAAAAAGTATGCATAGGTATGCACTGTTAGCAAATTATATACAACAGAAAGATAATGATCAAAGTAAACGAGTGGCTGTATACATTGATGGTCAGCCAAAAACAACAGGGAATATTGCAAGTTTTATAAATAGTACATGACTTGGGTCAACTAATAAACAACCCAATTGCATATTTGAGGCGCGTAAGGGAAATCATGTATTCATATGTGCGATAAAATCAATAAGAGTAGGTGAAGAGATTCTAATTGATTACAGTTTGAATTGTATAGATACAAACAAAGTTAATATCATGGGGGTGGTACGTACTATATACCATTTAAATTAACCAACCTCCAATTAATGAATCCAATATACCATTTTATTATGAAGTTTTTTTGCTAAGTTTATTGGTTTAATTTCGCTAATGTTTTTAATATTTTTTCTTTGTCACAAGGCAACATGGATCCATCACATAGCGCAGACAGGGATGTAGGTCGCGACACTTCTACCGAGAAGGTAAACCTCATTATAATTGTACAAATTAGATAGAAGCAAACTGTTAAATTATTATGTTCTTTTTTTGAGTGATTTAGACTAATTTTGTAATTGTTAATGATATTCTTGACACTGATGGATGTTCAGGGAAAAAGAAAGGGAGCTATAGTACCTGAGCACCTCTCTAGGGATGTGGACTCAACAAGATTAAGTGATGATGACCCTAAAAATTCTACACACCCTATAGAATTCATTAAAAAACCTCTTAGAAAAATTAGTAAATAGATTGTTTCTTTGGCAGTCATGCATCCTATGACTAATGAGATACAAGAGAGGGTGCAAGTATTGATTCAAAAAATAGAAAACTTGCAAGTCAGCAATAATGAAAGCTTTAATTATAACAAAAGTTCAATAATGGTTTATATTTTATTCTCTTTTATGTCATTAACTAAAATATGTATGTGTCATTTTTACAGCAATTTATGTGCCCTCATGAAAGTGGTGGCCATGATCAGGGTGTTGCAAGTACTTTAGGTGATGATGATTTTCTTGGATTATTGCTTGCTTGTCTTATCCCTTTGAGTACCCAAAACACATCATACTTGATACTATCAATGTTCATAATAAAGGTTCATCCTTGTTTACAATTCTTGCACTTTTCATATATTTAATGTTTGATATATTTAATGTATTATTCTTCAGGTGTTGTCAATGTTCTTGTGCAAATGTTGTCGTTGCCTCATAAGAGGTTAGCCCCATTTGTATAGCTGACTACAATATCAGCAACACGTAGCATGCAAACATCCTCTAATGCACGTCATATTGGCCTGCCTACTGTTGGTAGATCCCTCTTTTTCTCTATCTTATGTTATGTGTTTATTTCCCTTCAAGCGTTCTTTCTTGAAGGCATTTCACAGTGGATTCATTTTCTGTAGGAGGAGATGCACATGAGGATGCACCAGAGGTGACTACTACTGATAACATAGCATCATTTCCTAGATATTCTTGTATTGCTAGTATGGGAATGTTGCAGGCCACATTGGTGGTGATCGACGAAGAAATTATTCCCTTAAAGATACAGAAGGTTCCAAGTACTTTAAAATTATTATTATATATAGTCTAATTGTAATTTAATTTATGATCACTCATTTTGGACTAATGATCCCATGAATTTTTTGCAGGAAATGATATTTTCTATAAATATCTTAGTGACATTGCATTGCAGATATTTGGGCCCACCATATGTAAAAGGTGGTACATCATATGTGAACTAACCCTAATTCACTATTTTGATTTTATATCATTGCTAGAATATTTTTCTTTTGATCCATTTCTTGAACTATAATAAATGTAGCTTCAGATCATTTCTGAATCTAACAGGTTTGTTTTTGCTTTAAAAGGTGGAATGACCAAGAAAAAAGGTTAAGAGATGAATCGACAAACCAAATGGTTGAGTGGTTTGGAAATGACACCTTTGACAAAACCAAGCTTCTTGAAAAAGATGGCACATATCTAAAGTATGTGAGGGACCAATACAAGACCCATTTAGAGAATTGAAAGGAAAAAAAGAAATACACCACTAGACGCCAAAAGAAGGTACGAGATACTATTTAAGAATGTAATTATGTACTAATTAATTACTCTTTATATTTATATAATCTAACATATTTTAAACTTTTTATAGACTAAGTGACACATCAAAAGAAATCAAGGCAAGACAAGAAAAGCACAGGCAACACAAACTCAGCTTTGGTGGTTATATGAAACTTGTTGCACGAATTGTAAGTATCTAATGTAAATGAAATATTGCATCAAAATATTAATAAATTGCAAATGATTTTTTTTTAATCAAACAATGCAAGCAAAATTCACGATACCAAACAAAAATGCAGGGCTTTGAATTCAATAGAGTGCCCACAGAAGATGACAAGAGAATTGCCTACCAGCAAGGCTATACACCTGTGGCTGATCGGCTACGAGAATTGAGTGGGCATACACAATATTTGAGTGCATCTGTCACATAGGTAAATATGCTAAATGGAAATTGTTTCAAATTGAATACTTTACCAATGATCTAATTGATTTTGAGTTCCAACATAAAGTGACTATATTTGTTTTAAATAAGCAAGCAATGATAACAATGTGCATGACATTGGAATGCAACCTGCTAATTGTGAAACACCACCTACACATGAAGGTCTGGATGTGCATCCCAGTAGTGGAGGTATTCATTTTCTATTAAAATTTAAAATTAAACATTTTAATTTGTAATTAGAGTAGCAGTTAATGTAACCATTTTTGTTAATATTTTAGAGCATGTAGTCGGTGGTGACCAAGTGGAGCATGATCTGGGTACACAACATCAAGAATGTGATGTTCCCCAATCAGACAAAGAGGACCATTGTTATTCCTTTAAACAAATATAATTGCAATTGGTGTTCAACATTAATGTAACCTTTAGTATTTCAACTCTAGATGATCTAGAGGGTGTTCAACATGTTGAGGTTGAGGCTAGACAAAATGATGTGGCCCCATCAGGTAAAGAGCACAATAGTTATGTTCTCTAAATTAATGAAATACTTGTAACAATAATAAAAAATGTTTTGAATTTAATCCATTTCTTTGTTATTGTAGAGGACCCCCCTTCACTTCAGTGTCCTCATCCTCAGTATAGGACTAGGCATACATCGAGATCATGAGCAGAGGGCGAAACAACTACAGAGGGGGGAATGATGAAGAAACCGATGTTCCACTTAGTCTTTTCATAGCTTCAAAGAAAAAACAAAAAAAGAAATGATTGTAATCTACCTTATTTGATAATGACTGATTTTTATGTGTTAATGAATATAATTATGTGCTAATTAATGGTTAAGAATGATATGTGTTAATTAATATTGATGAATGTTGTGTGTTAATCAATGTTATGTGTTAATGAACATTATGTGATATTAATGAATGAATGTTATATTTTATTAATGGTAGAAAGAATGAATGAATGAATGTTATAAGATGCTAACAAGGAATTTAGAGTGATGTTAGGGGGGGGAGGGGCCAAATGATTTTCCACCTTCACGTGGTTGGCTCTGTTAAGAAGAGAATATTAAACTATTCTCAAAACCAAGCGGAGCTCAACAAGATAACACACTTTTCAATATTTCATTATGTTGCACAATTAATCTTATTGAATAATGTATATTGAATCTTAATTGCAGGGTCCAACAGAGCCAACATGAACAACAACACCACAAGTTGTTGGGTATAATGAACTCCCATATTGTCTTGTATGTACACTAACAGTATGAGTTTGTTCTAGTGTTGATATCCATGGCGGGACTGCAAAAGTTATGAATATGCCTCATCCTTGTAAGTTTTTTTATTACTTTTCATTTTCTTTATCATTTTGTTACTTCATGAATGAGATGTGTATATGGTGAAAATGGATACAAATAATAACGATATTGAAAGGCTAAATGAATTCAACCACAAAACCCTAGCCTAACAACAACAAAGATCCACCATAACATATGAAGATTACCCAAGACAATGCAAATCAAATGAAATCACAAAGATTATACCATCACATATCCAATAGGGTCTGGATCTCCATTCTTCCTATCTCCATTGATCTTGCTTGATATATTTGCTCTCAGATTTTATATGCACAAGAGCTCAACAAAGAACAGAATGTGGTTGCAAGTAGGATCGTAGTGTAGTCAAGTCATTAAGATCATTGATTAGAATGCATAGAACAATTAGGGTTTGATAATGAAGGAAGCATCTCCTTATATAGAAGACACTATATGAAATGGAGGGATAAGATTGAGAGGTGTAAAAGGAGGTCGACTATGATTAGAGAGTAGGTAAAAGAAATAATAAAATAATGAAAGGGGTAGGTAGTGTATGAATTAAGAGATGAATGACATGTGTCATGGGTAGAAAAGGTTAATGAATTAATTAAATATAAAAAGATTTATTTAATTAATAGAAGAAGTGGGATAATTAAATAAATAAGATATTTATTTAATTTAGGAAAAGGATAATTTAAATAAATAAATGTATTTATTTAAATGAGAAATAAGGCTAGAAGAGGATAAATGAATTAATTAAATAAATAAAGATTTATTTAATTAATAGAAGAATTAGGCTTAAATAATTAAATAAATAAAATATTTATTTAATTAGACTAGACAATTTTGGGTGTCTACATTTTGCCCCTCTTTGAGACAATGCGGCTTGTCGCATTGTTTCAAAGAAGATAAGATGAACTAATACAGAGTTGCCCCAAGATGGGAATGACATGCCCCCTCGAGAGATTGGTTGAAAATGCCTGAAAAGATCATAGACAATCTCTCGATAAGAAAGATGGGATAGAATGGACTAACCGGATAAAGTGATAGAGTCACGGGATAATGAAGACTGACTTGGGAAACGAGGGCTAGGGCTAGGGTAGTCTATAAGATAGACCACGGGGGAAAAATACATCCTCATTGTCATCTACACAACCATGAGAGCAGATTGTAGAGCAAAAATAGAGTAGCAGTAGTCAGCAGTGATGTCCTTCATTCATAGATTCGACCGCATTCACCGATTTCAGAGGCTATCAGAGGCAGGAGAGCCGGTAAGTACCACGAAACCTCCTCGTACTTCGACGCATTTAATTTTGTCATTAATGCATGGTAGGTAGAGCAATAAATGTACTTAGACTAAGATCCAAAAAATGTCCAAAAACATCCAGGCGCATCTGCGTTGGTGCCAGGTGTGTCTGCGTTGGTGCCAGGCGCGTCTGTGTTTGAAATCGCGTCTGTGTCAAATGCGGCCATATTTGTGATGGTCAGGCGTGTCTATGCCAAGAAGGCATGTCTGTGTCGCCCAGGCGCGTCTATGCAGAGCATAGGCACGTCTATGTTTGTCAGGCACGTTTGTGTAGTCTTTAAGCACGTTTATGTCAGGTAAGCGCGTTTGTGTTTTTAAAAAGTGTGAAGTTGCATCTTCTAGGTCAAATCGGCAGTTCTGTGATGAACATACGCTATCGATTGGATAAGTTGCTGAGAGGATACACTCAAGCAGGTCCTCTAGTGAAGACTAGAATAGATCAAGGCACTTTGTGATGAATAGTGAGTACCAAGATAAAGTACTTTGTGATGAACAGAGAGTACTAGAATATGAGCAACACTTTGTGATGAACAGTGAGTGCAAATGTGAGTAACACTTTGTGATGAATAGTGAGTGTCACACACGTAGTACTTTGTGATGAATAGGGAGTACCACTATGACAGAAGCAACACTTTGTGATGAACAGTGAGTGTCACTAGGGTAGAATGCCATATGCATTTAGATAAAAAGTAGCATTTTGTGATAAACAGGGAATGCCACTATGACTGACATGAGTCATTTGCTTGACTGCAGAAGTATTTGCCGATGCTGGAGTCACGGGAGAGATTCTCGTCAACTCAGAGGTTGTGACCTGAGCTGACCTTTGAGGACCGAGTGGCTATTGAGGAGATGGGATTGAGACATGTTCTATATGTGCCTAAGTTTCGGGTGAACATGGGACTATTGACCGCGCTAGCGGAGAGATGGCACTCCGAGATTTGTACTTTTCATTTGCCGATGGGTGAGATGACAGTCACCCTTGAGGATGTATATAGGATACTGAGGATACTGATTGATGGGGAGCTAATCCCATATGATCAAGATGGAGATAGGGAGGCCCTGAGATGAGTATTCCAGGACCCAGGACTGGAGATGAGGGCAGGACATGTGGCGTGGGACACTATGACAGCTACAGGGCTAGCGCTGCCAGCAGTGGTAGGAGGAGCGATCAATGGGTTCCTGTGTTTGGATAGGGTGACATGAGGGTTGGCTGTGGGTTGGGGAGGAGCACTGGAGACATTGGTGACATAGCACACCAAATATGCTTGGGGACCGTGTGTGCTGGCACACCTCTACTATGAGCTGCATCAGTTCGTATACCATGGATCAGTGGGATTGGGCTGCGGGGTGACATTGCTGCAGGTGTGGGCTTATGAGCATCTGCCAGTGACAAGGCCAATACACTTCAGAGGCAAGGGACATGGACGCAGTTTTGTGCACTTGTATGATATGATCACGTCGCAGCCACGGATTGGTAGGTTAGAGCACTGGCGGCGGGTGATAGATGATATTGATGTGGTCATATGGAGGCCATATCTAGGATGCGAGCAGTGGGAGGATGATGCAGTTGAGCTTCCTTACACCTTCTGGAGTAGGTATCTAATTGGGCGGACACCCTATGTGCTAGAGAGGCAGCTAGTGGACAGGATTGGTCGGCAGTTTGGCAGGATCCAGAGGATGCCCCTGGGCTCAGGCATGTATGCACGGACTATCAGAGATCAGTCATAGTTTGGGCCCCTATTGTCATATGATCAAGAAATTACGCAGCTAGTAGAGATGATGCCCCTACCCTGGGACATGTGGCCAGAGATTGAGGATGTTGGCATGGATGCTGAGTACACAGCATACTGGGCAAAGCATCCATTCCCACGCCTGACAGATCTGAGAGAGCCATTAGATGGGGATGGTGGTGGGGATGATGATGATGATGGAGGTGATGGGGGTAGAGGTCGATGGAGGAGGAGGGGAGCAGTTGGAGAGAGGAGGGTTGCACCATGGAGGGAGGGTGGTGAGGAGAGGCAGGCTTAGGTGGTGAGGGGTCGCGGTGGATTGCCGCTACAGGTGCCAGCAGCACAAGGTCCCAGATAGGTACAGGTACAGGGATAGGGACAAATACAGGTATAGGTACTAGTACAAGTTCAGGCACAGGGGCAGGCACCCGTACAGGGGGAGCCACAAGCAGAGGCAGAGGGGGCTGACGCAGAGGAGGATGAGCTGATAGAGCTGAGGGAGATCTGCCAAGGATAGGTAGATGAGATCCAGGAGTTGGAGAGGGAGAGGGATCAGCTCAGGAGGAGGCTCAGAGATACTGAGTGGGAGTGGGATCAGGCTATTCAGTGTTATACAGAGGCTGAGACAACACTGAGGGTGGGGAGATAGGCAGCAAAGGACACAGGGGTAGGATATGCTTATGTCCTACAGGCAGGGGAGGAGATTGCCTACTGGCGGGATCTCTATTATGGTGTAGTGCCAGCGGATCAGTGGGCGAGGAGCTTCCATAGACCATCACATACAACAATAGCTATAGGAGGGAGCTGGAGGAGACAAGCATCGAGTGGTGGGGTTATGGGTCCTCCACCACCACCAGATAGAGGAGATAGGAGGGATGATCCTAGGGCTGGTCCTTCAGGGGCTCATATTCCATTGAGGCCAGGCGGCTCCGAGGGAGGGAGTTCATCATAGCCATAGAGGGCTCCCTATGTATCAGTATTGTACCATTTTTGTATGATGATGTAGACACCTATGGGTGATTTTATAGCCATATGATTTTGACATCATTGTATAATGACACTTTTATGATTATATATGAGATGATTCATCTTTGGGGCAGCTATATGCATGTGTACCTATGCAATGAGATGTTTCATGATGTATGTTTTATATGATATGGATGCAAATATGTACATGATGCAATGCAATATATTTTTTTGTTCTTTTATGTTTTATATGTGTATGCGTGATGCAAATGTGAATGTATGTAATGCAGATGAATATGATAATGCAAATGTAAATTGTGCTAACAGGTGTTGTGTGTAGGATGTGATATCTATATGTATGTATGAATTGCTTATATGTGGTAATGCAGGTGCAACTACATGAAATGCAAAGGTTTTTTTTTTTGGCATGTCATTATACTCAGTCATGTGATAGTAGGCTACGCGGACTCGAGAAGGATGATGGAAGTCAATCAAGAAAGGGGGATGAAAGACAAAAGATATGAAAGTGAAAGAGCTTCTTGTGCGTTATCATCATTGAGCTTTATTATGGCAAGTAGGTTATGACAATCGAGGCATATGTTCAACCCAAAAAGTCATTGTACCTGTTTGCATGGAGATAAGACAATCACAAACAAGGAATGCCCCAATTCATACTTGACTCTCAGTGTCCTCATATCCTTGGATAAGTCATAGCATTACTAAGAGACAATCCACAGACAACAAATACGAATAGGTGACGATATCCCATCCTCACCTTTCTAGTCAAAGACATCCTGGAGATAGATTCTCTAGTCAGAGACATCCCGGAAAAGCTAAAAGACATGTCACCAAAAAAAGATGAAATCAAAAGAAAACCAAGACTCGACACCAACATCCACTATAGTCCTCAAGTTTAGTGTCTCTTGTCACTTGTATAAAGTCATATTTGATTGTGGTCACAATGTTTACTTTCACAAAAAGGATAGATAGCATGGAACCATATTGTTGTCTGAGTCTGTCAAAAGATTTGATTTGTTGGAGCCCATTGTTCCTATTGTGTCTCATCTGAAACTGACTGAATCCATGAAACTGATACTTTATTGCGGAGAAGACAAAACTTTATTGCAGATTGGTGATGCAAATGTTGCTTTATTGCGAATTGTGCGTGGATAGACTGAAGGAAGCTGCAAGAAACTATACTCATCAAAACATGCGATGCTCTCAGTTACACACCCATCACTAGATGTAGGATTTTGTCTTAGCCACAGATAGGATCTGATTTATTATGGATGGAAAGGGAGTGAAAAGGGAGGTTTATTATGAATGGCTAACCAATCTTGGGGAGATCAATAGCAAGCCATGATGGGAATGGGTAAGTTTATTATGGATGAATAAGCTGTGAGTGTGTGCAAAGTGAAGGATGAAAGTGAATCCTGAAGGAGGGAGAAGCAATGTCTCTATGCATGGCGCTGGTGACCCAGTTTTCACCATGGTACTTGCCCAGGGTGCCATCAAAGTGGTTTTCACCATTGGACGAAATTATTTCTCTTTACTTTTTTTCAATTTTTCAATGTTTTTTGTGTCACAAGGTGCCTGTTTGCCAGGTTTTCACCAAGTAACGATTTTTTTTGTTTTATAATTTTTTTTTGTATTTTTGAAATTTTTTTTATTTTTTTGTATTTTTGAATTAGGATATTCAAAAGAGCTATGTGTAAAACCTGCGAAGGTGCATGTTGTTGATAGGATTCTCCAAAGGTTCACCTTCTATAGTTGAGAGCTGATATGCCCCAGATCCATATGCTGCTGTAATGATGTAGGGACCAAGCCAGTTTGGTTCGAACTTGCCCTTCTTCTCTCTGTCTTGCTGATTTTTGGGATTTTCTCTGAGGACCAAATCTCCTACCTCAAATGTGTGAGGCTTGACCTTGTGATTGTAGCTGCGACTCATTCGTTGTTGGTAAGCTTTGAGATGATTAAAAGTAGTTTGTCTTTGTTCATCCAATAGTTCCAGCTCTTGTAAGCGAGAGACCCTATAGTCTTCATCACTGATGATGTTTTGCAAAGAAACCTGTAAAGAGGGTAGCTCAACCTCAATAGGCAAGATGGCTTCAGTGCCATAGACAAGTGAATAGGGTGTAGCTCCTGTAGGTGTGCGGACACTTGTGCGGTAGGCCCAAAGTGCAGGATTAAGTTGGATATGCCAATTATGACCAGCATCATCGACTATCTTCTTTAGGATTTTAAGGATTGTTTTATTAGACACCTCAGCTTGGCCATTACCTTGGGGGTAATATGGTGTGGAAAAATGATGGGAAATATGGAAGCGGTCACAGAGTTCACGAACATCTTGATTTTTGAAGGGACGCCCGTTATCGGTGATAATGGAAATAGGAATACCGTATCGGCAAATGATATAGTTGAGGATGAATGTAGCAATCTGTTTTCCTGTGACTTGTGTGAGAGGCACGACTTCAATCCATTTTGTGAAATACTCTATGGCAGTGATAATTAATTTATGACCATTGGAAGAAGGAGGGTGAATCTTGCCTATGAGATCGAGTCCCCACTGACAAAAGGGCCAAGGAGACACAAGTGGTTGAAGTTCTTGTGCTGGTGCATGTATGAGGTCTCCATGAATTTGGCATTGCTTACATTTCTTGACAAACTGATATGAGTCTTTCTCCATATTGGGCCAATAATATCCAGTCCTGATGAGTTTCTTGGCCAAGGTAGGACCACTAGCATGTGGACCACATATCCCTTCATGCACTTCCCGTAACGCAATCTGAGCTTCGTCGCTTTCTAAACATTTAAAAAGAGTGCCATCTAGACCTCGCCAGTATAGGATATCAGCTAAAATGACATATCGAGAGGATTGGCGAATGAAAGTGCGACGTTGGTTATTTGATAGATCAGGAGGTAGGGTATTGTCACATAGGTATGTGAAAATGGAACCATATAACTGGGATTCAGGACCAACAACACATATCATCTCAGTAGGCATGATCTCATATGAAGGAACCAAAAGGTTATCCACCAAGAACTCATAGAGGGTCTCATTTGGAGGTAGATCAATCAATGAAGTAATTGTAGCCATGGCATCTGCGGCGTGATTCTACTCTCTTGGTATTTGCTCAAAGTCTATCTTTGTGAAGTGTTGTTTCAGGTCATCCACCATTTGTTTATAAGGCATTAATTTTTCATCTTTTGTTTGGTAATCATCAGTTGCTTGATAGACGACAAGTTGGGGGTCCCCAAAAACACGAAGTTCCTGGATCTTCCATTGAACTGCAATTCATAATCCTATTGTTAATGCCTCATATTCCGCTATATTGTTAGTGCAAGAAAATGATAAGTGGTATGATTTTGGTATAGAATCCCCTTGAGGAGTTATAAAGAGGATGCCAACTCCTGCCCCATGCTATGTGTATGAGCCATCGAAGTACAATTGCCATGGCTTTGCATGTGACATTGTCAAAATGGATTCATCTGGAAATTCTGAACTTAGAGGAACATCATCTATCATGGGAGCATCTGCTAATTGATCTGCGATGGCTTGTCCTTTTATTGCTTTTCTGTCCACATACTCGATGTCGAATTCACTCAGGATCATTACCCATTTGGCTAGTCGCCCAGTAAGTGTTGCTTTACTGAGAAGGTATTTCAATGGGTCTATCCTTGCAACTAACTTAGTCTTATGAGCAAGCATGTAATGTTGTAATTTCTGCAAAGCAAAGACCACGACGAAACATGCACGCTCAATTGGTGTGTAGTTTAGCTCATATCCTACCAATGTGTGACTAATATAGTATACTGCTTTTTCTTTGCCCTTAGCAACTTGTTGTGCTAAGAGTGCCCCCAGTGCTGTTGGAGTAGCTGATATGTATAGTAATAGTGGTTGATCTGGAACTGGTGGCATCAAAACTGGCAGATTTAGAAGATAATCTTTGAGCGTCTGGAAAGCCTATTGATAGTTATCATCCCATTTGAATTTGATGTTTTTATGTAGCAGGTGCTGAAAAGGATTACACTTATCTGCAAATTGTGCTATGAATCTCCGGATGGACTGGAGTCTGCCTTGTAAGGATCGAAGTTGATTGATATTTCTTGGTGGTTGCATCTCCAAGATGGCCTTGACTTTTGCTGGATCAACTTCAATTCCTCTTTTGGATACAATGAATCCTAGGAGCTTCCCAGAGGTTACTCCAAAGACACATTTCTTGGGGTTTAATCTTACTTTGTATTTTTCCAACCGATTAAAGACGACTGAAAGTATGTCCAAATGAGTATTTCTGTCTATTGATTTGCCCAAGAGGTTGTCAACATAGTCTTCCATGGTTACGTGCATGAGATCATGAAAGATAGTAGTCATGGCTCTTTGATATGTAGCACCTGCATTTTTTAGCCCAAAAGGCATGACATTCCAGCAAAAAGTTCCCCAAGGACAAGTGAATGATGTTTTGTGTTGATCCTCGGGTGTGATCCTTATTTGATTATAACCAGAGAATCCATCCATCAATGATAACATTTCATGACCTGCTATGAGATCAACAATCAAGTCAATATTTGGTAATGGGAAGTCATCCTTTGGACAAGCTTTGTTGATGTCTCTGAAATCTGTGCAAATTTTGATGCTGCGATCTGGTTTACTGACAGGTACTAAGTTGGAGATCCATTTGGGATAATCGATTGGGCGTATGAATCCAACATCTAATAATTTCTCAAGTTCTGCTTTGACTAGTAATGACACTTGTGGATGCATTTTTCTTAATTCTTGTTTCACTGGTTTTGCCCCCGGTTTAACTATCAAAAGATGCATTACCAAATCCAGATCTAGTCCAGGCATATCAGTGTATGACCAGGCAAAGTTGATTTGTCGTTCTTTGAAGAAACTTATGAATTTTGACCTTTCGGACTCTGTCAATGATTGAGCTAGGAATATGTTGTGTGGAACCTCTTCTGTACCAATGTTTGTTTTGATAGTCTCCTCTACCAACATGGATGACTTTTCCTCATATGATGCTGGGAGAATGTTGAGCCTTCCATCTTCGGGTGCCTCGAAGAGGTTTTCGCCCTCAGATACATCCTTTCTATTTACTTTTTTGGGGTCAGACAGTGCCACAGTGTGGTTTTTGCCATAAGACCCTTGATTTGTTCTTATTTTCACATTTTTGCGACTGGAAGGTCCGACACCCTCACCAAAACATGCCACGCTATTGAGTTCTATAGTGTATCCCGCTTTATGGTCTCCAGGAGGAAGATCATCTTGTATCCCCAGATAGTCAGTAAAAGCTTCATCATTTTGGAATGTGTCAAACTGTGCAGGTCCTTCATGATCCCAGTCAATGAGTTGGTGGTGAACAAGGGGAAGGCCGTTAATGTCTTTGAAGTTAGCGGAGCTAAGAGTGAAGATGCAGTTATATTCGGGTATGTCAAGGTAATTATCAAGGTCATTGATGGCACTCTCCTCATCAGTCTCAATCGTGAATGAATCCAAATTATCATCACTAGTAGCGCATTCTGGGACAGGTGTTCTCATTCTATGTGATTTCAACCTAGAACCTTGAGACAAGGACTATGTGGAATCCTCATGGGTTGTTTCTTGACCAACTCTGAACTTGTTATAAAATTCCTCTTCTTCTGTTGGTTCATCTGGCTCTCTAAATATCTCGGTGAGCTCGTAGTCACTGGAAGACTTGTCTGAACCCCATTCCCATTCATTGGAATCTGTGGAAAAGCGATCCTCTTGTTGAATTTTGGTAGATTTGATTTGTAAGGCTTCTTTTGTCCTTTGGGTGTGTACCTTGGAAGTTAAGAAACCAAGTCCTTTCGAGCGTTCCTTTTTGAAAGTCAATTCAGGTTGTAAAGATTCAATGATGCCTTCCTTTCGTAACCCAAGAGGGCTTTTTCCATCATACCCGAATTTTTGTAGAATTTTGAAGCCTTTGCCATATTTCTCACATGGTAGAGTGATGTGATCTTGTGTGTCATCTTCATTGTCTCTGAAAAGCATTTTGTATAAATCTTCCTCTTCTAGTTCACCCCATCTTTGAAAGGTAGTAGGGTCCCATTTGAGTATCATGATGGATACTTGCTTGTTAGGATGTGGTCTTCCATATTCTTTTGGGGAACTCATGACTTGTCGTAAGTACATGGTCTGATTTAAAGTATATTCCCCCATGCCCTTGTCTTGAAACTTGCCTTTAAGCTCACCTTATTTTGATGTCGAAGGTTTTAACGACTCAGGATCAATGTATGCCGGTGAAGGAACAGCCTCACGATTACTGGAAATGATGGTCTCAGTCTTTGATTTCAGGTTATTGCAGTATATGAATGGATTAGGATCACCATTAACTATTACTTCCACTCCATTATGAGGAAACTTAATGCATTGGTGATATGTGGATGGGACTGCCCTCATTTCATGAATCCAAGGGCGTCCTAGCAATATGTTATAAGTGAGATCTAAATCCAGGACTTGACAAACCACATCCTTTGTAGCTGGCCCAACTCTGAGAGGTAAGGTGACTGTGCCCTTGGATGAACGCTCTTCATCATCATATGCCTTAATGGTGATTTGATTTGTAGAATTCATAGCTTTATCAAAATATCCCAATTGTGTAATAGTGTTCAATGTGCAAATGTTTAGACCTGCTCCTCCATCTATCAGGACTCTTTTTATTCGATGTTTGTGTATGAAGGCTTCAATGTGTAATGGTGCATTATGTGGCTGACTTACGGAGGCATCATCAGCTTTTGTGAATGTAAGGGAGTGTGGAATGGAAAGGTATCCCACCATGGCTTGAAACTGGTCCACGTTCAGATCAGTAGGAACAATAATATCTCTCAGGATTTTGTCAAGAATGGCTTTATGTGCAGGAGATATGCGTAATAGCTCAAGGATTGAAATGAGCGCGGGTGTCTTCCCTAACTGTTCTACAAGGTCATACTCAGGTTTGGTTGATGAAGAAGTGGTGTTTTTAGTCGGAGCACCTTGCAAAGTGGTTTTACCTCGGTGAGTTGTAACATGACATTCAGAGGTAGGTTCAAAAGAAGATCCAACACCTTTTAGGACAATCCTGGGTCTCTGAGTAGATTTCTCAGAGGCTTTGTCCTTGATGATAATGGTAGAGACATAATTGTCCATTGAGATGTGATTGATGGTTGAATCATAGTTGTAAGATGCTCTGGTATAGTTGGTTTGATCCTCTGTGGCTTTATCTTTTCCCTTGTCATGTTTTTGGAATGGTTCCTTAAACATCTCATGTTCTTGATTGGATGAGTGTCCCTCAATCTCAATGTCACCTCTATCAATGAGATCTTGTATGATGTTCTTTAGTTGATGAGAATTTCCTTTCTTATGACCCTTACTCTTATGAAATTCACAATACTCATCATCATTCCACCAATTCGGCTTAACCTTTGGTTCATATGGAGGAAAATATGGAACTGTGATTACTTTGTTTGCCACTAGCTTTTTGAAAACTAACTCAAGTGGTTCTCCCAATGGAGTGTACTTCCTTCATGATCTAGAAGTTGTTTGAGTATTCACTTGATTGTTTGTAGAACTGGATCCCGAAAAGATGAATTTGGTCACACTATGTTGGCATCAACAACACCATCATTGACTGTGTTCTTGTTTTTATTCCAAAATCTTGGCTTGTCTTTTCCTTTAAAGTCATCTTTGTTTTTCTTGAATATCTTGATGACTCCTTGTTCAATTAGGACCTTTTCTATCGCTAAGCCTTTTTCAATAACATCCTTGAAGGTGGACAAACAAGCTTTCCTTAGGTCATAGCCAATGTCTTTGTTAACATTTTGTGTGAACATCTCTACCATTTGTTTTTGTGGAATTTCACAAGAGCATCTGTTGGCTAGATTTCTCCATCTTTGTAAAAATGATGCAAAAGACTCTCCCTCTTTTTGCTTGGTGTTGCACAAAGTAGTGACTGATATGTCTATCTCTATGTTGTAGGAGAAATGTTGGATAAATGCCTCTGCTAAGTCACCCCATGACTTAATTCCAGGTGGAAGTTGGGAGAACCATTCCATAGCTTGATCACCTAAGCTCTGTGGGAATAATCTCATCAAATATGTCTCTTCTGCTGCTATCTCAATGCAAGCTGTGAAAAACTGTCGTATGTGTGCCTTAGGATCCCCTTTTCCTCTATACTTATCAAACTTAGGCATCACAAAGTGTGTAGGAAAAGGAGGCATTGGAATGCTCTTGTCAAATGGACAAGGACATATGTCTCTCATTGTGTATGTTGGCTTCGGTGTATTTATGTCCTCCATTTTCTTTTGTAAGTCCCTGATTTGTTGTTCCAAATTGCTCTTAGGTGGAGATCGACTTCTTGGACCATACCCTATGCTTGAGGCCCCAATTGGAGGAGGAGCATGTTGCATATATGGATGATATTGATCATACACATGTTCATATGGAGGAGGTTTATAGTGATGCTATGTATATGGACCACTTGGTATAGATTCATGTTGAGGAACACCATATCTATTTTGTACATGTATACCATACTCTATAGGCATGTCATGTTCTAATGTGTTGCCCCCAAATTTGACATGGGGTTTCCTTGTGTCCAAATTTTGAGCATGCCTTTGAATATCCAATTGCTTTGGTGGTTGATCCTTAGCATTGATATGTGATTGAACATATTTCTCTGCATAAGACTTCGATAATGGTCTGCGAAAGTGAGTATCATATGCTTGACCATGTGTATGTGGGACCTCTGGTTTTTGAAACAAAGATGATGGTGATTCAGGCAAAAGATGTGGTCTTCTATTGCCTCCACTATTAGGCCTCCTTTGATCCATGTTGGAGTGAGGTTGTTACAAAGGTCGATTTTCCATTATTTGAGACATGTCAAAATCATGAGGTATCTTGGCTCCACTTTGTGCCATCATTTGTAAGAAGTATTGTCTATCCCTCATTATTTACTCAACCAATCGATTGAAATGGGGATTCATAATGGATTCTTCCACATCTGCTGAATGTACTGAAAAGTTGTCCATATTGTCATTTTGTGTAGCATTATTGTTTGTAGTGTCCATGTTCTCAACATTTGGAATGTTTCTATAGGCATCCATGTCAGGTAATGTAGTATGATCAGAATTGAAAAAGATATCATTATCATACTCATAAGAACTCATGTTTGCGGACTCTTGAGCCTCTTTAGTTTCTCTCCTAGATTTTTGAAGACGGGTTTCAACCATGAACTAGGTATTGACCAAGATGTGTGAGACTAGATGAAAATGGAAAGAGTATGGAAGACCAAGAGTTGGATGGAATGTAAATGAATCTGAAGTGTACTTGCAATGTCCAAAGTGTAAGACCAAGTATGCATGTAGTAGAGTAGGTGTGGCTTCCAAAGAGAGGATAGTTTCTCTTGATGAGGTAAGTTAACCTTGACTCTAAGTAAGACCAAATGAGACCCAAAGGTAAGAAACCTTGACGAGGGACCACTTAGCAAAGTGTTGTTGTACGTAGTGTGTTGACAAAGTATGATGAGGACAAGCAAGTGACCTTTTGACTCAAGTTTAGACAAATGTGAATGTAATGTAAGGTGTGAAGCAATGATGGACTTTGTGAGACCCAAAGACAGGTTGACTGCTAAATGAAATCCGGGAGAAATGACCTAGGAAGCTCAAGAATTCCGAAACTGACTGTGTTTGTTTGCTGGACTGTAACAATTTTTCAATTCTGAACACAGACGCGGTTTCCTGACGTAAACGCAGCTCTGTTTAAGACAGATGCATTTCTAAGATTTTTTTGCAAAGTGTAATGTTTATTCTTGGAACACAGATGCGATTCTGCCCTTCATAGATGTGGTTATACAACACAGACGCTATTATGTCCGACACAGATGCATTTCTATAAAATTTGTGCAATTTTTTCCAATATGTGAAGTCATTTTGTTGTGACCAAATTTGACTGTTTGACTGTTTTTCATGACAAGAGGACACAGTGTTGATGAAGACCCAATGTTTGCAAGTGTCTAGACTCAAAATGACTCCAAGAAAAGTGTGTCGTTTGATGTAAAAATGTTTTGCATACACTTGAAGACACAAAAGACATAATGTTTTGTTGTTTGGTCTTGAATGTTTTGAATGTTTAAAATAAGTCAAGCACAATTCTTATGGCTGGCCAAGACAATAGTTGTTGATCCCACATGGGGTTTTACCCCCAAGGCTATGCTATTCAGAGCAGATACTTAGATGCTTGACCTCACTAGCTCCATCCTCAGCACTCACTTCTCGAGTCAACCAAGCATCAGTCCCCACGAAAACTCCTCGTGGTGAACTTTGTATCTCTACTAAGAACTGTATGTGTGTGGGCTGCTACCAGAGGTCTGACCTCCTACCTCAACAACTAGAAGGATTTGGGCTTCTAAAACAAAAAGGTGCTAGTAAGGGCATCCGCTCGTGTGGCCATACATACGACACTTTTAGCTCTGTAAATACAAAAGGCTCCCAGCCGTTAGGGGTTACACCCTACAACTGATCAAATAAATTTGATCAAATGGGTTTATGGGGAGACATAGTGTCAGTATGAACTAATCAGCACACGTTATCCATAGTTTTCACCATGAATACAGTTGTTTATAGTGGTTCGGAAGAGGTGGGTTTTCCTCGCTACCACTTGGGTTGTTCTCTTCTCACTAGTAGTCCTAATGACCACATGGCAAGATAGGCTCTCTAAAGATCAAACAAAAAGAGCCTATTGCTCAAGACACAAAAGACAATGATTCAATTTTAGTGCACCAATTGAAGTGTTTGCTAGTCTATGAAAACAAGGCACACAATAAAAATACAAAAACCCTTGCCAACAACCTGCAACAAAGATTTATTTGTAGTTTGGATTGTTTCAAATGATCACCCCTTCTTGCAAGCACACAAGTTAGGTAAATTTTAAACCCAAAAGACTTTGTGAAAATAGGGGCCTTCAACCAAACGATTTAGCTTTCAAGACAAGCTGCACCAATTTCGTTAGCTAGATCTGAAAATGTTAGCTCAAAATAAACCAGATCTGAAACCCTAAATGCAAAATCTAAAAAATGAATCAATAAAAACCCAAAATTTGAAATTGGTGAACACAGATACGATTACCCTCAACACAGATGTGACTTGGTGACACAGACGCAGTTCTGTGAGATACAAATGTGACTACAGAACGCAGACGCGTCTTCTGGACACAGACGCGGCTAAAAATAGCACAGACACGATTTTATAACACAAATGCGCTTTCCTGGAACCTGCAAAATAAAATATTGTCAATAACACAGACGCGACTCCAGATGTCACAGACACACCAGAAAATCAAAAATGCGATCCGAAAGTGCACAGACGCGAAAATATCAAAATGCTGCCGAAAACGTCAGATCTGCAACTTCAAAATACAAAATCTGCAACAAGGATGTTAAATGCAAAAGGGACAAGAGTCCCATCGGGCATGCCAAAATGTATATGGTGAAAATGGATACAAATAATAACGATATTGAAAGGCTAAATGAATTCAACCACAAAACCCTAGCCTAACAACAACAAAGATCCACCATAACATATGAAGATTACCTAAGACAATGCAAATCAAATGAAATCACAAATATTATACCATCACATGTCCAATAGGGTTTGGATCTCCATTCTTCCTATCTCCATTGATCTTGCTTGATATATTTGCTCTCAGATTTTATATGCAAAAGAGCTCAACAAAGAACAGAATGTGGTTGCAAGTAGGATCGTAGTGTAGTCAAGTCATTAAGATCATTGATTAGAATGCATAGAACGATTAGGGTTTGATAATGAAGGAAGCATCTCCTTATATAGAAGACACTATATGAAATGGAGGGATAAGATTGAGAGGTGTAAAAGGAGGTCGGCTATGATTAGAGGGTAGGTAAAAGAAATAATAAAATAATGAAAGGGGTAGGTAGTGTATGAATTAAGAGATGAATGACATGTGTCGTGGGTAGAAAAGGTTAATGAATTAATTAAATAAATAAATATTTATTTAATTAATAGAAGAAGTGGGATGATTAAATAAATAAGATATTTATTTAATTTAGGAAAAGGATAATTTAAATAAATAAAATATTTATTTAATTAGATTGGACAATTTTGGGTGTCTACAAGATGTTTTTCAGATCTCTATTCCATGAATACCTCTCTATTGTATTCTTCATGATCGATGTATCTTCAGCATGTTCACTCCATGAGAACCTTTCTCATATTTGCTTGTACCTTATGTGTATTTATGTATTACTTCATGGTTTACATGTATGATTCATGCCTTACATGTATTCATATGTATTGTTTGTGCTTTACATAGCTCCTTCATGGCTTATGAGCATTACTTCATGCCTTGTAGTCTTCTCAAAATATTGCAAAATCATTCAACAAGAAAAAGAGTAGTAGAGGCTACATACCAAAATAAATTTGATCTCCCTCTTTATTTCTTCACTTTCTTCCCTATTTTCTTCCTCCCTTCTTTATCACTTCCCTTTTTCTTTATTTTTCCTTGATATAACTAGGCTTTTTTTCTTAATGTTCTTCATGAATCTAAAGACTCCTTTACACTCCCCACTTTACATCCATGGCAAGTACCTCCATAACTTCACTTAGTGTGAAGTAATTATTCTCCTCTACCATGGCCTTCATATATCTTTCATATATCCTTTCATATACCATCCATATATTTATCGACCTCATTATAAGACTTTGAATCTATCTCTTCTACCTTATTATGTGACAACAAAATGTGAGGATTTAAGAGAAGCTTCAAATCATAATAGCCCTTATCATTGGCTCAAAAAGAGTATCATATTATGCCTCCTAGATTGGATGGCTCTGATCCTCATCACACTATTAAGCTTTGTCCTCCTCACTAGATTGTTTGCACTCGTGTTGACAGAATTGTGAAGATTATATTTCAACAATTTTTCATTTTTTTTTCTCGCTTCTGATTCAACTCTTTATATGTCCTAAAATTGTATGAGCCTAATAGCTTCTACTCTTGTTGATAGTTTGGTGGCTCTGAACAATGGCTCCTTTGAAGAAGCTTGATCCTTGTAATTTTGGCCTTCCTTGTAATTTTGGCCTTCCATGATGTGAAAAAGAGGTTATGTTATGAATAATGGTCTAGATAATTTAATTATTTTTTATTATGTTAAGTATGAGTAAATTTGGGCTTCCTTGGCTATGGTCACTATTTTGTACTAACTATTGTCATTTAGTGTGATTTGAGCATGGACTTCAAGTACTCATGAGGGTAGAAATAATATTCAAGTGCTAGGGGGTACGCGGCCTTGACCAAGCGATGAAAGTATCAAGAAAGTACAAGTGATTCATGTGTAGATCAATGTATAATTCATCTATTAATTCCTAGCAACATTCTCAAATAAACAAGCAAAGAGGTATGTTGAGTGCATATATACATTTTATGTTTCCATGATATAAGTAAGATATCAAACATGTAACTTAGATTGATTTGCAATTTCATTCATAAATATTAGATCTTACTTGTGGATTTTTGAATGCATAATATCTCGTTGATTTCAATATCTTTATTTCAAGTACTCTTTTCAACGTGAAACTCCACTCATTGAAGTCTCTTACTAATGCAAGTCAGTTATCCTATCGATGATGATATGTTTTGCATACATTTTATGGGGAAATCTTATTAATATCTATGGTTGGGTTGTTAATTGTTTTGTGAAAATATATACAAGTAGATTGGGACATTAGAGTTATAAACACCGTAAATTGTGTTTGAGATCATTGTCCTAATTGTAACAATCAACCACCATTGGCCCAAGGCCACACCAACACCGTTGTGACACCAAGGTTTGTGCATACTGGTGTAAGGGCTACTCTTAGGATATTTCATTACCATTACATATACACACCTAGTGGGGTTTCCAAACACAACTTATTTGAGTAGGCAGTATCACTGGTAAACTTGTGATTATCACAATTGGTACCCTTAGGATAGTCATTAATATTTGGTCTATGGCACTTTTTTATGGCTTTCTAAACGCTTCTATGGGGTGTACAGGGGTCCCACACATCTCTTCCAACATTCCATCCAAGGCACTTCACTCTCACCTATCTTATATTCCACTTTCTCTATGCTGCTATCCTAGAGGTCCGATACATGCTGTTAACATTGCTTTGATAACTCCAAATTCATATCTAAGCTCATCCTAAGGTAACATGTTCATAGTCAATCAATAAGCTTTCTCTATGTGATTTCAAGTAAGATATTGATCTATATAGTTAATTTTGTGATTGATTTGAGGGATACATCCATTGTCAAACCTTAAGAAAATTTTGTTCCATATCCTAGATTTATTTTGTTTTAATTCTTAGTGAGTAATTTTCAATCATAATAAAGTGGTATATATCCTTATATTTCAATGACAAAAGATCAGGTTATTTGAATAAATACATATAAACATAAATATATTTTTCAAATTGCTTTGATATATTATGTATAACAAATTGCTATGGTTGCAAATTGATTTGATATGGTTTCCAATTGCTTTGATATATTACGTATAACAGATTGCTATAACTGAATTTTTGTGCTATACTCTTGGATCCAATACTCATGATTTTGGATTTTAGATAGCATGCCTCGCTAGATTACTTTGGACTATAGGTGTGGATTCATTATAGTTTATGCTAAAATAATTCAAACAATTGTACATATTTTATGGGTACCTTCACTTAAGAAACTCATGTCTCATCTCAATTATGTTCAATTACATTGTCAATTTAAATATTTGGTCAAGTTTGAGGTAGGAACTCAAATTCCTCCTTTGTTTTTCAATTGAATTGATTTTAGTTTGTTGCAAATGAATTTTTGAGTTAATTAAAGTATTCTTTAAATTTAAATCTCTCCATTTGGATAATTATATAATTTGTATGAACCAAATTTCAAAATTATGAGTATATATGAGGTTATGCTGTTCAATTCTATTTGGGATGTTGAAATGACAAATCGAGGGAGTATTGTATTGTTGAGTTGATTAGAATCAAAAGGCTATTCTTGCATTTTCATTTTATGCACTTTGAAATTTCAAGGTTTTTGAGGTCCATTAGTTAAGGGTGTTTGTCTTGGTCCCATAGACTATTTAGTCTCGTGGACATCATTAAAATCCTTCATTCATTCATTCATCAATGGTAATTGGCCTCATGACTGGTTTTTGGTCCAAACTTGGGAATTATTGAAAAGTGGTATTTGATGATTTTGAGATGATATTCTATTATGGAATCATGATAACATATATGTGAATTTTGATAAGGGATCAATTGGGATCCATTCTCTTGGTGTTGTGCCCAATTGAGTATGTCTTGCTTATGAATGAAAATGGCATTTTGCAATTGAGATAATTTGATGTATTTGAGATGTCTTGCATTTAGATATGGCATGAGCTTAGTCCTAGAGTGAGTCTAGGGAGTGGCTCCCACTTGTGTCCCTCATCTGAAAGTGGTACGCTTGGCATTCATGTTTGGGGAATTTTGTAATCAAGTGATAATAGAACAATAGACTTTGGTTAAAACAAATAACAAGATAATTGGTTCCTTGAGCATGCCTTGAGTGATATCACAACACTATGGGTGTTTTGGGAAGGCATTCTCACACATGGAGTGTTGGGACTTGTACAAAGAGGCATGCCCAATCACATAAGGATTATATGATCGTTGTTCTTGTTCACATGAGAGAATGCTTGGTTCCATATGGTCTGTCCCCAAGAGCACATACAATGAAAGGCATGCCCGCACATGGAGTGTTGGGACTTGTGCAAAGAGACATACCCACTCATTTAGCATAGGGATTGTGTGATCGTTGTTCTCGTCCATATGAGAGAATGCTTGGTTCTATATGGTGCATCCCCATGAGCACATATAATGAAAGGTGAGCCTGCACATGCAGTGTTGGGACTTGTGCAAAGAGACATGCCCACTCATGTAGCACATGGATTGTGTGATTCTTGTTCTCGTCTGTCTGTGAGAATGCTTGGTTCCATATGGTGCATCCCCATGAGCACATACGATGAAAGGCATGCCCACACATGGAGCATTGGGACTTGTTGGAAGAGACATGCTTGCTCATGTAGCAAAAGGATTGCATGATCGTCCTTCTTGTCCATATGAGAGAATGCTTGGTTCCATATGGTGCATCCCCATGAGCACATATGATGAAAGGCATGCCCACACATGGAGCATTGGGACTTGTTAGAAGAGACATGCCTGCTCATGTAGCACAAGGATTGCACAATCGTCCTTCTCGTCCATATGAGAGAATCTCTACTCAAAATGAACAACTATCTCATACTAATCCCTATATCATCTTTTATGATGTGACAATTCTTGGATCTCCTCAAACTATTGCTTGATCATCCCAACTAAGACTACCTCTCCCCCCACACTATTGGTTGTGTGTTATGCCTCATCCCTCTCCCCTTGATTCCAAGAGACCCTCTCCTTTGTTCTTAGTTGTGTGTGCTCCATGATGTCCCTCTCCTGCTGCAATCTATCTTTGTTGGTGTGCAGCATCCCCATGAGCACATACGATGACACTTCCTCCACTACACTCTAGAATCTAATGCCTTGTGTATTTTTAAAGTAGTGACCCTATGTGGATTCATGACTTGGTATCATCCTCCTCTATTGATGTTGCACTGTATTGTTCCATTACTTGTGTCATGTATGCATCATGTATGGCATGTGTGAGCCTATCATCCCCCTTGTATACTTTGATTGACTATTTCAAAATATCTCCACAAGCACGATGGGGTGGACCTAAGGGTTCCATGTGGTCAGGTGGCATTGCAAACCACCATTGGGGACTGATGGACTCAATTTGTGATCACCTTGGAGAGCACTTTCACCTCCCTCAACACATGTTCTTTCTCTTTCATCTATTCTTGCAAGTTGTAATTCAAATGTATATTGAAATAAGCATTGTAATCATTGATGATATGTATATTAAACACTCGAAGTGGAGATTGATGTAATTCAACATAATTGATATGGTTTATGCTAACTTCACTTAAGTATATTATGGGCCCATAACCCATAGGTCCCAAGATCAATTTCATAACTAGAAAATAAGATATCTAAATGAGTTGAAAATTTTTAGAAGTAAACATGTGGGCATGTTGAACTATACAGGGGGAGAGATGACCTTTAAAATTTTATTTTTTTATACCAAAATTTAAATTCAAATACCCTAGTTACTTAAACAAAAGAAAGGTTGGAACTATTTTATATCAAGTGTTTTGTGGGTGGTCATAATGCATTTCTGTTTTCTTTTAAGATGCTAGTAACATTATTTTTAGTACTATCTTTACCTATTGTACTTTGCTATTGGACTCGATCAACCCAATAACCTTGTACATGTGATTTATTTTATTAAAGAGGATATTCATGTAGTTCAAAATACATGATTATCATCTTTGAATATATATTGAATATATAATAACGAGTGACTACTTAGTATGAGATACATACATGTCATTCAATAGGTATATGTCATGTATTGACATAGGATGACACTTTATATGAGATTATCAATTTGGGATATACTTATAAGAAATATGTGTATATATAGTAGATAAGGTTTGGTAGCTCCCAAGAACAACTAACTTAGATAAGGTAGATAAAGTCATTTCATCTCCTTGATTGGATTTAAAGGCTCTTGTATTTGGGTTAGCTAATTCCCTATCAGCACCATTTTTAAAAGGTTTACCAGTACTCAGTGGTTCATACAATCCTCTTCGGAGCTAGACCATATCAACCATGGTATGCTTGATCATATTAGCTTGAAATCAGTGTGCCCCATATTAGCTTGAAACCTATGCCCCCTATTGGTAGCTGATGAGGATAGAATATAATTATCTATACATATCAATGAGGTGTTCTTTACGTCTAGATAATAATATATTTTTTTTAAATTAAATTTTCATCGGAATTAAAATGGCAACTAAACTTTCCACCAATGATGGAATCGTCGGACCAACAACATTCTCATTGGTGCAAAGTTTCAAGACTTTGTCAAAATTCAGACCCCAACTAAACAAACATTTGACAAGGATGTTGTATGTCCAACAACACTTCCTTGTCAGACGATCGTCGATGCTTATTACTAGACCGACGACAAAATTATCGAGCCAACAATATTCTCATTGGTGCAAAGTTTTAGACTTTCATCCAAATTCTGACACAATCTAAACAAACATCTGACGAGGATGCTGTATGTTCGACAACTTTTTTGACCGGAAGAGTGATCATGCCCACCATTGAAAAAGTCCATGGTGTCATCATAATGCCGATGTTCAAAGGCATCATCGGAGAGTCTGACGATGATTTTTTGATGACAACTTTTGTCGGCAGTCCGACGAAAAGTAGTCGCAATTCTGACGATCGGCCATCGAAAATTGGCCCTGAATGTACTAGTGTTAGTTGACTTTATCTTGAGGTTGAACATTATACTTGTGTACATTATATATAATGACACTTCATTACTCAAGAAAATAATATTTCCATGCATTCTTTGTATAGCTTTTAACTATCCTTTAGTGTTCCTTGGTGAGGCATTACATCTAGTATCAGAGCCCATGTTGCACCACTAGGATCTCTAGTTACGTTGTTGCCCAAGAAGTTGATGATGTTGGTGCATAGATGTCTGAGTGTTGTGCTAGGCATTGGCTTGTTATTTGGGTGTCTTACATGGCAATCACATAAATTCAGGATGAACCAAATTGAGTAGTTTGTGGTGTAGGAGGAGTACCTCTTATAATGTTTTCATCTCTCAAGGATGGATAGATACCCATGTGCAAGAGCCCTTGATTAGGATAAGGATCAGTTGGTGTGTTTCTCATTTTTGTTAGTGCTTGTTTGGCTTTCATGTAGTTTGTGTGTGTGGATTCTCTTGGTGATAGTGATTGTGTTTCCCCATGTGACCTGACATTATATTTTTATGAGTGTATGTTGATTAGGGTTTATATGACCCTCTTGTGTGCTAATGAGTTCTTATAGAGTGACAGTCTCCTTGATAAATGATTCTTGTTTTCTTGGGTGTTGGTGGCCTTTGGATGACCTTATTTCTTTTTTCCCTTGTAAATGGTGTGCTAAGTTACATGTTTATTATACTTAGATGTTAATGCTTGGATCCTAATTGAGCATTTCTTACCACATTGTGTGCTACTATTGTATTCCACATGATGAAAGCAAACTTAATTTATGTTTATGATAAGTTAAAATTTTAATTTTGGCATTGGAATGCATTATGCATCAACTTTAGAAATAGTGCATCATTACGTATGTGAGATCAACGAATATAAGAGAAAATTTCTGCAAATCATCATAGTAGATCAATTGCATGAAGGATCTATGTCCCCAATTTCTATTGTCTATTGCATGTGTATGAGTATCAATGTGTCTTATAGTTTTGTAACATCGTGAAGATCATTCATATCATCTACATCTTGTTTATCATACATTATGAGTCATGGTATCTATAGACACCTAAAATTATCCTAGCCTAGTTAAATAAATATTTTTATTTATTTAATTATTCCCTTTCTTCTATTAATTAAATGAACCTTTATTTGTTTAATTAATTCACTAATCCTTTTCTATGTCACTTTCTATACTATTTAAATAAATATTTATATTTATTTAAATTTTCTTTTTCCAAAATTAAATAATATTTTATTTTTTTAATCTATTTGGCCCCACCCTTCTATTAATTAAAGAAATCTGTATTTATTTAATTCATTCATTTATCTTTTTCTTTTCATGACAAGCAACATTCATCTCTTAATTTAGGTCTAACCACCTTTTCAATATTTTATTATTTCCTATAACTACTATCTAATTTGAGCTGAGCATTTGTCTTTTCACCCCTTAATCCCAACCCTTCATTTTTAGGATGTTCTTTATAAAAGAGGAATCCTCTATCTTTCCATATCAATCAAGTTCAAGCATACCTACACTCTTTTAAATTGTCTACTACAACCACTATCCATTTGCCATTGAGCTCTTGTGCAAGCATACAAATTTGAGAGAACCCATACTAAGAAAGATCAACGGAGGTAAGAGGACAATGAATGTCAAACCCATCAAATGTGTGAATGTTATAATATGATTCAGTTCATGTTTTTACATGTTTATGGTTCTTCATTGATGTTACGTTGGATTTCTTTGTAAGTCTAGGTTTTTATGGTTGAATATTGTTTAGGTTTATATTATTAGAGGTTCAAAATTGACATAAATATTCTAGCATACTGGTGAGACTCATGTCCCTTGTTTCTAACATTTTCTTTGAACTTTAGTGTTTTCAAGTTTGCAGGGTTGAATTTTGTGATGATTTTATTGTGATTGAATGTTTCTAGTGTTTTTTATCATGTCTTTGATCTTTCTATTAGATCTGGATTTCTGTCATATTTCTAGTACTTATTGGTACATTTGTCTCAATTTACAACACATATAGAGTGGTTGTGGTCATGTATAGATTTTTTCCATATTTGTTTTAGTCTATTTTTGTACATTTATGATGTATTTTTGGTCTATTTTTTATGCATTTATGCTTTATCCTAACATGATTTTGATTCATATTGGTGCATTTCTAGGTCATTAGGGTTTTAAATTTATTTATAGATTTGATTTTTTGATATGTTTCTATAAATTTTTGGTGTGTATATGTTTTGTTTTGATACATTTATGCTTTCTATTTTGGCATGTATATGCTAATTTCTGATGCATTTCTATTATGTTCTATTGCATCTTTGATTTTTTAGGTAGCCCATATCTTAGATCTATTTACCCATTTGTAGAAGACCCCTTTTATTATTTATTTTTCTAATCTTTTGTGTTTGCACATTGGGATTGATTTTGAAACTACTAATCCATGCTTTTGTAGGGGTACTGAATATGAGTGCATTTGTGATTTACTAGATTAGTTCACATTTGGATTTTATGCACTAAATAGAACATTTATTTGAAGTGCCTTGTGTGCTTGCACATTGTATGTGGTAGAACCCTAAGGTGTTTTGTGAAAGTATCATCTACCCTCACCTTCATAGATCTTGGGTGTAATTGAGAAATCATGAAGCATCTTATTTTTCTTTTCATTAGAAGGCCTACCTCTTTGAAGAAGTAATTGCTCCAATAGAGAATGACCAAAGTTGATTTTTTGTTCAAAACGCTATAAAAATGGGTAGAAAGCTAAAGCTTGTCCAAAAGGGTACATATGGCATGGTTGCAATCTAAATTCGGTAGTTTGAAAAATCAAGACCCATTAAGGGTTGTGAGAGATTTTAGTAGCTTGACCTGTGAATTTGCATGTGGCCTTGTTCCTCAAACAATTACTATAGATTTTTTTGTAGAGGTCCACCCTTATTTTTGATTGAACATTGTGATAATTTTAGTGCAAGGGAATAACTATTTTTCCCCTAAGATACTCAAGTTGTCTCCCTTGAGATGAGACAGAAGTCCCTAGCTTAGCATAAGCTATATGTAGCTTTCTAGGGAGAGGGTGATTGGGTCATCCTTCAAGTCCTGGAGGTGCCTACCTATCCTCTCTCACAAAGATAAGAGTGTATATACCCATTTTAGGTGTCCCTATATTTGTGTTAAAACAGATCCCAAGTTGTGGTTTGAAGTTATTATAGTGACTCTCTGACCTTAGGCTAAGGAGTGTTTGAAATGTTTTTGATTGTGTTAAGACCTATGGAAATTTGGGCTGAATTTGGCCTGTGAACATACACTTTATGCTCAAAATTTTGGACAAATCAAACAATAGCTATTGTGTCTTCTTGTTTGTAGTATTTTCTTGCCACAAAAAATACCTAAACAATTAGATCTAGTCACACTTGAGACTTTGCAAATCATAAATCAGACTTGGACAAACAATTTTACCATAAACACATTTTGACACTTTCTCCCATGTTTGTGGCTAGTTATGTCCTATATTTGGTCAATTATACCACATATTTGAATAGGCTCACTGTTTATTTGAAACATTTTTTGTGTGTACTTGCAACATCTTACTAGGTATTTGGACACTCTCACTATAAATTTAGACAATTCTGCTAAACATTCTATAAATTGAAAAACACATATTAGGACTTTGTTATTGCATTTGTGATACTTTCCTGATGCATCTATGTTTTATTACTATGTATATAGTTACAAATATTGAAAGAGATTCTAGGTTAGGATTTCTAATTAGTCAACCATCAGTTTGTAATTTCTTCCCTTCCATTTTAGACACCTTCAAATTTGTATTCATCCAAAACATCAAAATATTTCTTAAAAGTCTAAAGCTGTTTTGTTGTCCTTACACATATTGAAATATATCTTGACATCATTAGTTGATTTTTGCATCAAATTTATCATCTTGGGTGCCATCTTAGTCTCTTGACACTAACTCATTTGGGTGCATTTTTCGATGAAAAATTCCAACGAACTATGTGATTTTTTTTGTTTTGTTGGATATTATGAAGTTAATTGTGTCAATTTGTTATTTTTTATAAAAAAATTGCTTGACATTCCTCAAAATTCTGATAGTTATTAATTTTGTCAGAGTTATGACGGGTGGTCTATGGAATTTCGATGAAAAATAGAAAAGTTAAAAAGTTAAAAAAAAACCCTTAGGGTTAGTCAAGTAAAAACTATAAAAAATCATGCGGACAATGTTTTCCATACTTATGACAACATTTTGCTAGGTTTGTGAAGGTTTTAAATGTATGATATTTCATATAATATCCCATAGCTTGGCAATATTTACTTATAATTACATATAGAAATGTATAATATCCCATAGGTCAATTTTAATTTCATATTAAAGTACTTAGAATTACTATGCAAAGAAAAAGACTTCAAAATACTTCATTCCCACAAAGAAAAGTTGAAGACTTCATTCACACGTGTAGGAGATTCACAGGAAGAGCGACTAAAGGAAGTGCGACCAAATTAGCAAACTATTTGAAAAATTGAGCTCGATAAAGAAGAGGAGATTCATAGGATGAGAGATGGTGGTGAATGAAGAACTCGGCCACAACTTGTTGAGTGCAGGATAGTTTAGATAAAAATTCATTGCATTGAACCTCAAGATGGCTATAGATTCAATTGGGTGGCCTAAGTCTGATGTAGGCAGGTGAGATGGTGAAGATAGGCTAATTAGTTTAAAGGTGAGCCATCACTTAGCCTCATCTTATGTACATCTCAAACATAGTCATATTTGCATAGCTATTATTTCCTGGGTATCCCATAGATGCATTTTTAGGGTACCGAGAAACACATGACATGAAGGCTATTTTTTGGGTTGGAACTATTGGTTTTAAGAGGTTGGTTCTGATCATAGTTTCTGTCTAATTGGAAGAAAAATTTAAATTGACCTTAAATCGATAACCCCATTACATCAATTTAGAAGAAGAAAAAGTGGGGTTATTGTCACATATGAGGGAAAATGACATAGAAAACTTGGTTACAATGTTATCTTTGGCAAATCTGATGACCATGTATGTGATACAAATTTTACAAGTTATAGCTTCTATCCAATGTGTGTAGTATTTAGTTGTCATCAATAAAAATTTGTGACTTGTAGAAAAGTTTAGGTTAATGACACTAATGAAATGCAATGCCCATTAGGCAAATGGTCCTCACCAAATACACCAAATAGTTGTCTAAGTCTGAGATCAAACATTAGCTAAGTCTATGAAGTAGCTAAGATCAAAATTTATCAGAATGAGATCCATTTATTGTTAGTAATTTAGTAAAAGTGGAAGCCATTTTGATTGTTGGATCTCTGTCTAATAAATTTTGATCTCAGCTAATTCATAAACTTAGCTAATCTTTGAAATAGAGAGTAAATAAAATAGAGTTTAACCCATGAATTTTACAAAATATATTTTGTTGTTTATATTCATATTGTTGATTACAAAGAAAATACTCATTTAACTTTTTAAAAGGGTTGTCACCAAATAAACTAAATAGTTGTCTAAGTCTGAGATCAAACATTAGCTAAGTCTATGAAGTAGCTAAGATCAAAATTTATCAGAATGAGATCCATTTATTGTTAGGAATTTAGTAAAAGTGGAAGTTATTTTGATTGTTGGTGACTGCCCTTTTAAAAAGTTAAATGAATATTTGCCTATGTAATGAGCAATATGAATATAAACAACAAAATCTATTTTATACAATTCATGGGTAAAACTCTATTTTATTTACTCTCTATATCTCTATGCTATGGAAATGGCCTTAAGTTTATTAAAAAAAGTAGTTTGTGCCTATAGATATAAAACATTGCGATTGTGGAATATGACTTGAAAAGCTTTCTAAAATATTGAATTAACCGTACAAAACTCCTTGTCTCAATCACAATGAAATTATTGGATCACTTCAAAATGGCTTTCACTTTTACCATTTGTCTGTTAACTTTTTATTGTAACTATTTATAAAAATAGTAACAAATCTAACTAGGACTAATCAATCTCTTAATATTAGATTAATTTTGCTAAAATGTTCAGCGTATGATTGTTCTTTGTGTGTGACACATCCGGCAAGTAGTTTCTTCATCGTGTATTCTTAGGCATATAGTTCATCAATTATTTTGTAAACCTATGTGTTGGCATTCTACACTCACATGAGAATGATTGATGTTGTCATTGATGGCAACCAACCAGTAACAGGATTCTACAGTTTCACTGGCATTGCATAAATCATTTATCGGCACCGACAGACACAAAAAGGTTCATTCATTGGCATCTAGTTCACACCAGCAATGAAGCATACTAGCACTCAGGCCGACATGAGACAAGTTTTGTTTATGTGAATTGTATTGTAATGTAATTAATTATTTGTAAGTCGACATGATGTATTGTAAAGACTCGTATATGTATGAGATCTTATAGGTCATTTTTGGTATGGTAGTATGGTAGTATGCAGGATATAGCAAAAAGATTTTGTAAAAGGCAAATAGGTTATGTAAGTGAATATCATTCATCAACAGGTTTTTGGTTAAGGTTTCTGACTGAGCTTAAACCGGTATTGAATCAAGCATTGCAAATGCTATTTTGAGTAGTACATTGTCTTGGATTTAATCATCCATTGTGTAGTCAGTGAGACTCTTTTATTGAGCAGTGAGCTCTAGGTTGTTGGCCTTCCTGCATATGCAGGCCCCTATTGTAAGTAATATCTATTCATGTTGGCCAGTGAGTAAATATTGTGGGTCACAAATCCCACTGAGGTTTTTCCCTTACCGAGTTTCCTCACCAAAATATCTTGTGTTATGGTGTGCATTTATGCTATCTCTTGTTAGGATTGATGATAGCCCCAAAGATACTGAGAGGGGGGGTGAATCATTATCTAAACGATTAATAGAATATTTGACCTTATTAAGTATTTTACATTCCAAAACAGTGTACCGGTAAACAAGGATTAATGCAGTCAATATGAACAGTAAAGACAACATAGAAAGCACACCATAACACAAGATGTTTAACAAGGAAACCTAGTGTGGGAAAAACCTCGGTGGGATTTGTGACCCACACTATTCACTCATTGGCCAATGAATGGATATTACTTACAAGAGGTGCACGCACATGCAGGAAGGCCAACTGCCTAAAGCTCACTGCTCAATTACAAAAGGAAGTCTCACTGACTTACAAAATGGATTATGAGAATCCAATATAATGTACTGCTATAAAACAACATCTACTATGCCAGGTTTAGTACTGGTTTAAGCTCATACAATAACCATAAACCCTTATACAAAATATGCCTCAATATTCTTTCTACATATCCATCATATCTATCCTCTATGTATATCAAAATGATCTACAAGATCTCATACTTATATATGAGTCTTATTACAATATGCTATGTCGGCTTACAAAAGATATTACAATTAAATACAAAATATAATAATCAAAATCCAATTAAATACAAAAATATAATAATCAAAATCCTGTCGGTTGAGATGTCGATAAATATTATTGTCATTGTCAGTGAAATGTCTGCCGATGTAGGGTCTGTTGGTGCCATAATATTGCAAGGTTTCCATCAATGACAATACCTTCAATCACCTTCAATTCTCATTGGCGTATGCAATGCCAGCAATCTCCCCCATTGGCATTGATGGCAACACTCATGAGAAAAATCCAAAATTGTCCCCAAAATTGAAGTCCAAAAATATTACCAAAAATGTGTGCTCCCTTTGAGCAGATGATCTCTTTTGATGACCATTTTTCTCTATCCTACTACTCTCCCTTTGAAATCAATGACAAAGGTTGTCAAAATTGTCAAATGAGTGTAGTTTTTAGCTAGAACCTTGTAACCAGATGGTTACAATCTGGAATAAGTCTGCTAAGTCCAAGTTCAAACTCTAAGTAAACCTGTTGCTATCCTTCAAAGCTTCCTCTATTCTCTAAATAGTACCGGTGAGATGATGCATTTGCTCTTCTAGTGTCTTCTGTCCTTGAATAAGTGCCTCAAAGATCTCTTTCCATAGAGAGATGAGGTTATCCAACTTTGGACTGAGTTTGCATTTAAGCTCTTTTTCTTTTCCCTTTATTCTTTCCTTTTCCTTCTCTAACTTCTCTAGTTTCTCTTCAAATCTAGCAATTTCTTTGACCTTCTTGGTTGCACTTCTTATATATTTTTCTCTTCTCTTCCTTTGTTTAAGTGTCTCTATTGACTGTGCATTTCCAAAAACCTTTTCTTCTTGTTCTCTAGAGGCTTCGAGTAGGGATTTGGCATATGTTTCAATTATGTTTACATCAGCTTCATATCCCATTTCTGTCACCCAAATAGTTCTAGGAAGAACTGCCTCCATCCAGATCTCATCTTTCTTAATTACAAAACAAATTTCCTTTTCATATTTATCTACAATGCTTTGTGGTAACCTTTCCCTTGTTTTCATTTTTTCTTTAAATTCTTGGAAATACTCAGTAAAGACAACATAGAAAGCACACCATAACACAAGATGTTTAAAGAGGAAACCCGGTGTGGGAAAAACCTTGGTGGGATTTGTGACCCACAATATTCACTAACTGGCCCATGAATGGATATTACTTACAAGAGGTGCCTGCACATGCAGGAAGGCCAACTGCCTAGAGCTCACTACTCAATTACAAAAGGAAGTCTCACTGACTTGCAAAATGGATTATGAGAATCCAATATAATGTACTGCTATAAAACAACATCTGCTATGCCAGGTTCAGTACCGGTTTAAGCTCATACAATAACCATAAACCCTTTATACAAAATCTGCCTCAATATTCACTCTACATATCCATAATATCTATCCTCTATGTATATAAAAATGATCGACAAGATCTCATACTTATATATGAGTCTTATTACAATATGCTATGTCAGCTTACAAAAGATATTACAATTAAATACAAAATATAATAATCAAAATCCTATCAGCTGAGATGCCAGTAAACATTATTGTCGTTGTCGGTGAAGTGTCTGCCAGTGTAGAGTCTGTCGAAGCCATAAGATTGCAAGGTTTCCATCAATAACAATACCTTCAATTCTCATTGGAGTGTGCAATGCCAACATCTCTGTTATTTCTCTTTGTTGCATTATTACTTGTTTATCGGTACATTAATTTGGGTTGCAAAGTTATAAATAAGTTCAAATATTCCATTAACTAGTTAGAAACCAATTCACCCCCCCCCCCCTCTCTCAGTGTCTTTGGGACTGTCATTGCATCTAACAATTGGTATCAGAGCCTGGTCCTCTATTTACAAAAGCCTAACAGCTTGAGAAAGATTCTGAAACCGGTACCAATGGAGAGTTTGAGAAAATAGTTGGAAGGAACTCTTGAAGATTTTGATGCTGAAAAATTGAAGAATATTAAACGTGAAGATGATCTGAGGACTGCCCAGGAATTCATTAAAGGACTTCAGAAGAATTTAGTTATAGCACAAAACAAGAGGAAGGAACTTCATGAGAAAATGCAGAAATATGATGATGAAAAGGAAACTCTTAGAGATATTGCAAAGAAGTTGAGGCAAGAGAACAGTAACATGAGGAATGAAATGCAAGATTTAACCATGAGGCTATGTAAGGATATTGAAGACATGAAGAACAATGAAGAAGACTTGACTAGAAGACTTAATGATGGAGGTAATGAAAATCTGAGACTTTGTCATGAAAATGATATGCTAAAGACAAATCTGATTCACATGCAACATGAGAAAGAGGAGCTTAGGAGACAAGTTGGCATTCTAGAAAATGAGTTGATCACTGCAAATGAAAACAAAGACAAATTCAAGAAAAGTTCAGAAAGGTTTGATGACATGCTGAAAAGACAAAAACTTGGTGGAGATACAATTGGACTTGGATTTGAACATGGAGAATGTTTCGGGACTGCAAATAATCAAGATCACAGTAAACCAGTAAGAAAACCTAATGCTTATAAATTTAATGGGAAATGTTTTAATTGCAACAAACTTGGTCATAGAGGAAATCAGTGTAGATTTAGAAATATTCAGAATATAAATTTACCCATTGGTCAATGTTCCAAATGCAATGAAGTTGGTCATAACTCATAAAATTGCAGAATGAATGTGAAATGCCATGTTTGTGGTAGATTTGGACATTTATCTAAACAATATAAAACACAAATCAGTCAAGGATGTGGAAAAGCTATTCAAAGGAATAATGTAACTTGTTATGCATGTAACAAGATTGGGCATATTGCAAAATTTTGTAGAAGCAAGACTATACCAGAGAACAATAAAGGATCTAATGAGAAAGGAAAGGAAAAAGTAAATGAAATAATGCAAGAATTTTCAAAACAATAGATTAAGAAGAGAGATCAGAGAGTTGATGAATTTGTCTCTGCACTGGTAGAACAAAGTAACCCTCCATCGGTAGGAGATTCTTCATCTAACTAAGGAATAATCCTTAGAGGGTATGGCCAAAAACTAAAAATCATGCATTCTACCCTTGTTTGATGGTAAGAAGTTATATTTCTTCTTTACCGGCAGACATGTTAAGATTTTACTTAACTAGCAAGCATTTAATGCGGTTGTTGGAGAACATTTTGGTTATAAAGCACTGGAAAACCCTCATTTCAATCCACCAAGCATCCAAGCACTTGAAGAGCACAAAGAGAGAGAAAAGACATTCAAGTATTTCAAGTTAAAAGGTATTTATCTTTCACAATGGCATCTTCATCTTCTGCACCTAAATTTATTGCAAACCCTATGGTGGTAGAGAATATTAAGTGCCCTAGACCCATGTTTAAAATCATCCCAGAGATTGCTAAGAAAGATGATTCCATCGGAGCCTTTTCTAAGATTCTGAAGGGAGTTGCTTTTGCTGAAGACTCGAGGATTTATATTAATTGCAACATAGAGAATTTAGGTCATATGAATTGAAGAACATGTACAAAAATGTTATAACTAATGAACAAGGTTTAGTCAAACCAGAGCATAAGATTGTTGAGGATTTAGGATTTGTTGAAAATCTGAACATTCTTGAATTTTTGAATAAAATAGTTCATCTTGTTCTGAGCAGAGTTCATGGGGAGTTTATGTGGCTAGATTTGTTTTTTTAAAATCATTAAGGAAATCAAGGCAGTTACTGGTTTACCCTCAACTGATACTAGGCCCAACAAAAAGAAGAAGATACCAAACAAGGGTGTTATGGACCTAACCGGAGCTACATTTGAGAACAAATCTCTTAGGGTTAGTGATATCACTTATGCAAATGTGAAATATGTGAGCATGATATTTGGATACAAAGTTACTCATGCAAATAGGTTAAATTCTATTTCTAGTTTGTGTATTCATAGTGCATATGAGATGGTTAAGAAAAATGCTAAAATTGACATCTGTGAGTGGCTTAAGGATGGACTGCTTGATAACTTGAAAAAGATTAAGGGTGACAAGAAGGGAACATTTCGTTTTGGGAATATACTTGTGTGTTTAATGCTTTACTTCATAAAGGAGATACTCGATATTGGTCACAAGGACTTTGCATATGACATCCCGCTAGGTAGACAAATCATGGAAGCTATTACCAGCATAGGTGCTAATAGTGATGACATGGTAAAATCCTATTTCAAAAACTTTCAAACCAAAATGAAGGCTAGAGAAAGGATTCTGCAGAGCATTGTGGATAAGTATGACAAGCAAATTTGTTTTGTAATCAAAAGAGATGAAGCATGGATGGAAGTTGTTACTCCTAGAACTATTTGGATAACAAATATGTGATATGAAGTTGATCTGAATATTCTTGAGGCTTATGCTAAGACACTTCTTGATGCACCAAGGGAACCCTCTGAAGAAATTTTTGGCAATGCTGACACTATTGCGAGTGTTGTTTTGATGTAGAAGAAGAGAAAAAGGAGAGAAAAATTCATCAGAGATGCATCCAAAATGGCTAAAGAAGTTAAGGAAAATGTGTTGAACTTAAGTGGTGTTTCTGCTAGTGAACTAGAAGGACTAGAACTGGTAGCTCATGTTTATCCGGTTTTCACTTCTTTGGATACAGACAATTGTAAGGCAATAGAGTTCAAGAGAGTTGACAAGAGGAAGAGGAAACCCTCACCAGTACCTTCTCCTTCTCCTAAAAGAACAAGAACATTAAGGAAGAAGCAACAGACTGTAAGGGAGCCAAAGAAGAAGTTAACTCCAAAGAAGAAACAACAACCTAAGACACTGGATACCCTTACACTGGAGGAACTGATCAATAAAATAACACAAGAAGGTAATCTTAGTAATGTAAAAAAAATTATTATTCTTTCAAGGATTATGACAAGGAGACAATAGAAGAAAGCATTATTTTGCATCTTGACATCTACAAGAAATTTTTGATTGAGGTTGTAGATGATCTGCCTAATGACTTATACATAAGATTAGAAGCTAAAAGAATGTCAGTGATGGAATTGGATAAAAAGTTAAAGGTTGAAGCATTGTTGGCTGTTCACCCCATTAATTCCAAGGAGGAGATTGATGAACTAATTTATGAATCCAACCAGTCAATTTTTGTGGGTGGTCACCGACAGGTCAGCCTAATGGTTGGGCGAGTGAAAGAGATTGCTAATGAAACTGTAGACAAATGGGACATATTTTTTGTTGAAAAAGAAAAGAAAGAAGAAAGGGGCAGACAGAAAATGGACAAGTCTTTTGCAAAGGTATATAAAAAGGACAAAGGTAAAAGAAAAATTGGTAATGTACCTGTTATAAAGGTCATAGATAACTTTTCTCCACTGGCACAGGACACCCCACCAATAACTTTAGAGATATCGGTACATACAGATAAGGAGGCTGGAGAAATAATACATGATGATACTAATATGGATTCTAAAATTCTCTTTACTATGAATGTAGATACACATGATGTTAATATTATTATGGATAAAGAGACTGTAGAGGTTAAGACAACTGATGCTATGAATGTTGAAATCTCTGAGTCACCAGTTAACACTGTTGACTCTCAGAATATTGAAATACCAGTAGAAGCTAAGAAGCCTGGCACTGAGAAATTGGCAGATGCAGAGGTTCATACATAGACTGAGAAACCAATAGAAGCAGAGGTAATAACACAGAGTGAGAAACCAACAGTAACTATAAATAAATAGGAAACAAATGATGGAAACAAGGAAGATATTGTTAAGGTAATTGGTCAAGTATCTATGGAAAATAATTATTGCAGAACCAAGCACATCCACTACAAACTTCAGACCTACAAATGTAATAGTTGTTCTTTTGGATTCAATAAAGAGGATCATAGAGTGCAATGCCTTAGCATACAAGGCCATTGATGATACATTGCCTATTTTGAAAATAATTGCACCGGCATGTAAGGTAGACCATATTAATAATTCTTTGAGTAAATTGGATGCATTGTCCAAATTTAATGCTTCAAATGTTCTAACTGTAGAAAGGGTAAATAAAGAAAAAGGTGAATTCTTTGTGAAAACTATCAAGGATTGTACTGAGCATATTAATTCCCTATTACTGGTACTTAATTCAACAATTTTGGAATACAAAGAATTGTATAAGGAAGCTTGTAAGCCTCACCACCTAACTGAAGACATTGATGAGGAGATTAAGAAAATAGAAAAGGAGATAGATGATATTGCAGACAATATGATAGGTTCTTCACAACTTACCTCAATTCTTGATCAAGAGATGGCAGTTTTTGAGGAAAAGATAGAGAAACTAGAGCAAGAAAAAGCAAGGATAAAGATGAAGGCCTGAGAGCTAAAAAACAAATTTGGTCCAAGATTGGGCAGTCTTATAACTCAGCAGGTTGAGCTATCTAAATAATTAATTCAAGGAGAATGATCACCAGAGCAACAAATGCATTATCTAACCAGTATGATCCAGCAGACAAAAACCATTATCTTTGATAGTAATAAATTCATGCAGAGCCTAAATCTAATTTTGGCAGATATCTTTCAAATTGTAAACAACTGGTTATAGGCTATGAGGTAGAATTTTTGTATTTTTTGATTCTTTTTGACATCCTTTGTCATTGATGTCAAAGGGGGAGTAGTATGGAGAAAAATGTATGGAAGAAATCACTTGCTCAGGGGGAGCACACTCTTTTTGAGGATCATTTTTTGACACAACAGTTTTTGGATTTTTCTCACGAGTGTTGCCATCAATGCCAAAGGGGGAGATTGTTTTCATTCTACACTCACATGAGAATTGTTGATGTTGTCATTAATGGCAACCAAACGGTAACATGATTCTACAAGTTCATCGGCATCATAGACATCATTTACCGGCACCGGCAAGCACAACAAAGTTCATTCATCGGCAACGAAGCATACTGACATTGAGGCTAACATGAGACAATTTTTATTTATGTGAATTATATTGTAATGTAATTAATTATTTGTAAGCTGACATGATGTATAATAAAGACTCATATATGTATGAGATCTTATAGGTCATTTTTGGTATGATAGTATGGTGGTATTAAGGAGATAGCGAAAAGATTTTTTAATAAGGAAGATAGGTTATGTAAGTGAATGTCATTCATCGGCAAGTTTTTGCTTAAGGTTTCTGACTAAGCTTAAACCAGTACTGAATCAAGCATTGCAAATGCTATTTTGAGTAGTACATTGTCTTGGATTTAATTATCCATTGTGTAGTCAATGACACTCTTGATAACTCAATGATGAATGAATAGTACCAAACCGGTACTGAGAGGTGGGGTGAATTAGTACAAACAAAAATATAGTCCAAAACTAGTTTGCCAACAAATACTCCAAATGACTGGCAACCAGTAATACTGGTTGAAACAAAGTGAAACCGGTAAGACCTAGAACAACTAAAACAATCATAAACCAGTCACTCACTAAGCTTTCCTCTTAACTCAATACTATAGTACCATTACACCCTCATGCATGAATAGGTAAACTATCATCAGATCTTCACAATAGTTGGTTCAATATGTTCTATAGATCGGCATAAAACATAGAACCATCATATGCTCAATAGGTAATAACAAAACATCACAAGATAAAAGCATCACACATGAAACACATATTTTTCACATGGAAACCCAACTGGGAAAAACCACAGTGGGGATGAATACCCACAAGTTGCTTTTTGAACTCTTTACAAGTCCGCTCTGTTAGGAGCCTTGTCCGGTTAAAGACATTACAATAGGTTCTGCTAGGAATCGATCCTATTAGGGATCACCCGGTTAAGGGATGGCTACAATACCCGGTTAAGGGTTAAACCCGGTTAGGGTTACCTTGTTAGAGGATTTCAAGAACTCAATAGCTAAAGGATCTCCAGAGCACTATAGCTTCCCAAAACTCAATAACTTCAAGTTACCCTGTTAAGGGATTTGAATCAAGCCGGTTAAAGCTACCCTGTTAGGGGATTTGTATCAAGCTAGTTAAGGCTACCCTGTTAAGGGATTTCACAACTGTTGAAGTGGTTAAAGATCAACAGGAATTACAATGATCTAGTAACAACACTCAATGCTAATGTAGATCTATTTTGGTTCCTTTTCACCTTCTGCACACTCACTTTCCAAGTATCTCTTCTCTCCTTTGGTCTGGCAAGAATCATGTATCACTTCCCTTGGATACACACACAACTTTTGCCAACAACCTTAGAAATTAACACAACATCGACCTTATAGGAAACAGACAGGTCGGTAGCAAAAACCCTAAATCCTAAACCTGTTAGGTTAAGCAATTCAAGCGGTTCAATCCTGACCGTTGAATCATACTGCATTAAATGCAACAATCTTGAATCGATCTCAAGACATTCTCCATCATCCATTACCCACCGATTTCATGGTGGCTGAACCCATCACGCATTATCACCATTTGACAAACTTCACACATTCCTGAGGTAGATAGGAATAGTCTTCTTCATGCAAGATCCTTCATGCGCATAGAGCTTACGTGGCAACACAACCTGTTCTCCTTTATACTGCTAACTCATCACACTAAGATCATCGATTGAGTCACACACGCTTGAGGTACTCCAACTAGAAATCCTAAAGTGGAAACTACCTACCAACCAGTAGCCATACAATGCTTCCATGTACCGGTTCCCATAACTACATGCTGGTTGACCTTGAGCAAATACACCACTTCACTTTGGCATCTATATTGGTTCACACATATGCTCGTTCTCTCTTCTTACATATCACATATGCTGGTTCACTTCATATCACATATTAACATCAATGACAACATACAATATCATTATGTCCTTATACCGGTTCACATAATGCCAACAATCTCCCCCTTTGGCATTGATGGAAATATACAAAGATATCTCTCCGCTTCACATCTTCTCCCCCATTTTCTGTAGATATCTTTTCCGCTTCACTCCTTCTCCACCTTTGACAACAATGCCAAAGTGGAGGCACAAGCATCCCTATTCCATTATGCTGCTCCCCCTGAGGAGTAGCATCCTTCAACACATCAATCAACAAAAAATTTGACTATGCAATACCTTATTGATGTGGAACAAATACTTTTAGTTTACCTCCTGAAGGGGCAATACCCCCAATTCACCTCTTAAATGCACAAATGTAGTCTTTTGGAGAGGCTTGGTGAATATGTCTGCTAATTGTTCCTTACTGGAAACATGTTTGAGTGTAATCTCTTTATTCTAAACCTTTTCCCTCAAGAAATGATAATTAAGCTCAAAATGCTTGGTTCTACAATGTAAAACCGGATTCTTTGAAATATTGATAGCAGTTGTGTTATCACAAAATATACTTACCGGTTCAGATACATGGATTTTGAAGCCTTCCAATACATGCTTCATCCAAATTGTCTGAGTGCAGTTCATGAAAGTTGCTACATACTCCATTTCCACTGTAGACTGAGAGATACAACTCTGCTTTTTACTCATCCATGAGACCAGTCTACCACCGAGAAAGAATGCACCACCGATTGTGCTTTTCTGATCATCCACATTACCTACCCAATCAACATCTGTGAACACTTTCAGATTGAAATCATTGTTGTATGGGTCCCACAATCCATAGTCAACTGTTCCCTTTAGATACCTAAGAATCCGCTTGACTGCAACCAAGTGGGATTCTCTTGGACTTTTCTAGAACCTTGGAGTAATGCCAACTGCATGTGCAATATCTAGTCTGCTATGCACTACATAATGCAACTTACCAATCATTGATCGATATTCCTTCTCATCACCCAGTGAGGAATCATCCTCTTTTGTCAATTTGCAACCGATCACCATCGGCGTACCAACCGATTTGCTATCTTCCATGCCAAAGGTCTTCAACACCTCTTTGACATATTTGGACTGAGTGATAAAGTTTCCATCTTTCATCTGTTGGATCTACAGTCCAACAAAGAACTTAATCTCCCCTATGAGTGACATCTCAAACTTTTTCTTCATCTCATCAGCAAACTCATGACTCATCTTGTCATCTCCACCAAAGATAATTTCATCAACAGAAACCTCACAGATTAGGATCTGATCTCCTTTAGACTTCAAGTAGATATTGCTATCTTCACTTGTTCTGTAAAATCCAATCTTCACAAGATGGGAATGTAGGTGCTCATACCATGCCCTAGGTACTTTCTTTAGACCATATAAGGCTTTATGTAGCCTGCACACCATATCACTATCTTCAGATAGGGAAAACCCATCTGGTTGCCCTATATATACCTCCTCTTCAAGTACACCATTTAGGAATGGAGATTTTACATCCATTTGATATACTTTGAGCCTTTTAAAAGCTGCATATGCAATAAGCATATGAACTCCTTCCAATTTGGTTATAGGAGCAAAGGTTTCTCCATAGTCTTCTCCTTCTTCTTGAGCATATCCTTTGCACACCAATCTAGCTTTATTCCTAGTCATAGTGCCATCCTCATTTAGCTTGTTTCTGAACATCCATTTGGTGCCAATGACATTTTGATGCTCTGGTCTGGGTACCAAGGACCATGTACCATTTTTCTCTATCTGGTCAAGTTCCTCCTCCATTGCCTTGATCCAGTCTCCATCTTTATGAGCCTCTTTGAATGATTTAGGCTCAAGTTCAGAGATCATACATTAGTTTTCTCTGACCTTTCTTCTTGTAAGAATTCCTGCATCCTTATCTCCTATGATCTGCTTAGGATCATGGTTAAGCTTGACATACCGAGGAATGGTCTTGACTGGTTCTTCTTGCTTTTCCTCTTCATCCTCATCTTCATTAGTATCAGCATTCACCGGTTCAGGAACACTGTTACTGGTACTTGGTTGACTGATAACTAGTTCCCAAAAGGTTGTAACCAATTCATTTACAGCTTTCTCACTGCCATTTTTCTCAGTTTTCTCAGAGGATTCATCAACTCTTACATTGATACTTTCCATAATTCTCTGAGTCCTATTGTTGTAACACTTGAAAGCTTTACTCTTGGTGGAATATCCTGAGAATATTCCCTCATCACATTTAGCTTCAAATTTGCCCTGATGTTCACTCCTCTTGATGTAACATTTACTACCAAATACCCTACAGTAGCTGACCATAGGTGTCTTACCGGTCCAATACTCATAAGGAGTTTTGTCCTTACCTTTCTTGATGAGTACCCGGTTCATAGTGTAGACTGCAGTGCTCATCGCTTCTCTCCAAAAGGTGTGAGCTACCTTTCCTTGAATCAACATGGTTCTAGCTGCTTCAACCACACTCTGGTTATTCCTCTCTGCTAGGCCATTGTACTATGGAGTCCGGGGGCATACAATTGATTTTTGATGCCGAATTCTTCACAGTACCTGTTGAATTCATCGTAAGTGAATTCCCCTCCTTGATCAGCTCTGAGACACTTGATTCTTTTACCACTTTCCTTCTCCACTAATGCTCTAAAAGCCTTGAATTTCACAAAGGCTTCAGACTTGTCTTTCAAGAATGTGACCCACATCATTCTTGAGCAATCATCAAAGAGAATCATGAAGTACCTATCACCCTACACACTTTTGGTTTTCATAGGACCACACAAATCAGTATGCACAAGATAAAGCAAGTTGTCAGCCTTCACAATGTTATCAAAGTTTACATGGTAGAGTCTCCTATGCCATTTCAAGCTATCATCAAGCTTAGCCATAAGACATGTACTTATATTTGCATTCAGATGAAATAGGTTACCTTTGGTTTGCATGCTGGTGGCCACATATTCACCATGTTTTCCTTTGATTCTGCAAACTCCATTCTTGAATTCCAGAGTGAGAACACTGTCATTTAGCTGGGCAACACTCAAAAGGTTGTGTCTGAGACCATCAGCACAGTACACATTGTCAACATTTCTCTTTCCATTTAGAGATATGGACCCTCTGCCTTTGACCATGCATGGTGCATCATTGCCAAAGCGAACCACACCACCATCATACTCCTCCAAGGATAGAAACTTGCTTCAGTCACCTGTCATATGGTGAGAACAACCACTATCAATGATCCACTCATTGGAATTATCAAACTAGGAGACAAGAGCCTTCTTGTCTATGACATCTTCCTCTACAAAAACAAACACAATATCTTCATTCTCTTCATCTTCTGATTCCTCATCTGTGACACCTTCATCAACTGCCACAAAATAGTTTCTCTGGTTTCCTCCTTTGAATTTCCTGAACCTTTTTGGTTTGTCCTTGTTATCGTCATTAGGATAGTTTATATTAATATGTCCTATCTAGTTACAAGAAAAGCATTTCAAAGTTATCTTACATTTGTATTTACCGGTTCCTTTAGGAAGCTTCCTAGAAAGGAGAGCTTTAAATGCCATCAGAATCTCCTCATCATTCATTTCTGTGCTCTAACTAGGTTCACCACTCGTGCTAGCTTCTTTTCCTTTTCTTAATGGTATAGCAGAGGCTTTAAATGTTGATTCAGTCTTTTGAACACTACCATCAAAACTATCTAGCTCATAGGCTGTCAGCTTGGCTATGATGGAGTCCAAGAATACTTTAGACTTGTCTATTGATCTCAGCTCTTGAATAGCAGCAACCCTTATTGCATAGACCGACAACTAGGATCTTAGGACTTTTCTTACCACAGTGGAATCTTCTATTTTACCACCTGCACTCTTGATTTCTCCAACAACTATTTTGATTCTTATTCCATACTGCTAAATGGTCTCACCTTCAACCGTCTGCATATCTTTAAACTTTCCTCTCAGGATTTCTTCCTTAGCCTATTTTACATGTTCATCACCACCATAGATATTTTCAAGAGCATCCCATACCGCTTTGGGATTTATCTTGTCCTGAACATCAATAAACTCAATGTTAGATAGACTACTAATGAGGGCTTCCATGACTTGCCCATTTTCTTGTATTTCTCTCTTTTGGTCATCGATGAGAGTACCGCTAGGGACACCATAGATATTCTCAACATAACTCCAGTGTTGAGCACCCATGCTTCTGATGAATATCTTCAATCTATCTTTCCATATACCAAATTTTTCCCTGTTAAACATTGGACCTTTCCTCTTCATCATTTGACTAGGATCTTTACCTCAAGCGGTTAAGCTTACAACACAGAGGACCTAGAGTACTCTAATACCAATTGATAACTCAATGATGAATGAATAGTACCAAACCGGTACTGAGAAGGGAGGGTGAATTAGTAGAAACAAAAATACAGTCCAAAACCGGTTTGACAGCAAATACTCCAAATGACTGGCAACCAGTAATACTGGTTGAAACAGAGTGCAACTGGTAAGACCCAGAACAACTAAAACAATCATAAACCAGTCACTCACTAAGCTTTCCTCTTTACTTAATACTATAGTACCATTACACCCTCATGCATGAACAGGTAAACTATCATCAAATCTTCACAATAGTTGGTTCAATATGTTTTATAGACTGGCATAAAACATAGAACCATCATATGCTCAATAGGTAATAACAAAGCATCACAGGATAAAAGCATCACACATGACACACATATTTTTCATGTGGAAACCCAACTAGGAAAAACAACAGTGGGGATGAATACCCACAAGTTGCTTTTTGAACTCTTTAGAAGTTCATTCTATTAGGAGCCTTGTCCGGTTAAAGACATTACAATAGGTTCTGCTAGTAACCGATCCTGTTAGAGATCACCCGGTTAAGGGATGGCTACAATACCCGGTTAAGGATTAAACTCAGTTAGGGTTACCTTGCAAGAGGATTTCAAGAACTCAATAGCTAAAGGATCTCCAGAGCTCTATAGCTTCCCAGAACTCAATAACTTTGAGTTACCCTATTAAGGGATTTGAATCAAGCTAGTTAAAGCTACCCTGTTAGGGGATTTGTATCAAGCTACTTAAGGCTACCCTGTTATGGGATTTCACAACTGTTGAAGTGGTTAAAGATCAATAGGAATTACAATAACCTGGTAACAACAATCAATGCTAATGCAAATCCAGTTTTGCTGCTTTTCACCTTCTGCACACTCACTTTGTAGGTATCTCTTCTCTCCTTTGGTTTGGGAAGAATCATGTATCACTTCCCTTGGATACACACACAACTTTTTCCAACAAGCTTAGAAAGTAACACAACATCAACCTTATACGAAACAGACAGGTTGGTAGAAAAAACCCTGAACGCTAAACCTGTTAGGTTAAGCAATTCAAGTGGTTCAATCCTAACCGTTGACTCATATTGCATTAAATGCAACAATCTTGAATCGATCTCAAGACATTCTCCATCGTTCATTATCCACCAATTTCATAGTGGCTGATAACCCATCACGCGTTATCACCATTTGACAAACTTTGCACATTCTCGAGGTAGATAGGAATAGTCTTCTTCATGCAAGATCCTTCACACGCATAGAGCTTATGTGGTAACATGACCTGTTCTCCTTTATATTGCTGACTGATCACACTAAGATCACCGATTGAGTCACACAGGCTTGAGGTACTCCAACTGAAAATCTTGAAGTGGAAACTACCTACCAACTGATAGCTATACAATGATTCCATGTACTGGTTCCCATAACTACATGCCGGTTCACCTTGAGCAAATACACCACTTCACTTTGGCATATATACCGGTTCACACATATGCCGGTTCTCTCTTCTTACATATCACATATGCTGGTTCACTTCATATCACATATTGACATCAATGACAACATACAATATCATTATGTCCTTATACTGGTTCACATAATGCCAACAATCTCCCCCTTTGGCATTGATGACAATATATAAAGATATCTCTCCGCTTCACATCTTCTCCCCCATTTTCTGTAGATATCTTTTCCACTTCACTCTTTCTCCCCCTTTGACAACAATGCCAAAGTGGAGGCACAAGCATCCCTGTTCCATTATGCTGCTCCCCCTGAGGAGTAGCATCTTTCAACACATCAATCAATAAAAAATTTGACTATGAAATACCTGACTGATGTGGAACAAATACTTTCAGTTTAACTCCTGAAGGGGCAGTACCCCTAATTCACCTCTTAAATGCACAAATGTAGTCTTTGGGAGAGGCTTGGTGAATATGTTTGCTAATTGCTCCTTACGTCGAAACATGTTCCAGTGCAAGCTCTTTATTTTGAACCTTTTCCCTCAAGAAATGATACTTAATCTCAAAATGCTTGGTTCTACAATGTAAAACCAGATTCTTTGAAATATTGATAGCACTTGTGTTATCATAGAATATACTTACCAATTCAGATACATGGATTTTGAAGCCTTCCAATACATGCTTCATCCAAATTGTTCGAGTGCAGTTCATGAAAGCTACAACATACTCCACTTCCACTGTAGACTGAGAGATACAATTCTGCTTTTTACTCATCCATGAGACTAGTCTACCAATGAGAAAGAATGCACCACCGGTTGTGCTTTTTCGGTCATCCACATTACCTACCCAATCAGCATCTATGAACACTTTCAAATTGAAATCATTATTGTATGGGTACCACAATCCATAGTCAACTATTCCCTTTAGATACCTAAGAATCCGCTTGACTGCAACCAAGTGGGATTCTCTTGGACTTTTCTAGAACCTTACAATAATGCCAACTGCATGTGTAATATCCGGTCTACTATGCACTACATAATGCAACTTACCAATCATTAATTGATATTACTTTTCATCAACTAGTGAGGAATCATCCTCTTTTGTCAATTTGCAACCGGTCACCATCGGCGTACCAACCGATTTGCTATCTTCCATGCCAAAGGTCTTCAACACCTCTTTGACATATTTGGACTGAGTGATAAAGATTCCATCTTTCATCTACTGGATCTACAGTCCAATGAAGAACTTAATCTCCCTATGAGTGACATCTCAAACTCTTTCTTCATCTCATTAGCAAACTCATGACTCATCTTGTCATCTCCACCAAAGATAATGTCATCAACAAAAACCTCACAGATCAGGATCTGATCTCCTTCAGACTTCAAGTAGATATTGCTATCTTCACTTGTTCTCTCAAATCCAATCTTCACAAGATGGGAATGTAGGTACTCATACCATGCCCTAGGTGCTTGCTTTAGACCATATAAGGCTTTATGTAGCCTACACACCATATCACTGTCTTCAGATAAGGAAAACCATCTGGTTGCTCTATATATACCTCCTCTTATTGTAGACCATTTAGGAATGTAGATTTTACATCCATTTGATATACTTTGAACCTTTTAAAAGCTACATATGCAAGAAGCATATGGACTCCTTCCAATTTGGTTATAGGAGCAAAGGTTTCTCCATAGTCGTCTCCTTCTTGTTGAGCATATCCTTTGCACACCAATCTGGCTTTATTCCTAATCATTGTGCCATCCTCATTCAACTTGTTTCTGAACACCCATTTGGTGCCAATGACATTTTTATGCTCTGGTCTGGGTACCAAGGACCATGTACAATTTTTCTCTATCTGGTCAAGTTCCTCCTCCATTGCCTTGATCTAGTCTCCATCTTTATGAGCCTCTTTGAATGATTTAGGCTCAAGTTTAGAGATCATACATGAGTTTTCTCTGACCTTTCTTCTTGTATGAATTCCTTCATCCTTATCTCCTATGATCTGCTTAGGATCATGATTCAGCTTGACATACTGAGGAATGGTCTTGATTGGTTCTTCTTCCTTTTCCTCTTCATCCTCATCTTCATCAGTATCAGCATTCACCGGTTCAGGAACACTATTACTGGTACTTGGTTGACTGACAACTGGTTCCCAGAAGGTTGCAACCAGTTCATTTACAGCTTGCTCACTACCGGTTTCCTCAGTTTTCCTTAGAGGATTCATCAACTCTTACATTAATACTTTCCATAATTCTCTGTGTCCTATTGTTGTAACACTTGAAAGCTTTACTCTTGATGGAATATCCTAGGAATATTCCCTCATCACATTTAGCTTCAAATTTGCCCTGATGTTCACTCCTCTTGATGTAACATTCACTACCAAATACCCTAAAGTAGCTGACCATAGGTGTCTTACCGGTCCAATACTCATAAGGAGTTTTGTCCTTACCTTTCTTGATGAGTACCCAGTTCATAGTGTAGACTGCAGTGCTCACTGCTTCTCTCCAAAAGGTGTGAGCTACCTTTCCTTGAATCAACATGGTTCTAGCTGCTTCAACCATAGTCCGGTTATTCCTCTCTGCTAGGCCATTCTACTGTGGAGTTCGAGGGGCAGACAGTTGCCTTTTGATGCCGAATTCTTCATAGTACTTGTTGAATTCACCAGAAGTGAATTCCCCTCCTTGATCAGTTCTGAGACACTTGATTCTTTTACCGCTTTCCTTCTCCACTAATGCTCTGAAAGGCTTGAATTTCACAAAGGCTTCAGACTTGTCTTTCAAGAATGTGACCCACATCATTCTTGAGCAATCATCAGTGAGAATCATGAAGTACCTATCACCCTGCACACTTCTGGTTTTCATAGGACCACACAAATCAGTATGCCCAAGATCGAGCAAGTTGTCAGCAGTGAAAGATTTACCTTTAAATGTTGAGGAAGACAATTTCCCCCATTGACACTCTCTGTACAAGGTATTATCCAGTTTCCTTAGCACCGGTAACCCTCTAAGTATTTTGATCTTACTAGCCTTCACAATGGTGTCAAAGTTTACATGGCAGAGTCTCCTATGCCATATCCAACTATCATCAAGCTTAGCCATAAGACATGTACTTATATTTGCATTCAGATGAAATAGGTTATCTTTGGTCTGCGTGTTGGTGGCCACCAATTCACCATGTTTTCCTTTGATTCTGTAAACTCCATTCTTGAATTCTAGAGTGAGGCCACTATCATTTAGCTGGGAAACACTCAGAAGGTTGTGTCTGAGACCATCAACCCAGTACACATTGTCAACACTACTCTTTCCATTCAAAGAGATGGACCCTCTGCCTTTGACCATGCATGGTGCATCATTGCCAAAGTGAACCACACCACCATCATACTCCTCCAAGGATAGAAACTTGCTTCAGTCACTTGTCATATGGTGAGAACAACCACTATCAATGATCCACTCATTGGAATTATCAAACCAGGAGACAAGAGCCTTCTTGTCTGTGACATCTTCCTCTACAACAACAAACACAATATCTTCATTCTCTTCATCTTCTGATTCCTCATCTGTGACACCTTCATCAACTACCACAAAACAGTTTCTCTGGTTTCCTCCTTTGAATTTCCTGAACCTTTTTGGTTTGTCCTTGTTATCGTCATTAGGATAGTTTATAGCAATATGTCCTATCCAGTTACAAGAAAAGCATTTCAAAGGTAGCTTACGTTTGTATTTACCGGTTCCTTTAGGAAGCTTCCTAGAAAGGAGAGCTTCAAATGCCATCAGAATCTCCTCATCATTCATTTATGTGCTCTAACTAGGTTCACCACTCGTGCTAGCTTCTTTTCCTTTTCTTAATGGTATAGCAGAGGCTTTAAATGTTGATTCAGTCTTTTGAACACTACCATCAAAACCATCTAGCTCATAGGCTATCAGCTTGGCTATGATGGAGTCCAAGGATACTTTAGACTTGTCTATTGATCTCAGCTCTTGAATAGGAGAAACCCTTATTGCATAGACCAGCAACTAGGATCTCAGGACTTTGCTTACCACAGTGGAATCTTCTATTTTACCACCTGCACTCTTGATTTCTCCAACAACTATTTTGATTCTTATTCCATACTGCTGAATGGTCTCACCTTCAACCATCCGCATATCTTCACACTTTCCTCTTAGGCTTTCTTCCTTGGCCTATTTTACATGTTCATCACCACCATAGATATTTTCAAGAGCATCCCATACCTCTTTGGGATTTGCCTGGTCCTGAACATCAATAAACTCAATGTTAGATAGACAACTAATGAGGGCTTCCATGACTTGCCCATTTTCTTGTATTTCTCTCTTTTGGTCATCGATGAGAGTACCGGTAGGGACAACATAGATATTCTCAACATAACTCCAGTGTTGAGCACCCATGCTTCTGATGAATATCTTCATTCTATCTTTCCATATACCAAAATTTTCCCTGTTATACTTTGGACTTTCCCTCTTCATCATTTGACTAGGATCTTTACCTCAAGCGGTTAAGCTTACAACACAGAGGACCTAGAGTACATTGATACCAATTGATAACTCAATGGTGAACGAATAGTACCAAACTAGTACTGAGAAAGGGGGGTGAATTAGTAGAAACAAAAATACAGTCCAAAACCGGTTTGACAGCAAATACTCCAAATGACTGGCGACCAGTAATACTGGTTGAAATAAAGTGCAACCGGTAAGACCCAGAACAACTAAAACAATCATAAAGTGGTCACTCACTAAGCTTTCCTCTTAACTCAATACTATAGTACCATTACACCCTCATGCATGAACAGGTAAACTATCATCGATTCTTCACAATAGTTGGTTCAATATGTTTTATAGACCGGCATAAAACATAGAACCATCATATGCTCAACAGGTAATAACAAAGCATCACAAGATAAAGGCATCACACATGACACACATATTTTTCACATGGAAACCCAACTAGGCAAAACCACAGTGGGGATGAATACCCACAAGTTGCTTTTTGAACTCTTTAGAAGTCCGCTCTATTAGGAACCTTGTCTGGTTAAAGACATTACAATAGGTTCTGCTAGGAACCGATCCTATTAGGGATCATCCGGTTAAGGGATGGCTATAATACCCAGTTAAGGGTTAAACCTGGTTAGGGTTACCTTGTTAGAGGATTTCAAGAACTCAATAGCTAAAGGATCTCCAGAGCTCTATAGCTTCCCAGAACTCAATAACTTTGAGTTACCCTATTAAGGGATTTGAATCAAGCCGGTTAAAGCTACCCTATTAGGGGATTTGTATCAAGCTGGTTAAGGCTACCCTATTAAGGGATTTCACAACTATTGAAGTGGTTAAAGATCAACAAGAATTACAATGATCTAGTAACAACATTGGATGCTAATGCAGATCCATTTTTGCTCCTTTTCACCTTCTGCACACTCACTTTGCAGGTATCTTTTCTCTCCTTTGGTCTGGCAAGAATCATGTATCACTTCCCTTGGATACACACACAACTTTTTCCAACAACCTTAGAAAGTAACACAACATCAACCTTATAGGAAACAGACAGGCTAGTAGCAAAAACCCTAAACCCTAAACCTGTTAGGTTAAGCAATTCAAGCGGTTCAATCCTGACCATTGAATCATACTGCATTAAATGCAACAATCTTGAATTGATCTCAAGAAATTCTCCATCATCCATTATCCACTGATTTCATGGGGGCTGATAACCCATCATGCGTTATCACCGTTTGACAAACTTCGCACATTCTCGAGGTAGATAGGAATAGTCTTCTTCATGCAAGATCCTTCACGCACACAGAACTTATGTGGCAACATGACCTATTCTCCTTTATACTGCTAACTCATCACACTAAGATCACTGATTGAGTCACACAGGCTTGAGGTACTCCAACCGGAAATCTTGAAGTGGAAACTACTTACCAACCGGTAGCCATACACTGCTTCCATGTACCAGTTCCCATAACTACATGTCGGTTCACCTTGAGCAAATACACTGCTTCACTTTGGCATATATACTGGTTCACACATATGCCAGTTCTCTCTTCTTACATATCACATATGTCGGTTCACTTCATATCACATATTGTCATCAATGACAACATACAATATCATTATGTCCTTATACCGGTTCACATAATGCCAACAACTCTTTCATTGAGTAGTGAACTCTGGGTTGTTGGCTCACTTGCATGTGCAGGCCCCTATTGTAAGTAATATTTATTCATATTGGCCAGTGAGTAAATATTGTGGGTCACAAATCCCACCGAGTTTTTTCCCTTACCGGATTTCCTCACCAAAATATCTTGTGTTATGATGTGCATTTATGTTGTCTCTATTATTTCTCTTTGTTGTATTATTACTTGTTTATCGATACTTTAATTTGGGTTGCAAAGTTATAAATAAGTTCAAATATTCCACTAAGCATTTAGACACTGATTCATCCCGCCCCCCTTTGTTAGTGTCTTTAGGACTGTCATTGCATCTAACACTGTGGTGCCAATTCTTCATCCTCTTTGATCGTTGATAGTTTGCACTCTAAATTTCCGCCCAATTCAGCCTTGAATATCTCCATTGTCAAGAGCTCACCATCACTCATCAGATTCACAAGATCTTCTACATTCTCAAACTTATCCACATCACTTTTCAATAGTTTATAATAATGATCATTAATAGCAATCATCTCCTCAACCTCTTGCCCTATTTTATCACACAACCTCTCCTTCAATGTCATATGGCTATCCAAGCTTGTAAAAGTGACTTTGTATATAAACTAGAATGGAGTAGCCTAAGCATTCATTGCATCAATCCTATGCTTGATTATCCCTGTTATCAATGCATGTACAAAAAAATATTTCTTCTCATTTTCCTCGTTCATTTTCTTCTTCTCATTTGCCTTGTTCATTTTCTTCTCAAACTTTTATGCTTTGTATTTCCAATATAAGGCATCCTGAGATGTCAGCACGAGCCTCTGCTCTTCCTCATAATCAATAGGTCATTCTAGTATTGTAGTCCTTTGATCCTTTTGCAATTGACTAGCTATCTCTTTCCACTTTTGTCTCTCGTCAACCTCTTCATGATATGCATCCTTGTAGTGAACCATTTCTCTTGTGACAAAATCCAGTTGATCTACATTTAGTCTAGCCACATTTAAATCTAACATTGCAGTCTTGGTGCAGGAGCACCTAAGGGGCCTATAAGGTATAACATGTCTATAAGGCATGGATGGATGTAATGAGGGTCATTTGATACCTAAAACAATTTAATAATGCATGTAAAGCCAATATTTGTCATGGTTGAGTCAAGTTGTCTAGTTGTGTCAAAACTGTCAAAATTGTGTGAATGTTGTCAAATGAGAAAATTTATGTAATAAATGTCAAGAAGGCATGGTAAGTGTCAAAATGGGGTCCATATTATTTTTTAAGAGTGTTCAAATCATTAGATTGAGTTTCTTGATAATATAAGGACAAAATGTCAAGTGTTGTCAATTTCGCACATTCAAATGGTGGATTCCAATGGCTATTTGGTTCCTAGGTAGTTATGGGAGTTGTTCTAGTTTGGGGGGTCAAAATATGTTTAAAAACCTCATTCTCACATGTGGAGAGGTTGTTGGGGGTTTATTTTGTATATTGGTCTTTGTAATACCAAATTGCTGCAATAAAATTCAACATTTTCCCTGCATTCATGAGTGAAATCTAAAACATATTATTGTTCTATCTCTTCATTTTGATCTGCACTCTTTGAAAGGTGTTTTTTATATGTTATTAGAATTATTTTAAGTCATTTGAAGGTTTAATCCATCATTTTGGTGAATATATAGTTGATTGTCCCAAAACTAGTGTTGTAGGTGCTTGTTTGTGTTGATTTGGGAGTCAAAATGAAGTTTTAGGGCTCATTCCTCTTTATTTATTTTTTGTTTATTAATTAATCAGTCTCTAATGGTTTATTATATACTAAAATGAAGGTAAAAGTGCAGGGATAGAGTTGGCATGAAGGGTGATCACCTTTTGAGTGCAAGTTTGTGTGTGAAAGGTGCATGGGAATGATGGCATAGGTGTAGCAGCAGAAGTTTGGCCTTAATGAGGGAAATATTTGAGTATGGAATATGTAATTACATTCCAAATATAGGGTGAATCATGAAGGATAAGTTATGGAAGTGATTGGAAGAGTGGATTTTAGGAGGCCTTAGTTTTGAAGGCCTAAATAGGAGGGTTTGGGATTTGACGTATCAAATGAGAGTGTCTTCCAAAAAAAATTCAAAATCCTTTTATTTGAGACCTAAATTAAGACTTTTTTAAGGTTTTGAATTCAGGGGAGTTGAAATGTTGGTACTTGCTTTGTAAAAACTTGGCCTAATTAGGCCTAAATGTGCACCAGCAGGGTACTGGTCTATACAGTTGGTCCAAAAGAGAAATATCTGATTTTGAAATATGTTAAATAAATTCCAAAAGGGTATCCTAATATGTAATTTATTTGGCAAGTGTTTTGGGAAAGTTTGGAGAAATGGGGAAAATACCCATTTTGAAGGGCTGTTAGGATTAAGGCTAGATAGTACCCAAGTAAAGCATTGTTGATGAACCAGTCAAGTAGGTGGATGAAAACTATTGGAACATATCTAATAGGGCATGTTGATACCCTAGAAGGTGTAGGCTTAAACCTTTGAAGTTGAGGCCTAAGTTTGAGTACCTTGGTGAAGCCTAGAGAAGGAAGAAGGTTAGCTAACATTGTTGGTAAGAAGGCATAGTTGATTGAATCCATTTGGTTTTTATTATTGCTTGGGTGGACCAGAAGCCTTTGCATCATAGTGTTGGAATCTAAGAACACTGAGAGGATGGGGGGGGGGGTGAATCAGTATTCTACCAAAAAGGTATGATTTTACCCTTTTATAACATACACATATAAACCGATAAATGAAGAAACATATAACTTGAAGTAAATAAACTATCCACATGAATGAACAACATAACACACATAATTTATATGTGGAAACCCTCAAATAGGAAAAACCATGGTGGGATTTGTGACCCATAATATCAATTCATTGGCCATATGAAAGATATTACATAGTATGGGGGCTTGCACATGCAGGAAGGCATACTACCTAGAGCACACTGCTCAACACTAAAGAGTGTCACTGACAAGATTTTTCTAAGATAAAATAGTAATAATTAACTCACAAAATACATCTATAATTCCAAAAAGAGTTCTGGTTATAGCTCTTCTCTATACTGGTTCATAAACCTTGAACAGTTCTACTGATATCTCCTCTCCTCCAAGAATGCTTTACAAACCATCTATAGACCATTGCATGATATAACATACACATAAAAATGATCTGCATATATATCATTCACATCACACATTTCTAATGCCTTTTCATACACACTCTTATATTCTATATGTCAAAATGAACTAATAAACTGACTTATATACCCTTTACAAACAATATGCCTTATGTCGGTTTACAATATATCACAAAAGATATACAATGTAGTCCTAATACAAAATGATTTACAAATAACATTTCCTTCAGATCCCAGACCGATGTCAGCTTTACTGAAGTGTTGGATGTTGGTGTCAATGTCGGTGTCATTGCCAGTTGTAACCCTGAATACTCCAATGCCAATATTTGTTGATGTATGCCTCCTAATGCCGGTGTATGTCTTCAATAGAATCTTGTTTCCATCAATGACAACATATGAATCCAATGAGTGTACATTGCCAACAATCTCCCCCTTTGGCATTGATGGCGACACTCATGTGAAAAATGGATTCCTTGTCGATTCAATTGAAACATGAAACATGCTCCCCCTGAGCTGATTGACTATAATATACTCTATCTAATATCCTCCCCATATTTTTCACATATAAATACTCCCCCTTTGGCATCAATGCCAAAGAACGGTGAAAGAATTGAAAGAATTTAGTTAAGAATCTATGCAAAAGAATGAACAAATACAGATTACTTTGCCGAAGCTTGACCAATTTCAAGATGTCTAGATAAGATTTCTCTAGCAACTGTATATAGGCATCCGAGCCAATTTTGAAATTTTTAGATATGGATACAAGTCCACTCAGGAAATGTGCAAGTGTTTCCTTCTCAGTGACTTCTGTTGGTCTGGGATTTGCAAGCATATCGATATATTCCCTCTTATGTACACCAAGTGAATCCAATCTTGGACTCACCAAGCCTTTGAGACTCCTTGCTCTCCGAATGATCTTGTCTCTTTCCTTTTCAAAAGAAAAAATTTGGTTTTCCAAAGACCAAATTTGTCCATCAATAGATGTAGTGAGTGAAGTTAGTCCATCAAAATAATTAGCAATATTAGCAATCTTTTCATGTAACTCCTTTAACTTGTTATCTACATTTGTTGTAAGAGTTTCTATATTACAACAGACCATGTAGATGTTAGTACACTATTTCAAATAATTTTCCATAAGTATAAGTTTTTCTTCAACCTTCCTCTTTTATGTCTTAATAATCTGATCAAAAGCTACTTTCTTAGCCAAAGTAAATCTCTCAAGTGCTTGCCGGTTGGAAATCTGTTGCAATGATTGAAAGTTTTTAGATATGTGTTATGTTAATACCTTAAGCTTTCTAGAAGGACTTGCTTCATTTTGAATCATACAATTGGGAATCAGTCTATGCAAAATTGTTATTGATTGATCTATTATTCCTTTGTCTGCATATCTCTCCTTTATTAGATTTTGAGTAGCCATCATCATTAGCTCTGTAGGACTCATCTTTGTGATTGATTTCTTCTCAACTTGAGAAGTGTCAATTGCCAAAAGTTTTGCTGGGGAATCAACTGCTAGTATGGTACTGTGAATCTTATCAGTCCCCTTTTCCTTGTCCTCTTCTAGTGTATCCCTTTTCTCATCCTCTTTTACATTGGTGGCTTCACCACTTGGTGTAGTAACTATTACTGTCGATGGAGTATTATCCATAATATTGTTAGTACCTTGTACATTATCTACATTTCCTTTCTTGGTACAAATGTTATCTCATTTGGTATAGATTGTACACTCTCATAAATTTTGGGTCTACTTGTCAGTGGTGTCTATACACTCTTATTTAGTGCCGGTATATTCAAAATTTGATCTCTAACTTCCCAAAATTCTTTTCCTTTTAGATTTGTCTGGAATGGTGGAAGTTGTTTCCTTAACACATTCCTCTTGAGAAGTAAGGAAACCAAGATTCTTTTGGAAGAATTTAAACCAACCCTCTTTGGTCTCATTTATTATCTCATTTACCCTACCCATCATTAGGCTTATTTGTTGGAGTTTGCTTCTAAAAACTTTTCTATTGGAAACATCTATACATAGTTTCATTTCCTCATCATTCACAGAGCCACACATATTCAAAAGTTCAACTTCCTTAATTTCCCTATCCCTCTTAACTACATCTAATCTTCTTGCATCTAACTTATAATGCAACGATAAAGGAATTTCCTTCAAAATCTCTACTAAAGCCTTATTATATATGTCTATATGTAACAAAATTGCTTCTTCAATTTCACTTTGTTCATTATCATCTAAATCTTCATAGAAATTTGACACATTCTTTAAAATACCATATTTTGTTACCTCATCTATCAATTCTTCTCAAGTCATTGGGGTATGATGGTAACATTACCAAATTTAGTTGCTTCATCACTCTTTTTCTTCTTGTTGGGGGTTGTAGGAGTGGATGAAATTGGTTTCCTTTTTCTGAGTAGGTTTCCTTGCCAGAGGTGTGGGTGCAGTAGGTTTTGTTACTTTTCTTACAAGCTTCCTCCTTGGCTCCACCTTCCTCTCCTCTACTGGAGGCTTGTCATATTTCTTCCTTTGTACCCTTCTGAATGCAAGAGGTTGATTATCTCTGGATCAGAGTCAAAAGTGATAGAATAAATGAAAGTCTCAGGCCTCTTTTCCTCAGGAGCACTAGCCACTGCAGATTCATCTACTAGTTTAGATCTAGAACCTAGTTATGTACCTATCCTATGAATTACATTTTGAACAAATGCAAACATTTTATCTATTTAATTTTCTCTCCTTTTCTTTTTGAAACCAATTTTGACTTCAAGAGCCTTCTCCTCCGCAGTGCCAAAATGTTCAGTCTTGTCATCTAATGGAGCTTCAAGTAGCATCTTTACATAAAGTTCCAAGATGTTGCCATCAACTTCATATCCTAGTTCAGTGACCCATATGGTTCTAGGTTCTTTCATCATTTTTTACCATGAAGAAGATATCAGTGGAGTATTTCTCCAAAATGTGCTTGGAGATCCTCTCCCTCTGTCTCATGTTCTCTTGAAAAGTTTTAAAGTAGCCCCAAAGTTTTTCATCCCTGCCGATGCCAAGACAAGTGATTGCATCCTTGATTTTTATACCTACCAGTCATGAGCCCAACATTTCTTCCCCAAACCTAGTAGCTCATTCATGAAATACAACATTAAGAAGACAATAAGATTGCCAAACCTAAATGTTCCTTTCTTGACACCCTTGATTTTGCCAAGATTCAACATTAATTCACTTCTTAGCCATTCACACAAATCATACTTTCCATCATTCCTTAACATTTGGTGTGCAACATGGATACATGAACTGGCAACAGAGTTCAATCGACTTGATTGAGTTACCTTGTAGCCGATGATCATGCTGACAAATTTCACTTCTATGTCTTTGAGGTGTTGGTCCTCATCAATCTACCATCATGGGTTGCGCCAGTGAGATTTTCAACCTTAGTGTTGGAGATCTTCCTCCCAAGTTCCTATCTGATTTTTGATAAGTTGGTGACCACCTGAATTGCTTCCTTGGTGATCATGTAGGGTTGGTCTAGCTAGATGAATTCATTATGGACCCTACTTAGAACATATCTGATCACTTCATCCTTGAATTATGGTATGTACAGGATTTCAGTTAACCCTAGGTCTTTGATGACTTGATATTCTGACTTGATTATTCTGGAGCTACCCAGTATCACAGATTGATACATGCCATTGATCTCCCCAGTGCCTAAATCCTCCAAGGTGCAGTGAATATAGGCCCTGACATCTTCTACATAGACTACGTTATCGAGAACCCTCGAGAATGCACCCTTAGAGTCTTCCTTCTTTGCTATCTATGGAACTTCCTTAAAAATAGATCTGAGCCTATCTTTAACCTCAACAATGGTGGGATTCACAATGAAAGTAGGAGCAGATGATGATTTGGATGCCATTTCAAAGAAATACTTGAAAAATGATCGTCGATTTGAAGATTTGATTACTTCTCAAATAACTGCTGGAAATCCTTTAGAATACCTTTGCTCTCTATTGATCGCTTGTGATTTTCTTTTTCTTTGCTCTAGTTTGCTTGAGTGTTGGCTAAGTAAAAATGAGTCCATTTTCCCTTTTTATTAGTGAGTAAACCCTAATCCTTCACTATCATGAATGCTTAGAGATGTATCCTACTGGATGTCGGTTTCACATTTTTATGCTAGGTAAACCTTCATCAATGATCAATACAACTCTCTAGATCTCTTCCAGATTTCTTTCGAAGAATATGAAATATTTTGCAATGAATTTGCCAACCCCTAAGGCGTATGCCTCAGTTATCAGATGAATTTCCTACCAGTGGAGGAATTCTTTGTTCTACTAGTGGAGTTACTGGTGCAGCTACTACTATAGTTGCATCTCAACTTGGTTTTTTAGACTAACCCATCTCTTGGTGTGATCTTGTTGTATTTCATCTACCTTTTTCTTTCCTTTCTCATTTTCTTTATCATTGCTAATCAGTTTAGTCTTTCTTCTACAGTATTTAGCAATATGACCTATTTTGTTGTATGCATAGCATGTAACATTGTTCTTTTGAATTTCTTTAACATATATGGTATCATTCCTTGACCTACATTGATTAGCCAAATGTCAAAACTTTCCACATGCATGACATTTAACATTCATTCTGCAATCTTCTGACTTGTGACCATATTTCTTGCAATTTGTGCACTAACTGGGAATAGAATTGTAGTTTTTATTTTCTCTATTTCTACATTGTTTAGCCATATGCCCAAATTTATTACAAACAAAGCATCTACCATTGAATTTATAAGCATTATATTGCCTTATTAGTTTCCTTTGTTCTGATGAGTTCTACATACCAGTTATCTGATCTTCATTTGCAGTACCAAAGCTTTCACCTTGTACAAATCCAAGTCCTCTAGAGTCTTCATTTTTTCTTTGTCTTTTCAATAAATCATCCATTTGTGCAGGAATAATCCTTAATGTTTCTTTATACTCACTTGCAGTAGTCAGATAATTTCTCAGAGTTATTATTTGTCTTTCAAGCTCTTGATCATTATTCCAGGATTGTACCAAATTGGTTTTCAACATATCATTCTCATGGGCCAATCTATCACATTCTTCAGATTTGTTCTTTAGATATATAGAAATATTTTCTTCCTTCTTCTTTCTATCCTCAATATATTTTGACATCCCCATAGCTAGGTCTTGCATTTCATTCTTCATGAGCATGCTTGCTTGACTGAGTTTCTGACAATGTTCCTTGAGTGCATTTGTCTCTTCATTCTAGTTTTGCAAAAGTTCCTTCCTCCTAGCTTGAGCTAATGATAACCTTTCTTGCAGGACAAGAATGAATTCATTAGTAGAATTCAATTCATCTTGTAGTTTTAAGTTCTTCATCCTTTCAGCATTATAATCCTCAAGTGCCATCTCAAGTTGCTTCTCCATAGCCATGTTTGATTATTCCAGTTTCAAGATCTTCCTCAAGCTATTAAACTTCCTCCGAGGCACAAGGATTTGATACCAATTGTTGGAATTCAAGTACATTGTGAGGGGGATGAATCATTGTTCTGCCGATAAGGTATGATTTTACCCTTTTATAACATACACATATAAGTCGGTAAATGAAGAAACATATAAATTTAATTAAATAAACCATCCACATGAATGAACACCATAACACACAAAATTTATATGTGAAAAACCTTAAAGAGGAAAAACCATGGTGGGATTTGTGACCCACAATATCAATTCATTGGTCATAGGAAAGATATTACATAGTATGAGGGCCTGCACATGCTGGAAGGCACACTGCTAAACACCAAAGAGTCTCACTAACTACAAGCTTTTGCTGAGATAAAATAGTAATAATGAACACAGAAAATGCATCTGTAATGCCAAAGAGAGTTTTTGTTATAACTCTACTTTGTACCGGTTCATAAACCTTGAACACTTCTAGTGGTATCTCCTCTCCTCCAAGAATGATTTGCAAACCATTTGCAAACCATTGCATGATATAACATTCACATATAAATGATCCACATAAATATCCTTCGCATCACACAGTTCTACTGCCTTGTCATACACACTCTTTTATTTTGTATGTCAGAATGACCTAATAAACTGACTTATATACCCTTTACAAACAATATACCTTATTTTGTCTTACAATATATTACAAAAGATATACAATGTCTGCCTAATACAAAATGTTTTACAAATAAATCTTCCTTCAAATCCTAGACTGACGTCGGCTTTACTGAAGTGTTGGATGTCGATGTCGGTGCCGATGATGGTTGTAACCTTGAATACTCCAATATCGATATCTATCGGTGTATGCCTCCTAATGTCATTGTATGTCTTTAATAGAATCTTGTTGCCATCAATGACAACATATGAATCCAATGAGTGTCATTTGCCAACACATAGTGGTATCAGAACCACTAGTAGGTTCTTATGGGAAGTAAGGAAGAGAGAGAAGTTGTGTAGTGAGTTGGGGTATAGACAAGATGCCTCCAAAACAACAAATAGCAAGGGAGAACCAAGAGTTGAAAGAGACTTTGGAAATGGAGAGGAGAGGAATAAGAGAACAAGAAGAAAAAAGGGATAGAGAGATGAGACAAATGAGAAGGGAGAATGCACAATTTCATGCAAGGTTGGAAGTCTTGGAGAGAGGATCTAGAAGAGGGCCACAAAGAGAGAATGAGGAAGAAGATGCTGAAGAAAATGATGGAGTAGATGTGAATTAGAATAAAGGGAATGGAGAAGGGGAACTAAACCCTGAAGAGAGAAGGATGGTGAGGTTATTGAAGGCAGTACAAGGGGGTGGAAGTAAGACAACCATTGATATTCCTATCTATCATGGCAAGATGGATAGTAAAGAGGTATTAGGGTGGATTGATGCCCTAGAAAACTACTTTGAGTATGAAGACATGGATGAGGACAAGAAGGTAAAGTTTACTAGGACCAAGTTAAGAGGAACTGCTCTAACATGGTGGAGTAGTGTACAGATAAAGAGAGTGGAAAGAGGGATGACTAAGATCTCAACATGGAGTAGGATAAAGGCCATGATGAAGGATCAATTCCTTCCAATTGATTATGCTATTCTGACTAAGAAGCCAAGACAAAATCTGAAACAAAAAGATATGGATGTAATGGCATATACTAAACAATTTCATAAGTTGAGCATTAGAGGTGGATTGGAAGATGAAGATGAAAAGGTAGAAAGGTACCTAAATAGGCTTAGATACAACTTGAAATATGAGATAGGGTTGATTGTGCCAAAGACACTTAGTGAGTGTTTCCAATTGGCTATAAGGGCTGAAGAAAAGGTAAAGAGGAAGCAAGAGAGACAAGGAGGAAGTGGTAGAGGTAATAGAAGAAAAGGTAGGGTTAGAAGAACTAACAATAATTGGGAAGGAAAAAGTGGCAATGATAAGGGTAAGGAGTCTACATCTGATCAAAGAGGAGGATATAGAGGTGGAGGTAGATTTGGGGCAGGTAAGGATCAGGGGTGTTTATACGTAGGTGTTTTACATGCAATGAGGTTGGGTACTTTTCTTTAAAGTGTCCAAAGATGGAGCATCAAAACAAGAATAATGAGAGAAGAGTAAATTTAGCACAAGAAGAGGAAGATAGTGGGAAGATCTAGGATGTATACCCCAAGGAAGGAGAGACTTTGATGATTTAAAGGGCACCATTGGAATATCAAATCAAGCCAAAGGTTTCTATTTTTAGAACTCAATGTTTGAGCCAAGGTAAATTATGAAAGGTGATATTTGATTTAGGTTATTTTGATAATTTATTTTCTCAAGAGATGATAGAGAAGTTGAATCTAATGAGAATACCCTATAGAAGGCCCTACAAGGCAACTTGGGTGACTGATGATCAAAATCTTATAGTCCAAGAACAATGATATGTAGAGTTTGCTATAGGTGATTATCATGATAGGGTTCTATGTGATGTAGTTCCCATAACATGCTATCATATGCTCTTGGGAAGACCTTGGCAATATCAAAGAAGAACATTAAATGATGGATACAACAATATATATGTTGTTCACAAGGATGGTAAGTGGTTTACACTAATACCTTTGCAAAGCCATCAGTCATTTGAACCTAGGGTTATTTAATTTGGTAGGAAAGAGTATTTGAATTTACAAGTCCCTAGGACAAAGGGAATACATAATGAAGATCATAGGAATGATGATCAAACTGTGGTACAACAACAAATGGGAAATGACAGTAAACTATGGACAGGTCTGCAGCATGATGTGATGTAAAATAATGTGATGGTGGGGATCATTGAGTGTCCTATAAGTGTGTAGACTAAAGATAGTGATATTCCTTCAAAGGTGAATGAACTTGGGGGTGATTTGGGCCTCCAGAAGTCAGTGAATATGGTGCAGGAGTAGTCAATATATGACTGTTCAAAACAGGGAAGCAATGATTTGTTTTTGAAATCTAATCATTTGAATGAGTTTGGTGTAGGTTCTAGGTGGAGGCCTCACTCTTTTCATGAGTCATTGTTGTGACAAATGCCTCATACAAAGATACATTGTAGGAATCCTTCAAGAAGGATGCATGGTGTGAAGACCAAACCTTTCCTCTCTTGGGACAAGAGACTTTTCATTGGGGGGGAGTATGGTGTAGGAGCACCTAAGGGGCCTATAAGGTCTAAAATGTCTATAAGCCATGGATGGATGTAATGAGGGTCATTTAAGACCTTAAACAATGTAATAAGGCATGTAAAGCCAATATTTGTCATGGTTGAGTCAAGTTGAGTCAAGTTGTCTAGTGTCAAAATTGTCAAAATTGTGTCAATGTTGTCAAATGAGAAAATTTATGTAATAAATGTTAAGAAGGTATGCTAAGTGTCAAAATTGGGTCCATATTATGTTTTAAGAGTGTTCAAATTATTAGATTGAGTTTCTTGATGATATAAGGACAAAATGTCAAGTATTGTCAATTTCACACATTCAAATCGTGGATTCCAATGGCTAGTTGGTTCTGAGGTAGTTATGGGTGTTGTTTTTGGTTTGGGGGGTCAAAGTATGTTTAAAAACCTAATTATCATGTGTGGAGAGGTTTTGGGGGGTTTATTTTGAAGATTGATATTTTTAATACCAAACTGTTGCAATAAAATTCAACATTTCCCTACATTCATGAGTGAAATCTAAAACATATTATTGTTTTATCTCTTCATTTTGATCTGCACTCTTTGAAAGGTGTTTGGTATATGTTCTAAAAATGATTTGAAGTCATTTGAAGGTTTAATTCATCATTTTGGTGCATATATAGTTGACTTTCCCAAAACTAGTGTTGTAGGTACTTGTTTGTGTTGATTTGAGAGTCAAAATAAAGTTTTAGGGTTCGTTCCTCTTTATGTATTTGTTATTTCTTGAGTAATGAGTCCCTGATGGTGTATTATAGACTAAAATGCCGGTAAAAGTGCAAGGATAGAGTTGGCATGAAGGGTGATCACCTTTTGAGTGCAAGTTTGTGTGTGAAAGGTGCATGGGAATGGTGGCATAGGTGTAGCAGTAGGCATTTGGCCTTAAAGAGGGCACTATTTGAGTATGGAATATGTGAGTGTGACATGCTGAAATTAATCATTGCTAAATAGGAAATAAGGAAAATCATGAATCCCTTAACTATCTAAGCAATCCAAACATAGACGAATGAAATAATGCAATTAAGAAACAAGAATGTAAAATATATTAATCTAAACTCCCTATTCCATTATCGCATATGGCTTCCATTGTTCTTCTCCTCTTTGTGGTATGATGGCTCTCAGATATTGCACTGACAACCTACAAATGACACAAATATTCAAAGTTCATTATTCAGAGTAATCATCCAGGATTGAGGAGGATTGAAAATGGAGATTGAATGCTCAATTTATAGATAATTGGAGAAGATTGATTGAAAGGTGGAACAAATTGATCAAGAGGTGGAACTCAGGTGAGCTCACATGTTGATTGATAGTTGAACTGCTGATTTGGAGGTGAAATAAAATAGATTGAATTGATTAATTGAGTTAACTGATTGAGAAAAAGGATGATTGGAGGAAAATAAAGAGGACAACAAAGAAAGCTTTATTTAGAAAAAGCTAACTAAAAGATAGAAATAGAGATTGGAGAGATAATTGAATTAATTAATTAATTTAGCATGTGCTTGCACTTTGACTTAGATTTTCAATTTAACCTTTGCATGAGATTTAATTCAAATATTGAATATATTTTAAATTCAATTTGTTATTTGAATATATTTAGAACTTGACTTTGATTTTCAATTTAATCTTTTCATGAGATTTAATTCAAATATTAAATTTATTTTAAATTCAATTTGTTATTTGAATATATTTAGAACTTGAATTTGATTTTCAATTTGATTTTTGATATCATGCACATGTATTTGAAATTAGAAGAAATTAGAAGAATAATGAAATTAAATGAAATTAGAATTTGGGGATTTGGAATTAGAAGAATTAATTAGTTAATTAAATAATTTAAAGAAACTATTTAATTATTTAGAAATAGAATTTAATTAAATAATAAAGATTATTTGAATTAAAGGAATTAAATCACAATTATTTAAATAATATTTAGAAAAGGGTTGATGATTAGATGATTAGAGATAGAAATTGAAAATTATTTATTTAAATAATAAAGATTATTTAAATTGGAGAATTAATTAGAATTAGTTAAACAATAAATATCTAATTAACATTAGAAAATGGTTAAAATGATTAAATGATGAAAGAATTGAGATTAGAATAATTAGTAAGATGATGAGGAAATATGAAATTAGAAGAATATGATTAATTAACTTAATTAAATAATTAAGAATTATTTAACTAACTAGACGAATAATTAGTGCATGATCAAGGTGACATTTTTAGTTGTCTATAGTGATTACATGCCAAATATATTGTGAATCTTGAAGGATAAGTTCTGGAAGTGATTGCAAGAGTGGATTTGAGGAGGCCCTAGTTTTGAAGGCCTAAATAGGAGGGTTTAGGGTTTGACGTATCAAATGAGAGTGTCTGCCCAAAAAAACATTAAAATCCTTTGATTTGAGACCTAAATTGATACTTTTTAAAGGTTTTGAATTGAGGGGAGCTGATATTTTGGTACTTTCTTTGTAAAAGTGGCTTAATTAGGCCTAAATGTGCAACAGTAGGGTACTGGTCCGTATAGTTAGTCCAAAAGAATGATATTGTATTTTTACATATGTTACATAACTTCCAAAAGGGTATCCTAATATGTAATGTATTTTGAATTTTTGTTGGGAAAGTTGTGAGAAAATGGCAAAATACATGTTTTGAAGGGCTACTAGGTTTACACCTAGATAGTACTTGGGTAAAGCATTGTTGATGAACCAGTCAAGTAGGTGGATGAAACATGTTGGAACATGTTGAATAGGGCATTTTGAGACCCTAGAAGGTGTAGGATTAAACCTTTGAAGTTGAGGCCTAAGTTTTAGTACCTTGGTGAAGCCTAGAGAAGGAAGTAGGTTAGCAAACCTTGTTGGTAAGAAGCTATAGTTGATTGAATCTATTTGGTTTTGATTATTACTTGGGTGGGCCCATAAAGTATCCATGGGATTTTTCATCGCCACCTGTTGAATATTTAATATGGAAAATAACTCATCTGGATAAATCAAAAGGGGTCTTCTGCCTCGAGGGTACACATCCCATTGCAATAATGCCTTTTGCACTGGATCATATTCAGATCTAGTATACACAATATCAGTATTTTGAGGTAATTTGAAGTTCTCTTCACCAACTAATTTGGTATATGTGTCAAACATTAATGCACCCATCATATTCCAACTAGGATATGTGATCGTGCCAGCATCTATTAATATTTTTTTCCCTTTGGCTGGAGTTATTATCTTCATTTCCTCATCAATGGAATCTTGAAGATTATTTAAAGATTCTTCACTGATGTCTTCTCTTCCTTCAATCCTCAACTTATTTTCTTTATGCTGATATATAAATTTTTGAAATTTAGGGGTTTGGAGGAATTGCTCATTTGAAACAAAGTTGTCACAATCATCAATTCTATCATCTGAAATTGCATATTCTGGGGGCTCAACAATAATTTCATTTTCTCCCTCTCCCTTGGTAGCCTCTGTTGGAACCTCATTGTGACTCTCATGAACCCTAGAATCTAGTGACAAATGATCAAGAGGAACCTCTATCCTTGGTTCAAATGGCTTGTGCAGAAGAGCCTTTTCAGGGATTCCTTCAAGGATTTCTTATCTTAGATCCATAAGTTTCTCTTCTTTAGCCATTGGTTCCTGTGATATTTTCAACATCATGTTTTATCATATCCCTAACAATCTTACAATTGTATGCACTCATCAATTTATATAGCTCCATCTTCTGTGGTGTCTCCTTCCTTTCCAAATTTCTAATGAAATATTCTTTTAACAAATGACATGCTCATAACCCTTGAGCCCTTGTAGATTTATGGCCTTTTGAATATAGCCTTCATGGTCAAATTGGACCCTTGCATCAGTAGGTGACAATGAAAATTACTTCATCTTCTTACCAATAAGTTCACAACTTTTTGTATTCTTTACAACAAAATCTCCAAAAGATAAATAACCTATTAGGAAGGATTGCTTGCCTCTTGATCTGAAATGCAAATGGTTGGACTCATGCATCTACCTAATAATCTCCAAGTAAGCAATTTTGTCTGGGAATTTTTTTAGGTAGTACATTGGGGGCTCCTTCAAATCCATAGACTGTAATTTTATTATGGGTCTCAATGAATGCTAATCTCCCCAATTGTGATCAATTTCCAACTCTAGATTGAAGTCTTTAGGTCTCAAAAACTTCTTGATTTCAAGAGAAAGTGAAAAATCTTCATCATAGCCAAACAAACCCATTAGTGGTTTCACAAATTGATCTTCAAAGCAATAATATTGAAAATTGGCATAACATTTATCCCATATTGAAAGCCATAACTACATCGGCTTCTTCATTCCTTTCTTATTATATATATGTCCAGGTAAATCATCTCCCCATAACCTAGTTTCCTCTCCAACAAACAATAACATATGCATGAATAGTGAATAATGTGTGAATGCAATTTGATTGGGATCCCCTTTTATCTTTTCAAGGTCGTGATTCATCTGATCAGCAATGAAGGAAGCATAATCAAATCTCCTGGTTCCTTGAATTGTGCATTAACAACAAGGACCATTAGTGCAATGCCCATGAGTGGGGGTGCCTCAACTCCAAGGACCTATCCTATGGAGTAATAAGTATATTTAATGTGTGGTCTAAACCGGTTCACATCAAAGGGAGCCTGATCAGTATCCTAAAATGTCTCAGGTTTCTTTCCCTTTTCCCTCTTTCTATGGAAAGGCAATCTCCACTCCTTGTATATGCTCTTAAGAGATGTGTACTCCTATTTTAGCTTCCTAAGGTCAATGGTTGTCTCACATCCCCACTACAAACCAAACACCCGCTCAATGACATTTTTTCTAATTGGCAATAGGGGTTCACCAAATCTGTCATACATTGTTTTTGTGTTAACATCATACTTCTCAGCTAAAGCTCTCATCAATTTAGGTCTAGTAAAGATGTTTGGGACTGCTAGCCTTCCTATATTGAGATTCCATGGATTGCATACAGGCTTAAGACTGTCTTGTTGGTATTTTGGTATGGTTTTGTCATTGATTTCAACACCTACTAATACACCTACTTTGGAGATCCAGCAACATTCACCGACAAGCAGTAAACTGTGTAACAATTACTGGTATATGGTTCACCGGCAGGATATATTGTTCACCGATACCTGGAATGATATGGAAGACACTTGGTAATGATGAAGACATCATGTGGACATTCTATTTTGAAGAAATAATCATTGGTATATTCATATTTGCATATTTGCTTTTACCGACAAATAGGTCCAGGTTAACTAGGGTTACATCGGCAGGTTTATCTTTTCCAGATCAGCATGGCATGCTATGGAGATGATTTATTATTGTTGTAAATGCATTAAGCTGACATGTTCAATCAGTTATTGCATCGGATATTATATTGTATGTAAAATGTTTTTTGTAATATCTTGTAGAGCCCACCTACTAAAATTGGTCTTAGGGTATGGTATAAATGTAAGATCTTATTTGTAAGATCAAGTGTGGAATGTGGAAAAGAATTAAGTGAAGGTATATGCGAGATCAAGTAGGGATATACACGAAGACATCATTTGAAGGTGAAGTTAGGTTTTTGTAGAAGCATATCAACATTACACCGGTATTGACTCAAGCATATGAAGATGCTATTTTGTGCAGTACATTCTTATTAGATTTAACCATCCAACTATAGTCAGTGTGACTCCCATTTTGTGATTGAGCAGTGAGCTCTAGGCTGTTGGCCTTTTTGCATGTGCAGACCCCATTTATGTACACTTACTATCTATAGTAGTATCATCTGATTGTGGGTAAGGTTTCCCACCGTGGTTTTTCCCCTTACAGGGTTTCCATGTACAAATATTGGTGTCATGTGTTGTGGATGCCTTTATGTTTATGTTTCATGCATTAATCCTTATTGGTATAGTAATTTACTATTAACACTGTCTACCAGCATACTTAACTGGTTTACCGGTATTAAGCATTAAGTTGGTTAATAAGTTTTTGGTTTGAATTTATTTGACAACTGATTCACCCTGCCCCCTCTCAGTTGTCTCTAGGACCTAACAATTGGTATCAGAGCTTAGTCCTCTTTTGTAGAACTTTAACAACTTGAGGAGATCCAATGTCTACTAATTACTTCAGGAAGGATAGTCCTAAACTTGATGGAACCAACTATGGGATATGGAAGATCTGAATGGAGACACATCTGAATTGCATCGGTAAAGACATCTGGGAAGTTACAAAGAATGGTTATACTACTATTGTAGCTGGTCAGACTGCTCCAAATACTTTAGCCAAAGATGAAGAGAATGATTGCAAAGCAAGAGAAGCACTTTTGAGCACATTATCAGATCAACAAATCATGGGATTATCAGATAGGTCTACTGCTAAAGCTATTTGGGATCATTTGGAAACACTGAATGAAGGAGATTCCATAGTCAAAATTGCAAAGCTTGAAAGCTTCTGAGTCAGGTATGAACATCTGAAAATGGAAGAAGATGAAAGGATTTCTTCTTTTATGGAAAGAGTAAATGAAATTGTTTTGGGTATTAAATATTGTGGAGGAACTCTGAGTGAGGATGAAATTGTTTCAAAAATCTTAAGAGGTTTTCCACCGGCATATAAAATGAAGGTTACTGCTATAAATGAGTTGAGAACAATGCCTTATACATCAGTAACTAGGGATACATTGATTGGAAAACTTTCAGCCTTTGAAATTGAGGAATTTGGTCCTGTTACTATAAAGATTGATTTGGCCTTTAAAGCATCAACATCATCTACTCCATCATTTGACAAATCAGACTGGAGAGCCTTTTATGCAAGAGAACTTAAAGAATCCAGAAGGGAGAATGAAGAGCTTGAAGAGCTTGAAGCACTATTTGCAAGAAAAATGCCAAAAGGTCCAATTGGAAGTAAGTATGAAGGTAAAGCACCCTTTAAATGTTTTAACTGCAATAAGATTGGTCATATGGCTTCAAGATGCCTTAATAGACATGCTAGACTAAGAGAAGAAGCTAGAAGAACATACAAGCCTAATCCTGAATATTAGAGATACAGATTTAAAAAGAACAAAGACAAATCTTGTTACATTGCTGATGAAGGTGTGACTGATGATTCTGATGAGGATCCAGCAGACAATGGATAGGTTTTTGTTGCTATAATAGAAGATCATCTGGCACCTACTGCTCAACCGGTAGAACAAGCCCTAGTAGCTAAAGTTGAAACAAAGGATGAATGGATTATTGACTCAAGATGCTCACATCATATGACTGGAGACAAAGGTAAATTCTTGAACTTTCAAGAATACAATGGAGGTTTAGTAAGATTTGGAGATTACAAAGCTTGTTCAATCAAAGGTAAGGGTTCAATATCTCTTGATGGTAAACATAACACTAAAAATGTCTACTATGTTGAAGGATTAAAGCATAATCTTTTAAGTGTTGGTCAATTAGTTGAGAAGGGATTTCAGCTACAATTTAAAAATAGAAAATGCAAAATCATGAATAGAACTAGTTTGGAAAGTGCAACCGGTAATCAGACTAGAGGCAATATCTTTCATTTGAATAATAGTGAAAAGGCATGCTTAATTGCACATATAGATGAAAGTTGGTTATGGCATAAGAGACTATGTCATGTAAATTTTGATTGCATGGTAAAAATCAGTACTTCTAAGGCAGTTAGAGATCTACCTAAAATTGTGAAACCTCAGAATACAATTTGTAAGGAATGTCAATTTGGAAAACAAGTTAGAGCTAGTTTCAAAAGTATTCCAAAAAAATCCAATAATGCTCTTGACTTAATTCACACTAATTTATGTGGTCTAGCTAGAACTAGAAGCTTACAAGGTGATAGATATTTCATGCTAATTATTGATGATTATTCTAGAATGTGTTGGGTTACTTTTCTCACAGAAAAATCAGAAGCACTTGGTAAGTTCAAACTATTCAAAGCAATGGTTGAAAATGAAACCGATACGAAAATCAAATGTTTAAGATCGGATCAAGGAGGAGAATTCACATCTAAGGACTTTAATACAGTTTGTGAAGTGAATGGAATCAAAAGACAATTATCAGCACCTCAGACACCACAGCAGAATGGAGTTGTTGAAAGGAAAAATAGAACTATCTTGGATGTAGCTAGAAGTATGTTATCAGAAGCAAATCTACCACATGTGTATTGGAGAGAAGCAGTTAGCACTGATGTCTATACATTCAACAAAGTTCACATCAAAGGTGAAACTGGTAAGACCCCTCATGAACTATGGTTTGGTAATACTCCTACTCTTAAGTATTTTAGAATTTTTGGAAGTAAATGTTATACTAGAAGAGATGAGTATATTGGCAAATTTGATCCTAGAAGTGATGAAGGAATATTTCTTGGTTATTCATCTAAGAGCAAGGCATATAGATGTTTTAATAAAAGATTGCAGAAAATTGTTGAGAGTACAAATGTAAAGATTGATGAACAATTCAGAGGAACTTCAAGGTATATAGACTCTAAACTGGCAACAAAAATTGTGACAAATGAACCTATACTGAATCCACCGGTACAGAATGAAGATCCAGTTACCCCAATATTATCAGAAGATTCCACAATAATTGAAGAACAACAACAAACCAAGACACCCCGGTATGTAAGATTGAATCATTCTAAAGATAAGATAATTGGAAACAAATTTAAAGGAGTTATGACAAGAGGAAGATTGGAAAATGAAGAGGTATGTCATATTTCTCAAATTGAACCATCATCTATCAATGAGGCATGTGAAGATAAATTTTGGATTAAAGCTATGGAAGAAGAATTAGGACAAATTGAGAAGAATAATACTTGGACATTAGTTCCTTAACCTAAAGATAAAAATGTAATTGGAACTAAATGGGTATTTAGAAACAAACTTAATGAAGATGGTAAGGTTGTTAGAAACAAAGCAAGACTAGTGTGTAAGGGATATTCTCAGAAAGAAGGAGTTGATTACAATGAAACCTTTGCGTTGGGAGCCAAAATTGAGGTAGTTAGATTATTCTTGGCTTTTGCAGCTCACAGGGATTACAAAGTTTATCAAATGGATATTAAATGTGCATTTTTAAATGGAGATCTTGAAGAAGAAGTATATATTGAACAACCTAATGGATTTTCTTTGACAGATGATAATGATATGGTTTGCAGGTTAAGAAAAGCTTTGTATGGATTGAAACAAGCCCCAAGAGCTTGGTATGCAAGGTTGGATAAGTATCTTTTGAGGATTGGTTTTACTAAAGGAAATACAGATAACAATTTATATTACAAAGTAACTAATGATGACATCTTGATTATTGAAGTATTTGTTGATGATATAATCTTTGGAGGTGAAGATGGATTATGTAAGGAATTTTCTCTTGAAATGCAGCAAGAATTTGAAATGTCTATGATTGGAGAAATAAAATTCTTTTTAGGTTTGCAAATTTCTCAGACTGATAAAGGTATATTTTTGAGTCAATCCAAGTACTTGAAAGAATTACTAAAGAAATTTGGGATGGAGAACTCTAAACTGGTAAGCACACCTATGACTAAAAATGACAAATTATCTCAAAGGGATGAATCTACACCTGTTAATCCAACTAGATACAAATCTATGATAGGAGGTTTACTATATTTGACACAAACCAGGCCTGATATTATGAATGCAGTATGTATTGTTTCTAGATTTCAGAGTAATCTTAGGGAAAATCATGAATCAATAGTAAAAAGGATTTTCTGGTACTTACAAGGCACAACAAATCTTGGATTATGGTATCCTAAAGATGAAAACTTTGATCTATATGCATACACAGATGCAAATTGGGTAGGAGATGTAGATGATAGAAAAAGAACCACTGGAGGAGCATTCTTTCTTGGAAAGAGATTAGTTTCTTGGTTGAGTAAGAAACAGAGTTGTACATCTTTATCAACAACAAAATCAGAATATGTTGCAACAGCATCAATCTGTACACAGGTATTATGCCTTAAGCAAATGTTGAAAGACATAAAGGTAAAATGCAAAGAACCTATTACTATATATTGTGATAACACTGCAGCAATTGATATATCTAAGAATTCGGTATTACATTCTAAAACAAAACATGTTTCTATCAAACTGAATTTTCTAAGGGAAAAAGTTGAAGAAAAGGAGATAAAACTAGTTTATGTGAATACTAAAGAACAACTTGCAGATATTTTCACAAAACCTTTGCCTAAGGAGACTTTTGAGTATCTCAGAGATCAGCTTGGAGTCATACCACCACCGGTAGAGACTTAGATAGTTGATGATTGTCATCAACTGATAGAATTAAATGAACAAATCTTTTATTCCGGTATTTGATGAGGAAGCTACTTCTCAGGGGGAGTAGTTGGTATATTGAATTGATTGGTATTTGGTATGAAATTGACCTTTTGTGACTTTGGCATTTGATGTCAAAGGGGGAGAGATATCTATGGAAAAACACATTATCCTTTTGGGGAGAGATTTTGTAAAACACATTTAAAAAGAAATTGGTATGAGAAATTGGTATTGTTACTCCCAGGGGGAGATATGGAGATTGTTGGTTTTTGTATTTGGCATTTCTGTTTTGGCACTTTGATGGTTTTTCCATCTTGTGTTGCCATCAATGGAAAAGGGGGAGATTGTTGGTATTTTGGTATGGTTTTGTCATTGATCTCAACACCTACTAATACACCTACTTTGGAGATCCAACAACATTCACTGGCAAGCAGTAAATTGTGCAATAGTTATTGGTATATGGTTCACTAGCAGGATATATTTTTCACCGGTACCTGGAATGATATGGAAGACACTTGGTAATGATGAAGACATCATGTGGACATTCTATTTTGAAGAAATACTCATTGGTATATTCATATTTGCTTTTACCAGCAAATAGGTGTAGGTTAACTAGGGTTACACCGGCAGGTTTATCTTTTCCAGATCAGCATGGCACACTATGGAGATGATTTATTATTGTTGTAAATGCATTATGCTAACATTTTCAATTGGTTATTGCATTAGATATTATATTGTATGTAAAATGTTTTTTGTAATATCTTGTAGAGCTGACCCACTAAAATTGGTCTTAGGGTATGGTATAAATGTAAGATCTTATTTGTAAGATCAAGTGTGGAATGCAGAAAAGAATTAAGTGAAGGTATATGCGAGATCAAGTAGGGATATACATGAAGACATCATTTGAAGGTGAAGTTAGGTTTTTGTAGAAGCATATCAGCATTACACCGGTACTGAATCAAGCATATGAAGATGCTATTTTGTGCAGTACATTCTTATTGGATTTAACCATCCAACTGTAGTAAGTGTGACTCCCATTTTGTGATTGAGTAGTGAGCTCTAGGCTGTTGGCCTTTCTGCATGTGCAGACCCCATTTATGTACACTTACTATTTGCAGTAGTATCATATGATTGTGGGTAAGGTTTCCCACCATGGCTTTCCCCTTACAGGGTTTCCACGTATAAATATTGGTGTCATGTGTTGTGGATGACTTTATGTTTATGTTTCATGCATTAATCCTTACTGGTATAGCAATTTACTATTAACACTGTCTATCGACATACTTAACTGGTTTACCGGTATTAAGCATTAAGTTGGTTAATAAGTTTTTGGTTTGAATTTATTTGACAACTGATTCACCCCCCCCCCCTCTTAGTTGTCTCTGGGACCTAACATGTCTTTCCTCTTCAAATGGAACATGAACAAGTCATATCCCCTTAATTTTGTCCAGACATCCCCTAGATGCTCATGATTATCTTCAAACTCTTCTTCCTTATATTTTGCTTTTCTATATTTTAAACTAGAGGCAAGGCATTGGCCTAACAAGTCTTGATTTATTGCCCTGCCCTCTTTCTTTTGCCTTTTTCTCTTAGTAGTCTCACTGGAGTCTACAGGTGGGGGATTTTTTGGTTTTCTACCCCTGGAAGGCCTAGTAGTTGAAGATGATTCCATAATGTGAAAATATGAAGTAAAAGAAGTGTTAGAAACTCACTTGATTCAGGCTTGCAGAACAATTCTAGCTTTGGCTTTGAATTCTCCTTGTGATTTACCATTGAACTTTATGTCTTTGCAAATTTCACATGATCTTTTCTCCCTCTGCAATGACTTCTTCTCTATGTTTTGAATTTCAATGCATAAATTATTGATGTGCTCACAATAGTAAATTTCACCCACTTGAGTTCCTTAATGATACACTAGCTTTGATGAGTGCTACTCATGTGAGCATTAATCCTCAATATTTATTGAAATTGTTTTAAATGTTATATCATCTTTTTTCTATGATTTCCAACATGTCGATGACCTTTGATATACCTTCATCAAAATCCTAATTCTTATCAAAATGGGTTCTTTGTTTTTGGTTATTGATAAGATTTTCTTCTTCTATGAAACTTCATTACATTTTATCGAAACCCTAAGTCTCATCGAAACTATGGCTTTAAATTTTCTTAGCATAGTTTCACTAATACATTTGGACTAGATTTCCGACTGAGGTTTCCGATGGAGAAGGTATATTGTGGCCAAATTTGATTTTTTTTTGAAAAAATGCCTGCATTCATTGTAATTCCGATGACAATTTGCCATTTGGTTTCGACGAAGAAGGCATTAGCAATGAGAATTTTCTTTTTTTTGAAAAAGTGCTCAAGTTCATCGTAATTCTGACAACAACGGCCATTACTTAAAAAAAGGAAGAGGGGAATTCATTTGTGCATTGCAATCCTGAGTAGGCATCCATGGTGACTTCAACCCCCAAGAAGATCAAACCTACGTCGAAGGCATTTGTGGCATTGCTTGCAATCTTGCGCAGGAGGTAGATACAAATTGCCCTAGTTTTTAATTTCATGTTGCAAAAAATATACATGTGGTGCTTAATTTCCCTAGTTTAATCTCGTAAAACCATAGAACTGTGATTGAGGAGTGAGCGTTCAATTTTGTAGCAGCAATCCCTTCCTCCCATATACGCACGTGTTGATTGTTCACATGAGATCACATCTCTTTGCGGCATTGTATCAAACAATTCACTAGCCTTGTCCATGTTTCCACATTTTGCATTCATGTCAAGCAGGGCATTTGCAAGTACAACACCTAACAAAATTCCTCTATCCATTACGCTTTGATGGATGTCCATACCCTGTTCCAAAGCTCCCATTTTTGCATAGGCAGGGAGGATGTTGACAAAGGTTGTGGAATTTGGATTTATGCCTTCCAATTTCATTTGCTTGAAAGTATCTAAAGCCTTTTTGACAAATCCATTTTGTGTATATCCAACAATCGTTGCAGTCCACGAGACAACATTTCTTTCAGGCATTCTATCAAATAGTTCACATGCCTTGTCTATGCTTCCACATTTTGCATACATGTCTACCAGGGCAGTTGCAACTACAACATTTGACAAAATTCCTCTATCCTTTATGCTTCGATGAATGTCCATACCCTATTCCAAATCTCCCATTTTGGCATAGGCAGGGAGGATAGTAGCAATGGTCGTGGAATTTGGCTTTACACTTGTCAATTGCATTTGCTTGAAAGTTTCTAAAGCCTTCTCAACAAATCCATTTTGTTCATATCCAACAATCATTGCAGTCCAGGAAACCACATTTCTTTGAGGCAATCTGTCAAACAGTTCCCGTGCCTTGTCTATGCTTCCACATTTTGCATACATGCTAACAGAGCAGTTGCAACTACATCTGACAAAATTCCTCTATATTTTATGCTTTGATGGATGTCCATACCCTGTTCCAAAGCTCCCATTTTGGCATAGGCTGGGACTATGCTGGCAAAAGTAACTAAAGAAATGCAATGATCAGCTCCGAAGACATCAAACCACTACTAACAAAACTGAGAGTCTAAAATATGATAGGGAATAGTGTGAGTTGTCCTGAAATAAAATATTTTATTTTCAATTTCAACTAAAACATAATTACTTAGCCATTTAATGTTATTAATAAGTGTTTAATTTATGAAAGAGATAAATGGTTGGCCACAAGTACATGAGTTACTAAATGCACACAAATAAGTGAATTTGATATTCAAAACTATCTACAATGAATTCAATTCTTGTCCATTAGTCATTTATGTTTGCAATAAGCATCTTTTTTTGTTTTTCTTAATCTTTATTCATAGTTATGTGCATATTTCACATTCTATAACTAGGATATCAATTTCTATGGCTGAACACTAGCATGTTGTTTGTGTTGTGGTATAGATGCATGGAAACATAATTATGGGATTGTTATATTATAGAGATCATAAATCTAGATATCACATATTAGTTCTAGCTCTTCTTGGATTGAGTCTAAAGTTGACATATAGTCATAAAGCTAGTATTAGTAGATCTATCCATTTCTAGTAAAGACAATTGAGAAAGTCATTTTGATCTTGAGAGTTTCTTATCTATTTACCTATTGATCATTATTAAACCATAATATTTAGGTCTATTTATCTCTCTTGGAAAACCTCTGTAAGTGTCCTAGATTGTCCCTACTACTCACTCTTCAATGAAATAGTGGAGTTCTAAAGATTTGTTGCACAAGATGGTGTTGAACGTATCAACAAGGCTAGCATGGAAGGCATGTTCAAGCTTCCACTTGTACAACTTACAACAAATGATTTCTTGAGAGAAGAAATTCTTGAAATAGGGATACAATCGAAAGACAAGTAAGTACATACAAACCTCCTCAGTTGAAAGTAAAATCTGTGTATAAAAAGAGTACATTGAATCCCAATCCATAAACACAATAGAGATACTGATGGAGACTTAATTGGATGTAGCATGTAGTACCAAAGTTGTTAGAGTATGCTAAGCTAGTACATAATGTTTCCTAAAGCCACATTAGTATTTTACTTAGATCATTATCTACCAAAACTAACTATAGTAATCCTTTTGAGGATTCATTTCATGGTGCTAGATCTTCATTTAGTTCCACTTCTTATTGGAGAAAAGAACAGTTATTTCTTGAAGTAGATGAATATCCCATCAATAAAGGACAAGACCCTTTCTAGAATATAACAAATTCTACTCCAACAAAAGATCATGGGGGTTTCACTAGAGATATTGAATAAGAGATAGACTTCTACTACTGCATTAAAAGCATTGGCATGTTCTTCATTTATTGATGTAAACTCTTTGTGACGCCACCACAACCAACAAAGGTGTAAAAAGTTGTTTGCAATGCATGGATTTTTAGGATTGTCCTTTGAGAAAACAAAATTAAAGTATGGAAGCAGGATCTGCCAACTCCTGAGGGAATCTTGATGAAAAATAACTATAAAATATTTGGGCGAGATTATATACAAAAACTCATGCTTCCTGATGGGTTTATGTACAACTATAAGCATGAATTAAGTGGTAAAGGGGCTTCTAGAAACAAGAGGGACAGAGAGGTAGTGGAAGTGAAAACTTCTGGTGTTGTGTCTGCTCCATATTAGAATGGGAATGGTGAAGGTTTTGTAAAGGAGCTGAGAAGGGTGTTGGAAGAAGTGGGGGTGTTTATATTCCCCCATTTAAGCTGGCTCAAATGATGAAAGATGTGGAAGACAAGAGCAGTTTGGAATACCAACGCATGACATGGGATGCCCTTCGAAAGAGTATCAATGGGTTAGTAAACAAGGTAAATGGATCTAACATCAAGAACATCATTCCAGAGTTGTTTGCAAAGAATCTCATCTATGGGAGGGATCTATTTTGTAGGTCTTGTATGAAATCCCAAATGGCATCCCCTGGATCTACAGATGTTTTTGCTGCATTGGTTGCTATGGTAAATAAAAAATTTCCTGAAGTTGGCAGTCTGCTTTTGCGAAGAATTATTTTGCAGCTTAAGAGGGCATACAAACGCAATGACAAGCATATGTTGATAGCAGCAGCCAAATTCATAGCTCATTTAGTGAATCAACAAGTTGCACATGAGATCATTGCCTTGGAACTTCTCACCCTTTTACTAGAGAACCCCATAGATGATAGTGTAGAGGTTGTTATTGGGTTTGTGAAAGAATGTGGTTCTTTGTTGCAAGACCTTTCACCCAAAGGTCTCTATGGGATTTTTGAAAGATTTAGAGGTATTCTCCATGAGGGGGAAATTGACAAATGAGTAAAGTTTCATATTGAAGGCCTTTTTGTAATTCGCAAAGCTAAGTTCGAGGGTCATCAAGCTGTGCATTCAAATCATTTAACACATGAAGTTTTCCTAGAAGATGAACTTGATTAAGAAGCTAGTTTGGATGTTTTCAAGCCAGATCCTGATTTATTAGAGCATGAGGCAACCTATGAAAAACTGAAGAAAGATATCCTTGGAGATGCTTCTTTAGATGAAGTAGAAGGGGAGAATGATTCAGGTGATGATTCAGATGATGATGATGATGATGAAGAGGAAGGTGAGGAAGCACTAAGAATATAGGATGAGACAGAGACAAACTCAGTCAATTTAAGATGTACAATTTATTTGACAATCATGTCAAGTGTTGATTTAGAGGAAGCTGGTCATAAGCTACTAAAGATCAAGCTTGAACCTGGTCAAGAGAGAACATACCTTCATTATTATGGTCTTCTTGGGAAAATATTTTATATGATCAATAAAATTTATGAGGAATTTTTTGATAAGTGTTTTGTACAACAGTATTCTATGATACACAGACTGGAAACAAATAAACTGTGTAATGTTGCAAAGTTTTTTGCCCACTTACTTGGCACAGATGCTCTTCCATGGAATTGTCTTGCTTATATACATGTGACCGAGGAAGATACTACTTCCTCTTCCCATATTTTTATAAAGATTCTCTTGCAAGAGCTGGTAGAGCAGCTTGGTATATTGTTGCTTAATGAAAGGTTGAATGATCCAATAATGCAGGAGTCTTTTGATTCAATTTCTCCAAAGGACAATCCCAAAAATTCATGTTTTTCTATCAATTTCTTTACTTCTATTGGTCTTGGTGGTATCACTGAGAGTTTACGTGAGTATTTGAAGAATATTCCAAGGCTTGTAATCGAGCAGCAAAAGTCTATTCCTGAGTCAGATGAATCTACCTCTAATGATGATTCTTCTAGTTCATCAGGTTTGTCAGATTTTGATACATCAGACTCAGATTCTGAGAGTGAAACTGACAGTGAGAGCAGTAAGGAGTCACCAAGAAAGAAAAATAATTCAAAGCATGACAATGAGTATGAAAAAACAAGAAGAAAGAAAAGGGCAAGGGCATCTGACTCGAAGGATGGAAGTGATAGTGAAAAATTAGAAGGAAAAAGAAAAGGAATTAAAAATCTTTCTAGTTAGTTATTCAAGGCTCCAGTAGACACTATTTTCCTAGACTGTGACAAACAAAAGAATCACTCCCAAGTGCTTTGGTTTTATAACATATGATTATAAGATGCTACAATGTTGTCTTATGTATTTTAATAGCCACGGGTTTTAGAGTTCTGTACTTGATAGGTAATGGATAAACAGTGTTAGGAGGAGAAAATATTGAAGGCCAAGTGAAGATTGTGATAATACTAGATCAATGAATCTTCTTATTTATTGAGTATTTCTTATTTTCCATGTTGTGTGATGTACTATAAGCAAACTAGAAATCTAAATTCAATAAGATTCTTTGTTCAATGATGATAATTTCTATTTTCAAGTAATTTGATGATGATAATTTCTATTTTCAAGTAATTTGATTCGGTATATTATACTGAAACTTGATTTCATAACTAACATTTCAACTTCTATATAACTAGTTCTATAGCCCAATTTTTTGTCTGTGAAGAATGACCATGTTCGACAATATCAACAAACAACAAAATAAGGAGACAATTGCTAGATTATTGTCTAACTTGAAAAGAAAAGGTGATGGAAAATGTTATTGTCCATGCAAAATTTGTAAGGGGTTAAAGACTAGAAGACTTCTAATCAAAACAACGAAGAAACATTGTAGGCTGCATGGTCACATTGAAGGTGGACATGATTATCATCCATTGGTAAGTTTTTTATTATATCGTTTTGACAATTTATATACATAATAAATCACATGATGATGAGATCATGATCATAGTTTATTTATGTTTATCAATTTTATATAGGTCGAGCACCCCAAAGCACATGGTATGGATCAACACAACCCTAAGAATATGGTTTTCGAAGTGGACAAATATGGAGGTGTGAATATCAAAGCTGAAGATAATGATCCCATGGAAGATGACGATCATGAGCCAGAAAACATAATTGAAGATGATGGTACAAATACATTGATCCATGACTCATTTAGTACTTGCGCAACTGATCATGATGATGAAGATGAACTTGATATTGTTCATGATGTCCCTCTACTTGAGAAGGCATCTGAGGCCCTTTATGAAGGCTCGCAGGCAACTCTTCTCTGAATTGTATTGTTGTTGGTGAACTTGAAGGTTATGAATGGTTATCCAACATAACAATGTCACATATGTTAAGATATAAATATTGCAGTAAAATGGTCATAATAATTATGTAATGTTTTTGTTCATTCGATTAGGTAAGTACCAAGTTAAAGATATGAATGTATATATCAAGCCCCTTATTGACGAGTTGCTGGAGTTATGGAATGGTGTCACTATGTATGATGTATGTAGACCAATAGGAAAAAGACAATTTCAATTCCATGCGATGCTTCTATGGACAATACATGATGCCCCGAGGCTAACACATTTTTGTGGTATGTTATAGTGTTTAAGTTGTGCATGAACATTATAATTCAAAAAATTATCATATTTAATCCAATTATACATTATCTTGTAGGTCTTCAAACAAAGGGAAAATTTGCATGTCCTGTTTGTGGTCCAAAGATGAAATCTCATCATTCAAAAAGTTTAGGAAAGTAGGTGTTTGATGAGTACAGGCAGTTTCTCCACAAAAATCATAAGTATCAAAATACTGAAAAACATCTTTTCAATGGGAAAGAGGAGAATACATCAAAGCCATGAAGAATGACACCTCACCTGTGGAAGTTGGAATATAATAGAATTAATCATCAAGGTAATGCCATTCCATCTATTGGTTTGTCATAAAACATCTTTTCTATTTTGTTTTGTTTACTGATGATGTGATTGATGATCATGAAGGTCGTGAAGGAATAAATGACCACCTTCCTAAGGGACTAAAAAGTTGTCCCCGATAATTTAGTAGGTTGCCCTACTACGAGCAGTTACAAATTGTTCATTTGTTTGATAGTATGCATATTGGAAAGAATATAACAGAGATAGTATGGAAAATATTGGATGGAAGGCGTGACAAAGAAAAAATTGTCAAAATATGTAGTGACATTCAGGATTCCAATCATGCAATGATAAATGTCAGTCAATCAAATAGCCATGGAGACCAGATTAATATAAGTGAGCTTCCTTGGTTATTAACGGACCAACAAAGAAATGCTATAAAAGAAGTCATACGAAAAATTCGATTTCCCACAAGATTTGCTGGGAACATAAACAATCTCATATCAAAGAAAAGTGAATTTGGGCTAGGGATGAAAACGCATGATTGGCATACCTTCATTAAGTTAATTGATGCTCTTGTGTTTTTAGTATGTATTTAAGTACTGCGTGTATGTGTACTTTTCATTATGTTACAAAAAAAATGAAAAGATAATTTTATAATTGTTGTAGTACGTTCTACCTCTATCTCTCCCAGATGACTTCGACAATAATGTCAAGCAAGTCATATATGATCTTGGAAAATACATGAGGTAAGTAGTGATTCCAATGTTATGCAAAGGGAAATTGATTTAGCATATGGTTTAAGAGATAAAAAGGTACATATAAATTTATTAATCACCCATATGTTTATCAACTCACAATGCAATAAATTTTACATGTTTGACATATCGCAGGTCAAACACCACAACGCGATGTGCTACAATGGTCATAAATTTCACATAAAAAAGTTGGATGACATGAAGAAAACTTGTGTTTCTAGCATCACTGCAGTCTTTGAGGTGACAAATATTTCATCGAGAAATGACATACATCCTCAACAGTCTCAAAATCAATACTATGGCATTTTGGATGATATACTTGAGTGTGACTTTAATTCCTTCAAATTAGTTTTGTTCGTCGTCAAATGGTACAGGCTATGATTGAATAAAAATGATCTTGATAGAACTATTATTCAACATGATAATGGTTTTATAATGCTAAATACAAGGTCATCTGAAGCAGTTGGGGATGAGCCATATGTTCTTCCAAGCCAATGTGAGCAAGTATTTTACTCAGAGGTTCCACATAAACTGGGTTGGTCATTTGTTCTTAGACATGATCCAAGAGGAAGGCCGATAAAGTATAATGTGATGGAAGAAGAAGATACCGAAGAAGTAGAAGATGAAGTGGATGATGATCACAATTGATAGTTTCTTAATGACGACGACAACGACAAAGAAGAAGAAGAAGAAGAAGAAGAAGAAGAAGAAGAAGAAGAAGAAGAAGAAGATGATGATGATGATGATGATGGTGATGGTGATGGTGATGGTGATGGTGATGGTGATGGTGATGGTGATGGTGATGGTGATGATGGTGATGATGATGGCGAAGATGTTGATGATGATGATGATGATGATGACGACGATGACGATGATGATGATGATGATGATGATGATGATGATGATGATGATGATGATGATGATGATGATGATGATGATGATGATGATGATGATGGTGATGATGACATTGATGTTCATGATGATGAAAAATGAAATGTATGAGGTATGTGATTAGTATATTATCTATTTAATATTGACTTCTTGATAGAATTTTTTTTACATAATTAATTCATTATGTTTTGAATTCTAATGCCATTACATAATTAATTCATGATGCACCCTTTAATATGGAGATGGAGATAGGGAGAGTGACTATTTATGTGACAATTTTTAAACTATGTTTATTTATGGAAATTGGATTGTTTATTAGCTATGTGATGGATGTTGATTTAAAATACATATGTGATGGATCACATGTTTATGATGATGCATGTGACATTTTTTGAACTTTGTGTTTATTTATAGAATGTGGATTGTCTATTACCTATGTGATGGATGGTGATTTATGATACATATGTGATGGATTACATGTTTATGATGACACATGATATGTGATGCTAATTGTGATGCTCAATTACATATATGACGACACATCATGTGATGCTTCTGATGCTTATGATACGTATCTATTTATTGTTTATCAACTTACAAATGTAGTAATGCTTATGATACTCAATTGATGGTGTTGATTTTAGGTATAGTCCTTGTGTGATTCTATCACCCTTGGTGGGAACAGGTCATTGACTACAGACATCATCAACCATTTAGTTGAGGATCCTGCATAGTCTACATAAAGTAAAGGTAAGGAATTAAAAAATTTACAATGATTTTGATGACAACATCTTTTTATTATTTAATACTCTTTTTGTCTACAAAGTTCATGCTATTCATGTTGTGTACTATGTAATTTTTAGCTAACATAAGATAATTGAATTACATTGTACAAGACCCTAAACCCCTTTGACGAGGATCTTGCACAGTCTCATGGATGGACAGGTATAACTAGTCAATACACCCTATAGAAATAGTTCTTTTTTTTTAAATTACTTGGAAAAAAAATTTCCTCGGTTTTTCAAACCTCGACATTAGTAGCAAATCTAATACAATTATCGACACTTGAGGCCCCGGTTGGACTTATTCCAATTTTCATCCCAAAATCAACTATAGGGCTGACTTCTTCATCAACATTACCCTCATTTGCAAAATTTCTCTCTCATTACCTATTAACTCTCTCATTTCATGGAGTGTAGGTACCCCCAAATAGGTATTTGTCAGATTTGTCTTCGTTGAGTGAGGAAAATGTAGTAATAGAAAATGAAAGTGACACATGTAGTAGGTCTACAATAGAGATACAAATTAAAAGGTGCACCCATTGTTTCTATAGATGTTTGATGAGATACAAGAGAGGGTGGAATTATTGCTTCGGACAACAAAAAACTTGCAAGTAAGCAGTAATGAAAGCTTTAATTATAACAAAAGTTCAATAATGGTTTATATTTTATTATCTTTTATGTCATTAACTAAAATATGTACGTATTGTTTTTACAACGATTTATCCGCCCTCATCAAAGTCCTTCCAATGATTAGGGTGTTGTAGGATTTTTCAGGTGATGATGATTTTCTTGTATTATCACTTGCTTGGCTTATCACTCTGAGTACCCAAAACACATCATACTTGATACTATCAATTTTCAAAATAAAGGTTCATCCTTTTTACAATTCTTGCACTTTTCATATATTTAATGTTTGATATATTTAATGGATTATTCTTTAGGCATTGTCAATGTTACTGTGCAAATGTTGCCACCACCTCATCAGAGGTTACCCTCACCTATATTGCTGACTACAATATCGGCAACACGTAGCATGCAGACATCCTCTAGTGCACGTCATATTGGCCTGCCCACTATTGGTAGATCCCTCTTTTGCTCTATCTTTTGTCATGTGTTTATTTCCCTCCAAGCGTTCTTTCTTGAATTCTAATGCCATTTCATAGTGGATTCATTTTTTGGAGGAGGAGATGCACATGAGGATGTGCCAGAGGTGACTATTGCTAATAACATACCATCATTTCCTGGATCTTCTCGTATTGCTAGTACGGGAACATTGCAGGCCACATTGGTGGTGAGCGACGAAGAAATGATTCCCTTAAAGATACAAAAGGTTCCAAGTACTTTAAAATTATTATTCTATATACTCTAATTGTAATTTACTTTATGATCACTCATTTTGGACTAATGATCCCATGAATTTTTTTGCAGGCAATGATATTTTCTATAAACATCTTAGTGACATTGCATTACAGATATTTGGGCCCACCATACGTAAAAGGTGGTACATCATATGTGAACTAACCCTAATCCACTTTTGATTTCATATCATTGCTAGAATAGTTTTCCTTTGATCCATTTCTTGAAGTGTAATAAATGTATCTTCAGTTCATTTTTGAATCTAATAGGTTTGTTTTTCCTTTAAAAGGTGGAATGACCAAGAAAAAAGGTTAAAAGATGAATTGACAAACCAAATGGTTGAGTTGTTTGGAAATGACACCTTTGACAAAACCAAGCTCCTTGAAAAAGCTGGCACATATCTAAAGTATGTGAGGGACTAATATAGGACCCATTTGGATAGGAACCTAAAGTATGAGCGTCCCCCCATGATTCTAGAGAGGGAGTGGAAGGACCTTATTTTGGATGCCAAGGAGAGAATTGAAAGGAAAAAAAGAAATACACCACTAGACGCTAGAAGAAGGTACGAGATACTATTAAGAATGTAATTATGTACTAATTAATTACTCTTTATATTTATATAATCTAACATATTTCAAACTTTTATAGATTGAGTGACATGTCAAAGGCAACCAAGGAAAGGCAAGAAAAGCACAGGCAACACAAACTTGGCTTTGGTGGTTACATGAAACTTGCTACACGAATTGTAAGTATCTCATGTAAATGAAATATTAATAAATTGCAAACATTTTTTTTTTATCAAACAAATGCAAACAAAATTCATGGTACCAAGCAAAAATGCAGGGCTCTGAATTCAATAAAGCACCCATAGAAGAGGACAAGAGAATTGCCTACCAGCAAGGCTATTCAGCCGTGGTTGATCGGCTACGAGAATTGAGTGGGCATACACAACATTCGAGTGCATCCGTCACACAAGTAAATATGCTAAATGGAAGTTGTTTCAAATTGAATACTTTACCAATAATCTAATTGATGTTGAGTTTCAACATAAAGTCACTATATTTGTTTTAAATAAGCAAGCAATGATAACAATGTGCATGTCATTGGAATGCGGCCTGCTAATTGTGAAACACCACCTACACATGAAGATCCGGATGTGCATCCTAGTAGTGGAGGTATTCATTTTCTATTTAAATTTATTTATTTAGCTATTAATACAATTAAACATCTTAATTTGTAATTAGAGTAGTAATTCATGTAACCTTTTTTGTTAATATTTTAGCATGTAGTTGGTGGTGAGCAAGTGGAGCATGATCAGGGTACACAACATCAAGAACGTGATGTTCCCCACTCAGGTAAAGAGGACCATTGTTATTGCTTTAAACACATATAATGCAATTGGTGTTCAGCATTAATGTAACCTTTAGTATTTCAACTCTAGATGATCTAGAGGGTGTTCAGCATGTTGAGGTTGAGGCTACACAAAATGATGTGGCCCCATCAGGTAAAGAGCACAACAATTATGTTCTCTAAATTAATGAAATACTTGTAACAATAATAATTATTTTTTTTGAATTTAACCCATTTCTTTGTTATTGCAGAGGACCCCCCTTCATTTTAGTGTCCTCGTCCTCAGTATAGGACTAGGCATACATCGAGATCACAAGCAGTTGGCGGAACATCTGCAGAGGGGGGAAATGATGAAGAAACTGATGTTCCACTTAGTCTTTTCATAGCTTCAAAGAAAAAACAAAGAAATAAATGATTGTAATCTAACTTATTTGATAAGGACTGATTTTTATGTGTTAGTGAATGTAATTATGTACTAATTAATGGTTATGGATGATATGTGTTAATTAATATTGATGAATGTTGCGTGTTAATTAATGTTAATCAATGTTATGTGTTAATGAACATTATGTGATATTAATGAATGAATGCTATATTTTATTAATGGTAGAAAGAAAGAACGAATGAATGTTATAAGATGTTAACAAGGAATTTAGAGTGATGTTAGGGGGGGGGAGGGGCCAAATGAGCTTCCACCTTCACGTGGTTGGACCTGTTAAGTAGATAATATTAAACTATTCTCGAAATCAAGTGAAGCTCAACAAGATAACACACTTTTCAATATTTCATTATGTTGCATAGTTAATCTTATTGAATAATGTATATTGAATCTTAATTGCAGGGTCCAACTGAGTCAACATGAACAACAACACCACAAGTTGCTGGGTATAATGAACTCCCATATTGTCTTGTCTATACACAAACAATATGAGTTGCTTCTAGTGTTGATATCCAAGGTGGGACTACAAAAGTTATGAATATGCCTCATCCTTATAAGTTTTTTTATTACTTGTAAGTAATGAATATGCCTCATCCTTGTAAGTTTTTTTATTACTTGTAAGTCATGAATATTGCTCTTTAGTTAATTAAAATTAAATAAAAATCTTTAATGAATACACAAAACTATATACATATGCAAGCTCACCATGGTTGAGATGGTCCAACTCCCTAGTCTCACTCTACGACTAAGCTCATGCCATATCTAAATCAAAAACATCTCAAATACATCATCGGTGGAAAGTTGCAAAATGCCATTTTCATACATAAGCAAGACATACACAATTGGGCACAATCACCAAGAGAACGGTAAAAAGTGTGGTTGAGAATGTATCATGGATGCTTTTAAGGATTGTATCATGGATGCAAAAAATATCTTCATTAATCCTTGACTCATGATTGCTATAATACTTCTTTAGACTTCTCATGTGATTTGTTACACTTCTTCACTATTTTGGACTAAGTTTCAACCATGTATTTGCCTTGACTTATGACTGTACCTAGCTCTGTCCTATCTTTGTAAGCTTCCTCTTTGAATTGTGGTTGTAGCTTTGATAATACCTTTTTAATGTTGCACTATTTTTAAGGAGGACAACTCCTAATGCATGTTGAAAATTGTGTTCTAGTGACTGAGACTAACCTTTTTGTACTTGATGTTTTTTACTAGTTGTCATAACCTTAGACTTTGATGCTTGTGCCTTAATAGAACTAGATGTTTCTTGTATGCATACTTGGTCAAGGACTGTATTATGATGCTATAGAGATACAAACTAATATTATTTATTGTATTGAGTTGCACATTTGACATGAGTTACCCTATGACTGCTATGCCTCTTGAGGTTATGAGGTGTTGTTCTTGTCAAGTTTTGACAATGCTACAACAATAACGTGTTATTTGTTGTTAAGGTTTGAAAAGACCTTTTAGAAACTTATACCCTACTCTTTTTCACTCAATAGACTTGATTACTATCCTTTTATTTGGTACTAGGTATGACTACCTACTAGCTTTGTTGTAGACTGCAATCTCTCTAGATTGTATTTTCCGAGTGTTGTTGTTCTATACTTGACCATCTATTAGGAAAACATAGCTTGAAATGTCCAAAACAATTAATGAATGACTGGACTATCACCAATCTATCTTGAAGATTTGATTACTCTTTAGATTATGATTATGACTGTCATGATATTTCATGAGACTCCTTTATCCCCATATGAAACCCTTTGTTCCCACAAATCAATGCTTTGAACTTGACTGCAACTTTATAGTGATCACTGTCTTTGTACAATAAGCTTGCTACTTTCTCAACTTTTGATATATTGGAGGCTCCTAGGATGGTTTCTATCTTATAGTCACAATACCTTGCTATAATTTGCATTTCAGATCACTGCTCAATGATCATATGATGTCTTTGTATTTTGAATAATTTTGGGCCACTATTCATTACTTTTATTACCCTATATGTAAAAGACCTTGCTCACTACTTCCCGTACTTGATCTTTATTTGGTTTGTGTCAATCCTACTATTGCACCTTTTCTATTTATGATTGAGATTTGTTTTGGGATTAAAAACTCTTGATGATTTCACTAAATGACTTTTGCATGACTGTACTTTCTAAGCTATCCTAGGGAACAAAAGAGACCTAGGGATTTGCTCACTTCAAGGAAAAACAAAATCTAGCAAGACAATCAACCCTTTTAAATAATATGTGGAACCCTTATGGTGAGCAAGAAAGCATTGACAAACTTATAGATGTTGTCATAACACAAAGCTGAAACTATATTTTTTTTATAGATAATCAGATTTCTCCTTTAACCGGACTTTTGCTTGAATCATTACTGTAGGCATATCCAATGCATGATTTAAACAATAAGATACTAAAAATTCTAAAATAGGGTTTTGAAAACCCTACCTCCAATGTGGATATCTACTGTTATGACTATGGCAATTTCTCTCCAGAAGCTTTGATGCTAACTTCTATCATGCCTAAACTCTGCATGTGGTTTGCATGGTGTTGGCATGAGGTGCTTTGTAAATGTCCTTATGGATTCTCTTCATATTTTTATGAAACTCCATCAAAGAGGCAAACCTCTCATTCAAACTTTGAAGTAACCCTTTGACTGTTGCATGCAGTCCTTTTCTTATAAACCTTCCTCCTTGCGGTGACGTGCTAGGACATAAACTGAAGGTGTAGCTTGTGGAACCCTAGTATAACTTCTAAAAAATATCTATAAATGGTTCTTTTCATTTGAAACAGAATGCAAATCCTAAAATCACATGAAAGCTTATACTTTTAGCTTTCTATTTCCCTCCAAGCTATGCATGAAATTGATTTTCTTGATAATCACTTGGAAGGAGGCCTTTAGAAAACTTTTGTAAATAAATAAATAATTTTATTTGTCTTTACATCTTTTGAATTAAAATGCCTTTTCAAGTAATTATTTTCCCTCCAAACCTTGCATTGTGAAATCTCATCCTTTTAAATAAGATCAACCTTATAGACACCTTCAAGGTATTTAATAAATCCTTTCTCTAAACTTTCCTAAATTCATGATAAGACATGAGGTATATAATAATTCTATTTTTTATTTCTTGAAGTCAAAAAATTGGTAACAAAGTCACGCCTTCAAACCTTAATTTTTAGATAGTTAAATGTCCATTTTATATTTCTTAAAAAATTGGAGGTCTTATGATATTCCACGTGATGGCTACATGTTGACAAAGTTACCCCTCACAACTACTGGTCCCTCTCCCTAATAGGGTATTTGTATGAAAACCCAAGTCCAGCTATGTAAAACCCGAGTTTGAATCCTTTAGACTCAAGTTAATCATTGGTCACATGTAGAACATGCATTTGAAGACTTGAATGACCTTCCCTCCAAAGTATTTTCTTTTGGAAAATTTTTTTTTCTTTCATGAAGTCACATGAATGTGCTTCTTTTATAAAGTTTTTACAATATAATCATAAGAATATAGCCCTTCTTTTCATTTATAAGGTACATTTGAAACCTTTTGGATCCTTTTAATGAGATTCCAAAACAACAAGGACCTAGGACTTTATAAAAGACTGGAATAAGCTTCAAGATATCAAAATTTAGACTCAAAGCATGAAGATCCTAACAACAAAAAAACCCTTATTAAATGCAATTGACATATAAATGAAATTTGGATAACAAAAATAAATAGGGATATAACATTAGGTATTATAATAATATCATATGTGAAAACAACAAATAATAAAATCAAACCAAATGATATATAGGATTTGGTCATATATGTATATGTAGATATATAGATATATACATAATATGTATATGTATATGATGCTTTGCAAAAAGAAGGATAGTTAGAAAAACCTATTTGATTTCTACACACACAAAGAGAAGCACAAGAAACAAATGTTAGTCATTAGGGTTAGCAAATCAAAGATTAAACACTATCCTAATCAAGCATATCAAGAAAGACACTACACAACAAATAAAAAGCTTAATGAATCTAAGAAAAGTTGAACTCTGTGGTCTAACTACCAAAGATAGCAAGAAACTCTCCAACCAAAGCAGGGGAGACAAAACCAACAATATCTACTTAGGGAGGAGCTCTAGACCCCAAATCTGAAGAAAGAAATAGAGCTAAAGTAAGTGAATTGGATAACAACAAGAATGTAAAGTGCACCCCTAATTTGCTAACCAAAATGCTCAAAATTAAATGAAAATCTTTAATGAATACACAAAACTATATACATATGCAGGTGCACCATGGTTGAGATGGTCCAACTCCCTAGTCTCACTCTACGACTAAGCTCATGCCATATCTAAATCAAAGACATCTCAAATACATCATCTGTGGAAAGCTATAAAATGCCATTTTCATACATAAGCAAGACATACACAATTGGGCACAATCACCAAGAGAACAAAGTGTGTTTGAGATCATTGTCCTAATTGTGGTGTGGTCACGAAGAGGTTGACAAATTTACAGTGATCTCTTTGTGACCACACCAAAATTAGGACAATGATCTCAAACACACTTTTTACCATTCTCTTGGTGATTGTGCCCAATTGTGTATGTCTTGCTTATGTATGAAAATGGCATTTTACAGCTTTCCACCGACAATGTATTTGAGATGTCATTGATTTAGATATGGCATGAGCTTAGTCGTAGAGTGAGACTAGGGAGTTGGACCATCTCAACCATGGTGCACCTGATCATATTAGCTTGAAACCATACACCTCATATTAGCCTCAAACCTATGCCCCTACTGGTAGGTGATGGGGATAGAATATCATTCACTATACATATCAATGACTAGATAATAATAAATTTTTTTTGATAAAAATTATCATTGTCGGAATTATGACGAGTACCAAGCTTTCGACCGATGATGTAATTGGTGGACATACATCATTCTCGTCGGTGCAATGTTTTGGAGTCATCACACTTTTGACTCAAACCACACAAACATCTGATGAGGATGTTGTACATGCGATGATATTTCATAGTCGAATGGTTGTCGATGTCTTCGAATAGATCGATGACACAAGCATTAGACAAACAACATCATCGTCAGTGCAAAGTTCCAAATTGCCATCAGCTTTGTGACGAAATCTACTGATTCTGACGACTTCTTTGACTGTCGGCAGAGTCCATTAGATTGTCGTATTTTCGACGGGCATGGCATCATCGACCAGTCCGACCCCGAGTTTTTGACGGCTGATTTTGTCAGCACTTCAATGAAAATTAGTCACAAATCTGACAAACAGCCGTTGGAAATCAGCTCCGAATGTACTAGTGTTTCTCTTTGATGAGAGTGTCCACTTCGATGATTTGTATTTCATCATCTTCGCCAATGAATTTCTTATCGAGGAAAGGCCCTCAATGATATATGTGACTTCGATAATTTTATTTTCCTCTTTATCACTATGTTGTTTTCATCACCATCATTGATGTTATTTTGATGAAGATTGTTCCTTCGGTGATAAATTTTTTCATTTCATCAAATCTCTTTATGTTATCTAAGTCCTTTTATGGAGTACTCCCTTTGATGATTATTAGCCCAGCTATCACTAATCATTGAGTTTCATCGAGACTGTATTCTCTTCAAGACCGCTATAATGGGGACCACATCTTGCAAGGTTCTTTGTCGATGAACCTTTCCCCTTCGATAACATTCCTTTGAGTTTTGTCATGGTTGTCTTATATCAAAGTTGAAAATAGAATATACTTAATACTCTTTGATGATGTTTTTCCCCTCGATAATGTTAATTCCTTTCTCATCGCATATTAGAGTTCATTGATGCTTTATGTTAGGCCACCCTGCAAGTGAAGTTCTCTTCAATGATATGTATTATGCTAATGAAGATTTAAATACTTTTATCAAAGATGCTTATCTCATCGAAACATGTTGACCTCGATGATGTTTGATCCCATATGCTAGATATCTTAGCTTTGATTGAAGACAATATGAAGTCATATGAGTGGATATTGAAGGCTTATTCGTGTTTGACTTAGGGGCTATATTAATTTTTATAAGGTAAAAATTAATGCTTGGTCGTTAGCTTTAATACTATTTTTGGTTTAATTTATGGGGCTTCAAATATTTAAAATTTGAAGTCCCAGTACATCTAAAGGAGTTAGTCATTGATGTATATGAATTATCATTATATGTTTTCCTAGTTTTCAAGTGTTTGGAAGGTTTATTAGTAGGTTTCATTACTTTCATGCCATGTTAGAGAATTTGTGATCCGAATGAACATTGCCAAGCTATGTTGAATATATCTTTTGTACTTTTTCACTAATATAAGCAATGTATGAAAAATGTGATAGCATAGACAAGGCAATGAACTTTCAGAAAAAATGCCTAGAAGAAATGCAGTCTCATGGTGATGGAATGCAATGATGGTGATGGAATGTCATGACATTCAAATTACTATGGATTGTTTGTTAATCCTATGAGGATCTGATTAATAATGAGAGGGGGTGAATCAATATTAAGACCAATAGAAACTTTAAATCCAAAATCAAACTTATATCATATCTGAAAAACATTTATCAAATATCTCAACTTCTTTTATCAAATCTAACAACCTCTTAATCAAATTTACTAACACATTAGTCAAATTATTTACCACATCTATCAATTATTTCACCTTTTAAGCAGTCATATAACTTTGATCATTTACCAACTCATTAACCTCATCAATCAAATCAAGTACTTTCTATACCAACTCTGACTAGTACCAGTAACCTTAGATAAACCTCTGATAAAACATCATAACCGTTGTACTAAAAAATAATGCATGAAATGAAACATAAACAAGAACATCACATGAGAAACATTCCACACATGCACACCATAAGTTTTTGATGTGGAAACCCAAATAGGGAAAAACCATAGTGGGAGTTGGCACCCACAAATATTTTTACTCTTTTGAAGTATGCCATGTTAGGAGCTTACAATATGCCCTGTTAGGAGCAGACCCTATTAGGAGTCACCCAATTAAGGGATTTGCCTAGCAGCCTGGTTAGGAGTTTGATGATCTGTTAGGATCAACCTCATGAGAGGATTTAACACTCTTTTGAGAGCTACACTGTTAGGGGACTTAAATGTTTAAGGCCTATTAGGACCTACCCAGTTAAGGGATTTAACGTATTGCAACTGTTAGGGAACAAAAGTAAGAAAATGGTTTGTTACTTGCACTTCTGTACTTGCTTGTTCAGATCTATATATGCTCAACACTCTACAACTCTCAGGCAGATCTCACACTTCACTTGGACATCTTAACACATTCTCTAACACCACTAACATCATAAACATCAATTGTGCCATCCTAAATAGCCATCTCAAATAGGTCAACCACTAAACCCTAATTATATCATGAATTTACAATATAAATCATAAGAGATCATCACAGATTGATATACAGATCATTACATCAAATTAAAATTCAATATCAACCATTGGTTGATCAAAACCCATCACAAAAATCTGATCTGTACCAAAGTCAAAGCCTTAAAACACTCCACTAAGCATTTCATAGTTTCCCAAGAAATTCTTCCTTGAATCATGCCAAAACAACAATCAAATATATTCATGCAGGTTGTTTCATGTTACCACCTTCATGTAGAATTTTCATCGATTACCATCATAACAAAAATCATTACTGGTTTGATGATATCTTCACCAGTCTTAAACCCTACTAAAACCTTAGCAAAACTTCATCAGAAATCAAAAATTTGAATGCAATGATGGTGATGGAATGTCGTGACAATCAAATTACTATTTATTGTCATGACATTCCATCACCATGAGACCCCATTTCTTTGAGGTATTTTTTCAAATGGTTCACTTCCCTGTCTATGTTATTACTTGCTACTATGCTTTGATATATTTTTTCCAAGCATCCATAGCTTGTTCAAAAGAACCTATTTTAGGCTTTTACCATTAGCAGCAAGGTAGTGAATTGTTTGATAAAACTTTTAAGACAAACATGTATTTAGTACCTTTTTCTAATCATTAAATAAGTTACTTTTACCTACCCCTAATTTTGTATTGTGTAGTGTGATGAAATGATTGATTTTTTACAGTACTAAAGAATACTCTTTACCATTCATTTCATTATTTTTATAAACTATGATGACTGCATATTGTAACAATAAATAAATCTATTCATGTTGTCTACTATGTAATATTTAGCACATGTATCATGTGACTTATATAAATATGATTATGATGGACCTTCATATAATATATAAGCTAACATATGATAAATGAATTACCTATGCAGGACCCAAAAACCCTTTGGTGAGGATCATCAACACCATCTTGGCTACTCAACTAGGATTGTCCAACTAGGATCTCATTCCCTCTCTTGTAGTAACTATTAACATGTAACAACTCTTCCTCAAACCATGGGAATTAAGAGAGTAGCTATTAAAAATCTCCTTTAAGGTGCTCACTAACTCATACAACTTGTACTTTGATAGGTTTGAGGCATCCTCTCAACTACTCCCATCAATGGAGTATCTAATAGCTGCAACTTAGGTCTTCATCCAGACATCCACCTCTCCTACTGCCACAAAATCACAACTTCCTTACCTCACCTAGGAGTCACTTTCTCCTCTCACCCTAGTCTCTTGGCAACCACAACTAGGTTCTCTCCTAACATGTTCCAACACCTTCTTTGGAGTTAGGTGGATCCACACTTGCAACCAAACACAACACAAACCACAAAATGACTTTTCCAACCCAGACCTTTTGTTGGGCTCAATAAGTTAATTCACTTTACAATATTTCATTATGCTACACTGTTAATCTTATTGAATAATATTTATTGAATCTTAATTGCAAGGTCCAATAGAGCCAACATGAATAACAACACCACAAGTTGCTTGGGTCAGCTTTTTAAACATAGAGTTATAGATTCCCATGAACATCAAACCTTACAAGAAAAGATGAGAGAAAATATTAGTACACTAATGAGTCTATACTATGAAGCATTGAATGTGTTCGTGTCTTTGGGGAATCCAGTGCTTCATAGTATAGAATTGTTAGTCTATTCATATTTTTTTTAAGGTTTGATGCTCATGGGAATCAACCTCTCTCTCTCTCTTCCTATCTTGGGGGAATCGGATGCTTCAAGTCTCGATCTTTCAGACTAAGAGAAATACTTGACATCATTAGATCAGTTGAGAACTTCAGTATTTTTTCTTCAATAAAATTGCCAGAAGAAGGTATCTGTGAGTGGTGTGGCTATATTTGAAGCTACGTAATTTGACTAAATTACCTAAATTATTGACTAAATTAAGCTTATATTCTTGTAATTTGTTTGGTTAAATTTTTCACTTTCTACCACATAAGCTAACACGTGCGTAATTGTTGATAAATGTTGGTTACAAATTAGGCAAGGAACAATTCAGGTATGATTACCCTTCAAAGACTCATTGATGGTTGACTTTGAGTATGGTTTACACGGAAATAACTCACCGTTGCTATTTCATTTTGTTACCAGGGGCTAAATCCATTGATGTTCATATTTTCTTTAAGACAGATCAATACAACCTATGTGGGAAGGTATAAATCTATATATTTTTTAAGTTTTCTTTTCTCTCTTTAATTTTCAAGAGCTATTATAACCTATTGATGTCATATTGTTGGATACTTTTCCATGGGTAGGATAACATGATTTTTTTGAGATAGGGTTAGATATAGTAACTCTATATACTGATGTAATTTCATTTTATAATCACGATCCATAATTATAAATTAGCTTCTTACACATAGAGTTATAGATTCCCATGAACATCAAACCTTAAAAGAAAAGATGAGTAGACTAACGAGTCTATACTATGAAGCATTGGATGTGTTTCTGTCTTAATTGGGGCATCCAATGCTTCATAATATAGACTTGTTAGTCTATCCATATTTTCTTTCTTCTTGTCTTTGGGGTATTTGATGCTTGAAGTCCTGATCTTTTAGACTAAGAGAAATACTTGACATCATCAAATCAGTTGAGAACTTCATTATTTTGTCTTCAACATAATTGTGAGAACAAGGTATCTGTGAACGGTGTGGCTATATTTCAAGCCAGGTTATTTGACTACATTACCTAAATTATTGAGTAAATTAAGTTTATATTCTTGTATTTTGTTTGGTTAAATTTTTTACATTCTACCACATAAGCTAACACGTGCATAATTGTTGATAAATGTTGGTTACAGATTAGGCGAGGAACAGTTTAGGTATGCTTACCCTTCAAAGACTCATTGATGATTGACTTTGAGTATGGTTTACATAGAAATAACTCACCATTACTATTTCATTTTGTTACTAGGGAATGAATCCATTGATGTTCATATTTTCTTTATGATGGATCAATACAACCTATGTGGGAAGGTATAAATCTATATATTTTTCAAGTTTTCTTTCCTCTCTTTAATTTTCTTGAAGCTTTGTAGATGGATTGCTTTTTTCTTTAGAATAGTAGCATCTTGTCAATGAAATCATTAGTGTTTGTCATTATCAACTACATATGGATATTTTGAGCTTAGTCAAGCTAGAGAACTTAAATAAGACAAAAACACATCCCCTCATATCCAAGGCTTCCCATAAACAGTCAAAAATTTTACATTTCAATATTTTAGAGCATCTTCTACACAAAACTTGCAATCATTGAACTAATAATTTTTCAATTAAAACATTAACCAAAATTACATAACAGTAACTCAGTTGCTCCGAGTCTTCCTTTGACAGTGTCTTTCTAATAAAAAATCTCTCATTACTATCACTTCTTAGTGAGTGATTGAACTCAAGGGTTTTTTGACCGTATTATTGGAATTTATTTCACCCTATCTTCTATCACCTCTTGATAATTAAAAACCCATATCTCTATTTGATAATAAAAACCTCATAACACTATTTTGACAACACTAACATTTTCCAAAGTTAAGTTTAAGTTTCAACAACCTTCTATAACCCTTAACCAAATTAGAGAAACTTAACCATATATTAGCCAAGTAAAATTTTCCAAAGTTAAGTTTAAGTTTGTACTGATATGTAATGCAAATAATGTTGGTATAGAGAGTTTGTAGTGAAACATCAATCCCCAAAGATAACTTTAAACCTTATAAAGAAAGGGATAGATAGAGATAGAGGCCGACAGGGAGAACGGTACAGAGAGAGAAAGATTGGGAAGGAGAGAATGTTGGAAATTGACACTCTATTGGTTGGTTTCATTATGTTTTCATTTATGGCAACATGATTTTGTTGGTATTTTGGTATGGTTTTGTCATTGATGTCAACACCTACTAAAACACTAGCACTTTGGAGATCCAGAAGCATTCACCGGCAAGCAAGTAAGTATTGCACAGTTACTGGTATATGGTTCACCAATAGGATATAATGATCAGCATGGCACGCTAAGGAAATGATTAATTATTGTTGTAAATGCATTAAGCCGACATGGTCAATCGGTTATTGCATCAGACATTATATTGTTTGTGAAATGTTTTTATTGTAATATCTTGTAGAGCCGACCTACTAAAATTGGTCTTAGGTTATGGTATAAATGTAAGATCTTAATTGTAAGATCAAATGTGGAATGCGAAAAATAATTGTGTGAAGGTATATGCGAGATTAAGTAGAGCTATACATGAAGACATTATTTGAAGGTGAAGTTAGGTTTTTGTGAAAGCATATTAGCATTACACCGATACTGAATCCAGAATATGAAGATGCTATTTTGTGCAGTACATTCTTATTGGATTTAACCATCCAACCGTAGTCAGTGTGACTCCCATTTTGTGTTTGAGCAGTGAGCTCTAGGCTGTTGGCCTTTCTACATGTGCAGACCCCATTTATGTACACTTACTATCTGCAGTAGTATCATCTGATTGTGGGTAAGGTTTCCCACCATGGTTTTTCCCCTTACAGGGTTTCCACATACAAATATTGGTGTCATGTGTTGTGGATGACTTTGTGTTTATGTTTCATGCATTAATCTTTACTGGTACAGCTATTAACTGATAAAACTGTTTACCGACATACTTAACTGGTTTACCGGTCTTAAGCATTAAGGTGGTTAAGTTGTTTTTGGTTTAAAATTAGTTGACAACTGATTCACCCCCCCCCCTCTCAGTTGTCTCTAGGACCTAATAGATTTTGGGTTCCATCTTCATATGGTGTACCGACAGAAACTTCATAGACTCTACACCGGCATCGGCACTGACACTGGCAGGTTAGAAGATTTCTTTGGTCACTGACAATGCAGGCCGTCATGGTATAGCAAAGGTCATCGGTATTGGAGGCCGACACATCTTGGATCTAGCATTGGCAAATATTTTTAATGCTTACTCATTTATGTTATCTGGCCGATATGTAATATGATATTGTATATATCTTTGTAAGCCGACATAAGGCATGAAAACTGTATAGGGTATATAAGTCAGTTTGATAGATCATTTTGTAATATGTATGGATATGGAAGATAAGGATATAGATGTGTATTATGATGGGAAATCTTTCTAAGAGACTATGTATGTGAGGAATTCATTGTAAGGGTTATTATGGTACTGAGGTTTAGGGTTTTAACCAGAATAGACAAAGCTTAAATCGGAACTATATTCTAGCATAGGAGATACTATATTAAGCAGTTCATACTTCTTCGGATTGTTGTCTAGAGTATTATGTAGTTAGTGAGGCTCCTATTGTGATTGATAAGTGTGCTCTAGGCTATATGCCTTCTTGCAAGTGCATGCCCATCATATATTGTAATATCTCTTCATATGGAAAGTGAATTAATATTGTGGGTCACAAAACCTACCATGGTTTTTCCTCTTTGAGGTTTTCCACGTATAAATTTATGTTTTATATTTCTCATTTATGTGTTTGGCTTATTTGTTACAGTACTTCTTTCAATTATGTTTATATCGGTATACCAGTTGGTGTATGAATGTTTTGTTAAGATTAAAATCTACTATTTTGGTATAACACTGATTCACCCCCCCCACTTTGTTTTATTGGTTTCCAACAATTAGTATTAGAGCCTTGTGCCTTGGAGGAAGTTTAATAGCTTCAAGAATATCCTGAAACCAAAATAATTGAATATGGCTTCAGAGAAGCATCTTGAGATGGCACTTGAGGATTATGATGCTAAAAGATTGAAGAATTTAAATCTACAAGATGATTTGAATTCTACTAAGGAATTCATTCTTGTCCTACAATAGAGACTATCATCTATTCAAGCTAGGAGGAAAGAGCTTTTAAAAAATCAAGATGATGAAAACGCACTTAAGGAACAATGTCAGAAATTGAGTCAGGAGAACATGGTCATGAAGAATGAAATGCAAACTATGACCATGAGGATGTCTAAGGAGATTGAGGACAAAGAAAAAGGAAGTAAGTCTTGCTATATCCCCGAAGAAAAAATTTGAAGAATGTGGTAGGTTGACTCATGAAAATGAGATATTGAGAACTGATTTGGCACAATCCCACAATAATAAGCAAGAGCTTGAGAGACAAATGATGATACTAAGAGAAGACTTAACCGCTGCTAGTGAATACAAAGAAAAATTCAAGATCAACTCAGCACAACTTGATGACTTATTGAAGAGATAGAGGTAGATTAGAGATTCTAGTGGACTTGGATTTGAGAAAGGACAGAGTTTCGGTACTGCTAATGATGATCAAAACCATAAGGTACCGGTAAGACAATTCAATGCTTATAAATTCAATGGTAGATGTTTTGTTTGCAATAAATTTGGTCACATGGCTAGGCAATGTAGAAACAAAGCAAATCAGAACCATGATTCTACTCCTGATAAATTTTATAAATGCAATAAGTTTGGTCATAAGATAGAAGATTGTAGAATGAATGTAAAATGCTATGCTTGTGGAAAATTTGGATATATGGCTAATCAGTGTAGGTCAAGAAATTTCATCGATTTTATCAAGGCATCTCAAAAAAACAATGTTACATGTTATGCATGCAATGAAATTGGACATATTGCTAAGTTCTATAGAAGCAAAAATCCACCAATAGGCAATGAAGGATCAAATGAAAAAGGCAAAGAGAAGGTTAGTGAAATCTAGTATGATCACACTCAGAGATGGGTTAGGAAGACTGAAGAGAAATCATCAAATGGGAATGTCCTGGTTATCTATCCGACATAACAGGTTTCTCCTACACTAGCAATGAGCTCATTTGGTAACTAAGGCAGATGCCTTAGGGGTAGGAAAAATTTCATGGAAGATTATGCATATGCCCTAAGAAGAGATTCTAGAAGATGTTCCAGATACTGGAGAGGATTATTCGACATTGATATGTGTTGGCATATGATGAAGCAATGACAATGTATGTTGTCATTGATGTCAATAGTTGAACCGATATGAACTGGTATGAAGATTGGAAGTGGTTATAGTTCACCAGGATGGAGTGGACCAATGTCGGGGTTCACTAAGTGTGACCTACTAGTTGGTAGTCTCTGTTCAGCTCTAGGGTTTCCGGTTTGGCTTATGTGGTGCAACCGATGACATTCTATGATGAGTTAGTTAAGAGATAAGGATGAGATCATGGTGCCATGTTAGTTATGTACATGTGAAGGATTTCTTTGAGGATCTTGCGTGTGAAGATAGAATGCATTGAATGTCTACCTCAGGAATGCGTGATGTTCTGAGTGGTGTACGAAGAGCATGTGATGGGCTACTAATTTCCAGATGCGGTGAAGATTGGATGATGTAGAATGACTTGAGATCTATTTTAGATCGCTTCATTCTATGCAATGGATCTAATGGTCAGGATTAGACCGCTTGTAAATGTAAACCTAAAATGTTTAGGGTTTAGGGTTTATGCTACCGACCTAATTGTTGTCTATAAGGTCAATGATGTTTGTTATTGTTTGTGTTGGTAACTGATGTCTTTATGTCTGCATGTTGAGATACTTTCCAAACCAGAATGTGGAATCTAAAAAGTGTGATTATAGAGGAGAGGAGATGAAAAGGATCCGCCTTAGCAAGTAGTGTTGTTATCTGATCAAAGCTTTACCTGTTGACTTCTAACCATTTCAACAGAAGGAAAATCCCTTGACTGGGTAGCTTTAATAGGCTTGATGCAAATCCTCTAACCAGGTGACTCAAGTTCATTGAGTTCTTTAAATCATCTAGTGAGGTAACCTTTAACAGGGTTTCAACCTTTAACAAGGTATATAGCCATCCCTTAATCGAGTGATCTCTAACAAGATCGGTTCCTAACAGAACCTTATTGTAAATTATTTAACTGGACTAGGCTCCTAATAGAGTGGACTTCAAAAGAGTTCAAAACAATCTTGTGGGTATTCATCCCCACCATGGTTTTTCCCATTTGGGTTTCCACGTGAAAAAATCTGTGTTGAGTTTTCATGTGATGATTGAGTAGTCTTTGATTAAAGTTGAATATGAATGCAGTGCTAAATGATTGTGGTATTGTCTATACAACTCATGCTTGATTATATTAGGAAGTAGTCATCAAGATTTAAGATCTGTCAAATGATGTTTGAAGTATCTGTGTTTAACCGGTATACCCATGGTTAAATTCAATGGTGAAGACAACTAGTTAGCATTGTTTTAATATGATAAAGTGTTGAGAAAGTTTTTGTCTGTACTGATTTAGCGCCCCCCCCCTTTCAGTACCGATTAGGGTATTATTTGTTCATCATTATTCATCAATATGTTCAAAGTGAGATTCAATATCTTTCACCAACAATCATTTATGTCAATAAAAGATTAGGGTCTTCTCGATGGATAAAAGGTTGATTACACTTCATTGTTAATCACCCAGCATTCAAAGCGATTCAAAGTGACTTAGTTCAATCAGAAGCCATTCGGAGGCAATCATATTTCTTCTTGAGCAATCACACCAGTGTCTGGAAGGATTTGTTGAAGGTTTTCATTGGCAGTAATCTAAAGGTATTTTTCTTGAATCATGGAAGCAGGATCATCTTTTGTTCCTATTTTCATTGCAAATCCAACTGTAGTAGAGGTTAAGGACTGCCACAAGACAAGTTTCAAATGGTATCCACATGTGGCTACCAAGGAAGATTCGGTTGGAGCATTTTCTCACATTATGGAGGGAGTGGTATATGTAGAGGATGTTAGGGCCTACATTCATTGTTATATAGAGGACTTAGGCACTTCAGAGATTAAAGGGATGCACATGAATGAACTCATGGGATAATCTGGTAAGATTAAATTGACATATCAACACATTGAAGATCTAGGGTTTACTGATATTTTGGATATTCTAGAGTTTGAGGATGAAATAGTTAGATATGTACTAAGCAGAGTACATGGAGAATTCATATGGCTGGACAAACCCTATAAAATCACTAAGGAAGGCATCCGGTCAATTACTAGTTTGTCATCGACAGGGCAACATCTAGATAAGAAAGTGTCAAATGACTTTTTGAGGAAGATCACCAACACCACATCAAACAAGAGATCGATGAATGTGAACACTATCACTGACACCGACATCAAGTTTGGCAGCATGGTTATAGGCTACAAGGTAACTCAATCTAACTGACTGAATTTAGTTTCAAGTTCATGTATTTTGGCTGCATATAGGATGATGAGGGAAAACATAAAGTTAGATCTTTGTGGTTGGATTCTTGAAGAGTTATTGATCAATTTAGGGAAGATTAAAGGTGAGAAAAAGGTCACCTTCTGGTATGGAAATCTGTTGGTCTGCTTAATGTTGTACTTTTTGAATGATACCCCTGGTTCTGGTAGGAAGCAATGGTCTTTTGACATCTCGGTAGAAAGACAACTTAAACAAACAATTGCTGCATTGGGAAGTCTATGAGATGATAAGGTATGGGGTTACTTCAAATATTTTCCAAAATCTATGAGATCTTGAATAAGAGTACCTAAGCATATAGTAGAGAAATACTCTACCAACATATGTTTCATGGTTAACAAAGATGAGACCCTCATGGAGGCAGTCAAGCCCCAAAAGATTTGGATAGCAAAAATGGGCTATGAGGTAGATGCATTAATTCTTGATGCATATGCAAAAATTCTACTTGATGTAGAAATAGATGAAGCAGAAAAACCTTGTGGAATTGCACAACAGAAGACTCTTGAGGTTTAAATTGAGTTCAACTGAAAGAAGAGGGGAAAATAAGAAGGAAAGGTAAGCAAATTTGTATAGGAGGTTTCAAAAGACATTAAGGCACTCATTGATGTTGTCCTAGAGAAAGGGAGAAAGGGGAAGGATTTGGTAGTTCACATTGAACCTGTGACTGCAGATTCTAAGTCTGAAGATAACACACCATTAGCTTTCAAAAGGGTTCTGGGGAAGAAATCGGAAGAACCTAAAGTGGAAGCAAAGAAACAACCAGTTAGGAAGGTCTGTTGGCATTTCCATGAAGATTGCATTAATGATATGTTATGTTGTCATTGATGTCAATTAATCGATAATGATATTACTGATGTTGATTAATATTGTCTTGTAACTGGTAGGATGAGCTAAGTGAAGGAAATTGCAAACCGGTATGCAAGTTTATGAGTTGAACTAGTAACCAATAAAAGGGTTAAAACCTATCCATTGATGTAACTAGTAAACCCTACCTGTTGTTTTTGTTAAACCCTAACCAATTAAGGTTGTTGAATTTTTTATGTTGGTTTATGATATGATGATGAGCCGTAACAATGGTGACATGTATGGTCATTGCATGAAGACAATTTCAAGTGTTTTTGGCACGTTGTTGTAAGGTTTTTTGTCTAGGGAATGAGAAAAGTGTATTGCATATAATGCAAAGCACGTGATGAGTTACTGAGATCGATGAAGTGGTGATCAAGGAGCAGGCAAGGTTTTCTTGATTAATGTGCAATGATTTCTATGTGATCTAATGGTCATACTTGAACCAATTTGTTTGTAATCTCTATGAGAATTATATTTTTGTTGTGTTACCGACCTAATTGATTTGTTTATAAGGTTGATGAAGTTGTTTAGTTTAAGTGTTGGCAAAAGATCAATTGAGTGTGTAGTTGCCTAACCGGATGATGTGTCTATAGTTTGAGTAAAGGCAGATAGGAGCATAAAAAGGATCTGATCAAGAAAGTGTAGTGCTATTCAAACATATCAACAAACTCTTGTTGTTTTCTAACAATTACAGCGGAATTGAAATCGCTTAACCAGGTAAGATCTAACAAGATTGGTGCTATTTAAATCCTCTAACAAGGTGATTAATTAGTTTGGATTATCAAATCCTTTACCAAGGTTACTCCTAATAGGGTATTTCTTCTAACAAGGCATTTGTAGTCAATCCCTTAACTAGGTGGTTCTTAACAAGATCAATTTTTAACATGACTTTTGTAAAGCCTTAACAGGCTTGGCTCCTAATAGGGCGAACTTCAGAAGAGTTCAGATAGTTATCTTGTGAGTCTCATATCACTATGGTTTTTACCTATTTGGGTTTCCAGGTCAAAAATATTTGTGTCAAGTGGTGAATGTTTTTGTGGTTATGATCTTATGGTTGATTTGATTAAATACTTAACTATTTGTGATAATTCATGATAACCGAAAGCATTGAGAAATGAAGTCTATTGACATATGATAAAGCATTTGGATGTTTATAAGTTTGATGTTGTTTACTATTAAGTTGCTGTAACAGTCAACCAGTTTATCTTATGATTTTGTATCTTGAGAGTGGTATTTCATTGATAAGTTTACTTTGAGAGATTGAAATTGAGTTTGGGAAAGTTTGTAACAGTTTTTTTGTTTACTGTTTCACCCCCCCTCTCAATAATCTACCGTATACTTATTATTTCATCATACCATCAATTGGTATCAGAGCTTCTCAGGTCCTCTAAGATCTAAGCCTAACAGCTTGAGGTAAATATGTCCAAAGTTTAATAGAGAAAACTATAGGATATGGAGCGACAGGATGAAAATTTACATCAAAAGTCTGGGAAGTCACTATTGGGAACATGTCAATACTCAATATGTTGCACCTACTGGGATTTTGACTAATGATCAGAAGAAAGAGAAACAAGAAAATCATCAAAAATTAGAGGCCATTATCAGTTCTCTGTCTGATGCTGAATATGTAGATGTTCACAGTCTAGAGACTACATATGAGGTAAGGAAAAAAATTGAAGAGATTTATAGCAGTGATGAACATGTTAAGATTCCTAAAGAGGAGAGTCTAAGAGGAAAGTTTGATGACATGTAGATGGCTGAAGGTGAGAATATCCAACAATATGGTCAAAGGATAAAAGAGATAGTTGGTGAAATTAAGAGCGTAGGAGGGAAAGTGGAAGATTCCACAGTGATCATTAAGGTACTAAGAACCCTACTATTGGTTTATACTATTCAAGTTGCAGCCATTTAGGAGTTGAAGTCCATTAACAAAACTAAGGTAACTATTGACTCCATCATTGGAAAACTTACTACTTTTGAATTGAATGGTTATGATAGTAGTGTACAGAAATCTAAGTCTATTTTTAGAGTTTTTGTTTCTAACCCATCTATGAGAAAAAGTAGAGATGCCAGTCATAGTTATGAATCCAGATCCAACAGAGATGCTGATAATGAAGACAATTTAGTGGAGCTTGAATCTTTGTTGGCAAAGCGGTTTCCCAAAGGCACTAGTAAATATAGAGGTAAATTACCTTTGAAAAATTTTATATGCAACAAGATTGGACACATAGCTGCTAACTATCCTTGTTAGGGTTCCCATAGATACTGAGAGGGGGGGGTGAATCAGTATCTGATCGGTAATGAAATTTTCTTGGAACTAAATATGCTGAAAATAAAGTAACAGTATACCGGTATGCAAGAATTAATGTAAATAATAGAATAAAAAACATCCACATGAAAAGAACACCATAACATAAGATGTTTAATGAGGAAACTTGGTGTGGGAAAAACCTCATTGGGATTTGTGACCCACAATATTCACTTACTGGCCAATAAGAGAATATTACTTACAATAGGGGCCTGCACATGCAGGAAGGCCAACTGCCTAGAGCTCACTACTCAATAAGAAGTCACACTGACTTACAATGAGGATTTACACAAATCCAATATTCTGTACTGCTTTACAATAGCATCTTCAATGCCAGATTCAATACCGGTTCTTGCTCTGTTCTTTACATATACCCTTGACCTACAATTTGCACATTAGGTCTGCCTTATAATTTATTTTATGCTTCCTATCCATATCCTACAAATGCCTACAATGATCTCCTTTATATACAAGAGTCATTTTACAATTTGCCAAGTTGGCTTACAATAATAAACAAAATGTTACATATCAAAAATCCTGCCAGCCTCTATGTCGGTATACATGTTCTTTTCTATGTCGGTGTACATCTTCTATGCCAGTGCCGGTGTAGATTGATCTTGTTGATGTCGGTGCACTGTCTTGTTTGAGTAATGATTTGCTAGTATAATGTCTTTCCCGTGCCATAGGATTGCAAGGTTGCCTAAGTAATGCTTTGTTGGTGCCATAGGATGGTTGCCTAAGTAATGCTTTGTCAGTGTCATAGGATTTCAAGGTTTCCTGAGTAATGCTTTGCCAGTGCCATAGGATTGCAAGGTTGCCATCAATGACAAAACCTTCAATCACACACAATGTCTCATTGGAGTGTCCATATGCCAACAATCTCCCCCTTTGGCATTGATGGCAACACTCATGAGAAATTTCAAAAAGATATCCAAAAATGTTACCAAAAATGTGAGAGCTCCCCCTGAGCATATGATCCCTGTGTTTTGGATTTTCTCATCTACTACTCCCCCTTTGGCATCAATGACAAAGGTTAGTATATTTTGTAGTTGTACCAATTCATAACCTTAACCTTGTAGTTGGGTAGTTATTAATTGAAGAATATCTCCCAAAATTAAGTTTATGCCATCCATAAACTTCTTGCTCTCCTTTATTGCTATCTCAGTTCTGTATACTATACCGGTGAGATGCTGCAAGTGCTCTGCCAGTGTTTTGCTACCCTGTGTTAGTGCCTCTGAGATGTCCTTCCGCAGAGATGCTAAATAGTCCAATCTTGGACTTAGTTTAGATCTCAAGAATTTTGCCTTGTTTATTATTATTTCTTTCTCTCTTTCTAATTTGAGCAATTCTTCCTCAAAATTTGTTATCTTTTCCTCAAAAACTGATAATGTATCAGGTGAGTTAACAAAATTATCAGCAATTTTATTGATCTCTTCCTATACCTTGATCATCTTTTTGTCTATATCTATGGTCAAAAAGTTTATCTTACAGGTGTCTTTGTACAGAGTTTTGTACTCTTTCAATAAATTGCACAGTTCTGGTAGAAGTGTGTCAAATTCCCTGTTACACTTCTTTATTCCTTCCTCAAATAATTTTTGTTTCTCTTTTTCTACACTTTCTTTTACAATTTCTACCTTTGTTTGCTCAAAATTTCCAAAAATATATTTACAAAGTGTATCCAACTGGCCTAAAGAATCTTTGTTGGCTATATTACAATTGGGAGCTATTGATTTCAAAACTGGAATTGAATCATCTATCGCTTTATAGGCTTGTGAGCTATAATCGGTTATTTTCTTGATAGATTCAAGCAATACCTCTATTACATTTGATGGTGACCCAACAAACTGAGTGTCGGTGGAAGTGACCATGCTAGTATTGACCTCTGGTAGGTCTGTTTGTGTCTCCATCTCTTTAAGCATTGGTTTTCTTGCATCATTTCTTACTGGTGGCATCTGTTCTGGAGCCTTTAGCTCTATTGGTTTTTCTGTTTGTGTTCCAGATTCCATCTTTTTCTCTAAATTTGCTGCTGGTTGCTCTTTGTTTTCTGTTTTATCTATTGTATCCTTGTCTACCACTATGTTGATTTTTTGAGTATCAACATTCATAGTATATAGGACTTCAGGATTAGGATTATTATCCTCTGTGTCCATGCTCTCAGCTACCGGTTGATCTTCCGCAGTTGTGGTTTTTACCGGTGGAATATTTAAAGGAGGTGGGGGTAAGTTGTCTCTAATCTTGATACTTGGTGGTCCACCAACTTTACCTTTCCCTTTGTCCTTTTGATATACCAGAATGGGAATGGGATTCCTATATTCTTCTTGTTTTTCTTTTTCAACCAAGAATGTATCCCAACCATTTTCTGTTTCCTCTGAAACTTCAATAACTCTACTTGCCATTAGTGATATTTGCTAGTGTGTAGTGGAAAAAATTGTCCAGTTGGCCCGAGCTATCAAATCATCAATTTTCTTAGGTGAGTTGACTGGGTATACTGCAAGTAATTTCTCTATTTTTATTTTCTTATCCAACTCAATTATTGCATGCCTTCTGGCCTCAAGTCTTTTATATAGTTCATTAGGAATTTCATTTAGGAATTACATCAAAAACTTTTTATACATGTCCATGTGTAATATAACACTTTCCTCAACTTGTCCTTTCTCATCATCTGATAGGGTGTCATAGATTTTCCCTATGTTTTTCAATTTACCTTCCTCTGTGATCTCATTCAATAGTATGTAAAGAGGGGCAAAGTCAATGTTTGTCTTCTTCTTCCTTTTGGGGGTCAACTTCTTCTTACGTGTGGCTTTCTTGACCGGAGACCTCATAGCTTGTTGCTTCTGTCTTGTCCTTCTAGGTGAAGGAGTGGATACCGATGAGGGGTCTCTTTTCCTAACAACTCTTTTGAAAGTTGCTGGCATATCTCCTTCTGAGGAAGTATCTACCGGTGATAGATGAGTTTTAGGTTGTTGAGCTGCCAACTCATCTTCTATTATGTCGGTTTTCTTTAGTACATCTTCCTTTATGGCTTTTGCTTGTCTGGTTCCTTTCCTCACAAATGCCTCAACCTTTTTCACTCTCTTTTTAGATTGAATTTGACTTTCAATGGTCTCAGTACTACCAAATACTTCTTCCTTTGGTTCATTGGGGGCTTCCAGAAGTGCTTTGGCATAAGTTTCCACTATGTGGTCATCTATTTCATACCCCATCTCTGTAACCCAGAATGTTCTTAGGATGACTGCTTCCATCTAGATCTCATCCTTTTTGATCACAAAGCATATATCATCCTTGTATTTGTTGACAATTTCCTGTGATAGTCTGATTCTTTTATTCATTCTGACTTTTAGTGCTTGAAAATACTCATTGATATTCTTTTCTCTGTTTTCACCCATGTTGTTGAATAAGTCAGACAATTGTTTTCCTACCGGTATGTCGAATCCAAAATCCTTGTAGCCTATACCAGGAGCCTGTTTGGTTATATGTAGCATTAAGCATACAAGTAAATTTCCAAATCTAAAGGTTCCTTTCTTATCCTTCTTGATTTTTGCTAAATTGTCAATTAACTCATCCTTTAACCATTCACAGATATCAATTTTTACATTGTCCTTAACCATGTCATAAGCATCTTTATGCATAAACTGGAAACTAAGTTAAGCCTATTAGCATGAGTTTCTTTGTAACCTAGAATCATGCTGACAAATCTAACATTTGTATCGGTCACATCATTAACCCTCAATGATCTCTTGTCGGATGTTGCACCAGTTAAGTTTGTTACCAAATCATTGGAGGCCTTCTTGGTTTTTTCAGGTCTGTAACCGGTGGAAGGTAACCCTGTTACTAGTTTCACAACTACCTTTGTAATTTTATGCACTAAGTCAAGCCAAAAGAATGAACCATGTACCCTACTCAGAACTATCCTAATCACTTCCTTGGGAAATTCAGGAATGTAGAGGATTTCAGTGAATCCTAGGGTTTTAATAATTTTATGTTCAGGTTTCACATTCCCGAAGTTGTCACATATAATAGACTTATACATGTTTTTGATTTCTTCATCACCTAATTCCTCTATGTTACAATGAATATACATTCTAGGGTCTTCTGCATAAACAACACCTTTTGGAATTTTTGAAAAAGCACATGTGTTGTCATCTTTCTTAGCTACCTTGGGAACTAGCTGAAACATGGGCCTAGGTCTTTTTATAACTTCGACTACTATAGGGTTTGCTATGAATTTAGGTGCAGAGGAGGATGCCATGATGATAAATACATTTTTCTACCTTTGGATGGATTGATTGCTGAAGTGTTTTGTCTCTTTGCTCGGAATGCCTTAGCTCAGAAATCTTCGCGCTCTCTGAAAGTTTGAATTCATGGTGAAATGAAATGGAGCCAAAAAACTTATTTTATAAAGTCTTTTCTGCTACCTACCACATTAATTGCTTGCCAGTAATGTATTAGCTCAACTTTATTTGTTGGTAATGAAATATTTTCAACTTCTTTTCTCTAACCAAGGGAATAATAGCACATGTGTCATTTGATTGCCAAACCCTCAAGATAATTTTCTTCAATTTGATGAAGAACATCCTGCTGGAGGAGCATTGCTCTGTCCTGCCAGTGGAGCATCATATTGTCCTGCCGGTGAAGCATTTGTTGGTTCTACTGGTGGAGGAGTAACCCCAATATTTAGATCACCTTTTCTAATCCATTGCTTTGAAAATTCTTGCTTAACCTCTTCAACCTTTTCTTTACCTTTCAAGCTAGTACTTTTGTTATCTACCGGTGTACCTTTACTTCTACAAAATTTAGCAATATGACCAATCTTGTTACATGCATAACAAGTTACATTATTTTTTTGAATAGCTTTCCCATAACCTATGCCAGTTTGTGTTCTGCATTTATTTGATAAATGACCAAATCTTCCACAAACATAACATCTTACATTCATTCTGCAATTTTTAGAGTTATGACCACTTTTTTTGCATTTGGTACATTGATCGGTGGGAGGATTGATGTTTTGATAATTCCTAGATCTACATTCATTTGCCCTATGACCATATTTATTACAGTTAAAGCATTTTCCATTGAATTTGTAAGTATTAGAAGGTCTTACCGGTTTGCTATGATCCTGGGTATTTGCAGTACCGGAGCATTCTCCAACTTCAAATCCAATTCCAGAAGTGTCACCTTTGGGTTTTTGATTCTTCAATAAGGTACCAAGTTCTTATGAGCTTTTCTTGAATTTTTCTTTGTGTTGATTTGCAGTTTCCAATTCCCTTTCCAAGATTTCTTTTTGTCTCATTAGTTCATTCAAGTCATTCTGAGTATGCATCAGATGTGTCTTCAACATGTCATTTTCATAGCTAAGTCTTGTGTTCTCATTTGCTGCATCACTTAATCTTTTGGTCAATTCTTCTTCATTCTTCTTCCTGTCCTCAATTTCTTTGCAAAATCTCATAGTCATATCCTGCATTTCATTTTTTGTTGTCATGATCTCTTGTTTCAATTTGCTTATCATATCATTTAGTGATTCCTTTTCATCATTCTCATTTTGCAATTTTTCACAGAGTTCTCTTCTCTTGTTTCTTGTAACAGTAAGATTTTCTTGAAGTGCCTGAATAATGTCCTGAGCTGCTTTTAAATCATCTTCTAATTTGATATTTTTCAACTTCTCTGCATCATAGTCAATAAGAGCTCCTTCAAGTTGCTTCATCAGATTTTCCATCTTTACTAGTGTCAAGATCTTACTCAACCTATTAGGCTTCTAAAAATAGAGGACTAGGCTCTAATACCAATTGTTAGGGTTCCCACAGATACTGAGAGGGAGGGGTGAATCAGTATCTGACCGGTAATGTAATTTTCTTGAAACTGAATATGCAGAACATAAAGTAACAGTATACTAGTATGCAAGAATTAATGTAAATAACAGAATCAAAAACATCCACATGAAAAGAACACCATAACACAAGATGTTTAACGAGGAAACCCGGTGTGGGAAAAACCTCGGTGGGATTTGTGACCCACAATATTCACTTACTGGCCAATAAGAGAATATTACTTACAATAGGGGCCTGCACATGCAGGAAGGCCAACTACCTAGAGCTCACTGCTCAATAAGAAGTCACACTGACTTACAATGAGGATTTACACAAATCCAATATTTTGTACTGCTTTACAATAGCATCTTCAATGCCAGATTCAGCACCGGTTCTTGCTCTATTCTTTACATATACCCTTGACCTACAATTTGCACATTAGGTCTGCCTTATAATTTATTTTATGCTTCCTATCCATATCCTACAAATGCCGACAATGATCTCTTTTATATACAAGAGTCATTTTACAATTTGCCAAGTCGGCTTACAATAATAAACAAAATGTTACATATCAAAAATCCTGTCAGCCTCTATGCCGGTATACATGTTCTTTTCTGTGCCGGTGTACATCTTCTGTGCCAGTGCCGGTGTAGATTGATCTTGCTGATGTCGGTGCACTATCTTGTTTGAGTAATGATTTGCTGGTATAATGTCTTGTCGGTGCCATAGGATTGCAAGGTTACCTGAGGAATGCTTTGCCAATGCCATAGGATGGTTACCTGAGTAATGCTTTGCCAGTGCCATAGGATTGCAAGGTTTTCTGAGTAATGCTTTGCCGATACGATAGGATGGTTGCCTGAGTAATGCTTTGCCTATGCCATAGGATTGCAAGGTTGCCATCAATGACAAAACCTTCAATCACACACAATGTCTCATTGGATTGTCCATATGCCAACAGTCCTAATGGTGAAAATGAACACAAGTGAGAGAAATTCAAGGAGTATAAGGGTAAAGGCAAGAGAGATTGTCTTATTTCTATTGATGGTGGTATCATTGATGAATAATTTGATGGTGATGCTAATGAAGATATACTGTTTGTAGCTATTAAAGAAGATATATCAAACTAGAAGGCATTAGTATCTAGGATGGATAACTCTGATGATTGGATCAATGATAGTGGTTGTTCACATCATATGATCGATGATCGAAGCAAATTTCTTTCTTTGAAGGAATTTGATGGCGGAGTTGTAAGATTTGGTAATGACTCACCCTACATGGTTAAAGGTAAGGGAATTATTTCTCTTAATGGGAAGAGAAATGTAGATGATGTCTACTGGGTTGAAGGTCTAAAGAACAATCTTTTGAGTGTGGCACAACTCAATGACGAAGGATACCCACTGGAGTTTAAAAATAGTATGTGCAAAATCTTTGACAACAAAGGTGAATTGATTGCAACTGAGAAGAAAACTAAAGGTAACCCATTTCACCTTAATCCTAAAGTTAGCAACATGTTATTTTCAAAGATAGATGATAGCTAGATTTGGCATAGGAGATTTTGTCATATAAACTTTGATAACATTGTTAAAGTGAGTAGGTCCAAGACAATGAGAGGTTTGCCTCAGTTCGACAAACTGATTAATGCTCTTTGCAAAGAATGTTAGTTAGAAAAGATGACATCCTCAACTTTCAAGAGCAAATCCTTTTCAATGGAGCATTTGCTAGACTTGGTTCATACAGATCTTTGTGGACCAATAAGAACAAAAAGTATTCAAGGTAATAGATATTTCATGATCCTCACTGATGAAAATTCAAGGATGATGTGGGTCACATTCTTTAAGGATAAAACTGAAGATTTTGGTAAGTTCAAGGCATTCAGGTCCTTAGCAGAGAAGGAGAGAGGTAAGAAGATAAAATGTTTGAGGACAGATCAAGGTGATGAATTTAATTATGAGGAATTTACTAGGTATTATGAAGAGAATGGTATCAAATGGTAACTTTCTGCACCAAGGGTACCACAATAGAATGGCATCGTAGAGAGGAACAACCGGTTAGTTGCTGAAGTTGATAGGACAATGTTGATACAAGGAGGTGTAGCAAAAACTTTTTGGAGAGAATATGTCAGCACAATTGTCTACACTATGAACATAGTTCTGGTAAAAAGAGGTAAGGACAAAATTCCTTATGATTACTGGTATGGAAGATCACCTGATGTTAGTTATTTCAAGATATTTGGAAGCAAATTTCTTATTAAGAGAGGTGATTATTAGCAAATTTGAGGCTAAAAGTGATGAAGGTATATTTCTTGGCTATTCGACCAATAGTAAGGCCTACACATGTTTAAAAACTGAACATAGAGAATTATTGAGAGTATTTATGTTCGAGTGGATGAATATCCTAAAGTCTCAAAGGAAACCAATTTGGAGAAGAAGGATGAAGATCCTTGCATTTTGTTTTTGGAACTAGAAACTATCAAATCTAAAACTGACAAAGCAAATTCTGATGCACCAGTTCAACCAGAATAGATAAATTCTAAAGATGATGATAATGATGAAGCTGAACCTTATGAAAATGATCATGTTATTCCAAGATATGTGACATTGAATCACAATCCTAAATAGATTATTGGGGATAAGGATGCTAGAGTACTAGCTAGAAGAAGAGTAAGAGAAAACTCTTGCATGATCTCCACCATTGAACCAAGAACTGCTAAGGAAGCATTTGGTGATGACAATTGGGTTAAAGCTATGGAGGAGGAATTGCATCAAATTGAGAAAAACAACACTTGGACCCTAGTACCCCAACTTGTAAATAAAAATGTAATAGGTACTAAATGGGTATTCAAGAACAAGTTGAATGAAGATGGTGTTGTAGTTTGCAACAAAGCTAGGTTGGGTTGCTAAGGCTATGGACAAGAAGAAGGAGAAGACTACGGTGAGAATTTTGCACTAATGGCAAGACTGGAAGGTGTCTGAACTTTACTTGCATTTGCAGCCCATAAGAAATTCAAGGTATACTAGATGGATGTTAAGTCTGCATTTTTGAATGGGATACTGGAAGAAGAAGTTTATATTGAGAAGCTAGATGGTTATGCTATGACTGATGAGAAACACATGGTATGCAAATTGCATAAGGATTTATATGGATTAAATAAGGCACCTAGAGCTTGGTATGAAAGGCTTCATACACATCTGATGAAGATAGGATTTCTGAGAACCAGTGATGACAGTAACATATATCTCAAATCCAAAGGAGATGAAATACTGGTCAGTGAAGTATTTGTTGATGATATCATATTTAGAGGTAATGATGTCATGAGAAATAGTTTTGCAAATGAAATGAAAAATAAATTTGAAATGACTTTAGTAGGGGAAATTAAAAATTTCATACGCTTGTAGATACAACAAATGAATAATGGTATTTTCATTACACAGTCTAAGTATGTAAAAGAGGTCTTGAAGACAATCGCATGAGTGATTGTAAACCAGTTGGGACACCAATGGTTATAGGTTGTAAGTTGTCTAAGGAAGATGAATCTAAGTCTGTTGATGAGAAGGAATACAGGTCAATGATTGGCAAATTGCACTATGTAGTTCACAACAAACTGGACATAGCTCATGCAGTTGGCATAGTTGCTAGATTCCAGAAGAATCCTAAGGAAACACATTTGATAGCAACCAAGAGGATATTTAGGTACTTGAAAGGTACTATTGACTATCAATTATGGTATCCATATGGATGAAATATTGACTTGAAGGTGTACACAGATGCTAATTGGGTAGGAAATGTTGATGACCAGAAAAGCACAACCGGTGGAGCATTTTTTCTTGGAGGAAGACTTGTTTCATGCAGTAGTAAGAAGCAGAGTTGTACTTCACAATCTATAGCTAAAGCTGAGTATGTTGCAGCTTACATGAATTGCACATAGGCTATTTGGATGAGGCACATTTTAGAAGGTTTTAAGATGAAGATTTCAAAACCTATATAGATTTTATGTGATAATACAAGTGCCATAAATATTTCCAAGAATCTTGTTTTGCACGCATGAACCAAGCATATTGAATTGAAGTATCATTTCTTGAGGGAAAAAGTGCAGAGCAAAGATATTATCTTAGAGCATGTTTCTACCAAGGAGCAACTTGCAGATATTTTTACTCAACGTCTACCTAAGACTACATTTGAGTATCTTAGAAGTTAACTAGGGGTTGTACCCCTTCATGAGGCTAGTTGAGCATGATGTAGATTACATCACTCCTTGAGCTACTTGCTGAATTTTATAGAAAGATTGGTGTAGAAGTGGAAGTTATTCCATAGGGGGAGCATCTAGTTGCAGATCATTGTTGCACAGGGAAATTTCACATTACATGTTTTACTTTCAATTTGACATTGTTGTTAAAGGGGGAGAAGAATTATGTGATTATGAAGAGGAGAACCAATGACAAACTGAAGACATGGAGAGCATGGTGAATACTTGGTAATGTAAACCAGGATTCCTATTCACAATCACAGTAGAAATCAATGGTATTGATATTTGTATTGCCATCAATGCCAAAGGGGGAGATTGTTGGCATTTGCATGAAGATTGCATTAATGATATGTTATGTTGTCATTGATGTCAATTAACCAATAATGATATTATTGATGTTGATTAATATTGTCTTGTAACTAGTAGGATGAGCTAAGTGAAGGAAACTATAAACTGGTATGTAAGTTTGTGAGTTGAACCAGTAACCAATAAAAAGGTTAAACCCTATCCATTGATGTAACTGGTAAACCCTACCTATTTTTTTTGTTAAACCCTAACCGATTAAGGTTGTTGAATTGGTTATATTGGTTTATGATATGATGATGAGCGGTAATAATGGTGACATGTATGGTCATTGTATGAAGACAATTTCAAGTGTTTTTGGCGTGTTGTTGTAACAATTTTTTATCTAGGGAATGAGAAAAGTGTATTGCATATAATGCAAAGTGTGTGATGAGTTACTGAGATCGATGAAGCGATGATCAAGGAGTGGTCAAGGTTTTATTGATTAATGTGCAGAGATTTCTATGTGATCTAATGGTCATACTTGAACCAATTTGTTTGTAATCTCTATGAGAACTATATTTTTGTTGTGTTAACGACCTAATTGATTTGTTTATAAGGTCAATGAAGTTGTTTAGTTTAAGTGTTGGCAAAAGATTAGTTGAGTGTGTGGTTGCCGAACCAGATGATGTGTCAGCAGATTGAGTAAAGGAAGATAGGAGCATAAAAAGGATCTGATCAAGAAAGTGTAGTGCTATTCAGATAGATCAACAAACTCTTGTTGTTTCTAACAATTAGAGAAAAATTGAAATTCCTTAGTTGGGTAAGCTCTAACAAGCTTGGTGCTCTTTAAATCCTCTAACAAGGTGATCCATTAGTTTGGGTTTTCAAATCCTCTATCGAGGTTACTCCTAATACGTTATTTCTTCTGACAAGGCATTTGTAGTCAATCCCTTAACCGAGTGGTTCTTAATAGGATCAGTTCTTAACAAGACTTTTGTAAAGCTTTAACAGGCTTGGCTCCTAACAAGGTAAACTTTAGAAGAGTTCAGATAGTTATCTTGTGAGTCTCATCTCACTGTGGTTTTTTACCTATTTGGGTTTGCACATCAAAAATATTTGTGTCAAGTGGTGAATTTTTTTGTGGTTATGATCTTATGGTTGATTTGATTAGCTACTTAGCTATTTTTGATAAGTCGTGATAACTGGAAGCATAGAGAAATGAAGTTTGTTGACATATGATAAAGCATTTGGATGTTTATAAGTTTGATATTGTTTATTGTTAAGTTGTTGTAATAGTCAATCAATTTGTCTTATGAGTTTTTATCTTGACAATGGTATTTCATTGATAAGTTTACTCTGAGAGATTGAAATTGAGTTTGGGAAAGTTTGTATCAGCTTTTTTGTTTACTGATTTACCTCCCCCTATCAGTAATCTACCAGATACTTATTCTTTCATCATACCATCAAGGTCACCATCATAATACCAGCATAGAAGAAGGCACCTAAGGCCACACCATCAGCTGCAACTGGTATTGCTAGGAAGAGAAAGAAAAGTGACATTGACTCGGCACTTGAGATTGGTAATGTATCCATTATTCCACCTAAGACTTGTGCTGAAATTGTTGATGAAATAACTAAGGATGGTATGGTGAAAAATGTTGATTTTTATTATGATAAATTAGAAGTTGATGAATAGAGAGAAGTAGAGGAAGCAATCCTTCAATATTTAGATATCTATAAGGAAGCATTAATTGAGATAGAAAATAAAATACTGACAAAGTTATATAACATGTTAGATACTGTAAGGTTATCTACAATGCAAGAAGACAAACACATTAAGATGCAAGAACTTTCAGCTATCTATGTTACTATAGCTCCAGATTAGATGGAGAAGACAATTGAGGTTGCTGATAGAAAGGTTTTTAACAAAAAACACAAAATAACTAGCCTGATGTTAGGTAGAATGAATGAGGTAATAAAGGAAACTTAGAAGGCTTGGATCAAATTTTTTGGAGAACATAGAGGATTCTTTACTTCATCCGAGACCAAAACTGAGACTGTAGATAAACCGGTTGAAGGGAAAGGCAAAGTAATTATAGGTACTCCACCCACAGTTTTGAAGAACATCAAGATAGTGGAGATTGAGCCACCGGTTAACAAAAATGTATAGACACATACCGAGACATTGGTTATTACTGAGAATATTGTACAAGACACTAACATGGAGGACACTTGTCCTATGGATACTAATGTACAGGTTGAGGATACTATTCCTAGAAAGGAATCGATAGTTGTACAAACTACACCAAGTGGTTAAGCCATTAGTGCAAGTCAGGAGGCAATAAAAGATAAATCACCATAAATAACATAAGAATCTGGTAAGGTACCAGTTGGGAGCACCATCATTGTTGACAATTAAAACTTCTCAAGTTGAGAAGAAATCTATCACAGAGATGAATCCCATAGAGCTAATGATGATGGCTGCTCAAAAACTAATGAAGGAGGGATCTGCAGACAAGGGGATAATAGATCAATCAATAACAATTTTGCACAGATTGGTCCCAGAATGTAATATTGAGAATGAAGTGAGCCCTTCCGATAATCTTAAGGTAATAACAGAGTGCATCTCAAAATATTTTCAATCATTATAGAAGATCTCAAACTGGCAAGAACTTGAAAGATTCACTTTGGCTAAGAGAGCCACTTTTGATCAGATCATTGAGACAGAGAAGAGGAAGATTGAGGAGAAACTTATTCTAATTGAAAATTCTTTGAAACAATGTACTAACATATCAGGGTATGTTGTAATACAAAGATTCTTACAACAAATATAGATAAGAAGATAAAAGAGTTACAAGAAAAGATTCCTAATATTGCTAACTCTTTATATGGACTAACTTCAGTGACAACATCTATTGATGGACAAATTTTGACTTTGGAAAACCAAATTTCTACTTTTGAAAAGGAAAGAGATAAGATCATTTGGAGAGCCATAAGTCTCAGAGGTTTGGTGAGTCCAAGACTGGATTCACTTGGTGTACATAAGTGGGAATCCATGTATATGCTTGGAAATCCCACACCGGTAGAAGTCACTAAGAATGAATCACTTGCATATTTATTGAGTGGACTTTTATCCATCTCTGGCACATTCAAAACCAACTGGGATACTTATGTGGAGTTATTGGAGAAAGCTTATCCTGAAATCTTGAAATTGGTCAAGCTCCAGTAAGACATTTTTGGAGGTATTCAGTGTAAAGTTATTATTCTTTGACATTCTTTTTACAATTTTTGGGCATTGATGTCAAAGGGGGAGTAGTATACATGTGAAAAATAATGATGAGTTGCATACATTAGGGGGGGAACCATGACCATTTTTCATATGAGTGTTGTCACAAATTCCAAAGGGGGAGATTGTTGGCAATTGACACTCTATTGGTTGGTTTCATTGTGTTGTCATTGATGGCAACATGATTTTGGGTTTCAGCTTCATATGGTGTGCTGGTGGGCACTTCACAAACTCTACACTGACAGGTTAGAAGATTTCTTTGGTCATCCACAATGCAGGCCGTCATGGTATAGAAAAGGTCATCGGTATTTGAGGTTGACACATCTTGTTAGGATAACCAATGGACAAGTGAGAGGGGGGGGGAGTGAATTAGTTGTCAACTAATTAAATAAATTAATCCACTTTACAACCTTAAACCAGAACACATAAACATTAAGTACCGGAATAGCAGAAACAGATACTGGTAAGCAATATAACTAAAGAATGAAATAGTTAATCAACACAATGAAACCATACCACATAACAACATGATTTGTATGTGGAAAACTCGATAAAGGGAAAAACCATAGTGGGAAGCCTACCCACAACCAGATGATACTTCTACAGAAAGTATGTGATACAATAAGGGGCCTACACATGCAGGAAGGCACACTTCCTAGAGCGCACTGCTCATTACAAAAGAGTCTCATTGACTATAGAGAGGTTAAAACCACCTTAAGATAATTGGACAATAATCTAGTAGAGTGATTTGCCAGAGATAATGCCTGATTATAGTCACAGTTAAGCTCAATATCGGTGGCCTTTGACCACTTACATAAACCCAATTTGATCTTCAATGATTGACCTACTCCTTTTCCTGAAAAATATTATATTACTCACACATTACAATCCCATGCTTTGTCTATTACCATACCATACCATACCATGATATACAATGAGATCTTACATCAATTTATACAAACCCTAAGACCTAAAACCAATTAGGTCAGCCATCTAAAAGATATTACAATAAGATCATTACATATATCCATATTACAATGATATGCCATGTTGGCTTAGACCAAAACAATAATAACCAATCTATAAAGAATCCTAGTAATGTGTAGAGAACACGTAAACATGATACCGGTCCATAACCTATATAGGCACTTGAACTATTCTGAGTCCACCACGCCAAAGCTAAGTCTTCAAGTAGTTGAAGCTCAACCAATGATCACCTTCAACATCCTTAATTTCATCTAGAAGTTGCACCAACACCACTTATGCATCCTATCAAGAATTCTCAGTAAGAGCTTTGTTAGTTAAATCTTAAACCCATGCCGGTAAGGGTTTACTAGAGTGTACAATAGCATCCGATCACCAAGTTGATATCAACCTACCAAGACATGCTCCAGAATTATATAACACATAAAACCAAACATAGTCCATTGATCCAAACATGTCGGAAGTGTCCAATAGATAGTCCCTTCTGTCATTAACACTAGATCCACTGCCTGTAACCAAAACCTATCTGTCGATAACAGCTAGTGCTCGTAGCCAACCATAACAGGTAGTGTTGACATCAATGACAAAACATCAATGCAACACATAATCAATTGTTCCATAATGCCAACAATCTCCCCCTTTGGCATTGATGGCAACACTAGATGTGAAAAACATCTAAATACCAATAAATACCAAACAAGTCTCCCCCAATGGATGACAACCAACAATCTCCTATTCAAAGATAAAGACCAAACTCCCCCTATGAAGAATGTCTTTGTAAAGCTCTGAACAACTCCTTAAGTTTCCTCCCCTAATGGATGACTACCAACAATCTCCTATTCAAAGATGAAGACCGAACTCCCCCTATGAATGATGTCTTTGTAAAGCTCTGAACAACTCCTTAAGTTTCCTTTTTCACATCAATATCTCTCCCCCTTTGACATCAATGACAATAATTTGACATAGATATAAAAAATTATGTGAATCATAAAGCTGACTACTCCCCCTGCGTAGTAGCACCACTCATCAGTGCCAGAATGAATAGTATCTCTGATAATGCATGTTGGACTGATGCCAAACTATATTAATCAAGTCTCTATCAGAGGGGCAGAAATCCCTAACTTGTCTCTCAAATATTCAAATGATTCTTTACACAATGGTTTAGTGAATATATCTGCAATCTTCTCTTTAGTGTTCACATAAACCAATTTGACTTCCTTTTCTTCTACCTTGTCCTTCAGAAAGTTATACTTTATTGAAATATGCTTAGTCATAGAGTGAAATACCAGATTCTTAGACATGTCAATACCTGCAGAGTTATCACAGTAGATAACTATCAGTTCACTACAATTTACCCTGATATCCTTCAACATTTGCTTCATCCATAGAACTTGTGTAAAATTAGTTGTTGTTGCAACATATTTAGCTTCTGCGGTGGATAAAGAAATGCATGATTTTTTTTATTTGATCCATGAAAATAGTTTCTTTCCAAGAAAGAAAGCTCCACCAGAAGTGCTTTTCTTGTCAACAGTATCTCCTACCCAATCTAAATCTGTATATGCACATAAAGTAAAGTTATCATCTCTAGAATACCACAAGCCATATTCAGTTGTTCCTTGCAAATACCAGAATATCCTTTTTACTACACATTTAACATCCATTTGATAAACCTTATAGTTCTTATATGCTGCATAGGCAATATATAGTCTAACAGCTTCAATTCTAGCTATAGGTGCAAATGTCTCACCATAATCAATTCCTTCCATTTGAGAATACCCTTTACAAACTAATCTAGCTTTGTTTCTTACAACTTGATCATCCTCATTTAATTTATTCCTAAAAACCCATTTAGTTATAATAACATTATTATTTTTAGGTTGGGAAACTAAAGTCCAAGTCTCGTTCTTCTCTATCTGATCTAATTCATCTTCCATATCCTTTAACCAATGTTTATCTTTACAATCTTCAATAACAGATGTTGGTTCAACTTGATAAATAAGACATACCTATTCATTTGTCAGTCTTCTTCTTGTCATAACTCCCTTGTTCCTATCTCTAATGATTTGATCTTCAGAATGATTTAACCTTACATACCTTGGTGTCTTCTGAACTTCAATTTCATTGATCTGATCATTAGTCACAGTTGAATTTTTAGACTATTTCAGTGTAACTATCTCAGTGTCCTATACCGGTTGAGGTATTCTCGGTTCAGTTATGATCATTTCCATTGTCGGTTCCCTGTCATATAATATAGATTGATTCTTATATTGCTCATCCACTTTCACATTTTTGCTCTCCATAGTTTTCTAAAATATTTTGTTATAACATCTATATGCTTTTGTTTGAATTGAATATCCAAGAAATATCCCTTCATCACATCTAGGATCAAACTTTCCAATTGAATCATCCCTTTTGATATAACATTTACTTCCAAAAATTATGAAATATTTAATAGTAGGTGTATGTCCAAACCATAACTCATAAGGGGTCTTACCGGTTTCACCTTTGATGTGAACTCTATTGAATGTGTAGACTATTGTACTCACTACTTCTCTCCAGTAGATGTGAGGCAGTTTGGCTTCCATCATCATGGTTCTTGCTGCATCCAAAATGGTTTTGTTCTTTTTTTCCACTACTCCATTCTACTGAGGAGTCTTGAGTGCAGATAACTGTCTCCTAATCCCATTTGTCTCACAATAACTATTAAATTCATGAGAAGTGAACTCACCTCTTTGATTTGATCTTAGACATTTGATTTTCAGTCCAGTTTCAGTTTATACTTTGGTTTTAAAGATCTGGAATTTCTCAAAAGCTTCAGACTTCTCCCTAAGAAAAGTCACCCACGTCATTCTAGAATAGCCATCAATTATTAGCATGAAGTACCTATCACCTTGAAAGCTTCTAGTCCTTGTTGGACCACAAAAATCAATTTGAATCAAATCATTAGATTTATCATGTATTCTTTTAAAAAAAGATCTAACTTTCTTTCCCAATTGATATTCCTTACATGTTGGATTATGAGGCTTCATAATCTTAGGTATATCTTTGACTGCCTTTGTTGAACTGCTCTTGATAATACAATCAAAATTAACATGACACAACCTCTTATTTCATAACCAACTCTCATCAATATGAGCAATCAAACATGTATTATTACCAATGTTCAAGTGAAAGATATTACCTCTACTCTGATTAGTAGTTGCAATCTCCAAACCAGTTTTGTTAATGATTTTGCACCTTTTGTCTTTAAACTAAAGTTGGAATCCCTTGTCCACCAATTGGCCAACACTCAAAAGATTATGCTTTAAACCTTCTACATAATGGACATTGTCAGTATTATGCTTACCATCTAGAGAAATAGTGCCTCTACCTCTTATCATATATGCTTTGTCATCTCCAAATCTTACATGACTGCCATTGTATTCTTGCAGGGACAAAAAATATCTTTTATCTCCAGTCATATGATGTGAGCCTCCACTATTAATTACCCATTCATCCTTGTCTTCAATTTTTGCTACTAGGGCCTTTTCTTCATTCTCTATAGCTGGTACCAGTTCATCTTCCTTTAAGGAATAGAACACCCATTCCTTTCCATTACTGGAACCACTAGAAGAGTCTATTGTCGGTTCATCCTCAAAGTCATCACTTAATCCTTCCTCATCCGCTATGTAGCATTGTTTTCTTTTCTTGAATCTATATCTATTCTAATTAGGCTTGAATAATTTCTTGACTCTCTCTTCAAATATTGCATTCTTTTCAGGACATCTAGATGCAAAATGACCAATCTTATTACATGCAAAACATTTAAAAGGTGTTTTTCCTTCATACTTACTTCTTGTTAGTCCTTTAGGTACTCTTCTAGCAAATAAGGCTTCAAGTTGCTCAAATTCTTCATCCTCTTTCCTCATATCTTCTAGTTCTTTTGCATATAGGGATTTCCAATCATTCTTGCTGGTAGATGACGATGATGATGCATGAAAAGAAAGTTTAGATTTTGCAGCTCTAGAAGGTCCAAATTCCTCAAGCTCAAAATAGATTACTTCCCAATCAGAATGCCTTTGTTAACTAAATTGTTTGTCATTTTTCTCAGCTCATTAATTGCAATTGCCTTCATCTTGTAAGCTGGTAGAAGGGCTCTCAAGACTTTGGAAACTATTTCATCTTCACTCAGAGATCCTCCACAACATTGAATTCCCATGACAATCTCATTTAATCTTTCCATAAATGTAGTAATTCTTTCATTATCTTCCATCTTCAAGTTCTCATATCTTACCTGGTAACCATCAAGTTTAGTAATTTTGACAGTAGGGCCACCTTCATTCAGAGTTTTCAATTTATCCCACATAAACTTTGCAGATGATTTATTAGTTAATCCCATGATTTGTTGATCTATAAGAGCACATAAGAGGCCTTCTCTAGCTCTTCAATCATTCTAAATATTCTTGTCCAAGTCTACTAGTGTAGGATTGCCAGATGTTGGATCATAAGGTGTATATCCTTTCTCACTGATCTCCCAAATATCCTTGACAAGACATCTAAGATGAGTCTCCATTTGGATCTTCCATATCTCAATATTTGTTCCATCAAGCTTAGGGATTTCTCTTCTGAAAAATAGTTGTTGGTGGATTAGTTGCCATAGGATCTACCTCAAGTGGTTAAGCTTCTGCAAAAGAGGACCAAATCTCTGATACCAATTGTTAGTATAGCTAGTGGACAACTGAGAGGGGGGAGGGGGTGATTTAGTTGTCAATAGATTATATCAATTAATCCACTTTACAACCTTAAAATGAAACACATAAACATTAAGTACCGGAATAGCAGAAATAGATACGGGTAGAAATAGATACCAGTAAGCAATATAACTAAAGAATGAAATAGTTAATCAACACAATGCAACCATACCACATAACACCATGATTTTTATGTGGAAAACCCAGTAAAGGAAAAAATCATAGTGGGAAGCCTACCCACAGTCAGATGATACTTTTGCAGAAAGTATGTGATACAATGAGGAGCCTACACATGCAGGAAGGCTCACTGCCTAGAGCGCACTACTCATTACAAAAGAGTCTCACTGAATACAAAGAGGTTAAAAACACCTCAAGATAATTGGACAACAATCCAGTAGAGTGAACTGCCAGAGATAGCATCTACCATGCCTGATTACTGTCCCGATTAAGCTCAATATCGGTGGCCTTTGACCACTTACATAAACCCAATTCGATCTTCAATGATATACCTACTCCTCTGCCTAAAAGATATTACATTACTCACACATTACAATCCCATGCTTTGTCTATTACCATACCATACCATGATCTACAATGAGATCTTACATAAATTTATACAAACCCTAAGGCCTAAAACCAATTAGGTCGGCCATCTAAAAGATATTACAATAAGATCATTACATATATCCATATTACAATGATATGCCATGTCGTCTTAGACCAAAATAATAATAACCAATCCATAAAGAATCCTGGTAACATGTAGAGAACATGTTAACATGATACCGGTCCATAACCTACATAGGCACCAGACCTATTCTGAGTCCACCATGCCAAAGATAAGTCTTTAATTAGTTTAAGCTAGACCAATGATCACCTTAAGAATCCTCAATTCCATCTAGAAGCCACACCAACACCACTTATGCATCCTATCAATAATTCTCAGTAAAAGCTCTATTGGTTAAACCTTAAACCCATGCTGGTAAGGGTTTACGACAGTGTATGATAGCATCCGATCACCAAGTCAATATCAACTAACCAAGAAATTCTCTAGAAGCATGTAACACATAAAACCAAACATACTCCATTGATCCAAACATGCTGGAAGTATCCAATAGATAGTCTCTTCTGCCCGTAATACTAGATCTACTGTTAGTAATCAAAACTTGTCTGCTGGTAATAGCAAGTGTTGGTAGCCAACCATAATAGCTATTGCTGAAATCAATGAAAAAACATCAATGCAACACATAATAAATCCTTCCATAATTCCAACACATCTTGGATCTGGCATCGACAAATTGTTTTAATGCTTTCTCATTTATGTTATCTAGCCGACATGTAATATGATATTGTATATATCTTTGTAAGCCGACATAAGGCATGAAAACTGTATAGGGTATACAAGTCAATTTTATAGACCATTTTGTAATATGTATGGATATGGAAGATAAGCATATAGATGTGCATGGACATGAAAATGTAATATGATGCGAAATCTTTCTGACAGACTATATATGTGAGGACTTCATTAAAAGGGTTATTCTGGTACTGAGGTTTAGGGTTTTAACTAGAACAGACAGAGCTTAAATTGGAACTGTATTCTAGCATAGGAGATGCTATATTAAGCAGTTCATACTTCTCTAGATTGTTGTCTGGATTGTTATGTAGTCAGTGAGGCTCCTATTGTGATTGACTAGTCTGCTCTAGGATATAAGCCTTCTTGCAAGTGCAGGCCCATCATATATTGTAATATATCTTCATATGGCAAGTGAATTGATATTGTGGGTCACAAATCCTACCATGGTTGTTCCTCTTTGAGGTTTTCCATGTATAAATTTGTGTGTTATGTTTCTCATTTATGTGTTTGGCTTATTTGTTGCATTACTTCTTTCAATTATGTTTATATTGGTATACTGGTTGGTGTATGAATGTTTTGTTAAGCTTAAAATCTACTATTCTGGTATAACACTAATTCACCCCCCTCTCAGTGTTATTGGTTTCCAACAGAGAATGGATAGAATGGGATAAAGACACTTGAGAGAAAGAAAGTTGCAAAGAGAGGGAGAGATAGAGATATATAGATAGATAGAGAGAGAGAGGGAGATAATGGATAGAATGGGATAGATAAACATGAGAGAAAGAGGCAAAGAGAGGGAGAGATAGAGATAGAGGGTGAGAGAGAGACTGACTGACATTTTTTTTTAATATTAAATTTTTGTTAGAATTTTGATGAATGCCCCCAAAATGCCCCGATGAGGCTACTGAACTTTTGATGAAATTTTTTGTCGGAGGCACAACGTTCTCATTGGAGCATAGTGGTAGTCCATTGGAATTCTAACAATTGATTTCATCAAAAAATTTCACACATATAGCTTGGTCTCAACGGGAATGTTGTACATGTGACAAAAAACTACCATGGTTTCCATTGGAGTTCCAAGGAAATTTGGTTGCATGGTTCCGTGCATGGTGAAAATGGTTTCCGATGAAATGTTTGTTGGTTGTTCGATGAAATATTCACATCAGATGCTCCGACAAAATTACAGCAACAAAAAACTCGCCACCATTTTGTTGAGCCTATGACACAAAACTCTCAGAATTTTGATGATATTTCATCGAAAAATGTGTTCAAATGTGTTAGTGTGAGTTTGATCAACTTACCTATTGGCATTTGTCATCTCCTAGGAAGCCATAAATTGCTCAATTTATTGACTCATGGTAGTTTATCAGTGTCCTAATCTTATCATTTGGAACATCATCTTAGGATCTTGCAAGACAACTTCATTATTATTATATTAGATCTCATCATCAACCTTGTCATTCCTTTCCATTTCATCCAAGTCAAATTCTTTCACTTTAATAATTGAAAGTTGAGCCCAAATATTTAGAAAATGGGCTAAAGAAACTCTAAGATCTCAAGATATGGATACATACACTTATGATGAAGAATAATTTTAAAATACTAGATCTTTTGAGAATTACAGTAATGTACTAGATTCAGACAATGAGTCCTTAACATCAACAAAAATTTAAGATCATATGTCCAACACTAGGTTCAGTAAATTACTTGATGAAGTTTTAAAAAAGGATCCCCAATGTTATTTATACATGATACTCCAAGATGGTGCTAGATTACCTCATGATTTTGATATATCACAACTTTTGGAGGAAGATCCAAATAACCCTAGTGGTAGTAATGGTGGAAATGGATATAAATGTATCCCCATTCTTGAGTCACAATTATATCTTTTAACAAAAACTACATATGCACCTATCCACACATGTAATTGTACAGCTTATACAATAGAATCATGAGCAACCTTGTCCCAATTAATGAACTTCATGGCGGAAGGAAAACCCATGCATATACTCAACACCAAGATGTTAACCAAGGTTATAATCATGATAACACACATACTAGATGACCTTGTGGTAGATTTGTTGAACATATCCAAGAAAATACTTACAATAAAAAGTATGTGCATGGTCATGATGCTTATACTCGATCAACACTTAATATCAAAATCGTATTGTAGGTGGTCCATACAATAATTGCATACCTCCTCCACCACCTCCCAAAGACATACATGACCAATATCATGCTTACATACCTCCCCTCAGTGGCTCAGGCATAGGTATACCTCAAAGGATTAGAATACCACCCAGTGGTGATTTGTAATAACAAATAACAGAATTATAGCAATAGATGGATAATATGGAAACTCCCATCAAGACACACAATTCAAGGATTTTATATTTATCCCTTTGATAGGAGAATACCCATGCCACCTTTTCCCCCACATTTCATTGTTCCCAAAATTTGACAAATACAAAGGAAAAGGTGATCCTAAGGCACACATTAGAGAATTTTTCATGGTGTGCATAGAAGTGGCTCGCAAATATTCGTACTTAATGCATCTTTTCCCACAAAGTGTGGGTGGCCAAGCCATGGAATGGTTTTCACAATTCCTGCTTGGGATTAGTTCATGGGGTGATTTGGCCAAAGGACATTCAAAATTTCTCTTACAATATCAAGTGTGAAGTTTCAATAACAACTTTTTGCACTACCAAACAACAAAATGAGGCATAATTTGCATCATTTTTACAATGATGGATAATTTTGTCTAGTTTTTTCCCTTGTAAGATTCCATAAAAAGAATTGGTTGAAATTCTTATACAAAATTTAAATTGGATATGATCTCCACAAGTTATGTTTGTTTGCATTTCAAGAAGTTGTTGAGAAGGGTTTATCCATTGAGAAATTTCTTCTTAAGCAAAAGGCACTATCAAATTTTTTAAAGAAAACAAGGATGATTCTAATTCAAAAGAAAAACCCTTGTTTTGAAACAAAAATAAAAAAATAATGAATGATAGGGTTGTGGATGTGAATGTGGTCAAACCCATGGTAATTTTTCCCAAAGCTAGCTCATTTAACAATCAAGTCAATACCCAAAGGGTACAAAGACCTACAATGCAGAGAAAGTATACGCCCTTGGTATAACCAATTGAATAAGCATTGAAGAAACTCATTGCTAGCAAGCTCATTACAATACCCAATAATTGACCATTTAAACCAAGAGTGAAACCATCATGGTGGAATGGAAATGAATATTGTGAATATCATTAGAGAAAAGGGAATAAGACTGGTAATTGTCACAAGCTAAAAAATATTATTCAAGATCTTGTTGACAATTGAACAATTGAAGTTGAAGGGCACTTGTCTAATGAAGAGAATGCAATGTTAAAGGATCCATTCCTAAAACATGACAAATGAAGATTTCATAAAATTGATGAGAATGATAATACTAATTATACTAATGCACCTTATGAATACATAGTGAACTATATTTCTAAAATGGCCCAGCATGTGTCTACCATAACCATTAAGGATAAAACCCATAAGTGAAATGTTACCACTCACCGAGGTAAAGTTACTTTACAAGGTACCATATCCAAAAATACCTCATGAACCAATCAATATTACCTTGTTGATCAACTAGGTAGGACATCAACCCTCATATCCATCCATAAATTATTGCGCATATCAACTTCGCTTAAGGCTATCCTAGATAAAACTTTGCAAGAAACTTTCATGCCTATCAATCTAAATGTGGATGTGTTTCAAGCCATGGTGGGAAATATTTCTACCCCTCATAGTCTTACATTCATTGAAGCAGATGATTTATCCCCAAAACAACCACACAATACACCTCTTCACATCAAGGCTTCCATCCATAAACATCAAATAAAATGAGTTTGGATAGATGAAGGAGTAGGTCTCAATATTTTTACCTTGAAAGTATCCTTAGCATTGGAATTTTTTGAAGGAGTTGTGGACTCTATAAATAAGATAGCAATCAAAGAAATGATGGTGAAGAGTGCTCATCTAAAGGAACGGTCACTTTGCAACTCAGAGTGGGGCCAATAGTAAGAGATAGCAACCTAACATCTATCTTGCAGCATCATTGATAGAACAAGAGCAACCCAAGTTTATTAAGTTTTTCAAGGAATGACAAATAAATTTTGCATGCTCATATGCTGATATGCCTATATTAGATCTTGATCTTGTTATGCATCATTTGACAATAACACTAGGTGCAAATCTAGTCAACAAAAAGTTGAGATAGATGCATCCATAGGTGGCATTGTTATTAAAAGTTGAACTTGAGAAGTTGTTGTATGTTGGCTTCATTAGACCTATATATTATCTTGAATGGCTCTCAGATCTTGCACCTGTAGGTAAACCAAATGGCTATATCATAATATGCATAGACTTTAGAGATATCAACAAGGTTTGTCCTAAGGATGCCTTTCCCTTGCCTAACATATATTTGATTGGTGATCGCACAGTTGGACATGTAATGTTATCACTAATGGATGGATTCTCTAGTTATAATTAGATTACGATCAGACTTGAGGACCAACACAAGACTACTTTCACATGTCCTTAGGGAAATTTTTATTATAATGTCATGCCTTTTGTATTAAAGAATGTATATGCTACATACAGAGAGTTGTGACCATAATCTTCCATGAAATAATGCACACTTTGATGGAATACTATGTAGATGATCTCTTGGAAAAGTCACTCACAAGAGAAAACCATTTGAACATTTTAGAAAAAATCTTTGATTGATTGAATAAATACAAAGTGAGATTAAATCCCAAGAAATGTGTCTTCATGGTGACCTCCGAGAAGCTTCTAGGATACATAGAATCACAAAAAGGTATTTAAGTGAATCTTGCAAAATTCAAGGCAATCTTAGAGATGCCAACTCCAAGGAACATCAACTAGTTAAGATCATTACAAGGGAAACTTTAGTCAATTCATAGGTTTATTGCTCAAATTATAGATAAGTGTCATCCATTCACACATTATATATATAAGTATATCAAGTATAGATGGGATGATAACTACCAACAAGTGTTTTATTTTCTCAAAGGCTATCTCATAAGTCAACCAGTTCTTATGCCACCAATTGAGGGAGAGACCTTACTAATCTGCATATCAACAACAATAATAGCACTGTGGACACTCTTGGTACAACAAGATCATGAAGGAAAAGAGCAAGCTATCTACTACATGAGACAAACCTTAATGGATTATGAACTTAAATATACTTCCATTAAGCGTGCATGTAGTGCTATAGTTTTTTGCTTCACAAAAATCATAGCATTATATGCTCACTAATAAGACAAAGCTTCTAGAAATAATTAACCCACTCAAGTACTTTCTTAGCAAAGAAACTCTCACAAGCAAATAAACTAAATGAATGATGATCTTAAGTGAATTTTATATCAAGTATGTTGACATATAGGCTATAAAAGGACAAGTCGTTACATACCAATTAACAGATACACCAACGATTGATGATTCTCTTTTAATTTTAGAATTTTTGGACAAATCCATCCTAATGGCGACATAGTAAAAGCTATGGAAAGTTTATTTTGATGGATCTTTCACATAGCTTGGAGAAAGTGTAGGCATACTTTTTGTAACATTACAAGAAGATTGCATCCTGGAGTCATATTGATTATCTTTTCCTTACACCAACAATATAGTAGAATATCAGGCATTGACTACAAGTCTTCATGTTGTAGTACAATGGAAGAACCAAGAGCTACTTGTTTTTGGTGACTCCCAACTTGTAATTTGACAAACAAACAATGATTATCAAAATAAGGATGAAAATTTGATGCCTTACAAGAATATGGTGGATGACTTTAAGAAAAATTTACAGAGATAACTTTTAAGAAGATTCTTAGAGAAGAAATTGAGTTGTAGATTTCATGGATACAATAGATTCTTTGATCAACATGCCACAAAATATGACTCGCTTGGAGTTCATGGTGGATAATAGCTTGATCTCAAGATATGAGATCTCTCCATTTGAGATTATATGTGCTATTGGTCTTGATTTGCCATGGTACGGTGATGTATTCTCTTACCTCCATAATTGTTAGATAGTTCAGATAACCGGAAGACAACTTAGAGGGGGTGAATTAGTTTTCACAGATTATCAAAAGCATTAGAAATTTAAACTTTTATTACCAAAACCCAAAAAAATATTACTGGAATAGCAGTTAATCCAATTAAGCATAAACAGTACTTACAGAATAAAAGCCATTCACACAACACTAAGATTTGTATGTGGAATACCCGGTAAAGGGAAAAACCACGGTGGGAATCCTACCCATGGTCAAATAATACTTTTGTAGTAAGTATGTGAATTACAATGAAGGGGCCTACACTTGTAGGAAGGCCAATAGCCTAGAGCACACTGCTCATCACAAAAGGAGTCTCACTGACTACATACAAATCTAGACTACAATCTAGAGAAGTGTTGAACTGTAAAAGATAGCATCTCCCATGCCAGAGTATAGTTTTGGTTAAGCTCAATACCGGAGGACTAAATCCTCATACATAAACCCAATTCAATCTCCAATGATCAACCAATTCCTCTACCTGAATGATATTACAATATTCACACATTACAATCCTTGACTATGACCTCTTATATTAACCATGATGATCTACAATGAGATCTTACATCTATATATACAAACCCTTGACCATAAACAATCAGGTCTACCACCAAACAATAAAACCAATTACATAATTACAAACCATGTCATCCTTAGACAAAACAAATAATATCCAACACATAAGACATCTTGGAAATACATCAATAAGTCCTATCCACACATTACAAGATTGTCGGTCTATAACCTGGATCAATTGGGACCAAGTATAGGTCCACATGCTTCAACAATGATCTTGAATTGCCAAGTCTCGAACATGATCACCAACAACATCTTGAAACTCTATCAGAAGATGAACCAGCAATACTTAAGCAATTCATCAAAGATCTTCACCAAAATCTCTACCAGTGAAACCCTCGTCGGAACCAGAAACCAAGCTTCTAAGCAAGCAGGATAGCATCCAATTACCAGATATAAATATAAGAATCATGAACAAACCAATTCCATCACCAGATTATACCAGAGTCTACTAGATCATGTCGAGTCCAAGTCAACTAGGAAACCACTCCACCTACAGGGACCAGAAGGGCATCAGTAAAGCATCCAAACATAGAGTGTTGACATCAATGACAAAACAACAATGCAACACATAATCAATTCCACCAAATGGCCAACAATTTCCCCCTTTGGCAGTGATGGAAATACTAGGTATGAAAAAGATATAAGTACCAGGAAATGCCAAACAACTCTCCCCCTGTGGAAGACAACCAACAATCTCCCATAGATAGTTCTGAATATCAATATCTCTCCCCCCTTGAATAATATCTTTAACTTTTTCACATCAATATCACTCCCCCTTTGACATCAATGCCAAAAATCTGACAAAAATATCAAAGCATAAGTATAAACCTCTGAATCTCAAAGCTAACTACTCCCCCTGAGCAGTAGCAACCCACATTAGTGCCAGGATGAATAGTATTTTTGATGATGCATGTCAGATTGATGCCAAACCATATCAATCAAGTCTCTTCCGGAGGGATAGAAACCCCCAATCTATCTCTCGGGTACTCAATTGATTCTTTGGATAAAGTTTTAGTGAAAATATCTGCAATCTACTCTTTGGTGTTCACATAAACCAATCTAACTTCACTTTCTTCCACCTTCTCCTTTAGAAAGTTATACTTGATAGATATGTGCTTTGTTTTAGAATGAAATACTAGATTCTTTGATATATCAATAGCAGTAGAGTTATCACAGTGAATAACTATCAGTGCATCACAATCGACCTTTATATCCTTCAACATTTGCTTCATCCATAAAACTTGTGTACAGTTAGTAGCAGCAACAACATACTCAGCTTCAATAATAGATAGAGAAGTACATGATTGTTTTTTGTTAATCCATGAAACCAACTTCTTTCCAAGAAAGAAAGATACACCGGAAATACTTTTCTAATCATCAACATCTCCAGCCCAATCAACATCTGTATATGCACATAAAGTGAAGTTATCATCCTTAGGGTACCATAAGCCATATTTTGATGTACCTTGCAGGTATCTAAAAATATTTTTCACCCCCATCTCATGATTTTCTCTAGGATCACTCTGAAATCTTGAAACAATACAAATATCATTCATAATGTCAAGTCTACTTTGAGTCAAATAGAGCAGACTTCCAATCATATATTTGTATCATGTAGGATTTACCGTTACAAAAACATCTTTTCTGTCAATTTCTCACTTGTAACCATAGGTTTACTTACCAGTTTAGAATCTCTCATACCAAATTTTTTCAACAATTCCTTAGCATATTTAGTTTGATAGATAAAAATGCCTTTGTTAGTTTGAGTAATCTGCAAACCTAAGAAAAACTTCATCTCACCAATCATAGACATCTCAAATTCTTTCTCCATATTCTTATAAAATTCTAAGCATAATTTATCTTCACCTCCAAAAATAATGTCATCAACAAATACTTCAACAATCAGTATATCATCCTCAGTGATTTTATAATATAAATTATTGTCAACACTTCCCTTAGTAAAACCAAGCTTCATAAGATATTTATCCAACCCTACATACCAAGCTCTAGGTGCTTGTTTTAGTCCATATAAAGCTTTCCTTAAGCTGCAAACCATATTAGTATCATCCGATAGTGAAAAATCATCAATTTGCTCAATATAAAATTCCTCATCAAGACTCTCATTCAAGGATTCACATTTAACATCCATCTGATAAACTTTATAGTTTTTGTAAGCAGCATAGGCAAGAAATAATCTTACAGCTTCAATCCTAGCTACCTATGCAAAGGTCTCCCCATAATCAATTCCTTTCTACTGAGACTATCATTTACAAACCAATCTAGCCTTATTCCTTATAAATTTACCATCCTCATTCAATTTATTCCTAAAAACCCATTTAGTTCCAATGACATTTTTATTTTTAGGCCGGGGAACCAAAGTCCATGTGTTATTTTTCTCAATCTGATCTAATTCTTCTTCCATATCTTTTAACCAATGTTCATCTTTACATGCCTCAATTACTTATACCAGTTCAACTTATGAAATTAAATATACCTCATTAGTTGCTAGTCTTCTTCTTGTCATCACTCCATTGTTCTTATCCCTAATGATTTTGTCTTTAGAGTGTTTCAATCTCACATACCTAGGAGTCTTCTAACTCTCTGTTCCTCTTCCATGTTCTTCAGCTACTGTAGAATTCTCTGATGTTGCCAGAGTAACTGATTCAACTGTTTGTTCTGGTAAAGGTGCTACCAGTTTAGATATAATTATTTCAACTACCGATTCCATCTCATAAACTCTAATTTGACTTTTGCTCAGCTCATCTACTTTGACATTAGCACTCTCCACAATTCTCTACAATCTCTTGTTATAACATCTATATGCTTTTCTTTCATTAGAATAACCAAGAAATATGCCTTCATCAAATCTAGGATCAAATTTACCAATAGTATCATCTCTCCTGATATAACATTCACTACCAAAATTTTTGAAATACTTAACTGTAGGTGTATTGTCAAACCATAATTCATAAGGTGTCTTACTAGTTTCTCCTTTAGTATGAACTTTGTTGAATGTATAAACCGATGTACTCACTACTTCTCTCCAGTAGATATGAAGTAGATTAGCTTTCATCATCATAGTTCTAGTAGTATACAAGATAGTTTTGTTCTTCCTTTCCACAACTCCATTCTGCTGAGGTATTTGGGGAGCAGAAAATTGTCTTCTTATACCATGCTTATCACAATAGTTATTATACTCACCAGATATGAATTCTCCACCATGATCTAATCTCAAAAATTTAATCTTCAATCTTATCTCAATTTCCACTTTAGCCTTAAATATTTTAAACTTTCCAAATGCTTCATATTTTTCTCTCAAAAAAGTAACCCACATCATTCTAGAATAATCATCAATGATTAGCATTAAATATCTATCACCATGAAATTTTTTAACTCTAGCAGGGCCACACAAATAAGTATGAATAATATCAAGAACATCATTTTATTTATCTTGTATACTCCTAAAAGAGTTCCTAATCTATTTACCCATTTGACATTCTTTACATATTAGATTATAGGCTTCATAATCTTAGGTATATCCCTAACTGCCTTACTTGAGCTGATCTTTACAATGCAATCAAAATTCACATGACACAACCTTTTATTCCATACCCAACTCTCATCAATCTATGTAATCAAACATGGTTTCTCATTGGAGTTCAAATGAAAGATATTTCCTTTTGTCTATGTACTAGTTGCAATCTCCAAGCTAGATCTATTAATGATTTTGCATTTTCCATCCTTGAACTGTAATTGAAATCCCTTATCTACCAACTGTCCTACACTGTAAAGATTATACTTCAAACCTTCAACATAATAAACATTGTCAGTATTGTTCTTACCATCCAATGATATAGTTCCTTTTCCTTTGATCATACATGCCTTGTCATCTCCAAATCTAACTAGTCCACCATCAAATTCTTGCAAAGATATAAACTTCCCTTTGACTCCAATCATATGATGTGAACAACCACTATCAATTACCCATTCATCCTTGTCCTCAATTTTAGCATTAAGTGCCTTCTCTTCCAGTACATCCAGTGTCAGATCATCTTCCTTGATAGTCAAGAATACCCATTCTTTCCCATTGTCGAATCCACTAGCAGAGTCTTCTATCAGTTCATCATCTAAATCAGTAATTCCTTCCTCATCCACTACGTAGCATGATTCGTCTCTATTTTTTTTTTGAATCTATACTTTTTTTGATATCCAGGGTTAGGCTTAAATGATCTTTTAACTCTTTTTTCAAATCTTGAATTCCTTATAGGACATCTAGATGCAAAATGACCAATCTTATTACATGCAAAACATTAAAAAGATGTTTTTCCTTCATACTTACTTCCTACCAGTCCTTTCGGTACTCTTCTAGAAAATAGTTCTTCAAGTTGCTCAAACTCATCTTCTCTCTTCATATCTTCTAACTCTTTTGCATATAAAGCCTTCCAATCTTGCTTACCGGTTGCAGATGTAGATGCATGAAAAGAAGGTTCAATCTTCACAGCTCCAAAAGGTCCAAATTCCTCAAGCTCAAAAGAAGATAGTTTCCCAACCAAGGTATATCTATTGATAGATGTATTAGCCATTATTCTCAATTCTTTGATAGTAGTAGCCTTCATTTTGTAAGCCGGTGGTAGGAAATCTCAAGACTTTAGAAACAATTTCATCTTCTCTCAGAGTTCCACTACAACATTGAATTCCCATAACAAACTCATTTACCCTTTCCATGAATGCAATAATCCTTTCATCTTCTTCCATCTCTAGGCTCTCATATCTCACCCGGTAACCATCAAGTTTAGCAATCTTCACTGTAGGGTCACCTTCAGTAAGAGTCTCCAACTTATCCCATATATCCTTTCCAGATGATTTGTTAGTTAATCTCATTATTTGCAGATCAGAAAGTGCACACAAGAGGGCTTCTCTTTCTCTACAATCATTCTCAATCTCCTTGTCCAGGTTTATTGGAGGAGAATTTCTAGATCTTGGATTATAGGGTGTGACATCATTTTGTGTGATCTCCCAAATCTCCTTACCAAGACATCTTAGATGAGTCTCCATTTGAATCTTCCATACTATGTAATCTATTCTATAGAACCCCTCCCCGATCAAGCTCTGGCTAACTCAGTTGACCATGGTTGACCTTACTAATAAATGCTATAATTCAATAGGATGGGCTATGTTAGATAGATAGATTGGTGAGAAAATTAATTGAACCAGGTTACAGAATCATTTAACCTTGGGGTGTACATTTTGATGTGTTATGGATACATAACTTTATATGATTCTAGAATAGAATAACTTTGAGATAATGTATGTCATTATTGGATTTGCAGGACTTTACTATGATGATAGAAATAGGAGGCATGTCTTATGTGTGGATTAAAATTATGAGGATTTTGATAATTACTTATGTGGATTTATTTTGATATAAGATATATTGATTTTATTTAATGTCAATTGTATGCAGAGTGTTTGATGTGTATTCTTATTCACGTGTTTAATTTTATAGGAGGTTCTTTGGAATTACTAATGTGTAATTGAGATGCCCAGGAAAATTATCCATGTGACCATGGAAATACTATGGAGAACCAAACCTAGACCTATGTACGTTCGTAAAGCTAGGGGTTGTCTATTTGGAGAGACAATGCCCCGTATGTATCGTATTTTATTTGTAATAGTAAATGATGCATGTGTGTTAAATTTTATTTATTGATTTATATAAATCCAACAAGAGACAATTTCCATGTGTAATTTTGTAAGGTATTTTATTGTGTCACTTGACACATGTGTTGATTTATGTCTTGATTTTTGACTCGTCTCTTGGAGGGAGTTGTTTCAACCATATCTTTTTCAAACATTTGAATGTGTTTCTAAATTTTCCTTGGGTAGAGAATCTTTGGAGTGGTCAACTCAAGTTTGATCTGAAAATAAACTTTAGATGGGTTTATAAGGGGTCAAATGGACTCCTAGGGGTAGTTTAAAGGTGTTTCCTAAAGTCCATAAGGTATACCTATGGGTTAGGAGTATTTTTTAGGCATGTGTCTACTCCCATGTGACTGTTTAGTCACCTCAAAAAGTGGGTTTCCTAAGGTGAGCGAAAATTGAAATTAGAAGGTGCCATCTAGGTTAGATAACCTTCCTTTTGATGAGAGATCCTTTTCCACTTTTTCTTGCTTTTTCCTTTTTCAATTTTAGAAACCTGTGAGAACTCTCACTGAGGTCTTTTTAGGAAAGAATGAGAGATTTTGTGGGTAATCACCCACTCTCCATTTTTGGAGATCATGCAATTTTGAAAAATAGAGTTTTTGGGATAGAATTTTGGCTAAGTGTAGAAGGAAGATTGGTGGATTTGGGTTGCTCATCCTCAACCTAGTTCTAGCAAACCTTTGGGCAGATTGAATGTTGGTTCATCTTCTTCTTTTGTTTCATTTTAAGTTGCATGTTTATGTTGGAAATATTGTTTGAATGAAAAAGTTGTTGTCTTGTATTTTCTTTTGTAAAAAAATTATTATGCGTCCTTTCTTTTATTCTTTTGTGCATTTCCTGTTATTTGGGAGTAACTAAGGCCTTCTACTCTTGGGAGAGTAGGATGGTCATGCGGGTGGTAGGATTTTGACAACCCTCGAGTGAGAGACTCTCATTTGAGAGCGAACTCAAGGGGTGTATATGTGACCCTTGTTGCATGGCCTGGTTTATGCATTTGGGGGTCATAAGGGGAGAATGTATGGCTTGAATGCCTTGGGGGGCATAAGGATGTGGGGGTTAATGAATTTGTGATATATCTCTATTTGCCATGAGGTGGCTTGTGATCTACCATTCTTGCAGTCTCTTCAGGGTATTTGGTCCACTACCACCCATGTAAAATCATCACATTTTGTGATGAAGTGTAGCCTTGGTTGGGAAAGTGTTGTTGAGTGTTTCTCCCTTGCTTGTTGTGTTTGCATGTCTGTAACCTGTCTAGGGCTTGGTTCTCCAAGCTCGGGGGTGGCTTCTAGTAAGCCTAGGCTAGGAGGTGAGCACTCCATGGTCAAGCCCTATGATTTATTTGCAGGTTGCTTGGAAATGAAAGAAAAAGTCAAGCTAGGAGTTGTTGTTTTTACTTGGTTTGCAGAAAAAGAATAAGAAAAGGGATGCTATATTTCTAGTTGTAGGAATGTAAATAAAAAGTTGCATGTTGTATTTAACTTAAAATGAAAATTTATCTATTTTATTTAAAGTCCTCATTTAATAAAAATGAGAGACTAGTTGGGTATATCACCCATTTGTATTGTTGGCTATATTGTATTTTAAACACACTTTAAAGAAATGCATTATTTTTATTAAGTATTATTTTGTTGCAAAAATGATATGGTTATCTTGGATTAAGTTCTCTATAGTTACTGAAATACTATTTGTAGTATGCATGTTAGTTTTGAAAATAAAGATTCATTTTATCTCCTTATGCATATTGGAAAAAAAATTGAAAATGAGTAAAGTAGAAAGTTTGCATGTTAGTAAAAGGAAATTTTGTATTTAGTTCTAATTATTTATTTCCAAATACATAGCATGGTTTAATAAATTTAGCATGCATATCTCTAAGATTTATTTCAATGATTTCTAGTCTAATATAGTTGCTTCTTAAATTTATTTAATTCTGTCATTTTACTTAATTGCAGAAACTAAATCTAGGGTTAATTAGTCTATTTGTAATTTTAGCTACATGTTATTTAAAAAAAAAAAGAGAAGATACATTGTTTTAAATCTGAAAATTTTAAATAAATTTGTCTATAAGTTATCCAAGAAATGATCCTGATAAAACAAAAATAAATAAATAAACTTGCTATTTTTTTTTACTGTCATTATTTTGTTAATATCCTGCAAGTTGGTTTCAAAAAAATATATGTATATTTACATATTAAATCGTGCCCTAAATATCAAAAGTATATTTAAAAATATCAAATATATAAATATACTTTTGAAGGTAAATATATATATATATATGTGTGTGTGTGTGTGTATTATATGCATAAATATATAAATAATATATATATATATTATATACATATATATATATATATATATACACTTATATACATATATACCTATATACATATAAATATATATATATATATATATATATATATATATATATTTAAAATATAAAATTAAATTGTAAAAAAAATTTAAATAACAAAAAAAGGACTCGGCCCCTGTGGAACCCTCGCAGGGCAGCCCCCCTGCACAGTGGGCGATGACCCCCAGCGATAACCGCAACCTCCACTGTGGGCCACAACCCACAATTGGGAGGCTTCGACCCCCACTATGGGAGGCCCCCCATAGCGACAGCGCAGTCAGGCTGCAGGTTGCGCCTCACAGTGGCAGCCAAGGCCGCCTCTGTGGGACACGACCCATAGCACGGCTGCGGCCGTCCCTGTGGGGAGCCTCCCCACATGGATTCCTCTCCCCTCCTTCGGCACCACTGCCACTTGCAAGCAAAACCCTACACCATGCCTTCGGCCTCCTCCCTACAACAAAAAAAATATGAAACCCTAACCCGGTTTGGGTTAGGGTATTTTGAAATTATGAAAGGAATAAAAGAAAATGGTTTGAAGGGCATTTTATAATATTTTTAATTAGGTTTCATGGGTATCTTTGTAATAATGTTATATATATATATATATATAGATAGTTAAGAATATGAATGTATACATCAAACTTAGTTTAATTATTTTATTTAATCATTCATATTGTTTGAACATTTAAATGTGATGTTTTAAATCTTAAATTATTTTGGGGTTTAATTTTCTAGGAAATTATAATGACTTTGTAAGATTTTTGGCCATAGGATATTAATTTTAGTCCACCTAAATTTAGGGTATTCTAGACTAAATTTAATAGGGCAATTTACATTATGAAATTTAATTGACCCTTTAGTCAAATTACTTTAACTACATTTTAATTATTGTTAGAATAAATCATGGGATTTAAAAATCCAATTGCTAGAGTTAATTTAATTAATTTGTACAATAATTAAAAAGATTAATTGAGATTAATAAATATCTCTTGTAAATAAATTTGGGGGTTTTTGCTTAAATGAATTTATTTATTTATTAAATGGTGAGATAATTATAATTTCCTTGGAAGAGGATTTCATGGTGGAATTATATATATTCAAAAATAAGTCCAAGTCCTTGGTCTTGCGAACTCATTTGGCCTAGATGGAATCTTATACTAAATAAAGCAATTAACATTTTAACATTTGACACTTCAATTTTCAATTGCTCGATTAATTAATATTATTACGTTAAAATCATACTAACAATTAATTTATAGATGCAAGATTTAGTCAAGTTATAAAGGAAGGATGTATTATCACAGATGGAGGAAACTTGTTAGGAGATAAATAATTATTATTGAATCAAGTTATTATATTAATGCCTATTTAGTAGGAGTCGATCTAATTAAGAATTATAATTTGCAACTGTAATAAAAGGGACATTCGATGTGAATTTATTATTGTCCTCATAAAATCAGTTTGTTCCGTTTGATTATAGGAGTTATCGTAATTTGATATGTTAGGAATATCCTAACTTTGTCGTCTAGGAGTTTTATAGAAACCTAAGGCTTCTAGATAAATTTGTGCTAATCATCGCTCATGCTAGAAAAATGTTTCATTATAATTTAAGATTCTGCTTGGAACAACCTGTTAAGTTGTCACATCTAATTAAGCATAGGTTGCATATAATTAAGTGTTTCAAAAAAAATTGTTGTGTGTGTTTTTGCCCAAAAGTTTGGGCGTGACATTTTGGTATCAGAGCCCTAGGTTCATACACTGGTGAACATGGGCTACATTCATAACCTAGTTGAACTAAACTATGGCTTCGAAGTATAACACCTAGGTGGAAACTTGTGAAATAACAAAGTGAAAAATAAGTGAAAATTCTTCTAAATCAATAGATCAACATATATCAATTCAAGGGGTTCCAAGGGTCACTAAAAGCCCTAAAATTTGAAACTAATTAGTCATAATGTTTATGGCATAATAAGACCCCAAAGGCTACAAACATTATAAAATTATAAATATTCTCAGTATTTAATAAACAAAATTTAGATCTTTAGTACTTATAAGATTACCATTCAATTGGAACCCAAATGTAATTATTGCCCTAATCAATTCTAGTATGAGGAGTTAATTCTACAATAAAATACCTCTGATGGTAACTAAGAGAATATCATCCATTGAGGTATGTTCTTGACTTGGCAAGTCAAGCAAGCTAGTTAGACATAAGATGAAGGCACAATAAACAAGATAATTGAGATAGCGACAACTCAAGTTAATTTTTTTTAAGCTATGCAAAAATTTTGGTGGTTCAAGGACCACGACCACCATTTGAGACAACAATGAAGAAGAGTTAATAGGTACCCTTGCAAATATTAGAAAGAAGCATTAACCTATCCTAATGAATAGGTGCCCTAAGCATGTGGTCAGGCTAGGTTGCTTATTAAGAGCATTCGTAAGACAATCCTAGTAGGAACATAGAGAAGCTAGAGTTGTATAACCCTGAATGTAAAGTTCTGATGCCTATAGCTAACAAGATGAGAGAGGGGGTGAATCATACAAACTTAATCTTCCAAGAAATCAATATATTCAACCTCGGTAACTTATACTTCAGCAATATAACCAAAAACTGCTAAACACGCAAACTCATAAACACATAATCATCATAACACATATAACATCAGATTTAATGTGGAAATCCAAATAGGAAAAAACCACTGTGGGAATTCAGACCCACTAAGAAATATACTCTTCTAGAGTATGCTCGGTTAAAAACTATAATGCCCTGCTAGGAAACCCCTAAGGGTTTAAGTTAAAAACACCCAAATAGAGTGTAAATATATATTTTTTATAATAATAATTAAGAGAGTTAATATTAGTTACAACATTAAGATAATTAGGAATCATCTAAGACTTAGATAACACAGCGGAAGGCTAAACGAACCTAAGGAGTTTCCCAATGCGAGTACGTACCTTACACCTAACTCAACTTGCGTCAATTGATCCAATAAGATGGATAACTTAATTACGAGATAATGCATAAAACATGGTCATATGTATGTTCAATGAATTGACGTCTTAGAATTTTAGGAAGCATTCATTTATTTTAGGTGGATAGGAGGCCATCGTGAGGTTATTTACCCAGTGCACCTTAAAACATAATTAATTTAAGAGGCCTCCCTTAAGGTTCAATGCGATTAATATACCAAAGTTCATTCATTTGGTTTTAGGATAACCACCCACATTTGATATCTTTCTTTAATATTAAAAGTATGGCTAATAAGATGAGATTCGTTCATTAAGGATTAAACTTCCATTAATAGAGTGAGGTTCATTCATTTGAATTCAAGCATAACCAACTAATGAGTCGTAGTTCTTTTATGGAGGATAGAATGCAAGTAGCCATAGAGTTCTTCCATTGAAGTTTAATAATGCTAATATATGGACTCGATTCATTAAGGTGGGTATGTATTAGGACCCATGAGTTCATCCCTTTAATTAAAATATAGGTAGCAAGATGATATTCATTATTACAGGATTAAAACATATGTTCGTAGTGACGTTCATCCATTAGAATTATAATACAACTAACTTAATGTGTGTCACTCTTTTTAGTTACAATAAAGTTAATATGAAGAGATGCATTTTCTAAGATTAAGATATAAACAACTAATTGAATCCTTCCCCTTTCAGTTCAAATTTAGCTAATCATAAAGAATTTCATTTAATAGGGTTATAATATGGATAACTAGTTGAGTTCACCCAATTATCAAGTTAATTTTGTAAGGATTATTTGTTAAGATTAAACATAAATAACTAAATAAATTCATCAAATATAGTGAAGTAATATTAACATGGCGATACTCATTTAAGAAGATAAGAAGTAAATACCTTTATGATGTTCATCCTTTAGATTTTAACTTAGGAATTATGACATTATTTCTAACTTTGTTACCCATTCACATTTGTTCAATTTACCAACTTATATCAAGCTAAAACAATAAGGGTAACCTAGCGATATTCATTCCACTATTACTTCTTTTATTTAACATAAACCAAATACTTTTCCATAATCATGAATTACAATGTTTTATGAACCTAATTACTACATTTATCAAGATGTCTAATTTTATGCACTTTGATTTAGCTTCATTAAATTCCCATCATACTCTTATGAAAATCAACCATACATGATAACTTATAAATGAAATAAAGAAACAAGGCATCACATAACACGGATATGATCTCGGAGTTCACCCCTAAAGGGCTACATCTCTGGGTCTGCTCAATTGCAAGACCCCTCCGACATTCAATATAGTTAGGAATACATAATTACATGTCTTTTACATCTTTGCCACTTAGGCGAACACAACCAGTATACAAATGACCACTTTGGTCCATAAATCCTAATTGACTTCCACGTAGAGGCAGGACCAACTGAGCATGCTAAAAGGAAGTACAAGGTCCAATGCCCAACAGTACTCTATTTAGAGACCTAAGACTTTACAGGTGCCCCAACTTCAACACGATAGGGTCCAAACAAATACATCAAGGTTTGCCACCACTTTAAACAAGGCAAATACAGAATTTAAACTTACAACAATTTTCTTTTTAAATCGATACATTATCAAACTTTCATTCATTCTGCTAGCATATCGTTGAAGTAATAACAAAATATACGAAGATAAATTTAGATTCATATTCCATACACTCCAATACTTTAGTATTTCATTCCTAAAAAAAAACTCCCGGTTGTTCTTTATCATTCAAAACGAAAGACAATACATATTCTAGAAAAACTTATTAAAATGTATTACCAAACGTTAACAAAAGTATATTATTTCAAAGATCTTCAAATAAAGACAATATTTAATCTCTTTTCCAAAGATTACTTGCCTATTGGAATTGGTTCCAAAATTAAATGTTAACTAATATAAATTTAATAATCCATGATTAATGAATTTTTTTTAATTAATCAACAAATTTAAATATACGCAAACTTCGTATTTAATGTATATATATATATATATATATATATATATATATATATATATATATTAATAATATTTAGCAATTAAAATCTAATTTCAAATAAAATAGATCTTTCTACAAATATATTACAAACTTCTTTTATTCATACCCCATGGCATTTTTCTTTCATTTTATAAATGTCAATATTATTTATTTATTTATTTTTTAAATATATAAAAAAAATAAAACAAACTTTGTTTTATTTGTAAACCCTAGCCTATGACGCAGGTCCCTACGGCCCACAGTGTGGTCGCAGGTCTTGCGCAACCATACTGTGGTCGCAGGTTCCCTACGGCCCATAGTGTGGACGCAGGTCCTGCGAAACCACACTGTGGTCACAGGATCCCTGCGGCCCACAGTGTGGACGCAGGTCCCCTGCGGCCCATGTTGTGGATGCAGGTCTTGTGGACCACAATGTGGTAGCAGAGAGAACTGCCAGCCCCCGCGGGGAGAGAGAAGAGGGGGGGGGAAGTGGCAGCGTGAGTTGAGCCTCGACTCCTCCGCCCGCCAAACCCTAACGCCCCATTTTGATAATAAATTTTTATTTTTTTTAAAATAAAGAAACACATGGCCAAAGTAGTAACTGGTAAAAAAAAAAAAACCAGTTTGGCCTCCATTTTTACAGTCAAACAAAAAGGTCTTCAAAATAGTTTTTCCCCCTTTTTTTTTGTTTTAGTTTTCTCTGTTCAGAATGTTCAAGAATCCCATAACGAATCTTGAATCCAAGAACAATCAAGCTTTCCAACAAAAAACTGAAACTAAATCTTTAAAACATTCATGGGTATTATCATTTCTTTTTCCAGCATTTCATGGAGAACATTCAATCACCAATTTTTTTTTGAATCAACAAATAAATAAAAGGGTAAGCTGGAATCCTACCTTGTATCGCATTCCGGGCAAGACTTTGAAGGAGAGCTCCACCTGCAACTCAAAGCAAAACTCCATTTTCTCCCCATCCCCAATCTCCCTTCCAAAACCATTTTCTTTCTTCTCCCAAAAAAAAATCCAAAAAGAAGAACCCCCAAAATATTTCCAAAAACTCGGTTAAATGAGAAACCCCCTTTTTGACCTAATTTTCAATTTCGAATTTAAGCATTTATTTATTTTTTAAATAAAAGAAAATGAAAACAGAAATCATTCTTTTCCACTACTCAATAAATCTAACTCGTTTTATTCTAATTAAAATTAACATGCTTCTATCTCTTATTTAGTTTTAAATTTTAATTTCTCAATATTAATTTAGGCCTACATTAAATTTCGAAACTATTGGCTACGGTAAAGCGTTTAGATTAATTTAAATTTCCAAAAATCAATCTTTTAGACTATATCGACTTTGCAAGTTTAAAAATAATTTCCTTTAAATAATAAAATTTTCCCCTTTCTTTTTCCAAAATGTGAAAATGATTAATTTATTTCTATTTCCAAATGACTTTAAATCTTTCCTTTCTAAAATGCATAACTCATTGAATTCGTTATTTTTAAAATTAGCTATTAAATTGACTCGCTACAACATAATAAAGCAACCTTTTTAGTAAATGACTAGTCTCTTGAAAGAAACCTATTTATTCTAATTTTCTCAACTACAAATGCGTAAATGAGCACATTAATCCAAGTTAAATACTTTAAGCTTGCTACAATTCTAATTAAAGCGATCTCTTTAAATTAATGATTAATCATATAAAAGAAACTACCTATTTTAAATCTCTAAATTACTAATGCATACATCCACTCATTAAATTGAATTAAATACTTAGGATAACAAACTCCACTTACCCCGCGCATGGCACGCAAATCGAGGAAATCCACCAAATCACACGAAACGTAACCCAATAAAAAGAAAGCCCCACGAACCACACACGAAACTCACCTGACCATGACTAAGGCAAGACGAGAGTTTTATGACCCCCAAATCCAAATTCTGAGGATGGAGGAGGTTTACTCAACCCTGCGAATCCCAAAGGAGATGAACCTCGCCCTAGGTGGTGTTGTACCTACAATCTCCTTATACCCATGAATCACGCAAGCATACATATACATATACATATTCAATGAAGGTGTTAGCTCAAGATTTATCACAAGAGTTAGGAAACAATTACATTTACACAAGAATCGATGCAAGAGCACAATAATAGGCATGCACAATTATTTATATTATCTAAACTACACATTGCATCACGGTTAACCTACCATTTAAAAATGCCACATAGGAAGTCAACCAAGGTCAAATGGGTTTTACGATGCTGACTAGGGTAGGGGCATTACAAAAACAAATCCTGTTAAAGATTGCAAACACATTGCTATATGTGACCCGGTTAAGGGATTTCCCTTAGATCTGTTAGGATCTTCACTTTGTTAGAAGTGACCTTGTCAAATAATTTCAAACACTAATTTAGAATGTTACCTTGCTAGAGGGTTTACAAATAAGACTGTTAAGTCCACTTGGTTAAGAGATTTTCTGTCACTTACAAAATAAACAACAATAATAAATATATCTGCAACTTCACATCTGAAATGCTAAAGCAGATTCTTATTTTCTCAAAACAATCTTGTCATAGGACTTATCTTGTCCCTCTGCTGGGCTCCTTACTCTGTTATTCAAATAGGTCTTCAAGCTTCTATGCTCGGTAATAACTATGTAGCATCCTTGTGCTTACACTTGACCGCATAAATTGTTCATCAATAATTTCTTATTTATAAACAATTTGCTAACCGCTGAATCTCCTTGATCACATTTCCCATGATCAATCTTAGCCATCAGATCTTCAATCTTGACTAGGTTCAATGCATCTTTTGATCTGAAATCATTTTACCTTGCCTTGGGACTTGCATTCCTTTCTTGGAACTTGCACAAGGTTATTGCGGTTCAATCTGCACTGTAGATCTTCCTATCGATCTCCCATTGCCATAGATCCTTAACAAACTTCATGCATGACATACCAATCATTTAATGAACTCTAGCTCATCATTGTCCTTCATTAAATAATGCTTTTATCCATCCAATGCAATCTATCATAACTCGGTTGCAACTTGGTAAATACTAAACTTTACTCGGTAGACATTCCTCCTTCATTAACCGATATCGATAACCTTAGGGTTTATCGACTAGGTTCCTTAGGGTTTACCGACTAGGTTCTTTGCTCAGTGACATTGTATCGTATTAACCTTACAATCAAAAACATATGCAGGATATCAAAACAATCTAAACATCATGATCTCATCATTGTCTAACTCGGTAATAGTTGCCCATTGAATATCTTATTTCTCCCCTTTCTTATCGCATTCTTTCTGTGTCTCTTACCGACCACTTAATACTCATCAAAACATACTTCTTAAGATATGGCAATATCATACTAAATCAGAAAATCAATTTCTTGACATCAATGACAAAATAGTGTTATAAAGATAGTTATCATCCTTTTTAAGTTATATCAAATAATCTTCAACAACCTTCTCAATATCCTTAATGAATATCAACAATCTTTCTTTCTATTGAAATGCCAACAATCTCCCCCTTTGGCATTGATGGAAAAACCAACTTTTAAATGGTAATACCAACAAGATATTCAAATTGATTTGGATTCAGATTGTCGTTAGACTTCTCCTGTTATCCTTGAGCTGTTAAAATATCCTGACGTCTTCTCCCTTTTTCATTAGGCTTCTGAGTTGTTGTCTTGCATTTAGTCTACTCCCTTTTGTAATCTTCTCCCCCTATCATTAGTCTTTTGTTATCTTCTTCATTTAGGATTTTACCATTTAGTCTTCTCCCCCTTTGACAACAATGCCAAAAAGTAAAAGAACTAAATCATGATTTCTTCCTCTGTGAAGTGATTTGCCTTGCTATGTATCATCTCAATCTCGGTCAGAGCAACTTGTTTCTATTCACTATTTCCTGCATACCTTTAGAAAACCTTCTAAAGTGCATAAATCAGCATCAATCCACACATAATATTCTATAGATTCATCGAATTGATGCTTTCACCAAACTCTGTTAGTGAGTAGAAGATAGGGGTAGGACCCCTAACTTGCTTCTGAGATATTCAAAAGTGTCCCTTGGCAGTGGCTTTGTGAAGATGTCTGCTAATTGCTCCTTTGAACTGATATATTCCAGCACAACTTTCTTCTCTTGAACTTCTTCTGTGAGATAATGATACTTTATAGAGATATGTTTTGTCTTAGAGTGCATTACCGGATTCTTTGAAATGTTAATGGCATTCGTATTATCACAGAATATAGTTACTGGCTCGGTAACTTTCTCATTTATACCTTCCAATAGTTGTTTGATCCATGCTATATTGGTACAATTCAATGTTGCAATGACATATTTGGCTTCAGATGTTGACTGTGAAATGCATCCTTGTTTTTTGCTAAGCCAACTTACTATTCTATCTCCCAAAAAGAAAGCTCCACCACTTGTGCTTTTCTTGTCATCTATGTTGCTTGCCCAATCAGCATCAATATAAACTTTTAAATCAAAATCATTTCTCTTTTCATATACTAAGCCATAATCTTCAGTGCCTCTCAAGTATCTGAAAATTCTCTTGATTGTTGTCATATGGGTTTCCTTGGGATCTATAGAAAATCTTGCAACAATACCTATTGCATGTGCTATATCCGGTCTACTGTGCACAATATATTGCAACTTCCCAATCATAGATCGGTAAAATGTCAAATCAATAGATGCAGATTCATCATTCTTTGATAGTTTACAGTTAGTAGTCATAGGAGTACTTACTGGTTTAGAATCCTCCATTCCAAATTTCTTCAAGATTTCCTTTATGTACTTGGATTAAGTAATGAAAATCTCATCTTTCATTTGTAATATCTGTAAACCTATAAAATACTTTATCTCACTAATTAATGACATCTTAAATTCTTTGCACATTTCATTTTCAAAGTTTTTGCATAAGGAGTCATTACCACAAAAAATAATATCATCAACAAATATGGCTGAGATCAGTACACCATTGTTCTCATCATTCTTTATGTACATATTGTTGTTTTCACTTGTTCTTATAAAACCAATCTTGATCAAATAAGAGTGCAGTCTTTCATACCATGCTCTAGGTGCTTGTTTTAGACCATATAAAGATTTGTTTAATTTACATACCTGATCTTTACTCTTGTCTTCAACAAATCCTTTAGGTTGTTCAATGTAAACTTCTTCTTCTAGTATACCATTCAAAAATGTAGATTTAACATCCATTTGATATACCTTGAAATTTTTGAAAGCAGCATATGCCAACAACGTTCTTACTCCCTCAAGTCTAGCCACAGGTGCAAAAGTCTCACCATAATCTATTCCTTCTTCTTGAGCATAACCTTTGCAAACTAGTCTTGCTTTGTTCTGAATGACCTCACCTTTTTCATTTAGCTTGTTTCTGAAAATCCACTTTGTACCAATTACATTTTTGTCCTTCGGTCTTGGGATCAGTGTCCATGTGTCATTCTTCTTGATTTGATCAATCTCTTCTATCATAGAATTTACCCAATATTCACTGTTAAATGCCTCTTTACTATTCTCGGTTCAAATTCAGATATCAAACATGTGTTCTATCTCAGTTTGTTCCTTTGTCATTACTAGATCATCCTTATCTCCTATAATCTGACTTGATGCATGATGTCTTCTGACATATTTGGCTAACATAGGCTCGGTAGGTTCTATATGATCTTCTTCATCACTCGGTAACTGGACATTATCTTCATTTTCTTCAGCAACTTTCATGGTAGGACTTCTCGGTTGAACATAAACAAATTCTTCATAATCTTCTGGTTCTTTGGAATTTCCTACATCATTTCTTTATACAAATTCATCAATTTTCACATTTGCACTTTCTACTATTTTGTTAGATGATTTGATTAGACATTTAAATGCTTTACTTCTAGAAGAATAACCAAGAAATGTTCCTTCTTCACTTTTCTTTATCAAACTTTCCATTTATGTCATCTTTGTGAACATAGCATCTACTTCCAAAGATTTTAAAATAACTTACATTAGGTTTCTTGTCATACTAGATCTCATATAGTGTCTTCATAGTTCCTTTCTTCAGTTGTACTCGGTTCAGGGTGTAAACTTCAGTGTTGATTGCTTCTCTCCAAAATGTTTGAGGTACCCTTTTTTCTATCATTAGGGTTCTGGCACAATCTACAATTGATTTGTTTCTTCTCTCCGCTATCCCATTTTGTTGAGGTGTTCTCGGTGGAGATACTCACCTTTTTATACCATGATCATTGCAGAATAAGTTAAATTCATCAGAAGTGAACTCTCCTCCTCTATTAGATCTAAGACATTTCAGTTGTCTTCCTGTTTCATTTTCAACTCTTGCCTTGTACCATTTAAACATTTGAAAAGCTTCTGATTTTTCTTTTAAAAACATAACTGACATCATCCTTGAGTAATCATCCATAAATAATATGAAATACTTATCACCATAATAACTTTGAACTTTAATGGGACCACAAAGATCAATGTGTACTAGATCTAAAATTCCTTTCTAAAATTCTATTCGGTACCTGTATTGTTTAGCTGTGCTACACTCAACAAATTGTATTTCAAACCTTCAACCTAGTATACATCATCACATTTAGCATTGTCAAGAAGTGTTATAGATCCTTTACCTTTCATAGGACATGGTGCATCATTACCAAACCTTACATAGCCTCCATCATAGTCTTCTAATTTAACAAACTTGTGTTTATCACTTGTCATGTGATGTGAGCATCCACTGTCTATGATCCAAGAATCATTAATATTTATGTGAGATATTAGGGCCTTTTCTTCATACCTTTCTTCATCTGATCCATCCTTAATAGCCACATAAACAACTTCCTCTGTATATGTTTCATCAGATCTGTCATCGTTGGATTCCTCATCAGCTACTAGGCATATATTTTTGTCTCTCCTTTTGAAGTCTCGGTGTCCTCTATATTGGTTGTCTTTTTGCCTGTTATCTCGGTATTCTCTCTTTTCACTAGATTCTTTGTCAGGGCAGTTAGAAGCCATATGTCCTATTTTATCACAATTGAAACATTTTAAAGGTAGCTTTCCTTTATACTTACCTTTTCCTCTCGGTAACCTTCTGGTTAATAATACTTCAAACTCTTTGGCTAATAATACTTCCATGTTCTTGCAAAATATTTCACTTGCTCCACTATGATTCCCTTCAGAGTACTTACTCATTCTATCATTGTAATCATCAGATTCACCAATATGAAAAGAACTGAATGCAAATTCTACTTTATTTGCCGAAGACCCACTGTTATCAAAATTACTTAACTCAAATGCATGTAGCTTACCAATAGTAGCATCCAAAGAAACTGGCATGTTAGGTATAGACCTTAGTTCATTGATTGTAGAGACTCGAATGGTATAAGCAGGTAGAAGGGTTCTCAACAACTTACTTGTTACTTCCTTTTCTTCAATAGTTCCTCCTGCTCCTTTAATTTGATTGACAGTCTCCTTTAACCTATTACTATATTGGGTTATGTTCTCACCTTCATTCATTCTCATGGATTCAAGTTGTCCTATTAGACTATCTACTTTTGCTCTTTGGACATGTTCATCACCGCCATACATAGATATGAGCTTAGTCCACCTTGCTTTTGCATCATTGCAGCCTTCTAGATCATTAAACTCTGAGTCGGTCAATGCTGATGTTATTTCAATCATAGCTTGAATATGTTCTTGCTTTGCCTTTATCTCTTCCAAGGTCATCGGGTTGGTGCTTGGTGATATGTAATCATTCTCCAATTCCTAATAAATGCAGCTTCATCCTTTTCTGCCATGTGGAGAAACTTGACTTGTTCAGCTTTGGTGCATCCCTTTTATACATCTTCGGATCTTTGCCTCAAGAACCTTTAAAATTTTCTTCTGGAGTTCAAAGCTCTGATACCAATTGTAAATTTCTGATGTCAATAGCTAACAAGATGAGAAGGGGGGGTGAATCATACAAACTTAATCTTCCAAGAAATCAACAAATTCAACCTCGGTAACTTATACTTCAGCAATATAACCAAAAATTGCTAAACATGCAAACTCATAAACACATAATCATCATAACACATATAACACAAGATTTAACATGGAAACCCAAATAGGGAAAAACCACTATGGGAATTTAGACCCACTAAGAAATATACTCTTCTAGAGTATGCTCAGTTAAAAGCAAATCATGTTAAAGATTACAAACACATTGCTAGATGTGACCCGGTTCAGGGATTTCCCTCAGATCTGTTAGGATCTTCACCTTTTTAGAAGTGACCTTGTCAAAGGATTTCAAACACTCATTTAGAATGTTACCTTGCTAGAGGGTTTAAAAATAAGACTGTTAAGTCCACTCAGTTAAGAGATTTTATGTCACTTACAAAATAAACAACAGTAATAAATATATCTGCAACTTCACATCTAAAATGCTAAAGCAGATTCTTATTTGCTCAAAACAATATTTTCATAGGACTTATCTTGTCCCTTTGCTGGGCTCCTTACTTTGTTATTCAAACAAGTCTTCAAGCTTCTGTGCTCGGTAATCACTATGTAGCATCCCTGTGCTTACACTTTCCCGCATACATTGTTCATCAATAATTTTTTATTTATAAACAATTTGCTAACCGCTGAATCTCCTTGATCACATTTCCCATGATCAATCTTAGCCATTAGATCTTCAATCTTGACTAGGTTCAATGCATCTTTTGATCTGAAAATGTTTTACCTCACCTTGGGACTTGCATTCCTTTCTTGGAACTTGCACAAGGTTATTGCAGTTCAATCTGTGCTGTAGATCTTCCTGTCGATCTCCCATTGCCATAGATCCTTAACAAACTTCATGCACAACATACCAATCATTTAATCAACTCCAACTCATCATTGTCCTTCATTAAATAACGCTTTTATCCATCCAATGTGATCTGTCATAACTCGGTTGCAACTCGGTAAATACTAAACTTTACTCGGTAGACATTCCTCCTTCATTAACCAATATCGATAACCTTAGGGTTTACCGACTAAGTTCCTTAAGGTTTACCGACTAGGTTCTTTGCTCGGTGACATAGTATAGTATTAACCTTACAATCAACAACATATGTAGGATATCAAAACAATCTAAACATCATGATCTCATCATTTTCTAACTCAGTAATAGTTGCCCATTGAATATCTTATTTCTCCCCTTTCTTATCACATTCTTTCTATGTCTCTTACCGACCACTTAATACTCATCAAAACATACTTCTTAAGATATGGCAATATCATACTAAATCAGAAAATCAATTTCTTGATATCAATGACAAAATAATGTTATAAAGATTGTTATCATCCTTTTTCAGTTATATCAAATAATCTTCAACAACCTTCTCAATATCCTTAATGAATATCAACAATCTTTCTTTCTATTGAAATGCCAACACTGAAAATAAGGACTAAAGTGATGAATGACAATCTCCTTGATAAGTGGAGCCTAGCAATATTATAGATGAATTAACTAAGGAGAAAGGATACATGAACTTCTTGGGTTAAAGCACCTAATTGCAATAAACCCTAAGTTCATCCATAGTTATATAATTGGGGAAACAAGCAAAGTAAAGCCACAACTAGTTCCCTTATGGGAAGACAATCTTGGAGAAAACTAATGGCAAGGAGAGTAGAGACGATTAGGGAATCGTACAAAAATCCCTATTGAAGTGCAAGGAGTGTAAAAGTATTAGGATCTTATACTCTAGGAATGAGTAACTGATATTCATTCAGAACCTAAGGAGGAAAGTGCAACCCAATCATGGCTAGCCGCTAGTTACGAGACAATATGTAACACAGTTTAACTACTTGGCACAACCGAAGTAGGTTTGTAAATTTATGGCACTCAAGTGTGAGGGTATGCAAAAACATTAAGTATGGATGAAATAACATGTAGATGGAAATGACTTATGGAAAGATAGTATAGCAGTATTATAATACGAAGGTTTTAATGATGATTAGTTGACAATATAAGATATTTTATGAGAACATGGATAAGGAGCTGAATTTTGTGGTTAGCCAAGGGAGAACTTGGAAATTATGGGAGTCTTAAGACATTGGTAATTATTGGACATCCTTATGTTATATCGTAATTGGGTAACAAGATATTATGATGATAAGGTGGTTTACGTGGTTTGAAGGAAGTTGTAAGTTGTGATATGCCGTAAATTGGCTAGTAAATAAATATAAATAAGTAATATGGAAAGAGATAACTTCTTTTTTTTACCAAATTTAAATTAATAGGGTGAGTGTTGGTCACTTCTCGAGTGCACACCCCCTTGATATCATAAGTTGCATAAGGGAAGTAGGAGGGAATAATTCAACTCTCCACATTGTTTGAAATATGTCATGAAATGTGTGGGAAGGAATTAGTTGTCAAGCGTTATTGATTTTACTTGACAATTAGTCCACCCCAAATGGTTCTTAACCATAAGTGTTAGTAATTTGGCAACATGCTCCTTATTGATGAGAATGAAAGGATGATTAGAGGTAAAAATTCAAGGAGCTAGAAAAGGTGCTAAGAAAACAAATGATGTCCCTAGTGGGATTATATGATTACATTTTTTTTCAAAACCTAAGTGTTTCTAAGTATACAAGTGACAATTTTGTGCCGAACTATCCACCGCATGTGAGTAAGACATGAAAGTGTCGATGCATGAGTTACCCCGTAATATTGAACCAAGGTTTAGCATATCAAGAAAATTAATGGAAGTCCTATAAGAAAGGACGGAGAATGGTAGAGTTAGTGCAATAACCTGTTAGATATAATTATGGATGTTAATAACCCTAAATAGATAACAGATTATGTCAGAAAGTGTGGATTGCGATAACAATCAGGTGAAGGTTAAAATGAAACATGATCTATAAAACGAATGCAATCTCATGTGTATAAGATATTTTGTAAATAATAAAGGAATATAGATAATCTAAGAATCTCAAGAGTCTAATAATCACTTCCTAACACATTCAGGACGTGTGATCTTGGGTGATGTGTTGTGGTTACTCCCTATAGCATGGCTAGAGTGGTCATCTTGTTTCGAGTTTGATTCGACAATATTTTTTACTTTCTTTGAATAGTATTTTGCGACCTAGGGGCTAGTACTTTCTTTTTATTTATTTATTTATTTTTATGATGAAAGAACCACTAAATTTATGTTTCTTTTTATTGGAGTTATGGCACTTGCCATGTTGCTAATTTTAATATCTTTCAATTGCCGACATTTTTCTTCTTTGATTGGACTTGGTAAAAGTAACTTTTATTTTGATCTTTTAAGGTGTCAAGTGGTCATTTTGATGTTAATATAACTAGCCCTAGTGAATTGATTTGTGTAATGTCTATCATGTTCGTTGAACCACTGATAGTGTGTCAAGGGAGAATACCACAAGGAGTGAAATTAGGCACACATAATAAACAATGAATGTTATTTCAAAATAAGGTAAAGAAAGGAATATTATTCTAAGTAAAATTATTTGCGAGTAATCTAAGAGAGGAAATTTATAACAAAAAAATAAAATAAAAATAAATATATATGTGTGTGTGTGTGATTGAGACCTAATGAATTACGAAAGTAATGATGATTGCAGACTGGTAAATTTGGCATGTGTATGGAGATGATTGTGTGGATGAAATCAAAAAGAAATAATAATTATTAATTCTCATCAATCCCTTAGAATGGGATGGTTATGTACCTTAATGTCTAGGTTTTGCGAATAATGTACCTATGAAACTAAAACCTTGGTGCCTAGAAATACCAAGCATTGTGGGCCCTAGGAGTAGAAAATTTCTCTACTTATGGGTAGATTCAAAGAACTTAAACTTGATTATTCCTTGTTGCCTAAGGAGGTTGGAAAAAAAAATCATGCACCTAGGGTGGTTTACCAAATATGTAATTAACCCCCTTAGAGGCACCTTGATGTAAAATAAGTAGATTCATTATGGATAAACTGTGATGTCAATTCTCTTTAGTGGCGAGCATGGATGACAATTGCAGTGGGATAAACATTTTTTACACAAACCCTTAATAAGTATGACTCCTAGAAATTAATAAGTAAACTACCATGTGTAACCTTGATTATGGGAGTTGATGTGTGTTATTGATATAATTTGGATGGTGCATTAACGTAAGTTGTTGAAGGATAGAATTTTGTAAACACCTACCTGAGATTGAAGGGAAATGTAAGAATTTAACCTTATGAAGATAGTGAGCTAATTACAATATTAAGTTGGTTTTGGTAATGCATTTTTCTAGTAGGCAAGATAAGATTTAGAGTAACCTATTGGAATTGTGGGAAATGTTATGTCCCAATTTCATATTCTGCTCATGTGACTTCCAGGAGTAAGTCGATCTCTAGGGGAGGAGGATGTAGAGCCCCTCCCCGATCAAGCTCTAGTTAACTCAGTTGACCATGGTTGAACTTACTAATAAATGCTATAATTCAAGAGGATGGGCTATGTTACATGGATAGATTGGTGAGAAAAGTAATTGAACCAGGTTACAAAATCATTTCACCTTGGGGTGTACATTTTGATGTGTTATGGATACATAACTTTATATGATTCTAGAATAGGATAACTTTGAGATAATGTATGTCATTATTGGATTTGTAGGACTTTACTATGATGATAGAAATATGAGGCATGTCTTATGTGTGGATCAAAATTATGAGGATTGTAATAATTACGTATGTGGATTTATCTTGATATAAGAAATATTGATTTTATTTAATGTCAATTGTATGCAGAGTGTTTGACGTGTATTCTTATTCATGTGTTTAATTTTATAGGAGGTTATTTGGAATTACTAATGTGTAATTGAGATGCGCCGAAAAATAATCCATGTGACCATGGAAATACTGTGGAAAACCAAACCTGGACCTATGTACGTTTGTAAAGCCAGGGGTTGTCTATTTGGAGAGACAACGCCCTGTATGTATCGTATTTTATTTGTAATAGTAAATGATGCATGTGTGTTAAATTTTATTTATTGATTTATATAAATCCAACAAGAGACAATTTCCATGTGTAATTTTGTAACGTATTTTATTGTGTCACTTGACACGTGTTGATTTATGTCTTGATTTTTGACTCGCCTCTTGGAGGGAGTTGTTTCAACCATAGCTTTTTCAAACATTTGAATTTGTTTCTAAATTTTCCTTGGGTAGAGAATCTTTGGAGTGGTCAACTCAAGTTTGACCCGAAAATAAACTTCAGATGGGTTTATAAGGGGTCAAATGGACTCCTAGGGGTAGTTTAAAGGTGTTTCCTAAAGTCCATAGGGTATACCTATGGGTTAGGAGTATTTTTAGGCATGTGTCTACTCCCATGTGACTGTTTAGTCACCTCAAAAAGTGGGTTTCCTAAGGTGAGAGAAAATTGAAATTAGAAGGGGCCACCTAGGTTAGATAACCTTCCTTTTGATGAGAGATCCTTTTCCACTTTTTCTTTCTTTTTCCTTTTTCAGTTTTAGAAACCTGTGAGAACACTCACTGAGGTATTTTTAGGCAAGAATGAGAGATTTTGTGGGTAATCACCACTCTCCATTTTTGGAGATCATGCAATTTTGAAAAATAGAGTTTTTGGGATAGAATTTTGGCTAAGTGTAGAAGGAAGATTGGTGGATTTGGGTTGCTCATCCTCAACCTAGTTCTAGCAAACCTTTGGGCAGATTGAATGTTGGTTCATCTTCTTCTTTTGTTTCATTTTAAGTTGCATGTTTATGTTGGAAATATTGTTTGAATGAAAAAGTTGTTGTCTTGTATTTTCTTTTGTAAAAAAATTATTATGTGTCCTTTCTTTTATTCTTTTGTGCATTTCCTATTATTTGGGAGTTAATAAGGCCTTCTACTCTTGGGAGAGTAGGATGGTCTTGCGGGTGGTAGGATTTTGACAGCCCTCAAGTGAGAGACTCTCATTTGAGAGTGAACTCAAGGGGTGTATATGTGACCCTTGTTGCATGGCCTGGTTTATGCATTTGGGGGTCATAAGGGGAGAATGTATGGCTTGAATGCCTTGGGGGGCATAAGGATGTGGGGGTTAATGAACTTGTGATATATCTCTATTTGCCATGAGGTGGCTTATGATCTACCATTCTTGCAGTCTCCTCAAGGTATTTGGTCCACTACCACCCATGTAAAATCATCACATTTTGTGATGAAGTGTAGCCTTGGTTGGGAAAGTGTTGTTGAGTGTTTTTCCCTTTCTTGTTGTGTTTGCATGTCTGTAACCTGTCTAGGGCTTGGTTCTCCAAGCTCGGGGGTGGCTTCTAGTAAGCCTAGTCTAGGAGGTGAGCACTCCATGGTCAAGCCTTATGATTTATTTGCAGGTTGCTTGGAAAGGAAAGAAAAATTCGAGCTAGGAGTTGCTGTTTTTACTTGGTTTGCAGAAAAAGAATAAGAAAATGGATGCTATATTTCCAGTTGCAAGAATGTAAATAAAAAGTTGAATGTTGTATTTACCTTAAAATGAAAATGTATTTATTTTATTTAAAGTCCTCATTTAATAAAAATGAGAGACTAGTTGGGTATATCACCCATTTGTATTGTTGGCTATATTGTATTTTAAACACACTTTAAAGAAATGCATTGTTTGTATTAAGTATTATTTTGTTGGAAAAATGAAATTGTTATCTTGGATTAAGTTCTCTATAGTTACTGAAATAATATTTGTAGAATGCATGTTAGTTTTAAAAATAAAGGTTCATTTTATCTCCTTATGCATATTGGAAAAAAATGGGAAATGAGTAAAGTAGAAAGCTTGCATTTTAGTAAAAGGAAATTTTTCATTTAGTTCTAATTATTTATTTCCAAATACATATCATGGTTTAATAAATTTAACATGCATATCTCTAAGATTTATTTCAATGATTTCTAGTCTAATATAGTTGCTACTTAAATTTATTTAATTCTGTCATTTTACTTAATTGCAGAAACTAAATCTAGGGTTAATTAGTCTATCTTTAATTTTAGCTACATGGTATTTAAAAAAAAAAAAAGAAGATACATTGTTTTAAATCTGATAATTTTAGATAAATCTGTCTATAAGTTATCCAAGAAATGATCCTGATAAAACAAAAATAAACAAATAAACTTCCTATTTTATATATATATATATATATATTTTAAAAAATAATATATAAAAAAATTTAAATAACAAAAAAAAAGGGCTCGGCCCCTACGGAACCCCCGTAGGGTGGTTGCCCCGCACAGTGGGCGGCGACCCCTAGCGGCGGCTGTAGCCGCCATTGTGGGCCACAACCCATAGCTAGGAGGCTTCGGCCCCCACTATAGGCGGCGCCCCACAGCGGTGGTGCGATCGGGCTGCGCCTCATAGCGGCGGCCAAGGCCGCCTTTGTGGGACACGACCCGTAGCACGGTGGCAGCCATCCCTGCTAGGGAGCCTCCCCACATGGATTCCTCTCCCCTCCTTCGGCACCGCCACTACCTACAAGCAAAACCCTACGCCATGCCTTCGACCTCCTCCCTGCAACAAAAAAAATATGAAACCCTAACTCGGTTTGGGTTAGGGTATTTTGAAATTATGAAAGGAATAAAAGAAAATAGTTTGAAGGGCATTTTATAATATTTTTAATTAGATTTCATGGGTATCTTTATAATAATGTTTGTTTAAAGAATATATATATATATAGTTAAGAATATGAATGTATACATCTAACTTAGTTTATTTATTTTATTTAATCATTCATATTGTTTGAACATTTAAATGTGATGTTTTAAATCTTAAATTATTTTGTGGTTTAATTTTTTAGGAAATTATAATGACTTTGTAAGATTTTTGGCCATAGTATATTAATTTTAGTCCACCTAAATTTAGGGTATTCCAAAGTAAATTTTATAGGGCAATTTACATTATGGAATTTAATTGACCCTTTAGTCGAATTACTTTAACTAAATTTTAATTATTGTTAAAATAAATCATGGGATTTAAAAATCCAATTGCTAGAGTTAATTTAATTAATTCCTACAATAATTAAAAAGATTAATTGAGATTAATAAATATCTCTTGTAAATAAATTTGGGGGTTTTTTCTTAAATGAATTTATTATTTATTTATTAAATGGTGAGATAATTATAATTTCCTTGGAAGAGGATTTCATGGTGGAATTATATATATTCGAAAATAAGTCCAAGACCTTGGTCTTGCGAACTCATTTGGCCTAGATGGAATCTTATACTAAATAAAGCAATTAACATTTTAACCTTTGACACTTCAATTTTCAATTGCTCGATTAATTAATATTATTACGTTAAAATCATACTAACAATTAATTTATAGATGCAAGATTTAATCAAGTTATAAAGGATGTATTATCACGGATGGAGGAAACTTGTTAGGAGATAAATAATTATTATTGAATCAAGTTATTATATTAATGCCTATTTAGTAGGAGTCCATCTAATTAAGAATTATAATTTGCAACTGTAATAAAAGGGACATTCGATGTGAATTTATTATTGTCCTCATAAAATCAGTTTGTTCCATTTGATTATAGGAGTTATCTTAATTTGATATGTTAGGAATATCCTAACTTTGTCGTCTAGGAGTTTTATAGAAACCTAAGGCTTCTAGATAAATTTGTGCTAATCATCGCTCATGTTAGAAAAACGTTTCATTATAATTTAAGATTCGTTTTGGAACAACCTGTTAAGTTGTCACATCTAATTAAGCATAAGTTGCATATAATTAAGTGTTTCAAAAAAAATTGTTGTGTGTATTTTTGCCCAAAAGTTTGGGCATGACATGTTCCATCAAGCCTCGGTATATCCCTTCTAAAGATAGCTCCAAAAGAACTAGATGAACTTGAACTATTAGTCTCCATAGGATCTTCCTCAAGCGGTTAAGCTTTCTACAGAGAGGACCAAATCTCTGATACCAATTGTTAGACAGTTCAGATAACTAGAAGACAACTGAGAGGTGGGGTGAATCAGTTGTCACTGATTATCAAAAGCATTATCAATTTAAACTTTTAATACCGGAACCCAAAACAATATTACTGGAATAGCAGTTAATCCAATTAAGCACAAACAATAATCATAGAATAAAATCCATTCACACAACACCAAGATTTGTACGTGGAAAACGTGGTAAAGGGAAAAACCATGGTGGGAAGCCTACCCACAGTCAGATAATACTTCTACAGTAAGTATGTGAATTACAATGAAGGGGCCTGCACTTGTAGGAAGGCCAATAGCCTAGAGCACACTGCTCATTACAAAAGGAGTCTCACTGACTATAGACAAATTCAGACTACAATACAAAGAAGTTTTGATATGCGAAAGATTGCATCTCCCATTCCAGAGGACAGTTCTAGTTAAGCTCAATACTGGAGGACTAAATCCTCATACATAAACCCAATTCGATCATACAATGATCGACCAATTCCTTTGCCTAAATGATATTACATTATTCCCAAATTGTAATCCTTGACCATGACCTCTTACATTAACCTTGATGATCTATAATAAGATCTTACATCTATATATACAAACCCTCGGCCATAAACAATCAGGTCGGCCACCAAATAATAAAACCAATTACATAATTACAAACCATGTCGGCCTTAGACCAAACAAATAATATCCAACACATAAGACATTCTGTAAATACATCAATAGGACCTATCCACACGTTACAACAATGTCGGTTCATAACCTAGATCAACTAGGACCAAGTATAGGTCCACACACTTCAGCAATGATCTCCAATCGCCAAGTCTCGAACATGATCACCAATAGCATCCTGAAACTCTATCAGAAGCTGGACCAAAACTACTTAAGCAATTTATCAAAGATCTTCACCAAAAGCTCTATCGGTGAAACCCTCACCGAAACCATAAACCAAGCTTCTAAGAAAGCAAGATAGCATCCAATTACCATACCAAAACTAAATGACCAGATATGAATATGAGCATCATGAGAAAACCAATTCCATCACTAGATTATATCGGAGCCTACCACATCATGTCGGATCCAAGTCAACCAGAAAACCACTCAACCTACTGGGACTAGAAGGGTGTCGGTAAAGCATCCAAATAGATAGTGTTGACATCAATGACAAAACATCAATGCAACACATAATCAATTCCACCAAATGGCCAACAATAACACCCTTCCACCCAACATTTATATGAATCAATATTGTACTTTCATTCATCAAACCTCCTAACATGTCATCATTTCTGACACCCTTTGTCGTAGGGGTCTGAATGGTACTCTTCTTAGATGTTTATAAAGTGAGGAAGTTTAGACCACATTGTAAGAGGTTAACGAAGGTATATGTGGGGCTCTTTCTAGTGGTCCAACCTTAGCCAAGAAATTAATGAGGATTGGTTACTACTAGCCTACAATAGAAAAATATGTCTATCAATTTATTAGAAATTGTAAGCAATGTCAGATTCATGGAGACTTGATACATGTGTCAGCACAAGAACTTCAACTGATCGCTACACCATGACCCCCATGACCCTTTTATCAATGGGGACTCGATCTCATGGGTAAGATTCACTCTCAATCATCCAATGGTCATATTGTTTTAATAACCCCCACTAAGTACTTGACAAAGAGGATTGAAGTTGTTCTCCTAATACAAACTACCAATAAACAGATTGCCAAATTCATACTCAATTATATCATCTGTCGGTATGGTGTTCCCCTTTCCATAATTATTGATAATAGGTGTCCTTTCAAAAAATAAGATGTTTGTGAGCTCCTTTGACAAGTTCCATTCCTGACATCATTTGTCCACTCCATAATATCCCCAAGGAAATCATCAATTTGAGGTGTCTAACAAAACTATTTCTAAAATCGTAAAAAAGATAATTAATGATGTTGGCCATGATTGACACATACAACTTAATCTATCCTTGTAGCACAAGTTTTTGAATGCCCACTAGAGTCACACCCTACTCACTTGTATATGGTGTTGAATCTATCTTACCCATTGAGGCCAAGTTAGCATCTTTATGGGTCTCCTTGCATGATCTTATTAGTAATGAGGATTACTGAGTCTCTCAATTACAAGATTTGAATTACTAGATGAGCACATATAGAATTATTTCAACCATCTCAAGGCATATCAACAATGCATAAGATGAAGATATAATCATAAGGTGAAGCCTCACACATTTAAGGTTTGTGACTTAGTTATCAGATAAAATCCTAAGAATTAGCAAGATCGAGAGAAAGGGAGTAAGTTTGAATCTAATTAGCCTGGCCCCTACATTGTCACAATAATATATTGCTCTAAACCATATTAGTTATCCACTCTTGAAGGTGAGCCACTTGATGCTCATATCAACAACATGCACCTTCACAGATTCTACACATAGATCTTCATAGAATCCCTTCAAAAATACCAAAAATGTAAAAAATATCAAAAAATAAAATAAAATAAAAAACAAATAGTTGTCACCTTGATGAAAACTTGGCAAACAAGAATATTGTTTGACACAAAAATATTAAAATTTTTGAAAAAAGTAAAGAGAAATAAATTTATCCAATGGTGAAAACCACTTTGATGGTGCCCTAAGAAATTACCATGGTGAAAAATGGGTAAACAATGCCATGTATAGGGACTATTTCTCCTCCCTCATTCAAGATTTGGCATCATCCCTTTACTTTGTACACACTCACATTCTATCATTCCAGAACAACCTACCCATCCCCATCATGGATTGTCATTGATCTATCTAGGGCCATTTTGTCTTCTATAATAATTTTTTTTCATTTTATTCACCCATAATAATTAGATTCTATCTCTAATTGGGGGTATATCCTTGACATAGTAATGGATTTGGATCCTTGGTATCACATGTTGTGAGGAGCATCACTTATTCATACCTTTATTATTTCATGCATAATTCACAATAAAGGTTCTTTTGCATTGTTGGAACACAATAAAGTTTTTGTCTTTCTTCGCAATAAGGTATCATTTTCATGGAGTGAGTCAGTTTTAGATGGGAGATGAGTAGCACTAAGCTTCTAACAAATCAATCTTTCAAACAGACTAGTATTCTAAGTGTGACTTTGAGATCTTCACACCACTTGTCCTTTTATCAAGATACAACTGTTATCTAAAATTTCATTACCCATGTAATTTTAGCCAAAGGATGCATATTTATCAAATGATTGCATTTACAAAAGGTACATTGCAGTGTTTAAAAAGAAAAAAAGGCGTATTTTTCATTTGTATTGAACAATGATAGATTACAAATTGAGTTCATGCATCTGAAGCATATTTATATACACTGAGTTTCTTAAAACCTCACACAAGCCGTGAGCTTAGCATTTCTATCTTTCCTACATATCTAAAACAGAAAAGGATAGAATCAAATAGTGAGTGTGAGGATAACCAGTCATTGCCTTGGGTTGCTTTGACTGGTTATTGGCTGCCCCGTTGCCCTTATGAATGTTTTCTCGATCTTCAGACTCTGAAAAACCCCTACTTTCCTGCACAAAAGAGAAGAGGTGTTAGATCCAAACAGATCTAAGCAATGAAAGATTATCCTACAACGTATCATTTATCATAGCCTATCATATTTCTGTTTTGAAAGGGCGGGAAAGATAAAGACACAAATCACTGCTTCACGAGAAAGAAATGTTTATGCTAATGTGTTTGTTTCATGTGCAGATAATTAGTTACTCTAATTGGCATGTGCCCCTGACCAAGGCTCCCTTCGGGTATGAGCCCGACATACCTTTTAGAGTAACTAATCTTAAAATATCAAAGTGGAATGATGAAGAAACCAACTGAAGTATCAAAGGGACATGTTTGTTTTAAATATGAAACCTTTTACTTTACTATTCATGATATGCATAAAAAGAAAAATATTAATGAATAAACTGTTTTAAGGGACATATTATTTCAATGTGAAACCTTACAGTATTTAAAAGGGGTCAATACCACATCGTGAAGATAAACAATTCAATGCAACAGGTTGGTATAGAAACAGAGTATCTGAGTTTTTTTAATGCATGTTCAAACAGTGAACTTCAATGAAATCAGAATCAACTGGTAATGAAATGAGTGTCACGAGCTCGTGCTCGAACTTCATTTCTACATAGGATCAATCCCAGCATGTGCCAAAGTCAGAAATTTAATAAGGATAAAACACAATCTCATCAAAAGGAAAAATTCTCTCAAGGAAAGAATGTATTTTATGGCGAACTGGCTTGTATTTCTTATTCTTCTATACTGTCCATGCTTAATAGCTGCAACAAATGCTGAAAGTCAAGCATTACTTGAACTCAAAGAAGGACTAAATGAATCTATAGAATTACTTGGAATTTGGGATCCAAATTTAATAGAAACCTGCACTAGTTGGTCTCACATCACCTGCGGCGGAGGACATGTTACAGCTATGCACTTAGAATCTATTCAAATAGATATGAACATCCCCAAGTATTAGCAGAAAGACATGTATCCAAAATGGGAAAAAAAAAACACAGCACGCAACTTTCCTAGTAGAATTGTATACAAAATGTGGAAGCATATAAAAGCATGCTGGAACTGTCCAAATAAAATGCCTTTTTAAAAAGATGCGGTATTATGGAATGCGATGATTCCAGAATATGGACAAAATGGCAAGCCTTTGTGGAAGTTGATTCTAGAACAATTTGATGATACACAAAGTTAAAATTCTGTTGGGGGCAGCTTTCATTTCATGTATTCTTGCCTATGTGGATAAAAATGACATTGGTGAGGGGGGCATGACAGCCTATGTGGAGCCTTTGGTAATTCTCTTAATCCTTGTGCTTGATGCCACTGTAGAAGTATGGCAGGAGACTAATGCTGAGAAGGCTTTAGAAGCCCTCAAAGAAATGCAATCTGAGCAAGCAAAGGTTCTGAGAGATGGCTATAGTATTCCAAATCTTTCTACCCGAGAACTCATTCCAGGGGATATAGTTGAACTCAGGGTGGGAGACAAGGTTGCTGCAGACATGCGAATTGTATCCCTAAAAAACATCAACCTTGAGGATGGAACAGAGCTCTCTCACCAGAGAGAGTCAGCCTGTTATTAAACGCACAAACAAAATCCTTATGGATGACTGTGAATTGCAAGCTAAAGATTGCATGGTTTTTGCAGGAACTACTGTTGTCAATGGTCGTTGTACTTGCATTGTTATGAAGCATTGGAATGTCTACAAAAATAGGACAAATTCAAGCACAAATCCAGGAAGCTTCTTTAGAAGATGATGACACACTTTTGAAAAAGAAACTTGATGAGTTCGGGGAACGTCTGATGTATTGTTTGTCTTCTGGTGTGGATCATAAGCTATAAAGATTTTCTCTCATAGGAAGTTGTTGATGGCTGGCCGAAGAATATTAGGTTCTCATTTGAGAAGTGTACCTATTATTTCAAGATTGCTGTTGCTTTGGCTGTTGCTGCTATACCTGAAGGATTGTCTACTGTCATTACGACTTGTTTGGCCCTTGGGACTCGGAAGATGGCACAAAAGAATGCCATTGTGCGGAAGTTACCTAGTGTTGAGACATTGGTTTGTACAACAGTAATTTACTCTGACTCGAAACAACAATATTACTACTGGAAAATACATATTACAGATGCCATTCAAGAATGGATTGAACGTGTTTCTCTCATTCCTGAAGATGGGAGCTTTTAGAACAAGGGTATAGTCCTATATTTTTTCGGATGTTGTAGTTGCAAGCTTCCTGGTAATATGGTGCGTGCAAGATGTTAAAAATGTAAAAAACAAACACAGCGCGTTATTTTCGTGGTGAATATATATTCAAAATGTAGTGTATGCAAAATGTAAAAACTGGACACAGCAAGTTTCCTGGCAAATTTGTATGCAAAATGTGGAAAAAAATAGACACTGTGTAAAAAGGAAAAAGTCCTCTTCAAAATTTCAATAACGGCATAATTAATTTCAGAGAAATATACGATGGAGTCATTTTCATACCTCTAGAGAACACGATTTGCATTTAGAGAGAAGACTCAGAAAGCCCAGCACCCTTCGTCAATGGCGGCACCAAACCCTCGAGAACCTTCTTTGTTATTCGCATTTTGCAAAAAGAGAAATATACGATGGAGTGCAAAACTTTTAGGGTAGCAAAAAAAAAAACCCTTTGTCATTTTTTATATTCTCCCTCAAGTCCGCTGGGCTTATGAAATATGCAATATAATAAAAATCAAACATATTCGATAAAATAAATGTTTATCAATATATCAAATATGTTTTATTTCTATTATATTTTTGTTTTCCTTCTTGGTTAAAAGCTGGTATTTCTTTGTAAAAGGTATTTAATTACAATGCAATTATAAATTGTAATTGAATATTATTATTCAAAATGTAAAAGGTGTATCCATATGCAAGAAGGAGACTAAGTCTTTTGACTTAGTTTTGAAGGAGGAGTTAATTCAGGAGAGATAAGGCTCTCATTGAAGAAGTCTTTTCAGTTTGGAGACATAAGGAGAGCATATAGGATCATGCATAACCACTTGGGAAACATTCAAAAGGAGTTGAGATAATTTTGGAGACAAGAACGTTTTTATAGGAACATGAGGTTGTTTGAAACCAAATGGAGTGAATCTAGGGAGGTTGGAGCACTTTTAGGTAAAGGGTCGAAGTTGGACTTTTTCACCATTTTGGGGAGCTTTTATTACTTGGTTAAGCTTTTTGAGGCTGTTTCTAGTGGTCTTTTCGGTTGGTTATTCATTAAAGAAGACTTTTCCATGTTTGTAGCCCTCTTTGGTGTCTTCTAGACTCCTCTTTTTGAGGCACTTTTCTTGCATCCGACCCAATCAGTTGGGGTTTTTTCTACTTAATTCCTGAAGACACTTCATTTGGAGTTAGATCAGATTTATGCAAGAAAAGTGTTTTGAGAGACTTTTTTCTTGTCCTTAGCATTTTTCTTTTGCACAGATTCTGTAACTCAGATTTGGAGATATGATATATGAAACAACATCTTTTGGAGCGATTTTCTATGGAATCAAACCTTGTTATCCTTCCAACTTTTTGTGTACAAGCATGATTGATGAAGCTAAATTTGTGAGTTATATTACTCCTTGTTTATTTGTCTCAGTCAGTACCTTAATATAGGAACGTATGTATGTTTGCAGGTCATAGTATGTGTTTTAAAGTTCAAAATTTTTGAGTGAAATATTATTATTTCCTCATTGGTTCGTCTCAAGACCTTATTATGAAATACTTATGCAAACGTATAATAGGAAAGAAGTGTTTATCAATTAAAGTAGAATATTGCAGACTGAGATCAGTTTTTTATTATTTATCTCTCACATTTTGGTGTATCACTAGGTTCTAGTTAATTTTAGTTTAGTTTTAAGTACCTTTTCTGTAATTTCTTTCCCTTTACCCTGCAAAGTTAGTCCAATATTAGAGAGTATCAGGTGATTATCCAATAGGAACCGGCCTAGGAACTGGAGGTTTCATTTCAAGTTGCGCATTGCCCACATGCAGAAGTGAATCCCATGTTAGGCCAGATTGCTAAACATATAGTTTAGTAGGGTGCAAATTTGTGCCTTAACAGTTTTGGCACGCCCGGTGGTACCTTAAAGGAGGTTCATTTTCATATTTTATCCTGATTTTGATGCACTGTCAGCATAATAAAGACCTGTAAGAGGTTATAAATTTGTGTATCTGGCGACTCCCTGGTGAAAAGATCAAGTGAGCATAATTATTTTGCCTTATGAGAAGAATTGAAAGTAGAAGTTCCAAAAGCTTTGAATATTTGCAGCTTTCTTCACCAAAATGACAAGGAAGATCAGCCAAAAGAACCATATATACGAAAAGAGGCAAGTCATTACCTCCTACAAGAGTTTATCAAAGAAGAGGTAAAGCTGTAAACAGGAATCGAAGAGATAGACATTCAGCCTCACCTACTTGTAGAGTTGCTGCAGCAAGTACATCAGTTCAGCTTGGTGCTATGGCCTTACCAAGAGCCTTTGCTTTCGTGCCTTTCAATCAAGGAAGCCCATTGAATTTCGCCCAGCATCATGACGTGCCTTTGGCGGCACTAAAAGGCTTACCAGATTTCACTGGAGAAGGCCAAACACTAGCAATAGACTACATCCGTGATGTGGCAAGTTTATGTAATGTGCACCATGTTACAGAAGAAGATGTTGCTGTGAAATTGTTAGCAGCATCCTTGAAAGGAAAAGCTTTAGAATGGTTCAGAACTTTGGCTGTGGGGTCAGTTAACTCGTGGGATGAGCTTTGGGATCTGTTAACCAAGTTTTTTGAAGACAAGTCTGATCACTTGTCCCTGGTGGAACAGCTCACAACTATCAAGCGTGCTCCTCAGGAGCGGATGATAGATTTCAACTCTCGTTTTCAAAAAACATGGAAACGAATACCAGCAGCGGTAAGACCAAGTGCAGATCATGCATTTTTGTATTTTCTGAAAAGTTTGAATAGTGATATCTCAGTAATGATTCAATCAATGGGTGGTACTTCGCTGCCCCAAGCTTTTGGCATTGCTATTAGAGCAGAAAATAGCCTTATACAGGCTGGTAAGATAGCACCTAGGCCTCCAATGCCTTATTTTCTAGCTATTCAACCTAACATGTCAATTAATATACCACCTCTTGCCTCTTTGCCTGTTATACCAGCAATGCCTATTGCTGCTCCTCAAGAGACAACGGTAGCAGGCACGTCAAATGAAATACATGAGATAAGGAGCAGCCAGCAAAAGATAGAAAATATTTTGCAGACTCTGGGAAATGAGTTGACAAGTATTAAGAAGCATTACCAAGCTCCAAGGCCAACTTTTCAGCAACCAAGTCAAGGCTACAATCAGCAGTACCAGCAGAATAGACAGCCTTATCAGAATAATTACCAAGGTGCGAGGCAAAATATTAATCAAAGGTCTTATCAGCCTTACAATCCAGCACCTTTGAATGCTGCAAATGCAGTAAGAGACATTGTACCTGCTCAAAATAATTTAATATCAGAGGTAGACTAGTGTTATCCTTGCAACCAAGCTCATAATCAGTCTACATGCTCTAATGGCATGATAAATCAAGCTCTCATGGTACAAAATGCTGCAAGCTCACAACCGGATATACCTCCAGCTACGCCTGAACAACAGCAAGAAATGCATACTATGGAAACTGGTTTTCTTAACTGGCAAGATGAAGAATTTAATGGCATGAATGGCGATTCACCGATTGCAGCCAATACTCGAGCTAAGAAAAGAGCTCTTGACATAGGCCAAACATCAGAGAAAGGTAAAGGACCTGCAACCGAAGAATCGTCATTCAAATCCACACAAATACCAAGCATTCTGAAGAAAGTACCTGTTGCAGCAGCTAAGGAGCAGTTTCAAAAGGATGCAGATATGTCTGTTGTCAAGACACAACAAAAAGTACATTCAGCTGTACCTTACAGCATTGTGGACACCATGAAAAAGATGAATGTTACCATGAGCATGTGGGATTCTTTAGCTATTCCTGGACAAGTTAATAGTTTGAAGAAGGCATTGAACGAAGAAATTCCTCCTAAGGTGACATTTGCTGATGCTGGTAAGGAGGCTGTGTTGACTAATACTATTGTCCAGAATGATGAGAAGGGGAACAACAATAAAGAAGCAACTTCAATCCAAGGTAAGAGCGTGAAACCTCCCCCGTTTTACGTTTCTCTTATTATTGGTGATAATTTGGTACACAACTGCATGGTGGATAGCGGAGCTACATGCTCTGTTATGCCTAAAAAGATAGCCGACCAACTTGGTCTGAAGTATGATTTATTAGAAAAAGGCGTAGTACAGCTTGATGGTTCGGCTGTTAGGACTATAGGCTTTATCAAAGATGCTAGTTTAACCTTACATGCTTGTCCTAATTTCTCTATATCTCAAGATATTTATGTCATAGATCTGCCCCCATATTTCGCCCTGTGTTTGTCAAGAGAATTTACTGCCAAAATAGGAGGATATTTATCATCAGATTGGTCACACATGCTGTTCCGAACTAGATATGGAACCAAAGTGACTATCCAATCTGAATTGTTGTCTAAGAATCATATAGAGCCTTATACGCCTAACATCATTAATGCTAATTGTATGATTTTTGAGCATGATGAGTATGCAGTTGTTCATGAGCCTGTAACTCAGGTCAGTGAAATACTGGATGTCCTGTTAGATGAATGGGCAGCAAAGAATGTTTTGGAAGATGAAACTAGCATCCTTGTGGATGCTGGTTTGGGAAATTATATGTTTCAAGAAGCTGGTTTAATTATGCCTAATCTGGTTAAAGGATAAGAAGCTAATATTGAATCTCAGAATGATGTTTGGGAGATGTTCTTTGACGGGTCATGAAGCAGGAATGGTTCAGGAGGTGGGGTTATGCTTGTTTCACCTAAGGGTGAGAAATATTATGCAGCTTTCAAGTTTGGTTTTGCCTGTACCAATAATACAGCAGAGTATGAAGGGCTGATTCAAGGTTTAGAGTGGGCAAGAAAACGTGGAATTAAAAACCTGAAGGTGCATGGTGATAGTGAGCTAATTGTTAACCAAGTTAGAGGTTTGAATGCAGTAAAAAATGATACTTTAAAAGCATACAAGCTCAGGGTTTGGGATTCCATTGAAGTTTTTGATGCATTTAACATTATAACTATTCCAAGAAGTAGAAATCAGCATGCCGATCGGTTAGCTGCAGTTGGAGCCCAATATGATATACCAAACAGTATAAAAGGGACCTGTGATCAGCATCATATCAAGATTATTATCCAGCCCTCAATTTTGGATAATAATATTAATTGGCAAGTGTTTGAATCAGATGAGCAAATTTTACAATTCCTACTGGAGGAAGATATGTTCGCTGCCTCAAATCAGAACAGAATTCAGCAACAATATGGGGATCAAGTCATTCAACTGAAGTCAAATAAATTGCCCAAGGGTCTTGTTACCTTGGAGTCAATTTTTAATTTGGATGATCAAGCTAAAAAGAATAAGACCAGTTTGATGGTCCCGCAAGAGCATTATGAAAAGTTGGAGGTTGCACCTAGGAAAAGCTTAAAGATAGGTAAAGTGAATTCCTCTACTGAAAAGGAGTCATATGTTCAGCTTTTTCAAGAGTTTGCAGACATTTTTGCATGGGAATATGGTGATTTGAAAGGTTTCAATCCTGAATTAGCACAACATACCATCGAGTTAGAACCAAATGCTAAGCCAGTGAGACAAATGCAGCATCCTATCAACCCAAAGATAGAACCATTAATGAAAAAGGAAGTTTTTAGGCTGATTGAAAGTGGCATTATCTTTCCCATCAAACACACCAGCTGGGTGTCCAATCTGATACCTGTTAGGAAAAAGAATGGAGAGCTTAGATTATGTGTCGATTTTAGAGACCTGAATAGAGCATCCTTGAAGGATAGGCATCCCCTTCCTTCAATGGAACAAATATTGCAGTATGTGGCTGGTTCGGAAAGATTCTCACTTCTAGATGGTTATTCAGGATATAACCAAATTCTAGTTAGAAATGAAGACCAGTATAAAATAGCTTTTACCACTAAATGGGGTACCATGGCCTACAAAAGAATGCCCTTTGGTTTATCCAATGCAGGGGAAACATTCCAGAAAGCCATGGATATGGCATTTAGTAATCTGATGTACTAGTTTGTTTTGGTTTATCTTGATGATATCATAGTTTATTCTAAGAAGGCCGTAGATCATCTTGGGCACTTAAGGCAGATTTTTGAGCACTGCAAGGAGTTTGGTGTTTCACTCAACCCTAAGAAATGCATGTTTGATGTTCATGAAGGAAACTTGTTGGGTTATGTTGTTTCTAAGCAAGGTGTCACAGTGGATCCGAAAAGAATAGCAGCAATCTTGGAGATACCCTTGCTGCATCATAAGAAGGGATTACAATCTTTCATTGGGAGGATTAATTTTGTTAGGCGTTTCTTGCCTAATATTGCAGATTTATTGAAACCACTTACAGCCATGCTGAAGAAGAATGTTGTTTTCCACTGGACAAAAGAAGCAAAATTTTCAAACTATCAAGGAATCACTTGCAACAGCACCTGCTCTAGTAAATCCAAACTTTAGCAAAGATTTCATTTTGTATGCATATGGTGGTTATGAGGCTATTTCTACAATGCTGGTCCAGAAAAACACAGAAGGATTGGAACAGCCTATTGCGTTTTTTAGCAAAGGATTGGAAGATTATGAGCAGAGGTATAGCTTTGTTGAAAAGCATGTCCTTGCTGTTGTAAAGAGCCTTAAAAAGTTTCAGCACTTGTTGTCTCATAACAGGGTACACCTGAAGGTTGCTCATCCAAGTGTAAAAGAGTTTCTCCTTAGTAAAGATCTCAGTGAGAAAAGAGCTGGTTGGATAACACGGGTTATGGAATACGACTTAGACATCCAGGTCACTAAATTGGTCAGAGGAAGAGGCTTGTGTGAACAGATTGTTACAAATGAAATTTCAAGAAAAGAAGAAGGAGTAGAAACAGCTTCTGTGATTGATTTGATGGCTGATGATAACAGTACATCAAGCTGGTTGCAGGATATGGTTCACTTTCTAAAGACTAGTGAGTGTCCAGCAAACCTAGATAAGGCAAAAAGAAGGTACTATCGGTTACAATCAGTTCCTTTTGTCTTGATTAATGATATATTATATAGGAAAGATCACAATGGTGTCCTCCTTCGATGTATTGATTCAAATCAGATTACAAAAATCTTGCATGAATTCCATGATGGCCATTTGGGAGGTCATTTCTCTCCCAGGACTACTGCATATAAAATCCTAAGGGCTGGTTACTATTGGCCAGATGTTTTCAAGGACTGTCATGCATATGTAAGGAAGTGTGTTAAGTGTGTTATGTTTGCAGGGAAAGAATGGCTCCCAGCATTACCGTTACATCCTATAAAAGCAGAACAACCTTTTGACAGGTGGGGTGTTGATTTCATTGGTCCTATTAACCCACCGTCAAGTGCAGGCCACCGGTGGATCATTACTGCAACCGATTATTTTACTAGATGGACTGAGGCTGCAGCACTGAAGGATGCTAATGAGACAACCGTTCTTAATTTTTATGATGATATTGTGAACAGGTTTGGAGTTCCCGACTCCATAGTGTCAGACAATGCACTCGCTTTTGTAGGCTTAAGGGTGACTGATTGGGCTATCAAACACAACATATATCTCAATACTAGCTCAAATTATTATCCTCAAGGCAACTGATTGGCAGAGTCCACAAATAAGAACTTAATTAGAATCATCAAACAGACTTTGCAAGAGAATCAGCGTGATTGGCATTCAAAGCTGAAGGCAACCTTGTGGGTGGACAGAATCACACCAAAGCAAATTATTGGAAACTCACCTTATCGGTTGGTTTATGGGAAGGAAGCAAGGTTATCAATAGAAACAGAATTGCCAGCACTAGATATGGCCGCTCAAATGGTGTTATTTGAAGAAGAAGATCCTATGCAAGTGCGTTATGCATAGTTAATGGAATTGGAGGAAAGTAGGAGAAAAGCGGGACAAACAATGGAGTTTCAACAGTTGCAGGTGAAGAAGAGTTTTGATAGGAAGGCTAGAGCCAGGGAATTCAATGTGGGAGATATTGTACTCAAGTGGGATGAGCTCAAGAGCAGACCAGGCAAGCACACCAAGTTTGATTCATTTTGGGGAGGTCCGTTTGTCATAACAGAATGCAAGGAACACAATGCTTTTCAGCTGGCCACGCTAGAAGGGGAAAATTTGCCATTACCGGTAAACGGTATTTACCTCAAACCTTGTTTTGAGGTCTATCCTATTTTATAAGTAATGGATTAGTGGTGGAATAAAGTGCTGCTGCACTATTTACTTTCAGTTTTGGTGTTCCTAAGTGCTGTTGCACAGTTTGCAGTTGACTAGGCAGTAGGAATACTAATAATAGTAAGCTCATACCAACTAAGAGGGTTGTGTAATCAAATCCTGCATTCTATATGCTGGAGTATACTCAACATGCATACATCATGAAAAACCTCATTACCCAGCCCTCTTACTTCATACTACCTTGCCTATTATTAGTATCTTTAATGTCTAGCTAACTTTTAGTTTCCCTATTTTCAATAAGTGTTTTGAACACAAGTTGCTGTTAAATATTCAAATCTGATAGATAACTGAGACAAAATAGTCCAATATAAGATTCTGAATATACACCTATCCCTCAGGATAGGGGAGCCAAGCTATCCGGAGCCATAAATCTGCACTCAGAATTCTATCTTACACTATTTTATCTCAGCTATTTACCTTAATCCAGAGTTGTTCCTAAAAGACTCACTGCCCAATGGATTTCTAAGGCTACTGGGTCCTGTATAGCAGGCATACATATAGTAGAAGTCGCCAAATTGTTATCTAAAATTTCATTACCCATGTAATTTTAGCCAAAGGATGCATATTTATCAAATGATTGCATTTACAAAAGGTACATTCCAGTGTTTAAAAAGAAAAAAATGCGTATTTTTCATTTGTATTGAACAATGATAGATTACAAATTGAGTTCATGCATCTGAAGCATATTTATATACACTGAGTTTCTTAAAACCTCACACAAGCCGTGAGCTTAGCATTTCTATATTTCCTACATATCTAAAACAGAAAAGGATAGAATCAAATAGTGAGTGTGAGGATAACCAGTCATTGCCTTGGGTTGCTTTGACTGGTTATTGGCTGCCCGGTTGCCCTTATGAATGTTTTCTCGATCTTCAGACTCTGAAAAACCCCTACTTTCTTGCACAAAAGAGAAGAGGTGTTAGATCCAAACAGATCTAAGAAATGAAAGATTATCCTACAACGTATCATTTATCATAGCCTATCATATTTCTATTTTGAAAGGGCGGGAAAGATAAAGACACAAATCACTGCTTCAGGAGAAAGAAATGTTTATGCTAATGTGTTTGTTTCATGTGCAGATAATTAGTTACTCTAATTGGCATGTGCCCCTGACCAAGGCTCCCTTCGGGTATGAGCCCGACATACCTTTTAGAATAACTAATCTTAAAATATCAAAGTGGAATGATGAAGAAACCAACTGAAGTATCAAAGGGACATGTTTGTTTTAAATATGAAACCTTTTACTTTACTATTCATGATATGCATAAAAAGAAAAATATTAATGAATAAACTGTTTTAAGGGACATATTATTTCAATGTGAAACCTTACAGTATTTAAAAGGGGTCAATACCACATCGTGAAGATAAACAATTCAATGCAACAGGTTGGTATAGAAACAGAGTATCTGAGTTTTTTTAATGCATGTTCAAACAGTGAACTTCAATGAAATCAGAATCAACTGGTAATGAAATGAGTGTCACGAGCCCATGCTCGAACTTCATTTCTACATAGGATCAATCCCAGCATGTGCCAAAGTCAGAAATTTAATAAGGATAAAACACAATCTCATCAAAAGGAACAATTCTCTCAAGGAAAGAATGTATTTTATGGCAAACTGGCTTGTATTTCTTATTCTTCTATACTGTCCATGCTTAATAGCTGCAACAAATGCTGAAAGTCAAGCATTACTTGAACTCAAAGAAGGACTAAATGAATCTATAGAATTACTTGGAATTTGGGATCCAAATTTAATAGAACCCTACACTAGTTGGTCTCACATCACCTGCGGTGGAGGACATGTTACAGCTGTGCACTTAGAATCTATTCAAATAGATATGAACATCCCCAAGTATTAGCAGAAAGACATGTATCCAAAATGTGAAAAAACAAACACAGCACGCAACTTTCCTAGTAGAATTGTATACAAAATGTGGAACCATATAAAAGTGTGCTGGAACTGTCCAAATAAAATGCCTTTTTAAAAAGATGCGATATTATGGAATGCGATGATTCCAGAATATGGACAAAATGGCAAGCCTTTGTGGAAGTTGATTCTAGAACAATTTGACGATACACAGAGTTAAAATTCTGTTGGGGGCAGCTTTCATTTCATGTATTCTTGCCTATGTGGATAAAAATGACATTGGTGAGGGGGGCATGACAGCCTATGTGGAGCCTTTGGTAATTCTCTTAATCCTTGTGCTTGATGCCACTGTATAAGTATGGCAGGAGACTAATGCTAAGAAGGCTTTAGAAGCCCTCAAAGAAATGCAATCTGAGCAAGCAAAGGTTCTGAGAGATGGCTATAGTATTCCAAATCTTTCTGCCCGAGAACTCATTCCAGGGGATATAGTTGAACTTAGGGTGGGAGACAAGGTTGCTGCAGACATGCGAATTGCATCCCTAAAAAACATCAACCTTGAGGATGGAACAGAGCTCTCTCACCAGAGAGAGTCAGCCTGTTATTAAACGCACAAACAAAATCCTTATGGATGACTGTGAATTGCAAGCTAAAGATTGCATGGTTTTTGTAGGAACTACTGTTGTCAATGGTCGCTGTACTTGCATTTTTATGAAGCATTGGAATGTCTACAAAAATAGGACAAATTCAAGCACAAATCCAGGAAGCTTCTTTAGAAGATGATGACACACTTTTGAAAAAGAAACTTGATGAGTTCGGGGAACGTCTGATGTATTGTTTGTCTTCTGGTGTGGATCATAAGCTATAAAGATTTTCTCTCATAGGAAGTTGTTGATGGCTGGCCGAAGAATATTAGGTTCTCATTTGAGAAGTGTACCTATTATTTCAAGATTGCTGTTGCTTTGGCTGTTGCTGCTATACCTGAAGGATTGTCTGCTGTCATTATGACTTGTTTGGCCCTTGGGACTCGGAAGATGGCACAAAAGAATGCCATTGTGCGGAAGTTACCTAGTGTTGAGACATTGGTTTGTACAACAGTAATTTACTCTGACTCGAAACAACAATATTACTATTGGAAAATACATATTACAGATGCCATTCAAGAATGGATTGAACGTGTTTCTCTCATTCCTAAAGATGGGAGCTTTTAGAACAAGGGTATAGTCCGATATTTTTTCGGATGTTGTAGTTGCAAGCTTCTTGGTAATATGGTGCGTGCAAGATGATAAAAATGTAAAAAACAAACACAGCGCGTTATTTTCCTGGTGAATATATATGCAAAATGTAGTGTATGCAAAATGTAAAAACCGGACACAGCAAGTTTCCTGGCAAATTTGTATGCAAAATGTGGAAAAAAATAGACACTGTGTAAAAAGGAAAAAGCCCTCTTCAAAATTCCAATAACGGCATAATTAATCTCAGAGAAATATACGATGGAGTCATTTTCATACCTGTAGAGAACACGATTTGCATTTAGAGAGAAGACTCAGAAAGCCCAGCACCCTTCGTCAATGGTGGCACCAAACCCTCATGAAAAAATCAGAATGTCAATGGCGGCACCAAACCCTCATGAAAAAATCAGAATGTCAATGGCGGCACCAAACCCTCGAGAACCTTCTTTGTTATTCGCATTTTGCAAAAAGAGAAATATACGATGGAGTGCAAAACTTTTAGGGTAGCAAAAAAAAAACCCTTTGTCATTTTTTATATTCTCCCTCAAGTCCGCTGGGCTTATGAAATATGCAATATAATAAAAATCAAACATATTCGATAAAATAAATGTTTATCAATATATCAAATATGTTTTATTTCTATTATATTTTTGTTTTCCTTCTTGGTTAAAAGCTGGTATTTCTTTGTAAAAGGTATTTAATTACAATGCAATTATAAATTGTAATTGAATATTATTATTCAAAATGTAAAAAGGTGTATCCATATGCAAGAAGGAGACTAAGTCTTTTGACTTAGTTTTGAAGGAGGAGTTAATTCAGGAGAGATAAGGCTCTCATTGAAGAAGTCTTTTCAGTTTGGAGACATAAGGAGAGCATATAGGATCATGCATAACCACTTGGGAAACATTCAAAAGGAGTTGAGATAATTTTGGAGACAAGAACGTTTTTATAGGAACATGAGGTTGTTTGAAACCAAATGGAGTGAATCTAGGGAGGTTGGAGCACTTTTAGGTAAAGGGTCGAAGTTGGACTTTTTCACCATTTTGGGGAGCTTTTATTACTTGGTTAAGCTTTTTGAGGTTGTTTCTAGTGGTCTTTTGGGTTGGTTATTTATTAAAGAAGACTTTTCCATGTTTGTAGCCCTCTTTGGTGTCTTCTAGACTCCTCTTTTTGAGGCACTTTTCTTGCATCCGACCCAATCAGTTGGGGTTTTTTGTACTTAATGCCTGAAGACACTTCATTTGGAGTTAGTTCAGATTTATGCAAGAATAGTGTTTTGAGAGACTTTTTTCTTGTCCTTAGCATTTTTCTTTTGCACAGATTCTGTAACTCAGATTTGGAGATATGATATATGAAACAACATCTTTTGGAGCGATTTTCTATGGAATCAAACCTTGTTATCCTTCCAACTTTTTGTGTACAAGCATGATTGATGAAGCTAAATTTGTGAGTTATATTACTCCTTGTTTATTTGTCTCAGTCAGTACCTTAATATAGGAACGTATGTATGTTTGCAGGTCATAGTATGTGTTTTAAAGTTCAAAATTTTTGAGTGAAATATTATTATTTCCTCATTGGTTTGTCTCAAGACCTTATTATGAAATACTTATGCAAACATATAACAGGAAAGAAGTGTTTATCAATTAAAGTAGAATATTGCAGACTGAGATCAGTTTTTTATTATTTATCTCTCACATTTTGGTGTATCACCAGGTTCTAGTTAATTTTAGTTCAGTTTTAAGTACCTTTTCTGTAATTTCTTTCCCTTTACCCTGCAAAGTTAGTCCAATATTAGAGAGTATCAGGTGATTATCCAATAGGAACCGGCCTAGGAACCGGAGGTTTCATTTCAAGTTGCGCATTGCCCACATGCAGAAGTGAATCCCATGTTAGGCCAGATTGCTAAACATATAGTTTAGTAGGGTGCAAATTTGTGCCTTAACAACAACATTGTGACCAAATCAAACACTAAAAAATATTTTTGGCAAGAAATATCTTTGGCTTGAAGATTTCATTGACTGTTGGTTTTTATTTCCTTGTTTTTTTCTTTGATTTCATCTTTTTGGTATCATGTTTCCTACACTTCTTAAGGATTTCTATGAACTAGAGTGGCCAGGATGGGGTGTGGTCACCTGATTGTTGCTTTTGTATTGTTTCCTAGTAGTACTAGCTTATATAAGGATATTGTGACACAATATCACAAAGGACATCATGGGTCTAATGTGAATAGGGGAATTTTGTGTTTGTGAGTGTCTTATCTCCATGCAAATAATACACTAGCTATCTAGGTCTAAATCATATTTTCATGGTCACAAACATTTTCCATAATAAGGTTAATAATGACAATAGCACAAGAATCTTGTCACTCTCATATCTTCTACCTCTTTCCACTAGATCCTTTCATATCCTTGATCTCATGTATTCATGTATCATTTGACTATGTATAATGACACACTAAAAAGAATAGAGTCATGCATTGCATTTGGTGTTCATCCCACATTAGCACATGTCAATCATGAATAATGTAAACATATAATATAACATACATTATCTATTTATATAGGCTAAGCGCATAATGATAATCATAATAGGTACATACATAATCTATGGTAGATCATTTTGCATCCATTATAATAAAAACATACATACAAAATAAGCCATGCATCATCATCTAGAGTCACGTAGCATCATCATGAAGAATCATCATAAAGAGTCATATCATCAATGCATCTCATCATTTGGTATATACAAATCATATAACATCATAGCTATGCTACATGAAAAAAAATGAATGCATCATATAATTCATCATCATATAGCCATCATAAGCACACACTAACCGTCACATCATATAGAAAATCATACATAATACATCACACACATGAACACATATACCATCATAGAATCATAATATTAAATGCATATAGTCCCTGTTAGGAATAGGTCTCATCTCATATATATCATTAAAAATAATGTGTCATATACAATGACGTCAAAAATATCATAATGACTACAAAATCACCCTCAGGTGTCTACATCATCATACAAAATATACTAGTACAAAATGGGATAAAGCTATGATGAGCTACTGCCCTTAGAACTTGATGGTATTGAAGGCTTCTGAGCATTTGAAGGTCCTACCCCTCTAGTATCAGATGGTGGAACCCCTCATAATCTTGTACCTAGTCCTATCCTAGGAATTCCATAACACCTCCACTCTCTGACTTGAGCAACCTGCTCCTGCCTTGCAAGGTAATAGAAAAAATCCTTGCTCTTTAGCTAGTTGGTATTGTTGCCTCATATATCCTACACTAATAGGTGATCTCCCATGCAACTCTAAAAAAATAATCCATGCCCAATGTTGCATCATCCTACTGGGTGGCTCTTTCCCAGTCGATAGCCTCATCTTCCCTCCTGTATCACTCAATTGTGGTATGTCTCTCCCTTGTAACCACCTATATCTTTTATCTAAAGGCTGCTATCTACACAAGATATGTCTTGACTTGGCCCTATAAAATCTATATTTGGGCTCTCAATGTGCCCACCTGATCCTGATCTTGTCCCTCATATCCTTCCTATTCGTATCCTCCTAGATATTGTCCGTGGTCTAGTCCCCATCCCTCTAGTCCACATCCCTCTAGTCCCTAAGCTTGTGGAGTTGTTGTCGGTTGTACTTGTCCTAGTATCTATACCCAAGGGACCTAACTACCCTATCAACCTCTCCCTCTAGGTGGCCTAGGTGGTTGTCCTTCTCTCCCATCATCTCCCTCTACTCTATCCCCTCTCCCTTAAATTTCTCTCCTTCTCCTCCTTTGTAGTGGGCCCTCTCTAGTGATATCATCCTCAATCCATGGTTTTGGCTCTCCCAATTTTGTCGATTTGGGAAATGGATGCACTTTGAACCGAGCCTCATAATCTACTAGTCATCCTAGCATCCACAACATCCCATTTTAGGTCCCATGCCATATGAGTAAATGCCTTGAATTTGACCACTGTAGTCTCATAAGATAGATATGGACCTCATAATGGCACCTCTTGATATGTTCATGCATTTTTTTTAAAACCAATCAACTATCTCTATATCCATTCGAATTATCTAGAGACCACATTTGGTAGGTGTCACTCTATAATATATGTAGTCCACCCAATCAAGCACCTAGTCGAGTAATAGTAAGGGAGATCATGATCCTCATCTTTCCACTCCTCATACTCTAAATATGGTTTCTAGATCACTGAGTCAATATCATCCATCATTCAACACTATTACTTCATCTTTCCTAGTTGTGATTGGGAGATAACCATGTTGTACATATGGACATATGTTGTCCGGTGCTGCAACCCTAGTAACACACTAGCCTCATTGATGAGCCTATGAAATGACCATATTATATGATTTTTTATGATACATTACCTCATGTTTATAATTTCCTTCCAAGTAATATCCAAATATTACCTTGGTTTTGTGAAGCATTAACTAGGATTAATGGTGTTTGATATGCTTATGTGTGTCTAGCTAGTTGATACTAAATGATGATAGAATATTACAATAAATGGTTATTATTAAATGTAAAGTATTTTGGAATGATTAAATATTTTTTTTGAGTGGTTTGAGTCATTCATATAGCTAGAAAGGAGGAGGAGCAAGTTGGAAATTGATAGATGTAGCAGTTGACTGAAAGTGCAAAAAAAGTCAAAAGACTAGTTTTAGTAAAATAGGCATATCTAACACATTTCTTAATGAAATTCAGATTTTTAAAATGATGTGGAAAGATTAAAAGGAGATATAAAAAAGGGTGTAAACTGTTTGAGCTAATTTGCAATAGTTAATGAGAAGAATTCACCACAACTTGACTGAGACAAACTAGCAGATTTCCAATCAGTAGTTAACGATTGAGTTCTAATTCAACTTGAATTATTCTACCTCTTCATGAGTTCATGTATTTGGAGTTATTAAAGTGAAGGAACATTGGAAAATCTTGTGGAAATGATAGTTAATGATTTATATATAATTATAACATGTTTTCACTTAATGGTTGTAGAGTTCGAAGAGGATTAGAACTCTCTCAACTCTTGTTAGTTTAATCTTTATTATTAGTCATGAGTAGAATAAGTCATCTCCTTGCTAACACAAGAGAAATAACATTTTTAATAAGTTGTTGAGTTTGTAATTACTTCAACTCTCAATCCTCAAACATAAATCAAAGATTTTGTTGAGTTGTGAGTAAGTAGTGTTGATAGTAGTGTTAAGAATAGTGTAGAGATTATCCAGTTAGTGTTGAGTCTTGTTAATTGTGTCCAAGTTCAATCAACAATTTTGATATATGTCAATGTAATATTTTATTTTCAATAAGAAGATTATTTGAGCATTGAAGCTTGTTTATTAAAGATGGAATGCAAATGACGTATCAAAGAAACTCAAGCAAGGGCCACTTGAGGAAATGTGATTTCATCATAGTTTAGATTCACAGTCATTTACATTTTTATTTATTATGATTTACTTTTATTAGTGAGTTGGTTATGATAGGTTTTGTTTTCAGCATATTCAATTTCACTAGTTTTAGAACAGTCATCTTGTAGCCACTGCTATTGCAAATAGCCAGTCTTCCTACAGCCACTACTATGTAGTTAGTTTTATTTACAATATTGTCATGTTTTCAATTCATTTTATGTTTGCCATTTGGAGGATTTGATTATGTGTTGCATTGATGTTTTGTCATTGATGTCAAACCTAGTTGTTTGGATACTTTACCGACACCCTTCTAGTCCCGGTAGGTTAAGTAGTTTCTGGTTAACTTAGATCCAACATGATCTAATAGGCTCCGATATAATCTGGCGATGGAATTGGCTTGTTCATGATATTTATACTCATACTTGGTCAGTTGGTTTCAGTCTGGTGATCAAATGCTATCCTGCTTGCTTAGAAGATTAGTTTTTGGTTCTAGCGAGGGTTTCACTGACAGAGCTTTTGATGGAGATCTTTGATGAATTGCATAAGTGATGTTGGTGCAACTTCTAATAGAGTTTTAGGATATTGTTGTTGATCATGTTAGAGACTTGGAATTTAGAGATCATTGCTGAAGCATGTGGACCTATACTTGGTATCGGTTGATCGAGGTTATGGACCGACATTAATGTAACATGTGAATAGGACCTATTGATGTATTTCCAGGATGTCTAATTACTTGTTTTGGTCTAAGGCTAGCATGGTTTGTAATTATGTAATTGGTTTATTGTCTGGTGGCTGACGTGATTGTTTATGGTCGAGGGTTTGTATATATAGATGCAAGATCTCATTGTAGATAATTATGGTAATGTAAGAGGTCATGGTCAAGGAAATTAATGTGCAAATAATGTAATATCATTTAGGTAGAGGAGTTGGTCAATCATTGGAGATCGAATTTGGTTTATGTAAGAGGATTTAGTCCTTTGGTATTGAGCTTAACCAAAACTATACTTAGGCATAAGAGATGTTATCTTTTGCAATTCAACACTTCTTCAGATTGTAGTCTAGATTTTTATGTAGTCAGTGAGACTCCTTTTGTGATGAGCAGTGTGCTCTATGTTGTTGGCCTTCTTGCAAGTGTAGGCCCCTTCATTTTAATTCACATACTTACTACAAAATTATTATCTGACTGTGGGTAGGCTTCCCATCATTGTTTTTCCCTTTATCGGGTTTTCCATGTACAAATCTTGGAGTTGTGTGGATGGATTTTATTCTGTGATATTTGTTTATGCTTAATTGGATTAACTACTATTTCAGTATTATTATTTTAGTTTCTAGTATTAATATTTAATTGTTGAATGCTTCTGATAATCTGTGACAACTGATTCACCCCCCCCTCTCAGTTGCCTTCTGGTTATCTGAACTATCCAACAATTGGTATCAGAGCTTTGGTCCTCTCTACATAAATATTAACTGCTTGAGGAAGATCCTATGGTTACTAACAATTCAAGTTCATCCAGTTCTTTTGGAGATATCTTTTGAAGGGATATTCCAAGGCTTGATGGAACAAATTACACATTATAGAATATTTGGATGGAGACTCATTTGAGATGTCTTGGAAAGAAGATTTGGGAGATGACACAGAATAGTGTCACACCCTATAATCCAAGATCTGGAAATCCTCGTCTGATAAACCTAGACAAGGAGCTTGAGAATGATTGTAGAGCAAGAGAATCCCTTTTGTGTGCACTTTTTTATCAATAAATAATGGGATTAACAGACAAATCATCAGAAAAGGCTATATGGGATAAGTTAGAAACTCTTAATGAAGGTGACCCTATAGTGAAGGTTGCTAAACTTGATGGTTACCAGGTGAGATATGAAAACCTGAAGATGGAAGAAGATGAAAGGATTACTGCATTCATGGAAAGGGTAAATGAGATTGTTATGGGAATTCAATGTTGTGGTGGAACTCTAAGAGAAGATGAATTATTTCTAAAGTCCTAAGAGCCTAATGGATAATACATCTGTCAAAAGAGATACTTTGGTTGGGAAGCTATCTTCTTTTGTGCTTGAGGAATTTTGACCTTTTGGAGGTGTGAAAACTGAACCTTCTTTTCATGCATCTACATCTGCAACTAGTAAGCAAGACTTGAAAGCTTTATATGCAAAATAATTAGAAGATATGAAAAGAGAAGATGATGAGTTTGAGAAATTTGAAGAACTATTTTCTAGAAGAGCACCAAAAGGACCGGTAGGAAGTAAGTATGAAGGAAAAAAACTTTTTAAATGTTTTGCATGTAATAAGATTGGTCATTTTGCATCTAGATGTCTTGAAAGGAATTCAAGATTTGAAGAAAGAGTTAAAAGATCATTTAAGCCTAACCTTGGATATTAGAACAAATATAAATACATGAAAAAAAAGACAAATAATGCTACATAGAGGATGAGGAAGGCATTACTGATTCAGATGATGAACCAATTGAAGACTGTGCTAGTGGATCTACCAATGGGAAAGAATGGTATTCTTGGCTATCAATGAAGATGATCCAAAGCTGGAAGAGCATGTACCTAAAGACAACGAACTTGCTGATAAAATTGAGGAAAAGAATGAATAGGTAATTGACAATGGTTGTTCACATCATATGACTGGAGATAAAGTGAAGACTTTGTCTTTGCAAGAATTTGATGGTGGACTAGTTAGATTGGGATATGACAAGGCATGTATGATCAAAGGAAAAGGAACTATATCATTGGATGGTAAGAACAATACTAAAAAAATTTATTATTGTAGATAGGAATTTGGAAATCATCAAGGTAAATAGAAATTAAACTAGCTCAATCAAGAAAACTAAATTGCAATGATAACAATCCTAAAATATTCAATAGAGATATTGAAAATAAGACATTCAAACCAAATGCAAACCATTACAAATGCGAATATCTCCTCCATAATTCTCCATTGTTCTTCTTTCTCCTCCAAATAGTGGATTTGTGTGGATCTCACCTACAAGTGCAAAAGCATGAAGTAAGATTGATTTTGATAGCGCGAGGATACTAGAAAATGTGATTGATCGATCGGGGGGGGGGGGGGCATGATTGAAGAAATTCATCCAATTTATAGATAAATTGGAGAAAAGATGAGATTAGCATGAAGAGATTTGAAAGGAAATTTCAAATCAAGAATGACAAATATGACAAATTATGACAAATTAACACTTTCTATGCAAGATTGATTGATTGACAAATTATGACAAATTGACAAGATTTCTATGCAAAATTGATTGATTGACAAATTATGACAAAATTGACAAGATTGACATGTCATTCCCATGAAATTAGGGGAAATATAGGAGAAAATTGATGAAAATTAGAAAATTAGGAATTAGGAGAAATTAGTAAATTAGAAAATTAGGTAAATTAATTAATAATTTTTCATTCATTAATTAATTCACAAAAAGAGGGAGGAATTAGTTAGCCAATTAAATAAATATTTAATTGGGACAAGAAGACTTAGGATAAATAAATAAATTATTTAACCTAGAGAGAAAATGACAAACAAGATTAAATGAATAAATCATAAAACGTTAGAAGATGAATTAGAAATGCAAGGATGACAATTAGGTCTTGACAAAAGATAATTGATGTCGATTCGATTTAATCATGATTTTAATTGACAAAGGATCAATGCTGATAAATGATTGAGATTGGTTGACGAATTGACCAGGATTGATAAAGAGACCAAATTGAAAGGCGCCAATTGATGAGGAACAATAATTGATCCAAATTGACACGATTGAAAAGAACAACGATTGATGACAAATCAATCGCAAAAATGACAAAATTGACAAAAGCAATGATCGATGACAAATCGATCACAAAATTGACAAGAGGACAAGGATCGATGACAAATCGATCGCAAGGTGACAAAGATCGACAAGAGGACAAAACCCTAATTCTAAAGTGATAACAATGAGGAATGCAGAAGAAGGACTCGACGCTCACAACTAATAAAGACCAAGCGTGCAACATAGAAGAAATGTTAATACAATGCAAAAACCCTAAAATAAGGCAATGCACAAATGTTAAAGTATGACTCCGCAAGCGTTGACCATTTTTAGATGTCTACATTTTGCCCCTCTTTGAGACAATGCGATTCTAAGCGTTGTTTCAAAGAACAATAATGAAAATGCCCAGACAATAACAATGACATATGCATGCCCCCTCAAGGAATTGGCTGAAAAAATCCAAAAAAGAGGCCAATTGATCGATAAGAATGATAGAAAATGATAGGTTTGAATGGACTACCAAGACTAATGGAAGAAATGTTAGTAATAAGAAATTAGATAGAGGACAGTTAGAGATGAAGGAAATCTTGCTTTCACCAATGCACTTTGTAGGTGAGAACCTTTATTTAATGTAGCAAAGGGGATGCAGAGCATCATGGCATTGAAGGCCAGAGCTGAAACACAACCCTGTTTGCAAAAAATAGACACATCACACACAAGGAATGAGTGAAGCATCATAGGGTGCATACATCAAGGGTCAAGGTATTTGCGGCATTCACAAAGCGAACGTACTTATCATAGACACCCAATGATATAGTTGCCCTAGTTTGTGACAAACATTCCACAAATAGAAAACATAACAAAAAAGGAAAGGGACCATGAACCATCTCGATCACTCTAAATCACTCAGTGACATCATCAAGCAACATAGGAACATGATCGAAGCCAAAGATAAATTAGTAAAAAGATAAGACTCACAAATTCGACCAAGTCAAACAAACATCTTGATCTTCATTGTCAAAAGTTGAAAGTGTTGATAGGACGATCATGTTGTTTGGTTTCAGGACATGTGGTACCCCATCTAAGATAGGACACAGTCTAGTTTCGAGCATACCACACCCTATATAAGACCCATGATAGTAGTGACAAGGACAAATGATATTGATGTTGATTGATTGATATGACAATTGTGATCAGTTTGAATGTCTGGTTTGGTTGAAAAGTTCATCTGTTAACGCATGATTTCATTAAAGCACAATGTTTGATTGAGTGTCATTGGATGTATGCTCAGCGATCTATCTATGCACAAAGGGATCATTTATTGACAAAATGCAAAATGCTAAAGAAATTGTTTTTGGATTTTGATGTTTTGAAAAAAAAAAATTTGTTCATTTTTTTTTTTCAGGGCTTTATTTGATTTTTAGGGATTTTTTCAGGACATTATTTGATTTTTAGGGATTTTTTCAAGACTTTATTTGATTTCTAGGGATTTTTTCAGGACTTTATTTGATTTTTAGGAATTTTTTTCAGGACATTATTTGATTTTTTTGGATTATTTCAGGACATTTTTTGATTTTTTTTGGATTATTGCCCCTAGTGTCTAGCAAGGAAAGGAATATGACAGGTGAATAAATAGGCTTTCTAAAATGTTGGTGGATAGAGGGAAGACAAAGGCCTTTTATCAAGGAGACAATACGGATGCAATTTTCAAGGGCTATTGCGTGATGGGACAAGAGACTGGATATGACAATGTAAAGCAAGAACATGGCATGAGGGACAAGTCAAGAGGTTTTTGAAACCATGTTTAAAGTTTGCGTCCTTATGTTAGATCAAGATCAAGGAATGAAAAAGGGTGTATGGATAGTGATAAGATATGGATAGGATAAGCAAGACCAAGAATGGATAAGGGACATGGACTGAAGGTCAGGGTAGGTTAAGGGATAGTGGTAGAAAGTTGCAATAAGCCAGGGAATATGGATGAAAGGTTATAATAAGCAAATGGATAAAGACCAAAAGCTATGATGGACTAAAAGCTATAAACAAGATGCATGATGCTCATGAAGATCCTCAACCTTGTCAAGATCAAAGGTGGAAAGAGGAAATGGACATGAGAGACAATAGGATAATGGAGGAGTATGACATGATATGATAGGATAATGAAGGGCAATAGGATATGAAGGAGGAAACCTGCCCCCAAGTGTGGTGTGCAAGAAGTTCATAGATTATGCATGATGCTTGTTTGCCAGGTTTTCATCACGGTACTTGCCCAAGGTGCCTGTTTGCCAGGTTTTCACCAATGGATGAATTATTTTTTGCTTTACTTTTTTCTTTTGTCTTTTTTTTTTCTCACTTTTTTTTTGTAATTTTTTTTTTGTATTTTGACTTTTTCAATAGAAGATGGACACATGATAGGGGATGGAAGAAGGACTTAAACATTTTTTTGTTTGGATAGTAGCCTTGAAAAAAAAATGGACCATGACCTTTAAAAGCATGCTCAAAGACGTTGGTAGGATAAGGACATGGAAAATAAGATGAAACTAAGGCAAGGATTAATGCAAAGAATGGGATCAAAGGGATCAAAGGATGGAAAATATGCATTGGATAATGGATAGGGTATTGGAAGAACTGGGCTTCAGTTGATGGAAATGTTGGCAAGATCAACATTGGCACACACCTTGTGGGGTGATGGATTGATGGAGGAAAGATGTATTTTGGATATTGAGATTTTGACGGAGGAAAGGCTATGGATTTTGGGACATAAGGGCCCAAAATGAATGAAGAAGGTGGTGGAGGAATTGACTTGGAAGGTTTGGATGGAGGAATAGCAATTTTGGAGGCCAAGTTGGATTTTTCTTTAGGCTTTTGTGCTTCAAGGATCCGCTTAGGGATCCACATGGTTTTTGATTTTTCATGCTTTCGTGGTTCCTTGGAGTGCATTGCTTGCACAAGGGATTTAGGAACCCATATATATTTTCACTTTGCTTTATTTTTCTCAGTGGGCCTTTGTGGCCTTTTGGATATTTCTTTTTCTTTATAGATCATATTGTTCTTTGTTTTGACATGTCGATTATATTGGACATGTTGATCCTTGAATACATGTGGATTGCTAGACTTATGACTTTTATACTTGGCATCCAAATTGCTTGGGGGGGGGAAAGGAGTGCATGGATGGATATGAATGAAATGGAGTTCTTTTGGATGGATGAAATTTACTCAAGGATGTGTGCCTTTGCTGACCTTGCATAGAGGATGAAGGGATATAAGGACCTAAGATGGATGGAAAGTATGATGGGGAAGGTGTATGTTTTGATTTTGATGGAGGGATACCAACATCTTGAGAGTGAGTTGTGTAGACATGACCCTTAACATTTTCTTTCACATGAAAGGATTCTTGCTTATGGAGATCTACCCCTTTGCCTTTATGAATATCTTGACTTGTAGGATACTCTTTTCTTTGGGAAGAAGATGCGAGTCCATTATGAGGTGGATATGATATGAGAGAAATAATGAGATCTTGAAGTGGATCGGATTGCACCAAAGTGGTAGAACCCATTATGCATGTCAAGGGTTCATGAACATCTTGCACTGACACGTTAAAACATGAAGGGGATTAGGATCATGGGGGGACTATGATTGTGAGGTGGACATGGTTCAATAATAGGCTCTTCAGGAGATGGAATGGGAGAAATAATGGGATCATCAAAAGAAATGCGATCTTGGAGTGTATATGGAGCATTAAGACAAGGAGATGGAGGAACAAAAGGATCTTGTGGAGAATTTAAAGGAATAATTTAATCTTGACAAGGAGGAAGATCATTGGAATCCTCTTTAAAGATGCTTTGCTCTTGACTTTTAATGGGATCATCGGAAAGGATGGAAGGGCTATCTTGATCTTTCTTAGGAAGTGGAATGTCAATGGGATTTGAAAGGACATTTTTTTCATGAAATGGAAGGGGATCGTTTGGGATTGGATGGACTAGGATATCTTGATCTTGCTTAGGGAATGGAGTGTCAATAAGATCTTGGATAGGATGGACAAGAATAGGGGAATCATCGTGAGTGTCTAGGAACATGGGGTCCTGGTCAACAATTGGATGGGATGATAAGGTTTTGAGATTGTGATCTTGATATGTTTTAAGACATGTTTCTTCATGCTCTAAATTATCCTCTTGACATGAGGTTGGACTTTGGATATGCATGGAGGGTTCTGACAAGGGATCAATGTTTTGGCATGAAGGAAATGCACTTTGAACATTTGTGATAGATTCTGGCAAGGAATCAATGCTTGAACATGAGGAAGAGGGACTTCGACTGGGGTCCTCTAAAATAGGTAATGGCAATAATGTGCATGGTGGCATTGGATCTTGTATTTATGAAACATGAAAAGGATGTGCATCATGAATTGGATTATCTTGGCAACCAATTATGGATAGCCCTTGGATAATTGCATCCTTGGGTGTATTGTTTGTTGAGAACAATATGGAAGGTTCTTGTGAAACTTCTAGAGGTCTAGGGATAGACGCCACTTGGTCTTTGACTAGCGAAACTACATAAGATTTGTTAGTAGTTTCAATCTTTTTTTGTCTTCGTCACACGTAATGCCAAGGTGCTGCACAGAGAATTAGTACCAAAGAAAACCAGAATACAAGAACAAAATGCAAAACAAAGTAATTTGCAAGTAAAAACACTAATTTTCACCTTTGTTTCTAGCCTTACATAGGCATAGAATGTCTTGACACAGGCACAGAATGCCTTGACACAGGCATAGATCCCTTTGACACATGCACAAAATTCCTTGACACAGGCACAAATCCCTAATACACAGGCGTAGAAGTGTCCTGGAAGCCCTAGGTCGCCCTATTTCTTGAGTTTTCCACCTGCAAATTAGCTCAAAAGCACTCAAAAACACAGTTAAGGGGTTAAGTTCACACCGGGTTCACCAATTAATGTAGATAGGAATTTGGAAATCATCAAAGCAAATAGAAATTAAACTAGCTCATTCACAAAAACTAAATTGCAATGATAACAATCCTAAAACATTCAATAGAGATATTGAAAATAAGACATTCAAACCAAATGCAAACCATTACAAATGTGAATATCTCCTCCATAATTCTCCATTGTTCTTCTTTCTCCTCCAAATAGCGGATTTGTGTGGATCTCACCTACAAGTGCAAAAGCATGAAGCAAGATCGATTTTGATAGCGCAAGGATACTAGAAAATGTGATTGATCGATCGGGGGGGGGGCATGATTGAAGAAATTCATCCAATTTATAGATAAATTGGAGAAAAGACAAGATTAGCATGAAGAGATTTGAAAGGAAATTTCAAATCAAGAATGACAAATATGACAATGACAAATTAACACTTTCTATGCAAGATTGATTGATTGACAAATTATGACAAATTGACAAGATTGCTATGCAAAATTGATTGATTGACAAATTATGACAATATTGACAAGATTGACATGTCATTCCCATGAAATTAGGGGAAATATAGGAGAAAATTGATGAAAATTAGAAAATTAGGAATTAGGAGAAATTAGTAAATTAGAAAATTAGGTAAATTAATTAATAATTTTTCATTCATTAATTAATTCACAAAAAGAGGGAGGAATTAGTTAGCCAATTAAATAAATATTTAATTGGGACAAGAAGACTTAGGATAAATAAATAAATTATTTAACCTAGAGAGAAAATGACAAACAAGATTAAATGAATAAATCATAAAACCTTAGAAGATGAATCAGAAATGCAAGGACGACAATTAGGTCTTGACAAAGATAATTGATGTCGATTCGATTTGATCATGATTTTAATTGACAGGGGATCAATGCTGATAAACGATTGAGATTGGTTGATGAATTGAACAAGATTGATAAAGAGACAAAATTGAAAGGCACCAATTGATGAGGAACAATAATTGATCCAAATTGACACGATTGAAAAGAACAACGATTGATGACAAATCGATCGCAAAAATGACAAAATTGACAAAAGCAATGATTGATGACAAATCGATCGCAAAATTGACAAGAGGACAAAGATCAATGACAAATAGATCACAAGGTGACAAGATTGACAAGAGGACAAAACCCTAATTCTAAAGTGATAACAATGAGAAATGCAGAAGAAGGACTCGATGCTCGCAACTAATAAAGACCAAGCGCGCAACATAGAAGAAATGTTAATGCAATGCAAAAACCCTAAAATAAGGCAATGCGCAAATGTTAAAGTATGACTCCATAAGTGTTGATGATTTTTAGATGTCTACAATTATGTTGAAGGTTTGTGATGCAGAGTGGGAAACAAGAAGGTAAGAAGACCCAATATTACCCTTCTACGCCTTGTCTAAGGCCTATTACAACCCCACAACTAGGGTTCTACACACACCAATGCAACCAATCACCTACTGCACTTTCTAAGGAGGGTTTGGAACTTTTAAGAACTAATATCACTCACCTTATCCTTCCAACCAAGTATGGAAGTCTCCTTGGTGCACCCGGTCAAGAAACCCCTATTTAGGCCTAGATCTTGTAGCCCTGCCAGACCAGCATTCCCCAAATGGTTCAAAATTATCCCAAAACACCCTAGGAAAAAATTATATATCTGAATACCCTTTTGGGAATTACATCCAATTCCCAGAGGTAAAGGCTTGAATATGTTTGATCACCCTTAAGAACCTACTAAGTTTGCAGATGTAATAGGCCTAATTAGGCCTATTTTCCAAAGCACCTACTTGAAGATGGGTTTCTGAACCAAACTCACCTCTTGGAAATGTTCCTTAGGCTTCTAATAGACCAAATCCACCATTATACTAGTCACCAAACACTCCCTAGGTGATTGTTTGCTCATTCTGCCTTATGGGCTAGGCTAAACACATGGTCTTGTTTAGCCTAGGTTTTGGTGGAAACCACACCAACCCTCACTCTTAGATTCCAACCTTTTGAAATATCATTTTAAACACCCTCAAATTTCATTTCTCAAAATTTTGTTGAATTCCTTAATGGGATTTGCATGTAGGGCTACATCTTTGGTGAAACCCTATGAATTGGGATTTTAAAATGATAATTTTTGATAAACTACCCACAACTCGCTCCAAGCTCTACCAATTGGAGTTAGAACACTTCAATTAGAACCTTCACTTACACCACAATCAAACCAGTTCAAAATTCCATATGAACAAATCCTCTATCAGATCGTACAGTATGAAAAACAATAAAAATTGGGTAAAATCTGAGTTTTCTCGTTATTCAAACCACCAAATCCATACATGCTTCATCCAATACCAACATGGATGATCTCAGAGGAAAAAATAGGCCTCCCCCCAATGACTAAAACTATTTTCCAATTGGTTATGGCCATTGGAACCTCTTTTCCCAATCGGTGGAAAATGATGCTTAGCAACATTGAAAAGTTGCTTAGCAACTTTTGCAACTTTTGACAATTTTACATTTTTGACATGCCAAAGTCCCTAATGGAATTTTTAGACCTATCTTAGTCCTAAAACAACTCAAAAAAACATAGCAACATGCCTCTTACCCTACATGAACCCCATGGCCTAATTTGGTCTCTAGGTTTATAAATGACCTTAGAGCCAATCGACCTTACAAATGGGTTCTTTATTACATCCACAAGATCCAAACTATTACAAAACACCATCCTAGGGTATAAGACCACCTATCCAACACTCAAAAAAAAAAAAAAATCCAAATACCAAGAGGGTTCCCTACACCATACTCCCAGGGCTAGAAACAAGACTCAAGTCTCTTGAGTTGGCAAATCTGGAACCTTGCATCCAATCTTCTCCAAAGCCTGCTCTGCCATCTAGGTTGCATTTCTAAGGTTTTGTCCTTCCATTGGACCAGGTACTCATAGTAGGTGTGCCTTCTTTTTTTCTTACTCACCCTTTTGTCAAGTACCTTCTCAACTTCAAGCTTAGGCTTCTTAGGGAGATCTTGTAACATCTCTTCCTTGCTGGAAGCATCTTGACCTGCATCACACGCATCAGTAACAGGACCTTTATATGCATAGATATCTGAAACATTGAAAGTGTTAGAAAGACTAATGTCCAGTGGGAGATCAATCTTGTAGGTGTTGTTGCCACACTTTTGAATGATTTTGAAGGGTCCTATTTTCTTCATCATCAACTTGGTGTATTTCTCCTTCTTGAGATGAATCATCACCATATCTCCAACCGTAAACTGCAAATCTCTCCTTTTCCTATCCGATGCATGCTTGTACTTGTCTGAGGTTTTTTCTAACCTATCCTTTACTTGCTGGTATATGTCCCTCATCACTTCTGAAAATTCCTCTACTTATGCACTTCTTTTATACAAATCCATCACATCTCTCAACTCCAATACACCTTTAGGGTGTGACCCATACTCTATTTCAAAGGGATTGTGACCAGTTCTCCTATTCACTAGATCATTATAAGAAAATTCTGCTTGAGAAAGTATTGAATCCCATGTGGCTCCTTGATCCTTAGTTAAACACCTTAATAGGTTTCCAAGGGACCTATTGATGAATCAGAAATGCAAGGACGACAATTAGGTCTTGACAAAGATAATTGATGTCGATTCGATTTGATCATGATTTTAATTGACAGGGGATCAATGCTGATAAACGATTGAGATTGGTTGATGAATTGAACAAGATTGATAAAGAGACAAAATTGAAAGGCACCAATTGATGAGGAACAATAATTGATCCAAATTGACACGATTGAAAAGAACAACGATTGATGACAAATCGATCGCAAAAATGACAAAATTGACAAAAGCAATGATTGATGACAAATCGATCGCAAAATTGACAAGAGGACAAAGATCAATGACAAATAGATCACAAGGTGACAAGATTGACAAGAGGACAAAACCCTAATTCTAAAGTGATAACAATGAGAAATGCAGAAGAAGGACTCGATGCTCGCAACTAATAAAGACCAAGCGCGCAACATAGAAGAAATGTTAATGCAATGCAAAAACCCTAAAATAAGGCAATGCGCAAATGTTAAAGTATGACTCCATAAGTGTTGATGATTTTTAGATGTCTACAATTATGTTGAAGGTTTGTGATGTAGAGTGGGAAACAAGAAGGTAAGAAGACCCAATATTACCCTTCTACGCCTTGTCTAAGGCCTATTACAACCCCACAACTAGGGTTCTACACACACCAATGCAACCAATCACCTACTGCACTTTCTAAGGAGGGTTTGGAACTTTTAAGAACTAATATCACTCACCTTATCCTTCCAACCAAGTATGGAAGTCTCCTTGGTGCACCCGGTCAAGAAACCCCTATTTAGGCCTAGATCTTGTAGCCCTGCCAGACCAGCATTCCCCAAATGGTTCAAAATTATCCCAAAACACCCTAGGAAAAAATTATATATCTGAATACCCTTTTGGGAATTACATCCAATTCCCAGAGGTAAAGGCTTGAATATGTTTGATCACCCTTAAGAACCTACTAAGTTTGCAGATGTAATAGGCCTAATTAGGCCTATTTTCCAAAGCACCTACTTGAAGATGGGTTTCTGAACCAAACTCACCTCTTGGAAATGTTCCTTAGGCTTCTAATAGACCAAATCCACCATTATACTAGTCACCAAACATTCCCTAGGTGATTGTTTGCTCATTCTGCCTTATGGGCTAGGCTAAACACATGGTCTTGTTTAGCCTAGGTTTTGGTGGAAACCACACCAACCCTCACTCTTAGATTCCAACCTTTTGAAATATCATTTTAAACACCCTCAAATTTCATTTCTCAAAATTTTGTTGAATTCCTTAATGGGATTTGCATGTAGGGCTACATCTTTGGTGAAACCCTATGAATTGGGATTTTAAAATGATAATTTTTGATAAACTACCCACAACTCGCTCCAAGCTCTACCAATTGGAGTCAGAACACTTCAATTAGAACCTTCACTTACACCACAATCAAACCAGTTCAAAATTCCATATGAACAAATCCTCTATCAGATCGTACAGTATGAAAAACAATAAAAATTGGGTAAAATCTGAGTTTTCTCGTTATTCAAACCACCAAATCCTTACATGCTTCATCCAATACCAACATGGATGATCTCAGAGGAAAAAATAGGCCTCCCCCCAATGACTAAAACTATTTTCCAATTGGTTATGGCCATTGGAACCTCTTTTCCCAATCGGTGGAAAATGATGCTTAGCAACATTGAAAAGTTGCTTAGCAACTTTTGCAACTTTTGACAATTTTACATTTTTGACATGCCAAAGTCCCTAATGGAATTTTTAGACCTATCTTAGTCCTAAAACAACTCAAAAAAACATAGCAACATGCCTCTTACCCTACATGAACCCCATGGCCTAATTTGGTCTCTAGGTTTATAAATGACCTTAGAGCCAATCGACCTTACAAATGGGTTCTTTATTACATCCACAAGATCCAAACTATTACAAAACACCATCCTAGGGTATAAGACCACCTATCCAACACTCAAAAAAAAAAAAAAATCCAAATACCAAGAGGGTTCCCTACACCATACTCCCAGGGCTAGAAACAAGACTCAAGTCTCTTGAGTTGGCAAATCTGGAACCTTGCATCCAATCTTCTCCAAAGCCTGCTCTGCCATCCAGGTTGCATTTCTAAGGTTTTGTCCTTCCATTGGACCAGGTACTCATAGTAGGTGTGCCTTCTTTTTTTCTTACTCACCCTTTTGTCAAGTACCTTCTCAACTTCAAGCTTAGGCTTCTTAGGGAGATCTTGTAACATCTCTTCCTTGCTGGAAGCATCTTGACCTGCATCACACGCATCAGTAACAGGACCTTTATATGCATAGATATCTGAAACATTGAAAGTGTTAGAAAGACTAATGTCCAGTGGGAGATCAATCTTGTAGGTGTTGTTGCCACACTTTTGAATGATTTTGAAGGGTCCTATTTTCTTCATCATCAACTTGGTGTATTTCTCCTTCTTGAGATGAATCATCACCATATCTCCAACCGTAAACTGCAAATCTCTCCTTTTCCTATCCGATGCATGCTTGTACTTGTCTGAGGTTTTTTCTAACCTATCCTTTACTTGCTGGTATATGTCCCTCATCACTTCTGAAAATTCCTCTACTTATGCACTTCTTTTATACAAATCCATCACATCTCTCAACTCCAATACACCTTTAGGGTGTGACCCATACTCTATTTCAAAGGGATTGTGACCAGTTCTCCTATTCACTAGATCATTATAAGAAAATTCTGCTTGAGAAAGTATTGAATCCCATGTGGCTCCTTGATCCTTAGTTAAACACCTTAATAGGTTTCCAAGGGACCTATTGATGAATCAGAAATGCAAGGACGACAATTAGGTCTTGACAAAGATAATTGATGTCGATTCGATTTGATCATGATTTTAATTGACAGGGGATCAATGCTGATAAACGATTGAGATTGGTTGATGAATTGAACAAGATTGATAAAGAGACAAAATTGAAAGGCACCAATTGATGAGGAACAATAATTGATCCAAATTGACACGATTGAAAAGAACAACGATTGATGACAAATCGATCGCAAAAATGACAAAATTGACAAAAGCAATGATTGATGACAAATCGATCGCAAAATTGACAAGAGGACAAAGATCAATGACAAATAGATCACAAGGTGACAAGATTGACAAGAGGACAAAACCCTAATTCTAAAGTGATAACAATGAGAAATGCAGAAGAAGGACTCGATGCTCGCAACTAATAAAGACCAAGCGCGCAACATAGAAGAAATGTTAATGCAATGCAAAAACCCTAAAATAAGGCAATGCGCAAATGTTAAAGTATGACTCCATAAGTGTTGATGATTTTTAGATGTCTACAATTATGTTGAAGGTTTGTGATGCAGAGTGGGAAACAAGAAGGTAAGAAGACCCAATATTACCCTTCTACGCCTTGTCTAAGGCCTATTACAACCCCACAACTAGGGTTCTACACACACCAATGCAACCAATCACCTACTGCACTTTCTAAGGAGGGTTTGGAACTTTTAAGAACTAATATCACTCACCTTATCCTTCTAACCAAGTATGGAAGTCTCCTTGGTGCACCCGGTCAAGAAACCCCTATTTAGGCCTAGATCTTGTAGCCCTGCCAGACCAGCATTCCCCAAATGGTTCAAAATTATCCCAAAACACCCTAGGAAAAAATTATATATCTGAATACCCTTTTGGGAATTACATCCAATTCCCAGAGGTAAAGGCTTGAATATGTTTGATCACCCTTAAGAACCTACTAAGTTTGCAGATGTAATAGGCCTAATTAGGCCTATTTTCCAAAGCACCTACTTGAAGATGGGTTTCTGAACCAAACTCACCTCTTGGAAATGTTCCTTAGGCTTCTAATAGACCAAATCCACCATTATACTAGTCACCAAACATTCCCTAGGTGATTGTTTGCTCATTCTGCCTTATGGGCTAGGCTAAACACATGGTCTTGTTTAGCCTAGGTTTTGGTGGAAACCACACCAACCCTCACTCTTAGATTCCAACCTTTTGAAATATCATTTTAAACACCCTCAAATTTCATTTCTCAAAATTTTGTTGAATTCCTTAATGGGATTTGCATGTAGGGCTACATCTTTGGTGAAACCCTATGAATTGGGATTTTAAAATGATAATTTTTGATAAACTACCCACAACTCGCTCCAAGCTCTACCAATTGGAGTCAGAACACTTCAATTAGAACCTTCACTTACACCACAATCAAACCAGTTCAAAATTCCATATGAACAAATCCTCTATCAGATCGTACAGTATGAAAAACAATAAAAATTGGGTAAAATCTGAGTTTTCTCGTTATTCAAACCACCAAATCCTTACATGCTTCATCCAATACCAACATGGATGATCTCAGAGGAAAAAATAGGCCTCCCCCCAATGACTAAAACTATTTTCCAATTGGTTATGGCCATTGGAACCTCTTTTCCCAATCGGTGGAAAATGATGCTTAGCAACATTGAAAAGTTGCTTAGCAACTTTTGCAACTTTTGACAATTTTACATTTTTGACATGCCAAAGTCCCTAATGGAATTTTTAGACCTATCTTAGTCCTAAAAAAACTCAAAAAAACATAGCAACATGCCTCTTACCCTACATGAACCCCATGGCCTAATTTGGTCTCTAGGTTTATAAATGACCTTAGAGCCAATCGACCTTACAAATGGGTTCTTTATTACATCCACAAGATCCAAACTATTACAAAACACCATCCTAGGGTATAAGACCACCTATCCAACACTCAAAAAAAAAAAAAAATCCAAATACCAAGAGGGTTCCCTACACCATACTCCCAGGGCTAGAAACAAGACTCAAGTCTCTTGAGTTGGCAAATCTGGAACCTTGCATCCAATCTTCTCCAAAGCCTGCTCTGCCATCTAGGTTGCATTTCTAAGGTTTTGTCCTTCCATTGGACCAGGTACTCATAGTAGGTGTGCCTTCTTTTTTTCTTACTCACCCTTTTGTCAAGTACCTTCTCAACTTCAAGCTTAGGCTTCTTAGGGAGATCTTGTAACATCTCTTCCTTGCTGGAAGCATCTTGACCTGCATCACACGCATCAGTAACAGGACCTTTATATGCATAGATATCTGAAACATTGAAAGTGTTAGAAAGACTAATGTCCAGTGGGAGATCAATCTTGTAGGTGTTGTTGCCACACTTTTGAATGATTTTGAAGGGTCCTATTTTCTTCATCATCAACTTGGTGTATTTCTCCTTCTTGAGATGAATCATCACCATATCTCCAACCGTAAACTGCAAATCTCTCCTTTTCCTATCCGATGCATGCTTGTACTTGTCTGAGGTTTTTTCTAACCTATCCTTTACTTGCTGGTATATGTCCCTCATCACTTCTGAAAATTCCTCTACTTATGCACTTCTTTTATACAAATCCATCACATCTCTCAACTCCAATACACCTTTAGGGTGTGACCCATACTCTATTTCAAAGGGATTGTGACCAGTTCTCCTATTCACTAGATCATTATAAGAAAATTCTGCTTGAGAAAGTATTGAATCCCATGTGGCTCCTTGATCCTTAGTTAAACACCTTAATAGGTTTCCAAGGGACCTATTGATGAATCAGAAATGCAAGGACGACAATTAGGTCTTGACAAAGATAATTGATGTCGATTCGATTTGATCATGATTTTAATTGACAGGGGATCAATGCTGATAAACGATTGAGATTGGTTGATGAATTGAACAAGATTGATAAAGAGACAAAATTGAAAGGCACCAATTGATGAGGAACAATAATTGATCCAAATTGACACGATTGAAAAGAACAACGATTGATGACAAATCGATCGCAAAAATGACAAAATTGACAAAAGCAATGATTGATGACAAATCGATCGCAAAATTGACAAGAGGACAAAGATCAATGACAAATAGATCACAAGGTGACAAGATTGACAAGAGGACAAAACCCTAATTCTAAAGTGATAACAATGAGAAATGCAGAAGAAGGACTCGATGCTCGCAACTAATAAAGACCAAGCGCGCAACATAGAAGAAATGTTAATGCAATGCAAAAACCCTAAAATAAGGCAATGCGCAAATGTTAAAGTATGAATCCATAAGTGTTGATGATTTTTAGATGTCTACAATTATGTTGAAGGTTTGTGATGCAGAGTGGGAAACAAGAAGGTAAGAAGACCCAATATTACCCTTCTACGCCTTGTCTAAGGCCTATTACAACCCCACAACTAGGGTTCTACACACACCAATGCAACCAATCACCTACTGCACTTTCTAAGGAGGGTTTGGAACTTTTAAGAACTAATATCACTCACCTTATCCTTCCAACCAAGTATGGAAGTCTCCTTGGTGCACCTGGTCAAGAAACCCCTATTTAGGCCTAGATCTTGTAGCCCTGCCAGACCAGCATTCCCCAAATGGTTCAAAATTATCCCAAAACACCCTAGGAAAAAATTATATATCTGAATACCCTTTTGGGAATTACATCCAATTCCCAGAGGTAAAGGCTTGAATATATTTGATCACCCTTAAGAACCTACTAAGTTTGCAGATGTAATAGGCCTAATTAGGCCTATTTTCCAAAGCACCTACTTGAAGATGGGTTTCTGAACCAAAATCACCTCTTGGAAATGTTCCTTAGGCTTCTAATAGACCAAATCCACCATTATACTAGTCACCAAACACTCCCTAGGTGATTGTTTGCTCATTCTGCCTTATGGGCTAGGCTAAACACATGGTCTTGTTTAGCCTAGGTTTTGGTGGAAACCACACCAACCCTCACTCTTAGATTCCAACCTTTTGAAATATCATTTTAAACACCCTCAAATTTCATTTCTCAAAATTTTGTTGAATTCCTTAATGGGATTTGCATGTAGGGCTACATCTTTGGTGAAACCCTATGAATTGGGATTTTAAAATGATAATTTTTGATAAACTACCCACAACTCGCTCCAAGCTCTACCAATTGGAGTCAGAACACTTCAATTAGAACCTTCACTTACACCACAATCAAACTAGTTCAAAATTCCATTTGAAGAAATCCTCTATCAGATCGTACAGTATGAAAAACAATAAAAATTGGGTAAAATCTGAGTTTTCTCGTTATTCAAACCACCAAATCCTTACATGCTTCATCCAATACCAACATGGATGATCTCAGAGGAAAAAATAGGCCTCCCCCCAATGACTAAAACTATTTTCCAATTGGTTATGGCCATTGGAACCTCTTTTCCCAATCGGTGGAAAATGATGCTTAGCAACATTGAAAAGTTGCTTAGCAACTTTTGCAACTTTTGACAATTTTACATTTTTGACATGCCAAAGTCCCTAATGGAATTTTTAGACCTAACTTAGGCCTAAAACAACTCAAAAAAACATAGCAACATGCCTCTTACCCTACATGAACCCCATGGCCTAATTTGGTCTCTAGGTTTATAAATGACCTTAGAGCCAATCGACCTTACAAATGGGTTCTTTATTACATCCACAAGATCCAAACTATTACAAAACACCATCCTAGGGTATAAGACCACCTATCCAACACTCAAAAAAAAAAAAAAATCCAAATACCAAGAGGGTTCCCTACACCATACTCCCAGGGCTAGAAACAAGACTCAAGTCTCTTGAGTTGGCAAATCTGGAACCTTGCATCCAATCTTCTCCAAAGCCTGCTCTGCCATCCAGGTTGCATTTCTAAGGTTTTGTCCTTCCATTGGACCAGGTACTCATAGTAGGTGTGACTTCTTTTTTTCTTACTCACCCTTTTGTCAAGTACCTTCTCAACTTCAAGCTTAGGCTTCTTAGGGAGATCTTGTAACATCTCTTCCTTGCTGGAAGCATCTTGACCTACATCACACGCATCAGTAACAGGACCTTTATATGCATAGATATCTGAAACATTGAAAGTGTTAGAAAGACTAATGTCCAGTGGGAGATCAATCTTGTAGGTGTTGTTGCCACACTTTTGAATGATTTTGAAGGGTCCTATTTTCTTCATCATCAACTTGGTGTATTTCTCCTTCTTGAGATGAATCATCACCATATCTCCAACCGTAAACTGCAAATCTCTCCTTTTCCTATCCGATGCATGCTTGTACTTGTCTGAGGTTTTTTCTAACCTATCCTTTACTTGCTGGTATATGTCCCTCATCACTTCTGAAAATTCCTCTACTTATGCACTTCTTTTATACAAATCCATCACATCTCTCAACTCCAATACACCTTTAGGGTGTGACCCATACTCTATTTCAAAGGGATTGTGACCAGTTCTCCTATTCACTAGATCATTATAAGAAAATTCTGCTTGAGAAAGTATTGAATCCCATGTGGCTCCTTGATCCTTAGTTAAACACCTTAATAGGTTTCCAAGCGACCTATTGATGACCTCAGTTTGTCCATTGAATTGGGGATGATAAGAAAATATGAATGACAAATTGGTACCTAGCCTTCTCCAAAGTGTTTGACAAAAATGCCCAATAAACTTAGAATCTTTGTCTGAGATGATTGACAGTGGCAAACCATGTAATCTTACAACCTCCTTGAAGAATATACCTGCTATATGAGATGCATCATGTGTGGTTTTACAAGGTAGAAAGAGCCATTTTTGAAAACCTGTCAACAACTACATAGATATTGTCATAACCCTGTTTGGTCTTTGGGAGTCCTATTACAAAGTCCATGTTGACTGAATTTGATGGCTTGTTTGGTATGGGAAAAGGATTATACAAACCTATATTTGAACTACTACCCTTGGCCTTTTGATAAATCATACAACCTTCCACATACTTTCTGATCTCAGTATACATCTTAGGCCAGAAATAGAACCTTCTAACCAACTCAAGGGTCTTGTCAATCCCAAAATGACCTGCCAAACCCCCACAATGCTTCTCTTTCATAATTTTTCTCTCATGGAGCCTTTAGGGATGCAAAGATGGCTTTCTTTGAAAATTAGACCTTCCTATAGAATAAAATCTAAGAACTCCTTGTCGTACTTGTCACTCATTTCCTTACACACTTGGTATACTTCTTTGAAATCCTCATCTCCTTGGTACATATCTTTCATGGAATTGATGCCTATGCTCTCTAACTGAATCTCCTTCACTGTCAAGTTCCTCCTACTAAGGGCATCAACTACCTTATTTGCTACTCCTTTCTTGTGCTTGATGGTGAAAGTGAATTCTAGAAGGTGTTCCATCCACTTCATATGTCGATGATTCAACTTGTCTTGCCTATTCAAGAAACTAAGAGCATGGTTATCAATAAAGACTACAAATTCCTTTGGCAACAAATAATGCCTCCATTTCCTCAAATATTGGACCATTGCATACTGTTGGCAATTGACACTCATTGGATTCATATGCTGTCATTGATGGCAACACGATTCTATAGAAGTTAGATATCGACATTAGGAGGCATTCATTGGTAGACATCGACATTGTGTATCCAGGGTTGCAAACGACATCAAGACCAGCACCAACACTGACATCCAGCACTTCAGTGAAGCCGACATCAGTCAAGGAATTTTTATTTGCAAAATCATTTTATAATTATTGTATAAGGATGACATTGTATGTCTTTTGTAATGTATTGTAAGTTGACATAAGGCATATTGTTTGTAAAGGGTATATAGGTCAGTTTGTTAGGTCATTATGACAATTATTGATTATTGAGGATGGAATAGGAAAAAATAGAACTATGTAATGTGAATGATATGTATGTAGATCATTTGTATGTGAATGTTATATCATGCAATGATCAGTAGATGGTTTGTAAAGCATTCTTGGAGGAAAGGAGATACTGACAGAAGTGTTCAGGGTTTATGAACTAGTACAGAGAAAAGCTATAACCAGAACTCTTTTTGGCATTACAAATGCATTTTTTGAGTTCATTATTACTATTTTATCTTAGCATAAGCTTGTAGCCAGTGAGACTCTTTTGTGATGAGCAGTGTGCTCTAGGCAGTGTGTCTTCCTGCATGTACATGCCCCCTCTCTATGCAATATCTTTCATAAGGCCAGTGAATTGATATTGTGGGTTACAAATACCACTGTGGCTTTTCCTCTTTGAGGTTTTCCACATATAGATTTTGTGTGTTAGGTGTTCATTCATGTGGATGGTTTATTTGCTTCAAGTTATATGTGTATGTTATAAAAGCCTAAAATCTTATCATACCTGCTGAACACTGATTCACCCCCCCCTCTCGATGTTCTTGGATACCAACAATTGGTATCAGAACCTGGTACCTCAAAAGATGTTTAATAGCTTGAGGAAGATCCTAAAACCAGAATCATTAAACATGGCTATGGAAAATAAACTTGGGATGGCACTTGAGGATTATGGTGTTGAAAGGATGAAGAACTTAAAACTGCAAGATGAATTGAATTATGCAAATGAATTCATTCTTGTCCTGCAAGAAAGGTTATCATCAGCTCAAGATAGGAGAAAAGAACTTTTGGAAAAATAGGATGATGAAAATGCACCTAAGGAACATTGTCAGAAACTGAGTTAAGCAAACATGCTCATGCAAAATGAAATGCAAGACCTGACTATGAGGATGTCAAAAGATATTGAGGATAGAAAGAATAAGGAAGAAAATATTTCTATATCTCTTAAGAACAAATTTGAAGAATGTGACAGATTGGCTCATGAGAATGATATGTTGAAAACTAATTTAGTGCAATCCCGGAATAATGAACAATAGCTTGAAAGACAAATAATAACTCTGAGAGATGATCTGACTACTGCAAGTGAGTAAAAAGAAAAATTTATGATTAGTGCTACACAATTAGATGACTTACTAAAAAGACAAAGGCAGAGTGATGATTCTAGAGGACTTGGATTTGTACAAGGTGAAAGCTCTAGTACTGGAAATAAAGATCAGACAACCGATATGCATAACTCATTAGAATAGAGGAAATCAGTAAGGAAATATAATGCTTATAAATTCAATGGTAGATACTTTGTTTGTAATAAATTTGGGCATATGGCTAAACAATATAGAAATGGAGTAAATTAAAATTACAATTTTGTTCCCAATCAATGCACAAATTGCAAGAAATATGGTCATAAGTCAGAAGACTGAATATTAAATTTCATGCATGTGGAAATTTTGGACATTTGGCTAATCAATGTAGGTCAAGGAATGACACCGGATATGTTAAAGCAATTCAAAATAAAAAAGTTACATGTTATGCATGCAATAAAATAGGTCATATTGTTAAGTACTGCAAAAGCAAGACTAAACTGATTAGCAATGATAAAGCAAATGAGAAAGGAAATAAGAAGGTAGATGAAATACAACAAGATAACACCAAGAGATGGGTTAGAAAGTCTGAAGAATTAAGTGGAGGTGCAACTACTTCGGTAACTCCACTAGTAGAACAGAGAATTTCTCCATTGGCAGGAAATTCAACTGGGAACTGAGGCATACACCTTAGGGGTTGGCAAATTCATTGCAAATCTTGCATATTCCCTTGAGAAGATTTGAAGAGATCTGGAGAGTTGTGTTAAGCATTGATGAAGGTTTACCTGACATAAAACTGAGAAACTGGCATCCGGTAGGGTACATCACTAAGCATTTATGATAGTGAAGGTTAGGGTTTACTTGCTGATAAAAGGCGAAAGTGGATTCATTTTCACTCACCCAACATTCAAACTATTGTCACTATTTTGATATTGGGAGTTGTTTCCTTTCAATCCATTATTTTTTTCAGAGTTCCAATGTCTTATTTGTTCCTGAGGGTTAATTTGCTAAGGTTTTATGGTTCTGCACTTTAAATTTTTCATTTTGAAAGTATTCCCTTATGTTTCCTCATTACCTTTTTCCACTTAAGTGGAAGGGTTAGTCTGTCGTTAGAAAGGGGCCCCCTTTTAAGTCTTGCCTTAGGCGAGTTGTAATAATTCTTTAATTTTTCGCCTTTTTCCTAATTTTTATTTGTCTGTCAAGTTTTGTAATGCTTGTGTAAGTTCTTGTTGATCCGATGGCTATCATTGTTTCACTATGCGAAGGTGCATGAAGGTTATCCTTCACGAAACAACGAAAAATCATGTGTGGGAAAAAAACAAAATAAAGACCGTGCATCTTACAAACGATCGGACAACTGTCACTATTTCACAAGTCAAAGTGGCATGAGAGTTATCTCTCATGAAACAAAAAAAAGGTGGTGGGCCTAGTAGGTAAGTGGCTCCTGAGTTAAAGATCACACATCTTACAGATGATTCAATGGTTATCATTGTTTCACAAAGTGAAGTGGCACAAGAGTTATCTCTCGCGAAACAACGAAAAGGTGGTGGGACCCTTTCCAAAGAGGATGACTCATGGAAGATAATGGACATGCAAGTTTCACATGATCTCATGGTTGTCGTTGAACCAATATGAGGAGAAGTTCAACTGTTAAGCATTGCGAACCAGCGATAGAAGGCAAAACACTTATGTTGTCTGTTGGGGCCAATTTTTTAATTTGATTTATGAATTAATTGCTGAAGCATGTGGCATAATTGACTCTAATCAATACTCAGTTGCCATAATAATCCTTACATGAGTTGAAGCTTTTCATATGCATTCAAGGAATCTTGCAGAAGAACCAGTGTACAGGGAAAAAAATTTCTCAGGCAACAAGTTAGTTTCTTGCAATTATTTAACAATTACAGTTTGCTTGGTGTCACTAGATGTTTGAATTTCCAAAGAGTCTATTTGAAATCTCATTGAAATAAGTATAATTCTAAGATGGCACCGCAAAAGGAATTTAGATGGAAGGTTGATTATCTGGAGAGAGCTATTTCTGATGATTTTCTAGAGCAGTTAACTCAGTCCACTAATAGTTCAACTAAAATAAAGGAATTGGTGCCTAAGTCTCTCCGCCTGAGAATTGGTGATGGTTTATATCATAAAGGGAACTGGTTGAGAGATGCCCAGATAGGAATGGTGGGCTTGGGACTCTTCAAAGTGGGGTTCAGTTAGTGAAATTCCCTTACTCCAATTAATAGCATATGGGAGCTAGATGTTGGAAAGCTTATAGTCCCTGGGGTTTTCATGGGCATGGACTTGTTAACCCAAATTTTGCAAATAGTTATGATCCCAATACCAGGATTGTGAGGAATGTAAATGGTGGGTCTCTAATTGAAATAACTGATGATGAGTTCAAGAGATTTTTTTGACTTAGTGAGGTGTCAAATTATCAGGAGCCTATCAATTTTGAAATGTTGGTGAAGGTCTATGAGGCACAGAGAGATCACCTCAGAAATAGCCCCTTGAAGGAATTATTTGCCAAAATAGGAGGACTAACAGTAGTAGGCCCCAGTACCATGGAACCTTTCTCCTTAAATTTGTTTACTTTGAGGGCTAAAGGAATGTATTGGTCATTATGTCAAATTCTTGGGAAGATGCAGAAACTACCATGCCAAACCATTATATGTTCATGATAGAAAAAATTTTGAACCCATCTCTGGCAGTGACTTTTGATTTTTCACCTTATCTCACTGATGCCATTCATGAGAGATTGATAGGGATAAATAATGCTAAGGTGGATAGACCTTTTGGATAGTACTCTCGTCTCATGCACATATTTTTATTCAAGGGTGCTGAATATTTTGCTAATAAAATGGACTTGCGCAAGGAAAAAGATGGAGAGGAGATGCATGTTCAATTATGGAGCACAATTTTGTCTTGGGATAGAGAAGATGCAAGTTACTTAAATTTTGATAGATGTTTTGCTTCTAGGCCTAGAATCCTTGTGTGCCCACAAAACCTTGGGATTCCTAAAGCTCTCCTTGAATTCCTTAGGCCTAAAGAATTTGCTAAAGACATCAAAATTGTACACAACTGAGGTGATATATATTTGTACCCAGTCTCCACTATGTCCAGAGTTTATGGTTTTAGAGGAACTCCATATCTGCTTCCCTATCAACTCCCTTTGAAGATAGGAATTGCTGAGGTCCTGAGACAAATTGGAGGCTTGCAGGAAGCATAATTGACAAATAAGGGGAAGGGAACAATTTTCCTAGCTGTTACCCTAGCACATCAGTTTGTAATCACCAAAGGTGGTTGGACACATTTTGATGATTTCTTTCAGCCATATAGGTTATCTACTACAATGGCAAGGTTTGCTAATTGAGAGGATTTCTTTAACAGTATGTTTAAGAATAGAGCTAGATGTGTAGGTAAGGCCCACCAGTTTTACTTCACTAAGGATTTAATAAGGAATGAGTTCAATTTAGCTGAGCAAGAAGTCAGGAAGGAAAAATGAATAGCCTTCAAGAAAGATTTGGATTTCATTCACCATTTTGACAACACTTATGATCCCTTGGTTAGCTTTCATCCTTTTAAACAAAAGATCAAGTTTTTGGTAGTTTATTGTGAGGATTTAATGCAAACCTTGAAGGAGAAGGAGGTTGTGATGAAAGCTAATCCTGAAAAGGCTAAACTAGCTTTAGCCAAGTCTGCTCATGCCAAGGTAATTCCCCCAGGTGAATATGTAATGCATAAAAGGTCAAAATATAGTGTACTAATGTCAATAAGAGATGAGCCTTTTACTTCAAAAGGAAAAAGAGAAATAGAAGATTTGGTTGAGGTCCAAGAGTCCCCTAAATGGTAGAGGGTAGGGAAGGAAGTGTAGATAGGAGAGATTGTGTATTCTCCTTCCCAATCCCCAATACATGTAGGAGATGAGCAAGCAGCAGTAGAGCAACTATTGCAATTAGGAAGTCTTGGGGAAATTGCTTACACATATGAAGAGTTGCAAGAAGGAATGCCAGAGGAACCAACAAGTGCCCAAATGGACTTAACTATAGAGGAATTTAGAGGTAAATAACTAGACCCTATCATTAAATAGGCCAGTGAGGAGTTTCTGGCAGATGATAGTTTTATCAAAATAGGATCCTTTTTGCAGTTTGTTTGGAGAAAAAATATAGAACAATTCAAGGCAAGATGTGAGAAGAGGAAAAATGAATGTCCTCATGAAGATATATCTGCAGTTGAGGTATATGTAAAGAAAGAAATGTTGATAGAATTTGGGACCATTGACCCAAAGCAAGGAAGGAAGATGATTGCAGAAGCTAGAGTTTTGATTCTCCCTGAGTGGGACATAGCAGATGCATTAATTCTTGAAGCAGTAAGGAAGGAAACAAATCCCCTGGAGGGAGTGACTTATAGTAATGATCATGTTGCCTTAGTCATGTGGTCACTAAGAAGGGAGGAGAGAAAAAAGAGGAAAGACTCCTCAAAAGCCAGCTATTCTGGAGGCATGATTGTGAAGAGAGTGAAAGATACAAAGGTGGTGGAGGCCGCTAGTACAATTTTGGAGTCTACAAAATTCAATATGGCTGTAGTTGAGAAAGAGGCCAAGGAAAAGGTTGATCTCCAGGTAAAGTTGGAATTAATCTTAAAAGCCTATAATGAAGCCAAAATTGAAATAGCTCAAAAAGATAGTACAATTGCAAAATTGAAGAATCAAATAGTAGGGCAACATCAGAAAGGTGAATCTTCTACCTTGATGATTGCCTCCTCTCTAGCCAAGCCTCCATCTACTGTTCCAATTATTGAGTTTCCCCCTTCCCCTATGACTACAATTTTCCAATCTACTGAGACTATCCAGGATGAAATGGAAAAATTGAAGTAGTCTCAGGCTATTTTTGCAAATAAATATGAGGAGAAGATCAGGGGCACAATTTTCAAGTTTGCTGACATAGTAGGGGATTCTATTGTATATATATATATGAAAAGAGTTTTGAGCATGTTGACTACTTTAAAGGAGGACAAGGTTATTTTGGAGCCAATTTTAAATAAATGGATGGCTAGGGAAGCGGATTTGGAACTTATGTGCTCATCCCATGAAGAGGCAGATGTTGATGCCACTGTTAAATCCCCTTGTGAGTTGGTAAAAGGTATGTCTAGGTTGGCAAAGGGAAGAGTTGGTCTAGAAAGAAAAGCAAACCTGTATAGAAAAGAGTATACTGACCAGAAGTTTGAATTATTTCCTAGGGGTTTTATTGGCACTAACAAGTTGAAAGATGAAGATGTATGGCTTGGTGAGCTAGGCCATAAATTGTGACAACAGATAAATGATGTCATCAATTCAGATGATACATATTTATTCATTCAAACAATTGAGGAAATTGAAAAAATGAAGTCACATTATGGTTTTTGGAAATAGAAGTTAAGCAGTTAAGGAACACATGGAAAAGATTAAATAAGTTGAAGAAGAAAATTGTTAGCTTCTCTTGGCCTAGTGATGACGTGTTCAAATAATGGAAGGATAAATATGTGATGCAAGAAGCAGAGGCTCAAGAATAGTCAATTGATGTTGCAACATTGTAACAAACCTCAGGAAAGTTGGAAGTGGTTAGCTCTTGTAACTACTTGTTTCAGGTTAATCGGGTTTTTGAGGAATTAAAGACACCTGGCACTCGACCTATGAATACTGAGAAGTCTTTTGGCTTCTATCCAGCTGGTTAACTAATTGGTTTTCCTCTTGTTTCCTTTAGCAAGAATTGTAACCCTCTTTTGAGAGGGAATTATGGCTATAATAGAATTTCCTAGGAAAGTCTGAAGCTTGTTGCATCCATATTTCTATAAATGGATACCAGGACTATTTGGGAAATCATCACAAGAATTATGTAAAATAACTCCGGAAAAATGTATTTAGGGTTTGTCTGGTTTCTAGAAAAATCATTCTTGAGTTGTGTAAAATTTGATGGAAAGTATTAATATACAGACCAGAGAATTCAAGTCTTAATTTCCTATTGTCTTCATGACTTTATGATTAGTTACCATTTTGATTGAATGATTTGCAAGGCAGTTTACGAGAATGAGTTTAGGTTGTTCCCTCAAGGAGGGAAATTAGATATACTTAAACCCTTTCATTGGTAACTAGTGATTCTTACTTGAATTCGATGACGAGATTTATGCACATGGTGAGAGTTTATGTATGTTAGGAATATGTAGATTTGGTTAAATAATTGTAATGGCATCTATGTCAAATCTTTTTTGTCAGTTCTTGCCCAATTCTGAGTGACTCTAAAGCCCGAATAAGGCACTGATATAGCTTGTTAAGGTTCATGATTTTCTTGATGATCAATGAAAATTAATATAAGTCTTTCTTTTATGTTCAGTTATGTCTAAAGGTGTAGGGTTTGTAGGAGTTAACATTGGTCTTCTATAAATTTTAAATTGCATAAAGTGATCTAGGAGGTATACCCACCTAAGCTTAATTTTAATCTTGAAATGAAGAAGGTTTTTATGTAAATCTTGTTAAATGTTGTCTTTTTTTTTTGTTTCATGTTGTTTCTCTCCATAAGAGATAGAGGTTTGAGAATTCTAATAGAGAAAACAAAATAATCAGAAATTGAGAACAACACAAGCAATTAGAGCGAAGCAAAGGCAAATCTCAGGCGATTAAGAGAGAGAAAAGGCATTCTGAAAGGATTTCCAGCAATTATCTATGAAGCAATCAAATCTTTGAACCAACGATCATTTTCAAGTACTTCTTTGAAATGGCATCTGGATCATCTGCTCCTACTTTCATTGCAAATCCCACCGTTGTTGAAGTCAAGGATAGGCTGAGACCCATTTTCAAGGAAGATCCCATGATAGTCAAGAAGGAAGACTTTGCGGGAGCATTCTCAAGGGTTCCCGATGATGTAATGTATGTAGAAGATGTAAGGGCATATATTCACTGAACCTTGGAAGATCTAGGTACTGAGGAGATCAAGGGCATGTATCTATCCATGATACTGGGCAGCTCTGGAACAATCAAGCTGGAATATAAGGTCATCAAAGATCTAAGGTTAGCCGGTATCCTATACATATCGGAATTCAAGGATGAAGTGATTGGATATGTTCTGAGCAGGGTCCACAATGAGTTCATCTGGCTGGATCGACCCTACATGATCACCAAGGAGGCTATTCAAGAAGTCACCGACTTACCCAAAGTTGGACAAGAACTTGGAAAGAAGATATCCAACACTGAGGTTGAGAAGCTCACTGGTGCAACTCATGATGGAAGATCAATGAGGATCATCACCATCAAGGACATAGTTGTGAAGTTTGCAAGCATGATAATCGGTTACAAGGTATCTCAATATAGTTGATTGAACTCTGTTTCCAGTTCATGTATCCATGCTCCACACCAAATGCTGAGGAATGGAAAATATGATTTATGTGAATGGCTGATCAGAAGTGAACTAATATTGAATCTTGGCAAAATTAAGGGTGTCAAGAAAGGAACTTTTAGGTTTGGGAATCTTATTGTCTATTTAATGCTATACTTCATAAATGAGCTACCTAGTCCAGGGAAGAAGCTTTGGGCTCATGACATATCGGTAGGTATGCAGATCAAAGAAGAAATCACCGGTCTTGGTACTGGTAGGGATGAAAAGATTTGGGGCTACTTCAAAAAATTTCAAGAAAACATGAGATAGAGGGAAACGATTTCAAAGCATGTGGTGGATAAATAGTCCACTGATACTTGTTTTATGGTGAAAACTAATGAAACCCTCATGGAGGCAGTGGAACCTAGAACCATATGGGTTAGTGAGCTTGGATATGAAGTGGATGACAATATTTTGGAACTTTATGCAAAAATGCTACTTGAAGCTCCATTGGATGACAAAACCAAACATTTTGGGACTATAGAAAAAAAGGCTCTTGAAGTCAAAATTGGTTTCAACAAGAAAATAATAGAGAAGAAAATTGACAAGATGTCTACATTTATTTAGAATGTGACTCATAGGATAGATACTGAAATTTGGCAGAAGAACCGATAGTGGCTAGTGCTCCTGAGGTGAAGAGGCCCAAAACTTTCATTTCTTCTATCACTTATGACTTTGATCCAGAGGATAATGAACCTCTAGCATTTAGAAGGGTACAAAGAAATAAAGTAGACCATCCTCCAGTAGAGGAGAAGAAGGTGGAGCCAAGGAGGAAGCTTGTGAGAGAAGTTACAAAACCTACTGCACCCAAACCTCCAACAAGGAAACCTATTCAGAAAAGGAAACCAATCACATCCACTCCGACAACCCCCAGCAAGAAGAAAAGAGTGATGAAGGAACTGGATCTGGTAAGGTTACAATGACCTATGCTGAATTGATAGATGAGATAACAAAGGATGGTATTTTGAAGAATGTATCTAGTTACTATGAAAATTTAGAGGATAATGAGCTGAATGAAATTGAAGAGGCTATTTTGTTACATATAGATATATATAAGAAATATTTAGTAGTAACTTTGAAGGAAATTCCTCTCTCACTGTATAATAAATTAGATGCTAGAAGACTTGATGTAGTCAAAAGGGATAGAGAAATTAAGGAGGTAGAACTTTTGACTATGTGTGGTTCAATAAGCAATGAGGAAATGAAATGGTGTATAGATGTTGCAAATAGAATATTTTTCAGTAGCAAACCCAAATAAATAAGCTTAATGATAGGCAGGGTTAATGAGGTAATAAATGAGACTAGAGATGGTTGGTCCAAATTTTTCCAAAAGAATCCAGATTTAGTCACCTCCCAAGAAGAATATGTTAAGACAACAACTTCCACCATCCTAGACAAATCTAAAGGGAAAGGTATTTTGGGAAGTTCATAACCAATTTTGGATATACTGACAATAAACAAGAGTGTATAGACACCACTGGCAGTAAAGGAGAGTGTATAGTCAATACTGGAAAAGATAATTTTTGAGCAAGGCAATTTAGACAATATACAGGGTACTAACAATATTGTGGATAATACTCCACCAACAGTAATTGATACTGCACCAAGTGGCAAAGCCACCGATGTAAAAGAGGATAAGGTAAAGGGGACTAATAAGACTATACTGACACCTGATATTGATTCCCCGAAAAAGATTTTGGCAATTGACACTTCTCAAGTTGAGAATAAATCAAACATTGAGATGAGTCCCATTGAGTTAACGATGGTAGCTACTAAAAAGCTAATAAAGGAGGGATCTGTAGATAAAGGAATAATAGATCAATCAATTATAGTTTTGCATAGACTAATTCCTAATTGTATGATTGAGAATGAAGCAAGCCCTTCCGACAAGCTTAAGGCATTAACTGAGAATATATCTAACAACTTTCAATCATTGCAGAAAATTTCAGACCGGCAAGCACTTGAGAGATTTACTTTGGCTAAGAGAGCTGAATTTCATTAGATTATTGAAACAGAGAAGAGGAAGATTCAAGAAAAATAATTCTTATTAAAAATTCTTTGAAATAGTGTACTAATATCTATAGGGTCTGTTGTAATTTAGAAATTCTTACAACTAATGTAGATAGCAGGTTAAAGGAGTTACATGAAAAGGTTTATAATATTGCTAATTATTTTGATGGATTGACCTCACTCACAACATCTATTGATGGGAAAATTTTGTCTTTGGGGATCCAAATTTTTTCTTTTGAAAAGGAAAGAGACAAGATCATTTGGAGAGCAAGGAGTCTCAGAGGATTGGTGAGTGCAATATTGGATTCACTTGGTGTACATAAGAGAGAATGTATGGATATGCTTGCAAAGCCCACACCAATATAAGTCTCAGAGAAGGAAACACTTTCACACTTACTAAGTGGACTTGTATCCATATCTGAAACTTTCAAAACCATCTGGGATACATATTTATAGTTTCTAGACAAAGCTTATCTGGAAATTTTAAAATCAGTCAAGCTCCGGTAAAGTAATCTGTATTTATTTATTCTTTTGCATAGATTCTTAATCAAATTCTTTCAATTCTTTCATCGGTCTTTGGCATTTATGCCAAAGGGGGAGTGTATATATGTGAAAAATATCAAACAAAAAAATATGGGAAGGATATCAGACAGAGTGTATTGCTCAGGGCGAGCATGTGTCATACTTCAATTGTACCGACAGGGAATCCATTTTTTACATGAGTGTTGTCATCAATGCCAAAGGGGGAGATTGTTGGCAATTGACACTCATTGGATTCATATGTTGTCATTGATGGCAACAAGATTCTATAGAAGTCAGATATTGGAATTAGGTGGCATTCATTGGCAGACACCGACATTGTGTATCCAGGGTAACAATCGACACCGACACCGGTATCCAGCACTTCAGTGAAGTCGACATCAGTCAAGGAAGTTTTATTTACAAAATCATTTTGTAATTATTGTATAAGGCCAAAATTTTATATCTTTTTTAATGTATTGTAAGCCGACATAAGGTATATTGTTTGTAAAGGGTATATAGGCCAGTTTGTTAGGTCATTATGACAATTATTGATTATTGAGGATGGAATAGGAAAATATAGAACTGTGTAATGCGAAGGATATGTATGTAGATCATTTGTATGTGAATGTTATATCATGAAATGATCAGTAGATGGTTTGTAAAACATTCTTGGAGGAAAGGTGATACCAGTAGAAGTGTTTAGGGTTTATGAACTAGTACAGAGCAGAGCTATAACCAAAACTATTTTTGGCATTATAGATGCATTTTGTGAGTTCATTATTACTATTTTATCTTAGCAGAAGCTTGTACTCAATGAGAATATTTTGTGATGAGAAGTGTGCTCTACGTAGTGTGCCTTCCTGCATGTGTAGGCCCCCTCTCTATGTAATATCTTTCATATGGCCAGTGGATTGATATTGTGGGTCACAAATCCCATAGTGGTTTTTCCTCTTTGATGTTTTCCATGTATAAATTATGTTTGTTATGGTGTTCATTCATGTGGATGGTTTATTTGCTTCAAGTTATATGTTTATTCATTTATCGGTTTATATGTGTATGTTATAAAAGCCTAAAATCTTATCATACTAGCAGAACACTGATTCACCCCCCCCCCTCTCAGTGTTCTTGGATCCCAACACATACATCTCTAGGTCATAGGTTGAGTACTTTTGTTTGGCTTCATTCAATTTTTCACTAAAGAAGGCGACTAGTCTACCTTCTTGACTCAAGACTCCTCCTACTACCTTGTTACTTGCATCAGATTCTATGGTGAAGACCTTATGGAAATCAGGTAGAACCAATATAGGTTTCTTTGCTGCCCTTCTTTTCAAATACTCAAAGGACTTATCTGATTCACTAGTTCATACAAACTGACATTTTCTACCCCCTTTTATAGTATCAATCATAGGTGCACATACACCACTGAAATTCTTAATAAAATTCCTATAGAAGCTTGCAAGACCATGAAAACTCTTTGCCTCACTTGCATTCCTAGGTGTAGGCCAATTGAGGATTGCTTCCACCTTGGATGGATCCATCTTGAGGCTTCTCTTGGAGATCACAAAACCAAGAAATAATAACTCCTCCTACAAGAAGACACATTTTTCCAAATTGATCTTTAACCGCTCTTCATTCAACCTTTTCAACACCAAATCCAAATGTATTAGATGCTCATCCCTATTCTTGCTAAAAATCAGAATATTATCTAGGTACACAATAACAAAATGATTTATAAAAGGTTTCAAGACTTCATTCATGAGTCTCATGAATCTACTAGGAGCATTTGAGATGCTAAATGGCATAACCAGCCATTCATAAAGTTCTTCATTTTTTTGAAGGTTGTCTTCCACTCATCTCCCTCTCTTATTCTGATTTGATGGTAACCAAGGATAACTTTAAGAAAACAACCCTCGGGAAATTGTGTAAAATCCTGGAGAATCAAACATTATTTTCGGGGAGAGATTTTCATATTGATGGTGAAATTTTTTTTTAAAATAGGGAAAAAAATTATTCTATATTGGCGATTTTTTTCTAGGGTAAGAAAATTCCATAAATTTCTGGCGAATAATACCTTATTCTATGGGGAAAATATATATTGTAGGAGGCAAATAATTTTTGTTAACTGAACAAATATATAACTGTATGGGCGAAAATTTTTAGTCCGAAGGAAAAATTATTTAAATGTATTGGCGATTTTTCCACCGCTTGAAAATTATTTAATTTGTTTTGGCAAATATTTTGTTATTTATGAAAAAATATATAATTTTTTGGTGATTTCATGAATTCATTGCCATTAATAGACAAGGCACATCACATCACATCAGTACATCACATTGAGTCCAGACTCTGCACGATGTATCAATAAGTGTGGCCTCTTTGACACGTGAAGGGTGACACATACCTAAAATCCATCAGTGATTTTAAACTGTTCGATGATCGTAGATCAATGGCTAAAGTTTTATTTCGGCCCAATTTTCTGAAGAGAACATAGCTCACCAGAAAGTGCCCAAAATGGAATTGGATTCAATAGACACATATCAAATGTCATGAATCATGATCGATAATTTTGGTCATTTAATATATATCTATTCACTTACTGCAATCAACTCTATCCCCACGACTTCCAATGTGGTACTTGCCAACTTGGTATTGGTTTATAGTTGTTTCCAATTTCGCACACTCGTGCATTTATGAGAAATATTTGTAGAGATATGAAAGATTTAAAAAAATTTAAAGCAATTAATATGGTTAGAGAAGTAATTATTACAATCAAGAGCTTCAATTATTTATATACAATCTTTGCTTCTTTCATCTTCAATTAGCCTTTGCCATTTTCTAGATAAATCGTCGGCACTCATGGTATTTAAATTCTTTCTCTGGTTTTGGTTTATAGGATCAAGTTGTTTAATTTGTTAATCTTATTTATCAAGATGGACACTCCCATCTGCTTGAGAAGCATTTGTGTAGAGGACCAGAGGGCCTTTCTAGGCTCCATGTGAGACCCAACCCTCCAATCAATCTACAAGGAGGTTGGGTCGTTCACCAATGAGGCTATGTGGATGGTGTTGGGCAAAGAGTTTTTGCAAAATGAAAATAGATATTGTGTTAACATAGGCATTACATCCCGGTTCTTGGCCTCTCTTCTAGACCAGGGAGGAGACAAGGTGGATATGTTGATGCTATTGAGGAAGTTTTTTAAGGAAGACTTCCCTGGAGATGACATTATTGTTGTCATCCTTGTAAAAGTAGGGGTGAGGATCCCTTGGGCGAGTGAATTATCCAAGCTTATCCTCCCTAACCAAACAATGCTAGTGGCCAGGCAACCGTTTCTCCTGAACCTGAATGTAGAGCACTTGATGCGTCATAGGAAATAAGTGCAGATTGGCAGGGACTTCCTTCAGAAATGGTTGCTTCTGGATGACTTTCCAAACTACATGTGTCTTGAAGAATTCTCTCAGCTTATGTTTTCTAAAGAATTCTACATGGAAGGAGGGTCAGATTCTTAGGGAAAAGTTGTAAACCATCCACTACATGTGCCCTAGCCCCACCCCCCTAGGCCCCTAGTAGTCTTTTTTTCCTATGTCCTCGAAACCTAACAGGCTCAGTGTCTCACTCATTTGGCTTTTAATTTTTTGAGGGACTCAAGTCTTAGACGTAAAAATTGTAAATTTCCAAAGCATAAATATTAATGATAATTTTTCAAATTCTAGTTTGTTTCAGTTTGCCTCTTAGAGTCTTATGGATATAAAAATGCTTTCTATAATTCTATTTATTTTTTATTAATTAATGTTTTTCAAATTCTTTTTGTATATGAGCTACGCTATTTCAATAATTTGTTAAACAATGGAAATAAGTTTAATACTATGATCTTTTTTATGTAATGCTTCTTTCTCTATATTTAATATATAAAAAAAAAAATTAGTTCATTCCATTAATTATTTGTACATTGATTATGGTTGATTATAATTATATAAATATATAGTTAATATTTTAACTAAAACTCCAACTTACAAGTCACAGGTTGCTTGGGAGCAAATACTTGCAAGTGCGATTTGTATCATATGAAGCCCTAGATCATAGCCCAGGCACATTCTTCACGCTGCACCAAATGGTAGTATGCGAAAGTCTCTTCCATGGAGTTTAATAGGATTGTCAATGAAGCGATCTGGATCAAATTCTAATGGCCTATCCCACGCATTTGGATCTCTTGCACCATCGGTGAATTTGACAGAGCTCTTTCATTATTGATCACGATTGTGATTATGATCAAGCAATAATAGTTTGCGCAAATACAAGTTGGTAGAGAGTGCAATCCGAGGGCATCGTAGTAGGGAAAATGTCTGGCCAAGGGCATCGCAGGCCTCCTTCTACATTCATCATGCCCTAATTTAGGTCTGCAAAGGCGAATTCATAGATAGCGATCTCTATCCAAGCAAGAACAACAAGCAAGAACAAGGTCTGTGAAAGGGTGATTCTGATTTGGAATACAACGAACTCTTTCCTTGACTAAATGCGACTTTGATTGGGATTATGGCAAGGTCATTAAGGGAGAAAAGTTGATAATGATATACAAAGAATTGGTCCTCTGTTCACAACATAATCTACACCAGGTACAGCGATCCAAATTTGACATTGCTAGTCATAACGAATTCCCATAGTGAGAAGTGAATCTAATTTGGATACAGCAAATTAATCATTTTCTACAACGATTTTGTCTCCAAGCATAGCGATCCTAATTCTGAATATTGCCAAAATCATTGTTGCAAACCTCAATGATGTAAAGGGATCAGAAATCATAGGTTCAGTAGAAATTTAATACAGTGATCAGACATGGCTGATAGAGGACATTTGGGTTCATGGGTGGATGTGGGTTGGGAAGACCCACCTCATGTTCCATAGTGGGTCTACACAAACGGCAGATCGAAGGACATGGCGATATAGGTAAACCAGAGCGAAAATAACAAGGTTTTTTAGCCAGCTTCAAAATACTTTCAAGGCTTCTTTGGGAACAGACGCAGTGTGACATGGAGGCAGAATAACAATGGAAGGAGATTCACTCAAGGGCGTTTTAATAATGGTGCGAATCAAGGGAATTCTAAGAAGCAATTCAAGGGCTTTTCAAGGAAATGGTCTTTGGATCTGGGCAATCAACGAACATTTGCTAGGGTTGTTGGCTTGGCAAATAAGGAGATTGCGGCTAGGGTTTCTATTTCTTCACAGCAGGTGGGAAATAAGGTAAATGTGAACCTCAAGGAAGCTAGTCTGAAAAAGGTAAGTAAGATACCTTCTGATCCCATTTTGCCGAGGGTTTCTTCATCATAGGTTTGGGCTCCTATCTCTTGTATTGATATTTTAGGTTCCTATGTCAATAAGAAAGCGAATTGTTTGCATATGAATGCTATTTCTGGGGAAATTTGGGGTGATCAAATTAGTTTGTTAAAGCTTTATCATAAATTGTAGAAAAGATGGGGGGATATGCATTATTTTCAATTATTGTCTGCGAATTCTTTTATTATTGTCTTTGATTCTCCTTCTTTCAAAGATGAGGTATTAAGAACTTCGCATCATTGGTTTGGAAAACATTTAATTTCAATTGCGGCTTGGAAACCTTTTTTGTTCCTTCTTGGTCTAGTTCGAAACTTATTCCTTTCTGGTTTGGTTTACCTAAAATTCCTTTTGAATTTATGGATCTAGATGTTCTTGAGAAAATTGGAAATACTATTGGAACTTTTTTATCATCTAAAATGGACTTTGTGGAGGGGGAGGTTTTGGTAAAAATTTGTGTTCTTATTAACCCTAACAATGTTTGCCCCCATACTTGTAATATCAAGTCTCATGATGGTATTTGGCACCAGTCAATTGAGAAATTAGATACGGAGCTTTTTAAGTCTCCATTACTTTTGGATGCTCTGTTACTTATGGATTTTAAGAAAAACCAGCAGGTTGTTGGCTCTGTCCCTAAATCCCTTAATATAGATAGTTTGTCGGTGGGACCTTCGGTTGAAGAATGTGGAAATGTCTCTTCGCATAAATTGGTAGAAATAGGTCACATTAATCTTGAAAATAATCCATTGTGTCATAGTTCTGGGAAACCAAATGATCACACTTCGGGTTCAGTCTCACTTTCGTCTTTACTGAAGTCATTTTCTAATAATGGGGGTATAGTGGATGGTAATCCCCCCATGAATGGAGTACATAATCCATTGATGACAGATTGCTCTAAGATGCCAAATAGTCACACAAAGGGTAAGGACGACAATTTGTCTTCATGCACTCAAAATGAGGTTTTGGATTTTTCAAAGAATGTGAATTTAGATAAAAATGCAGTGGTTGATATGGAAACTATTAAACAGGTACCTACCATAGGTTTTCCTCATGATGCTTCTTTAGTTTAGGAAATTAAAAATTTGGTGTCTAATAATTCCCCTTTGAATGTTGAAATTAATATGGCTAATGAATCTTCCTTAAGGAATAGTAATCCATCAGAGGTTGTCCCTGTTATTATGCTAGATGAGAATCTGGTTCAGCAAGTAAATGATATTTTTAACAATCATGCACAACAAGTGGATGAGGGTATTACTGATAGAGTTGTTTGTTCAATTGAGAATGATTTGGGGGGTATAAACTCAACCCTTCCAATTTCTGCATCTGCTAATGTTTTTGCAGTTTTGGCTACAACAAAGTTGGGTTTTGAAGATAATCCATTTATCCTGGCTTCTCCAAAGTCATGCAAGAGTTTACCAATAGTCCAAACAACTCCAGTTTTTTCACCATCGGTGGTTTCTCCTAGGAGAGGTAGGCCTCCAAATAATCTTAAGACTCAAATGGAAATTGATGCTAGTATTCAAAAGACTTTGTCCCTTTCCCTTGCTAGTGGGCAACAGAGGCATTTGGTCTCTCTTGGTAGGCCTAAGAAAACATGCCTAGCTCTTGTAAGTGTAAAAAGAAAGAGGAGTAAAATATTTGTGACTAGTCCTCTTGTGACAAGATCAGGGGCTGTGAAACGTAATTTGCAAGGTTGCTTTGGGGAAAGCAAAAATTCTTTGATTAATGGGAAGAAGGGAGCTTCGGCCTCCCTTCGAGGACAATGAGAATTATTTCTTGGAATGTTAGGGGCTTAAATGCCCCTAACAAGAGATGCTTAATTAAGTCCCAGATGGACTTAATTAAGTGTGATATTTTTATGTTGCAAGAAACAAAGTTGTCAAAGGAGTTTGCTGATTTGGTTTTTTCATCTTGGAGAAGGTGGAATTTTCTTTCTTCTCTAGCTTGTGGTGCTTCAGGGGGTTTGACACTACTTTGGAATAATTATAATATTGAGGTACAGTTAGTGGCATTTGCTACAAATTGGATGTTGGCTTTAGTTATAAGCAAGATTTCGAAGGTTAAATTCTAGCTTTTTAACATTTATGCTCCGTCAAGAATTCAAGGGAAGAGTAAGTTATGGGGTGAATTAAAGAGGATTTCTTCTCCCTTAAAACATGGTTCTTTTATTATCTTCGGGGGTGATTTTAATGCTATCACTGATTTAGATGAGAAAAGAGGAGGTGTTTTCCCTAATAAAAGGATTATGGATGACTTTGGGGATTTCATTTTTGATATGAGCCTTTTTGATTGTAAGTCTCGGAATGGGGTTTTCACATGGACAAACATGAGAAGGGATTTTTCTTAGATTTCTAAGAGATTAGATCATTTTTTGTTATCTGAGAATTGAATTGATTCAGATTTTGAAATCTTTTCCTCTATTCTACTGATCTCGGGTTCTGATCATTTTCCAATTTCCCTTTCAGTTATTGAGGATAGGAGTTCTTTTGAGTCTCCATTTAAATTTGAGCCCATGTGGTTTAGGGATTCTTCCTTTTTGCCTCTTCTTATGAAATGGCGGAATTCTGCTCCTTTTTGTTCTGGGTCTCATATGTTTCAGATTGCTAAGAAGTTAAGTTATTTGAAATTGAATATTAGGGAATGGAATATCTCACATTTTAAGAACATTTTTCAAGAGAAACAAAGGATTCAAGATATGATTGAGTGTCTTAATACTCATGTGCTTCAACATGGTATGGTGCCACAAGTTTTTGATGAATTGAAGTCACTAAAATTACAGTTTGAGGAGGTGTTAGCTACAGAGGAAATCTATTGGAGACAGAAATCTAGAGAGTTATGGCTTTCAGATGGTGATAGGAACACTAAATTTTTTCATTCTTCAACTAAGATTAAAAGATGTAAGAATAGGATGTCTTGTATTCAATGTCAGAATGGGAATTTATTGACAGAGCCAGAGGACATTGCTTCAGAGGTAGTTAGGTTTTTTAAGTCATTATTATCTTCAAAAAATGGAAATCTCAGCAATGATATTATATCTAATATTCCTCCTTTAGTATCTTTGGAAGACAATAAGATGTTGATGTCTCCCTTTTCCTTAGAAGAAGTTAAGAGTGTTGTCTTTGCCATGAATCTAGATAAAGCTCTGGGACCAGATGGTTTTACTCCTTTATTTTTTCAGAAATGTTGGGATTTTGTGGGAAATGATGTTTTATTGGCTCTCGAGGAAGCTAGGAGAAATAGGTTTATTTTAAAAGAACTTAATACTACAATGATTGCAATTATTCCTAAAAAAGAGGATACTAAGACTTTTGCTGACTTCCGCCCTATTGCTTTATGTAACACTTTGTATAAGATATTTACGAAGGCGATTTCCCTTAGGTTGGCAAAAATTCTACCTAGGATCATTTCATTGGAGCAAGGTGGTTTTGTTCCCGAAAGGGAGATGACAGAGGGTGCAATTGTAGCACATGAGGTGCTTCATTCTATTTCCACCCAAAGAACCCCAGCCATGATACTTAAACTAGACATGATGAAGGCTTATGATAGAGTAGAGTGGGGGGCTTTATGTGCTGTTCTTGAGAAGTTAGGTTTTTCCAAGGCTTGGGTCAAATGGATTTGTGCATGTATTTCTTCTGCAAGATTCGCGGTTTTAATTAATGGTTCTCCTTGTGGTTTTTTCATTTCCTCTGAGGGTTTGAGATAGGGAGATCCCCTTTCTCCCTTTTTGTTTATTCTCCTAGCTGAAACCTTTAGTTGCGCTGTTAGGGCTGCTAAAGTGGGGGGGCTTTGGAAAGGTATAAAGATTCAGAATATTCCCCAGAGTATTTCTCATTGTCTCTTTGTAGATGATACTTTGTTATTTGGACATGCTTCATTAGGTGAGGCAAAAGTGATTAAAGGAATAATACAAAATTATGCATCATTTTCTGGTCAGAAAGTGAATGGTGATAAATCAAAGATTTTTTTCCTTAATACATCACAACTGGTTCAGCATAGGTTGCAATCCTTTTGGGGATTTGAGACTGGAAATCTTCCATGTACTTACCTTGGGATTCCTTTCTTTGTTAAATAAGATAAGATTGGTTTTTGGGATAAGATTATTTCAATCATTTCTAAAAGAATCCTCTCATGGAATCATAGATGGTTAACTTTGGTAGGTAAAATTGTTCTCATCAAGTCTATTTTGAATGTTGTTCCCATATATATCATGTCTGTTTTGAAGTCTCCAAAAGTAGCTATTGTTAGTTTACAGGATACTCTAAGAGATTTTCTTTGGAACAATAATAAAGATGGCAAGAAGAAACTCCCTTTAGTTGCATGGGATAAGGTATGTTTGCCTAAGGAACTTGGGGGAATAGGAATTCGGAGTCTCGAGAATCAGAATTTAGCCTTAGGTGCTAAGTTGGTTTGGAAATTATATGACAAGCCTAGCTCCTTATGGGCACAAATTATGTTTGCCAAATATATAAATAATGGACCAAGAGAGTACATTTTTAAAGTCTCAAATTTGCCTTTGGGTTTTGCTATTTGGAATTTTCTTTGTAAATGTAGATCGGTTATTTTGCCTCATCTCTCATGGATTGTTCATAATGGTAGAAAGGTCATATTCTAGGACGAAGTATGGAATGGACACACACCTTTGGTGAATATTAGGGATTGGTCTCCTCTGATCACTGTTCTTTCCTCCCTTTGGGGTGTTTTTGTAGCAAATTATTTTGAAATTGTGACTAGTGGTCCCCTTAAGCTAGCTAGATGGAATTCGATTGATTTCTTAGATGTTGATCAAAGCATGAAATTAGATTTTGAGAAGATTTTGGGGGATAGAATTGTATTTCTTTCTGATTCTGAGGATGAACTTATTTGGAGAAAGAATATTTCTGGTAAGTACACTATTAAAGATGGTTACAACTCTCTTATGGTTGCTAAAGATTTATCATCTTGGCCTTATAAGTTGTTTTGGCATTCGGCTTGTCTTCCTAAAGTTGGAGCCTTTGCTTAGTTAGCAGTTCAGGATAGAGTCCTTACAGGTATGAGACTAGACAGGCATGGTATTATTGTTGTTTTCCCTTGTGTCCTTTGTAACAAAAATTTGGAATCTTCTTCGCACCTGTTCCTACATTGTGATTATGCTTATGAATGTTGGCAGTGGTTGTTTGAGAAGTTAAATATATCCTTTGTTATTGGTAAGGATCTCATTTCCCATTTTAGATCTTGGCGCTTTATGTTTGCCTCAACTTTTTATGCATGCCTTTGGATCATATCTCCATCTATTGTGATTTGGAATGTCTGGCTAGAGAGAAACAATAGGATATTTAAAAAAACAAGGTCTCCTATGTCTAAGGTTCTATTAAAAATTGAGTCTTCAATCTCTGAGGTTGCTTTGTCATTTATTTATAAGAATTTGGAAAATCTTACTTCTTTTTCGCAATAGGATAGTAGAGTTACTAGAGTTTGGAAGATGCTGTTAGTTTTACCCTCTCATGGTTCAATTTTAAAAAAGAATGATGCAATAGGTAAGAGATGCTTTGCTAGATGGAAACCTCCTCTGCAGGGGCACTTTAAATTGAATTTTGATGGGGCCTCTCGTGGTAACCCTGGGCCGGCTGGGATAGGCATGGTAATTTATGATCACAATGCAAATTTTATTCGAGCTAAGTGTCATGCTATTGGTTTTAAAACTAACAATTATGTGGAATTTCATGCTTTGTCTTTTGGTTTGGATATGGCAATATATTTGGGAATTAAGGACTTAATAATTGAAGGTGATTCTATGGTGATTATTCAATGTGTTATGAAAAAGAAATCGAATTGTTGGAATTTGCAGTATATACTTGATCCCATTTTACAAAAATTAGAATTGTTTGAATCTTTCTTGGTATCACATTGTTACAGAGAAGTTAATAAGATTGTGGATTATTTGGCAAATTTAGCCATTGATAGCAATGCCAATCAGCGAGAGGTGGGTTTTGAGGAAATTCCTTCTAGGGTATGGGAAGGTTTGCAGCAATAGTTATGTGATTTTCTTGAGTAATGTTGATGTAAAAGTTTATGATGATAATTATTCCTGCTTTCCCCTTTCATTTCAAGTATTCATGTTCCTTGTCTGGAGGAGAGTTCAAGCTCATGGTATTTGATACAAGAGTGTTTTTCCAAAGTTTTTTTGATACTTTCTTTTTTGGCAGGAAGGTTTTTGGCTCATGGGATTTGGCACAGGGCTTTGGAAAATTTTGTCTTCTTCCATTGATAGTAGATGTGGAGTCTACATTTGAAAATTATCCGATGGGTTTTTTTGACAAATTGTCATATGGGCTCTATGCAAAACTGATATTATATGTGTTGTGACTGCATTTTGTATGTGGTTTTGGGCGGGATGTATAAACTGATCCGTTAGATACTATAGGTTTATTTTATGAGCTGTGACCGGAGGTTTTCTTCCCAGGGTTCTTTCCTTTGGCATGCTCTTTGAATCCTATGTAAAAATTAAAAAATATTAATAAAAAAGTTTAGTGGAATAATCTACTTTTATTGAAAAAAAAAAACTTGAAGTTTTGAACTAGTGCATGCATGGGTTGGTACTGGGTACATGCTATGATTTATAGTTAAGATTTTGTCATAATGGAGAAATTTTAGACATTTATGAAGCATACTCGGTAGATGGGATCGCTTTCATGGAAGAGAACAAAGGGCAAGGATGTCTCAACTTCACACAAAATTGATCTGAAGTAGGATTTAGGAATGATAGCAAAAATGACATCTAAGCACTTAGTACCAACCTTAACGAGAACTGGAAGAGTAATAGAACCTATAGTAGGACAAGAGAAACCATCTAAGATCTTAACCACTAAATCAAATTTATCATTTAAATATGTTACTTCATGCAATTGTAAAGTATAAAGATATTATTAACTTATTACATTCACCACACATGTTGGATCAATCATCAATGAGAACCCCTCGTGAGAGTATGTCTTTGATCTTTGCAGGTGATATATAGACTTATACTGGGCCATCAGGTGTTTCAAATTTCAATTTCCAATAGTCTCACTAGGATCAAAGGTAATGCATATTGCATAGGTCCTTACTCTTAGGAGGTGCAGGTTTATCAATAAGATTCACCATATTATTTATCAATAAAATTATATTAAATTAAAATTTATATTAAACTAAATTTATGTTGAACTTTTATATATATTTTAGTTTTTATTTATTTATTAAATTAAAATGTATATTACACTAAATTTATGTTGAACTTTTATATATATTTTTAAACTATTTTTTAAAATTATATATCGTAAACATATTTTTAAAGAATTTTGTTAAACTTTAAATTAATATTTTAGATTTAATATTGAATGTTTTCTTTATTATATTAAACTTTTACCTTTAAAATTGTATATCAAAATTTATATTTTTATTTAGTTATTTGTTTTATTCTAGAAACTAAGTTTCATGTTTTATACTATTTTTGAATTTCATATTTTTACAAATAATATTAACATTATATTTAATAGTTATCTCAAACTATTGCACATCTTTAAATGTCTCTTATTATGGGGACCGACGACATCTGACAACAGGTACCATCATCCGTTGGATGAGCAAAGATCAATGGCTTAGGGTGGATTTCAGCCCAAATGTGAGAAGTGAACACATTTGTGAGAACTTTGCCCGGAATTGAAATTTTTTAATTTAATTAAATATAATTAAGTCTATAAAGCTCTTTTTCAGGTGGAAGTTTAAAATGATTAAACAAACTTAAAAAATAGACCTGAAAAGTGACATGAGTATGGTGACATGCCCGAAAAATGGTAGAAGTCATGGGACCCACGACATCTGATAATAGGTACCATCATCCGTTGGATGAGAAAATATCAGCGACTTAAGGTGGATTTCGGCCTGAATGTGGGAAGTGAACACATTTGTGAGAACTTCACCCAGAATTGAACATTTTAAATTTAATTAAATATAATTAAGTCTATAAAGCTCTTTTTCATGTGGAAGTTTAAAATGATTGAACGGACTTAAAAAACAGACCCGAAAAGTGACACGAGTATGGTGATGTGCTTGAAAACTGGCAGAATTCATGGGACCCATGACAATTGACAACAGGTACCATTGTTCGTTGGATGAGAAAAGATCAACGACTTAGGGTGGATTTCAGCCCGAATGTGGGAAGTGAACACATTTGTGAGAACTTTGCCCGGAATTGAACATTTTAAATTTAATTAAATATAATTAAGTCTATAAAGCTCTTTTTTAGGCAAAATTTTAAAATGATTAAAAAGACTTAAAAAATAGACCCGTAAAGTCACACGAGTATGGTGATGTGCCCACAAAATGACAGAAGTCATGGGACCCATGACATCTGACAACAAGTACCATTGTCTGTTGGATGAGCAAAGATCAATGACTTAGGTTGGATTTCGGCCCGAATGTGGGAAGTGAACACATTTGTGAGAACTTCACCTAGAATTGAATGTTTTACATTTAATGTCATCATAATTTATACTGAAGTAATGAATGATTTGTCCTTCGGTATTGAATAGTTATTATTATTAATAATAATTAATAAAATTACAACATGATTCAAGATATTTTTCCCTTTAGGTATTACTTTTGTACTTTTCAGAGTTTTCAAAATAAGAGACTCGTAAATCATAATCGTATTTCATTTCATGGACAAACTAGTAAATTGAGGGAGATTCAGAAATAGCTACTAGATTGAGAGACGCAAGTTGCAATAGAGACTGTCTGCACCAATCTAGTGAAATAGAAATTCCAGGTAAAATCTAGAACACCTACATCCCACCTTTTTTGCTTTTTTTAATCTCATGGTCCAATTTGAGGGTTAGTATTTTCAGATTTTTATCTAACATTATTTTGAATTATTAACAATAACAGTGATGGGGAAAATGGGAAGCAGTAGTTCAATAGGAAGCCAAGTGAAAAACAAAATGTACCTAATCGAATTGGTTAAAATACCAGGTTTCACTGATGAATACCATGATATTTATGACCCTACTATCCACGATGAAAAGTGTATCATAGATATTAGATATGCATTGTCTAGTAAGGTGACAGATGCATCCAGGGCAAAATTTACTATTTTAAACCCAATGTTAAAATAAAGAACAAATAAAATCGCATCATGGGATGCTAGATTGGGAAGCATGGTGTTACCCGAAGTATTCCCTTGCCCTGATTTTGTCATGGTCTACGCTAAAAATTATGATGAAGATAAAAAAGCAATTGTCAATAAAAATACAAAAGAGGAAATTATATCCATAAACAAGGGAGAATTCGCTCGTTTGTTGAACCTAGGATTTGAAGCCCAAAACTCAAACGTCCAAATTGACCTTGGAAAGCTGACAGGGAATTATGAGAAACTCGATCCAAGTTGCAGAGATTGATTTATCAAAGATCTAATAAAGAGTGGTACTGGTATTCTATTGGATCAGAATCATAAGCCTCCTTATGATTCTAACATTTTTGTTCCATGGGTTGGGGATACTATTTCCTTGCTGCTGTTTTGCTTGGAATTGGAAAATGATAGGGAAGTGGGTGCAAGACTTCTTGAAATGATTTATAATATCCATTGTGTAGGTTGGCCAGTAAGATATAATTTTATTGAGCACATTGTTCAATCCATGCAAAAATAATTACTAATGATCAAAAAAGGTTCTTATAAGACATTCAGGTTCTCATCCTACTTGTGCTATCTCCTTCTATCCAAGTATCATGCAATATTCGAGACCAACAAGCTTCAAATCATGAACTATAAGATTGATGAGAAGACTCGAAACAGGACAGAGTGTCCAATATATGAATGGAAACCAAAGATAAGGATGCATGATAACAAAAAGAACTACAACCATTTTGTAGACTTCTTTTTGGCACCAATGTATAATAAAATTACAAGCACTCCAATGCCTAGGTTGCCTGTGTCTTGTAGAGATTGCATTCAACTCGGAATTCAAATAGAATTGGCTGACTGGTTCTTCATGGAAGAATTCACTGTGTTAAGGTTTTATGAATCAGTAGTAAAACCATACAGACTTCCAATACATGTGACAGAGAGGTTATTTGCATTAGAGTATTTATGGCAATTGGAGAGAATAGATAGGCACTTCCATGGTCAGAAAAAGAAGAGAATATTTCCTTCCTTGCCTTTCTCATGTGAAGGGCTCACAATTGAGAGAAAAACATTCAATGTGGTTCATGAGTTTTTGACAGTTTTTAACTTTGGTGAAGAGGGTCTCTAGCAGTATGATCCAATCGATGTAGTTCAAGCAAGGCTTAAGAAAAATGGGAACTCTTCAATGCTATGTCAACATGAAAGTAAACCATAGCTAGAAAATCTTAGAAACACGGACTCCTAGGATGAGGTAAAAAAAGAGAGAGAAAATTGCAGCTGACAATAACATTTCAACAAAAGAAATTTCATCACAAATTATGGCATTGCATAGACAGAGGACAATAGACGAGGGCCAAGGCATCCTAAATAGGAGGTCCTATAATTTCTACCAAAATTTTGCTAATCTTGTTAGGCCCAATATGGAAAGCTAATGTCCTAAGAGGGGAGGGGTGAATCAGTACTCCAAAACTTTTCTTGAATAATAAATTTACTGTTATGCATAAATAGAATAGTGCAGTAACATAAAATAAAGTTAAAACAAATAGATAACAATCATACATGATTCACTCCATAACACATAAATTTTGGTTACGCAGCAACTCTTGGTTAGAGAGAAAAACTGCGATGGGGATGGCACCCGCAACTTCACTACTGCAATAATAAAGAGTGTTTGGTTAGAGCTACATATTAGCTATTTCTAATAGCTTACCCTATTAGGAGTAACAGGATCTATTAGATCTACCTTGCTAAAGGATTTTACAACACTTAATCTAAATGTTGCACCTGATTAGAGGCTTTACAATTTATAGAATTGATTAGATTCTTTTACCCTGTTAAAGGTTTCTCTTTATACTTCACAATATTACAATAAAATCATTACAAATATCTGCAACTTTACATCTAAAATGTTATAGCAGATTCTATGTGCTCAGAATAGATTACCTTGCTTATAGCATACCTCGGTAACCCATATAGTAACTCAGTAAACCCTTTTGTTTACTCTGTTCTTCGACTGTTCTTTGAAAACCTTCTCGGTGACCTCTGTGTCTTTGTAATAGTCTTCTTACACTCATGCATACACCCTTAACTCATGCTGTATAAATAGATCTCTTAAGACGGTGATCCAATTCATTGCTTCAATCTTACAAACATGATTTATCGAATGAATAACTGTACAAAATATTTCATTGGTTAGATTGATCTCAGAATCATACACAATCTTCTGGTGCAATTTCCAATGTGATAACGGTTAGATGTGCCTCGATCTTGTAACACATTTTCATATGCATGTCCAGGTTCAATGTATCTGGTAACACATTTCACTCGGTGTATATCAACTCGGTGTGTCATATTTTCTGCTCGGTAGTCATAAAAAGATACTCGGTAGATAGCTCGGTGTATACTACGTTCTGTGACTGCTTTCTTTTGTAACCAACTAGACTATGCATACCGACTTCTCTGTGTATACCAACTGCATGATTCAGTAGTGTTAACTAACTAGAATATATAGTATGACTTTGAATATAAAAACTAATGGCAATTTGATAAATAGTAACAATCTCCCCTTTTGACATTAGTTGAGATGTTTGACAAAAACTACTTTTAAAGTCATAACTCAAAAATCTATATACTTTGCAAAATGACTATACTTGATAGTATATACAATAGTCAATGAAATAGTATATTCAGATATACTCCCCTTATCATTATATTGTACATAACTCTAATTTTGCATGCTCGGTTCTGTGCTTGTGTGCTCTACTTACTATCCTTGGATACTCTGCATACTTTGCTCGGTATACTCCCCCTGTATACAATACTCTGAATACTATATCAAAACTGTATCACCAAAACTGTATTACTCCCCATATATATAGTATCACCAAATATATTGTATTACTCCCCCTTTTTGTCAAACATCAAAAACTTAATTTCCATCCGAGGGTGGTAACTAATTAGAAATGGATTTATACTTTGTCCGGGCGTTAGTGAGAGCAACAGAGAGTGCATCATTTACACTTTCCATTAAAGAATTTTGTGTTTGAATATTAGCCAATAGTGATATTAAGCCATCAAGAGTGCTTCTCTCTTGTGTAGTAGATAGGCATGTGGCTCGGTGAATCTGTTCTTGAACTGATGAAAGATGAGGAAGGAATAATGTCTGGAGTGTCATTATATCCATCCTGATCTTATGTTCTTCATTTCTTAGTTCCAATTGTTGAGCCATGAGCTGTTGAAGCTTGGTATAAAAATCCTGAACTGAATTGGGCTATGTGGTCAACTTATTTGAGAGATCGGTGATCTCTTTCTCTATTGCATCAGTTTTATTTTTAATGTCTTTAATGAATATAGAAAATGTACAAAGTTTCTTAAATAAATAAAGAATATGCTTGAGTTGAGGGGACAACTCAGCAATGAATTTGACAGGTTTGACTTTCCCAATAGCTAGTGATTTTTGTACCTCTTCTATCATTTTGGTAGTAAGCTCCTTGTCTTTGAGCTTGCTCAAATACTTAGATGCATCAACTTTGGATGTTTCTATTTGATTAAGGAGTTCATCCAGTTGAATGTGGATGGCTGCATCGGTTGACACTATAGTAGTAGGTAGCATATCTGATAGCAGTGTCTTCACCTTCTGAAGTACTTTATTCTTCTTTTGTATGGCCATCTATTTTTGTTGTTTGGCCTTTGCTTTGCATAGTTCACTGAAATCAATGAGTGCTTGCCCCTTTAATTTTGATATATCCACATTGGGCAACACTATTGGTTTAGATAAATCAACTTTGAAACTATGCTTTTTCATCTTCTTCTCTTTACCTTTGGTCAGTTGGACCAAGACAATAGCTTGAGAGGCTTGCTGACCCTCGATAGGTTGCTCGGTAGAGGCAACACTTTGGTCAGTTCCTGTAGCCATTGTGGTGTCTTTTGGTGTCTCAGCTACTACATTTTCAGTGCTCAATGGTGCTTCAGAGGTCTGTTCTTGAGTAGTATCTTCTCCTGTTGTAGATTTGTGACCTTTGGTGTCTTGTGCTATATCTTGAGGAACTTCGATAGAGATAGGTTGAGTGGTCGGTGGATAAGGCCGAACTTGTTCTAAAATGGGTTCACTGGATACAAGTTTTGCATATGTAGTGCCTTCTATCATCTCCTGCTCCTGTTCCTCTGTATCCATGACATCTTCATCAATTTGAATAGTGTTAGCAGGGTCTTGCTCGGTAGCATCAGGACCGTGCTCGGTGACATCAGGATCGTGCTTGGTGACATCAACGATTTCAACTATAGATTGTTCAACAGCATCTTTGATTTTGAAGATTTCCTGCCATTTTTCTTTTGTCTCATTCTCTACGTCAATATATAGCCCATTCATTAGTTTTAAGGCTCTTTGTTTGACAAGAAATTTTGAATTGTAGGTTGTCAAATGTTCCTTTATTTCTTCTACAGACATATCAAGAAATAGATGGACTAAACTTCTTTATTTGATTTGTTTCTTTGAGTCCATTGCATACTTCCACCTGTTATCAATATGGAAGTAAAGTTCATTTGGAAGTGACTTTACTAGTTCCAATGGAGCTAACCGAAATTTTAGAAGTGTGCAGATGACAGCTTCTTCAATTTGTCTCTTCTCATCATTATTTCTAGTTTCATACTTGACATATCTAAAAGAACCAAATCTGCCATATTCTTTCAGATTGGCACAGAAGTTTTCAACACTATGTATATTTACCTTCTTGCTCTTGACAATCTGGAATTTATTTGCATCTTTAGATTCTGTATCACTAGACTCTTTTGCCAGAATGAGTCTCCGAGTAGACTTCTTGTAGGTCTTGGTTACCTTGGGAGCAGTAACACTCTTTTTTTTCTTACTCTGTGATGCAGCTGATTCTCTTGTATTAGGCCTCTTTGTTGGAGGAGTCGATAGGGCCTTTGAAGTGTCCTGTTTCTTTCTTTTTAACACTTTGCCCTTAGGCAGTTCAGTGCTCAGTGTTATAGCTACCTCTTGAGCTTCTGATTCCTCTTTGGTGATGGCAAGAGTGCCTTTGATAGGTGTGGAGGAAGAATCTTCTCCGAATTTCTCTATTAGATCCTTTATCATCTTTGTTGCTTTTCTTGTAGCTTTGGGTACTATAATGCTCATTTTTACTTTTCCCTTCACTTCTTCATAGGTTCCATTCCTCAGCTCAGTAGCATGCCTTGGTAATGAAAGATATGCATCAATTTGCTATTGTGTGATATCAAAGTCAATCTCGTAACCCATAGGGGGCAAAGATTGAGTCCTTAGTTCCACAACATTCACATAACAGTAATCAGTGTCTACCTCAAAGCATATGTCATCTTTATAGTTCTCCACTAGCTGGGGTGGAATTCAGTACCTGTTGTGCATCTTCTCTTGAAATTTACTAAAATAATCATCCATTATGTCATTGAAATTATCACCTAGCTTCTTGATAAATTCATTAATCTGATGGGTGATTGGTCAGTGTAGCTCCCAAACTACTTTACCAACTAATGGAAAGAATTTTTCAAAGTAGAAAAACATGCATACAAGAAGTGAACCAAACTTTAGTGTATTTGCCGAGTTGTTCTTCTTTGGCTTCCTTATTGTGTTCAGATTCTCAAACAGGTTCTTCAATAACACTTCACATAAGTCAATTTTCATTCCCTTTTTCACAATTTTATAGGCTATGTCAACTACTGCACAGGGTACACTATTTTCCCTTGCTGATTGGAAGAAACAGTAACCAATTACTCTAATGGCAAACTTAAGTTCCACATCAGTGACATTGTTCAGTTTTAGTCCTCTGTAATCAGATTCAACTCCAGTTAAACTGATCAATTCCTTTTGTGATATCATCTTTTGAGCTCGTGCATGATCATAGATAGGATAACCGGTGATCACATGAATGATTTCCTTGGTGATTTTAAATGGTTTCTCTTCTAGCCCCATGAAATCATCATGAACTCTGCTCAAAACAAACTTGACCCATTGGGGCTTGAACACACGAGGGTAGGTTAGGGCTTCAGTTAATCCTTTGATTCTGATGTGTTCATACTTGCTATTTAATACACCATCGGTACATAGTTCATCATAGGTGTCTCTTATCTCAACATGACTGAGTTCTTCAACATGGCATTTGGTGAAGAATCTAACATCTTCAACTAACAAGACTCGATCCAGGATGAGTGAAAAGGCGGTTTTGTCATCCGATTCGGAGGTGACTTTAGGAGTCAAAGAGTATTTCAGTGGGGGCTTCTCTACATTCTTGACAACAATGGGATCTTGGATCTTGGGCACCATTTAGGATTTCAGGTAAAACCTTAGCAAACTATCCTTAGGGTATGATAGTTTACAAATTGCAGATGCTTCACACTCAGCAGATAATAACAATTTGATAAGATCAGTAAGCTAGCTTAACAGTGCGATGAGATTTGATGTAAATACCTTGAATTCGCTTGGAATGAGGTTTGATCTCCTTGGAATTGCTCTGCTCTACTCTTTCAAAAACTTGGTGAATGTAAATGACCACAAAAATGCTTTTAAGTATACTTTATCGGGCTCCATGTGGGTTAGGTCAAAAATATTAAATGCGCTCAGTTCACCTTTAACCGATTTATTCTCTTTTTTTCATTTTAACCGAGTAACCAAATTTCCTTCATTTACCGACTTGACAGGCTTCTTGTATTCACCAACTTGACAAGTTTCCTGTAAAGTACTTTTGATAGAATTTAAAACTTACTAATGCATCTTAACTATGCAGATTTTGAATTTAGTACATAATAGAATAGGAACTGTTATGATTTTAACCTTTAGAGAATGCAGTCCCTTAATACCTTTACCGATTAATTTGGAATAGGTGCACCTAACTCGGTAGGTAAGGTGCTTTCTTCATTTGACATAATTTCCTTCTTTTTCCAAATCATCTTTAATTTTTCTTTTATTTCTTTAGTGTCTTTTCTAGGTTGATCTCTGCAATCTCCTGCCAAGTGTCCAACTTTATGATAATGAAAGCATGCCATACCAGGATTTCTCCATGATTTTTGGTTGTTCATTCCAAACCCTATAAAATAGTTGGCACTAATATGTCCATATCTTCCACAACATTCATGCCATATCCTTGTGTTGTAATCCCATGGTACTGTTGCATATTGTCGGTAAGGATCTGTGTGAGTTTGGTAACCTCTAGTGTTTGCTCGGTGTGCAGACCACATGTAGATCTTTCGCTTAAGCCAACACTTCTCAGTACTATGTCCATATCTATTGCAGTTTCTACAAAACCCTTTGAATTTTGTCTTTTGATAGTTGTTAACAGACTTTGTCCTATATTGATTAGATGTGTGACCGTATTTATTGCAATTGTAACAATAACCATTGGACTTAGTGATATTCAGTTGCTTACCTTTTCTGATTTGGCATATGTTGGCAGTGTGACCTTGATTTCCATAGTAGTAGCAAATAGGCTTCTTTCTTTTGATGTTATTCCTTTTTCCAGCTTGCTTTGATGATTCTCCTCTCTCGGTTGTATGAATTCCTTTCTTGGTAGAGTCTTTTCCTTTGTAACCGAGTCCTGCATCTTTGTTGGGTCTTCTTGTATTCAGTTGTTCATCCAACATCTTTGATGCTTCATAACTCTTCTTCAGTGTTTCTTTGGATTTCTTCTCTGTTTCAAGTTCATCGATCAACCTTGATACTTCAAGTTTCAATGCTTGATTTTCATCATTCTTCAGAATTACTTCATGATGTGCATAACCTAGTTGATCTGTCATATTTTGTTGAATCCCAGTCAACCTTATGATTTCATCATTTTTATCAGATACTAAGACTTCAAGTTGTTGTTTCTCTCTTTCTAGATCTCTTGCTTTATCCTTAGTTGTCCTTAATGCATCTAGATTTTCAGTCATTTGTGTGCTGAAATGTTCATGTTCTCTTTTCATTGCTTTTAGTTGATCAGCCAATGCTTTGTTCTTTTCTTTCAATACTCCAATCATTTCTTCAGTCTCTTTAGATATCTTGTTCTCAGATGATGTCTCAATTTGTTCCACTAACTCTTGAGAATCCTGCAAATCATTAGATAATCTTCTTCTTACTTTTAGAGATTTTTGCATTTGCCTTTGCATGTCTACAATCACTTGATTAGCATGATCCAACTCTTCTTGCAGATACACAATCCTCTGAGATTGTTTGTAGCCTTCCATTGATAATATCTTTCTCTTTAGGTAGTTAAACCCTTTTCCAAGATTCAAGCTTTGATACCAATTGTTAGACCCAATGTGGAAAGGTAATGTACTGAGATGGGAGGGGTGAATCAGTACTCCAAAACTTTTCTTGAATAATAAATTTACTGTTATGCATAAACAGAATAGTGCAGTAACATAAAATAAAGTTAAAACAAATAGATAACAATCATACATGATTCACTCCATAACACATAAATTTTGGTTATGTAGAAACTCTTGGTTAGAGAGAAAAATTGCGATGGGGATGGCACCCACAACTTCACTACTGCAATAATAAAGCATGCTCAGTTAGAGCTACATATTAGCTATTTCTGATAGCTTACCCTGTTAGGAGTAACAAGATCTATTAGATCTACCTTGCTAAAGGATTTTACAACACTTAATCTAAATGCTGCACCTGGTTAGAGGCTTTACAATTTATAGACTTGATTAGAGTCTTTTACCCTGTTAAAGGTTTCTCTTTATACTTCACAATATTACAATAAAATCATTACAAACATCTGCAACTTTACATCTGAAATATTATAGCAGATTCTATGTGCTCAGAATATATTACCTTGCTTATAGCATACCTCGGTAACCCATATAGTAACTTGGTAAACCCTTATATTTACTCTGTTCTTTGACTGTTCTTTGAAAACCTTCTCGGTGACCTTTGTGTCTCTGTAACAGTCTTCTTACACTCATGTTGTATAAATAGATCTCGTAAGATGGTGATCCAATTCATTGCTTCGATCTTACAAACATGATTTATCGAATGAATAACTATACAAAATATCTCATTGGTTAGATTGATCTCAGAATCATACACAATCTTCTGGTGCAATTTCCAATGTGATAACGGCTAGATGTGCCTCAATCTTTTAACATGTTTTCATATGCATGTCCAGGTTCAATGTATCTAGTAACACGTTTCACTCAGTGTATATCAACTCAGTGTGTCATGTTTGTTGCTCAGTAGTCATAAAAAGATACTTGGTAGACAGCTTGGTGTATACTATGTTCTGTGACTGCTTTCTTCTGTAACCAACTAGACTGTGCATACTGACTTCTCTGTGTATATCGACTGCATGATTCAGTAGTGTTAACTGACTAGAGTATATAGTATGACTTTGAATATAAAAACTAATGGTAATTTGATAAGTAGTAACAAATCCATCTAACAAATCTATTCCCAAAACAATTATGCAAGAATGTAAAGATAGTTTTTGGACTCAAACCAAAATAAATGATTTTTGGACTATGAGGAAGAATCTTAGTGAACCAAAGACCAATGCAGAATTTGAGACCATCGATGAGGATGGAGAGTTTAGCAAATTGTGGAATATGGATCATCCCACAACAACATATGACAGGAGTGAAGATGATGATGAGTATGAGGTTGAGCCCACTCCAACAACTAATACAGTCCCTAAAATATTAGGTGGAGTCAATGAGTCCATGAAAGAAAAATATAGCAAAGGGGCAAGCATTGTGGAAAAAATGGGCTTTCCAAGGTGGTGGTCTAGGTCCCAGAGGAGAGGGCATTTGGTATCCACTTCAGGTACACCTTCCATCAGATTCAAAATCAAAAGCTCCTATTAAACCAGTTATTGGACTTGATTTTTTAGATTCATCATGGATAGGTGCTACTCATTACCCTCAGGGTCCACCTACATTTGTTTCAGATTCAAATCCACAACCACCACCACATCATGGTATTCCCATTAGTGGTGAATCAAGTGCCACTGCCATAGGTGGGGAATCTGGGGATAGTATTCCCATTATTATTTAGTCAAGTGACATTGTGATTGGTGGGGTTGGCATGGGTACTACTATTGATACTAGTTGTCTTGGTGTTGGACAAGGGCTACAACAAAATATCTCTAGCAAGAGGCCACTAGTGGTAGATACTCATACTATTCATAATCCTATATCAAGTGCCACTGACACTACAAAACAATCATTTGCAGCTTCAGATCACACACCTAAAAATATTATGAAAACTACACATGAAAGTGTCAGTGGGAGTGGGACATGATCAGGAATTGTTGTTGGTAATCCTAGTAAAGCATTAGTTAAAACCACAAGTGTAACTAGAGCCTCTTGTATTCCTATGTTACCTTTCAAACATTCAATTGCTTGAGCAAGCCCAAATTTTCAATTTCATGATTACTATGAAAAATATGAACACACAACAAAAGAAAAAAAAGAAAAAAAGAAAGCATTTCATAGGGTTGCCTTGACTGAAGTTGTAGATGAACAACCTACAAGGAACATGGTATTTCCAACATATGACCCACAAAAAGATATGATAGAGTTCATGTTTGTTATGACCCCGACCCCAACTAAAGATAAAAATCCACCACATAGTTAGATAGGTCCATTTGAATTTGAAGTTAGCACCCTCCAAATGGATTTTTCCAAAGTACATAATGTGGACAAAATTAGTGTGTCAAAAAGGACTAACAAAGTGGTCTACACTTCACTGCTAAAGGTGGAGAGATTAAAAAATAAACTGGAGAAACAAATAGAAAAGTTACAGGCAGACCTAGCAAACAAAAAATCAAGGAGGAAAGCAGTAGATAACAAGTGCAATGATTTATAGAAAAGGATAAAAAATTTGGGCTATGCAGTAGAAATTGTAGAGCAAGAGAAGATGGATGCAAAATTGAAGGACCTGACAGAAAAACTAGCTAAAAGCAGTTAAAAAATTGATGAGGAAAGAGACAGTTTTAAAAAATTATACAAAAGTTATGAGTTTGCTGCTGCCAAAATAAGAAAAATATAGGACCTATTGGATCGTGGGAAGGAAAAAGAAAAACATTTGCAAGAGGAAGTAGAGGAAGAAAGAAAAAAATGTGCACAAATGAAAGAAGACCTGCACAATACAAATGATAAAATAAAAACTTTGGAGGATATATTGAAAGATAATATGAAAAATACAATGGAGTATATACAAGAAAACATTTGGTGGCAAATAATGCAAAGGAGTGACAAGTTGTATGAATGGTTTGAATTGAATGAAAGTCTGAGAGTAATTTATATAAAAATCAAAGGACACTTTGAGAAGAGCATACATGTTTATTCAAAAGAGGATATGGCAAAAAAGATTCTGCAAGTACTCTATAGTACCAGTGATAGGTACTTGGCATCCAAGGGAATTAAGAGCTACATTGATGCCATAGTTGAGACATCATCTATCATTCAAAAATGCCAAAAACTAAGGGAAAAATAAGAAGTTATGGAAAATTATGGAAAAAATATATTGAAGCTGCAAGAAAAGAAAAATAATTTGGTTAAACTTGGTTTGCCTAAGACCGTTGACCCATCAAATAAATTCATTGGAAAGAAGCTTACAAAAAAAGCATGGAGATAAAAATGAAGTCTGATTTAGAATTGCTTCCTAAGGATACAACTTCCCAAAGCTTTTTGGAATTCATCCAACCATTTACAACTCTAAATTCGGTATTGGATGAAACAGTGATGTCAAGTCAATCTTCTAAATATGAAATGTTGATGAAGTTGCAATTGAATTTCCATAGTTTACAAAATATTGACCTTCCATCAGATGAAGAGTGGAGCACCCTACAAAAACTGGCACAAAAATCTTAAGAATCATAGTATGTATTGCACAATTGTCTTCTTTTACTCTTAATTTCAAGGTTTTATGTTTTTTTCTATTTGGAATTTGGCATCGCTTGAAATAACTCTATTTTGTGAATAGGAAAAAATCAGCACTTGCTATTGCTAATTTGCTAATCCATCCTATGAATCTATGATGCACAATGTAAAACTTCAGCCAATAAATTTGTATTCTCAAATTTCCCCTTGCTTTAACATCTATGCATTTCTCTATTTTTGATTACTAGGTTTTAGGTATTGCTATTATCTATATTTAATTTGTCATGGCATGAATTAATATTTAATTTTGAACTCTATTTTTTGAACAGGAGACATCAAACATGTAGCAGATGTTAAATTGCTAATACGGTCTGTGATGGCCATATAAATCTGTGCTAAGTTTATGATTTTGATGTTTAGTCTTCACATGTTGCAAACTTGCAATTCAACCTGAAGTTGTTGTTGCTCCCTTGTTTCTATAAAAGGGAATTAAGGGTCATTTGCAAAGGGTTTTGAAACTTTGTATTCACTTTTGCATGGACATTGGAGAATCATATAGGAGTTGTTGTTGCTCTCTTGTTTCTATAAAAGGGAATTCAGGGTCATTTGCAAAGGGTTCTAAAACTTTGTATTCACTTTTGCAATTTACATGGAGAATCACACAGATTGGTGTATTAATATTGAATGAATTGTATCATATGGCTATATTTTGAAATAATTAATGAAAATCTAAGTTTTCAAACATGTCTAAATAAACAATAAACATCTCTATATCAATAAACATATTATGGTCTTTTATTATACTATTTTAAATCTGGAAATAGAAAGTTGAAAAATACAATTACAAATCAATATTAAATTCTAATTGCAAAAAGTAATATGATTTTGTAATATGAATGATGAGATACAGTAATAAGATTAATAAATACCAACCTCTTACAGTTGCATTCATCCTCATCAAATTTAGAGCTTTCTTGATTCTTGTATGTGGTTTCTTCACTCTGAGTCTGCATACCTTTATTGAACTATATCTCAAAGCTACCAGTAGGTCCAGTACATGAGTCAATAGTCCCACTGGCACTTTGGTTTGAAGTGTTGCCCAAATCTCTTCTTTCACATTTGGACCTCCAGATTTGCAGTGCCCTATCGTAAGGAAAAGTGTGGACATCATACCTAGATGTATACAGCCTCAAGAAATTTTCCAAATTTTTATCTAGTTTGTTTCTTAGCTTTGATTTTAGGAACCCCAAAGCACTGAAAACTCTCTCATCTTCCACTAAACTTTAGCAAGCTTCAAATATTCTGGCATTGAATCATACAATGCTGCATTCTCAGCTATATATTTCCAAAGCCTTGTTACTGATCCCTCTTCACGGGGGTTCTCCATTTTTCCATATTGTTCTCTCATAGTGTATGTAAAAAGAGATGATTTCTCTAGAAGATGAGTTTCATCTAATATTCCATTTATAGTTACTCCATTCAATTCTTTGGATATGCAAAATTGTTTTATCAAAGTCAGTAGCTTACTTCAAAAATCAGTTGCACTGTTGAGGCTCCAATATTGAGGAAACACAATAGACATGGCTTCAAGTAGGTTGTTAGGAGGGAATCTGCTTCTAATTTGTGAGGAAAGATCATAGGCAATTTTATTCACAGAAGTAGTTATAGTCTCAACAATCTTGTCAAAATCTTCCCTTGTAACTCTTGCTAGTTGCTTCCTGGAGCACTTTCTTGGTTCCTCGGGGTCGATTGTGGCATAGAAGTGCATTGGTATCTCAACTCCCTATACATTGGCACATACCTCCCCTTTTGCACCGATTTGTAAAAAGTTATCATGATTGTTCAAATTTGTGAGTGTTTGTCACTTAACAATTTTTTCATCAGATAGTGTTGGTTGATTTCGATAGATATTGTCGAGGGTCATGCATGTCATCTTACATAGCATAGCATATTTTACAATATACAGAGCTCTTTTTTGGGTAGCCTTCATAATATTCCTCATTTCCTCTAGCATGGGCAGAAGAGATGCTAAAGTTAATAGTGTCTGAAGATTACTTAACCTTCGAAGAAGGTCAGGAAATTTCAGTTGTTATGATTCGTCATGAGTTGTGTGAAATAGTCCAATCAAGGATGGATATTCTAAAAAAGCTTGATGCACTGGACCATCCAAAGAGATCCATCTGGTATCATTATCCTTGAGAAGCTTGTTCCCATCAATTATTCCATCAGCAAAGTGTTGAAATTCCATAAATTGCTTGGGACTTTGACAAAAGTGTGAGTAGAGCTCTCTAATTAAAATTTCATTTTTTTCTACTGAAGCATACTTGCTCACAATTCCAAAAGCTAGATTCATTCTGTGAGCCATGCAGGGAATTGCAGCAATGTACGGTGCAAATGAAGTTTCAATTTTTGTACAAAGACCGTTCTTGTGACCTTCCATTACTGAAGCTCCATTTGCTCCAACACACACCAATTTTTTGGCAACCGTCATGTCATCCATACCTCCATATTCAATTAAACTTCTCTTTACTAGTTGAAATAATTTTTTTGTTGTTGCACTCTCCTTCATTTTAGCAATAGATAGTAGATGAGGTTGTCGGGCATGATTTTGTACAGTATAAACATGCATGCATACCCATGAAGTATTGTCTCTTGCCATAACTTCATCTAAAGAAAATGAAATAAAGTTTGAATCGCTTATTTTTTCCTTTACATATTCTTTTTCAACCTCAGCAAGACAACTTGCCCATTCCCATCCACTGTTTATTGTCCAGTGTCTATTAGGATAGTTAGGAACTTTCAAAAAGTTTAATAAACCACTAATCGATGGGAAACCTGTGATAGTGCGCCCTCTGCTCAAAATATAAAAAACAACGCTTAACTGAACAACTTTTCCTAGTTGTTCTATTTGCATTGCTTTTCCAAAACTAGATTCAATAGAAACTTTAACTTTAGCAGGCTTCGTCTGTATTTTCTCATGAAAATAATACTCTTCAGCATTCCTCACATGCTTACATTCCTCCTTTGTTTTCCATCATATCATTGATTTTTCAACTCTATCTATCATTTGTTTTTCATAAACTTTACCCATATGCTTTCTATGGTGTCAAATTTTAGCTGCAACCTAATTTCCTTGTTATGTTTCCAAGTGCAAATATTACACCTGCATTCTATTGGAGGCTCTCCTTCAATTGGATTCTCCACTGGTTCAATGAATGGATACTTTTATGCCCAATTAATTTGAAAATTCCTCACTAAAATATCCCACTCCCAATCCTTTTTTGATTGTGGTTCACCCTTGTTTGATATGGATTTTCTTTTCCCCTTTCGTGCATTATCACCCAAGTCAATTATATCATTCTAACTAACTTGGGCATCTACCAAATAATCTTCTTCAAGATCATCCTGATCTGAGATATCAGGTTTGTCATCATCTTCAACATGAGGTGTAGGTGGCAAATTTTGTATTTGTACTTTTGATGATGTACCTTCCTGATTTTCACCACAATCTTTTCCAATGCCAAAGTACGAAGACAACATTTTGCTTTTTGTTGGCCTCTCATGGCCTTCCCCACATTCAGGTTTCCTACCCCTCTTCCTGTTTGACATCTCCAACAAAATAAAGGCTGCCAAAAAATATAAATTTGTTGAAGAAGCAATAATAGACTATAATGTATAATATATGTTTCATTGGCCCTATGACCTATAATCTAGATGTCTGAGGTCTGAATGTCCCCCCTGAGTCCCGACTACTTGGCACTAATGGGTCACCACTGAATAAAAATGAACTCAACAATGCAAACAAAGATAGAAAAATTTAGAATAATATTATAACACTTCAAAATTAAAAATATGATCTCTCACCCTTAGGTCACTAGTAGTCAACAACAATGATTTTCCTTGGTCTGAAAATTTGTTATTGATTAGAATTCAAAGCCTAGAACCCACCTGATTATGTTGAGATAGATCTGATCTTTGCATGTATTTATACCGATACTTATATGGAAAATTCCATGGGAATTTTATATGGTATATGAATATTTGGCGAATCCCATGTAACTATAACATGACAAGTAATTTTTGAGGCAATTATAGGTCATCCAAATATGACTTATGTAATTTTTGAGGCGATTATAGGTCATCCAAACAATTGGCAAATACAACATAGTTGGCAAAAGTTGGGGTGAATGGAGACACGCATCAGCAAAATGTCGAGCGAATTGGGTCCTCCTGGCTAACAAATCTTCACATACCTATAGGAAAATTATGGTGGTCTATTAAGGTAACCTCGGAGAGTGTAGGTGAAAAAATTAAATTTACCGTGTGTCCACCGCATATTGTATTGGTGAAATCATCGCATAGAAATATTTAATTGCATAAAACATATGGTGATCAGGCCATGACTTTGATGGAAATTGACAATGTTTAGACGACATGGCCACCCCCAGTCAGTACAAAATATTTGCCATTTCTGACATGGCCGACGTGAAAAATTCGCCATTGGCGAATATTTGCCACTAAAGTAATCTTTGATGGTAACCGCTCTTCAAATCTACTTTAGAATAGTACTTGGCTCCTGCTAGATAGTCCATCAAGTCTTCTATCTGAGGCATAGGGAACCTATACCTGATTGTAATCTTGTTTATGGCTCTTGAGTCCATACATAATCTTGATGTACCTTCTTTCTTTGGGGCCAATACTATAGGGACAACACAAGGACTAATACTCTTCCTTATGAACCCTTTCTCTAGCAACTCATGGACTTGCCTTGCAAGTTCTTCATTCTGATCAGGGGTCAATTTGTAAGCTTCTTTGTTAGGAAATGTAGAGCCTGGTATGAGGTCAATGCAGTGACTTACATCTCTGAAAGGTGGCAGGGTCTCTGGTTTGCTTCCCACAACTATACCCTTGTATCTCTCCAACAACTCTTTCACTTCTCTAGGACATGCAGTCCTTTCTTGCACCTTGTCTTCTTCTTTCTTCCTCACTTCTTCTCTTGGCTTCACCACTATGGCAAAGCATGGGGTATCCTTCTCTTTGATTGTCTTCATAAACTCCACTTTACCCACTAACATGACACTAGTCACAACATGATTGTCCTTACCATCATCCGATAGTGGGGTGACAGTATATGTTAATAAGTTAGTTTCAACCATAAAAACAAAACAAAGAACTAAAAACCATTCCAAACATATCAAGAGAGATTTCAAAAAGCATGAAAGAAGTTTAACAAAATAAAAGAAAGGAGAAGAGCCTCCCTAAGATGCTTCCATGATGCCTTTTGATGCTTCTCCCTTGTTTCTCTCCTCTCCAAGTCCCAAATGAGTGTAGCTCTCAGCTTTTAGCACTAGCCATGGATGCCATATGGAGATTCAAGATGGTTGAATATGATAAGCAAATACTATGCAAGAGTAGATAGTGATGCTATGAAAAAGCTCTATGCTAATGTTAGTATAACAACAATACTCTAAATGCTTCTCTTTTTCTTGAGGAGAAGGGTTCTATTTATAGAAGAAATGGAGAAATGAAGGGTTAAGATTGAGCAATCTTAACAAGGGTTAGGATTGAAAGTTGGGGATCCATGTGCACAATTGGCACCAATAAAATGGTGACAAGTGTCAACATAGGATTGGGTTGAGAGAAGAGGTTGGAGGCATTAAAGGCCTGAGAAGACCTCATGGTTATCTAGAAGGTAAGGGTCAAGCATAAATTAGGATTACCCACTGGATTAGGAGTTAATGCAAGGATAAACCTTTGTGCAAATGTTTAAGAGATAATCATGGTCAAAGCATTAATGGCCTGATGAGACCTTTGGGTTGGGTAGAGGTTGAGTCAAAACAAATGTTTTAACCATGTGGGAGGGTTGAATTAACCATTAATGGTTATTGGAGACTTTGGGGATTAAGTGGTTGAAGGTTGAAAGCTTTCAAAGGTTATCCAAGACTTTGAGGGTTAATTTGTTGAACACACAAAGCATTAATTGCTTTTCAAAGACTTTGGAGTCTTTGAGAAGTGACTCCAATTTGCTTAGGAATGTGACAATATTTAGGGGATGGATTAGGCTAATTAGGAAGGGTTTAGAAGAATCTAGAAGGGGTTTAGGCATACAAGTGGATTTTGTAGGAAAATGCAAGTGGGAGAAATTTTGGTATTTTCAATTAAAATAAAATCATTTATTTCAATTAAATGGTGTAATTTGCATTTGGATAAATATTCAAATAAATATTAATTTACTTAAATGAGAAAAATGAAGATAAAGCATTTAAAATGCTTGAAGACTTTGAGGGAAACCATTAAAGGCTTGAAGACTTTAAGGAAAACCATTAAAGTCTTAAGAAGACTATAGAAGGAAGCCATCAAGTTTGAAGACTTTAAAGCCATCAAGTTTGACTACTTTAAGGGAAACCATTAAAGGTTTCAAGTGGGTGAGGATAAATAGGATTTTAAATAAATAATTTATTTAAAATAGTTGTGCAACTTGCTTTTGTAGGAAAATACAAGTGGGTGGAGGATAAAGGTGATTTAAATAAATGATTTATTTAAAATAATTGTGCAACTTGCATTTGTAGGAAAATGCAAGTGGGTGGAGGATAAAGGTGATTTAAATAAATGATTTATTTATTTAAATGTGAGAGGTGGGATTTTGGGGGATTTAAATAAATATTAATTTATTTAAATGTGAGAGAAGATTTAATTAAATAAATATGATTTATTTATTTAATTAATGGTCTGAATTTGGTTAAGTGAATTAAATCAAATAAATTGAATAATTTATTTAATTAATAGGAGAATAGGGTTAAGATGAATTAATTAAATATTAATTTAATTAATTATTAATTGATGGTTAAATAATCAAATAAATACTAAGTATTCATTTAATTAAGTGGACAGATTTATGTGACTACAGTATATATCACACCATCTTTGGTCAACTTGTAGACATTTTTCCTCCTATCATGCCTTGATTCTACATCATATTGGAATGATCTTCCAAGAAGTAAATGGCAAGCATCCATCTCTGCAACATCACACAAAATATTGTCTCTATATTCACCTATTTGAAAATCAACCCAAACTTGTTCACTTACCAAGGCTTGTTGCTCTTTCCTCAACCAAGAGACTTTGTAGGGGCAGGGGTGAGGAAGTTTCTTCAATCCAATCTTGTTGACCATCTCATTTGAACCAAGATTACCAGTTGACCCTGAGTCTACAATGACTCTACATACCTTTCCACTTACCTTGCAAGTAGTTCTAAATAGTGCCTTCCTCTGTGGTGGCTCCTTGACGGTTGGTACCTTCAAGAGGGTCCTTTTGAACATCAGAAACTCCCCTTGCTCTAGATCTGCATGCCTTGAAGGTGAGTTCACACTTTGGGTGTCCTCCTCCTACACCAAATGAACTCTTCTTTCTCCACCTTGACTATTAGAGCCTTTCTTTTCTAGGCATCTGAATGACTGATGACCAACTTGATTACAGGTGAAACACCTTCTGATGAACACATTGGATCCTCTACCTCCAAATCTACCTCGGCCATTTGGTCTTCTTCCTTTGAAACTACCCCTGTGACTTGGTTCTCCTTCTAATTCCTGATTACTTGACTCTCCTTGTGGTTTAGGAGATGTTCCTCTTCCACCAAATCTGTCTCATCCTCTAAAGTTTCCTCCTCTTCCTCTATCTTTTTGGTCTCCCTTTAAAATGAACTTTTCTTCAATCCTTAATGCCATTTGATAGCATTTATGAACTATCTTGAGATTGAAGAGACTTACTTCATCTTGAATGGCATACTTTAGGCCATTCATGTATCTTGCCAACTTTTTCTTCTCATTCTCTCACACCTTTTCTCTTAAGGACAGTTTGTGAAACTCCTCTGTGTATCCACTCACATCCAAATCCTTTTGTCTCAGGCTATGCAACTTCTTTTGCATTGTCACTTCATAATCCTTAGGTACAAATTGCCTTTTCACCTCTACAACCATCATCTTCCATGTTTAGATGGGATTCTTCCCTTCTTCTATTCTCTCATTTTGCAAGAAGTTCCACCAACTAAGGGTGGATCCTTTCATCTTAGACTTAGCTATCTTCATCTTTTGGTTCTCAAGCACATATTCACACTCAAAGTGGTACTCTAAGGCCTCCAACCAATCCATGACTTCCTCTGGCTTCATCTTCCCAGTGAACATAGTTAGTCTTTCATTGTCATCTTTGCTACCTACTCTCTCAAGGGCTTCAAGGAAACTTCTCTGATTTGCAGGTATCCTTTCTCTTTCCTGCAAAAGGGCATCATCCTCATTCCCTTCTTCTTCTTCATCAGAGTCTCTTTGCTTCTTGTCCATCTTACCCTTCAACCTATCCAATTCTTTTCTCATCTCTTTGTTGGCTATTTTTTGCTCTCTTACCAACTTGGCCAATTCAACGTTGGTAATCCTTCTTCCATCACTAGTGTATTATCCTTCTCACATCTTGTCAATCTTCTTCTTCCACCCTCAAGAACCTTTATGGCTCTAATACCACCTAATGCGGAGTGGGCAACAAGAAGGTAAGAAGACCCAATATCACCCTTATATAACTTGTCTAAGTCCTATTACAACCCCACAACTAGGGTTCTACACACAACAATTCAACCAATCACCTAATGCACTTCCTAAGGATGGTTTGGACTATTTAATAACTAATATCACTCAACCTAGCCTTCCAACCAAGTATGTGTTGGTATTATGGGTGACTTTGTCATGTGTTGCATTAGTTTTGTCATTGATGTCAACACTTATCTTTTTGGGGGTCTACATCATTGATTTGGCACTCTAGTTATATTGGTTTGTTATTAAACCAACACATTGTGGTCCCAACATGGATATTGGCTTATGCACAGTTACCAGTATATATTTCACCAGCAGCTCAAGAAGTTGATGATGACTTGTTATCATCTGGAGATCATTTGGTTATGTCGGAGACATGGATTGGATGTTTGCATTTGACATTTTTCATATTGGACTCCAGGTTATGAACCGGTATAGGAAATCATGTTCCAGATCAGCACGACATGATTTGGAAAGTATTTATTGATTGGATAATGTGTAAATGTATTGAGGCCAACATATTGTATTGCACCAAGACTTATTTTTTAATTGATTTAAATGCAATATCTTTTGAGAGCCGACCTAACGATTAGGTCTTAGGTTTTGTATAAATAATTGTAAGATCTTATTTGGAAGAAGTGTGTGTGTGTAAGTGTATGTTTATTGAAGATCATTATGAAGAGTGAAGACAAGCAAATCCTTGTGCGAATCATGCAAATATCATCTGGAGGTTGAAGGAAAGGTTATGAAGGTTTCTGGTCCTCATGTGCAGAGCTTAAACTGGTACTGAACCTAGCATTGTAGATGCTAATTTGAAGAAGTACATTGATTATTGGATTTAACCATCAAACTGTGTAGTCAGTGTGACTCGTATTTTGTGATTGAGTAGTGACCTCTAGGCAGTTGAGCTTTCTGCATGTGCAGACCCCATTATTGTATTCACTCACTAACTGCAGTAGTATCATCTGATTGTGGGTAAGGTTTCCTACCGTGGTTTTTCTACTTATAGGGTTTCCACACCAAAATCTTTGTGTCATGTGTTGTGGATGTTGTTTCTCTTTTTGTTTCATGCATTATGTACCGGTAATACTATAACTGTTAATCTGTTTTACCGACACTGAGTTTTAAGTTGGAATAATTTGTTTTGGATTATAATTTATTGACAAATGATTCACCCCCTCCTCTCAGTTGTCCTTACCAGTTCCTAACTGTAATGCCCCGCCAGGAAACCCCTAAGGGTTTAAGTTAAAAACACTCAAATAGAGTGTAAATATATTTTTTTTAATAACAATAGTTAAGAGTATTACTGATTTAATACAACATTAAGATAATTTGGAGTTATCTGAAACATAGATAACACAGCGGAAGGCTAAACGAACCTAAGGAGTTTCCCAATGCGATTACATAACCTTACACCTAACTCAACTTGCGTCATTTGATCCATTTAACTGGATATCTTAATTTGTGAGATAACGCATAAGACTTGATTATACATATGTTCAATGATTTCACATCTTATAATTTTAGGAAGCGTTCGTTTACTTAGGGTGGTTAGGAGGTCATTGTGAGGTTATTTACTCAATGCACATTAACACCTAATTAATTTAAGAGGCCTCCCTTAAGGTTTAATGTGATTTAAATAACGAAGTTCATTCATTCGGTTTTAAGATGTTCACCCACATTGATATCTTTCTTGAATATTAAAAGTATGGTTAATAAGAAGAATTCGTTCATTAAGGATTAAACTCCCATTAATAGAGTGTGGTTCCCTCATTAAGGTTTGAGCATAACCAAACTAAAGATTCATAGTTTCTTTATGGAGGATAGAATGCAAGTAGCCATAGAGTTCATTCATTGAAGTTTTAATAAATGCAAATAGAAGGACTAAATTCATTAAGACGAAAATGTATTTGGACACATGAGAGCATCCTTTAAATTAAAATATAGTTAGCAAGATGAAATTCGTCATTTCAGGATTTAAAGTATAAGTTTATAATGATGTTCTCCCATTAGGATTAAAATACAATTATCTTATTGCATATCACTCTTTTTAGTTAAATGAAGCTAATATGAGAGAGGTACTTTTACTAAGATTTAATGTATAAACAACTAATTGAATCCTTCCCTTTTCAGTTCTTTTTTTTTTTTTTTGCAATCATAAAGAAATTCATTTATTTGGGTTATAATTATGGAAGGCAAGTTGAGTTCATCCTTTGTATAAAATTAATCTGATAGAGATTATTTGTTAAGATTAAAACATAAACAACTAAGTAAATTCATCTGATAAAGCGAAGTATAATTAACATGGCGATACTCATTTACTAAGGTAAGAAGGTAAATACCCATATGAGGTTCATCCTTTAAACTTCATCTTATAATTTATAAAATTAATTCTAACTTTGTTTTCCATTCACATTCATTCCATTTATATGCTTAATAAAAAGTTAATCCATTAATGTAACCCAACAAGATTCTCTTCACTAATACTACTTTTAATTCACATTTTCAAAATACTTTTCCATAATCTCATTTACATTCTTTCATGAACCTGATTACTACATTTGTCAAGATGAATAAATTTATGCACTTAGATTTAAATTCGTTAAATTCCCCACCATACACTTATACAAGAATACAACCATCCATGATAATTTAAAGCATAAAACAATGTAAGCTAACACATCGCATAACACAGATATGATCTCAGAGTTCACCCCTAAAGGGCTACATCTCTGGGTCTGCTCAACTGCAAGACCCCTCTGGCATTTAATATAGTTAAGATTACAAATTTACATGTCTTTTACATCTCTGCCCTTTAGGCAAACACATACACTATTCAACATCTACCTCGATTGATTATTACATAGTGATCCCTTTTAGAAGCGGGTCAAATTGAATCATAACAAAAAAAAACAAACAATCCTGGATTCTCTTGTTTGACAGTATCCTAATTAGGGGCTTGACCAACTTATGACCAAACACTATCATATCAAGTCTTACCATTACATAACCAAATTCAATAATAGAAATTTAAATCTGCATAGGCATTATCTGGTAGAGGTATTCGTTTACCATATTGCTCTAACTATTAATGTCGATCCATTGGTGGATTTGCTAAATTAACTTTTATTTAAAAATTCATATTAATCCACCATTACTATTTAGTCCATGTTAATAATAAGTACTAACCCGAGTATGATGTAATCAATATGAAATTAATAACTTGTATTAAAGTATGGATTTACTAAATGATGAATCTCTAAAATCCAAATATATTATTTAGCAATCTGAGATTAAATAACATAAAAGAAACTGAATTTAAAATTAAATAATATAAAAGAACTAAGTTTAATTCCCTTATACCAATTTTAAATTCACTTATTAATCTGACTCTTCTTTATTTTTATATATTATACACATATATTCTTTTTTTTTCTTTAAAACAATTATATAAATTAATAAAATTAAATAAATAATTAAAAAAAATAAAATAGAGTAATTTTTTTTGTTTCAATTTTCAAAAAAAAAGAGAGGGAAGGTACCTACGTGGACAACCACGTGGGCCCGCCCCTTGGGAGCCCCTACTACCATTGGTAGCGCAGCTTCCATTGGTAGCGCTGCTACCAAATGGTAGCAGGCCGCTACCTCTGGTAGCGCTGCTACCATTTGGTAGCAGTGCACTACCAATGGTAGTGCTGCTATCATTGTAAGCCATTTCCTCCCAGTCGTATGGGGGGGTAGAGATTATAAATTTTTATTTTTTTAAAAAATTTCTGTTAAAATAACAATAACAGACTCAGACAAAACTGCCAAAATGTGCAGTCCCAAATTTTACCTAATGAATATATATATATATATATATATATTTTAAAATAGTATATGTAAATATTAAAAATGAATAACTCACCAAAACACACAGTCTGAAAAAAAAAAACATAGACTTTAAACAATTTCCAGCAAACCCCATTTTTTTTTAAAACTATCACAGACATTTCTCTTTCCCCTTTTTTTTTTCCAGAATGTCAAGGGTTTCTAAATAATAGTAGAAATTGTTGAATAACCCTCCCATTCAGCAAATCTTTGGCACAAGAAAGCTCTCTTCTCACACAAAGATCCAACAAAACAAATCTTTAACCATTCTCTACAATGAAACTTACTCACAAACATCAATGGAAAATCTGAAAACCAATGTTGCAAGAAAGAAACAATACAAAACCCTCTTTTTTTTTGTAAACATTTTAATCAAGCTGATGATCAGATTCCTACCTTAAAACGCATTGCGGGAAGAGTATTTTTGAAGAAGAGCTCCCAAATCTGCTGCTCTAAAACTCCATCTTTTCCAAAACCTCCAATCCTTCCTCCAAAAACCATCCTTTTTTTTTTCCCCAAAAAGCTCTCCCAAAAAGAACCCCCAAAAACATTTCAAAAACTAGGTTAAATGAGAAACCCTATTTTTGCCCTAATTTTCAATTTTGAATTTAGGCATTTTTATTTTTAAAATAAAAGGGAATGAGAATGGAAAAATCATTCCTTTCCACTATTCAATACATCTTATCGCTTTTCTCATTAAAATTAAAATGCCTCTATTTCTTATTTAATTCTAATTTTAATTTCTCCATATTACTTTAGCCAACATTTATATTTTGAACTATTAACAAGGATAACGCATTTTGATTAATTTAAATTTCCAAAAAAATCAATCTTTTATACTATATTAACTTTACAAGTAAAAAGAATAATTTCCTTTAAAATAATAAAATTTACCCTTTATTTCCAAAATGCGAAAATGATTAATTTATTTCTATTTCTCAAATGGCTTTAAATTTTTCCTTTCTAAAAACGCATAACTAATTAAATTTTCGTTATTATTAAAATTAACTATTAAACTAACTCGCTATAACATAATAAAGCGACCTTTTTAAATAAATGACTAATCTCATGAAGGAGATCTATTTATTCTAATTTTCTCAACTAATAATGCGTAATTGAACACATTAATCCACGTTAGATACCTTAAGCTTGCTACAATTATAATTAAAGAAATCTCTTTAAATTAACGATTAATCATATAAAAGAAACTACCTATTTTAAATTTCTAAATTACTAATGCGTACATCTACTCATTAAATTGAATTAAATACTTAGAATAACAAACTCCACTTACCCCGCGCAAGGCATGCAAATTGAGGAAGTCCACCAAATCACATGACATGCAACCCAATGCAAGGAAAGCCCCACAAATCCACACACGATGCTCACCTACCATGGCTAAGGCAAGAAGAGAGTTTAATGACCCCCAAATCCAAATTCTAAGGATGGAGGAGGTTTACTCAAACCTGCGAACCCCGAAGGAGATGAACCTCACCTTAGGCGGTGTCGTACCTGCAATCTTCTGCACCCATGAATCACGCAAGCATACATATACATATACATATTCAATGAAGGCGTTAGCTCAAGATTTATCACAAGGGTTAGGAACAATTACATTTACACAAGAATCGATGCAAAAGCACAATAATAAGTATGCACAATTGTTTATATTATCTAAACTACACATTGCATCATGGTTAACCTACCATTCAAGAATGCCACATAGGAAGTCAACCAAGGTCAAACGGGCTTTACAAGTCCGACTAGGGTATGGGCATTACATTCTCCCCCCCTAGGCTCCGACTTACTCCTGGAAGTCGCAAAGCTAAACGGAAGTCCTGCAACACTTACTAGCCCTTAAACTCAATTAACAATCATCAATTTGCACAACCAACTATTTTGCCATCAACTTAGAACATTATTCATACATCCTCTAGGAGTGTCATCATCCATTAACAAAAATGCATCTAACATCATTCACATCTTAGAATATTCTAGAATTTACACACAACCATGGTAGAGAAACGAGACTTTTTTCCCTTTTTATTACACCAAATTTAAGCAATTTAAAATATATAGACATAGTCATCATACTCATTTATCAAACATGACAAGAAAATATGCTCTCAAGGTCAATTTCTTTCACCAATTCATCTCTTTCACAAAACTTTATTGCATAGAACTAGTTTCAAATATCAATTTCTACAACCAAGTTAACTTCCGACAAATAATAGCAACGTAAGAACTCAATTGTTTACACTTTTCAGACGTACAAGAACCTTTCCAATGACTATGCCCCATAACATAGTGACAAGTTAATACCATTTAATCCATGATTGCACATAGTATCCATCCACAAGACTGGTTTGCACAACACAATAGGCCACATGTGAGCATGCCTAATGCTCGGTCAAAGGTAACATATATGATCCACATCTCTATGCCTGCTCTCAGAATAAATACATGATCAACAAATATCCAACATCTCACTCGAGGGCTTGATGGTGCTAGGGTACACCATAGCGGTGCTACCTTCCATACAAGCCCCTCGTGAATATCCCTTGTTGTGTAAGGTGTTTAGCCTCCAAGAGATAGTCACCACTCATAGGTAGGTAGTGGATCCTAGCTATCTCACAGCCTCACATACCTCCATCCTCAAGGTTCCTTGTGTCTACTTCCTCGTATACACTCATCCAAGACCGTCTCCTACGTTCTTGGAGAGGAATTCACATTGCAACACAAGACCAGCATACGGAAACAACAAGGATAAACCAGTTTAGCCACCAAGTACAAAAGAATAAAGATAATAATTGTCAATTCCAACAATAAGACAAGAAAATAATTTCTGGATTTGCAACATCAAATCAAGTAAAATTAAGATTGCAAGGTCGTGGATAAACTGTCAAGGTCAAAGTAAAATAAATTGCTGGCCCATAAGGAAATAAATAAATAATTAAAAGAAAATCATAATTGCACATTACATCACTACGTGACTAGTAGCTAGCCACCAACAAGGAAGGAAGGAACAATCATCTAGCTATCCTAGTAGCTCATCATGTGGTGTGGCCAAGTCACACATCCGCATGGCATGGTAGTGTGCACCTCGGCATCACCCTGCATCACGTCGTCACGTGGCATGGCTCTACCCTATCCCTAGCGGTAGGCCACATGGAATGTTTGCTACATCCCGCATCGTGTCTCCGCACGGCATGGCAATACTCCAAGCAGACAGGGTACGCAATGGACGTATCCCACATGGCAGTGTACCCCGCAGATAAGGCACGCACTGGTCACACTCCGCATAGCGATGTTCCTCTCAGGATACTCGCCGTAAGCCAGAGGTATACATGGCTAAGGTCTACCCACAAGTCTACCAACACTAGTTAGTTGGCAACTTATGTAAGAAAATAACATGCCTCTCATGAAGACAAGGCAACAAATGCTCCAATAGAATCCATCAATATGCTCAAAAACTATCATCTATATGCTCAAAATAAAAGATAGGAATTAGGCTGGCACACATGAACCTCGTAAATCGGTTCATCACAAGGGGAAGTATTGAGTACACCTATGTTACAGTTTCATTACAAAACTATATTTTTCCTCAAAATAGGGAAGCTAAAGTTGCTTCGCGTCGACATTACTCGTACGCTGTTCATACTATTCAATGAATGGTGACTTCTACTACTACCCCTTCACATACTGACTTATCAACAACCCGTGGGTTGGCACTCAGTAAGGAAACAAATAAGAAACATCACATAGATAGGTATGGTTTCCCATACTCATAAGCAAACATATTCCCCATTGTTGATTACTTCACCATCCCATGGGTACACATAGAAAGTACGGGTTTCTTACAACACACACAGAATAGCACCATTACTGGTTTAGTCACATTTACGGGGAGTACTTTACATTATGCTAACATATACTTAAGGGAAGTTTTAATTATGCTTTACACATGAATCACCAAACAAAGTTTACTCTAGATACACATTCTGAAATTCTCAACAATCAAATTTTACACAAAGAATTTACATCATTCTGATATCTTTCTCAATCTTCCCTAAGCATTTTCATTCACATTACTAACTATGCAATTTTCCCCTTTTCAAGACGAAAAAACTTTCCCCTTTTTAATTAGAAGCCCCAAGGCAACATACCATTTCATATGCATTATAAGAATTCCTTTAAATCACTGCATTCTAAATAGTATTTCAAAAAAAACAATTCCTATATTTTAGACAAGAGGAGGAAGAGAGTTGGAAAATCAACTATTTCCTACGAATACACAAGAATTTCAGGATCACACCATATGCTCGGATATAAGTTTATCATTTGAGTTGCACGGTTTTCATTTTGCTATCTTTTAGGAAGGTGCCAAAACATCCTAACATGACATTTCTAATCATTATTGTTGCACTATAATGTTCTAGTTTTCCGAACAAGAATTCAAGACAACCAAATTTTCTTTTGTAATACAAGTCTTCTAGAGAACAATCACTATTCGTAATACAATACAATACAATAACACATCAAATCTAACATTGAAAATTCATAATATGACAAGGAGGTAAATGAAGAGCTATCTGCTAGATTTTACACATTTAATGCATACAGATTAACAAGTCTTTCATTTCCTCTTTTTGAAACATAATAAGACAATTATCTATATCCAAAGCAAGTTAAATGGTGCGTCACTTAATAGGTCCTAAATTACACAAGTTGAATAAGCACATAAAACAATCTTTCAAGGAGCACATTAATACACTCTTGAAGCTACGACGGCATGTCCTCTTTTGGTATTCCTTTCACATCAAGCAATTATCACAAAATCACTATGCGCATTTTAATGCACCTTACTTAAGATGGAATTTAATTATATTTCTCCTACCAAGCACATGGAGAACCCTTAAAGAAAACATACAATTTTCTATCATTAACCAAAAATTAACTCCCAAACCAAATCCCTTTTGCATTCTAAAACACAAAACGTTATGAGGCTCACACAAGGGCTCAAGAAATATCATCCTTTCTCTTGCAATAAGAAAACTTAAATAAGAGATAATTACCCATATCAAATCCTTTTAATTTACTAGAGAGAGAGAAGAAGAAGAGTCAAAATCACTCAATGTACTACATAATAAGCATTAACATTTGCCATACTAGTCCTTCAAGTGGACATTCATTGAAATCGATCAATACCATAAACAAGCACATTTCGTACTTTTAGATTCAACATATTACCAACCAACCCAGATGGATTAGTCAAAAGAGTAAAACAAATCAAGAACGAAGGTACATACAACTCCCTTTCAAGGTAAGAGAAATCGTAGACCAAGACCTCAATAAGCAGACAAAACACCCATAATTATTCCCAAAACACCCACATCAATAAGGTGAAAACAAGGTGTGAACGCACACTTTACACACAAGTAGGGTTTGTTAAATCACACCCTCCCATCAGGGAGGACAAGCATACAACATAAGATAGACAAACACACAACAACTAAGGGCACAAGAGAAACCAGAGATCCCAGTGTTGCAACATGGGCTCTGATACCAAGTGTAATGCCCCGCCAGGAAACCCCTAAGGGTTTAAGTTAAAAACACTCAAATAGAGTGTAAATATATATTTTTTAATAATAATAGTTAAGAGTATTACTGATTTAATACAACATTAAGATAATTTGGAGTTATTTGAAACATAGATAACACAGCGGAAGGCTAAACAAACCTAAGGAGTTTCCCAACGCGATTACATAACCTTACACCTAACTCAACTTGCGTCATTTGATCCATTTAACTGGATATCTTAATTTGTGAGATAATGCATAAGACTTGATTATACATATGTTCAATGATTTGACATCTTATAATTTTAGGAAGCGTTCGTTTACTTAGGGTGGTTAGGAGGTCATTGTGAGGTTATTTACTCAATGCACATTAACACCTAATCAATTTAAGAGGCCTCCCTTAAGGTTTAATGCGATTTAAATAACAAAGTTCATTCATTCGGTTTTAAGATGTTCACCCACATTGATATCTTTCTTGAATATTAAAAGTATGGTTAATAAGAAGAATTCGTTCATTAAGGATTAAACTCCCATTAATAGAGTGTGGTTCCCTCATTAAGGTTTGAGCATAACCAAACTAAAGATTCATAGTTTCTTTATGGAGGATAGAATGCAAGTAGCCATAGAGTTCATTCATTGAAGTTTTAATAAATGCAAATAGAAGGATTAAATTCATTAAGATGAAAATGTATTAGGACACATGAGAGCATCCTTTAAATTAAAATATAGTTAGCAAGATGAAATTTGTCATTTCAGGATTTAAAGTAGAAGTTTATAGTGATGTTCTCCCATTAGGATTAAAATACAATTATCTTATTGCATATCACTCTTTTTAGTTAAATGAAGCTAATATGAGAGAGGTACTTTTACTAAGATTTAATGTATAAACAACTAATTGAATCCTTCCCTTTTCAGTTCTTTTTTTTTTTTTTTGCAATCACAAAGAAATTCATTTATTTGGGTTATAATTATGGAAGGCTAGTTGAATTCATCCTTTGTATAAAATTAATCTGATAGAGATTATTTGTTAAGATTAAAACATAAACAACTAAGTAAATTCATCTGATAAAGCAAAGTATAATTAACATGGCGATACTCATTTACTAAGGTAAGAAGGTAAATACCCATATGAGGTTCATCCTTTAAACTTCATCTTATAATTTATAACATTAATTCTAACTTTGTTTTCCATTCACATTCGTTCCATTTATATGCTTAATAACAAGTTAATCCATTAATGTAACCCAGCAAGATTCTCTTCACTAATACTACTTTTAATTCACATTTTCAAAATACTTTTCCATAATCTCATTTACATTCTTTCATGACCCTGATTACTACATTTGTCAAGATGAATAAATTTATGCACTTAGATTTAAATTCATTAAATTCCCCACCATACACTTATACAAGAATACAACCATCCATGATAATTTAAAGCATAAAACAATGTAAGCTAACACATCGCATAACACAGATATGATCTCGGAGTTCACCCCTAAAGGGCTACATCTCCGGGACTGCTCAACTACAAGACCCCTCTGGCATTTAATATAGTTAAGATTACAAATCTACATGTCTTTTACATCTCTGCCCTTTAGGCGAACACATACACTATTCAACATCTACCTCGATTGATTATTACATAGTGATCCCTTTTAGAAGCGGGTCAAATTGAATCATAACAAAAAAAAACAAACAATCCTGGATTCTCTTGTTTGACGGTATCCTAATTAGGGGCTTGACTGACTTATGACCAAACACTATTATATCAAGTCTTACCATTACATAACCAAATTCAATAATAGAAATTTAAATCTGCATAGGCATTGTCCGGTAGAGGTATTTGTTTACCATATTGCTCTAACTATTAATGTCAATCCATTGGTGGATTTGCTAAATTAACTTTTATTTAAAAATTCATATTAATCCACCATTACTATTTAGTCCATGTTAATAATAAGTACTAACCCGAGTATGATGTAATCAATATGAAATTAATAACTTGTATTAAAGTATGGATTTACTAAATGATGAATCTCTAAAATCCAAATATTTTATTTAGCAATCTGAGATTAAATAACATAAAAGAAACTGAATTTAAAATTAAATAATATAAAAGAACTAAGTTTAACTCCCTTATACTAATTTTAAATTCACTTATTAATCTGACTCTTCTTTATTTTTATATATTATACACATATATTCTTTTTTTTTCTTTAAAACGATTATATAAATTAATAAAATTAAATAAATAATTAAAAAAAATAAAATAGAATAATTTTTTTGTTTTAATTTTCAAAAAAAAAGAGAGGGAAGGTACCCACGTGGGCCCCCCCCTTGGCAACCCCTACTACCATTGGTAGCGCAGCTGCCATTGGTAGCGCTGCTACCAACTGGTAGCAGTGCTGCCATTGTAAGCCATTCCCTCCTAGCCGTATGGCGGGGTAGAGATTATAATTTTTTATTTTTTTTTTAATTTCTGTTAAAATAACAATAACAGACTCAGACAAAACTGCCAAAATGTGCAGTCCCAAATTTTACCTAATGAATATATATATATTTTTAAAAAAAAATAGTATATGTAAATATTAAATATGAATAACTCACCAAAACATACAGTCTGAAAAAAAAAAAATAGACTTTAAACAATTTCCAGCAAACCCCATTTTTTTTTAAAACTATCACAGACATTTCTCTTTCCCCCTTTTTTTTTTCCAGAATGTCAAGGGTTTCTAAATAATAGTAGAAATTGTTGAATAACCCTCCCATTAAGCGAATCTTTGGCACAAGAAAGCTCTCTTCTCACACAAAGATCCAACAAAACTAATCTTTAACCATTCTCTACAATGAAACTTACTCACAAACATCAATGGAAAATCTGAAAACCAATGTTGCAAGAAAGAAACAATACAAAACCCTTCTTTTTTTTGTAAACATTTTAATCAAGCTGATGATCAGATTCCTACCTTAAAACGCATTCCAGGAAGAGTATTTTTGAAGAAGAGCTCCCAAATCTGCTGCTCTAAAACTCCATCTTTTCCAAAACCTCCAATCCCTCCTCCAAAAACCATCCTTTTTTTTTTCCCCAAAAAGCTCTCCCAAAAAGAACCCCCAAAAACATTTCAAAAACTAGGTTAAATGAGAAACCCTATTTTTGCCCTAATTTTCAATTTCGAATTTAGGCATTTTTATTTTTAAAATAAAAGGGAATGAGAATGGAAAAATCATTCCTTTCCACTATTCAATACATCTTATCGCTTTTCTCATTAAAATTAAAATGCCTCTATTTCTTATTTAATTCTAATTTTAATTTCTCCATATTACTTTAGCCAACATTTATATTTTGAACTATTAACAAGGATAACGCATTTTGATTGATTTAAATTTCCAAAAAAACAATCTTTTATACTATATTAACTTTACAAGTAAAAAGAATAATTTCCTTTAAAATAATAAAATTTACCCTTTATTTCCAAAATGCAAAAATGATTAATTTATTTCTATTTCTCAAATGGCTTTAAATTTTTCCTTTCTAAAAACGCATAACTAATTGGATTTTCATTATTATTAAAATTAACTATTAAACTAACTCGCTATAACATAATAAAGCGACCTTTTTAAATAAATGACTAATCTCATGAAGGAGATCTATTTATTCTAATTTTCTCAACTAATAATGCGTAATTGAACACATTAATCCACGTTAGATACCTTAAGCTTGCTACAATAATAATTAAAGCAATCTTTTTAAATTAACGATTAATCATATAAAAGAAACTACCTATTTTAAATTTCCAAATTACTAATGCGTACATCTACTCATTAAATTGAATTAAATACTTAGAATAACAAACTCCACTTACCCCGCTCAAGGCATGCAAACCGAGGAAGTCCACCAAATCATATGACATGCAACCCAATGCAAGGAAAGCCCCACAAATCCACACACGATGCTCACCTACCATGGCTAAGGCAAGACAAGAGTTTAATGACCCCCAAATCCAAATTCTAAGGATGGAGGAGGTTTACTCAAACCTGCGAACCCCGAAGGAGATGAACCTCACCTTAGGCGGTGTCATACCTGCAATCTTCTGCACCCATGAATCACGCAAGCATACATATACATATTCAATGAAGGCGTTAGCTCAAGATTTATCACAAGGGTTAGGAACAATTACATTTACACAAGAATCGATGCAAAAGCACAATAATAAGTATGCACAATTGTTTATATTATCTAAACTACACATTGCATCACGGTTAACCTACCATTCAAGAATGCCACATAGGAAGCCAACCAAGGTCAAATGGGTTTTACAAGTCCGACTAGGGTATGGGCATCACACAAACAATTGGTATCAGAGAATAGTCCTCTTTTTTACAAAAGCCTAACAACTTGAGGAGATCCTATGACAAGAAATATCTTCAGGAAAGACAGTCCCAAACTTAATGGAACTAACTATGGTATATGGAAGATCAGAATGGAGACACATCTAAATTGCATTGGAAGAGATATATGGGATGTTACAAAGAATGGCTATGTTGCTCCTAATCAGAATAACCCTAATCCATTAACCTTCGCTAAAGACTTGGAGAATGATATTACTATTTACTAAGTTGTCATTAGTTTTATATCCAAAGTCATCCTATATACTCTAGTCAGTTAATACTACCGGAACATTCAGTCGGTGACAGAAGATAGAAGTCGCAGAGTCTAGTATACACCGAGTTGTTTACCGATTAACACTCTATGTCTACCGAGCAGAAAAAATGATATACCGAGTGAATACACACCGAATGAAACATGTTACCAGATTCATTGAACTCGGACACGTGTGGAAATGTGTTACAAGATCGAGGAACAAAGAACCATTATCACATAGGAAATTGCACCTTAAAGATTTTGTATGATCTTGAGGTCATCTATCCAATGGATTATTTTGTATAGTTATTTATTTGATGAATCTTGTTTGTAAAATCGATGCATGAACAAGGTCACCGTCCTAAGAGATCTATTTATATGCAGAATGATTTAAGGATCAGAGATGAAAAAAAGAGTATGAGACATGTGTGATAGATAAGTTGAAAAGCAATATCATGAGAAAGCACAATGTGTTATGACTGTCACAAATATTCAGAGGTCACCGAGAAAGATTTCAGAGAACAGTTAAGGGACAAAGTAAACAGAAGGGTTTATCGAGTTGATTTATCAATTACCGAGGTATGCTATGAGAAAGGTAATATTATATTGAGCACATAGAATCTGCTATAACATTTCAGATGTAAATTTGTAGATATTTGTAAATATTTTATTGTAATATTTTGAGTTGTAAGAGAAACCTTTAATAGGGTAAAAGACTCTAACAAAGTCTATAAATTGTAAAGCCTTTAACTAGGTGCAGCATTTAGATTAAGTGTTGTAAAATCCTTTAGCAAGGTAGATCTAAAGATCTTGATACTCCTAAGAGGGCAAGCTATCAGAAATAGCTAATAATGTAGCTCTAACCGAGCAACCTTTATTATTGCAGTAGTGAAGTTGTGGGTGCCATCCCCATTGTAGTTTTTCTCTCTAACCAAGAGTTTCTGCGTAACCAAAATATATGTGTTATGGAGTGAATCATGTATGATTGTTATTTATTTGTTTTAACATTATATTATGTTACAATAGTTTTTGGTTTATGCTTAACAGTAAAGTTATTTTTGAAGAAAGGATTTGAAGTACTAATTCACCCCTCCCCTCTCAGTACATTAGCTTTCCATATTGGGTCTAACAATTGGTATCAGAGCTTCAATCTTGGAAAAGGGTTTAACAACCTAAAGAAAAAGATCTTATCAATGGAAGGCTATAAACAATCTCAAAGAATTGTGTATTTGCAAGAAGAGTTGGATCATGCTAATCAAGTGATTGCAGACATGCAAAGACAAATGAAAAAATCATTGAAAGTTAGAAGAAGGTTGTGTGATGATCTACATGACTCACAAGAGCTGGTGGAACAAATTGAGACATCATCTAAGAATAGTATATCTGAAGAGACTGAAGAGATGATTGGAGGATTGAGAAAAAAGAACAAAGCACTGATTGAATAGCTAAAAGCAATGAAAAGAGAGCATGAGCATTTTAGCACACAAATGACTAAAAATCTAGATGCATTGACAATAGCTGAGGATAAGATAAGAGATACAGAAAGAGAAAAATAACAACTTGAAGTATTAGTGACTGAAAAGAATGATGAAATCACAAGGATGACTGGAATTCAACACAATATGTCTGATCAATTGGGTTATGCACATCATGAAGTAAATTTGAAGGATAATGAGAATCAAGCATTGAAACTTGAATCATCAAGATTGACTGATGAACTTGAAACAGAAAAGAAATCCAAAGAAACATTAAACAAGAGTTATGAAGCATCAAAGATGTTGGATGAGCAACTGAATACAAGAAGACCCAACAAAGATGCAGGACTCGGTTACAAAGGAAAAGACTCTACCAAGAGAGGAGAATCATCAAAGCAAGTTGGAAAGAAGAAACACATCAAAGGAAAGAAGCCTATTTGCAACTACTATGGAAAACAAGGACATACTGCCAATTTGTGCCAAATCAGAAAAGGTAAGCAACCGAATGTCACTAGGTCTAATGGTTATTGTAACAATTCCAATAAGTATGGTCACACATCTAATCAATGTAGGACAAAGTTTGTTAGCAATTACTAGAAGGCAAAATTCAAGGGGTTTTGCAAAAAATGCAATAGATATGGATATAGTACCTAGAAGTGTTGGTTTAAGCAGAAGAACTATATGTGGTCTGCACACCGAGGAAACACTGGAAGCTATTGAACTCACATAGATCCTAACCAAGAATATGTTGTAGTACCATGGGATTACAATACAAGGATATGGTGTGAATGTTGTGGAAGATATGGACACATAAGTGCCAACTACTTTATAAGGTTTGGAATGAACAACCGAAGATCATGGAGAAATCTTGGTATGGCATGTTTTCATTGTCACAAAGTTGGACACTTGGCTAGAGATTGCAGAGATCAACCCAGAGGAGATACTAAGGTAATAAGAAGCAAATTACAAATGATTTGGAAAAAAAAGGAAAATGGATCAACTAATGAAGAAAGCATCTTACCTACCGAGTTAGGTGCATCTACTTTGAATTAATCGGTAAAGGTATGAAGGGACTACATTCTCTCAAAGTTAGATCTTAACAGTTCCTATTTTATCATGTACTTGATTCCAAAATCTGCATAGCTAAGATACATTAGCGAGTTTGAAATTCTATCTAGTCATTTGGAGCACTAGTAAAGTCGGTAAATACAGGAAGTCTGGCTACTCAGTAAAAGCATAAGAAGTAAGTGGAACCAAGTGCATTTAATGTATTTTGACCTAACCGCATGGAGCCCGACAAGGTAAAATATGTACTTAAAGCACTTTGTGTGGTCATTTCATACTTACCAAATTTTTAGAGAGCAGAGCTAAGCAATTTAAAGGTGATCAAATACCTCCTGAGTGAATTTCAAGGTATTTACACATCGATCTCAAGCATTTCTAAGAGCTAGCTAACCGGGAAATATCAGTGTGATTATCTATTTTATATTTACTAAGTGAAAGCATTTGCTAGTTAAGTTTCAAACCCTAATCTTTTTTTGTTAGTAGATATCCCGAGTTTGTAATGGCTCCAAAGATTCAGAAACCCACTATTGTTGAAACCATTGAGAAGCCCTCACTGAAAAATTCCCTACCTCCCAAAGTAGCATCTGAACCGGATGATAAAATGGTATTTTCACTCATTCCAGATAGGGTTCTGCTGGTTGAGGTTATTAAATTTTTCACCAAATGTCATGTTGAGGAACTAGGTCATGTTGAGATCAAGGACACATATAATGAATTGTGTACCGATGGAAAACTAGACAACAAGTTTGAACACATTAAAGTCAAGGGATTGACCGAAGCCCTAACCTATCCTCATGTCTTCAAACCCTAATGGGTCCAGTTTGTTCTGAGCAAAGTTCATGATGATTTCATGTGGTTAGAGGAGAAACCATTAAAAATCACCAAGGAAATCATTCACTTGATAATCGGATACTCTATTTATGACCATGCCCGAGCTCAGAAAATGATTTCACGGAAGGAATTGATCACTTTAACCGGAGTTGAATCCGATTGCAGAGGTCTAAAATTGAATAATGTCATGGATGCAGAGTTGAAGTTTTCCATTAGAGTAATAAGTTATTCTTTCTTTCAATCAGCAAGGAAAAATAGTGTACCATGTGCAGTTGTTGATTTAGCATATAAAATTGTGAAGAAGGGAATGAAGATTGATCTTTGTGAAGTGTTGTTGAAGAATCTGTTTAAAAATCTAAACACCATAAGGAAGCCAAAGAAGAACAACTCGACTAACACATTGAAGTTTGGATCACTCTTGGTATGCATGTTTTTCTATTTTCATAAATTCTTTCCATTTGTCGGTAATGTAGTTTGGGAGCTACACCGACCAATCACCCATCAAATCAATGATGTCATCAAATAGCTAGGTGATAACTTCAATGAAATTATGGATGATTACTTCAGCAAGTTTTAAGAAAAGATGCATAATAGGTATAGGATTCCACCCAAGTCAGTGGAGAAATACAAGGATGATATATGCTTTAAAGTAGACACTGACTACTGCTATGTCAATGCGGTGGAACCGAGAACTCAATCTTTGTCACCTATGGGTTATGAGATTGATTTTGACATTTCACAATAGCAGATAGATGCCTTTCTTGCACTTACAAGGCATGCTACAAAAATCAGGTATGGAACCTATGAAGAGGTTAAAGAAAAAGTTAAGATGAGCATTGTAGTACCTAAGGCTACAAGGAAAGCAACTAAAATGATTATAGTGTTAACTGAGAAATTTGGAGAAGGTTCTTCCTCCACTCCTGTCAAGAGTGAACTACTTGCAATTGAGGAAGAATCTGAAGCTCATGAAGATGCTATTACTTTGAGCACCAAGTTGCCAAAAGGCAAAATTTTGAAAAGAAAGAAACAAGACTCATCACAGGTATCACCGACTCCCCTAGCAAAGCAACCTAATACTAGATCATCTGCAGTGTCACCGAGTAAGAAGCAGAAAAATGTCGCAATGCCTAAGGTCACAAGGACTTATAAGAAAATGCCTCAGAGACTCATTTTGAGAAAAGAGTCAAGTGACACAAAGTCCAAAGACGCAAGCAAATTTCAGATTGTTAAGAGACAAAAGGAAGATGTACATAGCATTGATAATTTATGTGCTAACCTAAAACAATATGGTGGATTTGGAGCTTTTAGATATGTGAAATATGATTCTAGAAATTAAGATGAAAAGAGGCAAATAGAAGAAGCAGTGGTATGTACACTAATTAAATTCTGAATAGTCCCATTGGAAGTGACTGATTTCCTTCCTAAAACATTTTATTCACATATTGACACCAGGTGGCAATATGCTATGGACTCGAAGAAATAGGTTAGAGAAAGAGTTTTGGTACATCTCTTTCCAGACATGTCGGTAGATGATATTAAAGAACATTTAAAGACCTCATAGACAAACTTTCAAGTAAAGCAGAGAGCATTGAAAATGATGAACAGTCTTTATCTTGAAGTTGAGAATGAAACTAAGGAAAAATGGCAAGAAATATTTTGACTCAAGAATGATGAACCTCAAAGTGAAGTTGAAATAGTTGACATCACCGAACAAGATCTTGTTGAAACTATTCAATTAGATGAGGATGTCATGGCTTCTGAGGATCAGGGACAAGAAATGAAAGAAGGCAATGCCTATGCCAAACTGGTATCCAGTGAATCAGTTTTGGAACAAGTCAAGTCATATCCTCTGTTCACTCAACAAGTCCCAACCGAGCATCCTAAGGATACTGATCAAGGAAAAGGGGGTCAATAGTCTACCAATGGAGAATCTACTTCTCAGACCATTGGGGATCAAACTTCTCAAGCACCTGCAAGCACAGAAACTATTGCCACCGAGACCCCAAGCATAGAAGCACTGAAGGACACAATAGAGGCTACAAGAACTGACAAAAGTGTTGCCTCTATCGAGCAACCTACCAAGGGTAAACAAGCCTCGCAAGCCATTGTACTAGTTCAACCGGTGAAAGCCTCCTCCTCTAAAGAAAAGAAAATGAAAAGGCATAGTTCCAAGATAGATTTGTCAAAACCAATTGTGTTGCCAAATGTTGACATTTTTAAACTGAAAGGGCAAGCACTCATTGAATTCAGAGAGATATGCAAAGCCAAAGATGAACAGGAAAGGCAGATGGCTATTCAGAAAAAGAACCGTGTACTTCAGAAGGTCAAGGCATTATTGTTAGACATGCTACCTGAAGCTACCGTGAATAAAGATGCTGCCATCCATATGCAACTAGATGAACTCCTCACTCAAGTAGAAGCATCAGGAGTAGACACATCTGAATACCTCAGCAAGCTGAAGGATAAAGAGCTAACTACAAAAAAGATTGAAGAGGTACAAATAGCAATTGCTATCGGTAAAGTCTAACTAGTCAAATTCATAGCTGAGTTGTCCGCTCAACTTAAGCATATTATTTATTTGTTTCAAAAGCTCTATACATTCTCTTTATTCATTAAGGATATCAAAAATAAAACCAAAGTCATTGAACAAGAGATCACCAATCTCTCCAATACATTGACTACCGAGCCAAATTCTACTCAAAATTTGTACACCAAATTGCAAAATCTTATGGCTCAATAGCTGGAACTTTGAAATGAAGAGCACAAGATCAGGATGGATATAATGAATCTTCAGACATTATTCATTCCTCATCTTTCATCTATTCAAGAGAAGATCAAGCGAGCCACTCATTTATCCACTCAACTAGAGGGAAGCACACTAGATGGTCTGATCTCCCTCCTAGTTGACATTACAGCTCAGAATTCACTCATGGATAGTGTCAAGGATGCCCTCTCTACCGCTCTCACCGATGCAAGGACAAAATATAAATCTATTTTTGACCAGTTGCCTCCACCGAATGGTAACTAGTTTTGATGTTTGTCAAAAAGGGGGAGTATAGTATCAAAGTATCAAAGGGGGAGTATACCGAGCAGAACAGAGTATCCAAATGCTTTGACAAGGGAGTAGTAAACACTGAGCAGTAATCAAAGAGCAAAGAATAAGTGCAGTAAACACAGAATGTATAGTATATTGATAAGGGGAGTATATCTGAGTATACTATTTATTGGTTGTTGTATATACTATCAGTTTAGTAAAATTTTGTAAGTATATAGAATTTGAGTTATGACTTTGAAAGGAGTTTTATCAAACATTTCAAAACTAATGTCAAAAGGGGAGATTGTTACTATTTACTAAGTTGTCATTAGTTTTATATCCAAAGTCATCCTATATACTCTAGTTGGTTAATACTATCGTAACATTCAGTCAGTAAGCACTAAAGCAGTCGGTTACAGAAGATAGAAGTTACAGAGTCTAGTATACACCGAGTTGTCTACCAAGTAACACTCTATGTCTACCGAGCAGCAAAAATGATATACCGAGTGAACACACACCGAGTGAAAATGTGTTACCAAATTCATTGAACCTAGACACATGAGTGGAAACATGTTACAAGATTAAGGAACAAAGAACTGTTATCACATAGGAAATTGCACCTTAAAGATTTTGTATGACCTTGAGGTCATCTATCCAATGAAATATTTTGTATAGTTATTTATTCGATGAATCTTGTTTGTAAGATCGATGCATGAACAAGATCACTGTCCTAAGAGATCTATTTATATGCAGAATGATTTAAGGATCAGAGATGAAAAAAAGAGTATGAGACATGTGTGATAGATAAGTTGAAAAGCAATATCATGAGAAAGCACAATGTGTTATGACTATCACAAATATTCAGAGGTCACCGAGAAAGATTTTAGAGAATAGTTAAGGGACAGAGTAAACAGAAGGGTTTACCTAGTTGATTTATCAATTACTGAGGTATGCTATGAGCAAGGTAATATTATATTAAGCACATAGAATCTGCTATAACATTTCAGATGTAAAGTTGCAGATATTTGTAAAAGATTTTATTGTAATATTTTGAGTTGTAAGAGAAACCTTTAACAGGGTAAAAGACTCTAACAAAGTCTATAAATTGTAAAGCCTTTAACCAGGTGCAACATTTAGATTAAGTGTTGTAAAATCCTTTAGCAAGGTAGATCTAAAGATCTTGATACTCCTAACAGGGTAAGATATCAGAAATAGCTAAACATGTAGCTCTAACCGAGCAACCTTTATTATTGCAATAGTGAAGTTGTGGGTGTCATCCCCACCACAATTTTTCTCTCTAACCAAGAGTTTATGTGTAACCAAAATATGTGTTATGGAGAGAATCATGTATGATTGTTATTTATTTGTTTTAGCATTATATTATGTTACATCAGTTTTTGGTTTATTCTTAACATTAAAGTTATTGTTGAAGAAAGGATTTGAAGTACTGATTCACCCCTCCCCTCTCAGTACATTAGCTTTCCATATTGGGCCTAACAAATGATTACAAAGAAAGAGAAGCACTTTTAAGCACATTATCATATCAGCAAATCATGGGATTATCAAACAGATTTGCTGCAAAAGCTATTTGGGATGAACTAGAAACATTGAATGAAGGAGATTGCATTGTCAAAATTGTAAAACTAGAATGTTACTGGGTCAAGTATGAAAATTTAAAAATGGAAGAGGATGAAAGAATTTTTGCATTTATGGAAAGAGTTAATGAAATTGTTTTAGGAATACAATGTTGTGGAGGATCTTTAAGTGAAGATGAAATTGTTTCTAAAGTTTTAAGAGCTTTTCCACCGGCTTACAAAATGAAGTGATAGCTATTAATGAGTTGAGAACAATGCCTAATACATCAATATCTAGGGAGACTCTAGTTGGAAAAATTTCAGCATTTGAGCTTGAAGAATTTGGTCATGTTGCTATAGTCAAGACTGATATAGCCTTCAAAGAATCATCATCATTTGACAAATATGATTGGAAAGCACTTTATGCAAAACAACTTGAAGATATCAGAAGAGAAAATGAAGAACTTGAAGAACTTGGAGCACTATTTGCAAGGAAGATGCCTAAAGGTCCAGCAGGAAGTAAGTATGAAGGTAAAGCACCTTTCAAATGTTTTAATTGAAATAAAGTTGGTCATATGGTGTCTAGGTGTCCTGATAGACATTCAAGACTAAGAGAGGAGGTAAAGAGAACATATAAGCCTAACCCTGAATATCAGAGATATAGATTTAAGAAAACCAGAGATAATTCATGTTACTATGCAGATGAAGGTGTTACAGATGATTCTGATGAAGATCCAATAGATAGTGGATGGGCATTTGTTGCAATAAAATAAGATCAACCGACACCTATTGTCAAACCGGTAGAGTAGGCATTAGTAGCAAAAAATGAAGAAAAGGATGAATGGATCATTGATAGTGGATGCTTGCATCATATGACTGGTGATAAAAGCAAATTCTTATCATTATAGAAATGTCATGGAGGTCTAGTAAGATTTGGAGATGACAAATCTTGTTCAATCAAAGGAACAGGCACTATATATTTGGATGGTAAGCACAATACTGACAATGTTTATTATGTTGAAGGTTTAAAGAATAATCTTTTGAGTGTTGGTCAGTTAGTGGGAAAAGGATTTCAATTATAATTCAAGAATGGAAAATGCAAAATCATAAACCAAATTGGATTAGAGATTGGAACTAGTAATCAAACTAAAGGTAATATCTTTCATTTGAATACCAGCGATAAGACATGTTTGATTGCTCAGATTGATGAAAATTGGTTATGGCATAAAAGACTATGTCATGTGAATTTTGATTGCATTGTAAAGATCAGTTCAACCAAGCCAGTAAGGGATTAACCTCCTCATAATCTGGTATGTAAGGAATATCAAATGGGAAAGCAAGTTAGAACAACATTTAAGAGAATTTATGAGAAATACAATAATATTCTTGATTTAATCCATAGTGATTTATTTGGTCCAACAAGAACAAGAAGTCTTCAGGGTGATAGATACGTTATGCTAATAACTGATAATTATTCTAGAATGTGTTGGGTTACTTTTCTCTGGGAGAAATCATAAACTTTTGGAAGATTCAAGATATACAAGGCAATGGTAGAGAATGAAATTGGCAAGAAAATCAAATGTTTGAGATTTGATCAAGGAGGAGAATTTACATCTAGGGAATTCAATACATTATGTGAAGAGAATGGAATCAAAAGACAACTATTAGCACCCTAGACACCCCAACAGAATGGAGTTGTGGAAAGGAAGAACAAAAACTATACTGGATGCAACAAGAACCATGATGATGGAAGAAAATCTACCTCATGTGTATTGGAGAGAAGTGGTAAATACAACGGTCTATACTTTCAATAGAGTTCACATCAAAGGTGAAACCAGTAAGACCCATTATGAACTATGGTTCAGTCATATTCCTACTTAAATATTTTGGAATATTTGGAAACAAATGTTATATTAAGAGAGATGAGTCTATTGGAAAATTTTATCCTAGAAGTGATGAAGGAATATTTCTTGGCTATTCAACTAGAAGAAAGGCATATAGATGTTATAATAAAAGATTGCAAAAAATCATTGAAAGTACTAATATGAAGATAGATGAACATTTTAGAGGAGAATCAAGATCTATATGTTCTGAACCGATATTAGAAATGATTATAAATGAACCGACACAGATTGCAGCAGAATAGAATGTAGAACCAGTCACACTGGCATCATCAGAAAACTCAACTGTGACTAAAGAACAATAGCCTGTGAATGGAAATCAGAATAAACCTAGGTATGCAAGATTGAATCATTCAGAAAATCAAATAATTGGAAATAAAAATCAAGGTGTTATGAGTAGAGGAAGATTGGCAAATGAAGAGGTATGTTTAATTTCTCAAGTTGAACTAGCATCAGTTGTTGAAGCATGTCAAGATGAACATTGGATAAAAGCAATGGAAGATGAATTAGAACAAATTGAAAAGAATAATACTTGGACATTAGTTCCCTAACCTAAAGACAAAAATGTAATTGGAACTAAATGGGTATTTAGAAATAAACTTAATGAAGACGGTGAAGTAATAAAAAACAAAGCAAGATTAGTTTGTAAAGGTTATTCTGAGAAAGAAGGAATTGATTATAATGAAACTTTTGCACCAATAGCCAGAATTGAAGCAGTAAGATTGTTTCTTGCATTTGCAGCTCACAAGAACTATAAGGTTTATTAGATGGATGTAAAATGTTCATTTTTGAATGGAGATCTTGAAGAAGAAGTTTACATTAAGAAACCTGATGGATTTTCATTAATAGATGATAAGGATATGGTTTACAGATTAAGAAAATCTTTATATGGATTGAAGCAAGCTCCCAAAGCTTGGTATGTTAGACTGGATGAATGTCTTCTAAATCTTGGATACACAAAAGGTAATGCTGACTGTAATTTGTATTACAAAATTACCAATGATGACATTTTGGTTATTGAAGTATTTATGGATGATATCTTTTTTGGAGGAGAAGAAGATCTATGCAAAGACTTTGCTAACAAGATGCAGGAAGAATTTGAAATGTCTATGATTGGACAGATAAAAAAGTTTCTAGGTTTGCATATTTCTCAAACAGATAAAGGTATATTCATTTTTCAAACAAAATACTTTAAGGAACTTTTGAAGAAATTTGGAATGGAAAACTCCAAACCCATAAGCACTCCTATGACTACAACAGATAAATTGATATCAAAGGATGATTCAGGTCCTAAAAATCTAACAAGGTACAAATCTATGATTGGAGGGTTACTATATTTGATACAAACCAGACTTGATATAATGAATGCAGTATGTATTGTTTCAAGATTTCAAAGCAATAATAAAGAAAATCATGAAACTGCAGTAAAAAGGATTTTTTGGTACCTGCAAGGCACAACAAATCTTGGTTTATGGTATCCTAAGGATGACAATTTTGAGTTATGTGCTTATACAAATGCAAATTGGGTAGGAGATGTGGATGACATAAATAGTACCACTGGTGGAGCATTCTTTCTTGGCAAAAGATTAATTTCATGGATCAGCAAGAAGCAGACTTGCACATCATTATCTATAGCATAAGCAGAATATGTTGCAGCAACAACTAATTGTACTCAGGTATTATGGATCAAGCAAATGTTGAAAGATATCAAGGTAAAATGTGAAGAACCGATAATTATTTACTGTGATAACTCAACAACAATAGATATATCAAAGAATCTGATATTTCACTCTAAAACAAAGCATGTTTCCATTAAGTATAATTTTCTAAAACAAAATGTTGAAGCAAATGAAGTGAGATTGGTTTATGTGAACACTAAAGAACAAATTGCATATATTTTTACAAAGCCTTTGCCTAAGGAAACATTTGAATATCTCAGAGAGAAGCTTGGGGTAATCACCCCACAGACAAAGACTTGAATGATGCAAATTGGCATCAGATCGACAAAGACTAACGAAAAAATCATTTTCCGGTTTTGATGAAGGAGAGATATTGCTCAGGGGGAGTAGTTAGCTATATATTTTGATTTTTAACTTCTTTGGCATTTGATGTCAAAGGGGGAGAGATGTCTATGGAAAAACATTGTACTTTGAAGATTGGGGAGAGATTTTTTTTTTTTTGTTACACTATTTTTTGTTTTTGGTACAGAACTTTGTGATTGATCTATTTAGAGGAGATTGTTGGCATTTTGTTTTGGCGCTTAGATGTTTTTCCATCTAGTGTTGCCATCAATGCCAAAGGGGGAGATTGTTGGTATTATGGATGAATTCATCATGTGTTTCATTTATTTTGTCATTGATGTCAACACTTATCTTTTTGGAGGTCTACATTATTGATTTGGCACTCTAGTTATATTGGTTTGTTATTGAACCGGCACATTGTGGTCCCGACATGGATATTGAATTATGCACAGTTACTGGTATATGTTTCACTAGCAACTTAGGAAGTTGATGATGACTTGTTATCATCTGGAGATCATTTGGTTATGTCAAAGACATGGATTGGATGTTTACATTTGGTGTTTTGCATATTGGACTTGTATATAGGAATCTGGAAATCATCAAAGCAAGTAGCAATTAAACTAGCTCAATCACGAAAACTAAATTGCAATGATAAGAAATCCTAAAACATTCAATAGAGATACTAAAAGTAAGACATTTAAACTAAATGCAAACCATCGTAAACGTGAATGTCTTCTCCATAATTCTCCATTGTCCTTCTTTCTTCTTCAAATTGCTTTGTTTGTGGATCTCACCTACGAGTGCATAAGCATGAGATGAAAGCAAGATTGACAAGACAACATAAGGATACTAGAAGCATGATTGATTGATCGATCGGGGGGCCATGATTGATGAAATTCATCCAATTTATAGATAAATTGGAGAAAAGGAAAGATTAGCATGAAGAGATTTGAAAGGAAATTTCAAATCAAGAATGACAAATATGACAAATTATGACAAATTAACACTTTCTATGCAAGATTGATTGATTGACAAATTATGACAAATTGACAAGATTGCTATGCAAAATTGATTGATTGACAAATTATGACAAATTGACAAGATTGAAATGTCATTCCCATGAAATTAGGAGAAATATAGGAGAAAATTGATGAAAATTAGAAAATTAGGAATTAGAAGAAATTAGTAAATTGAAAAATTAGGTAAATTAATTAATAATTTTTCATTCATTAATTAATTCACAAAAAGAGAGAGGAATTAGTTAGCCAATTAAATAAATATTTAATTGTGACAAGAAGACTTAGGATAAATAAATAAATTATTTAACCTAGAGGGAAAATGACAAACAAGATTAAATGAATAAATCATAAAACCCTAGAAGATGAATTAGAAATGCAAGGATGACAATTAGGTCTTGACAAAAGATAATTGATGTCGATTCGATCATGATTCTGATTAACAAAGGACCAATGCTGATAAATGATCTGATTGATAAATGTGCCAATTGATGAGGAACAATGACTAATTGATCCAAATTGACATGATTGATAAGGACGACGATCGATGACAAATCGATCGCAAAATGACAAGATTGAAAAGAGGACAATGATCAATGACAAATCAATCGCAAAATGACAAGATTGAAAATGACAACGATCGATGAGAAATCGATTGCAAAATGACAAGATTGATGACAAATTGATCGTAAAATGACAAGATTGACCAAAGGACAAAAACCCTAATTCTATCATCGATTAGGATTGACGATGTCCAAAATGAAACCAAATTGATGATGTCAAAATATGCTAAATGAGCATGCACATTGATGCAACAGGATAAGATTGACTAAAATCATGATTGAAGATTATTATCAACAAGACCAAATTCGAAAGCGAGACAAATGAAGAATGTAGAAGAAGGACTCAATGCTCGCAAATGATGAAGACCAAGTGCACAACATAGGAGAAATGTTAATGCAACGCAAAAACCCTAAAATAAGGCAATGTGCAAATGCTAAAGTATGACTCCGCAAGCGTTAACCATTTTTAGACGTCTACAGGACTATTCGGGTTCACATATTTGCCTTAACTGGCAGATAGGTCCAGGTTATAAATCGATATAGGAAATCATGTTCCAGATCAGCACAACATAATTTGGAAAGGATTTATTGATTGGATAATGTGTAAATGTATTGAGGCCAACATATTGTATTGCACCAAGACTTATTTTGTAATTGATTTAAAAGTAATATCTTTTGAGAGCCAACCTAATGATTAGGTCTTAGGTTTTGTATAAATAATTGTAAGATCTTATTTGGAAGAAGTGTGTGTGTGTGTATTGAAGATCATTATGAAGAGCGAAGATAAGCATATCCTTGTGCAAATCACACATATATCATCTGAAGATTGAAGGAAAGGTTATGAAGGTTTCTAGTCCTCATGCGCAAAGCTTAAACTGGTACTGAATCCAGCATTGTAGATGATAATTTGAAGAAGTACATTGATTATTGGATTTAACCATCCAACTATGTAGTTATTGTGACTCTTATTTTGTGATTGAGTAGTGAGCTCTAGGCGGTTGGCCTTTCTGCATGTGCAGATCCCATTATTGTATTTAATTACTATCTGTAGTAGTATCATCAGATTGTGGGTAAGGTTTCCCACCATGGTTTTTCCCCTTATAGGGTTTCCACATCAAAATATCTATCTCATGTATTGTAGATGTTGTTTCTCTTTATGTTTCATGCATTAAGTTGTACCCGTAATACTATAACTGTTAATCTATTTTACCGACACTGAGTTTTAAATTGGAATAATTTGTTTTGGGTTATAATTTATTCACAATGGATTCACACCCCCCTCTTAGTTTTCCTTCCCAGTTCCTAACAATATGGAAGTCTCCTTGGTGCAGTCGGTCAAGAAACCCCTATTTAGGCCTAGTTCTTGTAGCCCTCCTAGATCGGTATTTCTCAAATCATTCAAAATTATCCCAAAAAACCCTAGGAAAACACTAAATATCTAAGTACCCTTTTGGGACTTACATCCAATCCCTAGAGATAGAGGTTCAACTATTCTCCAGCACCCTTAAGCACCTACTAAATTTGCAAACCTAATAGGCCTAATTGGGCCTATTTTCCAAAGCAACTACTTGAAGATGTGGTTGCAAAACCAACCTCACCACTTGTAAATATTCCTCAGGCTTGTAATAAACCAAATCCACCATTAGACCGATCACCAAATACTCCCTAGGTGATTGTTTGTTCATTCCTTCTTATGGGCTAGGCTAAACACATGGTCTTGTTTAGCCTAGGTTTTGGTGGAAACCACACCAAACCTCACTCCTAGATTCCACCCTTTTGAAATATCCATTTACACATCCTTAAATTTTGTGTATGAGAAGTACATTGAATTCCTCAATATGATTTGCAAGTTAGGGCTACATCTTTGGGGAAACCCTATGAATTGGGGTTTCAAAATAATATTTTTTGCTAAACTGACCACAACTCACTTGAAACTCTACCAATTGGAGTTAGACCACTTGCATTTGAACCTGCACTCACACCACAATCCAATGAATTCAAAATTCCATGCCAACAAATCCTCTGTTAGATCGTACAGTACAAAAAATAATGGAAATCAGATAAAATCTAAGTTTTCTTGTTATTCAAACAACCAAATCTTTACATGCTTCATCCAACACCGCAATGGATGATCTTAGAGGCACAAATAGGCCTTCCCCTAATGGCTATAACTATTTTCCAATTGTTTATGGCTATTGGAACCTCTTTTCCCAATCGGCGGAAAATGTTTCTTAGCAATTTTGAAAAGTTGCTTAGCAACTTTTGCAACTTTTGACAATCTTGCATTTTTGACATGCCAAAGTCCCTAATAGAATTTTTAGACCTATCCCAGGCCTTAAAAAACTCAAAACAACCCGTAAACATGATTGCTACCCTACATGAACCCCATGGGCTAATTTGGTCTCTAGGTTTATAAATGACCTTAGAGCCAATTGACCTTACAAATGGGTTCTTTATTACATCCACATGATCCAAACTAATCCAAAACACCATCCTAGGGTCTAAGACCACCTATGCAACACTCAAACAATAAATGAAATCCAAATACCAAAAGGGGTTTCATGCACAAATTTGAAGCATAATCTTTTGAGTATAGGAGAAATGGTAGATAAAGTATTTCAATTACAGTTCGAGGATGGAAAATCCAAAATCATTAACAGATATGACTTGGAGATTGCAACTGGTACATAGACAAAAGGTAATATATTTCATTTGAACTCTAGTGAGAAGACATGTTTGATTACACAAATTGATGAGAGTTGGCTATGGCATAAAAGGATGTGCCATGTGAATTTTGATTGCATTGTGAAGATTAGTTCAACTACGACAATTAGGGATATACCTAAGATTATGAATCCCTATAATTTGGTATGCAAAGAATGTCAAATGGGTAAACATGTTAGAACCTCTTTTAGGAGTATACAATATAAATCAAATGATTTTCTTGATGTTATTCATATTGATTTATGTGGCCCTACTAGAGTTAAAAGTTTTCATGGTGATAGATATTTCATGCTAATCATTGATGATTATTCTAGAATGATGTGGGTTACTTTTTTGAGAGAAAAATATGAAGAATTTGAAAAGTTTAAAATCTTTAAGGCTAAAGTGGAAACTGAGAAAGGATTGAAGATTAAATGTTTGATATCAGATCATGGTGAAGAATTCACATCTGGTGAGTTTAATAACTTTTGTGATAAGCATAGTATAAGAAGACAATTTTTTGCTCCTCAGACATCTCAACAAAATGGAGTTGTGGAAAGGAAGAACATAACTATCTTGGATGCTAATAGAACAATGATGATGGAAGCTAATCTACCTCATATCTACTAGAGAGAAGTAGTGAGTACAATGGTTTATATGTTTAATAGAGTATACATCAAAGGCTAAACCGGTAAGACACCTTACAAATTGTGGTTTGGCAATACACCTATAGTTAAGTATTTCAGAATTTTTGGTAGTAAATGTTATATTAGGAGAGATGATACTATAGGTAAATTTGATTCTAAATGTAATGAAGGCATATTTCTTGGTTATTCTAATTAAAGAAAAGCATATAGATGTTATAACAAGAGATTGCAGAGAATTGTGGAGAGTGCTAATGTCAAAGTAGATGAGCTGAACAAAATTCAAATCAGAGTTTATGAGAAGGAACCGATAGTGGAAATGATTATATTTGAACTAGTAGCACCTTTACCAGAACAAAGAGTTGAACTAGTTACTTCGGAAACATCAAAGAATTCTATAGTGACTGAAGAACAGGGAAGAGGAACAGAGAGCTAGAAGACTCCTAGGTATGTGAGATTAAATCATTTAGAAGATCAAATCATTGGGGATAAGAGCAATGGAGTGATGACAAGAAGAAGATTGGCAACTAATGAGGTATGTTTAATTTCACAAGTTGAACCGGTATCAGTAATTGAGGCATGTAAAGATGAACATTGGTTAAAATCTATGGAAGAAGAATTAGATTAGAATGAGAAAAATAACACATGGACATTAGTTCCCTAGCCTAAAAATAAAAATGTCATTAGAACTAAATGGGTTTTTAGGAATAAATTGAATGAGGATGGTCAAGTTATAAGGAATAAGGCTAGATTAGTTTGTAAAGGATATTCTCAAAAGGAAGGAATTGATTATGGAGAGACTTTTACTCCTGTAGCGAGGATTGAAGCTGTAAGATTATTTCTTGCCTATGCTGGTTACAAAAACTACAAGGTTTATCATATGGATGTTAAATGTGCATTCTTGAATGGGGATCTTGATGAGGAAATTTATATTGAGCAACTTGATGGTTTTTAACTATCAGATGATACATATATGGTTTGCAGGTTAATGAAAGCTTTATATGGATTGAAACAAGCAACTAGAGCTTGGTATGCAAGGTTGGATAAATATCTTTTGAAACATGGTTTTACTAAGGGCAGTGTTGACAGTAATTTATATTATAAAATCACTGATGATGATATACTAATTGTTGAAGTATTTGTTGATGACATTATTTTTGGAGGTGAAGATAAATTATGCATAGAATTTTCTAAGAGTATGGAGAAAGAATTTGAGATGTCTATGATTGGTGAGATGAAATTATTCTGAGGTTTGCAGATTACTCAGACTGACAAAGGCATCTTTATTTGTCAAACTAAATATTCCAAGGAATTGTTGAATAAATTTAATATGGGAGATTCTAAACTGGTAAGTACTCCTATGGTTATAAGTGATAAATTGACAAGAAAATATGTTTCTGCACCAATAAATCCTACAACATACAAATCTATGATTGGAGGTCTACTTTATTTGACTCAGACTAGGCCTAACATTATGAATGTTGTTTTTATTATTTCAAGATTTCAGAGTGATCCTAGAGAAAATCACTAGATGGCAATGAAAAATATTTTAAGATACTTGCAAGGTACATCAGAATATGGCTTGTGGTATCCTAAGGATGCTAACTTTACTCTATGTGCATATACAGATGCTGATTGGGCTGGAGATGTTGATGACCAGAAAAGTACTTTCGGTGGAGCTTTCTTTCTTGGAAGGAAGTTGGTTTCATGGATAAGCAAGAAATAGTCATGTAATTCTCTATCTACTGCTGAAGCTGAGTATGTTGCTGTTTCTACTAACTGTACACAAGTTTTATGGATGAAGCAAATGTTGAATGATATAAAGGTGGATTGTGATGCACCAGTAGTTATTCGTCATGATAACTCTGGTGCTATTGATATATCAAATAATCTGGTATTTCATTCTAAGACAAAGTACATATCTATCAAGTATAACTTTTTGAAGGAGAAGGTGGAACTAAATGAAGGTAAACTGGTTTATGTGAACACTAAAGAGAGGATTGCAGATGTTTTCACTAAACCTTTATCCAAGGAATCATTTGAGTACCTGAGAGACAGATTGGGGGTTTCTTCCCCTCTGACAAAGACTTGATTGATGCAGTTTGGTATCAGTACAACATGCATTATCTAAGATACTATTCATTCTGACACTGATGTGGGATGCTATTGCTCAAGGGGAGTAGTCATCTTTGAGATTCAGAGGCTTATGTTTTTTCTTTGATATTTCTATTAGATTTCTGGCATTGAGTCAAAGGGGGAAATATATTGATGTGAAAAAGTTAAAGAAATAAAATGATTAATGTCAAAGGGGGAGAAATATTAAAAGTAAGAGATATTTATATTTAGAGCTATATGTGGGTGATTGTTGGTTGTCTTCCACAGGGGGAGACTCATTTGGCATTTCATGGTATTTAGATATTTTTCACATATAGTGTTTCCATCAATGCCAAAGGGGGAGATTGTTGGCCATTTGGTGGAATTGATTATGTGTTGCATTGATGTTATGTCATTGATGTCAACACTAGCTGTTTGGATGCTTTACCGACACTCTTCTGGTCCCGGTAGGTTAAGTGGTTTCTTGTTAACTTGGATCTGACATGATCTAGCAAGCTTTGGTATAATTTGGTGATGGAAATAGCTTGTTCATGATACTTATACTCATACTTGGTCAATTGGTTTTGGTCTAGTGAACAAATACTATCCTGCTTTCTTAGAAAATTGGTTTCTGGTTCTAGCAAGGGTTTCACCGACAGAGTTTTTGATGGAGATGTTTGATGAATTGCATAAGTGATGTTGGTGCAACTTCTTATAGAGTTTCAGGGTGCTATTGGTGATCATGTTCTAGACTTGGCATTTAGAGATCACTGGTAGAGCGCATGTGGACCTATACTTGGTCCCGGTTGATCTAGGTTATGGACCAACATTAATATAACATGTGGATAGGACCTATTGATGTATTTACAAGATGTCTTATGTGTTGATATTACTTGTTTTGTTCTAAGGCCAACATGGTTTTTAATTATGTAAATGGTTTATTATCTGGTGGCTGACCTGATTGTTTATGGTCGAGGGTTTGTATATATAGATGTAAGATCTCATTGTAGATCATCATGGTAATGCAAGAGATTATGGTCAAGGAATATAAAGTGTGAATAATTTAATATCATTTAGGTAGAGGATTTGATCAATCATTGGAGATAGAATTGGGTTTATGTAAGAGGATTTAGTCCTCTAGTATTGAGCTTAACCGAAACTGTACTCAGGCATAGGAGATGCTATCTTTTGCAGTTTGACACTTCTCTCCATTGTAGTTTGGATTTGTATGTATTCAGTGAGATTTCTTTTGTGATGGGAAGTGTGCTCTAGGTTGTTGGCCTTCTTGTAAGTGTAGGCTCCTTCATTGTAATTCACATACTTACTACAAAAGTATTATTTTACTGTGGGTAGGCTTCCCACCATGGTTTTTCTCTTTACCAGGTTTTCCACGTACAAATCTTGGTGTTGTTTGGATGGATTTTATCATGTGATTATTGTTTATGCTTAATTGGATTAACTACTATTCCATTATTATTGTTTTGGGCTCCAGTATTAATCTTTAATTGCCGAATGCTTCTGGTAATCTATGACAACTGATTCACCCCCCCTCTTAGTTGTCTTCTGGTTATCTGAACTATCTAACACTTTATTATTCTGAGTTTATTTTCTATACACAACTAAAATAACAACTTAGAAGGCTTCCATAGTTCTTATATAGTGCTTTCTCATTTCAAGTTCACTTCCCTAGGTTGATAATTAAATGTAGCTTCTACTTCATGAAGGGTTGCTTAGTGTGGATAAAAATCCCTAAGTTGTGAATTAGTATTCAAACCTCAATTGCAATTAAAAGGCTTTCCGAGGATGAGTCAAGCTATGAGAGTCTCTAAGTTGTTTTAGAATATCTATATTTTAGAAGTACCCACAAGAAGTCAATGAAGCACAATAATCAGAAGTCAATGTCATTACTAGCAAGTTTGGTAATCAATGAAGACATGTTCTCTAACATCATAGAGAAATTTTGTTCATGCATTGATGACAAAGTGCTGGTTTGTGAGAAGGTAAAGGAAGATAACCTTATTTTAAAAAATGAAGAAGTTACCATACACAAAGTTGCTGAACGTGATGCCAAATCAGAACTCTTACTTCAAGAAGAGAGCTGCCATAAAGCTAAATTTAGTCCTCTAATGCTGAAAAGTAAAGAAAATATTGATGAAGACATGTTTTGGGATGAGTTACCAAATTTTTTCTTAAAACAAGTATCTTTTACAGAGCAAAATCACGAGTAAAAAGAGAAAAGTGCATAAATTTCTATATTTTTGTCAAATCAGTCACACAAATTGGTGTTTACAAATCAAGAAGAGAACAAAGAGGCATTCGATCAACAGAAAAGCACCAAGGAGGGTTCTAAATTTATGCTTTGATGAGGTTGTCTCATTAGACATCTAGCTAAGAAGGAGGCAAGCAAAGAATCACAACTTATTGCATCTAAGCATGAAGTTGCAGTTAAAGATGAAGCTAAATTTCCAATTGTAGCTGAAGAAGAATGGTATCAGCTCTCTTATCCACTTAAAAACAACAATATTTATGATCAATGTGAAGTTGTAAGTGAGTTTGTTAATGTCTTTGAAAATTCATTACAGTTGTTTGTTAAGTTTCTATGGATTTTGCAACTCTTTTTGGTTGCACATAAGCATGTGAAGCACTATAAGTTGCTAAGAAAGGGCATATATTTCATAGAACTAGTGAATGGTTTTGTTTAAGTCTTATATGTTGGTTAGTGTAGGCTAGGATAGGTTAGAATAAGTTTTTTATTCAATAAGTTTTCTTGCACAATGTCTTAGATGTCTTTTTCTTCATTTGTTCATGCTTAGTTAGTTAGCTGTTGTCTAGTGGAGTTATTTCACCAAATTCTTCTTGTTTAAATAACTCTTTCAGAGGTGTTTATAGCTAGTTTGTTGGTCATATTTCAAGGTTAGTTATTTTTCAAGTTTGTGAGTCAGTCAAGTCTTCAATTTTGAAAGAGTCTTTGCATATGATGTAAAAAGTTTCCATTAGGTAGTTGGGTCTTCATGGCATGAAAAAAATACCTATCAAAAGGGTGTAGTCTAGTTGATATACTCATGTTCTATTTGTTGATAAATGGACAAAATATAAAGTTGTATTGAATTCATTGGATGGGGATGCAATAACTATTCAATAAGTTTGGAATTTTTTAAAGTTACTTACAACAACTACACTGTGATTAAATTGTTAAGATGAACAAACTTCCAAGAAACCTACAACAACTATTGATGTCAAATATGTTACACTCTTTAAGGGACCTATAAACTTAGCTACTTAGGGGCCTGTACTTTTAACATTTTCAAATTTCCAAAGAACCAAAGGTACTTACATTTATGATTGCCATTTATTTGTAATATTTATCATTTTTAGTTAATTGGCTATCTATGCATTATAATGTGTTTGTCAATTTGTCATTTTTCTAGTTACAAGATTCAGAACTGATTTATTTTTTCACCCTCATCCATTAATTGTCATTTTAGGACAAATGACATTTCAGGTGGGGGGAAATATCCATGCCTTGTATTGCTTCCCTACACCATAAAAACATGATCTTTCCATAGTTGCATATATTCATACTTTCTTCCTAGATTCATGACTATGTTTTCTTCATTTGGCATGTTGTTGTATTTATTTCCTCAAAGTGAAAAATTATAGAAGTGTTTATGGGCAGCCATATAAATACAAGAGTGGAAAAGTGAATGGTAGGTTCATGAGAATTGTTAAATGATCTTCTCAAAACTAAAGTTGATATATACTTGGAAAGTGGTATACGCCATTATGATAGTGATTCATTGCATTGGAAGACAATCTAATGATGTTATTATAAACTTTCATGTTAGTAAAAAGAAGCCTTTAATGAAGCATCATGAATTTAGAGGACAACCTGTTGTTCAAAATGCATGTGATAGTTTTGACAAAGATGTTATCTATGAGACATGAAGACAAAAATGTTGAAGATGAATATGAAAATGTTTTACTGCAGAAATAAAAAATGGAAAAGAATAATAAAAAAATGTCTTATCCTATGAAGAGATCAAAATGAGAAGAAAGCATGATACAGAGAGGAAGGAAGCTGCCAAGAAGATAGTGGTGACAATGAAGCATAGTAATGGATATAGTGAAAGTTTCTACAAATTTCTTAAGGAGAGCAGATGATGAAACAAGATCAAGGAATGATCATAAGTAGAAAAGTATGAAAGGAATATTTTTAGACCTCTGTAGCAGAAAATACAAAGAGAATAAAAGGCAATGACAATCTTGAAAACAACAAAGGATATGATAGTAAAATAATTTCATGCATAAACAATGCCTACTCCTTTCTTGAGGACACACAAGATTTCAGATGGGGGGAATGATGAGCCTATGAATTGACCATATTATTTCATGTTTTATGATACTTTAATTCATGTTTATACTATCCTTCCAAGTAATTTCAAAACATTACCTTGGTTTTGTGAAACATTAACTAGGATTAATGGAGTTTGATATGCATATGCATGTTTAGCTAGTTGATGCTAAATGATGATAGAATATTAAAATAAATGGTTATTATTGAATGTAAAGTATTTTGGAATGATTAAAATGTTGTTTTTTAGTGGTTTGAGTTGTTCATATATCTAGAAATGAGGAGGAGAAAGTTGGCAATTGATAGATGTAGTAGTTGACTAAAAGTGCAAAAAAAGTCAAAATACTAGTTTCAGTAAAATAGGCATATCTCACTCATTTCTTTAAAAAATTGATATTTTCAAAATGATCTGGAAAGATGAAAAGGAGATCTAAAAAAACTTTAAACTGTTTGAGCTGATTCATAATACTTAGTGAGAAAAATTCACTAGAAGTTGACTAAAACAAACTAGCATATTTTCAGGCAGTAGTTAAGGATTGAGTTCTAATTCAACTTGGACTCTTCTAGCTCTTCATGAGTTCGCATATTTGGAGTTATTAAAGTGAAGGAACATTTGAGAATCTTGTGGAAACAATATTTGATGATTCATAAATAATTATAACATCTTTTGTACACATGTTCAGTCATGAGTGCATTTAATGGTTGTAGAGTTCGAAGAGGATTATAACTCTCTCAACTCTTGTTAGTTTAATCTTTATTATCAGTCATGAGTAGAATAAGTCATCTCCTTGCTATCACAAGAGAAATGATATTTTTAATAAGTTGTTGAGTTTGTAATTACTTCAACTCTCAAGCCTCAAGCATAAATCTAAGATTTTGTTGTGTTGTGAGAAAGTAGTGTTGATAGTAGTGTTAAGAATAACGTAGAGAGTATCCTATTAGTGTTGAGTCTTGTTAATAGTGTCCAAGTTCAATAAACAAGTCTGATATATGTCCATGTAATATTTCATTTGTAATAAGAAGATTATTTCAATATTGAATCTTGTTTATTAAAGATGGAATGCAAATGATATATTGAAGGAACTCAAGCAAGGGCCACTTGAGGAACTATGATTTCATCATAGTTTAGATTTGCAATAGTTTACATTTTTATTTATTATGCTTTACTTTTATTAGTGAGTTGGTTATGATAGGTTTTTTTTTTAGCATATTCAATTTCACTAGTTTTAGAACAGTCATCCGGTAGCCACTGCTGTTGCAAATAACCACTCTTCCTGCAGCCACTGTTGTGTTGTTAGTTTGATTTATGGCATTTTCATGTTTCCAATTTAGATTATTATTCTAAGTTTATTTGATATAGAAAATTTAAATAACAGCTTATAAGGCTTCCATAGTGCATATACAGTGACGTCTCAATTCAAGTTTGCATCCCTGGGTTGATAATTAAATGTAGCTTCTAGTTCATGAAGGGTTGCTTAGTGTGGATAAAAATATCTAAGTTTTGAATTAGTATTCCAACTTCAATTGAAACTAAAAATATCAACACTCATCACTATGATATGCTCATATTCCCAAATCTATAGTAGTGTCACACCTACTGATAATTTGTAGCCTCCTAGATACAAAAACTAATGAAGGTCATTATATAGGTGGGCAAGCAAGAAGGATCCCCGTGCGATCTATGTACCCTCAATCATCATCATCTTTAGAGATCTCCCTCATCTAAAGGATAGTCCATGGGTCATCCTATTAGGAAAAATATACTCACTAATCACTCCCCCTATCACCACTAGTATTATGATACATGCTTCTCTAGCCTTAGCCATTGTGTTTCAACTGACATGGCTCCTTTGAATCTTCAAGTCCTCATCATAAAAAATGCGTCACAAAGCTCCCACATCTGGATGGTCCCAATCATATACCACTATCTCTACTACTATTAGAATCCATATAATTTTGTATACATCCTCCAAGGTCACTAACATCTCTCCCATTAGTAAGTGAAATGTGCATTATTCATTGTACCATCACTCAACAAGTGCAAACAATAATTCAAAGTTTTTCATAATCTCAAGCATAAAGGTAGCATGCCATAATCTCAAGTGACCTAGTATCACATGCGGGTCCTTTGTAAACTATGATCCCAACCTTTGTGTGTAAGAGAACCTCTATTAAGAATCTAATGACGCTAAGTTCACCTACAATCAAAAAATTAACATCATATCAACATTACATTATCTTTATTAGATCTATCCTATCAAGATTTATTATCTTTCATCTTAGAAAGTTTTTTATTTTTTCATCTTTGTTAACTTAATTAGCAGCATCTATCTATCACATTTTTTTCTCTAGCTCTATCAAATTCAACTTAGCTTATCCTATGAGGGAAATAGCCAGATTCTATCGATTTGATTGCCAATCTTACTTATCACATTAGTCTATCACATTTGTAACCTGTCATGCTCCTTATATTGGATCGCACACATATTGAAATAGTCATTGATTAGGAGGGACCTTAAAGAGGTCAATCCAAACTGGTCAGAAAAAGTATTTACACAATGGAAACATAAAGATAGGATGGAGGTAGTGCATAATAGATTGATTTATTTCATGAAAACTGATTACAACCAACCGGTAACAACCGGGTTATAGAAACTGCCTCATAGGCCTTCTAGAACATACTCAAAGTACAAAATAGGTCACAATCAGAACCTCAAATCTCAATATCTATCATTTACACTCAATATAGCTACTTCATTACTTTCTAATGTGCAATTACAATGATTTATGTGATCCAAGGGGATTTGGTCGACCCAAAAAGGGATCAAAACCCAAAGAACAAGACCTAATGTATAAAACCAATAAGGTTGGCCTTCACCAAATAAATTCCTTCAGAAAATCCAAAGGATGAAGTATAGATCATGAGAAAAGGTCAGCCACATGCCAAGGAACATTAGAATCAATGCTCAGGGCCCTGCAAGCTATGGAAAGGGTTCTGATAGATCACCAAAATAGGTCCAAGCAACCAGTAATAACAAATTGTTATGGAGGCCGATAGCGATAACTTGCCAGAAAATGATCCAAATGCGATGCGGTCTAGAAATAAAGAAGATGATCAAGTCTTCAAGTAAAATCCAACTCCTTAGGTTCTGGTGAGCCAAAACCAGGACACATAGAAAGAAATGTAGAAACTACAAACAAAAAGAAAGATAGAAAGGAAACTTTTTTGGGTTGATGCAAGATTTCTATGAACCAGGGATTCTCCTGCATCAGACATCTAGGGTTATTGAAAAAGTGAGTCTCTCACTTTGTTGGGGTCAAATGAAAACCAAGGCAGTCTACCTCTTCCTGAGAAATCCAAGATATACTGATAGCTCCGGGTACTATGCCTAATCCTACTGTCCAAAATTTCTTCAATCTGATCTGATTGCTTCTGGGGAAACTGTTTCTCCATGTTTGCAATATTTTCCTCACTAAATTCTGGATCCTGATACTCATGAAGATATGCAATGTTAAACACAGGTGAAATACTCAGACTATTTGGTAACTCCACTTTATACACATTCCCAGAACTGAACTTCCTCAAAATCCTACAAGGTCCAAACTTTTTCATCTGCAATTTGTTATAAGTTCCAACTGGGAATCTCTTTCCTCAACTATACAATCACTTCATCACCAAATTTAAATTCCTTATGTCTTCTCTTTTCATCTACTTTCTCCTTATACTTGTTTTTCATGTCCTCCAAATGTTGCTTAACTTAAATATGCAAGGATGCCATATGATCTACAAAGTCTTTTGCTTATGAACTTCTCTAGTCTTCACTACTAATATCTCTTAAATTTGATATATCTCTAGGATGCACTCCGATAACAATATCAAAAGGTGTTCTTTTGGTAATCCTATTTACTAAATTGTTGTAGGAAAACTTTGCTTGTGAAAGGATCAAATCCCAATTTCTGGTCTTATCTCCATTTAAACATTTCGACAAATTTCCCAAGCATCGATTAACTACTTATGTCTTTCCATCAGTCTGTGGATGAAAAGTAGAACTAAACTTCAAATCTATCTTCATCTTCTTCCAAAGTGTTCTCCAAAAATATCTTACAAACTTAGTGTCTCTATCTGAAACTATACTCGTAGGTAACCCATTCAATCTCACTACTTCCTTGAAAAATAGGTCTGCTACATGTAATACATTTGATGTCTTCTTACAAGGTATGAAATGAGCCATCTTTGAGAATCTATCCACCACCACAAATATAGAATCATTCCCTCTCAGTGTTTTAAGGGTAAAAGTACAAAACCTGTGTCAGACCGATTCAATGTGAAAAAATTGTTTAAGTTTAAGTCTACTATTTTTCAAAAAAAAATTATGAATAATTTATATGTTTTTTTTATCTTTAAAGTCCATTTTTTTATTGCTGAAAACGTTGAAAAACAAGGGGTTTAGTTCCCACCTCAAAAGAAAATGTAAACCAACTTCTTTTTTTCTGATTTTGATATCTGTTATAGATCACATATTTATACTGTGCATGAAAAAAAAATTTAATTTTTGATGTATATTTTCTTTGTTATTGTTGGCATTTTTGATATTTATGTTGTAATTTTCATTGATGGACACACACTTTCTTTGAGATCCCATTGATATGTATGAGTTAGAGCACAACCAGTATTTGTTCCAACCGATATGTTGCATTATAGTCTTTAGACTATTGATGTTTTGCAGAATGTGTTTCCCGGTCTGAAGCGGCATGTTGACCTCAAGCAGTTCGTAGACCCCAAGCGGTATGAGGGATTAAAGCTTCATAACACATTTTTACCAGTCTTCATTTTTTGTCAAACCGGCAACCAACATTTTGTATGAAACGGTAATACTCTGTGATGAGTTACCAACCAACATTTTGTGATGAGTTACCATCCACCAATTGTTTGACGGTGCCGACACCTAAATGGTGCTTTTTGTGTCGTGGTACCAAGTATGTCCAGGTTCATTGAACCTAGGAAATTGTTATGTAATCCTATTGGACCGACATGAAATCAGATTCCTTTATAAGGACATCATGTCTAGGGTTTTAGGTTGTTGATGTGGATATAGTGAAAGTTTATGTTGTTGCTAGGGTTGAAGGTGATTGAGGAGTTGAAGAGAATATGAATGTGTAGAAGACTGAAGTAATGCTGAAGTGCATTAGGAATGAGCTATCAATGATCAAACCAAGCAGTCTGTGCTACTAGCTAGATCAAACACTTGCTGATTACTCACATCTTTGACAAGTCTATAGCCCTTAACTAGGTAGGCCCAAAAGCCTTTTGTAAATCCTCTAACAAGGTGGTTCACATCTATGGATCTTAAATCCTTTAGCAAGGTAGTCTTTAATTGGACTTATCTCCTAACAGAGATTGAGATTCCTAACAGGATATGTTCTGGTAAAGAACATTGTAAGACCTTAACCGGTCTGACCTTAATCGGTCTGGTTCCTATTCTACAGATAGTTACTTGTGAGTTATATCTCACCATGGTTTTTCCCATTTGGGTTTCCATGTCAAAATCTCTTGTGTTATGGTGTTTTTACTTCTGTGGGTGAATGCATTATTAGCTATTTGATTTGCATGTGTGTTAACCAGTTTGTCTGCTAAACTATTTTATCGGTTTACTATTAGTCTTGCAAAGTGTTTAAGTGCAGATATTTTTGGTATACTAATCCACCCCCCTCTTAGTATTCATCAATTGGTATCAGATCCTACCTTTCTATTAGTTTAATCACTTGGAAAGAGATATGGGGGAATACTCTATAAGGGAACTTACACATCAGCTCACTCAGTCTGAGCAAGCCTATGATGATCTTATAGTCAAATACAAGGCATCTCAAGCAAAAAGGAGAGAACATGCTGAAAAGTTGATGGAGCTATCTGAAAATAGTTCTTCAGATGAAGCAGACATGGAAGCTCTAATTGCAGAAGTAAATAAATTGAATGAATCAAACTCCAACCTAAGAAAGGAGTTGGAAGGACTGACTATCCAGATGTGTCAAGAGCTTGAGAACTGGAGGAAAGCTAAAGATCTGGTGAAAGAAAGAGATCATGAGATCTCCAAGCTAAAACAAGAGATCAGTGCCGTAACTACTCAACTCCATACAAGCAAAGTGGAAAAGGAAGACATGCAAGGAGAACTGAACATTACCATCTCTAAGAATGAAAACCTATTGGAAACAAATGCTGCTATTTCCAAAGAACTCTCCGAGTCAAAGGAAATACTTGCTAAGTTCAACAAGAGCACTGTCAAGCTAGAGAAAAAGCTTGAATCTACCAAACCGGTCAAGAATACCGATGGACTTGGTTATTCCAGTCATGAGGAAGGTGAGACCTCTAGTACAAATGCTGGAACATCAAAGAAACAACTGACATCAAAGGATAAAGGTAAGAAAAAGTTTAAACCTATTTGCTTTAACTGTCTTAAAGAAGGACATACTGCAAAATGTGTGTAGGAGTAAGGCTTACAACAATTTTCCTTATTTCCTAAATGATAAGCCTAGATCTTATAGATTCAATGGTAACTGTTATGCATGCAACAAGTATGGGCATAGAGCATCTGAATGAAGGTCAGTTATGAACAACATTGATAGATATCTTGAGAGGACCCAAGGAGCTGGTCCTGAACCTTTTGTGAGCCGGAATCACAACCGATTTAATGCCTTCTATCATCAGCAAAGAAGCGGTGGCTATCAAGCGACAACCGGATGGAGAGAAAACTGTATGGTCTATCATGGTCATGGTCACACTACTGCAACATGTAGAAGGAAGAATGGAAACATGAACAATGGACCTTGGAGAGCATCTGGATTGGTTTTCTATCACTGCAACAAACCGAGTCACATTGCCAGATTCTGTAGATCAGGAAAGAACATATCTGATGATTTATAGGTCACTTCGGAAGGAAACATTGATGTTGACACTATTCAAGTAGACATGAACAAAACATGGAAGAAGAAACCAGTGGTGTTACAAGAGGAACCGATTTCTACACCTAGTGTGGAAATCATGGAACTGGCAATCTAAGCTTCAGAAAATCTTAGGGGGAGCAAAACGAAGAAATGTTTCGAACCCCCAGTTTACATCGGTAAAAGACCTTAATCGGTATGTGATACCTGTCGTTTGGTAGAAGACTAGAAATGGTAAAAGGCAAATTAGGGTTTACGCCCTAATGGAGGAGCATTAATTGTGGTAGGTGAGAAATATGCTTAAAAGGATTTTTCAAATCATTTCTCACTATCAGTTTTTGAGTGACGAAAAGTTTTTCAAAGAGCAGAGCAACGAAAAGGCGATTTGAGCTGAGACTTTGAGAAATAGAGAAACCGCGAAGGAGATTCAAATTCAAAATGCAAACGGTCAAGTGGAGAACACAAAGCGGTGATTCATCAAATGACAGAGTGTGAAGTGAAGGAGAATCTGCAAGCCCTAAATTCGCGTGTTTTAAAAGGTATTTCTCGAGTTCTTAAAATTTCTATCATGGCTTTTGCATCTCATACCAGTTCTAGTGCATCTGTCGAGTCTGCAAGTTTTATTCAATGAAAGTCTAAGTATAATGCCCTATCACAAGTCTCAGCTGGTGTGATAGTAGAAGAGGGAATTTTTGAACACATAGATTGCAAGATTGAAGACCTAGGGTCTCTAGCCATCCACTCCCAGTTAGGTTTATTTTGTGGAAAGGATAAGAAGATCAAACCGGAGTATGATATTTTGGAGAAGAAGAAGCTCCACAATGTTGTTTACTTCCTAGAGGATTTCATAGAGGATCACATAAGGATCATTCTGAGCAAAGTCCATGGTGACAAGATGTACCTGGAGAGAACACATGATATCATGCCACAGGCAATTCATGTAGTCACCAGATTCTACAACACAGGGGAAGTGGCAGCCCTAAGGATGGTAAGCAAAACTGAAATGTCCAAGATCACTAGTTCAGTGAGCGACTCATGAGGCATGATAGTCAATTCTATCAAGGATGATCTGGTTAAGTATGCCTGCATGGTGATAGGCTACCGGACATTCTCTGCTAGCAAAATTAACTCTGTATCTACTGCAGCGGTAAATGCCGCTTACCGGATGTTAATGGAGGATGCATCATTTGACCTATGCACCGGTATGCGAAGACAACTCCTATTGAATATAAAGTTGATCAAATAGGATAATGCACTAAGGTTCAAGTTTGGGCAACTACTGGTTGGGTTGTTCTTCTATTTCTAAGGCTACTTTCTAGGAGTAGGAGATTTCCAGTGGTCTGCTGACCAACCGGTGACTAAGCAAATTAAGGAAAGAATTCAAGCAATTGGAACCAGTTACCCGAATGTTCTAAATAAGTATTTTGATGAGTTCAGATGGAAAATGAGCCAAAGAATGAGAATATCTGGTGACATCATCAAGAAATATGAGGACGATATCTGTTTCACCATCAAGGTGGATTAATGCATAATGGAGGCTGTTGAGCCTAGAATGGAAGAAGTGGAGCCAATGGGTTATGAGGTGATGAATGATATGCTGGAAGGGTATGCCTCTACCCTTATTGCCTCACTTCTTGATCCTAAGGCAAAGAGGACCAGAACCTATCTGGAAAGAGTTACACCAGTCAAGGAACCCACTGCAAAGAAAGGAAAAGAACCTGCAGTGAAGAAGGAAAAGGCAGTGACTGTAGCATCAACATTGGTTACAACAGCAAGTCCAAAAGTGACCAAACGGTCACTGGCCAAGAAGAAACCAAAAACAGCACTGGCTAAAGTCTTCGAGAGGAAAAGGAAGAAAAAAAGCACTACACCGGACTCAGAGGAAACTGTGTCTGAGGAGTAGCCCAAGAAGGTGAGACAAACAAGAAAGAAGACAAAGAATGAACCGGCATCATCTGCACCGATAAATATTGATATCTCCTCCTATAAACCTTTGACACATTGTCAAAGAACAATAAAGAATATTAGGAGAAAATTGCTTCATGATTTAGTTGAGTATTTTGATGACTTTAATGATGATGAAAAGGAAGCGGTCAAAAAGGAAATAATTCAGTATTTATGTGCTAATGACCGGTCACCTTTAGAAATTAGATCTAAAACACTGGATTCTTTGTATAAGTCCTTAGACAATAAATGGCGCATTGCCATAGAGTAGGAATAGGAAATGAGAGAAAAAAAAATTGCTGAACATTTTCTTGATATATCAAATTCGGAACTGTTTGATGTATTGAACAAATACAAAGGTCTTTTCTTCATGAGAAGAAGAAGACTCTTGTTACTGGAAGGGAAGGATAAGGAAGTACTCAAGGATACACACACTCATGCTCTACAAGCTCTGAAGATGCATCGAGTAGCTGAAGCCAACCGACAAGCTGAGAAAGAACTGGCTATAACAAAACCAGATGAAGCATTTGATGGTGAAGGAAACCTGGTTGATGAACCGGTCGACACTATTGATGTTGATGCCCTAGACGTAGAAGATGTTACTCAGGAAACACCATCTGAGACAATAGGACAAGAGCAATAGGCTAAATAGGTTGATAAGCAAGCCAAGGATAGATAGGGAGCGGTAAAGGAAGAGGCTGAGAAGAGGAAAAAGGATGAAGAAGAGAAGAAGATGAAAGATGAAGAAGAGAAGAAGAAGAAAGATGAAGAAGAGAAGAAGAAGAAGGATGAAGAGGAGAAGAAGAAAAAGGATGAAGAAGAGAAGATGAAAAAGGATGAAGAAGAGAAAAAGAAGCAAGAAGATGAAAAGAAAAAGAAAGAAGAGGAAGATAAGGAAGAGGAGAAGAAGAAGGAAGCAGAGAAGAAGAAGGAAGAGGAAAAAAAAGAAGAGAAGAGAAGAGAAGCAGAGAAAAGGAAGAAGGAAGAGAAGAACAAAGAAGAGGAGAAAAGGAAAGAAGCAGAGAAGAAAAAAGAAGAGGAGGACAAGGAAGTGGAGAAGAGGAGAGAAGCGGAGAAGAAGAAAGCGGAAGAGGATAAGGCAGGATAAGCGGAGAAGAGCACCCAGATGGAGACTCCGAAGGCAATCGGGAGTCAAGCCAAACTAGCTGATCTCACCAGTCCTATCAATCTCCAGTCTACAAGTGAAATGGAGCTAATGCAGAGCATCAAGGTTGCTCAAGAGTGCCTTGAAATTATTTGAAGGAAGAAGGAGCAGGATGTAATTCAAGTGACTGTGGAAACTCTTACCGGTTTGATACTAGGTACAAATCTTCCCAACACTGATTCATCACTAGCAAAACTTAAGCTCCTATGCACAATAGTGGATGATCAGGTGCAGAGCCTAGAAGAGGTAGCAGAGGCAAATGTCAAGAAGGAGCATCAAAAAGCTCTCAATGTAGCTCTGGTGAAGAAGTTGAATGAGCTCTGGTCTAAACTGAAGAAAGAACAAAAGGATATAAGGGACACTCTAGATGAGGGAAATCTGCTACTCGGCAAGATCTGCCAACCCCATCTATTCTATGATGATGTGCTACCTCAGAAGCAAAAGCTTCAAATGGACTTGTAGTCCTACATGAGCATATTCAAGCCACCTTATGATTCCTTTACAACTTATGGGCAAACCGTTCATCAGTTTCACATCCTATCAGCAAAAATGGAGCAAGAGATCAGCATCCGGTCTAGAGATTTGTAGGAGCTACAATTGGTTCTACTCCCACAATTGCAAATTCTTCAAAAGTGCTATCTAAACTTGAATGCCTTGACTGTTACACAGGAGATGAGCACAATTGATGCCATGGAAGAACAGGTCTCCCAGATGCAGACAGAAAAAGAAGTAGCCACCTCCCTACTTGAGTGCTAGTCTTTGTCGATGAAACAATTCTTGCAAGACTTTAAATCTGTTTTTGACAAGTATTATTCCTTATTGTCATAAACCTTTATTATTTTAATATCAAATGGAAATAGGGTTGTACTTTGTCATTGTTGGCAAAGGGGGAGAAGAATTCTATTTGGGAGAAGTATCTGGTAATCAAAATTTTGATATATGCTATGAATATCTCAATGTTTATGCTCTTTATAAAAAATTGTTATACATTGTATTGCCAAAGGGATAGTGTATATGCTTAGGGGGAGCAATTTTGCTAATGACATGATTTTGTTGTAAAACACTTAGATGTCAAAAAAAAAAATTTCATAAGTGTTGCCATCAATGCCAAAGGGGGAGATTGTTGGCATTTCTAATGTTTATGTTGTGATTGTCATTGATGGACACACACTTTCATTGAGATTCCCTTTATATGTATGAGTTAGAGCACAACTGGTATTTGTTCCAACCGGTATGTTGTATTATAGTCTTTAGACTATTGATGTTTTGTAGAATGTCTTTCCCAGTCTGAAGTGGCATGTTGACATCAAGCGGTTCGTAGACCCCAAGTGGTATGAGGGATTAAAGTGACATAACACATTTTTACCAGTCTTCATTTTTTGTCAAACCGGCAACCAGCATTTTGTATGAACTAGTAATACTCTATGATGAGTTACCAACCAACATTTTGTGATAAGTTACCATCCATTGATTGTTTTACGGTGCCAACACCTAAATGGTGTTTTTTGTGTCGTGGTACCAAGTATGTCCAGGTTCATTGAACCTAGGAAATTGTTATGTAATCCTATTGGACCGATATGAAATCAGATTCCTTTATAAGGACATCATGTCTAGGGTTTTAGGTTGTTGATGTGGATATAGTGAAAGTTTATGTTATTGCTAGGGTTGAAGGTGATTGAGGAGTTGAAGAGAATATGAATGTGTAGAAGACTGAAGTAATGTTGGAGTGCATTAGGAATGAGCTATCAAGGATATAACCAAGCAGTTTGTGCTACTAGCTAGATCAAACACTTGTTGATTACTACATCATTGACAAGTTTGTAGCCCTTAACTAGGTAGGCCCAAAAGCCTTTTGTAAATCCTCTAACAAGGTGGTTCACATCTGTGGATCTAAAATCCTCTAGCAAGGTAGTCTTTAATTGGACTTATCTCCTAAGAGAGATTGAGATTCCTAACAAGATCTATTCTAGAAAAGAACATTGTAAGACCTTAACCAGTCTGACCTTAATCGGTCTGGTTCCTATTCTGCAGATAGTTACTTGTGAGTTCCATCTCACCGTGGTTTTTCCCATTTGGGTTTCCATGTCAAAATCTCTTGTGTTATGGTATTTTTTCTTCTGTGGGTGAATGCATTATTAGCTATTTGATTTGCATGTGTGTTAATCGGTTTGTTTGCTAAACTGTTTTACCGGTTTACTATTAGTCTTGCAAAGTGTTTAAGTGCAGGGATTTTTGGTATACTAATTCACCCCCCCCCCCCCCCTCTTAGTATTCATCAATTATAGCATTTGGAAGTCGAATGCACTAGAATTTGATAGTTTTTGTCTCCCACCATAATTTGTCTATTCAATTTATGATAATCAAAAAACTAAAAATACCCTTTTAGAGAAGACTCTCTCTTCTAGTGAACCATATTTTTTTCAAATTTTTTTGAAGTGATTCGATTTTTTTTTTTTCAAAGAAGCCTTTTATCGAACAAAAGAATACATAGTTGTAGTATTTTTTATTTTTTATATATTAAATGTAATCAAAACATTAAAAAAAACATATGAGTAGAATCATGACTTCGATCTCTACAAAAGGGTATTTTCAATTTTTTTAATAAGTTTAATTTATCTATTGAATTTTGTTGCAGAAGTGACAAGTTTGAGAAAATCATCATTTTTGTTGATGTTGCTGCCACTTGGCATTCCATATAGGTTGTTCTGGCCGGAAGGGTTCCGACCGAAACTATTCAAAAATAACCCTTTTCGGTCGGAACTATGAGGGTCGATGTGACTGGTCTCTTGAACCACACATAAAAAAAAGTTTTTTTTCCCATTAAAAAATCCAAAAAATCAAGTGCAAAAATAATAAGAGTTATTTTTGTAAAAAATCATTTTTTTTCTCAAATAAAGTGGCATTTTGGAGCGAGTAGGAAGATTATAAAGGGGCAAATATTTCTAATTTTATAAAGGGGCGAAGATTTTGATTTTTTTTTCAGAAGGCATCTACCCTTTCCAACTATGTTATTTTAAATTATTTTTTCAATCATACTTAATTTACAATATTATATGGCTTTTTAGAAATTAAATATTTTTTAGATTAAATCTAAAACTTTATTTTATTATTCGTTAATTATGCTTCAATCATTTATTTTCAATTATGTTATCTTAAATTATTTTTTCAATTATTGTTATTAAATCATGTTCATTGTGCATTGCATAGTCAAATGTAGAATCCAAGTAAACTTAATTTCTCACTCTTTAGATCAATGCTCTTATTTCTTCAATGTTGTTTTTTCATTTTCTAAATTTTAAAAATCAGAGTTTAAGACAAATGATCTAAATGGATGAAATTTACACATTTTTCATTTATTCAATTTAAAAAGTTTAAGAAAACAAAATTATTTATACATTTCATTAATCACATTTTGTTTGTTAAGAACAAGGGAAAGTAACTAGATATAACTTATTTACTATATGAGTAGATTAATTCTTATAAATTTACATACTTAAAATCTAACTAAATATTGAATTTGTAAAATATATTTAAACACTTTAATGAAATGGAGTATATATCCAACACTATTTAGTATTGAATTATATTATATTTTATTTCCTAATACTTGACTCAAATTCTCTATATATTAGCTAAGTGATTTCAAGCAATTAATGTTATTAAATCACATTCATATGTACATTGCATATAGTCAAATGTATCTAATTGAAGTATACTTAATTTCTTACTTTTTATCAATGCTCCTAAATTTCATGAGCCTTATTTTTTCATTTTCTAAATTATAAAAATTGGACTTCAAGTCAAATGATCTAAATGGATGAAATTTACACATGTTAAGTTTAAGAATGCAAAATTATTTATACATTTCACTAATTACATTTTTTTTGTTAAGGATCCAGGAAAAGTAACTAGATATATAACCTTTTTAGTTCAAAGCACTAAATTTTGAAGATTTGCATATTTGCATGTTTTTGTTTTTAGGTTCAAAGCACGAAATTTTGAAGATCTAAATATTTTTTTGCAATAGGGAATAAGAGGACTAGATCAAGGTTGTATGATTGTAAAAGGGACGATAAGATGAAAGTCATACAAAACGTAGTCAACAACAATCCATTGTTGTTCAAGATCAACATGACGATGTTCAAGAAACATCTACTCAGGTACGAGATGATTTTTTTTTCTGGTATGGAAAATTCGATGAAAATGGATGAAGATAGTCTTTTCAATGAAATTCCATCTAAAGATATGATACCTGAAAGCACATTAAAATTGCATTGTAAGAAATTGTGGGATGATTATTTTAAAAATAAGTCTATTATTGGAAGAGCACAAGTATTTGCTAAGTTATTTAGGAAAAGGGAAATGAAACCTGTTTTGGAGTTGTTGGGTGTTGGTAATAAGAAAAGTTCTCCTGATACATTAGTAAAAGAAGCTATAATTAAAAATTTACAAGAAGCATTGAATTGTATTGACAACACAAGTCGAGGTGTTGATTTAAGTGTTGCACGTAGAGAATTGATTACTATGATTACTAGTAAGGAATTGACTTGTAGAAAACAAGTTAATGCAATTTCTCAATTAATGCATGTATCTAGAAGAAATGCTCAAAGATACATTAGGAAGAGAAATATGTTGGATGAAAACATTGAAAAGAATTGGGTAAATATTTGTAGGGTTCTTAGAAAAGACAGAATTTCTGAAGATGTAAAAGACAGGTCATTGATTATTGGACCAACCAATCTCATTTTTCTTCCAATAGAAGGGATGCTATATAGATGATAGATGAAGATGGTGTAAAGCGGAAAAAATTGAACCCTAGTCGTTCTCGCCTCCCCAACTCCAAGGAGAGAGAAGGGAGAGTCACTAGGGTTGATGGTTTTCACTTAGGAGAGACTTTACATTCAAAAGAGGGGTTGAAACCCACAAGATCCAATCCCACGCAATGCAAGATTGGATTCTATATGAGTTTCAAGGGTTGTGACATCAAGGATACCCTCTTTTGTAAAGAATGTAGATAGAAAGATTGAACTAGGAATGCATGTAAAGTAGGAAAGATTCACTTATAAACAGAGATAGGGATATGGGATGAAGCTGCGGACCTGGAATTAGCAGTAAAATGTTGAGATGGTGTTGTTCTACAAATTTGAGTGAAAGTTGACAGAACGATGGCGCTCGGCGTGCACACGGTCCTCCGAAAAATCCACAAAATGAAGGGGGATCTGTTCGTCTCTGCACAAGGATTCCAGATCTTCAATTACAGCCGCGTACCTGCAACCTTGTTGTAAGAATGTTTGTATTCTTACATGCGAAGGTGTAATGTATGTAGTATGTTGTATGTTGTATGTGATCTCCTCTTCAATGGTTGAATCCTTGTCTTGAATGCAACACCTAGCCTTGAATGGAGACTTAGAATGCTCAATTGCTTGAAGGAATGCTTGAATGCTTGAATGCTTGAATGTTTGAATATCGCTTTTGCCTTTTGTTCGCATATGTTTTTCCTCTTTTTTGACCTCCTCAAATGGGAGAGGAAATGTAGTTTATATACTTATCAATTAGGGCTGATAGACTGATTTTCCCGACCTTAGGCTGACCAGGAAACATTATTTTCAAATTTACAAACTTAAAGACCCGAAGCCCCATAAGAGACCGGGCCCAAAATAGGGCCAGGGACTAGGGCGCTGGGCGCCATGGTCCTGGAGGACCAGGGCGCTGGGCGCCCTAGTCCAGAAGGACCAGGGCGCTGCGCGCCATGGTCCCACCTCCTGGGACAGCAGGGTGCAAGGAGGGATCAGGCCAGGGTGCTGAAAAATGCATTTTTTGATGTCATGAACAAGTTTCGGGGTCTCCATTCAGGTTCAGTGTTGTGCCGCCATCGTGAAGACCCAAATGTAGTCGAGATTGCAAGTGTCACAATTTTAGGATGCTACATTTAGCCCCCACTTTAGCGGGAGTATAAGCGTACGCTGATACTTTCGGTAAAGTACAAGGAAACAACATTGAAAGACTTTCACCACGTCAAGGAGGAAAGATACACCAAGCCCCCAGTGGACTAAGGATCTTACGACTTTGATTGAAAAAGTAAAAGGGAAGATCACGAGGGAGAACCATGACTGTCAGTAGTAAGGTTCCCTCACTATGAGTCATGCAAGAAAGATATCAAAAATTTTCAAGGAAAAGCTAAATTTGTCAAGAAATTTTCAAGTATCTTGAAAAGATATGAATGGGATGTATGCCCCCCTACATTAAAGCGATCGCACATGCCTCACCGGGGGTGATTGCTTTAAGGTAGTGATACATATAAGAAATGAGAAAGGAGCATGTTATCACAAGGATTTAGCCCCCAAGTGTGAGATAAGCCCAAGGATAATAGACACAAAACACAAAGCACGAGGTGACTTTGCTTTCCTCAGGGTCAGTATGCTGTATGATAATTCATGTATATCATATGTATGTATGCATAATTGTTCTTCATTCCCCAATCAAGGAAGGTCACCTAGAAGAAGGGAACACGTGTCTTTTGATTCAACATGAGAGAGACCAAAAGAGATCTCAATGTGTTGCATCGTCCTCAAGTAGACAACACTAAGGACAACAAATAGAAGAATGAGAATAACACATAGAAGAAGTAACAAAAGAGAGGAGGAGAGAGTCTGCTATGCTAATGAAACTAGTCTAGCACGTCATCTACCCCCCGATCTTGCTAATCAATATTTCGGGAAGGTAGGAAACACGCTAGAGGAGGAACATCCAACACAGCAAATAGAGCTATCACAAGATCCAAACAAGGGCTATGTTCATATTCCAAGCCACGGTGTTCTTGTCTAGGAGCTAGGATAAGTGTTTTAGAAAATTCGTTAGATAGATGGTTATTAACATCAACATATTCATATTCACTATCAGAATGAACATGAGTAACATTTTCATCATGAATAACATTTTCATCTATACCATCATCAAGATTTATAAAAATAGGATCTTTAACTCGCACAGGATCAAGACCATCATGCATCTTATGTTTAGGAGATTTTGGCTCAATCGTCGGCTGAGGAGAAAATGGAATAATATTGGCTGAAGGTGTTTTTGGGGATTGCAAAGTTTGAGAAGCAGCTGCCTGAGCTCTAAGACGACGCTTTCATTGGTGTTCACGTGCAGAATGATTTCGTCTAGTCTTAGTAGGAAGTTGTGAAGATTGAGCAGGAGGAATGTTCTCATCCTTAGCACTTGGGTGTTTAGGTTGTGGTCTCTTAGGTTGAATAATAGGAGAAGAGGAAGGTCTCTTCTCTCCATAAGAGGAAGGAGGATGAACTGCTCCATATAAGGGAGGAATATTTGATTTAGGAAGGAGACCAAGTCCATCATGACGAGGAGGGATAGGTCTACTTTTAGGAAGTTTATTAGATATAGGCATAGTCACATCCATAGGGATGGGTTGGGAATCTTCTTGAGGAAAGACATTAGTTTTATCTTTCAAAGGAAGAACTTCCTTCTCAAGAATGATAGGAATGTCAAGTTTGGGTGTTCTAGATTCACTTAGAGATAGGATCATATCTTTTTTCCATTTTTGATAAGATTTGAAAAGATGATCACTTTGTGGAGGAAGAGATTGGAATTGTTTAGGCCAAAAGTAATCAATAGGAACGCTAGAAGTTCTTTCAGCTGGTTTAAAGAGACTATGATTGACAGTAACAACTTCACCATTATGGGGAAATTTCAAACACTTATGAATAGGAGAAGCAATAGCTTTCATGGAAGATAGCCAAGGATAGCCTAGCTTCACACGAAATTGTTCAGATGATGGAATGATAGCAAAGTCCACATCAAGGGATTTGTTATGGACCTCAATAGGTAATGTAATAGAACCAATTGCAGGAGAAGAAAATGCATCAAAAAGTTTCACAACCACATTTGTTTCATCATAGATCACTTGATTCAATTGCAAAGTAAAAATAAATTCTTCAGTAATGATATTAACCATACAAGAAGGATCAATAAGCACTCCACGACAAGGTGTATTCTTGACTTTTGCAACTATATATAAAGGACCATCAGGTGCCCTGATAGTTTCACTAGAATCAAAGGTGATGGAAGGTTCTTTAGGGATTTTCTGCTGCTCTACAAAGTTAATCACATTTGGAGTCATAGACACAAGATCATCAGGTGAGACAGAGGAATCAATAGTATCAATCGCATTAGAGGTATGAGAAGGCAATGGATCAGTAAAAATCTTAAGATTTTGGTTAGGAGGAGCTACAGATGTGTTGCCTTCATCATTCACTCTAGAAATAGAAATAGTATTATTATCAATCAAATCTTGAATTTTACCCTTTAAAGCAAAACATTTTTCAGTATCATGCCCAGGATGATGATGAAATTGACAAAAAGATTTGTTATCAAAATAGGGCGAGTTAATCTTTGGAGGATCTATTTGCCTTATAGGAGGAAGAGTAAGCACATTTTGTTCCAATAACTTATTCATAATACTATGCAATGATTCATTCAAAGGAGTGAACTTTCTTTCTTTCTTGAAAAACTTAGAAATAGGAGGCACACCTGATGCCGCATTCACATTGTTGTTGATGATGTTTTCATTGAATTTAATGGACTCTCTGTTTGGTTTAAACTTCCCAAATGGTTGTTGACTACTATCACCCTTATCACTCGGAGCCATAGGATTTGCTTGTTCCATTTGACTCACAGTCAGTTGATAATTGTGAAGAGTTGCACACAACTGTTGGAAAGAAGTAAACTCAGAAAACAGAAGTTTTTCTCTAATGTCTTTTTGTAAATTAGAAATAAAGATTCTTTGAATGTCATTGTCAGGTACTGGAAAAGAAATTTGAGCATACAAATGCTTATATCTACCAATGAAATCAGTCACTTTTTCTTTAACACCTTGTTTACAATGCATTAAATCAACCAAAGTAACTTTAGGACTTATATTGTTTTGAAATTGTTGAATAAAAGCATTTGCAAGTTGTTCGAAAGAAGTAATAGAATAAGAAGGCAACGAGCAATACCATTGTAGGGCTTTATCTCTTAATGTTCTAGTAAACAGTTTTGCAAGCAACCTTTGGTCATAAGCAAAATCAGTACATATTGTTTGAAAGGTCTTAACATGTGTTAGAGGATCACCCTTACCATTATAAAGCTCCAAATGCGGAATTTCAACATGTTTAGGGGGGATAGCTCGAACAATGTCAAGAGAAAGTGGGCTCGCAACATCAAATGTGGGCACACTAAACTTAGATTGATTCATAGAGGCAATTTGTTGCTATAAAGAAGAGACAGTTTGTGCAAGATTGTTAATGGTTGCTTCAGTCGAAGAGTTCATGTTAGATGTGTTAGATTGTGATGGAGGTGCTATGTTATTGAAAGAAGGTAGAGAGTAAGGTGGTGGGACACTATGATACTTAGTCATAGGAGATGATTGGAAAGGAGGAACACTACAAGGAGGAATGGAAGGGTTAAATGAATTGCCCCCTTGTGCTAGGTTCATTTGTGGAGATGTAATAGGGACACTCATTGAAGGAATGAATGAAGAAGTTGGATTGAATGAAGGAAGAGGGTTGATTGAAGAAGAAGGATTGCCCCCATGACTTGTGATCATAGGAGGAATGTCTTGTATTGAAGTAGTCATTATGTTTGATGTAAAAGTAGGTATACTAGCAATAGGAGTTGTCAAAGGAATGGAATGATTAACTTGAGTAGGAGGTTGTGTATAACCTAAGGTTTCGGCACAACTTTTCATAGGCATCACATTCGAATCCACAATGTGTGCAATACCACGCAAAATATCAATTCCATTCTTATCATTTTGAACCATACGTTTTAGACCCTCAATTAATGAAAGAGCTTCGCTATCGGAGTATTCTTGAGACATCCATTGTCAAAAATCATCAAATTGGTTATCCAATTTTGAAAGTTGTTCTACAGAAACCTCATGGAGAGCTTCTTCATCATTAAGAGGATTAGAGGAATTACCCATGTCCTTGTTAAAAAGGCCATTCAAATTAGGTTCCATCTCCTCAGTAATTAAACCTTGGAAAGACTTAATTCTAAGGCTTCGTCTAACGGGAATAGTGTAAGTAGGGCTTATTGTTGTAAAACTCATGCACTAAAGAGAGAGAGAGATTTTGAATTTTAGAGGTAGCAAATTTCAATAAAATCAGCCAATCTCCTAGATTTAAGCTATTAAATGCAATAAGGACAATCTCCCGAAATTTCGGAAAAAATGTCCGGGACCGTGGCGAACGGAGTGCACACGGTCCTCGCAACTTTTTTTGAAATTTTTAGGGATGAAAGTTATGATGATTTTAAAGCTAATCTGAAAAAATTGAGTGATTTTACGATCTGTAGATAGGCCAAATTAAAGTTGCAATCTCAAAATTGAACCCTACCAAGATTGTTGAAAAATGTAAAATTTGAATTTTGAAAAAGAGAGGGAAACTGAAATTTTGAATTTTATGATTTTAGAGGGAATACTAAAAGCAATGCAGGCTTTGAAATTTAAAAGTTGACTCGATTTCATGCAAAATTTGAATTTGAAAGTGGAAATCAAAGTTGTTGCAATTAAACACTTAATTTCAAAAGTCACAAATTGTAAAGATTTGAATAAAACACTGAAATTTTGAATGAATGCTAACACACTTTTCAGATTTAGGACTATAAGAAACACAATTTTGATATGAATTTCAATTTCAACAATTTTTTGAATGATTAGAAGCCTCAATCCAAGCAATCGCTAGACCAACTTTGACTTTAATTTTGAAAGTGTTAAAATTGATAAAATCAGCCAAAATTTTGGATTCTAGCAGAAAAATACAGTAAGATCTAGCTCCCGAAATTTCAGAAAAAATGTTGGGGACGATGGCGCTCGGGGTGCACACGGTCCTCGCAACTTTTTTCCAAATTTTCAGGGATGAAAGATATTGTGATTTTATTGTGGAATCCAAAGTTACAGCCAATTTGGAGGTGTTTTGATTAGTGAAATTATCAGTCAAAGGTTGAATCAAGAAGGTCTTAAAAATTAGCGTTTTGACATTTAACCACTTAATTTTCAGAATTGAAGCACAAATATGAATTGACAATTTGTAATAGAAGGGTAGATCTGAAACAAGCATTAACAATTAAACATTTCACAAGTTTAATTACTAAAAAGAAAATTTTAGGGTTTTTGATGCAATTGACCTCTAAAATTTGTAAAAGATCAAACATGGAAATGTAATTAGGGAAGCAAATTTTCAGATCTAACCATGAATAATCAAAATGAGGATGTTCACATCAGGTTCACCAAAATGTAAAGCGGAAAAAATCGAGCCCTAGTTGTTCTCCCCTCCCCAACTCCAAGGAGAGAGAAGGGAGAGTCACTAGGGTTGATGGTTTTCACTTAGGAGAGACTTTACATTCAAAAGAGGCGTTGAAACCCACAAGACCCAATCCCACGCAATGCAAGATTGGATTCTATATGAGTTTCAAGGGTTGTGACATCAAGGATACCCTCTTTTGTAAAGAATGTAGATAGAAAGATTGAACTAGGAATGCATGTAAAGTAGGAAAGATTCGCTTATAAATAGAGATAGGGATATGGGATGAAGCTGCGGACCTGGAATTAGCAGTAAAATGTCGAGACGGTGCTGTTCTACAAATTTGAGTGAAATTTGACGAGACGATGGTGCCCGACGTGCACACGGTCCTCCAAAAAAAACACAAAATGAAGGGGGATCTGTTCATCTCTACACAAGGATTCCAGATCTTCAATTACAGCCGCATACCTGCAACCTTGTTGTAAGAATGTTTGTATTCTTACATGTGAAGGTGTAATGTATGTAGTATGTTGTATGTTGTATGTGATCTCCTCTTCAATGGTTGAATCCTTGTCTTGAATGCAACACCTAGCCTTGAATGGAGACTTAGAATGCTCAATTACTTGAAGGAATGCTTGAATGCTTGAATGCTTGAATGTTTGAATATCGCTTTTGCCTTTTGTTCACATATGTTTTTCCTCTTTTTCGACCTCCTCAAATGGGAGAGGAAATGTAGTTTATATACTTGTCAATTAGGGCTGATAGACTGATTTTCCCGACCTTAGGCCGACCAGGAAACATTATTTTCCAATTTGCAAACTTAAAGACCCGAAGCCCATAAGAGATCGGGCCCAAAATAGGGCCAGGGACCAAGGCGCTGGGCGCCATGGTCCCACCTCCTGGGACAGCAGGGTGCAAGGAGGGATCAGGCCAGGGTGTTGAAAAATGCAGTTTTTGATGTCATGAACAAGTTTCGAGGTCTCCATTCAGGTTCACTGTTGCGCCGCCATCGTGAAGACCTGAATGTAGTCGAAATTGCAAGTGTCACAATTTTAGGACACTACAGATGGTAAAAAGATTACACATCCAAAACATTTCTTAGACACAACACAAAGTGAATTGTTTGGATCATTCAAGCAAGAATTTTCAGATGTAAAGATTTGCCAAAGGATGTTTGAGAGATTGTGTCCTTGCTTTGTACACATAAATAAGGTACGTGAAACTTGTTGTCAAAATCATGTTGAATTCCATCTACACTTGCAGTCATATAAGAAGTTCATGGAAACAATTAATCCAAATCTAGTCATTCCTACAAGTACAACACAATTTGTGAAGTCTATTTTATGTGATAAATTAGAAGATTCAGATGAGTTCAAAATACAATGTATAAAAGGTGAATGTAATGATTGTGTATTTTTGAGTAAGTTTATGTTGCAAACTAAGAATATTGATATTCATGCACTAGTTATATGGAAGAGACCCCTTGCGACACCATTTGGTCTTATGTGGTCCTAATAGGTCCTAAGGGGTGCAGATGTGTTGTAAGTGGCCTTGTGTGGTCCAAAGGGGTCACCCATGTGTTAGAGCGATACATGTGTGACCCCTTAGGACCACATAAGACCCCTTGCGACACCATTTGGTCTTATGTGGTCCTAATAGGTTGTAATGGGTGCAAATGTGTCGTAAGGGGCCTTGTGTGGTCCTAAGGGGTCACCCAGGTGTTAGAACACATGTGTGACCCCTTAGGACCACATAAGACCCCTTGTGACACAATTTGGTCTTATGTGGTCCTAAGGGGTGCACACGTGTCGTAAGGGGCCTTGTGTGGTCCTAAGAGGTCACCCATGTGTTAGAACACATGCGTGACCCCTTAGGACCATATAAGACCCCTTACGACACCATTTGGTCTTATCTGGTCCTAATAGGTCCTAAGGGGTGCACATGTGCCATAAGGGCCCTTGTGTGGTCCTAAGGGGTCACCCATGTGTTAGAACACATGCGTGACCCCTTAGAACCACATACGACCCCTTGCGACACTATTTGGTCTTATGTGGTCCTAATAGGTCGTAAGGGGTGCAGATGTGTCATAAGGGGCCTTGTGTGGTCCTAAGGGGTCACCCATGTGTTAGAACACATGTGTGACCCCTTAGAACCACACAGGAGCCCTTGTGGCACCATTTGGTCTTATGTGGTCCTAATAGGTCCTAAGGGGTGCAGATGTGTCGTAAGGGGCCTTGTGTGGTCCTAAGGGATCACCCATGTGTTAGAAAACATGCCTGACCCCTTAGGACCACATAAGACCCCTCGTGACACCATTTGGTCTTATGTGGTCCTAATAGGTCCTAAGGGGTGCACATGTGTCGCAAGGGGCCTTGTGTGGTCCTAAGGGGTTTATAAAATAATTATATACACCTTAGGATATATACATACATACATACATACACCTCAGGACATTCTATCAGGGGTCGTGTGTGGTCCTGAGGGGTCACACACGTGTTCACATGTGTGTGATCCCTCAGGACCACACACGACCCCTGATAGCATGTCATAAGGCATATATAATTATTTTATGTTTATTTATCTATGTATGTGTATGTATTTATGTATGTGTATATACATGTAGGTATGTACATGTATGTGTGTATGTATGTATGTAGACCTATGTATGCATGTTTATGTATGTATGTGTATGTATTTTTATGTATGTGTATGTCCTAAGGTGTACATATAATTATTTTATATGTATGTATATGTATGTATGTATGTAGGTAGGTATGTATGTTTGTATATGTTTGTATGTAGGCTTGTATGTATGTGTATGTATGTATGTAGGTATGTATATGTATGTATCTATGTAGGTTTGTATGTATGTGTATGTATGTGTGTATGTATGTATGTATGTATGTGTATGTTTGTGTATGTATTTGTATGTATGTGTGTATTTATGTACATGTATGTATTTATTTTCTAATATTCTAAACTAATATGATAGAATAAATACAAAATATATATATACTTTTTTAAAACTTTAAAAAAACTAATTTTTTGTTAAAAAATATTTTAAAAAAAACAATTTAAATTACTATGATAAAATAAATACATTTTAAAAAAATAATAAAAAAAGGTACTTACCACTGAAACCCTTCCGGCCGGATCTTTGGGAATTTTTGCACCCTCTTGCTCAACTCCAAGCCGCTCAATGCAAAATGAGGGGCTTGGGTGGATTTCGACTCTTATATAGGGAAAGGGGGTTCCGGCCAGAACCCTTCTGATCAGAAACACCTTGCCATGCGAGCGTTATGTGGCTGCCAAATCAGTCTAGCCAGAAGTGTTTCGGTTGGAACCCTTCTGGCCGGAATAGGCATTGTTAGCTTAAAGTGCGACACAGATCCGTATGATCACCCTTAAGCAATCAAAGTATGAAATTAATTCTTATATCCTCCTAAGGTGTTATCACAACTATCAAAGGTTTATACAATCCCATATTCTAACTAATACCCTTTGCAACTTGACAAACTCTACAACTTTGCACATATTTCTTAACATCCTTATGAATCTGGGGCCAAACATACTTCTCACTCACCAATGCTATTGTTTTGTCAATACCAAAATGTCTGGCTAATCGTCCACTATGTTTATCCTTTATCAGATTCTCCCTCATAGAACTCTTAGGTATGCACAATTGAACTGCTCTGAATAACATCCCATCATAAATGAAGTAATCCAACCACTTGCTTCTATCTACCATAATCGGTTCTCTGCATGCTCTCCAAGGTTTTGCAAAATCTAGGTCATCACCATACAAGGTCTTCAATTCTTCAAATCCTCATATTGTCACTCTCATCTCTGTCAGCAGGTTCCTTCTCCTACTCAATGCATCAACAACTTTATTAGATTTCTCACTTCTATGCTTCAACATAAAGGTGTAACTCTGCAAGAACTCTATCCATCTCATATGTCTCTAATTCAACTTACTCTAACTGTTCAAATACCACAAAGCTTGATGATCTATATACAACACAAACTCCTTAGGCAACAGGTAATGTCTCCACTTCTTCAAGGCTTGAACTATGCAATAAAACTCCCAATCATATACTAAATATAAACATCATTCAATTTCTCACTGAAATAAGCTACTGCTCTCCCTTCCTGACTCAAGATTGCTCCTATTGTTGTTCCACTTGCATCACAATCCACTTGAAATACTTTATTGAAATTCGGTAAAGCTAACATAGGCTACTCGGTCACTTTCAGCTTCAACAGTTCAAAACTTTTTTTTTCTCTGATGGTCCAATTGAATTCCTTCGATCTTCCCTTGTGGTCTCAGTCATAGGGTTACAAACTGAACTAAATTTTTTGATGAACTTCCGGTAGAAGCTATCCAATCCATGAAATGATCTTACCTCTCCAATGCTTTCTAGTGTAGGCTACTCAACAATTGCTTTTACTTTCTCAGGGTCCATCTTCAAACCATCCTCAAATATCACAAAACCCAAATAGACTAACTCATCCTTCATGAAAGTACACTTCTTAATATTTATCAGCAACTTTTCTTCTCTCAACCTCTGCAAAACTTGTCTCAAATGCAACAAATGCTCCTCTTTTGTCTTACTAAAAATAAGAATTTCATCTAAATATACAATAATAAACTTACCCAATAATTTCTTCAATACCTCATTCATCAGCCTCATGAAAGTACTCATTGCATTAGTTAACCCAAAAGGCATCACCAACCATTCATACAGTCCTTCATTTGTCTTAAGTGTTGTCTTGCACTCATCTCCTTCTCTGATCCCAATCTGATGATTTCTACTCTTCAAATTTATCTTTGTAAAGTATTTGGCTCCACTCAAACAGTCCATTATGTCATCCATCCTAGGAAAAGAAAACAAGTATTTCACTATGATCTTGTTTATTTATCTAGAATCAATACACATTCTCCACTCTTCATTCTTCTTAGGTGCTAACACTACTAGTACTACACAAGGGCTCAGACTCTCCCTGATCAAACCTTTCTTCAATAGCTCCTACACTTGTCTATTTAGTTCTTCTTTATATGTTGGTGTCATTCAGTGTGCAACTTTGTTAGGCAAACTAGCTTTGAGAACTAGGTTCATGCAATAACTGATACTTCTCATAGGTCGAAATCCATCAGGTACATTATCTGAAATGATGTCTTCATATTCTGTTAGCAAATCTTTTATCTCTTTTGGTTGTTCCACTTCATGCTCTGGATTCTCAGTCTTCTTAGGAATTAAGGAAAAACACACATTCTCATGTCTCAATCCATCCAGGAATTTCCTTCCATCTACCAAACAGAATCCAGCATTCATGCATACTTCATTCTTCAAAGGTTCCTCCAAGAGAAACAAGGTTTGCTTCATCCCATTGGGAACAATAGTGTATGTATTCTTCCTCCCATCATGTATTTCCTATCTATCAAATTGCCAAGGTCTACCTAACAAAAGATGGTAAATATCCATAGGCATAATATCACACAAGACTTCATCATGGTAATTACCAATTTTTAATTTCACTAAATATTTCTCACTTACTAACAAATTATGTTCATCCTGAATCCATTCTATCTAATAAGGCTTAGGGTGTTTCAATATTTCCAATTTCAACTTATTCACCATCTCTTCTAAAACAAGATTATCTAAACTACCACTATCAATAACAACTTTACAACTTTACAACACTTACAAGATACTTTACATATGGTCTTGAACAAATTCTTCCTCTGCAAGGGCTCTTCATCTATCCCGCTATGACACAAATCTCTCCATATCATCAACAGTTCTCCATCTTCTGGTTTATTGTCTGATCCAGTGGGGTTTTTTTCTACCACTACCTCTCTTTCAGTATTTTTTGTCTTCTTACACTCAAAAGAACGATGTCCTTATCCTCCACACTTAAATAAATTTCCTCTAAATGTTCTCTTGTCTTGTCTTCCAAAATTCTCATTCTAGTAGCCATCCGATTCTCTCATTTGATAGAAATTTCTATCATCTTTCCAACATGAATTACCTTCTTTGTTCACTTCTTTGTGCTTGTTCCAATCTATACAAGTTCCTCTACCTCCGGTATATCCTCTTCTTGAAATCTTCCTCTGGTAAACCTTCCACCTCTGCCTCTCTACCTCTGCTCATGTCTTTTGTTTAGCTTCTCTTCTACCTTTAGGGCATACTGGTAAGCCTCTTCAACACTCTCTAATTTGATCAAAATAAGTTCATCTTATATAGACACCCATAATCCATTCAAATATCTTGCAACTTATTCAAATTCATCATCAACATGTTCGGATATGATATTCAACTTATAAAATGTTACAATTTATTCCTTCACACTAGATTCCTTCTATCTCAAATTTTGTAACTTCCAGAATAGATTCACTTGATAATCAACTAGCATAAATTTTGATTTTATCTTAACAATCATCTGATCCCATGTCATGATCTTCTCTTTACCTCTTCTCTATCTATCAACTTGCAAATGTTTCCACCCAAGAGATGTATGACCTTTCAACTGGTTGCAGACATATTTCACCTATCTTTCTTCTGTAGTGTTTTCAAAATTAAAATATTTTTCCATATCTAAGATCCAATCCATCAATTCATCCGAATCCAACTTTCCATCATATTCTGGTGGGGTAAAATGAGGTTTAGTATCCACCCTACTCAAAACCCTCAAAAACCTTTCCTCATCTGGATCAACTGCTCGTGGGTTTAATTATTCTGTCGGGGTTTCTTCTCCTTCATATTCACTTACATCTTTGATGTGTCAACCTCTTCTCTAGGCTATCTCCATAGCTTCCAATCGGGCTGCTATACCTCACAACTTTTCCATTACAACAAGGTTTGCATTCCCACACGCTCCATCATTCCTAGTTCCTCTTTGCACCATCATTTGCACCAATACTCTTCAATTGCAGGTTAGATCCACGGTCTGCCACCCTACAAAAAAATCTCAAGACATGTAGCCTTCGGAATGAAAACTCGCTCTGATGCCACTTGAAGTAGTCATCGGTTAGGAGGAACCTCAAAGAGATCAATCCAGACCAATCAACACGAGTAAACACAATGAAAATACAAAGATATGATGGAGGCAATGCAGAACGGATACTTGGCGAACTAGCGCCAGAACAAGAAACTGCATAATTTCACTAAAGCCAAATTCAAAAACTAGAAAATTTCCAAAAATAATTGTCCAACTTTTGGCAGCCATAAATTTTGATCTAATTGTCAGATTTTCACAGATAATACCTTTTTGGAAAGCTCTTGAAAAGATGATGCAGTTCCAAGTAGGGTTCACAGGCCAACTACTTTGGATTTGCACAAATTTCTGGGCTCATTTGGAGCCTCTAAGGGCTTCAAATTTGACTATGAATAAATTACAAAAAAAATATAAAGGAAAAATCTAGAAACTACAACAGAAAATAAAAATCTTTTTAGGTGATGCAAGATTGCCCTTACACCACTAGATGCTCCTACATCAAGAACATGCTCAAAGTACAGAATAGGTCACAATCGGGACCTCAAATCTCAAGATCTGTCATCTATACTTAGTCTAGCTACTTCATTACATTCTAATATGCAATTACAATTATTTATATGATCCAAGGGGATCTGGTCTACCAAAAAAAGGATCAAAACCTGAAGAACAAGACCTAAAGTGTAAAACCAACAAGGTCGGTCTTCACCAAATAAATTCCTAAGGAAAATCCAAAGGATGAAATGAGATCATGATAAAAGTTTGGCCAAACAACAAGGAACATCGAATTCAATGCTTAGGGCTTTGCAAGCTACGAAAGGGGTTCTGGTAGATCACCAAAATAGGTCCATGCAACTGATAACAAGAAACTATCATCCAATAACAAGAAACTGTCATGGAAACCAATAGTGATAACTTGTCAAAAATTGATCCAAATATGATGTGGTCTAGAAATAAGGAAGATGATCAAGTCTTCAAGTAAAATCCAACTCCTTAGGTTCCAGTGAGCCAACACCGAGACACACAAAAAGAAATGTTGAAACTCCAAACAAAAAGAAAAACATAAAGGAAAATGTTTTTTGTTGATGCAAGATTGCTATGAACCGGGGATGCTCCTATATCACATATGCATGTCAATAATAGACACATACATGCTAAAATACCACATAAATAGTTTCAGGCTACATATATGTACTAGAATATAAAAATATGTCATTGCTAAACCATCCACATGTTGACATTGCATATATGTAGATTTTGCATGACAAAAACATAAATTCTCATTATATAGAGCTTTATAGCATGTATACACGCCATCATGCCATATATGCACCATTACATGACCTATACAAATTTTCAATTCTAACCTATATTGCCACATTTTTGGATGCCTAACGTTTGGACCCTATTCATGATGCAATAAATTCACAACAATAGGAAAGTAAAGATGTATATACCAACTCTTTTTACTCCTCTGCTCTATCATGTTGTCAAACTTGCTTGAACCTATGGAATTATTCCACCATTGCTTCACTTTCCACTGCTCCTTTTCTTTGTTCTATGCTCTACTCTTTGAAAGTGATGGATGCAAAATGAGGAGATCCTTAACCCATGCTCCTATTTATAAGAATTGTAACCCTATTTTGGCCATGATGACCTCTCATGGTCTTTGTGATCCCCATGCTTCCATCTTAGCCCATCTTTTTGCCATTCTCATCTGCATGTCTTTCTACGTAGTCAGTCCTATCATTTCTTCTTATCAAGAGATTGTATCATTCCTTGTAGATTTTTCACCCAATCTCTTGAAGGGGGATGCCACTATCCTTACCAATGGCAACCTTTTGTATCAATGAAATAATTTTCTTTGAAACAATGTGATAAACTACATTTCCTCAAAGAGGGACAAAATGTAGATGTCTAAAATTATCCTTGCCTAATTAAATAAATAATTTTACTTATTTAATTATTCTCTTTCTTCTATTAATTAAATGAGTATTTGTTTAATTAATTCACTAATCCTTTTCTAAGTCTTTTTCTGTCCTATTTAAATAAATATTTTTGTTTATTTAAATTCTCTTTTTCTCAATTTAAATAAATAATTTATTTATTTAATTTATTTGGCCCCACCGTCCTATTAATTAAATAAATATTTATTTATTTAGTTAATTCATTTAGTTTTTTCTTTCCATGAAAAGTGGCGTACATCTCTTAATTTACCTATAGCCACCTTTTCAATATTTTATTATTTCATATACCTACTCTCTAATCCGAGTCGATCATTTGTCTTTTCACCTCTTAATCTTATCCCTACATTTTAGGATGTTCTCTAGAAAAGAGGGTTCCTCTCTCTTTTCATATCAATCAAGTTCAAGCATACCTACACTCTATCGAATTATCTACTACAACAACCATTCATTTTCCATTGAGCTTTTGTGCAAGCATACAAATCTGAGAGCAACCATACTAAGAAGATCAATGGAGATAGGCAGACAATGAAGATCAAACCCATAAAATGTGTGAGTATTTTAATATGATTGAGTTCATGGTTTTACATGTTTATGGTTCTTCATTAATGTTATGTTGGATTTCTTTGTAAGTCTAGGGTTTTTTGGTTGAATCTAGTTAAGATTTATAATATTAGAGGTTCAAATTCGACATAAACAATATCATGTTGTGCTTGCTTCCTATATTGTACCATAAAGTCTCTATTGATAACTTGATGTAATTTTTCCATGATAGCCATGACCTTTGTGTGGAAGCTCCTATGTGACCTATGGGAGTCACCATTGTGTATTTTTTTGTTAAAAACCTTGTGTAGGAGATCATGATAGACCTTAAGTCGTGAATATGATATTAAGATGTATCTTATTTTAGAATCTTGTGAATGTGATTACCTCATGAATGATAAATTATAAGTGAACCATGACCATGGATTAAGTTTATTCCTTGTGTGTGAGGTGCTATATCTCTCCCTTGCATATATAAATAATTGCATAAATCATCTTCCTTAAGGAAATAATTCTATTTCATTAAAAATGGAGGATGAAGTGTAGATTGATTTGATTGTCTATTTTATTTGGGTACATTATCTAAAGCATCCTGGATATTGTATCCTTGGGTGTTGTGTAGTGGTTACTCCCTTATATGTGGCCGATAATAGTCACTTTGTTATGTGAGTTTGTTTCATGATTGATGATTTCTTGAGTTATTGATGAATTGTCTCATTTGTTGATCAGGCTAGAAATGAATTTTTGGGCTTTCTTATGCTTGGATTGGTCATCAAAATTATCTCTATCTACTTTGTGACTCTTGTCACAAATGATTTATAGTCGGTGAGATCAAGAGTGATGGTGGTAAAGTTGAAGATGCCATAGTGATTAGCAAGGTGCTGAGAACCCTGCTACCAGTCCATGCTATCTGAGTTGTAGCCATTCAAGAGCTAAAGTCAATTGATAAAACTAAGGCAGCTTTAGATTCCATCATTGGTAAGCTTACTTCTTTTTACTTAAATGGTTATGATGGTAGTGCTCATAAATCTAAGTCTGCATTTAGAGCTTTAGTTTCTAACCCATCTGTGAGGAAAAGTAGAGATGTTAGTCAAAGCTATGAATCTAGATCCAGCAGAGATGTTGATGATGAAGACAGTCTTATTGATCTAGAAGCATTGTTGGCTAAGTGGTTGCCTAGAGGTACTAGTAAGTACAAAGGTAAATTACCTTTGAAATCCTTTGCTTGTAACAAGATTGGACACAATATTGCAGCTAATAGTCCTAATGGTGACAATGAGCATAAGCATGACAAGTTTAAGAAGTACAAAGGTAAAGGCAAAATAGATTGTCTTATTGTTGTTGATGGTGGTATCATTGATGAGGAATCTAAGGGTGATGCTAATGAAGACATTGTCTTTGTTGCCATCAAAGAGGAGACATCTAATCAGAAGGCATTAGTGTCTTGCATGGATAGTTCTGATGATTGGATCATTGATAATGGTTGTTCACACCACATAACCGATGACAAGACCAGATTTATTTCTCTGAAGGAATTTGATGGAGGAGTTGTGAGATTCGGTAATGACTTACCCTACATGGTAAAAGGTAAGGGAACTATTTCTCTTAATGGAAAGAGAAATGTAGATGATGTCTACTGGGTTGAAGGATTAAAGCACAATCTTTTGAGTGTTGCACAACTCAACAACAAAGGTTATCCATTGTAGTTTAAGAATGGTATATGCAAAATCTATGGGAGCAAAGGTGAACTAATTGCAACTGGAAAATAGACTAAAGGTAACCCATTTCACCTAAATCCTAAAGTCAACAATTGTTTAATTGCTAAGATAGATGGTAGTTGGCTTTGGTATTGGAGATTTTGTCATATAAATTTTGATAACATTGTCAAAGTGAGTAAGTCCAAGTCTGTGAGAGGTTTGCCACAATTGGACAAACCGGTTCATGTTCTATATAAGGAATGTTAGTTGGGAAAGATGACAACCTCAACTTTCAAGAGCAAGTCCTTCTTAGTAGAACACTTGTTAGATTTGGTTCATACAGATCTCTATGGACCCATAAGGATTAAAATCATTCAAGGTGATAGATATTTTATGATCTTCACTGATGATTGTTCAGGGATGATGTGGGTCACATTCTTGAAGGATAAGTCAGAGGATTTTGGTAAGATCAAGGCATTTAGGGCCTTAGTAGAAAAGGATAGTGGCATGAAGATAAAGTGTCTGAGGATGGATCAAGGTGGTCAATTTACTTCTGAGGAATTCACTAGGTATTGTAAAGAGAATAACATCAAAAGGTAGCTTTGTGCATCGAGAACACCATAATAGAATGATATTGTAGAGAAGAACAACATGTCAGTTGTTGAAGTTGCTAGAATGATGTTGATTCAAGGAGGTGTAGCAAAAAATTTCTAGAGAGAAACTGTTAGTACACCTGTCTACACTATCAACCGGATACTGGTAAAAAGAGGTAAGGACAAGACTCCTTGTGAGTACTAGTATGGTAGATCACTTAATGTCAGTTATTTTAAGATATTTGGCAGTAATTTTTTTATTAAGAGAGGTCACTATGTGAGAAAGTTTGAGGCTAAGAGTGATGAAGGCATATATCTTGGTTACTCCACCAAGAGTAAGGCCTACAAATTTTACAACCGAGCTAAGAGAATCATTGAAAGTGCTGATTTTCGAGTGGATGAGAATTCTATAGTATCAAGGGAAGTTGGTTTGGAGAAAAAGGAAGAAGATCCTTGCATTCTATTTTTGGAGCCTGAACCTATGAAACCTGAAACTGGTAAAGAGAATTTTGATGTGCTAGTTCAACTGGAATAGGTTGAATTAGAATCTGATGATGATAATGAAGAAGAACCTGAAGATAATCATCATGTTATTTTGAGGTATGTGAGACTCAATCATAATCCTAACCAGATTATTGGAGATAAAGATGCTGGAGTGCTAACTAGAAGAAGAATTAGAGAGAATTCTTGTATGATCTCCACTATTGAGCCTAGAACTACTAAGGAAGCATTTGGTGATGATCATTGGATCAAAGCTATGGAGGAGGAGCTAGATCAAATTGAGAAGAACAACACATGGACCCTAGTACCCAGACTAGTGAATAATAATGTGATAGGTACTAAGTGGGTGTTCAGGAACAAACTAAATGAAGATGGAGTAGTAGTCCAAAACAAGGCTAGATTAGTTTGCAAAGGTTATGCACAAGAAGAAGGAGAAGAATATGGTGAGACTTTTGCACCAGTTGCTAGAATTAAAGGTGTCAGGACTTTACTTGCTTTTGCAGCACATAAGGGATTCAAAGTATATTAGATGGATGTGAAGTCAGCATTTCTAAATGGAATACTAGAAGAATAAGTGTACATTGAGCAGCCAAATGGTTATGCTTTGACTGATGATAGAGATATGGTATGTAAATTGGACAAAGCATTATATGGTTTGAAGCAAGAACCGAGAGCATGGTATGAGAGGCTACATTCACACCTGATCAAGATAGGTTTTTAGAGAACTAGTGAAGATAGCAACATATATCTCAAATCTGACGGAGATAAGATACTCGTGAGTGAAGTGTTTGTAGATGATATTATATTTGGAGGAAATGATGACATGAGAAATGACTTTGCAAATTAAATGAAAAATGAGTTTGAAATGTCTCTAGTGGGAGAGATAAAAAATTTCATAGGCTTGCAAATTCAGCAGATGAAGAGTGGTATTTTTATCACACAGTCTAAGTATGTGAAAGAGGTGTTAAAGACATTTGGTATGAGTGATTGTAAACTAGTTAGGACAACAATGGTTATAGGTTGCAAACTGTCTAAGGAATATAAAGCCAAGTCTATTGATGAAAAAGAGTGCAGGTCAATGAGAGGGAAGTTGCACTATGTTGTTCACAACAAACAGGATATAGCTCATGTAGTTGGTCTAGTTGCAAGATTTCAAAAGAATCCAAAAGAAACACACCCGATAGCAACCAAGAGAATATTCAAATATTTGAAAGGTACTGTTGACTATGGTTTATGGTATCCATATGCAGGTAAATTTTATTTGAAGGTGTATACGGATGCAGATTGGGAAAGTAATGTTGATGATAGGAAAAGAACAACCGGTGGAGCTTTCTTTCTTGGAGGAAGGCTTGTATCTTGGAGCAACAAGAAGCAGAGTTGCATATCTCAGTCTATTGCTAAAGCTGAGTATGTTGCAACATATATGAACTATACCCAGGCTATCTGGATGAAACACATTTTAGAGGGATTTAGGATGATTTTTTCTAAACCGGTAAAGATCTTATGCAACAACACCAGTGCCATAAATATTTCAAAGAACCTGATGATGCATGCTAGGACCAAGCTTATTGAATTCAAGTATCCTTTCTTGATAGAAAAAGTATAGAGTAAAGATGTGATATCAGATCATGTTTCTACCAAGGAGTAGCTTGCAGATATCTTTACTAAACCTCTTCCTAAGACTACTTTTGATTATCTTAGAGGTTAGCTAGGGGTTGTACCCCTTCATGAGGTCAATTGAGGATGATGTACGAATAGATTAGCCCCAGAGCTACTTGTAGAATTTTACAATAGGATTGGTGTAGGGTGGAGTTATTCCACAAGGGGAGCATTAGTTGTAGGTTGATGATGTTGAATAGTGAAGTTTGACATTGCATGTTTTACTTTCACTTTGGCATTACTGTCAAAGGGGGAGAAGAACTATAATACTATGAGGAGTATTGTATGATTGTGGTAAAATATATACCAGGATTCCTATAAACATCATCACAATCAAGGGTATTGATATTTGTATTGCCATCAATGCTAAAGGGGGAGATTGTTGGTATTTTGCTTGAAGATTGCATTAATGATATGTTAGTTGTCATTGATGTCAATAAACCAGTTATGATGTTGTTATGATATTGTAATAATATTATATGTTGTATTGCAAACCAGTAGGAGGAGATAGCAAAGGGTAATGCAACCGATAGGAGGAGTTTGTATTGGAAACCAATATTACTTATGCTATGGAGAGTTAAACCGGTAACCCTACCTGTAGAAGATGTCCAAACCCTAACCAATGGAGTTGAAGCAGATTATGATCAAATGGTGAATGACAAAGATTATGACATGTATGCATGATGATTGATGAATGTTTTAAATGTTTATTGGCACGTAGAGACAACAATTTTTGTCTTGGGAATGAGAAAGTTTATTACATCTAATGCAAACCGTGTGATGAGTTTCATAGTCGATGAAGCCGTAATCAAGGAATGGTCAATAATATCTTGAGTGATGTGCATTGATTTCTATGTTATTTGCTATGTAATCCAACAGTTATACTTGAACTGACTTGTTTGTAATCTCTATGAGATGTTTAGGTTTGTGATGTGTTACTGACCTGATGATTTGTTTATAAGATCGATGAGTTGTTTTGTTTGAGTGTTGGCAAACTTGTAGTTGAGAGTGAGAGAGTGGTTGCTGAACTTGATAATGTATTTGTTATATGTGTAATGGTAGATAGAAGTATGAAAAGGATCTGAACAAGCAGGTGTAGTGATATTCAAACAGACCAGCAAACCCCTGTTGTTTTCTAACAATTACAACAGTTAAATCCCCTAACTGGGTAAGGTCTAACAAGCTTCTTTATTCAAATCCTCTAACCAAGTGATCCATTAGCTTGGATTCTAAATCCTCCACTAAGGTTACTCCTAACAGGGTATTGCTTTTAATAGGGTATTATAGTCAATCCCTTAACTAGGTGGTCCCTAATAGGATTTGTTCTTCACAGGACTTTTTGTAAAGCTTTAATAGGCTAAGCTCCTAATAGGGAAAACTTCAGAAGAATTCACAATACTTGTGGGTATTCATCCCCACCATTGTTTTTCCCATTTGGGTTTCCACATTAAAAATATTGTGTCAAGTGGTGAATGTTTTTGTGGTTATGTTTATTGTTGAATTGCTTAACTGCTAAATCCACTTTGATTTGTTATGACAACTGGCAGCAAACTGAAACATGTTTTAACTACTATTAAGTAAAGTATTTGAGTGATCAATATAAAAGTTTTTGTAAGTTTCAAGTTGTTTTATTGTTAATCTTGCTAGTATTATTGCATTTCAAGTTCAGTGATGAAACCAGTCAGTTAATGTTTGTCTTGAGAGGTTGATTTTAAGTTTGGTGAAAGTGTATTAGGTTTTCTATCTACTAATTCATCCCCCCCCCCCTCTTAGTAGTTGAATGGATCCTTATTCTTTTGTCATACCATCAAATATGTGGTGACTGATCTTTAAAAAAAAATTGCATTTTTTTGTTGAAAAAACCAACATTGTAAGAAAACCCTAAAAATAACCGACTTTGAGTGTTGCCCTAAAAATTGCTTATTATAAGCGGTTAGAATGTAAAGGCATTGCAATGATGTTGTACTGATTTACTAGATAATAAGAAAATATGGGATGACTGTGTTTGGTGGATGTAGCCTATCTTAGGTGAACCACGTTAAATATTTGTGTTATCTGTGTTATGTATTTTTCTTCATCTTTTGTGTTTGTATCTACATATAATTGTTAATTTGTATTTACTCTGGATCTTCCTAAACCCTAACAATTGGTATTAGAGTGATGTATTTATGTAAATTGGTGGGGAATTTTTGTTTTGAGTGAGAGAAATGGATGAAACCAAACTCAAGGTCGAGAAGTTCAATGGCCAGAATTATTAGTTATGGAAAATGCAGATGGAGGATTACCTATATCAAAAGGATCTATGGTGGCCACTAGAAGGAAAATCACAGAAACTGAGTGTGATGTCAAATGAAGATTGGGATATTCTGGATAGAAAGGCATTGGGAACCATTCAGTTGTGTCTTGTGCCATCTATAGCATGTAATATATCAAAAGAAAAACAACTTCAAATCTAATGGCAACACTGGCTAAACTGTATGAGAAACCCTTATCTTCGAATAAGGCATTTCTTATGAAGCATTTGTTTAATATGAAAATGAGTGAGGGAGGATCTGTAGCAGATCATTTAAATGAATTTAATATAGTTACCACCAAATTGACTTCTGTAAATGTTAACTTTGATGAAGAGGTTAGGGCTCTCCTAATTTTATGTTCTTTGCCAAAAAGATGGAATAGCTTGGTTATGGTTGTAAGTAACTCTTGTTGGAAACCAATAACACTGAGAGGGGGGGTGAATTAGTGTTATATCAGAATAGAAGGTTTTAATCCTAACAAAACATTCATACACCAACCAGTATACTAGTATAAACAAAATTGAAAGAAGTAATGCAACCAATAAGCCAAACACATAAATGAGAAACATAACACAGATTTATACGTGGAAAACCTCAAAGAAGAAAAACCATGGTGGGATTTGTGACCCATAATATCAATTCACTAGCCATATGAAGAGATAATACAATATATGATGGGCCTGCACTTGCAGGAAGGCTTAAAACCTAGAGCACACTGCTCATTACATTAGGAGCCCCACTGACTACATAACAATCCAGACAACAATCTAAAGAAGTGTGAACTGCTAAGATAGCATCTCCTATGCTAGAATACAGATCCAGTTTAATCTTTGTTTGTTTCAGTTAAAACCCTAAACCTCAATACCAGAATAACCCTTACAATGAATTCCTCACATACATAGTCTCTTAGAATGATTTTGCATCATATTACATTTCCATATCCAAACTTATCCACATATATCCATCATACAAAATGATCTATCAAACTATCCTGTATACCCTATACAATTTACATGCCTTATGTCATCTTACAAAGATATATACAATAAGATATTACATGTCGGCTAGATAGCATAAATGAATAAGCATTAAAACTATTTTCCAATGCTAAATCCAAGATGTGTTGGCCTCCAATACCGATGACTTTGCTAAAGCATGTCAGCTTGTATTGCCAATTACTAAGGAAATCTTCTACCCTGTCGGTGCCGGTGAAGAGTCTGTGAAGTGCCTGTCGATACACCATATGAAGTTGGAAGCCAAAATCATGCTTCCATCAATGACAATATATTGAAACCAACCAATAGAGTGTCAATTTCCAACAATCTCCCCCTTTGGCATTGATGGCAACACTCATGTGAAAAATGGTCATGGTTTCACCTGTCAGTTTCATCCTGCCCTGCTCCCCCTGAGCTGAATATGCAAAATACTTCCAAAATTCCAAAAAGTTAGTAGCTCCCCCTAATGTATGCAACTCTTCATTCTTTTTCTCTTTATTCTTTTTTACATGTATACTAGCCCCCTCTTGGCATTAGTTCTCAAAAACTATAAAAAATAATGTCAAAGAATAATAACTGTACACTAAATACCTCCAAAAATGTCTTATTGGAGCTTGACCAATTTCAAGATTTCCGGGTAAGATTTCTCTAGTAACTCTACATAGGTATCCCATCCAGTTTTGAATGTGTCGGATATGGATACAAGTCCACTCAATAAATATGCAAGTGATTATTTCTCAGTGACTTCTGCCGGTGTGGGCTTACCAAGCATATCCATGCATTTTCTCTTATGTACACCAAGTGAATCCAATCTTGGACTCACCAACCCTCTGAGACTTCTAGATCTCTGAATGATCTTATCTCTTTCCTTTTCAGGAGCAGAAATCTAGTTCTCCAAGGTCAAAATTTGTCCATCAATAATTGTGGTCAGTGAAGTTAGACCATAAAAAGAATTAGCAATATTAGCAATCTTTTCCTATAACTCCTTTATCTTCTTATCAACATTTGTTGTAAGAATCTCTATATTACAACATACCCTATATATGTTAGTACCCTGTTTCAAAGAATTTTCAATAAGAATAAGTTTCTCCTCAATCTTCCTCTTCTCTATCTCAATATTCTAATAAAAAGTAGCTCTCTTAGCCAAAGTGAATCTCTCAAGTGCTTGCCAGTTTGAGATCCACTGTAATGATTGAAAATCTTTAGAAATGTGTTATGTTATTGCCTTAAGCTTGCCGCAAGAGCTCACTTCATTCTATGCAAAACTATTATTGATTGATCTATTATCCTCTTATCTACGGATCCCTCCATTAGTTTATGAGCAGCCATCATCATTAGCTCTATGGGACTCATCTTCGTGATGGATTTCTTCTCAACTTGAGAAGTGTCAATTATCAACAATGATGGACTCCCAACTAGTGCCTTACCAGATTCCCTTGTTTTGGCTTTTAATGCCTCCTCGCTTGCATCGGTGGCTTCACCACTTGGTGCAGTTTGTGCAACTATAGATTCCTCTCTAGGAACAGTATCCTCAACTTGTACATTAATATCCGGAGGACAAGTGTACTCAATGTTCTTAGTAATAACCAGTGTCTCAATATGTGTTTGTGCATTTGTGATAACCTATGGCTCAATATCCACTATCTTGATGTTCTTCAAAACTGTGGGTGGAGCACCCATAATTCCTTTCCCTTTCCCTTCAAATAGTGTATCTACAGTCTCAGTTTTTGTCTCCAATGAAGTAAAGAATCCTCTATGCTCTCCCAAAAAATTTATCCAAGCCTTTTGTGTTTCCTTTATCACTTCATTCATTCTCCCTAACATTAGGCTAGTTATTCTGTGTTTGTTGTTAAAAATCTTTCTGTCAGCAGCCTCTATTGTCTTTTCCATCTCATCTGGAGCTATGGTAACACAAATAGCTAAAATTTCCTACATTTTGATGTGTTTGTCTTCTTGCATTGTAGATAGCCTTCTAGCATCTAGCATGTTGTATAACTCTATTGATATATGATTTTCTATTTCAATTAAATATTTCTTATAGATATCTAAGTATAGAAGCATTGCTTCCTCTACCTCTCTTTTCTCATCAACTTCTAATTGATCATAATATAATTCAACATTTTTCAATATTCCAACCTTAGTGATTTCATCAACAATTTTAGTACAAGTTTTGGGCAGAATAATTGTAACATTACTAGTCTCAAGTGCCAAATCATTGTCACTTTTCTTCCTCCTCCTTGTAGTACTAGATGCAGCTGATGGTGTGGCCTTAGGTTCCTTGTTCTGTGTTGGTAATTTGATGGTAACCTTCCTAACCAGTTGTTTCTTTGCTTCCACCTTGGGTTCTTCCTATTTCTTCCTCACAACTATTTTAAATGCTAATGGAGTGTTGTCCTCAGATTCAGATTCAACAACCACATGTTCAATATGAACTACCAGATCCTTCCTCTTTCTTCCTTTCTCTGGGACAACATCAATGAGTTCCCTAATGTCCATAGAAACTTCTTACACAAACTTGCTCATCTTACCTTCTTGTTTTTCCCTCTTCTTTTGGTTGAACTCTATTTCAAGCTCAAGAGTCTTTTGTTGTGTTGTTCCACAAGTTTTTTCTGCTTCATCTAATTTGCATATGCATCAATAATTAATGCATCCACCTCATAGCCCATTTCAGCTATCCATATCTTTCGAGGCTTGACTGCCTCCATGAGGGTCTCATCCTTTTTGACCATGAAACATATGTCAGTAGAATATTTCTTTACTATATGCTCAGGTACTCTTATTCTAGAGCTCATAGATTTTTGAAAATCTTTAAAGTAACCCCATACCATATCATTCTCTAAGACTTCCCAATGTAGAAATTGATTCTTAAACTATCTTCCTACTGGGATATCAAAATCCCATTACTTCCTTCTAGAACTAGGAGTATCATTCAAAAAGTATAACATTAAACAAACCAACAGATTTCCATACTGGAAGGTACCCTTCTTCTCACCTTTAATCTTTCACAAATTGATCAATAACTCCTCAAGCATCCAATCACAAAGATCTAACTTGATATTTTCTCTTATCATCCTATAAGTGGCCAAAATACATGAACTTGAAACAAAATTCACTCGGTTAGATTGAGTTACCTTGCAACCTATGATCATGCTTCCAAACTTGATGTCGGTGTCAATGATGGTGCTCACCTTCATCGATCTCTTGTCTAATGTGGCATTAGTGATCTTCCTTATGAAGTCATTTGATACCTTCTTATCTGGATGTTTCCCTATTAATGACAAGCCTATAATTGTCTGGATGGATTTCTTAGTAATCTTGTAGGGTAGGTCCAACCACATGAACTCCCCATGTACTTTGCTGAGTACATATCTGACTATCTCATCCTTGAATTTTGAAATATCTAGAATATCAGTAAACACTAGATCTTTGATCTATTGATATGTCAGTTTGATTTTGCCAGACTCTCCCATGAGTTCATTCATATACATCCATTTGATCTCCAAAGTGCCTAGGTCCTCTATGTGACAATGAATATAGGCCCTAACATCTTCCACATATACCACTCCCTTCGAAACACGAGAAAACACTCCAACTGAATATTCCTTGGTAGCCACATGTGGATAGCATTTTAAAATTGGCCTGGGGCAGTCCTTAACTTCTAATACAGTTGGATTTGCAACAAAAATAGGAGCAGAAGATGATCATGATTCCATGATTCAAGAAAAATACCTTTGAACGCTTTCGGTGAAAACCTCCGACAAATCCTTCCAGATGTTGGTGTGATCACTCAAGAAAAATTTGATCACCTCTGAAAAGATTTTGATTGCACTAAGTTTCTCTGAATCACTTTGAATGCTGGGTGATTAACAATGAAGTGTAATCAACCTTTTATCCATCATGAAAACCCTAGTCTTCTGTTGACATAAATGACTGCCGGTGAAAGATACCGGATCTCACTTTGAACATATCAACATTGGATAATCCTCTCTAATATCTAGAACATCTTCTAGAATCTCTTCCTGATGCATATGCATCATCTTCCATAAAATTTTCCTACCCCTAAGGCATCTACCTTAGTTACTAGTTGAGCTCATTGTCTGTGCAAGAGAAACCTCTTCTACTAGATAGATAACTGGGGAATTCCCATCTGATGATTGCTCTTTAGTCTTCTTAACCCATTTCTGAGTGTGGTCATCTTAGATTTCATCAACCTTCTCTTTGCCTTTATTATTTGATCCTCCATTGTCTACCAGTGGATTTTTGCTTGTGTAGAACTTAGCAATATTTCCAATTTCATTGCATGCATAACATGTAACATTATTCTTTTGAATTGCCTTGCTGAAACCAATGAAATTGCTTGACCTATACTAATTAGCCATATGTACAAATTTTCCACAAGAATAGCATTTTACATTCATTCTACAATCATCTATCTTATGACCAAACTTATTGCATTTAAAGCATTTACTAGGAGCAGATTTAGGGTTCTGATTTGCTTTGTTTCTATATTGCCTAGCCATGTGTCCAAATTTATTGCAAACAAAACATCTACCATTGAATTTATAAGCATTGAATTGTCTTACCAGTGCCTTATGGTTTTTATCATCATTATCAATACCATAACTCTATCCTTGCTCAAATCCAAGTTCACTAGAATCTCCAGTCTGCCTCTATCTCTTCAATAAGTCATCAAGCTGTGTTGATCTAATCTTGAATTTTTCTTTGTACTCACTACCAGTAGTTAAGTCTTCTCCCAGTATCATCATTTTTCTCTCAAGATCTTGCTTATTGCTCTGGGATTGTACCAAATTAGTCCTCAATATCTCATTTTCTTGAATCAACCTACCACATCCTTCAAATTTGTTCTTCAGGGATACAACAAGACTTTCTTCCCTTTTTTTTTTCTATCCTCAATCTCCTTAGACATCTTCATAGTCATAGTATGCATTTCATTCTTCATAACCATGTTCTCCTAACTCAATTCTGACATTGTTCCTTAAGTGCATTTTCATCATCCTAATTTTGTAAAAGTTTTTTCCTCCTAGCTTGAATATATGAAAGTCTCTCTTGTAGGATAAGAATGAATTCCTTGGTAGAATTCAACTCATCTTGTAGATTTAAAATCTTTAGTCTTTCAACATCACAATCTTCAAGTGCCATCTCAAGCTTCTTCTCCAAAGCCATCTTCAATGATTCTAGTTTTAGGATCTTCCTCAAGATGTTAAACTTCCTCCGAGACACATTGTTGGAAACCAATAACACTAAGAGGAGGGGTGAATCAGTGTTATACCATAATAAAAGATTTTAATCTTAACAAAACATTCATACATCAACCAGTATACTAGTATAAACAAAATTGAAAGAAGTAATGCAACCAATAAGCCAAACACATAAATGAGAAACATAACACAAATTTATACATGGAAAACCTCAAAGAGGAAAAACCATGGTGGGATTTGTGACCCACAATATCAATTCACTAGCCATGTGAAGAGATATTACAATATATGATGGGCCTACACTTGCAGGAAGGCTTACAACCTAGAGCACACTGCTCATCATAATAGGAGCCTTAATAACTTCATATCAAACTAGACAACAATCTGAAGAAGTGTGAACTACTAAGATAGCATCTCCTATGCCAGAATACAGTTATGGTTTAAGCTCTATCTGTTTCAGTTAAAACCCTAAACCTCAATACCAGAATAACCCTTACAATGAATTCCTCACATACATAGTCTCTAAAAATGATTTTGCATCATATTACATTTCCATATCCAAACTTATCTACATATCTCCATCATACAAAATGATCTATCAGACTGTCCTATATACCCTATACAATTTACATGCCTTATGTCGGCTTACAAAGATATATACAATAACATACTACATGTCAGTGAGATAACATAAATGAATAATAATTAAAACTATTTGCCAATGTTGGATCCAAGATGTGTCAGCCTCCAATATTGATGACTTTTCTATACCATGTCGGCCTGCATTTCTGGTTACTAAGGAAGTCTTCTACCCTGCCGGTGTCGATGCTAGTGCCAGTGAAGAGTCTGTGAAGTTCCTGTCGGTACACCATATGAAGCTGGAACACAAAATCATGTTGCCATCAATGACAACATAATGAAACCAACCAATAGAGTATCAATTGCCAACAACTCTATCTCTAGTTCAAATACTTTGAAATTTGATGATGTTGTTGGTGTTATCCTAAGCGAGGAAATGCGATGAAAAAGAACAGGTGAGGCTTCAACATCATCAAGAATTGTTTTGAATATTGAGAATAAGGGAAGATAAAAGGAAAAAGGAAAAGGCCCTGGGCATGAGAAGCCGCGAGGGAAGTCAAAGAAAAGTCACTCTCAATCTAGAGGAAGAAAAAATTGTTGGTACTACGGAAAGCCAAGACACTTAAAGAAAGATTGTTGGTCTCAAAAAACAAACAAGGAGATGGAAATGAAGAAGATAGAAAGAAAGATAATGTTACAAGTAATTCTTTAAAAGATGTCTTGATCCCATGTTCAGATAATGCTAATGATTCTTGGGTAATAGATTCATGGGCTTCATTTCATGCTACACCCCATACAAAATATTTTCTAGATTATGTTCAAGGTGATTTTAGACATGTATATCTGGGTGATGATGAGCCCTGATAGATTGTTGGAAAAGGCAAGATAAAAATCAAGTTGCAGAATGAAAATGACTGGTTGTTGCAAGAGGTAAGGCATGCTCCTAATTTAAGAAGAAGTTGAATTTTTGTAGGACAAGTGGGTGGTGAAGGCTGCATAGTTAGCTTTATAGATAATTTCTAAAAGGTTACTAAAGGTGCACTAGTAGTAACTAAAGGTGAAAAGGTAGGCACATTGTATTTATATATTAGTAATACTTATTCTACCTTAGCTGCTACAAAAAATGTTGTTGCAGGGACAACTATAATAGATGTTGCAAGGATATATTCAAAACTGTGGCACCATAGACTCAGGAACATGAGTGAGAAAGGGATGAAAATACTTCACTCTAAAAATTTGTTGCTAGGATTGAAGCAGATTGATTTAGAATTTTATGAAAATTGTGTTTATGGTAAACAAAAAAGAGTAAGATTTCTCAAGGTTGGAAAAGAGAAAGAGTGAGAAATTAGAGCTTGTGCATTCAGATGTATGGGGACCGTCTCGAGTATCATCTCTTGGCGGCTCTTTTTATTGTGTCGACTTGAATTTCATCCTCAGAATGTTACCTGCAATAACTTAGTTTCACAAAATACTAGTGGAAATGCTACAGAAAATCCAAACTCAATCAATGAAACTACATGAAATACATATGAAATAAAATATTAATATTACCTTCATGACTTATGTCTCATTGTATCCTAACTCTACTATTCTTGGTTGCAGATGGTGTGCTCTCAAACAATGCACTGATGGCTTCCAAGATGGCATATGAAGAATGGACTGATAACTTGTAGTTAACTGATACTATGATATGCAATACTACATGATTTTGCTAAAATGATTATGCTAAATGATATTATATGATAATTGCTATTTGCTATTTGGTATTTGCTTCAAAAACTCATGGATGCATATGATTGATTTTTAAGACTAACTCTCTCTCAAATGAAGCTCTTGATTTTATAGAGCTTGAGAGGATTAGATGATGTGGCTTAGATCAACGGTCATGATCAGATCTACAGATTTGGATGGCTGTGAGCAAAGGTGAAGGTTGAGAGAAAGGGGGAAGGAGAAGACAAGTGTCACTCATCTCACCTTGACTGGGTTGCTGACTGAGAGAATCTAGGGATGGTTGGAGAATATTTAGGCATGATAGGACAAGTGGACTCAAGTCCTTCCTAAGATGAAGGGGGTGTTGGAGAGAATATAGAAAATGGTTATGAAATATGTGTACGTACACAATCTTCATTAAATTCGGTGGTTGAAGATAAATGATAAATTAATATTTAAGAAATATTAATTTCTTTAGCCACATGTTTGATGAGTTGGCAAAGGGAAGATGAAGTGGAGATGGAAGGTGAATTGGAAAACAAAGATTAAATAATTTAAGAAATCATTTAATATTTGAGACTATAGGATAGGAAAATAACTATTAAATATTAGATATTTAATTGTTTGAAGAGGATAATTAAATATTAGATATTTAATTAATTAGAAGAATATGATAAATGAATTAAATAATAAAATATTAATTAATAGAAAGACACGAAAATGAATTAAATAATTAATCTTTTCAAATTAACTATTTAATAGAAGAATAATTATTAAATAAATATAAAATATTTATTTAATTGCTCATAGCCAATTTTTATGTGTATACATTTTTCCCCTCTTTGAAATAATGTCAAGACAACATTCTTTTGAAGATTAAATCAAGTCTCGATAGTGCGCCTAGTGAAGATAAAAAATCCTAATTGTGTGCCCCCTCAGGAGATTGATCGTGAAATTGTCAAAAATTCTTGTTTGAACGATTGATCTCATGATAAGTGATAAAAATTAAGTCAATTAAATTCATTTGGAAAAAATAAATTAAATTGCCCCATTGAAATTAATTAATCTTCAAATAGTAAATATAAAATTAACCAAGGTTAATTTTAATTTCATTGTTATCCTTGTTAGCTTGTGGAGAAAATATTCTTGCTGAGGTGGCAAAATGGTGATTCTCATGGAGAACCATTGTTTTGAGCACGTTTGACGATATCCACGACTTGTCGAGCATGGGTATCTAGTATGTATGTTATCTCGAGCTTTGTTTTAAATTTTTCGTGCAACTTTTCATGTTTTTTGCACGATTTTTGAATTTTCAAATTTTTTTGTGATTTTTTCGGCATTAGGTTAGTGCTTTTGCAAAATTTTTTAGCGTAAATGAATTTAGGATTAGCACAAATGCATAGATTAGCACATATGCTCTTTTTGTTAGCACATATGTTAAGAATGTTAGCGCTTTTGTATAGGATAACATAAATGATTCGTTTGTTAGTGCTTTTGTTCAATAAGGTAGCACTTTTGCATGGGTTTGCGCAAATGTCTTTAGATTTAGTGCATTTGTTCAAAAGAATAGCACAAATGCTCAAGTTTAGTGCAAATGCCTTTAGATTAAGTGCATTTACTATAGTTTAGCACAAATGCTCAATAGGATAGTGCTTTTGCTCAAATTTGATGTTTTTGATAAGTGCAAATATTTAAAAATCACTTTGATGATTAGATTTAACGTGTTTAATACGCATTGATGATGAAATAGGGACTTGATTGAGCAATGTGTGCTTGATAGATTGATTGATAGTTTTGATTGCTGGATTGATTGAGAGGATTGCTTTGATTAGCTTGATTGATAGATTGCTTTAATTAGCTTGAGTGATAAAGTAGCTTTGATTAGCTTGAGTGATAGAGTAGCTTTGATTAGCTTGAGTGATAGAGTAGCTCTAAGAAACTGATTTAGTTTCGGATGTAAGAGCTTAGCAAAGTTTTGAGTGAACTCAGTGATTGATAGAAAACCATGATTGATAGGTTTTAAAATGTTTTGATAGTGTAAGTTGTTTCAATTTGATTTGATAGACAGATAGATGATGATTGCTTCAATTTTATTTGATAGATAGATAGATGTTGATTGCTTGATTTCTCTTGAAAAATAGGAGAAAATTGATGTTCTCCAGTGTCGGGAGAAATTACCGGCAGTACGTCATTTTATTCTAGAGTTGACACAGACTGAGATTTGACATAAAGATGCCTGTGGTTTATGCCATTTGTTGTATATGCTTGAGATTATGCATAATAGAGGATTATTGACAGTGTTAGCCGAGAGATGGCACAACGAGTATAATACTTTCCACTTGCCTACGGGTGATATTAGTGTGACTCTTGAGGATGTCTATAGGATTTTGCACATCCCAGTGACTGGCGAGCTAGTGCAGTATGATTTTTAGGATCGGGTTGGGACAGAGGCTTGTAGAGTTGTGTTTGCTGATGAGAGCATTGGTAGAGGAGAGATCTGATGGGTTGATATGGTGATGTATTACGAGGCTCTTCCTGTTATTCTTGCTGGTCTGATTAGAGGATTTATATGTCCTGATAGGAGATCACGAGGTTTTTCTGTTGTTGGGGTGAGATTCTTCTGAGTATGATGTAGCATCATACTCGATATGCTTGGAGTGTTTGCATGCTTGCACATTTATATCATGATCTGTATCAGGTAGTGTATGATGAGAGTGCGAGTTTGTCTATAGGATGCACTTTATTGCAGATCTGGTGTTGGGAGCACATTGATATTATGCGGCCTATCCTTCATAGAGTTCATGGAGAGAGGCAACCATATGTGTATTTCTATGCAGGTATTCTTACTCAACATAAGCTGGGTAAGATGGAGTATTGGCATTGGGTGCTTGATTCATTAGATATCATTACTTGGAGACCATTTCTTGATTGTGAGCCATGGATGGATGAAGCAAAAACATTACCATTTATTATGCAGAGTAGATATCTCATTGGTTGGACTCCTTATATTGTTGAGTGATAGTTGATTGGTCGCATTTTGAGACAGTTTGGTATCATCTATCCTATGCCTACTGGTGTGACGATATATGCTTGGCAGTACAGAGATAGGCAAGATTGGGGACCTTCTTTGTCATTTGAGATTGCTCATGTAGAGTTTGTTGCTACTCTGAGAGTGGCTTATGATATGAGATTGCACATTCTTGATCCTGGGGTTACTATAGATTATGCTCAGTACATATTAGCTCATCCATTTCCTCTCATTACTGATCTAGCAAATCCTCCTTCTAGCTTAGGAGATGAGGATGATGATTCAAATGATCTTGTTGTTAGGAGACAGAGATGGAGATGAGAGCTCAAAGCTGCTCATGAGGCTAGGGGAGGTGATGATGAGGGTGGGGATGGAGGTGGTGGTGGTAGGAGACCTGGATAGAGGGGAGGTCGCATGAGAGTCCGTGGAGGACCATTTGGACCAGCTAGCAGGATTGAGAGAGCACATCCTATGGGTGGGAGAGATGTTGGATGGATTAGGAGGGAGCATGGCAGGGCAACTATGAGATCATCTAGAGGGTTGCCATTGACATGAGGCAAGGTGACTGGACTGGATGGGGGTTGCAGGAGAGTCATTGATTTTGGACAGATTCAGCTAGACCTTAGGGTTATTGTAGCACATGGTGGAGATGATGAGGATCCTAAGGATCATGTTCCCATGATTAGATGACAGGTTCAGAGAGTTAATCGGATTGAGATTCCAGCAGTTGGACAGGGTGGTGGTGAGGGGATTGGGGTTCATGCACCACAATGGGATTTACCAGAGCAGGATGCACTAGTACATGATATGCTAGGGCATGATGCACCAGAGCATGATGTTCCAGGGTAGGATACCATAGACAGTCTGAGAGCATAGATTGATCAGCTTCGAGTACATGTGTAGACTCTTATGACTGAGCGAGATAGAGCTGTTAGGAGACAACAGGATACTCAGGGCCTTCTTGATCATATTCAGTAGGTTGGATTACATACTCTCTCGACTGACACTGTTAGAGCATTAATTCGAGCTGGGAAGGAGACTTCCCACTAGCGACGATGATATGAGGAGGTATTTGCAAAGATCCAGAGAGCAGGTAGTTATCATACTACCATGTTGATGGATACTAGTAGTGGTGGGGTCATGGGACCTCCTCAGAGGAGTGGTGAGCATCGGAGATAGACATATGGAGGATCTTCTCACCCATAGCCACATAGATGGATAGAGTCAGGTGGTAGTGGTACAGGACAGCCATGACTTGATTTGTATTTGATGAGGCATTTGTATTGTTTATCTGATATCATTGTATACTTAGACTTATTGTTTTATGATGATCTATATGCAGACATGGACTCTATATGATGATGATGATTTATATGCATGTTACTCTATTTGATGATGATCTATATGCTATGATTATATGGATGATGATATTTATGCATGTTATTCTATGTGATTATGATATGGATGCAATGATTATATGGTTTTGTATTTTTATTTTTGGTTTTGGATGCAAATGAAAATGATTATTATCTTCAAATGATGCAAATGCAGTGATCTATATGGAATGCAAATGAATGATTGATTTTGTTTTGATGATGATGCAAATGATCTATATGAAATGTTTTTGTAATGTTTATAATGATTATGAATCTAAGTGCAAAGATGCAACTAAATGATCTTAAATGGAATGATAATGCGAATAATAATGATGATACACTATATGAATAAAAATGCACTTAATTGAATGCAAACTAATGCAATGATAAAATGCAACTAAATGAAATGAATGATGATTAAAATGTTTCTAAAAAAAGAATGCACCTATAATGATTAAATACAAATTGTTTTTGTTTGTCCAAGTATACTCAATCTTTTTTTATGACCGTTGATCTATTAATGAAATGAAATGCTTATAATGCAGACAAATAACAAGCTAATCTAAAATGATCCAACTAAAAATTGTGCTGCCATTCTTCATATGTTATCTTGAAATAGTGCTTTGATTTCATCATTGAGCTTTAAAATGTTGTAAGAAAATACAAACAACTTGACATAATGATTCAAGATGACCTGAGTATTCCTTACATGGATTTTGATATAGCAAGTTAATACAAGAAACTCGATATAATGGATCAAGCTAACCTGATTATTTCTTGCAGAACAGACAAGCAATATCTCCTTTCATCCATGACTTGGAACGTCCTCCTTGATCTTTTGTTGATCATATCCTGAGACAAGTTCATACCATAGTAAGAGATAAACCACAGACAACAATCAAAGAAAATAATCATGCCTCATCATAGCTTCTCTAGTCATGGACATCCTTGAGTTGCATAGAGTACATGTTTAGCAATAAAATCAAGATATAAACATTGAATCTTGTATGTCATTCACATGTTCTTATGGTCATTAACTGATATAATCATCTTGATGAATGATCTTTGATAATCCTTTATTACTTGCTGATTGATTTCTTTGATTTTTTTGACTTTCATGATTCAGTTTGTTGATGAAATGCCTTGATTTTTGTTGCTTTGTTTGCTCGTTATCTATTTCAAAATCCTAGGTGTTTTTGGTTTTTTCTAAGTTTTTCGAATGTTTTGGATTTTCAAAGATTCAAAAGATCACCTTAGCAAAAGGAATTTGGATTTTACCCCCAGTGGAAATAAAAATTTATTATGGATGTATGAATTGATCAAGGTTCAAACCATGGAGGGATACAAATGTAGATTGATTGATTCTGATAAGGTCCAAGACAATGACTACGATAAGTATGTCAAAGATTGATAAATGTTGGTAAGCTGCATATTTATTGCTAAATGGTTCAAAGAAATGGATGTGAAAGATGGAATGGATAAGCTAGGATATGATGGAAGTGATAGATGTGATATGATGGAGTGGATAGGTGCACAAAGTGATCTCATAGATGGCATAGCTTACTTCTTAGATAGTGCCTATTTACTAGGTTTTCACCATCTAAATTTATTGCATTTTGTTGGATTTTATATGCTTTTTATTGATTTTTTTAGGACTGTATATCTCAAGCATACAATTTCTTGAGATGGATAGAATTGATAGGTTCATCAAACCAATCACCTTCAGGGGTAGATAACTTGTATGCTCCTGATTCGTATGTTGCTACTATGACAAAAGGTCCTAGCCAATTCGGTTCAAATTTTCTCTTCTTTTCCTAGTCTTGTTGATTTATTGGATTCTCCCTTAGAACTATATCTCCAATTTGGAAAATACGTGGCTTGACTCTGTGGTTATAGCTTCTTGCCATTCTTTGTTGGTATACTTTCAAATGTTCTATTGCATTTTGGCGACATTCTTGAATCAGTTCTAGTTCCTGGAGTCAAGAGACTCATTGTTCTTCTTCTGATATAAGACCATGCAAGGATACTCATAGAGAAGGTATCTCTACTTCTATAGGTAATATAGCTTCTGATCCATAGACCAAACAATATGGAGTTTTCCCTATTGGAGTGCAGATGCTAGTTTGGTATGCCCAAAGAGCAGGGTTTAGCTGAATTTGCCATTCTTTTCCAGCTTCATTGACTGTTTTCTTCAAGATTTTCAAGATAGTTTTGTTTGATGCCTTAGCTTGACCATTACCTTGTGGATAATATGGAGTAGAGAACCTATGTTGGATATGAAACTGTTCACATAGCTCTTTCACATTTTGATTTTTCAATGGTCTTCCATTATCAGTGATAATGGTCATAGGAACTCCATAGCGATAGATTATGTAATTCAAAATGAATGATGATATTTGTTTTCCTGTCACTATTGTTAAAGGCACTGCTTCAATCCACTTATTAAAATATTTAGTAGCAATCAGAATGAACTTATGTCCATTAGAAGATGAAGGATTGATCTTTCCTACCAAATCAAGGCCCCATTGTGAAAATGGCCATGATCCTGTCATTGGATATAACTCTTGTGTTGGCACATGAATGAGATTTCCATGGATTTGACATTGTTTACATTTTCTAGCATAGGTGAATGAATCTCTTTCCATAGTAGGCCAAAAGTAACCCATACGAAGAAGTTTCTTAGCCAATGTTAAACCACTTGAGTGTGTACCACAAATACCTACATGAATGTCATTAAGAACTCTCTCAAATTCATCGTTTTCAAGACATCTCAACAAAGTACCATCTAGACCATGCCTATATAGGATATCAAAAATTATAGTATAGCAAGAGGATTGACGAATAAAATTTCATTTCTGATTATGAGATAATTCAAGAGGAAGGATATGATCTTTCAAATATTGGTAGGTTTGATTGTATAAGGATTGACTGGTTCCTGATATATGGCAAATTGGATAGGTATGTTGGGATTGGATGGTAGGGGTTAAGATACCTTCCACAAGAAACTCATAACGCTGTTGATTCTCCTTATTTTGCAAGAGAGATTCTATTGTAGCCATTGCATCCTCTTCTTTATTCTCATTTCTAGGAATCTAGGTGAATGTGATTTCTTTAAAGTGTTCTTTAAATTCCCCCATCAACTATTTGTATGGCATAAGATTATCATCCTTTGTTTGATATTCATCATTTACTTGATTGATGATAGGTTGTGAATCACCATAGACATGTAGTTCTTTGACATTCCACTCAATAGCCATTTTAAGCCCTATAGATAATGCTTCATACTCTACAGTGTTATTGATGCATGGAAATCGTAGTCTATATGATTTTGGAATTGTGTGTCCTTGAGGTGTGATGAAAAATATTCTTGCGCCTGATCCATATTGGGTATAAGAAACATCAAAGTACAACTCCCAAAAGTTTGTACCTACTATTAGGATATCTGCATCAGGAAATTCGATGTGCAAAGGCATGTCATTTTGTAAAGGTGCATCAGTCAATTGATCAGTGATGACTTGTCCCTTGATAGCTTTTTGGTCAACATATTCTATGTCAAATTCACTCAGTATCATAACCCATTTGACTAGTCTCCCTATCAACATTGACTTGGTCAACAAATATTTGAGAGGATCTATCTTTGCTATTAGTTTCACAGAATGAATCAACATATAATGTCATAGCTTCTGACTTGAAAATACAACTGCTAGACATATCTTTTCAATTGAGGAATAATTTAATTTGTAGCCAATAAGTGTTCTACTGATATAGTAAACTTCTCTTTCTTTTCCTTCACCATCATGTTGAGCTAAGAGAGTGCCTAATGATACACTTGTTGTGGAGATATAGAGTAACAATGGTTTTCCTTTGGCTGGTGATATCAGTACTGGAGGACTCATAAGATATCTTTTATTTGTAAGAAAGCTTCTTCACATTTTATATCCCATTTGAATGGAACATTTTTATGTAGAAGATGGGTAAATGGAAGACATCTATCGGCCAACTGAGAAACAAATCTCCTGATTTATTGCAACCTTCCTTGTAAAGATTGCAATTGACTTATGTTCTTGGGTGACTCCATCTCCATGATAGCTTTGACTTTTTCAGGATCTACTTCAATGCCATGAGCTGATATAATGTACCCAAGGAGCATTCCAGAGGTTACCCCAAATGCACATTTCTTTGGATTTAATCTCAATCGATACCTTTCTAGCCTGTCAAAAATCTTGCTTAAAATGTTAAAATGTTCTTTTCTTGTGTGATATTTTACAAGTATGTCATCAACTTAATCTTCCATAAATGTGTGCATCATATCATGGAAAATTGTCGTCATAGCCCTTTGATAAGTTGCTCCTGCATTCTTGAGCCCCAAATGGCATAACATTCCAACAATATGTTCCCCATGCATAGGTGAAAGTTGTTTTCTCTTGATCTTCAAGTGCTATTCTTATTTGATTATATCCTAAGAAATCATCCATTAATGAAAACATCTCGTGTCCTGCTGATTAGTCCACTATGATATCAATGTTTGGTAGCGGGAAATCATCTTTTGGATATGCTTTATTTAGATCTCTGAAAACTGTACAAACTCTTATGCTCTTGTTTGGTTTTGATACTAGTACAATACTTGAAACCCATTCTGAATAAGCAACTAGTCTTATGAAACCCACTTCTAATAGTTTGTTTAGCTCGGTCTTTACAAGAAGAGAAATGTGCAGATGCATCTTTCTTAGCTTTTGCTTAACATTTTTGCTTTTAAATCCACATTAAGATGATTCATGATAAGATTAGGATTAAGTCCTGGCATATCGGCGTAAGACCAAGAAAAATTTATTTGTCTTTGCTTGAAGAATTCCATTTATTCTTTCCTCTATTTTTCTGATAATGAGGCAGCAAAATGAACTATTTTAGGATCCTTTGATGTATCAATGTTTACTACTTCTGTTGGTTCTATCAGGATAGTAGACCTCTCTTGAAAATATGCAGGAAGAATATCAAACTTTCCACCTTCTGGTGCCTCAAGGAGGTTTTCACCATCAGATATGTCCTTTGTTTTCTCTTTTGATTGATCTAATGTTGCCATGAAATGGTTTTCAACAATAGTTCTCTTTCCTTGCTTTATTTTGCTTTTATGACTGGAAAATTTGGCATTCTCCTAACTATGAGAAACATCACTTGATTCTGCAATGGAAGATATCTTAGTTGGGATGGGTTCAACAATGGTAAGGTACACGGCTAAGTCATGATCATTGGAAAAGGCATTAAGTTCGGGGTTGTCTAAATTATCCCAATCAATTAATTTAGGATGAAGAAGGGGTAAATCATAATCGCTATCATCATTAGGTGTTTCAATGTTCATGACATAATGATCATAGCTTGGCATAGAATAGGTACTGTTTAAATGTTTTTGAGAATTGTCTTTCCCAAGCATTTCCAAATTAGTCTTAACAAAATTAATATTAGCATTGTTTAGTTCACACTCAAGTGGTTCTTCAACTGATGTTTGTCCCTTAAATGAATGGATTATGTCCACACACACATCTTTAACACTGCAAATTCCTTCTTGATTGACCTCATCTATATTTTGGAGTTGACATACTTGTGTATGTGATAAAGAGGATTCTTTAGCTAGATTTTGTCTTCTTTCAAATTCAACTTCTTCTAGACTAATAGTCAATCCAACTTGACTATCTCTTAATTGTTATATGGTTCTTGCACATCTAATCTTTGTTTGTGCTTCTTGTGGCATTGCTTCTCTGCCTTTGTCATTCCCTTTTCTTTTTTCATATGCCTCTTTTCTCCGAATTCTGATTCTCTCCTGTCTTCTTTCTAACTTCATCTTTTGTTCTACAATAGACAAGTCTTCTTTCGTGATAGCTACTCGATCTTGATTGTTTTCCTTATTTGATGTAGTAGATAAGACATTTGGACCCCATTCATATTCATTGGAATCTATCTCTAAATCTTGATCTAAGATTACTCCACTATACCATACTGGAATGTCATATGGTGCAAAAAGTTCTCTAATTTCTATCATCTCTATTTTTACTGCTTCTGGAATATCTCTTTCAGATTTTGCCTTTGTTTGTATTTTCAGAACTTGTTGACAAGATTTTTCATCACCTTTGATGATAATCTCCTCTTCTTTCTTTTCATGTTCTTCTTTCTCTTTTTGTTTATTGGTTATTGTTTTGGCCGCTTGATGTAGCTTTTCTTGCCAATTTTCTTCTTTAGAAACTGATTTCTTTCTCCATTTTTGTTGTTGATGATTATGTTGCTTTTGATTAGACTTTAGATATCCCAGCTTGGATTTATCTTTTGTGGAGTGTGAGTGCGGACAAATAGGTTTTGAAATACCTTGATGTTGCTTACCAATTGGTCATTTTCCTTCATATCCCATCTTTTGCATGATTTCATATCCTTTGCCATATTGTTTTATGGGAATATTGACTTATGTTGTTGTTGCTATAGTTTTGTCTTCATCCTTGTACACCCAACCAAGAATGTCTTTATCTTCATTTTTTTGTTCAAGAGTTCCAACACTAACAAATGTTCCTTTAAATATTTTGGATTTGATTGAATATCTATAGGCTTACCATATGACTTAGGGGAAAGTGAAAAATTATGCAAAGAGTATTTTCCCATTCCTTCATCATTTAACTTGAGTTTTTCTTCAAAAGTTTCCCATAACTTTGCTTGAATTTCCTTGGTAGGATATACTGATTCTCTGTTATGTGGAGCTCTTGTATCTTATGTTGGCTTCAAATTATTGCAAAATTTACTGGAATCTGCAATTATAGTGACCTCTTTTCCTTCATGAGGAAATTTCACACATTGATGATACGTAGAAGGAACTGCTTGCATCTTGTGAATCCATGGTCTTCCTAGAAGAATGTTATAAGAGAGGTTCAAATCTAAAACTTGACATAATGTATCCCTTTCCACAGGTCCTATCTTATTGGTAGCACAACAGTTCCTTTAGAAGAACATCCTGCTTCATCATAAGCCATGATGGTTATTTTCTTTTCCGGGTCTACTGCATTCTCTGAATATCCCAAAGCTTTTATCAAATTTAATGCACAAATGTTTAAGCCAACTCCTCCATCTATGAGCACACGTTTGACACAAGTTTTATTTATGGAGACTTCAACATGTAAGGGAGCATTGTGAGGATGTTGTAAGGATGCATCATCATTTTTAGAAAATGATAAGCAATGAGGAGCTATAAGGTGCCCTACCATGTTTTGGAACTAATCTACATCCAAATCTTTTGAAACTGTTCTTTCCACTAAAGCTTTCTCCAAAATTTCCTTATGCATAGGTGAAACCTTGAGAAGTTCCAAAATTGATATTTGAGTGGGTATTCATTGTAATTGCTCTACTAAATTTTATTGTTGTGATGTGGATGTTGGGTCTTTTGCTATACCTAGAAAGGTAACCTTTGCTTTGCTTGTCATGATAACATTGATTGGTTCTGAAGATGGATTTTTGTTAACAATGATCACATTTACCACATCATTGTATGTATAAGTATAATTAACTTTGGCTTTTCCTTTGTCATCTTTTAGCTGGGACGATTCACCTTTGTCATAATTTGGAAGTGGAGTTTTGAAAGCCAAGTGTGATTTGTTTGTCTTATGGCTATCCACTGTGATAGTTCCATTATCAATTAGATCTTGGATAAGGTGTTTCAATCTCTGACAATCATTTGTTAGGTGTCCTTTATTCTGATGATAATTGGAAAAATGATTGTCATTCCACCAATTGGGCTTGACTGGTGGTTCATAACTTCTTGCTTTTGGTAAAACAATCAATTCATTGGCAAGCAAAGTTTCTAGGGTTGATTCCAAGGATTCTCCAATGTTTGTGAATTTCCTTCGAGGATTGGAGAAAAAGGACTTGGCTTTATTATTTTTTGGATTGTTATTGCTTGGGATTTGACTTGATAGATTAAAAATTGGTTATTGTTGTTTTGTAGTACTATTATCGTCATTCCCTTCATTGCTGACATTCCTATTATTTGAACAGAACTTGGGTTTGTCATTGTTGTTGTTGTTGTTGTTGTATGAATTATTGTAAAGTTTTAGTTCTCCTTTCTTTACCATTGTGTTCTCTATTTTCAGACCATTATCGATGATTTGGCAAAAGAGGGAGGACTTTGCATCCTGAGTTGATAACTCATTTCACTGATAAGATTATCAATGAATATGTCCATTTTTTCTTGATCAGGTACATCTCGGGGATACCTATTAAACATGAGTTTCCATCATTGTAAGAAAATCATAAAGGATTCACCATTCTTTTGTTTAACAATGCAGAGATCTAGCATTGTTATTTCATTCCTTATATTGTAGGAGTATTGTGAAATGAACCTATTCACAAATTCTTCAAAGGATTTGATTCTAGATGGTAATCTTGAAAACCACTCCATTGATTGTCCATTTAAACTCCTAGGAAAAAGATGCATAAGGTAAGTTTCATCATGAGCAAATTCCATGCTTGTAGTACAAAACTCCCTAATGTGATCTTGAGGATCATATTTTCCATCGTATTTGTCATATTTAGGAATCTCGCAATGTTGTGGAAAAGGCATCATATTCAGATTTTTATTGAACAGATATGGGCATATATATTCTAGTGAATACTTCTTGGAGCTTGTCCCATTTTGCATGTCTTGCATCTGTTGTTGTAGAGTTTGTATTTGTTGAGTAAGATTTGACAATGGATTATCCACATAGTTTCTCCTTGTTTCTTCGCGAGTTCTCTTATCACTATGCTCTTTTCTTGTGTCATCCTTTTCTTTCCTTGTTTCATCATGACTTTCTTTGTTTACATCCTCATTATTTGGATCATCTATGTTTTGGGTGTCACTTGCCTCCGCATCTTGTTTCAAGCTTTCTATGTTAAAGTCTTATGGTAGTTTAGCTCCAGATTTTGCCAACATCAAGAGATATTTTTCTTTTTGTATTGCTAACAATTTTTCCATTAGCCTATCAAATTTGAAATCTTGCTCAAGGTCTCTAATGGTGCTATTGACTCCTCCTTCGTCAACAACGGTAAATCCAAAAGTGTGGAATACAAGAGTATCTTCTTCCTCCATTTGTTGTTGTTTTCTAAGTTGTTCGTGTTGGGCTCTAGTCCAAACTGGCATGTGATTATTTCAAAGTTTGTTTGAAAGTTCCAGAGGACAAAATCAATAGGTGATTATTGGTTTAGGAAGATATGCCTTGTTTATTTTACCACTATTGTTTGTTCATTGGGATAAAGCGTCTCTTTGTTGAAAAGCATGTCTTTGCAAAATTTCACTATCAAATTTTGTGTCGCAGCTACGTAGGTAGTGACGAAAATGGTGTAGGAATGTCCTATGTTTCAATAAGATCTTGTGATTGATATAAAAGAATCTTATCCTTTTCTGAGTAGCTTTATAACTGTGTTTTGTTTTCTTAAGGTGATACTTAAAAGTCATATAAGCATTTGGCAATTCACAAGTTGGTTTGATTCCAATGTTGGTGTGATTCTGGTTTTGATATAACCTAGGTTCAAAATAGGAAAGATATATCCAAGATTAGGAACCTAGTATAGATTGATCAAGCTTCGTGATAGAGGATTTAATTATCCTCATGAGAAACTTGACAAGGATGTTGATTTTTGCACTTAAGATGTTTGAATCAATAGCTTGTTGAATGTTGATGTTTATAGAACCTTTTGGGGTATAACCTGTTGGATTAGTGACCTAATTATTTGAGCTAGTTTGAAAATACGTGATGGTTTAGAGACAAATCTACTTCAAGAATTATTTTGATATTGATGTTTTGATATTTTGATTTTGATCTAGCATTTCAAGTGTTGGGAAGCTTTTGTATTGCCCTTTTGATCACACTTTTTTAGTAATTTGTTGGATTTTTGCTTTCTTGTAGATGATAATTTTCTTCAATCTTTGACCATTTGGAACATGTTACAGACATAGAAGACACAATGTTTAATAAACAAAATGCACAAGCAAGTACAATCCCTATGGCAGGCTGGGACAGTAGTTGTTGAATCTCACATGGGGTTTCCCCCGAGGCTATGCTATTCAAAGTAGATATTTAGATGCTTGACCCCACTGGCTCCACCCTTGGCACTCACTTCTTTGGGGCAGCCAAGCACTAGTTTCCATGAAAACTCCTCATGGAAAACTTTATATCTCTACTAGGAATCGTATGTATGTGAGCCACTTCAAAGGTCCGACCTCTTGCGCCAAAAACTAGAAGGATTTTGGCAACTAGTACAAGTGGTTTTTAGTAAAGGCTTCCGGTCATGTGGCCATACATTTGACACTTTTAGCTCTATAAATACAGAAGGTTCCTAGCCTATAGAGGTTACGCTCCATAGGGTTTATGGGGAAACATAGTGTCGGTATGAACTTATCAGCACATGTTGTTTGGGACTTTCATCACAAACACGATTTATTTATAGTGGATTGGAAGGACTTGGTATTAGCTTGTTTCCACTTTAGGTCATTCCCCTCTCACTGGCCCCCTCAAGGCAGCTTGGGAAGGCAGACCCTCTAAAGGATTTTCTTGCTTGAAAGTAAAGAAAGCGTAAAAGAGTGGGTTTGGCTTTTTGGTCACCCAATTAAGGGGAGAGCATATACCTACCACTTTTGAGACACAAAATACAAGTATTCTTTCTAACCTTTTCAAAGAAATTGTTGGCTAAGTCCTATTTGGAGATGTTGCTCCAACAAGCATGGTGTTCATTTTAGCCCTTTTAAAAGTCTATGTGCAACTATTTTAGAGAAAATACGAAAAATGCAAGTTGCATGTTGTCAATTCATCCTCTTAGTTAAACTAGATGAACAAGATATGATATATTACTTCCCAAATAAAGACTTTTAATCAACTAGATGAGGAAATGCATAAAATTTGCCTTAAACACCATCCTACACATGCATGTTAGTACATGTTAGTAGTCTGAAAATTTTGATTTCTTGGGCATTCGGACCTGCAATAAATTTTTGTCAGTTTGCAAACAGAAGTGCTAATTTAACACATGCACTATCTTTTTGCTCAAAAGTGCTAACCTATAGGTCAAAAACGCTAACCTAGGCTGCAAAAGCACTGCTTTGTGGATATAAAAGCGTGATTTCTTTGACAAATGCACTAACCTAGGACACAAATGCGCGAACCTGTAATGCATATGCGTAGACTTTAAGACAAAAGCGCTAACCTAAAATACTCATGCGCTAACCTATAGTGCAAATGCGCTAACCTAGAAGGCAAATGCGCTAACCTGCGGAACAAAAGTGTTGTCAGAATTCACACATGTAGCTCTAATCAAGCACTCTTTATTATTGCAATAGTGAAGTTGTGGGTGTCATCCCCATAGCAGTTTTTCTCTCTAACCAAGAGTTTCTGTGTAACCAAAAGATATGTGTTATGGAGTGAATCATGTATGATTGTTATCTATTTGTTTTAGTTTTACATTATGTTATTGCACTATTCAGTTTATACATAATAGTAAAGATATTGTTGAAGAAATGTTTTGAAGTACTGATTCACCCCTCCCCTCTCAGTACATTAGCTTTCCATATTGGGCCTAACAATTGGTATCAGAGCTTGAATCTTGGAAAAGGGTTTAACTACCTAAAGAGAAAGATCTTATCAATGGAAGGCTATAAACAATCTCGGAGGATTGTGTATCTGCAAGAAGAGATGGATCATGCTAATCAAGTGATTGCTGACATGCAAAGGCAAATGCAAAAATCTCTGAAAGTGAGAAGAAGATTATCTGATGATTTGCAGGACTCTCAAGAGTTAGTGGAACAAATTGAGACATCATCTGAGAACAGTATATTTGAAGAGACTGAAGAAATGATTGGAGTATTGAAAGAAAAGAACAAAGCACCAGCTGATCAACTAAAAGCAATGAAAAGAGAACATGAACATTTCAGCACATAGATGACTAAAAATCTAGATGCATTGAGAACAACTAAGGATAAAGTAAGAGATCTAGAAAGAGAGAAACAACAACTTGAAGTCTTAGTATCTGATAAGAATGATGAAATCACAAGGTTGACTAGAATTCAACAAAATCTGTCAAATTGTTAGAATATTTAATCTTTACTTAGCTTAGGTTTATTTGTATTTAGTTTAGGATATTCCTTTGGAATTCCTACATGTAATTTGTCCTCTAGTACATGTGTGAGGACAAGTCATTTCTTTTATTTTCCTTTATTAACGAATATTAGATTTCCTCCATAAGAGGATGTGGACACATGGCACACACATTTTATGAATGGTGGCATTCATAGATTTGGGAGTTACTTTGTAACTCCTCTCCTCATCTCTATTTAAGAGATGTCTCCTCTCTCATTTCTTTTTAATGACAATATTGTAAAGAGCTTCTTGCTCTCTCTCTCTCTCTCTCATTTTAGGCATTGCCTCATTCATAATATCACAAGGGGTTTTTCTTTGCTTTTCCCCTTTCAAAAGTTCTTGTGCCTCCTTCTTCACATTTAGGTGATGCTCTTAGGTTTTTGCTTTTCTCTTGGTAACATTTACTTCATCAATAAACTTTCTTGGATTTTATTTTTCTTTCCTTGCTCTTGTATTTCCTTTCATGGTATCAGAGCAGGTTTCTAATCCTTGTTTTAAGTTGACATTGATGAAGGTTACCATTCTGTGGAGTTCACCTTGTTGGAGGTATTCTTGAGAGGAGAAGTTCTTTTTCTAATATTTTCTATTGTGCAGGTTTTGGTTTCAGATTTTAACTTTTTTTTTCAAACTTGTTAACAAGTTTGCCTGCAGGTTTAATCTTCTATTCTAGTTTTTTTATTAAAAAAAAAAGGGCTTTGGAAGGCTTGCCGCCAAAGTTTCTTCTTGCTGGTTTAAATTTGTGTCTTTGGAAGGCTTGCCGCCAAAGTTTCTGGTTTTTTTTAGTGTGAATAGTTTGGAAGGTTTACCGCCAAACTCAGCCTCCTTAATCTATTTGGTCAGCTTGCCGCCAAATCTGATTTATTATTTCATTGCATTCTCTATTTCTTCTGGTTTGAGTTTTTGGTTTTGGAAGGCTTGCCACCAAAACTTTAACATCATTAAGTTGTATCTTTGTTTTGTTTATAGGTTTCTTTAAAAAAAAATCTCAATAAATTCTATGATATTATTGTTTTGCTAAGTTCTCATAATTTGTTTCTTTGAGAGGAAAGATTTAAGTTTTCTAATAGTTGTTCTTATCAGAATAACCATAATCTTTAGCTTTGATATCTGTGTATTCTTATATCTCCATTATATTTTGCCTCTATTGTTTATATTTTTACTACAGATCTAATTTGTATCTTTCTCTCCTTGCATTTTGTTCTCTTTACATATCAGCCTTGCTTTTGGCATATTTTGTTTGCTCAAGTTTAACAATGGTTTAATACATCTAACGCATGTAAACAACAGTTTAACCTGATAGTAAATATTTTGTCCAGATCCCAAATTCATCCTACGATTGTAAGCTGTCGATTAAGTGAGAGATTTACAAGAGCACCTCAACTGTTCCGTCCCTTCTGTTTCAAACCCAACCCTTTAAACCCAGTTGCTGGGCGTTTTCCATCGTCCATTTCTGGTAAAACATCCTTCAATAAGTCTAAAACACTGCACACTTTTACTGTGAGTTTTGGTGCTTAATCACATTCAGCACACAGTAGTATTAAGATCTACAAAAACCATCTTAAACACACCCTGCACTTCGCCCTTCACCCGCACATTCACAGATTTGGCTGAGGCTGATGACAAACCCGAGCTCATTTTGAGAGCTCCTCTGTACCGCCAAAAATATTATTTTTTAATATTGTTTTTCTCTACTCTAATCCTTTTGTTTTTTAATATTGTTTCAATCTTATTTGATTAGTTACTTTTTAAATCGTTCTATATTTCTCTGTGTAAAAGAAGCGCTGCGCTGCTCCTCCTGCATTCTTAAAATTCCATTATACCTCTGTCATAACGTCTCTGCACCTTAACAGAATAGAGGCTAAAGTATCGCACCCAACAGAATAGAGACTAGTCCGTGTGGTAGTTAAAAATTGTTATTATTTTTATTCTGTAGCAAATCAAATTCAACTCTAGCAGGTAACGCATTTAGAAGAGTACTGCATTTGGCAAATACATATACTCCTCTTCTTCTTCGGTTTTACATCTTTGGTGTATTCAAGTTTTAAAAAATCTTTTAAAGAAAAAATGCCTCTAAATTTTCACGTATAAAGCAAGTGATTTCTTTTAATGAAGTAAAGTTTATTTTATAAAAAGTTTAGCTTTTAAAAATATTCTTTAAAAGTCTCTCATAGTCTTAAAATAAGTTTTATAAAGTTTTATTTTTTTTAGAGTTTTTTAAATATATATATTAAAATAAAGTTTTAATATAAATTGTTTTATTATTAATAAAGATTTAATTTATTTTTTATGTAAATTTTATTTAATTAAAATTTGAATTATTTATTTAAACTAATATTTCTTGATAAAAATTGTTATTTTTTATATATTAAAGTTTATAAAGTTAAATCATTTTTTCAATGCTTTTAAAAAGTAAATCTTTGAAAATAACATTTCTTGATTAATTTTTAAAAAAAACAATTAAAATTTGGTTCAATTTTTTAATTAAGGAGGTTATTTTTTCCTCTTTTAATCAAAAGGGATAATTTTTTATTTTTTCTATCATGTCTACATTAATTCCGGAAATTAAATTAAATAGTTCCAATTATCATTCTTGGAAAACACATATCTCGTTTATTTTTTGTTTCAAACACCTTTTGGATGTTGCGACTGATAAAACCTTTGAACCTGCTACAACTGCTCCTCAAGCCGACCTAGATAGATGGAAGACTCAAAATGAGGACGCACTTGGTTTAATTGGTATTTCAATGGTTCCTGATTTGTATGTTTTAATTGGAAATTGTACAAAAGTGCATGAAGCTTGGGAAATTTTAAAAACAACTTATGATAGCTCAAATGAATCCCGAAAAATTCAACTTCAAGATCAACTTGAAGATCTAAGGTATACGGATTTTAAAACTATGGATGAATTCTTATTAAAGTTTGATTCTGTTAATAGTCAATTAACTGGTTTAGGAGTTACTCTAGCTGATTTACGTTTAATTCATCTTATTCTTAAAAAATGTCTTCCTCGTCAATTTCAACAATTTATTATGAATATTCATGCTCAACTTGCTATTCCTAGCTTAGCTACTCAATTAACATATGATATTTTTCGTAATTTATTGCGTCAAGAGGAAGCTAAATTAATTCAATTTGGTACTCTTAAAAGTAGTGAACATGCTTTTATGTCTAAAAATCAAAATCATAATAATAATTTTAGATCCAATAATAATAAACATAATCATAATCATAATAATAATCATAATAATAATCACAAATCTTCTAATTATCAATCTCATTCTAAATCCTATCATAACAATTCTCATAATAATAATCATAATAATACGTACAATAATCAAAGGAATAATTCTCAAACAAGACCCCATTGCACATATTGTGGGAAAGATGGACATATTACTAATAATTGTTTTAAGAAACAAAATGGTAAAAAGCCCATGAATCAAAATAATCAAAATAATCAACATAAACCTCATTATAAGAAAGGTAATAATAATGGTAATTCATCTTGTCATGCATTTACATGTACTTATAATGTTTCTCAACCACTTGAGTGGATTATTGATTCTGGTGCATCTCAACATGTTACATCTCATAAAGAATGTTTTGAATCTTTGCATCCCGATACTTCTAATATTCCTGTTCAATTAGCTAATAATCATAGTTGTAAAGTTGAAGCTATTGGTGATGTGAATGTTCCTAATGGGAAATTACATGATGTTCTTTATGTTCTTGAATTAAAATCAAATTTGATTTCAGTTCCTAAACTTTTTCAAGATTATAAGATTAACTTTTATAGGGGCATATGTTATATCATTGATCCAAACACTAATCATGTTATTGCTACTGCTAAAATGGATAGTGATAACTTATTCAAGTTCTATGAATTTGCTCCTCCAAAGTATTCTTTGCTTACTACTGTCGATTTTACTATATGGCATGAAAGACTTGGCCATCTCAATTCTGATTATATTTCATTGATGCAAAAAGCAAATATGGTTGATGGATTGCCTAGTATTGTTCCTTCTCAAATTGTTTGCAATGGTTGCATGAGTGGTAAGATGCATAGGGAACCCTTTCCTCATGGTCAATCTTGGAGGGCATACACTAAATTGCATCTAGTTCATAGTGATCTCTTGGGTCCAATGGAGAATCCCTCCATCCAAGGTTCAAGGTATGCACTTACCTTTGTTGATGATTTTTCAAGGAGAACATGGATATATTTCCTTCATAGTAAGGATCAAGTGCTTGATCTGTTTACTAAATTTCATATGTTTGTAGAAAGGCAATCTGGTTCTAAAATTAAGATTCTTTGTACTGACAATGGAAGAGAATATGTCAATAATGCATTTAATGCTTATTTGAAATCTTTTGGAATTAAACATGAGCTTACCATTCCTTATACACCACAACAAAATGGTGTGGCAGAACGAAAGCATAGGACAATTGTTGAAATGGCTAGATGTTTATTGCATGCTAAAAATATGGATTACAAGTTTTGGGCTGAAGCTATGGCTTGTGCAACTTATTTAATTAATAGAACACCTACCAAAGCCTTAAAGGATAAAACTCCTGAAGAAGCTTGGTCTGGTAGAAAGCCCAATTTGCAGAATTTAAGAATTTTTGGTTCCATAGCTTATGTTCACAAACCTAAGGAGAAACGAAAAAAATTAGATGCTAAATCTTCTCCTTTTATTTTTGTTGGTTATGATGAAAATACTAAAGGTTATAGAGTTTACAATCCTATTACTAACAAGGTAAAAGTTGCAAGAGATGTTTGTATTGCAGAAAAGGGCATTCATGATTGTTCTAAAGTGGAGGATGATGAACTTGGTCAAACCAAAGTTGTGCTTGTGGAGGACCAACCTCCTTCTCTTAACCCTACTCCTAATGCATCTCTTTCTATTCCTTCTAGTGATAGTGATGATGATAATAATAACTCTACTCCTCATGACTCTTCTTCTAGTGATGAATCCATTACTTCTAAAAGAAGACCTAAATGGTTTAAATCTTTAATTCAAGATAGTGATGAATATTTAGCTAGAATGGATAGACTTCAAGCTAGAAGAGTTAATTATTGTAATTATGATTTAATGACTACTATTATGAATTCTAATGATCCTAAAACATTTGATCAAGCTAAAAATCAACCGCATTGGCAAAAAGCAATGAAGGAAGAATATGATACTTTAACTTCTAACCAAACTTGGGATTTAGTTCCCTTGCCTCATGGTAAAAATCTTGTTTCTTGCAAGTGGCTTTATAAAACTAAATTGAATGCTAATAATCAAGTTAGTAAATTTAAAGCTAGATTAGTTGCTAGAGGTTTTTCTCAAATTGAAGGCTTAGATTATACTAAAACTTTTGCTCCTGTTGCTAAAATGCCTACAATTAAACTTGTGCTTGCTTTAGCTTCTAGAATGAATTGGCCTATTGACCAAATGGATGTTAAAAGTGCTTTTCTTAATGGTGATTTACATGAGGAAATTTATATGTCTCAACCTCTTGGTTTTATTAAAGAAGGTAATGCACACTTAGTTTGTAAATTAAAGAAATCAATTTATGGATTAAAGCAATCTCCTAGGGAGTGGTATTCAAAGATTAATGAATTCTTTCTTTCTCAAGGCTTTATTAGAAGTAAAAATGATCCTAACTTGTATATTAAACATAGTGAAGATGATATTATAATTATTATCTTGTATGTAGATGATTTGATTCTTACTTCAAGTTCCAATACTTTGATTTCTGATATTAAGTTTCAACTTAATCAAAAATTTCAAATGACTGATTTAGGTCTTTTACATTATTTCTTAGGAATGCAAATTTGGCAAACCTCTAAAGGAATTTTCTTATCTCAAAGTAAATATGCTCAAGATCTCATAGATAAGTTTAAAATGAATGATGCTCATCATGTTTCAATTCCTATTGAATTAGGCACTAAGTTAATGCTTGATATGCAAACTCCTCTTGTTGATCCTACTTTGTATAGACAATTAGTTGGAAGTTTAAATTATTTAACTCTTACTAGGCCAGATATTGCTTATAGTGTTGGTTTGGTTTCAAGATTCATGTCTAAACCTCAACAAACACACTTTAAAGTTGCTAAAAGAATTTTAAGATATATTAAAGGAACTATTAATGTAGGTTTGTTTTATGATGCAAATTCTGATTTTACTTTAAAAGGTTTTCCTGATTCCGATCTAGGTGGAGATCTCAATGATGGGAAATCTACTTGTGGTTATTATTTTTTTGTTGGTTCAGGAACAATTTCTTGGAATAGTAAAAAGCAACAATCTACCTCTCTTGGATCCACTGAAGCCGAGTACAAAGGATGCACTAATGCTTCCAAAGAAGTCTTGTGGCTTAGAAGACTACTTGAAGATTTGGGTCTACCTCAACACGAACCAACTCAATTGTATTGTGACAACCAAAGTGCCATTGCCTTGGCTAAAAATCCAGTTTTCCATGCAAGGACAAAACACATTGCTCTCCAACACCACTTTATTAGAGAACAAATTGAAGACAAGCAAGTTTCACTCCTCTATTGCAAGGGGGAAGACCAAGTTGCAGATATTTTGACCAAGCCACTTTGTAAAGAAAAGTTCCAATTTCATTGTAAAAATCTTGGATTACAACCCATTGAAGGGTTTGATGTAAGCTCCCCAAGTAAAGCTTAAGGCGGGGTGTTAGAATATTTAATCTTTACTTAGCTTAGGTTTATTTGTATTTAGTTTAGGATATTCCTTTGGAATTCCTACATGTAATTTGTCCTCTAGTACATGTGTGAGGACAAGTCATTTCTTTTATTTTCCTTTATTAAGGAATATTAGATTTCCTCCATAAGAGGATGTGGACACATGGCACACACATTTTATGAATGGTGGCATTCATAGATTTGGGAGTTACTTTGTAACTCCTCTCCTCATCTCTATTTAAGAGATGTCTCCTCTCTCATTTCTTTTTAATGACAATATTGTAAAGAGCTTCTTGCTCTCTCTCTCTCTCTCATTTTAGGCATTGCCTCATTCATAATATCACAAGGGGTTTTTCTTTGCATTTCCCCTTTCAAAAGTTCTTGTGCCTCCTTCTTCACATTTGGGTGATGCTCTTAGGTTTTTTCTTTTCTCTTGGTAACATTTACTTCATCAATAAACTTTCTTGGATTTTATTTTTCTTTCCTTGCTCTTGTATTTCCTTTCACAAATCAACTAGGTTATGCACATCATGAAGCAATTCTGAAAAATAATGAGAATCAAGCATTGAAATTTGAAGTATCAAGGTTGACCGATGAACTTGAAATAGAGAAGAAATCCAAAAAAACACTGAAGAAGAGTTATGAAGAATCAAAGATATTGGATGAGCAACTGAATACAAGAAGACCCAACAAAGATGTAGGACTCAGTTACAAAGGAAAAGACTCTACTAAGAAGGGAATTCATACTACTGAGAGAGGAGAATCATCAAAGCAAGCTGGAAATATGAATAACATCAAAAGAAAGAAGCCTATTTGCAACTACTGTGGAGATCAAGGTCACACTGCCAACATATGTCAAATCAGTAAAGGTAAGCAACCGAATGTCACTAAGTCCACTGGTTATTGTAAAAATTGCAATAAATATGGTCACACATCTAATCAATGTAGGACAAAGTCTATTAACAATTATCAGAAGGCAAAATTCAAAGTGCTTTGTAAAAACTACAATAGATATGGACATAGTACCGAGAAGTGTTGGTTTAAGCAAAAGAACTATATATGGTATGCACACTGAGCAAATGCTAGAGGTTACCGAACTCACACAGATCCTTACTGACAGTATTCTACAGTACCATGGGATTACAATACAAGGATATGGTGTGAATGTTGTGGAAGATATGGACATATTAGTGCTAACTATTTTATAAGGTTTGGGATGTACAACCGAAGATCATGGAGAAATCCCAGTATGGCATGTTTTCATTGTCACAAAGTGGGACACTTAGCTGGAGATTGCAGAGATCAACCTAGAAAAGACACTGAGGAAATAAAAGAAAAATTAAAGATGATTTGGAAAAAGAAGGAAATTGTGTCAAATGAAGAAAGCACCTTACCTACCGAGTTAGGTGCTCCTATTCCAACTTAATCGGTAAAGGTATGAAGGGACTGCATTCTCTGAAGGTTAAAATATTAACAATTCCTATTCTATTATGTATTAAATTCAAAATCTACGTAGTTAAGATGTAATAGTAAGTTTGAAATTCTATCAAAGTCTTTTGAAGCACTTTATAGGAAACTTGTCAAGTCGGTGAATACAAGAAGTCTGTCAAGTCGATAAATGAAGGAAGTTTGGTTACTCAGTTAAAATGGAAAAAGGAGAGTAAATTGGTTAAAGGTGAACCGAGTGCATTTAATGTTTTTGACCTAACCTGCACGGAGCCCGATAAGGTATTTTGTGTACTTAAAAGCATTTTCGTGGTCATTTACACTTACCAAGTTTTCGAGAAAGCAGAGCAAGCGATTCAAAGGTGATCAAACCTCCTACAAAGCAAATTCAAGGTATTTACATCTCAACACATTGTTAAGCTGGTTTGCCGAGCATGTCTAGTTGCCATTATTTGTTAAGTATAAAGCGTCTATCGTTTGAAATCCTGAAACCCTAAGGACTCTTTGTTAGTTTTTTATCTGAAATCTTCAAATGGTCCCCAAGATCCAAGATCCCATAGTTGTCAAGAATGTAGAGAAGCCCTCACTGAAATACTCTTTGACTCCCAAAGTCGCTTCTGAATCGGATGACAAAACTGCCTTTTCACTCATCCGGACAGAGTGTTACTAGTTGAAGATGTGAGATTCTTCACCAAATGTCATGTTGAAGAACTTAGTCATGTTGAAATCAGAGACACCTATGATGAGCTATGTACCGATGGTATATTGAACAACAAGTATGAGCACATCAAAGTCAAGGGATTAACTAAAGCCCTAACCTATCCTCGTGTGTTCAAACCCAAGTGGGTCAAGTTTGTTCTAAGCAGATTGCACGATGATTTCATGTGGCTAGAAGAAAAATCATTTAATATTACCAAGGAAATCATTCATCTGATTACTGGTTACCCTATCTATGATCATGCCCGAGCCCAGAAGATGATATCATAGAAGGAATTGATTAGTTTAACCAGAGTGGAATCTGATTGCAGAGGATTGAAACTGAATAATGTCACTGATGAAGAACTAAAATTTGCCATTAGAGTAATGGGTTACTATTTCTTCCAATCGGCAAGGGAAAACAGTGTTCCCTATGCAGCAGTAGACTTGGCTTACAAAATTGTGAAAAAGGGAATGAAAATTGACCTATGCGAGGTATTGCTGAAGAACCTATTCAAAAATTTGAACACCATCAGGAAGTTGAAGAAGAACAACTCGGCTAATACTCTAAAGTTTGGATCACTACTGGTATGCATGTTTTTCTACTTTGAAAAATTCTTTCCATCAGTCGGTAAAGTTGTTTGGGAGCTACACCGACCAATCACCCATCAGATTAATGACTTCATTAAGAAGTTAGGAGATAATTTCAATGATATCATGGATGATTACTTTAGTAAATTTTAAGAGAAAATGCATAACAGATATAGGATACCACCCCAACTAGTAGAAAAATACCAAAATGATATATGTTTTGAATTGACACCGATTACTGTTATGTGAATTTTGTGGAACCGAGGACTCAATCTTTGTCACCAATGGGTTACGAGATTGATTTTGACATCACAAAATAGAAAATTGATGCATTTCTTACATTGCTCAAACATGCTACTGAGCTAAGGTATGGTACCTATGAGGAAGTAAAGGAAAAGGTAAAGATGAATATTGTAGTACCCAAAGCTACAAGAAAGGCAACAAAGATGATTAAGGCATTGTCTGAGAAATTCGGAGAAGACTCTTCCTCTACACCTATCAAAGGCACTATTGCCATTACCAAAGAGGAATCTGAAGCCCAAGAGGCAGCTATAACATTGAGCACTGAATTGCCTAAGGGTAAAGTGTTAAAGAGAAAGAAACAGGACACATCAAAAGTCTCACCGACTCCACCTCTAGTAAAGCGACCTAACACTAGAGCATCTGCAGCCTCACCAAGTAAGAAGACAAAGAGTGTTACTGCTCCCAAGGTAACAAAGACATACAAGAAATCTACTCGGAGACTCATTTTGGCAAAAGAGTCTAGTGATATTGAATCAGAGGATGCAAGCAAATTCCAGATTGTCAAGAGCAAGAAGGTAAATGTACATAGTGTTGAAAAATTTTGTGCTAATCTGAAAGAATATGGAGGATTTGGAGGATTTAGATATGTTAAGTATGAAACCAAGAACAATGATGAAAAGAGACAAATTGAAGAAGTTGTCATCTGCACACTTCTAAAGTTCCGGTTAGCTCCACTGGAACTAGCTAAGTCACTTCCAAGTGAGCTATGTCTGCATATTGATAATAGGTGGAAGTATGCAATGGACTTAGAGAAACAAATCAGAGAAAGAAGTCTAGTCCATCTCTTTCCTGATATGTCAGTAGCTGAAATAAAGGAACATCTGACAACCTATAATTCAAAGTTTCTTGTCAAACAGAGAGCCTTAAAATTGATGAATGGGCTATATATTGACGTAGAAAATGAGACAAAAGCAAAGTGGCAGGAAATCTTTAAAATCAAGGATGCCAGTGAGCAAGCTATAGTTGAAATCATTGATGTCACCGAGCAAGGTCCTGATGCTACCGAACAAGACCCTGCTAACACCATTCAAATAGAAACAGGAAATGATAGAAGGCACTGCATATGCAAAACTTGTATCTAGTGAATCCGTCTTGGAACAAGTTCAGCCTTATCCACCGGTCAAGCAACTTGTCTCAACCGAAACTCCTCAGGATATAGATCAAGGCAATGAAGGTCACAAATCTACAATAGGAGAAGGTACTACTCAAGAACAGACATCTTAAGCACCTTCTGGCACTGAGAATGTTGCAACTGAGACACCAAGTACCGAGACACCAAAGGACTCTATAGAGGCTAAAGGAACCAATCATAGTGTTTCCTCTACTGAGCAACCTACCAAGGGTAATCAAGCCTCACAAGCAATTGTCTTAGTTCCATCGGTAAAAGGTAAAGAAAAGAAAGTGAAGAAGCATATTTTTAAAGTTGATTTGTCAAAACCAATAGCGTTGCCCAATGTTGACATAGAAAAATTAAATGGGCAAGCACTCATTGATTTCGGTGAACTGTGCAAGGAAAAGGCCGAACAAGAGAAGAAAATGGCCATTCAAAAGAAAAATAAAGTACTTCAAAAGGTAAAAGCACTCCTAATAGATATGCTACCTGAAGCTACAGTATCAACAGATGTAGCCATCCACATTCAACTAGATTAACTCCTAACAAAGATAGAGACATCTGGAGTAGATGCATTGGAGTATTTGAGCAAGCTGAAAGACAAAGAGCTCACTGCCAAAATGATAGAAGAGGTACAAAAAGCTATAGCTATTGGCAAAGTTAAACTTGTCAAATTTATTGCTGAGTTGACTCCTCAACTCAAGCACATTCATTATTTATTTCAGAAACTCTACACATTTTCTTTATTCATTAAAGACATTAAGAATAAAATAGAGGCAATTGAGAAAGAGATCACCAATCTCTCAAATAAGTTGACCACCGAGCTAAATTCAATTCATAATTTTTATACAAAACTTCAACAACTCATGGCTCAACAATTGGACTTAAGAAATGAAGAACACAAGATCAGGATGGACATAATGACACTTCAGACATTATTCCTTCCACATCTTTCATCAGTCCAAGAACAGATCAACCGAGCCACATACCTATCTACTACTTAAGAGGGAAGCACTCTAGATGGCTTAATATCACTATTGGCGGATATTCAAGCACATAATTCTTTAATGGATAGTGTAAAGGATGCACTCTCTATCGCTCTCACCGATGCCTGGACCAAGTACAAATCTATTTTTGACCAGTTACCGCCCCCGGATGGAAATTAAGTTTTTGATGTTTGTCAAAAAGGGGGAGTGATACCATATATTTGGGGAGTATAGTATACAGTCTTGGGGGAGTGATAAAATATATTTGGGGAGTGTTACAGTTTTGATACATTATTGAGAGAATGATATAGTATTCAAAGTATAGTATACAGGGGGAGTATACCGAGAAGAGTAAGCAGAGTATCCAAGAGCAGTGAACTGAGTAGTATATAGAACAGTAAGCAAAGCACAAGAACAGATCACCAAGCAAGCAAAATCAGAGTTATGTATAGTATATCGACAAGGGGAGTATATCTGATATATTATTTTATTGACTATTGTATATACTGTCAGTATAGTCATTTTGCAAAGTATATAGATTTTTGAGTTATAACTTTGAAAGTAGTTTTTGTCAAACATCTCAACTAATGTCAAAAGGGGAGATTGTTACAACTTATTAGATTGCCATTAGTTTTATGTCAAAGTTATACTATATACTCTAGTCGGTTATCTATTACCAAAATATTCAGTTGGTATGTACAGTCTAGTCAGTTATAGAAGAAAGCAGTCACAGAATGTAGTATACACTGAGCTATCTACTGAGTATCTTTACATGTTTACCAAGTAGCAAAGATGACACATCAAGTTGATTTACACCGAGTGAAATGTGTTACCAGATTCATTGAACCTAGACATGCACATGAAAATGTGTTACAAGATCGAGGCACATCTAACCATTATCACATTGGAAATTGCACTTAAAGATTGTGTATGATTTTGAGGTTATCTAACCAATGAAATATTTTGCATGGTTATTCATTCAATAAATCATGTTCGTAAGATCGAAGCAATGAATTGGATCACCATCATAAGAGATCTATTTATACAACATGAGTTAAGAGTTAAAGGTGTGTTCATGAGTGTAAGAAGACTGTTATAGAAACATAGAGGTCACTGAGAAGGTTTTTAGAGAACAGTCGAAGAACAGAGTAAACAGAAGGATTTACCGAGTTACTATATGGGTTACTGAGGTATGCTATAAGAAAGGTAATCTATTTTGAGCACATAAAATCTACTATAACATTTCAGATGTAAAGTTGCAGATATTTGTAATGATTTTACTGTAATATTGTGAAGTTGAAAGAGAAACCTTTAATAGGGTAAAAGACTCTAATCAAGTCTATAAATTGTAAAGCCTCTAACCAGGTACAACATTTTAGATGAAGTGTTGTAAAATCCTTTAGCAAGGTAGATCTAACAGATCTTGTTACTCCTAACAGGGTAAGCTATCAGAAATAGCTAAAAATGTAGCTCTAATCAAGCACTCTTTATTATTGGAGTAGTGAAGTTGTGGGTGTCATCCCCACTGCAGTTTTTCTCTCTAACCAAGAGTTTTTGCATAACCAAAATATATGTGTTATGGAGTGAATCATGTATGATTGTTATCTATTTGTTAGTTTTACATTATGTTACTGCACTATTCGGTTTATGCATAATAGTAAAGATATTGTTGAAGAAATGTTTTGAAGTATTGATTCACCCCTCCCCTCTCAATACATTAGCTTTCCATATTGGGCCTAACATATGCAAGGTCCAGCCCCATGGTGGGCACCAAAATGTGTCGACTTGAATTTCATCCTCTGAATGTTACCTGCAATAAGTTAGTTTCACAAAATACTAGTGGAAATGCTACAGGAAATCCAAACTCAACCAATGAAACTGCATGAAATACATATGAAATAAAATATTAATATTACCTTCATGACTTATGTCTTATTGTGTCCTAACTCCACCATTCTTGATTGTAGATGGTGTGCTCTCAGACAATGCACTGATGACTTCCAAGATGGCATATGAAGAATGGACTGATAACTTGTAGTTAACTGATACTATGATATGCAATACTACATGATTTTGCTAAAATGATTATGCTAAATGATATTATATGATAATTGCTATTTTCTATTTGCTATTTGCTATTTGCTTCAAAAATTCATGGATGCATATGATTGATTTTTAAGACTAACTCTCTCTCAACTGAAGCTCTTGACTTTACAGACCTTGAGAGGATTAGATGATGTGGCTTAGATCAACGGTCATGATCAGATCTATAGATTTGGATGGTTGTGAGCAAAGGTGAAGGTTGAGAGAAAGGGGGAAGGAGAAGACAAGTGTCACTCATCTCACCTTTGTAGTACCCCTACCCTAGACAGCTTTATAAAACCGGTTTGACCTTGGTTGACTTTTTATGTGGCAATCTTGAATGGTTGAATTACCATGAGGTAATGTTTAGTCAGATATTATGATTATTGTGCGTATCTGTTAATGTGCTTTCACATTGATTCTTATGTAAGTTTAAATTGTCCTCCTGATTCTTGTTATTAATCTCGAGCTAACATCTTCATTAAATATATATATATATATATATATATATATATATATATATATATATATATATATATATATATATGCTTGTCTGATTCTTGGTTGCAGGAGATTGCAGGTACAGTACCGCCTAGGTGTAAGGTTCGTCTTTACCTAGATTCACAGGGTTGAGTATACCTCTTTCATCTTTAAAATTTGGGTTAGGTGGTCGTAAAACCTTCAGTTTACCCTAGTCATACTCAAATGAGCGTCGCTTGTGTTCCATCAGTTTTCTTTTCATTTGGGTTTGCGGGTCGGGTAATTGGTTGGCTTACTTGTTTTGTGTGCTTGGCGTGTGGTAAATAGAGTATTTAACCCTAAGTATTTATTTTGATTTAATGTATTCATTTACACATTAGTAATTGAGGAATTAAAATAAATAGGTTTCTTTTATGTGATTAATCATTAATTAAAAAGATCACCCTATTTATGTTTGTAGTGAGTTTAATTTAATGGTTAATTTTAAATAACGAATTTATTCAGTTTATGCATTTTAAAAAGGAAAGATTTAAATTTATTTGAAATAGAAATAATTTAATCTCTTTTGCTTTCTGGAATAGAAAGATTAATTTTAATTATTTAAGAAAATCAATTTTGATTAGAAAAGGGAGTTTTATTCATATTTATTTTATATAGTGTGTAAGATTGATTTTGAGAATTTAATTTAATTAAAAATATTTTACCTTCATTAATATTGTGAAATGCAACTATTAGCTTTGTTAATTAAAAATTAAATGAGGGAGAAAAACATTTCTTTTAATTAACTAAATTAATAATCTCAATGCATAAACAATTCAACTATGACATAAATCCATAAACTTAATTAATTTATTAAATTAAGTTGCAAGTTGCATGATATTAGAAATATATTTTTATTTAAATTTTAGTGAAAAAATAAATTAGATTAATTATATTTATTGTTCCTAGAATTTTAAATAAATAAATAAAAGAATAAATAAATAAATAAAAGAATAAATTAAAAAAAAATGAATAAAAGAATTAATTGGAATTAAAGTATTGTTTTAATTCTTTATTTAGAAAATTAACTAATTTGCATGAGAAAAGAAAAGAAAGAATAATGATTTTTAATTATTGCATGTTAGCTTATCTTTTGTTATAAAATTAGAAAATAAAATAAAATTACTTTTATTCTAAATTTAGGTTTTTTGAGAAAAAGCTATTGAACCTAGAATTTTAGTTTAAATAGGGAATAGGTCTTTATTTTAGATACACAGGAATAGGTCAGGAATTTAGGTGAAGAAATTTATTGGAAGCTTATTGCAAAGATTATGGCTCTTCTACAAATTTCTTCCAGGAAAGCTATACCAGGTTGGGTGGCTTCTTTGATTTGTTGGTTTTTAAGAAAATAATTCTATTTTTCTCTTCTGGTTAATTCAGGTTTTGATTTAAAATTCTTGCCTGATGTTAATTTTCTAGTTAATGGGAGTAATTTAATTTTGAGAAAATTAAGGAAATTATTATGAAAAAAATTATTCTCTCTTGTTGATTTGTTTTGATAGTCCTTTAAATAAATCTCTGTGAAATTAGTTGATTTCTTTAGAAATAAATTTAATTGTGAATTAAATTTATTAGTTTGTCTAGTTTAAAGAAAAAGTAATTGGAATAAAATTCTGTGAATGGATTTTATTGAGTTGGGAATTTTATTTCTATGTAAATTTTGTCAAAGGGGTTTTAATGAATTTGGAAATTATTTACATGTTTTAAAAAAAAAAATAATAATTAAAAATAAATAAATAAATAATAATAATAATAATGAATATATTATAACATATTAAATTTAAAGTGGGTTTTAAAATGTTTAATTGTTTTATTAAATATTAGTTAATATATATTTTAAATATATGTTAATCATGATAATTGATATATTAATATATATATATTAATTAATACTTAATTCGTTAATATTGTGTATTATTAAATTATTAATTGTTTATATTTTTGGGGATAAATAAATATATAATAATTAATATTTAATTTTGGTATCTATTTTATTGAGGAAGTATCTTTTTTGGAAAAAGATAAAATATTATTTTATTGGGAAAATTGTTGAAATGAAATATATTTATTAAATTGATAATTTTTAAATAATATTTTATTCAGGAATATATTATATGATATGCTATTTGAATTATTGGAAATTTAATAATGTATCGTTTGGAAAATTGGTAAGTTAATGAGATTTTCATTTAGTAAAATAAATTGTTAGTTTATATTTTTCCTTTGTATTGAGACATAGACAAATGGACTATTGCAATTGTGGTATTGTATTCTCCTCGTTATGGTAATTTTTTTGTTAATGTATTTTGGAAACTTAGATCATTTAGACAACTTGATCGACTTTTATTGTTTAAACCAATAGGAAAGAAGATTGTCCTTTTTTGGTTATTGCATATGCAAGTTTAATTTTTGTATTCGCTTTTGTTTAAAGTAATGGCAAGGCCTTGATATGTTTGTTTGGATCCTGTCGTTTGGTTGATTTGGGGTACCTGTTTATGTCTTCGGTTTCTAGTTTGGTTGTTGCCTTGTGATGGTGTTTTAACTAGTCTTGTTCTATATGCGGGTGTCGAGTGGTGATTTGTGGTTGGCCATAGCGGGTCAAGTCTCTAGTTAGAGTACTGTCAGGCAATGGACCTTGTATTAGCTTTTGATATGTTCAGTTGGATCCGTTTCTTTGTAGGGATCATTTATGTAATTATTGACTGATGTGGTCAGTTGTTTGTTGGTATGATTCGCCTTGATGGTAGGAATGTAAATGATATGAAACTTATGTACCCTTAACTTATTTAATTATTAGAGGGGTCTTGCAGTTGAGCAGACCTGGAGATGTAGCCCTCTAGGGGTGAACTCCAAGATCATTTTGGTGTTATGTGTTGCTTTTGTTCTTATGTTTCATGTTTTAGTGTTAGCATGTATGGATGGCATTTTGATACAATGTGTAAGTGGGTTAGATGAAATTAATTGTAATGCATGTTTTCAGTCATCTCTTTATGCAGTAATGTGGTTCATGAAAGAGTGTAGTTGATTTGTAGAATGTATTCTATAATTGTTAAGGAAATTAAGTATGCATGGAAAGATCTCATTAGTTTATGATGAAATTCAAGTGTGTTATTAAATTGGATGCATGACTAAAATTTTAATGAAAAGTATGGACGAAGGGTATGAATAAACTTTAATGGATGAACTTTATCTTGTGATCTATATTTTGTCTTGCTGAAAGAAATTATCCTTGTTTAAGAATTTTCTCATTATTAAGACAATCGACTTATTGGATTAATTAGCGTAAGTTAAGTTAAATGTGGAATTAAGTAATCACATTGGGAAACTCTTTCAGTGATAGTTGATGTCTTCTGCTATGTAATCTATACTTTGATATCTTATTGTATCTTTATGTTGTGTCTTATTTAAAAAAAAAAAAATTGTTGCGCTCCATTCGTGTGTTTTAGCTTTATCCCTTCGAGGTTTCCTGGCGGGGCATTACAACCTTGATTGGGTTGCTGACTGAGAGAATCTAGGGATGGTTGGAGAATATTTAGGCATGATAGGACAAGTGGACTCAAGTCCTTCCTAAGATGTAGGGGGTGTTGGAGAGAATATAGAAAATGGTTATGAAATATGTGTACGTACACAATTTTCATTAAATTTGGTGGTTGAAGATAAATGAAAAATTAATATTTAAGAAATATTAATTTCTTTAGCCACATGTTTGACGAGTTGGCAAAGGGAAGATGAAGTGGAGATGAAAGGTGAGTTGGAAAACAAAGATTAAATAATTTAAGAAATTATTTAATATTTGAGACTATAGGATAGGAGAATAACTATTAAATATTAGATATTTAATTGTTTGAAGAGGATAATTAAATATTAGATATTTAATTAACTTGGTTAAAAGAATAATTAAATATTAGATATTTAATTAATTAGAAGAATATGATAAATGAATTAATTAATAAAATATTAATTAACATAAAGACACGAAAAATGAATTAAATAATTAATCTTTTCAATTTAACTATTTAATAGAAGAATAATTGTTAAATAAATATTAAATATTTATTTAATTGCTCATAGCCAATTTTTATGTGTATACAGTTATTATGTTATTTTTATAGATTATGCAACCAGAAAAATATGAGTATATTTCCTAAAACAAAAATCAGATGTTTTTGAAATGTTTAAGAAATAAAAAGCTTTCGTTGAGAATGAGACAGGCAAAAGGTTGAAGTGTCTCAAATCTGATAATGGAGGCGAGTTTTCTAGCAAAGCATTTGACAATTACTATTATTTCAATAGAATCTGAAGGCAAAAGATGGTTCCAGGAACCCCACAAGAAAATGGTGTGTCTGAGAGAATGGATAGGATAATCATGGAGTGTGCTAGGAGCATGAGATTGCATGTTGGACTGCCCCTACAATTTTGGGAAGATGTTGTACATACTGCTATTTATTTGATAAACAAAGGACCTTAAAACCCTTTGGATGGTGAAACTCCAAATGAGGCATGGACTAGTAAAAAGGTAAATTATTCTTTTCTGAAAACCTTTGGTTGTGAAGCTTTTGTTCATATTGATAAAGAAAAAAGAACCAAGATTGATGCTAAATCTCATAAATGTACCTTCATTGGATATGGTATGGATGACTTTAGTTGTCGGTTATGGGATTTTTGAAAATCAGAAAATAATTAGAAGTAGAGATGCTATAGTCAATGAGAAGGTCATGTGTAAAGAACAGATGTTGGAAAAGAATCATGACCGAGTCAAAAAGGAATATGTGGTGTTGGACGAGGTTCCAGAAAATAAAATGCCATTGGTACCTGATGCTCAGCAACAAAAAAATATCCCACAAACTCCTACAAGTGTTAGACATTCTACAAGGTTAAGTAGACCTCTTGAAATATTTTCTTCTTCCTTGCATTCTATTTTATTAACCGATTCTGGTGAACCAAAAGGATGTGAAGAAGCAATGTAGGTGGATGCCAAACAATAGTGGGAGATAGGCATTGAAGAAGAAATGGATTCCTTGATGAAGAATTAGTCCTGGGACTTAGTTCCATTAACTATAGGAAAAAGAACCTTTCCAAATAAATGGTTTTATAGGCTAAAGGAGGAGGATGTAGGACACAAAAGCTATAAGGCTAGTCTCATGATTTTTAGAGTGAAGGATTTTCATCCCTTTCTCACTCATGTTTCCGAGTCTATGGTGCCACAGTTTTGAATATGTCCTTGCAACATCTATTATAGTTGTCCCTGCAACAACTTTTTCTGTAGAAGCCAAGGTAGAATAAGTATTACTAGTATATAAATACAATGTGCCTACCTTTGCACCTTTAGCTACTACTAGTGCACCTTTAGTGACCTTTCAAAAATTATCTATAAAGGTAACTATGCAGCCTTCACTGCCCACTTGTCTTGCAAAAATCTGTGTTATGCATTTTTCTTCATATTTTGTGTTTGTATCTACATATAATTGTTAATTTGTATTTATTCCAGATTTGCCTAAACCCTAACAACTCTCCACTGTTTGTGTCCTTATTCCTTATGTCTTGTTTGTTAGAAGCCTCTAGGAGTTTTATGCTTTCATTTCAGTCTTGTGGTGTGATTTGGATTATTGTTTATGTGCTTACTTTTATGGAGTTATGGTTATGGCCTTTGGTTATTAGGTGTCACCCTAGGCCTAGAGTGTGTATGGGACCTTGTGCCATTCCTAGAAAAGGGGGTGGTTCCTTATGGTTCCACATGGTTGGGTGGTTTGATGCCTTCTTACATTAGGATGTTATTCATTGGATGCTCTTGTGCATGGATGTGGATTCTTTATCTCTTCAATTTATGGATGGATTCATGGACTATATTGGTGTATATCTTTATAGAATGTATACCAATGTTGTAAGATGATTCATGTGACAAAAAAGGGTATAGATTTTGATGAAATAGTTTCTCCAGTTGTAAAAATGACTTATATTAGAACTGTTCTAAGTCTTGTGGCTGCAAAAGACTTGCATCTTAAACAACTAGATGTTAAAACAACTTTTGTCCATGGGGATTTGGAGGAGGAAATCTACATGCAACAACCATATGGATATGAGGTCAAAGGTAAGGAGGATTTAGTGTGCAAGTTGAAGAAGAGTCTGTATGGCCTGAAGCAAGCACCCCGACAATGGTATTTGAAATTTGATAGTTTCATGGCTAAATATGGTTACCACAAATCTCACTCTAATCATTGTTTTTATTTTAAGAGATTGGATCATCCCAGTTATATTATCTTGTTACTTTATGTTGATGACATGCTTGTTGTTGGGTCTAACATGCAGCATATAAATGAACTTAAACAAAAATTAGCAAAGTCATTTTCTATGAAGGATTTGGGTGCAACTAATAAAATCCTTGGTATGAGGATTTCATGGGATAGGAAAAATAGAATGTTAACTTTGTCCCAAAGTGAATATATAAAGAAGATGTTGACCAGATTTAACATGGAGAATGCAAAAGAACTTAGTACATCTTTGGCTAGTTATTTTAAATTGACTAAGGAGATGCTCCCAAAGACACAATAAGAGGTAAATAAATTGTCTAACATCTCGTATTCATCAGTTGTTGGTAGTCTGATGTATGCGATGGTATGAAGAGGGCCATATATTGCACATGTAGTGGGAGTTGTGAGCAGTTTTATGAGCAATCCAGGAATGAAACATTGGAATGTTGTCAAATGGATTCTTAGGTATTTGAGAGGTACTACTAGCAAGGCATTATTTTTCCAAGGATCAAATTCTTCTCTACGTGGATATGTTGACTCTGATCTGGCAAGTGATATTGATACAAGGAGGAGTACTATAGGGTATGTTTTTACTCTAGGGGGAACTGCAGTTAGTTGTATTATAGACTGCAAATGGTTGTTGCATTTTCAACCACTGAAGTTGAGTATGTATCCGCTATTGAAGCTAGCAAGGACATGATTTGGTTACAACATTTTTTAGAGGAGTTGGGATAGATGCAGGAGGCAATCCCATTGTATACTAATAGCCAGAGTGTCATTCATCTTGCAAAGAATTCTACTCTTTATTTGAGGACAAAACACATTCAGCTCAGGTACCACTTCATACTATCTATTTTGGAGGATGGCCAGTTACAACTTGAGAAGATTCATACAAGTGATAATCTTGAAGATATGTTCATGAAGTTAGTCCCATGAGAGAAGTTAATTTCCTTAGTTTTTCTTAGCCTTCTTGATTGAAAATTGTGGAATTAAGGAACAACCAAGTCTAGGAGTTTTATCCAGTGGGAGTTAAAAATTTAGCAGTGTCATCTAGGATCAGTCTCCAAGTGGGAGATTATTGATATATGGCGACTGATCAAGAAATTATTGTACATTCATCATGTATCCTCGCTGGGGTTTGGAGGCACAACCCCCGAGGAAAAAAATGGAATTTTTTTGTTGAAAAATTAAACCTTGTAAGAAAACCCTAAAAATAACCAACTTTGTGTGTTTCCCAAAAAATTGCTTCTATAAGTGGTTGGAATGTAAAGGCATTGTAATGATGTAGTTATTTACTAGATAATAAGAAAATATTGGACAATTTGTTTGGTGGATGTAGCCCATCTTGGGTGAACCACGTTAAATCTCTGTGTTTGTATCAACATATAATTGTTAATTTGTATTTGCTTCAGATTTGCATAAACCCTAACAACTCTCCACTACATGTGTCTTTGTTCCTTATGCCTTGTTTATTGGAAGCTTATGGGAGTTTTATGTTTTCATTTCAGTCTTGTGGTGTGATTTGGATTATTGTTTACATGCTTACTTTTTATGGAGTTATGGTTATGCCCTTTGGTTATTAGGTTTTAGTCTAGGTCTAGAGTGTGTATGGGACCTTGTGCTATCTCCTAGAAAAGGAGGTGGTTCCTTATGGTTCCACATGGTTGGATGGTTTGATGCATTCTTACATTAGGATGTTATTCATTGGATGATCTTGTGCATGGATGTGGATTCTTTATCTCTTCAATTTATGGATGGATTCATGGATCAGATTGGTGTATACCTTTATATAATGTAAACCAATGTTATAAGATGATTCATGTGACATTTATGATATTAGGATAGGAAATTACATATCATGAGATAGTTATATTTGTAGATTGGAAAATACTATGTATCTTAATGTAAGAGGATCTTGTACTCATATGTAATGGAAAATGATGTAGTAGGTTGTGATCATGATTCTTATAATATAATGTGTTTTTGTAATCTATGTTTCATCTTGGATATTTAGTATCTATGTATTTAGGGATTAAGGTTCATGGATGAATAAAAATTCTATTCGGATTAGGAATATGTGTACCTTATGTGATTGAATTGGAAATTATGATTTAGAGTTGTGTGGAAACTTCTTATACAAAAAGAGAAATGATTATACTTTAGAATTGTTTTTTGGATATGTATGGATAATTGATGGTTAGGAGATAAAAATTAGATGATATTGTAATCTTGTAAGAAGGTGTTTACATATTCTTCTAGGTTATGTCATATAAAGAGATGATTACCTTTAATAGTAGGAATTTATGGTGTTTGTTTCATAATGAAAGGCATTCTCTTAAATATTCTTATCTCTTTATCATGTTAGATGTATTTGGTATTATGTGGAGATGAGTGGATAATATTGTTGATGAAATAGACTAGATGTGTTACACGTGATCATTAGTAATAAATGAAGAATAAGATAATAATGATGTAGTGAATGATATAAATAATGGGATTAGGAACATTTGAAATCAGTGCTTATAAAATGAATCTATGGGGGAGTAAATGTTAATTGGGCTATAATGAAATGTATTCATGATAGCTTAATTAAATGAACAATTCCTTTTACTTAGGAAGAAGTAAATGTTAGGAATGAATGTTAGAGTTAATGGAGTTAGTTACATTCATGTGGTCAGTTATGTTAAGTAGTGATATTAAGATACCCTAGGGAATGTTAAACAATGAGATGTTATTTATTTCCACTTGTGTATTATATTCTTATGATCATGTTTAAGTAGATTATGTGTATGGTTAATGGATGTTTAAATAGATGTAAATGATTATTGAGTTATATGTGTTGCGTTGGTTAATGTTTTTTATTTAAATAATCTATATTTGTGTGTTAGATGATTGTATTTCTCTAGGGTATTTTGGTAGGAATTACATGGTTTGAGTGTATCCAAGGACTTCAGGACAACTTTTGATAGGCATGATATAAGTATCAAAAATATGAGCAAGGCCACACAACAAATAAACACCACTTTTATCACTTTGAACCATTTTTTTTAATCCTTCAAGCAATGGGATTGCCTCACTTTCTGGGTATTACTGACTTATCCAATGTTTAAGATTTTCAAATTCATTGTTAATCTTCTCCAATTGGTCAATCAAAACCATAGTTCATGATTCATCCACATCATGAGAATTGTGAAAAGAATGAGGATAAATGATATCATTGTTGGATTAGAGGAACCACCAACATTATCACGAAATAAGTTATCCAAATTAGGCTCCATGTCCTTAGTAATTAAACCTTGTGAAGCCTTAATTATAATTCTTCTCATGGGAATATTGTAGGTAGGGCTAATGGTAACAAAAATCATGCACAGAGGGAAATTTGGATTTGAAATTGAAAATTATGATTGAACAATGAAATTTTTTATAAAAATGATTAATTAATCAGTTAATCAGGAAATTTGATTTGCGAATTTGAAAGATAATTGCCTCTAAATCATAACATATCATATCATAAAGATTAGATCTGAAAATGGATTTGAAAAATTATACAACCCACAAGTAAATTTAGAATTATAAACTAGGGTTTTTGTGAATTCAACCACTAAATTTATGTAATTCAATTGAAAATGAGATCTATGAGTGCAAATTTGAATTTTAAATTGCATAAATAATCAGATTTGAAATAATTAATCCAAATTAAGCAACCCACAAATTCAATTTTAGAATTAAAAATTAGGGTGTTTGTAAATTTAACCTCTTAATTTATGTAATTCAATTAAAAATTAAACTTGTGAATGTAAATTTAAATTTGAAAATGCATGAACAATTAGATATGAGAACATAAATTAGAAATGAAGGTGTAAGATGTCGGGTTCACTAAAATGCAATGTGTAAATTTCTAGGGTTTCTATTATTACATGTAAGAACTGTTGGTAGTCTACACTCTTATGAGAATGATGGTGTTGTCATTGATGGAAACCATCTGGCAATATTTTGGCACTCATCTGGTAAAGCCACCGACAGGCACTAACACCGGCATAGACATCTACATACACTGACAACAGCAACAATGCATACCGGCACCCCAACCGATAGGGAATAAACTTTTGTTTATTGTATTTAATTGTAAATTATCTTTTGTAAAGCCGACAAGCAATATTGTAAAAGACTCATATATATTTATGAGATCTTACAGGTCATTTTATAGAAGAAGAGAGTTGTGAATTATGTATAAGGTGATATAAGTGACAACAAAGGTTTTGGTTATACAATGAGTTTAAACTGGTACTGAACCTAACATAGTTGATGCTACTTTGAAGCAGTACATTGTATTGGATTTCATAATCCACTTTTGTAGTCAGTGTGACTCTTATTGAGTAGTGAGCTCTAGGTAGTTGGCCTTCTTGCATGTGCAGGCCCCTCATTGTAAGTAATATTTATTCATTGGCCAGTGAGTGAATATTGTGGGTCACAAATCCCACCAAGGTTTTTCCCACACTAGGTTTCCTCATTAAAGATCTTGTGTTATGGTGTGTTTTCTATGTTGTCTTTACTGTTCCTCTTTACTACATTAATTCTTATTTACCGGTACACTATTTTGGAATGCAAAGTTCTTAATAAGGTTAAATATTCTACAAACTGGTTAGATATTGATTCACCCCCCCTCTCAGTATCTTTGGGACTATGATTAATCCTAACGATTGGTATCAAAGCTTGGTCCTCTATTTTCAAAAGCCTAATAGCTTGAGGAATATTATGACACTGGCAAAAATGGAGAACTTAAGAAAACAATTGGAAGGAGCTCTTGTAGAATATGATGCAAAAAAGTTGAAGAATATCAAACTTGAAGATGATCTAAGGACTGTACAGGAATTCATTCAAGGACTTCAGGAGAATCTTACTATAGCTAGAAATAAAAGAAAAGAACTTCATGAGAAGATGCAGAATGATAATGATGAAAATGAAACTCTTAATGAACTTGTAAACAAGTTGAGATAAGAAACAATACTATGAGGAATGAAATGCAAGATATGACTATGAGGTTTTGTAAAGACATTGAAGATAGAAAGAAGAATGAAGATGACTTAACTAGGAGACTCAATGATGCTGGAAATGAAAATCTAAGACTCAGTCATGAAAATGATATGTTGAAGATAGATTTGATTCATATGCAACATGATAAAATTGAACTTATGAGACAAATGGGAATCCTGGAAAATGAGTTGACTACTGCAAATCAACACAAAGAGAAATTCAAGAAAAGCTTAGAGGAATTTGATAACATGCTGAAAAATGAGAAACCTAATGGAGATACTAATGGACTTGGATTTGAAATTGGAGAAAGCTTCGGTACTACAAACAATCATGATCATAGTAAACTGGTAATACAACCTAATGCTTACAAATTTAATGGGAAATGCTTTACCTGTAACAAGTATGGTCATAGAGAAAATCAGTGTAGATTTAGAAACAATCAGAACATCAATACACCCACTGGTCAATGTTCCAAATGCAACAAAATTGGTCATGATTTTGAAAATTGCAGAATGAATGTGAAATGTTATGTTTGTGGAAGATTTGGGCACTTATCTAATCAATGCAGAACACAAACCGACATAGGATATGGAAAGGCTATTCAGAAGAATAATGTGACTTGTTATGCTTGTAACAAAATTGGACATATTGCAAAATTTTGTAGAAGCAAGACTTCACCAGCGAATAATAAAGGACCCAGTTTGAAAGGCAAAGAAAAGGTAGATGAGGTAAAGCAATAATTTTCAAAATAATAGATTAGGAAGATAGATCAGAATGTTGATGAGACTGTTTCTTCATTGGTAGAACAGAGTATTACTCCACCAGTAGGAGATTCTTCATCCCACTAAGAAGTAACCCTTTGGGGGTATTGCAACAAGTTGAATATCATGCAGATTACCCTTGGTTGATAGTGAGAAGATAGATTTCTTCTCTACTGGCAGATGTATTAATTTTTCACTTAACCGACGAGCATTTAATGCAATTGTTGAAGGAAAAGTCATTATAAATCATCGGTTTTCCCTCATTTTTTATTCACTGAGCATTCAAATTAGAAGAGAGCATGAAATCTGAGAAAAGGCATTCAAGGTGAAGGTATGAAGCAATTTCTTTCAAGAATTTAGACATTATCAGGCAGATAAAGGTATTTTTCAAATGGCTTCTTCTTCTGCTCTCGAATTCATTGCAAACCCTACTATCGTGGAAAACATAAAATGCCCTAGGCCCATATTCAAAATTATTCCCAAAGTAGCTAAGCAAGATGATTCCATAGGCACATTTTCAAAGATTCCTAAAGGTGTAGCTTATACTGAAGACCCTAGGATAAATATTCACTGCAATATTAAGGAATTAGGTTTTGAGGAGTTGTTAAAAATGTTTAGAACCGTAATTTGCAATGAAAATGGCATTGTTAAACCTGAGCACAAGATTGTGGAGGCTTAAGGTTTTGTGGAAATTTTGAACATCCCTGAATTTCTGGAGGAAGTTGTGAGAATTGTCCTAAGTAGGGCACATGGAGAATTTCTTTGGTTAGATTCAGTCTGCAAATTCACCCGGCAAGCAATTAGGGCAGTAACAGGTTTACCCTCTATCGACAACAGACCAAACAAAACTAAGAAGGTTCCTAACAACAAAGTCATGACCTTAACCAGAGCAACATCTAATAGTAGATCTCTAAGATTAAATGACATCAAGGACATCAATGTGAGATTCATAAGTATGATTTTAGGTTACAAGACTACACATGCAAATAGACTTAATTCAGTTTCTAGTCTTTGCATTAATAGTGCTTATGAAATGGTCAACAATAATGCAAAAATTGATGTGTGAATGGCTGAAGGATGAACTAATAGATAACTTGAAAAAGATAAAAGGAGACAAGAAAGGAACATTTAGTTTTGGTAATCTCTTAGTATGCTTAATGTTGTATTCACAAAAGAGATCCCCAGTATTGGACAAAAAGACTTTGGATATGACATACTGGTAGGCAAAAATTTGCAAGAAGCTTTCATCGGCATGGGTACTACTAAGGAAAACAATATCACTAAATATTTCAAAGCTTTCCAAACAAAGATGAAAACAAGAAAAAGACTACCACAGAGTGTAGTGGATAAATATGATAAAGAAATCTGTTTTGTAATCAAGAAGGATGAAACATGGATGGAAGCAGTATTACCTAGGACTATATGGGTAACAGAAAAGGGTTATGGGGTAGATCTCAACATAATTGATACTTATGCAAAAGCTTTATTAGATGCACCTAGAGAACCAATAGAAGAAGTTTTTGGTAGTGCTGAAACAATTGAAAGAAATGTGAAAACAATGAAGCAAAAGAATAAAAGAGAGAAATACATAAGAGATGCTTCTAAGAAGGTAAATGAAATAAAAGAAAATGTTATGAATATTACTAGTATAAAGGCTAGTGAACTGGAAGGATTGCAACTAGAGGTATGCATCTCACCAGTTGGCACATCTTTTGACAGTGAGATACCAGCTAAATTTACAAGAGTTGAAAGGAAGAGAAAAACTTCACTGGTACCCTCTCCTCCACCCAAGAGAATAAGGAGTTTAAGGAAGAAACAACAGGCAGTAAGACAATCGGCAAAGAAACTGACTCCCAAAAAGAAATAGAAATAGGTTATACCACCATTGGATAATTTGCTAAATGAAATAACTAATGATGGTAATTTGGCTAATGTGAGAAAATTGTATAACACATTCAAGGATTCAGAGAAAGAAAGCATTGAAAACAGTATTATCTTACATCTAGACATATATAAGAAAGTCTTAATTGAAGTTGTGGATGACTTAGCTAATGAATTATATAGAAGGTTAGATGCTAAGAGGATTGTAGTAATGGAATTGGACAAGAAACTTAAGGTTGAAAAACTTCTAGTTGTACATCCAGTTAATTCAAAAGAAGAGATTGATGACCTGATTTGTGAAGCTAACAGATCCATTTTTGCCAGTGGTCACCGACAAGTGAGTTTAATGGCAGGTAGAGTGAATGAGATTGCTGAGGAAATGACTGATAAATGGGATATCTTTTTTGTTGAAAAAGAAAAACAAGAAGAATTGAATAGGCAAAATAAAACATTCAAGGTATATCAGAAGGACAAAGACAAAGGGAAAGGTAAAGTTGGTGGAATACCAAATATAAAGATAACTGACAACTTACCACCACCCTTGGATACTACACTGGTACATGCTAATGATCTACCAGTTACTGAAAGTGTAGATATAACACATGATGACACTAATCCTGATTCTAAAATTCTATTCACCATGAATGTAGATACTTAGGAAGTAAACATTGTTGTGGATAAGGAAAATACAAAGGTCAAGGATAACATTGCTAATAGTGGAAACATTGCTGAGCAACTGGCAAAGACTATTGAGGTTGAGATCCAAATAGACAAAATAGAGTAGACATTGCAAACTAAGCAACCATTGGATACTGGAATGGATACTGATAGTATAGATACTAACACTAAGAAACCTACTGAGACAAAGATACCAATAGTTGTGCACACAGAGAAACCAATAGAGAAACTGATAGAGGCATAGGTACATATTGAGGTAGTGAAACCAGTAATCACTGAGAAACCCAAACCATTGCTAGTTGAAATACAAAATCAGACTGATCTGCCAGAGGATAACACAAGAAAATGGTTACAAATGCTGGAAGCAAAGAGGTAATCAAGGCAGTTGGTTAGACATCTGGTGCTTCATTAAGTGAATTCAGGCCTACTAATGTGAGAGAAGTACTCTGGACCCTATCAAGAAGATTACTGACTGTAATGCATTGGCTTACAAAGCAATTGATGACACAATACCAATACTTAAGTTGATTGCACCAAAATGTAATATAGATCATGTAAAGTGCTCTTTAGGTCAATGATGACACAATACCAATACTTAAGTTGATTGCACCGACAATGTAATAACAATTGATAAGGCAAATGAGGACACATTCAAAGAGAAAATTGAGAAGGAAAAGGGAAAATTCTTTGAGGATACAATAAAGAAGTGCACAAAACACATAAAAACACTTTTACTGGCACTGAATACTACAATTTTGGAATATAAGGAGTTGTACAAATAAACTTGCAAGCCACATCTTTTGACAAAGGACATAGAAAAGGAAATAAGCAGAGTATAGAAGGAGATAGATGACATAGTTGATAACATAATTGGTTCATCTGAACCTATATCAGTTATTAAGAAAGAAATAGTAGTTTTTGAGGAAAAGTTGGAGAAATTTGAGAAAGAGAAGGCAACAATTAAGGAAAATGCTAGAGAGCTTAAGTACAAACTTAGTCCCAAGCTGGACAATATTATCTCTCTGAGAAATGAGATCTCTAAGGCATTACTTCAAGGAGAAAGATCACCAGAAGAGCATATGCATCATCTCACCAGCACAATCCAATAGACTCAGACAACCTTAAATGATAGCAATAGATTCATGTAGAGTTTAAATTTGGTTTTAGCAGACATATTTCAGATTGTAACCAACCGGTTACAAACCTTGAGGTGAAATTTTTGCACTCGTTTGACAATTTTGACAACCTTTGTCATTGATGTCAAAGGGGGAGTAGTGGACAGAGAAAAATGTTTAATCAGAGGAGATCATCTACTCAGGGGGAGTAGTTTTTGTATTTTTCTCATGAGTGTTGCCACAATGCCAAAAAGGGAGATTGTTGGCATTCTACACTCTTATGAGAATGATGGTGTTGTCATTGATGGCAACCATCTGGCAACCTTTTGGCACTCATCTGGTAAAGCCACCGATAGGCACCAACACTGACATAGACATCTACATACACCGGTAGAAACTCCACCGACAGCAGAAACAATGCATGCCGACACCCCAGCTGACAGGGAATAAACTTTTGTTTATTGTATTTAATTATAAATTATCTTTTGTAAAACCGACAAGCAATATTGTAAAAGACTCATATATATGTATGAGATCTTATAGGTCATTTTTGTAGAAGAAGAGAGTTGTGAATTAAGTATAAGGTGATATAAGTGACAACAAAGGTTTTGGTTATAGAATGAGCTTAAACCAGTACTGAACCAGGCATAGTTGATGCTACTTTGAAGCAGTACATTGTATTGGATTTCATAATCCACTTTTGTAGTCAGTGTGACTCTTATTGAGCAGTGAGCTCTAGGCAGTTGGCCTTCCTCCATGTGCAGGCCCCTCATTGTAAGTAATATTTATTCATTGGCCAGTGAGTGAATATTGTGGGTCACAAATCCCATCGAGGTTTTTCCCATACTGGTTTTCCTCGTTAAACATCTTGTGTTATGGTGTTTTTTCTATGCTATCTTTATTGTTCTTGTTTACTGCATTAATTCTTATTTATCAGTACACTGTTTTGGAATGCAAAGTTCTTAATAAGGTTAAATATTCTACAATCCGGTTAGATATTGATTCACCCCCCCTCTCAATATCTTTGGGACTATCATTAATCCTAACAAGAACACCACTAATTTTTTGTTAGGGACCATTACATTAAGGAAAGATGGAATTTGATAAATCTAAGCCTGAAAGACAAATATTTTGATCAGATTCTAGGGGTTTTAGATGTACCTCTTCTTTCCCTTTAAATTGAATTGATTTAATTAATAATACTAAAATTGGGGTAAATGTGTGTAAATTGAAGCAATTATTCATAAATAGTGAACTATAGTCACCTAGATCTAAGAAGTGTGTCTATTTTGATTTGTTCCTAGAAGGTCAGACTAAATTGTATGGATTGGAAAGCCAGTCACTTTGGTCCTCCAAAAATTTTTCCATCCAAAAGGGAATCTATTCATCTCTATGAATAATGTCAATCCTAAAAATTACAACTATGTACCTATTCCTGCACACATTAGAGAAGACAAAATGGTTGGGAATAGGGGTTTTCCTTAGGTCAAACCTCAATTTTGAAATTTTCCATGAAATAGAATTGAAATGTTGTAAAGCAGAAAAATCGAACCCTAGTTGTTCTCCCCTCCCCAACTCCAAGGAGAGAGAAGGCAGGTCACTAGGGTTGATGGTTTTCACTTAGGAGAGACTTTACATTCAAAAGAGGAGTTGAAACCCACAAGATCCAATCCCACACAATGCAGGATTGGATTCTAAATGAGTTTCAAGGGTTAAGACATCAAGGATACCCTCTTTTGTAAAGAATATAGATAGAATGATTGAACTAGGAATGTATGTAGAAGCAAGAAAGATTCGCTTGTAAACAGAGATAGGGATATGGGATGAAGTTGCGGACCTGGAATTAGTAGTAAAATGTCAAGATGATGTTTTTCTGCAAGTTTGAGTGAAAGTTGATGGGACGATGGTGCCCGGCGTGCACACGGTCCTCCAAAAAATCCGCAAAACGAAGGGGGACCTATTCGTCTCTACACAAGGATTCTAGATCTTCAATTACAACCGCGTACCTGCAACCTACACACAAAAAAGAGAGGACGATTAGGGGGTTAGGGATTAGGGGTTTGCCTTTAGGTCAAACCCCGGTTTTGGAATTAACCAAGAAATGAGAATGTTGTAAATGTAAATGTTTGTAATGTAAACAAGTACTGATACCTTGTTGTAAGAATGTTTGTATTCTTAAATGCAAAGGTGTAATGTATGTTGTATGTTGTGTGTTGTAAGTGATCTCCTCTTCAATGGTTGAATCCTTGTCTTGAATGCAACACATAGCCTTGAATGGAGACTTAGAATGCTCAATTGCTTGAAGGAATACTTGAATGCTTGAATCTTTGAATGTTTGAATATCATTTTCGCCTCTTGCTCTTGCTTATTTCCTTCCTCCCTTTCTAGGAGAGGAAAAGTAGTTTATATACTTGTCAATTAGGGTTGAGAGACTGATTTTTCCGACCTTAGGCCAACATAGAAATATTATTTTCCAATTTGCAAACTTAATGACCCAATGCCCAAAAGGAGACCGGGCCCAAAATAGGGCCAAGGACCAAGGCGCTGGGTGCCATGGTCCTGGGGGACTAGGGTGCTGGGTGCCCTAGTCCTGAAGGACCATGGTGCTGGGCGCCATGGTCCCACCTCTTGAGGTAGCAGGGTGCAAGGAGGGATCATGCCAAGGTGCAGAAAAATCAGTTTTTGATGTCACAAGCATGTTTTGGGGTCTCCATTCAGGTTCAACATTGTGCCGCCATCGTGAAGACCCAAATGCAGTCGAAATTGCAAGTGTCAAAATTTTAGGATGCTACATTTAGCCCCCACTTTAGTGGGAGTATAAGCGTACGCTCATACTTCCGGTAAAGTACAAGGAAACAACATTGAGAGACTTTCACCATGTCAAGGAGGCAAGATACACCAAGCCCCCAGTGGACTAAGGATCTTACGACTTCGATTGACAAAGTAAAAGGGAAGATCACGAGGGAGAACCATGACTATCAGTAGTAAGGTTCCCTCACTATGAGTCATGCAAGAAAGATATCAAAAATTTTCAAGGCAAAGCTAAATTTGTCAAGAAATTTTCAAGTATCTTGAAAAGATATGAACGGGATGTATGCCCCCCTACGTTAAAGCGATCGCACCCGCCTCTCTGGGGGTGATTGCTTTAAGGTAGTGATACATATAAGAAATGAGAAAGGAGCACATTATCACAAGGATTTAGCCCCCAAGTGTGAGATAAGCCCAAGGATAATAGACACAAAACACAAAGCACAAGGTGACTTCGCTTTCCTAGGGTCAGTATGCTGTATGATAATTCATGTATATCATATGTATGTATGCATAATTGTTTTTCATTCCCCAATCAAGGAAGGTCACCTAGAAGAAGGGAACACATGTGTCTTTTGAGTCAACATGAGAGAGACCAAAAGAGATCTCAATGCTTTGCATCGTCCTCAAGTAGACAAAACTAAGGACAACAAATAGAAGAATGAGAATAACACATAGAAGAAGTAACAAAAGAGATCAAGAGAGGAGGAGAGAGTCTGCTATGCTAATGAAACTAGTCTAGCATGTCATCTACCCCCCGATCTTGCTGATCAATATTTTGGGAAGGTAGGAAACACGCTAGAGGAGGAACATCCAACACAGCAGATGGAGCTATCACAAGATCCAAACAAGGGCTATGTTCATGTTCCGAGCCACATTGTTCTTGTCTAGGAGCTAGGATAAGTGCTTTAGAAAATTTGTTAGATAAATGGTTATCAACATCAACATATTCATATTCACTATCAGAATGAAGAGGAGTAACATTTTCATCTATATCATCATCAAGATTTATAAAAATAGGATCTTTAACTCACACAGGATCAAGACCATCATGCATCTTATGTTTAGGAGATTTTGGCTCAATCTTCGGCTGAGGAGAAAATGAAATAATACTGGCTGAAGGTATTTTTGGGGATTGCAAAGTTTGAGTAGTAGCTGCCTGAGCTCTAAGACGACGCTTTCATCGGTGTTCACGTGTAGAACGATTTCGTCTAGTCTTAGTAGGAAGTTGAGAAGATTGAGGAGGAGGAATGTTCTCATCCTTTTCACTTGGGTGTTTAGGTTGTGGTCTCTTAGGTTGAAAAATAGGAGAAGAGGATGGTCTCTTCTCTCCATAAGAGGAAGGAGGAGGAACTGCTCCATATAAGGGAGGAATATTTGGTTTAGGAAGGAGACCAAGTCCATCATGATGAGGAGGTATAGGTCTACTTTTAGGAAGTTTATTAGATATAGGCATAGTCACATTCATAGGGATGGGTTGGGAATCTTCTTGAGCAAAGACATTAGTTTTATCTTTCAAAGGAAGAACTTCCTTCTCAAGAATGATAGGAATTTCAAGTTTGGGTGTTCTAGGTTCACTTAGAGATAGGATCATATCTTTTTTCCACCTTTGATAAGATTTGAAAAGATGATCACTTCGCGGAGGAAGAGATTGGAATTGTTCAGGCCAAAAGTAATCAATAGGAATGCTAGAAGTTCTTTTAGCTAGTTTAAAGAGACTATGATTGACAGTAACAACTTCACCATTATGGGGAAATTTCAAACACTTGTGAATAGGAGAAGCAATAGCTTTCATGGAAGATAGCCAAGGATAGCCTAGCTTCACATGAAATTGTTCGGATGATGGAATAATAGCAAAGTCCACATCAAGGGATTTGTTATGGACCTCAATAGGTAATGTAATAGAACCAATTGCAGGAGAAGAAAATGCATCAAATAATTTCACAACCACATTTGTTTCATCATAGATCACTTGATTCAATTGCAAAGTAAAAAGAAATTCTTTAGTAATGGTATTAACCATACAAGAAGGATCAATAAGCACTCCACGGCAAGGTGTATTCTTGACTTTTGCAACTATATATAAAGGACCATCAGGTGCCCTGATAGTTTCACTGGAATCAAAGGTGATGGAAGGTTCTTAAGGGATTTTCTGCTGCTCTACAAAGTTAATCACATTCGGAGTCATAGACACAAGATCATCAGGTGAGACAGAGGAATCATTAGTATCAATCGCATTAGAGGTATGAGAAGGAAATGGATCAGTAAAATCTTAAGATTTTGGTTAGGAGGAGCTACAGATGTGTTGCCTTTATCATTCACACCAGAAACAGTGATAGTATTATTATCAATCAAATCTTGAATTTTACCCTTTAAAGCAAAACATTTTTCAGTATGATGTCCAGGATGACGATGAAATTGACAAAAAGATTTGTTATCAAAATAGGGTTAATTAATCTTTGTAGGATCTATTTTCCTTATAGGAGGAAGAGTAAGCACATTTTGTTCCAATAACTTATTCATAATACTATGCAATGATTCATTCAAAGGAGTAAACTTTCTTTCTTTCTTGAAAAACTTAGAAATAGGAGGCACACCTGATGCTGCATTCACATTGTTATTGATGATGTTTTCATTGAATTTAATGGACTCTCTATTCGGTTTAAACTTCCCAAATGGTTGTTGACTACTATCACCCTTATCACTCGGAGCCATAGGATTTGCTTGTTCCATTTGACTCACAGTTAGTTGATAATTGTGAAGAGTTGCGCACAACTGTTGGAAAGAAGTAAACTCAGAAAATAGAAGTTTTTCTCTAATATCTTTTTGTAAATTAGAAATAAAGATTCTTTGAATATCATTGTCAAGTACTGGAAAAGAAATTTGAGCATACAAATGCTTATATCTACCAATGAAATCAGTCACTTTTTCTTTAACACCTTGTTTACAATGCATTAAATCAATCAAAGTAACTTTAGGACTTATATTGTTTTGAAATTGTTGAATAAAAGCATTTGCAAGTTGTTCGGAAGAAGAAATAGAATAAAAAGGCAATGAGCAATACCATTGTAGGGATTTATCTCTTAATGTTCTAGTAAACAGTTTTGCAAGCAACCTTTGGTCATAAGCAAAATCAGTACATATTGTTTGAAAGGTCTTAACATGTGTTAGAGGGTCACCCTTACCATTATAAAGCTCCAAATACAGAATTTCAACATGTTTAGGGGGAATAGCTCGAACAATGTCAAGAGAAAGTGGGCTCGCAACATCAAATGTGGGCACACTAAACTTAGATTGATTCATAGAGGCAATTTGTTGCTACAAAGAAGAGACAGTTTGTGCAAGATTGTTAATGGTCGCTTCAGTCGAAGAGTTCATATTAGATGTGTTAGATTGTGATGGAGGTATTATGTTATTGAAAGAAGGTATTGATTGAGAGTAAGGTGGTGGGACACTATGATAGTTAGTCATAGGAGATGATTGGAAAGGAGGAACACTACAAGGAGGAATGGAATGGTTAAATGAATTGCCCCCTTGCGTCATGTTCATTTGTGGAGATGTATTAGGGACACTCACTGAAGGAATGAATGAAGAAGTCGGATTAAATGAAGGAAGAGGGTTGATTGAAGAAGAGGGATTGCCCCCATGACTGGTGATCATAGGCAGAATGTCTTGTATTGAAGTAGTCATTATGTTTGATGTAAAAGTAGGTATACTAGCAATAGGAGTTGTCAAAGGAATAGAATGATTAACTTGAGTAGGAGGTTGTGTATAACCTAAAGTTTCGGCACAACTCTTCATAGGCATCACATTCGAATCCACAATGTGTGCAATACCACACAAAATATCAATTCCATTCTTATCACTTTGAACCATACGTTTTAGACCCTCAATTAATGAAAGAGCTTCGCTATCGGGGTATTCTTGAGACATCCATTGTCGAAAATCATCAAATTGGTTATCCAATTTCGAAAGTTGTTCTACAGAAACCTCATGGAGAGCTTCTTCATCATTAAGAGGATTAGAGGAATTACCCATGTCCTCGTTAAATAGGCCATTCAAATTAGGTTCCATCTCCTCAGTAATTAAACCTTGGAAGGACTTAATTCTAAGGCTTCGTCTAACGGGAATAGTGTAAGTAGGGCTTATTGTTGTAAAACTCATGCACTAAAGAGAGAGAGAAGATTTTGAATTTTAGAGGTAGTAAATTTCAATAAAATCAGCCAATCTCCTAGATTTAAGCTGTTAAATGCAATCAGGACAATCTCCCAAAATTTCGGAAAAAATGTCAGGGACCGTGGCGAACGGAGTGCACACGGTCCTCGCAATTTTTTTGAAAATTTTCAAGGATGAAAGTTATGATGATTTTAAAGCTAATCTGAAAAAATTGAGCGATTTTACGATCTGTAGCTAGGCCAAATTGAAGTTGCAATCTCAAAATTGGACCCTACCAAGATTGTTGAAAAATGTAAAATTTGAATTTTGAAAAAGAGGGGGAAACTGAAATTTTGAATTTTATGATTTTAGAGGGAATACAAAAAGCAATGCAAGTTTTGAAATTTTTAAGAATTGACTCAATTTCATGCAAAATTCAATTTTGAAAGTGGAAATCAAGGTTGTTGCAATTAAACACTTAATTTCAAAAGTCACAAACTGCAAAAATTTGAATAAAGCACTGAAATTTCGAATGAATGCCAACACACTTTTTAGATTTAGGACTGTAAGAAACACAATTTTAACACAAATTTCAATTTCAACAATTTTTGAATGATTATAAGCCTTTATTCGAGCAATCACTAGACCAACTTTGACTTTAATTTTGAAAGTGTTAAAATTGATAAAATCAGCCAAAATTCTGGATTTTAGCAGAAAAATACAGTAAGATCTAGCTCTCGAAATTTTGGAAAAAATGTCAGGGACGATGGCGCTCGGGGTGCACACGGTCCTCGTAACTTTTTTCCAAATTTTCAGGGATGAAAGATATTGTGATTTTGTTGCGGAATCCAAAGTTACAGCCGATTTGGAGGTGTTTTGATCAGTGAAATTATCAGTCAAAGGTTGAATCAAGAGGGTTCTAAAAATTAGGGTTTTGACACTTAACCTCTTAATTTTCAGAATTAAAGCACAAATATGAATTGACAATTTGCAATAGAAGGGTAAATCTGAAACAAGCATTAACAATTAAACATTCCACAAGCTTAATTACTAAAAAGAAAATTTTAGGGTTTTTATGCAATTAGCCTCTAAAATTTGCAAAAAACATGGAAATGTAATTAAGGATGCAAATTTTTCAGATCTAACCATGAATAATCAGAATGAGGATGTTCACGTCGGGTTCACCAAAATGTAAAGCGGAAAAATCAAACCCTAGTTGTTCTCCCCTCCCCAACTCCAAGGAGAGAGAAGGGAGGTCACTAGGGTTGATGGTTTTCACTTAGGACAGACTTTACATTCAAAAGAGGGGTTGAAACCCACAAGATCCAATCGCACACAATGCAAGATTGGATTCTAAATGAGTTTCAAGGGTTAAGACATCAAGGATACCCTCTTTTGTAAAGAATATAGATAGAATGATTGAATTAGGAATGTATGTAGAAGCAAGAAAGATTCACTTGTAAACAGAGATAGGGATATGGGATGAAGCTGCGGACCTGGAATTAGTAGTAAAATGTTGAGATGATGTTGTTTTGCAAGTTTGAGCAAAAGTTGACTGGACGATGGCGCCCGGCATGCACACGGTCCTCCAAAAAATCCGCAAAATGAAGGGGGACCTGTTCGTGTCTACACAAGGATTCCAGATCTTCAATTATAGCCGCGTACCTACAACCTACACACAAAAAAGACAGGATGATTGGGGGGTTAGGGATTAGGGGTTTTCCTTTAGGTCAAACCCCGATTTTGGAATTAACCAAGAAATGAGAATGTTGTAAATGTAAATGTTTGTAATGTAAACAAGTACTGATACCTTGTTGTAAGAATGTTTGTATTCTTACATGCAAAGGTATAATGTATGTTGTATGTTGTGTGTTGTAAGTGATCTCCTCTTCAATGGTTGAATCCTTGTCTTGAATGCAACACCTAGCCTTGAATGGAGACTTACAATGCTCAATTGCTTGAAGGAATACTTGAATGCTTGAATGTTTGAATGTTTGAATATCGCTTTCGCCTCTTGCTCTTGCTTATTTCCTTCCTCCCTTTCTAGGAGAGGAAAAGTAGTTTATATACTTATCAATTAGGGTTGAGAGACTGATTTTTCCGACCTTAGGCCGACATAAAAACATTATTTTCCAATTTGCAAACTTAAAGACCCAATGCCCAAAAGGAGACCGGGCCCAAAATAGGGCCAGGGACGAGGGCACTGGGCGCCATGGTCCTGGGGGACCAGGGTGCTGGGTGCCCTAGTCCTGAAGGACCAGGGCACTGGGCGCCATGGTCCCACCTCCCGAGGAAGCAGGGTGCAAGGAGGGATCATGCCAAGGTGCAGAAAAATGCAGTTTTTGATGTCACAAGCATGTTTCGGGGTCTCCATTCAGGTTCAACATTGCACCGCCATTGTGAAGACCCAAATGCAGTCGAAATTGCAAGTGTCACAATTTTAGGACGCTACAAATGTAAATGTAGAATTGTAATTGAAATGCTTCCCTTTTGAGGGGAAGACAAAAAATGTTTGAAACACTAATGATATATCTTTTAATAAAGTTTTGTTTGTCTTGACAAGGAATTAGGGTTTCATGTAGATAGTCTTCATAAAATATAGAACATGAATGCCATCTCCAATACTTGAATCTTGACTTTACTTCTGCTTGAATGCTTGAAAAAAGATTGATTCTTGATCAATAGAATTAACTAGAAGTAATTGAGGACTTGAATTTTTTAGATTGATCAACAAAACAAGAGGGGTATACCTTCTTTTATACATGCTAGTTGAAAAAAAAATCATTTTTTTGACATTAGCCAACATAAGATCTAGGTTCCTGTTCAAATCATGTTACCATTACGAGTCCTCAAAATGGGCCCTTTTAGAGAGGACCAAAGCACTAGACAACCTAGTCTCTGAGGATTAAAGTGCCAAACACCCTAGTCCTAGACATTAGTGTCCCAAGATCTTGGGGATGTTGGCAACAACAATGAAGGAAAACTGAGAGGGGGGAGGGTGAATCAGTTTTCACTAGATCAAACAATTTAAACAATTTAAGCACAATATCATAACTAATCAACTACAACAAGAATAAAGATAAGCACATTAACAACAACACACATAACACCAAGATTTTTGAGGTGGAAAACTCAGTTAAGGGAAAAACCATGGTGGGAACCTACCCACAATAAGATGATACTCTACAATAATATGTAAATATTATAATGGGGAATGTACATGCATTTAGGCACACTTCCTAGAGCCCACTGCTCAAAATACAATGACCCAAAATGCTAAAACCCTCAAGGAAGGTCCACTACCTTACAACAATATTCGGACTACAATCCGATTAAGATGAACTAAAAGAATAACATCTACTAATTCTTGATGATAGTTCTAGTTAAGGACATTTATTTGTCCTGCAACACACTATTAAAATAACCAGTGAACAACTGAGAGGGGAGGTGAGTCAATTGCTAATAGATTATAACTTTTAATCCACAATACAACCTCAAACAAATCAAGTATCGGTAAAGCACATACAGATGCCGATAGGAACATATACCGATAAATAATATAACTTAATAATTAATTAGATAATCAATATAAAGAAACCATACCACATAACACCATGATTTGTATGTGGAAAACCCAGAAAGGGAAAAACCACGATGGGAAGCCTACCCACAGTCAGATGATACTTCTGCAGAAAGTATGTGTTACAATGAGGGGCCTCCACTTGAAGGAAGGCACACTTCCTAGAGCATACTGCTCTTTACAAAAGAGTCTCACTGACTACTGAGAGGCTACAACCATCTCAAGATAAATGGACAACAATCTAATAGAGTGAACTACCAGAAATAGCATCTACCATGCCTGATTATAGTCCCGATTAAGCTCAATGTCGGAGGACTAAATCTTCTTCTTAATCCAATCCGATCACCAATGATTGACCAAATCCTCTTCTTGAATGATGTTACAATATTCGCACATTACATTCCTTGACCGTGACCTTTCGAATAACCATGATACACTATAAAGAGTTTCTACCTCTTATTTATACAAACTCTAAGGCCTAAACTAATTAGGTCGGCCACTTAAAGATATAATTACATTTACATATTACAATGATATGCCATGTCGGCTTAAGACTAAAACAATATTAACAAATCTATAAATTGTCTCAAGACAACCCGGTAATGTGTAGAGTACACATTAGCATGATACTGATCCATAACCTAGATAGGTACTGGACCTATTCTGGGTCCACCATGCCAAAGCAATATCTTCAAGCAGTTGAAGAATGATCAACGAACATCTTCAGCATTATGAAATCCATGAAGAAGTTGCACTAATACCAATTATGCATCCTGACACAATTCCTCAATGAAAGCTCTACCAGTAAAGCCTTAAACCAGTGCCGGTAAGGGTTTACCAGAGTTTATGATAGCATCCATTTACCAAGCCAATACAAACTGACCAAAATATGCTCATAGAGCATAATCAAACATACTTCACTGATCCAAACATGCCGAAAGTTTCCAATAGATAGTCTCCTTTGTCGATAACCAAAACCTGTCTGTCGGTAACCATACATAACAGCTAGTGTTGACATCAATGACAAAACATCAATGCAACACATAATCAATTCATCCATAATGCCAACACACACTCTTCTTAATACACCACACCAAAATATAAATTTTCTTTCTCGCACATAAACCACTCTCTGATAATGAAGAATCAACACTAAAACCTAAATTATATGAATATAACACTCGTTTATACAAATCATCAACCTCGACTACAAGGTCAGTCAAACCCTCAACACCTAATTACAAAATTACACCATATGACACATAAACCAACCACTGAACTAATACAATGTCATAGACAACATAGCATGGACCCAAATCAACTCCTCCAATGCGCAACACCACCATAAATCTTGCCATAATCAATCGCAACATGTTACACCACCAAAAATGCCACATAACACGAAGAATATCACCAAACCCATAAGATATTTAAGAACACACACAATGATCAATGTAGACCATCAAGATAAATAGAACACAATTAGGAAACACCAACAAGCATGATAAAACCATCTGCAATAGTTGCACCAACACCACTTATTCAAATCTTCATCAACCAACATGCTAACACTCAAGAACACTTAATGACAATAACTTGGATAAGAAAGATAACTTGCAGAGCACCAAAACATGAACCATCTTAAATCAAGATACACACGAACATCCTAAATACTCTCCCAAATCTTCAACACAAGATATAATCATACCAAAGCACAACAAATCAAACACTAGAACACTGCAACACTGAACACTGAGAACCAATCTTCATACCAAAACCCACAAGTTGATCAAATCACCACATAGAATCATGAAATCAATAAAGAATAAAGTATCTCTAGTTAATTTAGCATAGAAAATAGTTAAACCAACCAAATCATCTCACTACAATTATCGGATCACCAAAAACATAGGAATATGTTGACATCAATGACAACAACATATCCTAGCAGCAACAATATCCAACCATGTCCCCGTTTGGCATTGACAGAAATATATGAATGTGAAAAACAATCAATGAAAAGTAATAAATCAATGCCAACAAAATCTACCTAAGATCATGCACATAAAGTTCCAAAGATAAGGAAGTTTTTCACATGCTTCTCTCCCCCTTTGATAACAATGCCAAATTCAAAATACATATCATTATTCTCACCCTCTAAGAAGGAAAATCTCTCCCCCTTAGGATAAACTCACAAACTAAACCATACACTGACTACCTCGACTGAGTAGCAGCACCAACTCATCAACCTGAATAAGAAGATAAGACTAGGAAGTCCACCATATTGATGCATCTTAATTCATCTAGTTCTCGTTAGGAGGGGAAAAGATCCCTAGCTTGTCTCTGAAATACACAAATGTTTGTATAGGCAAAGGTCTAGTAAAAATATCTACAATCTAATCCTTTGTAGATACATATTCCAATTTGGCTTCTTCATTACTGACTTTCTCCCTTAAGAAATGATACTTAATTGATCTATACTTTGTATTAGAATGTAGTACTGGATTCTTAGAAATATTAATAGCACTTGAATTGTCACAATAGATAACTATAGGCTCATCATACAAAACTCTAATGTCCTTCAACATCTCCTTCATCCAAACTAATTGAGTACAGTTACTAGTAGCAACATTGTATTCAGCTTCAATAGGAGATAGGGATATAGCATCTTGTTTCTTACTCGCCCACGAAACCAACTTATTTTCCAAAAAGAAAGCTCCACTAGTAGTGCTCTTCCGGTTATCTACATCACCTACCCAATCAACATCAACATAAGAACATAGCATTAAGTCACCATTCTTCAAATACCACAACCCATAATCAATAGTCTCCTTCAAATATCTAAATATCCTCTTCATAGCAGTGGCGTGACTCTTTTTAGGACCAGCTTCCAATTTGGCACAAAGACAAACAACAAGCATAATATTTGGTCTAGTCTGAGTCAGGTATAACAACCCACCAACCATAGATCTGTAAAAGGTTTGATTAAATTTCATAAATTCATCTTGCTTAGACAACTTGCATCCATTCACCATAGGAGTTCCAACACATTTGGAATCATGTAACCCAAATTTATTCAACAGTTCATTCACATAATTAGATTGAGAAAAGAAAATACCTTTAGCAGTCTGTGTAATCTGCAATCCTAAGAAGAATTTTATCTCACCCATCATAGACATCTCAAATTCCTTTTGCATATCATCAGCAAACCTTATACTCAAATCATCATCTCCTCCAAAAATAATGCCATCAACAAATACATCAACAATCAAGATGCTATCATTATCAACCTTAAAGTATAAATTACTATCAATAGTACTTTTACAAAATCCCAACTTCATAAAATAATTTTCTAATCTAGCATACCAGACTCTAGGGGCTTTCTTTAGTCTATACAATGTTTTCTTTAATCTGCATACCATGTCTCTTTCATCTGATAATAAAAATCCATCTGGTTTCTCAATGTGGACTTCCTCCTCAAGATCACCATTTAAAAAGGTTGACTTACATCCATCTAATATACCTTGAAATTCATGTAACCAACATATGCAAGTAGCAATCAAACAACTTCAATTGTATCTACCTAAGAAAACATCTCCTCATAATCAATTCCTTTCATTTGAGAACATCATGTACACACCAATCTTGTTTTGTTTCTAACCACTTCACTGACTTCATTGAATTTATTCTGGAACACCCATTTAGTACCAATCACATTCCTGTCTTTAGGTCTCGAAACAAGTTCCCATGTATTATTCTTCTCAATCTAATTTAACTCTTATTTCATAGCTTTTATCCAATTCTCATCATTACAAGCTTTAGGGTAAGTGCACAAAGATGGTGTCCAGAAAGGGGGTATAAGTGGACACTTTTTTTCTAAAATCAGGTAAACTTGAACTTGGAGGAGAAAGTTGAGAGTCATCCACTCAATATATGAAGATACTCAAAGAACAAAGATTGCAGTATTACATATATAGTTTCCAAACTACTAATTTTTTTAAAAATTGGATAAGATTAAGGGGGTCAAATCCTTCACGCACAAAAAATAGACCCTATTTTTTTTAGAAAAACATAACATAGTATTTGACGTGCGCATCAAAAAAGTCATAGTTAGATTTAGTATTTTGACAAATCCTATGGCAGAAAGATAGTTAAGAGTGAGCACTAGAAGTTGTGTTTTTTTTTGTAATTTTTTGTTGAGTATTTTTTTTAATGATTTTTCCAGTTGAGCACATCCTGAAAATTAGGTACCTATTCATGCACGAAACATAACTTGCACCAAAACAATCAAAAATGCCATTTTTTTTTTTTAAATTGTAAATAATCAAGTGCACTACAATAATATATTATTTTTAAAAAATTTGGATAACTATATCAAAATTTATTAAAAAAATGGTACATGTATGTCTCTGAGAACTATGGAGACCCTGGTAAAAGAAATTCAATAATAATATGTTATTGTTGTTCAAATTTAAAAAAAAAAAATGGTTAGAAAGCTCAAAAGATAGGTGAAAATATGGTGGCAATTTTAGAAATACCCACTTGATGAAGTGTAAACTTGATGATGACAAAGTCAAGAAACCAAGTTGATAAAACAAAACATGTCAAAAAGGAGGGAAATGGAGGATAATCAAACTTCCAACCCACATCTTTGTCATCCAAGCCTAAATAGTCAAAAGTGCGTACGGGCTTTCTTTTGTATAAAAACCATGTACAGGGTGTTTTTTCAATAAGAAGCGTGTGTGCGGTTTTAAATCTAAAACACCATGTACACAATTCTTCCTGTGATACTCCATCATAAAAACATTAATGTCTGTGTTTAAAATGTTTGTGTGTGCATACATATATGTCTATGTATAATATGTAAAATATATAGATATTGTATGTATACATAATATATGTATATATTTGTACACACACACATTGTATATAATATGTATGTATATTTATATAATATGTGTATGATGTATGCATACATATATGTATGTTTATAATATATACATGTACAAAATATATAATATGTATGTATGTGTATTGTCTTTTGATAAATTATGTGTATTATATGTATATGTGTATGTACATGTACATGCATATTGATATATATTGTCTTTTGATATTGTATTATACATTGTATTCCTCTCTCTCTCTCTCAGGACCCCACATAACACCTAATGACATCATGTAAGGTTCCTTAGCACACATATGACCCCTTAAGACCATATGATGTCCTAAGGGGTTAGATGATGTCCTAAGGGGTCATATGATGTTCTAACACATGTGCAAACCCATTATGAACCTACATGACCCCCAATGATGTCATATGACCTCTTTGGACCATGTATGATATCTCAAGGGGTAAAATGGTGTATTAAGGGGTCATATGGTGTTTTAAAAAATGTGTGGCTCAATTAGGACCCCACGTGACCCCTAACAACATCATCTAACATCTCTTCCTCTACCCCCCTTCTCCGTCCCTTCATTTTTATCCCTCTCCTTCCCTCCCTCCCTCCCTTCCTCACCCGTCTCTCTCTCTCTCTCTCTCTCTCTCTCTCTCTCTCTCTCTCTCTCTCTCTCTCTCTCTCTCAGGACCCCACATAACACCACATGACCCTTTTTGATCATATCATGTCCTAAGGGGTCATACGATGTCCTAAGGTGGCAAGATGAACCATTATTAAAATATTAAAAGTAGTGCCAATGCTGCTTAGAAAAATCAACACCTAAGGGGTCATATAGTGTCCTAAGCGGTCATAGGACACCATGTGACCCCTTAAAACACCATACAAACCATAATGACACAATATGGTGTTGTAAGGTGTCATATGGTGTTTAAGGGGTCGTAGGACACAATGTGACCCCTAAGGACATATTACATGACCCATAATGAGACCTAAGGGGTCATACAGTGTCCTAAGGGGTCATAAGACATAATATGACCCTTTAGAATAGAATATGACCCATAATGACACCTAAAGTGTCATATGGTGTCTTAAGAGGTCATAGGACATTGTATGACCCCTTAGGACATGATACAACCTCTACCAAAACCTAAGGGGTCATACAACACAATATGTCCCCTTAGAATACAGTATAACCCATAACGACACCTAAGGGATCATATTATGTCCTAAGAGTCCACATGACATTGTATGACCTCTTTGTAATGCCCCGCCAGGAAACCCCTAAGGGTTTAAGTTAAAAACACTCAAATAGAGTGTAAATATATATATATTTTATAATAATAATAATTACGAACGTTAATAATGAGAGTTATTACTAATTGTTACAACATTAAGATAGTTCGAAGTTATCTCTAACTAGATAACACAGCGGAAGGCTAAACGATCCTAAGGAGTTTCCCAACGCGATTACGTAACCTTACTCCCAACTCAACATGCGTCAATTGATCCAATAAGCTGGATAACTTAATTACGAGATAATACATAAGACTTGATTATACATATGTTCAATGATTTGACATTTTATAATTTTAGGAAGCGTTCGTTTACCTTGGGTGGTTAGGAGGTCATTGTGAGGTTATTTACTCAATGCACATTAACACCTAATAAATTTAAGAGGCCTCCCTTAAGGTTTAATGCCATTTAAATAATGAAGTTCATTCATTTGGTTTTAAGATAATCACCCACATTGATATCTTTCTTGAATATTAAAAGTATGGTTAATAAGAAGAATTCGTTCATTAAGGATTAAACTCCCATTAATAGAGTGTGGTTCCCTCATTAAGGTTTGAGCATAACCAAACTAAAGATTCATAGTTTCTTTATGGAGGATAGAATGCAAGTAGCCATAGAGTTCATTCATTTAAGTTTTAATAAATGCAAATAGAAGGACTAAATTCATTAAGGTGGGAATGTATTAGGAACACATGAGTTATTCCTTAAAATTAAAATATAGTTAGCAAGATGATATTCAACACTATAGGATTAAAATACAAGTTCATAGTGACGTAACTCCATTAGGATTAGAATATAACTATCTTATTGCATGTCACTCTTTTTAGTAAATGAAGTTAATATGAAAGGGTACCTTTACTAAGATTAAGATATAAACAACTTTACAAATACTTCCCGTTTTAGTTCAATTTTAGCAATCATAAAGGGATTCTTTTAGTAGGGTTATAATGATGGACATATAGTTGAGTCCACCCAATTATCAAGATAATTTTGGTAAGGATTATTTGTTAAGATTAAAACATAAATAACCAAACAATTTTATCCAATATAGTGAAGTATGATTAACATGGTGATACTCATATACCAAGATAAAAAGGTAAATACCTATATGATGTTCATCCTTTAGGTTTCAACTTAGAAATTACAACATTAATTCTAACTTTGTTTTTCATTCACATTCGTTCAATTTACATGCTTAATCACAAGTTAATCCAATGATGTAACCCAGCGAGATTCTTTCCACTATTACTACTTTTAATTAACCTTAGCAAAATCCTTTTTCATAATCTCAATTACTATCTTTTATGAACCTGATTACTACATTTATCAAGACAAGAATAATTTTATGCACTTAGATTTAAATTCATTAAATTCACACCATATACTTATACAATATATCCACCATACATGATAACTTAAAGCATGAGACAAAGGAAGCTAAATCATCATATAACACAGATATGATCTCGGAGTTCACCCCTAAAGGGCTACATCTCCGGGTCTGCTCAACTGCAAGACCCCTTTGGTATTATATCGTTAGGAATACATAATTTATAAGTCTTTTACATCCTTGCCTCTTAGGTGAACACAACCAATATACAATAGACACCTCGGTCGGAATTTACAAAATGATCCCTTCTAAAGCGGATCCAACTGAAACACTTCAAAGCAAATACAGGTTCTAATGACTGATGATACTCTGACTAGGGGCGTAATCCGGCTATGACCAACACAAGTAACTAGATGATAGGGTCTGGAACAAATACATCAAGGTTTGCCGCCACTCTAAACAAGGCAAATATGGAACTTAAACTTACAACATTTTTTTTTTTAAAAACGTTACGTTATCAAAATTTACATGCATCCTACTAGCATTTCGTTGAAGTAATAACAAAATATACGAAGATAAATTTAGATTCATATTCCAAGAAAACTTCTCATTAACATGTATTACCAAATGTTAACCAGAGTATAATTATTTCAAAGATCTCCAACTAAGACCATATTTAATCTTTGTTCCAAAGAATACTCCCCGATTAGATTTGGTCCCCAAAATTTAATGTTAACTAATATAAATCTAAAAATCCATGATCTATGAATACCCCCTTTTTTATCCACAAATTTAAATATACGCAACTATGTATTTGACGTGTATATATATATATATATATATATATATATATATTTGACATTTAAAATCTACTTTCAATAAAATGGGTCTTCCTGCAAATTTACTACAACTTCTTTTATACTTTCCATAACATTTGTTTCTTTCATTTTATAATTGTCAATATTATATATATATTTTTTTTTACACAACAAAAAAAATATATAAAAAAAATAAAATAAAAACAAACTTTATGTTTTCTTTTTTTTGTAAACCCTAACCTAATCCTTAACGCAGGACCCTACGACCCACAATGTGGACGCAGGTTTTGCGAGCCACAGTGTGGACGCAGCCTGTGGCCCACATTGTGGACGCAGGTTCTGCGAGCCACAATGTGGACGTAGCCTGCGGCCCACACTGTGGACGCAGCCTGCGGCCCACAACGTGGTCGCAGGTCTGTGGGCTACGGTGGCGCCGCAGGGAAGGGGGAGGGTTGAGCTTCGGCTCCCCCCCCTGAAACCCCTAAATTTTTTTTTTTTTTTTGTTTATTATTATTTTATTTTTTTGAATATAAATTTTTTTAATACAGTCCAGCTCGACTCAAGCAAATTTTTCTTTTTTAAAAAAAAAAAACATAAAACGAAATAACTAAAATATCATAAATCCTCCATTAACCATTTATCACAGATCCATTCATTTTCCAGATTTTACCAAAAACTTCATTATGGGAAAAATATATTTCCTCATCAAGATTAAAGCCACAAAATCTATTAAGAACAAAAGTTTGATTCAAGAACAACCAAGCTTAAAAGAAAGCTGAAACTAAACCTCAAACATTCATGGGTAATACCATTTTTTTGTATTCAACAAATAAATAAAGGAGTAGATTCGAATCCTACCTTATAACGCATTCCGGGCAAGAATTTTGATGAAGAGATCCACCTGCAACTCAAAGCCAATCTCCCATTTTCCAAAATTTTCCCCCATCTCCATTTTTTTCCAAAAACAAGCTCTCCAGAAAGAACCCCCAAAAACATTTCAAAACTAGGTTAAAAATGAGAAACCCTCTTTTTGCACTAATTTTCAATTTCGAATTTAAGCATTTTTTTTTTTTTTTTTTGAAAATAAAAGGAACATGAAAGTGGAAATCATTATTTTCCACTACTCAACAAATCTAACTTGTTTTATTCTAATTAAAATTTACATGCTTCTATTTCTTATTTAATTCTAATTTTCATCTCTCTAAATATCAATTTAGGCCTACATTTATATTTTGAACTGTTAACAAGGGTGAGGTATTTAAATTAATTTAAATTTCAAAAATCAATCCTTTATACTATATCAATTTTGCAAGTAAAAAGAATAATTTCCTTTTAAATAATAAAATCTACCCTTTCTATTCCAAAATGCGAAAATGATAAATTTTATTTCTATTTCCCAAATGATTTTAAATCTTTCCTTTCTAAGATGCATAACTCATTAAATTCGTTATTATTAAAATTAGCTATTAAATTGACTCGCTATAACATAATAAGCGACCTTTTTAAATAAATGACTAATCTAATGAAAGAGTCCTATTTATTCTAATTTCTCAACTACAAATGCGTAAATGAGCACATTAATCCAAGTTAAATACCTTAAGCTTGCTACAATAATGATTAAAGCGATCTCTTTAAATTAATGATTAATCATATAAAAGAAAACTACCTATTTTAAATTTTCTACATTACTAAATGCGTACATCCACACATTAAATTGAATTGAATATTTAGGATAACAAACTCCACTTACCCCGCACAAGGCATGCAAATCGAGGAAGTCCACCAAATCACACGACACGCAATCCAATGAAAAGAAAGCCCCATGAATCCACACACGATGCTCACCTGACCATGGCTAAGGCAAGATGAGAGTTTAATGACCACCAAATCTAAATTCTAAGGATGAAGGAAGCATACTCAACCTTGCAAATCCCAAAGGAGATGAACCTCGCCCTAAGCGGTGTTGTACCTGAAATCTCCTACACCCATGAATTCATACAAGCATACATATACATACACATATTTAATGAGGGCGTTAGCTCAAGATTTATCACAAGAGTTAGGAAACAATTACATTTACACAAGAATCGATGCAAAAGCACAATAATAAGTATGCATAATTATTTATATTATCTAAACTACACATTGCATCACGGTTAACCTACCATTCAAGAATGTCACATAGGAAGTCAACCAAGGTCAAACGGGTTTTACAAGTCTGACTAGGGTATGGGCATTACACTCTTAGGACATGATATGACGTCTAACAACACCTAAGGGGTCATACGACACAATATGACCCCTTAGAATACAATATGACCCATAACAACACCTAAGGGGTCATATGGCGTCCTAAGGGGTCACAAGATACCACATCACCCCTTATGACACAACATAACCTCTAACAATACCTAAGGGGTCATATAACACAATATGATCCATAACGACACCTAAGGGGTCATATGGTGTCCTAAGGGGTCACATGATACCACATGACCCCTAAGGACAACATACATCCCATAACGACACTTAAGGGGTCATATGGTATCCTAAGGGCTCATATGACACAATATGACCCATATCAACACCTAAGGGGTCATACGATGTATTAAGGGGTCACAGGATACCACATGGCCCCTTAGGACATGATATGACCTCTAATGACTCCTAAGGGGTCATATGGTATCCTAAGGGGTCATATGACACAATATGACCCATAAAAACACCTAAAGGTTCATTGTTGGCCATTTAGTGGAATTGATTATGTGTTGCATTGATATTTTGTCATTGATGACAACACTAGTTGTTTGGATGCTTTACCGGCACCCTTCTGGTCCCGATAGGTTGAGTGGTTTTTGGTTAACTTGGATCCAACATGATCTGGTGAACTCGGGTATAATGTGGTGATGGAATTGGCTTGTTCATAATATACTCATATTTGGTCAGTTGGTTTTGGTCTATTGATTAGATGCTATCCTCCTTACACAAAAGATTGGTTTCTGGTTTCGGCGAGGGTTTCATCGATAGATCTTTTGGTGGAGATATTTAATGAATTGCATAAGTGGTGTTGGTGCAGCTTCTGATAGATTTTTAGGATGCTATTGGTAATCTTGTTCGAGACTTGGGATTTGGAGATCATTGCTGAAGAGGGTGGACCTGTACTTGGTCCTAGTTGATCTAGGTTATGGACCGACATTAATGTAACACGTGGACATGAATTATTGTTGTATTTTTGTGATGTCTTTTGTTTTAGTCTAAGGCCAAAATAGTTTGTAATGATGTAATCGGTTTATTGTCTGGTAGCCGACCTTATTGTTTATGGTCAAGGGTTTGTATAAATAAGATGTAAGATCTCATTGTAGATCATCATGGTTTTTGTAAGAGATCATGGTCAAGGAATGTAATATGTGAATATGTAATATCATTCAGACAAAGGAGTTAGTCGATCAATAGAGATTGAATTGTATTTCTAAGGGGATTTATTCCTCTAGTATTGAGTTTAACCAGAACTGTACTTAGGCATAGGAGATGCTATATTTTGCAGTTCACCACTTCTCTGCATTGTAGTCTAGATTTGTATGTAGTCAGTGAGACTCCTTTCATGATGAGCATTGTGCTCTAGGTTGTTGTCCTTCCTACAAGTGCAAGCCCCTTCATTGTAAATTCACATACTTATTGCGAAAATATTATCTGATTGTGGGTAGGCTTCTCACCATGGTTTTTCCCTTTACCAGGTTTTCTATGTACAAATCTTGGTGTTGTGTGGATGGATTTTATTCTACGATTATTGTTTATGCTTAATTGGATTAACTTCTATTTTAGTATCATTGTTTTGAATTGATAATGCTTTGGGTAATCTATGATAACTGATTCACCCCCCCCCTCTTAGTTGTTTTCTAGTTATATGAACTGTCTAACAATTGGTATCAGAGCTTTGGTCCTCTCTGTAGAAAGCTTAACCTTTTCACGAAGATCCTATGGTGACTAACAGTTCAAGTTCATCTAGTTCTTCTGGAGCTATTTTTCAAAGGGATATATCAAGGCTTGAAGGAAAACATTTTATAGTATTGATGATTTGGATGGAGACTCATCTGAGATGTCTTGGCAAGGAGATTTGGGAGATCACACAGAATGGTGTCACACCCTTTAATGTGGGATTTGGCAATCCTCCTCCAACAAACCTAGACAAGGAGCTTGAGAATGATTGTAGAGCAAGAGAAGCCCTCTTGTGTGCACTTTCTGATCAACAAATTATGGGATTAATAGACAAATCATCTGGAAGGGCTATATGGAATAAATTGTAGACACTTAATGAAGGTGACCCTACAATGAAGATTGCTAAACTTGATGGTTACTAAGTGAGATATGAAAATCTGAAAAGAAGATGAAAGGATTACTACATTCATGGAAAGAGTAAATGAGATTGTTATGGGAATTCAATGTTGTGGTGGAACTTTGAGCGAAGATGAGATTGTTTCGAAAGACCTAAGAGCCCTACCACTAGCTTACAAAATGAAGGCTACTACTATCAATGAGTTGAGAACAATGGCTAATACATCTATCAACAAAGATACTATGGTTGGGAAAATATCTTCTTTTGAGCTTGAGGAATTTGGACCTTCTGAAGCTGTGAAAACTGAACCTACTTTTCATGCATCTAAATCTACAATTGGTAAGCAAGATTCAAGAGTTTTATATGCAAAAGAACTAGAAGATATGAAGAGATAAGATGAAGAGTTCGAGCAACTTGAGGCACTATTTGCTACAAGAGCACTAAAAGGACTAGTAGGAAGTAAGTATGAAGGAAATGCACCTTTTAAATGTTTTACATGTAATAAGATTGGTCATTTTGTATCTATATGTCCTGAAAGGAATTTGATATTTGAAGAAAGAGTTAAGAGATCATTTAAGCCTAATTAGAACAAATTTGGATTCAATAAAAACAAACTATGCTACATAGAAGATGAGGAAGGAATTACTGATTCAGATGATGAACCAATAGAAGACTCTGCTAGGGGATCCGACAATGGGAAAGAATGGGTATTCTTGGCTATCAAGGAAGATGATCCGACATTGGAAGAGAGTGTACCTAAGGAGAAGGCACTTTCTGCTAAAATTGAGGATAAGGATGAATGGGTAATTGACAGTGGTTGTTCACATCATATGGCTGGAGATAAAGGAAAGTTTTTTGTCTTTGCAAGAAATTGATGGTGGATTAGTTAGATCTAGAGATGACAAGGAATGTATGATTAAGGGAAAAGGAATTATATCATTGCATGGTCAGAACAATACTAAGAATGTTTATTATGTTGAAGGTTTGAAGAATAATCTTTTGAGTGTAGGACAATTGGTAGGTAAGAGATTTCAATTACAATTCAAGGATAGAAAATACATAATCATTAACACATCTGGCTTGGAGATTGCAACTGGTACATAGACAAAAGGTAACATATTTCATTTGAACTTTGGTGAGAAGGCACATTTGATTACATAGATTGATGAAATTTGGTTATGGCATAAAAGGTTATCTCATGTAAATTTTGATTGCATTATGAAGATCAGTTCAACTAAGGCTATTAGAGATATACATAAGATTATGAAGCCCCATAATCTAGTATGTAAAGAATGTCAAATGGGTAAACAGGTCAGAACCTCTTTTAGGAGTATACAAGATAAATCAAATGATGTTCTTGGTCTTATTCATACTGATCTGTGTGGCCCTGCTAGAGTTAAAAGTTTTCATGGTGATAGATATTTCATGCTAATAATTGATGATTATTCTAGAATGATGTGGATTACTTTTTTGAGAGAAAAATCTGAATCATTTGAAAAGTTTAAAATATTTAAGGCTAAAGTGGAAATTGAGATAGGATTGAAGATTAAATATTTGAGATTAGATCATGGTGGAGAATTCACATCGAGTGAATTTAATAACTTTTGTGACAAGCATGGTAGTAGAAGACAATTTTCTACTCCCTGGACACCTTAGCATAATGGAGTTGTGGAAAGGAAAAATAGAACTATCTTGGATGCTGCTAGAACAATGATGATGGAAAAACATCTACCTCATATCTATTGGAGAGAAGCAGTTAGTACAATGGTTTATACATTTCACAAATTACATATCAAAGGAGAACATGGTAAGACACCTTATGAATTATGGTTTTGCAATACACCTATAGTTAAGTATTTCAGAATCTTTGGTAGTAAATGTTATATCAGGAGAAATGATGCTATTGGGAAATTGGATCCTAGAAGTGATGAAGACATATTTCTTGGTTATTCTAATGAAACCAAAGCATATAGATGCTATAACAAGAGATTGCAGAAAATAGTGGAGAGTGCTGATGTCAAGGTAGATGAGCTGAGCAAAAGTCAAATCATAATTTATGAGAAGGAACTGGTAGTGGAAATGATTATATCTCAACCGGTAGTGTTGGCTTGATGATAATTGTAATGCATTCATCACTTGTTGTCATTGATGAAACATTCTCACACACATATATGATTACATTGACTACTGGTATAACTTCAATTCATTTTTACTACCAACCGGTATGTTTAAGGTCCATCCCTAACTGGTACTTTGTGTCAACCCGTATGTGCCTAAGGGATAACTTGTGGTTGATGAATCAATGATGAACAGTTAGTACCAAACTGGTACTAAGAGGGGGGGGCGAATCAGTACTGATAAAAACACTTTTCCTTGAACCGGTTAGACTAAGAACCCCACACTTTGACTGGCAAGCAATAACACTGGTCTAAACTAGATTACTACCGGTTAAGCATAGTGAAAGACATAAACTGGTAACTCAGCTTTCCACACAATCTAACATCTTATTTCCACTTCACCCATATGCATACGCTAGTAATACTTCAACTGAAATGTAAAGACTTACTGGTTCAACATGCTTTACCACTTAACAGAGAATAACAAAGCATCACATGAAAAACATCACACATAACACACATATTTTTCATGTGGAAACCCAACTGGAAAAAACCACGGTGGGGATGAATACCCACAAGCTATTATTTGAACCCTTTTGAAGTCTGCTTTGTTAGGAGCCTAGCCCAATTAAAGACTTTACAATAGGTTCTATTAGGAACCGACCCTTCTAAGGATCACCCGGTTAAGGGATGGCTAAAATACATGGTTAAGGGTTAAACCTGGTTAAAGTTTACCTTGTTAGAGGTTTTTTAGAACTCAATGATTTTGAGTCACTTTGTTAAAGGATTTACAGCAAGCCAGTTAAAGCTACCCTGTTAAGGGATTTTCCAATTGTTGAAGTGGTTAGAGGTCAATAGGTATTACAATGATCTGGTAACAACACTCAATGCCAATGCAGATCCACTTTAGTTCCTTCCTTCTACACTCACACTCTGCAGGTATCTATTCTCTTATCTAGTCTAGAAAGAATCACGTATCTTTGCACTTAGATACACACACAATATTTGCCAACAACCTCAACATGAAAAACAACATCAACCTTATAGGAAATAGATAGGTCGGTAGCATAAACCCTAAACCCTAAGCATTTAGGTTAAGCAATTCAGTCAGTTCAATCCTGATCGTTGATCATATTGAATTGATTACAACAGTCTTGAACAGATCTCAAGGCGTTCTCTGTCGCTCATTCTTCACCGCTTCTTGGAGGCTGATAACCCATCATGCATTCTCCACCATTTATTGAGACTTCGCACACTCCTAAGCTAGATAGGATCAATCTCCTTCATGCAAGATCCTTCATGCGTACAAGGCTAATGTGGAAACAGAATTTGTTCTTCATTACAATGCTAACACATCACACAATGTCATCGGTTGAATCACATAGGCATAGAACACTTCAGCTAGAAACCTTGAAGCTAAGACTACCAACCGATAGTCATACCATATGAAACCTTGATACAAAACATTCCATATACCGGTTCACATTCCAACATACCGCTTCACTTTTCACATATACCGGGTCACATTTCAACATACCGGTTCACTTGGACAGCCATACCGCTTCACTTTTTGACATATATTGGTTCTCTTGCAAGTGATTTCTTCAATATACTAGTTCACTCTTCATCATATTGACATCAACGACAACATACAATATCATCATGTCAACATACTCTGCACATATGCCAACAATCTCCCCCTTTGGCATTGATGGCAATATACAAAGATATCTTTGAGCTTCACATCTTCTCCCCCAATACTGCAAATATCTTCTCTGCTTCACATCTTCTCCCCCTTTGACAACAATGCCAAAGTGGAGGCATAGGCATCTATGTTCTACTATGTTGCTCCCCTAGGGAGTAACATCCTTCAACACACCAATCCTAAGAAAAAGATATCAATGTAAGTCCTGACTGATGTGGAGCACACACCTTTAGTTCACCTCTTGAAGGGGAAGCACCCCTAACTCACCTCTCAAATAGGTAAAGGTAGCCTTCGGTAGAGGCTTGGTGAATATGTCTGCTAACTGTTCCATTACAACTTCTTTGTTCTAAACCTTTTCCCTTAAGAAATGATACTTAAGCTCAAAGTGCTTGGTTCTAGAATGTAAAACCGGATTCTTGGAGATGTTAATTACACTTGTGTTGTCACAAAATATACTTATCGATTTAGATATAGGAACTTTGAAGCCATTTAATACATGCTTCATCCAAATTGTCTGGGTGCAGTTCATAAATGCTACAACATACTCCACTTCTATTGTAGACTGAGAGATACAGCTCTATTTCTTACTCATCCATGAGACTAGTCTTCCACCAAGAAATAATGCACCACCAGTTGTGCTCTTTTGGTCATCCACATTACTAGCCCAGTCAGCATTTGTAAACAGTTTCAAGTTGAAATCATTACTGTATGGATACCATAATCCATAGTCAATAGTTCCCTTCAGATATCTTAGAATCTGCTTGATTGCTACCAAGTGGGATTCTCTTGGGCTTTTCTAGAACCGTGCAGCAATGCCCACTGCATGTGCAATGTCCAGTCTACTATGTACTACATAGTGCAATTTACCAATCATTGATCGGTATTCCTTCTCATTTACCAACCCTGATTCATCCTCTTTGGATAATTTACAACCGGTCACCATCAGTGTACCAACCGGTTTGTTGTCTTCCATGCCAAAGGTCTTCAACACCTCTTTGACATATTTGGACTAAGTGATAAAGATTCCATCTTTCATTTGTTGAATCTGTAGTCCAATGAAGAACTTAATCTCCCCTATAAGTAACATTTCAAACTCCTTTTTCATCTCATCTGCAAAATCATGACTCATCTTGTCATCTCCTCCAGAGATTATTTCATCAACAAATACCTCACATATTAGAATCTGATCTCCTTCTGACTTCAGGTAGATATTACTATCCTCACTTGTTCTCTCAAATCCAATCTTCACAAGATGGGAGTACAAGCGTTCATACTGTAGGTCCCAGAGAAAACTAAAAGGGGAGGGGTGAATCAGTTTTCTAATAAATTCAAACCAAAAACTTATTAACCAACTTAATGCTTAATACGAGTAAGACAGTTAATTATGCCGGTAGACAGTGTTAATAGAAAATTGTTGTACTGGTAAGAATTAATGCATGAAACATAAGCACAAAGTCATCCATAACACATGACACCAATATTTGTATGTGGAAACCCTGTAAGGGAAAAAACCACGGTGGGAAACCTTACCCACAATCAGATGATACTACTGCAGATAGTAAGTGTACAAAGAGGGGTCTGCATATGTAGAAAGGCCAACAGCCTAGAACTTACTGCCAATCACAAATGGGAGTCAGACTGACTATAGTTGGATGGTTAAATCCAATGAGAATGTATTGCACAAAACAACATCTTTCAAATGCTAGATTCAGTACTGGTGTAATGCTGATATGCTTCTACAAAAACCTAACTTCACCTTCAAATGATGTCTTCGTGTATATCCCTGGTTGATCTCGCATATACCTTTCCTTAAATCTTTTTCGCATTCCACACTTGATCTTACAAATAAGATCTTACATTTATACCATACCCTAAGACCAATTTTAGTAGGTCGGCTCTACAAGATATTACAATAAAAACATTTTACAAACAATACAATATCCAATGCAATAACCAATTGAACATGTCAGCTTAATGCATTTACAACAATAATAAATCATCTCCATAGCATGCCATGCTGATCTGGAAAAGATAAACCTACCGGTGTAACCCTAGATAACCTAGACCTATTTGCCGGTAAAAGCAAATATGCAAATAAGAGTATACCAATGATTATTACTTCAAAATAAAGTGTCCACATGATGTCTTCAACATTACCAAGTGTCTTCCATGTCATTTCAGGTACAGGTGAACATTATATCCTGTCGGTGAACCATATACTGGTAATTGTTGCACAGTTTACTATTTGTCAGTGAATGTTGTTGGATCACCAAAGTAGATGTATTTAGTAGGTGTTGACATCAATGACAAAACCATACCAAAATACCAACAATCTTCCCCTTTGGCATTGATGGCAACACAAGATGGAAAAACCATCAAAGTGCCAAAACAAAAATGCCAAGTAAAAAACCAACAATCTCCATTTCTCCCCCTGGGAGTAATATGTGTTTATACCAATCTCTCATACCAATCTCTTCATACCAATCTCTCCTCAAAAAGATAATGCATTTTTCATACATCTCTCCCTAATGTTTTTCCATATATCTCTCCCCCTTTGACATCAAATGCCAAAGTCACAAAAAGTCAAGTTCATACAAAATACCAACCAATTCAATATACCAACTACTCCCCCTGAGAAGTAGCTTCCTCATCAAATACCAGAATAAAAGATTTGTCCATTTAATTCTGCCGATTGATGACAATCATCAACTGTCTAAGTCTCTACCGGTGGAGGTAAGACTCCGAGCTGATCTCTGAGATACTCAAAAGTTTCCTTAGGCAAAGGTTTTGTGAAAATATCTGCAAGCTGTTCTTTAGTATTCACATAAACCAGTTTTATCTCCTTTTCTTCAACTTTTTCCCTTAGAAAATTCAGTTTGATAGAAACATGTTTTGTTTTAGAATGTAATACTGGATTCTTAGATATATCAATTGCTGCAGTGTTATCACAATATATAGTAATAGGTTCCTTGCAGTTTACCTTTATGTCTTTCAACATTTGCTTAAGCCAGAGTACCTGTGTACAATTTGATGCTACTGCAACATATTCTCATTCTACTGTTGATAAAGATGTACAACTCTATTTCTTACTTAACCAAGAAACTAATCTCTTTCCAAGAAAGAATGCTCCTCCAGAGCTACTTTTTCTATCTGTAGCATCGTAAATTGTACGCAGTACAATTTCACACTTAGTTTAGCACCCGCCTTGGTGCATTTTGCATTTTGCATTGCATTTCCCCTTTAGCACTTAATTAATTAAATTAATTAGGTCTAAGGTTCTATTTTATCATCTCCCATATCATAAAGTTGGGCCCTTTCATTAAAGTGTGCCCTTTTCATTTTATTCCTCCAATACATCATTTAATCAAAAACCCTAATTAGGTCCTATTTTGAACTTAGGGGCTTGATTTCGGGGGTCAAAACATCTCGAAATCACCTGTAACTTCAGGATTCTCTCTAAAATCATCATATCCGACAGTCCTGAAAATTTGGTGAAAAGTTGTCAGGACCATGGCGCCCGGAGTGCAACATGGTCCCGGACATTTTTCCTGAAATTTTAGGAGCGCGATCCAATCATAAAATAAAGCTTAACCCCAAGAAATTGGCGGGAGATTCAATCTCTAAGTCGGCCTAAAGTTGAAATTAAGACCTAGGGTTTCATACATAAGAGCTCTCTTTCTTCATTTGAAAGGATGGGAATTTTTGGTTTTTAGGGACCTTCTATGCAGCGAAAGAGAAGATTTTTGAAGACTTCAACAACATTGAACATCCTTCTATCAAGCATTTATCAATTTCATTCATCCATTTAGGGCTTGGAAGACATTGAAGAACAATAGGAGATTACCGACTGAAGATTGGCTTGTATTCCTCCCTTGAGGGTTGGGTATGATTTCATGTTGTTTTCATGTCTTTGCATAAGCTTCAATATATCCTTTATTCATGCTTTAGATCACTTTGCATCTTGATTTAGAGCATCTACATTATCATTTACAAGCAATTAGGGTTTACTTTCTAGGTTGCTCTAGTTTGCTTTCTTGCATTTTAGGACCTTGCACACACACTAGGTCTGCACACACAATACATTTTACAATACAAATTGGCTATTCGTGGAGGTGGAAATCACCGAAGTGGGGGTTTGACTAAGGTAAAACCCTATATAGCCACCCAAACACCTTTTCAGATATAAGTGCAGGTTTCGGGACTCGGACGACGCCGCAGGTTGCAGATCCGAGAGAAGCAGACTGAGACCGACCTTCCCACCAAATTTCAGAGCAAAAGACCACGACAGGGGCGTGGGGTGCCCTGGTCCTGCCAGGACAGGGGCGCTGGGTGCCCTGGTCGTCCTGACAGACAACATTTTCAGCATTTTTGAGAGCTTTTCCAGAGTGCAAAACAACAGTTTTCGGAGCAGTTTCAGGGGCAGATTCAGGACAGTGGCACCCGCGCCCCCGTCCCGAACATTTTCACTCAGATTTTAACTCCAAGTATGCATTTGCATTCTTGTCTTGTCCTTGTGTTTACAACTTTCCATTATTTAAGTTCAATTCTGCAATCTTGTTATTAGTTCATACTTGCATTTTGGGGTTAGGGATTGAACTTGCATCATTTCATCTTTCAATTGCAACAAGGGAATAGAAATCCTAATAGGTATCCCGTGGCTCTCTCTTCCACAAAAAGAAGTATCCAATTGTGTGATACCTCTAGGCTCTTTCGTATTCCAAAAGTGTGTGGTTGAAAGTGAGATTAGGGCCTGTTTGCTTAGTGTCACTTTTTCTCCTACACATTTTGGTGAACCCGACGTGAACTCCAATCTTCTCTAATTCTGATTTATGTTTTCAAATTTGAGTGTTTTCAAATTCAAATTTGTATTTCAAAGTTTTAATTTCGTGCAATATTCAAAAATTTAGAGGAAATTTTTGCTAAAACCCTAATTTTTCAATTCAAAGTTGAACTTGTGGGTAGCTTAATTGGGATCAATAATTTCAAATCTGATTTAGGAACTCATTTGAATCATAAATTTCATTTTCTAAATCTACATTCTAAGTGCTTGCATTGGTTAAAATTGAACATTTTCTTCTATTTTGCATGTGTTATCATTTGAAAGAGGAAAATTGTTGTCATGACGCATTCATTCCATAGATGTGATAATGGGTTAGCTTCCCTTGTTTCAATTTTTCCTTCTTCTAAAGAACCTCTTCCCATCTATAACAACATTTTAGTGCCTAAAAGAGTTTCTACCAATCCCTTTGAGACTCTCCCATACTCTAAGGATGAAGTCTTTAAGAGTGATCTTGATAATTCTCCTAAAATGTGCCCTTTCTATTTAGCTATCCTAGAGGAAGAGAATGATATCATAAACACCTTTCTTAATGTTACTTCACCTTCCCTCCATGATGCCTCTCTAAGTGAAAAGGTATTGATGGACATTGAATTATTTTCTCCTAAAGTTGGTCCTTCCAATGGGGGCATGTTAGTGCAACAAGAGGTTATGAACACTTCTTTCAAAGATCTCCTTCCTAAGCATGAATCTTTGGAGAAATATGCTCATGTTCCTCCTAAAAAACACTCCCTTCATGAGGATCCTTTTGTGCAAGAATATAACATTATCCCTACATTTCCTAGTGATGGCATTTCCTTTTCCAACAAAATTCCCACTAGAGATGATGAATTAATGATAAATGCTTACCCTTCTCCTAAAGTTTGTCTTACCCATAAGCATCCCTTAGAGAAGGAAGATGAAATAATAAGCAATTTCCTTAAATCTCTCTCCCATAAAGATCATATTGAAAATATTTTGAGGCAAGAGGATGAGTTTAACACATCTATTGATGCTCTCCCTCCTAAGGATGAGGAATTAATAAACAATGTTATCTCCTCTCCCGAAATTGACAATACTTCAAACATTCCTTTCAACAACCTAACTATTTGGGATGAACCATTAGAAGAAGGTGTAGATTATTCTCTCTCCCTTGATAGTTTCTCACCTTCCTTGAATATCAATTATTCTCCCTCTAAAAAAGCATCTCCCTCTCCTCAACTTGGTTCTACTCATAAGGATACCCTAGTTCAAAGCAAGATGGTTAACATGTCTTTCAAAGATCTCCCTCTGTGAGACTTTAGAGAGTAATGTTGATCCTTCTCCTAGAGAGTTTATTCCCCATTTAGGTCATTTGATGATAGAGGATGATATGACCTTTCCTCTTCCTACTAGAACATCAATGCCTATCCCTTGTCTCTCTCCTAAAATTGATAAAATTTTAGTGCAAGAGAAGACTATCAATAATACTTCCAACACTTTTGTTCATTCCTCTAAACCATCCTCAATCAATTTGATACATGTGAATGAGACACCTAACAAACCTCTCTTCACTGTCCAAGGTTCTTGTCCTTCTCAAAATTCTCAACCTTTGAATAAGCCTATCTTAGTGGTTTAAGGTGGTTATGCTAATGATTGTTTTTGCACTCCTAAGAAACCTATTATTATTGTGCAAGGAGGTTACTCTACTAAGAGCCCTTATGAGTATGCTAAGAAACTGACTAGAGAAAGTTATCATGCAGTTGCTCATACCTATAACACAAGAAACAATAGGCAACCTAATCCTCCTCCAGTTATCCCCACTTCGCTTCCTCCTTCCCAACCTATTCTTCCGCAAGCTCCACATATTTCACAAGTTATTGGTAAGGAATATGATCTCATAGAACAACTTAAAGCTACCCCTGCTAAGATATCCCTTTGGGATTTGATCCAAGCTTCTTCCACTCATCATGGAATGTTACAAGATGCCTTGAAATATTTGAATGTTCCTCCACCTAATACATCTAGTAATATAGTGTCTTTGGTTAACTCTGTGATGAATCCTAAAGCTCAAATTGTGTTTACTCAAGATGAGTTGCCTACTAGTGAAATTCAACATCAATATGATCCCTTGATGATTGTGGTTATCATAAATGACACTGCTATAAGACGAACACTGGTAGATAATGGTTCTGGCCTTAATGTGTGTAGCATTAATCTATTGCATAAGATGAATGTGGATACATCCCTTATTGAGCCTGACTCTCATCCCATTCGAGGCTTTGATAATGTGGCAAAGTCTTCATTAGGTATTATCACCTTACCCATCACAGTGGGACCTGTTACTTTGCCTACTCCTATCCATGTTATGTTGGGAAATCTAACATACAACTTGTTATTAGGGAGACCTTGGATTCACGGTATGCAAGCTATCCCCTCTACATTGCATAGACAAGTTAAATTCATTTATAACAATAAGACATATACCTTGATAGGTGACACTAATCTTCGAGCTTGTTTGCAAACATCTAAGCCTTCCTCTTCTAGTAATGACTCTTTGAACAAGATACCTATGGATGAATCATCACCCTCTAATAATCAAAATTCTTTGGATGAGTCTGAAGCTCCTGAAGAAGATCCTTCTCGACTTGAGTCTACACATGAAAAGGCTTTTGATTCTGAGAAGGTTCTCGCAGAAGACGATTGGGGATCCCTTGATTTTAATCCCACCTTTGTAGGTGAATATAGGGTTCCTCCTAGAGATCTTAAAGGTAAAAAGAATAAAGAAACTAGAGATCAATCAGTCTTACCTGAACCTATGAGCAATAATTTTGTGGCCGCTTCTCAAACTTCTTCTCCTCATACTTCTAATTCTGAAGAGTTTGATTCTTTGTCTTATGAAAAACCACCTTCTCTTCCTAAAATGGCTCATCGTTATGGTCGTGGTTTTCGCATTTTTGCTAAGCATGGGTATCATGGAAATGGTTGTGGCACTCATGAACAAGGGATAAAAGTTCCTCTAGACACTAATTTTCACAATTATGCCTTTGGACTCGGCTATAATCCCTGCAAATGTACCAAAGCATCTAAAAGACCATCTCTCAATGTGAATGCTATATTTAGTGGTGATGATGATCTCACTTCAACTAAATCATCTTCTACTTCTATCAACTCTCATTCCTCTCATAAGGAAATCTTGGTGATGAACAAATCTCCTTATGACTCCCCTCAAATTTCTAAATCCACTTATGAATCTTTATCTCCTATTCATAATAAAGTCCTTTCCTCCAGGGATAAGGCTCTAATAAATTACACTCATCCCTCTTCTAAGATGTCTTGTGACTTTTCTTCTTCAATTTTTATCATTTTATAAATGTTTTTGATCTCACTTATAGTTGAGCATTTAGCATGTCATATTCAAATACCTCATTCAATCTATCATGTCTTTAAATAACATTAATGGCTGTTATGTTGCTCATCATTATGTGACATTGGTAGCTCATTTACTGGGGGCTCATTCTCATTCATGATGGTACAATTTCAAGTGCAATCATATTTTTGAAGCAACATAATAGCCTAATTTTCTTGTTCCTAGGGGGAAAAGAGTGATTTCATACATCTCTTCTTTTTATGGTTAAAATTTCCCTTTGGGGTAATAATGTGGAAATATTGATCATCTTTTCTTTAGAATCCTCTTTTCCTAGATATGGGAGAAGATGTGTATTCTCTTTCCTATCCTACCCACTTCTTGTCAGGAGCATTTTACATACACTAATGTCTTGCTTGCATGAACTCATGTGAGTATGTAGTACATTTTGCTTATGTCTAAATCTCTCCCTAGAAGATTGTGTAAGTCCTTCTCATTGTCCTTATCCTTGGGAGGCAATGATCTTTCCTTATTTTCATCTAAGGATCCACTTTTTCCTATTTCGTGGATGGTGTGAACTTTATTACTTGATTTTATTCCTTGTATGCATTTGTTGTTGTTTGTTCAAGGATTCTCTCTTACAAGAGGTATAAGTCCTTGACTACAACCTCTTTTGCACTTGGTAAAATACATCCATAATGAATTCACTCTCCTAATTGGGTTAAAAAGAGCATCATCCTTCATTAAGAATCACTTTCACCTCGCAAAAGAAGGAAGTATTGCATTCTTATTCTCTTCTTTGTCTTATTCTAGAAGATGTTATATTTGTCCTCTCGGGGATAGGTGTCTTTTTGTACAAAGATCTCTTCTCCTCTAAGGATCTCCTTTACACATATTACAAGATATCCCTTTTCAACTATCTTATCCTTGCTTAAAGAGTGCAAAACTCTCTTGCTTGGATCTATGACCTTGTTGCATTTTTTGGGTATCTTCTTTTGTAATAAAGGTAGGTATCCTTGTTCTACTTTACTTATGACATAAACATTACACTTTTTGAGCAATGGGTCATTCTCGGAACCAGAGCACAGACTCTTAGAGCAAGATGTCTCCATTTTTCTTTTATGCAAGGTGATTATTCTCGGAACCAGAGCACAGACTCTTAGAACGAGATGTCACGCTTTTGTACTATACATATACAGGTTGTAGCATACTTGGCCATAGACTCCTATGAGATGCTTCTAACCTCACTTACACACACATGCACGAGGTTGAGTGGAGCTAGCGGCATAAGGCTAGACTTTCCCACTCTCCTCCCTTACATGGATCACCTAGACAGACTCTAAGGGCTAGTTTTCCATGTCCTTTTTTCCATGGATCACCTAGACAAGATCTAGGGGCGAGAAGTCCATGTTTTCTCTCTCACTATTCTTCTCATGGATCACCAATGGGTGTGTTCATGCTTTTTTCCTTTCTTTTCTTCTCTTTGCATTTTGTTTCCATTTACATCCTTCATCTTGTGTTAGAGAACTCTCAAATCCTCACACTCTTTGTTGTGTTGGAATTGAGATTTAGTCCTCTTTCTTACCAAATGATTCTCCATTAATTTTTGATCTCATATCAAATCTTCTTGTGAGAATTTGTCATCAATATTCTTTAACAATTCGAAGTGGTAAACATGATACCCTGTTTCAACTCACTAAAATTAGCAAGCCGAAATAGGGGGGGGCATATAGCTACCCTCGAATTTTCATCACCTTCCTTAGTAAGCATTAGGTGATTTTGTGATCTAACGTGTGTTTTGTAGGGTGCGGTTCCTAACTGTGTACTATAGATACCGCTGGGGGCTTCGTCCGACGACTTGTGGATATATCCTTTTTCAAATAATGTTTACTTTTCTGTACTTTAGCTTGCATATGCACGTAGTGTTCATATGACCGCTAAAGTGGGGGCTAAATGTAGCGTCGTAAATTGTACGCAGTACAATTTCACACCTAGTTTAGCACCCGCCTTGGCGCATTTTGCATTTTGCATTGCATTTCCCCTTTAGCACTTAATTAATTAAATATTTAGGTCTAAGGTTCTATTTTATCATCTCCCATATCATAAAGTTGGGCCCTTTCATTAAAGTTTGCCCTTTTCATTTTATTCCTCCAATACATCATTTAATCAAAAACCCTAATTAGGTCCTATTTTGAACTTGGGGGCTTGATTTCGGGGGTCAAAACATCTTGAAATCACCTGTAACTTCGGGATTCTCTCTAAAATCATCATATCCGACAGTCCTCAAAATTTGGTGAAAAGTTGTCAGGACCATGGCACCCAGAGTGCAACATGGTCCCAGACATTTTTCCCGAAATTTTAGGAGCGCGATCCAATCATAAAATAAAGCTTAACCCCAAGAAATTGGCGGGAGATTCAATCTCTAAGCCGGCCTAAAGTTGAAATTAAGACCTAGGGTTTCATACATAAGAGCTCTCTTTCTTCATTTGAAAGGATCAGAATTTTTGGTTTTTAGGGACCTTCTATGCAGCGAAAGAGCAGATCTTTGAAGACTTCAACAACATTCAACATCCTTCTATCAAGCATTTATCAATTTTATTCATCCATTTAGGGCTTGGAAGACATTGAAGAACAATAGGAGATTACCGACTGAAGATTGGCTTGTATTCCTCCCTTGAGGGTTGGGTATGATTTCATGTTGTTTTCATGTCTTTGCATAAGCTTCAATATATCCTTTATTCATGCTTTAGATCACTTTGCATCTTGATTTAGAGCATCTACATTATCATTTACAAGCAATTAGGGTTTACTTTCTAGGTTGCTCTAGTTTGCTTTCTTGCATTTTAGGACCTTGCACACACACTAGGTCTACACACACAATACATTTTACAATACAAATTGGCTATTCGTGGAGGTGGAAATCACCGAAGCGGGGGTTTGACTAAGGCAAAACCCTATATAGCCGCCCAAACACCTTTTCAGATATAAGTGCAGGTTTCGAGACTCGGACGACGCCGCAGGTTGCAGATCCGGGAGAAGCAGACTGAGACTGACCTTCCCACCAAATTTCAGAGCAAAAGACCAGGACAGGGGCGTGGGGTGCCCTGGTCCTGCTAGGACAGGGGCGCTGGGCACCCTAGTCCCTAGGACAGGGGCGCTGGGCGCCCTGGTCCTCCTGACAGACAGCATTTTCAGCATTTTTGACAGCTTTTCCAGAGTGCAAAACAACAGTTTTCGGAGCAGTTTCAGGGGCAGATTCAGGACAATGGCGCCCACGCCCCTGTCCCAAACATTTTCACTTAGATTTTAACTCCAGGTACGCATTTGCATTCTTGTCTTGTCCTTGTGTTTACAGCTTTCCATTATTTAAGTTCAATTCTGCAATCTTGTTATTAGTTCATACTTGCATTTTGGGGTTAGGGATTGAACTTGCATCATTTCATCTTTCAATTGCAACAAGGGAATAGAAATCCTAATAGGTATCCCATGGCTCTCTCTTCCACAAAAAGAAGTAGCCAATTGTGTGATACCTCTAGGCTCTTTCGTATTCCACAAGTGTGTGGTTGAAAGTGAGATTAGGGCCTGTTTGCTTAGTGTCACTTTTTCTCCTACACATTTTCATACACAGCAGATGGAGCTATCACAAGATCCAAACAAGGGCTATGTTCATGTTCCAAGCCACGTTGTTCTTGTCTAGGAGCTAGGATAAGTGCTTTAGAAAATTCATTAGATAAATGGTTATCAATATCAACAAGTTCATATTCACTATCAGAAGCAAGAGGAGTAACATTTTCATCATGAATAACATTTTCATCTATAGCATCATCAAGATTTATAAAAATAGGGTCTTTAATTCGCACAGGATCAAGACCATCATGCATCTTATGTTTAGGAGATTTTGGAGAAAATGGAATAATGCTTGTTGAAGGTGTTTTTGGAGATTGCAAAGTTTGAGAAGCAGCTGCTTGAGCTCTAAGACGACGCTTTCGTCGATGTTCGCGTGCAGAACGATTTCGTCTAGTCTTAGTAGGAAGTGAAGAAGATTGAGGAGGAGGAATGTTCTCATCCTTATCACTTGGGTGTTTAGGTTGTGGTCTCTTAGGCTGGATAATAGGAGAAGAAGAAGGTCTCTTCTCTCTATAAAAAGAAGGAGGAGGAACTGCTCCATATAAAGGAGGAATTTTTGGTTTAGGAAGAAGACCAAGTCCATCATGACGGGGAGGTATAGGTCTACTTTTAGAAGGTTTATTAGGCATAGACATAATCACATCCATGGGAATGGGTTGGGAATCTTCTTGAGGAAAGACATTAGTTTTATCTTTCAAAGGAAGAACTTCCTTCTCAAGAATGATAGGAATATCAAGTTTAGGTGTTCTAGGTTCACTTAGAGATAGGATCATATATATTTTCCATTTTTGATAAGATTTGAAAAGATGATCACTTCGCGGAGGAAGGGATTGGAATTGTTTAGGCCAAAAGTAATCAATAGGAACGCTAGAAGTTCTTTCAGCTAGTTTAAAGAGACTATGATTGACAGTAACAACTTCACCATTATGGGGAAATTTCAAACACTTATGAATAGGAGAAGCAATAGCTTTCATGGAAGATAGCCAAGGATAGCCAAGCTTCACACGAAATTGTTCGGATGAAGGAATAATAGCAAAGTTCACATCAAGGGATTTGTTATGGACCTCAATAGGCAATGTAATAGAACCAATTGCAGGAGAAGAAAATGCATCAAATAGTTTCACAATCACATCTGTTTTGTCATAAATCACTTGATTCAATTGCAAAGTAAAAAGAAATTCTTCAGTAATAACATTAACCATGCATGAAGGATCAATAAGCACTCCACGGCAAGGTGTATTCTTGACTTTTGCAACTATGTATAAAAGACCATCAGGTGCCCTAATGGTTTCACTGGAATCAAATGTGATGGAAAGTTCTTTATTGTTATCTTGCTGCTCTACAAAGTTAATCACATTCGGAGTCATAGACACATGACCATCAGATGAAAGAGAGGAATCATTAGTCTCAATCGCATTAGAGGTATGAGAAGGTAATGGATCAGTGAAAATCTGAAGATTTTGATTAGGAGGAGCTACAGATGTATTGCCTTTATCATTCACTCCAGAAACAGAAATAGTATTATTATCAATCAAATCTTGAATTTTACCCTTTAAAGAAAAACATTTTTCAGTATCATGCCCAGGCTGACGATGAAATTGACAAAAAGATTTGTTATCAAAATAAGGTGAAGTAATCTTTACAGGATCAATTTGCCTTATAGGAGGAAGAGTAAGCACATTTTGTTCCAATAACTTATTCATAATACTATGCAATGATTCATTCAAAGGAGTATACTTTCTTTCTTTCTTGAAAAACTTAGAAATAGGAGGCACACCTGATGCTACATTCACATTGTTGTTGATGATGTTTTCATTGAATTTGATGGAATCTCTATTCGGTTTAAACTTTCCAAATGGTTGTTGACTGCTATCACCCTTATCACTCGGAGCCATAGGATGTGATTGTTCCATTTGACTCACAGTCAGTTGATAATTGTGAAGAGTTGCACACAACTGTTGGAAAGAAGTAAACTCAGAAAATAGAAGTTTTTCTCTAATATCTTTTTGTAAATTAGAAATAAAGATTCTTTGAATATCATCGTCAGGAACTGGAAAAGAAATTTGAGCATACAAATGCTTATATCTACCAATGAAATCAGTCACTTTCTCTTTAACACCTTGTTTACAATGCATTAAATCAATCAAAGTAACTTTAGGACTTATATTGTTTTGAAATTGTTGAATGAAAGCATTTGCAATTTGTTCGAAAGAAGTAATAGAATAAGAAGGAAATGAGCAATACCATTGTAGGGCTTTGTCTCTTAATGTTCTAGTGAACAGTTTTGCAAGCAACCTTTGGTCATAAGCAAAATTAGTACATATTGTTTGAAAAGTCTTAACATGTGTTAGAGGATCACCTTTACCATTATAAAGCTCCAAATGCGGGATTTCAACATGTTTAGGAGGGATAGCTCGAACAATGTCAAGAGAAAGTGGGCTCGCAACATCAAATGTGGGCACACTAAACTTAGATTGATTCATAGAGGCAATTTGTTGCTGTAAAGAAGAGACAGTTTGTGCAAGATTGTTAATGGTCACTTCAGTCGAAGAATTCATATTAGATGTGTTAGACTGAGATGGAGGTGTTATGTTATTGAAAGAAGGTAAAGAGTAAGGTGGTGGGACCCTATGATAATTAGTCATAGGAGATGATTGGACAGGAGGAACACTACAAGGAGGAATGGAATGATTGAATGAATTTCCCCCTTGCGTCATGTTCATTTGTGGAGATATAATAGGGACACTTATTCAAGGAGTGAATGAAGAAATCAGATTGAATGAAGGAAGAGGTTAATTGAAGAGGAAGGATTGCCCCCATGACTGGTGATCATAGGAGAAATGTCTTGTGTTGAAGTAGCCATTATGTTTGATGTAAAGGTAGGTATGCTAGCAATAGAAGTCATCAAAGGAATAGAATGATTGACTTGAGTAGGAGGTTGTGTATAACCCAAATTTTCAGCACAACTCTTCATAGGCATCACATTCGAATCCACAATGTGTGAAATACCATGCAAAATATCAATTCCATTCTTATCACTTTGAAGCATACATTTTAGACCCTCAATTAAAGGAAGAGCTTGACTATCGGGGTATTCTTGAGACATCCATTGTCGAAAATCGTCAAATTGGTTATCCAATTTTGAAAGTTGTTCTTCAGAAACCTCATGGAGAGCTTCTTCATCATTAGGAGGATTAGAGGAATTACCCATGTCCTCGTTAAAAAGGCTATTCAAATTAGGTTCCATCTCCTCGGTAATTAAACCTCGGAAAGACTTAATTCTACGGCTTCATCTAATGGGAATAGTGTAAGTAGGGCTTATTGTTGTAAAACTCATGCACTAGAGAGAGAGAGAAAGTTTTGATTTTAGAGGTAGCAATTTTCAGTAAAATCAGCAAATCTTCTGGATTTAAGCTGTTAAATATAATCAGGACAATCTCCCGAAATTTCAGAAAAAATGTCAGGGACCGTGGGCATTTTCAGCATTTTTGACAGCTTTTCCAGAGTGCAAAATAGCAGTTTTCGGAGCAGTTTCAGGGGCAGATTCAGGACAGTGGCACCCGCGCCCCCATCCTGAACATTTTCACTCAGATTTTAACTCCAGGTACGCATTTGCATTCTTGTCTTGTCCTTTTGTTTATAGCTTTCCATTATTTAAGTTCAATTCTGCAATCTTGTTATTAGTTCATACTTGCATTTTGGGGTTAGGGATTGAACTTGCATCATTTCATCTTTCAATTGCAACAAGGGAATAGAAATCCTAATAGGTATCCCGTGGCTCTCTCTTCCACAAAAAGAAGTAGCCAATTGTGTGATACCTCTAGGCTCTTTCGTATTCCACAAGTGTGTGGTTGAAAGTGAGATTAGGGCCTGTTTGCTTAGTGTCACTTTTTCTCCTACACATTTTGGTGAACCCGACGTAAACTCCAATCTTCTCTAATTCTGATTTTTGTTTTCATATAGCTACCCTCGAATTTTCCTCACCTTCCTTAGTAAGCATTAGGTGATTTTGTGATCTAACGTGTGTTTTGTAGGGTGCGGTTCCTAACTGTGTACTGGAGATACCGCTGGGGGCTTCGTCCGACGACTTATGGATATATCCTTTTTCAAATAATGTTTACTTTTCTGTACTTTAGCTCGCATATGCATGTAGTGTTCATTTGACCGTTAAAGTGGGGGCTAAATGTAGCGTCATAAATTGTACGCAGTACAATTTCACACCTAGTTTAGCACCCGCCTTGGCGCATTTTGCATTTTGCATTGCATTTCCCCTTTAGCACTTAATTAATTAAATTAAATAATTCTAAAGTTCTATTTTATCATCTCCCATATCATAAAGTTGGGCCCTTTCATTAAAGTGTGCCCTTTTCATTTTATTCCTCCAATACATCATTTAATCAAAAACCCTAATTAGGTCCTATTTTGAACTTGGGGGCTTGATTTCGGGGGTCAAAACATCTCGAAATCACCTGTAACTTCGGGATTCTCTCTAAAATCATCATATCCGACAGTCCTCAAAATTTGGTGAAAAGTTGTCGAGACCATGGCGCCCGGAGTGCAACATGGTCTCGAACATTTTTCCCAAAATTTTAGGAGCGCGATCCAATCATAAAATAAAGCTTAACCCCAAGAAATTGGTGGGAGATTCAATCTCTAAGTCAGCCTAAAGTTGAAATTAAGACCTAGGGTTTCATACATAAGAGCTCTCTTTCTTCATTTGAAAGGATCAGAATTTTTGGTTTTTAGGGACCTTCTATGCAACGAAAGAGCAGATCTTTGAAGACTTCAACAACATTGAACATCCTTCTATCAAGCATTTATCAATTTCATTCATCCATTTAGGGCTTGGAAGACATTGAAGAACAATAGGAGATTACCGACTGAAGATTGGCTTGTATTCCTCCCTTGAGGGTTGGGTATGATTTCATGTTGTTTTCATGTCTTTGCATAAGCTTCAATATATCCTTTATTCATGCTTTAGATCACTTTGTATCTTGATTTAAAGCATCTACATTATCATTTACAAGCAATTAGGGTTTACTTTCTAGGTTGCTCTAGTTTGCTTTCTTGCATTTTAGGACCTTGCACACACACTAGGTCTGCACACACAATACATTTTACAATACAAATTGGCTATTCGTGGAGGTGGTGGGGGTTTGACTAAGGAAAAACCCTATATAGCCGCCCAAACACCTTTTCAGATATAAGTGCAGGTTTCGGGACTCGGACGATGCCGCAGGTTGCAGATCTGGGAGAAGCAGACTGAGACCGACCTTCCCACCAAATTTCAGAGCAAAAGACCAGGATAGGGGCGTGGGGCACCTTGGTCTTGCCAGGACAGGGGCGTTGGGCACCCTGGTCCCTACGACAGGGGCGCTGGGCGCCCTGGTCCTCTTGACAGACAGCATTTTCAGCATTTTTGATAGCTTTTCCAGAGTGCAAAATAGCAGTTTTCAGAGCAGTTTTAGGGGCAGATTCAAGACAGTGGCGCCCGCGCCCCCGTCATGAACATTTTCACTCAGATTTTAACTCCAGGTACCCATTTTCATTCTTGTCTTGTCCTTGTGTTTATAGCTTTCTATTATTTAAGTTCAATTCTGCAATCTTGTTATTAGTTCATACTTGCATTTTCGGGTTAGGGATTGAACTTGCATCATTTCATCTTTCAATTGCAACAAGGGAATAGAAATCCTAATAGGTATCCCGTGGCTCTCTCTTCCGCAAAAAGAAGTAGCCAATTGTGTGATAACTCTAGGCTCTTTCCTATTCCACAAGTGTGTGGTTGAAAGTGAGATTAGGGCCTGTTTGCTTAGTGTCACTTTTTCTCCTACACATTTTGGTGAACCCGACGTGAACTCCAATCTTCTCTAATTCTGATTTATGTTTTCAAATTTGAGTGTTTTCAAATTCAAATTTGTATTTAAAAGTTTTAATTTCTTGCAATATTCAAAAATTTAGAGGAAATTTTTGCTAAAACCCTAATTTTTCAATTCAAAGTTGAACTTGTGGGTAGCTTAATTGGGATCAATAATTTCAAATCTGACTTAGGAACTCATTTGAATTATAAATTTCATTTTCTAAATCTACATTCTAAGTGCTTGCATTGGTTAAAATTGAACATTTTCTTCTATTTTGCATGTGTTATCATTTGAAAGAGGAAAATTGTTGTCATGATGCATTCATTCCATAGATGTGATAATGGGTTAGCTTCCCTTGTTTCAATTTTTCCTTCTTCTAAAGAACCTCCCCCCATCTATAACAACATTTTAGTGCCTAAAAGAGTTTCTACTAATCCCTTTGAGACTCTCCCATGCTCTAAGGATTAAGTCTTTAAGAGTGATCTTGGTAATTCTCCTAAAATGTACCCTTCCTATTTAGCTATCCTAGAGGAAGAGAATGATATCATAAACACCTTTCTTAATGTTACTTCACCTTCCCTCCATGATGCCTCTCTAAGTGAAAAAGTATTGATGAGGATGTACCCTCCAATATGTTCATGTTCCTCCTAAAAAACACTCCCTTCATGAGGATCCTTTTGTGCAAGAAGATGACATTATCCCTACATTTCCTAGTGATGGCATTTCCTTTTCCAACAAAATTCCCACTAGAGATGATGAATTAATGATAAATGCTTACCCTTCTCCTAAAGTTTGTCTTACCCATAAGCATCCCTTAGAGAAGGAAGATGAAATAATAAGCAATTTCCTTAAATCTCTCTCCCATAAAGATCATATTGAAAGTATTTTGAGGAAAGAGGATGAGTTTAATACATCTATTGATGCTCTCCCTCCTAAGGATGAGGAATTAATAAACAATGTTATCTCCTCTCCTGAAATTGACAATACTTCAAACATTCCTTTCAACAACCTCACTATTTGGGATGAACCATTAGAAGAAGGTGTAGATTATTCTCTCTCCCTTGATAGTTTCTCACCTTCCTTGAATATCAATTATTCTCCCTCTAAAAAAGCATCTCCCTCTCCTCAACTTGGTTCTACTCATAAGGATACCCTAGTTCAAAGCAAGATGGTTAACATCTCTTTCAAAGATCTCCCTCTCAAAAGTGAGACTTTAGAGAGTAATGTTGATCCTTCTCCTAGAGAGTTTATTCCCCATGTAGGTCATTTGATGATAGAGGATGATATGACCTTTCCTCTTCCTACTAGAACATCAATGCCTATCCCTTGTCTCTCTCCTAAAATTGATAAAATTTTAGTGCAAGAGAAGACTATCAATAATCCTTCCAACACTTTTGTTCATTCCTCTAAACCATCCTCAATCAATTTGATACATGTGAATGAGACACCTAACAAACCTCTCTTCACTGTCCAAGGTGCTTGTCCTTCTCAAAATTCTCAACCTTTAAATAAGCCTATCTTAGTGGTTCAAGGTGGTTATGCTAATGATTCTTTTTCCACTCCTAAGAAACCTATTATTATTGTGCAAGGAGGTTACTCTACTAAGAGCCCTTATGAGTATGCTAAGCAACTGACTAGAGAAAGTTATCATGCGGTTGCTCATACCTATAACACAAGAAAGAATAGGCAACCTAATCCTCCTCCAGTTATCCCCACTTCGCTTCCTCCTTCCCAACCTATTCTTCCGCAAGCTCCACATATTTCACAAGTTCTTGGTAAGGAATATGATCTCATAGAACAACTTAAAGCTACCCCTGCTAAGATATCCCTTTGGGATTTGATCCAAGCTTCTTCCGCTCATCATGCAATGTTACAAGATGCCTTGAAAGATTTGAATGTTCCTCCACCTAATACATCTAGTAATATAGTGTCTTTGGTTAACTCTGTGATGAATCCTAAAGCTCAAATTGTGTTTACTCAAGATGAGTTGCCTACTAGTGAAATTCAACATCAATATGATCCCTTGATGATTGTGGTTATCATAAATGACACTACTATAAGACGAACACTGGTAGATAATGGTTCTGGCCTTAATGTGTGTAGCATTAATCTATTGCATAAGATGAATGTGGATACATCCCTTATTGAGCCTGACTCTCATCCTATTCGAGGCTTTGATAATGTGGCTAGGTCTTCATTAGGTATTATCACTTTATCCATCACAGTGGGACCTGTTACTTTGCCTACTCCTATCCATTTTATGTCACGAAATCTAACATACAACTTGTTATTAGGGAGACGTTGGATTCATGGTATGCAAGCTATCCCCTCTACATTGCATAGACAAGTTAAATTCATTTATAACAATAAGACATATACCTTGATAGGTGACACTAATCTTCAATCTTGTTTGCAAACATCTAAGCCTTCCTCTTCTAGTAATGACTCTTTGAACAAGATACCTATGGATGAATCATCACCCTCTAATAATCAAAATTCTTTGGATGAGTCTGAAGCTCCTGAAGAAGATCCTTCTCGACTTGAGTCTACACATGAAAAGGCTTTTGATTTTGTGAAGGTTCTCGCAAAAGACGATTGGGGATCCCTTGATTTTAATCCCACCTTTGTAGGTGAATATAGGGTTCCTCCTAGAGATCTTAAAGGTAAAAAGAAGGAAGAAACTAGAGATCAATCAGTCTTACCTGAACCTATGAGCAATAATTTTGTGGCCGCTTCTCAAACTTCTTCTCCTCATACTTCTAATTCTGAAGAGTTTGATTCTTTGTCTTATGAAAAACCACCTTCTCTTCCTGAAATGGCTGATCATTATGGTCATGGTTTTCACATTTTTGCTAAGCATGGGTATCATGGAAATGGTTGTGGCGCTCATGAACAAGGGATAAAAGTTCCTCTAGACACTAATTTTCACAATTATGCCTTTGGACTCGGCTATAATCCCTGCAAACGTACCAAAGCATCTAAAAGACCATCTCTCAATGTGAATGCTATATTTAGTGGTGATGATGATCTCACTTCAACTAAATCATCTTCTACTTCTATCAACTCTCATTCCTCTCATAAGGAAATCTTGGTGATGAACAAATCTCTTTATGACTCCCCTCAAATTTCTAAATCCACTTATGAATCTTTATCTCCTATTCATAATAAAGTCCTTTCCTCCAGGGATAAGGCTCTAATAAATTACACTCATCCCTCTTCTAAGATGTCTTGTGACTTTTCTTCTTCGATTTTTATCATTTAATACATGTTTTTGATCTCACTTATAGTTGAGCATTTAGCATGTCATATTCAAATACCTCATTCAATCTATCATGTCTTTAAATAACATTAATGGCTGTTATGTTGCTCATCATTATGTGACATTGGTAGCTCATTTACTGGGGGCTCATTCTCATTCATGATGGTACAATTTCAAGTGCAATCATATTTTTGAAGCAACATAATAGCCTAATTTTCTTGTTCCTAGGGGGACAAGAGTGATTTCATACATCTCTTCTTTTTATGCTTAAAATTTCCCTTTGGGGTAATAATGTGGAAATATTGATCATCTTTTCTTTAGAATCCTCTTTTCCTAGATATGGGAGAAGATGTGTATTCTCTTTCCTATCCTACCCACTTCTTGTGAGGAGCATTTTACATACACTAATGTCTTGCTTGCATGAACTCATGTGAGTATGTAGTACATTTTGCTTATGTCTAAATCTCTCCCTAGAAGATTGTGTAAGTCCTTCTCATTGTCCTTATCCTTGGGAGGCAATGATCTTTCCTTATTTTCATCTAAGGATCCACTTTTTCCTATTTCATGGATGGTGTGAACTTTATTACTTGATGTTATTCCTTGTATGCATTTGTTGTTGTTTGTTCAAGGATTATCTCTTACAAGAGGTATAAGTCCTTGACTACAACCTCTTTTGCACTTGGTAAAATACATCCATAATGAATTCACTCTCCTAATTGGGTTAAAAAGAGCGTCATCCTTCATTAAGAATCACTTTCACCTCGCAAAAGAAGGAAGTATTGCATTCTTATTCTCTTCTTTGTCTTATTCTAGAAGATGTTATATTTGTCATCTCGGGGATAGGTGTCTTTTTGTACAAAGATCTCTTCTCCTCTAAGGATCTCCTTTACACATATTACAAGATATCCCTTTTCAACTATCTTATCCTTGCTTAAAGAGTGCAAAACTCTCTTGCTTGGATCTATGACATTGTTGCATTTTTTGGGTATCTTCTTTTGTAATAAAGGTAGGTATCCTTGTTCTACTTTACTTATGACATAAACATTACACTTTTTGAGCAATGGGTCATTCTCGGAACCAGAGCATAGACTCTTAGAGCGAGATGTCTCCATTTTTCTTTTATGCAAGGTGATTATTCTCAGAACCAAAGCACAGACTCTTAGAGCGAGATGTCATGCTTTTGTACTATACATATACAGGTTGTAGCATACTCGGGCATAGACTCCTATGAGATGCTTCTAACCTTACTTACACACACATACACGAGGTTGGGTGGAACTAGCGGCATAAGGCTAGACTTTCCCACTCTCCTCCCTTACATGGATCACCTAGACAGACTCTAAGGGCTAGTTTTCCATGTCCTTTTTTCCATGGATCACCTAGACAAGATCTAGGGGCGAGAAGTCCATGTTTTCTCTCTCACTATTCTTCTCATGGATCACCAATGGGTGTATTCATGCTTTTTTCCTTTCTTTTCTTCTCTTTGCATTTTGTTTCCATTTACATCCTTCATCTTGTGTTAGAGAACTCTCAAATCCTCACACTCTTTGTTGTGTTGGAATTGAGATTTAGTCCTCTTTCTTACCAAATGATTCTCCATTAATTTTTGATCTCATATCAAATCTTCTTGTGAGAATTTGTCATCAATATTCTTTAACAATTCGGAGTGGTAAACATGATACCCTGTTTCAACTCACTAAAATTAGCAAGCCGAAACAGGGGGGGGCATATAGCTACCCTCGAATTTTCATCACCTTCTCTTCCTGAAATGGCTGATCGTTATGGTCGTGAATTTGAAAGGGATGTTTGCATATAGCAGTGTCATTTATGATAACCACAATCATCAAGGGATCATATTGATGTTGAATTTCACTAGTAGGCAACTCATCTTGAGTGAACACAATTTGAGCTTTAGGATTCATCACAGAGTTAACCAAAGACACTATATTACTAGATGTATTAGGTGGAGGAACATTCAAATCTTTCAAGGCATCTTGTAACATTCCATGATGAGCGAAAGAAGCTTGGATCAAATCCCAAAGGGATATCTTAGCAGGGGTAGCTTTAAGTTGTTCTATGAGATCATATTCCTTACCAAGAACTTGTGAAATATGTGGAGCTTGCAGAGGAATAGGTTTGGAAGGAGGAAGCGAAGTGGGGATAACTGGAGGAGGATTAGGTTGCCTATTGTTTATTGTGTTATAGGTATGAGAAACCGCATGATAACTTTCTCTAGTCAGTTGCTTAGCATACTCATAAGGGCTCTTAGTAGAGTAACCTCCTTGCACAATAATAATAGGTTTCTTAGGAGTGGAAAAAGAATCATTAGCATAACCACCTTGAACCACTAAGATAGGCTTATTTAAAGGTTGAGAATTTTGAGAAGGACAAGTACCTTGGACAGTGAAGAGAGGTTTGTTAGGTGTCTCATTCACATGTATCAAATTGATTGAGGATGGTTTAGAGGAATGAACAAAAGTGTTGGAAGGATTATTGATAGTCTTCTCTTGCACTAAAATTTTATCAATTTTAGGAGAGAGACAAGGGATAGGCATTGATGTTCTAGTAGGAAGAGGAAAGGTCATATCATCCTCTATCATCAAAAGACCTACATGGGGAATAAACTCTCTAGGAGAAGGATCAACATTACTCTCTAAAGTATCACTTTTGAGAGGGAGATCTTTGAAAGAGATGTTAACCATCTTGCTTTGAACTAGGGTATCCTTATGAGTAGAACCAAGTTGAGGAGAGGGAGATGCTTTTTTAGAGGGAGAATAATTGATATTCAAGGAAGGTGAGAAACTATCAATGGAGAGAGAATAATCTAAACCTTCTTCTAATGGTTCATCCCAAATAGTGAGGTTGTTGAAAGGAATGTTTGAAGTATTGTCAATTTCGGGAGAGGAGATAACATTTTTTATTAATTCTTCATCCTTAGGAGGGAGAGAATCAATAGATGTGTTAAACTCATCCTCTTTCCTCAAAATATTTTCAATATGATCTTTATGGGAGAGAGATTTAAGGAAATTGCTTATTATTTCATCTTCCTTCTCTAAGGGATGCTTATGGGTAAGATAAACTTTAGGAGAAGGGTAAGCATTTATCATTAATTCATCATCTCTAGTGGGAATTTTGTTGGAAAAGGAAATGCCATCACTAGGAAATGTAGGGATAATGTCATCTTCTTGCACAAAAGGATCCTCATGAAGGGAGTGTTTTTTAGGAGGAACATGAACATATTTCTCCAAAGATTCATGCTTAGGAAGGAGATCTTTGAAAGAAGTGTTCATAACCTCTTATTGCACTAACATGCCCCCATTGGAAGGACCAACTTTAGGAGAAAATAATTCAATGTCCATCAATACCTTTTCACTTAGAGAGGCATCATGGAGGGAAGGTGAAGTAACATTAAGAAACGTGTTTATGATATCATTCTCTTCCTCTAGGATAGCTAAATAGGAAGGGCACATTTTAGGAGAATTACCAAGATCACTCTTAAAGACTTCTTCCCTAGAGCATGGGAGAGTCTCAAAGGGATTGGTAGAAACTCTTTTAGGCACTAAAATGTTGTTATAGATGGGGGGAGTTTCTTTAGAAGAAGGAAAAATTGAAACAAGGGAAGCTAACCCATTATCACATCTATGGAATGAATGCATCATGACAACAATTTTCCTCTTTCAAATGATAACACATGCAAAATAGAAGAAAATGTTCAATTTTAACCAATGCAAGCACTTAGAATGTAGATTTAGAAAATGAAATTTATGACTCAAATGAGTTCCTAAATCAGATTTGAAATTATTGATCCCAATTAAGCTACCCACAAGTTCAACTTTGAATTGAAAAATTAGGGTTTTAGCAAAAATTTCCTCTAAATTTTTGAATATTGCAAGAAATTAAAACTTTTAAATACAAATTTGAATTTGAAAACACTCAAATTTGAAAACATAAATCAGAATTAGAGAAGATTGGAGTTCACGTCGGGTTCACCAAAATGTGTAGGAGAAAAAGTGACACTAAGCAAACAGGCCCTAATCTCACTTTCAACCACACACTTGTGGAATACGAAAGAGCCTAGAGGTATCACACAATTGGCTACTTCTTTTTGTGGAAGAGAGAGCCACGGGATACCTATTAGAATTTCTATTCCCTTGTTGCAATTGAAAGATGAAATGATGCAAGTTCAATCCCTAACCCCAAAATGCAAGTATGAACTAATAACAAGATTGCAGAATTGAACTTAAATAATGGAAAGCTGTAAACACAAGGACAAGACAAGAATGCAAATGCGTACCTAGAGTTAAAATCTGAGTGAAAATGTTCAGGACGGGGGCGCGGGCGCCACTGTCCTGAATCTACCCCTGAAACTGCTCCGAAAACTGCTGTTTTGCACTCTGGAAAAGCTGTCAAAAATGCTGAAAATGCTGTTTGTCAGGAGGACCAGGGTGCCCAGCACCCCTGTCCCAGGGACCATGGTGCCCAGCGCCCTTGTCCTGGCAGGACCAGGGCGCCCCACGCCCCTATCCTGGTCTTTTGCTCTGAAATTTGGTGGGAAGGTCGGTCTCAGTCTACTTCTCCCAGATCTGCAACCTGCGGCGTCATCCGAGTCCCGAAACCTGCACTTATATCTGAAAAGGTGTTTGGGCGGCTATATAGGGTTTTTCCTTAGTCAAACCCCCACCACCTCCATGAATAGCCAATTTGTATTGTAAAATGTATTGTGTGTGCAGACCTAGTGTGTGTGCAAGGTCCTAAAATGCAAGAAAGCAAACTAGAGCAACCTAGAAAGTAAACCCTAATTGCTTGTAAATGATAATATAGATGCTCTAAATCAAGATGCAAAGTGATCTAAAGCATGAATAAAGGATATATTGAAGCTTATGCAAAGACATGAAAACAACATGAAATCATACCCAACCCTCAAGGGAGGAATACAAGCCAATCTTCAGTCGGTAATCTCCTATTGTTCTTCAATGTCTTCCAAGCCCTAAATGGATGAATGAAATTGATAAATGCTTGATAGAAGGATGTTGAATGTTGTTGAAGTCTTCAAAGATCTGCTCTTTCACTGCATAGAAGGTCCCTAAAAACCAAAAATTCTGATCCTTTCAAATGAAGAAATAGAGCTCTTATGTATGAAACCCTAGGTCTTAATTTCAACTTTAGGCCGACTTAGAATTTGAATCTCTCGCCAATTTCTTGGGGTTAAGCTTTATTTTATGATTGGATCACACTCCTAAAATTTCGGGAAAAATGTCCGGGACCATGTTGCACTCTGGGCACCATGGTCCCGACAACTTTTCACCAAATTTTGAGGACTGTCGGATATGATGATTTTAGAGAGAATCCCGAAGTTACAGGTGATTTCGAGATGTTTTGACCCTCGAAATCAAGCCCCCGAGTTCAAAATAGGCCCTAATTAGGGTTTTTGATTAAATGATGTATTGGAGGAATAAAATGAAAAGGGCACACTTTAATGAAAGGGCCCAACTTTATGATATGGGAGATGATAAAATAGAACCTTAGACCTAATTAATTTAATTAATTAAGTGCTAAAGGGGAAATGCAATGCAAAATGCAAAATGCGCCAAGGCGGGTGCTAAACTAGGTGTGAAATTGTACTGCGTACAATTTACGATGCTACATTTAGCCCCCACTTTAGCGGTCATATGAACACTACGTGCATATGCAAGCTAAAGTATAGAAAAGTAAACATTATTCTAAAAAGGATATATCCATAAGTCGTCGGACGAAGCCCCCAGCGGTATCTGCAGTACACAGTTAGGAACCGCACCCTACAAAACACACGTTAGATCACAAAATCACCTAATGCTTACTAAGGAAGGTGATGAAAATTTGAGGGTAGCTATATGCCCCCCCCTATTTCGGCTTGCTAATTTTAGTGAGTTGAAACAGGGTATCATGTTTACCACTTCGAATTGTTAAAGAATATTGATGACGAATTCTCACAAGAAGATTTGATATGAGATCAAAAATTAATGGAGAATCATTTGGTAAGAAAGTGGACTAAATCTCAATTCCAACACAACAAAGAGTATGAGGATTTGAGAGTTCTCTAACACAAGATGAAGGATGTAAATGGAAACAAAATGCAAAGAGAAGAAAAGAAAGGAAAAAAGCATGAATACACCCATTGGTGATCCATGAGAAGAATAGTGAGAGAGAAAACATGGACTTCTCGCCCCTAGATCTTGCCTAGGTGATCCATGGAAAAAAGGACATGGAAAACTAGCCCTTAGAGTCTGTCTAGGTCATCCATGTAAGGGAGGAGAGTGGGAAAGTCTAGCCTTATGCCGCTAGCTCCACTCAACCTCATGCATGGGATTTGATCCAAGCTTCTTCCGCTCATCATGGAATGTTACAAGATGCCTTGAAAGATTTGAATGTTCCTCCACCTAATACATCTAGTAATATAGTGTCTTTGGTTAACTCTGTGATGAATCCTAAAGCTCAAATTGTGTTTACTCAAGATGAGTTGCCTACTAGTGAAATTCAATATCAATATGATCCCTTGATGATTGTGGTTATCATAAATGACACTGCTATAAGACGAACACTGGTAGATAATGGTTCTAGCCTTAATGTGTGTAGCATTAATCTATTGCATAAGATGAATGTGGATAAATCCCTTATTGAGCCTGACTGTCATCCCATTCGAGGCTTTGATAATGTGGCTAAGTCTTCATTAGGTATTATCACCTTACCCATCACAGTGGGACCTGTTACTTTGCCTACTACTATCCATGTTATGTCGGGAAATCTAACATACATCTTGTCATTAGGGAGACCTTGGATTCACGGTATGCAAGCTGTCCCCTCTACATTGCATAGAAAAGTTAAATTCATTTATAACAATAAGACATATACCTTGATAGGTGACACTAATCTTCAAGTTTGTTTGCAAACATCTAAGCCTTCCTCTTCTAGTAATGACTCTTTGAACAAGATACCTATGGATGAATCATCACCCTCTAATAATCAAAATTCTTTGGATGAGTCTGAAGCTCCTGAAGAAGATCCTTCTTGACTTGAGTCTACACATGAAAAGGCTTTTGATTCTGAGAAGGTTCTCGCAGAAGACGATTGGGGATCCCTTGATTTTAATCCCACCTTTGTAGGTGAATATAGGGTTCCTCCTAGAGATCTTAAAGGTAAAAAGAAGGAAGAAACTAGAGATCAATCAGTCTTACCTGAACCTATGAGCAATAATTTTGTGGCCCCTTCTCAAACTTCTTCTCCTCATACTTCTAATTCTGAAGAGTTTAATTCTTTGTCTTATGAAAAACCACCTTCTCTTCCTAAAATGGCTGATCGTTATGGTCGTGGTTTTTGCATTTTTGCTAAGCATGGGTATCATGGAAATGGTTGTGGTGCTCATGAACAAGGGATAAAAGTTCCTCTAGACACTAATTTTCACAATTATGCCTTTGGACTCGTCTATAATCCCTCCAAATGTACCAAAGCATCTAAAAGACCATCTCTCAATGTGAATGCTATATTTAGTGGTGATGATGATCTCACTTCAACTAAATCATCTTCTACTTCTATCAACTCTCATTCCTCTCATAAGGAAATCTTGGTGATGAACAAATCTCTTTATGACTCCCCTCAAATTTCTAAATCCACTTATGAATCTTTATCTCCTATTCATAATAAAGTCCTTTCCTCCAGGGATAAGGCTCTAATAAATTACAGTCATCCCTCTTCTAAGATGTCTTGTGACTTTTCTTCTTCAATTTTTATCATTTTATACATGTTTTTGATCTCACTTATAGTCGAGCATTTAGCATGTCACATTCAAATACCTCATTCAATCTATCATGTCTTTAAATAACATTAATGCCTGTTATGTTGCTCATCATTATGTGACATTGGTAGCTCATTTACTGGGGGCTCATTGTCATTCATGATGGTACAATTTCAAGTGCAATCATATTTTTGAAGCAACATAATAGCCTAATTTTCTTGTTCCTACGGGGACAAGAGTGATTTCATACATCTCTTCTTTTTATGGTTAAAATTTCCCTTTGGGGTAATAATGTGGAAATATTGATCATCTTTTCTTTAGAATCCTCTTTTCCTAGTTATGGGAGAAGATGTGTATTCTCTTTCCTCTCCTACCCACTTCTTGTGAGGAGCATTTTACATACACTAATGTCTTGCTTGCATGAACTCATGTGACTATGTAGTACATTTTGCTTATGTCTAAATCTCTCCCTAGAAGATTGTGTAAGTCCTTCTCATTGTCCTTATCCTTGGGAGGCAATGATCTTTCCTTATTTTCATCTAAGGATCCACTTTTTCCTATTTTGTGGATGGTGTGAACTTTATTACTTGATGTTATTCCTTGTATGCATTTGTTGTTGTTTGTTCAAGGATTCTCTCTTACAAGAGGTGTAAGTCCTTGACTACAACCTCTTTTGCACTTGGTAAAATACATCCATAATGAATTCACTCTCCTAATTGGGTTAAAAAGAGCGTCATCCTTCATTAAGAATCACTTTCACCTCGCAAAAGAAGGAAGTATTGCATTCTTATTCTCTTCTTTGTCTTATTCTAGAAGATGTAATATTTGTCCTCTCGAGGATAGGTGTCTTTTCGTACAAAGATCTCTTCTCCTCTAAGGATCTCCTTTACACATATTACAAGATATCCCTTTTCAACTATCTTATCCTTGCTTAAAGAGTGCAAAACTCTCTTGCTTGGATCTATGACATTGTTGCATTTTTTGGGTATCTTCTTTTGTAATAAAGGTAGGTATCCTTGTTCTACTTTACTTATGACATAAACATTACACTTTTTGAGAAATGGGTCATTCTTGGAACCAAAGCACAGACTCTTAGAGCGAGATGTCTCCATTTTTCTTTTATGCAATGTGATTATTCTCGGAACCAGAGCATAGACTCTGAGAGCAAGATGTCACGCTTTTGTACTATACATATACAGGTTGTAGCATACTCGGGTATAGACTCCTATGAGATGCTTCTAACCTCACTTACACACACATGCACGAGGTTGAGTGGAACTAGCGGCATAAGGCTAGACTTTCCCACTCTCCTCCCTTACATGGATCACCTAGACAAACTCTAAGGGCTAGTTTTCCATGTCCTTTTTTCCATGGATCACCTAGACAAGATCTAGGGGCGAGAAGTCCATGTTTTCTCTCTCACTATTCTTCTCATGGATCACCAATGGGTGTATTCATGCTTTTTTCCTTTCTTTTCTTCTCTTTGCATTTTGTTTCCATTTACATCCTTCATCTTGTGTTAGAGAACTCTCAAATCCTCACACTCTTTGTTGTGTTGGAATTGAGATTTAGTCCTCTTTCTTACCAAATGATTCTCCATTAATTTTTGATCTCATATCAAATCTTCTTGTGAGAATTTTTCATCAATATTCTTTAACAATTCGAAGTGGTAAACATGATACCCTGTTTCAACTCACTAAAATTAGCAAGCCGAAACAGGGGGGGGCATTTAGCTACCCTCAAATTTTCATCACCTTCCTTAGTAAGCATTAGGTGATTTTGTGATCTAACGTGTGTTTTGTAGGGTGCGGTTCCTAATTGTCTACTGCAGATACCGCTGGGGGCTTCGTCCAACGACTTATGGATATATCCTTTTTCAAATAATGTTTACTTTTTTGTACTTTAGCTTGCATATGCACGTAGTGTTCATATGACCGCTAAAGTGGGGGCTAAATGTAGCGTCGTAAATTGTACGCAGTACAATTTCACACCTAGTTTAGCACCCGCCTTGGCGCATTTTGCATTTTGCATTGCATTTCCCCTTTAGCACTTAATTAATTAAATTAATTAGGTCTAAGGGTCTATTTTATCATCTCCCATATCATAAAGTTGGGCCCTTTCATTAAAGTGTGCCCTTTTCATTTTATTCCTCCAATACATCATTTAATCAAAAACCCTAATTAGGTCCTATTTTGAACTTGGGGGCTTGATTTCGAGGATCAAAACATCTCGAAATCACCTGTAACTTCGGGATTGTCTCTAAAATCATCATATCCGATAGTCCTGAAAATTTGGTGAAAAGTTGTTGGGACCATGGCACCCGGAGTGCAACATGGTCCCGAACATTTTTCGCAAAATTTTAGGAGCGCGATCCAATCATAAAATAAAGCTTAACCCCAAGAAATTGGCAGGAGATTCAATCTCTAAGTCGGCCTAAAGTTGAAATTAAGACCTAGGGTTTCATACATAAGAGCTCTCTTTCTTCATTTGAAAGGATCAGAATTTTTGGTTTTTAGGGACCTTCTATGCAATGAAAGAGCAGATCTTTGAAGACTTCAACAACATTGAACATCCTTCTATCAAGCATTTATCAATTTCATTCATCCATTTAGGGCTTGGAAGACATTGAATCACAATAGGAGATTACCGACTGAAGATTGGCTTGTATTCCTCCCTTGAGGGTTGGGTATGATTTCATGTTGTTTTCATGTCTTTGCATAAGCTTCAATATATCCTTTATTCATGCTTTAGATCACTTTGCATCTTGATTTAGAGCATCTACATTATCATTTACAAGAAATTAGGGTTTACTTTCTAGGTTGCTCTAGTTTGCTTTCTTGCATTTTAGGACCTTCCACACACACTAGGTCTGCACACACAATACATTTTACAATACAAATTGGCTATTCATGGAGGTGGAAATCACGGAAGTGGGGATTTGACTAAGGAAAAACCTTATATAGCCACCCAAACACCTTTTCAGATATAAGTGCAGGTTTCGGGACTTGGACGACGCCGTAGGTTGCAGATCCGGGAGAAGCAGACTGAGACAGACCTTCCCACCAAATTTCAGAGCAAAAGACTAGGACAGGGGCATGGGGTGCCCTGGTCCTGCCAGGACAGGGGCACTGGGCACCCTGGTCCCTAGGACAGGGGCGTTAGGTGCCCTGGTCCTCCTGACAGACAGCATTTTCAGCATTTTTGACAGCTTTTCCAGAGTGCAAAACAGCAGTTTTCGGAGCAGTTTCAGGGGTAGATTCAGGACAGTGGCGCCCGCGCCCCCGTCCTGAACATTTTCACTCAGATTTTAACTCTAGGTATGCATTTGCATTCTTGTCTTGTCCTTGTGTTTACAGCTTTCCATTATTTAAGTTCAATTCTGCAATCTTGTTATTAGTTCATACTTGCATTTTGGGGTTAGGGATTGAACTTGCATCATTTCATCTTTCAATTGCAACAAGGGAATATGAATCTTAATAGGTATCTCGTGGCTCTCTCTTCCACAAAAAGAAGTAGCCAATTGTGTGATACCTCTAGGCTCTTTCGTATTCCACAAGTGTGTGGTTGAAAGTGAGATTAGGGCCTGTTTGCTTAGTGTCACTTTTTCTCCTACACACTATCATCCACATCTCCTACCCAATTTGCATCTGTGTATGCATATAGATCAAAATTTTCATCTTTATGATACCATAATCCAATATTTGTTGTGCCTTGTAAGTACCGGAAAATCCTTTTTACTGCTGATTCATGATTTTCCCTAGGATTACTCTGAAATCTAGAAACTATACATATTGCATTCATAATATCAGGTCTGGTTTGTGTCAAATATAGTAAACCTCCTATCATAGATTTGTATCTAGTTGAATTGACAGGTGTAGATTCATCCCTTTGAGATAATTTTTCATTTGTAGTTATAGGTGTGCTTACCGGTGTAGAGTTTTCCATCCCAAATTTCTTAAGTAGTTCTTTCAAGTACTTAGATTGACTAAAAAATATGCCTTTATCAGTCTGTAAAATCTACAATCCTAAAAAGAATTTTATTTCTCCTATCATAAACATTTCAAATTCATGTTGCATTTCAAGAGAAAATTCTTTGCATAATTCATCTTCTCCTCCAAAGATTATATCATCAACAAATACTTCAATAATCAAGATATCACCATTAGTTACTTTGTAATATAAATTGCTATCTGCATTTCCTTTAGTAAAACCAATCTTTAAAAGATACTTATCCAATCTTTCATACCAAGCTCTTGGAGCTTGTTTTAATCCATACAGAGCTTTTCTTAATTTGCAAACCATATCATTGTCATCTATCAAGGAAAATCCATCAGGCTATTCAATATAGACTTCCTCTTCAAGATCTCCATTCAAAAATGCACATTTGATATCCATTTGATAACTTTGTAATCCTTGTGAGCTGCAAAGGCCAAGAATAATCTAACTGCCTCAATTCTGGCTACTGGTGCAAAGGTTTCATTGTAATCAACTCCTTCTTTCTGAGAGTATCCCTTACACACTAGTCTTGCTTTATTTCTGACAACCTTACCATCTTCATTGAGTTTGTTTCTAAATACCCATTTGGTTCCAATTACATTTTTATTTTTAGGCTGGGGAACTAATGTCCAAGTATTATTTTTCTCAATTTGTCCTAATTCTTCTTCCATAGCTTTAATCCAAAATTTGTCTTCACATGCCTCATTGATAGATAATGGTTCAATTTGAGAAATAAGACATACCTCTTCATTTTCCAATCTTCCTCTTGTCATGACTCCTTTAAATTTGCTTCCAATTATCTGATCTTCAAAATGATTCAGTCTTACATACCAGGGTGTCTTAGTCTATTGTTGTTCTTCAATTACTATGGAATCTTCTGATGATACCGAAGTAACTAGATCATCATTCTGTACTGGTGGATTTATTGTAGGTTCATTTGTCATAATTTCTGTTACCGGTTCAAAGTCTATATACCTTGAAGTTCCTTTGAATTGTTCATCAATCTTTACATTTGTACTCTCAACAATTTTCTGTAATCTTTTATTAAAATATCTATAAGCTTTACTCTTAGATGAATAACCAAGAAATATTCCTTCATCACTTCTAGGATCAAACTTGCCAATATACTCATCTCTTCTAATATAACATTTACTTCCAAAGATTCTGAAATACTTAAGAGTAAGAGTATTACCAAACCATAGTTCATGAGGGGTCTTACTAGTTTCACCTTTGATGTGAACTTTGTTGAATGTATAGACAGCAGTGCTTATTGCCTCTCTCCAGTACACATGTGGTAGATTTGCTTCTGATAACATACTTCTTGCTGCATCCAAAATAGTTTTGTTTTTCCTTTCAACAACTCCATTCTGTTGTGGTGTCTGAGGTGCTGATAATTGTCTTTTGATTCCATTTACTTCACAGAATGTATTAAAATCTCTAGATGTGAATTCTCCTCCTTGATCTGATCTTAAACATTTAATTTTCTTACCGGTTTCATTTTCAACTATTGCTTTGAATAGCTTGAACTTCCCAAGTGCTTCTGATTTTTCTCTGAGAAAAGTAACCCAACACATTCTAGAATAATCATCAATAATTAGCATGAAATATCTATCACCTTGTAAGCTTTTAGTTCTAGCTAGACCACATAAATCAGTGTGAATTAAATCAAGAGCATTATTGGATTTTTCTAGAATACTTTTGAAACTAGCTCTAACTTGTTTTCCAAATTGACATTCCTTGCAAATTGTATTCTGAGGTTTCACAATTTTAGGTAGATCTCTAACTGCCTTAGAAGTACTGATTTTTACCATGCAATCAAAATTTACATGACATAGTCTTTTATGCCATAGCCAACTTTCATCTATATGTGCAATTAAGAATGCCTTTCACTGTTATTCAAATGAAAGATATTACCTCTAGTCTGATTACTGGTTGCAATTTCTAAACTAGTTCTATTCATGATTTTGCATTTTCCATTTTTAAATTGTAACTGAAAACCTTTCTCAACTAATTGACCAACACTTAAAAGATTATGTTTTAATCCTTCAACATAGTAGACATTGTCAGTGTTATGTTTACCATCAAGAGATATTGAACCCTTACCTTTGATTGAATAGGCTTTGTCATCTCCGAATCTCACTAAACCTCCATTGTATTCTTGAAAGTTCAAGAATTTACCTTTGTCTCCAGTCATGTGATGTGAGCATCCTGAGTCAATAATCCATTCATCCTTTGATTCAACTTTAGCTGCTAGGGCTTGTTCTACCAATTGAGCAATAGGTACTGGTTGATCTTCTTTTATAGCAACAAAGACTCATCCATTGTCTACTGGATCTTCGTCAGAATCATCAGTCACACCTTCATCAACAATGTAACAAGATTTATCTTTGTTTTTCTTGAATCTGTATCTCTGATATTCAGGATTAGGTTTGTATGTCCTTCTAGCTTCTTCTCTTAGTCTAGCATGTCTATCAGGGCATCTTGAAGCCATATGACCAATTTTATTGCAGTTGAAACATTTAAAGGGTGCTTTACCTTCATACTTACTTCCAATTGGACCTTTTGGCATTTTTCTTGCAAATAGTGCTTCAAGTTCTTCAAGCTCTTCATTCTCCTTCCTAGTTTCTTCAAGTTCTCTTGCATAAAAGGCTCTCCAGTCTGATTTGTCAAAGGATGGAGTAGATGATGTTGATTCTTTGAAGGCCAAGTCAGTTTTTATAGTAGTAACAGGACCAAATTCCTCAATTTCAAAAGCTGAAAATTTTCCAATCAATGTATCCCTAGTTACTGATGTATTAGGCATTGTTCTCAACTCATTTATAGCAGTAACCTTCATTTTATATGCCAGTCGCAAACCTCTTAAGATTTTTGAAACAATCTCATCTTCACTCAAGGTTCCTCCACAACATTTGATACCTAGAACAATTTCATTTACTCTTTCCATAAAAGCAGAAATCCTTTCATCTTCTTCCATTTTCAGATGTTCATACCTGACTCAGAAGCTTTCAAGTTTTGCAATTTTGACTGTGGAATCCCCTTCATTCAGTGTTTCCAAATGATCCAAAATAGCTTTTGCAGTGGATCTATCTGATAATCCCATGATTTGTTGATCTGACAATGCGCTCAAGGGTGCTTCTCTAGCTTTGCAATCATTTTCTTCATCTTTGGCTAAAGTAGTAGGAGCAGTCTGACCAGCTACAGCAGCAGTATAACCATTCTTAGTAACTTCCGAGATGTCTTTACCAATGCAATTTAGATGTGTCTCCATTCTGATTTTCCATATCCCATAGTTGGTTCCATCAAGTTTAGGACTATCCTTTCTGAAATAATTAGTAGACATTGGATCTCCTCAAGTTGTTAAACTTCTACAAAAAGAGGACTAGGCTGTGATACCAATTGTAGGTCCCAGAGAAAACTAAGAGGGGGCGTGAATCAGTTTTCTAATAAATTCAAACCAAAAACTTATTAACCAACTTAATACTTAATACCAGTAAGATAGTTAATTATGCTGGTAGATAGTGTTAATAGAAAATTGTTGTACTGGTAAGAATTAATGCATGAAACATAAGCACAAAGTCATCCATAACACATGACACCAATATTTGTACATGGAAACCCTATAAGGGGAAAAACCATGGTGGGAAACCTTACCCACAATCAGATGATACTACTGCAGATAGTAAGTGTACAAAGAGGGGTTTGCACATGCAGAAAGGCCAACAGCCTAGAGCTCACTGCTCAATCACAAATGGGAGTCACACTGACTATAGTTGGATGGTTAAATCCAATGAGAATGTACTACATAAAATAACATCTTCATATGCTGGATTCAGTACCGGTGTAATGGTGATATGCTTCTACAAAAACCTAACTTCACCTTCAAATGATGTCTTCGTGTATATCCCTACTTGATCTTGCATATACCTTTCCTTAAATCTTTTTTGCATTCCACACTTGATCTTACAAATAAGATCTTACGTTTATACCATACCCTAAGACCAATTTTAGTAGGTCAGCCCTACAAGATATTACAATAAAAACATTTTACAAACAATACAATATTCGATGCAATAACCGATTGAACATGTCGGCTTAATGCATTTACAACAATAATAAATCATCTCCATAGCATGCCATGCTGATCTAGAAAAGATAAACCTGGTGGTGTAGCCCTAGATAACTTGGACCTATTTGTTGGTAAAAGCAAATATGCAAATAAGAGTATACCAATGATTATTACTTCAAAATAAAGTGTCCACATGATGTCTTCGACAATATCAAGTGTCTTCCATGTCATTTCAAGTACCGGTGAACATTATATCCTGCTGATGAACATTATATCCTGCCAGTGAACCATATACTGGTAACTTTTTGCACAATTTACTATTTGCCGGTGAATGTTGTTGGATCACCAAAGTAGGTGTTGACATCAATGACAAAACCATACCAAAATACCAACACATACCATGCTCTTGGTGCCTGCTTTAGTCCATACAAGGCCTTATGTAGCCTACACACCATGTCATTGTCTTCTGATAGGGCAAACCCATCTAGTTGCTCTATATACATCTCCTCTTCTAGTATTCCATTCAAGAATGCAGATTTTACATCTATTTGATATACTTTGAATCCCTTGAATGCTGTATATGTAAGAAACATATGAACTCCTTCCAATCTGGCTACTGGAGCAAAGGTTTCTCCATAGTCTTCTCCTTCTTCTTGGGCATATCCTTTACACACCAATCTGGCTTTGTTTCTAACCACTGAGCCATCTTCATTTAGCTTATTTCTGAAAACCCATTTGGTGCCAATGACATTTTTATGCTCTGGTCTAGGTACCAAAGACAATGTACCATTATTTTCTATTTGGTCAAGTTCCTCTTCCATTGCCTTGATCCAGTCTTCATCTTTATGTGCCTCTCTGAACATTTTAGGCTTAAATTCAGAGATCATGCAAGAGTTTTCTCTGATCTTTCTTCTTGTAAGAATTCCTGCATCCTTGTCTCCTATGATCTGCTTTGGATCATGATTCAGCTTTACATACCTAAGAATGATCTTAGTTGTTTCCTCATGCTTTTCTTATTCATCCTCATCTCCATCAGTATCAGCATCTACCGATGTAGGAGCACTGTTACTGGTGCTTGGCTGTTTTGCAACCAGTTCCTAGAAGGTTACTACCAGTTCATCTCCTACTTGCTCACTGTCAGTTTCCTCAAATTTCTCAGAGGTTCTATCAACTCTAACATTGATTCTTTCAACAATTCTCTAAGTCCTATTGTTGAAACATTTGAGAGCTTTGCTCTTTGACGAATACCCTAGGAATATTCTTGCATCACATTTAGCATCAAACTTGCTCTAATGTTCATTCATTCTTGATATAACATCTACAACCAAACACTTTGAAGTAGATTACCACTGGTGTCTTACCGGTCCAATACTCATAAGGTGTTTTATCCTTGCCCTTTTTGATGAGTACCCGGTTCATTGTATAGATTGCAGTGCTCACCGCTTCTCTCCAAAAGGTGTGAGCAACCTTTCCTTGGATCAACATAGTTCTAGCTACTTCAACCATGGTCCAATTGTTTCTTTCAGCTAGACCATTCTACTGTGGAGTCTAGAGGGAAGAAAGTTGCCCCTTGATGCCATTCTCTTCACAGTATTTGTTGAATTCACTAGAAGTGAATTCTCCTCCTTGGTCAGTTCTTAAGCACTTAATCCTCTTACCACTTTCTTTTTCTACAAGTGCTCTAAAGGCTTTGAACTTTCCAAAATCTTTAGATTTGTCCTTTAAGAATGTGACCCACATCATCCTTGAGAAATCATCAGTAAGAATCATAAAATACCTATCTCCCTACACACTCCTAGTTTTCATAGGACCACACAAATCAGTATGCACAAGATCAAGTAAATTATCTGCGGTGAAAGGTTTACCTTTGATGGTTAAGGAAGACATTTTCCCCAGTTGACACTCTTTGCACAAAGGATTTTTTGGTTTGCTTAGCATAGGCAATCCTCTAACTGCCTTGATCTTATTGGCCTTCACAATATTGTCAAAGTTTACATGACAGAGTCTCCTCTGCCATATCCAACTATCCTCAAACTTATCCATAAGACATGTACTGACATTAGCATTTAGCAGAAATAGGTTACCTTTGGTTTGCATACTGGTAGCCATCAGTTCACCATTCTTTCCCTTGATTTTGCACACTCCATTTCTGAATTCCACAGTGAGTCCATTATCATTTGGTTGAGAAACACTCAAAAGGTTTTGCTTGAGACCTTCTACCCAATACACATTGTCAGCACTGCTTCTTCCATTTAGAGAGATGGACCCTCTGCCTTTTACCATACATGGTGCATCATTACCAAAATGAACCACACCACCATCATACTCTTCTAGAGATAGAAACTTACTCTGGTCACCAGTCATATGGTGAGAATAGCCACTATCAATAATCCACTCATTGGAGTTATCAAAGTGGGAGATAAGAGCCTTCTTGTCTGACACATCTTCCTTGACTGATACAAGCACAATATATTCATTTTCTTCATCTCCTGATTCCTCATTAGTGACACCTTCATCAACTGCTACAAAACAATTTCTCTGGTTTCCTCCTTTGAACTTCTTGAACCTCTACGATTTATCCTTGTTGTCACCATTAGGTCAGTTTACAACAATGTGTCCTATCCGGTTAGAAGAAAAAAATTTCAAAGGAAGCTTACCTCTGTATTTACCAGTTCCCTTGGGAAGTCTCTTGGCAAGAAGAGCTTCAAATTCCATCAGGATCTCCTCATCATCCATTTCTCTACTTTGTCTAGGTTCACCACTAGTACTAGCTTCTTTTCCTTTTCTAGATGGTGCAATACATGCTCTAAAGGTTGATTCAGTCTTCTGAATACTGCCATCATAATTATTTAGCTCATAAGTTATTAACTTTGCAATGATGGAGTCTAGGGATACCTTTGTCTTGTCTATAGACCTCAACTCCTGAATAGCAGCAACCCTTATTGCATAGACTGGTAATAAGGATCTCAAAACTTTACTAAAAATAGTGGAATCTTCCATTTTACCACCTGCACTCTTGATATCTACAACAATAGTTTTGATTCTTATTCCATATTGTTGAATGGTCTCTCCTTCAACCATCTGCATGTCTTCAAACTCTCCCCTAAGTCTTTCTTCATTATCTTGTTTCAAATGCTCATCATCGCCATAAATATTCTCAAGGGCATCCCATACTTCTTTGCAATTCTCTTTGTCCTGAACATCAATAAACTCAATGTGAGATAAACTGCTAATTAGGACTTCCATGACTTGCCCATCCTCCTGAATCTCTCTCTTTTGATCATCAGTGAGAGTACCGGTAGGGATAACATAAGCATTCTCAACATAGCTCCAATGTTGAGCACCCATGCTTTTTGATGTATATCTTCATTTTGTCCTTCCATATTTTAAAGTTGTCTCTGTTGAACTTTGGACCTTCCCTCTTCATCATTAGAGTGGGATCTTTACCTCAAGTGGTTAACCTTACAACACAAAGGACCTGGAGGATGCTTTGATACCAATTGATGAATCAAATATGAATAGTTAGTACCAAACTGGTACTGAGAAGCGGGGGGGGTGAATTAGTACTAATAAAAACACTTTTCCTTGAACTGGTTAGACTGAGAACCCTGCACTTTGACTAGCAAGCAATAACACCAGTCTAAACCAGATTACTACTGGTTAAGCACAATGAAAGACATAAACCGGTAACTCAGCTTTCCACACAATCTAACATTTTATTTCCACTTCACCCATATGTATACGCTAGTAATACTTCAATTAAAATGTAAAGACTTACTGGTTCAACATGCTTTACCGCTTAATAGAGAATAACAAAGCATCACATGAAAAGCATCACACATAACACACATATTTTTCATGTGGAAACCCAACTGGGAAAAACCACGGTGGGGATGAATACCCACAAGCTATTCTTTGAACCCTTTTGAAGTCCTCTCTATTAGGAGCTTAGTCCAGTTAAAGAATTTACAATAGGTTCTATTAGGAATCGATCTTGCTAGGGATCACCCGGTTAAGGGATGGCTAAACTACCCGATTAAGGGTTAAACCCGATTAAATGCTACCTTTTTAGAGGATTTTTAGAACTCAATGATTTTGAATCACCCTGTTATAGGATTTACAACAAGCTAGTTAAAGCTACCCTGTTAAGGGATTTTCCAACTGTTGAAGTGGTTAGAGGTCAATAGGTATTACAATGATTTGGTAACAACACTCAATGCCAATGCAGATCCACTTTAGTTCCTTCCTTCTTCACTCACACTCTAGAGGTATCTATTCTCTTATCTGGTCTAGCAAGAATCACGTATCTTTGCACTTAGATACACACACAACATTTGCCAACAACCTCAACATGAAAAACAACTATTGGCATTATAACAGACAAAGGGAGATTGTTGGCATTTCAATAAGGATATTGAAAAGGTTGTTGATATAATTGATTAAGGATGTTTATTGTCTTAACAATATTATTTTGTCATTGATGTCAAGAAATTGATTTTCTGATTTAGTATGATGTTGCCATATCTTAAGAAGTATGTTTTGAAGAAAATTAAGATGTCAGTAAAAGACATAGAAAGAAAGTGATGAATAAAGGGAGGAATAAGTTATTCAATGGGCAACAATTACTGAGTTAGACAATGATGAGATCATGATGTTTAGATTGTTTTGATATCCTACATATGCTATTGTTTGTAAGGTTAATACTATACTATGTTACCGAGCAAAGAACCTAGTCGGTAAACCCTAAGGAACCTAGTTGGTAAACCCTAAGGTTATTGCTATCAATTAATGAAGGAATGTCTACTGAGTGAAGTTTAGTATTTACTGAGTTGCAATCAAGTAATAACAGAATGCATTGGATGTATACATGTGTTATTTAATGATGAAAGCTGATGAGCTAGATATGATTAAATGATTGATACAACATGTATGAAGTTTGTTTAGGATCTATGACAATGGAAGATCGGCAGGAAGATCTACAGCTCAGATTGAACCGCAATACCCTAGCACAAGTTCCAAGAAATGTATGCAAGTTCCAAGGCAAGGTAAAACATTTTCAGATTGAAGGATACATTGAACCTAGTCAAGTTTGAAGATCTGATGGCTAAGATTGATCATGGGAAATGTGATCAAGGAGATTAAGCAGTTAGAAAATTATTTATAAATAAGGTACTATTGATAAACAATGTATGTGAGAAAATGTAAGCATAGGGATGCTACATAGTGATTACCGAGCACAGAAGCTTGAAGACCTATTTGAATAATAGAGTAAGAAGCCCAGTAGAGGGACAAGATAAGTCCTATGACTAGATTGTATTGAGCAAATAAGAATCTGCTTTAGCATTTTAGATGCAAAGTTGCAGACATACTCAATACTGTTGTTTATTTGTAAGTGATAGAAAAGCTCTTAACCAAGTAGACTTAATAGTCTTATTTGTAAATCCTCTAGCAAGGTGACATTTTGATTGAGTGTTTGAAACCCTTTAACAAGGTCACTTCTAATAAAGTGAAGATCCTAATAGATATGAGGGAAATCCCTTAACCGGGTCACATCTAGCAATGTGTTTGTAATCTTTAACAGGATTTGCTTTTAACTGAGCATACTCTAGAAGAGTATATTTCTTAGTGGGTCTAAAATCCCACAATGGTTTTTCCCTATTTGGGTTTCCACATTAAATCTAGTGTTGAATGTGTTGTGATGTTATCTATTTATGAGTTTGCATGTTTTACAATTTTGGTTACATATATCTGTTAAAGCTACTGAGGTTGAATCTATTGATTTCATGGAGGTTTAAGTTTGTATGATTCACCAGCCCCTCTGATCTTGTTAGCTTGGCATCTGTACTTAATAATTAGTATCAAAACTATCAACAACATTGACCTTATAGGAAACAGATAGGTTGGTAGCATAAACCCTACACCCTACACATTTAGGTTAAGCAATTTAGTCAATTCAATCCTGACCGTTGATCATATTGCATTGATTACAACAGTCTTGAACAGTTCTGAAGGCATTCTCCGTCATTCGTTCTTCACCGCTTCTTAGAGGTTGATAACCCATCATGCATTCTCCATCGTTTACAGAGACTTCATACATTCCTGAGGTAGATAGGATCAATCTCCTTCATGCAAGATCCTTCATGTGCACAAGGCTAACATGGAGACACAATTTGTTTTTCATTACAATGCTAACACATCACACAATGTCATCGGTTGAATCACATAGGCATAGAATACTTCAACCAGAAACCCTGAAGCTAAGACTACCAACCGGTAGTCATACCATATGAAACCTTGATACAAAACATTCCATATACCGGTTCACATTCCAACATATCGGTTCACTTGGACAAACATACCACTTCACTTTTTCACATATACTAGTTCACATTTCAACATACCAGTTCACTTGGACAGCCATACCGCTTCACTTTTTCACATATACTGATTCTCTTGCAAGTGCATTATTTAATATACCAGTTCACTCTTCATCATATTGACATCAATGATAACATACAATATCATCATGTCAACATACTCTGCATATATGCCAACAGTGGTAACACTAAGTCGACATCAAAGTGAAGATAAAGTTGAAGGTGAAGATCAAGTGGAAGATTCCTAGACAATGATTCACTAGTTTTTTTCCAACCGGTATTGATTGCTCTAACTAGTATCTGATTTTGTGATGAGTTACTAGCACCATTTGTTTGGCAGTCATTTTTGTGATGAGTTATGTTTACTTGTCTAGATACACTGCACCTAGGAAATTGTGTTCCTATGGCCGACATAAGATATGAATACCTATTTAAAGACATCTTAGTAAATCATTTGACAATAACACATAGAGAGTTGCTATGTGAAAAATATTTTGTTGAAAAGCGATAAGTGTTAAGATGAAGAGAAGTGTTGAATGTACTTAGAATTATCTGATCAAGCAAGTTTGTGCTACTCAGAACAGATCAAATCTTTCTTGTTGTTTTCTAATCATTACAATAGAATAAAATCCCCTAACCGGGTAAGCTCTAACAAGCTTCATTGTACAAATCCTCTAACAAGGTGATCCATTAGTTTGGATTCTAAAATCCTCTAGGAAGGTTACTCCTAACAGGGTAGTACTCTTAACAGGGTATAAGCTTCTAATCAAGCTTCTAGTTAGTTTTCTATTACTGTAGATAGTTAACTTGTGAGTTCCATCTCACCATGGTTTTTACCTATTTGGGGTTTTCCACGTATAAACACTTGTGTTATGGTGGATGTTCTACTTTATGTGGATGTTGTTATTTCATTTTGGATAGCATGTATTTTGTTTAACTGCTTGGTTAAGTTCATCTACCGGTTAATGTTTAAAGTAGTGTTTGTTTTGGTGTCACTGATTCACCCCCCCTTCTCAATTCTTTTCAAGACCATCAGGTAGCACATTTATCAGAACAACAAGCTGAACCAGTTACTCTAGCAACATCAAAAAATTCTACAGTAACTGAGGAACAGGGAAGAGGAACAGAGAGTTAGAAGACTCCTAGGTATGTGAGATTGAATCATTCTGAAGATCAAATCATTGGGGATAAGAGCAATGGAGTGATGACAAGAAGAAGACTGACAACTAATGAGGTATGTTTAATTTCACAAGTTGAACTGATATCGGTAATTGAGGCATGTAAAGATGAATTTTGGTTAAAAGCTATGGAAGAAGAATTAGATCAGATTAAGAAAAATAACACATGGACTTTGGTTCCCCGGCCTAAAAATAAAAATGTTATTGGAACTAAATGGGTTTTTAGGAATAAATTGAATGAGGATGGTAAAGTTACAAGGAATAAGGCTAGATTGGTTTCTAAAGGATATTCTTAGAAGGAAGGAATTGATATTGTAGAAACTTTTGCACCTGAAGCTAGGATTGAAGCTGTAAGATTATTTCTTGCCTATGTTGATTATAAAAACTACAAGGTTTATCAGATGGATGTTAAATGTGCATTCTTGAATGGGGATCTTGATGATGAATTTTATATTGAGAAACCTGATGGTTTTTCACTATTAGATGATACTAATATGGTTTGCAAGCTAAGGAAAGCTTTATATGGATTAAAATAAGCACTTAGAGCTTGGTGTGGAAGGTTGGATAAATATCTTTTGAAGCTTGGTTTTACTAAGGGTAGTGCTGACATTAATTTATATTATAAAATCATCGATGATGATATACGGATTGTTCAAGTATTTGTTGATGACATTATTTTTGGAGGTGAAGATAAATTATGCATAAAATTTTCTAAGAACATGGAGAAATAATTTGAGATGTCTATGATTGGTGAGATGTAATTTTTCTTAGGTTTTTAGATTACTTAGACTGACAAAGGTATTTTTATCTATCAAACTAAATATGCTAAGGAATTGTTGAAGAATTTTGGTATGGGAGATTCTAAACCGATAAGTACACCTATGGTTACAAGTGAGAAATTGACAAGGAAAGATGTTTATGCACTGATAAATCCTACAAGATACAAATCTATGATTGGAGGTCTACTTTATTTAACTTAGACTAGACCTAACATTATAAATGTTGTTTGTATTATTTCAAGATTTCAGAGCAATCCTAGAGAAAATCATGAGATGGTGGTGAAAAGGATTTTTAGATACTTGAAAGGTACATCAGAATATGGTTTGTGGTATCCTGAGGATGGCAACCTCACTTTATGTGCATATACAGATGTTGATTGGGCTGGAGAAGTTGATGATTGGAAAAGTACTTCTAGTAAATCTTTCTTTCTTGGAAAGAAGTTGGTTTCATGGATCATCAAGAAATAGTCATGTACTTCTTTATCTATTATTGAAGCTGAGTATGTTGTTGCTGCTACTAATTATACACAAGTTTTATGGATGAAGCAAATGTTGAAGGATATAAAGGTGGATTGTGATGCACCGGTAGTTATTCATTGTGATAACTATATTGCTATTGATATATCAAACAATCTAGTCTTTCACTCTAAGACAAAGAATATATCTATCAAGTATAAATTTTTGAAGGAGAAGGTACAAAACAAATGAAGTTAAACTGGTTTATGTGAACACTAAAGAATAGATTGCAGATATTTTCACTAAACCTTTATCCAAGGAATCTTTTGAGTACCTAAGAGATAGATTGGGGGTTTCTGCTCCTCCAGTAGAGACTTGATTGATGCAGTTTGGCATTAGTCTGGTATGCATTATTAGAAACACTATTCATTCCAGCACTGATGTGGGATGCTACTTCTTAGAAGGAGTAGTCAACTTTGAGATTCTGAGGCTTATATTTTTTCTTTGATATTTCTGTTAGATTTCTGGCATTGATGCCAAAGGGGGAGATATATTGATGTGAAAAAGATAAAGAAAGAAAAAGGAAAATCATAGGGGGAGAGATAACGATGTGAAAAAGTAAGTCAAAAAAGTGTAGAGATATTATTTACAGGGGGAGAGACATTGATATTCGGAGCTATACACAAGAGATTGTTGGCTATCTTCCACAGGGGGAGACTTGTTTGGAATTTATTGGTACTTAGATGTTTTTCACATCTAGTGTTTCCATGAATTCCAAAGGGGGATATTGTTGGCCATTTGGTGGAATTGATAGTGTGTTGTATTGATGTTTTATTATTGATGTCAACACGAGTTGTTTGGATGCTTTACCGACACCCTTCTTGTCCCAGTAGGTTGAGTATTTTTTGGTTAACTCTAGTATAATTTGGTGATGGAATTGGCTTGTTCATAATGCCTATACTCATATTTGGTCAGTCAATTTCAGTCTAGTGATTGGATGATATCCTTCTTACACAAAAGATTGGTTTCCGATTCCGATGAGGGTTTCACCGATAGATCTTTTGATGGAGATCTTTGATGAATTGCATAAGTGGTGTTGGTGCATCTTCTGATAGACTTTCATGATGTTGTTGGTAATCTTGTTCGAGACTTGGCATTTGGAGATCATTGCTAAAAAGTGTGGACCTATACTTTGTCTCGGTTGATCTAGGTTATGGACCGACATTAATGTAACGTGTGGATAGGAATCATTGTTGTATTTCCAAGATGTCTTTTGTTTTAGTTTAAGGCTAGCATGGTGTGTAATGATGTAATTGGTTTATTTTCTGGTAGTCGACCTAATTGTTTATGGTTGAGGGTTTGTATAAATAAGATGTAAGATCTCATTGTAGATCATCATAGTTTTTGTAAGAGGTCATGGTCAAGGAATGTAATATATGAATATTATAATATCATTCAGACAAAGGAGTTGGTCAATCAATGGAGATCGAATTGGATTTCTAAGAGGATTTAGTCCTCTGGTATTGAGCTTAACTGGAACTATACTCAAGCATAGGAGATGCTATCTTTTGCAGTTCAACACTTCTCTAGATTGTAGTCTGGATTTGTATGTATTTAGTGAGACTCCTTTTGTGATGATCAGTGTGCTTTAGGCTATTGGCCTTCCTACAAGTGTAGGCCCCTTCATTGTAAATTCACTTACTTACTACATAAGTATTATCTGATTGTGGGTAGGCCTCCCACCGTGGTTTTTCCCTTTACCAAGTTTTCCACGTACAAATCTTGGTGTTGTGTGGATGGATTTTATTATGTGATTATTGTTTATGCTTAATTGGATTAACTTCTATTTCAGTATTATTGTTTTGAATTGATAATACTTTTGGTAATCTATGACAAATGAGTCACCCCCTCTTAGTTGTCTTCTGGTTATCTGAACTATCTAACAGTCATAGGGTGTCTAAGGGGTCATAGGATACCACATGACCCCTTAGGACATGATATGACCTCTAACAACACATAAGGGGTCATACGACACAATATGACCCCTTAGGATATAATATGACCCATAAGGACACCTAAGGGGTCATATGGTGTCCTAAGGGGTCATAGGACACAATATGACCATCATGCTCTCCCTTTATCTCCTTTTATCTCCCTTTATCTCCCTTACTTGCCCATCCCTCCTCTTTGTGTCTCTCTTTCCCTTTTCCATCCTCTCTTCCTCCCCACCTTTGTCTCCCATTTCCATCCTCTCTCTACCCCCTCTCTCTTTCCCCCTCTCTATTTCCCTCTCCACCTTTCTCTCCCTCCCTCCCTTTTCCATCATCCCTCCCCCTCTCCATCTCTCCCCCTCTCTCCCTTGACGCCTCTCTCCATTTCCCTCCCGCTCCATCCTCCTCCCCCTCTCCCTCCCTCCCTCTCAATCCCTCCCTCTCCTTTCCTTTCTCTCCTTCCCTCCCTTCCTTCACATTTTCTTTACTACAAGATTCATGTATGGGGTTTTGATGAGTTAAAAGTGTGTACCGGGTGCTAGAAATATTAGCGTTGGCCTGATGAACATTTTTAGGGTTGAGTGCATATGGGATTACTAAAAATACTACATTCATGGTTCTGGGACATAATTTTAGTTTCCCAACAACCTCAATGGCCTCAAAATAAGTGTTTGAGGTCATTAAAGGCCCCGGTGAAAATATTATTGCACTTTTGTGACTATTTTATATGTTGTAGTAAGTGAATTTTTTGTTTTGCATGATTTCAAATGATTGAATTGTTGTTCTTATTAGTTTGGTCAATGCTATTGTGATTGTTTAATAGTTTTGATTCAAAAAAATAATGATAATGCTCAATTTTATGGTTATTTGATTGTTTAAGAACTTATGTTTACATATATATGTAAATGATTTATTTAGAACAACCACTATTAACGATGGGAAAGAACAAGCAAGGAACGATGGAACAATGAGAGACTAAAAAGGAAAGACAAAGGTAGCGTATGAAGAAATTATGTGACATAAGAACAATGGGATAAGAAGGTACATCATCCTCAACATCTCAATTCTATTTATCAAATGAACATAATGCACCTAATGAAATTAAAGAAGAGATATTTGATTTACCATATGAACCTAATGCAATTGAAGAAGAGACCACGTTGAATAATCAATTAAATGACGAACATACACCGACTTTGTTTGATGAATTGAATGTACCCATGCATGCAATGCATCAATGTTAACACCTCCTAGAATCATTTTTAGGAAACCAAAGTATCTAATTGACATTGATGAGAATATTTTGAAGCCAATGCCCAATAAAATGAATGAACAAACTTGTACAAGAATGGTTAAAATAATATGGCAAAAAGATTTTTGAAAACTTAAATCAAACTGCAACATGCCAATAAATTGTTGAAATGATTAAAAATTTGAATTTTAGAAAGACAAAGAAAATTCTAGGCCTAAGATCATTTGAAAGTAGTAGCGAAAGAACTATTATGAGATATCTATTTATGTCCTGAAGATTCTAATGTTACTCGATGTTTCATTACATCAACCATAATGAGTAAGAAAATTAAAAAAAATCATTTGATAAGAAAAACAAGTAAGTCATTAAACATTAGAGAGCAACATTACATAAAGAATTAGAGAGACAAGATAAAATATAGGATCCTAACAATAATTCTCTTTGAGCATTCTTGGGTAGACTACCACGCAAAGACAAGGTTGTTTTTGATGCGTTAAGAACATTAATTGAAAATTTTGGCATGACAACACAAGGGTTTTGCCTAATGAAAGAGATGTTGTTAGAAAGCAAATCAGATCTAGAAATCATGAGCCACATGACAAACACTATTTGGATATGACTCAAACAAAATTGTATGAAAGATTCCTTGAAAAGTTTCCTCAAATAAGAACTAGTCAAAGATTTTTTGAAATGGTAAAACCTTTTTATGTTAAGATTAATCATGTACGCACCACGTGTTGTTGTAGGATGCATATTGAATTTTCCATGCACTATGATATTTATCATCATATATGTTGTCCTTTGCACACTAATGATGTTTTGCAGGAATGCAATAGACAAGCACCTCTTAAGTCAGTAAGAGAATTTATTGCAAGTGTGCTCTGTAAAAGAGATGATGGATGCATTTATTATAAGATGATGTGTTTGAAAGGTTCTTGTTCTACATGTGGTGGTTTAAAATATTTGCCAAGATTTTTACATTTGGATAGCACACATGAAATTGGTAAGAAAATCATTTCTTTTTGGAAAGTACAAGATAGTGACATATGGCATTAAAGATGGAAAAGAATTCAAGAGATGTGAGTTAGTGAAAAATGACATATGTGTAGCTGATTTTATGAGGATGTTTCAAGAGAAACTAGTTTATGAGTACATAATGCATACACATAGAGCTTGGTGGTTAATGAGAAATTCAAGTTATGCAAGGACACATTTTCTCTTGGTACCATTGTCTCTATAGTTGATTTTTCTGAAAATTATACACTACAATCTCAAAATGAAGTGCAATCTATGTATTACCATTCTACATATGTTTCTATTTTTGTACACATAGTATTCATACATGCAGATGATAGCATAGAGGAGGATAGAAATGTTGTAAGAGAGTATCACTTATACTTAAGTGATGATCATACACATTGGTTAGTGTAGACACCTAAAAATGGTCAACGCTTGCGGAGTCATACTTTCACATTTGCGCATTGCCTCATTTTAGGTTTTTGCGTCGCATTAACATTTCTCCTATGTCATGCACTTGGTCTTTATCATTTGCAAGCATTGAGTCCTTCTTCTACATTCTTCATCTATTTCACTTTCGAATTTGGTCTTGTCGACAACAATCTTCAATCATGATTTTGGTCGATCTTTGTCCTTGTCAATCTTGTCATATTGCGATCGATTCATCATCGATCCTTGTCCTTTTCAATCATGTCAATTTGGTCAATTTGTCATTGATTTTTGTCAACCAATTTCAATCAAATCATTTATCAACACTGGTCATTTATCAATCCAAAATCAAATCATGAATAAGTTAATTATCTTTCATCAAGACCTAATTCATCTTCTAGGGTTTCGTGATTTAATCATTTAACCTGGTGTGTCATTTTCTTCCTTTAGGATTAATAAATTGTTTATTTATCCTAAGTCTTCTCATTGCAATTAAATGTTCATTTAATTGGCTAATTATTCCTCTTTGTGAATTAATTAATAAATGACAAATTATTAATTAATTTACCAAATTCCTAATTTCTAATTTTCATCAATTTCATCTTTTTCTAATTTCAATTTCCTCCTATTTCTCTCCTAAATTCATGGAAATGACATAGAAATTTGTCATAATTTGTCATAAATTGTCATAAATCTTTGCATAGAAATTTGTCATAAATTGTCATAAATCTTTGCATAGAAATTTGTCATAAATTGTCATAAATCCTTGCATAGCAATTTGTCATAGACATGTCATAATTTTGCTATTCTTGATTTGAATTTCCATTCGAATCACTATCATGCTAATCTTGTCATCTCTCCAATTCTTCTATAAATTGGATGAATTTCTTCAATCTTGGCTAATAATGAGAATAATTGGTAATCAGGCTATCGAATTTATGCTTCTAGTACTCTTGATCAAAAATCCCGTCTACTTGCTTTCAATTGTGTGTGCACTTGTAGGTGAGATCCACAACCAAACCATTTGGAGAGGAAAGAAGAACAATGGAGCCGCATGAAGGAGCATTCAAATCGTGTCTATGGTTTGCATAATTTCTTTGCTTTTGAATGTTTTTGTTTCATGTCTCTATTGAATGTGTCTTAGGATAGATTCATTGCAATGAATGCATTTGTGATTGAGCTATTACGTTTATCTTTCTTGTGATGATTACCGATTTCCTATGCTACATTAATTGGTGAACCCGACATGAACACTAACCATCTAACCTCTTTATTGTGTCTTTGAGTGCTTTTGAGTTGATTTGCAGGCCAAAAAACCCAAAAACAGGGCAGTGTAGGGCTTTCTGGAGACTTCTGCGCCTGTGTCAGACAACTTGCGCCTGTGTTATGCATTTTGTGCTTGTGTTAGAGACATTCTGTGCTTGTGTAATGGGTTCTGCGCCTATGTCATGACTTCTGCGCCTGTGTAAAGTCCAGAACAGGGGTAAAAATGCAGTGTTTTATTTGAAATTTGTTTAGTTTTTGCATTCTATTTTCTATGCTTTGGATTTTGGTACTAATTATCTATGCAGAATCTTGGCATACGCATGGAAAAGACAATAAATCAAACTACTAACATGTGTTATGCAGAATCGATAGTCAAAGACAACAAATCAAACTCCTAACTTGGGTTTTGCAGGTTGCCTTGGAGAAACAACTAAACTTGGTGTTTGTCTTTAAATGTTTTAGGCACCTAGTGATTTTTTTAAATAGGATGGAATGAATCTATGCTTGATTTGATTGTTGACTGTGACATTGGAGTAGGAGAGTATGCTCTCATCCTTTTAGGGTGATCAGAAATCCAGATCTTCGATACCATGCTTTTGTCTTTGATTGTGTGTCTCCTTTAGAGGGCCTGCCTTCCCGACCACTTTGCTTTTGCAAGCAAGTGATAATCGTGAGAAGGGAATGACCCAAAGTGAGTACGGCTAGAATTACTTGGCATTCTAACTCACTATAAAAAAATACCCGATGAGCGAAAGCCTTGAAGGAAGTATTACATGGGAATTGCAGTTACTTGGGAAGTGATGACCCTTGGACTCTTTCTCATATCAACATCTAAGTAGGGCCTCTTGGTCTAAATCGTGCTTGCACAACTACATTTGTTTGGTATCTTGATGGGCTTAATGTCTCAATCACGCTTGCGTGACATCAAGGAGTAATGTTTAACAGAAATCCTTACTACACACCTTGTTTTTAGAGGCCAAAAACCCTTCTAGTTTCTTGAGAAGGACAAGTTCAGATACTTGGAAGAGATACTAAGTTCACCATGGGGAGATTTCCATGGGGACTGATGCTTGGCTGCCCTGAGAAGTGAGTGCCATGGAGGGGAGCCCGTGGGGTCAAGCATCTATGTATTCTCCTTGAATCCCATAATGAGTCTACCTCTCAAGTACCTAATGTCCTTGCCTACCATAAGAAATGTGGAAATGAGCATGATTGTCTTGAGTCTAAGTTGCAATATCTTGTCTTCTTTACTTATCAAAAGTTGAATTGCATCTCATTTCAAAGAACAAGACAAATTGATCCAACATAAGATTAAACACAAGAGACATTCATCCAACAAAAGTTCAACAAGATTCAAAACTCATCTTCAAACATGGTTAGCAAACATTGTTCAAAATCTTGTCTCAACATTCATGTCACTTACATTTAGGTTCATCTTAGGTTGCATTTTGCAAAATTCATTGTCAAGTACCAAGGTTAGGTTTCACCTAAGTCATACTCCTTTGCATATCAATAAGAGTCACCCATTTGCATATGTCCTCTTGCATTAAAGTCATATCATTGTCATACATTTGCATTTGCATACCCTAGGTCTCTTCATCAAGCTTAGGTCATTATCATATCATATTAGATTCATTTGCATAGTAATTGTCCCTTTTCATATAGCGTCAAAACTAGGTTTTGTCATGCTTGAGTAATACAAATCTTTGATAAACCCTAAGTCGTTGTTAGGAAGTCTAGACCTTATTAAATCTTTTGTCCTTTTGTCATCAATGTCATTTCGTCAAACCTAGCTTAGTATCCAAGCATATAGGGGAGACATTGTCATCCTGTCCTTTGTCACTTAATCCTATTTGTCCTTTGAGGTCTAGACATCATTTCAATTTCCTAAGGTTCCTCTCTTAGATTTGCATTCATAAGTTTGTCAAAATCTTGAAAAACAACCAAAAACATAGGTTTCACTCTTGTCATAGATTGCATTTTCATCTATTTTAGTTTGCATTTAGTTGCATATCATACATTATCCTTGAAAAATTCCAAAAATATTGCATTTGCATAGTGACATGTCTATTGAAACAAGGTTCCAAGCACCAATGATGCAACAAAGTTTGACGTATCAACCGACAATGCAATCAAATTTTAATCCAAGGCAATCACAATTCTATCCAACCCAACAACAAGGCAATATCGATCAAACTTTTTATGATGAAACAAGTCTCCAAATACAAAAACTAGAGGAGAAAATAGCTCAAGAAGAGGAGATATTGGAACAAAGAGTGAAAAACATTGAGAAGAATAGATCACAAATGTCCAAAATGTTTCAAAAATTTCCAGGTCAAAATCTAAAGATTGAGCCAATTAATGTAAGATCTCTTCTTGAACGATCAGACATACCAGCTCTCCTCTCCCAAATAGAGATGATGAAACAATTTCAAGAAAAGAGACAACATCAATTTCAACATTATGTGCCTCCACAACAAGAACAAGAAGGTGTTTACTATCAATCAGATTTTCAACCAATACAACCAATGGTCCAATTTCAACAATATGCCCAACCAACTATACAATGTCAACAAATAGTTCAACCAATGGTGGAATATCAATGTCAACAAGGCCAACCAGACATTCAAAAACAAAGGTTGCAACACACACCAAGCCAAATCTTGAACATGTCAAACCAATTTGATCAACATCTAGTTCAAAATCAAAACATGACATTAGACCAGAACCAACTCCTTTCCAAACAAGTTCAAATTCTAGATACAACTATGTCAAAACCTCGAAAGAAAGGTGGCTTTATTGCAATGCTCTTAAGGAAACTACCAAGTGAGCTTTTTGAGGAAGATCAAGATAATACAACTATGTCTAGCAATGCCTCATCTCCCTGCAAACAAATTGACTCTCCAGTGGCATCTATCCCTACACCTCTAGAAGTTTCACAAGAACCTTCTGTATTGTCCTCATCAAACAATACACCCAAGGATGAAATTATTCAAGAGCTATCCATAATTGATTGCCAAGATAATCCAATTCATGATGCACATCCTTGTCATGTTTCAGAAATACAAGACCCAATGCAACCATGCACTTTATATCCATTACCTATTTTAGAGGACCCCATTTGAAGTCCCTCTTCCTCACGTTCAAGCATTGATTCCTTGCCAGAATCCACCACAAATGTTCGAAGTGCATCCCCTTCATGCCAAACCATTGATCCCTTGAGAGAATCCCCCATGCATATCCAAAATCCAACCTCATGTCAAGAGGATAATTTAGAGCACGAAGAAATGAGTCCTCAAGAAAATCAAGATCAAGATCCTGAAACCTTATCATCCCATCCAATTGTTGACCAGGACCCCATATTCCCAGACACTCATGATGATTCCCCTATTCTTGTCCATCCTATCCAAAGTCCTATTGACACTCCATTCCCCGGGCAAGATCAAGATATCCCAGTTCATCCAATCCCAAACGATCCCCTTCCATTTCATGAACAAAATGTCCTTTCAAATCCCATTGACATTCCGGATATCCCTTCCATCCTTTTCAATGATCTCATTGAAAGTCAAGAGAAAAGCACCTTTAAAGAGGATTCCAATGATCTTCCTCCTTGTCAAGATCAAATTATTCCTTCAGATCCTCCACAAGATCCACTTGTTCCTCCATCTCCACGTCTTAATGCTCCATATACACTCCAAGATCTTATTCCTTTTGATGATCCCATTATTTCTCCCATTCCATCTCTTGAAGAGCCTGTCATTGAACCATGTCCACTACACAATCCTAGTCCCCCACATGATCCTAATCCCCCTCATGATTCTAACATGTTAGTGCAAGATGTTCATGAACCCTCGACATGCATAATGGGTTCTTCAACTTTGGTCCAATCCGATCCACTTCAAGATCTCATTATTTCTCTCATACCATATCCACCTCATAATGGACTCGCATCTTCTTCCCAAAGAAAAGAGTATCCTACAAGTCAAGATATTCATAAAGGCAAAGGAGTAGATCTTCATGAGCAAGAACCCCTCCATATCAAAGAATATACTAATGGTCATGTCTACACAACTCAATCTCAAGATGTTGGTATCCCTCCATCACAATCCAAACATATCCCTTCTCCATCGTCCCTTCCATCCATCTTAGGTCCTTATATCCCTTCATCCTCTATGCAAGGTCAGCAAAGGCACACATCCTTGAGTAAATTTCATCAATCCAAAAGAAGTCCATTTCATTCATATCCATCCATACATTCCTTGCCTCCTCCAAGCAATTTGAATGCCAGGTATAAAAGTCATAAGTCTAAAAATCCACATGTATTCAAGGATCAACATGTCCAATATAATCGACATGTCAAAACAAAGAACAATATGATCTATAAAGAAAAATAAATATCCAAAAGGCCACAAAGGCCCACTAAGCAAAATAAAGCAAAGTCAAAATATATATGGGTTCCTAAATCCCTTGTGCAAGCAATGCACTCCAAGGAACCACAAAAGCTTGAAAAATCAAAAACCATGTGGATCCCTAAGCAGTTCCTTGAAGCACAAAAGCCTAAAGAAACAATAAACTTGGCATCTAAAGTTCCTATTCCTCCATCCAAACCTTCCAAGTCTATTTCTCCACCACCTTCTTCTTCCATTTTGGGCCCTTATGTCCCAAAATCCCAAGCTATTCCTCCATCCAAATCTCACAATCTGAGATCTATTTTTCCTCCATCAGTCCATCACCCCTCAAGGTGTGTGCCAATGTCAATCTTGCCAACATTTCTATCCACTCAAGAACAATTCTTCCAATACCCTATCCATTATCCAATGCATATTTTCCATCCTTCAATCCCTTTGGTCCAATCATTTGCATAAATCCTCGCCTTAGTTTCATCTCATTTTCCATGTCCTTATCCTACCAACGTCTTTGAGCATACTTTTAAAGGTCATGGTCCAATTTTTTAAGGCTACTATCCAAACAAAAAGATGTTTGAGTCCTTCTTCCATCCCCTATCATGTGTCCATCTTCTATTGAAAAAGTCAAAATACAAAAAAAATAAAAAAAAAGGTGAAAAAAAAAAGAAAAAGAAAAAAGTAAAGAAAAATAATTCGTTCACTGGTGAAAACCTAGCAAACAGGCGCCTTGGGCAAGTATTGTGATGAAAACCTGGCAAACAGGCGTCATGCGTAATTTATGAACTTCTTGCACACCACACTTGGGGGCAGGTTTCCTCCTTCATATCCTATTGCCCTTCCATTATCCTATCGAACCCCTGCCATTACCCTTCATATCCTATTATCCCTCATCTCCATTTTCCCTTTCCACCTTTGATCTTGACAAGGCTAAGGATCTTCATGAGCATCATGCATCTTGTTTGCAGCTTTCAGTCTATCATAGCTTTTGGTCATTTATCCATTTGCTTATTATAACCTTTCATCCATAATCCCTGTCTTATTGCAACTTTTTGCCACTATCCCGTATCCTACCCCAACCTTCAGTCCATGTCCCTTATCCATTCTTGGTCTTGCTTATCCTATCCATATCTTATCACTATCCATACACTCTTTTTCCGTCCCTTGATCTTGATCTGACATAAGGACGCAAAATTTAAACATGGTTTCAAAAACCTCTTGACATGTCCCTCATGCCATGTCATTGCTTTACATTGTCATATCCAGTCTCTTGTCCCATCATGCAATAGCCCTTGAAAATTGCATCTGCATTGTCTCCATGATAAAAGGCCTTTGTCTTCCATCTATCCACCATCATTTCAACAAGCCTATTTATCCATTTGTCATATTCCTTGCCTTGCTAGACACTGGGGGCAAAAATTATAAAATCTCAAAAAAAGATCATAAACATTTAAAATGTCCTGAAAAAATCTCTAAAAAATTGAAAAAATGTCTTGAAAAAATCCAAAAAAGTCATAAAAAGTCCTGAAAAAAATGACCACAAAAAAAATTGTAAAAACTCAAAATCCAAAAAAAAAAATTTCTTTGGCATCACACATTTTGCAATAAATGATCCCTTTTGTGCATAAGACAAAACACTAAGCATTCATCTAACAACAATCAATCCAACACTGCGCTTTAATAAAATCATGCATGAACAGATGAACTTTTTATTCAAACCAAACATTCAACCTGATCAACATTGTCATATCAATCAACCTCAAAATCATTTGTCCTTGTCTCTACTATCATGGGTCTTATACAAGGTGTGGTATACTCAAAACCAGACTGTGTCTTGTCTTAGACGGGGTACCACATGTCCTGAAACCATACAGCATGATCATCCTATCAGCATTTTCAACTTTTGACAATGAAGATCAAGATGTTTGTTTTATTTGTTGGAATTTGTGCATCTTATCTTTTTATTGATTTATCTTTGGCTTCGGTCATGTTCCTATGTTGCTCGATGATGTCACTGAGTGATTTAGAGTGACCGGGATGGATCATGGTCCTTTTCTTTTTTATTGTGATTGTTGTTTATGATGTGTCTATCTTTTGTACAAAGGGTTGCATTTCAGCTCTGGCCTTCAATGCCACGATGCTACACATCCATTTTGCTATATTAAAATAAAGGTTCTCACCTACAAACTGCATTATTGAAAGCAAGTTTTTCTTCGTCTCTCACTGTCCTCTTGTCTCATTTTCTTCTTACTAACATTTCTTCCGTCAGTTCGGATAGTCAGTTCGGTCTAGTGCTCCGATTTTTGTGCACACATATGTTGCATCCTGCATCCATTCAGTTAGTACATTTGCATTACATCATGTATTACATCACGCATTTTATCCATTTCATATTATCAATGCATCAAAAAAAAAAAAAACACATAAAAAACTATACATTCATGCATGTTCCACAATGGTACATCAACAGTGCATAAGTCATCCATACATGGAAAATAACATATGTCATAACATATTGCATCCCATCATATCGATGCATATCATATATCATCATAATATCGGAGTACAAAATTGGACTGTCTGTCCTAAGTATGGCCCGCAGGCTGACTACAAAATATCAAACTACATAATGTCCACTGTCTGTCATAAGGAGCATGTGCCTCTGTCACTGGGTGCTCCCTCTATCCTCCTCATCCTTGCCATGTCTCAAGGATGATGTCCCTCCTATCCCAAGTCCTACTATTGTATCTCTATCCATGCTTTTGAGTCTATGTCGTAACATGAAGTAGTCAGGTCGGCTCTCCCGTGTGATCAATGGACATTGTCGACTCTGCATCACAATTGGGGCACATTTTGTCAGTTTTAGGGTTTTCTCCTACGGGTTGCATTTCCTCATTTTCATGTCCACATCAGGGTGTTTTTCATCTATTCTGACCTATCCTACCCTTATCCCCCCTTTTTGGATCATTCGCATGTCGTTTTGGACCAAAATTGAGTTCCCAATGCACAACTGCGCCTGTGTCAAGGAACCTGCACCTGTGTCATGTAACCTGCGCCTGTGTACCATACAAAAGCATAGAAGACCTTACACAAGCACAAAAGACCCTACACAAGTGCAGAAGACACTACACAAGTGCAAAAGTCAGTTTCTGCATCCCCTGTGGGCCCCGCAATGTCCAGCAAGCAATCGAAATTCATGAAATTGAAAACATGGGTTTTTGAGATACATACCTCTGCTCCTGCATCGTCTGGTTGTTTGTAAGTGCATACACATTCCTCGAGGTGATCTGCCATTAGAATGTTTGCCATCTATCTGCAAGTGTCCTTGTCCAGAGCAACAAGTTCTCCTCCTTGGCTAGTGCAAATGAGCAATTTTCCCTCTCTTGGCCTCATTTATAGCTCTTTGTCAGTCCATAGATGGATGTGCATCCTCTCCATCTTATGTTGGTTGCGGTCTTTTGCATCTTCAATTGCTTGTCCTTCATGCATCCGGTATCTGATTGTCAGTCCGTTCGATCCTATCGTCTCCTATCATTTTTATCGATCAATTGGCCTCTTTTCTGCATGTTTTTGGCCAATTCCTCGAGGGGGCATGCATATGTCATTATTATTGTCTAAGGAATTTTCATTACTATTCTTTGAAACAACGCTTAAAATCACATTGTCTCAAAGAGGGGCAAAATGTAGACACCTAAAAATGGTCAATGCTTGCGAAGTCATACTTTCACATTTGCACATTGCCTCATTTTAGGTTTTTGTGTCACATTAACATTTCTCCTATGTCACGCACTTGGTCTTTATCATTTGTGAGCATCGAGTCCCTCTTCTGCATTCTTCATCTGTTTCTCTTTCGAATTTGGTCTTGTCGACAACAATCTTCAATCATGATTTTGGTCGATCTTTGTCCTTGTCAATCTTGTCATATTGCGATCGATTCATCATCGATCCTTGTCCTTTTCAATCATGTCAATTTGGTCAATTTGTCATTGATTTTTGTCAACCAATTTCAATCAAATCATTTATCAACACTGGTCATTTATCAATCCAAAATCAAATCATGATCAAGTTAATTATCTTTCATCAAGACCTAATTCATCTTCTAGGGTTTCGTGATTTAATCATTTAACCTGGTGTGTCATTTTCCTCCTTTAGTATTAATAAATTGTTTATTTATCCTAAGTCTTCTCATTGCAATTAAATGTTCATTTAATTGGCTAATTATTCCTCTTTGTGAATTAATTAATAAATGACAAATTATTAATTAATTTACCAAATTCCTAATTTCTAATTTTCATCAATTTCATCTTTTTCTAATTTCAATTTCCTCCTATTTCTCTCCTAAATTCATGGAAATGACATAGAAATTTGTCATAATTTGTCATAAATTGTCATAAATCTTTGCATAGAAATTTGTCATAAATTGTCATAAATCTTTGCATAGAAATTTGTCATAAATTGTCATAAATCTTTGCATAGAAATTTGTCATAAATTGTCATAAATCCTTGCATAGCAATTTGTCATAGACATGTCATAATTTTGCTATTCTTGATTTGAATTTCCATTCGAATCACTATCATGCTAATCTTGTCATCTCTCCAATTCTTCTATAAATTGGATGAATTTCTTCAATTTTGGCTAATAATGAGAATAATTGGTAATCAGGCTATCGAATTTATGCTTCTAGTACTCTTGATCAAAAATCCTGTCTACTTGCTTTCAATTGTGTGTGCACTTGTAGGTGAGATCCACAACCAAACCATTTGGAGAGCAAAGAAGAACAACGGAGCTGCATGAAGGAGCATTCAAATCGTGTCTATGGTTTGCATAATTTCTTTGCTTTTGAATGTTTTTGTTTCATGTCTCTATTGAATGTGTCTTAGGATAGATTCATTGCAATGAATGCATTTGTGATTGAGCTATTACGTTTATCTTTCTTGTGATGATTTCCTATTTCCTAACGTACAGTTAGAGTTTGTGCAAGGAAGCTTTAATGTTTTTTATGATATTTTTAAGGGAAATGAATATACGATACAACCAACACTTAATATGGTCAGATAATTGCACCTCACAATTCAAGAATGCAAGGATGTTATATTGGTTGAGTAGGATGCATGTGACAAGCAGTGTACAAAATTTTTGGAATTTCATTGAGGCTAGACATGGAAAGGGAGAGCACGATGGTGCAGGATCATGCATAAAAAGAGCACTATCTAGAGAAGAATTGAAGTACTAAGGTGGTGCTAGGTTGACATATGCAACAACAATTGTGCGATGGTGTAACTATACAATGGGACCAGGTAATGCAGGTATGTCAATGGTTCATAGATATTTTTGGTTGATCACTAAATCTAACATTGAAAATATCAAGATTGTTGTACACTCGCAAGATCTAGTGACAGGCACTCATTTCGAAGTTCAAATGCAAGTTCACTAGTAATTTATACTAGACAAATTATATGTTTTTTCTCTTCATGTATGTATTTTTTGTGGGAAGAATGTGAATCACAAGAGTGGGTTGACAAATGGTCTTGTAGATTGTTGGTTCTCATTGATACCTATCAAATTCCTAGAGCATTGTAGTTGAACTAGATGGAAGCATCAGTTGATTTCGATCATGTATCCGACCTAGTGGAACCAGGTGGTTTTTGGGCTAATTTTATTGCAGAAACTTTTTTGGCTTATTTTTTTGCATCAAACATTATTGTCTATATTAATTGTCATTCTATAATATACAGGTCATGTGTATGCAATTGTTTCAAAAGAGAACAATGAAGAAGGAATGAATTACATTTTGTGTCATTGTATTGAGCCTAAGAGAAAATTGACAACCACAATCATTGATAGAGAGGGTATTGAGTATCTAGTAGGGTCTATTGTCATGACAAGCACATGGCTTAGGAGATACCCTTTCAAGAATTTTGATGTTTGGTTGTTCAAGGACTTTGAAACATAGACATATTCTTCATTTCTGCAACCTTGTTGTTGCAACAAATATTCTATTGATTAAGTATCGTGGTAGACCTCATAACAAACGTTTATAGAAAGTTCATAAATCTGACCAGAAGGCATTACTTGACATAATACAGGTTAGAGCTGATCCAAAAGGCTCACTTGATTGATTCTACGGTTCAGGGTAGAATGATTTTGAGAATTTTGTATACATCAGTGGTGAATTGTTCTGTATTTAGTTTTTGTATATTTAAATGGCGATGACCTGATTTGCACATATTTAAATTCTAAATTTTGTATAAAAGCCCATGAGATGATTTTTAACACATTTATTTGTATATTTAAATAGCCAAGATCTGATTTGTCCATTTTAGAGGTAAATTTTTTAATACATGTGACTATCTTTTGTGACTATTTTTGGAATATATATGTCTATGTTTTGAATATCTTAAGGGTTTTGAGTTTATGTGATGTGATAAGGTCAATCATGGCCATTCTTGATTATATCTTAAGGATTTTGATTTTATTGTGATGTAAGAAATAATCATAGAGATCTATGTTGTACATTGTATAATCATGGAGAATATTTTGGGTCATTATTGGCTCATGGGAGTCATAGATTCAGTCTAGATACAAATTGAGAAAACATTGTCAATGTTTTCAAAAAAGTTGTCAAGCAACTTCCAGGTCGCATTTATAGGGTATGGCTCTCAATGTTCCAATGCTTTGGGAGGCACAATAAGAGCATGCCTAGCATAAACCTACCCACGATGGATGAAATCAATTCTAGCCTATCTTGCAACTTTGCATTGCATGCAACTAACGATTTTTGTAGCAAGCAAAAAAATGCTACCATTTGAAAATGGATCTGATTCATCAAAAACTAAGATAGGACATTATAGAAGACCCTCACATGACCCTACAGGTTCAAATTAATTGATCATATGTGTCTTGGATTGAGAGAACCAGTTTGTCAAAGTTTGACAAGTTTTTGGACTCGGAGCACTTGAGAGATTGTGTCGGTAGGGTATGGCTCTCATTGTTATGACACTTTGGGAGGCACAATAGGAGCATTCTTAGCATAAACCAGCCCACTTGGAGGTGCATGTGATGTTGGTTTGTGCCCACAATGGATGGAATTAATTTTAGCCTATCTTGCAACTTTGCATTGCATGCGACTGATTGTTCTGGCAACAAGTGAAAAAAATGCTACCATTTGAAAATCGCTTCGACTCACTAGAAATCATGATAGGAAATTGTAGAAGATCCTTAGGTGACCCTAAAGGTTCAAATGGATCAATCATATGTGTCCTAGATTGAGAGAAATAGTTCGTCAAAGTTTGACAATTTTTTGGACTCAGGGCACTTGAGAGATCGCGTCGGTAAAGTATGGCTCTTGATGTTTTGGCATTTTGGGAGGCACAACAGGAGCATTCCTAGCATAAAACTACTCACTTGGAGGTTCTTGTGATGTTGGTTTATTCCTATGATAGACGAAATTAATACTAGCCTATCTTGGAACTTTGCATTGCATCAATTTTTGCAGCAGGCAAAAAATGCTACCATTTGAAAATGGCTTCGATTCCTTAGAAACCAAGATAGGCCATTGTACAAAAGCCTTACATGATTCTATAGGTTTAAATGGATTGATTATATGTGTCCTAGATTGAGAGAAATAGTCCATCAAAGTTTGACAATATTTTGGACTCAGGGCACTTGAGAGATCGTGTCGGTAGGGTATGGCTCTTGACGTTCCAATGCTTTGGGAGGCACAATAGGAGAATACCTTGCATAAACCTTCCCACTTGTATGTGCTTGTGGTGTTGTTTTGTGCCCATGATGGATAAAATCAATTCTATCCTATCTTACAACTTTGCATTGCATGCAACTAACGGTTTTTATAATAGGCAAAAATATGCTACCATTTAAAAATGGCTTCAAGTCATCAAAAACCAAGATAGGCCATTGTAGAAGAGCCTCACATGACCCTAAATGTTCAAATGGATTGATCATGTGTGTCTTGGATTGAGAGAAACAGTTCATTAATGTTTGACATTTTTTTGGACTCAGGGCACTTGAGAGATCGCGTTAGTAGGGTATGGTTCTCGATGTTTCGATAGTTTGGGAGGCACAACAAGAGAATGAATAGCATAAACTTGCCCACTTGGAGGTTTTTGTGATGTTGGTTTGTTCCCATGATGGACAAAATCAATTCTATCCTATCTTGCAACTTTGCATTGCATGCAACTGACAGTTTTTATAGCAGGCAAAAAAATGCTACCATTTGAAGATGGATTTGATTCGTCAAAAACCAAGATAGGGAATTGTAGAAGAGCCTCATGTGACCCTATAGGTTCAAATAGATAAATCATATGTGTCATAGATTGGGAGAAATAGTTTGTCAAATTTTGACATTTTTTTGGACTTAAGGCACTTGAGAGATAGCGCAGGCACCGGTATGGGTCTCAACATTCTTGCACATTGGGAGGCTCAATAGGAGAATTCCTAGTGTAAAACTACCCACTCAGAGGTTCTCGTGATGTTGTTTTATGCCTACGACAGACGAAATCAATTCTAGCCTATCTCGCAAATTTTCATTGCATGTGACTGAAGGTTTTTGCAGCAAGCAAAAAAATGCTACCATTTGAAAAAGGGTTTGAGTCATTAGAAACCAAGATAGGACATTGTAGAAATCCTCACATGACCCTGCAAGTTCAAAAAAGATCAATCATATGTGTCTTGGATTAAGAGAAACAATGTGTCAAAGTTTGATAATTTTTTGGACTCGGGGCACTTGAGAGATCATGTTGCTAGGGTATGGATCTCGATGTTCCAATGCTTTGGGAGGCACAACAAGAGCATGCCTAGTGTAAAAATGCCAACTTGGAGGTGCTCATGATGTTGGTTTGTGTCCATGATGGACGAAATCAATTCTAGAATATCTTGCAACTTTGCATTGCATGCAACTAATGGTTTTTTTAGCAAGCAAAAAATGCTACCATTTGAAAATGGCTCTAAGTCGTCAGAAACCAAGATAGGCCATTGTAGAGAGTCTCACGTGACCCTTGTTAAAATAACTGATGGACAACTAAGATGGTGGGGGGTGAATTAGTTGTCAATAGATTATATTAATCATACCACTTTATAACCTTTAACCGAAGTACATAAACAATGAATACCAGAATAGCAGAAATAGATACTGATAAGCAATAAAACTTAAGTATGAAACAAAGAATCAACACAATGCAACCATACCACATAACACCATGATTTTTATGTGGAAAATTTGGTAAAGGGAAAAACCATGGTGGGAAGCCTACCCACAGTCAGATAATACTTTTGTAGAAAGTATGTGATACAATAAGGGGCTTGCACATGCAGGAAGGCACACTTCCTAGAGCGTACTGCTCATTACAAAGGAGTCTCACTGACTACAAAGAGGTTATAACCACCTCAATATAATTGGACTATAATCCAAAAGAATGAACTTCCAAAGATAGCATCTACCATGCCCAATTATAGTCCCGATTAAGCTCAATACCATAGGCCTTTGACCTCTTACATAAACCCGATTTGATTTTTAATGATCGACCAAATCCTTTGCCTGAATGATATTATATTATTGTTATATTTCATTTCTTTTCCATGATCACAACTACAATCTACAATGAGATCTTACATCAATTTATACAAACCCTAAGGCTTAAACCAATTAGGTCGGCCACCTAAAAGATATTACAATAAGATCATTACATACAACCACATTACAATGATATGCCATGTCAGCTTTAGACCAAAACAACATTAACCAATCCATAAATTATCCCAATAATGTATAGGGAACACATTACATGATACCAGTCCATAACTTGAATAGATACAAGACCTAATTTGGGTCCACCACACCAAAGTGATGTCTCTAATCAGTCGAGGCATGAACAAAGATCACCTTCTGCATCCTAAATTCCATCTAGAAGTCACACCAACACCACTTATGCATCCTGTCAAAGATTCTCAGTAAAAGCTCTATCGGTAAAGCCCTAAACCCTTACCACTATAGGCTTACTAGAATTTATGATAGAATCCGATCATCAAGTCAATACCAACTGACCAAAACATACTCCAGAAACATGCAACACACTAAACCAAACATATTCCATTGATCCAAACATGTCGGTAGTAACCAACTGATAGTCCCTTTTACTAGTAACACTGGTTCTTTTATCAGTAACCAAAATCTGTCCGTCGGTAACCAATCATAATAGCTAGAGTTGACATCAATGACAAAACATCAATGCAACACATAATTAATTCCTTCATATTACCAGCACTCTCCCCCTTTGGTATTGATGGCAACACTAGATGTGAAAATTTTAAACATCTAAGTGCCAAGAAATGCTTAAAATTTCTCATAGAAGATATAACAATGAAAAACTGAAAAAATCCCATCAACTCCCCTTGAGGAGTGAAGTCCAATCTGAAACTTATCTGAATCTCTCTCCCAGATGATATATTATGAAACTATTTTTCACATCATATATCTCTCCCCCTTTGACATCAATGCCAAAGATATGACATAGATATCAAAATCCTATGAATTGCAAAGCTGACTACTCCCACTGAGTAGTAGCACCACTACCTCAATCTGGATCAAAGGATAAAGTTTATGATGCATACTAGATTGATGGTCTACTCCATCAATTAAGTTTCTTTCAGAGGGGTAGATACTCCTAACCTGTCTCTCAAATACTCAAATGATTCTTTATACATCGGTTTAGTGAATATATCTACAATCTTCTCTTTAGTGTTCACATAAACTAATTTGACTTCCTTTTCTTCCACCTTTTCCTTCAAAAAGTTATATTTTATTTATATGTGCTTAGTCTTAGATTGAAATACTGGATTCTTAGATATGTCAATAGTTTCAAAGTTATCACAATAGATAACTACCGATTCATTGCAATTTACCTTGATATCCTTCAACATTTTCTTCATCCACAAGGCTTGAGTGCAATTAGTTGCTGCTGCAACATATTCATCTTCTGCAGTAGATAAAGAAATGCATGACTATTTTTTAGAATACCATAAGCCATATTTTGTTGTTCCTTGCAAATACCAAAATATCCTCTTTATTGCACATTCATGGTTTTCTTTAGGATTACTTTGATATCTTGAAACAATACTTATTGCATTCATAATATTCGGTCTAGTCTGAGTTAGATATAACATGCCACCAATCATAGACTTATACCTTGTTGAATTTACCGATGTAGATGTGTCTTTGATAGATAATTTCTCACTTGTCACCATAAGAGTACTTACCGGTTTGGAATTATCCATACCAATCTTCTTCAACAATTCCCTTAGATACTTAGTTTGACAGATAAAAATGCCTTTGTCAGTTTGAGTAATCTGCAAACCTAAGAAAAATCTCATCTCACCAATCATAGACATTTCAAATTCATTCTTCATATTATTAGAGAATTCCATGCACAATTTATCTTCGCCTCCAAAAATGATATCATCAACAAATACTTCAATGATAAAAATATCATCATCAGTGATCTTGTAAGATAAATTACTATTAGCGTTACCTTTAGTAAAACCAAGTTTCAAAAGATATTTATCCAACCTTACATACCAAGCTCTAGGAGATTGTTTCAATCCATATAATTCTTTCCTTAACCCGCAAACCATATCTTTGTCATCTGTCAGTGAAAATCCATCAGGCTTCTCAATGTATACTTATTCATCAAGTTCACCATTAAAAAATGCACAGTTAACATCCATTTGATAGACCTTATAGTTCTTGTATGCTGGATAGGCAAGAAATAGTCTAACGGCTTCAATTCTAGCTACAGGTGCAAATATTTAAGAGTAGGTTTATGTCCAAATCATAATTCATAAGGAAACTTACCAGTTTCACCTTTGATATGAACTTTGTTGAATGTGTAGACTGATGTACTCATTGCTTCTCTCCAGTAGATGTGAGGCAACTTGGCTTCCACCATCATGGTTCATGTTGCATCCAAAATGGTTCTATTCTTCCTTTCCACTACTCCATTCTGTTGAGGACTCTGGCGTGCAGATAAATGTCTCCTAATTCCATTTATCTTATAATAACTGTTAAATTCATGAGAAGTGAACTCATTGTGTTGATCTAATCTCAGACATTTGATTTTCAATCCAGTTTTTGTTTCCACCATTTCTTTAAAGATCTTGAATTTCTCAAAAGCTTCAGACTTCTCCCTTAGAAAATTTACCCATGTCATTCTAGAATAATCATCAATTATTAGCATGAAGTACCTATCACCTTGAAATCTTCTGGTCCTTGCTGGACCACATAAGTCAGTAGGAATAAAATCAAACAAATCATTAGATTTATCATGCATGCTCTTAAAATAAGTTCTAACTTGCTTTCCCAACTGGCATTCCTTACATACCAAATTATAAGGCTTTATAATCTTATGTATATTTCTAACTGTCTTTGTTGAACCGATCTTAACAATACAATCAAAATTAACATGACACAACCTCTTATTCCATAACCAACTCTGATCAATGTGAGCAATCAAACATGTCTTATCATAAATGTTCAAGTGAAAGATATTACCTCTAGTCTGAGTACCGGTTGCAATCTCCAAGCTAGTTCTATTAATGATTTTGCATTTTCTATCTTTGAACTAAAGTTGGAATCCCTTATCCACCAATTGACCAACACTTAAAATATTATGCTTCTATCCTTCTACATAATAGACATTATCAATATTATGCTTACCATCTAGACAAATAATACCTCTACCTTTGATCATACATGTTTTGTCATCGCCAAATCTGACTTGACTGCCATTGTATTCTTGCAGGGACATAAATTTTCTTTTATCTCCAGTCATATGATGTGAGCATCTACTATCAATTACCCAATCATCCTTGTCTTCAACTTTTGTTGCCAGGGACTTTTCTTCATTCTTGATAACCAGTTTTGGTTCATATTCCTTTATAGCATAGAACACCCATTCCTTTCCATTGTCAAATCCACTAGTAGAGTCTCTTGTTGGTTCATCATCTGAATCATCACTTACTCCTTCCTCATTCTCTATGTAGCATAATTTGTTTTTCTTGAATCTATATTTTTTCTGATTAGGCTTAAATGATTTCTTAACTCTTTCTTCAAATCTTGCAGTCCTTTCAAGACATCTAGATGCAAAATGACCAATCTTATTACATGCAAAACATTTAAATGGTGTTTTTACTTCATACTTACTTCTTGTTAGTCTTTTAGGTACTCTTCTACCAAATAAGGCTTCAAGTTGCTCAAATTCTTCATCCTCTTTCCTCATATCTTCCAATTCTTTTGCATATAGAGCTCTCCAATTACTTTTGTCAGTAGATGATGATGCATGAAAAGAAGGTTCAGATTTTGCAACTATAGAGGGTCCAAATTATTCAACCTCAAAAGCAGATAATTTCCCAATCAGAATGTCTTTGTTAACTGAAGTGTTTTCCATTGTTCTCAATTCATTAATTGTAGTATCCTTCATCTTCTAAGTTGGTGATAGGGCTCTCAAAACTTTAGAAACTATTTCATCTTCACTTAGAGATCCTCCACAACATTGAATTCCCATGACAATCTCATTTACTCTTTCCATAAATGTAGCAATTCTTTCATTATCTTCCATCTTCAAGTTCTCATATCTTACCTAGTAACCATCAAGTTTAGCCATTTTTATAGTAGGGTCACCTTCATTCAGAGTCTGTAATTTATCCCACATAACCTTTGTAGATGATTTATCAGTCAATTCCATGATTTTTTTATCAATGAGTGCACACAAGAGGGCTTCTCTTTCTCTGCAATCATTTTCAATATTTTTGTCCAAGTCTACTAGAGCAAGATTGCGAGATGTCAGATCATAAGGTGTATATATTTTCTTAGGGATCTCCTGAATATCCTTGCCAAGACATTTAAGATGAGTCTCCATTTGGATTTTCCATATCCCATAGTTTGTTCCGTCAAGCTTAGGGATTTCTCTTCTAAAAATAGTTGCCGGTGGATTTCAATTATTAGTTGCCATAAGATCTAGCTCAAGTGGTTAAGCTTCTGCAAAATAGGACCAAAAATTTGATACGAATTGTTAGAATAAGTGGTGGATAATTGAGAGGGGGGTGAATCAGCTGTCAATAGATTATATTAATCAAACCACTTTATAACCTTTAATCAGAGTACATAAACAATGAATACCTGGAATAGCAGAAACAGATACCGGTAAGAAATAAAACTTAAGTATGAAATAGAGAATCAACACAATGCAACCATACCACATAACACCATGATTTGTATATGGAAAAACCGGTAAAGGGAAAAACCACAGTGGGAAGCCTACCCATAGTCAGATAATACTTCTGCAGAAACTATGTGATACAATAAGGGCCCTGCACATGCAGGAAGGCACACTGCCTAGAGCATACTGCTCATTACAAAGGAGTCTCATTGACTACGGAGCGGTTATAGCCACCTCAATATAATTGGACTACAATCTAGAAGAATGAACTACAAAAGATAGCATCTATCATGCTTGATTATAGTCCTGATTAAGCTCAATACTAGAGGCCTTTGACCTCTTAAATAAACCCAATTCGATCTTCAATGATCAAACAAATCCTCTGCCTAAATGATATTACATTATTCGCACATTTCATTCCTTTTTGATGATCATGACAACAATCTACAATGAGATCTTAAATCTATTTATACAAACACTAAGGCCTAAACCAATTAGGTCAGCCACCTAAAAGATATTACAATAATATTATTACATACAACCACATTACAATGATATGCCATATCAGCTTTAGACCAAAACAACATTAACCAATCCATAAATCATCCCAGTAACATATAGGGAACATGTTACATGATACTGGTCCATAACCTGGATAGATATCTGACCTAATTTGGGTCCACCACGCCAAAGCAATGTTTCCAATCAGTTGAGGCACAAACAAAGATCACCTTCTGCATCCTAAATTCCATCTAGAAGCTACCCCAACACCACTTATGCATCCTATCAAAGATTCTCAGTAAAAGCTCTATCGGTAAAGCCCTAAACCATTACCGGTATAGTCTTACTAGAATGAATGATAATATCCTATCATGAAGTCAATATCAACTAACCAAAATATACTCCGGAAACATGCAACACACTAAACCAAACATATTCCATTGATCCAAACATGTCGATAGTAACCAACTGATAGTCCCTTATGTCAGTAACCAAAATCTGTCTGTCAATAACTATGTTGGTATTTTGGTATGGTTTTGTCATTCATGTCAATACCTACTAAAACACTAGCACTTTGGAGATCTAGCAACATTCACCAGCAAGCAAGTAACTATTGCACAGTTACTGGTATATGGTTCACCGGCAGGATAAAATGTTCACCGACACTTGGAATGATATGGAGGACACTTGATAATGTTGAAGACATCGTATGGACACTTTGTTTTGAAGAATTGTTCATTGGTAGCTTCATATTAGCATATTTTCTTTTACCAGCAAATAGGTCCACGGTTATCTAGGGTTACACTGGCAGGTTTATCTTTTCCAGATCAGCATGGCACGCTATGGAGATGATTTATTATTGTTGTAAATGCATTAAGCCGACATGTTTAATTGGTTATTGCATCAGATATTATATTATATGTAAAATGTTTTTATTGTAATATCTTGTAGAGCCGACCTACTAAAATTGGTCTTAGGTTATGGTATAAATGTAAGATCTTATTTGTAAGATCAAATGTGGAATGCAAAAAAGAATTGTGTGAAGGTATATGCAAGATTAAGCAGAGGTATACATGAAGACATCATTTGAAGGTGAAGCTAGGTTTTTGTAGAAGCATATCAGTATTACACCGGTACTGAATCTAGCATATGAAGATGCTATTTTGTGCAGTACATTCTTATTGGATCTAACCATCCAACTGTAGTCAGTGTGACTCCCATTTTGTGATTGAGCAGTGAGCTCTAGGTTGTTGGCTTTTTTGCATGTGCAGACCCCATTTATGTACACTTACTATTTGCAGTGGTATCATCTAATTATGGGTAAGGTTTCCCACCATTGTTTTTCCCCTTACAGGGTTTCCACGTACAAATATTGGTGTTATGTGTTGTGGTTTACTCTATGTTTATGTTTCATGCTTTAATCTCTACCTGTATAGCAATTTACTAATTAACACTATCTATCAGCACACTTAACTCGTTTACCGGTATTAAGCATTAAGTTGGTTAATTATTTTTTGGTTTAAATTCATTAGACAGTTGATTCACCCCCCCCTCTCAGTTGTCTCCGGGACCTAACAATTGGTATCAAAGCTTAGTCCTCTTTTGTAGAAGTTTAACAACTTGAGGAGATCCAATGTCTACTAATTATTTCAGGAAGGATAGTCCTAAACTTGATGGAACCAACTATGGGATATGGAACATCAGGATGGAGACACATCTGAATTACATCGGTAAAGACATCTGGGAAGTTACAAAGAATGGTTATACTGCTGTTGTAGCTGGTCAGACTGCTCCAACTACCTTAGCTAAAGATGAAGAGAATGATTGCAAAACAAGAGAAGCACTTTTGAGCGCATTATCAGATCAACAAATCATGGGATTATCAGATAGGTCTACTGCTAAAGCTATTTGGGATCATTTGGAAACACTAAATGAAGGAGATTCCATAGTCAAGATTGCAAAAGTTGAAAGCTTCTGAGTCAGGTATGAACATCTAAAAATGGAAGAAGATGAAAGGATTTCTATTTTTATGGAAAGAGTAAATGAAATTGTTTTGGGTATTAAATGTTGTGGAGGAACCTTGAGTGAGGATGAAATTGTTTTAAAAATCTTAAGAGGATTGCCATCGACATATAAAATGAAGGTTACTACTATAAATGAGTTGAGAACAATGCCTAATATATCAGTAACTAGGGATACATTGATTGGAAAACTTTCAGCCTTTGAAATTGAGGAATTTGGTCCTGTTGCTACTATAAAAACTAATTTGGCCTTTAAAGCATCAACATCATCTGCTCCATCATTTGACAAATCAGACTGGAAAGCCTTTTATGCAAGAGAACTTGCAGAAACCAGGAAGGAGAATGAAGAGCTTGAAGAACTTAAAGCACTATTTGCAAGAAAAATGCCAAAAGGTCCAGTTGGAAGTAAGTATGAAGGTAAAGCACCCTTTAAATGTTTTAACTGCAATAAGATTGGTCATATGGCTTTGAGATGCCTTGATAGACATGCTAGACTAAGAGAAGAAACTAGAAGAACATACAAGTCTAATCCTGAATATTAGAGATACAAATTTAAGAAGAACAAATAAAAATCTTGTTACATTGTTGATGAAGGTGTGACTGATGATTTTGATGAGGATCTAGCAGACAATGGATGGGTTTTTATTGCTATAACAGAAGATCAACCGACACCTACTGCTCAATCGGTAGAACAAGCCCTAGCAGCCAAAGTTGAAGTAAAGGATGAATGGATCATTGACTCAGGATGCTCACATCACATGACAGGAGACAAAGGTAAATTCTTGAACTTTCAAGAATACAATGGAGATTTAGTAAGATTTAGAGATGACAAAGCTTGTTCAATCAAAGGTAAGGGTTCAATATCTCTTGATGGTAAGCATTGATAACTCAAATGATGAACCACAAGTACCAAACCGGTACTGAGAGGGGGGGGGTGAATCAGTACAAACACGAATACAGCCCAAAACCGGTTTGACAACAAATACCCCAAACGACTGACAAACAAGGAAACCAGTAAAATAGAGTGCAACCAGTAACATCCAATACAGCTCAATTAGTCATGAACTCATCACTCAATAAGCTTCGGTCTTAGCTCAATACTATAGTATCATTATATTCTCATGCATAAATAGATAAACTAAATCATCAGATCTTCACAACAGTGAGTTCAATATGTTTTATAGACAGGCATAAAACATAGAGCCTTCAAATGCATAACAGATAAAATAAAGCATCACAAGACAAAAGCATTTCACATGACACACATATTTTTCATGTGGAAACCCAACTGGGAAAAACCGTGGTGGGGATGAATACCCACAAGCTACTTTTTGAACTCTTTAGAAGTTCGCTCTATTAGGAGCCTTGTCCGGTTAAGAACATTACAATAGGTTCTGGTAGAAACCGATATGTTAAGGATCATCCGGTTAAGGGTTAAACCCGATAGGGTCACCTTGTTAGAGGATTTTAAGAACTCAATAGCTGAAAGGATCTCCTAAGCTTCTCTAGCTTCTCAGAACTCATTAGCCTCAAGTTACCCGGTTAAGGGATTTGAAACAAGCCAGTTAAGGCCACCCAATTTAAGGGATTTTGAATCAAGCCAGTTAAGGCTACCCTGTTAGGGGATTTTACAACTGTTGAAGTGGTTAGAGATCAACAGGCATTACAATGATCTCTTAACAACACTCAATGCTAATGCAAATCCATTTAGGCTCCTCTTTTCCTTTTGCAAATTCACTTTGCAGGTATCTCTTCTCTCCTTTGGTCTGGAAAGAATCACATATCACTTTCCTTGGATACACACTCACAACTTTTGCCAATAACTTTAGACAGAAACCTAACATCGACCTTATAGGGAACAAATAGGTCGGTAGCAATAACCCTAAACCATAAACCTGTTAGGTTGAGCAATTCAAATGGTTTGATTCTAACCGTTGAATCATACTGCATTAAATGCAACAATCTTGAATCGATCTCAAGACATTCTCCATCATCCATTATCCACCATTTTCATGGCGGCAGATAACCCATCACGCATTATTACCATTTAACAGACTTCGGACATTCCTAAGGTAGATAGGAATAGTCTTCTTCATTGAAGATCCTTCATGCACATAGAGCTTACGTGGCAACATGATCTGTCCTCCATCATACTGCTAACTCATCACACAAAGATCACCAATTGAGTCACACAGACTTGAGGTACTCCAACCGGAAACCCCAAAGTGGAAGCTGCCTACCAACCGATAGTCATACAATGCTTCCATGTGCCAGTTCTCATAACTACATGTTGGTTCACCTTGAAAAAATATGCCACTTCACTTTGGCATATAAACTAGTTCATATATATATGTCAGTTCCTCTCTCTTCACCTATCACATGTGCCGGTTCTCACCATGTCTCATATTGACATCAATAACAACATACAATACCATTTTGTCATCATGTCGGTTTACATAATGCCAACAATCTTCACATAATGCCAACAATCTCCCCCTTTGACATTGATGGCAATGTACAAAAGATATCTTCTCTGCTTCACATCTTCTGCCCATTTGCTACAGATATCTTTTTGCTTCACTCCTTCTCCCCCTTTGACAACAATGCCAAAGTGAAGGTACAAACTTTTTGTTTCATCATGCTACTCCCCCTAAGGAGTAGCATCCTTCAACACACCAATCAACCAATACTTTTTCTTTCTAGTACCTAACTGATGTGGAACAATCACTTTTAGTTCACCTCCTGAAGGGGAAATACCCGTAATTCACCTCTCAAATGCACAAATGTTGTTTTTGGGAGAGGCTTGGTGAATATGTCTGCTAACTACTCCTTACTGGACACATGCTCTAGTGCAATCTCTTTATTTTGAACCTTTTCCCTCAAGAAATGATACTTAAGCTCAAAATACTTGGTTCTAGAATGTAAAACTAGATTCTTTGATATATTGATAGCACTTGTGTTATCACAGAATATACTTACCAATTCAGATACAAGGATCTTGAAGCCTTCCAGTACATGCTTCATCCAGATTGTCTAAGTGCAGTTCATGAAAGCTGCAACATACTCCACTTCTGCTATAGATTGAGAGATGCAACTCTATTTTTTACTCATCCATGAGACCAGTCTACCATCAAGAAAGAATGCACCACCGGTTGTGCTCTTCTGATCATCCACATTACCAGCCCAATCAGCATCTGTGAATACTTTTAGATTGAAATTATTGTTGTATGGGTACCACAATCCATAGTCAACTGTTCCCTTCAAATACCTCAGAATCCGCTTGACTGAACTCAAGTGAGATTCTCTTGGACTCTTCTGGAACCTTGCAGTGATGCCAACTGCATGTGCAATATCCGGTCTGCTATGCACTACATAATGCAACTTACCAATTATTGATTGGTATTCCTTCTCATCAACCAGTGCGGAATCATCCTCCTTTGTCAATTTGCAACCGGTCACCATCGGTGTACCAACCGGTTTGCTATCTTCCATGCCAAAAGTCTTCAACACTTCTTTTACATATTTGGACTGAGTGATGAAGATTCCATCCTTCATCTGCTGGATCTGTAGTTCAATGAAGAACTTAATCTCCCCTATGAGTGACATCTCAAACTCTTTCTTCATCTCATCAGCAAACTCATGACTCATCTTGTCATCTCCACCAAAGATGATGTCATCAACCAAAACTTCATAGATCAGAATCTGATCTTCTTCAGACTTCAAGTAGATATTACTATCTTCACTTGTTCTCTCAAATCCAATCTTAACAAGATGGGAATGTAGGTGCTCATACCATGCCCTAAGTGCTTGCTTCAGACCATATAATGTTTTATGTAGCCTACATACCATGTCACTGTCTTTAGATAGGGTAAACCCATTTGGTTGCTCAATATATACCTCCTCTTCAAGTACACCATTTAGGAATGCAGATTTTACATCCATTTGATATACCTTGAATCTCTTAAAAGCTGCATATGCAAGAAGCATACAAACTCCTTCCAATCTAGCTACAGGAGCAAAGGTTTACCCATAGTCTTCACCTTCTTCTTGAGCATATCCTTTGCATACCAGTCTGGATTTATTCCTAATCACTGTGCCATCCTCATTCAACTTATTTCTGAACACCCATTTGGTGCCAATGACATTTTTATGCTCTGGTCTGGGTACCAAGGACCATGTACCACTTTTCACTATCTGGTCAAGTTCTTCTTCCATTTCCTTGATCCAGTCTTCATCTTTATGAGCCTCTTTGAACGACTTAGGCTCAAATTCAGAGATCATACATAAATTTTCTCTAATCTTTCTTCTAGTAAGGATTCCTGCATCCTTATCACCTATGATCTTCTTGGGATCATGATTCAACTTGACATATCGAGGAATGGTCTTAATTGGTTCTTCTTGCTTTTCTTCTTCATCCTCATCTTCATCAATATCAGCATTCACCAGTTCAAGAACACTATTACTGGTACTAGGTTGACTGACAACCGGTTCCCAGAAGGTTGCAACCAGTTCATTTACAACTTGCTCACTGTCGGTTTTCTCAGTCTTCTCAGAGGACTCATCAACTCTTACATTGATGCTTTCCATAATTCTCTGAGTCCTATTGTTGTAGCACTTGAAAGCTTTACTCTTGGTGGAATATCCTAGAAATATTCCTTCATCACATTTAGCTTCAAATTTGCCCTAATGTTCACTCCTCTTGATGTAACATTTGCTACCAAATACCTTAAAGTAGTTTACCACAGGTGTATTACCAGTCCAATACTCATAAGGAGTTTTGTCCTTACCCTTTTTGATGAGTACCCAGTTCATAGTGTAGACAGTAGTGCTCACCACTTCTCTCCAAAAGGTGTGAGAAACCTTTCCTTGGATCAACATAGTTCTAGCTGCTTCAACCACAGTCCAGTTATTCCTCTCTACTAGGCCATTCTGCCGTGGAGTCCGGGGGGCAGACAACTGTCTCTTGATGCCAAATTCTTCACAATACTTATTGAATTCACTGGAAGTGAATTCCCCTCCTTGATCAGTTCTAAGACATTTGATCCTTTTATGGCTTTCCTTCTCCACTAATGCTCTGAATGCTTTGAATTTCCCAAAATCTTCAGACTTATCTTTCAAGAATGTGACCCACATCATTCTTGAGCAGTCATCAATGAGAATCATGAAGTACCTATCACCCTGCACACTTCTCATTTTCACAGGACCACATAAATCAGTATGCACAAGATCAAGCAAGTTGTCAGTAGTGAAAGATTTACCTTTAAAGGTTGAGGAAGATATTTTCCCCAATTGACATTCTCTACACAAGGTATTATCCGGTTTGCTCAACACTGGAAACCCTCTAACTGCCTTGATCTTACTAGCCTTCACAATGTTATCAAAGTTCATATGATAGAATCTCCTATGCCATATCCAACTATCATCAAGCTTAGCCATAAGACATGTACTTATATTTGCATTTAGATGAAACAGGTTACCTTTAGTCTGCATGTCGGTGGCTACCAATTTTCCATCTTTACCTTTGATTTTGCAAACTGCATTCTTGAATTGCAGAGTGAGACCACTATCATTTAGTTGGGCAACACTTAGAAGGTTGTGTCTGAGACCTTCAACCCAGTACACATTGTTAGCACTACTCTTTCCATTCAAAGAGATGGACCCTCTGCCTTTGACCATGCATGGTGCATCATTGCCAAAGCAAACCACACCACCATCATACTCCTCTAAGGATAAAAACTTGCTCCAGTCACCAGTCATATGGTGAGAACAGCCACTGTCAATGATCCATTCATTTGAATTTTCAAATCGGGAGACAAGAGCCTTCTTGTCTGCCACATCTTCCTTTACAGCAACAAACACAATCTCTTCATTCTCTTCATCTTCTGATTCCTCATTTGTGACACCTTCATCAACTGCTACAAAATAGTTTCTTCAATTTCCTCTTTTGAATTTCTTGAACCTTTCCGGTTTGTCCTTGTTGTCACTATTAGGACAGTTCATAGCAATATGTCCTATCTGGTTACAAGAAAAACATTTCAAAGGAAGCTTACCTTTGTATTTACCAGTCCCTTTTGGAAATCTCCTAGCTAGAAGAGCTTCAAATTCCATTAGAAACTCTTCATCCTTCATTTATCTGTTCTGACTAGGTTCCCCACTAGTGCTAGCCTCTTTTCCTTTTCTGGATGGTATATTAGAAGCTTTAAAAGTTGATTCTGTCTTTTGAACACTGCCATCAAAACTATTCAGTTCATAGGTTGTCAACTTGGCTATGATGGAGTCCAAGGATGCCTTAGACTTGTCTATTGATCTCAACTCCTAAATAGAAGCAACCCTTATTACATAGACCGGCAACAGGGATCTCAGGACTTTACTAACCACAGTGGAATCTTCTATTTTTCCACTTGCACTCTTTATTTCTCCAACAACTATTTTGATTCTTATTCCATACTGCTGAATGGTCTCTCCTTCAACCATCTGCATCTCTTCAAACTTTCCTCTCAAGTTCTCTTCCTTAGCCTATTTTACATGCTCATCACCACCATAGATATTTTCAAGAGCATCCCATACTTCTTTGGGATTTGCCTTGTCCTGAACATCAATAAACTCAATGTCAGATAAAATACTGATGAGGGCTTCCATGACTTGCCCATTTTCTTGTATCTCTCTCTTTTGGTCATCGATGAGAGTACCGGTAGGAACAACATATACATTTTCAACATAACTCTAGTGTTGAACACCCATTCTTTTGATGAATATCTTCATCCTGTCTTTCCATATACCAAAAGTTTCCCTGTTAAACTTTGGACCTTCCCTCTTCATCATTTGTCTAGGATCTTTTCCTCAAGCAGTTAGGCTTACAACATAGAGGACCTGGAGGTGCTCTGATACCAATTAATAACTCAAATGATGAACCACAAGTACCAAACTGGTATTGAGAGGGGAGGGGGTGAATCAGTACAAACATGAATATAGTCCAAAACCGGTTTGATAGCAAATACCCCAAATGACTGACAAACAGGGAAACTGGTAAAATAGAGTGCAACCAGTAACATCCAGTACAACTCAATCAATCATGAACCAGTCACTCAATAAGCTTCCCTCTTAGCTCAATACTATAGTATCATTATATTCTCATGCATAAATAGATAAACTAAATCATTAGATCTTCACAACAGTGAGTTCAATATGTTTTATAGACAGGCATAAAACATAGAGCCTTCAAATGCATAATTGATAAAATAAAGCATCACAAGACAAAAGCATTTCACATGACACATATTTTTCATGTGGAAACCCAACTGGGAAAAACCACGGTGGGGATGAATACCCACAAGATGCTTTTTGAACTCTTTAGAAGTCCGCTCTGTTAGGAGCCTTGTTCGGTTAAGAACATTACAATAGGTTCTAGTAGGAACCAATCCTGTTAAGGATCACCCGATTAAGGGATACTCAGCTAAGGGTTAAACCCGCTAGGGTCACCTTGTTAGAGGATTTTAAGAACTCAATAGATGAAAGGATCTCCTAAGCTTTTCTAGCTTCTCAGAACTCATTAGCCTTGAGTTATCCAGTTAAGGGATTTGAAACAAGCCGGTTAAGGCCACCCGATTTAAGGGATTTTGAATCAAGCCAATTAAGGCTACCCTGTTAGGGGATTTTACAACTGTTGAAGTGGTTAGAGATCAATAGGCATTACAATGATCTCTTAATAGTACTCAATGCTAATGTAGATCCGTTTAAGCTCCTCTTTTCCTTTTGCACATTCACTTTGCAGGTATCTCTTCTCTCCTTTGGTCTGGCAAGAATCACGTATCGCTTTCCTTGGATACACACTCACAACTTTTGCCAAAAACTTTAGACAAAAACCTAACATCGACTTTATAGGGAACAAACAGGTCAGTAGCAAAAACCCTAAACCCTAAACCTATTAGGTTGAGCAATTCAAACAGTTCAATTATGATCGTTAAATCATACTGCTTTAAATGCAACAATCTTGAATCGATCTCAAGACATTCTCCATCATCCATTATCCACCATTTTCATGGCGGTAGATAACCCATCATGCGTTATCATCGTTTGACAAACTTCGCACATTCCGGAGGTAGATAGGAATAGTCTTCTTCATGCAAGATCCTTCACGCGCACAGAGCTTACGTGGCAACACGATCTATCCTCCATCATACTGCTAACTCATCACACAAAGATCACCGATTGAGTCACACAGACTTGAGGTACTCCAACTGGAAACCTCAAAGTGGAAGATGCCTACCAACCAGTAGTCATACAATGCTTCCATGTGTTGGTTCTCATAACTACATGCCGGTTCACCTTGAACAAATATGCCGCTTCACTTTGGCATATAAACCGATTCATATATATATGCCAGTTCCTCTCTCTTCACCTATCACATGTGTTGATTCTCACCATGTCTCATATTGACATCAATGACAACATACAATATCATTTTGTCATCATGCTGATTCACATAATGCCAACAATCTTCACATAATGGCAACAAGCATAACACTGACAATGTCTACTATGTTGAAGGATTAAAGCATAACCTTTTAAGTGTTGGTTAATTAGTTGAGAAAGGATTTCAGTTACAATTTAAAAATGGAAAATGCAAAATCATGAATAGAACTGGTTTGGAAATTGCAACTAGTAATCAGACTAGAGGTAATATCTTTCATTTGAATAATAGTGAAAAGGCATACTTGATTGCACATATAGATGAAAGTTGGTTATGGCATAAGAGACTATGCCATGTAAACTTTGATTGCATGGTAAAGATCAGTACTTCTAAGGCAGTTAGAGATCTACCTAAAATTGTGAAACCTCAGAGTACAATTTGTAAGGAATGTCAATTTGGAAAACAAGTTAGAGCTAGTTTCAAAAGTATTCTAGAAAAATCCAATAATGCTCTTGATTTGATTCACACTGATTTATGTGGTCCAGCTAGAACTAAAAGCTTACAAGGTGATAGATATTTTATGCTAATTATTGATGATTATTCTAGAATGTGTTGGGTTACTTTTCTCAGAGAAAAATCATAAGCACTTTGAAAGTTCAAACTATTCAAAGAAATGGTTGAGAATGAAACCGGTAAGAAAATCAAATGTTTAAGATCAGATCAAGGAGGAGAACTCACATCTAAGGACTTTAATACATTCTATGAAGTGAATAGAATTAGAAGACAGTTATCAGCACCTCAGACACCACAACAGACAGGAGTTGTTGAAAGGAAAAATAGAACTATCTTGGATGCAGCAAGAAGTATGTTATCTAAAGCAAATCTACTACATGTGTATTGGAGAGAAGCAGTTAGCACTATTGTCTATACATTCAACAAAGTTCACATCAAAGGTGAAATCGATAAGACCCCTCATGAACTATGGTTTGGTAATACTCCTACTCTTAAGTATTTCAGAATTTTTGGAAGTTAATGTTATAATAGAAGAGATGAGTATATTGGCAAATTTGATCCTAGAAGTGATGAAAGAATATTTCTTGGTTATTCATCTAAGAGCAAGGCATATAGATGTTTTAATAAGAGATTGCAGAAAATTGTTGAGAGTACAAATGTAAAGATTGATGAACAATTCAGAGGAACTTCAAGGTATATAGACTCTGAACCGGCAACATAAATTGTGACAAATGAACCTACACCAAATCCATTGGTACAAAATGAAGATCTAGTTACCTCGGTATCATCATAGGATTCCACAGTAATTGAAGAACAACAACAAACTAAGACACCCCGGTATGTAAGATTGAATCATTCTGAAGATAAGATAATTGGAAACAAATTTAAAGGAGTTATGACAAGAGGAAGATTGGCAAATGAGGAGGTATGTCTTATTTCTCAAATTGAACCATCATCTATCAATGAGGCATGTGAAGATAAATTTTGGATTAAAGCTATGGAAAAAGAATTAGGACAAATTGAGAAAAATAATACTTGGACATTAGTTCCCCGGCCTAAAGATAAAAATGTAATTGGAACTAAATGGGTATTTAGAAACAAACATAATGAAGATGGTAAGGTTGTCAGAAATAAAGCAAGACTAGTGTGTAAGGGATATTCTCAGAAAGAAGGAGTTGATTACAATGAAACCTTTGCACTGGTAGCCAAAATTGAGGTAGTCAGATTATTCTTAGCTTTTGCAGCTCACAAGGACTACAAAGTTTATCAAATGGATATTAAATGTGCATTTTTGAATGGAGATATTGAAGAGGAAGTATATATTGAACAACCTGATGGATTTTCTTTGACAGATGACAATGATATGGTTTGCAGGTTAAGAAAAGCTCTGTATGGATTAAAACAAGCCCCAAGAGCTTAGTATGCAAGGTTGGATAAGTATCTTTTAAAAATTGGTTTTACTAAAGAAAATGCAGATAGCAATTTATATTACAAAATAACTAATGATGACATCTTGATTATTGAAATATTTGTTGATGATATAATCTTTGGAGGAGAAGATGGATTATGTAGGAATTTTCTATTAAAATGCAACAAGAATTTGAAATGTCTATGATTGGAGAAATAAAATTCTTTTTAGGATTGTAGATTTCATAGACTGATAAAGGTATATTTTTGAGTCAATCCAAGTACTTGAAAGAATTACTAAAGAAATTTGGGATGGAGAACTCTAAACCGGTAAGCACATCTATGACTACAAATGACAAATTATTTCAAAGGGATGAATCTACACCTGTTAATCCAACTAGATACAAATCTATGATAGGAGGTTTACTGTATTTAACACAAACTAGGCCTGATATTATGAATGCGATATGTATTGTTTCTAGATTTCATAGTAATCCTAGGGAAAATCATGAATCAGTAGTAAAAAAGATTTTTTGTTACTTATAAGGCACAACAAATCTTGGATTATGGTATCCTAGAGATGAAAATTTTGACCTATGTGCATACACAAATGCAAATTGGGTAGGAGATGTGGATGATAGAAAAAGCACCACTGAAGGAGCATTCTTTCTTGGAAAAAGATTAGTTTCTTGGTTGAGTAAGAAACAGAGTTGTACATCTTTATCAACAGCAGAATGAGAATATGTTGTAGTAGCAACTAACTGTACACATGTACTATGGCTTAAGCAAATGTTGAAAGACATAAAGGTAAAATGCAAGGAACCCATTACTATATATTGTGATAACACTGCAACAATTGATATATCTAAGAATCCAGTATTACATTCTAAAACAAAACATGTTTCTATCAAATTGAATTTTCTAAGGGAAAAAGTGGAAGAAAAAGAGATAAAACTAGTTTATGTGAATACTAAAGAACAACTTGCAGATATTTTCACAAAACCTTTGCCTAAGGAGACCTTTGAATATCTCAGAGATCATCTTGGAGTCATACCACCACTAGTAGAGACTTAGATAGTTGATGATTGTCATCAACCAACAGAATTGAAAGACAAATCTTTTACTCCAGTCTTTGATGAGGAAGCTACTTCTCAGGGGGAGTAGTTGGTATTTTGTATGAACTTGATTTTTGTAACTTTGGCATTTGATGTCAAAGGGGGAGAGAAATATATGGAAAAACACATTATCTTTTGAGGAGAGATTGGTATTAAAGATTACTCTTTGGATAAACACATGTTGCTCCCAGGGGGAGAAATTGTTGTTTAAAGGAGATTGTTGGTTTTTGGTATTTGGCATTTCTGTTTTGGCACTTTGATGGTTTTTCCATCTTGTGTTGCAATCAATGCCAAAGGGGGAGATTTTTGGTATTTTGGTATGGTTTTGTCATTGATGTCAACACCTATTGAAACACTAGCACTTTGGAGATCTAGCAACATTCACCAGCAAGCAAGTAACTATTGCACAATTACTGGTATATGGTTCACCGGTAGGATATAATGTTCACCAACACTTGGAACGATATGGAAGACACTTGATAATGTCAAAGACATCGTATGGACACTTTGTTTTGAAGAATTGATCATTGGTATATTCATATTTGCATATTTTCTTTTATCGACAAATAGGTCTAGGGTTATCTAGGGTTACACCGGCAGGTTTATCTTTTCCAAATCAGCATGGCACGCTATGGAGATAATTTATTATTGTTGTAAATGCATTAAGCCAACATGTTTAATTGGTTATTGCATCGGATATTATATTGTATGTAAAATATTTTTATTGTAATATCTTGTAGAGCCGACCTACTAAAATTGGTCTTAGGTTATGGTATAAATGTAAGATCTTATTTGTAAGATCAAATGTGGAATGCGAAAAAGAATTGTGTGAAGGTATATGCGAGGTTAAGCAGAGGTATACATGAAGACATCATTTGAAGGTGAAGCTAGGTTTTTGTAGAAGCATATCAGTATTACACCGGAACTGAATCTAGCATATGAAGATGCTATTTTGTGCAGTACATTCTTATTGGATCTAACCATCCAACTATAGTCAGTGTGACTCCCATTTTGTGATTGAGCAATGAGCTCTAGACTATTGTCTTTTCTGCATGTGCAGACCCCATTTATGTACACTTACTATCTACAGTAGTATCATTTGATTGTGGGTAAGGTTTCCCACCATGGTTTTTACCCTTATAGGGTTTCCACATACAAATATTGGTGTTATGTGTTGTGGTTGACTCTATGTTTATGTTTGTGAGGCCTCACCTCAACTCAGTCTAACATTTCAGTGGTTTTTATATTGAGACTATTACAGATACTTTATTTTGATGCATTTTGGAATTTAGAACTTATATGATTTCAGGATTTGGATAACATTGCTATATATTGATGATTTATTTATATGCTTTATGAGATAGAACACTACATGATTTTTGAATAAGATGAAATTGCGGTGATAAATGTCATTATTGAATTTGTAGGACTTTACTATGATAATAGAATTATGATTTATGTTTAATTTTATGAGAATTAGGATGAATTGCTTATGTGAAATTGCTTGGATAAAAGATGTATTTAATTTGTTCAGATGTAAATTGTATGCAAGTGATGATGTGTATTATTATTCCTATGAATTATATTATATGTGGATATTTGAAAGTTACTAATGTGTAAATTGAGATGCGCAGGAAGTTATCCATGTGACCATGGAAATATTACGGAGAACCAAACCTAGACCTATGTATGTTTGTAAGCTAGGGTTTGTCTATTGGGAGAGACAACACCATGTTTGTGTTGTATTTTATTTGTAACAGTATATGATGCATGTGTGTTAAGTGTTATTTAATTGATTTGTGTAAAATCCACAAGAGATGATTTCATGTATTAAATTGTAAAAGTGTTTTCTTTGTGTAACTTGACACGTGTGGATTTAAGTTTGAATTTTTATTTTTGTCTCTTGGTGGGAAAGTGTTCAACTATAGCTTTTTCAATTAATGTAATGTGATGTCATAAATACCTTGGGTAAAGAATCTTTGGGGTGGTCAACATAGGTTTGACCCGAAAATAAACTTCAAAGGGGTTTAAAAAGGGTTAAATGAACACCTAGGGGTAGTTTAATAGGGTTTCCTAAAGCCCATAAGGTATACCTAAGGGTTAGGGGTAATTTAAGGAAAGTTTCTACTCCCAAGTGACCTTTTAGACACCCTAAAAATTGACTTTTCTGAGTTGTGCGAAAATTGAAATTAGAAGCTTGAACCTAGTTGTAAACTTTCCTTTTCGAATGAGAGTTCACTTTCCCATTCTATCTTACCTTCCTCTTTAGCTTTTAGAAACTTGTGAAAACTCTCACAATGGGCTTCTTAAGCAAGAATTAGAAAATTTGTGGGTAATCACCCACTCTACATTTTTGGAGACAAGAGAAATTTTGAAAAGAATAGATTATTTTTTGAATAGAGAATTTTGGCTAAGGGTAGAAGGAGAAGAACCATGGAATTGGGCAGCTCATCCTCAACAAACTAACCTACCTTTGGGCAGATTAAGGTTGGTTGTATTCTTCTTAAAATGGCTTCTTTTTGCATGTGTTTGAAAGTATGTTGGTGTAAAAGATTTGCTTCCTTGTATGTCCTTTTCAAAATTTCATTTGGTATTTTGTATTATGTTTCGTATGTGTTTTTGGGAGTCATCAAGACCTCTTACTCTTGGGAGAGAGAAGGATCTTGTGGGTGGTAGAAGTGACAACCCTCGAGTGAGAGACTCTCATTATGAGAGCGATCACAAGGGATTTTTGTGTGACCCTTGCTGCATGGCACGTTTGTGCAATGGGGGTCATAAGGAGGGAAATAAGGCTAGAATGCCTTGGGGGGCATAAGGAATAAGGGCTTGTAATTCTTGATGTATTTGTTGTGCCATGAGGTGGCTACATGTTTTCCATACTTGCAGTTCTCCTCGGGGTATTGGTCCACTACCACCCTTAAAAAGGTCATCACCAAAGTGTGGTGCAGTGTAGCCGGGATGGGAGTGTGTTTGAAATTGTGTGCATTCTGTCCCCTTTGTGTTTGCTTATTTGTTTCCTATCTAGGGCTTGGTTCTCTGAGCTCGGGGGTGGCTACCAGTTAGCCTAGGCTGGGAGGTGAGCTCTCCATGGTCATATCCTTGATCTTATTTGCAGGTTGTTGGAAGCAAGGGATTAGGACAAGTGGAAGTTTGATGAAATTATTTGTTGCAGAATCCTTTTGGAAATATGTAATATTCTGAGTTAAAATGTCCTCATTTGAGTGACCTATTTGTATAATGTCTATAGTGTCTTTTAAAGAAATTCCTAGAAATGTAATAGTTTAGTTGCTATATTGCAAAAGCAGAAAAGAATAAATCTGGATTCAGTTTTCTAAAGTGTTGTTTTCTAAATTTAAATGATTATTGTGCATATATTTTTTAAAAAAATGGAAAAGCAAGTGAATTCATTTTACCCCTATATACTTGTGAAATAACTCCAGGGAATAAAGAAAGAATTTGATGATTGTATGCATGTTGCTTGAAATGCGAATATTGCAGTTTATTCTTCCAAATTGCATGATCTAAGTTTATGGATTCTAGATAATGATAGTTGCAGAAAATAAAATTTCATAATTAATTGTAGAAATAAAATCTAAAGTATTTCTTTTCTATTTCTATAGTTTTAATTTAATATATTCTAGATTTATTAAGTTGCTATTAAATTTATTGTTTTCTAGAATTTACTTAGTTGCAGAAATAGAAATCTAGAAAAAATAGATAGTTAACTTAAATAGTTTCCTAGCCATATAATTGTTGTTAAAAGTTCAATAAATTTTGTTAATCACTTTTGTGTAGAAAGCAAATCTGTAGTTAAATAGGCTAACTATTGAAAAAAAATAATAATAAAAAAATAAAAATAAACAATATGTATATAGTGAGGTACAAATTTATTTAAGTTTGCCATTAAATAATTGCAGGAGATAAACCTATAGTTATATATTTTCTTTTCCTACCTCATATTTTAGCAAAATCATATTCATGCCTATAATAGTAAACAATGATAAAAATTTGAGTACTTAAATTAATCTAAGGGTTTAAAAAAAATGTATATATAGCTAAAATCTATAATTGCAAAGTAAATTGACCAAAACATTGAGCATTTTATTCATCCATTATGTAAAAATATATATATGTATATTTATATATACAAATGTACATATATATATATACAAAAAAACCACTTTATAAAAAAAAATAAACTACAAAAATTTGAATTTAACAAAAAGTATTTTTTTTAAAAACTTTATATATATTTTTTAAAATGGGGGTATGGGATGGGCCCGACCGAGTGCACTGTGCGAAGCACAGTGGCCGGCTTGGGAGCCAAACCACTATGGTCCGCACAATGGGCGGCCTAGCCTAGGCCGCCACTGTGGCCACCACAGTGGGCGGAGCCATTGTGGCGTCCACAGTGGGTGGAGCCACTGTGGCGTCCACAGTGGATGGCCTAGGGGCCGCCACTGTGGGCGGCCATAGTGGTTCCTGCCACTGTGGAACCCATAGTGAGCGGCGGTTAAGGGGACGCCGCTGCCTCTTCCCCCCTCTGTGTATCGCGCGCTCAATGAAAGGTAGAAACCCCACCCTCCACCATGACCACCGCCATTTTTCCTTCAGCCCTGCACAACAAAAAAAAAGAGAAAAAAACCCTAGCTCGGTTAGGGCTAGGGTGAAACATGGATAATTTTTGTTAGAATAAAATAAGGAGGCTTATTTATTAGATTAAATAAGGGATTAAGGTTTGCATGGATAAGCCCTTTTGACTTAATTGTAAACTGTTATATTTAAATATATATGAATAATATTAATTATATATATATAAATATTTATAGTGATAAAATACCATTTAAAAACAAAAAAAGATGTTGATAAATTTAATATTCAAGAAGAAATATCTAATCTTAAATTTAAATAGGCGGAGTTGATTTAAATATTAATGGGAGTTAATATTTAACTTTTAAATTTATATGGGTAGAGATGTGTTTTAAATATTAACGAAGTTAATTTTAATTTTTTTTAACAATTTTAATAGATTAAGATGTCCATGAAATAAATATTAATGAGGATAATATTTATTTAAATTTAAATAGATTGAGGTGCTTATGAACTGAATATCAATGAAAATTAACATTTATTTTTAAAAAAATAAATTAATAGATAGAGGTGTTATTTTAAATTAAATAGACTGGGCGACAATAAAGCTAGTCCATTGTTATTCGCATTTAATTTTTAAATTATTTTCGTTTATTTAAGTTAGTAGGCAATGTAATTCTAAACATAGTCAAGACAAAACATGTAGAGTATCTCAATTAGTCAATTTAATGTTCTAAGTTATGGTTTATTTTTAAAAAAAATTTATTCCGTTCTTGCCCTAAATTTTGGGCATGACAATGTTTCATGCTTTAATCTCTACCAGTATAGAAATTTATTGATTAACACTGTCTACCGGCACACTTAACTGGTTTACCATTATTAAGAATTAAGTTGGTTAATTGGTTTTTGGTTTAAATTCATTAGACAACTGATTCAGCCCCCCCCACCTCTCAGTTGTCTCCGGGACCTAACAAACTAATCATAATAGCTAGTGTTGACATCAATGAGAAAATATCAATGCAACACATAATCAATTCCTTCATATTTCCAACAACCCTACAGGTTCAAATGGATTGATCATATGTGTCCTAGATTGGGAGAAACAAAACGTCAAAGTTTGACAATTTTTTGGACTTAGGGCACTTAAGAGATCACACCAGTAGGGTATGGCTCTCAATGTTACAATGCTTTGGGAGGCAGAACAGGAGCATTCCTAGAATAAACCTACCCACCCGAACGTGCTCATTATGTTGGTTTGTGCCCACGACAAATGGAATCAATTCTATCCTACCTTGCAACTAGGACAACAAGTGAGCAACTTTGACAACAACTGAGAAACTTTGACAACATCTTTCAATTTTCTTGGTGTAAATTAAGATCGAAAGAAAAGAGAACAAACTTACTATTTCTTTAGAAGTGGCTAAGATAAATTTAACATTGGTAATACATCTAAGGGGAACAAAAGAAACATCTTTCGCAATTTTCATCTCCATCTTTTTTGTGAAAGTAACGTTCAACTTCTCACTTTCACAAATGAGCAACTTTTACATCTTTTATCCAAATGACCCCAAAATCTCACAAATGACATAAAATGACCATTAATGATCCCAAATCACCTTATTTAGATAAAACAATGGAGAACAATACAAAATTTAAAATTTGACCATTGCAAACATGAGGGTGCTATCACACCACTCACATTGACAAATATAAATGAAAGGAATTAAAAGCATCTAGTGATCATTACCATGGATCAAATCTGACCATTACCATTGAATTTCATTTTCATTGAGACAAGGCATTTTGTAGGGTTAATTCAATATTTTAGAAAGCTTAGTGAATCATATTCCACAAATGTAATGCTTTATATCATAGATTGTTGTTGTTTATATTCATATTGTTGATTACATAGACAAATATTCATTTAATTTTATAAAAGGGCAGCCACCAAATACAACAATCAACAATAATCATTTAACCGTATCAATAATTATTTGATCATTTATATATATATCAAAATGCACAATAATCAACACAATGAAAAAATTCTATATGTATTGAAAAATGTCTATCAATATCAACAAAATGCACAATAATTAACACAATACACATTTATATATATCAAAAAAGGCATGTATGCCAAGTCAATACAAGTTTTACAAAAATGTGGCATATGCCATGTCCAAATTAATATACAATAAAAATGTAGAATATGTCTACATATATTGGTCATTCAATGATCACAACTAGCACTATATGATCCTATATAGTTTGTGGTGGATCATCAAAATTGAGCCTCTTCGATGCACTATGCAACTCTATAGATGGCTGCAAAACCATAATTCAAAAGCCAAGTTAGAACCCTTTTGTAGAAAATAGTTCACAATTATCAACATAACTATGCATTTAACTATATTTTCTTTGCAATAGAAATGTGGATTACCTCATCTATTGATCTAGGATCTACTGTCTTCTTTGTCTTCTCCTTGTCAGGTTTAGGAGTTGTCTTGAATACCCTCTTTAAAGGCTCCAAGTTATGGATGAACCGCGAAGGGGGATATCAATGATTAAATAAAATTAATATAATGTACTAACATGCATACATCAAAAACACTAAAAATCTACGATATAGAGAACAAAACTGTATTGGATCCTGAGATACTTCTCCAATAGACTAAGGAGGGCTCGCCATTGATGGAGCAATTATCACTATTACCTGTACGAAAAATGATCAAGATTAAATATAATAAATATAATGATAAGTATTTTAGGTTAAAAATAATTATTATAATAAATAAAACAAAAGTGTACCAGATCTTGAGATACTTCTCCAGTACATGGAGGAGGTCTCACCATTGATGAAGCAGCTATGGATATTTCCTGTCTAAAAAATGTTAAGATTATAATTCATCACAAGTTCACATGTACATGTGCATACAATCATCAAATCAAGAAAATAAATTAGAGATACATACCTTCGCCCTCTCTTGACCCTTGGGCATATCAGGTGCATTCAACATATCTACAAAGCTCAATGGTTGTTGTATATAAAATAGACCAAAAACACTAATCAATCTACAAATTCCAACTAAGACAATTTCAATATTTTCAAATAGTTGTACGATTAAAAATGTCTTGAATTACCTTCTTCCCACATTTAGGCATCCTTGAGGATTTCTTTCACTGAGGACCAGGCCTAGACATAGAGGGGATACCCTAAAAAAATCAAAATTAACATGAGATATTAGTACAAATAATATTAAACATAATTTAACAAATCTAAAAATAAATGACTTGTATAAATTCCATCAAAATAATAATAAATAAGGTGTACAAAATATGATACCGCATAGCTCTGTAGGCCAAAATCAATCACTCAGAGCATGACATCGTCAATCTAGGACATTTTGTCCCTTGACAATGGCTACAAAAGAAAAATTTGTCAAGCATTAAAGAGAGTTAGTATATCTTGTATTGTTTTTAAATTTAAAGTGTACTATTCTATTTTAATAAGTTACAAAATTTATACCCCAGGCATCGAAGTTGTAGCTGCAATAACTGTGGGAGGAATATCAAATGTTGTTGATGCATCTTGAAATTCATATTGTTTGTATCAATTTAAATCGCTCTATAAATGAAAATTCATTTACAATTACAAATTTTAAGTGATTGATAAATAAAATGTTATGAATTCAAATAAACACACTTGTGTTTGTGGCTGACTATCAAACAAAATATCCATCAATTCATCTATTAGTGTCACATCCTCAGACGTGCTGGTCTAACATCTACTCCTGCAAATCATGCACAAATGGGTTGTGGATCCATCTATAATGGCCTTGTCATCCATCCTTGTGCATATGTCTGAGCAACTGGGACACACATGCTAAATGAGATGACCAATGCCAGCTGCCCTAGCTAATGGATCATTGTCTGGTACAAGAGGGTGTGCTAAATGTGTCCCATGCTGGATGACCACATCTATTAATGTTGTGGTCGCTTGAAGAGTCTGTAGCTCCATTAACTCTTTCAGGGCTACTGGGATAGTCACATGCACCTTAGGTTTGGGTGCTAGGGGGCGACGACTCTACGGGTCTACTACCTTATGAGCTCCAGGTCTATCTTGGGCAAAGTCACCACCTCTACCATGGAACTCTCTCATTTCAAAAGGCTTCTTATTAAGGAAAAACTCACAATATACTTTCCTCAAAAAATACAAAGGTGCCACATGATTATTACAAGGTGGTTCATCAAAGGCCATCCACCACCTATTCCAAAACAGATTCCTCATCTGCACATTCATAAACCAATGTATGGCAAACCTCTTTGCATTAAGAGGTAAGGACTCACTAGTTCTAGGATTAACAAAAAGAGCACATATTTGTGCTTTACTTATGTTTTTATTTTTTCACTCCCTCAAATGATAATCCATTCTCATAAAATGCATGACATCTATCCATATAGTTTGCCTATTTTATAATTTGAGTGGAAACTGCAGTGGCACCACTAGCTAATGTTTCTAGTCTAGTGTCAAGGGATAAATGATGCTCAAGGTTAGATGTTTTCAATTTATTAATCAGTCTAATTATTTTAGTAGTGTTTTTCCCTAATTGATTAAGAAATTTCTCTTGTGTAGATGGTGTACGGTCTAAAGGAGGAGCTAGAGGTGTATTTTGCGGGTTTTGTTGTGGGTTTTCATCTTCTTGTGGTTCTGAATTTTGAGAATCTGATATATTTGTAACAAAAAATTAAAAAAATAATCAAAATCAATGATTTTAAATTTAAGATGTAAATGAAATTTATCAAATATGCAAAATAATTTAAAAAAATTAATAACCTACCTCTTTCAATGGTGCTGGGAAGTGGAAATTGAGAGCCCGTGTGCGGTTTTGTAAGAAAATGCCCCTCCAAACTTCTTGCGGCCGCGGGTTGAAAATGAGACCTAGTTGGCGTCAAAAAAAAAATAGATAGGCAGCATGTATGTGGTCTTAAAACACTAAGACCACATACAGGGTCCTAATTTCTAAGGGACCACATACACAATCCCTTCCCTTTAGACTTGGGATAAATGAACCAAAGCATGTATGGGGTTATTAAAAATTGAAAAACCACATACGTGCTATCTATTTTTCAACTTTTTTTGGTATGTGTCCACTTTTTTGGCACCATCTTGATCCACACACCCTTCAACAACATCTTTAGGCTCAATCTTGGAAATTAGGCATATCTCTTCAACAGTAATCCTTCTCCTAGTCATCACACCTTTGTTTTTGTCACCAATAATCTGACTTTCTAAATGATTCAATTTCACATATCTCAGAATCTTTTGATTATTAAGATTATTTGGTTCTTGAACTTCTTCACTGATAATAGTAATATCTGGATTAATTGTCTCTACTCGAGCATTTTGCTTTAGGATGTTAGTATGTATTGCTTTTGAACAAACATCTCGATCATCAAACTCATATCCACATGCTCTGATCTGCTTTCCATAACATTCATCAACCTTCACATTTGCACTTTCCACTATCTTCTTCAGTCTCTTATTGTAACATTGGTAAGCCTTTCTCTTAATAAAGTATCCCAAGAATATTCCATCATATCTTGCATCAAACTTCCCTATATACTCATCTCTTTTGATATAACATTTTCTTCCAAAACCTCTAAAATATCTAACTATAAGAACATGGCCAAACCAGAACTCATAAGGAGTCTTACTGGAATCACCTTTTATATGCACCTGGTTGAATGTGTAACCAATAGTGCTAACAACTTATCTCCAAAAGGTTTGTGCAATATTTCCTTCAATCAACATAGTCCTATCAACATCCAAAATGGTTATGTTCTTTCTTTCAACAACTCCATTCTGTTGAGGGGTTCTAGGAGCAGATAACTGCCTTCTAATTCCATTCCTCTTGTAAAATGAATCAAACTCACCGGATGTGAATTCTCCTCCTCTATCAGATCTTAGGCATTTTAGCTTCAACCCTATCTCAGTCTCCACCTTAGCTTTGAATATCTTAATTTTCTCCAATGCTTCAGATTTATCCCTTAGAAAGGTAACCCACATCATTCTAGAGAAGACATCAATCAACAACATGAAGCACATATCCTCCTACATGCTTCTCACTCTTGTAGGACCACACAAGTCAGTATGCACAAGATCTACTAATCCATTAGATGTATACAACTTACTCTTAAATGAAGTTCTTGTTTGCTTTCCCAACTCACATTCTTTACATACGAGATTAGAAGGCTTCACAATCTTAGGCAAATATCTAACAGTTTAAGTAGAACTTATTCTTATCAAGTAGTCAAAATTAACGTGACACATCCTTCTATGCCACAACCAACTTTCATTAATCTAATCATTCAAACAACTTTTCTTATCAACATTCTAGTGAAAGATATTACCTTAAGTCTTTGTCCCTGATGCAATCTCTATAGTGAAGGCATTCAAAATCTTGCATTTACAATTTTTTGAATTGCAAATCATATCCCTTATCAACCATTTCTCTAAAAATCAAAATATTATGTTGTTGGCAATTCACTATCATTTGATTGGCTTCATATGTTGTCATTGATGGCAATGTATTCCATCTTCATTCTTTGGTTTGGTTCTTCACTAGCAAACATTTCAGCGACATTGGCAGGTATCTTCACTGGTAGGAAGAACTCTATGGGTGTAGTATCCACCCTTGATTTGACTTATTTTGACTAGAGTTGACTTTTATATTATGCTTGATAGACTTATCTAGACTATATTTTGATGATTTTGATGATGATTACTCACGTGCTTTAGTGACTTATGATTGATGTTAGACACTATTGGACATATGCTATTTTGATTATCTATATGGATGTTGGTACTATCATGATTGATCATGTGATTTGATGATATATGTATTCGATGGATTTTATATGCTCACTATGTGATGGATTATTGATAGATTAGATTTATCATGGCTTTGACGATGATTATGATTACGCTAACCCTACTTCATGATTACATATGATGAGATGTTTATGAGATGTGTTTGACTATTGTTTGATTGTCTTTGTGATAGAGATGATTCCACATCACTCATTGTGAGCGGGATGTGTCATCGTGATTCTCTATCACTTGCTTATTCTATATGTGCATATGTATATGAGGTATTGTCATTTTATGACTGCGGGATTTGTTAGGTCCTAGAGACAACTAAGAGGGGGGACGGTGAATCTGTTGTCAAATAAATTCAAACCAAAAACAACTTAACGAACCTTAACGATTAATATCCGTGAACCAAGCTTTATACCGGTAGACAATTTATCAGTTAATTGTAGTACTAGTAAAGATTAATGCATGAAACAGAAACACAATAACATCCACAACACATAACACCAATATTTGTACTTGGAAACTCTATAAGGGGAAAAAACACGGTGGGAAACCTTACCCACAATTAGATGATACTAGTGCAGATAGTATGTGTATACAAATGGGGTCTGCACATGCAGAAAAGCCAAGCGCCTAGAGCTCACTGCTCAAACACAAATAGGAGTCACACTGACTACAATTGGATGGTTAAATCCAATAAGAATGTACTATTCAAAATAGCATCTTCATATGTTGGATTCTGTACTGGTGTAGTTCTGATTGTTTTTACAAAAACCTTGCTTCACCTTCAAATGATGTCTATGTGTATAGCTTTTCTTATTCTCGCATATACCTTCTTACAATTCCTTATCCCTATCACATATTGATCTTACATATATACCATAACCTAAGACCAATTTTAGTAGGTCGGCTCTAAAAGATATTACAATAAAATAATTATAAGTAAATAAATAACCGACGCAATATCTGATTCAACATGTTAGCTTAATGCATTTACAATAACAACAAAATCATCTCCAAAGCGTACCATGCTGATCTGGAATAGATAAGCTTGCCGGTGCATAACCTGGACCTATTTGCCGATAACAACAAATATGCAAATACGAATATGCCAATGAACAAATCTCCAAGACAAAGTGTCCAAATGATGTCTTTGACATAACCAGATGTTTTCCATGTCTTTACAAGTGCCAGTGAATAATATATCCTACCGGTGTACCAGATATCGGTGACTATGCATAAGTCACTTGCTTGTCGGTGAACATTGCTGATCCTCCAAAGTGCCAGAGTTGATAAGTGTTGATAGGTATTGATATCAATGACAAAACCATACAAAAATACCAACAATCTCCCCCGTTGGCATTGATGGTAACACAAGATGGAAAAACCATCAAAGTGCCAAAACAGAAGTGCCAAAAGCCAATAAACCAACAATCTCCCAGAAATCAAAATTCAAAATCAATCTCTCCAAAGTAACAATCTCTCCCCTTGAGAGTAACATGTGTTTTCCTTGTGTTTTTCCATATCAATCTCTCCCCAACTACCCAACTATAGGTAGGACGAGTATTACTGAGGGAGTATAGTAGTCAGGGCAATCCAATAAAGGGGAGTAGAAAACTCTAACCTTTGACATCAAATGCCAAAGCCAAAAAGCCAGGTTCAAATGAAAAATACCAACCAATTCAGTATGCCAACTACTCCCCCTGAGAAGTAGCCCTCCTCATCAAAGCTGGAGTAAAAGATTTCTCTGTTAATTTTGTCGGTTGATGACAAACATCAATTGTCTAAGTCTCTACCAGTGGGGGTATGACCCCAAGCTGGTCTCTGAGATATTCAAAATTTTCCTTAGGCAAAGACTTAGTGAAAATATCTGCAATCTACTCTTTAGTATTCACATAAACTAGTTTTACTTCTTTTGCTTCAACATTCTCTTTCAGAAAGTTCAATTTGATAGAAACATGTTTAGTTTTAGAATGTAATACTAGATTCTTAGATATATCAATTGCTGCACTGTTATCACAATAGATAGTTATAGGTTCCTTGCATTTTATCTTTATGTCCTTCAACATTTGCTTAAGCCATACTACCTGTGTACAGTTAGTTGTTGCTGCAACATATTCTGATTCTACTATTGATAAAGATGTGCAACTTTGTTTCTTACTCAACCAAGAAATTAATCTGCTTCAAAGAAAAAATGCTCTATTAGTGGTGCTTTTTCTATCTGTTATCAGTGTTTAAGAAATGGGTTTTCTTTCCCCATGATTGACTAGGTTTTTTGAAATTTTGAGTCAGGTATGCTTTTAACTGCTTCAAAGATGTGTTAGGTCTTTAAGGGTCAAGGGTTATAGTTTTAAATCGCTCAAATGTCTGATCAAAACCCTCTGGTTTCTATTCCTGCATTACTTTATTCACTTAAGTAATGGGTCTTGGGGTCGTGTGAAGTGTCCCCCCTTGTTATCTACCTAGGCGGTTGTTGAATAATCGTAAAAAGTCTATGCCTTATGTCTTTTGCCTTCTAATGTTGTCAAGTCTAGTAAGTGTTGCGCAACTTCCAGATGAATCTATGACTTTCGCCATTTCATTAGGCAAAGTTGCGAGTGTGTTAAGCTATGCGAAATAGTGAAAGGAAAAAGCATGTTCAACTGTGTGCATTTGATCTGGTTTAACAAGACTCCATCTCGCTCAAGATCTAACGGTTGGCATTGATTCACAACCGAAACGAGCGAGTAAATTACCTTTCGTGAAATGGCAAAAAGGTTTGGTGGGACCCAGTGATGAAGACTTTTCCACAGCTAAAAGGTGATCAAGTTCAAAAGAAATTGAAGGCTCTCGTTGTTTCATGGCTAATAGATGCTCACATGTTATGCCCTACGAAACAGCGAAAGGTTTTTTGGCCTAGGCAAAAGAGGTTTATGAGAAGCATAATAGATGCACAAGTTCCCAAAGATCTAACAGCTAGTACAGTTTCACGGGAGAAAGATACTCGAAAGATAGCTTTTGCGAAACAGCGAAATGACATGGCATTCCAAGCAAGTAGTCCAGCTGGTTGAGATGGCAAGTAAGATAGTGACACGTGGCCAAAAATCAATGTGGTTAGCGGATCAGATTTAAGGATTAAAAGGTGGGTCCAAGAGGATGAGTCATGCTGTGGGATAAGAAGTGACCTGGCAGATATAGGTGGCAAGGATAAAGTGGATCCTGATGTTTTCTCTCAGTGAATAAAAGGTTGACATGTTAGTTTAGGAATGACTAGACACCAGGTGGATAAAGCTGAGTCAGACAACCCACGTTTGCTAGATTCAAGTAGGTTGTAAAGCATCAGGCAAGTTTGATATGATCTAACGATTCGTGTGAGTTTGCGAAGTCAAGATGCTTGTGTTTTAAGGTCTGCGAAATGGCGAAAGAGCTAGTGGGCCTGAAGAAATAGATAAGGCATAAAGGTAAAAAAGGATCAACTCTGTTTTGATCCAAGGGTTCTCGTTGTTTTGTGGCTACAAATCAACCGAGGATTAAGGCATGCAAAATGGTGAAAGAGAAAGAGATTTTCTTCCCAGCATGACGTGGAATGACAACTGTTACTTCTTGTAAGGATTGATGGTGATGTGTCGTAAGACACATAGTTTCAAAAGGTGATTCAGGGCCTGTCGAGGTGTAACTGGCAGTTATCCAGGAAATGAGACACGTGGTTGACTCCAAACTAAACCCGAAGAGTTTCCTAGAGCTAATGGTCGAGTTCCATGTGGCATTTGTTAACCGGTAAATAAATGGGGTAAGTAATAAAGGTCTCACTTAAAGGGTGGTCATCTCGAGATTGATCCAATGCCTCTCATTGTTTCGTGGCCCGAAGGTGTAAGCAGATTAACCTCTGTGAAATAGAGAAAAACCATTAGCCATCAAGATGAGGCACGGTTAGTGAAAAAGTTGATGGTCCCAGTAGGGGTTAAAGGTCGGCCGGTTAGAGTTCCATCTAACACTTGGCATAGCTTTGCGAACGGAAGGTGCTCATGGGATAAAGCTTGTGAAATGGCAAAAAGGAGGTAGGGCCCGATGCAAAGGCAAAGAGGTTAAAATAGTATAAAGACCGACCAAGTCTCATCTAATCGGACGACTGGCATGATTTCATTGAGCGAAATTGCGAGGATGTTATGCTCTGTGAAATAGAGAAAGAGCAAAAAGGAAAATACACAGGCATGTTATGACCCGTTGGAGCGAAATTTTTGAATTCTTCTATGAATTCAATTCTGAAGGGATGGTCAAAGCATGCGGTATCAATGTCGTAGTTAAGAGCCCGACTACCGTATATGATTTTGCATCAATTTAATGAAGGTATCATTTTGAAGAGTAGTTGCAGAGAAGCGCTTACAAAGCAAATTTCTTCAATTGCAGAGTAAATTTCTTCAGTTGCAGAGCAGATTTCTTCAGTTGCAAAGAAGTTTTCTTCAAGCAAAAATAGGTTCTCTTGAACTCCTGTTTGGCAATTACTTGACAGTATGTTTTAATTGAGGTTTTGATTTATTACAGAACAGTTGGGGCTAGTAATTAAATTGCTTGCATAGTTTTAAGATGGCACCTAAAAGAGAATTCTCAGGAAAGGTGAATTATCAAGAGAGGTCTATCTGTGATGATTTCCTAGAACAGTTGACATTGTCAACTAATGTGGCAGCAAAGGTAAAAGAACTAGTGCCAAGAGCTCCTCACTTAAAAATAGGAGAGGGATTATATGATAAGGGTAACTGGCTAAGAGACCCTCAAATTGGGTTGTCTAGGTTGGGATTATATAAGGCTAGATTTGGCATGAGAAACTCCCCAGCCCCAATGAATAGTATCTGGGAGTTGGATGTAGGTAAATTGGTGGTCACTGGAGTATTCATGGATGTGGATCTCCTAACTCAGATTACACACAACTATGACCCAATCATAGGAAGTGTTAAGGATATAAGTGGGAAAACTCTCATTGAAATAAATAATGAGGAGTTCAGAAATGCTTTCGGGCTTAGTGAATTTACCAATTTTTTAGAACCTATTAATTTCAAATCACTAGCTCAGGTTTACAGTGTGCAGAGGAATCAACTTAGAAATGGGCCTCTTAAACAATTCTTTGTGAAGATAGGCGGGTTAACAGTTATAGGATGTAATATTGAGGATCCTTTTTCTTTAAATCTATTTACCCTTAGGGCCAAAGGATTATACTGGTCACTCTGCCAAATTCTAGGAGAAGATGCTGAGGCAAATATGCCAGCTCATTACATGTTGATGATTGCTCAAATTTTGAACCCTTCTTTGGCAGTAACCTTTGAGTATGCTTCCTATATCACTGATTCCATCCATGAAGGATTGATATGAATAAAGAATGGGAAAGTGGATAGGCCATTTGGATGGTACTCCCTCCTCATGAATTTATTTTTATTCAAAGGTGGTGACTATTTTGCAAGTGGAATGGATATTGTGAAAGAGAAAAATGGAGAGAAGATGTCAGTGTAGTTATGGAGTATAGTGATGTCATGGGATAGAGAAGATGCAAGCTTCTTGAAGTTTGATAAATGTTTTGCATCTAAGATTAGGACTCTTATCTATTCAGAAAATCCAAGAGTTCCTAAGGTTCTTTTGGAATTCATTAGGCCAAAAAAAATTAGCTGAGAATGTTAAAATTGTCCACAATTGGGGTGATATCTACTTATACCCTATCTCCACAATTTTTAGAGTATATGGCTTCAAAAGCACTCCATTTTTGTTGCCCTATCAGGTCCCTCTTATAGTGGGAATTGCAGAGATCCTTAGGCAGATTGGTGGTGTGCAAGAGGCAGAGTTAACAGGCAGAGGTAAAGGGACCATTTTTCCTACAGTTACCATAGCACACCAATTTGTGATAATTAAAGGAGGTTGGAAGTGTTTTGAAGATTTCCTTCAAGCGTATCATTTGTCAACTACAGTATCTCGATGTGCTGACCCTAAAGATTTCTTCAATGACATGTTCAGAAAGAGGGCAATATGCAGAGGTAGACCCCGCCAATTCTAGTTTCCTGAAGACCTCATTAGGAATGAGATTGATTTAGATGAGCAAGAGTTGAGGAAGGAAAAGTGGGTGGCCTACAAAAAGGCTTTAGACTTTGTACACCAATTCGACACTAGCTATGACCCTTTGTCTAGCTTTCACCCTTTTGAAGAGAAGATAAAGTTCTTAATTCTTTGTTTTGAGGATGTGATGCAAACATTGAAAGAAAAGAGGGAGGTTGTAATTAAGAACAACCCTGAGAAAGAAATACTGGTTCTAAATAGGTCAGCATCTACCAGAGCAATCCCTCCTAGTGATTACATGTTGCAAAAGAAGTCCAACTACAGTGTGTTGATGCCAACAACAGGGGAGCCCTCTACTTTAAAAGGGAAGAGGAAGATATAAGATGTCATTGACATTTAAGATAACCCAAAGAAACAAAGAGTGGGAAAAGAAGTACAATCTAATGAGCCTTTGTACTCTCCATCTCAATCCCCTATTCATATAGGAGATGAATAGGCAACAGCTGAGCAACTGTTACAGTTAGGCAGCCTTGGAGAGATAGCATACACATATGATGAAGTGGAAGAGGGAATGCCAGAACAACCCCTTACTGCTGAAATGAACATCACTACTAATAAGTTCAAAGGCCAGGAGTGGGATCTTGAGATCAAGCAAGCCAATAAAGATTTCTTGGCTGATAATAATTTTGTCACATCAGGAGCTTTCATGCAATTTGTGTGGAAGCAGAACATTGATAAATTTTATGCTAGGTGTGAAAAGAGGAAAGCTGAGTAGCCCCACAGGGATCCACCTGTGGTGGAGGAAGAGATAAAGTAAGAAATGGTTGATGAGTTTAAGACCATCACTCCTAAGCAAGGAAGAGACATGGTAGCACAGGCTAGGGTACTCATTCTCCCCGAATGGGACATAGCAGATGCCTTGGTTTTAGAGGCAGTAAGAAAATAGACCAAACCTATGGAGGGAGTCACTTTCAGCAAAGAAAATGCTGCACTAGTCATGTGGTCTCTTAAAAGAGATGAAAATAAGAGGAATAAGGACACCTCAGGGTCAAGTTACCATGGAGGAATGATAGTGAAAAGAGTGCAGAGCACTGGGGTAGTGGAAGTTGCTAGCACTATGCTAGAGACTGCAAAGTTTAGTGTTGCAGTAGCAGAAAGGGAGGCTAAGGAAAAGGCAGATCTGCAAGTTAAGTTGGAGACAGTTATAAAAGCTTACAACAATACCAAGGAAGAGGTAAGAGGTAAAGATAGCATCATCACCAAGATACAAAGCTAGTTGGCAGGACAATAACATCAAGGTGAGTCCTCAACACTGATGATCTCCTCTTCTTCTACAAGACCTCCACCTACCAGCCCCATTACTGAGTTCCCACCATCTCCAACACCTTCTAGTTCTTAGTTGATTAAGATCACTCCCCATGAGTTGGAGAATTTAAAACAGGCTCAAGCCTTATATGCAAAGAAATATGAAGAGAGGGTAAAGGCTACAATTTTAAGTTTTGCTGACACTATAGGGTCTTCATTAATGTATAACAATATGAGTAAGATTTTGGAAATGTGGAATGAAGTAAATGGGGACAAGGTTGTATTAATGCCTATTTTTGATAAATGGAGACCCGAAGAGTAGGATATAGAACTAATTTGTGTATCCTATGATGAGGCGGGGGCTGAACCTACTATTAAATCTACAAATGATATGACAAAGGATTTAGTAAAATTGGTAGAAGGAGTAGATAATGCAGATAGAAAGATCAACTTGTACAAGAAGGAGTACACTGATCAAGTTTTTGAATTACTCCGAGGAGGTTTTGTCAACCCAACCCAATTAAAGGACAAACAAATATGGCTTAAGGAGTTGGAAGCCAAATTGTCACTGAGATAAAAGGAATTGTTAAATCAAAGGATGCCTCCATATTTGTCAAAACAATTGAAGAGATTGAGAAAATCAAATCTCATTATGGTTTCCTAAATTCAAAGGTCAATAAAATGAGGAATTCTTGGAAAAGATTAGCCAAGACAGAAACAAAAGTAATTAACTTTTCATGGCCTGCTGATGAGGTGTATCGGGAATGGACAAGAAAATATGTCATGCTTGATGTGGAGCAGTTAGAAAATGTTACAACAGAACAACAAAAGGAAGAAGTCGCAGATGTTGAAAGAGACTTGTAACCACATTTGTAAAAGGTTTTGTAACTTCTTCTTGAGAAGTAATGATTGTACCAAACTCTCCTAGGAAAGTCTGAAGCTATGTGTGCATCCATATTGTTATAAATGGATACCAGGACTAGTAAAAAAGGGGATCGCAAGGAATTGTAAGAAAACGTTGGAGAAATTTATCTAAACTTTACCAAGTTTAATGGAGAATATTCAAAGGTTTTTGTAATACATTTTGAAGAAAATATCAATATACAGACCATTGGTTTTGAGTTTAAACTTTGTGTTGTCTTCAAGGATGTTTGCAAGCGTTTACTATTTCTTCCTGAGTAATCCAGGGTTATTTCATTTGAATATGGGTTGTAAGGCAACTTTCAGTAGATATGTTTCTTAACTTTTCTCTTCAAGAGGGGAATTAAATATGCAGGAATCATTTCTACTAGTAAATTCTTTGTGGGACAGTTTGAATTTTGATGAACATAGCTTAGTTTGATATGAATAAATTCTTATGTGTGTCAGGCATGTATAAGGATCTGCAAAAGCCAAACTAATGGAATATGTAGAGATATTTGATTGTGGAAGTATTGTTTGAACTTAGATGACTCTATGACCTTGGATAAGGCACTGGTGTAGATCAAGTATGTCTATTACGTATCTTGTAGGTCAATACTGAACTTGAGTACAATTTTCATTCCTTTGTTTCAATTAGTTTTAAGGTCATTAGATCCATTGGTTTTTGGACTAGTTTGCTATGGATTTATCTTTTAAAAGTGTAAATTTAGTTCACAAAGGTATACCCACCTGAACTTTGAATAAGTTCAAAGTGTAGAAGGTTAATCAAACCTTGTCATATGTTGTCCTGAAGGTTTCCTTCTCTTTAATCTCTCTTCTGCATACAGAGTTATCATAGCATTATAAGGATTTTAAAGTGAATCAGATTTTGAGCACAACAAAAGTGGCAACTCTATTGGGGAGAGTCACAATAAGGATCCAAATGCAGATTTGTGCCTAGATTTATAAGGAAAAATCATCGTGTGTTTGTGGAACCAATTGGTTCTTCGGTGAGTATAGCAGTGGTGTCTGGATGTCCCTTTTGGAATTTCCCTCTATTTTCTATTGATTTTTTATTTGGTCTGAAGTTATGCAACGTTTTATTCTAAGCTTGTTTTCATAATTCCCATAGTCTTGTGGGTGGTGACTCTGTTATCTTGGAACCAATCCTTGTGAAATACATAAAATTCTAAAAGGGAAGACAAGCATAATGTAAGGAGGAAAAAACACCAGATCATTCATGAAGAAGCATCCTCGTTAAACTTTGCAAGAAGGTTTGCCAGAACAGTCACAAAGAGGTCAAAAGAGATTAGTGCTTCACGAACCATCAAATGCTGCTTTGGTGCAAAAGAATAATAATACCGGTAAGATACCTGATCGACCTGTTTATGTAAAGTCTAATTCTTCTTCCAGAGATTCTAAACATGATATATTAGGTTTCCATTCTGGATTGTTTGGAATATAGATAATGCTCATGCTTTAAATCAAGATATATCTCATGTTAGTGTGTTTGCAAGAGATAGGACTAGTTCAAATGCAATCAGACATTCTGTTCCTAGAACAATTGATGGAAATAGTAGCTTGATTGATATAGATCAAGTCAATATATCTGACTCTGAGGAGAATTTCCCTGATGAAGATAAAGTGTCACAATAAATAGAAGATTTAAATAGGAGGGTTCACCACTTAATCTCTTTAGAGCCCAAAAGGAGGCAAATAAGAAGGAAGTCAAAGAAAAACTAATGGAGAGACATAGGCTTCTTAGACATATAGCTGATCTTGAAGTATTGGCTAAGAAAAAAGAAAAGAGTCATGATGAAGGCCCTGTGATCAGAGAAATTTTGATCCCTAAGGCCAAGCCAGCATATAGGTCAGTAGTCCAACCAAACAGGGAAATGCTTAGTGATTCACAGCCTCCTAGGAATAATGTTGATAAAGGGAAACAGAAATGGGTGGATGATGGAACTAGATCTAGAAATACAGAAGATATTTCTCATAAGCTTTCAGTACATGAGAGAGAGATGGAAAGAATGAGGAAGGAAAAGGAGGATCTACAAATGGAGCTAGAGAAAGCTAAGTTGAAAGCAACTAATCAAGAAGTCAAAAGAAAAATTAGTTACCTAAAAGCTCCCCCTATCATTTTTCCATTAGGAGGTCTTAGTAAGCCTGATACTCAACAAATTTCCCTTCCCCCAATTAAGATTCAGCCTACTATGCCTGCTAATATAGCATCGGTGAGTCAAATTCCTATGAACAATCATCATAGCCAAATATCTCAGTCCCCAATTCCAAAAGTCAGAATGAACATGGGAAACAATAATGTTACTTTAGCTAGGAATTCGGAAATCATCAAAGCAAAGGTCAAATTAAGCTTAATCACAAAAGCAGATTGCAATGATCAATCCTAACACACTCAATAGAGACATGAAAATGAAACATTTAAAACTAAAGACTATGCAAACCAAATGTAGATCTAAATGCTTCCTTCATGCGGCTCCATTGTCCTTCTTTCTTCTCCAAATATCTTTGTTGTGGATCTCACCTACTAGTGCATGATCATGATATGAAAGCAAGTAGACAAGATGATTGCTCAAGAGTACTCGAAGCGTGATTGATTCGACAAAGTAATTCAAAACAAGCGATTATTAGATAATGTGATCATTAGATCATATGATTATTAGATTGAGATTGAAGAAATTCATCCAATTTATAGACAAATTGGAGAAATGATCATATTAGCATGATTCAATTCAAATGGAAATTGCAAATCAATATGACAAATTATGACAAATTATGCACTTTCTATGCAAAATTGATTGATTGATAATTTATGACAAATTATGACAAATTTCTATGTCAAAAATTGATTGATTGTCAATTATGACAAATTATGACAAATTGAAATGTCATTCCCATGAAATTAGGAGAAAAATAGGAGAGAATTGAAATTAGGAATTAGAAAAATAGAAAATTAGAAAATTAGAAAATTGATGAAAATTAGGAAATAGGTAAATTAATTAATAATTTGTCATTTATTAATTAATTCACAAAAAGAGGAATAATTAGCCAATTAAATGAACATTTAATTGCGATGAGAAGACTTAGGATAAATAAATAATTTATTAATCCTAGAGAGAGAAATGACAAACAAGGTTAAATGATTAAATCATGAAACCCTAAAAGATGAATTAACAATGCAAGAACGACAATTAGGTCTTGATGAAAGATAATTGATGTTGATTCGATTATGATCATGATTCTGACTGACAAAGGACCAATGTGATAAACGATTTGATTGAGATAAAGGCACCAATTGATGAGGAACAATGCTAATTGATCCAAATTGACATAATTGAGACAGACAACGATCGATGACAAATCGATCGCAAAATGACAAGATTGACAAGAGGACAAGAATCAATGACAAAATAGATCGCAAGATGACAAGATTGAAAATGACAACGATCAATGACAAATTGATCGCAAAATGACAAGATTGAAAATGATAAGAATTAATGACAAATTGATCACATGATGACAAGGTTGATAGAGGACAAAATCCTAATTAGGATTGACGATGTCCAAAAAGATGACAAATGACTACACACATTGATGCGACAGGATAAAATCGATCAAAATCATGATTGAAGATTGTTGTCGACAAGACCAAATTTGAGAGTGAGATGAATGAAGAATGCAGAAGAAAGACTCGATGCTTACTGTAGACACCTAAAATTGTCATGTCTAATTAAATAAATATTTTATTTATTTAATTATCTAAGCTTAATTCTTCTATTAATTAAATAAATCTTTATTTATTTAATTAATTCATTTATCCTCTTCTAGCCTTATTTCTCATTTAAATAAATACATTTATTTATTTAAATTATCATTTTCCTAAATTAAATAAATATCTTATTTATTTAATTGATCCCACTTCTTCTATTAATTAAATAAATCTTTATTTATTTAATTAATTCATTACCTTTTTCTACCCATGACACATGTCATTCATCTCTTAATTCATACACTACCTACCCATTTCATTATTTTATTATTTCTTTTACCTACCCTCTAATCCTAGCCGACCTCCTTTTACGCCTCTCAATCTTATCCCTCCATTTCATATAGTGTCTTCTATATAAGGAGATGCTTCCTTCATTATCAAACCCTAATCAAGCATTCTAATGACTTAATGCCCTAATGATCATTTTGACTATACTACGATCCTACTTGCAACCACATTCTGTTCTTTGTTGAGCTCTTGTGCATATAAAATCTGAGAGCAAATATATCAAGCAAGATCAATGGAGATAGGAAGAATGGAGATCAAAACCCTATTGGACATGTGATGGTATAATCTTTGTGATTTCATGTGATTTGCATTGTCTTAGGTAATCTTCATATGTTATGGTGGATCTTTGTTGTTGTTAGGCTAGGGTTTGGTGGTTGAATTCATTTAGCCTTTCAATCTTGTTATTATTGTTATCCATTTTCACCATATACATTTTGGCACGCCCGGTGGGACACTTGTCCCTTTGCATTTAACCTCCTTGTTGCAGATCTTGTGTTTTTGAAGTTGCAGATCGGCCATTTTCGACAGCATTTTTGGTATTTTTGCGTCTGCGCACTTTCGGATCGCGTTTTTGATTTTCAGGCGCGTCTGCGACAACTGGATCCACGTCTGTGTTTTTAAAATGTACCTAACTTGTGTGCTTGCAGGAAGGGGTGATTATGTCAAACAACCCAAACTACTAACAACTTTTGTTGCAGGTCCTTGGCTAGGGTTTTGAATTTTTGTTGTGTGCTTTGTTTTCATAGAATAGCAAACACTTCCATTGGTGCACTAAAATTGAATCATTGTCTTTTGTGTCTTGAGCAATAGGCTCTTTTTGTTTAATCTTTAGAGGGCCTGTCTTCCCGTGTGGTCATTAGGACTACTAGTGAGAAGAGAACGACCCAAGTGGTAGCGAGGAAAACCCACCTCATCCGAACCACTATAATCAAATGTATTCATGGTGAAAACTATGAATAACGTGTGTTGATTAGTTCATACCGACACTATGTCTCCCCATAAACCCGTTTGATCAAATTTATTTGATCATTTGTAGGGCGTAACCCCTACCAGCTGGGAGCCTTCTGTATTTACAGAGCTGAAAGTGCCGCATGTATGGCCACATGAGCGGATGCCCTTACTAGCACCATTTTGTTTTAGAGGCCCAAATCCTTCTAGTTGTTGGGGCAAGAGGTCGGACCTCTAGTAGCAGCCCACACACATACAGTTCTTAGTAGAGATACAAAGTTCGCCATGGGGAGTTTTCATGGGGACTGATGCTTGGCTGACCCGAGAAGTGAGTGCCGAGGGTGGAGCCAGTGAGGTCAAGCATCTAAGTATCCGCTCTAAATAGCATAGCCTCGGGGGTAAAACCCCATGTGGGATCAACAACTATTGTCTTGGCCAGCCATAAGAATTGTGCTTGACTTATTTTAAACATTCAAACATTCAAGGACCAAACAGTAAAACATTGTGTCTTTTGTGTCTTCAAGTGTATGCAAAACAATTTTACATCAAACAACACACTTTCTTGGAGTCATTTTGAAGTCTAAACACTTGCAAACATTGAGTACTCATCAACATTGTGTCCTCTTGTCATGAAAACTAGTCAAACAATCAGATTTGGTGACAACTTCACATATTGGAAAAATTGCAAAAATTTTACAAAAACGCATCTGTGTCTATTTTAACTGTGTCTGGGTCATATAAATGCGTCTGTGAAGGGTAGAATAGCGTCTGTGTTTATAACAGTGTCTGTGTTGAATAGAAACATGTCTGCGCCAGATAACTGCGTCTGTGCAGTATACAGGTGCGTCTGTGTTAAAAAATTGCAAGAAAATTTCACAGTCCAGCAAACAAAAGAAATCAGTTTCGAAATACTTGAGCTTCCTAGGTTGTTTCTCCAGGTTTCATCTAGCATTCAACCTGTCTTTGGGTCTCACATAGTCCATCATTGCTTCACATCTCATTTTACATTCATACTTGTCTAAACTTGAGTCAAAAGGTCACTTGCTTGTCCTCATCATACTTTGTCAACATACTACATACAACAACACTTTGCTAAGTGGTCCCTCATCAAGGTTTCTTACCTTTGGTTCTCATTTGGTCTTACTTAGAGTCAAGGTCAACTTACCTCATCAAGAGAAACTATCCTCTCTTTGGAAGTCACACCTACTCTACTACATACATACTTGGTCTTACACTTTGGACATTGCAAGTACACTTCAGATTCATTTACATTCCATTCAACTCTTGGTCTTCCATACTCTTTCCATTTTTCATCTAGTCTTACACATCTTGGTCAATACCTAGTTCATGGTTGAAACCCATCTTCAAAAATCTAGGAGAGAAACTAAAGAGGCTCAAGAGTCCGCAAACATGAGTTCTTATGAGTATGACAACAATTTATTTTTCAATCCTGAGCACACTACATTGCCTAACATGGATGTTTATAGAAACATTCCAAATGTGGAAAACGCAGACACTACAAACAACAATGCTACACACAATGACAATGTGGACAACTTTTCAATACATTCAGCAGATGTGGAAGAATCCATTATGAATCCCCATTTCAATTGATTGGTTGAGGAAATAATGAGGAGGGATAGACAATACTTCTTACAAATGATGGCACAAAGTGGAGCCAAGATACCTCATGATTTTGACATGTCTCAAATAATGGAACATAGATCTTTGCAACAACCTCACTCCAATATGGATCAAAGGAGACCTAATAATGGAGGAAATAGAGGACCACATATGGTACCTGAATCACCATCAGCTTTGCTTCAAAAACCAAAGGTCCTACATACACATGGTCAAACATATGATACTCACCTTCGCAGACCATTATGGAAGTCTTATGGAGAAAAATATGCTCAATCACATATCAATGCTAAGGATCAACCACCAAAGCAATGGGATATTCCAAGGCATTCTCAAAATTTGGACACAAGGAAACCTCATGTCAAATTTGGGGGCAACACAATGGAACATGACGTGCCTGTAGAATATGGTATACATGCGCAAAATAGATATGGGGTTCCTCAACATGAATCTATACCAAGTGGTCCATATACGCAACATCACTATAGACCTCCTCCATATGAACATGTGTATGATCAATATCATCCATATATGCAACATGCACCTCCTACAATGGGTGCCTCAAACATAGGATATGGTCCAAGAAGTCGATCTCCACCTAAGAGCAGTTTGGAACAACAAATCAGGGACTTACAAAAGAAAATGGAGGACATAAATACACCGAAGCCAACATACACAATGAGAGACATATGTCCTTATCCATTTGACAAGAGCATTCCAATGCCTCCTTTTCCTACACACTTTGTGATGCCTAAATTTGATAAGTATAGAGGAAAAGGGGATCCTAAGGCACACATAAGATAGTTTTTCACAGCTTGCATTGAGGTAGCAGCAGAAGAGACATATTTGATGAGATTATTCCCACAAAGCTTAGGTGATCAAGCTATGGAATGGTTCTCCCAACTTCCACCTGGTATTAAGTCATGGGGTGACCTAGCAGAAGCATTTATTCAACATTTCTCCTACAATATAGAGACAGACATATTAGTCACTACTTTGTGAAACACTAAGCAAAAAGAAGGAGAGTCCTTTGCATCATTTTTGCAAAGATGGAGAAATCTAGCTAGCAGATGCTCTTGTGAAATTCCACAAAAACAAATGGTAGAGATGTTCACACAAAATGTTAACAAAGACATTGGCTATGACTTAAGGAAAGCTTGTTTGTCCACCTTCAAGGACGTCATTGAAAAGGGCTTAGCGACAAAAAAGGTCCTAATTGAACAAGGAGTTATTAAGATATTCAAGGAAAACAAAGATGACTTTAAAGGAAAAGACAAGCCAAGATTTTGGAATAAAAACAAGAACACAATCAATGATGGTGTTGTTGATGCCAACACAGTGTGACCTAAATTCATCTTTTCAGGATCAAGTTCTACAAACAATCAAGTAAATACTCAAACAACTTCCAGATCACGAAGGAAGTACACTCCATTGGGAGAACCACTTGAGTCAGTTTTCAAAAAGCTTGTGGCAAAAAAAGTGATCACAGTTCTAGATTTTCCTCCATATGAACCAAAGGTTAAGCTGAATTGGTGGAATGATGATGAGTATTGTGAATTTCATAAGAGCAAGGGTCATAAGACAGGAAATTGTCATCGACTGAAGAACATCGTACAAGATCTCATTGATAGATGTGACATTGAGATTGAGGGACACTCATCCAATCAAGAACATGAGATGTTTAAGGAACCATTCCCAAAGCATGACAATGGAAAAGCTAAAGTCACAGATGATCAAGCCAACTATACTAGAGCACCTTACAACTATGATTCAACTATCAATCATATCTCGATGGACAATCATATCTCTACTATTACCATCAAGAACAAAAACCCTAAGAATCCTCCTCAGCGACCCAAGATTGTCCTAAGAGGTGTTGGATCTTCTTCCGAACCTTCCTCTGAGTATCATGTTACAACCCGTCAAGGTAAAATTACTTTGCCAGGTGCTTCAACTAAAAACATCGCTTCTTCATCAACCAAACCTGAGTATGACCTTGTAGAACAGTTAGGGAAGACACCCGCGCTCATCTCCATACTTGAACTCTTATGCATATCCCCCGCTCATAAAGCTATTTTGGAAAAAATCTTGAGAGACACCACCGTTCCTACTAACCTGAACGTGGACCAGTTTCAAGCCATGGTGGGATACCTTTCCATTCCACATTCCCTTACATTCATAGAAGCCGATGATGCCTCCATAAGTCAGCCACATAATGCGCCATTACATATTGAAGCCTTCATACACAAACATTGAATAAAGCGAGTCCTGATAGATGGAGGAGCTGGTCTAAACATTTGTACATTGAGCACCATTAAACAATTGGGATATTTTGATAAAGCTGTGAATTCAACAAATCAAATCACCATCAAGGCATATGATGATGAAGAGCGCTCATCCAAGGGCACAGTCACCTTACCTCTAAGAATTGGGCCAGTTACAAAGGATGTGATTTGTCAAGTCCTGGATCTAGACCTCACTTATAATATATTGCTAGGACGTCCTTGGATTCATGAAATGAGGGTAGTCCCATCGACATATCACCAATGCATTAAGTTTCCTCACAATGGAGTCGAAGTAACAGTTAATGGTGATCCTAATCCATTCATATATTGCAATAACCTGAGATCACATACTGAGACCATCATTCCCAATAATCGTGAAGCTGTCCCTTCTTCGGCATACATTGACCCTGAGTCATTGAAACCTTCGACATCAAAATAGGGTGAACTTAAAGGCAGATTTCAGGACAAAGGCATGGGAGAATACACTTTAAATCAGACCATGTATTTACGACACGTCATGAGCTCTCCAAAAGAATATGGAAGGCGACATCCTAACAAGCAAATATCCACCATGGTATTCAAATGGGATCCTACTACCTTTCAAAGATGGGGTGAACTGGAAGAGGAAGGCTTATACAAAATGCTCTACAAAGACATTGAAGATGATACACAAGAACAGATCAATATACCCTATGAGAAATATGGCAAAGGCTTCAAGATTCTACAAAAATTTGGATATGATGGAAAAAGCCCTCTTGGGTTACACAAAGAAGGTGTTATGGAGCCCTTACAACCTAAATTGACTATAAAAAGGGAATGCTCAAAGGGACTTGGTTTTCTGACTTCCAATATTTATACTAAAAGAACAGAAGAAGCCTTACAAATCAAAGCTGCCAAAATTCAACAAGAGAATTGCTATTCCACAGATTCCAATGAATGGGAATGGGGTTCCGACAAGTCTTCCAGTGACTATGAGCTCACTAAGACATTCAGAGAGCCAGATGAACCCACAAAAGAGGAGGAGTTTTATAACAAATTCAGAGTTGGTCAAGAAACAACCCATGAGGAGTCTACACAGTCCTTGTCTCAAGGTTCTAGGTTGAAATCACATAGGATGAGAACACCTGTTCCGGAATGCGCTACTAGTGATGATAATTTGAATTCGCTCGTGATCGAGACTGATGAGGAGAGTGCCATCGATGACCTTGATAATTACCTCGACATACCCGAATATAACCACATCTTCACTCTTGAACCCGCAAGCTCCGAAAACATTAAAGGCCTTCCCCTTGTTCACCACCAACTCATTGACTGGGATTATGAAGGACCAGCACAGTTTGACACATTCCAAAATGATGAAGCTGTTATTGACTATCTTGGCATATGAGATGATCTTCCCCTTGGAGACCATAAAGCAGGATACACTATAGAACTCAACAACATGGCATATTTTGGTGAGGGTGTCAGACCTTCCAGTCGCAAAAATGTGAAAATAAGAGAAAATCAAGGATCTTATGGCGAAAACCAGACTGTTGCGCTATCTGATCCCAAAAAAGTAAAAAGAAAGGACGTATCTAAGGGTGAAAACCTCTTTGAGGCACCCAAAGATGGAAGGCTCGACATTCTCCCAGCCTCGTATGAGGAAAAGTCATCCATGCTGGTAGAGGAGACTATCAAAACAAACATTGGTACGGAAGAGGTTCCACACAACATATTCCTGGCTAAATCATTGACAGAGTTCGAAAGGTCACAGTTCATAAGTTTCTTCAAGGAACGACAAATCAACTTTGCATGGTCATACGCTGATATGCCTGGACTAGATCCGGATTTGGTAATGTATCATTTGACAGTCAAACCGGGGGCAAAGCCAGTGAAATAGAAATTAAGAAAAATGCATCCACAAGTGGCATTACTAGTCAAAGCAGAACTTGAGAAGTTATTGGATGTCGGATTCATACACCCAATTGATTATCCTGAATGGATCTCCAATTTAGTACCTGTCAGTAAACCAGATCGCAGCATCAAAATTTGCACAGATTTCAGAGACATCAACAAAGCTTGTCCGAAAGATGACTTCCCATTACCAAATATTGACTTGATTGTTGATCTCATGGTAGGTCACGAAATGTTATCATTAATAGATGGATTTTCTAGTTATAATCAAATAAGGATCGCACCCGAAGATCAACACAAAACATCATTCATTTGTCCTTGGGGAACTTTCTGCTGGAATGTCATGCCTTTTGGGCTAAAAAATGCAGGTGCTACATATCAAAGAGCAATGACCACTATCTTTCATGATCTCATGCACATAACTATGGAAGATTATGTTGACGATCTCTTGGGTAAATTAGTAGATAGAAATACACATTTGGACATACTTTCAGTCGTCTTTGATCGGTTGGAAAAATACAAAGTAAGATTAAACCCCAAAAAATGTGTCTTTGGAGTAACCTTCGGGAAGCTCCTAGGATTCATTGTGTCTAAAAGAGGAATCGAAGCTGATCCAGCAAAAGTCAAGGCTATCTTGGACATGCCACCACCCAGAAATATCAGTCAACTTCGATCCTTACAAGGAAGACTCTAGTCCATTCGAAGATTCATAGCACAACTGGCAGATAAGTGTAATCCTTTTCAACACCTGCTACATAAAAATATCAAATTCAAATGGGATGATAACTGTCAACAAGATTTTCAAACGCTCAAAGATTATCTTTTGAATCCGCCAGTTTTGATGCCACCAGTTCCAGCTCAACCTTTGCTACTATACATATCAGCTACTCCAACAGCACTGGGGGCATTCCTAGCACAACAAATTGCTGACGGCAAGGAAAAAGTAGTATACTATATCAGTCGTACATTGGTGGGATATGAGCTAAACTACACACCAATCAAGCATGCATGTCTCGCCGTGGTCTTTGCTTCACAAAAATTACGACACTACATGCTTACCCATAAGACTAAGTTAGTTGCAAGGATCGATCCATTGAAATACCCCCTCAATAAAGCAACACTTACTGGGCGGCTGGTCAAATGGGTAATGATACTTAGTGAATTCGACATTGAGTATGTGGACAGAAAAGTAATAAAAGGACAAGCCATCGCGGATCAATTAGCAGATGCCCCCATGATTGATGATGTTCCTCTAAATTCAGAATTTCCAGATGAATCCATTTTAACAATATCACATGCAAAGCCATGGCAACTGTATTTTGACAGCTCATACACACAGCATGGGGCAGGAGCTGGTATTCTCTTTATAACTCCTCAAGGTGATTCTATACCAAAATCATACCGCTTATCATTTCCTTGCACTAACAATATAGCGAAATATGAAGCATTAACAACTAGATTACGAATTGCAGTTTAGTGGAGGATCCAGGAACTTCATATTTTTGGGGATTCTCAACTTGTCATCCATCAAGCAACTGATGATTACCAAACAAAAGATGAAAAATTACTACCTTACAAGCAAATGGTGGATGATTTGAAACAACACTTCACAAAGATAGATTTTGAGCAGATACCAAGAGAGCAGAATTGTGCCGCAGATGCCATGGCTATAATTGCTTCACTGATTGATCTACCTCAAAATGAGACCTTCTACGAGTTCTTGGTGGACAACTTGTTGGTTCCTTCATATGAGATCACTCCTACTGAAATGATATGTGTTGTCGGTCCCGAATCCCAGTTATATGGTTCCATTTTCACATACCTACATGACAATACTTTACCTCCTGATCTATCAAATAACCAACGTCGCACCTTCATTCGCCAATCCTCTCGATATGTCATTGTAGCTAACATCCTATATCGATGAGGTCTAGATGGCACTCTTATTAGATGTTTAGAAAGTGATGAAGCTCAGATTGTGTTACGTGAAGTGCATGAAGGGGATATGTGGTCCACATGCTAGTGGTCCTACCTTGGCCAAGAAACTCATTAGGACTGGATATTACTGGCCCAATATGGAAAAAGACTCATATCAGTTTGTCAAGAAATGTAAGCAATGTCAAATTCATGGAGACCTCATACATGCGCTAGCACAAGAATTACAACCACTTGCATCTCCTTGGCCCTTTTGTCAGTGGGGACTCGATCTCATAGGCAAGATTCACCCTCCTTCCTCTAATGGTCATAAATTCATTATCACAGCCACAGAGTATTTCACAAAATAGATTGAAGCCATGCCTCTCACACAAGTCACTGGAAAATAGATTGCTACCTTCATCCTTAACTATATCATATGCCGATATGGTATTCCTATTTCCATTATTACTGATAACGGGCGTCCCTTCAAAAATCAGGATGTTCGTGAACTCTGTGACCGCTTCCATATTTCCCATCATTTCTCCACACTGTATTACCCCCAAGGTAATGGCCAAGCTGAGGCGTCTAATAAAAAAATTCTTAAAATCCTCAAGAAGATAGTCGACGACGCTGGCCGTAATTGGCATATCCAACTCAATCCTGCACTTTGGGCCTATCGCACAAGTGTTCGCACACCTACAGGAGCTACACCCTATTCCCTAGTCTATGGTTTTGAAGCCATCTTGCCTATTGAGGTTGAGCTACCCTCTTTACGGGTCTCTTTGCAAAACATCATCACTGATGAAGATTACAGGGTCTCTCGCTTACAAGAACTAGAACTACTCGATGAACGACGACAAACTGCTTTTAATCATCTCAAGGCTTACCGACAACGAATGAGTCGCAGCTACAATCACAAGGTCAAGCCTCGCATATTTGAGGTAGGTGACTTGGTTCTCAGAGAAAACCCCAAGAATCAGCAAGACAGAGAGAAGAAGGGCAAGTTCGAACTAAACTGGCTTGGTCCTTACATCGTTACAGCAGCATATGGATCTGGGGCATATCAGCTCTCAACTACAGAAGGTGAACCTTTGGAGGATCCTATCAACAGTATGCACCTTCGCAGGTTCTACACATAGCTCTTTGGAATATCCTAATTCAAAAATACAAAAAAAATAAAAAATTTTCAAAAATACAAAAAAATTATAAAACAAAAAAATCGTTACTTGGTGAAAACCTAGCAAACAGGCGCCTTGTGACACAAAAAACATTGAAAAAATCGAAAAAAGTAAAGAGAAATAATTTCGTCCAATGGTGAAAACCACTTTTGTGGCACCCTGGGCAAGTACCATGGTGAAAACTGAGTCACCAGTGCCATGTGTAGAGACATTGCTCCTCCCTCCTTCAGGATTCACTTTCATCCTTTCACTTTGCACACACTCACAACCTATTCGTTCATAATAAACTTACCCATTCCCATCATGGCTTGTTATTGATCTACCCAAGATTGGTTAGCCATTCATAATAAACCTCCCTTTTCGCCTCCCTTTCCATCCATAATAAATCAGATCCTATCTATGGCTAAGGCAAAATCCTACATCTAGTGATGGGTGTGGAACTGAGAACATCACATGTTTCAAGGAGTAAAGTTTCTTCCAGCTTTCTTCAGTCTATTCGCACACAATCTGCAATAAAGCAACATCTGCATCACAGATCCACAATAAAGTATCAGTTTCATGGATTCAATCAGTTTCAGATGAGACATAGCAGCAACAATGGGCTTCAACAAATCAAATCTTTCAACAGACTCAGACAACATTATGGTTCAGTGCTATCTATCCTTTCTGTGAAAGTGAACATTGTGACCACAATCAAATAAGACTTATACAAGTGACAAGAGAGACTAAACTTGAGGACTATAGTGGATGTTGGTGTCGAGTCTTGGTTTTCTTTTGATTTCATCTTTGTTGGTGACATGTCTTTTAGTTTTTTCGGGATGTCTCTGACTAGAGATTCTATCTCCAGGATGTCTTTGACTAGAAAGCGAGGATGGGGTATTGTCACCTATTTTTATTTGCTGTCTGTGGATTGTCTCTTAGTAATGCTATGACTTGTCCAAGGATATGAGGACACTGTGAGTCTAGTATGAACTGGGGCATTCCTTGTTTGTGACTGTCTTATCTCCATGCAAACAGGTACAATGACTTTCTGGGTTGAACATATGCCTCGATTGTCATAACCTATTTTGCCATAATAAAGCTCAATGATGCTAATGCACAAGAAGCTCTTTCAGTTTCATATCTTCTGTCTTTCATCCCCCCTTTCTTGATTGACTTCCATCGTCCTTCTCAAGTCCGCGTAGCCTGCTATCACATGACTGAGTATAATGACACACCAAAAACATTTGTATTTCATGTAGTTGCACCTACGTTTCCACATATAAGCATTTCATACATACATATAGATATCACAATTGCATCACATCCTGCACACAACACCTGCTAGCACAATTTATATTTGCATTATCATATTCATCTGCATTACATACATTCACATTTGCATCATGCATACACATATATAAAACATAAAAGAACAAAAATATATTGCATTGCATCATATACATATTTGCATACATATCATAAGCATCAGATAGAAACATACATCATTAAACATCTCATCACATAGGTACACATGCATATAGCTGCCGCAAAAATGAATCATCTCATATATATAATCATAAGTGTCATGATACAATGATGTCAAAAATACATATGGCTACAAAAGCACCCGCAGGTGTCTACAATACAAAACAATGGTACAAAACTGATACAATGGGAGCCCTCTAAGGCTATGACGAACTCCCTCCCTCAGAGCCGCCTGGCCTTGACGGAATCTGAGCCCCCAAGGGACCCGCCCCAAGATCATCCTACCTGCCCCCTCTATCTGGTGGTGGTGGAGGACCCATGACCCCACCACTCGATGCCTGCCTCCTCCGACTCCCTCCCGTAGCTGTCGCTGTACGCGATGGTCTATGGAAGCTCCTCACCCGCTGATCTATCGGCACTGCACCGTAGTAGAGGTCCCTCAAGTATCCTATCTCCTCTCCAGCCCACAGGACATATGCATAGCCTGCCCCTATGTCCTTTGCCACCTACCTCCCTGCCCTCAGCGCCATCTCAGCCTCTATGTAGCGCTGAATCACCTGATCTCTCTCCCGCTCAGTATCCCTGAGCCTGGTCCAGAGCTGATCTCTCTCCCTCTCCAACTCCTGTATCTCATCTGCCTGACCCTGGCAGATCTCCCTCAGCTCAATCAGCTCATCCTCCTCTAGATCCCCACCCTCTGCCTCTGCCTGTGGCTCTCCCTCTGTAGGTGCCTGCTCCTATATCGGTACCTGTACTGGTGCCTGTACGGGTACCTATCTCTGTGCATGCCTCTATCCTTGTACCTATCCCTACACCTGTCCCTATCCCTGTCTCTGCTTGGGACCCTGTGCTGCTGGTACCTGTAGGGGTAATCCTTCGCGACCCCTCACCACCCTAGCCTGCTGCTCCTCTCCACCCTCCCTTCGAGGTGCAACCCTCCTCTCCCCAACTACTCCCCTCCGCCTTCGTCGGCCTCTACCCCCATCACCTCCACCACCATCATCATCATCTCCCCCTCCATCTCCCTCCAATAGCTCCCCTGGATCTGTCAGTCATGGGAATGGATGCTCCACCCAATATGTTGAATACTCAACATCCATCCCAGCATCGTCGACCTCTGGCCACATGTCCCAAGGTAGGGGTACCATCTCTGCCAGCTATGTGACCGCCTGATCATATGACAATAAAGGCCCAAACTGCGCCTGATCCCTAACTGTACGGGCATACATACCCGAGCCTCATGGCATCCTTTGGATCCTGCCATACTGCCTGCATACCCTGTCCACAAGCTACCTCTCTAATACATAGGGTGTCTGCCCAATCAGGTACCTGCTTTGGAAGGTGTATGGCAGCTCCACTGCATCATCCTTCCACTCCTCGCATCCTAGATACGGTTTCCAGATGACTACATCAATATCATCCAACACTCACCGCCAATGCTCTAACCTACCAATCCGCGGCTGCAAGGTGATCATGTCATATAAATGAACAAAGCTGCGTCCATGTCCCCTACCTCAAAAGTGTATCGGCCTCATCACTGGCAAATGCTCATAGGCCCAAACCTACAGTAGTGTCACCCCGTAGCCCAATCCCACTAACCCATGGTATACAAACTGGTGAAGCTTAGAGTACAGGTGGGCCAATACACATGGTCCCCAGGCATATCTGGTGTGATCTATCACCAGTGTCTCCAGTGCTCCCCCCAGCCCATAGCCAATCCCCGTGTCGCCCTGTCTAGGCATAGAAATCCACTGATCACTCCTTCGATCATGGCCGGCAATGCTAACCCTGTGGCGGTCATGGTGTCCCATGCCACATGTCCTGCCCTCATCTCTAGGCTAGGATCCTGGAACACCCGTCTCAATGCCTCCCTATCTCCGTCACGATCATATGGAATCAACTCTCCATCAATCAGTATCCGTAGAATCCTGTAGACATCCTCAAGGGTGACTATCATCTCACCCATCGGCAAATGGAAGGTGCACGTCTCTGAGTGCCATCTCTCCGCCAGCGCAGTTAGCAAACCCATGTTTGCCCAAAACTCAAGCACATACAATATATGTCTCAAACCCATCTCCTCGATGGCAGCTCTATCCTGAAATGACAACTCAGGTCGCAATCTCTATGTCAATGGGAATCTCTCCCATGACTCTAGCATAGGCAAATACTCCTGTAGTCAAACAACTCAATCATGTCAGTTATAGTGGCATTCACTGTTTATCACAAAATGCTACTCGCTATCTAAATGCATATGGCTATCTACCCTAGTGACACTCACTGTTCATCACAAAGTGTTGCTATTTATTCTAGTGGTACTCACTGTTCATCACAAAGTACTATGTGTGTGACACTCATTGTTCATCACAAAGTGTTACTCACATTTGCACTCCCTGTTCATCACAAAGTGCTGCTCATACTTTGGGGTACTCCCTATTCATCACAAAGTGTTGCTCATACTTTGGGGTACTCCCTGTTCATCACAAAGTACTCTATCTTGGTACTCACTATTCATCACAAAGTGCCTTGATCTATCCTAGTCTTCCTAGAGGATCTGCTTGAGTGTATCCTCTCAGCAGCTTATCCAATCGACAACGTATGTTCATCACAGAACTGCCGATTTGACCTCGAAGACCAAAACTTGCATTTTTTTTACACAAACGCGCTTGACTGACACAAACATGCCTACAGACTGCACAAGCGCACCTGAAAAACACAGACGCGCTTGTACGACAAAGACGTGCCTAGGCTGTGCATAAATGCGACTATACTACGCAGACGCCCCTGCACAATGCAGATGCGCTCGCATTTGACGCAAACACGGTTCCAGACACAGACGTGCCTGGCACCGACACAGACGCACCTGTCAGACACAGACGCACCTGACACTGATGCAAACGCGGTTACACATTTTCAGACTTTTTTGTACCCTATTCCTAAGTGCATTTATTGCTCTAACTAGCATGCATTAATGACAACAATAAATGCATCAAAGTACGAGGAGGCTTGGTGGTACTTACCGGCTCTCCTGCCTCTGCTGGCCTCTGAAATCGTCGAACGCGGTCGAATCTGTGCACGGAAGCCATTGTTGCTGACTGCTACTGCTCTTTTCCTGCTCTGCACTTTGATCTCATGAAGGTGTAGATGACAATGAGGATGTCTTTTGCCCGTGGTCTATCTTATAGCCTACCCTAGCCTTAGCCTTCATTTCCCGAGCCAGTCTTCCTCATCCGGTGACTTTGTCACTTTATCCGGTCAGTCCATTCTAGCCTTTCTTTCTTATCGAGAGATTGTCTGCAATCTTTCCAGACATTTTCATCCAATCTCTCGAGGGGGCATATCATTCCCATTCTGGGGCAACTCTGTATCAGTTCATCTTATCTTCTTTGAAACAACGCGACAAGCCGCATTGTCTCAAAGAGGGGCAAAATGTAGACACCTAAAATTGTCATGTCTAATTAAATAAATATTTTATTTATTTAATTATCTATGCTTAATTCTTCTATTAATTAAATAAATCTTTATTTATTTAATTAATTCATTTATCCTCTTCTAGCCTTATTTCTCATTTAAATAAATACATTTATTTATTTAAATTATCATTTTCCTAAATTAAATAAATATCTTATTTATTTAATTGATCCCACTTCTTCTATTAATTAAATAAATCTTTATTTATTTAATTAATTCATTACCTTTTTCTACCCATGACACATGTCATTCATCTCTTAATTTATACACTACCTACCCATTTCATTATTTTATTATTTCTTTTACCTACCCTCTAATCCTAGCCGACCTCCTTTTATGCCTCTCAATCTTATCCCTCCATTTCATATAGTGTCTTCTATATAAGGAGATGCTTCCTTCATTATCAAACCCTAATCAAGCATTCTAATGACTTAATGCCCTAATGATCATTTTGACTACACTACGATCCTACTTGCAACCACATTCCGTTCTTTGTTGAGCTCTTGTGCATATAAAATTTGAGAGCAAATATATCAAGCAAGATCAATGGAGATAGGAAGAATGGAGATCAAAACCCTATTGGACATGTGATGGTATAATCTTTGTGATTTCATGTGATTTGCATTGTCTTAGGTAATCTTCATATGTTATGGTGGATCTTTGTTGTTGTTAGGCTAGGGTTTGGTGGTTGAATTCATTTAGCCTTTCAATCTTGTTATTATTGTTATCCATTTTCACCATATACACTTACAAATGATAAAGACCAAGTGCGTGACATAGGAGAAATGTTAATGCGACGCAAAAACCTAAAATGAGGCAATGCGCAAATGTTAAAGTATGACTCCGCAAGCGTTGACCATTTTTAGGTGTCTACATTTTGCCCCTCTTTGAGACAATGCGATTTTAAGCATTGTTTCAAAGAACAATAATGAAAATGCCCCAGACAATGACAATGACATATGCATGCCCCCTCGAAGAATTGGCCGGAAACAATGCAGAGAAGAGGCCAATTGATCGATAAAAATGATAGGATCGAACGGACTGACAATCGGATATTGGATGCATGAAGGACAAGCAATTAATGACACAAAAGACCATGACCAACATAAGATGGAGAGGGTGCATGTCCATCTATGCACTGACAAAGATCTATAAATGAAACCAAGAGAGTGAAAATTGCTCATTTGCACTAGCCTAAGAGGAGAATTTGTTGCTCTGGAAAAGGACACTTGCAGAGAGATGGCAAACATTCCAAGGGCAGATCACCTCAGAGAACATGTACACACATTCAGACAATCGGACGATGCAGGAGCAGTGGTATGTATCTCAAAAACCCATATTTTCAATTTCATGAATTTTGATCGCTTGTTGGACATTACGGGGCCCACAGGGGATGCAGAAAGTGACTTCTACGCTTGTGTAGGGTGAATCCTGCGCTTGTGTGAGGTCTTTTGTGCTTGTGTAGGGTACACAGGTGCATGTTACATGACACAGGCACAGGTTCCTTGACACAGGCACAGTTGTGCATTAGGAACTCAATTTTGGTCCAAAACGACATGCGAATGATCCGAAAAGGGGGGATAAGGGTAGGATAAGTTAGAATAGATGAAAAACACCCTGATGTGGACATGAAAATGAGGAAATGCAACCCATAGGAGAAAACCCTAAAACTGACAAAATGTGCCCCAATTGTGATACAGAGTCGACAGTATCCATTGATCACACGGGAGAACCGACCTGACTGTTTCATGCTACGACATAGACTCAGGAGCATGGATAGAGATACATTAGTAGGACTGAGGATATACTATATCACGTTCATGCCCAAGATTAGGGCAAACACAGGACTGCTTACTGCATTGGTAGAGCGATGGCATTCAAAGACTTCCTCCTTCCATCTGGCGACTGGAGAGGCAACTGTGACACTAGAGGATGTATGGCGTATCCTCCGCATTCCAATTCATGGAGAGATGATAGAGTATGACCTAATGATAGGGAGGGATGCGTTGTACAGATTATTTGAGTGCGACACAGATGATCTGGATATAATGGAGAGAGAGATTGGCTGGGAGACCATGGCATCAGAGTATGATCGATGATATGTGGTGATAGCAGTGGTGATAGCATGTCTACTAGTAGGAGACAGATGAGGACATGGATTCCCTATTGGATGGAGAAGAGTGATAGAGCAGATGGTGACAGAGGGGATGGTCTACGCATGGGGACCATGTGTACTAGCTATGCTGTATTTTCAGCTGCATCAGATAGCATATCAGGGAGTTCAGACTTTGAGCTGTGGAGTCACATTGTTACAGGTATGGGCATTCAAGCATATAGCTATATGTCGATCGATTATAGAGAGACAGGTAGTACCACACCGACCATATGTGTACTGCTATGGGGGAGCACTGAGACAGGGTCCTTTTGGATACATATTGTACTGGTGACATGAGCTAGACAAATTGAGAGAGTTCACATGGAGGCCATATCGTGATTGCCCGGGATGGTCAGATGACAGTGAGGAGCTACCGTATTGCAGATAGGAGAGGTACCTAATTGGGCAACCAGTGAATCACCAGAGAGTGATTGAGTTGTACCTACCAGAGAGAGTCAAACGATAGTTTGGAGAGAGGCAGGATGTACCTAGGAGGACTACACATTTTGCCTGATCTCATAGGGAGACGAGTCAATGGGGGAGTATGATTCAGCCACACATAGCATATGCTAACTTCTCACAGCTACAATAGAGATAGTGGGATTGGAGATCAGATGTAGTAGACGCCAGGACGACAGAGGAGTATGAGAGATGGTTTGCACGACTATGGCCAGTGCCATTGACAGATCCGAATATTCCAGTACTGAGACAACAAGAGGACTTCCCACTCACAGGAGAGGAGGAGGGAGATGATGAGGATGAGGAGGATGAGGGTGGGGATGAGGATGATGGGGATGATGAGGATGGAGATGAGGAGGGGGGTGACGAGGATGGAGATGAGGATGAGGATGACGAGCAGGAGGCATTGCAGGATATACCCATAGAACTGGAGACATCTAGGATAGAGGAGATGGAGATGTGTGGGGCTATCATAGCGAGTCAGCAGGATCACATTGCAACTTTAGAGAGAGAGCATGAGCAGTTCAGAGCGGAGATAGTCAGACTCACAGTGGCTTGAGACATAGCAATAGCTTAGGCACAACGAGAGGAACAAAGAGTCACTAAGTACATTGGGTCGATTCGGGATGCCAGTGCATGCGAGATAGCATAGATGTTGGTAGAGACCGGAGAGGACATACGCCATTGGAGGACACTATATGAGAGTGCAGTCCCACCAGAGCAGAGAGCAGCATCATATCGGACATGATCGAGGACAGAGAGTAGGGCACGCTCTCGGAGGTCATTGAGCGCATTGGGGTGAGTGGACCTATGAGACCACCACAGCCAGGACCAGGAGGGACATCATCCGCAAGACATTGCAAGAATGAGGAGGACAGAGGGAGCACCTAGTGACAGAGGCACGTGCTCCATATGATGGATAGTGGACATTATGTAGTTTGACATTTTTTGTAGTCAGCCTGCGGGCCATACTTAGGATAGACAGTCCAATTTTGTACTTTGATATTATTGTGACATATGATATGATATGCATCGATATGATGGGATGCAATATGTTATGACTGATAGCTATATTGTTCATGTATGGATGACTTATGCACTATTTATATACCATTGTGGAACATGTATGAATGTATTTTTATTTTTTTAATGTGTTTTTGATGCATTGATAATATGAAATGGATAAAATACTTGATGTGATGCTTGATGTAATGCAAATGTACTAACCAAATGGATGCAGGATGCAAGATATGTATGTAGAGAAATCAGAGCACTAGATCGAACTGACTATCTGGATGGAAGAAATGTTAGTAAGAAGAAAATGAGATAGAGGATAGTTAGAAACACAGAAAAACTTGCTTTCAGTAATGCACGTTGTAGGTGAGAACCTTTATTTTAATGTAGCAAAATGGATGTGTAGCATCATGGCATGGAAGGCCAGAGCTAAAATGCAACCCTTTTTGCAAAAAAGACAGACATATCGCAGACAAACAACAATCACAATCAAAAATAAAAGAACCATGAACCATCCCGGTCACTCTAAATCACTCAGTGACATCATCGAGCAACATAGGAACATGATTGGAGATAAATCAATAAAAAGATAAGATGCACAAATTCCAACAAATCAAACAAACATTTTGATCTTCATTGACAAAAGTTGAAAGTGTTGATAGGACGATCATGTTGTCTGGTTTCAGGGAATGTGGTACCCCATCTAAGACAGGACACAATCTGGTTTCGAGTATACCACACCCTGTATAAGACTCATGATAGTGTGCCAAGAACAAATAAATTTGCGGTTGATTGACATGACAAGTGCGATCAGTTTGAATGTCTAGTTTGATTGAAAAGTTCATCTGTTTAAGCGTGATTTCATTAAAGCACAGTGTTGGATTGCGAGTCGTTGGATGTATACTCGGTGATCTGTCTTATGCACCAAGAGGATATTTATTGCAAAATGCTTTTTTCTTTTTTTTTTGCTTTTCGATTTTTTACAATTTTTTGTTTGTTTTTTCAGGACTTTATTTGACTTTTTAGGGATTTTTTTCTGGACATTATTCAATTTTTTTGGATTATTTTAGGACATTTTTCAATTTTTATGATTTTTTCAGGACATTTTTCAATTTTTATGATTTTTTTCAGGACATTTTTCAATTTTTATGATTTTTTCAGGACATTTTTCAATTTTTATGATTTTTTCAGGACATTTTTCAATTTTTATGATTTTTTCAGGACATTTTCCAATTTTTATGATTTTTTCAAGACATTTTTCAATTTTTATGATTTTTTCAAGACATTTTTCAATTTTTATGATTTTTTTAGGACATTTTTCAATTTTTATGATTTTTTCAGGACATTTTTGGATGCAAAAGTTCCAGTGATTGATCATGACAAGGGGAACACACCTAATGCGCATCTGAAAGACATACATAGACCAGGACCAAAACATATATACAAGAAACTAGAGTATGCAAGACAATGATGTTGACCAATAACAGGCCTGGAATAGGACATTGGGTCAAGACGAAGATAGACATGATAAACTGGCCAAGAGAAAGCATAACTAGAGGTCATGACAGATGACAGAGCAATAATCTTGTTACACATGGTGCTTATTTGCCAAGTTTTCACCATGGTACTTGCCCAAAGCGCCTGTTTGCCAGGTTTTCACTAGAGGGCGAATCATTTTTTCTTTACTCTTTTGTTCTTTTATTTCACTCTGTTTTTTTTTTTTGTATTTTGCTTTTTTTTCACTTTTTTTTGTATTTTTTTGCTTTTTCCATTTTTTTGTATTTTTTCAGGATCATATTTGAAGAAGTGCTGATAGAAAATTATGCCTAGTACTTGCGAAGATGCATGTTGTTTATAGGATCAGATAGAGGTTCACCTTCTGGTGTGGCAAGCTGATATGCCCCCGAGCCATATGTTGCAGTTACTATGAAAGGCCCAACCCAATTAGGTTCAAACTTGCCTTTGATGATGTCAGTAGACTGCATTCTTGGGATTTACCTTTAAAACCAGATCTCCCACTTCGAAGTGTTGCCCTTTGACCTTCTTATTATAAGAGCGACGGAGATGGTTTTGATATGCTTGCAAATGTGTCAAAGCTGTCTGATGTTTCTCATCTAACATCTCAAGTTGGTGCAACCGAGAGACTCTGTGTGTCTCATCATCAATCAGATGTTGCAAGGAAACACGCAAGGAAGGAATCTCCACTTCCAAGGGTAAAATGGCTTCCGCACCATACACCAAGGAATAAGGTGTTGCGCTAGTAGGTGTGCGGATAGAAGTGCGATAGGCCCATAGTGCTGGATTCAACTAAACATGCCAATCTCGACCAACATCATTGACAACCTTTTTTAGGATCTTGATAATGGTTTTATTTGATTCTTCGGCTTGACCATTCCCCTGTGGATAGTATGGACTGGAGAAATGGTGTTGGATATGAAACTTTTCACAAAGTTCCTTGACATCTTTATTCTTGAAGGGGCGACCATTATCAGTGACTATGGAAAGAGGAACCCCATACCAGCATATGATATAATTCAATAGGAATTTTGAAATTTGCACACTAGTGATATAGGTCATGGGGATAGCCTCGATCCATTTTGTAAAATACTCTGTGGCTGTAATGATAAACTTGTGTCCATTTGCAGATGTCGGGTGAAATTTGCCAATAAGATCCAATCCCCATTGAGAAAAGGGCCACAAAGATATGACAGAATGAAGCCCTTGGGCTGGTGCATGAATGTAGTTTCCATGGATCTGGCATTTGTAACACTTCTTAACAAAATCATGAACATCTTTTTCCAGAGTGGGCCAATAATACCTAGCATGAATCAACTTTTTGGCTAAGCTCAGACCATTGAAATGGCCCCCACATATACCATTGTGAACCTCATGTAAAGCCGTTTGTGCTTCATCAGAATCCAAACACCTGAGGAGGGTATGGTCAAAAGAATGATGGTAAAGGGTGTCGGCGATGATGACATATTTGGCTATCTATCGGATAAAGGCTCGGCATTGGTTAGCGGAAAGGTTGGGTGGTAAGGTTTGGGATTTCAAATATTGATATACATCATTGTACCATGGGGATTTGGGACCAACAAGAATGCACATCACATCCGCTATTAGAATGTCAAAAGAGGGAACCAACAATTGTTCGACTAAAAATTCACATTTGTCCATATTGTGGGGCATATTCAACATGGAAGCAATCGCCCACATATTCAACATGGAAGCAATCGTAGCCATCGCATCTGCCAACTTGTTTTGCATTCTCAGAACTTGATTGAAATGGATAGCCGTGAATTTGGTCTTGAATAAATCTACCATATGCTTATAGGGAATAAGCTTTTAATCTTTTGTTTCGTAGTCATCATTCACTTGTCGGATGACTAATTGAGAATCTCCATAGACTTGCAAATGCGTGATGTTCTAGTGGACTACTACTCGGAGTCTTGTAACCAGTGCTTCATACTCTGCAATGTTATTGGTACAATGAAAAGTTATCTTGTAGGACTTGGGAATAGCATCACCTTGAGGGGTGACAAACAGGATGCCAGCTTCGAACCTGAACTTGGTATGGGACCCATCAAAGTATAACTTCCATTCATTAGAAGATGTGAGAGTAAAGACTGATTCATCTGGAAAATTGGTCAATATGGGATGATCATCAGAAATAGGAGCCTTTGCAAGTTGATCTGCTATGACTTGTCCTTTTATCACCTTTCGCTCCATATACTCAATGTCAAATTCACTGAGAATCATGACCCATTTTGCTAGGCGACCCGTCAAAGCTGCTTAGCTAAGCAAGTATTTTAAGGGATCAATTTTTGCAACCAACAATGTTTGGTGGCTTAACATATAATGTCGAAGCTTTTGTGTTGCAAATACCACTACTAAGCATGCCCTTTCAATAGTTGAATAATTTAGCTCATAACCTACCAGTGTCTGACTGATATAATAAATAGCTCGCTCTTTGCCATTCTCATCTTGTTGGGCCAAGAGAACTCCTAATGCCATTTCAATTGCAGAAATATACAATAAAAATGGCTTTCCTTCTATAGGAGGCATTAGGATAGGCAGCGATAGCAAATATTCTTTGAGAGCTTGAAAGGCTGATTGACATTGCTCAGTCCATTTAAAAGCAACACCTTTATGCAGTAGATGCTGGAATGGATGACATTTATCGGCCAACTGAGCTATGAAGTGACGGATTGATTGGAGCTTTCCTTGCAGATTGCATAAATGATGGAGATTAGAAGGAGGAGGCATATCCATTATTGCTTTAACCTTGGTAGGGTCGACCTCAATGCCTCTGTGAGAAACAATGTACCCTAGTAACTTGCCAGCTGTGACACCAAAGACACACTTCTTTGGATTGAGTCTGAGCTTGTAGGTCTCCATTCGGTCAAAGATTGGGCCCAGGATGGCTAAATGACTATCTCTTGTGACAGATTTGCATAACAAGTCATCAACATAGTCCTCCATCAAAGTATGCATGAAATCATGAAAAATTGTCGTCATTGCTCTTTGATATGTTGCGCCTGCATTTTTAAGACCGAAGGGCATCACATTCCAACAGTAGGTACCCCAAGCACAGGTGAATGTTGTCTTATGTTGATCTTCAAGAGCAATGCAAATTTGGTTATAGTTGGAGAAACCATCCATCAATGAAAGCATGTCATATCCAGCAGTCATGTCCACTATGATGTCGATATTTGGAAATGGAAAATCATCCTTAGGGCATGCTTTATTGAGATCCCTAAAATCTGTATAGATTCTAATGCCCCCAGTTACTTTTCTAACTAGTACTAAATTTGAAATCCAGTCTGCATAATCGATGGGTCTGATAAAGCCCACATCCAGTAATTTTTTCAGTTCCACCTTGACCAAAAGAGCCACCTGGGGATGCATCTTTTGAAGTTTCTGTTTGACAGGCTTGGCATCAGCTTTCAATGGCAAATGATGAAGGACTAATTTTGGATCGAGGCCAGGCATATCTGCATAGGACCATGCAAAGCTGATCTTCTTCTCAAGAAAGAAATTGACAAAATCTATCTTTTCCTGTTTTGATAGAGAAGCAGCAAAATGAATGACCTTAGGGTTGTCAGGTGTACCCAAATTGATTTCCTCGGTCATTTCCACAAGCAATGTTGATTTGTCTTGACTTGATAGGGGTATGTCCACTCTTCCACCTTTGGGTGCCTCAGAGAGGTTTTCACCCGCAGGTACATCTTTTGTTTTTACTTTTGTATGATCAGAGAGTACCTTACGGTTTTCACTCAAAGATCTATTCTTTTGATTTTTTACTGTTTCTTTTCTTTTTGCATTTTGATGACTAGAAGAGGGAGTTGACTCCCCAAAATATGTTGTGGAATCTAGGTCAATAGCAAATCCTGCCTTATGATCACCTTGTGGCATGCCTTCCCGTAGTCCAAGGAATTCTGCAATTGCTTCGTCATTTTGAAAATAGTCCAATGTGAATGGTTCTTGTTGGTCATGTTGGATAAGCTAGGGATAGATGAGGGGCATGTCATCATCGGTTGTAAGGAGAGAGAGGGATGATATGGTAAAGATGTAAACATCTGTGGTGTCACTATCCGAACTGCTTATATCTGATTCGGAGCTTGGATCCTAGAATGACTCTATCCAAGCATGAGGACATGTTTTAGGAAGAGGAGTTATTTCATGTTTGTCTTCCATAGACAAATTATCAGGGTCAATGAAAATATTGTCGAGGGCATAGGAGCTAGAAGAAAAATAACTCCACTCCCATTCATTGGAATCAGTTTTGGATCGGGTATCCTCAAGTGTTATTTCATCATTAGAGTCATGCCCTTCTCTACATGTGGGCACTTTGGAAGATGAGGGTCCAATTTGCAATGGTACAAAACCTAACCCTAAAGTTGGAGGTCGCATCTTGGGTATCACAGGTTCTAGCCTTCCATTGTTGTTAAAGCCTAAGCCACTGCAGCCATCATTTCCTTTCTTTTGTAGCATAGTAAATCCTTTGCCGTATCGTTCCACTGGCAACCTAACAGGTGGGGTCTCAGTTGGATCTTTGTAAAGCCAATCTATGACATCATCATCTAAAGTTTCTTTGTCAAGTTCACCCCATCTTGTAAATGTAGTGGGAGGCTGATATTGAATAATGACCTTAGGTTCCTTTTTCAATAAATGCGGTTTGCCATATGATTTTGGAGATATTGGTAAATTCCCGATGAGGAATGTTTGATCCATTGAATATTATCCACATCCTTGGTCTTGTATCTTCAATTTTCCTTTGACAGCATCTAACAATTCATTAGGATCCACATAACTATGTGAATTGGCCTCTCTATTGACTGGGACTTGCTACTGAGGGGTATCCTTTAGAGTAGCACAAAATTGAAATGGATTAGGATCTCCTGGAATTGTTATCTCAGTTCCATTGTGTGTAGGAGAAAAAGTGACACTAAGCAAACATGCCCTAATCTCACCTTCAATCACACATTTGTGGAATACGAAAGAGCCTAGAGGTATAACATAATTGGCTACTTCCTTTTGTGGAAGAGAGAGCCATGGGCTACCTATTAGGATTTCTATTCCTTTGTTGTAAATGATAGATAGAATGATGCAAGTTCAATCCCTAACCCCAAAGTGCAAGTATGAACTAATAACAAGATTATAGAATTGAACTTAAATGATGGAAAGCTGTAAACACAAGGACAAAACAAGAATTCAAATGCGTACCCGGAGTCAAAATCTGAGTGAAAATGTTCGAGACAACGGTGCGGGCGCCACTGTCCTGATTCTGCCCCTGAAACTGCTCCGGAAACTGCTGTTTTGCACTCTGGAAAAGCTGTCAAAAATGCTGAAAATGCTATCTGTCAGGAGGACCAGGGCACCCAGCGCCCCTGTCCCAGGGACCAGGGCACCCAGCGCCCCTGTCCTGGCAGGACCAGGGCGCCCCACGCCCCTGTCCTGGTCTTTTGCTCTAAAATTTGGTGTGTGGTTCCGTCTCCGTCTGCTTCTTCCAGATCTGTAACTTGCGGCATCGTCCGAATTCTGAAACCCTCAAGGGAGGAGTACAAGCCAATCTTCAGTCGGTAATCTCCTATTGTTCTTCAATGTCTTCCAAGCCCTAAATGAATGAATGAAATTGATGAATGCTTGATAGATGGATGTTGAATGTTGTTGAAGTCTTCAAAGATCTGCTCTTTCGCTGCATATGAGGTTTCTCAAAACAAAAATTGGATCCCTTCAAATGAAGAAAGAGAGCTTTTATGTATGAAACCCTAGGTCATAATTTCAACTTTTGGCCGACCTAGAGATTGAATATCCTGCCAATTTCTTGGGGTTAAGCTTTATTTTATGATTGGATCGTGCTCCTAAAATTTTGGGAAAAATGTCCAGGACCATGTTGCACTCCGGGCGCCATGGTCCTGACAACTTTTCACCAAATTTTCAGGGCCATCAGATATGATGATTTTAGAGAGAATCCCAAAGTTATAGGTGATTTAGAGATGTTTTGACCCCCGAAATCAAGCCCCCAAGTTCAAAATAGGACCTAATTAGGGTTTTTGATTAAATGATGTATAGGAGGAATAAAATGAAAAGGGCACACTTTAATGAAAGGGGCCAACTTTATGATGTGGGAGATAATAAAATAGAACCTTAGACCTAATTAATTTGATTAATTAAGTGCTAAAGGGGTAATGCAATGCAAAATGCAAAATGCGCCAAGGCGGGTGCTAAACTAGGTCTGAAATTGTACCACCCTAGCAAGTGCGTACAATTTACGATGCTACATTTAGCCCCCACTTTAGCGGTCATATGAACACTACGTGCATATGCAAGCTAAAGTATAGAAAAGTAAACATTATTTGAAAAAGGATATATCCATAAGTCTGTCAAACGAAGCCCCCAGCGGTATCTGTAGTACACAGTTAGGAACCGCACCCTACAAAACACACGTTAGATCACAAAATCACCTAATGCTTACTAAGGAAGGTGATGAAAATTTGAGGGTAGCTATATGCCCCCCCCTGTTTCGGCTTGCTAATTTTAGTGAGTTGAAACAGGGTATCATGTTTACCACTTTGAATTGTTAAAGAATATTGATGACAAATGCTCACAAAAAGATTTGATATGAGATCAAAAACTAATGGAGAATCAGTTGGTAAGAAAGAGGACTACATCTCAATTCCAACACAACAAAGAGTATGAGGATTTGAGAGCTCTCTAACACAAGATGAAGGATGTAAATGGAAACAAAATGCAAAGAGAAGAAAAGAAAGGAAAAAAAAAGCATGAATACACACATTGGTGATTCATGAGAAGAATTGTGAGAGAGAAAACATGGACTTCTTTCCCCTAGATCTTGTCTAGGTGATCCATGGGACAAAGGACATGGAAAACTAGCCCCTAGAGTCTATCTAGGTGATCCATGTAAGGGAGGAGAGTGAGAAAGTCTAGCCTTATGCCGCTAGTTCCACTCAACCTCGTGCATGTGTGTGTAAGGGAGGTTAGAAGCACCTCATAGGAGTCTATGCCCGAGTATGCTACAACCTGTATATGTATAGTACAAAAGCGTGACATCTCACTCTAAGAGTCTGTGCTCTGGTTTCAAGAATAATCACCTTGCATAAAAGAAAAATGGAGACACCTCGCTCTAAGAGTTTGTGCTCTGGTTCCGAGAATGACCCATTGCTCAAAAAGTGTAATGTTTATGTCATAAGAAAATTAGAACAAGGATACCTACCTTCATCACAAAAGAAGATACCCCAAAAATGCAACAATGTCATAGATCCAAGCAAGAGAGTTTTGCACTCTTTAAGCAAGGATAAGATAGTTGAGAAGGGATATCCTGTAGTATGTGTAAAGGAGATCCTTAGAGGAGAAGAGATCTTTGTACAAAAGACACCTATCCCCGAGAGGAATTGTCTTAGACAAATATAACATCTTCTAGAATAAGACAAAGAAGAGAATAAGAATGCAATACTTCCTTCTTTTGCGAGGTGAAAGTGATTCTTAATGAAGGATGACGCTCTTTTTAACCCAATTGGGAGAGTGAATTCATTATGGATGTAGTTTACCAAGTGAAAAAGAGGTTGTAGTCAAGGACTTACACCTCTTGTAAGAGAGAATCCTTGAACAAACAACAACAAATGCATACAAGGAATAACATCAAGTAATAAATTTCACACCATCCACGAAATAGGAAAAAGTTGATCCTTAGATAAAAATAAGGAAAGATCATTGCCTCAATGAGGACTTACACAATCTTCTAGGAAGAGATTTGGACATAAGAAAAAGAAGATATGTATGAAATCACTCTTGTCCCCATAGGAACAAGAGATAACATAGAAAATTAGGCTATTATGTTGCTTCAAAAATATGATTGCACTTGAAATTGTACCATCATGAATGACAATGAGCCCCCAGTAAATGAGCTACCAATGTCACATAATGATGAGCAACATAATAGCCATTAATGTTATTTAAAGACATGATGGATTGAATGAGGTATTTGAATATGACATGCTAAATGCTCAACTATAAGTGAGATCAAAAACATGTGTAAAATGATAAAAATTGAACAAGAAAAGTCACAAGAAATCTTAGGAGAGGGATGAGTGTAATTTATTAGAGCCTTATCCTTGGAGGAAAGGACTTTATGATGAATAGGAAATAAAGATTCATAAGTGGATTTAGAAATTTGAGGGGAGTCATAAAGAGATTTGTTCATCGCCAAGATTTCCTTATGAGGGGAATGAGAGTTGATAGAAGTAGAAGATGATTTAGTTGAAGTGAGATCATCATCACTACTAAATATAGCATTCACATTAAGAGATGGTCTTTTAGATGCTTTAGTGTGTTTGCAGGGATTATAGCCAAGTCCAAAGGCATAATTGTGAAAATTAGTCTCTAGAGGAACTTTTATCCCTTGTTCATGAGCACCACAACCATTTCCATGATACCCATGCTTAGCAAAAATGCGAAAACCACGACCATATCGATCAGCCATTTCAGGAAGAGAGGGTGGTTTTTCATAAGACAAAGAATCAAACTCTTCATAATTAGAGGTGTGAGGAGAAGAAGTTTGAGAGGTGGCCACAAAATTATTGCTCATAGGTTCAGGTAAGACTGATTGATCTCTAGTTTCTTCCTTCTTTTTAACTTTAAGCTCTCTAGGAGGAACCCTATACTCACCTACAAAGGTGGGATTAAAATCAAGGGATCCCCAATCGTCTTCTGTGAGAACCTTCTCAGGATCAAAAGCCTTTTCATGTGTAAACTCAAGTCGAGAAGGATCTTCTTCAGGAGCTTTAGACTCATCCAAAGAATTTTGATTATTAGAGGGTGATGATTCATCCATAGGTATCTTGTTTAAGGAGTCATCACTAGAAGAGGAAGGCTTAGAAGAACTCCCTTTTGAAGTAGATGTTTGCAAACAAGCCTGAAGATTAGTATCACCTATCAAGGTATATGTCTTATTGTTATAAATAAATTTAACTTGTCTATGCAATGTAGAGGGGACAGCTTGCATACTGTGAATCCAAGGTCTCCCTAATAACAAGTTGTATGTTAGATTTCCTGACATAACATGGATAGGAGTAGGCAAAGTAACAGGTCCCACTGTGATGGGTAAGGTGATAATACCTAATGAAGACTTAGCAACATTATCAAAGCCTCGAATGGGACGAGAGTCAGGCTCAATAAGGGATGTATCCACATTCATCTTATGCAATAGATTGATGCTACACACATTAAGGCCAGAGCCATTATCTACTAGTGTTCATCTTATAGCCGTGTCATTTATGACAACCACAATCATCAAGGGATCATATTGTTGTTGAATTTCACTAGTAGGCAACTCATCTAGGGTAAACACAATTTGAGCTTTAGGATTCATCACAGAGTTAACTAAAGATGCTATATTACTAGATGTATTCGGTGGAGGAACATTCAAATCTTTCAAGGCATCTTGTAACATTCCATGATGAGCAGAAGAAGTTTGGATCAAATCCCAAAGGGATATCTTAGCAGGGGTAGCTTTAAGTTGTTCTATGAGATCATATTCCTTACCAAGAACTTGTGAAATACGTGGAGCTTGCGGAAGAATTGGTTGAGAAGGAGGAAGTGAAGTTGGGATAACTGGAGGAAGATTAGGTTGCCTATTGTTTCTTGTGTTATAGGTATGAGCAACCGCATGATAACTCTCTCTAGTTAGTTGCTTAGCATACTCATAAGGGCTCTTAGAAGAATAACCTCCTTGCACAGTAATAATAGGTTTCTTAGGAGTGCAAAAAGAATCATTAGCATAACCACCTTGAACCACTAAGATAGGCTTATTTAAAGGTTGAGAATTTTGAGAAGGACAAGCACCTTGGACAGTGAAGAGAGGTTTGTTAGGTGTCTCATTCACATGTATCAAATTGATTGAGGATGGTTTAGAGGAATGAACAAAAGTGTTGGAAGAATTATTGATAGTCTTCTCTTGCACTAAAATCTTATCATGGATTAAATCAATTTTAGGAGAGAGACAAGGAATAGGCATTGATGTTCTAGTAGGGAGAGTAATACTAGGAAAGGTCATATCATCCTCTATCATCAAAGGATCTACATGGGGAATAAACTCTCTAGGAGAAGGATCAACATTACTCTCTAAAGTCTCACTTTTGAGAGGGAGATCTTTGAAAGAGATGTTAACCATCTTGCTTTGAACTAGGGTTTCCTTATGAGTAGAACCAAGTGGAGGAGAAGGAGATGCTTTATTTTTAGAGGGAGAATAATTGAGATTCAAAGAAGGTGAGAAACAATCAAGCGAGTTTTCAATCTTGATTTCATCCCCTTTGGCTAGGGGTAGAGAATAATCTATACCTTCTTCTAATGGTTCATCCCAAATAGTGAGGTTGTTGAAAGGAATGTTTGAAGTATTGTTAATTTCGGGAGAGGAGATAACATTGTTTATTAATTCCTCATCCTTAGGAGGGAGAGCATCAATAGATGTGTTAAACTCATCCTCTTTCCTCAAAATATGTTCAATATGATCTTGAGGGGAGAGAGAATTAAGGAAATTTCTTATTATTTCATCTTCTTTCTCTAAGGGATGCTTATGGGTAAGACAAACTTTAGGAGAAGGGTAAGCATTTATCATTAATTCATCATCTCTAGTGGGAATTTTGTTGGAAAAGGAAATGCCATCACTAGGAAATGTAGGGATAATGTCATCTTCTTGCACAAAAGGATCCTCATGAAGGGAGTGCTTTTTAGGAGGAACATGAACATATTTCTCCAAAGATTCATGCTTAGGAAGGAGATCTTTGAAAGAAGTGTTCATAACCTCTTGTTGCACTAACATGCCCCCATTGGAAGGACCAACTTTACGAGAAAATAATTCAATGTCCCTCAATACCTTTTCACTTAGAGAGGCATCATGGAGGGAAGGTGAAGTAACATTAAGAAAGGTGTTTATGATATCATTCTCTTCCTCTAGGATAGCTAAATAGGAAGGGCACATTTTAGGAGAATTATCAAGATCACTCTTAAAGACTTCATCCTTAGAGCATGGGAGAGTCTCAAAGGGATTGGTAGCAACTCTTTTAGGCACTAAAATGTTGTTATAGATGGGGGGAGGTTCTTTAGGAGAAGGAAAAATTGAAACAAGGGAAGCCAACCCATTATCACATCTATGAAATGAATGCATCATGACAACAATTTTCCTCTTTCAAATGATAACACATGCAAAATAGAAGGAAATTCATAATTTTAAAAAATGCAAGCACTTAGAATGTAGATTTAGAAAATGAAATTTATGATTCAAATGAGTTCCTAAATCAGATTTGAAATTATTGATCCCAATTAAGCTATCCACAAGTTCAACTTTGAATTGAAAAATGTGGGTTTTAGCAAAAATTTCCTCTAGATTTTTGAATCTTGCAAGAAATTAAGACTTGTAAATATAAATTTGAATTTGAAATAGCATAAACACTCAAATTTGAAAACATAAATCAGAATTAGAGAATATTGGAGTTCACGTCGGGTTCACCAAAAATGTGTAGGAGAAAAAGTGACACTAAGCAAACATGCCCTAATCTCACCTTCAATCACACATTTGTGGAATACAAAAGAGCCTAGAGGTATCACACAATTGGCTACTTCTTTTTGTGGAAGAGAGAGCCATGGGCTACCTATTAGGATTTCTATTCCTTTGTTGTAAATGATAGATAGAATGATGCAAGTTCAATCCCTAACCCCAAACTGCAAGTATGAACTAATAACAAGATTATAGAATTGAACTTAAATGATGGAAAGCTGTAAACACAAGGACAAAACAAGAATTCAAATGCATACCCGGAGTCAAAATCTGAGTGAAAATATTTGGGACAAGGGCGCAGGCGCCACTGTCCTGATTCTGCCCCTGAAACTGCTCGGGAAACTGCTGTTTTGCACTCTAGAAAAGCTGTCAAAAATGCTGAAAATGTTGTCTGTCAGGAGGACCAGGGCGCCCAGCGCCCCTGTCCCAGGGACCAGGGCACCCAGCGCCCCTGTCCTGGCAGGACCAGGGTGCCCCACGCCCCTGTCCTGGTCTTTTTCTCTAAAATTTGGTGTGTGGTTCCGTCTCCGTCTACTTCTTCCGGATCTGTAACTTGCGGCGTCGTCCGAATTTCGAAACCCTCAAGGGAGGAGTACAAGCCAATCTTCAGTCGGTAATCTCCTATTGTTCTTCAATGTCTTCCAAGCCCTAAATGAATGAATGAAATTGATGAATGCTTGATAGATGGATGTTGAATGTTGTTGAAGTCTTCAAAGATCTGCTCTTTCGCTGCATATGAGGTTTCTCAAAACAAAAATCGGATCCCTTCAAATGAAGAAAGAGAGCTCTTATGTATGAAACCCTAGGTCATAATTTCAACTTTTGGCTGACCTAGAGATTGAATATCCTGCCAATTTCTTGGGGTTAAGCTTTATTTTATGATTGGATCGCGCTCCTAAAATTTTGGGAAAAATGTCCGGGACCATGTTGCACTCCGGGCGCCATGGTCCCGACAACTTTTCACCAAATTTTCAAGGCCGTCAGATATGATGATTTTAGAGAGAATCCCAAAGTTATAGGTGATTTAGAGATGTTTTGACCCCCGAAATCAAGCCCCCAAGTTCAAAATAGGACCTAATTAGGGTTTTTGATTAAATGATGTATAGGAGGAATAAAATGAAAAGGGCACACTTTAATGAAAGGGGCCAACTTTATGATGTGGGAGATAATAAAATAGAACCTTAGACCTAATTAATTTGATTAATTAAGTGCTAAAGGGGAAATGCAATGCAAAATGCAAAATGCGCCAAGGCGGGTGCTAAACTAGGTGTGAAATTGTACCACCCTAGCAAGTGCGTACAATTTACGACGCTACACATTGTAAGGATATTTTAAACATTGATGATAAGTGGATGGAACTGCTTTCATTGCATGGATCCATGGATGGCCAAGAATCATATTGTAAGGGAGATCGAGGTCCAAGACCTGCAAGAATGTGTTTTCTATCACTGGACCAACTCTGATAGGCAATGTAATTATCCCTTTAGATGGGTTCTCAACATCATCATATTCTTTTATTGTTATTCTTTTGGAAGCATCAATATCATTTTCTGTATATCCAAGGCCAATGACCACTCTCAAGGTACAAATATTAAGACCCTCTCCACCATCTTTCAAGACTCGTCGGATTTTGCAATTATGGACAAAGGCTTCAAGGTGTAAAGGATCATTATGAGGGAGCTTATCAGGTGAGATATCATTATTAGAAAATGCGACATTTTGGGAAACAGCTAGATGTCCAATCCAGGCTTGAAACTGGTCAACAACAATATCTGTGAGGACAATGGACTCAATTAAAGCTTTATCCAGGACTGCACGATGCATGGGAGACATTTTCAACAACTCAAGGATTGATATTTGTGCAGGTATCTTTCCTAGATGATCCAAGAGATTATACTAGCTTGCAGGAGTTGGTTTGGAAGGAGCTGCAGGAGCTCCTTTCAGGACTATTCTAGATCGACGAGTGGTGACCGCGCAAGAGGGATCTTGTCCCTTTATTCTTAGGGTGGAAACATACTCATTTGACGTTCTGAAACAATTGATGACATTGTTATAACTAGTATTCGCTTAATTTGTTGTTTGGGCAGAGTTGGAAGAAGATGCTTTACCCTTGTCATGATCAAGCAAAGGAGTTTTGAAAATAGTATGATCAGTGTTAGAGGTCGCATGGGGTGGATCTACCTCAATTACTCCTTGCTCTAATAAATCTTGAATCATATGTTTCAATTGAAAACACGATGCAGTTTTATTTCCTTTGGACTGATGATACTCACAGTATGCATTATCATTCCACCAATGCGGTTTTACCATTGGTTCTGCCTTGATATCTGGTAGCTTAATAAATTTTGCTTGTATTAATTACTTCATTATCGACTCAATAGGCTCTCCCAATGGTGTAAATTGTCGAGGAGGCCCATCCCTTGATCAGAAAGGTTTGCGCTGCTGGCTTTGGAGTTGGCCTTGTTGATTATATTGTTCAGTATGTTGTTGCTGAGTAACATTGCTCATTGGTGTTTGATTTTGTTCCATAGTTGACATATTAGGAACACTCAATTTCTTGATTGTGAATGGGGGTTGATTTACATTCATCGCTCTTGCATCAACAACACCATCATTAGTGACATTCTTATTTTTATACCAAAATCTGTTTCTGTCCCCTCAATAATTTGTGTTGTCACTGTCTTTATTGAGCTTGATAATTCCTTTAGCTACAAGAGTCATTTCAATGCTCATTCCTTTCTTAATTAGTTTCTCAATAGTACTGGGACTTTTCAATTTTAGTTCATACATCATTTATGGGACCAAATTTTGGATAAACAGATTCACTTGTTGTTCTTCAGGTATATCTAGGGAAGAACGACTATACAAGCTTCGCCATTGTTGCAAGAAAGTCACTAATGGTTCACCTTTCTTTTGCTTGGTGTTGCATAAATTTGACATGGTCACATCACTGTCGATGTTGAACGTGAAATGAGATAAAAACTTTTGAGCCAATTCCAACCAAGTCTTTATATTTCCTGGCAGATGTGAATACCAATCCATGGCTTGTCCTGTGAGACTTCATGCAAATAAGCGCATTAAATATGTTTCCTCATAACGCACTTTAGTACATGCCGTGAAAAATGCTCGAATGTGATCTTTTGGATTGCCATTCCCTTTATATTTCTCAAAATTAGGTGCCTCAAAATGCTTAGGGAATGAAGGCATGTATACACTCTTGTCAAATGGATTAGGACATAAATCTTGATCTGTATACAACTTCTTTGTTCCTTTAGTTTCTAATGCGTCAACTTTTCGTTGCAACTTCTCAAGTTGTTGCACAATTGTATCAGATTTTGGAGGTCCATCATTAATCCCAGTGGGTACTCTTTGTCGATACATCATATTTCCGATCGGTTGTTGATACTCTAAAATGGCCGTTTTTGGTGTGTCTCGCATATAATGTTCTTGGTACATCTCTTGTTGTTGTGGTTGTGCTATGCCTTGATATCGACCTTGTTGTTGTGCTTCTTGTAGCCTAGGTTGATATTGCAATTGAGTATGTTGTTGATATTGCACAGGCACCAATTGCGGTTGTGAAGTAGGATAGCCTGTTTGCCTTGGCACATATTGAGGCACATGTTGTTGATGCTGACAAATCGGAATTTGTTGACTTTGTGCCAATTGTTGTCGCGGTGTGTATCCCATCATTTGTAAAAAACTTTGTTTAGGTGGTTTTCGTTGCTTCTCCTTAAGATGGGGTATAGCACTTGCATTAACTTGCTGTGTTGTTTGTCCAATCCATTGTGATGGTTGCAAGTTTGCATTAACTTGTAATGGTGCCGAAGGCACTGCAATTTTTTGTCGAATGCGAAATTGTTGTTGTTGCACATTTCTTGTTTTCACATTTGATTGTACCTTTTGTGTATTACTCAATTGTTGCAACAATTGTTGTTGGTGCAAACCACTATCCGTAGCTCTTTGTGTTGCCATTATCGAAGGATTTGTCGCAATAGTGTTTGGCAAATATATTGAACTTAACGGGACATAAGAACTTTGTTGCATTGTGGAATTGTTTTGGACATTGGTGATATCAGGCATTCCAATTGTGAAGCTCTCTTCCATTTTAGATTTTGATCCCATTTTATGCATATAAGGAACTACTTCTTGTTGAGGGATAGTTGTCAATATTTGCGTGGTCTTTATTTGATCTTGTGTTACAGGTGTTGTGTTGAATAATGGATTATTTATTGTCTCAAATGGTGACTTTTGAGGAATAGTCACTGTCAATGCCTTTGAAGCACGTTTACTCATCAAGGTAGGTTGAGTTGCTTGTTGTGCATTTTCTTCATTTGGATGCGGAGAGAAACTTAACAACTCACCGCCTTGTTGTTCATGCACATTGATTTGCTTACTTGAAGAGGTCACATTACTCATCATGTTAAGATACTTTTGTGGAAACATCTTAAAGACCTTGTTCAAGAACTTATCCATCTTTTTTGTTATCTTTGGATCTTGAAGGAACATGTCAACATCATCAGAAGCATCGGAATCAAATGAAGAATCTGGTTGGATATTTGGATTCGTTTCTTGGTGAATGCCTTGATCTGAACCAAATCCTTGTGAGAGGGTTTGTTCTTCATACAATGTTTGTATTTCATGTTGCAAGTTTGGTTGATTCCAATTGAAAGGTGCATTTCCTCTTGGAGTTGGTGGAACACTCCCATGTCCTGGTTTCATAGGTACAAACACTGGTTCATATAATGGAGGTGGTCCAAGTTGAACCATTCCATATGGTGGTAGTGATGTGTTTGATGAACCTTCAACTTGTACTGTTTGACTGGTTTGAAATTGTGAATTTGATATGTTGTCAATGGGTTGATACGTTGGTTCACCCATCTTTTTAGATTTTGATCTTGTTTCAACAGGCATGTCACTTATGTAAATGCAATATTTTTGGAATTTTTCAAAGACAATATATGATATGCAACTAAATGCAAACTAAATGAATGAGAATGAAATCTATGGCAAGAATGCAACCTATGTTTTTGGTTGTTTTTTCAAGATTTTGACAAACTTTTGAATGCAAATCTAAAAGAGAGACCCTTAGGAAATTGGAATGATGTCTAGACCTCAAAGGACAAAAGGACCAAGTGACAAAAGGACAAAATGACAATGTCTCCCCTATATGCTTGGATACTAAGCTAGGTTTGACCAAATGACAATAATGACAAAAAGAGAAAAGGTATGATAAGGTCTAGACTTCTTAACAATGACTTAGGGTTTATCAAAGATTTGGATTACTCAAGTATGACAACCTAGTTTTGACACTATATGCTAAGGGACAATTACTATGCAAATGACCCTAATATGATATGATAATAACCTAAACCTAATGAAGAGACTTAGGGTATGCAAAGTATGACAATGGTATTACTCTAATGCAAGAGGACACATGCAAATGGATGACCCTTATTGATATGCAAAGGAGTATGACTTAGGTGAAACCTAACCTTGGTACTTGACAATGAACTTTGCAAAATGCAACCTAGAATGAACCTAAATGTAAGTGACATGAATGTTAAGACAAGATTTTGAACAATGTTTGATAACCATGTTTGAAGGTGTATTGAACTTTGTTGGATGAAATGCTCTTATGTTTAACCTTGTTTTGAATCAATTTGTCTTGTTTTTGAAATGATATGCAATTCAACTTTTGACAAACAAAGAAGACAAGATATTTCAACTTAGACTCAGTACAATCATGCTCATTCACATATTTCTTATGGTAGGCAAGGACATTAGGTACTTGAGAGGTAGACTTGTTATGGGATTCAAGGAGAATACATAGATGCTTGACCCCACGGGCTCCCCTCCATGGCACTCACTTCTCAGGGCAGCCAAGCATCAGTCCCCATGGAAATATCCCCATGGAGAACTTAGTATCTCTTCCAAGTATCCGAACTTGTCCTTCTCAAGCAACTAGAAGGGTTTTTGGCCTCTAAAAACAAGGTGTTTAGTAAGGATTTCTGTTAAGTGTTACTCCTTGATGTCACGCAAGCATGATTGAGACATTAAGCCCATCAAGATACCAAAAAAATGTAGTCATGCAAGCATGATTTAGACCGTGAGGTCCTACTTAGATGTTGATATGAGAAAGAGTTCAACGGTCATCACTTCCCAAGTAACTGCAATTCCCACATAACCCTTCCTTCAAAGCTTTCGCCCATCAGGTATTTGTTTATAGTGAGTTAGAATGCCAAGGTATTCTAGCCATACTCACTTTGGGTCATTCCCTTCTCACGATTATCACTTGCTTGCAAAAGCAAATGGTCGGGAAGGCAGGCCCTCTAAGGGTGACAAACAATCAAAGACATGAGCGTGGTATTGAAGATCTGGATTTCTGATCACCCTAAAAAGGATGAGAGCATACTCTCCTACTCCAATGTCAAACTCAACAATAAAATCAAGCATAGATTCATTCCATCCTATTTAGAAATCACTAGGTGCCTAAACATTAATTTCAAACACAAAGTTTAGTTGTATTCCAAGGCAGCCTGCAAAACCCAAGTCAGAAGTTTGATATGCTTAGTCTTTGACTATTGAACCTACACAAAACATGTTAGTAGTTTCATTTATTGCCTTTGTCATGCATATGCCAAGGTGCTGCATAGAGAGTCAGTACCAAAAACCAAAAAGCAGAAAACAAAATGCAAAACAAACAATTTTCAAGTAAAACACTACATTTTTACCTCTATTTCTGGACTTTACGCAGGCGCAGAACTCATGACACAGGTGCAAAATTCATGACACAAACACGGAATGTCTTTAACACAAGCGCAAAATGCTTAACACTGGCGCAAGTTGTCTTACACAGGCACAGAAGTCCCTAGAAAACCCTGCACTACCCTGTTTTTGGTTTTTTTTGACCTGCAAATCAACTCAAAAGCACTCAAAAACATAGTTAAGGGGTTAGATGGTTAGTGTTCACGTCGGGTTCACCAATTAATGAAGATAGGAATTCAGAAATCATCAAAGAAAAGGTCAAATTAAGCTCAATCACAAAAGCAGATTGCAATGATCAATCCTAACACACTCAATAGAGACATGAAAATGAAACATTCAAAACTAAAGACTATGCAAACCAAATGTAGATCTAAATTCTTCCTTCATGTGGCTCCATTGTCTTTCTATCTTCTCCAAATAGCTTTGTTGTGGACCTCACCTACTAGTGCATGATCATGATATGAAAGCAAGTAGACAAGATGATTGCTCAAGAGTACTCGAAGCGTGATTGATTCGACAAAGTAATTCAAAACAAGCGATTATTAGATAATGTGATTATTAGATCATATGATTATTAGATTGAGATTGAAGAAATTCATCCAATTTATAGACAAATTGGAGAAATGATCAAATTAGCATGATTCAATTCAAATGGAAATTGCAAATCAATATGACAAATTATGACAAATTATGCACTTTCTATGCAAAATTGATTGATTGATAATTTATGACAAATTATGACAAATTTCTATGTCAAAAATTGATTGATTGTCAATTATGACAAATTATGACAAATTGAAATGTCATTCCCATGAAATTAGGAGAAAAATAGAAGAGAATTGAAATTAGGAATTAGAAAAATAGAAAATTAGAAAATTGATGAAAACTAGGAAATAGGTAAATTAATTAATAATTTGTCATTTATTAATTAATTCACAAAAAGAGGAATAATTAGCCAATTAAATGAACATTTAATTGTGATTAGAAGACTTAGGATAAATAAATAATTTATTAATCCTAGAGAGAGAAATGAAAAACAAGGTTAAATGATTAAATCATGAAACCCTAAAAGATGAATTAACAATGCAAGAATGACAATTAGGTCTTGATGAAAGATAATTGATGTTGATTCGATTATGATCATGATTCTGACTGACAAAGGACCAATGTGATAAATGATTTGATTGAGATAAAGGCGCCAATTGACCAGGAACAATGACTAATTGATCCAAATTGACATAATTGAGACAGACAATGATCGATGACAAATCGATCGCAAAATGACAAGATTGACAAGAGGACAAGAATCGATGACAAAATAGATCGCAAGACGACAAGATTGAAAATGACAATGATCAATGACAAATTGATCGCAAAATGACAAGATTGAAAATGATAAGAATTAATGACAAATTGATCGCATGATGACAAGGTTGATAGAGGACAAAACCCTAATTAGGATTGACGATGTCCAAAATGATGACAAATGACTACGCACATTGATGCGATAGGATAAAATCGATCAAAATCATGATTGAAGATTGTTGTCGACAAGACCAAATTTGAGAGCAAGATGAATGAAGAATGTAGAAGAAAGACTCAATGCTTGCAAATGATAAAGACCAAGTGCGTGACATAGGAGAAATGTTAATGCAATGCCAAAACTAAAATGAGGCAATACGCAAATGTTAAAGTATGACTCCGCAAGCGTTGACCATTTTTAGGTGTCTACAGTTACTAACCCTTTTCAAAGGAGACCTATCAATTTGGAGCAGTATAGACAATTGTTCTTTGATGGGATCCTAGGATATCCCAACCACGTTCCTACTAAGTTAAGGGACAGACTCCATAAGTTTGCTGGAAATAATGCAATTAGTGCTGAAGAACATTTAAAATCTTTTGGCAACCTAATAAATGATTATGAGATAGTGGATGAAGATGTTATAATGAAATTGTTTGTTTAGTCCCTGGTTGATGATGTAAGAGATTGGTACAGAGGTCTTCCAGATAATAGCATTGGGTCATGGGAGGACTTTATGAATTGTTTTCAAGAATAATACGGTGACAAAACAAATGTGAGCTTCATGCTCAATGAATTTAATAACATCAGAAAATCTGATAATGAAATGGTCACCGATTTCAATGCTAGATTTCAAAAGGCCATGCATAGATTATATTAGGTGATGAGGTTAGATGATAACATGTGTTTGAACACCTATTATAATGCATTTGATTCTAAGATGGCGTATATCTTGAGGGATAAAAATCCACATAACTTGAGGGATGCATTTAGGATTTCCATTAATGTGGAAAGCAATAGAAAAGCATTTGGGAAGTTAGGAAGGAGGATAGATGGTAGGTTATGGCAAGAAACAAAATAGCAACCTAGCAAAGCTGCTAAGGAGGAAGACAAGATACAAAAGTTGGTCATTGCTATGAAGGATTTGACTACCAAGGTGAATAAAAATGATAAGCCTCATTATAACTGGCAAGATAGACCCCCTAGACTGCATGACATGCCTTATAATACCAACTGGAAAGATGACAAACCCTAAAATGAGAAGCCTAAAATTGCTCAAAATCAGGATACCCTAGATCCCTTAAAAGGGAAAAATGTCCATAATATAGAAAATACTCCTTGGTGTATTGCTTGTGATGGGCCACATTCTCCTCATCAGTGTGCAGTAGCTCAAGCCCTTGAAGAGTCCATGAGACAAGAAGCTGAGCCTGACATTAACATGTTTGAGACTATTATAGAAAGTGATGAGGAATCTATACAAAGTGGATACAGTGATGTGTTGGATAATGAAAGGTTTGTTCAAGGACAACTAACACTGGACTAGCATCCTACCTTGAATGTGGTAACAATTGAAGATGAAGAAGTTCATCTTAGAAGGCCTAGTGAGGAAGAAGTTAAAAGTCTCACCAAAGCTGCTATTGCTAAACCAAAACACAATTACAACTTAAGGAGCACCAAGAAGGACACTGATCAAGGTGAACTTGGTTCCATGTTCATAAAAGAGGTTACTCAAAAAGGGGCAACAAGTAGTGCTACTACTATCCCTAAAATTGGTCAAGAAAAGAAGGAGTGGGTTAAAGATGTACCCAAGATTACAGATGATAAAAGTGCCAACGATATACAAGGAGTTGCCTCAGCAAAAAGGGCAAGTCAGCTTAAGGCAGAAAGAGTTAGAGCTAATATTGAATTAAGAAATATTTCCACATTTGACATGGCTCAAGCTCTTACACAAATGAAGGTTATTGTCCCATTAGTAGAATTACTGAAAATAAAAGAACATAGGGATGCAACATTGTCTTTGTTTTCTAATATATCTGATAGTGACACAGTCCTACCCACCAGTTTAGCTAAAATTGGAAAGGATCAGGATCTCCAAACCCTAGAGGTTTATGTTGGAACCACTATTACTCAAGAGCCTTCACAGGTAGATCCTTTTTATGTTACTTTGTTAGTAAATAACCGGTTGATAAAAAACTCCATCATAGATTCAGGAGCTGCTGCTAATGTAATGCCCTATGGTGTTATGAAAGAATTAGGACTATCAGTAACCACTATATATGGAAAATGCTATGCTATGGATAATAGGGAAGTACTTATGATAGGTACAATGAGAGATGTTGAAGTAAAAATAGAAGCATTCCCTAAGGAAACTTATAAAATGGACGTTATTGTTACTGACACTAAACCCCATTATGGTATGTTGTTGTCTAGGTAGTGGGCAGCAGCAGTAGGAGGAAACATCCAACTGGATTTATCTTATGCCACCATTCGAATCAATGGGAATCAGGTCAGGTTGTATAGAGAACCACATGCTCCTAGGGTAATTGAAAATGTATATCCTAGTATGCTCAATTGTATGATTGATGTGGATCTTGATAATTTCATACTACAACCAATTTTACCCCAGTTTGAGGATACTGACCCCATTGTGGTCGAATTAGAATCACAACAACATGGTTTATGGCAGATGTATTTTGATGGAGCTTTATCCAAAGAAGGATCTGGAGCAGGGGTTCTTTTTGTATCTCCATCAGGTATAACTTTTAAATATTCTTTCTTATTGGCTTTCCAGTGCACAAATAATACTGCAGAGTATGAAGCCCTATTATTGGGACTTGAGGTTGCAAAAAGGCATGGAATCTAGCTGTTGATAGTCTTAGGGGATTTAGAATTGGTTGTCTCTTAGGTAAGATCCAAATATGCATCCAAAAATGATAGATTAAAGAGGTATAAGCATGTAGTTTGGGATGTCATTGAGCATTTTAGTGCATTTTCTATTAATTGGATAGAGAGATCAAAGAATATTATGGCAGACTTTCTAGCTAATGTCGCATTGAAAAATGATGATGCAACACTAACTGGCATCTCCATTGTGGAAATAAAATCTAGGCCTGCCATCCCTGATAATGTGTATAATTGGCAAGTTTTTGCTCATGATGAAGATATTCTTAGGTTCATCCAATGTGTTGATGATTATGATGGACAAAAGATCGATTGCAATGCATTGGTGAAGGTGGTTAACAATAAGGAAACAGTGTTTGGAAATGACTTGGTCCAGTTGGAAACTAATGAGATACCTAAAGGGTTGGTAGAGCTAGAGAGCATGTTCAGTTACAGTGACAGTCACTTACATCAGTAGTCTACCACCAAGTTAGAAGAATTGGAGGAGGTAAACCTGGGGACTGAATCATCCCCTAAGTTAGTATACATTGGCAAGAAATTACCCCCTCATGTCAGAACTAATCTTATTAATTTATTGAAAAGATATAAACATGTTTTTGCTTGGTCTTATGAACACCTAAAGGCATATAGACAAGACCTTTTTCAGCATGAAGTTCCCTTACTTCCAGATGCTAAGCCTTTCAGACAGAAATAGAGACCTATTAATCCCCTATTGGAAACTAAGATGCAGCAAGAATTGACTATGTTAAGAGAAGGGGGGATTATCAAACCTATAAGACATTCTTCATGGGTCTCCAATTTAGTCCCAGTAAGAAAGAAAAATGGGGACATTAGATTGTGTGTGGATTTTAGAAATTTGAATGTTGCTTCTTTAAGAGACAATTACTCTTCCCCCAATATGGAAGCTATGTTGCAAAGAGTAACAAGTTGTGATCTTTTTTCCATGATGGATGATTTTTCAGGATACAATCAAGTGTTAGTGAGGGAATCTAAATAGTTTAAAACTGCTTTCACTACTCCATGGGGAACATATGTCTATGTAAGAATGCCATTTGGATTAAAAAATGCTAGAGCTACATTTCAAAGAGCTATGGATGTAGCCTTCAAAGAATTCATCAATATCATCATGGTGGTTTATCAAGATGATCTAACTTGCTTCTCTAAAAAGGTCGATGACCACTGTGGACATTTGGAAAAGGTGTTCAATAAAGATTTGGAATTTGGTGTGTCATTAAATCCCAAGAAATGTCATTTTGGGGTCACTAAAGGAAAATTATTGGGGCATATTGTTTCCAAGGAAGGGGTAAGAATAGACCCTGAAAGAATTGAAGCAATAAACAAATTGTCTAAACCGAAGAATGTTAGAGGTATTCAATCCTTTTTGGGCAAAGTAAATTTTGTTAGAAGATTCATTGCGAACTTTGCAGAGATAGTGAAATCCATTGTCAAGTTGCTCAAGAAGGATACTAAGTTTTGTTGGGACCAAGAAGCCTCAAAGGCTTTTGCTGAAATTAAAAGGGCCATTCAGGAAGCACCAGTGCTGAAATCTCCTTATTATAGTAAGCCCTTCTCTCTATTCTCTTTTTCTTCATACCATACAGTAGCTGCAGTGTTGTTACAAAAGAATAATGAGGGATATGAACATCCCATAGCTTTCTATAGCAAGTCTTTGCAAGCAGCAGAATTAAAATATGAAACCATGGAGAAATGGGCTTATGCTTTAGTTAAAGTTGTTAAGGCTTTCAGGCCATACCTGGTGAATGCCAAAATCACTGCTTATGTCCCACATGTTGTAGTTAAGGATATTCTGTCCCAGTCTAAGGTTATAGGAAAAAGGTGCAGATGGCTCAATAGGATCCAAGAATTTGACTTGCAAATAAAGATCACCAAATTGGTGAGAGGCTTAGGTCTGGCCAAGCTCATGACTGAATCTAATCATCTGAATGTTGAGATACATAATGTTGAAATCAAAAGTACTTCAGTCACTAGTATTGAAAGGCAACCTTGGTATTCAGAGATAGTCCAATTTTTAAGAGATGCTACATTCTCAAAAGGAATGACACATAATCAGAGAAGAACTCTAAAAATCAAGTCACAAAAATATGTTCTCATTCAAGGTGATCTATTTTGGAGAAAAAGAGATGGAGAACTACTAATGTGTTTGGATGAATTCCAGGCTAAAAGGGTGTTGATTGAAATGCATGATGGAGTATGTGGAGGCCATTAGTCTACTAAGACAACCGCTGGTAAGATAATCCAAGCTGGGTACTATTGGCCTACCTTATTCAAGGATACTCATGAACATGTCAAGAAATGTGACCCATGTCAAAAAATTTCATCCAAATTGAAGTATGAAGGAGCTTTACCCCTAAATCCAGTCACAGTGGAAGCCCCTTTTGTCCAATGGGGCATTCATTTTATTGGAGAGATTGTTGAGAGATCGGGAAGAGGTCATAGATGGATCATAGTAGCCACTAATTATTTTACTAAATGGATTGAAGCTATTCCCACAAGAAGAGCTATGAGTAAAGTTGTCATTGACTTCCTAATGGACAATATTATAACTAGATTTGGAATACCTGCAAAGTTAGTAATGGACAATGCCATGAGTTTTAGGTTAGAAGAGTTTATTGGATTTTGTACAAGTCATGGAATAATCATGTCTTACTCTTCACCTTATCATCCTTAGGGAAATGGACAAGCTGAATCCAGTAATAAAAGCCTCTTGAATATTATCAAGAAAATCTTAGAAGAAAACAAGAGGTCATGGGATCAAAAGTTGAAACTAGCTTTGTGGGCAGACAGAATAATAGTCAAGAAGGCCATTGGAATGTCACCTTTTGAACTGGTTTATGGTACATAGGTTATATTGCCAGTGAATAATCTTCTTCCAGTTTATAAATTCTTGCAAGATGAAGACATGGATCTATCTAAACCTATGGAAAATGGAATGATCCAAATTGTGGAAGTGGAAGAGATCAGAACTCTAGCTCATAAGAGAAATCTGAAGATCCAATTGTAGTCCAAATACCTTTTTGATAAAAGGACATCCTTAAGGAAGTTTCAAATTGATGATATTGTTCTTCAGTGGAATGCAAGAGGACAGGACAAGGGAAAACACAAGAAAATTGAATCCTTATGGATTGGCCCTTTTGTGGTCTGTGATTTAAATGGAAAGGATTCTTATTTGGTGAAAAATATGAATGATGAAGTACAAGAATTTCCAGTGCATGGACAATTCCTGAAACATTATTTCTCTTGAAGTCCATGCACAATAGGTCCTTTGTTTGTATATATTTTGTTTGCTTCCTATTGTTTTTGTTTGGGTCTGTGTTTTGGTCTATTTCTCTAGAGTTTCCTGAGTTTCTTGTGTTGATCTTGCGATCAACCATCCCCAGTCAGAGCCGCTGTTATCAGTGTTTAAGAAATGGGTTTTCTTTCCCCATGATTGGCTAAGTTTTTTGAAATGTTGAGTTAGGTATGCTTTTAACTGCTTCAAAGATGTGTTAGGTCTTTAAGGGTCAAGGGTTTTAGTTTTAAATCGCTCAAATGTCTGATCAAAACCCTCTAGTTTCTATTCCTGTGTTACTTTATTCACTTAAGTAATGGGTCTTGGGGTCGTGTGAAGTGCCTCCCTTGTTATCTACCTAGGCGGTTGTTAAATAATCATAAAAAGTCTATGCCTTATGTCATTTGCCTTCTAATGTTGTCGAGTCCAGTAAGTGTTGCACAACTTCCAGATGAATCTATGACTTTTGCCATTTTGTTAGGCAAAGTTGCGGGTGTGTTAAGCTATGTGAAATAGCGACAGGAAAAAGCATGTTCAACTGTGTGCATTTGATCTGGTTTAACAAGACTCCATCTCGCTCAAGATCTAATGACTGGCGTTGATTCACAGCCGAAACAAGCGAGTAAATTACCTTTCACAAAATGGTGAAAAGGTTTGGCGGGACCCAGCAATGAAGACTTTTCCATCGCTAAAAGGTGATCAAGTTCAAAAGAAATTGACGGCTCTTGTTGTTTCGTGGCTGGTAGATGCTCACATGTTATGCCCTGTGAAACAGCGAAAGGTTTTTTGGCCCAGGCAAAAGAGGTTTATGAGAAGCATAATAGATGCGTAGGTTCCCAAAAATATAACGGCTAGCGTAGTTTTGCAGGAGAAAGATGCTTGACAGATAGCTTTCTCAAAACAGCGAAATGACATGGCATTCCAAGCAAGCAGCCCAGCTGGTTGAGATGGCAAGTAAGATAGTGACACCTGGCCAAAAATCAATGTGGTCAGTGAATTGGATTTAAGGATTAAAAGGTGGGTCCAAGAAGATGAGTCATGCTACAGGATAAGAAGTGACCTAGCAGATACAACTGGCAAGGATAAAGTGGATCCCGATGTTTTCTCTCAGTGAATAAAAAGTTGACATGTCAGTTCAGGAATGACTAGACACCAAGTGGATAAAGCTAAGTTAGACAACCCACGTCTACCGGATTCAAGTAGGTTGTTAAGCATCGGGCAATTTTGATATGATCAAACGGTTCATGTGAGTTCGCGAAGGCAAGATGCTTTTGTTTTAAGGTTTGTGAAATGGTGAAAGAGCTAGTGGGCCTAAAGAAACATATACGGCATAAAGGTAAAAAAGGATCAACTCTATTTTGATCCAAGGGTTCTCATTGTTTCATGGCTGCAAATCAATTGAGGATTAAGGCCTACAAAATGGCAAAAGAGAAAGAGAGTTTCTTCCCAGCATGACGTGGAATGACAGCTATTACTTCTTGTAAGGATTGATCGTGATGTGTCGTAAGACACATAGTTTCAAAAGGTGATTTAGGGCCCGCTGAGGTGTAACTGATGGTTATGCAAGAAATAAAACATGTGGTTGACTCTAAACTAAACCCGAAGAGTTTCCTAGAGCTAATGGTCGCATGCCATGTGGCATTTGTTAACCGGTAAATAAATGGGATAAGTAATAAAGGTCTCACTTAAAGGGTGGTCATCTCGATATTAATCCAATGCCTCTCATTGTTTCGTGGCCCGAAGGTGTAAGCGGATTAAACTCTACAAAATAGCAAAAAATTGTTAGTCGTCAAGATGAGGCGTGGTTAGTGAAAAAGTTGACAGCCCCGGTAGGGGTTAAAGGCCAGGCAGTTAGAGTTCCATCTAACGCTTGGCGTAGCTTCGTGAAAGGAAAGTGCTCACGGGATAAAGCTTGCGAAATGGCGAAAAGGAGGTAGAGCCCAATGCAAAGGCAAAGAGGTTAAAACAATGTAAAGACTGACCAAGTCTCATCTAATCAGACAGCTGGTGTGATTTCATCAAGCGAAATTGTGAGGATGTTATGCTTTGTGAAATGGTGAAAGAGAGAAAAGGAAAATACACAGGCATGTTATGACCCATTGGAGCAAAAATTTTGAATTCTTCTATGAATTCAATTCTGAAGGGATGACCGAAGCATGCGGTATCAATGTCATAGTTAAGAGCTTGACTACTGTATATAATTTCACATCAATTGAATGAAGGAATCATTTTGAAGAGTAGTTGCAGAGAAGCACTTGCAAAGCAAATTTCTTCAGTTGCAGAGAAAATTTCTTCAGTTGTAGAGCAGATTTATTCAGTTGTAGAGAAGTTTTCTTCAAGCAAAAAATAGGTTCTCTTGTACTCCTATTTGGCAATTACTTGACAGTGTGTTTTAAATGAGGTTTTGATTTATTACAGAACAATTGGGGCTAGTAATTAAATTGCTTGCATAGTTTTAAGATGGCATCTAAAAGAGAATTCTCAGGAAAGGTTAATTATCAAGAGAGGGCTATTTGTGATGATTTCCTAGAATAGTTGACATTGTCAACTAATGTGGCAGCAAAGGTAAAAGAACTAGTGCCAAGAGCTCCTCACCTAAAAATAGGAGCGGGATTATATGATAAGGGTAACTAGCTAAGAGACCCTCAAATTGGGTTGTCTGGGTTGGGATTATTTAAGGTTGGATTTGGCATAAGAAACTCCCTAGCCCCAATGAACAGTATCTGGGAGTTGGATGTAGGCAAATTGGTGGTTCCTGGAGTATTCATGGATGTGGATCTCCTAACTCAGATTGCACACAACTATGACCCAATAACAAGAAGTGTTAAAGATATAAGTGGGAAAACTCTCATTGAAATAAATAATGAGGAGTTTAGAAATTCTTTCAAGCTTAGTGAATTTACCAATTTTTTAGAACCTATTAATTTCAAATCACTAGCTCAGGTTTACAGTGTGTAGAGGAATCACCTTAGAAATGGGCCTCTTAAAGAATTCTTTGTGAAGATAGGTGGGTTAATAGTTGTAGGACCTAATACTGAGGAGCCTTTTTCTTTAAATATGTTTACCCTTAGGGCCAAAGGATTATACTGGTCACTCTACTAAATTCTAGGAGAAGATGCTGAGGCAAATATGCCAACTCATTACATGCTGATGATTGCTCAAATTTTGAACCCTTCTTTGGCAGTAACCTTTGACTATGCTTCCTATATCACTGATTCCATCCATGAAGGATTGAAAGGAATAAATAATAGGAAATTTGATAGGCCTTTTAGATGGTACTCCCTCCTCATGAATTTATTTTAATTCAAAGGTGGTGACTATTTTGCAAGTGGAATGGATATTGTGAAAGAGAAAAATGGAGAGAAGATGCCAGTGCAGTTATGGAGTATAGTGTTGTCATGGGACAGAGAAGATGCAAGCTTCTTGAAGTTTGATAAATGTTTTGCATCTAAGATTAGGACTCTTATTTGTTCAGAAAATCCAAGAGTTCCTAAGGTTCTTTTGGAATTCATTAGGCCAAAAGAATTTGCTGAGAATGTTAAAATTGTCCACAATTGGGGTGATATCTACTTATACCCTATCTCCATAGTTTTTAGAGTATATGGCTTCAAAGGCACTCCATATTTGTTGCCCTATCAGGTCCCACTTAAAGTGGGAATTGCAGAGATCCTTAGGCAGATTGGTGGTGTGCAAGAGGAAAGTTAACAGGCAGAGGTAAAGGGGCCATTTTTCCTACAGTTACCATAGCACACCAATTTGTGATAATTAAAGGAGGTTGGAAGTGTTTTGAAGATTTGCTTCAACTGTATCATTTGTCAACTGCAATATCCCGATGTGTTGACCCTGAAGATTTCTTCAACAACATGTTCAGAAAGAGGGAAATATGCAGAGGTAGACCCCGCCAATTCTAGTTTCTTGAAGACCTCTTTAGGAATGAGTTTGATTTAGATGAGCAAGAACTGAGGAAGGAAAAGTGGGTGGCCTACAAAAATGCTTTAGACTTTGTACACCAATTCAACACTAGCTATGACCCTTTGTCTAGCTTTCACCCTTTTGAGAGAAGATAAAGTTCTTAATTCTTTGTTTTGAGGATGTGATGCAAACATTGAAAGAAAAGAGGGAGGTTGTAATTAAGAACAACCCTGAGAAAGCAAGACTAGTTCTAAATAGGTCTGCATCTTCCAGAGCAATCCCTCCTAGTGATTACATGTTGTGTAAGAAGTCCAACTATAGTGTGTTGATGCCAACAATAGGGGAGCCCTCTACTTCAAAAGGGAAGAGGAAGATACAGGATGTCATTGACATTCAAGATAGCCCAAAGAAATGAAGAGTGGGAAAAGAAGTACAATCTGATGAAACTTTGTGCTGTCCATCTCAATCCCCTATTCATATAGGAGATGAACAAGCAGCAACTGAGCAACTGTTACAGTTAAGCAGCCTTGGAGAGATAACATACACATATGATGAAGTCGAAGAGGGAATGCCAGAAGAGCCCCTTACTGCTGAAATGAACATCACTACTAATGAGTTCAAAGGCCAGGAGTGGGCTCCTGGGATCAAGAAAGCCAGTGAATATTTCTTGGCTCATAATAATTTTGTCACATCAGGAGCTTTCATGCAATTTGTGTGGAAGCAAAACATAAATAAATTAAATGCTAGGTGTGAAAAGAGGAAAGGTGAGTAGCCCCACAACGATCCAGCTATGGTGGAGGAAGAGATAAAGAAAGAAATGGTTGATGAGTTTAAGAGCATCACTCCTTAGTAGGGAAGAGACATGGTAGCATAGGCTGGGGTACTCATTCTTCCCGAATGGGACATAGCAAATGCCTTGGGTTTAGAGGCAGTAAGAAAAGAGACCAAACCTATGGAGGGAGTCACTTTTAGCAAAGATAATGTTGCACTAGTCACGTGGTCTCTTAAAAGAGACAACAATAAGAGGAATAAGGACACCTCAGGGTCAAGTTACCTTGGAGGAATGATAGTGAAAAGAGTGCAGAGCACTAGGGTAGTGGAAGCTACTAGCACTATGCTAGAGACTACAAAGTTTAGTGTTGTAGTAGCAGAAAGAGAGGCTAAGGAAAAGGCAGATCTCCAAGTTAAGTTGGAGACAGTTTTAAAAGCTTACAACAATGCCAAGGAAGAGGTAAGAGGTAAAGATAGTATCATCACCAAGCTACAAATCTAGTTGGTAGGACAATACCATCAAGGTGAGTCCTCAACATTGATGATCTCCTCTTCTCCTGCAAGACCTCCACCTACCAGCCCCATTATTGAGTTCCCACCATCTCCAGCACCCTCTAGTTCTCAATTGATTGAGATCACTCCCCATGAGTTGGAGAATTTAAATCAGGCTCAAACCTTATATGCAAAGAAATATGAACAGAGGGTAAAGGCTACAATTTTAAGTTTTGCTAACACTATAGGGTCTTCATTAATGTATAACAATATGAGTAAGATTTTGGAAATGTGGAATGAATTAAATGGGGACAAGGCTATATTAATGCCTATTTTTTATAAATGGAGACCCAAAGAGTAGGATATAGAACTGATTTGTGTATCCTATGATGAGGTCAGGGTTGACCCTATTATTAAATCTACAAATGATATGACAAAGGATTTAGTAAAATTGGCAGAAGGAGTAGATAATGCAGATAGAAAGATCAACTTGTACGAGAAAGAGTACATTGATCAAGTTTTTTAATTACTCCCAGGAGGTTTTGTCAGCCCAACCAAATTAAAGGAGAAACAAATATGGCTTAAGGAGTTGGAAGCCAAATTGTCACTGAGAATAAAAGGAATTGTTAAATCAGAGGATGCCTCCATATTTGTCAAAACAATTGAAGAGATTGAGAAAATCAAATCTCATTATGGTTTCCTGAATTTAGAGGTCAATAAAATGAGGAATTATTGGAAAAGATTAGCCAAGACAAAAGCAAAAGTAATTAACTTCTCATGGCCTGTTGATGAGGTGTATCAAGAATGGACAAGAAAATATGGCGTGCTTGATGCGGAGCAGCTAGAAAATGTTGCAACATAACAACAAGAGGAAGAGGCCACGGATGTTGAAAGAGACTTGTAACTGCATTTGTAAAAGGTTTTGTAACTTCTTCTTGAGAAGTAATGATTGTAACAAACTCTCATAGGAAAGTCCGAAGCTATGTGTGCATCTATATTGTTATAAATGGATACCAGGACTAGTAAAAAAGGGGATCGCAAGGAATTGTAAGAAAACGCTGGAGAAATTTATCTGAGCTTTTCCAAGTTTAATGGAGAATATTCAAAGGTTTTTGTAATACTTTTTGAAGAAAATATCAATATACAGACCATTGGTTTTGAGTTTAAACTTTGTGTTGTCTTCAAGTATGTTTGCAAGTGTTTACTATTTAATCCTAAGTAATCTAGGGTTATTTCGTTTGAATATGGGTTGTAAGGCAACTTTCAGTAGATATGTTTCTTAGCTTTTCTCTTCAGAAGGGGAATTAAATACACAAGAATCATTTCTACCAGTAAATTCTTTGTGGGACACTTTGAATTTTGATGAACACAGTTTAGTTTGATATGAATAAATTCTTATGTGTGTCAGGCATGTATAAGGATCTACAAAAGCCAAACTGATGGAATATGTAGAGATATTTTATTGTGGAAGTATTGTTTGAACTTAGATGACTCTGTGACCTTGGATAAGGCACTCGTGTAGATCAAGGTTGTATATTACATATCTTGTAGGTCAATACTAAACTTGAGTACAATTTTAATTCCTTTGTTTCAGTTAGTTTTAAGGTGATTAGATCCACTAGTTTTTGGACTGGTTTGCTATGGATTTATCTTTTAAAAGTGTGAATTTAGTTCACAAAGTTATACCCGCCTGAACTTTGAATAAGTTTGAAGTGTAGAAGGTTAATCAAACCTTATCATATGTTGTCCTGAAGGTTTCCTTCTCTTTAATCTCTCTTATGCATACAGAGTTATCATAGCATTATAAGGATTTTAAAGTGAATCAAGTTTTGAGCACAACACTGTCATCCACATCTCTTGCCCAATTTGCATCTATGTATGCACATAATTCAATGTTTTCATCTCTAGGATACCAAAAACTAAGATTTGTAGTGCCTTGTAAGTACTAGAAAATCCTTTTTACTGTTGATTCATGATTTTCTCTAGGATTACTCTAAAATCTTGAAACAATACATACTGCATTCATAATATTAGGTCTTGTTCGAGAAAAATACAATAGACCTCCTATCATAGATTTATACCTAGTCAGAATAACAGGTGTAGATTCATCCCTTAGTGATAATTTGTCATTTGTAGTCATAGATGTGCTTACCAGTTTAGAGTTATCCATCACAAATTTATTTAGTAACTCCTTCAAGTACTTGGATTGACTTAAGAATATACCTTTATCAGTCTTTGAAATCTACAATCCTAAAAAGAATTTTATCTCTCCAATCATAGACATTTCAAATTCATGTTGCATTTCAATAGAAAAGTCTTTACATAATCCATCTTCTCCTCCAAAGATTATATCATCACCAAAAACTTCGATAACCAAGATGTCATCATTAGTCACTTTATATTATAAGTTGCTATTAGCATTACCTTTAGAAAAACCAATCTTTAAAAGATATTTATCCAATCTAGCATACCAAGCTCTTGGAGCTTTCTTCAACCCATACAAAGCTTTCTTTCACCTGCAAACCATATCTTTATTATCTGTCAAAGAAAATCCATCAGGTTGCTCACTGTAAACTTCTTCTTCAAGATCCCCATTTAAAAATACACATTTAATATCCATTTGATATACTTTGTAGTTCTTATGTGCTGCAAAAGCCAAGATTAATCTGACTGCCTCAATTCTAGCTACCGGTGCAAAGGTTTCCTTATAATCAATTCCTTCTTTTTGGGAATATCCCTTACACACTAGTCTTACTTTAAATCTGATTACCTTACCATTTTCATTAAGTTTGTTTCTGAATACCCATTTTGTTCCAATCACATTTTTGTCTTTAGGTCGGGGAACTAATATCCATGTGTTATTATTCTCAATTTGTTCTAGTTCCTCTTCCATAGCTTTAATCCAATATTTATCTTCACATGCCTCATTAATTGATGATGGTTCAATTTGAGAAATAAAACATACCTCTTCATTTGCCAGTCTTCCTCTTGTCATAAATCCTTGATACTTATTCTCAATTATCTATTTTTCAGAGTGGTTCAATCGTACATAACGAGGTGTCTTCATTTGCTATTGTTCCTCAGTTATAGTGGAATTTTTAGATGATACTAGGGTAACTGGATCTTCATTCTATACTGGTGGATTCAATGTAGGTTCATTTGTCAGTATCTCTACTGCTGGTTCAAACTCTATATACCTTGAAGTTCCTCTAAACTGTTCATCAATCTTCACATTTGTACTCTCAACAATTTTCTGTAATCTCTTGTTAAAACATCTATATGCTTTGCTTTTAGCTGAATAACCAAGAAATATTCCTTCATCACTTCTAGGATCAAATTTGCCAATATAATCATATCTTCTAATATAGCATTTACTTCCAAATATTCTAAAATAATTAAGAGTAGGTGTAATACCAAACCATAGTTCATGAGGGGTCTTACTGGTTTGTCCTTTGATGTGAACTTTGTTGAATGTATAGACTGTTGTGCTTACTACCTCTCTCCAATATACATGTGGTAGATTTTCTTCAGATAACATACTTTTGGCTGCATCCAAGATAGTTATGTTTTTCCTTTCTACAACTCTATTCCGATGTGGTGTCTGGGGTGCTGATAATTGTCTTCTGATTCCATTCACTTCATAGAATGTATTAAATTCCTTAGATGTGAATTCACCTCCTTAATCTGATCTCAGACATTTGATTTTCTTATTGGTTTCATTTTCTACCATTGCTTTGAATAATTTGAACTTCCCAAATGCTTCTGATTTTTCTCTGAGAAAAGTAACCCAACACATTCTAGAGTAGTCATCAATGATTAGCATGAAATATCTATCACCTTGTAATATTTTAGTTCTAGCTCGACACATAAATTAGTGTGAATTAAGTCAAGAGCATTATTGGATTTCTCTGGAATACTTTTAAAAGATGCTCTAACTTGTTTTCCAAATTGACATTCCTTATATACTAGATTGTGAGGCTTAACAATCTTAGGTAAATCTCTAACTGCCTTAGTAGTACTGATTTTTACCATGCAATCGAAATTTACATGACAGAGTCTCTTATGCCATAGCCAACTTTCATCAACGTGTGCAATCAAGCATGTCTTTTCATTGTTATTCAAATGAAAGATGTTTCCTCTAGTTTGATTACTGGTTGCAATTTCCAAACTAGTTTTGTTCATAATTTTGCATTTACCATTCTTGAATTGTAACTGAAATCCTTTTTCAACTAATTGACCAACACTCAAAAGATTATGTTTTAAACCTTCTACATAGTAAACATTGTCAGTATTATGCTTACCATCAAGAGATGTAGTACCTTTTCCTTTGATCAAACAAGCTTTATCATCTCCAAATATTACCAGACCTCCATTATATTCCTGAAAGTTCAAGAACTTACCTTTATCACCAGTCATATGATGTGAACATCCTGAATCAATGATCCATTCATCCTTAACTTCAACTTTAATTGCTAGGGCCTTCTCTACCGGTTGAACAGTAGGTGTTGGTTGATCTTCTATTATAGCAACAAAAACCCATCCATTGTCTGTTGGATCTTCATTAGAATCATCAGTGACTCCTTCATTAGCAATATAACAAGATTTATCTTTATTCTTCTTAAATCTATATCTCTGATATTCAGGGTTAGGCTTGTATGTTCTTCTAGCTTCTTCTCTTAGTCTAGCATGTCTATCAGGGCACCTTGAAACCATATGACCAATCTTATTATAGTTAAAACATTTAAAGGGTGCTTTACCTTCATACTTACTTCCAATTGGACCTTTAGGCATTTTCCTTGCAAATAGTGCTTCAAGTTCTTCATTTTCTCTCGTACTTTCCTCAAGTTCTCTTGCATAAAAGGCTTTCCAATCAAATTTGTCAAAAGATGGTGTAGATGATGTTTATGCCTTAAAAGATAAATCTGTCTTTATAGTAGCAACAGGACCAAATTCTTCAATTTCAAAAGCTGAAAGTTTTCCAATCAATGTATCCCTAGTTACTGATGTATTAGGCATTGTTCTCAATTCATTTATAGCAATAACTTTCATTTATATGTTGATGGCAATCCTCTTAAAACTTTTGAAACAATTTCATCTTCACTTAAGGTTCCTCCACAACATTTAATACCCAAAACAATTTCATTTACTCTTTCCATAAAGTAGAAATCCTTTCATCTTCTTCCATTTTCAGATTTTCATACCTAACCCGGAAGCTTTCAAGTTTTGCAATTTTGACTATGGAATCTCCTTCATTCAATGTTTCCAAATGATCCGAAATAGCTTTAGCAGTAGATCTATCTGATAATCCCATGATTTATTGATCTGTTAATGTGCTCAAAAGTGCTTCTCTTGCTTTGCAATCATTTTCTTCATCTTTTCCTAAGGTAGGTGGATTAGGCTGACTAGATGTAGGAGTTGTATAGCCATTCTTTGTAACATCCCAGATGTCTTTTCCAATGAAATTTAGATGTGTCTCCATTCTAATCTTCCATATACCATAGTTAGTTCCATCAAGTTTAGGACTGTCCTTGCTGAAATAGTTAGTAGACATTGGATCTCCTCAAGTTGTTAAACTTTTGTAAAAAGAGCACTAAGCTTTGATACCAATTGTTAGGTCCCAGAGATAACTAAGAGGGGGGGGGGGTGAATCAATTGTCAAATAAATTCAAACAATAAACAACTTAACCAACCTTAATGCTTAATATCATGAACCAAACTTTATACAGGTAGACAGTTTATTAGTTAATTACAGTACTGGTAAAGATTAATGCATGAAACAGAAAGACAATAACATCCACAACACATAACACCAATAATTATACGTGGAAACCCTGTAAGGGTAAAAACCATGGTGGGAAACCTTACCCACAATCAGATGATACTATTGTAGATAGTATGTGTATACAAATGGGGTCTGCACATGCAAAAAGGCCAAGCACCTAGAGCTCACTGCTGAAACACAAATAGGAGTCACACTGACTACAATTGGATGGTTAAATCCAATAAGAATGTACTGCTCAAAATAACATCTTCATATGTTGGATTTAGTACTGGTGTAGTTCTGATTGTCTTTACAAAAACCTTTCTTCATCTTCAAATGATGTCTGCATGTATAGCTCTACTTATTCTCTCATATACCTTCTTACAATTCCTTATCCCTATCACATATTGATCTTACAAATAAGATCTTACATATATAGCATAACCTAAGACCAATTTTAGTAGGTCGGCTCTAAAAGATATTACAATAAAATAATTACAAGTAAATCAATAACTAATGCAATATCCAATTCAACATGTCAGCTTAATGCATTTACAATAACAACAAAATCATCTCCAAAGCATGTCGTGCTGATCTAGAATAGATAAGCCTACCCATGCATAACCTGTACCTATTTGCTGATAACAACAAATATGCAAATACGAATATGCCAATGAAAAAATCTCCAAGACAAAGTATCCAAATGATGTCTTCGACATAACCAAATGTTTTCCATGTCATTACAAGTGCCAGTGAACAATATATCCTATCGGTGTACTAGATACCAGTGATTGTGCCTAAGTCACTTGTTTGCCGGTGAATATTGTTGATCCTCTAAAGTGCCAGAGTTGATAAGTGTTGATAGGTGTTGACATCAATGACAAAACCATACAAAAATACCAACAGGATTTTGCAGGTACTAGACATCGACTCCACTTGGCTTCACAGGTCTGAGTGTGTCTTTAGTTCCAATGGTTTATGTGGTTTAGACATGGCATGAGTTCCCCTCACATACTCTAGGTCTAAGTTGTTAACCATGAGTAGTCAGCGTCTTGGCATAATTCTCCATGTTAGTTAGTAAGCTTGGTCTTTTGGTATTCTGAGTCCAGTTTATGCTAGTTGATTTACTTGATTATGTTAGAGTAATTATGTGGCTCTTGATGTGTAGTTTCATATTTGGTAATGTTCATTTTAATGCATTTAATTTATAAGTTTTGAATATTTAATTATTTGATATTTATATTTATTTGATAATTAACGTTTATTGATTTTATGATTATTTAATAATTGATGAGCTTTATTGCTATTTAATATTTATTTAATATTTGTGATTTAATCTTTAATGGTATTTAATTATTTATTTGACTTTCTATGGTTTGATATTTATTTGACATCTTATATTTATTTGGTTCTTTAATTTATTCTATTAGCTTTTGGTTTATTTGATTTTAATCCCCATTTGGATTATTTATTTACAGCTTATATTTGTTTAATAGTTTGACTTTTATTCCTAAGTGGGGTGCATGAACACATTAAATTAAATAAAGAAATAAAACAATCCCACTTAGCTAGATAAGTTAATTCTATTTACTTTACCTACCCTTCACTCTCATTGGTTAAATTCAAAATGGGTGAATAAATTATATTATATGGTGGGTTGGTAAAATACACTCCAAAATGAAATATTTTGATTAACCGAGATTGAGGCTAGGGTTTTGGATTATTGTTGCTTTTTATTTTCATTCCCGTGAAGTTTTTCGGGTTGGTTGGCTCTTCTTTGGAAGTTTCTCCAGCAAGTTTTCTTCTTGGTCTTGGACTTCTTCTCTCTTGGTTTTGGTTGGAGCTTGCATTGGATTTGGTTTGGCTTGTGGGAGCTCTTCTTTAGCTTCAATCCATTACTTCAAAGTTGCAGGTTGGAGCTCTTCACTTTGCATTTTGATTTTCAATGGCTTCTCTGTGTATGCATTATGTCTGCAATGTTTTGAGTCTGGGTTGAAATATTGTTTATTCTATAGTTTTTAATATTGTTGAAGATTAATATTTGGGGAGGAACTTTATATTATTTGGGTTTTGCATAGTTGCTGAAAAATATGTTTTTGGTTTTCCTGCGTATGGCATTTCACGGCTCTATGAAAATGGTTGTGAAGATCCTTGGTTAATCCTTGTTTGTATGAGAGTAGATTGGTTTTCCCTTTGTGAGTCCTCAGTTGTGATTGTTTGGGACTATCTTCATTTGATTTTCTGTGTGTTTTGCAGTCTGTTTTATGCCATGAAGATATTTGATTAAATCTTGGTCTATAGATTGAGATATTTTATTGTGTTTATACCTACGAATTCCTTGTTTTCTAGGTGTCTCTTTTCATATGTTTTTCGAGCCCTTTCGTAAAGTTTGGATTTTATTATTTTACCTGAAATTTTTTTAATTTTTCTGTAAGTTTTGTGCAAAAGCGTTGTTTCTACAAAAGCATTATCTTATTGTGCAAAAGCATTGTTTTGTATTGCATTTGCGTTGTTCTGTATTGCATTTGCGTTGTTCTGTATTGCATTTGCATTGCTTTGCGCAGCATAAGTACTGTCAAAAAAAGCATAAGCGTCAATCTAGAAATATAAGCATTGTTTTAAGATGCATATGCACGATTCAGGAACTCATAAGCACTGTTCTTTTTGGCAAAAGCGTTGTCCTATGGGGCAAAAGTGCTAACCTATTTGTGTTTTGTATTTTCTCAGTTTTGGTCATTTTGAGGTATCTTCTCGAATTGATTTTTTTACCAGAGGCTTTATTTGAGGTTTGTTAATATTTCCCATTTTTGGGTTTGATAAGTTTTGATGCATTTTGATGGTTTCAAGTATATTTGCTTCTCTACACCATTGTGTATACTTTAGAATCTCTTCCATGTGGATAGGACATGGATGATTGAGTTGAATACTATGTTGTTTTGGACCAGCAAGTGAATAGGCCTTGTTGTGATGTTATCTGTTATTTGATGGTAGCATTTAATGGCTTGATATGCCTTTGTTTATTACTAGCTAAGAGGCTCATTTTACTATATTGATGTTGTTGTAGTCTTGCATATGTTGTGAGAGTATGTGTGGAAGTTTTGGCTACATTGAGTATTATTTTCATGTACTTATGTTGGTAGAGCCTCTTGTGATTTATTGTAGGGCCATGCTAGGAGGAGTGGGCTTCATTGTGATAACCGGGGTCACAAGAGATTGGCTTGCATGAGGTTCCTTGTAAGGATGCATGAAGTCTAGACTACTAGGACACATTGGAGTTTTTTTCTGATTTGTAAATAAGTGATAACCTAATAATTGACGGGTTGGGTAGTTAGATTAATTAATAAGATGATAAATTGATTTGTGCCTCATGACTTAGTCCTAGGGAGAATGTTTTAGGATAAATATGAGAAGGTCATGAAGACGGTAAGCTAATCTCCCTTAGTCTCTCATAGCTTGAGATGGCTCCACATGTCCATCAGGCTAGTGCCTTGTGTCATTATGTTATGAGGATGGCATGTGATGACACTTCACTCCTACATGTGTTTTCCCTCTATGATTTATGATTATGCTTATTGGATGCATTTATGTCTTGATGAGTTTTATGCCTCTAGGAGTTCATTCTCATTGTTGTGTGAGTTCTTGCTTGAGAGTCCATGTGTGGTTAGTTTCCTTGGTTATAGGTGTCAGCTTTGGTTTAGAGTGTGTGTTGGGAATTTGTGTCATCTCCTAGCATGAGGGGGTGGTTCCTTTGGTTCCACATGGTCAAGAGGTTGGTGCTTTTTAGCCATTGGGATGTTCTCTTGGATTCTTCTTCATGATGTACTATGGATGTACCTTGTAGCAGATTTATGTAATGAATAAGATAGAATGCATGTAATGTAACATTCTTGTATATAGTATATGGATTCTTGTAGTAGAAAGAGCTATGCTAATGATGTATTTAATGTATTTGGATCTGTAAGATGAATTGTAGTTGAGAATTGGAATTTAGGGATATTGTATTTGTACTATTGTAGAGATGTGATCTTATGAATCATGGAAATAAGTGGATTATAGTTGGAATAGAATGGAATTGCATTATGGATTAGTTGTATTATTTCATGGAATGTTTAGAGGCTAGTTAGAATGTTAAATAATCTTCAAAGAGGAATATTCGTAGACTAATAAATGAATATGTTGGAAGATGTTAATTGGATTTAGTAAATAGGAATGATTCACATAGATGCATTGGAAGAAAGGAAATTATGCATATCATGAGGAATAAGTAATGTTGTAGGTTGCATATCTCATGGTTAAAGAATTAGAATATGATGCATTAATGAAGGTGAAATATACCTATCGTGTGTATAGTATGTTATTGTGGAGATGAATTAATTAATGATGTTAAAGTACCCTAGAGCAAGAATATTGTTGTTGTGTTATTTTCGCTTGCGTTATTTGATGAAATGAGCAATGATGTATATTCATATTGGTTAATTGGTTAATGAATGTAGATAGATGGAGATGTTATATGTTGCATTAGTTGTCGTTAGATGTTAATTAAATTTTTTTTTTATCTCCATATGTATACTATTGTTTAGTTTCTTTAGGGTATTTTGTCGGGCATTACAACTTGGTATCAGAGCCCATGTTCAACACTGGGTACTCTGGTTTCGATTGAGCCCATTGTGCATTTTAGCATTTGGCATGGGGTAGCCTAGCGGTTTTATCCCTATTATTTATTTTTCCTTTTTATAATTCCCTTAGATATTTATCTTATAGTTTCCTTTGAATTTTCTTAGATAAGATGCCTATTAGGGGTAGAGATCGTCGTCATGTTGGTCGCATGGGTACTCATAGGAACCCTCGCCCCGAGGTTTCTAAAGAGTCACACCATGAGGAACAGGAGCAGGACCAGCCTAGAGATGATCTAATTCCACAGTTGGTGAACGTACTTCAAGAGCTTCTTGGTTGCCTAGGACCGAGACATGAGGAGAACCAACAAAAGGGATCTCATCATTTAGAGCATCAAGAGAGAGAGTGTTCACATTCTCCTAGGAGGAGAACTGAGGTGGATCAGGAGGTGCTTGTAGCTAGTCACATCAGAAATTTGAATAGGACTCATCCTCCTACCTTTGATGGCTTAGGCATTGGCATAGAGGTAGAGACATGGTTATTAGACTTAGGTAGGTGTTTTGCTATGCATCAGTGTAACAGTAACACCAGGCGAGATGTGCGATTTTGCACCTTCATGATTTTGCAACGACATGGTGGCACATGGAGGAACAAAAGTTGTATTTGGACATAGCAATGATATCTTGGGAGTTATTCTTGGAGCGGTTTCATGCTAGATTTCTTTCAGATCATTGGAGGCAGAGGAAGGCCGATGAGTTCCACAATTTGAGACAATAGAGGATGACTGTGGAGTAGTATGAGTGCAGATTATTAGAGCTTAGATAGTATGTTGGATATGCAGATGATGAGCCCATATTGATTCAACACTTTGTTAGAGGTCTCAATGATCGTATTGGTGGAGAGGTTCAAATGCACAGACCTAAGACCTTAGAGGTAGTTGTGGAGAAGGCAAGACTAGCAGAGGAGAATCTTTCATTAGTATTAGGAGGAGCGACTAGAGGACAGATAGTTAGTGCACCTATTATAGAATCAACGGTGAGAGGACCACAACAATAGTCTTCAGGATATGCTAGGAGACATCCTTCTTCTTTCCTTAGTGGTCAGCGGTTTAAGAAGAGGTTTTCTCAAGGGTAGAGCTTTGCTCGAGGTGCCAGATTTCAGGTTGATAGGACTCACAATCATCAGCGTGACAGGAGACCTACTCCTTCTCAGCTAGCATAGAGTTTGCAGCCAGCTTCTAGTAGAAGCAATGTTCAACAATAGAGTACAACACTAGGTAGCAGAGTGTTTATTAGGAGAGATTGCTTCGCATGTGGACAGCCACGTCACATTGTCATTCATTATCCTCAGCGTGCTTCTCAAAGGTTAGGGAAGCATAAGCCAGCTACTTCTGAGTCTACAGTTGAAGATGCAGGTAGGTCTTATCATGTTTTTGTGGTGATTGATAATTAGCGGGCTGAGCATCAGGCTAGCATTGTATAGACATCGAGTGTGATAGGTGGTATCTCTTGTTCAGTATTATTTGATTATGGAGCATCAAACTCTTTTATTTCTCCTTTTCTAGTAGAGAGATGTGGGCTTGCTATGACAAAGGAAGATGATAGGTGGCAGTTAGATTTATCTACGGGGTCCAAAGTGTTAGTGGATTCCCTTGTGCTCAATTGTCCTTTAGTTTTAGGAGATTACCATACTTCGGTGGATCTTCATGTTATGTCTTTGGGATCTTATGATGTGGTTCTTGGTATGGATTGGCTTGGATCTCACCAAGCACAGATTGATTGTAGAGGTAAGAGAGTGCAGTGGAAGGATGATAGTGGGAAGAGTGTGGAGATTGTAGGTATTCAGAGACCTATCTCTCTTCACATGATTTTTGCTATGCAGATGAAGAGGTGTGTACATAAGGGTTGCCAGTTGTTTGTAGTTAGAGTGAAGGATGTGGATGAGGGAGTTATCTCAGAGGATTTATTGCAGCAGCATCCCATTCTTTAGGAGTTTGTAGATTTTTTTCCTATTAAGATTCCAGGTATGCCCCCTCGACAAGATATAGATTTCAGAATTGATTTGGTGCCAGGAGCTGAGCCTATTTCTAAAGCTCCCTATCGGATGACCACGTGGGAGTTGAATGAGTTGAGGGTTCAGTTGGAGGAGTTATTGGCGAAGGGGTTTATTCATCCTAGTGTGTCCCCTTGGGGTGTACCTGTGTTATTTGTGAAGAAGAAGGATGGATCTCTTCGTTTATGCATTGACTACAGATAGCTTAATAAGGTGATAGTGAAGAACCGATATCCCTTGCCTTGGATAGATGATTTATTTGACCAGATTAAGGATGCCAAAATCTTCTCTAAGATTGACCTTAAGTTTGGGTATCACCAGTTGAGGATTCAGGAGGTGGACATTCATCACACAACTTTTCGCACTAGATATGGTCATTATGAATTCACAGTGGTACCTTTTGGTCTCAGGAATGCACCTTCAATTTTCATGAGCTTGATGAATGGTGTATTCAAGTTGTATTTGGATATATTTGTATTAGTATTTCTAGATGATATTTTGATTTATTCAAGATCAATTGATGAGCATGAGGATCATGTGAGGCAGGTTTTGCAATGTCTTAGGGAGAATCAACTATATGCCAATTTGGTGAAGTATGAGTTCTTTCAGACAGAGGTGAGCTATCTTGGTCATGTGATTTCTGGAGAGGGTACCAAAAATGATCCCTCAAAGATTCAGGTGATTGTCGATTGGCCAGCACCCACTATTGTGGGAGAGGTGTGTAGTTTCATGGGGTTAGTAGGATATTATCACAGATATATTTAGGATTTCTCTAGGATAATTCATCCTATCACTTCTCTTCAGAGAAAAGGAAAGAATTTTGTTTGGACAGAGTAGTGTGAGACAACATTTCAGATCCTTAAGGAGCATTTGACTAGTGCACTTATTTTAGTAGTGCCAGATCCTTTGGGAAATTTTGTGTTGTGCATAGATGCTTCTTTGGAGGGTCTAAGAGCAATGTTGATGTAGGATGGTCATGTGATTGCATATGAGTCACATAAACTTAAGAATCATGAGCAAAATTATCCCACCCATGATCTTGAGTTAGTGGCAGTGGTTCATGCTTTGATTAGATGGAGGCACTTTCTTCTTGGACATAGATTCGAGTTGCACAGTGATCATCGCAGTTTGCAATATATCTTCACACAACCAAATTTGAATACTAGGTAGAGGCATTGGATGGAGTTCTTATGTGAGTATGACTTTAAGGTGAGATATATTCAGGGTAAGGAGAATGTGGTAGCAGATGCATTGAGTTGCAGGAGGCATGAGATTTCAGCAATGTCTCTTAGTGTAGATTTGAGGAGTCGTATTCTTAGTGCCCTTCCTTTAGATGTATGGTATCAGGAGATTATTGCAGAGGTTGCCACAGGTAGAGCTCTTGATGGAAGATATTCAGGTTACTCAGTGGAATCAGATGAACTTCTTAGGAATTTGGGATGTATTTATGTTCCACCATCAGACGGTCTTCAAGATTTGATTGTGTCGGAGGCATATTGTGCACCTTACTTGGCATATCCAGGTGTCAAGAAGATGCACATGGATTTGAGATAGATATATCATTAGTCTAGTATGAGGAGAGATATTGCATATTTTGTGGCATGTTGCCTAGAGTGTCAACGAGTGAAGGCAGAGCATCAGCATCCTGCAGGATTATTATAGTCACATTTGGTTCCAAGATGGAAATGAGATATTATATCTATGGATTTTATAGTTGGATTTCCCATGTCTTCACGTCATCATGATGCTATTATGGTCGTTGTAGACAGATTGACCAAGGTAGCACACTTTTCTTTGATCGGGTCTTCGTATACATCAGCGATAGTAGCTCGGGTTTTCTTGGAAGGAGTTGTGAGGTTGCATGATATTTCTTAGTGGATCATATCAGATCACGATCCAATGTTCACATCAGCATTTTGGATAGCTCTTCAACATGATTTGGGTACGCAGTTGAACTTTAGTTCAGCATATCACCCCGAGACAGATGGATAGACAAAGAGGGTGAATCAGGTTTTGGAGGATATGTTCAGGATGTACGTGATGGATCAATAGTCTCGTTGGGAAGACTATCTCTATTTGGTTGATTTTACGTACAATAATGGTTACCATAGCTCTATTGGTATATCTCCTTATTAGGCATTATATGGTAGACCATGTCGCATGCCCTTGAGTTGGGATCGTTTAGAGGATAGAGTGTGTATTGGATCAGATGTTGTAGGATATGGAGGAGTAGGTGGCTCACATTAGAGAGAATTTGTTGGCCACTCAGGATAGACAGAATAAATATGTGGATGCCCATCGAATGGTCAGGCATTTTTCTGTAGGTGACAGGGTATTTTTGAGAGTTCATCTGCGAAAGAGTCTAATCCGTTACGGAAAAGGCTCTAAGTTGGCACCTTGATTTGTTGGACATTTCAAGATTTTAGAGCGGATTGGTCTTGTGGCTTATCACCTTGCCTTGCCACCTAGCTTGTCCCTCATCCATGATGTCTTTCATGTTTCAATTTTGAGATTAAATCATCCTGATATTTCACGTGTTGGATTGGAATGCTTTACAGGTTGAGGATGGGCAGCTTTCTATGGAGCCCATGTACATTCTTCAACATAGAGAGATGTCCCTCAGAGGTCAGAACATAGAGCAGATTAGGGTCCAGTGTGATCCAATTGATGATTCTCCAGCTACATGGGAGAATGCAATGCGGATGAGAGAACTATATCCCTATTTGTTTTAAGGTTCCAGGAGTAAGCCTAGGCAAAGGAGGGGAGGATGTAGTGTCCACCCTTGATTTGACTTATTTTGACTAGAGTTGAATTTTATATTATTCTTGATAGACTTATCTAGACTATATTTTGATGATCTGGATGATGATTACTCATGTGCTTCGGTGACTTATGATTGATGTTAGACACTATTGGACATATGCTATTTTGATTATCTATATGGATGTTTGTACTATCATGATTGATCATGTGATTTGATGATATATGTACTCAATAGATTTTATATGATCACTATGTGATGGATTATTGATAGATTAGATTTATCATGGTTTTGATGATGATTTAATTATGCTAACCCTACTTCATGATTACATATGATGAGATGTTTATGTGATGTGTTTGACTATTGTTTGACTATCTTCGTGATAGAGATGATTCCACATCACTCATTGTGAGCGGGATGTGTCGTCGCGATTCTCTATCACTTGCTTGTTCTATATGTGTATATGTATATGTGGTATTGTCATTTTATGGTTGCAAGATTTTGCAGGTACCAGACATCGACCTCACCGGCTTCATAGGTTTGAGTGTGTCTTTAGTTCCAATGGCTTATGTGGTTCGAAGATGGCATGAGTTCCCCTCACATACTCTAGGTCTAAGTTGTTCACTGTGAGTAGTTAGCGTCTTGGCATAATTCGCCATGTCAGTTAGTAAGCTTGGTAATTTGGTATTGTGAGGCCAGTTTATGACAGTTGATTTACTTGATTATGTTAGAGTAATTATGTGGCTCTTGATGTGTAGTTTTATATTTGGTAATGTTCATTTTAATGCATTTAATTTATAAGTTTTGAATAGTTAATTATTTGATATTTATATTTATTTGATAATTAACATTTATTGATTTTACGATTATTTAATAATTGATGAGCTTTATTGCTGTTTAATATTTATTTAATATTTGTGATTTAATCTTTCATGGTATTTAATTATTTATTTGACCTTCTATGGTTTGATATTTATTTGATATCTTATATTTATTTGGTTCTTTAATTTATTTTATTTGCTTTTGGTTTATTTGATTTTAATCCCCATTTGGATTATTTATTTACAGCTTATATTTATTTAATAGTTTGACTTTTATTCCTAAGTGGTGTGTATGAACACATTAAATTAAATAAAGAAATAAAACAATCCCACTTAGCTAGATAAGTATATTTTATTTACTTTACCTACCCTTCACTCTCATTGGTTAAAGTCAAAATGGGTGAATAAATTATATTATATGGTGGGTTTGTAAAATATACTCCAAAATGGAATATGTTGATTGGTCAAGATTGAGGCTAGGGTTTTGGATTATTGTTGCTTTTTATTTTCATTCTCGTGAGGTTTTTCGGGTTGGTTGGCTCTTGTCTGAAAATTTCTCCAACAAGTTTTCTTCTTGGTTTTGGATTTCTTCTCTCTTGGTTTTGGTTGGAGCTTGGATTGGATTTGGTTTGGCTTGTGGGAGCTCTTCTTCAGCTTCAATCCATTACTTCAAAGTTGTAGGTTGGAGTTCTTCACTTTGTATTCTGGTTTTCAATGGCTTCTCTATGTATGCATTGTGTCTGCAATGTTTTGGGTCTGGGTTGAAATATTTTTTATTCTATAGTTTTTAATATTGTTGAAGGTTAATATTTGGGGAGGAACTTTATATTATTTGGGTTTTGTATAGTTGCTGGAAAATATGTTTTTGGTTTTCCTGCGTATGGCATTTCATGGCTCTGTGAAAATGGTTGTGAAGATCCTTGGTTAATCCTTGTTTGTATGAGAGTAGATTAATTTTCCCTTTGTGAGTCCTCAATTGTGATTGTTTGGGACTGTCTTCATTTGATTTTCTATGAATTTTGCAGTCTGTTTTTATGTCTATTTTTGGGCATCTCTTTTCATACGTTTTTTGAGCCCTTTTGTAAAGTCTACATTTTATTAGTTTACCCAAAAATTTTCTAAGTTTTTCGTAAGTTTTGTGCAAAATCGTTGTTTCTGCAAAAGAATTGTCTTATTGAGCAAAAGCGTTATTCTGTATTGCATTTGTGTTGTTCTATATTGTATTTGTGTTGCTTTGTGCAGCATAAGCATTGTCACAGAAAGCATAAGCATGAATCTGGAAACATAAGCATTGTTTTAAGATGCATATGTACGATTCTGGAACGTATAAGTGTTGTTCTTTTTAGCAAAAGCGTTGTCCTGCAGGGCAATAGCGCTAACCTATCTATGTTTTGTATTTTCTTAGTTTTGGTCATTTTGAGGTATTTTACCGAATTGATTTTTGTACCAGAGGATTTTTTTGAGGTCTGTTAATATTTCCCAATTTTGGGTTTGATCAGATTTCATGCATTTTCATGGTTTCGAGTATATTTTCTTCTCTACACCATTGTGTATACTTTAGACTCTCTTCCATGAAGATATGCTATGGATGACTAAGATGAATACTATGTTGATTTGGACTAGCAAGTGAATAGACCTTGCTGCGATGTTATCTTTTATTTGATGGAAGCATTTGATGGCTTGATATGCCTTTGTTTATTATGAGCCAAGAGGCTCATTTTACTATATTGATGTTGTTGTAGTCTTGCATATATTGTGAGAGTATGTGTGGAAATTTTGGCTACATTGAGTATTATTTTTGTGTACTTATGTTGGTAGAGCCTCTTGTGATTTATTGTTGGGCCATGTTAGGAGGAGTGGGCTTCCTTGTGATGACCGGGGTCACGAGAGATAGGATTGTATGAGGATCCTTGTAAGGATGCATGAAGTCTAGACCACCAAGACATGTTGGAGTTTTCTGTGATTTGTAAATAAGTGATAAGTTAATAATTGATGGGTTGGGTAGTTAGATTAATTAATAAGATGATAAATTGATTTGTGCCTCATGACTTAGTCCTAGGGAGGATGTTTTAGGATAAGCATGAGAAGGTCGTGAAGATGGTAAGCTAATATCCCTTAGTCTCTCATAGGTTGAGATGGCTCCACATGTCCGTCAGGATAGTGCCGTTATTATGTTATGAGGATGGCATGTGATGACACTCCACTGCTACATGTGCTTTCCCTTTATGATTTATGATTATGCTTATTGGATGCATTTATGTCTTGATGAGTTTTATGCCTCTGGGATTTCATTCTTGTTGTTGTGTGAGTTCTTGCTTGAGAGTCCATGTGTGGTTAGTCTCCTTGGTTATAGGTGCTAGCTTTGGTTTAGAGTATGTGTTGGGACCTTGTGTCATCTCCTAGCATAGGGGGGGTGCTTCCTTTCATTCCACGTGGTCGGGAGGTTGGTTCTTTTTATCCACTGGGATGTTCTCTTGGATTATTCTTGTGTGGATGTAGATTCTTCTTCATGATATACTATGGATGTACCTTGTAGCATATTTATGTAATGGATAAGATAAAATGCATGTAATGTAACATTCTTGCATATAGTATATGGATTCTTGTAGTAGAAAGAGTTATGCTCGTGATGTATTTAATGTATTTAGATCTGTAAGATAAATTGTAGTTGAGAATTGGAATTTAGGGATATTGTATATGTACTATTGTAGAGATGTGATCTTATGAATCATGGAATTAAGTGGATTATAGGTGGAATAGAATGGAATTGCATTATGGATTAGTTGTATTATTTCATGGAATGTTTAGAGGCTAGTTAGAATGTTAAAGCTCAACCAAGCAATAAGTGCTTCAAGCTCAACCAACTCTCTTTCATGTTATTCCATCTCTCTGATTTCTATTTCATATCTTGAAACCCTAGATGAACTCTCTCCCGAATCATACTTCTACTTCTGGGATATAGATATAGAGACTTTAAATGCAGTCTCAGATTTACCATGTGATTCACCAATTCACTCAACTCAAATGCAACAAGATTACCAACCAACATGTCTCTTGTTACAGTAGTCACACTTTGGATCTCATCAACAACATCAACTTTATCTTTGTAAGCAGGAGGAAAGGATCTCAATACCTTAGCAACAATCTCATTTTCTTTAAGAGTTCCACCAGCACATTTGATGTTCATAACAAGTTCATTCACTTTAGCCATAAAGGATGTTATGTTCTCATCTTTTCCCATTTTCAATGTCTCATACTTTCCTTTCAAACTCTGCAACTTAGCAACTTTAACTTGTGCATCTCTTTCATATATATAAGGTCTCTAACTTTTTCTAGATCTCATGTGCAGTCTAAAGTCCCATCACCTTAATCATTTATGAATTAGTCAAGGAACTTAGAAATGCTTCCTTAGCTCTTATGTTATGCTCAACATCCTTGATCTCAACAACAAAAACTAGACCATTCTGAGGAGCATTGTAGACATTCTTTGTAATCTTCCAATAATCTTCTCCAAGATATTTCACGTGAACTTCCATCTGATCCTTCCATACAATGTAATTATTTCCATCAAGTCTAGGACTCTCTTTCTTGAACACATAGGTTGCCATCCTGGATCTCCTCAAGTAGTCAAGCTTCTTCCAGAGGATCTAGCTCTGATACCAATTGTTGGCAACAACAATGAAGGAAAAATGAGAGGGGGGTGAATCAGTTTTCACCAGATTAAACAATTTAAACAATTTAAGCATAATCTCAAATATGATTAATTGCAACAAAAATAAAGATAAGCACAATAACAACAACACACATAACACCAATATTTTTTATGTGGAAAACCTAGTTAAGGGAAAAACCACGATGGAAACCTACCCATAATAAGATGATACTCTGCAGTAGTATGTATAAATATTAACATAGAGAATGCACATGCATTCAACCACACTTCCTAGAGCTTACTACTCAAAATACAATGACTCAAAAGGATACAACCCTTAGCGAAGGTCCACTACCTTACAATAATATTCAGACTACAATTCAGTTAAGATGAATTGAAAGAACAGCCTCTGCTAATGCTTGATGATGGTTTTGGTTAAGCACATTTATCTTCCCTACAACACACTCTGCTCAATGCACCATACTAAAAGATAAATTTATTTGTTTGCACATACACCACTCTTTGATAATGCAGACTCAACACCGATATGCAAATTACATTAATATAATACCCATTTATACAAATCATCAACCTTGACTACAAGGTCGGCCAAACCCTCAACACCTAATTAGAAAATTAAACCATTTGATACATAAATCAACCATCAGACCAATACAATGTCATAGAAAACATAGAATGAACTCAAATCAACTCCTCGAATGTGCAACACCACCATAAATCTAGCCAAGATCAACCGTGATGTGTTACACCACCAAAAATGCCGCATAACATGAAGAATATCACCAGACCCATGATATCTTCAAGAATGTGCACAATGATCAATACGGACCATCAAGACAAATAAAACACAATTAGGAAACACCAAAGAGCATGATAAAACCATGGGCAATAGCTGCACCAACACTGCTTATTCAAATCTTCATCAATCAACATGCTAACACTCAAAAACACTTAACAAAAGCAAGTTGGACAAGAAAGATAACTTGTAGAGTACAAAATCATGAACCATCTGAAATGAAGATGCACACAAACATCCCAAATACTGTCCCAAATCTGCAACACAAGATATAATCATATCGAAGCACAACAGATCAAACACCAGAACACTGCAACACTAAACACTAAAAACCAATCTTCATACCGAAATCCACAACTTGATCAAATCACCACATAACATCATAAAATAGATAAAGAATGAAGTATCTCTAGTTGATTCGGCATAGAAAATAGATAAACCAACTAGATCACTAGAACAACTCTCTACAAAACCAAAACACAGGAATATGTTGATGTCAATGACAACAACATATCCTAGCAACAACAATATCTAACAGGGGAAGAAAATGCAGATTATGAAAAATTGAGTGAAATACATAGTGTAAACAGAATCAGGGCTTCAATCAGGCCTAAGGGGATGAACACCAAAGTGAGGGCCCAAGTGAGGACAAAATTTTATGAGAGTACAATTTAAGATGCTACACATATACACTTATAATCTATCATCATTTGAAGGATATGTATATTGTTTCTCCTTTTGAAAGAGGGCCTTTATGCCATTAGGATTATTCTCAAATGTTCTCAAAATATTGAGGAATTGAGGTCAATTTCTAAGTTAGCCATTACATTAGAAAAAATATTTCCTTCTCTATAGATATGAAATAATTTTTACATATCAAAACCATTAAGGAGACATTTAATATCATGAATGATATCATCCATAGACCATCCCAAATCCACCTTTCCTATCACCAAGTCAATTATGAGTTTAAATCCACAACATATTTAGGGGATGTTAATACCCATAAAAGGGAAATTTTGATTCTATGTAGTATTGAAATATATTCAAATTTACTCCCAATCCCCTAATAGGTAGCAATGACTACATCATTGGGATATTTTTCACACCTTCACAAGTAGTTGGTTTAATTTACTCCATCCTTCTATGGGGCCTCCATTTAGTCCTTTGATGAGAAATCTTTTTTGTGTTAACCACCTTGTTAGTGTCTATATATATCCCACATTTTTGCAATATTTATTTCCATTGAGTTAGGAGGTATTAGGAGTCTTCCATTTGTAGATACAGACATTTTCAATCAAAATTTTGGAGAAAGATAAAAACACCTCCTAAAGATATTTAGTTGAGTTCTCGAAAATATGATTGTTCATTTCTTTCCATATACATAAACAAATATGAGGGGGGATGTGGTTCCATAGCTCTTTGATGAATGGGTAGTAGGGAGGGTATTCCCAATTCTCAATAGAGAGGCTATACCAACATTCATAACCCAACTAAATCACCATGTTTACATAGTCAATCCTCAAATTTCCATAGAGAAGTCAAAACAGAGGAGTAGATGAGGAATTATTTACTCATCTCTTAGGCATTCAATTTTTTTATTATATATTTGGAATCCTCTCCTTTTTTATTTATCTTAGGTGAGAATTTTATTGTGGGTAGTTGTCCACCCAAAAATAATATTTGAGGAATGAGAAGATCTGGATCCAAATATTTATCCAAACCCTGTTTAAGTAATTAATATTTTAACAATAATTGTAGGAATGCTTTACAATAAGTGATTCCCTCTTATCCTTTGCCTTGATAATAATCATCCTTCCTAAGCAAGGGCATCTTGTGTATATATAGTTTCTATTGTAGAGCTTTAGCTTTCTAAATTAACTCATCTTGAGTGTAACAACAAGCCTCAAGGTTCTTAGATTACTTTAACCCCTCAGTTGACACTATATGATTAGAGACCAACCCTCCAAAATAAGTATTAGCTAGGTCATCCAAACCTCTAATATTTTAGTGTTTATTAAGAGTTTGATCCGTAATGAAGGTGTCATCTCGAACTTGGATCAAGCTACCATTCCCCAATTTCCACTTGAGGCTAGTCTATTGACGACTTCAACATTTATGGACCATATTAGTGAATCTTTAGGAATATCAATTTTAGCAGGTACCCTACTTATATTAATGTTTAAGTATTTAGCTTTCATGGTGACACACTATTCCTTAGAATTCTTAATAAAGTCCCAACTCACCTTGGCCATAAGAGATTTATTGGTGAGGTGGCCTTTTCTAATTCCAAGGCTTCCATGATCTTTTGGTGAGAAAACATCATCCCAACTAAGAAGATCTATTATTTTTCTCTCCTCTATTCCAAACTAGAGAATTTTTTCATATGCTATAGTCTTCCTCCAAATATTTTTTTAAATAAAATATTTAAATATATTAAGTTGCATCATGAATTAAAATTAACTTTTTAAAATTGAACTAGATCATCCAAATTCATATCCCATTAAAAGACAAAATAATAACTCATTTTCTCAAAAAAAAAAAAAAAACACTCACTTATTACCTATAGTCCAAGATTCTTTCTTACACCTCTTACACTCACAAATACTTATTATACCACTATAACCAAAGAGGTTTTCTTCTAGTTCATGCTAAGTGTTATTTTTCCTTTTTCCTCAATAACCATGTGCTTTAAACCAAAAAAGAAAACTGTATAATCATAAATTAAAAATACAATAAAAAACATGCATCTATTTATTTGTGCAAATTAATAACTAACATTACTTGCAATATTGATGATACAATCTAATATAACATAAATATTTAATATTTGATGTTGTAATGAAATTGGTTTTAATATCTTAGTATGTTTATAAAATAAATTAAATGATCTCAATTGATTTACTTATTAATTTTTAATTTATTTCTCCCTTAATCTAATTCTAAGAATTATGCTTTAATAAATAATAACTTCAAGTCTTTTTCACACTTAATTAAAAGAATTTTTTTAGACGTTTAAAGGAGAGGATTGTGATATTGGGGAGGAAATATTCTTTCCTTAAAGGCTCTTGAATTTTAATTTCAATGGTTTAACAGTCAATCTTATATTTTTTGGACCTCTAGTTGGACTAAAATTCTCTAATACAAAATACATTCTAGAACCATGCTTCAAACTCATGTTTTTAGCTAGATTTTTTATCTCTAATTTTGGTCAATTAGAAGTCAATCTTGACTTTTTTGAGCCTCTCAAAGACTATAAAATAACTAAAAATTCCTTCAATATTATGAATAATCTACAATCATCTAGATTTCACAAGAGTAATATAGAGTAGTACATATACTTATTTTTCTTTTAAACTATTTTGATTCTCTAGATCATCTATGGATGTAAGACAAGAGAACACTAACTTTTTGAAAAAATGTCAGCAATGGATTAATATTAAATCCCTAAAATAATAAGACTACAATAATGAACTATACTAGAGAATACAACTTTGATATTATGATAGGTTCTACAAAAATTGAGAATTTTATCTAGGACCTATTATCAATCATAGATTGCACACATTCAAATTTATAGATGATCAAAGATCAAATAGTTGAGTCAAGACATTATCCTAAAAAGAGAGAATTCAAGAAGAAATACAAGATATTTTAGTTAATCCTCATAGTAATCTTTCCAACTAGCAAAGAAGAGAGGTGGGTTCTATATATAGAAATAATAGGGCATATACATCCAAGAGATATAATAATTCTAACCACCCAAAATATGTGAGATTTTTATATGCTTAGTGTTGATATTTCCAACTGATCTCCCAATAATTCATATGAACTAGCCAATTTTCAATCTACAAATTCTTGGATCAGTGGCCAATGAACAAGATCCAATCAAATAATTGACATCTTCCACATTTTTGGCTCTGCAAAACCAAGATGGGTCTCCCTTTTCAATGCCTTCTCAATGAAAATATACCAAGGAATGCATTTCTAACCTTGAATTTATCTCTATTTCTAGTTTTCAAGCATTCACATAGTAATTGAGAGCAATTACTAACATAAATTACTAAACATGGATTGTTCAATAGATCGGTGTGATTCCTAGGATAAAGAGCCAAAATTTAAATCATGAGTACATCCACATAACAATATTAATTATAATTAGTGGACATTAGCATTAATGCCTTACATAAATAAATTTGAGCTTATGCAATTAAAAAATTCTACTTACAAATCCATGACATTTACTTAAATTCACAATAATTTGAATAAAGCCTTCAATTATTTTATTGAAAGAATGCAACGCATAAATCACACAATTATGTAGCATCATAAATTGTAACTGGTACAATTTACACTTCATGTTTGTGCTCCTACTTTAGTGTTTCTCATTTTCATTCCCCCTAAGCCCATTTTGGCCCCATTTTACTCCAACCTTGATGTCACCTATTGACACCACTAAGTGAGCCCCATCCTGAGATTTCCTTCTCCCATTGCCCATTTTTTGGTCCTATTTTTAGAGGACCAAGGTATGGAGCACCCTGGTCTTGAACTAGGGTGCTCCAAAATGTCGTAGTCTACCTTAAATAGGACCCACTTTGAATATGGGTAATGCACTCCCTATCCCCAATGATTTTTGGTCCTTAATGCTACACTTGACCATTGGAGGTCAACCTAATTGGTAATTTACCTAGGGAAAAATATATAAAGATATCTTGATAATTTATTTTGACATAACTCATATACCCTACATTTGTTCATCCATCAAGCATTCATTACCAAGCATTTTTAGATATTCAAGGTAATATTTTATCCTTTAAGCATTATGGAGAAAAATTACATCAATATTCCTATAAGCATGTGTGTTTTATTAGGTCTTTCATGTTCATGTGTTTTTCATCTCATTGATGGTATGATGAAAGAATAAGTATTTGATAGAATACTACGAGGGGGGGTGAATCAGTATATTGAAAAATTGATACAAAGTTCCCAAACTCAAATTCAATCACACAAAGTAAACTTATCATAGTCAAGATCAATATTCATAAGAATACTTGACATCAACCAGTTTGACTGTTATGACAACTTAATAGTAAACAACTTCAATCTTTGTAAACATCAATAGTGCTTAATCATATCTCAACATATTCATATCTCAATGCTTCTAGTTATCATGCCTTATCATAAGTTAATCAAATCTACAAATAAAATCATAACCACAAAAACATTCACCACTTGACACAAATGTCTATACATGGAAAACCCAAATAGGTAAAAACCACGATGAGATGAGACTCACAAGGATAGCTATCTGAACTCTTCTAAAGTTCACCCTATTAGGAGCCAATCCTGTTAAACATTTACAATAAGTCATGTTAAGAACTAATTCTAGTTAGGAATCACCCAGTTAAGGGATTTACAAATATGCCTTGATGAAAAGCACAATACCCTGTTAGGAGTAACCTCACTGGAGGATTTAAGAATCCAACCTAATGGACCACCTTGTTAGAGGATTTGATAAGTAACCAAGCTTGTTAGAGCTTACCCAGTTAAGGTATTTCACTTTTGTTGTAATTGTTAGAAAACAATAGGTTTATTTGATCTATCTAAATAGCACTACATTTGCTTGATCAGATCCTTTTAAGCTTCAATCTGTCTTTACTCAAAGTGAAGATCCATTCACTGGTTAGGCAACTACACACTCAACAGGTTTTTGCAAATCTTGCCAACAACTTTTACAAACAACTTCATTGACCTTAAACACAAATCAATTAGGTCGGTAACACAACAAAAACCTAATTCTCATCATCGATATTACAAACAAGTTGGTACAATCTTGACCGTTAGAAATCATAACAATCTCTTCACATTCTTCAATAAAATTCCAATCTCTCCATGATCACCCCTTCATCAGACTTTGTAACTCATCACGCACTATGAATTAGATGCAATCCACTTTGCTCCTTCTATGAGATTTGTACCAGCTCTGATACCATGTGAGATTTTGCCAAGATATAGAGGCAATGGAAAGCACAAATAAGAGAGACAAAAATATATGATAGGAATAAACTATTTTCTATCAAGATGCAAAATATGATCAACTGGATCATTACAAGATGTTCAATGAATGCCCATACAAACAATGTAGATGAGCCTTCTTATATAGGCAAGGCTTATGGATATGTGAGCACACAAACATGAAATGTGATTTAATAAGAAACAAGGGTAGGTAGGAAATATGTCTGGTAGGTAGGAGAAATAATATAATATTCCACATGAGGTGGAATGTAACAACAAGATAAGATCAACACCATAAAAGGTGGAAATTATCCTATACACATTATCCCAATGTGGCACAAACAACCAAGTGTCTCATACCCAAACTAATATTAAATGCATGTACCTAAGTAAACTTAAGTATAGTGTAATAATATCCAAGATGAATAATTATTTACACCAACACCCCCCTTAAGTGCAACTTATGGGAATGCACTAAAGTCTACAATGCAACTAAGCAATGCAAGATGGGTCCTGGCTGCTAGGCCATGTTAGGTACCCATGTACAAATGCAAATGCAATCTCCCATAAATGGAGAAAGAGAGAAAAACCCAATGAGAAAAAACACTCCCCCAAAAGAGAGATGAAGAAAGCACACAATGCTCTCAATGATGAATGAGAAGAACAAAATATATCCCCCCCATAAGAGAGAAGAAAGACCATGAAGCCCCCCATTAATGTCGAATCTCCTGCAAAGATGGTCCAATGATGATGACCAAAATACCTCCCCATAAGGAAGAAAGAGAGTCAATGCTACACCAATAATGTCAAAGTGTGACAAAACCAGGTACCAAGTTGATGACGATGAATCAATCACCGCAACATGAGAAAGATTGGGGATGGAGACAACCAGCTTTGAGAATCATCTGGATACTCATAAATGGCAGAAATACTAGTACAGTCCAAGTCTCATGGGAGCCATGCACAAATGTGTACAATCTAAGTCTTAACTGGAGCCATGCACCAAGTCTCACAAGATATTCCTACTCTACGTGTACAATAGGATTACATCAAATAGTCAACAATGAAAAGATACAAAGAGGTGTGGTACTTTATGATAGTGTGAGTACAACATTGCTCAAGAAAGAGCATATATCATGATAAAATATTCAAATGTGGAAACATGAAAGTATTTCCACCAACAAAGAAGCCCTGTAGAATACTGCAGATAAAGATGCCTCCGAATGGAATTTCACCAAGAGATATAAATGAACAACTAACCCCCCATAAAAAGATCATGTTGGCACTTGCAAATAATAGCAAAGTGGACTTCTAATTTCAATGATTACAACTTCTCAAAATGAGATATAAGAGACTTCGACAAATACTACTAGTGATCTAAACTGAGATCCAAGAAAAATACAAGTACCAAATAGGCCAAAAAATGACTAAATACTGAAAGTACAATATCCACTCAAAATGATTGCAAACTAATGGCAGATTATACAAGTAGACAAAAAATTATGCTCTCTAAAATAAAAACGGCACCTGAAAAGGAGTCCATATGAGCCCAAATGAAGCCTCCAAAGTTGTAAAAATTGGGATTTCATGATTTCAGAAAAAACTTGTATCTAAAAATCAGAAAAATCCTTCACCACTATACAAATCACAAAATTCTACCCTTAAACAAAAAAAATCTCAAAAAAAAGAGTCCGGATGAGTGAGATATCACTATTTGAAAATTGCTTGCAAAATTATAATTTCTGGAAAATTTCCATCGTAGCTTCAAACTTCAAATGCCTCTAGATTTGGCCTCTGAAGTCCAATTTGGATGAAACAAAAGATAAAATTGACTTTCTCGGACATCCTCAATCCAATGGTGACCTCATATTTGACCCATCAAGCTTCAATAATAACTTGCAATACAAAGCTCCAAAATATACAACCACAAATAGCATCAAATTTCTCTCAATTGACAAACCAATGACACTCTAATGGCTCTGATACCATGTGAGATTTGGACCAGCTCTAATACCATGTAATATTTTGCCAAGATCTAGAGGCAATGGAAAGCACAAATAAGAGAGACAAAAATATATGATAGGAATAAACTGTATTCTATCAAGATGCAAAATATGATCAACTAGATCATTACAAGATGTTCAATGAATGCCCGTACAAACAATGTAGATGAGCCTGCTTATATAGGTAAGTCTTATGGATATGTGAGCACACAAAAATGACATATGGCTCAATAAGAAACAAGGGTAGGTAGTAAATAGGTGTGGTAGGTAGGAGAAATAATATAATATTCCACATGAGGTGGAATGTAACAACAAGATAAGATCAACACCATAAAAGGTGGAAATTCTCCTATACACACTATCCCAATGTGGCACAAACACCCAAGTGTCTCATACTCAAACTACTATTAAATGCATGTACCAAAGTAAACTTAAGTATAGTGTAATAATATCCAAGATGAATAATTATTTACACCAACACCTTCCCAAGACATCAAACAAACGTGCCAAAACAATCTTAACTTATCTTCATACAATGATCACATGTGTCTCCATCATTACCACTCATCAGATAATAAACCAACAAACTTGATCAGTTAGGGTTTAAAAAACAACAGGTGGGGTTTACCGTTTATATTGCATAGAAAGGTTTAACCCTTTTCACCAGTTTACCGGTTCAACTCACAAACTTAACATACCGGTTTACAAAATCTTCCACAAATCTCTTCCTACCAGTTACTAGCCAATATCAAAAACAACAATATCAACAATAACATAAATACCATTACCGGTTCAATTGACATCAATGACAACATATCATTAATGTAATCTATATGCAAAATGCCAACAAACTAAAAATCCCAATAGTCATTGCCTTCAAAATTTGTGATTACATTCAAAGAGCATTGCATCATCAATGTTTCTTTTAGCCAGTGTAGATATGAGGTATATCTCCTAGCATTTATTTCAATATTTACATTATTCAATTAAAGCTTAATTCTTAAACTAGGATTTTACCCAAGGCAAGCCCCTATCCACAACCATTTCTTCTCTCTTTCTTGTGCAAAAAATTGACTTAGGAGTTGTACTCAGAGATTCTGATAGAGTTGAAGATGATGAATAGGTTCATCTTTCGACGAAGCAAAAATTGAAGTACCAGGGTGAATTTTCACTACCTGGTCTCAGAAAATTAGCTCAAACTTTTGAGAACATGTTCTGAATCTCTTCTTTTTGCCCAAATCCCTACTTGTGGCTCCATTCAATATCTACAACATTTTGTTTTCATCAATTTACTTCAATTATCCCTTGTCTTTCCCTAATTTCATAATTTACATCCAAATTTCAAATAGAAAGAAGGGGAAAACTTTAAAAAAGTGAATCTAATTAGAATTTCAACCCTGATTGTGGCTAGATCTATTAGATTCACCCCTTTCATTGTTTTGGTTCCTTAAGTAAGATTAGTGGCTCTATTATCTTAATTGGTGAAACACTAATTTTACACCATAACAAATTACAAAGATATTGTAATAATGAGCCAAAACATCCTTGACATTATTGCTTCATGTGAAATTAGAGTACATAACATGAAGAAGATTTTGTAGTACTTTATATTTCTTAATCAAAACTTACTAAAATTGTTACATTAACACAACTATTCTCTACAACGATCTTCTAATTCTATTCTAGACACTTTTCTATATCTACCAACCTTGATATGAAATTACTATAGATTATATCTACATTTTTGCAGATTTACACTCAAGGTATTGTTAGAAACATGTCAAAATTAGTTTGAAAGAGATCTGGAGCCATGTAGAGGTGATGGAGTGATTAGAGGTGAGAAAAAACAAAAATCCATATTTTTTTGGTATTTTTCTATGTTTTAGTATTTTGTATTTTTGGAGGCCTTTGGAGAAAAATTTGGGGTAAAAATTATCATCGATACCTTAACTCAATAGACAAAGTCATGGTGTTAAGGGACTAAAATTAGATCTTTTGAAGACCTTTCTGAAGGTGTAAGCGATTTCAAATTTCGAGCACTGAGTGGAAAGTTATGATCCCACCAAGTTGAGACCAATTAGTTGCCTCTAGTGGAGAGGAGGTACAAGCGTGCCACATGTCAACACAATGTGGTTGTCACAAACACAGTTTCTATTGCACCCAAATATCAACCTATTAATACTTGATACAACTCCATGACACATAGAATCCATGGGAGGTAGTCAAGCCATGTTGCAAACCCATCACTTGTGTTTCTCAATACAAGGAGATCATGGTGCACACCTTGTAACAATCCCCCCCAATGCAAGTGGGGGGTCCATGACCAAGATCTAATACCACTTATTGGAAACAAGATTATTGTAGCACCAAAATATCAACTTGTCAATGCTCAATACAACCGTATGACACATAGAATCCACGAGAGATGATTAAGCCATGTCACAAATTAGTTACTTGCACTACACAACACAAGGAGACCAAGAGTGCACACCTTGCAATACTGGTTTGTAGCAATTGTGTGGTTTCTTATTCTCCCAAAGGTGCACAAGAGTGTCACGTGTCAATGCCATGGGATTTTCAAAGGCAAAAGGAAAGGAAGGCTCTAAAGGTTCCGCTTGCACGTTATGTGTCGATAAGGCATGGGCCCAGGGATTTTTTGATCTTGAGGAGATTTCAAAAGTGTCTCATTATTTCTTTCAAGTGCAAAAGGCCGTAAGAGGCACTATGTGACAAAACCAAAGGGTGCTAACAAATAAAAAGTAAAAGCTTGTGTTACCAAGCAATTGCAATAGAAAAAAGGGAATTTTTGGGTGGTGTCATGTTGTGTGCACAAAAGGAAAATAATGATTTAAAGATGATCAATCTCATGACAGTTTCAACAAGTACCATGATGAAGGTGGACACGCGACAGGTATGTAGAAGCCTATTTGGTTGCAATCACCATTTTAGATCAAAGAAATATCCACCATAAAAGCTTGTGGGTGCATTGAAAAGGAAGGAGCTTCCCAATTTTTTACCAATTTTGAAGAAGAAGAACTCTTAAAATATAGCTACGAATACAATTTAGACCTTAGCATTGTAATTTATTAAATTTATAGAAAGAAAAATATATCAGACTATGCCTAGTTTGCCTTTATTGTATGTCTATTTCTATTTTATGGATGAATTTATGCCTATGTGTCATCTCAAATGAATGTATCTATTAATTGTTATGGTTTTCGGCTTTTATAATCTCATCACAAATGCATGGGTTGTTGAATATTTTTTTACTCTTTCAATCATCTATAATATCTTGTGATTTGAAGTTATACTTGTCATTTGGTAAGAAAAATTCACAAGGAATAATTTTTTTAGAAAGATAATAGGAATGCCCCTTCTAATCCTTAATAGGTGCTTCTCATGGAAAGATTTGAATATTTTTCCCTATGCTTGTGTCACTTTGTGTATTTTGTTATCCTTCCACCAATGAAGAGTCTACAGTGTTCTATGTTGAATCTTCTGGGGTCACTTATTATTTTTATTTCTAAAGGGGATTTAAAGTATTGTACAAGATTTGGTGCATCTCCTTAGATTAGGTTTTCTTATGTTTATTTCCTCTTTCCCTTTCCATCTCCTCTAAAACTCAAAGAGCCAATTTCTAAAATCCTGCAGGTTGTTTCACAAGTTGTACTAGGTTCCCACACCTATGGAGATTCCTGACTCCTCTTATTTAAGGCGAGAGCCTTTTTAGACATAAACAATTAAAAATCCTTTCAAATGGTCTTTCTTTTTGTTAAATAAAAACAAAGGAGCAAAACAAGCTTTAGACCATGTACACCTATCATATTTTCATTTGGCAATATTTGGAAATAGAGGAATATTCCTAAGGAAACTTTATAAGAACATAAGACAAAATTAAAGTTGCATTGCTTGGAGTCATATTAAGATAAACTTTCCATTAGATGAGAAGCATTAACACCAATGTTGATTTAGTGACCTTTGAATTGAATGGCTTAGAACAACTAAAGAAACCATATGAAAATAACAAGCAACAATAAAGAAATTGGAGAAACTGTAGCACTGAAATCTCATGATATATAGAATGTAATACAAATGTACTTCATTTTCATTTGGGATCAATATATGATAGAATTATAAATAACTAAGAGGGGGGGGGGAGTGAATCAATGATAGCAAAAACAATGACACTTTAACCACAGACTGGTAAAAACAATTAACCAATTTACTTAAGATAATGTGTGCAATCCAAAGTGCTGTAAAAGAATTCACAACAAGTAAAACATTCACCATAACATAAGTGTTTATACATGGAAAACCCAACTAGGAAAAATCATGATGAGTTGGGACTCACAAGTTAACTATCTGTAGAAATAAGTAACTGATCGGTTAAGGTCTACAAAGTACTCTATTGGGAGTGAATCTTTTTAAAGATCCCAAAATCCCTGTTTGGAGCTATACCCGGTTAAAGGTAATACCCTGCTAGGAGTAACCTTGGTGGAGGATTTGAAATCTAAACCAATGGATCACCTGGTTAGAGAATTTGTAAAATAAAGCTTGTTAGAGCTTACCCGGTTAGGGGATTTAACTATTGTAGTGATTAGAAAAAAACATGTGGTATGATCTAGAAATAACACATCTTGTTTGTATAGATCCTTTTCTTTTCACTCAATACTACATCACCGATATACTCTTCAACTCCTTCAATAAATTGCATCAAATCTAACTCATAACATCACTTCTATCTTGCATCATAAAAATAACTAATCACAATTTCATTTTATAGACATTAGATTTCATGTCCACTCAAGAACCTCATCACAATTTCCTAGGTTCAGTGTATCTAGACAATCTTCTATAACACATCACAAATAATCACCAAAAATGTCGGTTAGAGATAACTCATCACACAATCAATGAAACTGGTTGGAACATCAATACTGGTTGAGAGTTAACCACTTCCAATTCACAGACCAACTGTCCTTAATTTGACTCCTTGCCTCTCTTTGTTGTATCTTGAAACTGGTGTTAGTGGAATTAACCAAAATCAATTGTCTTCACTTCATATATCAGTTGTCTACATATACCGGTTAGACACCTTCATACCAGTTAGACTTCTCTATACATATGATACTGGTTTGTCTTAACAATATGACAATATGAATATATATGTGTGAGTATATATGTGTTCCATCAATGACAACACATAAAGTCATCCAATACAAAAATCATCATCAAGCCAAAAACCAATAATCTCCCCCTTTGGCATTGATGGAAACACTTAGATAAATTTACAGCTATACAGACTCCACCTTAATAGTATACAAAAAAATTTCACATCACATACATATTACTACTCCCCCTTCGACAACAATGTGAAATTGAAAAGTAAAATATATATATTACATCAAAATTTGTATCAAAAACTACATATACATAAATATAAGAGTTTTTCAAGATGTGTTCAATGCAATTCTTAAGAAAATGTCACTGAAAGTAATCTTCATCTATGCAAGATTATTATCCCATGTTTCCAATAATGTCTCAGTGATCTCAATAGTGGTCATAATTTGTGCAGAAAATTCTTCCATTGCATCCACTATGCTCATTTCTAGGGTAGCCAAAACCACTTCTAAGTCCTCGGTATACCCTCTATAGGATTTTAACTTTTGGAACCAACTGGTTCTTCAGTTCTTTCAAGGATCTGAGTCATTTAAGCTATTCACAATCATATACATCTAACATATGGTGCAAAGCATTAACTATTTGCCAAAATCTAGAGTCGAATCCTATATTGGTATATAAGCATTACCTATATTTATTAGTTCCTTTTCTGTGTCTTCTCGCCTCTTCTTCAAATCAGAATAGAAAAATGGAACTTTAGATGTATTTGCCAAAATTTTACCTCCAGTTTCAATAGTAGTTATCAAAAGATCATTAGTTTCTCTCACCTCTTTTTCCTGTAATTATTTTCAACTAAGGTATATGTTGGCAATTGACACTCATTGGATTCTTTTTGTTTTCATTGATGGCAACAAGATTTGATGGGAGTAATTTACCGATAGACATCGGCATTGGATCATCCAAGGTCGCAACCAGCATCCAACACCTTAGGGAAGCTGACATCAAGGAAGATTTATTTAGAAAATCATTTTGTAGTTATTGTATAAGACTAGCATTATATATCTTTGTAATGAATTGTAAGCCGACATAAGGCATATTGTTTGTATGGGTATATAGGTCAGTGTGTTAGGTGATTATGAAATAGAAGAGAAGAAATTGTGATGTGACGATATAACTTGTAAGGATTGTGGAATGCAAAGATCATTTGTATGCGAATGTTGTATCACGCAATGATCTAAAAATGTTTTGTTAGACATTCTTGGAGGGAAGGTGATACTAGTAGTAGTGTTCAAGGTTTATGAACCGGTACATAGAAGAGTTATAACCAAAACTCTCTTTGGCATAGTAGATGCATTTTGTGAGTTCACTTTCATTGTTTTACTTCAGCAGAAGCTTGTAGTCAGTGAGACTCTTTAGTGATGAGCAGTGTGCTCTAGGTAGTGTTCCTTCCTACATGTGCAGGCCCCCATTATATGTAATATCTTTCATATGGCTAGTGAATTGATATTGTGGATCACAAATCCCACCATCATTTTTCCTCTTTGATATTTTCCATATATAAATTATGTGTGTTATGGTGTTCATTCTGTTGGCAATATTGCATTATAACAGATAATGAGAGATTGTTGGCATTTCAATAAGGATATTGAGAAGGTTGTTGATGATTATAGATATAACTGATTAAGGATGTTTACTGTCTTGATATTATTATTTTGTCATTGATGTCAAGAAATTGATTTTCTAATTCACTACGATGTTGCCATATCTTGAGAAGTATGATTTGAAGACTATAAAGATGTCGGTAAAAGACACAGGAAAGAATATGATGAATAAGGGGATGATTAAGGTATTCAATGGGCAACTAGTACTGAGTCAGACAATGATGAGATCATGATGTTTAGATTGTTTTAACATCATACATATGTTGTAAATTGTAAGGTTAATACTATACTATGTTCTCAAGCAAAGAACCTAGTCGGTAAACCTTAAGGAACCTAGTTGGTAAACCCTAAGGTTATCGCTATCGGTTAATGAAGGTGGAATGTCTACCGAGTGAAGTTTAGTATTTACCGAGTTGTTACCAAGTTGTAACCGAGCTATAACTGAATGCTTTAAATGTTTGCATGCGTTATTTAATGAAGGAAGCTAATGAGCTAGAACCGATTGAATGATTGGTATGTCATTAATATAGTTTGTTAATGAATCTAAGGCAATCAAAAATCGGCATGAAGATCTATAGTGCAGATTGAACCGCAATACGCTGGCACAAGTTCCAAGAAATACATGCAAGTTCCAAGGTGGGGTAAAACATTTTTAGATCAAAAGATGCATCGAACTTGGACAAGATCAAAGATCTGATGGCTATGATTGATCATGGGAAATGTGATCAAGGAGATTAAGCGGTTACCTAATTGTTTATAAATAGGAAATTGTTGATAAACAATGTATGCAGGCAAGTGTATGCACAGGGATTCTACATAGTGATTACCGAGCACAGAAGCTTGAAGACCTGTTTGAATAACAGAGTATAGAAGCCCAGCAGATAGACAAGATTAGTTCTATGTCTAGATTGTATTGAACAAATAAGAATCTGCTTTAGCATTTTAGATGTGAAGTTGCAGATAGATTTTATTACTGTTATTTTGTGAAAGTGACAGAAAATCTCTTAACCAAGTGGACTTAACAGTCTTATTTGTAAAACCCTCTAGCAAGGTGACATTCTGATTGAGTGTTTGAAATCCTTTAATAAGGTCACTTCTAACAAGGTGAAGATCCTAAGAGATCTGAGGGAAATCCCTTATCCGGGTCACATCTAGCAATGTGTTTGTAATCTTTACATGATTTTCTTTTAACCGAGCATACTCTAGAAGAGTATATTTCTTAGTGGGTCTAAAATCCCACCGTGGTTTTTCCCTATTTGGGTTTCCACGTTAAATCTGGTGTTATGAGGTTTATGATATTTATATGCTTTTTGAGTTTAATGTTTAACAGTTTTGGTTATATTACTGAAATATATGTTACCGAGGTTGAATCTGATGTTTTTATGAAAGATTAAGTTTGTATGATTCACCTCCCCCCCCCTCTCATCTTTTTGGCTATTGGATCTATACTTATATTAAGTATCAGAACTATCAATTGGTATCAGAGCTTTAGACTCTGGAATGAAAGTTTAAAGGCACTTGAGTTAAAGATCCAAAGATATATAAGAGGGATGCATCGAAGCTGAACAAGTCAAGTTTCTCTACATGGCAGAAAAGGATGAAGCTACATCTATCAAGAGTTGGAGAATATGTTGTATACTATCTGGAGAATGATTTTGTTACACTGAGTACCTATCCATTGACTATGGAAGAGATAAAGGCAAAGCAAGAACATATTCAAGCAATGATTGAAATAACATCTACATTGATCGACTCAGAGTTTAATGATCTAGAAGGTTGCAATGATGCAAAGGCAATGTGGGATAAGCTCATATCAGTATATGGAGGAGATGAACATGTTCAAAGAGAAAAATTAGATAGTCTAAGAGGACAACTTGAATCTGTGAGGATGAATGAAGGTGAGAACATAACTCAGTACAGTACAAGACTAAAGGAGATTGTCAACCAAATCAAAGGAGCAGGTGGAATTATTGAAGAAAAGGATATAACAAGTAAGTTGTTGAGAACCCTTCTACTAGCTTATACAATCCAAGTCTCTGCAATCAATGAATTGAGGTCTGTACCTAATATGCCAGTTTCTTTAGATGCTAATATTAGTAAGCTACATGCATTTGAATTAAGTAACTTTGATAACAGTGCATCTTCGGTAAATAAAGTTGAATCTGCATTTAGTTCTTTTCATCTTGATGAATCTAATGATTTCGATGAAAGAAATTATAAGTACTTTGAAGGAGATCACAGTGGAGCAAGTGAAAGATTTCGTAAGAACATGGAGGCAGTACACAAACTGTATGAGGAAATTAGAAAGCAAGAAGAGTTTGAAGCACTATTAGCCAAAAGGTTACCGAGAGGCAAAGGTAAGTATAAAGGAAAGCTACCTTTGAAATGTTTCAATTGTGATAAGATAGGACATATGGCGTCTAACTGTCCTTACAAAGATTTTACTGAAAAGAGAGATTACCAAGATGACAGACAGAAAGATAATCATTACAGAGGACATCGAGACTTCAGATGAAGAGATGGAAATACATGTTTAATGGCTGATGAGGAATCCAATGGTGATAAATCAGATGAGACTGATATAGAGGAAGTAATTTATGTGGCTATCAAAGATGAATCAGATGAAGAAAGGTATGAAGAAAAATCCCTAATATCTCACATAAACACTAATGATTCTTGGATTATAGATTGTGGATGCTCACATCATATGACTAGAGATAAACACAAGTTTGTTATATTAGAAGATTATGATGGAGGCTATGTCAGATTTGGTAATGATGCACCATGTCCAGTGAAAGGTAAAGGATCTATAACACTTCTTGACAATGCACGATGCAATGATGTTTATTGGGTTGAAGGTTTGAAATACAATTTGTTGTGTGTAGCACAACTAAACAACACAAGTTACCGAATAGAATTTCAGAAAGGAATTGTCAAAGTTCATGACAAGAATGGAAAGTTAGCTGCTACCGGGACACAAACAAAAGGTAACACATTTCACCTTGACTCAACTCGGAATAAGTGTTTGCATGCAAAGATAGATGATACCTAGTTATGGCATAAAAGGTTTTGTCATGTAAATTTTGATAATCTAATCAAAATAAGTAAGAAGCACTGAGTAAGAGGTCTACCGAGTCTTGAAAAACCTGAAAATGCTATTTGTTGAGGATGCCAAATGGGTAAGATGATGAGATCAAGCTTTACAAGTAAGTCTTACACTTCTAAGGGAATTTTAGATCTAGTGCACACTGATCTTTGTGGTCCTATGAAAGTTCAAAGTTATTATGGTGATAAATATTTCATATTATTTGTGGATGACTATTCAAGGATGATGTCAGTAATGTTTTATAAGAAAAATCAGAAGCTTTTCAAATGTTTAAATGGTACAAGGCAAGAGTTAAAAATGAAACAGGAAGACAACTGCAATGTCTTAGATCAGATAGAGGAGGAGAGTTCACATCTAATGAGTTCAACTTATTTTGCAATGATCATGGTATTCAAAGACAAGTCTCTGCACTGAGAACTCCACAGTAGAATGGAATAGCTGAGAGAAGAAATAGATCTATTGTGGATTGTGCTAGAACACTGATGATTGAAAAGAAGGTACCACAAACATTTTGGAAAGAAGCAATAAGCACAACAGTTTACACCTTGAACCGAGTACAATTGAAGAAAGGTACTTTGAAGACACCATATGAAATCTGGTATGATAAGAAACCTAATGTAAATTATTTTAAAATCTTTGGAAGTAGATGCTATGTTCACAACAATGATAGAAATGGCAAGTTTGATCAGAAAAGTGAAGAAGGAACATTTCTAGGTTATTCTTCTAGAAGCAAAGCATTTAAATGTCTGATCAAATCATCTAACAAAATAGTAGAAAGTGCAAATGTGAAAATTGATGAATTTGCAGAAAGAAATGATGAAGAAAATTCCAAGGAACCAGAAGACTATGATGAATTTGTCTATGTTCAACCGAGAAGTCTTATCGAGAAGACTGTTGAAGAAAATTGAAGAGAATATCCAGTTACCGAGTGATGAAGAAGATCATATAGAGCCTACCGAGCCTGTATTAGCCAAGTATGTCAGAAGACATCATGCACCAAGTCAGATTATAGGAGATAAGGATGATCCAGTGATGACAAGGAACAAACTGAGATAGAACACATGTTTAATATCTGAATTTGAACCAAGAATAGTGAAAGAGGCATTTAACAGTGAAGATTGGATAAATGCTATTACAGAAGAGATTGATCAAATCAAGAAGAATGACACATGGACACTAATCCCAAGACCAAAGGACAAAAATGTAATCGGTACAAAGTGGATTTTCCGAAACAAGCTAAATGAAAAAGGAGAGGTCATTCGAAACAAAGCAAGACTAGTTTGTAAAGGTTATGCTCAAGAAGAAGGAATTGATTATGGTGAAACTTTTGCACCTGTTGCTAGACTTGAAGGAGTAAGAACATTGTTGGCATATGCTGCTTTCATAAATTTCAAGGTATATCAAATGGATGTCAAATCTGCATTTCTGAATGGAATATTAGAAGAAGAAGTTTTTATTGAACAACCTGAAGGATTTGTTGAAGACAAGAATAAATATCAGGTATGTAAATTGAACAAAGCTTTATATGGTTTGAAACAAGCACCTAGAGCATGGTATGAAATATTGCACTCTTATTTGATTAAGATTGGTTTTATAAGGACAAGTGAGAATAGCAATATGTACATGAAGATTGATGAAAATGGAATACTGATCTCAACCATATTTGTTGATGATATTATATTTTGTGGAAATGACTCTTTATGCAATAACTTTGGAAATGAAATGAGCAAAGAATTTGAGATGTCATTAATCGGTGAGATAAAGTATTTTATAGGTTTACAGATATTGCAAATGAAAAATGAGATTTTCATTACTCAATCCAAGTACATAAAGGAAATCTTGAAGAAATTTGGAATGGAGGATTCAAAACCAGTAAGTACTCATATGACTACCAACTATAAATTATCAAAGAATGATGAATCTACATCTGTTGATGAGACACTTTACCGATTAATGATTGGAAAACTTCAATATGTTGTTCACAGCAGACTAGACATAGCACATACAATGGGTATAGTTGCAAGATTCTTTGGAGATCCTAAGGAAACACACATGACAATAATCAAAAGAATCTTTAGATACTTGAAAGGCACTGAGGATTATGGCTTAGTATATCAGAAAGGAAATGGTTTTAATTTAAAAGTTTATACTGATGCTGATTGGGCAGGCAACATTGATGACAGAAAAAGCACAAGTGGTTGAGCTTTCTTGTTAGGAGAAAGACTAGTGAGTTGGCTTAGCAAGAAACAAGGATGTGTTTCATAGTCAACAGCAGAAGCTGAATACGTTGCTGCAGCATTGAATTGTACCAACATTGCATGGATCAAACAATTGTTGGAAGGTATAAATGAGAAAGTTACTGAGCCAGTAACTATATTCTATGACAATACTAGTGCCATTAATATTTCAAGGAATCCTATTATGCACTTTAAGACAAAGCACATCTCTATTAAATATCATTATCTTAGAGAAGAAGCTCAAGAGAAGAAAGTGGTGTTGGAGTATGTTAGCACAAAGGAATAAATAGCAGATATCTTCACCAAGCCACTACCTAGGGACACTTTTGAATATCTTAGAAGCAAGTTAGGGGTCCTACCCCTATCTTCTACTCACTGGCCGAGTTCGGTGAAAGCATCAATTCGATGACTCTATCGAATATCTTTTAGGAGTTGATGATGATTTATACACTTTAGGATGTTTTCTAAAGGTATACAGGAATTATTACAAGAAATAATACATGGAATAGGAATTGAAGACAAAATGCTCTGACCGAGACTGAATTGATACACAACAGCTGAAAATCACTTCGTACAGATAGAAATTATGTTTTAGTTCTTTAATTTTTGGCATTGTTGTCAAAGGGGGAGAAGACTTAAAGAAAACTGGAAACACTACTGATTGGAAAGAAGACTGAAGAAAATAGGAGAAGTCTAATGTATGGGGGAGAGCATTTCAGCATTTCAGAATCACAACAATCCGAATCTTTTAAGGTCAAATCAATTGATTTTTCCATCAATGCCAAAGGGGGAGATTGTTGGCAATATTGCATTATAACAGACAATGAAAGATTGTTGGCATTTCAATAAGGATATTGAGAAGGTTGTTGATGATTATGGATATAACTGATTGAGTATGTTTACTGTCTTGATATTATTATTTTGTCATTGATGTCAGGAAATTGATTTTCTAATTCAGTATGATGTTGCCATATCTTGAGAAGTATGATTTGAAGATTATAAAGATGTCGGTAAAAGACACAGGAAAGAATATGATGAATAAGGGGATGAAGATCTACAATGTAGATTGAACCACAATACCCTGGCACAAGTTCCAAGAAATATATGCAAGTTCCAAGGTAGGGTAAAAAGTTTTCAGATCGAAAGATGCATCGAACCTGGACAAGATCGAAGATCTGATGGCTATGATTGATCATGGGAAATGTGATCAAGGAGATTAAGCGGTTACCTAATTGTTTGTAAATAGGAAACTATTGATAAATAGTGTATGCACAGGGATGCTACATAGTGATTACCGAGCACAGAAGCTTGAAGACCTGTTTGAATAACAGAGTATAGAAGCCCAGTAGATAGACAAGATTAGTTCTATGTCTAGATTGTATTGAAAAAATAAGAATCTGCTTTAGCACTTTAGATGTGAAGTTGCAGATAGATTTTATTACTGTTATTTTGTGAAAGTGACAAAAAAATCTCTTAACCGAGTGCACTTAACAGTCTTATTTGTAAAACCCTCTAGCAAGGTGACATTCTGATTGAGTGTTTGAAATCCTTTAACAAGGTCACTTCTAATAAGGTGAAGATCCTAATAGATCTAAGGGAAATCCCTTAACCGGGTCACATCTAGCAATGTGTTTGTAATCTTTAACAGGATTTTCTTTTAACTGAGCATACTCTAGAAGAGTATATTTCTTAGTGGGTCCAAAATCCCACAGTGGTTTTTCCCTATTTGGGTTTCCACGTTAAATTTGGTGTTATGAGGTTTATGATGTTTATATGCTTTTTGAGTTTGAATGTTTAACAATTTTGGTTATATTACTGAAATATATGTTATCGAGGTTGAATCTGATGTTTTTATGAAAGATTGAGTTTGTATGATACACCCCCCCTTCTCATCTTGTTGGCTATTAGATCTATACTTATATTAAGTATCAGAACTATCACATTCATGTGGATGGTTTATTTGCTTCAAGTTATATGTTTATTTGTTTACCAATTTATATGTGTTTGGTATAAAAGCATTAAATCTTATCTTATTAGTAGAACACCAGTTCACCGCCCCCCCCCCCCTCTTAGTGTTACTAGATCCCAACAATTAGTATCAGAGCCTTGTACCTCTAAGGAAGTTTAATAGCTTGAGGAAGATCTTGAAACCAAAATATTTAGGCATGGATATGGAGAAGAAACTTGAGATGGCTCTTGAGGATTATGATGTTGAAAGGATGAAGAACTTGAAACTAAAAGATGAAAAGAATTCTGCAAATGAAATCATTCTTATCCTTCAAGAAAGGTTATCATATGCTCAAGCTATAAGGAAGGAACTTTTGCAAAAACAAGATGATGATAATGCTCTCAAGGAACAATGTTAGAAACTGAGTCAAGAAAACATGCTCATGAAAAATGAAATGCAAGACCTAACAATGAGGATGTCTAAGGATATTAAGGATAGAAAGAAGAAAGAAGAAAATCTTGCTACATCTCTGAAGAACAAATCTAAGGAATGTGATAAACTGGCTCATGAGAATGATATGTTAAAAACTAGTTTGGTACAATCCCGAAATAATGAACAAGAACTTGAAAGAAAAGTAATATCTCTGAGAGATGATCCAACTACTGCAAGTGAGTACAAAGAAAAGTTTAGGATGAGTTTTGCACAACTGGATGACTTATTGAAAAGACAAAGGCAAATTTATTATTCTAGAGGACTTGTATTTGTACAAGGTGAAAGCTTTGGTACTACAGATCAGACAATCGGTGTGCAGAACTCATCAAAACAGAGGAAACTGGTAAGGAAATCTAATTCTTATAAATTCAATGGTAGATGTTTTGTTTGCAATAAATTTTGGCATATGGCTAAACAATGTAGAAATAGAGAAAATCAAAACTACAACTCTGTTCCTGGTCAATGCACAAATTGACAGAAGTATGGTCATAAGTCAGAAGACTACAAAATGAATGTTAAATGTCATGCATGTGGAAAGTTTGGAAATTTTGCTAATCATTGTAGGTCAAGGAATGATACTGGATATGTCAAAGTAATTCAGAAGAACAATGTTACATGTTATGCATGCAACAAAATAGGTCATGTTGCTAAGTACTGCAGAAGCAAGAATCAACCAGTCAGCAATGATGAAGGTAATGAGAAAGGAAAGAAGAAGGTAGATGAAAAACAACAAGATCACACCAAGAGATGGGTTAGAAAATCTGAAGGACCAAGTAGAGATGGATCTACACCAGTAACTCCACTGATAGAACAGGGCATTCCTCCACCTACAGGAAATTCCACTGGTAACTTAGGCATAAGCCTTAGGGGTTAGCAATCTCATTGCAAAATCTTGCATATTAACATGGAGGAGATCTAAGGAGATCTAGAAGAGATATGGAGAGTAGTGTTCATCATTGATGAAGGTTCACCTGACACAAGATGGTGAAACTAGCATCTTGTAGGGTAGTTCATGAAGCATTTATGATAGTTAAATATTAGGGTTTTATTCACTGATAAAAAGGGTAAGTGGATTCATTTTCACTCACCAAGCATTCAAGCATTCCGAGCGAAGAAAGGCGAATTTCAGGCAAATTAAGAGTGTGCAAAAGCATTGTGAAAGGATTTTGAGTAGTTATCTGAGAAGAACTCAATCTTCCAACCAGCGTTCACTTTTAGGTATTCTTCAAAATGGCATTTGGATCTTCATCTCCTACTTTCAATGCAAGCCCCACTATTGTCAAGGTTAAGGATTGGTTGAGGCTCATATTCAAGGAGGTTCCCTTGATTGCTAAGAAGGAAGAATCTGCGAGAACATTTTATAGGGTTCCTAATGGTGTGATGTATGTTGAAGACATAAGGGCATACATTCACTGCACCCTAGAGGATCTAGGCATAGAGGAGATCAAAAGAATGTATCAATCTATGATACTGGGAAGCTCTGGAACCATCAAGCTGGAATACAAAGCAATTGAGGATCTAGGGTTAACTGATATTCTATACATACCAAAATTCAAGGATGAGATCATCAGATACATTCTGAGAAGGGTTCACAACAAGTTTATCTAGCTGGATCGACCTTACATGATCACCAAGGAGGCTATTCAAGTGATCATCGGCTTGCCCAAGGTTAGACAAGAACCTGGCAGGAAAATTTCCAACTCAGAGGTTGAGAAACTCACCGGTGCAACTCATGACAATATATCAATGAGGATCAACACAATCACTGACACTAATGTGAAATTTACAAGTATGATTATCGGTTATAAGGTAACTTAATCTAGCCAATTGAATTCTATTGCTAGTTCTTGTATTCATTCCGCATATCAGATGCTAAGGAATGATGCAAAATATGATCTATGTGAATGGTTGAGGAGTGAGTTAATGTTAAATCTTGGAAAGATCAAGGGAGTTAAGAAATGGACTTTTAGATATGGAAATCTCATTGTATGTCTAATGCTTTACTTCATGAATGAGCTACCTGGTGTTGGAAAGAAGCGTTGGGCTCATGACATACCCATAGGTATGTAGATCAAGGAAGCAATCATCGATCTTGGTATCGAGAGAGAAGAAAAACTTTAGGGTTACTTTAAAATATTTCAAGAAAATATGAGACAAAGGTAGAGGTTATCAAAGAACATTGTGGATAAATACTCCATTGATATCTATTTCATGGTGAAGACTGATGAAACCCTTATGGCGGCAGTTGAACCAAGGACCATCTAGGTCACAGAGCTCGGATATGAGGTGGATGACAACATTCTAGACCTCTATGCAAAATTTTTGCTAGATGCCCCATTGGATTACAAGACCAAGCAATTTGGCATAGCATAAGAGAAGGCCCTGGAAGTCAAAACTGGCTTTAATAGGAAGAGAAGGGAGAAGAAAATAGAAAAGATGTCTACTTTTGTGCAGAATGTTATGCACAAAATTGATATTGAAATGGGTTCTGGATATAAACCGGCAGGAGAACCGACAACAACTAGCACTCCAAGAGTGAAAAAACCTGAAGCTTACATTTCCACCATCACTTCTGATTTTGACCCTGAGGACAATGAACCTCTAGCTTTAAAAGGGTACAGAGGAAGAAAGTAGATCAGCCACCGGTAGAGCAAAAGAAGGTGGAGCCAAGGATGAAACTTATCAGAAAGGTAACAAAACCTATTGCACCCCACCTCTGGCAAGGAAGCCTACACAAAAGAGGAAACCAGTTACATCTACTTCAACAACTCCCAAAAAAAAGAAGAAGAGTGATGATACTGAGTCTGGTAAGGCCATAATAACATGTGCTGAGTTAATTGATGAAATTACAAAAGATGGAATTTTGAAAAATGTATCTATGTATTATGAGAGTTTAGAAGAAAATGAGAAAAATGAGATAGAAGAGGCAATTTTGTTACATATAAACATTTATAAGAAAGCTTTAGTAGAAATTTTGAAGGAAATACCTCTATCATTGTACAATAAACTAGATACTAGAAGGCTTGACACAGTCAAGAGGGATAGGGAGATCAAAGAGGTAGAAATTTTGACTTTATGTGGTGCTATTAGTAATGATGAAATGAAGAGATGCATTGATGTTTCTAATAGGACAATTTTCAGTAGCAAACCCTAACAGATAAGCCTAATGATGGGCAGAGTTAATGATGTGATTAATGAGACTAGTGAGGGTTGGGCAAAATTCTTCTAGAAGAATCTAGACTTTCTTACAACTGAGGAAGAGTTTGTTAAGGCAACAACTTCCACCATTCCAAATAAATCAAAAGGGAAAGGTATTTTGGGTACTTCAACTCCAATTTTGACTAAACCGGCAATAATTATAGATATACATACTCAACCAACAATAAAGGAGAGTGTACAGTCTATACCAGCAGAAACCATTTTTGAGGAAGGAAATGTACAGGTTATTGAGAATATTGTGGATAAACTTCACCAACAGTAATTGACACTACACGAAGTGGTGAAGCCACCAGTTCTAAAGAAGATAAGGTAAAGGGAATTGAGGCTACATCGATAGTCAATATTGATTCCCTGGCAAAGGTTTTGGCAATTGACACTTCTCAGGTCGAGAAGAAATCAATCACTAAGATGAGTCCAACTGAGTTAGTGATGATGGCTATTCAGAAACTTCTAAAGGAGGGATCTACATACAAGGGAATAATTGATCAATCAGTTACAGTGTTACACAAATTAATCCCTTGTTGTAAGATTGAAGATGAAGCAAGCCCTTTCGGCAAGCTTAAAACACTAACATAGTATATATCCAATAATTTTCAATCACTACAGCAGATAGCAAACCGACAGGCATTAGAAAGATTCTCTACAACTAAAAGAGAAGCTTTGACCAAATCATTCCAGCTGAGAAAAAGAAAATTGAAGCTAAACTCATTCTTATTGAGATTTGTCTAAAATAGTGTACAAATATCTATAGGGTTTGTTGTAACATAGAAATTCTTATAGAAAATATAGATAACAAATTGAAGGAATTGTATGATAAGATAGCTAACATTGTAAATTATTTTGATGGATTAACCTCACTGACAATATCTATTGATGGACAAATTTTTTCCTTGGAGAATCAAATATTTTCTTTGGAGAAGGAGAAAGAAAAGATCATTCAGAGAGAAAGGAGTCTTAGAGGACTTGTGAGTCCCAGATTAGATTAATTGGGTGTACATAAGAGAGTGTGTATGGACATGATTGCTAAACCCACACTGGCAGAAGTCAAAGAGAAGGAAACACTAACACACTTACTAAGTGGATTGGTATCCATTTTTGAAACCTTCAAAACCAGTTGGGATACATATCTTCAGTTGTTGAATAAGGCTTACCTGGAAATTTTGAAGATAGTCAAGCTCTAGTAAAATAAACAGTATTTATTCATTCTTTTATTTTGAATTCTTTCAATTCTTTCATCGGTCTTTGGCATTGATGCCAAAGGGGGAGTGTATATATATGTGAAAAATATCAGACAAGAACACATGGGAAGGATACCAGAATATCAAAAGGAGTGTATTGCTTAGGGGGAGCATATTTCAATTGAACCAACAAGGAATCCATTTTTCACATGAGTGTTTCCATCAATGCCAAAGGGGGAGATTATTGCCAATTGACACCCATTGGATTCATTTTATTGTCATTGATGGCAAAAATATTTGATGGGAGTCATTAACTGGCATTAGGAGGCATTTACCGGCAAACATCAGCATCGGAGCATCCAAGGTTACAACTAGCACCGACACCATCACCAGCATCAGCATCCAACACCTCAGGGAAGCCGACATCAAGGAAGATTTATTTAGAAAATCATTTTGTAATTATTGTATAAGGCCGACATTGTATATATTTTGTAATGTATTCTAAGTCGACATAAGGCATAATGTTTGTATGGGTATATAGGTCAGTGTGTTAGGTTATTATGAAATAGAAGAGAATAAATTGTGATGCGAGGATAGAAATTGTGAGGATTGTGGAACACGAAGGTCATTTGTATGAAAATGTTGTATCATGCAATGATCTGTAAATGTTTTGTTAGACATTCTTGGAGGGAAGGTGATACTGGCAGTAGTGTTCAAGGTTTATGAACTGGTACAAAGCGGAGCTATAACTAGAATTATCTTTGGCATAGTAGATGCATTTTGGAGTTCACTTTCATTGTTTTACTTCAGCAAAATCTTGTAGTAAGTGACACTCTTTAGTGATGAGCAGTGTGCTCTAGGAAGCGTGCCTTCCTGTATGTGCATGTGTTGGCATTATGTGAACCGGTATGTGGACATAATGACATTGTATGTTGTCATTGATGTCAATATGTTGAAGAGGTATGAACTGGCATATGCGTGAACCGGCATAACACTGTGAACCGGCATTTGTACCAAAGTGAAGTGGTGTGCTCGGTCAAGATGAATCGACATATGGTTATGGGAACCGTCACATGGAAGCATTGTATGACTACCAGTTGGTAGTCTCAACTTCAGGGTTTCCGGTTGAAGTGCTTCAAGCCTGTATGGCTCAACCAGTGATCTGTGTGTGATAAGTTAGCAGTATAATAGAGAACAGATTGTGTTACCACATAAGCCCTGTGTGCGTGAAGGATCTTGCATGAAGAAGACTATCCCTATCCACCTTGGGAATGTGCAAAGTTTGTTAAACGGTGATAACACATGATGGGTTATCAACCGCCATGAAATTGGTGGATAATGGATGATGGAGAATGTCTTGAGATCGATTCAAGATTGTTGCATTTAATGCAGTATGATCCAATGGTCAGGATTGAACTGTTTGAATTGCTTAACCTAACAAGTTTAGGGTTTAGGGTTTTTGCTACCGACCTATCTATTTCCTATAAGGTCGATGTTGTGTTTCTTTCAAAAGTTATTGGAAAAAGTTGTATGTGTGTATCCAAGGGAAGAGATACGTGACTCTTGCCAAACCAAAGGAGAGAGGAGATACCTGCAAAGTGAATGTGCAAAAGTTGAAGAGGAGCCAAAACAGATCTGCATTAGCATTGAGTGTTGCTACCGGATCATTGTAATTCCTGTTGATCTTTAACCACTTCAACAGTTGTGAAATCCCTTAACAGGGTAGCCTTAACAGGGTAACTCGAAGTTATTGAGTTATGGGAAGCTATAGAGCTCTGGAGATCCTTTAGCTATTGAGTTCTTGAAATCCTCTAACAAGGTAACCCTAACTAGGTTTAACCCTTAACCGGGCATTGTAGCCATTCCTTAACCGGGTGATCCCTAACAGGATCGGTTCCTAGTAGAACCTATTGTAATGTCTTTAACTGGACAAGGCTCCTAATAGAGCGGACTTCTAAAGAGTTCAAAAAGTAGCTTGTGGGTATTCATCCCCATCATGGTTTTTCCCAGTTGGGTTTCCACATGAAAATATGTGTGTCATGTGTGATGCTTTTATCTTGTGATGCTTTGTTATTGCCTGTTAAGCTTATGATGGTTTAGTGTTTTATGCCTGTCTATAAAACATATTGAACTAACTATTGTAAAGATCTGATGATAGTTTACCTATTCATGCATGAGGGTGTAATGGTACTATAGTATTGAGCTAAGAGGTAAGCTAAGAGAGTAACCGGTTTATGATTGTTTTAGTTGTTCTAGGTCTTGCCGGTTGCACTTTGTTTCAACCAGTGTCACTATTTGCCAATCATTTGGAGTATTTACTATCAAACCGGTTTTGGACTATATTTTTGCCTGTATTGATTCACCCCCCCCCTCTCAGTACCAGTTTGGTACTATTCATTTATCATTGAGTTATCAGCATGCCCCCATTATATGTAATATCTTTCATATGGCTAGTGAATTGATATTGTGGGTCACAAATCCCACCGTGGTTTTTCCTCTTTGAGGTTTTCCATGTATAAATTTTGTGTGCTATGGTGTTCATTCATGTGGATGGTTCATTTTCTTTAAGTTCTATGTTTATTTGTTTACTGGTTTATATGTGTTTGGTATAAAGGCATAAAATCTCATCTTACCGACAGAACACTGATTAACCTCCCCCCCTCTTAGTGTTCTTGGATCCCAACAATATATGATGCTTCTTCAAGTGATTTCAGTTGGTCAGTACCATCAACAACCAACTTTCGAATTTTTCCCATAGGGGTAGAAAAATTGCTAGTGTCAATCTCTGGTAGAATATTAGACAAAATATCAACAATAGTCTCTATAGTTTCTACATCTTATCTCTGTTCTTTAAATCTTTTTTTCTGAGCTCTGGATTGCATAGCTATAGAAATATCCAATAGTTCAGATGTGTTCAATTTGTCCACATCAATTGGACCTTGAATTCTTATTGAGTCATCCTCATCATCAGCTATTGTTTTCTCCTTCTTCTTTGCTTTCACCTCTTCATGCTTCTTCTCTTCAATCTTCTTCTCTTCAACCTGTTTCTCTGGTTTCTCTTTCTCTAATTCTATTTGTGCTTCTTGTGTGGCTGTAGTGTCTGGTGGTAGTTTATTTTCAACTTGATGTCCCTTTTTTTTGTGGTAGTTGTACATACACACTTGATTCATTAACTTGTGCTTCCTCTGCAAATTGTTCACCAACAATATCAGATTGTTGCTCAATTTCCTTCACTGGTTCAATGACATTACCAGTTGTGTCAACAATATCTTGAATTTCTTCAGTATCATCCATAAGGAATATAACCAATACAGAACTTGTGTCATCCTTGTTCTTAACATGATAGACTACATCCGGTGTAATAATCTCTTCAACATCTTTCTCTAGTGGAGCTCCAGTCTTAGTCTGATTAGACTTGTTATCATAGATTTTCAGAAGTGCCTCCATCCTTTGAATATCTTCAACTATTTTATGAGTATCATCTTCAATAAGTTGTGCCTTTCCATCCAATAATTTCAATCTCCTTGACTTAGAATGAAACTGTCATTTATACTTAGCAAGCAATGCTAGTAACTCATCTTGAGACAACTTAGGAAAATATTGAATAAAAATTGTCAATAATTTCTTGATCTTATTCTACAACCATTTCCATTTATTTACAAGAATAGAATATAAACAATTAGAAATGTCTTTTTCAATATCTTGTGGTGACCGATTGTTTTGACATAGGTAATTGATTACCTCTTGAACAATTTCTTGTTTCTGACCATCATCAAATTAATAAAAATACTCTTTGGTATTGTCAAACCTTTTCCTCCCTAACTTTTTTACTATCCTCTCAAATTCACTCATTGGTTTGAAATTTGCAATATTAATAGGAAAATTTTTCTTGGAAATGTCTCCTATTGGTTTGGATTTCTTACCAATCAATTTTATTTTCTTTGTCTCTTCTTCAGTATCAGTATCATCAGATTCTGCTTGAAGAATGAGATGTCTAGCTCTCTTCTTTGTATACACCTTGGGTACCAGTTCCTTCTTGGTTTGAATACTTCTACTCACCCTTGTACCGATGGTCACAGAAGTTTCTTGCTCAACTTTCTTCTTCTTCTCCTTGGTACCACTGGGTTGGGCAGGTGCAATCATTTCCTGGTAAGTTCCTAGTATTTTCTTCTTTTAATCCTTAGGAGATCCCAAAATATTGTTGGCATAACTGATTAGTAAGTCATAGTTGACTTCATAGCTCATTTCTTCCATCTCTTCTTCTCTCAGTTCAATAGCCTCCATAAGGCAAGATTCAGTGGTTATTGTGAAATAGATGTCTTTTTCAAAGTGTTTCACAACTTCATTAGATATCCTTAATATCATGCTCATCTTCTTTTGAAATTCTTTAAAATACATGCTCATGGCAACAAGAAATGTGTTCTTCACATCCTTAATGCTATTCTTGATTTGGGTTGTAGTGGGTATGTCCTTAGACCATTAAATATCACTAATTCCTAGAATGAAATTCTAAAAGTAGAAAAATAAACCAATCAATAGTTGACCATATTTAAACTTTTGACTGTTATCCTTCTTGATTGATTCTAAGTTTAGCATCAATTAACTTCTCATTGCCTCACACAAATCATAATCAACATTCTCTTCCATCATTTTGTAGGTAGCATGCACAACAACAGATGGTAAACTGTTCATCCTGCTGGAATGGAATGTCTGATAGCCAATAATCATTATTGCAAATCTAACTCCTAGATCTACAATATTATTGACCGATATAGCACGACCGTCAGTAATGGTCCCAGTCAATGCAATCATAGTCTCCTTTGAGATTGTTCTCAATTTTGGTACTTCACTGATTTGGCAGAAACTGGTTACGCAATGAATAACCCCCTTCGTGATAGTATGAGACCTATCAAGAAACATTTTATCACCATGTACTCAGCTAAGGATAATTCTGACATGTTCCTCCTCAAAATCTTCAAGAAAATAGGCTGCATTGTGAAAACCCTTTTAATAAACCCTAATATATTCGGGTTTGATTTTTCCACTCTTATCACACAGAGATTTGAGTTTTGAATAGATTGCCAATGATCCTAAATCCTCAATTTTACAGTCTATATAACTTTTCAAATCACCCTTTGATCAAAACACCATCAAGAACTTGAGACAATGCAATATAAGATCCTATTTTTTCAGGTTCCACAAACTCCATAGCTTCCGCAGTAATCATAGGACTCTCTACTGGTTTAGACGATGATTCCATTCTAGATAATCTTGATTTGAGAGATAAATTAGCAAAAATACCTTATTCCATTCACACTGGTAGGGTTTCTAGTTGTTCTCTCGTATGAACACCCGTTTCATCTTTCCTTATCTTCAAATCTTATTCAACTTTTGATTCGTAGCAAAAATTCATTCTTAATTAGCTAACAATGCTCTGTTTCACTCTACAAGTGCTCACAAATTCTTCTTCTAATGCAATTAGGGTAAAAATAAATTAGTAAAACTTCCTTTTATTAACTTACCCACTACATTAATTACACAACTGATAGGGTAAAAAACCCTAATTACAGCTTAACAAGCTTGCCTATACCGATAGGTATATAGCTAGTTGGTAATCCTTAGAAAACTGATAGATAATAATATAAAAAAATCTCATATTACAACTCGAATTGTAAAACTCTCTCACCATACACTCTTCAAGGGGTTCGGAAGTAGATTTACCAATATGCTCCCCTTAAGCTTGTTGAAAAACTCAATTCACCGGTGCAGGATTCACCACACTAGGTGAAGGATTTGATTCTTTTGCTAACTTGTCCTCACTTTTCTTTTTCCAAATTCTATTCATCTCCGTTCTGGTTTCTTCAACATCAACCTTCTGCTTTCCTTTTAGATCTTTAGAGTGGTTTATCGGTTTGTCCCTCTTTGCTCTACAGAACTTAGCCATGTGTCCTAGTTTGTGATAATGATAGTAGGCCATCCCAGATGCCCTCTAAGGTCTTGCATTACCTCTTCTAGTTCTACTTCTGTAGTTCATAACCACATGTCCATAGTTATTGAAAATTGTACAAATCACATTTGTTACCTTCTCCATCTCATATGGATTGAACCAGTTGACATAGGGTTTTTGCCAGTTCATGTTTCTCCAGTTGTCATAGGTCCTTCTCCAATCACTGATAGGTCTTGGATTCATGTGAGGTATCGGATTGTTCTCTCTATATGTGCATTCAACTAATCTATGTCCATACATGTTGCATGTGTAACAATGACCTTCAAATCTCCTAGACACATATCTAGTATTGGCATTATATCCTATGTTCTCATTAAATATGCTTCTACACACATTAGTTGTATGTCCAGGTTTAAGATAGTTAAAACAAACTAGTTTGTAGGCTTTCTTACTAGTAGGCTTCTTAGCCTTAGGAGCAATTTTACCTTCATGCATATTGCTCTTGGTACCAGAAGATTCCCTTTTTTTAGATTTTTTGAATCCTAATCCAGATGTGTCACCTTTCATCCTCTAAGATTTGATCTGTTCATCCATCATAGAGGAACTCTTGTTGAATTCATCAAGTTTCCCATTAGCCTCGGTAAGCTCTTTGGTAAGATCATTCATTATGCTTTGTAAGAGTTTATCTAAGAGAAATTTCCATTTCAAGATCTAACTGTAATACTTCTTTTTCTTCCTTCTCCTCATGCCAATGTTCATGCAAAGTCGCATTCTCCTGCTTGATCTTAGAAATCTCATGATCTTTCTCTTTAATCAGGTCTTCAGTTGCCCTCCTTACTTCAAGTTCTTGACTCATACAGATTGTAAGAGCTTCTAGTTATCTCCTCAAATTTAGCTTTTCACCATTCAGTTTCTCCACTTCTTCAGCCAGTGCATCAATTTTGGCCTCATTTGAAGAACTATTGTCAGAGATCTCCAAGTGTTGCTTAGTCAGCTCTCTCCTTTTAACTTGTGAAGATTTGAATCTACCTCTCAGGGTTTCAAGCTCTTCCCTGGTTGCATCAAGCACTCTATCCATCTCTCTATAACTCAAATCCCCCAGAATGGATTTAGGGTTTCCTTCCAAGTGATTAAGCCTTAAGGAAGTTAAGCTCTGATACCAATTGATAGACTTATAAAGAATTGAGAGGGGGGATGTGAATCAGTGATATAAAAAACAATAATACTTTAACCAGGAACCGGTAAAACTAATTAACCAATTTACTTAAGATTATGCGTGCAATCCAAAGAGTTATAAAATCATTCACAACAAGTAAAACATTCACCATAACACAAGTGTTTATACGTGGAAAACCCAACTGGGAAAAAAGATGGTGAGATGGGATTTAGAAGTTAACTATTTGCAGAAATAGGTAACTGATTGGTTAAGGTCTACAAAGTGCTCTATTGGGAGCGAATCCTATTAAAGATCCCAAAAGCCCTGTTAGGAGCTATACCTGGTTAAAGGTAATACCCTTCTAGGAGTAACCTTGGTAGTGGATTTCAAATCCAAACTAACGGATCACCTGGTTAGAGGATTTGTACAATAAAGCTTGTTAGAGATTACCTGGTTAGGGGATTTAACTGTTGTAGTGATTAGAAAACAACAGGTGGTATGATCTAGAAATAACACATCATAGATCCTTTTCTTCTCACTCAATAGTGCATCACCGACATACTCTGCAACTCCTTCAATAAATTGCATCAACTTTAACTCATAACATCACTTGTATCTCGCATCATAAAAATAACTAATCACAATGTTGTTTTATAGACATTAGATTTCATGTCAACTCAAGAACCTCATCACAATTTCCCAAGTTCAGTGTATCTAGACAATCTTCCATAACATATCACAAATCATCACCAAAAATGTCAGTTAGAGATAACTCATCACGATTGGTGATAACTCATCACACAATTAGTGAAACTAGTGGGAACATCAATACCGATTGAGAGTTAACCGCTTCCAATTCACAAACTGATTGTCCTTCATTCACCTCCTTCCCTCTCTTCATTATATCTTGAAACTGGTGTTAGTGGAATTAACCAAAATCAATTGTCTTCACTTCATATACCGGTTGTCTACATATATCGGTTAGACACCTTGATACTGGTTGGACTTTTCTATACATTTGATACTGATTTGTCTTAACAATATGGCACTATGAACATATGTGTGTGAGTATATATGTGTTCCATGAATGACAACACATAAAGTCATCCAATACAAAAAATCATCATCAAGCCAAAAACCAACAATAGATACTTGTGACCCAAAGGTTTCACAAGGCTCTATATACTGTAAAGTATAATTCAAATGCATTCTACTCTTCTTTGGTCAAACTTATCGGTTGATAAATAGGTTTATTTTGGACAAGTGATCTATGTATTCCTGATTGGCATATGTAAAATTAGCTAAATTGATTGATGTCATTCCATACTCGAGCATTGATGCTTTCTCTAGCTAGAAAGTCAGATTGTCCACAACTTTTTCTTCCTTTTTGTTTTTGATATTTATAATTTGTAGCAATACTTGTGCAAACTATCTTTTCCAGTCTTCATGTGTTTTATTTTGTCCATTATCTTTGGCAAAGGATCATATCTTTTCAATTCCTTAACACTGATCACATGCTATTTCTTGTATTTTCACAATAAATTTCTAATCACTTTTAGTGTATCCATGATCATTAACTATCAAGAGTTTCTTTATCAAAACCAAATTTATGCTTTGTGAAGATAAACATAAATTTCATCTTTGAAGTCAATTTTTTCTCCATGCATTTTAATCTTATCTCAATCCTTCTCTATTTACAAAATATATTTCTTAAATTGTTACATGCTTGTTCTTTAACTCATCAACATGTTTGATCATATTTTTTAAATTTCTTTGTAATCAAACCAATGGCCATGTTCAATTTTGTCAACTTCAATTCATTTGTAAATTCCTCTTCTTTCTTCCTCATCACCAGTGCTTCTTTTTGCCACTTTCTCTTCTCAACTATTTCATTTGTTAGTTTCTTCTCTAGTTTAGTTTGTGACTCAAATAGTGGTGGAGACAATACATTTCTAGAAGTATTTAACCTTTCATTCTAATCCAATATTCTTTTCTTAAGAGCTTCATTTTTTGCATATAGTTTCTCAACAACTTTTGTAAACATGGATGCATTGAAAGTTAGCTCAGTTGCTTCCACTCTAATATTATCCTCAAACCTATGCACAATAAGATGCCCAACAATCTTGCTTGGGTCTTCAAATTTAATTGGCCTGTAATCCTATGGGTATAATGTCCATATTATAAGAATGTTAGAATCAAGACCAAAACCTAATCCAGAGTACAACTTGTTTGTTGCTTCTTGTCTCAACTTTATATTAATCTTCTTATTCCTCTTCATGTTATCAAAGGAAATGGCTGATGATATGTCCTATTATGGTAAAATCAAGTAGCCTTCTTCTTCTACTATTTTCCTTGTATTTTATAAGGTCATATCTTTCATTTCTTCTTTGCCCTCCACCAACAATTATGGAATGCTTTTCTCATGCATAATAGGATTAATATCTTTCACCTTCTTTCTTAAATTCTCTCATTTGAATTTCAAAAAAACTCTTTAAAATCTAGAGAATTGATAATATTATATTTAGTAATGAATGCAACATTGCCCGTGTCTCTAATGTCACCTGAGAGTTTATTAGAAGGCTCAAACACTATCTTCATTAAATCCTCAAGTAACTCATGTACCCTAATCACTGGTTCTTATAACACCTCATCTCTATCTAGGGAATCCAACCCCTCACTCTTGTCCATAGGTAAATTTATTTTTGGAGTGAGATGTGGAGATATGTGGCTTAAGGGTGTCACATTATATGGTCCTCATTATTTTAACTTAAAAAAAGTATACCCATCTATTTCCAAGACACCATCCTTGCATCCTCTTTGTACATCCTCAAATTTATCCAATTAAGTATTCACACCTTATTGGCATCTCAACCTTTGGGTAGAACCAAGCATCTATTCTATCAAGTCATCATAAAACTCTTTGTCCTTTTTCTACCTTTTTTCTCTCGACTAGCTCTTTGTAGACCCTCTAGATGAATTGGCCATTAAGCTACTAGGGTTCAATAATTCAATAATTTGCACCTAATTTTGTCTTGTAAAGAATACCTAGGTTTGTCTTCACTTAAATTGAAACTCATAGTGAACTTTAATTGAATATGGTTTGATATTTGATAACAACTTAACAAAAAGAAATCTTGCTAAACTTAGCACAAAAGCTAAAAGTTAAAGAAATAAATCCCAATTTATAGGAGGAGGATCTTTAAATTACTTACTATTCTATGGTACCGACTTCCTAAAATCTCTAAGAAAAATTCCTTTGTGTTATGAAATAGCCCTTCATTATTTCTATCACTAGTTGTCAAGAGCTTAGAGACAATTTGAAATCATTTTGTGACAAGAATTGGGCAAAAAATATGACTTTAATTCATCAATTAGGCTTCATTAATGCACACCCATTCCAAAAATTACATTGTCAGTTAGGTTGTTGGCATGTTTAAATCTATAACATTGACTAAAAAGATCAATGATCATTGACCGGGTTTGAAAAGTCTCTAGCAATATGCCTCATGAAACTCACATCATGTCATTGATCATTTGATCATTAGAACCCATTTGTTATTCCAATGATTATTAGAGCTTCATCAATATCCTCCTTGGCATCCATATGGGTACTATTGATGGATTGTTGGATCTTTTGGAGCATTTCATTGATGATACAAGATCCAACTATGGCCTTTTAATTTGCCAAATTACATCCACACAAGCTTCCATTTCATGTTTCTTATCCTCATCACGAGATCATTGGAGCTTAGGAGAATCTCCAACACTAGCTCTTGCTCTATCGATATATATGGGCCCACCGACCACGTAGAATCTTTATTCCTTTATCAGTGGGTCATTGGAGCTTGAGAGAGCCTCCAATAATAGATCGAGCTTTGTCGATGTCATTTCTCACTTGAATTGTCACTGCCACCTTTATGTCATTGGATTGTTGGAACTGTGGCCTTGATCCACTAATAGTTGAAGTTATAGTGAAAAGCTACCAAGGCATTCCCTTTCTTTACATTAGTGGATCATTGGAAGGAAAGAACACTTCCAATGACCTTTGTAGTTCCAATGACAGATGAATTTTTATCCACCATGTCATGTCGATGGATCATTGTAACCTTGGAGAGGTTCTAATGATAGATGATGATTTCAACAAGATGCTAAGCTATGTTCCACATGGGACTACATTCTCTACCTCGTTGGATTGTTGGAGCTCATAAAGGGCTTCAAGGACAATGTGAACTCCAACAATGGGACCTACTACTTAAAGAAATTTTTAAAACATGTGAAGACTTTGTGTATCCTAGGGACTAGGGTGCCGCTAGGGGTCCACAAGACTTGAGGCTCAAGAAATAGATATTAAGGACTTGGGGATCTTAAAAAGTCATTTGGGAAAAGAAAAAAAAAACTCCTAACACATGGGGTTGGTTGAAGCATGATTAAAGACCCTTAAGTCATGACTTCAATGATTAGGAATTCGGTAAAGATGGTCAACTTCAAATTATAATGAAAGCCATAAGGAACATAGGGTTTAGGGTTTTGGGCACTTAAAAGACAAATGTAAGCCCTAAACTTAGACAATTTTGATCAAACCTAACACTTAGTAAATACAAAATTACATGGTTGTACCTCCTCAAATATAGACAAACAAATAGTTATGAGTGTTATTAAAAAAATTCAAAAGAGGTGAGATTTAACAACACAAGGATGGATGTGATGCATAACTACCCAAAGATGGGTCATACTGACACATGTAGCTAATGATTATATTATTTGTCCTCATTAGAACCATGCCTAAATGTCCTAGGAAACCTTAATATTATGCATAGAAACAAAATGTCCCCTAACATATGAAAAATAAAAAAACTTACACTGACAAGGTAAAACCCATGTAGCCAAGAGCGCTTATGTTATGGTACCAACATTAAAATGCATTTCTCTTATAGTCATGTGAATCAATTATATTAACAAAAAATTGTACCAAGAATTAAAATAAAATATATCCTCAAAATTTGCAACAAACACAAAGAAAAGATTTTATTATCCTACATCAACCATATTTTAGAGATTCTATACAATTTGGAGGGGTACAACTAAAGAAGGAAGCTTCATAAAAACAATAATATAAACTAGAGCCAAACTTATCTTCTTTGCATAGTTAAGTCCAAACTTTTTAAAGCAATTTATTTTATTTGTTTCACTTGAAACTTACATCTCTTTAGTGATTAACTCAATTCCAACCAAAGTCCTACGAAAAATTTAACATGTGGGTTTCCATTATCATGTTATCATATTATCACCTTAGTATTTTTGAGTCTGAGAAATGTACTAGACATGAGAAGTATTTTAAATATTATTTAAATATTTAATATTCTTACAATGTAAAGATGTGATCTATATAGTAGTAATACTTCAACCTAGAAAACTAAGTGTAACTTATTAAAGTAAATTACTTTGACAAGATAACACATACGAAGCTCAACATACGAAGCTCAATATTGCATGGATATGGAAAAGAGGCTACCTTAGCCAAAAGATAGTTCAATCTTGTAGATAGTCTAGAAATGTGGATATTTTTCATTGAGAAATACATAATTTTGATTTGTATTTTGAGTAATAAGGTATAGATTATTAATTTAGAAATACTTAAAATGCAATATTCAAATGTACTAATTAGATTTTTTTTAAGAAAGAGTTTAATAGATGTACAATACAAATTGTGGGGACATCCTACTAGGTGTGTTAGAGATGTAGACCATTTGATTGAGATAAAAAATAATGAGAACTAGACCTACACTATAACCTAAACCTCAAATAGAAAAGTGCACTCAAGGTAGAGTGATAATGAAGGCAAATAGACATATAATATAAAGTAATAATTAGAACCATGCAAAATTTTTGTTATGTGTTACACAATTTGACTACATAAGGATACTATAAAAATGATGGATGAATTGGCTTAAACAAGCCCCTCTTAAATAGATTTTTCAAATAAAAAATGGAGGGCTAGGATTGAAGAATAGTATTAATGACAAATATTAGCATGTATGGAAATATTCTAGATCAATGGAGGATATTTTAAAAGATTATGAAATGAATGGAAATGTTAGCAAGTGGAAGATAAGATGGAGGATCAAGCATGCTCACATGTGTGAGCAAGGAGTGCGAGCGAGTCAAAATTAAAGGATCAAGTGGAGGGTCAAGATTTCTCCAAGTTAGCATACCCACACATGTTTGAGAAAAGAGTGAGATGAGTGGGTTGAGAAAACATAGAAGAAGATTGGTGGGCAATATTTTAATCTATGTTTTAAATTAGATTGTTAAGATTAAGACGACAAAGTCATTTTTGGATTAGTGATGTTATGAATTTTTAAATTAAAAGAAAATGTTAAAAGAGGATTTATCAACCCAATCAATTAATTAATCATGTATCAATTAATAGATTAATTAGAGATATTAGAAACTAAGTTTTAGTCAGTCAAATTGATTTAATTATTTAATTTTAGATCCATCTGAAAAAAAAAGCTAAATGATTAGAAATGATTAATTGCAACGATAATTTATTAGATAATAATCTATTTAATAAATTTATTAAAAAATAATATAACAAATTAAAATTAAATTTAAATTTTGTACACAATTATTTCATACAAAATATGAGGATGGATTTTAAGGACACAATATCTTTCATATATTCAAATCATAAGATCCCAAATAAGGAGGGTAATACAGTTTAAAAAGGAAAGAGAAAGAAGACAGACAGAGTAAGTCTGTCAGCTTTACTTGGCTCGCAAGAGACTATCATTCTATGGCCCAAAAACCATTATTTCCATTGGAATGATATCAAACTGTGACACCCATTTTCAATGATTATTTGTTAATAGAAATTCATGAAATCTCACAGAGTTTTAGACAGGATTAACTAACTGTGACCCGCATTTTCAATGATGATTTACTAATTTGAAACTTGATCATTTTTTTATTATATTATTGTCTTAAAATAGACGAACAGTTTATAAGCAAAACAATAATGAATTCGTTGAGCCTTTAAAAAAAACAATTGAAAATAATGAAAAGCTGAAACTGTCAACATGCCAGTTCGTAGACCTAAATAGAGTCCTTTGCAGTGGCAAATTGATGATATTAAAGGTCCACCATTCGCTGCATTGGGATTACCATATTTGTTATTCTTACCAGAATATGGAGAAAATATTAAGAACAATTATTAGTCATAATGAAGAAAATATTAAATAACAAACAATAATTATAGACCAAAAATCATGTCAAGAGTAGTATAGTTATGAACATGTAGGACCCGAATAGACACCCTTAACATAGCACATGTTTAGTAGGAGCTCAACATACACCCTCACATCCTAGCCTTTATGCAACACCACCATTGCAATCCACCACTATTTCATAATATGGCCTCCTAGTCTAGAAAATGGGTCTACAGCTAAAAAGTGAGCGACAAGAATATCTCTACTATATTTTTGGCCTTGTGCACTTTTTTTTGTTAGAAAACTAGAATAGTGCGATTATTAGTTAATTTTAGATGAACCAAGTACTATGAATGACTATTAATCAATGCAAAAATCTAATCATGCCAAAACCAATAGACATGAAACAAATTAGCTTCATATTATGGGGAATTCAAGTTCTTTACCTTAGCACTAAATGTACCTCCTTCTGGTTCCTCGAATGACCCTAGAGATTTGAACCCAATACCCTAAGCATAGCATTTGAAATCCCAAGCACTAGTTTTGATATGAAATATTTGAAAACTTAGAGCCCAACATAAAACAAAAACATTATTCTATCATATATATACCTATGGACATCATACTAAATGATGAAATTGAACGAGGATTATTTAACTTAGATTTTGATTAAATCCCTCCCACAAATTTTGCATGGCTCAAAAGGGAAGATAATGATCCTCAATGAACACAAAAATTAAGAAAAAAACAACCACAAAATTTAAACATAATGTTAAAAGATAATATTTGAAAACTTAGAGCCCAACATAAAACAAAATCTTCTACATAATATCTTAGCCTCCACTAGGGATGATAACAAAAGGGTAAAATAAAGAAATTGGGTCCAATTTTAATTAGAGTATCAGAAGGAGGAAAATTCCCAATAAGAATGGGATCCAAAACCTAAATTCCTACCCATATGGAATCACCAGATTCGCTCCTTGAAGACATTGGTAATATATCCTATTCTCATGAATATTATGTATATAATCACAAAACACTTTCTTAGTAGCACTATAAAATTAACATTTTAAAAGAAATAGGACCTTATAGAAATTATTTAATCACTAACATGTAACAAGCATGCCTCTCAAGTACACAATATATTTAGAAAGTCCATCATATGCATGAAGTAAAAATAATATAAAATTCTAACATTTCCTACATAGGTATTTACCTTTAGCATGAAATCTCATGGAGATAATACATGAGAACAATCATATATCACAAAAGAACACACAGTCAAAGAAGTCCTAACACATATACACACACATGCCCATAGGTTACAACATGATGTTGTAAAACATGGATATGATATACCAAATATAATTTTGGTAACTTATATCGTGAATTAGGGTGTCACAACCTTAGTTTCCCTAGCATTGGTTTATTTTATTTTTGTATTTAATCAATGTCTATGTTGTGTTTTTTACTCATCTTATTTCACCATCTAGTGGGGCATGACATGACAAGTTTTCATAATGTTGGAAGGTGACATGGGAGGTGACAAAGATGTTTTTATTTTCACATGGGAATGTAGGTGCCCCACTTTGTGGTAGAGCTTCCTTTCCATATGCCAACATCTTGTAATTATTGTATGATTTACTCCTATGACAAGCTATGACATGTAAGAAATAGATTCTTTTATAGTCTGGACAGATGTTGAAGAACATATTGCATGGGGAATGTGAGTGCCCAAGCTAGGTTATGATAGGCTACAAGAGAATCAACTATATTAATAGTCAATTATGTTGGATCTCTTATATTTGTAAGTGCTAGATCAATTATGACATGTTTTATGATAGTTTTAATATGTGTAAAAATATTTTTTTATACCTATTTATGACAAACATGAAGCACCCAAGTTTGTAGGTTTGAATGTTGATTAAAATAATCATACAAGTTTCATTTGCATAATTAGAGATGGTGGAAAATTTTGCCAATAATATTTGGATGCCCTTCTTGTTGGAATAACCAAGAACCATAATCAAGTTGTACATACTTCAAAGGATCAACCTAGAAACATGTCTTCCACAAGAGAACGTTGAAACATGAGCTTTTATGAACATCGCATTGAAATACTCAATGAGATATGAAAATTATTGAATTGATATGATATAATGTAAAAATTAGTCTTTCTTATATAGACAAGGTGATTAGATAGGATGATAACTACCCTTGATACAAACACTTAATGAATCATGCATAATGATAAATGCCTAAAAAATATTAAATTTTGATCTACATGACTCATATCTTATAGAATGCCACCTAGGATAGCTAACATCATCCTATGAACAATATTAAATGATAAGTTACATAAAGAAACTTTATGACAACTAGATTAATTGCAAGCTAGCTCCTAAGTAAACTTAACATGTGAATAGGTTAGATAACTAAGAACTAGTTTAGGATATAACCACATTCACACCAACACTTCTCTTGTAGCTTATTATAGAAGTTACCTTCATTGTTGTATGTTCTATATATTCGATATCATCTAGTTTTTTTTATATAATGTATTTTACAAGTACTATTATGTTTCTTAAAGAGCTCCATAAACCAACACTATAAACTCCTAAGAGGGATACTTTGTCTATAAGTGATTGCAAAATTTTTTTTTTATCTTTAATACATTAAGAAGAATTTTGGAGTGTGGGGTTTCCTCCACATATATCTTGTGTTGTGGGTTTATTCTTGTATATGTGTTATTTTATCATCTCTATACATTATATATAATTTTCTAATTGTAATGGTTTAAAGAAATTTTAAAGTATCTCCCCCACATTTATTGGTGTAGGAACCCATTCTCGCTCACCTAACTTCCGATTAGTTGGTAGTATAACTTGGCTAGAATTTGGTCCCTCTATTAGGTAAGAAGGATTTTTGTATTAGTCTTCATCTAAGTGGAAAATTTTGTAGATGTACTTTTTTTGTGAAATTTTTACAAGAAAAAATATAGAGATCACATAAAAAAGGATTTATATGGAGAAGTTTAATGACATAAATTTTAAGCTATACAAGCTTAATATGGAGAATATTATTATAGACCAAGATCTATGTGATGCAATATCCAATTCTATATTGAACACTACTAGAAGTTGAGAGGGGTAGGGTGAATTGGCATATGCAAAAACTTGAGCAGATTAAATCACATAAACCATAACATCCATTCACTTCATAAGCATGAAAATAAATAGTTGAAACAACAAATGCATTCAGACAAGAACACCGAGATTTTACATTGAAAACTTGAACTGGAAAAAACCATGGTGAGAATCAAACTTGCAATATATGTAATAAGTGTTTACAAAGATTTGGGTAATAGACAAGGGAGGTCACTACTTCGGACTTGTAGGTTAAGATGCACAACCTTAGGGCAAGTTACTAAAGAGAACTTCTTCAGGCAAAGATACAAAGTACTTGTCTAGATACAACAATAATGATAATAAGAGATTGAATTGCAAGAGACAATAGCATCTATATGATGCAGTCAAGGTAGGGAGGTCCAATGAAGGATAGTCCCACCTTGCAACCTAAAACATAAACACCATGAAAGATACTGGTAACTAGTTGACACAACACAAGATATAACTGGTGAAAAAATAAAAAAGAGCAATCCTTATAATAATTTAATGAATTACATATGCCCTCAGGCTTTACACATGCTAGGCCACAACCCAGGATAACAAAATCGTTCAAACAACTTAATTTCCTGATCTGATAGATCATCTACCCAACAATTCGGCCTCCGGTAATAATCTACACTGATCCGAACCTCAGTCCCTTCAGACTTTAATCCCCCTGGACTAGAATCTCTCTGGAAACTACATCTTTTCTAAATCTTTTCTTCCACGGACCTCTATCATCTCAAATCAATCTCCTATCTTCCTCTTTATACCATCTGCAAGCAACAATAACTCGATCAAGTCAGCCATCGATCCATCGGTTCATAATGACATGTTCAAACAATAGTATGTCATCCCAAATCACCAAGAACATCTCCAACAATACATAGAACTTCATGCGGACCTCCAAGAACATCGAACAGGCCCAAAACAACATCTCCCAATGATCCGCAAGTCACGAAAATAATCCGCAACGCAATTCTTCTTTGCCTTACACACTATAAGAACAACTGGTAAGAACACACCAACACTGAACCAATACCTAAATCAATATCTCACCAGAATCAAATCCAAATGCCATGAATCTCAAATATTTTAAATACAATGATCTCCAAATGCTAAATCCAAATCCGCAACTCTAAATTCACAAACATGAAGAAACCCAACAATCTCCAAGAAACTCCATTTCTAACTATTCCAACTAGATGAACTACAAAGATGCTCTTGCATCAGACTCTCAGTATTAATTGAAAAGTGAGTCCCATCACTTGATCTGGTTCAGTGATCTGTTCACAAATACTTGCAATGGCTCAAGTTCGGTGGTATGACTACAAGTTCCAGTTGCCTCTCCTCGGTGATCTACCAAACAACCTTGTAGCCTGCCTCAATTTAGCGATCTGTTCAAGTCCACCTATCAACTACCTCAAGTTCATGCTCCTAAGTTTGGTGGTCTGCTTGCAAGCCTTGCATTGCCTTAATGTTCGGTGATCTAAACAATTCTTCAAGATGCCTCAAGTTCTTTTCATCCAACGGATTCACAACCAGCTCTGAGCTCTGATACCATCTGATGTAGTCAAGGTAGGGAGGTCCAATGAAGGACAACCCCTCCTTGTAGCCTAAAACATAAACACCATGAAAGATACCGTTAACTGGTTGACACAACACAAGATATAACTAGTGAAAACAAAAAAAGAAAAATCCTTATAATAATGTAATGAATTACATACCCCCTTAGGCTTTACACATTATAGGCCGCAACCCAAGACAACAAAATGGTTCAAACAAATTAATTTCCTGATCCAGTAGATCATTTGCCCAACAATTCAATCTCTGGTAATAGTCTGCATTGATCTAGACCTCAGTTCCTTCAGACTTTAGTCCCCCTGGATTAGTTACTCTCTGGAAACTACATCTATTCTGAATCTTTTCTTTCATGGACCTTTGTTATCTCAAATCTATCTCCTATCTTCCTCTGTATACCATCCGCAAGCAACAACAACTCGATCAAGTCGGCCATCGATCCACCGGTTCATAATGAAATGTGCAAACAATAGTATGTCATCCCAAATCACCAAGAACAACTCCAACAATGCATAGAAATTCGCACGGACCTCCAAGAACATTGGATAGGCCCAAAACAACATCTCCTAATGATCCACAAATCACAAAAATGATCTGTAACCCAATTATTCTTCGCCCCACACACTGTAAGAACAACTGGTAAGAACACACCAACACCAGACAAATACCAGAATCGATATCTCACCAAAATCAAATCCAAATACCATTAATCTCAAATATGTTAAATACAATTGTCTCTAGATGCTAAATCCAAATCCCCACTTCTAAATTCACAAACATGAAGAAACGCAACAATCTCCAAGCAACTCCATTGCTAACTTCTCTAACCGGATAAACTACTAAGATGCTCCTACATCACTAAGTATGCAAATAAAAACTCACAATTTAATACTCATTTGATCCATCTTCCATCGTTGCATTGTAGCACCTTAAAATCACATCACATTTGCAGCATACTTTACTTCATTCCATCCATATCACTAACACATATCACACATAAACTTTCTCTACCCACAACACAACTAATTTGTCGATTATGCCAACCAAATCATCAATAACCTTTGTTAGGTTATCTTAAGGATGTAGCATGTATATGCATCATCAACCCAAAACATTACTCACATAAGGAAAAAGAGATGTGTGAATATTTGCACCAAGTCGATACACCTTCCCAATATCACCAAAAGACTTTACATGCAACTGCTCGAACCAAAAACACATAATATGGTTCATATCAATTTATTTTATCCAAACACATAATTCAATCCTAAAAATAAGATATGCGGACCACAACAAAAGTAGCATACCACGATAGATCCATAATCTAATTATCCACAAAACCTATAGATAACTAGAAACACAAGGGATGCAACACATTCCTCTGTAACATCTTGAGATTGCACAAACACTGATCATAGACATAGATAGCACTCATAGAGAAACATCTAAAAAAATGGTATATAATAAGATCGGTGCACTATGATCATTCCATACTAATTCATAAGTCCATTTGATACATATCTGGTACAACCATACATTACCAGACAAGAATACCATTCACTAGAGTAGTTTCTTGACCAAGCAAAGAGACATCCATCCTTTGTAAATACAACATAACATCAACACTAACCATCTCAAATACTTACAATTAGTTTCTGGTGCAGCCATGATAGGAGAGTCCTCAAAGTGAACACTCTGGACTGTACAACAAGAGTTATGTCATGCCCAAACTTTTGGGCACGAACGGGAAATTTTATTTTTATTTTTAAAAATCACAACTTAAAACATTAAATTTTGCCAGCATGAAATGTGCTATCAAGTTTGTCTTAACTATGTTCAAGTTAACTCTAGCCACTAACTCAAGTAAATGAAAATGATTTAAAATTAAATGTGGAATACTAAATGAATTAATTTATTATCTCATCAAATTTAGTCAATAGATTAATTAAATCAAAATTCTCTAAAATAATTGATGAAGATAAAATTAATCTCCAATAACCATTATTTGTTTTTAGGATCTAATTAAATTAGTACTAGCACTTAGTTTATAAATGTCTAAAATTCATTTTAATCAATAATTAAAATGTGCTTAAATTAAATCGACTAAAGGGTCAATTAAATTCATAGTGACATATGTCCAATAAAGTTTAATCCCATAAACCTATATCCAGGAGGGTAAAAATTATTCCCCATAGCCAAAATATCTTACCCAATTTGTTATAAAACTTCTAATAGATTAAACTTCATGAATATTTTAAATATAAACATTTTTTTTTTATACCCATATGTTTATTAAAAACATATATAATTCATGATCACATAATAAAATACTTAACCTACAATTATCCTTTTATATTTTTAAACTCTCTCTCTCTCTCTCTGTATATATATATATATATATACTTATATTTATAATTAAGTATGTTCTCACTTTGTTATGATTTATCCATGCAAAAACCCTAATCAAAAATATATATATCATTATAATGCCCTACATTCTAAAAACCTCTTCTTTCTTTATACTACCCTAGCCCTACCTAGGCTAGGGTTTTATTCTTTTCTTGTTTTATTTTGCAGGGTGGAGGTTTCCATGGGAAGTGGTGTCCATGGGAGAGTGGCGGCTATGGCAGAGGGTTTGGTGATAAGTGGCAGTGGTGAGCGTCCCCGAGGACGCCACTGTGGTTACCCACAGTGGTGGTCGGCACTGCTCACTGTGGGAAACCACAGTGGCGGTGCCAACCACTGTGGTCGCCCACAGTGGCGGCCCCTGGGCCGTTCACTGTGGGAAGACATAGTGGCGGCCCCCCCGGCCCCACCGTCCACTGTGTTAAACACAGTGGTTCGGCCTGTCGAAACCGTTATGCAATATTTTATTTTTTTTGCTTAGTTTAATTATTATTATTATTTTTTTTATGAAAGTATATGCTGATATTTTTATTTTGAAACATTTTAACAGATAAGTTAAAGCCATCAGATTTAAAATCAATGTACATATTTCTTTTTATTTTAAATGCCTTGCAGCTATAAGTAAAATCAGATAGTTTATTTAATTCTTAGATTTATTTTCTGCAAGTAATTAAAATTAACAGAAGTAAATAATTTTAAACAACAACTATGCAAATCTAGAAATTATTAAGATAAACCTTTAGAGATGGCTATAATAAAAAAGAATTTATAGATTTTATTTTCTGCAAATAAATAAAATGACAGATTAAATAAACTAAATTTGCACTTCCATATATAGATCTAAATGTTTTAATTCCAGTCTACTACATGCATACCAATCTATTTCGAAGATAAAATGACAGATTTAAATAAACTAAATTTGCACTTCCATATATAGATCTAAATGTTTTAATTTCAGCCTACTACATGCATACCAATCTATTTCATTCCTTTCCTATTTTATTTTATTTTAAATGCATAAAAGAATAAAATAAATTTCTTGCTTTTCAAAATGTCATATACACAACAAATATTATTTTTAGAACTTTAGGAAACTAGTTCCAGAAATACTCATTTCTTTTCTACAGTATAGCATAATAAAATATTACATTTCTTTAAAGCATATTTCAAAGACACTATCATCACTTTACAAATAGATCTCTCATTTCTAATAAATGAGGACTTTAAAAAAATAATAAATACATTTCCAAATATTTTTCTACAACAAATAACTCCAGCCACATCTACTTGTCCTATTCTTTTCTACCAACAACCTGCAAATAAATCAAAGGCTATCACCATGGAGTGCTCACCTCCCAGCCTAGGCTAACTAGTAGCCACCCCTGAGCTTGGAGAACCAAGCCCTAGATAGGTTACACACATGCAAACACAATAAACAAGGAAAAACAATCACAAACATATTCCCAACCAAGGCTACACTGCACCACACATTGTGATGTCTTTTCAAGGGTGGTAGTGGACCAAGTACCCTGAGGAGACTACAAGTATGGCAAAACACAAAGCCACCTTGTAGCAACCAAAAGTATGTCACAAGTATAATAACCCCCATATCCTTATGCCCCCCAAGGCATACATGCCTTATTTCCCTCCTTATGACCCCCAAATGCATAAACAAGCCATGCAGCAAGGGTCACATAAATATCCCCTGAGATCACTCTCATAATGAGAGCCTCTCACTCGAAGGCTGTCAAACTTCTACCACCCACAAGACCATCCTCTCTCCCAAGAGTAGGAGGCCTTGGTTAGTCCCAAAACACAGATTGTATACAAGAAATAAAATATAGAACATGAAATAATTTTCACAAGGGAAAAATACAAGAAACTAGCCTTTTCACACAAGCAAATCTTTTCAACATAACATGCAATATGAAATAATACAAAGAGAAGTTAAACCAACCTTCAAACTACCCAAAGGTATGCTATATTAGTTGAGGATGAGCAGCCCAAATCCACAAATTCCTTCATTCTCTACACTTAGCCAAATTCCTAAACCAAATCTATCTTTTCTTTCAAAATTACCTTGTCTCCAAAAATGGAGAGTGGGTGATTACCCGCAAAATATCTCATTCTTTCCTAATAAGACCTCAGTGAGAGTTCTCACAGGTTTCTAAAATTGAAAAAAGAAAAGTCAGAAAAAAATCAAAAAGGATCTCTTGTCAAAAGGAAAGTTAACTAACCTAGATGATGCCTTCTAAATTCAATTTTTGCACATCTTAGAAAACTCACTTTTTAGGGTGACTAAATAGCCACATGGGAGTTGTCACATGCCTAAAATTACTCCTAACCCTTAGGTATACCTTATGGGCTTTAGGAAACACCTTTAAACTACCCCTATGAGTCCATTTAACCCCTTTTAAACCCATCTAAAGTTAACTTTGGGGTCAAACCTAAGTTGACCACCCCAAAGATTTTCTACCCAAGGAAAAATATAGAACCACATTAAATTATTTGAAAAAGCTATGGTTAAAAAAACTCCCTCCAAGGGACAATTCAAAAATAAACACATAAATCAACACGTGTCAAGTGACACAATAAAAATACTTTTACAAAATTACACATGAAATTTTGTCTCTTGTTGGATTTACACAATTTAACACACATGCCACATTCACTTTCACAAATAAAATATGATACAAATGGGGTGTTGTCTCTCCAAATAGACAAACCCTGGTTTTACAAACGTACATAGGTCTAGGTTTGGTTCTCCATATTATTTCCATGGTCGCATGGATAATTTTCCTGCGCATCTCAATTACACATTATTAATTCCAAATAACCTCATATAATATTAAACACATGAATAAGAACACACACATCAAACACTCTACATAAAATTTACATTTAAACAAATTGATATATCTTATATCCAAATAATCCACATAAAAAATTATCATAATCCTCATAATTTTGATCTATACATAAAACATACATCCTATTTCTATCATCATAGTGAAGTCTTGTAAATCCAATAATGACATATATCATCTCAAATTTATCCTATTCTGGAATCATATAGCGTTCTATATCATAACGCATATAAGTGAAGCATCAACATACATCAATGTTATCCAAATCCATAATGCATAAAAATGTACACCTCAAGGTGAAATGGTTTTGTAACCTGGTTCAATTACTTTTCTCACCAATCTATCTGTCTAACATAGCCCATCCTATTGAATTATAGCATTTATTAGTAGGGTCAAACTTGGTCAACTAAGTTAATCAAAGCTTGGTTGGGGAGGGCCTTACATCCTCCTCCCCTAGAGTTTGACTTACTCCTGGAAGTCGCATGAGTAGATTTATGAAGTAGGGACATAACATTTCCCACAATTTCAATAAGTTACTCAAAATCTTATCTTGCCTACTAGAAAGGTGAAATACCAAAATCAACTTATTATTGTAATTAACTTACAATCTTCACAAGGTTAAATTATTAGTATTTTTATTACATTTCCCTTCGATCTCAGGTAGGTGTTTACAAAGTTCTACTTTCCAACAACTTACATTAATGCGCCATCCAAATCATATCAATAACACACATCAACTCCCACAATCAAGGTTACACATGATAGTTTACTTATTAATTTCTAGGAGTCATACCTATTAAGGGTTCATGTAAAACATGTTTATCCCACTGCACTTGTCATCCATGCTTGCCTCTAAAGAGAATTGACAACATAGTTTATTCTTAATGAATCTACTTATTTTACATCAAGGCACCTCATTAGGGTGTTAATAAAATATTTGTTAAACTATCCTAGGTGCAAAATTTCTTCCAACTACCTTAGGTAACAAGGTCTAATCAAATTTAGGTTCTTCAAATCAACCCCTATATAGGGTAGTTTTCTACCACTAGGGATTACAATGTTTATATTTCTAGGCACCAAGGTTTAAGTTTCATAGGGTACATTATTTGCAATTTCCAAACATTAAGGTACATAACAATCCCATTCTAAGGGAGTGATGGAAATCATTAATACTTATTTTAGACATCATCCATGCAATCATCTTCATACACATGCCAAATCTACCAGTCGACAATCATCGCTTTCGTAATTCATTAGGGAAAGGTCACACTATTGTTATAAATCTTTCTCTTCCCGATTACTCGCAATTAATTTTACTTAGGAGGATATTCCTTCCTTTTTCTTAATTTGATAAAATATATTCTTTGTTAATTCTTTGTGCCTAATTTCACTTCTTGCGGTATTCTCCCTTGACACACTATTAGTGGTTCAATGAACATGATAGCCATTTACACAAATCACATCACTAGGGCTAGCTATATCAACCATCAAAATGATCACGTGACACTTTAAAAGGTCAAAATAAAATAAAAAATTACTTTTACCAAGTCCCTTCAAAAGAAGAAAAATGCCGGCAATTGAAAGATATTAAAACTAGAAACATGGCAAGTGCCATAGTTCCAAAAAAAAACATAAATTTAGTGGTCCTCTCTTCATAAAAAAAAATTAAAAAACAAAAGGAAAGTTCTATCCCCTAGGTCACAATATACTTTTCAAAGAAAGTTGAAAATTCTGACGAATCAAAACTTGAAACAAGATGACCATACCGGTCATACCCTAGGGAGTAACCGCAACACCTCAGCCAAGATCACATGTCCTGAGTGTGTTAGGAAGTGATTGTTAGACTCTTAAGGTTCTTAGATTCTTTATAATCCTTTATTGATTTATGAAATAAATTCTTATACGTAAGAGATCGCATTCATTTTTATAAATCATGTTCCATTTTAACCTTCATGTGCTTACCATTTCAAGAAACACTTTCTGATATAATCCACTATCTATGTAGGGTTATTAACATCCTTAATTATATTCTAATAGGTGATTGCACTAACTCTACCATCCTCCGTCCATTCCTCTTGCACAAATTTTTTTTGAACACTTAATTATACGCAATCTATGCTTAATTAGAGGTTAAAGCTTAACAAGCCGATCCAATGAAACCTTAGGTCTTGATAAAACTCCTAGGTGATAGGATTAAGAAAATTACTAACATAACAATTACGATGACTCCTATTATCAAGCAGATCGAATAAATTTTATAAGGGCAATAATAATTTCACTCAAAAGTCCCTTTCATTTCAGTTGCGTTTAATAGTACTTAATTAGATCATCTTCTACTAAATAGACATTTATATAGTTACTTGGTTCAATATCAATTATTTAATAAATATCCAGTTTCCTCCATTGTGTTAATACATCCTTCCTTAATAACTTAATTTAATATGGCTTCTATTAATTATCTTAATATGCTAAATCTTGATTCAATGTTACATGGTAGCTCAAGTATCGACACTTCCATGTCTTACACACACGGTTGATAGTTCGGTACAAAATTGACACTAGTTTACTTAGAACCACTTAGGATTTGTATAATGTAATCATATAATTTTACTAGGGACCTCATTTGTTTTCTTAGCACCTTATGCTAACTCCTTATATTTTCACCTCTAACATTCACTTGCCTTCATTAGGTAGGAGCTTGTTGTCAAATTGCTAACACATTTGGGGTGGAATTATTGTCAAGTAAGATCAATAATGGTTGACAACAATTCCTACCCACACATTTCATGAGATATTTCAAACAACTCAAAGAGTGGACTTATTCTCTTCTACTTCACTTATGCAACTATGAAATCAAGGGGGTGTGCACTCGAAAGGTGACCAACACCCATCCTTTTAATTAAAATTTAGTAAAAGGGGAGTTATCTTGTTCCATATTACTTATTTATATTTACTTACTAGCCCATTTCTGACATATCACAACCTTCGATCTCTTCAATCTGAAAAAAAAAATAAACACCTTATCATCATAATATTTTTTTACCTAATTACGGTATAACTCAAAGGTGTCCAATAATTACCAATGTCTTAAGACTCCCATAATTTTTCAAGTTCTCCCTTAGCTAACCACAAAAAGGTTGGCTCCTTATCAATGTTCTCATAAAATCTTTTATATTGCCAACTAATTCCCATTAAAACTTTGGTATTATATTGTTGTTATAATATCTTTCCATAAGCCATTTCCATCATCCATACTTAATGTTTTCACATACTTCTACATTTGAGTGCCATAATTTTCAAAACTTCTTCGATTGTGCCTAGTAGTTAAATTGTGTTACATATTATCTTGTACCTAGAGACTAACCATGATTGGATTGCACCTTTCTTCCTAGTTTTCTGAACGAGTATTAGTTACTTATTCCTAGATTATAAGATCCTAATACTTTTACACTCCTTGCACTTCAATGGGGATTTTTGTAGAATTCCCAAATCAACTCTACTCTCTCTTCCATTATTTAATTTCTCCAAGATTATCTTCTCATAAAGGAACTAGTTGAGGTTTTACTTTCTTGTTTCCCCAATTATATAACCAAAGATGAACTTAGGGTTTATTGTAATTACGTGGTTTAACCCAAGAAGTTGATGCCTCCTTTATCCTTATTTAACTCATCTATAGTATTACTAGGGTTTTCTGATCATGGAGTTTGCCATTCATCATTTTAGTTCTAATCTTCAGGGTTATCCAACTCTAGCTTCACTGTATTACTACAAAAATTGTCTAACAAATGCTCTTAATAAGAAATCTAGCATGACCACATTCTTAAGGTACCTAGTCATTAGGATAGGTTAATGCTTCTATCTGAGATTCGCAAGAGTTCCTTTTAACTCTTCTTCAATTATGTCTCCAATGGCAGCTTTGATCTTTTTAACCATCAAAATTTCACATAGCTTAAAAACTTAACTTGAACTATCATGATCTTGTTTATCTTGTTTATTGTGACTGTGCCTTTGTCTTAGGTCTAACTATCTTGCTTTACTTGCCATGTCAAGAACATATCTCAATGGAAGGTATTCTCTTAGTTACCATCAAGAGTATTTTAGTGAAGAATTAACTCCTCATACTTGATTTGATTAGGACAATTATTGCGTTTAAGTTCCAATTGAATGGTACCCCATAAGTACTAAAGAGCTAAATTTCATGATTAAACACCGAAATATTTCATATAAATAAATAATTAAAAATTTTGTAGCCTTTGGGATTTTATTTAAGCCATAAATATTATGACAAAATTTGTTTCAAATTCCAGGGCTTTTAGTGGCCCTTGGAACCCCTTGAATTGATATATGTTGAACTGTTGATTTAGAAGAATATTCACTTATGTTTCACTTTGTTATTTCGCAAGTTTCCACCTAGGTGTTATACTTTGAAGCCATAGTTTAGTTCAACTAAGTTATGAATGTAGCCCGTGTTCCCCAGTGTATGAACCTAGGGCTCTAATACCAAAATGTCATACCCAAACTTTTGGGCACGAATGGGAAAATTTTTATTTTAAAAAAAAAAATCACAACTTAAAACATTAAATTTTGCCAACATGAAATGTGCTATCAAGTTTGTCTTAACTATGTTCGAGTTAACTCTAACCACTAACTCAAGTAAGCGAAATTGATTTAAAATTAAATGCGGAATACTAAATGAATTAATTTATTATCTCATCAAATTTAGTCAATAGATTAATTAAATCAAAACTCTTTAAAATAATTGATGAAGATAAAATTAATCTCCAATAACCATTATTTGTTTTTAGGATCTAATTAAATTAGTCATAGCACTTAGTTTATAAATGTCTAAAATTCATTTTAATCAATAATTAAAATGTTCTTAAATTAAATCAACTAAAGGGTCAATTAAATTCATAGTGACATATGTCCTATAAAGTTTAATCCCATAAACCTATATCGAGGAGGGTAAAATTATTCCCCATAGCCAAAATATCTTACCCAATTTGTTATAAAACTTCTAATAGATTAAACTTCATGAATATTTTAAATATAAACTTTTTTTTTTTTTATATCCATATGTCTATTAAAAACATATATAATTCATGACCACATAATAAAATACTTAACCTACAATTATCTTTTCATATATATATATATATATATATATATATATATATATATATATATATATATATATATATATATATATATATATATTATAATGCCCTACATTCTAAAAACCTCCTCTTTCTTTATACTACCCTAGCCCTACTCAGGTTAGGGTTTTATTCTTTTCTTGTTTTATTTTGCAGGGCGGAGGTTTCCATGGGAAGCGGTGGCCATGGGAGAGTGGTGTCTATGGTGGAGGGTTTGGTGATAGGTGGTGGCGGTGAGCATCCCCGAGGACGCCACTGGGGTCACCCACAGTGGCGGCCCCTAGGCTGTTCGCTGTGAGAAGCCACAATGGCGCCCCCCCCAGCCCCACTGTCCACTGTGTTAAACACAGTGGTTCGGCCCACCAAAACCCTTATGCGATATTTTTTTTTTTCCTAAGTTTAATTATTATTATTTTTTTGTTTATTAAAACTATAATAAATTATACATACATACATATATATAAATTTATATATATTATATAAATTAGTATGTTTTTAGAAAAATGAATTCATTTAAACATATATATATATATGTATATAAATTTATTTATATATATATATACATATATTTTAATTGTGTATTAAATCTAGGGCATATTTTTTTCTTTTATGAAAGTATATGCTGATATTTTTATTTTGAAACATTTTAACACATAAGTTAAAGCCATCAGATTTAAAATCAATGTACATATTTCTTTTTATTTTAAATGCCTTGCAGCTATAAATAAAATCAGATAGTTTATTTAATCCTCAGATTTATTTTCTACAAGTAATTAAAATTAACAGAAGTAAACAATTTTAAACAACAACTATGTAAATCTATAAATGATTAAGATAAACCTTTAGAGATGGCTATAATAAAAAAAAAATTATAGATTTTATTTTCTGCAAATAAATAAAATGACAGATTAAATAGACTAAATTTGCACTTCCATATATAGATCTAAATGTTTTAATTCCAACCTACTACATGCATACCAATCTATTTCAAAGATAAAATGACAGATTTAAATAAACTAAGCACTTCCATATATAGATCTAAATGTTTTAATTTTAGCCTACTGCATGCATACCAATCTATTTCATTTCATTTCTATTTTATTTTATTTTAAATGCATAAAAGAATAAAATAAATTTCTTTCTTTTCAAAATATCATATACACAACAAATATTATTTTCAAAACTTTAGGGAACTAATTCCAGAAATACTCATTTCTTTTTTGTAGTATAGCATAATAAAATATTACATTTCTTTAAAGCATATTTCAAAGACACTATCATCACTTTACAAATAGGTCTCTCATTTCTAATAAATGAGGACTTTAAAAAAAATAATAAATACATTTCCAAATATTTTTCTGCAACAAATAACTCCAGCCACATCTACTTGTCCTATTCTTTTCTGCCAACAACCTATAATTAAATCAAAGGCTATGATCATGGAGTGCTCACCTCCCAGCCTAGGCGAACTAGTAGCCACCCCCAAGCTTGGAGAACCAAGCCCTAGACAGGTTACACACATGCAAACACAATAAACAAGGGAAAACAATCACAAACATATTCCCAACCAAGGCTACACTGCACCACACATTGTGATGTCTTTTCAAGGGTGGTAGTGGACCAAGTACCCTAAGGAGACTGCAAGTATGGAAAAACACAAAGCCGCGTCGTGGAAACCAAAAGTATGTCACAAGTATAATAACCCCCACAACAGAAACAACTAGAAGTGATGGAGGCAATGCAAAAACAAACTATATTATATCATGAAAATCAGTTACAAACTATGGGCAACATGTGGGCTCACAAGATTTGGCTCACAGGCTTGAGTACAAAACATGTGTGTTATGCAACATTCGGCTCCAACAAGAATGCGAGCCAACTCTAAATCTCCTAATCCTTAGATCTTTCTTCTATCTTCTAAAACTTCCTTCTAAATACTTAATTACATTCATTTATATGATCAAGGGTGATCCACGTCGACCCAAGAAGAAACAATAATCGATGAACAAGATGAAATGTGTAAAACAACAAGGTTGACCTCTACCAAAAAGATCTCTCTAGAAAATCCATAGAATGAAGTGCAGACCCAAGGGAAGTTTGGCCACATACCAAGGAATGTTGGAAGCAATGAATTGGAGCTCCACAAGCTACAAAAGAGATTTGCAAGATTCACCAATAGCAAATAGGATGAAGCAGTTTCGATGTTTTAAGCTAGAAAATGATCTCAAATTTCAGAAGCAATAACTTGCCAAAAAAAGATCCAAACATCTTGCAGCCAAGGATAAGGAAATTGAATAAGTCCATGATTAAAATCCAACTCTACAAGATTCGGTGAGCCAATGCAAAGAAACACAGAATGAAATGTTAAAACTGTAAAACAGAAACAAACTGAAAGAAAATTTTTTTTTTTGTTGATGCAAGATTTCCAAGAACCAGAGATGCTCATGCATCAGATATCCAAGGTTGATTGAAAATTGTTAGACAATTCAAATAACTGGAAGACAACTGAGAGGGGGGGTGCATCAGTTGTCATAGATTACCAGAATATTTAGCAATTAAAACTTTAATACCAAAAACTAAAATATTAATATTGGAATGTTTAAACCAAATACTGGAATATAAGTTAAACCAAATAAGCATAAACAATAATTAGAGAATAAATACCATCCACATGACACCAAGATTTATATGGGAAAACCCGATAAAGGGAAAAACCATAGTGGGAAGCCTACCCATAGTGAGATAATACTTCTATAGTAGGTATGTGAATTACAATTGAGGGGCCTACACTTGCAAGAAGGCCAATATCCTAGAGCACACATCACAAAAGGAGTCTCACTAACTACATAGAAATCCAACCTACAATGCGAAAGAAGGAATGAACTGTAAAGATAGCATCTGCTATGCCTCAGTACAGTTCTAGTTAAGCTCAATACCGGAGGACTAAATCTTCTTACATAAACCCAATTAGATCTCTAATGATTGACTAAATCCTTTGTCTGAATGATATTACATTATTCACATATTACATATCCATATCCCATTCCCTGACCATATCCCCATGATGATCTACAATGAGATCTTAAATCCTATATATACAAACCCTCGACCATAAACAATCAGGTCAGCCACCAGAAAATAAACCAATTACATAATTACAAAACATGTTAGCCTTTGACCAAACAAATAATATCCAACTCAGAAGACATCCTAGAAACACAACAAGAAGTCCAATCCACACATTATATTAAGCTAGTCCATAACCTAGATCAACCGAGACCCAATATAGGTCCACACACTAAAGAAATAATCCAAATCCACCAAGTCTCAAACATGATCACCATCAGCATCCTAAATCCATACCAGAAGCTACACCAACACCACTTATGAAATTCATCAAATATATTCTTCAAAAGCTTTGCTGATGAAACCCTCGCTGAAATCACAAGTCAAGATTCCAAGCAAACAAGATAGCATCCAATCACCAGAGTAAAACAGACTAACTGAATATGAACATGAGTATCATGAATAAGCTAGTTCCATAACGAAACCATACTGAACCATACCAGATCTAAACCAACCAGAAACCACTCAACCTACCGGGACCAAAAGGGTGCTAGTAAAGCATCCAAATTAGCTAGTGTTGACATCAATGATAAAACAGCAATGCAAAACATAATCAATTCCTTGAAATGGCCAACAAAAATTAAGTCCCACACTTTTCTGGGGTAAGATGAAAACCAAGACAATCTACCTCTACTTGAGGAATCCATGACGAACCTTCAACCAGTCCACCTTTCCACTTCACAAGATACTCTATGTACTAGTTGCTCCAAGTGCTACGCCTTGTTTTTCTATCCAAAATCTCTTCAATATAGTTCGGATCCCTCTGGGGTATCTGCTTCTCTAAGTCTACTACACTATCCTTATTGAATTCTACCTCATGATACTGATGTAGATTTGCAATGTTGAATATAGGTGAAATACTCAAGCTATCCGGTAACTCCACTTCATATGTATTTTCGGAACTGAATTTCCTCAAGATCTTATAGGGTGCAAACTTCCTCATTTGCAACTTATTATAGGTTCCAATTGGAAATCTCTCTTTTCTTAGATACACCACAATTAATTACCAACTCCAAATTCCTTATGTCTCCTTTTCTCATCTTCTTTCTCCTTATACTTACTGTTCATGTCCTCCAAATGTTGTTTAACCTAAGTATGTATTGTTTTCATATTCTTTGCAAATTCTTCTACTTCTGCAATCCTTTTATCTTCATTATTTATATCTCTCAACTCTGATATACCTCTAGGGTGTACTCCATTGACAATCTCAAAAGGTGTTCTTCTGATGCTCCTGTTCACTGAATTATTTTAGGTAAATTTTGCTTGTGAAAGAATCAAGTCCCAACTTCCGGTCTTCTCTCCAACTAAGCATCTCAACAAATTTTCCAAACTCCTATTCACTACTTTTGTTTGTCCATCAATCTATGGGTGAAAAGTAGAACTAAAATTGAAATCTATTTTCATCTTCTTCCAAAGTGTTCTCCAAAAATATCCAACAAACTTAGTATCTCTATTAGAAACTATTCTTTTAGGTAACCCATGAAATCTCACCACTTCTTTAAAAAATAGGTCAGCAACAAGTACTTCATTTCTTGTCTTCTTACAAGGTATGAAATGTGTGATCTTTGAGAATCTATCCACCACCAAAAATATAAAATCATTTCCTCTCCATTTCCTAGGCAATCCAAGTATGAAATCCATTCTTATGTCCTCCCAAGGTCTCTCTAGAATTGTCAAAGGCTTCTACAATCCAACATTCTAACTACTACCTTTTGCAAGTTGACAAATTCTACAGTTCTACACAAATTTCCTGACATCCTTATGAACCCGAGGCCAAAAGTAATTTGCACTCACTAATGCTACTATCTTATCAACACCAAAGTGTCTGACTAATCATCCATAATGCTTCTCCTTTATCAAAATCTCTCTCATAGAACTCCTAGGTATACACAGTTGAACTCCTCTAGACAACATCTCATCTTGAATGAAATAATCCAACCACTTACTTCTATCCACCATAACCGGTTCCTTATAAGCTTTCCAAGGCTCTGCAAAATCTGGGCCATCCCCATACAAGTTATTCAATTCCTCAAAACCTAATACCTCTTCTCTCATCTCTATCGACAAGTTCCTCCTTCTTCTCAGTGGATAATCACCTTTATTTGACTTTCCACTTCTATGCTTCAACACAAAGGTATAACTTTGCAAGAACTCTAACCATCTCATATATGTCTCTGATTCAACTTACTCTAACTATTCAAGTACTGCAAAGCTTGATGATTTGTATACAACACAAACTCATTAGGCAACAAATAATGTCTCCATTTCTTCAATGCTTGAATTATGGCATAAAAATCTTGATCATACATAGAATATCTCCTCCTTGCATCATTCATCTTCTCAGTGAAATAAGCTACCTATCTTCCTTCTTGACTCAACCTAGCTCCAATTGCATTCCCACTTGTATCACAATCTACTTGAAACACTTTGTTAAAATTTGGTAAAGCCAACACATGTTGCTCTGTTACCTTTTTCTTCAACAATTCAAAGCTCTTATTTTCTTAGGTTGCCTACTTGATATCCTTTCTATCCCCTCTCATTGCTTTTGTCATAGAGCTTCAAATTAAATTGAAATTTCTGATAAACTTCTAGTAGAAACTAGCCAATCCATGAAATGATCTTACCTCTCCAATTATTTTCAGTGTAGGCCATTCAACAATTTCTCTTACCTTCTCAGGATCCATCGTCAATCCATCTTCAGATATTATAAATCCCAAATATACTCTCTTCCTTCATGAAACAACACTTCTTAATGTTTATCAACAACTTCTCTTTTATCAGCCTCTGCAAAACTTATCTTAAATACAACACATGTTTTTCCTTTGTCTTACTGATATCAAAATGTCATCCAAATATACAATAACAAACTTACCCAAGAATTTCTTCAATACCTCATTCATCGTCATGAAAGTGCTCGGTGCATTAGTCAATCCAAAAGGCATAACCAACCATTCATACGATCCTTCATTTGTCTTGAATGCTATCTTCCACTCATCTCCTTCCCCAATTCTGATCTGATGGTATCCACTCTTGAATTCTATCTTTGTATAATATCTATCTTTGCTCAAATAATTCATTGTGTCATCCATCCTAGGCAAAGGGAAGCAATACTTCACTGTGATCTTGTTTATTTCTCTAGAGTCATTACACATCCTCCATTCTCCATTCTTCTTAGGTGCTAATACTTTTGGCACTTCACAAGGACTGAAACATTCTTTGATCATACCTTTCCTCAACAAATCATGCACTTGTCTATTCACCTCCTCATTCTCTATCAATATCATTTGGTGTGTTGCTTTATTAGGCAAACTAGCTCTGAGAATCAGGTTCATGTAATGACAAATACTTCTCATAGGGGGAAATCCATCAGGTACATTATCTGAAATGATATCTGCATATTTTGTCATCAACTCCTTTATTTCCTCTGGTTCTTCTTCTTCATTCTCAAGATCTTTAGTCTTCTTAGGAACTAAAGAAAAACATACATTCTCATGTGTCATCCCATCTAGTAATTTTCTTCCATCCACCAATCATATTCTAGCACTAGTACAAACTTCACTCTTTAGGGGCTCCTCCAAGGGCAACAAGGTCTACTTCAACCCATTTACAACAATAGTGTATATTCTCTTCCTCCCATCATGTATTGCCTGTCTATCATACTACCAAGGTCTACCCAACAAGATATGACATATATCCATAGGTATAATATCACACAAAACTTCATCATGATAAGATCCAATCTTCAATTTCACCAAAGATTGTTCACTTACTAGTATCTTATGATCATATTGAATCCATGCTATCTAATAAGGCTTAGAGTACTTTGATCTTTCCAAATTCATCTTGTTCATCACCTCCTCTGAAACAAGATTATTTGAACTACCACTATCAATTATAACTTTACAAAACTTACCGGATAACTTGCATTTGGTCTTGAAGAAATTCCTCCTCTACAAGGGCTCTTCATCATTTCTGGTATGACACAAATCTCTCCCCACAACCAACAATTTTCCATCTTCCATTTTATTAGTTGATCCAGTATGGTCTTCTTCCATCAATTCTTCTCTTCCAGCATTCTCTATCTTCTTACATTCAAAAGCTCGATGTCCTCCTCCACACTTAAAGCAGGCTCCTCTAAATACTCTTTTTTGTTATCTTTTGTTATCTTTGCCATAACTCTCATTCCGATATCCATTAGGTTCCCATCTCTGGTAAAAATTTCTATCATCCTTCTGGTATGAACTTCCATCTCTGCTAACTTCCTTGTCTTTGTTCTAATCTGTATAGGGTCCTCTTCCTCTAGAATAACTTTTTCCTCCTTGAAATCTTCCTCTAGAAAACCTTCCACCTCTACCTCTTTTCTTCTACTCTTGTCTTTTGTTCAAATTTTCTTTTCCCTTCAGGGCATATTGATAGGCTTCCTCAACACTCTGCAAATTGATTATTTACTGATTTCATCTTGTATAGACATCAATGTTAGGACTCAAAATCAACAGAGAGGGGGGTGAATCAGTTGTCAATTAATTTCAACCCAAATATAACTTAATCCAACTTGATACTTAATACTGGTAAACCAAACTTAATGCCAGTTGACAGATTAGCAGTTAATATTAATACTGGTGAAACTCAATGCATAAAACAAAAAGAGAAACAACATCCACAACACATAACACAAAGATTTGTACGTGGAAACCCTGTAAGGGGAAAAACCACAGTGGGAAACCTTACCCACAATCAGATAATACTACTGTAGATAGTATGTGTATACAAATGGGGTCTGTACATGCAGAAAGGCCAACCAGCTAGAGCTCACTACTCAATCACAAAATATGAGTCACACTGACTATAATTGGATGGTCAAATCTAATGATAATGTACGGCTCAAAGTAGCATCTCCAATGCTAGATTCAATATTGCTTAAGCTCTCATAATCACCTTCAAACCTTCCTTTAACCTTCTCTATGGTCTTCTCATATGATCTTTAATATTCACACATACCATGTTACAATACCATAACCTTACCTACAATATTCTTCTCTCTCTTCCTATCTCACAAATGAGATATTGCATATATATCAAAACCTAGGACCAAATGTGTAGGTCATCTTACCAAGAATATTACAATTAAATAGATTGCAAATAAGTCAAGATGTGATGCATCATGTCATCTCAATACATTCACAACAATGTCCAATTAATTAAATCATGTCCATAATGTGTTGTGCTGATCTGGAATAGATAATGCATGCTGGTCCATAACCTAGACCAATTTGTCGGTAATAACAAATATGTCAACCCGATTAGACCAATAACCAAAATACCAAAACCAAGTATCCAAACCATGTCTTTGAAATAACCAAGTGATCTCTAGATGATAACAAGTCATCCTCAGTGTTGGTGAACAATATAACCTGTTGGTGAATGATATACTGGTAACTGTGCATAAGTCACTGAACTTGTCAGTGAACATATTGTGTCGGTTCAGCATAACCAAAGATCTCTAGATGGATAAGTCTTGACATCAATGACAAAACTCATGTAACACATCCATAATACCAACAATCTACAACCCATTCAAATATCTAGCAACTTGTTCAATCTCATCCGCAACATGTCTAGATCTGATATTCAACTTGTAGAATGCTTATGTATACTCCTTTACACTAGATTCTTTCTGCTTCAAATTTTGCAACTTTTAGAACAGATTCACTTGATAATCGGCAAGCATAAACTTCGATTTCAACTTACTAACATCTGCTCCCAAGATTTGATCTTCTCTTTACCTCTTCTTTGTCTATCTACCTGTAAATATTCCCACCAAATAGATGCATGACCTTTCAACTTAGTGCAAGCATATCTCAATTTTCTATTTTTTACAGTGCACTCAAAATAAAAATACTTTTCCATCTCCATGATCCAATCTAGCATTTCATCTGAATCCAACTTGCCATCATAATCCAGTGGGGTAAAATTTTTGGCATTGTGTTGTCATTGATGTCAATCGATATAGCATGTTACCAGTATAGAAGGACAACCAAGATGGGAAAATAGTTGATGTGTAGTCATTGATGTCAACTAGTCTAGAAGGTTACCAATATAGTCTATCATCAGTAAGGAGAGGATGTCAACTGGTAAGTGATGTGTTGATAGTGTATGGTTTCTAACCTGTGAGCATGTATAAACATAGAGATGATAAATCAACAAAGTGAGTGGTTGCCAATCGACAAGCTTATGACCAGTGTACAAGCAAGGTGAGCAAGATGCTTGGATGTTGATTATGATAAAGAGGCAAAATGTTATCAAGAATCACATCAACATCAGAGGAGAAGTATGTACAGGTCATTGGTATACTGTGTTGATGTCAATCAGCAGGACTCCCACCGGATAAAGATGTAGTCACCATTTGAAGAGATAACAGACAGTGAATGTGCCCCAACTGGATCACATGTGCATGTTTGAAGATATGCTACTCAAACAAGGAAGCCACCTTGGTGCATTGCAGGATGCAAATGACAAGGATCCTCTCCCACTGGTAAGTGATAATGCTCTAGAATAAGTCAGAGATATTAAAGGTAGATGATTGAAGGCTCACACCAGATCAACCGGTGAAACAAAAGATGCTTCAGGTGCATGAAATCAGAGATGTGCACCAGATCAGAAAGAGTTGGCATGTTGTACTACCAAGATAGAAAAATAAAAGTAAAGAAGTGATGGGTTGGTCACCTTGACAAACCGGTTGAGATGATGTCTAGGCTGATGATGAAGAAGGCAAAGCTGGAACAACTACAAATAAAGGACATTGCCGGATTTAAGATGGAGTTTGTTGAAAGTTGATGACATGGTGTCATCAAGGTGGTTACCGATAAGTATGTCCACTGATAAAGGTGACAAGGTGCAAAAGTGAAAGACTCCCATCTATTGAAGATGTGCATGAGGTAGGTTGGCAAGTGTCATGACTGGTTTAGGGGCTCTCACCTGATGAAGAGAAGTGCACACATAAAGGTTAACTAGAAAAGTAAGAGATACCAGTAGGCTTAGAGAACCAACAGAAAAGAAGGACCGGTTGTGTGGTTAGTCAGTGTTCCTATCCAAACCAACATAACCAACCTAGCAAAGTTGGATGCCAACAAAGGGGCCATGTGGAGGAGAAGTGGCATGTATGCACAAGATGATGAAAGTTTTGTGAGTGAGGTAGGTGGTAAATGGTCGACATTAATGTTGACATTATTATTCATAGGTCAATAAGCAGAAGAGTGTGGCTTGAGACTGATCAAGACCGAATATCTAGGTGTTGATTAGGGTGGGTGAAGCTATCTGCATGATCACTTCATAGGTGTTTGACAAGTGCAGACCATAGAAAGAGCCATGTTTCCTAAATTTAGCAAGCATGTATTGGAGGCATCATGATTGGCGGAGTTGATTTTCAATTGCAGGAGGTAAATCTCTGGAATGAGATCTGATTGGATTTGGTTTGCCTTGAGGTCGACTAAGAAACCCTAATTGCCTAAAGTTTGAATTGGTTTTTGGTGGGAAGAATTGTTTATAAATATGCAAGTCAAAATTGATGAAAGGTGCTACCACTGGTGAATGAGAGAGTGGCTCTACTCATGAAGAAGTGAAATCAACCAAGTGCTCAATGAGAAGAAGAAGAAGAAATAGAGTGTAAAATAAAACAGGGTTGAATAGTTCAACCTGCAACAGTGTGGCAACCAGTAATCTGCCATTGAGTCTAAGAGAGGAGTATACCGGTGGTGACTAAACTAATAGAGAAGAGGCAAGGAGGATTGTAGAAAAAGAGAAGAGCATAGTGAGAAATAGAAGAGAACTGGTAAGCTGAGAACCAATAGTAATTATAACAGTGGATATATGACTGAGTGAAGAAGACCGACAGGGATAAGCAATAGTATAACAGAAAGAAATGAGAATCGAAAGAGAGAACAATCAACAAAGAAGAAGAAGAGGTTGATTCGGTAAGGTTGTAGTAGTAGATAAGGCTAGAGCAGTGAGAGGGTGAGCAAAGAACCAATAGTGAATTGGATAGAAGATTCGGTGAATATATTTGTAAGAGTAACAAAGTTTATTTGTAACAAGGCAATTACTTTTGTAATTGATTATGTTCATTGAAGATCATTGTGTTGGAGCTCGTTGCAGGGATTGGTGCTCCTTGGGTTAGAATCCTAAATAAGGGGTTGGTGCTCCTTAGATTGGTGCCCTAAATTAGGGGTTGGTGCTCCTTGGGTTAGTTCCCTAAATCAGGGGTTGGTGCTCCTTGGGTTGGTACCCTAAACATTGTAATGAGATTTCCATTGTGAGGTTGGATTGGAGCAGTAGACTCCAGCAACATTTCTCACCGAGGTTTTTCCCATCTTGGGTTTTCCTCATATATACTGGTGGCATGTGATGTGCCTTTGTGTGATTGCATTGTGAAGTCTTGCATTATCTCACTGGTAGGTTTACTTGTGTTTTATTTGCTAACCAGTACTCACTCTTAGAATCAAAAGGTGAAAGAGTTTTTGGAAACCACTGATTTACCCCCCTCTCAATGATGCATTGTGTTCAAGAATTGGTATCAGAGCCTAGGTTCTTGGTTGATAAGCTTTCTCCAACTTAGGTATATTCTGGCTTAAGGACACAATGGTTGGTTTAGTGTCTATCCCAGTTTCAATATTTGATGGTTCAAGCTAATCCATTTGGAGTTGTAGAATGGAAGTCTTCTTATCATCTCTAGGGTATTATATTTGGATGTTAGTTGTTAATGGTCTCCCCTGTCATGTCAGTCCTCCCACCGGCCCTAAAGCAGAAAGAAGATCTAGGTGCAATGAAGAAGCCATGAAGGCTATATTCAGTGGACTATCTGGTGATTTTTTTTCATAAGTGGATAAGTGTTGGTCAGCTAAGAGCTTGTGGGATAGATTGAAGAAAATATATGGTAATGAGCCTACCACTGCTAGATCAGATTGTGAAAGCAAGAAGAACAATGCTGAAGATACATGTGAAGGTGTAGAAAGAGGATCAGTCAATAGTTGCAGTAATGATGATGAAGAAACTCATCTATTCATGGCCCAAGAGACAGAAAGTAAGGGGTACACATCTAAAAGTGATAATAGATCCCACCGACAAGATGTGTTTGGCAGTGATAGTGAAGATGATGAAGAAGAAGAAGCAGTAGTTGATCTTGAAGGAGAACTTGTAAGTGCACTCGAAGAACTTAGTAGAGTGAGGAATGAGTACAATTTATTTAAGAATGCTGCTATATGGAGCAGAATCAGTTGATTAGATGCCTTGAAGAATCTGAGAAATATGTCTCAGAATTGAAGACTCAACAAGAAGACACCAAGTTGTGTCAGTGTAATGATCTAATATCTGAGCTAGAAGTCAAGGATAAAGAATATCAACAGCTGGTATGAGAAATGGAGATTCTCTGAAATGACCTTGAGAAATGTCAGGATGAGCTCAAGGTAAGAATTCATTTTGATGGTAGCAATGATGCCTTGGACAAAATGTTAAAAAATAAAAAGAATGCCATACCAGTGGATTAGGAAGTGGTGCCGATGAATTATTTACCAGCAAGAATGTCCAACACAATGACATTCTATTTGTCTCCTCAAATGGAGATAACATGGGTTAGACCTTCATAGCTAGAGATACTCCCCAGCAGAAGGTTGATCTAACCACAATCAATGAAGACATGCACATAAGGATGAAGATCTATGTTTCAAGAAGGATAAACAATGTTGATCCCAAAGGAAAAAGGAATATGGGAGAAGATAGCTTCACCGAAAGCAAGAACAGGAGAAAACAACAAATAAGATCTCCTACTAGTAGAGGACAAGGAAATGCTACCGCCCACAAGTCAAGGCAAGTGTGAAAGAAGAAGGGACCAGATGGAAGAAATGAAAATAATGGATAACCTAGGGTCCATCCCCAGAGAAGTAGAAATGGAGATGCTAAACTGGTAAGATCTCCCCATGCATGGCAGAATAAGTTTGTAAGTTATAAACCTTCCTTTGGTTATTTCTTTGCATGTAATGGTTATGGCCATTGGGCAAAAGAATCTAGAAAGGGATCTAGAAGGAACAATCTAGGATCTCAAAGATATCATGCATATGAGAAAAATGTATCAAGGAGTATGTTGTTCTAAAAAATGAGCAAACCAAGTTCACCTGCAATCTACCTATGAAATAGCCAACTTCATACAATGAAGAACTTCAGGACTTGGACAGCATAATAAGGATTAAAATCCTTCTACTCTTTAGGCTCTGCAAAACCTAAGTGGGTGTAACTATGATGCATTGAATCACACTCATTACCCACATATGACAACATCAATAAAAGAATATAGATCTCATAAGGCTTAACAACTAGGAGGTTACTGCATATGGGCTATATCTACATTGACATCTCGACTAAGTTGAAGCATGAGATAGGTGGAACAAACTAAAACTACAAACATAAAAGCAAAATTATATTTAATTTTTAAAAAAACTCTGAGAATCCCTAGAATCTGCAAGACCAGTGCCTTATCCAAGGGCATGGAGTCATACATCAAACTGTAAATGAAAAACCTCTATTGCAAATCCATCTTCATCATTAAATATTCTTGCATAAATGTATTACTCAACTCATCCATGAAATCATTAGATCTTGAATGTATATTCCATTATTTATGATTGATTACAAAGTTTAAATTCTTCCTTGAAGAATACCCATAGACAATCACAACAATCTCCTTGAGATGACGAATTCCAACCTCTTTGAGGATTTAATTTGTAACAAAGAAATATATATCTAGAGACAAGTTTGTGTGAATTTATGCCTGCCTTACATACATATAAACCTGCAACTAGAAACACCTACAACAAGAAGATATACTCCATTACTTGAAAGAAGACATTAGACTATACAAACTCTAGAAGAAAAACTCAAAGCTAGAAACACAGAATATGGAGCCCGACTCACAAAATTTTTTGGAACCCCTAAAATGAGAAGTTCTCTAAATAAGAAGGAAGAGAGGAATTTTAGATTTCATCTCTAACAAAGACAACTACCAAATCTTCTGCATTAACTGCTCACACACTTGGCCTGCAGAAAATCTTCTTTGACAAACTAAAAAGTCCCTCTGAAATCCTGAGGAAACTGCTCTTGAGATACTTGACATGTGCAACAACTGACTACAATAACAAACTCCTTGGATCGATAGCTTTTCAATGATATATAATACTTGTATATTTGGGCAAAAAATAACCCGCCAGTGAATTAATCTCTCTGCGCAACAGCCATTTAAATTTCTGCATTTTACACTCTAGTCTCAAACTATATCATTTAACTTTGACTTTTGCCTTGATCCTCCTTCTGCACTCTACCATGTGGCACCACTAGATTGGTCATGAGTCCCTTTGAGTGCCACCTATCTTGCCACTTGAGCACGACCAGACCCACCACCAGACCTTAGCCCCTCTTTATCGTTGATCCACAATGAATATTCATCGAGCCATTTCGGACTGCAGATCAATGACCATCGTCTATCTTTGTGGGACTTTCTCACTCGTTAATCACTTTTACTCACTCCCATATGCCGCATGTCACTTCCGGATTGGCTCCAGAGTCCCTGTCCTACCAGCTTAGCATGACCTGGACTCACCACTAGAATGAAGCTCTTCTTTGTCGCTAGGTCACGATGGATATTCTAACGAGGAATTTCCCATTGGAACCTAGCAACCACCGCTGGATCTTCTTTGGATCTGCTCGCTCATGAGGTCTCTATTTTTTTGGGTGTTAGCATTTTATGCTAGTGAGTTGGAGAGTGGGTTTAAATCGTGAGGTCTCGAATTGGTCTTTGCCGCTCACCCTTTCTGTAGGGCCTGTAATACCCTATAAATGGTCATCTAAACCATGAGCCCCTAATCTCAATGACATCACCAAAGTCCTAACCAAACACAATTAAATAAATCTTGAGCACACAATTAATCTTTTAATTATCAAATGTCACATGGCAAATTAATAACCCAATATTAATTAAATATTTATTTAATTAATTAAATCCTTCCAAGTAAATCATTTTAAACAATTATCTTATTTATTTTAATTAAATATCTTTTGCATATTTAATTAAATAAATCAATTTGCCATAAATCTTCAAAAAAGGAAATAAATCAAGAAAGAAGAATTGGAAATTATGAGCACAAATCTTCAAAAAAGGAAATAAATCATCAAAAAGGAATTAATTGACCAAGAAAGAATTAAAAATTTAAGAAAAAGAAATCAATTGGACATAATCCTGAAAAACAAATTAAAAATTGATAAATAATCTCAAAAAAAGCAATTAAGATAATTAAATATTAAAATTGAATGAAATAGAGAATAAGTTATCTTGATTTTATCTTAATTTTAGTTCAATTTCCTTTAAAACTGAGAAAAGCATCCAATCACATCAATTCAACTAGATTGTGCTTCCTCTTGGAAAATCTTGACCACTCATCATCATTTGATCTCAGCCGTTGGTTTCTTTCTGAATTTTCTATAAATTCAGGCTCTCATCTCTCATTCAAAAGATCTTGGAGAATATATTGTTATCATGTTGTTTTTGCTCTAGGTTCAATAATATTTGTGCATTTTGATATTCACATATTATTTATTGCATACATATTTAGATCATTTATCTCATTTATTGATTAAAACTTGTTAGATTAATCTTGCATCCATTTAGCTTAATATCATGCTCATATAGATTAAATCCTTCGTCTTGGTGTAGTCTAGTCATTGGTATTGCTTATACAAATCTGAGAGCAATCTTATACTCCCATCTTTTAGAAGGAAATGGGTCACTTTTTAATGGTTTATTATTCATTGATTATTGATTTACTAACCATACATCTAATGACTTGTTTGAAGTGTTGTGTATTGTAGATATAGATTCAGGTCCACTTTTTACACACACATTTTTGGCACCCATCGTGGGGCAGAAAACTACTTTTTCGGCCTCAAAATCATTCTTTTTATCCTGCAAGTTTCATCTGTACGGTCTCTGTGAAATATCGTACGAGCAATTTCACTGCATCGTACAACATTATATTGAAGCCTATAGTTTATCGTATGACACAAGATTATATCTTATAAATTGTCATACGAATCAGAATATGGACTCATACGATATACTGATTCTGTTATATTCTGTCGTTCTATATTGATTTATGACTCATACGACATACTACTTATGCTATCTTCTATCATTCTGTATTGATTTCTAACATTTACAATACAAGTGTTATGTCATTCCATTTTATGAGGATTGTCGTATGATTTTGTTTTTGATAGATTAAAAAAAAAAAAAGATTACTTTTCAGGGTTTTTCTTGAATTAAATTTTGATTATGCTAATGCTGACCCTAAATTATCTTTTGTTTGCCTAAGATTTTCACAGCCTAACCAGTTTCTTGCAGGACGCTTGTCAAAGAATTTATCAATCAAACATACACCTGTCAAAGAATAAAAACAACATGACTACCGATACATTGTTTTTGCAGGTTGCCTAAAAAGAGAAATCAATCAAACATCGTGTATTCTTTAATTTTTTTAGGCACCTAACTTGCTATCTGGGTAATGAACAAATCTGTCTTTTGCGATTTTTCGGAAAATTCTGAGAGGTAGGAGAGTATGCTCTTGTCTTTCTAAGACAATCAAAAATCTAGACCCTTGGGGCTTTTCTTTGTTTGAGATTTGTACATCTTTAGCAGGTCTGCCCTCCCGAGGGGTTGAAAAACTCTTAAAGTCGTTGCGGCTGGTGTGAGGGGAACGACCTAAGTGGGAATGGCTAAATGCCAAGTACTCCAACCCACTATAAAATAAACATGATTTGATGAAAATCAAGTCAACGGTAGTGCTCGGGAATAGCTCTCCTCAGTACCTTCGGGTATATTGAACCTTGGTTTTCAAGGCTGGGAGACCTCTTAATTGAGTTTATACCTCGATGTGCCAAACGGAACCCTTACTAGATCCAATTAAAATTAGAAGCTACCCAATTCACCTCCGAAAGGTTGATAATCTTTGTGCAAGAGAGATAGTAACTCTCCCAAGACACTTGCCATATCGTGCCCCCATTAGCATTTGGAGTCAGCTGATATGGCATTGAGAATCCATTGTGTGAGACTCAGTGGCCATATTCTGATTAGCTATTGGGTGTGTACCTAAGTCAGCAAGCAAAGGTTTTCTTCTCTAAGCCAACTTCCATAGGGTTTGCATGTTGTGATTGGAGTTACTATTTATCTTGCGTGTTTTCTATGTTTTCATCCTTGAAACTAAAACTAAAATTCTAAAACTAGAGAAAACAAATCAAACAAATCAACAACTCAGTGATAAAACTCTATCCATGTCGAAGCTAGTCTATCATGGTAAAAAATCAATCCATCTCAGAATTGGTCATACTCAGTTGTCATACTCAGCAATCAAAAAACTCAGAATTCTTATCTCTGTCCTGTTAATAGTCGTACGAGTCTGGTAAATTGTCATCCTGCACCATATCCTATGTCATACGAGTCTACTAAAGTGTTTTCCTATGCTCAATTCTTTGTCGTATGAAACCCAGCAGTCTTGTTTTAGGTTAAATCTTGTGTCATATGAGACAGAACTGCACAGAATCATTTATCATTCGAGACCTACCTAGTTGTCATACAGTACTAGGCAGCAACTCATACGAAACATAACTATTATAGTCCTAAAGCTGTTATACTGTCGTACGGTCTCAGAAATTTTGTTGTACGAGTCTCTGATTTTGCTAGTCCAGAAGAGTAAAACCTATCCAAAATAGTCTACAACAAGGCTAAAACTGGTTATCATCCTCTTGAGCATAAACAACCTTAATAGTGTACCTCTGTTGTTGTGTTGCACAATTTTGTCGATCATCTTTTGAGCTAGTCCAAACAAACATCTTAGCAAACCTAAGTTAACTTAGATAACATCTTACATAGGATAGACCATTCCTAAAACTAGACCAGATCTTAGTTACTTCTCCTAAATCACTACATTAAATGAACTACTAGCTACAATTTGATCTTGACTTCTGCAAAAAATTTGGCTCTCGGTCCTATCGGTTACAAATGCCTGTTCAAACCAGAAATTCTCACAGCAAAAGAGACAAAGAAAAAGAAACACCCTTTTTTTCAAAAGACAATCCATTCTTCAAAGAAAGCCCCTTTTACAATAAACCATCCTCATCATAGATACTAGTTTACGATATACCAATCTTTGGTCAGCCCTTATCTCCCACCATCTTTGGGGAAAGACAAGAAAGAGAAGCTAGTAAACAAAACACTCACGAAGATCTCAGCAATCATGCCACTAAAAACGATTCCTCATGAACTGAATCTGATCTTCTTGAACCTCCTAAAGATGAAGTACATAGATGTCAGAATGATAAAGAATTCTAGAAAATGATGAAGGTCATCATGGCTAGGGAAAAAGAAGACTATTTCCTAGAATTAGCAAAACAAGGTGCCAAACTCCCTTCTGGTTATAATGTAGAGGCCCTTGTCACTAAAGAGGAAGAGACACCATGGGGAAAAATGAGCAAACAAATGCAAGCATTACAAACTGTGGTCACAAGAATAGAAGACAAAGATAAAACGCCAAAACAATATTCTCTGGACACAATATGCCCATTCCCATTTGACAAAAACCTTTACATGTCTCCATTTCCTTCACGAGTTGAGATCCCAAAATTTGACAAATATGATGGTACCTCAGATCCTCAAGATCATGTTAGAGAGTTTTGTGTTGCTTGTATGGAGTTCATGCATGATCAAACATACCTCATGCGCCTTTTCCCAAGGAGTTTAGGGGGTCGAGCAATGGAATGGTTCGCAAGCCTACCCAAAGGGAAAAAAATGTTTGAAGAACTAATCCAACTATTTTTACAACAATACTCATACAAAATTCGTCACCCAGTCACTATGATAGAGCTTTGCAATACCAGACAAAAGACAAGAGAACCCTTTCTCATCTTCCTCCAACGATGGAGAAAGATGTTCTCTAGATATTCATGGACTATCCCAGATCTTGAGAAAATGGATATCTTTGTCAACAAATTAGTCCCTGAATTGAAGTACAGTGTCTAGATGCAAGTACATCCTTCATTCAACAAAATGGTAGATAACGCCCTCAGACTGGAAGACATGCTTATCAAAAAGGGAGATATATCACTTTGGAAAGAAACATCGCAAGGTTCTAGCTCTAAAGAAAAGAGTAAATACTGGAAATATGGCAAAGATAGAAACAAGAACGTCATTAATGATGGAGTGGTAGATACTATCCAAGTAAAAACAAAATCCACAATATTTAACTTGGCCAGTGGCACGTAAGCACTCAAGGCAACTTAAACTACAACAGAGAATTTCCCAAAGAAAACAAGAGAATGGTTTAAAGAAAAACCTTGGCTTTCAAAGCCTAAGCATGATTTCACTCCTCTAGATGAATCATATGAATTGACTTTAAAAACTTTATTGGAAAACAATCTGATAACATTGCCAAACAATTCTAGACCATATGACCTAGAAATTAGGCCCAAATGGTGGAGAGAAAATGAATACTATGACTACCATCGGAACAAGGGACATAACATAAACAATTGCATGAAACTCTGACATGAAATCCAAGATCTCATTGATGGAGGCAATATCATTGTTGGAAATCATGTGACTAATGTTGATCATAAGGCCTTTAAAGATCCCTTACCCACTTATGAACAAGGAGATTCCTCAAAATCCAAGGGAGGAGATAGAGTCAATTATACTTACACTAACAACGATAATGTGATCAACATGATTGAATTTGCTCAAGCTGAATATTGCAATGTGATCATAGTCCCAGATCACCAAAATCAAGCAGAAGCTACTAATTCCATGACTCATGCTTAAAGGAAGATTACTCTCCCAGGAACTAGTTTCTCAACTTTCGATCAAACAACATCAAATCTACCAAATAGACAAACAAACACAATCATGGCTAAATCAAAACAACTGGCTTCATTGTCTTCTCCTAGTTATAGTATTGTCGAACAATTGAAGAGAACCAATTCTCAAATCTCCATTTTGGAACTGCTTAAGATCTCTTCTCCTCATAGAGAGATCCTGGACAAGGCTCTACTTACCACCAGTGTCCCTAAAGATTTAGACATAGATTGGTTTCAATATATGGTGGGTCACCTGACCTCACCTCATTACCTCACTTTCTCTGAAGAAGATGATAACTCACTAAGCCACCCACATAAGCAGCCATTACACATTGAAGCCATTATCCATAAACATCATGTTAAACGTGTTTTGATAGATGGAGGCGCTGGGTTGAATATTTGTACTTACAATCTACTGACACAGCTGGGATTTTCTAAAAATGTTATTGATCCAACAAAGAAGATAACAATCAGGGCTTATGATGAAGAAGAAAGAACTTTTAAGGGTTTGGTACTATTACCAATCAGAGTAGGACCTGTGGAAAGAGATGTCATTTTTCAAGTCCTAGATCTTCATCTTTCATACAACATTTTATTGGGTAGGCCATGGATTCATGAAATGAAAGAAGTACCATCTACATATCATCAATGCTTGAAATTTCCTTATAATAGAGTTGAAGTCAGTATCCTGGCCGATACAAGCTATACCTGCAATGCATTAATGCAGAGTGCTGATGCTTTTGTTCCTCATAATAGAGTAGCCTCCATAGCTGAAAGTTCAAAATCTTTGCTAAAAGATTTACAAAAGAATTTGAAAATCATAAACACTGGCATGGATGGATACAAGATAGAGCCTATACTCTCACTAATGTCTCTTCCTCGATCACCAAGACAGTCGGGAAAACTGTCAGAGGTTATGAAGCCACAAATTTTAACTCCAAAAGTTATTTATGATGGTACCTTTATACAGTCCTCTACTTCTCTTGCAGGTGAAATAGAAGGAGATGATGTTCTCAAATCACTTTTCAAAGAGGATAGTGCAAACAAAGAAATACGCCATTGTGAGATTTCCCCAACACAATATGGTCTAGGCTATAAGATGTTTCAACGCATGAAATATTTAGGTACTGGTCCTCTAAGCAAACGTCAAAAAGGTATTGTTGAACCTATTCAATTACAAACTAAGTCTACCAATGATAAAGTTGGACTGGGATATGATCTAAGAAAACAATCAGATTAGAAGCACATGTCCCACCATCAACGTAAGTCGAAGAAAAAGGTACTACCTTTAACAACACAAGAACTTAATACTCAACAAACTCAGGAAGAGTGTGATGATGAACAAAAAGAATTGCCCACCGAGAGAGAGGAAACAGATGGTAATCAGGTTCCAGTTATATCAGCTATAATACCATAGGAAGTAGAAGTCCCAGAGGATATGAGAGATGAAGTATATAGAATCAGAGAATTGTTTGCACCGCTGAACATTCTGGTCACATATACTGGCAGACAACAAGTAGATGATTCAGAAACTGATTCAAATGAGTATGAATGGGGTCCAGATCATAGCTCAGATACATCTACTACAGAAACCCTTGAAGATTCCAGTGATATCATAGATGATACACAAGAATTGATGCGCCTCAGAATGCAAAAGGAAATAGAAGAAATCGGACTAAAAAGACAAGAAGACTATGAACGACAAATGGAGGAAGAAAGGAAACAAGCAATTTATTCACCTACTAACTCTACCTCTAATGAGATAGGACAAATCAGGTACAGAACTACAAAAGAAGAACTAGATGATACACAAGAATTGATGCACCTCAAAATGCAAAAGGAAATAGAAGAAATCAGACTAAAAAGACAAGAAGACTATGAATGACAAATGGAGGAAGAAAGGAAACAAGCAATTTATTCACCTACTAACTCTACCTCTAATGAGATAGGACAAATCAGGTACGAAACTACAAAAGAAGAACTAGAAGCTACAGAAATAGAACCAGTCATCAGTCCAGAGAAAGCTGAATGGAACAGATGATAGGGATTAATAGAACCGTTAAAGTCATGTCCACAAGTGTGTCAAATACAAGCAATCAATGAACCAAATCACAAAGGAACTTGTAGCATCAAAGATGTGGGTGTTGATACTATATATACCTTTACTAAGCCACTTGAAGATGAGTGAGAAACTTCATCCTATGACTCTAATGACTCAGACAAGAGCTCTATTTATAACAATAACTATTCAACAATGCATTATGACTACTCTATCATGAATGATGAGATACTATCTATTGTCACACCATGGTATGTAGTCTAGTCTGAAGTAGGTGATGACGCTAGAAGTAGGTCAGTTGGGTTAGGTCCAATAAATATTAACATAAATTTCGATAATCATGTCGTGACTCTTCTTGGTCTTGAGACACATACGCAAGGTAGTCCTCTAGAACTCGACTGGTCGGTCCAAAGCCATGATGATAGTACCGTTAACTCCCTTGAACCTGTTCCAACCTTATCCTTAATGCATCAAGAACTGATTGATTGTACTCTTTATAACCAACCCTTGAATATACCTACTTTTTCCAATGACTATACATTAGCCTACTATCTCAATGTAGTTGAACCCATGTACTCTTCCACCATCGAACAAAATGAAAATATGACTAAAGCAGATATCAAGTATCTTAGTCACAAAAATTAAAAAATAAAAATAAAAGATCTGATGGCAAAAACCACATTGTGGTGGTATCAGAATCTAAAAAAGAGAAAATGAAGGATGTATCTAAAGGTGAAAACCTCTCTAAGGTGCCTGAAGGTGAGATACTTGATATACTGCCAAGTCATTTCCAGGAGAGATCTTCCATATTGATCAAGCCAACTCAGCCAGTGAACATTGGGAGTCAAGAGACACCACACATCATTCCTTTAGCTCAATCACTATCAGTAGAAGAGTTAAAAGATTTCATCAACCTTTTTTTAGAAAAGAAGATCAACTATGCATGGACATACTCAGATATGCCAAAACTAGATCCTGATCTCATCATGCATCATCTCTCTATTACACCAGGAGTTAAACCAGTTAAGAAAAAACTCCGTAAGATGCATCCTCATGTGGCACTGCTAGTCAAGGTTGAACTAGAGAAGTTGCTAAAATTTGGATTTATCAAGGCTATAGACTATGCAGAATGGATATCAAATATAGTACCTATATCAAAAGCAGACAAATCTATTAAAGTTTGCACAGACTTCAGGGATCTCAACAAAGCATGTCCGAAAGACGATTTTCCATTACCCCAACATTGACATGATAGTAGATATGACTGCTGGATATGAGATGTCTTCATTAATGGATGAATTCTTTGGTTACAATCAGATCAAGATAGCACCCAAAGATCAAGAAAAGACAGCTTTCACATGTGCATGGGGAACCTTCTGCTGGAATGTTATGCCATTTGGTCTAAAGAACGCAGGAGCAAGTTACCAAAGAGCAGTAACCACTACCTTCCATGATATGATGCATAAAAACATGGAAGATTATGTTGATGACACCTTGGTAATGATTATGAAGAGATCTACGCATATTCAAGAGCTAGGCCTCATACTAGATAGAATGGAAAGATTCAAGCTCCGGTTAAATCCTAAAAAGTGTGCATTTGGAGTAACATCAAGAAAATTGTTTGGTTGCATAATTTAAAAAAAAAGAATTGAGGTTGACTCTGAAAAGGTCCAAGCTATAATGGAAATGCCTCTACCCAAGAATATCAGTCAGATGAGAAGTTTACAAGGCCATCTTCAGTCAATAAGGCATTTTATATCTTAGCTAGCTGACAAAGCTCAACCCTTCATGAAGGTATTAAGGAAAGGGATTCAATACAACTGGGATAAAGATTGTGAAAACATTTACAAAAAATCAAAGAATATCTTTCTAATCCACCCATATTAATGCCACTGATTCAAGGTAAGCCACTAATCTTATACATATTAGCTATAGATACTTCACTGTGGGCACTTTTGGCACAACAGGATGACAATAAAAAGGAACGAGCTATCTATTACATTAGCAGAACATTGGTGTCATATGAAATGAACTACACTATAATAGAGAAGGCATGCTTAGCATTGGTCTTTGAATCACAAAAATTAAGGCACTATATGTTAGCACACTCCATTCAGCTATTAGCTAAGATTGATCCACTCAAATATCTTCTCAGTAAAGCAATGCTTACAGGAAGACTGGCTAAATGGGTCATGGTTCTTACAGAATTTGATATCGAATATATGGAATGTAAAGCCATCAAAGGACAGGTTATTGCAGACCAACTTGTTGATGCTCCACTCAAAGACAATCAACCTTTGCATATAGAATTCCCAGATGAATTAATCATGCACTTTACTGAACAATCATGGAAGATGTTCTTTGATGGGTCTTTCACTCAACATGGTTCTAGTGTCGGGATACTTCTTATTACTCCCCAAAAATACTCAATTCCAAAATCTTACAAGATTCTCTTCCCTTGCATGAAAAACATTGCAGAATATGAAGCTTTGGTAAATGGGATCAAGCTGGCCATCGAGTGGAAGATTGTTGAATTACACATCTATGGATATTCTTAACTCATTATCAACCAAATCAATGATATATATCAAACAAGAGATGAGAAACTGATGCCTTATAAGAGAATGGTGGATGATCTCAAGAAATACTTTACCTTTGTATCATTTCAGTAGATCCCCAGAACATCAAATAGAGCAGTGGATGCAATGACCACTTTGGCATCTATACCATAGCTACATGAATCTAATTTTCGCTTTGAATTCCTTGTGGAAGAGTTACATTATCCTACCTATGACTCCCCAGAGTCCCAGTTGGTCTGTTCTATTATTGGACATGACTCATCTCGCTATAGCCACATTTATTCTTACCTGCATGACCAAGTTGTCCCTGCTAATCTTTCCCGAAATGAAAAAAGGAACCTAACCCAAAATGCGTCATGGTATGTCATCATTGCTAATGACCTATTCAGATGAGGTTTAGATAATACTTTGCTTAGATGTCTAGAAACTAAGGAGTCCCAACACGCATTATCTGAGATTCATGAAGGTGTTTGTGGATCCCATTCGAATGGTCTAACTTTAGCACAAAAACTACTAAGGGGTGGCTACTACTAGCTAGACATGGAGAAAGAAGATATAAAATTTGCTAAAACTCGTGAAAAGTGTCAAGTACACAGGTACCTTATACATGCTCTAGCAAGGGATCTCATACCCTTTGTGACACACTAGCCCTTTCAACAGTGGGCGTTTGATCTAATTGGCCAAATATATCTTGCATCATCTAATGGACACAAATTTATTATCACTGCCACTGAGTACTTCACTAAGTGGGTAGAAGCAGTTCCGCTCATCAAGGCAATAGGCAAACAAGTAGCTCTCTTTATTCTTAATTATATCATCTACAGGTATGGTATACCTTCATCCATTATAACTGATAATGGAGGACAATTCAAGAACAAAGATCTAGACAAACTCTGTGAGAAGTTTAAAATCAAACAACACTGGTCCTTAATATATTACCCTCAAGGTAATGGACAAGCAGAGGCATCTAACACAAACCTACTGATTATCTTGCACAGAACAATGAACAAATCCGGGAAGGATTGGCATCTGCAGCTCAATCCTGCACTATGGGCTTATAGAACAAGTATTAGAACACCTATTGGGGCTACACCTTTCTCTTTGGTGTATGGGTCTGAAGCAGTATTACCTATTGAAGTAGAAATACCATCTCTAAGAGTTTCTTTGCAAGGCCTTGTTACTGATGAAGACTATAGAATATCTAGATTGCAAGACCTCAAATTGTTGGATGAGCATCAACAAGTGGTGTTTGATCATCTCCGAGTGTATCAAAAGAGAATGTCCAGAGGATATAACAAGAAGGTTTGACATCAAGAATTTCAGGTTGGTGACCTAGTTCCGAGAGAAAATCTTAAAAAACAATAGTTTTGAGACAACAAAGGGAAGTTTGAATCCAACTGGTTGGGTCCCTATATCATTACTGCAGATTTTGGCTCTAGAGCCTATCAACTCTCAACACCAGAAGGAGAACAGCTCTGCGAACCGATCAACACCATCCATCTGAAGAAATTCTTCACTTGAATATTCTCTGCTCTAGCAGTCTATATAGCGAAAATGTCTTTAAAAAATCTAAAAAATCAAAAAATGTCTTGAAGAAATTCAAAAAAAAAAAAAAGGAAAAAATAAAAAAGAAATTCAAAAGAAAAAAAAGGAAAAAGAGAGAAAATGCCTTGGTGAAAACCTGGTAAACAGGCGCTCTTGTACTCAAGCGCTCCATCTATCAACGCAACATTGGCATTCCCGCTTTCTTGCATATTTTCTTTCGCTTGTACATATTTCAATCACTTTTGTGACATCCTGGTTTGTTGGAACCCTCATGGCTTGAAACCGATCAATGTCCTAGTCTTAGGTAATCGACAAGAGCACATTACATATCCTAAGCAGTGTCAAACAAGTCATCTTTACGTCAGTGAAACCTGGTCATCCACTCTGAGTCAAGTCACCTATCTCCTAACTATTGAAGAGTTTTATCACTGAGTAACAAGCAAAACAACGTAATGGAAAACAACCACTAAATAGTTTGAGCTATGCATGTAAATTTTCTTTGTGTGTTGTCTTTTATATTGGTTTTCGATTATTATCCCTCTGAGTAACTTGAGGAAGTCTATTGTGACTAAGAGGAGCAAGGATTGGGAGCATAATATTTTCTTGTTTTCTACTTGTAGGAATGATCCCAATGATATAGAAACATCTAAATTAGTTGGGTGTCTATGATAAGAGCCTTCACATCAAGGTGGAATCGCCTCACATACCTCGACTCCGCTTATTTGAATGCTACAAGGAGATCCATATCATTTCTTTGTCTATTTTGAGGGAATTTCTTTATCATGCAATCCAGGTCCCTGTGAAATCTGTCCAAGGATATCAACAAAAAAAGGGTCATTACATACAAGATAATTAATATTGCACATGAAAAGAAATGAACTCTATTCTACCTGCTATAATTGTAAAACGCTCAATGATGAAAATTAAGCTTTTCAAATCCAGTGACTAGGTTTTGGTTGAATCTCATTTTGCATCTCATTTTACATTTCATTATGTATTTCATGAATTTGGAGTGATTTCGGTATGGTAACAATAATTTGTTTATCTTCTGAATGAGAGTTTGAAGTATCCTCATTTCTTCGCTAAGTAGTCTCTTCCTCATCAATTCTCTGATTGAGTACTTGTGTATTGAGATGTGTAGCTGCATACATAAGCATTTTACATAGATTCATACATTCACTATGATCCATTTGAATTCACCTTATTGCATTGCATTGAAAAAATGAGACAAATTTTGCATTACTAGTTACTCATTCTCATCACTCATTTATTTGCATATAAAATGAAACAAAAATAGACATCCATAATCATTTGCATTACATACTGAAAAAAAATGCATACATATAAGATAAAACATATAGAACAACATCTCATAATCCATCAACACAAGTACAATGAAATCAAATCATGAGCTTGTAAATCGGTTGTCCTGAGTCCATTTTCAGGATCGAAATCGAAATCTGATATCAACTCTCTCATTGAAATTTCACAAAATTTGGACCACTTAGCGCTTTTCATCAAAAGCTCATTCTCTCTTTTAATTGCGCTCAATTTCTCGTTAATCAACGCCGAATCTCAATTTAATTTCTACAAATCAACTTTGCGCTCAATTTCTTATCAATCAACGCAAAATTTTCAAAAATTCCTCTGAATCAATTTGTGCTCAAAACAACTTATCATCGCTAAAGAAATTGCCTATCATCATGTACCCTCTCTATTTTTCTATTTCGCTCCCGAGGGGGCATACTCATGACCTTATGACCTCACATTCTTCAATGTCGAGAAAATTTTCAAATCTTCATCAAAAGTCAAGCAAAAAAATCTTTTTCAATTAAAGAAAATCAATCAAATAAGACCTCATCGCTAGGGGCATCTCAACTTCATCGCTTTATATCAAGTTGAGATTTCTCAATCATTTGAATCGAATCAATCTCTAGGGGCATATCAGTTTCATCGCTTCATACGAAGCTGATATTTGTCTTTGTTTGAATCAATCTCTTAACGTTAATCAGTTTCATCACTTTTCATCAAGCTGATTATTCGTTTAAACTCAATCAAGGGTTTAAAGAGTTTCTCAATCTAAGCAGGTGTTTAGTATTCATCGCTTTGGATCAAGTTGGACAGCTTATCTTCATCATATCTTGATCAATCAAGTTCAAGATTGATTTTTATCATCACTCATTGTGTCTAGTTCAATCAAGTTCTAGATCAGTAAGATCTGCTTCTTGATCAATCAAGTTCAAATTCGGTATCTTTTGTTTTCTATGGTTCCTAAGTTCAATCAAGTTCGGGAATGATATTGCTTTAATTAGACTTCATTCAACTTTGTCACTTCGAATCAAGCTAAATACCTCACTCTTCATCTGGTTCGTGATCAATCAAGTTCAAAACTAGTATCTCCTAGACATCAAATTTTCTTTGAACCAACGCGTTGCTCACACATTAATTCAAATAGGGGAAAATGTAATACCCTAAAAATGGTCATCTAAACCATGAGCCCCTAATCTCGACAACATCACCAAAGTCCTAACCAAAGGCAATTAAATAAATCTTGAGCACACAATTAATCCTTTAATTATCAAATGTCACATGGAAAATTAATAACCCAATATTAATTAAATATTTATTTAATTAATGAAATCATTCCAAGTAAATCATTTTAAACAATTATCTTATTTATTTTAATTAAATATCTTTTGCATATTTAATTAAATAAATCAATTTGCCATAAATTTTCAAAAAAGGAAACAAATCAAGAAAGAACAATTGGAAATTATGAGAACAAATCTTCAAAAAAGGAAATAAATCATCAAAAAAGAATTAATTGACCAAGAAAGAATTAAAAATTTGAGAAAAAGAAATCAATTGGAGATAATCTTGAAAAACAAATTAAAAATTAATAAATAATCTCAAAGAAAGCAATTAAAACAATTAAATATTAAAATTGAATGAAATAGAGAATAAATTAGTTTTTTCTTGATTTTATCTTGATTTTAGTTCAATTTCCTTTAAAACTGAGAAAAGCATCCAATCACATCAATTCACCTGGATTGTGCTTCCTCTTGGAAAATCTTGACTACTCATCATCATTTGATCTCAGCCATTGGTTTCTTTCTAAATTTTCTATAAATTCAGGCTCTCATCTCTCATTCAAAAGGTCCTGGAGAGTATATTGTTATCATGTTGTTTTTGTTGTAGGTTCAATAATATTTGTGCATTTAGATATTCACATATTAGTTATTGCATACATATTTAGATCATTTATCTCATTTATTGCTTAAATCTTGTTAAATTAATCTTGCATCCATTTAGCTTGATATCATGCTCATATAGATTAAATCCTTCATCTTAGTGTAGTCTAGTCACTGGTATTGCTTATACAAATCTAAGAGCAATCTTATACTCACATCTTTTAGAAGGCAATGGGTCGCTTTGTAATGGTTTATTATTCATTGATTATCGATTTACTAACCATACATCTGATGACTTGATTGAAGTGTTGTGTATTGCAATTATAGATACAGGTCCACTTTTCACACACACAGGGCCCGCCTTGTCACCTAGTTGTGATGGATACTCTAACGATCAGTTTCCCATCGTGACCTAGCGACCACCGTTAGATCACCGCAATCACCATTCGAACACCTCCAACCTGCTCGGCCTTTAACTTCTTAGCTGCTCTCCTGTCGGGTCCCACCACTTGGTCGCCATGTCGCGAGGGTATTCATTTTGGGCACTTCACAACCACGGTACAATGACATCCATTGATAGTCCCAAAATTTTACTCCACCGTTGATCTTCCTTAGATCTTCCATTGGATCTTCTCGATTTGCATGACCCTTAACCTCTTCTCGCTAGCCTATTGCAAAATTTGGGTTGCTTTGAGATGCGTGCATGTGTGTGGTCCACCGATGCTGAGCCTCCACTTTCCAAAAGCCCTTAAGTTTTGACACTATATAAGTGTGAGGCTTTGTATTTAAATACAAAATATTTCCTTCCCACAACTAATGTGGGATAAATGTTCATGCCTGGCGGCATTTACATGGAAATTTCTCTGGCCTTTTAAAACCCTCTTTGGCGCCCAAGTAAAAATATTTTACACAGGCTAATTGCATTTGTTCTGAGTTTCTTTAACTTCCCATGTTTCACAAGCACATGATGGGAGGATTGTTGGGTCCATTCTTCATGCCCTCAAACTAGGTGATTCAGGTTGATTCATCAGGAGGTCATTTGGAAGTGCAAAGCATAATTTAAAATGGGCCTCTCAAATTTTATAGGTCCCAACACTGGCTCTGATTGGGGATGGTTGATTGCAATATCAACACAAGAATTTAGAATATTAGGTAGAGCAGACCACCCAAAAAATAGGACACTTCTCTTCTTCTCAAAAAATAGGGGTTATTTATTGAAAACCACACAACTGAAGACAAGAAAATGTACAATAGACCATTTATTACATATGGCCTTGGGCCATCAAAACTGAAATTAATTCTTACCTCTATCAAACACACGATTCTCACTTCCATGAACTAAAGGTAAGATGGAACTTTCACTGTCATCTGCCTAATCATAAACTCTGCAACTTCTCATCAGCTTATCACATAAAAGATCCTCAGCATGCTGGTAATCACCAAACAGTTGGAAATCAAACAAATGCAGAGAGTGTTGATCACTACATGACATAGGAATGTCATACCCTTTACAATTATGTCCCCGCTGAAAAGAAAAGTAATCAAACTCCCTCTGAAAGCTAGGAACCTTAGGCACATGCCGATCACTAGTTTGCACAAAAGGGAAAAAATCATCCTTAATATTGTCTTGCAAACTAGAGAGGAATACTTCCTCATAAAATGACTACAATTCAATATCTTGCTGATCACAATTCCTATCATCCTCTTGCAAATAAGAAAATGTATCATCACTTGTCAATGATTCATTTACCACTTGCAAATCTGGGAAAATTACTTAAGATTTATCATTCTTTTTAACAAAACAATCCACACAATGCATATCAAAATCTGAATTCATATCAACATATGAATGCACATTATCACATCTATCAACCTTATATGCATATTCACCTTGTCTTCTATTCAAATCAACTGTAGGGAGAGAATCAACAACATATGTATCATACTTCACACCCTCAAAAATATTATTAGTATCAAAATGTGTACTAGTTGGGTATGAGAGATTGGGGACACTTTTGGTTGTATACCTCTGAAGATCAACAACTAAGAGTTCTAAGATTTGTTCACTACTTAGTGAACCTTCTTCTTTATTTTCATTTTCCTTGGCTTTACCTTTTGTGCTGTAAACATTGTCCCAATCTGATGCAGGCATTAAATCTTATGTTCTCATGTCTATATGTACATTTATTTCATCATTACAATAGCTAATACATGCATCATAACCTTTATCATGCTTCTCATAAAGTGTTGCTATATGTTGTAACATTGTTTCATAACCTTGGTTGCAAACACTTTGTGGATTGAAACTAATAACAAGATGATCTATATTATTCAAATCTAAAACCTCAACAGGCTCATAATTATTTGAACAACAACTTATGATGTCACAATTTTCTTCTTGCTCTAAATACACATCTGCATTGCCATGCTGAGAATAAGAGTCATCTTCAGCATCATATGAGACATCTCCACTCATGGATTCATCTCCATCACTGTATTCAATATTATGTGCATTTTCAAATTTATTCATTTCAATCTCATCTATCCACTCTTTAATATGTGCAACACTTTCTTCTCTCAAGGCTGTAGACAAATTAATTGAGTCGGGCTCATCAAGCTCCAAGAATAACTCAATCTAAATGGACTCATGGGGTCTAACATCAACTAGAAGCTCATTTAATGCAGCACTAAATATTTCATAAAAGACATATGATGACTCTTCATTCCTCTTCCATACTTTCTTTCTTAGAAACAAAATGCACTTTTCTTGGATCTTTTGAAGATGTATTTCAATCTCCCTATCAATGTCTTTCAAATTTGACAAATAAATTTTAGATCTAGGAACCACATCTAGATCCATCAAATTTGAAACATCTACTGAACCATTACCATGAAAATACATCTTAATGTTTTACAAACCCTTTGCAAAACACATGTAGTCATTAACTTCATAACCACATACTTCTCCCATCATTTAACTGAAACTTTTCAAAATAGGAAGTATGTGAAGTGCAGATTTCTTTTCCTTTCTATAGTAACCTTTTCACCTAATAAGGAACAAATAATTATCTAAACAATACTTTGAGGAATACCTGGAGTAAATTTATTGCTTCTGTCCACTTCACCTCTGACTAAAAATTTGAAGAGCACCTCCAAATCTTAGGTTTGTTCTTACAAAGTCGCCACCTCCCTGAGGAGGAATAAAATTTCAACCACTGATCTTCACTTTGAAACACTTTCATATTTTTGGGTCTCACACAACAGAGTCACATAATATATTTTTTTTTTTAAATTTCAGCAGCAAAATTTCTAGGACACACACTTTCAAATCTGAAAACAACTTTTAGATTCATAAACTTCTAAGACTCTTCCCCAAATGACTTTGGCTAGACTCATGGGTTTGACTGCAATCAACAAGGTGAATACAACTTCTCTCAACCTTACTACAAAATGCAATTACAGGACACTGTTACTCCCCAGCAGAGTCACCATTTTTGTTGTTCTCAAAAATAAGCAAACCAAGTTCACCTGCAATCTATGTATGAAATAGACAACTTCATACAATGAAGAACTTCGGGACTTGGACAACATAACAAGGATTTGAATCCTTCTACTCTTCAGGCTCTGCAAAACCTAGGTGGGTGTACCTTTGATGCATTGAATCAAATTCATTACCCACATATGGTAGCATCAATAAAAATAGATAGATCTCATAAGGCTTGACAACTAGGAGGTTATTGCAGATGGGTTATATCTACATTGACATCTTGACTAAGTTGAAACATAAGATAGGTGGAACAAACTAAAACTACAAACATAAAAGAAAAAGGATATTTGATTTCTTAGAAATCTCAGAGAATCCCTTGAATCTGCAAGACCAGTGCCTTATCCAAGGGCATGGAGTCATACATCAAACTGCAAATGAAAAACCTCTATTGCAAATCCATCTTCATCATTAAATATTCCTACATTAATGCCTTGCATAAATGCATTACTTAGCTCATCCATGAAATCATCAGTTCTTGAATACATATTCTATTATTTATGATTGATTACTTAGTTTAAATTCTTCCTTGAAGAATACCCACAAACAATCACAACAATCTCCTTGAGATGACAAATTTCAGCCTCCATGAGGATCTAATTTGTAACAAAGAAATATACATCTAGAGACAAGTTTGTGTGAATTTACGCATGCCTTACATACATATAAGCCTGCAACTAGAAACACGTACAGCAAGAAGATATACTCCATTACTTCAAAGAAGACATTAGACTATACAAACTCTAGAAGAAAAACTCAGAGCTGGAAACATAGAATATGGAGCCCGACTCACAAAAAATTCTTGAACCCCCCAAAATGAGAAGATCTCTGAATAAGAAGGAAGAGAGGAATTTCAAATTTCATCTCTGACAAAGACAACTGCCAAATCTTCTGCATTAACTGCTCACACACTTGGCCTGCTGAAAATCTTCTCTGGCAAACTGAAAAATCCTTCTGAAATCCTGAGGAAGCTACTCTTGAGATAATTGACATGTGTAGCAACTGACTACAGAAACAAACTCATCGGATTGAGAGATTTCCAATGATATATAATACTTGTATATTTGGGCAAAAAATAACTTGCTAGTGAATTAATCTCTCTTGTGCAATAGTCATTTAAATTTCTGCATTTTACACTATAGTCTGAAACTATATCATTTAACTTTGACTTTTGCCTTGATCCTCCTTCTGCGCTCCGCCATGTGGCACCACTAGATTGGTCATGATTCCCTCTGGGTGCCACCTATCCTGCCACCTGAGCATGGTCGGACCCACTACCGGCCCTTAGCCCCTCTTTATCACTGATCCACAATGGATATTCATCGAGCCATTTCAGACTGCGGATCAGCAACCACTGTCGATCTTCCTAGGACTTGTTCACCCATTAATCACTTTTACCCGCTCCCATATGTCACATGTCACTTCTGAATTGGCTCTGGAGTCCCCATCCTTCCACCTTACAATGGCCTAGACTCACTGCCAGAATGAAGCTCTTCTTTGTCACTGGGTTGTGAGGGATATTCTAATGAGAAATTTCCCATCTTGACCTAGCGACCACCACTGGATCTTCTTTGGATTTTCTCACTCGTAAGGTCTCTAGTTTTTTGGGTGTTAGCAATTTATACTAGCGAGCTAGAGATTGGGTTTAAATCGTGAGGTCTCAAATTGGTCTTTGCCGCTCACCCTTTTTGTCGGGCCTGCCTTGTCGGCTAGCCGTGATGGATACTCTAACAAGCAGTTTCCCATCGCGACCTAGTGACAACCGTTGGATCACTGTGATCACCATCTGAACACCTCCAACCTGGTCGGCCTTTAACTTCTTAGCTACTCTCCTTTTGGGTCCCACCACTTGGTCACCATGTCATGAGGGTATTCATTTTAGGCACTTCACAACTGTGGTACAACGACAGCCATTGATAGTCTTAGAATTTTAGTCCACCATTGATCTTCCTTGGATCTTTTGTTTGATCTTCTCAATTTGCATGACCCTTAACCTCTTCTCGCTAGCTTGTCACAAAATTTGGGTTGCTTCGAGATGCACACATGTGTGGGGTCCACCAATGCTGAGCCTCCACTTGCTAAAAGCCCTTAAGCTTTAACACTATATAAGTGTGCGGCTTTGTATTTAAATAGAAAATATTTCCTTCCCACAACCAATGTGGGATAAATGTTCATGCCTAGCGGCATTTACATGGAAATTTCTCTGGCCTTTTAAAACCCTCTTTAGCATCCAAGTCAAAATGCTTTACACAGGTCGATTGCATTTACTCCGAGTTTCTTTAACTTCCCATGTTTCACAGACACGCGAGGGGAGGATTGCTGGCTCCATTCTTCATGCCCTCAAATGAGACAATTCAGGTTGATTCATCAAGAGGCCATTTGAAAGTGCAGAGCAGAATTTAAAATCAGCCTCTCAAATTGACTCAAATTTTATAGGTCCCAATAGAGTAGAAACATGCATATTTCCTCTCTTGTTTACACAACTAGTATTTGTTATAACTGCATTGGATTTGGCCATAGGGAGTTTGAATGCAGGAAGAAGGACTTGCACTCATATGGAAGCCAATATAGCTTCTATGGTCAACATAGAAATAAATAAAGAGCATATGGAAGTTAGAGACCTGCATGGAACCAAAAGAGAAATGTCCCTGTGGGATCAAGAGGTCCACCAGTTTTGGTTGCTAGTCACAACATGACCAGAAGAAGATGGTCTAATTGGTATGTTAGAAGGTTCCTCAATCATGAGATTGGCATGGATGTTGTGTGCTACTATAGCACTGCTTTTGGTTATGATGCAGGATCCATAAATGTAATAATCTATCAACAGAAGAAGAAGACACCTGCCCCTAAAATTGAAATTGGGAAGAAGAATGAGATCAAGAAGGAATGAAGGATGAAGCAAGAAAATGCAACCATGGATCGACACTATGCATTCAATGCACAGGTGATATTGCCTAAGGATTAAAGGAGATGCATTACCTTAGGGGGAGTAATACACTAACCTTATCATTCACCCCCTTAGTGAAGAAGGACACATGGAAGAACAAGTTGTTGCCAGTATGAAGAAAGAAAATGAGATGGTGTGTATAGTGGCTGCCTTGGCTACACATCTACAGATGAGAGATGGACTGGTACAAGAAACTGATATGAGCAGGATGTTACAGATAATAATGCTAACAGGTACTTGCAGGTTATGTAAGACAATGAGGCCCAGGATCATTGCATTAGCCTCGATATCATGGAATGAGGAGTTTATGTCTCAGGTGGTGTTGATGAAAACTTGAATGACATATGTTGGCTAGATTATTGATTATGTATGCATGCATCCTTTAAGGGCTAACTAGTTTGATTTATGGCATGATGATGATATTGTATCGCATTGTGTACACCTAGTATCATGTCATATGCTATGGTAGATATAATGGAGCTGAAAGATCATCAGTTGGTCACATATGCACAAATCAACCGGTGTTTGGTGCAAATTGGAGATCCAATTTTGAACCTGGTAGGCAATAAGGACCTGAGATGTATAACTCAAGGGGAGTTCAAGTGCTCATGATGCAAAATCACCATGCTTGAACTTATGGGTGTACTAGCTGCATCAACTATAGAAGATGGAAATTATTGTAGGAATACCCAAGAGAATTTCATTATTAGGGGTTTCTACTTTCCCAATTGGTTGTACTCATAGTACAATCACATTTCATTCTTAAGATCAATTGGTATCAGAAGGGTGATCATGTAGTTTGACTGACAGGTATGTTGTATTCACTGACACATGGGTCTTTAATTAGTTTTAGTGTTGCATATGCATTAGGATCCCAGTTTACATATACACTTGAGTGCTAAGAAATTGTTGTCAGTTGGTGGTTGAGCCCTCCATCCCAAGTGTTATGATTTGAGAGGATGAAATTTATGATGTTCAAACAAGGAGAAGCATCTAGATTGAGAAAAAGGGGTGTAGAAAATTGTCAATGCTCTGTAGACACAAGGAGAGAAACCTTGATAGAGACCTTTGTCATTATTGTCAAAGGGGGAGAAATATTTTGTAGTATGCTAGATACTACATGTGTTGACATCAATGTCAAAAGGGAAAATTGTTGGCATTGTGTTGTCATTGATGTCAATTGGTATAACATGTTACCAATATAGAAGGACAACTAGGATGGGAAAGTAGTTGATGTGTAGTCATTGATGTCAACTAGTCTAGCAAGTTATTGATATAGTCTATCACCGGTAAGGAGATGATGTCAAATGGTAAGTGATGTGTTGATAGTGTATGGTTGCTAACCCATGAGCATGTATAAACATAGAGAAGATAAATCAATAAACTGAGTGGTTGCCAACCGACAATCTTATAACCAATGTACAAGCAGGATGAGCAAGATGCTTGGATGTTGATTATGATGAAGAGGTAGAATGTTATCAAGAATCACATCAACACTAGAGGACAAGTATGTATAGGTCACCAATATACTATGTGGATGTCAATTAGTAGGACTCCCACTGGATAAAGATGTAGTCACCATTTAAAGAGATGACTGACAATGAATGTACCCCAACTAGATCACATATTCCTGTTTGAAGATATGTTTTTCAAGAAGGGAAGCCACATTAGTGCATTGCAAGATGCAGATGTTAAAGATCCTCTCCCACTAGTAAGTGATAATTCTCTAGGATAAGTTAGAGATATTAAAGGCAGATGATTGAAGGCTCACACTGGATTAATTGGTGAAACAAAATATGCCTCAGGTGCATGAAATCAGAGATGTGCACTCGATCAGAAAGATTTGGCATGTTGTGCTACTAGGATAGAAAAAGAAAAGTAAAGAAGTGATGGGTTGGTCACCTTGACAAACCAGTTGAGATGATGTCCAGGATGATGATGAAGAAGGCAAAGCTGGAACAACTATAGATAGAGGACATTGCCAGATTGAGTTTGTTGAAGGTTGATGACATGGTGTCAACAAGGTGGTTACCAGTAAATATGTCCACCGGTAAAGCTGACAAGGTGCAAAATTCAAAGGCTCCCATCTATTGAAGATGTGCATGAGGTAGGTTGGAAAATGTGATGATTGGTTTAGGAGCTCTCACCTAATGAAGAGAAGTGCACACATGAAGGTTAACTAGAAAAGCAAGAGATACCAGTAGGGTTAGAGAACCAACAAAAAAGAAGGACCGGTTGTGTGGTTAGTCGATGTTCCTATCCAAACTGACATAACCAACCTAGCAAAGGTGGATGCCAACAAAGGGACCATGTGGAGGAGAAGTGGCATGCATGCACATGATGGTGAAAGTGTAATCGATGAGGTAGGTGGTAACTAGTCGACATTAATGACGATAGCATATTTCACGGGTCAAAGAGAAGAGGAGTGGGGATCAAGACTGATCAAAGGATAGAGATCTGATTTGATGTCTTCATGATTGAGGTTGAGTGTCCAGGTGTTGATCAAGGTAGGTGAAGATATCTGCAGGATCACTTCATAGGTGTTTGACAAGTGTAGACCATAGAAAGATCCATGTTTGCTAAATTTAGCAAGCGTGTATTAGAGGTAGCATGATTGGCAAAGTTGATTGATCAATTGCAGGAGGTAAATTTATAGAATTTGATCTAATTAGATTTGGTGTTCCTCGAGGTCGATGAAGAAACCCTAACCGCCTAAATTTTGTATTGGGTTTTGGCGGGAAGACTTGTTTACAAATATGCAAGTCAAAATCGATGAAAGGTGTTGCTACTGCTGAATGAGAGAGTGGCGCTATTGGTGTAGAAGTGAAATTAGTCAAGTTCTCAACAACAAGAAGAAGAAGAGATTGAGTATGAAAGAAAATAGGGTTGAAGAGTTCAACCTGCAATAGTGTGGCAACTCATAATCTGCCATTGAGTTTGAGAGAGGAGTATATCGGTGGTGACTGAACTAGAAGAGAAGAGGCAAAGAGGATTGTAGAAAAAGAGAAGAGCATAGTGATAAACAAAAGAGAACCGGTAAGCTGAGAACTAAAAGTAATCATAACAGTGGATATCTGACTGAGTGAAGAAGAGAGATGGAGATAAGCAATAGTGTAACAAAAAGGAAGGAGAATTGGAAGAGAGAAGAACTAGCGAAGAAGAAGAAGAGGCTAATTTGGTAAGGTTGCAGTAGGAGATAAGGCTGCAATAGTAAGAGGGTGAGAAAAGAACCGACAATGAATTAGATAGAAGATTCGCTAAAGAGACTTGAAAAAGAGTAACAAACAACAAGGCTATTACTTTTGCAATTGAATGTTCATTGAAGATCATTGAGTTGGAGCTCGGTGCAAGGGTTGGTGCTCCTTGGGTTGGTGCCTTAAACATTGTAATGAGATTTCCATTGTGAGGCTAGATTGGAGCAGTAGAATCCAACAACATTTCTCACTGAGGTTTTTCCCATGTTGGGTTTTCCTCGTATATACTGGTGTCATGTGATGTGCCTTTGTGTGATTGCATTGTGAAGTCTTACATTATCTCATCGGTAGGTTTAATTATGTTTTCTTTGCTAGCTGATACTCACTCTTAGTATCCAAAGGTGAAAGAGTTTTTGGAAACCACTGATTCACCCCCCTCGTAGTGGTACATTGTGTTCAATGAAAATGTGGTTTGGTATTTTCTCTTATCAATGCTTTTATAAATATTTCTTCATCTAGATCATTCACTGGTGGATTTTCTCCTTGTTCTCTAGTTGGAACTTCTTCCTCTTCATCAGTCACATCTTCAACATGTCAACCTCTTCTTTGGGCCATTTCAACAGCTTCCAATCGGGCTGCAAGTCCTCTCAATATTTCCACCACAATAGGGTCTACATTTCCACGTGCTCCACCATTTCTATTTCCTCTTTGTACCATCTTCATGCAATTCCTCTGCACATGTAGGCTAGATATTTGATCTACCACCCCACAACCAAATCTTACAGGACAATGCAATCTCTAGAACAAAATATCGCTCTGATACCACTTGATGCAATAACAACAGGAGGGTCTTCAAAGAGAACAGTCTGGACCATGCAACAAGAGTTACACAACAGAAACAACTTGAAGTGATGAAGGTAATGCATAAACAAACTATATTTGTTGGAATCCAAGAGTGCTTAGAGGGGGGGTGAATTGGTATTCTGCCAGAATGCTTAGTTTTAACCTTATTATAACATGCATTCACCAACCAGTAAACTAGTACATATTTAATTGAAAGAAGTAAGGCAATCAATGAACCAATCACACAAATGAACACCATAACACGGAGAGTTTATAAGTGGAAAAACTCAAAGAGGAAAAACCATGGTGGGATTTGTGACCCATAATATCAATTCACTTGCCATATGAATAGATATTACATAATATGGGGGTCTGCACATATAGGAAAGCTTACCGCCTAGAGCACACTACTCAACACAAAGAAGTCTCACTAACTATAGTCACTTTGAATAATTAAACATACAACTGAACTCATTTAATGCATCTTCTACGCCTGATCGAGTTCCGATTCAAGCTCTGACTATTCCAGTTTTGAAACCAAAATCATCCAAAATCATCTACAGATCATTACATAATATTGACCTCATATACATGATCTTTGCACTACTGATCTAATCTAAAAACATCATCCTATCTCAAAATGATCTAATAACTAACCTATATACCCTTACAGTCCTTCATGACTCATGTCGACTTACATAGATAATACAAAATGATTATACATGTCAGCTCATTACATATATACACAAATAACAAAGTGAATTTCTGATAGCCGGATCCACCAATGATGTCGACCTCCTATACTCGTACCTTGTTTGCCAATTATTATCCTTGCCTACTCTACAAGTCATGTCGGCCTTCAATATCGATAACCATAGAATTATTCCTACCGGTGAAGATACATGTCAGTGTCGATGAAGTGTTTATTGGTGAAGTGTCTATCGGTGACGTGCCAAACCAAAGAATGAAGTTGGAACATGTTGCCATCAATGAAAACATATGAAACCAATCAGATGAGTGTCAATTGCCAACAATCTCCCCCTTTAGCATTAGTGGAAACACTCTTGTGAAAAATGATAATGGTTTCCATCTTCCGGATTCACCCTGAGACTACTCCCCCTGAGCTGAATATGTCATCTATGATCATGATCTGTACAAATACTCCTTATCTCTTGATGTCAAGGATTTATTTTTCACCTATACTCCTCCCCCTTTGACATCAATGCCAAAAAGAACCAAAAACCGAGATAAATAATGAAATTTTGTACAAAGAGTGTGTCCCAAAACACCTTACCAGAGCTGAATATACTTGAAAATTTCTAGATAAGCTTTCTCTAAAATCTCTAGATAAGTGTCCTAGCCAAATTTAAATGTGTCAGATACTGATACAAGTCCATTAAGCATATGAGCATGGGACTCTTTCTCCTTAAACTCTGTCAGTGTGGGCTTTCCAATCATATCTATGCATTCCTTTTTATGTACACTCAAGGAGTGAAACCGGGGACTCACCAATCCTCTAAGCCCTTTAGCTCTCCTAATGATTTTATCTCTATCCCTTTCAAGAGCTGAAATTTGAGCTTCTAACAACAAAATTTGCCCATCAATAGATGTAGTCAAAGAATTGGAACCATCAAAAGAATTTACTATACCTGCAATTTTATCCTGAGAATCTTTAATGCCTTTATCTATATCTACAGTTAGTAATCTAGTGTTACAACATACTCTATATATATTTGTACATTGCCTTAAATCATTATCAATTAATTTTAGTTTGTCAGAAATCTCTTTCTTTTATGATTCAATCAATTGATCAAAAGTGGCTTTCTTAGCTTGAGTGAATCTTTCCAATGCCTGTCGGTTAGATATTTGTTGCAATGATTGAAAATCCTTAGAGATGTGCTTAGTAATTATTTTGAGCTTGCTAGATGGGCTTGCTCCTTTGTCAAACTAGCACTCTGGGACAAGTTTGTGTAAAATTGGAATTGACTGATCAATTATTCCCTTGTCCATTGATCCTTGCTTTATCATCTTTTGAGCAGATATCATCATGAGCTCAATAGCACTCATCTCAGTTATGTTCTTCTACTCTGCCTGGGAGGTGTCAATTGACAACAAAGATGTGTTGGCTACCGGTTCCCTACTGGATTCCTCTCTCTTTCTCTCTGATGGTTTATTATCTTTCATAACATCTTCTTTTGCATCAGTGGCTTCGCCACTTGGTGCAATATTTGTTACTGTCGGTTCCACATTAACTATATTCCCAATCTGTATATTCTGTGTATCTGCTAGCATATGTACATTATCTACTTTTGTCAGTATCTCCTCTTTGTCATGTATATTTAATTCGGTCAGGGGCACTACATCCAATTCCTTAGAATCTTTCAAAATTGTGGGTGGGGCACCCACTACACCTTTGCCTTTCTCTTCAGTCAGGATGTAAGTAGTGTCAGTCTTAGGATTAGCTTTCGATGAAGAGAAGAAACCAGGGTTGTCAACAAAGAATTGTATCCATTTTGTCATGAACCCTATTTTTCCATAATTATTTAATTAGAAAATAATATTTATTTTTCACAAATGAAATGAAATTGGAATTGTTAATGAAATAAGATAGGAGATCGAATGCACTGAAATTATTTATATACAATTAAATGATCAGTAATAATTTTAATTACAAAATTGGGATCATCATTGCTAATGAGCAACTGAGTGCAAGTGAATGCAAGAACTGGTGAACGTAGATGAAGGTGAGAACATGGTTCCGGTAGAGTTGTCTTAGCTCTTGTATTTTGTTAGAATAAATGAAATCTCTCACACACCACATTAGGATTTATAATTTGCATCTTGAAAAGATGGATGATTTAAATGACCTTATTTGAGTGTTTGTTCAAATTGAAATGATGAATTTGGAATGAGTACTAGATTGATTTAAATATATATACATGTGCATTGATTACATGATTTGAGTGGTGATTGAATGAAATCTAAGTTGTATGAGTGATTGTGAAATATTATGCTTTATTGTTAAACGAGATGAAATGTGTAAATGATTTAAAAATGAATATTGACCCTAGGTTTATATGTTATTTTGGTTCAGATATGTATAAATGTATGAAAAATCGTACTTATGAGTTTTGTAAACTAGACAATATTATAATATATATATGTATATGAGAAATTGATTCAATCATATACATATATATCTATATAGTTATTATATAAATATTTTAATCTTGTCTTTAAATTGCTTGAAGGATAGAAGCGAAAGATTGTTTTCTTTCAGATGTATATTTGTTTATCCATGAAAGATTGCTTCCTATTAGATAGGATTGGCTTTAACAAAATATTGGTTCTCTCTATTTCTATTCAATGAAAGATTGTCTTCTTTAAGCATTGTATTTTTATCTTATGAGAAATAAGAAGTTAGAATTGAAAGGCGAAAGATTGTCTTCTTTAAACATTGTATTTTTATGACAAATAGGAAGATAGAATTGAAAGGTGAAATATTGTCTTCTGTATATATTTATTCTAGATTTATGTGAACAAAGATAGATAGGCTTGTGTTTGTGGAAAGTTACCTTCTAGGACAGGTGCCAAATGTGGATTATAGAGAGAATAGTTTGCTTTTCCAAACTATTTATTTTTTCTATGCATGACATTATACTCGACTGCATAATCAAATTGAATAAACCATTGAAATAGATGGAGTTCTTTTATTTATACTCTCTACCACATCCTTGATTGATCTTGCTTGTTTCTTAATAGAATTGGAAAATTGAAAATGCATGTATCATCTAGGCACGCACCAGATTCCATCTTGTCTTTTGAATTATTTTGCTAAGCAATTCGTGCAGGGTTGGGTATTCTTGATTGAATAATAATTTTAGGGAAGCGTAAGCTTCAAGGTTGGGAGGAAAAAGTGCCTGAATCTTGTTCTCATCTTCATGCTTAAGATTTCATTGAAGATAGCTTGGGTTGCAGATCAATGGATGCATCTCACCCTTTACTTTGTATTATTTTATTATTGAACTTACGACAACTTGAAATGCCTAAGTATTGTATGATTGAGATACTACTTTCATCAATTTATTGAATGAAGAATCTTTATCTTTTATAGAAATTTTGTGTTTATTACGATTTAAATTAAATGATCAAATGAATCTATGGATGGAAAAGTGGAATGAAATAGATTTATTAATTGATTTAAGAGTTTATTTAAGAATAAAGATTATTTTGGCTATTATTGAAGTTAGCACAATTTACGTCTTTACACATTCCTTGTGAGTTTCATCGATTATTTCATTAACTATGCCTACCATAAGGCTAATTATCTTCTGCTTGCTATGGAAAATTGTTCTATTTGCAACTTCAAGGGTCATATCCAACTCTTTTGGAGTAATTGAACTACAAGTAGTTAATAATTCTTGAATTTTTATGTGGTGGTCCTCCTCTATAGCGGATAATCTCCTAGCATCTATATTATTATATAGTTGTTTTGGTATTTTATTTTCAATTTCTAATAAAGCCTTCTTATATATATCTAGGTGTAACAAGACTACTTCCTCAATTTTTTTCTGCTCATCATCATCTAAGTGTTCATAATAGTATTGTATATTTTTTAAAATTCCATCCTTGGTGATTTCATCTATCAATTTTGCACAAGTCTTATGAGGGATTATAGATACATTACTAGTTGCAATAGCAAGGTCTATGTCTTCCTTGTTCTTTCTTCTGTCGTTATCGGATGGTGAAGAAGGTGTAGGAGATGTTTCCTTTGGAGCTCTTTTCTTTGCAGGTTTGTTAGCCAGTACCTTGATTGTGGCCTTTGTTACCGGTTGCTTCCTTGCCTCCTCCTTAGGTTCCTCACCTTTCTTTCTCAATACCCTCTTGAATGATAGAGGAGTTTCATCTTCAGTTCCAGAGTCTGATGGAATAGGTTAAATGGAGATTTCAGTCTCTTTCCTCTTCCTTTTGTCGGAACAACTTCCATTAAGGCGTTGATGTCTTGGGATACTTTTTCAACAAATTTGCTGGCCTTACCTTGTTGTTTCTCCCTATTCTTCTGATTAAATTCAGTTTGAACTTCTTGCTTCTTTTGCTTTGCAGTACCAAAAGAGTTTTCAACCTCATCAATTGAAGCATCAATAAACATTTTATCATAAGCATCCAGAATCACAACATCAACCTCATACCCCATCTCCTCTATCCATATCTTCTGGGGTTTAACTACTTCCATTAAAGTTTCATCCTTTTTTACCATAAAGCAGATCTTGATTGAGTATTTGTCAACAATGTGTTTGGGAACCCTCTCTTTAGATTTCATTTCTTTCTCAAATACCTTGAAATAACCCCAAACCTTATCATCTCATAGGCTTCCCAAGCTAGCAATGGATTGCTTCAATTGTCTGCCTACCGGGATGTCAAATGCCCATTGTATTTTTCCAAAACTAGGGGTTTCATTAAGGAAAAGTAACATTAAGTTGACAGTGAGATTCCCATACTGGAATATCCCCTTTTTCTCTCCTTAAATCTTTCCAAGGTTAATGATCAACTCATATTTCATCTTTTCACAGAGATCTATTTTCTTATTTTCCTTCATAATTTTATGTGCGGAATATATGCAAGAGCTAGAAACAGAATTGAGATGGTTGGATTGAGTTACCTTATACCCAATGATCATACTACCAAATCTGATGTCTCAATTAGTGATGTTGTTGACCCTCATCGATCATCAGTTCAAAGTTGTGTCAGTGAGTTTGTTAACTTGATCATTTGAAATCTTTTTCTCTAGATGCTGACCAATATGTGACAAACTAGTGATGGCCTTAATGGCCTCCTTTGTGATCTTATATGGATTGTCCAACCAAATGAACCCTCCATGAATCTTGCTTAGTATATATTGGATAATCTCATCTTCAAATTTAGGGATATCAAGGATGCCAGTAAACCCTAAATCTTCAATGTGCTTATATTCGGGTTTTATCTTACTGGAGTCACCCATCAACTCATTCATGTACATATTATTGATGTCACTGGTACCCAGATCCTCAATGTGGCAATGAATATATGCTCTAATGTCTTCCACATAAACAACTCCTCCTGGAACATGTGAAAATGAACCAACCAAATCATCCAAGGTGGCAATATGCAAGCATGGATTGAAAATTGGTCTGGGACGATCCTTAACCTCAACAATAGTTGAATTTGCAATGAAAGTAGGTACAGAAGATGATCCAGCTTCCATGATGAGAGATGATTATGATAAATACCTAAGAAATGGTTGTCGGTGAATAACCGTAGAGAATTCTTTTGAGTGCTGGTGAAATCACTGATGAAGATTTCTGATTGCTTTGAATCACCTTAGACTCACTCTATATTTCTATTAATTTCTCTGAATGCAAGTTGATAAAAAATGAGGTGGATTCAACCTTTTAACCTTTGAGAAACCCTAATTTATCATTGATATAAATGTCTTCTGGTGGAACATATTGGATCTTGGTCAGACATTTCCATGGTAGATAAACCTTTTCCAATGTCTGGAACTTTCCTCTAGATCTCCTTCTTGGGGCTTATGCAATATTTTCATGAAATTTTCCTACCCCTAAGGCATCTACCTCAGTTACCGGATGAGCTTCCTGCTGGTGCATGAGCAATCTGCTCTGTCAGTTGAGTAACCGGAGAAGTCCCATTTTCTGATTGATCATCTGACTTCCTAACCCATTTCTTGGTATGATCTTGTCGTATTTCATTGATCTTTTCTTTCCCTTTATCATATGATCCATCATTGCTAACCGGTGGATTTTTTCTTCTACAAAACTTAGCTATGTGTCCAATCTTGTTGCATGCATAACATGTAATATTATTCTTTTGATTTGCTTTTCTATAAATGGGATAATTGCTTGACCTTCACTAATTAGACACATGTCCAAAATTTCCACATGCATGACATTTTACATTCATTCTGCAATCTTCTATCTTATGACCATACTTATTGCATTTGGAACATTGACTGGGAGTAGAATTATAGATCCGATTTGCTCTATTTCTACATTGCCTAGCTATATGACTAAATTTATTATAAATAAAGCATCTACCATTAAATTTGTAAGCATTGAGATGCCTTATCGATGTTCTCTGATTCTGATTGTTCTGATCTTCATTTGCAGTACCAGAGATTTGACCTTGTTCAAATCCAAGTCCTCTAGAATCTCCATTCTGCCTTTGGCTTTCCAATAGTTCATTAAGTTGTACTAAACTAACCTTGAATTTATCCTTGTACTCATTTGTAATAGTCAGATCATCCCTTAGGATTATCATATGTTTTTCAAGTTCTTGTTCATTGCTTTGGGATTGTACTAATTCTGTTCTCAACACATCATTTTCATGAGCCAACCAGATGTATTCTTCATATCTATCTTTTATATATCTCCCAAGGTTCTCTTCATTCATCTTTCAATCTTCAATCTCCTTTGACATCCTTATAGTTAGGGCTTACATTTCATTTTTCATGACAATATTCTCTTGACTCAGCTTCTGACATTTTTCTTTAAGAGCATATTTCTCTTAATTATCATGATTTTGCAGAAGTTCCTTCCTCCTAGCTTGAACAAATGATAACCTCTCCTATAGAATAAGAATGAATTCCTTTGAAAAATTTAATTCATCTTGTAACTTCTATTTCTTCATCCTTTCAGCATCATAATCTTCAAGTTCTTTCTCCATACTCATTTCCATGGATTCTGGATTCGAGATCTCCCTCAAGCTGTTAGGCTTCTTCCAAGACACAAGGCTCATACAAATTGTTGGAATCCAAGAACACTGAGAGGGGGGGTGAATTAGTGTTCTATCAAAATGTTCACTTTTAACCTTATTATAACATGCATTCACCAACCGGTAAACCGGTACATATTAATTGAAATAAGTAAAGAAATCAATGAACGAATCACACAAATGAACACCATAACACAAAGATTTTATACATGGAAAACCTCAAAGAGGAAAACCCATAGTGGGATTTGTGACCCACAATATCAATTCACTGGCCATAATATATATTACATAATATGGGGGCCTATACATGTAGGAAGGCTTACCGCCTAGAGCACACTGCTCAACACAAAGAATTCTCACTGACTATAGTCACTTTGAATAATGAAACATACAACTAAACTCATTTAATACATCTACTATGCCTGATCAAGTTCTTGTTCAAGCTCTGACTATTCCAGTTCTGAAACTCTTAACTCTTACTGGAATAACCTTCGCTCTATGAGCGCATTCAAAATCATCTATAGATCATTACAAAATATTGACCTCTTACACAAATGACCTCATATACATGATCTTCGCATTACTGATCTAATCTAACAACATCATCCTATCTCAAAATGATCTAATAACTGACCTATGTACCCTTACAAGTCCTTCATGACTCATGTCAGCTTACATAGATAATACAAAATGATTATACATGTCAGCTCATTACATATATACACAAATAACAAAGTGAATTTCTGATTGTCAGATCCACCAATGATGTCGGCCTCCTCTACCAGTACCTTATTTGTCGGTTATTATCCTTGCCTGATTTGGAAATCATGTCAGCCTTCAATGTCGGTACCCATATAATTCTTCCTACTGGTGCCACTGAAGTGTCTGTTGGTACATGCCAAACCAAAGAATGAAGTCAAAACATGTTGCCATCAATGACAACATATGAAACCAATGAAATGAGTGTCAATTGCCAACAATATTATATCATGAAAATTAGTTACAAACTACCGAAAACATGCAAGCTCACAAGATTCATATCACAGGCATAAGTATGAAACATGTGTGTTATGCAACATTCAGCTCCAGCAAGAATGCAAGCCAACTCTGGATCTCCTAATCTTTAGATCTTTCTTCTATCTTCTAAAACTTCCTTCTAAATTCTTAATTACATTGATTTATATGATCAAGGGTGATCCATGTTGGCCTAAGATGAAACAATAACTGATGAACAAGATGAAATGTGGTACTTTAAAAATGGAGGAAGGGCCTATGTAGATAACTTCCTAGACCTTTTTACTTTTGTATCAATTCCTACATCATCAATTTTCCTTTTGCTATATTTTCTAAAAGATCCTGTAGCTAGGAAATGTGGAAATCATCACAAGCAAGTCAATATTAATCTAGCTCAATCACGAAAGCTCAAATGCAATGATCAATCCTAAAAACACTCAATAAAGACATGAAAACAAAACATCAATTCAAACACAAACCATTGCAAACTTGGATGTCTCCTTCATGTGGCTCCATTGTCCTTCTTTCTCCTTCAAATAGATTTGTTTGTAGATCTCACCTACTAGTGCATAAGCATGATGTGAAAGCAAGTAGACAAGATTGTAGCGCAAGAATACTTGAAGTGTGATTGATTCGACCAGGTAGCCATTCGAAAAAGTGATTAGATGGGATTGAAGAAATTCATCCAATTTATAGACAAATTGGAAAAAAGATCAAATTAGCATGAAGAGATTCGAATGGAAATTGCAAATCAAGAATGTCAATTATGACAAATTTCTATGTCAAAATTGATTGATTGTCAATTATGACAAATTATGACAAATTGAAATGTCATTCCCATGAAATTATGAGGAAAATAGGAGAGAATTGAAACTAGGAAATTAGAAAATGAGGAAATTAAGAATTAGAAATTGATGAAAAATAGGAAATTAGGAATTAGGAGAAATTAGGTAAATCAATTAATAATTTGTCATTTATTAATTAATTCACAAAAAGAGGAATAATTAGTTAGCCAATTAAATAAACATTTAATTGTGACATGAAGACTTAGGATAAATAAATAAATTATTTAACCTAGAGGGAGAAATGACAAACAAGGTTAAATGATTAAATCATGAAACCCTAGAAGATGAATTAGAAAAGAATGACAATTAGGTCTTGATGAAGGATAATTGATGTCGATTCGATTATGATCATGATTCTGACTGACAAAGGCCGATGCTAATAAATGATTTGATTGATAAATGCACCAATTGACGAGGAACAATGACTAATTGATCCAAATTGACATGATTGAGAAGGCGACGACAATCGATGACAAATCGATCACAAAATGACAAGATTGACAAGAGGACAAGGATCGATGACAAAATAGATTGCAAGATGACAAGATTGAAAATGACCACGATCGATGACAAATTGATCACAAGACGATAAGATTGAAAACGAGAACAATCGATGACAAATCGATCGCATGATGATAAGATTGAAAACGACAATGATCAATGAAAAATTGAACACAAGATGACAAGTTTGATAAGAGGACAAAATCCTAATTACGATTGATGATGTCCAAAATGATGACAAATTAACATGCACATTGATGCGACAGGATAAGATCGATCAAAATCATGACTGGAGATTGTTGTGGACAAGACCAAATTCGAAAGCGAAGAATGCAGAAGAAGGACTTGATGCTCGCAAATGATAAAAACCAAGTGCGTGACATAGGAGAAATGTTAATGCGACACAAAAACCCTAAAATAAGGCAATGCGCAAATGTTAAAGTATGACTCCGCAAGCATTGACCAATTTTAGACGTCTACATTTTGCCCCTCTTTGAGACAATGCAATTTTAAGCATTGTTTCAAAGCATGATGTGAAAGCAAGTAGACAAGATTGTAGCGCAAGAATACTCGAAGCGTGATTGACTCGACTAGGTAGCCATTTGAAAAAGTGATTAGATGGGATTGAAGAAATTCATCCAATTTATAGACAAATTGGAGAAAAGATCAAATTAGCATGAAGAGATTCGAATGGAAATTGCAAATCAAGAATGTCAATTATGACAATTTATGACAAATTTGCACTTTCTATGCAAGATTAATTGATTGATAATTTATGACAAATTTCTATGTCAAAATTGATTGATTGTCAATTATGACAAATTATGACAAATTGAAATGTCATTCCCATGAAATTAGGAGGAAAATAGGAGAGAATTGAAACTAGGAAATTAGAAAATGAGGAAATTAGGAATTAGAAATTGATGAAAATTAGGAAATTAGGAATTAGGAGAAATTAGGTAAATCAATTAATAATTTGTCATTTATTAATTAATTCACAAAAAGAGGAATAATTAGTTAGCCAATTAAATAAACATTTAATTGTGACACGAAGACTTAGGATAAATAAATAAATTATTTAACCTAGAGGGAGAAATGACAAACAAGGTTAAATGATTAAATCATGAAACCCTAGAAGATGAATTAGAAAAGAATGACAATTAGGTCTTGATGAAGGATAATTGATGTCGATTCGATTATAATCATGATTCTGACTTACAAAGGTCGATGCTAATAAATGATTTGATTGATAAATGCACCAATTGACGAGGAACAATGACTAATTGATCCAAATTGACATGATTGAGAAGGTGACGATGATCGATGACAAATCGATCGCAAAATGACAAGATTGACAAGAGGACTAGGATCGATGACAAAATAGATTTCAAGATGACAAGATTGAAAATGACCACGATCGATGACAAATCGATCGCAAGATGACAAGATTGAAAATGAGAATGATCGATGACAAATCGATCGCATGATGATAAGATTGAAAATGATAATGATCGATGACAAATCGAACGCAAGATGACAAGTTTGATAAGAGGACAAAATCCTAACTAGGATTGACGATGTCCAAAATGATGACAAATTAACACGCACATTGATGCGACAGGATAAGATCGATCAAAATCATGATTGGAGATTGTTGTGGACAAGACCAAATTCGAAAGCGAAGAATGCAGAAGGACTCGATGCTCGCAAATGATAAAAACCAAGTGCGTGACATAGGAGAAATGTTAATGCGATGCAAAAACCCTAAAATAAGGCAATGCACAAATGTTCAAGTATGACTCCGCAAGCATTGACCAGTTTTAGACGTCTACATTTTTCCTCTCTTTGAGACAATGCGATTTTAAGCATTGTTTCAAAGCATGATGTGAAAGCAAGCAGATAAGATTGTAGCGCAAGAATACTTGAAGCATGATTGATTCGACCAGGTAATCATTCGAAAAAGTGATTAGATGGGATTGAAGAAATTCATCCAATTTATAGACAAATTGGAGAAAAGATCAAATTAGCATGAAGAGATTCGAATGGAAATTGCAAATCAAGAATGTCAATTATGACAATTTATGACAAATTTGCACTTTCTATGCAAGATTAATTGATTGATAATTTATGACAAATTTCTATGTCAAAATTGATTGATTGTCAACTATGACAAATTATGACAAATTGAAATGTCATTCCCATGAAATTAGGAGGAAAATAGGAGAGAATTGAAATTAGGAAATTAGAAAATGAGGAAATTAGGAATTAGGAGAAATTAGGTAAATCAATTAATAATTTGTCATTTATTAATTAATTCACAAAAAGAGGAATAATTAGTTATCAAATTAAATAAACATTTAATTGTGACATGAACACTTAGGATAAATAAATAAATTATTTAACCTAGAGGGAGAAATGACAAACAAGGTTAAATGATTAAATCATGAAACCCAAGAAGATGAATTAGAAAAGAATGACGATTAGGTCTTGATGAAGGATAATTGATGTCAATTCGATTATGATCATGATTCTGACTGACAAAGGTCGATGCTAATAAATGATTTGATTGATAAATGCACCAATTGACGAGGAACAATGACTAATTGATCCAAATTGACATGATTGAGAAGGCGACAACGATCGATGACAAATCGATCGCAAAATGATAAGATTGACAAGAGGACAAGGATTGATGACAAAATAGATTGCAAGATGACAAGATTGAAAATGACCACGATCGATGACAAATCGATCGCAAGACAACAAGATTGAAAACGAGAATGATCGATGACAAATTGATCGCATGATGATAAGATTGAAAACGACAATGATCGATGACAAATCGAATGCAAGATGACAAGTTTGATAAGAGGACAAAATCCTAATTAGGATTGATGATGTCCAAAATGATGACAAATTAACACGCACATTGATGCGACAGGATAAGATCGATCAAAATAATGACTGGAGATTGTTGTGGACAAGACCAAATTCGAAAGCGAAGAATGCAGAAGAAGGACTCAATGCTCGCAAATGATAAAAACCTAGTGTGTGACATAGGAGAACTGTTAATGCGATGCAAAAACCCTAAAATAAGGCAATGCGCAAATGTTAAAGTATGACTCCGCAAGCATTGACCAGTTTTAGACATCTACATTTTGCCCCTCTTTGAGACAATTCGATTTTAAGCATTGTTTCAAAGCATGATGTGAAAGCAAGTAGACAAGATTGTAGCACAAGAATACTCGAAGCGTGATTGATTCGACCAGGTAGCCATTCAAAAAAGTGATTAGATAGGATTGAAGAAATTCATCCAATTTATAGACAAATTGGAGAAAAGATCAAATTAGCATGAAGAGATTCAAATGGAAATTGCAAATCAAGAATGTCAATTATGACAATTTATGACAAATTTGCACTTTCTATGCAAGATTAATTGATTGATAATTTATGACAAAATTATGACAAATTTCTATGTCAAAATTGATTGATTGTCAATTATGACAAATTATGACAAATTGAAATGTCATTCCCATGAAATTAGGAGTAAAATAGGAGAGAATTGAAATTAGGAAATTAGAAAATGAGGAAATTAGGAATTAGAAATTGATGAAAATTAGGAAATTAGGAATTAGGAGAAATTAGGTAAATCAATTAATAATTTTTCATTTATTAATTAATTCACAAAAAGAGGAATAATTAGTTAGCCAATTAAATAAACATTTAATTGTGACATGAAGACTTAGGATAAATAAATAAATTATTTAACCTAGAGGGAGAAATGACAAACAAGGTTAAATGATTAAATCATGAAACCCTAGAAGATGAATTAGAAAAGAATGACAATTAGGTCTTGATGAAGGATAATTGATGTCTATTCGATTATGATCATGATTCTGACTGACAAAGGCCGATGCTAATAAATGATTTGATGGATAAATGCGCCAATTGATGAGGAACAATGACTAATTGATCCAAATTGACATGATTGAGAAGGCAATGATGATCGATGACAAATCGATCACAAAATGACAAGATTGACAAGAAGACAAGGATTGATGACAAAATAGATTGCAAGATGACAAGATTGAAAATGACCACGATCGATGACAAATCAATCGCAAGATGACAAGATTGAAAATGAGAACAATCGATGACAAATCGATCGCATGATGATAAGATTGAAAACGACAATGATCGATGACAAATCGAATGCAAGATGACAAGTTTGATAAGAGGACAAAATCCTAATTAGGATTGACGATGTCTAAAATGATGACAAATTAACATGCACATTGATGCGATAGGATAAGATCGATCAAAATCATGACTGGAGATTGTTGTGGACAAGACCAAATTCGAAAGCAAAGAATACAGAAGAAGGACTCAATGCTCGTAAATGATAAAAACCAAGTGTGTGACATAGGAGAAATGTTAATGTGATGCAAAAACCCTAAAATAAGGCAATGCGCAAATGTTAAAGTATGACTCCGCAAGCATTGACCAGTTTTAGACGTCTACATTTTGCCCCTCTTTGAGACAATGCGATTTTAGGCATTGTTTCAAAGCATGATGTGAACGCAAGTAGACAAGATTGTAGCACAAGAATACTCGCAACGTGATTGATTCGACCAGGTAGCCGTTCAAAAAAGTGATTAGATGGGATTGAAGAAATTCATCCAATTTATAGACAAATTGGAGAAAAGATCAAATTAGCATGAAGAGATTCAAATGGAAATTGCAAATCAAGAATGTCAATTATGACAATTTATGACAAATTTGCACTTTCTATGCAAGATTAATTGATTGATAATTTATGACAAAATTATGTCAAATTTCTATGTCAAAATTGACTGATTGTCAATTATGACAAATTATGACAAATTGAAATGTCATTCGCATGAAATTAGGAGGAAAATAGGAGAGAATTGAAACTAGGAAATTAGAAAATGAGGAAATTAGGAATTAGGAGAAATTAGGTAAATCAATTAATAATTTGTCATTTATTAATTAATGCACAAAAAGAGGAATAATTAGTTAGCCAATTAAATAAACATTTAATTATGACACGAAGACTTAGGATAAATAAATAAATTATTTAACCTAGAGGGAGAAATGACAAACAAGGTTAAATGATTAAATCATGAAACCCTAGAAGATGAATTAGAAAAGAATGACAATTAGGTCTTGATGAAGGATAATTGATGTCGATTCGATTATGATCATGATTCTAACTGACAAAGGCCGATGCTAATAAATGATTTGATTGATAAATGCACCAATTGATGAGGAACAATGACTAATTTATCCAAATTGACATGATTGAGAAGGCGACGACGATCGATGACAAATCGATCACAAAATGACAAGATTTACAAGAGGAAAAGGATCGATGACAAAATAGATTGCAAGATGACAAGATTGAAAATGACCACGATCGATGACAAATCGATCGCAAGATGACAAGATTGAAAACGAGAACGATCGATGACAAATCGATCGCATGATGATAAGATTGAAAATGACAATGATCGATGACAAATTGAACGCAAGATGACAAGTTTGATAAGAGGACAAAATCCTAATTAGGATTGACAATGTCCAAAATGATAACAAATTAACACTTACATTGATGCGACAGGATAAGATCGATCAAAATCATGACTGGAGATTGTTGTGGACAAGACCAAATTCAAAAGCGAAGAATGCAGAAGAAGGACTTGATGCTTGCAAATGATAAAAGCCAAGTGCATTACATAGGAGAAATGTTAATGCGATGCAAAAACCCTAAAATAAGGCAATGCACAAATGTTAAAGTATCACTCCACAAGCATTGACCAGTTTTAGACATCTACAGATCCTATCAAAAGTTCCAAACCTTTCTACAATCATATCTTTGGATAATTTAAGAATAATCTCAACAATACTCATGCACTCATCCTAATATACTTCATAAGGAGGATTGGACACCCACAAAGTCCCCCACACTACAACTTCCATAAAATAATTATTCTTATCTACTATGAAAGTAATTTCATTCTTATACCAATATACAACATTTGGAGAAATTTTGTTTCTCTTAATTATGTCCTTTCAGAGATCCATAAATAAATTATAGAAAGAATCCTTACCATTATCCGAATACTCTTTGACTTGTGCACCAATAGTCATATCTTTTCTCCACACAATATTTTTTCATTCTGGACAATCTATTGAGAAAGTAGAAAACCAAGCAAAGAACAAGATGTTGGCATTATACACTCAAATGAGAATGGTGGATGTTGTCATTGATGGAAACAAGGTTTTGTAGGTTCAACCGGCAATAGAATTCACCTACTGACACTGGTAGATACAATAAGGCTTATTCACACCAGCATCCAGTTTACACCGGCATTCCAGGCCAACTTGGCAATAGTATTGTTTATGTGAAATGAATTGTAATGTAAATTATAATAGTATGGTCAACATGTTGTATTGTAAAGACTCATATATTTATGAGCTCTTGTAGGTCATTTGAAATGTATGAAAGTGATTATATGAGATAGGATAGAGATATGATAGCGAATAGTTGTATATGCATTTTGATGTGTTTATTTTGGAGTGAATAAGAAGCAGAGCTGAGCGAAGATTATTCTGTGTAAGAAAAATCATTTGATAGCATACCGGCTAGGGTTTTTGGTAGAGGTAGAACCAATATCAGACAAAGCACAACAATGAACTCATCTAGCATTTTGATGCAAGTTGTAAGAGTTCATTTTTGTGTTTACATCAGTCTGATATTGTAGTCAGTGTGACTCCATTTTTGTTGTTGAGAATGAGCTCTAGGCAGTTGGCCTTTCTGCATGTGTAGACCCCTTTTGTACTAAGTAATATTTATTCATATGGCCAGTGAGTAAATATTGTGGGTCACAAATCCCATCGAGGGTTTTCCCTTACTGGGTTTCCTCGCTAAAATATTTGTGTTATGGTGTGCATTGATGTTGATTCCTTTGTTTCTCTTTACTGCATTATTATTTGTTTACCGATATATTAATCTTAGTTACAAAATTGTAAATAAGTTTAAATATTTCATCTACCAATCAGACACTGATTCACCCCCCCCTCTCAATGTCTTTGGGATTAACCAATTATCTAAAAATTGGTATCAGAGCCTGGTCCTCTATTTGCAGAAGCCTAACAACTTGAGGAAGATTTTGAAACTGGTACCAATGGAAAGTTTGAGACAATAGTTGGGAGGGGCTCTTGAAGATTTTGATGCAGAAAAATTAAAGAATATCAAACTAGAAGAAGCACTTCAAGAAAACCTAGTCATGACACAGAATAAGAGAAAAGAATTACATGTGCAATTGCATAAACAAGATGATGAAGAAAAAGAAACTCTTAAAGATATTGCAGAGAAACTTAGACAAGAAAACAATAACATGAAGAATGACATGCAAGACTTAACCATGAGACTATGTAAGGATATTGAAGATAGAAAGAAGAATCAGGAAGATTTGGCCAGACGATTTAATGAAAGAGCAGATGAATCTATAAGGCTTATTCATGAAAATGATATGCTTAAAACAGAGTTGATTTAGATGCAACATGACAAAGAGGAACTTATGAGACAAGTTAGCACTCTGAAAAATGAGTTGGTCACTGCAAATGAATACAAAGACAAATTCAAAAAGAGCTCAAACAAGCTTGATGATATGTTGAAAAGTCAAAAACTTGATGGAGAAACAATTAGACTTGGATTTGAACATGGAGAAAGTTTTGGAACTGCAAATAATCATGATCACAACAAACCGATAAGGCAACCCAATGCTTATAAATTCAATGGCAAATGTTTTAATTGCAACAAATTTGGTCATAGAGAAAATCAATGCAGATATAGGAATAATAAGAATACAAACTCATTTACCATTCAATGTTCCAAATGCAATAAATATGGTCATAACTCAATTAATTGCAGAAGGAATGTGAAATGCTATGCTTGTGGTATATTTGGACATCTATCTAATCAACACAGAACTCAAACCAGGCAAGGTTATGGAAAATCTATTCAAAGAAACAATGTAACTTGTTATGCATGCAACAAGATTGGGCATATTGCAAGATTTTGCAGAAGCAAGAATGTACCAGAAAATAATAGAGGATCTAATGGAAAAGGCAAGGAAAAGGTGAATGAAATCAAGAAAGACTTCTCTAAACAATGGGTCAAGAAGACAGATCAAAGAAATAACGAATCTATCTCTGCACCAATAGAATAAAGAAATCTGGCACCGACAGGAAATTCTTCATCTAACTAAGGAATAATCCTTAGGGGTAAGGAAAAAAATTGAAGATCATGCATTTTACCCTTAGATGATGGTAAGAAGTCATAATCTTTCTTTATTGACACATATGTTGGGTTACAATGGAAATTCACTAAACTAGCAAAGCATTTAATGCAGTTGTTAGTTAACTTTTTGGCTATAAAGCATTGAAATTTATCATTTCGACTCACCAAAAATTCAAAGATCACATAAGTAGAGCACCGACATTCAAGAAGTGAAGCAACAAAGATTTTCTAGGGTACCCGAGGTTTTCACTTGCATTAGACAAAAAAAGGTATTTATTTTACTTCATGGCTTCTTCATCTTTTGTTCCCGAATTCATAGAAAACCCTACTATTGTGGATAATATCAAATGTCCTAGGCCATTTTTTTAGATAATTCCTAAGATAGCTAAGATGGATGACTCTATTGGAGCATTTTCAAAAATTCTGAAGGGAGTTGCATTCACAGAAGACTCTAGGGCATACATTCACTGTAATATTGGAAATTTAGAGTCTAAGGAGATAAAGAACATGTTTATGAAAGTCATCACAAACAACCAAGGTGTAATCAAACCTAAACATAAGATTGTGGAAGATTTAGGGTTAGTAGACATCCTTTATATGCCTGAATTCAAAGATGAAATTGTCTGATATGTTCTAAGTAGAGTTCACGGTGAATTCTTATGGCTTGACTCCATCTTCAAAATCACCAAGGAAGCTATTAAAGTTGTTACAAGTTTACCCTCTATTGGCATAAGTCCTGAGAAGAAGAAGAAAATTCCAAACAAAGGTGTTATGGATCTAACCGATGCTACATCTGATAATAAATCACTCAGGGTAAGTGACATAACTGATGACAATGTAAATATTATAGCATGGTTATTGGTTACAAGGTTGCACATACAAATAGGTTAAATTGTGTTTCCAGTCTATGCATTCATAGTGCTTATGAAATGGTAAAGAATAATGCAAAAATTGATCTTTGTGAATGGTTAAAAGATGAATTGATAGATAACTTGGACAAAATCAAGGGTGATAAAAAGGGAACATTCAAATTTGGGAATTTACTTGTATGTTTGATGCTATACTTCTCAAAGGACATTCTCGGCATAGTGCATAGAGACTTTTCCTATGATATTTCTATTGGAAAACATATTAAGGAGGGAATTTCTGGCATGGGTTTAGAAAGAAACAAGCAAGTATGGGTATACTTCAAAAAAATTCAAGCAAGAATGAAGCAAAGGGAAAGAATCCCTCAAAGTATTGTTGATAAGTATGACAAATTGATATGCTTTGTTATAAAGAGAGATGAAACATGGATGGAGGCTTTCACACCCAGAACTATTTTTGTAAGTGGTCACTAACAAGTAAGCCTCATGGCCGATAGTACAAAGGAAATTGCAGATGAGACAATAGACAAATATGATATTTTCTTTGTGGAGAAAGATAAAAGAGAAGAAAGACAAAAAGTTGATAAATATTTTACTAAGATATACCAAAAAGGAGATAAAGGGAAGAATAAAGTTGGAAGTGTTCCTAACTTAAAAATAAAAGATAACTTACCACCATTGGCTTAGGACACCCCACTGGCAACAATAGAGGCACAGGAAGAAATACAGAATCAGCCCACAAAAAAGACATCAGAGGAAGAAAAAGCAATAGATCCCGAGTCAAACATTCTATTCATAATGAAGGTTGACACTTAGGACATCAACATTAAAATGGATGATACCTCTATTCTAGAAATTGATAAGGACCGACCCACAGACACTCCTTTAAATATTGATATTGATAAAATAACTATTGATGATGCAAATAAAGCAGTAGATATAGAAAGTTTTGAGGAGAAGAAATTAGAATCTGTAAATATTGAGATTTCTGACTCACCGATAAAGGCAGTTGACACTCAGCAGGATGTTGAGATACCGATAGATAAAGCAAAAGAACATATAGCATCTGAACTAGAAAAGGATAAGAATGAGAATAGGGAAGAGGAAGTGATAGCTAAATAGAAAATAGAGGAAGGGTTAAAGAAATCAAGAGAAAAGAAGAAAGATAATGCATAACCTAGCACTTCTCCCAGTACTTCATCTTTGGATTTCAGACCAACAACTATTACAGAAGTACTTTTGGATTCTATAATGAAAATAACAAAGTGTAATGCCTTAGCATTTAAGGCTATTGATGAATCTCTACCAATTTTGTGGATGATTGCACCAGAGTGCAAGGTAGATCATATTGTTGGCTCGATAGGTAAATTGGACACATTGTCTAAATTCATTCAGACAGAAGAAAAATGTATAGTGAGAAAAATGTACCGGGTAAAGTATGCAGAAGATGAATAGATCATTTGCTTAGGGGGAGCACTCACAGTTTTGGATTCATAGTTTTTTTTCTCATGAGTGTTGCCATCAATACCAAAAGGGGAGATTGCTGGCATTATACACTCAGATGAGAATGGTGGATGTTGTCATTGATGGCAACAAGGTCCCATAGGTTCAACTGGCAATAGACTTCACCTACTGACACCAGCATATATAACAAGGCTTATTCACACTAACATCCAGTTTACACTGACAGAAGATTATATTGGCATTCCAGGCTGACTTGGAAATAGTATTGTTTATGCGAAATGAATTGTAATGTAAATTATAATTGTATGGCTGACATGTTGTATTGTAAAGACTCATATATTTATGAGCTCTTGTAGGTCATTTGAAATATATGAAAGTGATGATATGAGATAGGATAGAGATATGATAGCGAATAGTTGTATATGCATTTTGATGTGTTTATTTTGCAACAAATAAGTAGAGTTGAGTGAAGATTATTCTATGTAAGAAGAATCATTTGACAGCATACCAGCTAGGGTTTTTGGTAGAGGCAAAACTGATATTAGATGGAGCACAATAGCGAACTCATCCAACATTTTGATGCAAGTTGTCAGAGTTCATTTTTGTGTTTACATTAGTGTGATATTGTAGTCAGTGTGACTCCATATTTGTTGTTGAGTAGTGAGCTCTAGGTAGTTGGCCTTCCTGCATGTGCAGGCCCCTTTTGTACTAAGTAATATTTATTCATATGGCCAGTGAGTAAATATTGTGGGTCACAAATCTCACTAAGTTTTTTCCCTTACTGGGTTTCTTTGCCAAAATATTTGTGTTATGGTGTGCATTGATGCTGATTCTTTAGTTTCTCTTTATTGCAATATTATTTGTTTACCGGTATATTAATCTCAGTTATAGAATTGCAAATAAGTTTAAATCTTTCATCTATCAGTCAAAAACTGATTCACTCCCCCCCTCTCAATGTCTTTGGGATTAACCAATTATCTAACATAAGAGAGTCATACTGAAAGGGCTAATTCAAATCCTTTGTCATGTAGAGATTATCTAGTAGTTGATGCCTCAAGAGCTCACACAAGTCATATGTTGGTATTATGGATGACTTTGTCATGTGTTGCATTGGTTTTATCATTGATGTCAACACTTATTTTGTTGGAGGTTTACATTATGTTCATCGGTATGGTTAGTGGCTTATGCACAGTCACCAGTATGTGTTCACCAGTAGGTTATATTATTCACCGGCACCGATGATGACTTTTTATCATCTAGAGATCATTTGGTTATGTCAAAGACTTGGATTGAAAGTTTGGATTAGGTGTTTTTCTTATTGGTCTAATTGGGTTGAAAGATTTTCCTTTATCGATAGATAGGTCTAGGTTATGGACCGGTACTCCAGATTAGAACGACACGTTATGGAGATTGTTTATTGATTGGATATTGTGGTAAATGTATTGAGCCAACATGTTGTATTGCATCAAGACTTATTTGTAATTGATTTAATTGTAATATCTTTAGTGAGCCGACCTATACATTTGGTCTTAGGTTTTGTATAAATGATTGTAAGATCTTATTGAAGATCGAGATATGGTTATGGTATGAGTGTATTCGAATATTTAAGAACAAAAATAAGCAGATCCTTATGTAAATCACGCAGACATTTTTTGAAGGTTGAAGGAAGGTTATGAAGGTGTTTTGACACTCATGTTCAGAGCTTATCCGACATTGAATCCAACATTGGAGATGCTATTTTGAGTAGTACATTATCATTTGATTTAACCATCCAATTGTGTAGTCAATGTGACTCCTATTTTGTGATTGAGCAGTGAGCTCTAGGCAGTTGGCCTTTTTGCATGTGAAGACCCCATTTGAATGAACATACTATCTGAAATAGTATCATCTGATTGTGGGTAAGGTTTCCCACCATGGTTTTTCCCTTACCGGGTTTCCACATCAAAATATCTATGTTATGTGTTGTGGATGTTGTTTCTCTTTATGTTTTATGCATTAAGTTAAACTGGTACTGCTATATTTGTTAATCTATTTTACTGAAACTTAAGTTTGGTTTCCTTGCATTTAAGTTTAAGTTGGAATAATTTCCATTTGGATTATAATTTATTGACAACTGGTTGACAACTGATTCACCCCCCCTCTCAGTTGTCCATCTCGGGACCTAACAATTAGTATCAGAGCGAAGTCCTCTTTTTGCAGAAGCCTAACAACTTAAGGAGATCTTATGGCAACAAATATGTTTAGGAAGGACAGTCTGAAGCTTGATGAAATTACCTATGGTATATGGAAGATCATAATGGAAACACATTTGAACTACATTGGAAGAGATATATGGGATGTTACTAAGAATGGCTATATGTTGCTCCTTTTCCAAATCAACCTCATCCACCAACACTGGCTAAGGACATGGACAATGATTGCAAAGAAAGAGAATCACTTCTGAGTGCATTATCAGATTAGAAAATCATAGGATTATCAGACTGATCTACTGCTAAAGCTATTTGGGATAAACTAGAAACACTGAATGAAGGAGATACCACTGTCAAAATTGAAAAATTAGAATGTTACTGGGTCAGGTATGAAAATTTAAAAATGGAAGAAGATGAAAGAATTTCTGCATTATGGTAAGACTTAATGAATTTTTTTTAGGAATACAATGTTGTGGAGGATCCTTAAGTGAAGATGAAATTATGTCTAAATTTTTAAGAGCATTGCCACCATCTTACAAAATGAAAGTGACTACTATTAATGAAATGAGAAAAATGCCTAATACTTCAGTTTCTAGAGATACTTTGGTTGGAAAACTTTCAACATTTGAGCTTAAGGAATTTGGTCCTATTGCTACTGTAAAGACTGATTTATCTTTCAAAGCATCATCATCATTAACAACATCATCATCATATGACAAAACTGATTAGAAATCACTTTATGCAAAAGAAATTAAAGATATGAGGAGAGAAAATAAAGAACTTGAAGAACTATTTGCAAGGAAAATGCCTAAAGGTCCAACAATAAGTAATTATGAAGGTAAATCACCTTTCAAATGTTTTAATTGCAATAAAGTTAGTCATATGGTGTCTAGATGTCTTGATAGACATGCAAGACTAAGGGAGGAAGCAAAAAGATCATATAAACCTAACCCTGAATATTAGAGATATAGATTTAAGAAAAATAGAGATAAGTCATGTTACTATGCAGATGAAGGTGTTATAGATGATTCAAATGAAGATCCAGCAGATAACAGATGGGCTTTTGTTGCAATAAAAGAAGATCAACTAGTACCTATTGTCAAACTGGTAGAGCAGGCACTAGCAACAAAAAAATGAAGAAAAGGATGAATGGATTATAGATTCTGGATGCTCGCATCATATGACTGGTGATAAAAGCAAATTCTTATCTTTTCAAGAAATTCGTGGAGGTTTAGTAAGGTTTAGAGATGATAAAGCTTGTTTAATCAAAGGAAAAGGCACTATATCTTTGGATGGTAAGCACAATACTGACAATATTTATTATGTAGAAGGTTTAAAGCATAATATTTTGAGTGTTGGTCAGTTAGTGGAAAAAGGATTTTAGTTTCAGTTCAAGAATGGGAAATGCAAAATCATAAACAGAACTAGATTGGAGATTGCAACTGGTAATCAAACTAAAGGTAATATCTTTCACTTGAATACCAGTGATAAAACATGTTTTATTGCACACATTGATGAAAGTTGGTTATGGCATAAAATACTCCATGTGAATTTTGATTGCATTGTAAAGATCAGTTTAGTAAGGGATTTACCTAAAATTGTGAAACCTCATAATCCGGTATGTAAGGAATGTCAAATGGGAAAGCAAGTTAGAACATTAGTTAAGAGCATTACTGAGAAATCCAATAGTATTCTTGATTTAATTCATATCGATTTATGTGGTCCAGCAAGAACAAGGAGTCTATAAGGAGATAGATAATTTATGCTAATAATTGATGATTATTCTAGAATGTGTTGGGTTACTTTTCTCAAGGAGAAATCAAAAGATTTTGAAAGATTCAAGATATTAAAGGCAATGGTAGAGAATGAAACCGACAAGAAAATCAAATGTTTAAGATCAGATCAAGGAGGAGAATTTACATCTAGAGAATTTAATGCATTATGTCAAGTGAATGGAATCAAAAGACAACTATCAGCACCCCAGACACCTTAACAAAATGGAGTTGTGGAAAGGAAGAACAAAAATATTCTGGATACAACAAGAACAATGTTAATGGAAGCAAATCTACTTCATATGTACTGGAGAGAAGCAGTAAATACAACGATTTATAATTTCAACAGAGTTCACATCAAAAGTGAAACCGGTAAGACCCCTTATGAACTATGGTTTGGTCATATTCCTACTCTTAAGTATTTCAAAATATTTGGAAGTAAATGTTATATTAGAAGAGATGAGTATATTCACAAATTTGATCCTATAAGTGATGAAGGAATATTTCTTGGTTATTCATCTAAAAGCAAGGCATATAGATGTTCTAATAAAAGGTTACAGAAAATAATTGAGAGTACTAATGTGAAGATAGATGAACACTTTAGAGGAGATTCAAGATTTGTAGAACCGGCAGTTGAAATGATTATAGATGAACCGACATAGATTGCACTGGTGCAAAATGAAGAACTAGTCACACCGGCATCATCAGAAAACTCAACTGTGACTGGAGAACAACAGCTTATGAATTTTAATCAGAATAAATATAGGTATGTAAGATTGAATCATTCAGAGAATTAGATAATTGGAAACAAGAATCAAGGTGTTATGACTAGAGGAAGCCTAGAAAATTAAGAGGTATGTTTAATTTATCAAGTTCAACCAACATCTCTTATTGAAGCATGTAAGGATGAACATTGGATAAAAACAATGGAAGATGAATTAGAACAAATTTAAAAGAACAACACTTGGACATTAGTTCCCCGGCCTAAAGACAAAAATGTAATTGGAACTAAATGGGTATTTAGGAATAAACTTAATGAAGATGGTGAAGTAATCAAGAACAAATCAAGATTAGTTTGTAAAGGTTATTCACAGAAAGAAGAAATTGATTATAATGAAACCTTTGCACCAGTAGCCAGAATTGAGGCAGTTAGACCATTTCTTGCATTTACAACCTATAAGAACTATAAATTTTATCAAATGGATGTAAACTGTGCATTTTTTAATGGATGTCTTGAGGAGGAAGTTTACATTGAACAACCTGATAGATTTTCTTTGACAGATAATAAGGATATGGTTTGCAGGTTAAGGAAAGCTTTATATGGATTAAAGCAAGCTCCCAGAGCTTGGTATGCTAGATTGGATAAATATCTTTTGAAGCTTGGTTACACAAAAGGTAATGCTGACATCAATTTGTATTACAAAGTTACCAATAATGATATTTTGGTTATTGAAGTATTTGTAGATGATATCATTTTTGGAGGTGAAGATGGATTATGTAAAGACTTTGCTAGCCAAATGCAAAGAGAATTTGAAATGTCTATGATTGGAGAGATAAAAAAATTTCTAGGTTTGTAGATTTCACAAACAGATAAAGGTATATTCATATGTCAAACAAAGTACTTGAAGGAACTTTTAAAGAAATTTGGTATGGAAAATTCCAAACTGGTAAGCACTCCTATCACTACAATTGATAAATTGACATTGAAGGATTATTCAACTCCTATTGATCCGATAAGATACAAATCTATGATTGGAGGTTTACTGTATTTGACACAAACAAGACCTAATATAATGAATGCAGTATGTATTGTATCTAGATTTCAAAGCAATCCTAAAGAAAATCATGAATCAATAGTTAAAAAGATTTTCTGGTACCTACAAGGCACATCAAATCTTGGTTTATGGTATCCTAAAGATGAAAATTTTGATTTATGTGCATACATTGATGCAAATTGGGCAAGAGATGTAGATGATAGAAAGAGTACCACTAGCAGTGCATTCTTTCTTAGTAGTAGATTGATTTCATGGATAAGAAAAAAATAGACTTGTACATCATTATCAACATAATCAGAATATGTTGCAGCAGCAACTAATTATACTCAGGTATTATGGATCAAGCAAATATTGAAGGATATAAAGGTAAAATGCAAAGAACCAATAATCACTTATTGTGACAATTCAGTAGCAATTGATATATCAAAGAATCTGGTATTTCACTCTAAGACAAAGCATGTTTCTATTAAGTATAATTTTCTGAAAGAGAATGTTGAAGCAAATGAAGTGAAATTGGTTTATGTGAATAGTAAAGAGAAAATTGCAGATATCTTTACAAAGCCTTTGCCTAAGGAAACATTTGAATATCTCAGAGAGAAGCTTGGGGTAATTTCCTGACTGGCAGAGACTTAGATATTGAAGATTGGCATCAAACTAGAAGGAACTAATAGAAAAATATTTTTCCATCTTTGATGGAGGAGAGCTACTTCTCAGGGGGAGTAGTTCACAGAATGTTACATTTTGTTTCTTAACTACTTTGGCATTTGATGTCAAAGGGGGAGAGATATCTATGGAAAAACATTATTCCTTGGGGGAGAGATATACTTACATTGGGGGAGAGATATATACTCTTTGGATATATGTATTTTGGTTTTGGTTCTGTAACAAACTTTGTATCGATCAATTTATCTATCTTTGGGAGATTGATTGGTTTACTATTTTTTGGCATTTTGCTTTTGGCACTTAGATGTTTTCCCATCTAGTGTTGCCATCAATGCCAAAGGGGGAGATTGTTGGTATTATGGATGACTTTGTCATGTGTTGCATTAGTTTTTTCATTGATGTCAACACTTATCTTCTTGGAGGTTTACATTATGTTCACCGGTATGGTTAGTGGCTTATGCACAATCACCTGTATTTGTTCACTAGCAAGTTATATTGTTCACCGATAGCGATGATGACTTGTTATCATCTAGAGATCATTTGGTTATGTCGAACACTTGGATTGGAAGTTTGGGTTAGGTGTTTTTCTTATTGGTCTAATCGGGTTGACAGATTTGCCTTTACCAATAGATAGGTCTAGGTTATGGACTGGTACTCTAGATCAGCATGACACATTATGGAGATTGTTTATTTATTGGATATTGTAATAAATGTATTGAGCCGATATGTTGTATCACATAAAGACTTATTTGAAATTGATTTAATTGTAATATCTTTAGTGAACCAACCTATACATTTGGTCTTAGATTTTGTATAAATGATTGTAAGATCTTATTGAAGATTGGGATATGGTTATGGTATGAGTGTATTCAAATATTGAAGAGCCAAAATAAGTAGATCCTTGTGCAAATCACGCAGACATTATTTGAAGGTTGAAGGAAGGTTATGAAGGTGTTTTGACACTCATGTTCAGAGCTTAACCGGTACTGAATCCAGCATTGGAGATGCTATTTTGAGTAGTACATTATCATTGGTTTTAACCATCCAATTGTGTAGTTAGTGTGACTCCTATTTTGTGATTGAGCAGTGAGCTCTAGGCAGTTAGCCTTTCTGCATGTGCAGACCCCATTTGTATACACATACTATCTGCAATAGTATCATCTGATTATGGGTAAGGTTTCCCACCGTGGTTTTTCCCTTACCGAGTTTCCACAACAAAATCTTTGTGTTATGTGTTGTGGATGTTGTTTCTCTTTATGTTTTATGGATTAAGTTAAACCGGTACTGCTATATCTGTTAATCTATTTTACCGACACTTAAGTTTGGCTTACCAACATTTAAGTTTAAGCTGGAATAATTTGCATTTGGATTACAATTTATTGACAACTGATTCACCCCCCCCCCCCCCCTCTCAGTTGTCCTTCCCAGGACCTAACATCATAATCCTTGTTCTCTTTCATCATTTGATAAGACACATAGACTACCATTGAGGAGGAAGATCCTTCCCAGTTTACAAAATACACTTTGTATGAAATTCCCAACATTGCATATCTCACACCCATATTTGCAATACTATTGATTTTGAGGGCTTGCTTATCAGATACAACTCCCATCTACTTGTTCACTTCCACATTCTTCACTGGTTTTAGAGCAGGAACCATTCCAAAAGAGCATGAACTAGTCAAATCCCTTAGGGATTCCTTACAAATTAGGTATGGTTGCTCCAATCATAAGTAATCTTCATGGTTTTTTCTCAAAATGATCCTTACTACCTCTTCATTGAAAAATATATGAAAATTAGTCCAAGTATCCAACCCCATGTGCTCTAGACTAGGATAATTAGGTTAAAACCTCTTTAAATTGTCAACTGGATGAATTCTTTTATAGTCACTGATTTTTCTATGATCATAGTTATCCATAAAAACATGAATGTAACAATGAAAATCCTCTTTATAAATAACTATTGTTGAACACAGCTAGATGCTGAGAGGGGGGGTGAATTAACATACCCAAAAAATTGAGTAGATTACATCACCTAAATGATACCATCCATTCACTTCATAAGCATGAAAATAAATAACTAAAATAAAAAATTGCATCCACACAAGAACACCAAGATTTTTATGTGGAAAACCCAAAATGGGAAAAACCACAGTGAGAATCAAACTCAAAATATATACATAATAAGAATTTACAAAGAATTAGGTTGTAGACTAGGGAGATCACTTCTTCAAACTTGTAGGCTAAGGTACACAACCTTAGGGAAAGATACATAAGAGAAACTTGCACAATTGAAGAGCACTTCTTTAGGGAGGGATACAAAGTACTTATCTAGATACAACAATAATGATAATAAGAGATTGAATTGCAAGAGACAACAACATCTATCAATATGTAGATAACAATTCATAACTTAATATTCATCCGATCCATCTTTCATCTCTGCACTATAACACAATCGGACCACATTATCACCTTAAGCTCGCATCACATTAACATCATACTTTACTTCATTCCATCCATGTCAATAACACATATCACACACACCTTCTCTACCCACAATACAAGTGATTTGTCCATCCATTATATACCAACCAGACTATCAGTAACCTCTATTAAGTTGGCTTAAGGATGTATCATGTATATGCATCATCAAACCAAAACATTACATGCAAAAGGTAAAAGAGACATGAAGATTCACACCAAGTCAGTGCACCTTCCCAATAGAACCAATAGACTTTACATGCAACCTCTTGGAACAAAAACACATAAGATCGTTTATATCAATCTATTTTATCAAAGCACATAATCTAGACCTAAAAAATAAGATATGTGAAGCACAACAAAAGTAGCATACTATGATAGAACCATAATCCAACGATCTATAACACCCATAGAGAATTATCCAAATTGGAATATAAGAACATTGGTTCACCATAACCATTCCATACCAATCCACAAGTCCATTTGATACATATCTAGTACAACCATACATTACCAGACAAGAATACCATTCACTAAAGTAGCTTTTATAGAAAGAAAAGAGACATTCGTCCTCCAAAAACACAACATAACATCAACACTTACCATCTCAAATACTTACAATTACTTTTTTTAGCATGTCCTAAAAGAAATACATCACTCTGCATAAAAAAATGTATACAACTGCTTCCAATATTACTTATTGATAGACATCCAAACCAACACCTAGATAAAACCATATACTTCTGCATCATGACACTTCTAGACCAATAGTCAAACCATCAAATAAAATAGATATCTATGAGATTTTTCCCTTTTTCCTATTGTGGCTTTGACTTAGATTGCTTCTTCTTCTTCTTGGAATCTTTGCCTTGACTCCCTTGACTTCCTTGATTAGCCACCAAAGCCTTGGACTTTGAAGACTTGAGAAGTCCCATGTTCAACAACTTAGATTATTCCAATATCAACATTTCTGTGAAAGCATCAAATGAAGGCATAATGTAGGAACTCCCCACTATCAAATGATGAGTTTGGAAGCTTGAAACAAATGCTACATATTCTGGTGCAAGCTTGTCCAACAAGTTGAATACCAACTGAGCATCCTTTTTGTCAATTCCACAATCCTTAAGCTTTTCTCTTAGCTCATATGCTTTGGTGATATAATATTGGATTGTATCAAAAATCTTGGGATCCAAGTTGGTGAGCTCATTGTCAATCTTGTAACCTCTGATTTCATCAACTTGACCTTACGATTTTTGAAACATATCCCAAGCCTCTTTGATTGTAGTACACTTCTCAATGTGAAAAATGAGGTTATCTGATACATACTTATGCAAAGTTCCAAGAGCTATGCAATTCTTAATGACCCATTCTAACTGAGAATTAGGATCAACCTTAGGATCAGGTAGTGCTGCTATTGTTCCATCTATGTAATGTGTGAGACCTATTTCCATTAATTTGCTCCACAAATTGCTCAACGGAGAGGGGTCTAAAAATTTTCAAAAAATGTTGTCTAGGTGCTAATTGTGCGCTGTTGACTGGGCAAAAGGTATGGACCCCCAAAAAAATTTCAAATTTAAAAAAAAAAAAAAAAAGATTTTCAACTTTCATCAAATTTCGTACTGTACAGCCCAAATTGGGCAAAAAATTTCTCCAACACCCAAAATTTGACTTTCACCAAAATAGGTCAATTTTATACTCAATTTTTATGGAAATGGCCTCCTAGACGCAATGGTGAGGTTGAAAATTCTTTAGGATGCCTCCAAAATGCACAGTACCTCAGATCCAAAAATAGAAGTCTTCCAAGATGTCTCCCAAAACCAATCAATGAAGCCCCAATAGCTATGATACCATGTGAGATTTTGCCAAGATCAAGGGCACAATGAAAAGAATAAAGAGAGATAATAGAATGACAAGAATTATATTCTCATCAATATACAAAATGATCAACTGGATTAACCAATAAAATGAATATGAACCTGCTTATATAGGCAAGGCCATATGGATGTACGAGCACACAACCATGACATGTGGCTCAATGAGAAACAAGGGTAGGTAGGAGAAATAATATAATATTCCATAAGAGGTAGATGATCCACCAAATGTGGAGTGTAACAGCAAGATAAGACCACAAAAGGTGGAATTTCTCCTACAAGCTATATCCCTATGTGCACACTTCCCTAAGAGTCTCATATCCAAACTACAAAGAGATACATTATCCTAAGTTAACTTAAGTAAAGTTTAATGATATCCATGATGAATATTTATTTACACCAACAATGTCAATAACTGAGCCAACACAACAAGTTTGACATCAGAAACAACAATCGGACCAATAGAACCAATCAACTGGACCAATAGCAAGACTACAAAAAAATTTGACATCAATGACAACAAATACTCACATGGCCAACATTATAAACCTACCCACATGAATCAATATTATTATGATACAACAAACATAAAGATAATGGTTCGATTAGATTTTATTTGGTAAAGTCTATTTTGTTGAACATCCACAAACATAAAAGATTATGAAAAAACTATGGAGAAAGATAAATTCATAACAAATAAGGTGCTCCTAGAGAAAAATTTATTTTGTTTAGGGTGGAACATCCACCACAGAATCAAGCTAATTTACTTAAGGATGTGGATATTGCCTTTTGTGGCAATTGGAACAAGACAACTCGAGACCAAAGATCTTGCCCTAATTTGGGACAATGGTTAAGTCTAGGTCATCTTGGGCCTCAATTCTATCTCCATTCTCACCATTAGGATTTGTTTAGGCATGCTCAAACCTATAAATTTAGGTGGAGTTGATGTCTTGTACCTCATGAGGGCTTCACTTAGTGAACCTAGGTTATATTTGTCATGCCCAAAATTTAGGGCAAAAACGAAACAATTTTTTTGATGTGAGGCCTCACCTCGACTCAGTCTGGCATTCAGTGGATTTTATATTTTAGACAATTGATGGTTACTTTATTTAGCTGTCGATAATCCATACACAATCAGAGAGATCCATCCTTCTTCTTAACGAAGATAACTGGTGCACCCCACGGGGATACGCTAGGATGGATATGACCCTTCTCAAGAAGTTCCTCAAGCTGAATTTTAAGTTCATTAAGCTCATTTGTGGTCATTCTATAAGGTGCTCTGGAAACTGGCTCGGCTCCTGGTACTAGGTCTATATGAAAATCAATCTCTCTGCAGGGAGGCACTCCCGATAACTCTGAAGGAAATACATCTGAATATCCCTTAAGGATAGGATGGTCATCGAGCGATGTTTCTTTTTCCTCCTCTTCCTCTCTGTCACTAATAGTGATAGAAAAAAGCTGACATCCCTTCCGCATGCTCCGCTTAAGCTGCATTGCGGAGATCATACGAAGAGACATGGGCCTCTGAATCCCGGTCATAACTATGGGCGAACCATGATCATCCTCACACTCGATCTTTTTCAGGCGGCAATCCAACTTGGCTTTATGGGCATAAAGCCAATCCATGCCAAGTACGATTCCGTAAGATCCAAGTGGAGTCACTCTAAGGTCTACTAAAGTGGTGATCTTGCCAATCTACAGCTGACATGCCCTAACCTCTGATTCCACTAACACTCTAGCCCCTGAAGCTAATTCCACTTCCCAACTGACACCCTGCCTAGTTGCCACTAGCCCGCAATGCTCCACAACCAATGGAGATATAAAGGAGTCAGTAGCTCCTGAATCAAACAAAATAGATACATTGTTACCTCTAATTATACCTAAAGATTTGATAACCGTGGCCTGATGATCAGCTTGGCGGTTGTCAACCGCTGTGAATAATCTATGGGACCTGCCCATATCACCAACTGTCGGCTCTGAAGCGGCCATCCGCTGACTCCCTACTACCTATCCTTGAGGGAAATCCCTCGCCAAATGCCCCATGGCTCCACATGTAAAGCAAGCACCCCATGCCTGGAACTGGGCACCTTGAGGCCTAGAAAATCCCTGACCTCCTGTCCTACTGGATCCGTTGTACCCACCCCTGGAGGACTGCTGAGTCCCCGCCGGCTGTGTGTACTACCCCTGTGCTCTCTGATCACGTTTCTGTCCCTGAGTCTGCCACTGCTTGGGCTTGGAGCCCTGCTGATACTGTGGAGGCTTCTATTTCTAGTTCTGTGGTGTCTATCGTGGAGGAGGGGGTTTGGAGAACCCCTGGGAATTTTGGTTGTTCCCCTTCCAATGTGGTTTCTGGAATCCATAAGTCTGAGGTGCAGAATTTTGGTTCTGATACCGATCCCTATTGTCCTGTGGTCTAGCCTAAATTTCCTTGGCAATCAGTGCTTTCTCTACAGCCACCCGAAGGCTCTCTGGGGCGGACATCCTAACAGGCCCGGCTATACCGGCATTCAAACCCTGGATGAAGCAGTTTACAAGAAGTTTCTCATCCTTTAGATAATCTACATATGGCAACAACTCAAAGAATTTACTCTCATATTGGGTTACTGACAAGCCTTTTTGTTGGAGATCATGAAATTCGTCTATACGACGCTGCCTGAAGTGCTCTGATAGGTACCTCTCACGGAACCTCTCTGTGAATATCTCCCAAGTGAGTGTATCAGGAACTAATTTGCATTTGTACTCTTCTTGTCTCCACCAGGTGGAGGCTGTCCCTCTCAGAAGATGAGTTGCAACATGTGTTTTCAAGTTGCTCTCATAAGAATGCAACGCAAAGCACCTCTCAAGACTCAGAAGCCATGCCTCGGCCTCTACTCCATCTGTAGAACCTCTGAAGGATGGTGGTTGGAGGCGCATGACCTCCCTGATGAGATCCCCTGGATCTCGATGACCTCTCTCAAAATAAATTGGTTCCACCGTAGGAGGTGGTCCTGGCATATGCACTGACTCTGGCTCATTACCACCCTGACTTTCTACAGGAATCGGAGCAGCCCAGCTCCGATTCCTGTAGAAAGTCAGGGTGGTAATGAGCCAGAGTCAGTGCATATGCCAGGACCACCTCCTGCGGTGGAACTAGTTTATTTTGAGAAAGGCCATCAAGATCCAGGGGATCTCATCAGGGAGGTCATGCGCCTCCAACCACCATCCTTCGGAGGTTCTACAGATGGAGTAGAGGCCGAGGCATGGCTTCTGAGTCTTGAGAGGTGCTTTGCATTGCATTCTTATGAGAGCAACTTGAAAGCACGTGTTGCAGTTCATCTTCTGAGAGGGACAGCCTCCACCTGGTGGAGACAGGAAGAGTACAAATGTGAATTAGTTCCTGATACACTCACTTGGGAGATATTCACAGAGAGGTTCCATGAGAGGTACCTATCAGAGCACTTCAGGCAGCGGCGTATAGACGAATTTCATGATCTCCAACAAAAAGGCTTGTCAGTAACCCAGTATGAGAGTAAATTCTTTGAGTTGTTGCCATATGTAGATTATCTAAAGGATGAGAAACTTCTTGTAAACTGCTTCATCCAGGGTTTGAATGCCGGTATAGCCGGGCCTGTTAGGATGTCCGCCCCAGAGAGCCTTCGGGTGGCTGTAGAGAAAGCACTGATTGCTGAGGAAATTCAGGTTAGACCACAGGACAATAAGGATCGGTATCAGAACCAAAATTCTGCACCTCAGACTTATGGATTCTAGAAACCACATTGGAAGGGGAACAACCGAAATTCCCAGGGGTTCTCCAAACCCCTTCCTCCACGATAGACACCACAGAACCAGAAACAGAAGCCTCCACAGTATCAGCAGGGCTCCAAGCCCAAGCAGTGGTAGACTCAGGGATAGAAACGTGATCAGAGAGCACAGGGGCAGTACACACAGCCGGTGGGGACTCAGCAGTCCTCCAGGGGTGGGTACAGTGGATCCAGTAGGACAGGAGGTCAGGGATTTTCTAGGCCTCAGGGTGCCCAGTTCCAGGCACGGGGTGCTTGCTTTACATGTGGAGCCATGGGGCATTTGGCGAGGGATTGCCCTCAGGGACAGGTAGCAGGGAGTCAGCGGATGGCCACTTCAGAGCCGACAGTTGGTGATATGGGCAAGTCCCATAGAGTATTCGCAGCGGTTGACAACCGCCAGGCTGATCATCAAGCCATGGTTATCGAATCTTCAGGTATAATCAGAGGTAACAATGTATCTATTTTGTTTGATTCAGGAGCTACTGACTCCTTTATATCTCTATCGGTTGTGGAGCATTGCGGGCTAGTGGCAACTAGGCAAAGTGTTAGTTGGGAAGTGGAATTAGCTTCAGGGGCTAGAGTGTCAGTGGAATCAGAGGTTAGGGCATGTCAGCTGCAGATTGGCAAGATCACCACTTTAGTAGACCTTAGAGTGACTCCACTTGGATCTTATGGAATCATACTTGGCATGGATTGGCTTTATGCCCACAGAGCCAAGTTGGATTGCCGCCTGAAAAAGATCAAGTGTGAGGATGATCATGGTTCGCCCATAGTTATCACTGGGATTCAGAGGCCCGTGTCTCTTCGTATGATCTCCGCAATGCAGCTTAAGTGGAGCATGCGGAAGGGATGTCAGCTTTTTGCTATCACTATCAGTGACAAAGAGGAAGAGGAGGAAAAAGAAACATCGCTCGATGACCATCCTATCCTTAAGGGATATTCAGATGTATTTCCTTCAGAGTTACCAGGAATGCCTCCCTGCAGAGAGATTGATTTTCATATAGGCCTAGTACCAGGAGCCGAGCCAGTTTCTAGAGCACCTTATAGAATGACCACAAATGAGCTTAATGAACTTAAAATTCAGCTTGAGGAACTTCTTGAGAAGGGTCATATCCGTCCTAGCGTATCCCCGTGGGGTGCACCAGTTATCTTCGTTAAGAAGAAGGATGGATCTCTCCGATTGTGTATGGATTATCGGCAGCTAAATAAAGTAACCATCAAGAACCGATATCCTTTGCCTAGGATTGATGATTTGTTTGACCAGCTTCAGGGTGCCAAAGTCTTTTCCAAAATAGATCTGAAGTTAGGATACCATCAGTTGAGAATAGTGGAAAGTGATATCCACAAGACCGCATTTCGCACTAGATATGGTCACTATGAGTTTACTGTAGTCCCCTTTGGACTTACGAATGCCCCAACAGTTTTTATGAGCCTCATGAATGGGGTGTTCTGTACCTTTTTGGACCGTTTTGTTATTGTGTTCCTTGATGATATATTGATATATTCTCGGAATGAGAAGGAGCATGAGGAGCACCTGAAACAAGTATTGCAGTGTTTGCGGGATAACCAGTTGTTTGGCAACCTATTGAAGTGTGCTTTCTTTCGATCTGAGGTCAAGTACCTTGGACACGTTATTTCCGGTGATGGGATCTCAGTTGACCCATCAAAGATTAGGGCTATTATGGATTGGCCAGTGCCTACTAGTGTGACAGAGGTCAGGAGTTTCATGGGTTTAGCAGGTTATTACCGATGTTTTGTCGAAGGTTTCTCCAGAGTCGCACACCCTATTACCTCTCTTCAGCATAAAGGGAAGAAATTTGAGTGGACAGAGAAGTGCGAGAAGGCCTTTCAGGAACTCAAGAAGGCACTTACTAGCACTCTTATCCTTGTTGTACCAGATCCTTCAGTTGATTTTATGGTTTGTACAGATGCTTCCCTAGAGGGTTTAGGGGCAGTTCTTATGCAAAGTGGTAGAGCCATAGCTTTCGAGTCTAGGAAACTTAAGACTCATGAACTTAATTATCCCACTCACGACCTTGAGCTCGCAGCAGTAGTGCATGCACTTGTGAGGTGGAGACACTTCCTTTTAGGACATCACTTCGAGTTGCATTCAGACCATCAGAGTCTTCAGTACATCTTCACTCAGCCGAACCTTAATGCACGTCAGAGGAGATGGATGGAGTTCTTGTGCGAATATGATTTTGACGTCCACTACATCAAAGGAAAGGAAAATGTAGTTGCAGATGCTTTGAGTAGGAGACGTCATGAGGTTTACACCATATCCATGGGCACAGACTTGAGAGACCATATACTTCAGCACTTGTTAGAGGATGGATGGTATGTAGAGGTTTGTCAGGTGTTACGTTCTCAGGTTACTCTAGAAGGGAAATATGTGGATTATTCTTTGGAGTCCGATGGACTATTACGCCACAGAGGGCGCATTTATGTACCTTCCTCCGGAGGGTTGCGAGAGTTCATTGTCACGGAAGCTCATAGAGCTCCTTATGCAGCGCATCCCGGGGTTAAGAAGTTGCATGCAGACTTGAGGCAGTTGTATCATTGGCCGGGAATGCGGCAGCTCATTGCTAAGATAGTAGCTCGGTGTCTCAAGTGTCAGAGGGTAAAGGCGGAGCACCGCCATCCAGGTGGGTTGCTTCAGTCTCATGCTATACCAGAGTGGAAGTGGGATACTATATCCATGGATTTCATCATTGGTCTTCCTATGTCTTCTCGTCGCCATGATGCTATCTTGGTGACAGTTGACAAGTTGACCAAAGTAGCTCACTTTTCACCAGTTCGTACTACATTCACACCTCCAGCAGTAGCACAAGTGTTCTTGCGAGACATTGTTAGACTACATGGCGTACCCCGCAAGATTATTTCTGACAGGGATTCTCTTTTCACTTCTACCTTTTGGAAGTCATTATAGGCAGCTATGGGCACTAAGCTCAATTTCAGTACAGCCTATCACCTGGAGACAGATGGTCAGACAGAGAGGGTCAATCAGGTGTTACAGGATATGCTTCGTATGTACGTCATGGACCATCAGACTCGGTGGGAAGAGTATCTTCCTTTAGTGGAGTTTGCCTATAACAATGGGCATCACACTTCTTTGGGGATGCCACCTTACCAGGCATTATACGGCAGGCCTTGCAAGACGCCCTTGAGTTGGGATCGCATAGAGGATAGAGTTGCTATTGGTCCTGAGTTAGTTCGGGATATGGAACAGCAGGTGGTTTTGATTAGGCAGCGTCTTAGAGAGGCTCAGGATAGACAGAAGAAGTATGCTGATGCAAAGAAGATAGATCGTAGTTACTTGGTTGGAGACAGAGTTTTCCTGAGAGTGAGACCGCATAAGAGTCCAATCCGTTACGGAAAGGGTTCTAAGCTCGCAAGTCACTTTGTAGGACCTTTTGAGATTTTGGAGAGGATAGGCCCAGTTGCCTACCGTTTAGCTTTGCCACCTAGCCTGTCACGCATCCACGATGTGTTTCATGTTTCAATTTTGAGAAAGTATATCTATGATGAGTTTCACCTTTTAGATTGGGATGCCTTGCAGGTGGAGTCGGACGGGCAGCTAGCTTTGGAGCCCATTCGCATTTTGGCACACTGGACATTGTCCCTTCGAGGTCAAGAGCTGGACCAGGTTAGGGTCCAGTGGGATTGTTATGATGAGGTTACGGCTTCATGGGAGGACGCAGCACGTATGAGATCAGAGTACCCTCACCTCTTTGATGAACTCCAGGAGGAAGTTCATGCCTAGAGGGGGAGGATGTGAGGCCTCACCTTGACTCAGTCTAACATTCAGTGGATTTTATATTTTAGACTATTATGGATACTTTATTTTGATGCATTTTGAGACTTAGAACTTATATGATTTCAAGATATTGGATAACATTGCTATGATTTGATGATTTACTTACATGCTTTATGAGATAGAACACTACATGATTATTAGATAGGATGATATTACAATGATAGATGTCATTATTGAATTTGCAGGACTTTACTCTAAATATAGAACTATGATGTATGTTTAGTTTATGTGAATTGGGATGAAATTGCTTATGTGAATTTGCTTGATAAAAGATGTATTCAATCTATGCAGATGAAAATTGTATGCAAGTGATGATGTACATTGTTATATTAGTGAATTATATTATATTTGGATATTTGGAAGTACTAATGTGTAAATTGAGATGCGTGGGAAATTTACCATGTGACCATGGAAAATTACGGAGAATCAAACCTAGACTTATGTATGTTCGTAAAGCTAGGGTTTGTCTATTTGGAGAGACAACACCCCATTTGTGTTGTATTTTATTCGTAACAGTATATGCTGCATGAGTGTTAAGTGTTAATTAAATTTTAATGTGTAAAAACCTCAAGAGACAATTTCATGTTTTATTTTTGTAAAAGTATTTTATTAGTGTCACTTGACACATGTGTGGATTTAAATTTAAATATTTTATTTTGTCTCTTGATGGGAAAGTGTTTAATTATAAATTTCTTAAATAAATTAATGTGTTGTCAAAAAATATTTTGGGAATATAATATTTGGAGTGGTCAACTTATGTTTGACCTGAAAATAAACTTCAGAAGGGTTTAAAATGGGTTAAATGAACACCTAGGGGTAGTTTAATAGGGTTTCCTAAAGCCCATAAGGTATACCTAGGGGTTAGGGGTAATTTTAGGCAAGTTTCTACTTTATAATGATCTTTTTAACGCTTTAAAAATTGGTTTTTTTGAGTTGAGCGAAAATTGAAAATTGAAGTGAAATCTAATCAAGATTTTTCCTTTTGGAATGAGAGTCTTTTTGCATTTTTGCTTTCTTTCTTTTTTTTTGTTTTTTTTTGAGAATCCTGTGAGAACTCAGAGAGTGAGCTTCTTAAGGAAGATTTTTGGGAATAGCAGGGTAATCACCCACTCTCCATTTTTGGAGACAGAAGAAAATTTGGAAAGAAAATAATGTTATGGAATAGAGAAAATTGAATAAGGGTAGAAGGAAAAAGATTTGTGGATTGGGCAGCTCTTCATCAAATACCATAATAACCTTTGGGCAGATTAAGGTTGGTTTCAATATTTACTTTTAATGTCTTCTTCTTATTTATGCCTGGAAGTTGTTTGAATAAGAATTTTGTATCCTTGAAAGTTTATGTTTGAAAAGCTTTTGGTATTTTGTTTTATGAATTGCTTTGTTTTTGGGAGTTTTTCTCAAGATCTCTTACTCTTGGGAGAGAAGAGGATCTTGAGGGTGGTAGCAGTGACAACCCTTGAGTGAGAGACTCTCTTTTGAGAGCGATCACAAGGGATCTTTGTGTGACCCTTGCTGCATGGCCTGTTTGTGCAATGGGGGTCATAAGGAGGGATATAAGGCTAGAATGCCTTTGGGGGGCATAAGGAATAAGGGGTTGAGATTCTTGATATTTTTATTGTGCTATGAGGTGGCTTCTTATTTATTTCATACTTGCAGTTCTCCTTAGGGTATTTGGTCCACTACCACCCTTTGAAAATGATCATCACCAGAGTGTGGTGCTGTGAAAGCCAAGTTGGGAATGTGTCTGAAAAGAATCTGCTTGCATTGTTTTCTATGTGTTTTCCTGTTTGTTACCCATCTAGGATTTGGTTCTCCGAGCTCAGGGGTGGCTACCAGTTAGCCTAGGCTGGGAGGTGAGCACTCTGTGGTCATACTTGTGTTTTCTATTATGCAAGAAATTCAGAGGAAAGAGAATAGGAACCATGAAAGAGATACAGAAGATTGTTATTAAAGATACTTGAATTCAGATGCAAATGTTTGTGTAAAGTTGTTATAGAAATATGCCTCATTCGTAGAAAAGAGAAGCAAGTTGTAATTTGTGAAAGTAGACTTGAAGTTTTATTGTTGTTACTATTCAAAGAAAACATTCTGTAAATTGGTAGAAAATCTTAGAGATGTTTTAAAAAAGAAAAGCTTGTTATTTCTACTTCTGGTTTATTTGAAAAAGAAAAGTTAATTTGTGTTGCATGCAAAAGCTTCTTGTAATATGGAAAGAAATAAAAGAATTGTTTTCATTTAGATTTTATTTATATTTCATTTGTGGCAAATAGAAGTTTATTGATGTTGAAAGATGTTATGTATTTTTAATGAAAAAAAGTAGTTTTATGTAAATATTAGATTAGAGGAGAAAAATCAATGAAAATTCCTTTTATTCTAGCAAAGTATATTGTATCTTTTTAAAAGTATTTTAAATGGTATTTTAGTTAGCTGGATTTAAAAGCTTATTGATTTTATATATATATATATATATATATATATATATATATATATATATATAAATCTGATTTAACTTAATGTTTTTCCCTTTATTAAATTAGCTTAAAAATTTTGCATGTAAGTTCTTTTTTAAAAATTTATATATATTTATATTGAAATAAATTTCATCCTTTTTAACTATGCTTATTTAAGTTATGTAAATATCAATATATATATATATAAATATATATATATATGTATATAAATATATATATTTATATATATATATATATATTTATATATTATATTTTTTTTTTTTAAATTTAAAAAAAAAAATATAATGTTTTGGGTCCCCGCAGACTCCACTGTGTGTACGCACAGTGGACGACCGCGCGGCACCCACTGTGTGCACACACAGTGGAGCCGCTTGCGGCTCCCACTGTGTGGGCACACAGTGGACAGCCACGGCCGCCACTGTGTGGCCACACAGTGGGGAGCCGCCAGCGGCGCCCACTATGTGGGCACACAATGGTGTCGCGGCACCCACTGTGCGCTCACACAGTGGCGTGCACGGCCAAGCTCGCCTTCCTTCCTCCATGACCTGCAATAAAATGGTTTCATGGCCGCCAAGGGTTTCGGCCCAGCCAAAAATATTGACTATAAAAAAATATATATGGTTTAAAACCCTAGCCGAATGGGGCTAGGGCAAGTTGTTATTAAAAATAAATAAGTTAATTAGATTAGATAATATATAAGTGAGGAGATTAGAACCCTAATTAGGGTTGGGGAAATATGAAACAATATTTAGGAAGATATAATGGTTTGTAAATTTAGAAATAAAATATTTGACATTTATGCAAAATATATAATATATATATATGTATCCATATATATATATGGGTATATATATATATGTATATATATGAAATTTTGAGTATTTTGAATAAGTAATTAAATTATAAATATATAAATATATGCATATCCAAATATGTATATATGTATATATTTATATAATCCTGATTTTAATTTGGGATAAATTATAAAGAGAAATATAAAAGAATTGAAAAGACTATATAGCCATATTGGAGGATAAATTAAAATACCTCTCCTATTTCCTTTAGTTTTATTAATTTAACAAACCTATTGTCTAAGTATCTCTTGGAGATAGAATTTAATCAGTAGGTTTTCCGCAATTAAAATTTGACAATTTATCGATGCTTAGTTCGTTTTAGAATTAGCTCAAATTTAATAATGGAAAAATTCATTAACGCTTGTCGCAAGAGTGAACTTGTTAATTAAATTAGTATCTTTTAAAAAAAAAATTGTTCCGTTTTTGCCCTAAATTTTGGGCATGACAATATCACATGCGTTCATGGAATACTAAAGAATCCCCCTATTTTAAAAAATTATTTCCCTAAACTCTTTTTTTCTCACCCCATCCCAATACACAGCCTAAATTAAAAGCCCCCTATTTTTGCCAGATTTTGTATTTCTTCATAGCTTGAATTAAAAACCCCTTTATTTTCACCGATAGGAAATAAATTGTACCCTCATTTTTAGGATATTAAACTCCCCAATATGAATGCATGTGATATAATATTGCCTAGCTACTGAAGCCCCCGTGTTGTACCTGCATCACTTAAAACACAAAACACCTACACAAATATACATCCAAATATACATCTAACAAATAGAATTAATAACCATAATCAATCCATAAAATCACCTAAAATATATGTTAGCACATCAAAATCCATCATCTACATAATAATTAATCTCACATATAGCCATTAAAATATTATAAGCCTCAAACCCTAATATCACCTTTATACCCTCATCATATCAAAATCACTAGGAAATCATAATTGTAATTCTAAGCCCTAATATTGTCAATAGGTCCTTAAAAATATAATTCATCATAACATATTTGCATCCTAAAACATAGATCCATTATACATGAATAACCTTTAATCATTCAACTGAGTATGCCTACCTCTAACATACAATAGGCCACTATAGCCAACATAAATCTAAAGAAACATAATCAAGATATGGAAATAGAGAGCATTAAACTAGGTCATAATTCATTCCCCAAAGAAGATCATATAATAAACATGGCTAGAAAATATACTCGTTAATAGTCATCATTAATATGTTGTGATCCAAATTCAAATGGTTGAGACCTTGAGCTTTGTCCCTCATAGAGCATAGCTTTTATCGCATCAATGTCTTTATCTTCACAAGATTATTCAAAAGGTGAATCCCATTCCCATTCATTTGATTTTGTTTCAAAACTAGCTTGTAATATGTGGATTTGTTCATAAAGTTTTTGAGTTGATTTTTCTTTCATATCTTTTAAGTATCCTAGTCATATCTTGTCCTTTGTATTAGAGGAAGTAAGCTTTATTGGTTCTACATGTTGGATATGGTTGTTCATTGTTTCTACTAAGATATGTTGTTGTCCTTAATGTCAACATATTCCTATGATTTATGTCGGTGTGATTGGGAAGATTTTCTAATCCGGTTTTGTAGTTTGGTTTTGTTGATCATTGTTTTGCAAAGGTTGATATTTCCTCTGATATATTCTGGTGTGATCAAATTTGGTGCTAAGACTTTGGGATATTGTTTGGGTTGGTCTTGTGTATCTTCATTTCAGATGGTTCATGATTTGTTGTTGTGTAAGTTATCTTTCTTCGTAACAGTTGCTGATTGGTTGTGTTCTTGAGCTTCTAGACGTTGATAGATTAAGATTTGAAAAGTGACATTGGTGCAACTATTTCAGATGATTCTAACATGCTTGTTGGTGTTTGCTAGTCATGTCCTATTTTTTTTGGAAATCCGCATTGATCATTGTGCAATTTTTTGGTGATTTCTATGAACCGATGATGATTTTTTGTGTTATGAGGTATTTATGGTGGTGTAGTGTGTTGCAGATGATCTTGGCATGGTTTCTAGTGGATTTGTTCATTTGGAAATTTGATTTAGGAAAATTTTATGCTATGTAAATCATTATATTGGTCTAGTGGTTTATCTTTGTATCATGTGATATAATTTTATAATTAAGGGTTGAGGGTTTAGCTGACCTTGTTATCAAGGTTGATGATTTGTATATATAGGTGAATTATTCATGTAGTTTGGGCATCGATATTGTGTCTGCATTATGAGAGAGAGGTGTATGTGCGAACAAGTGATGTACAATTTAGTGTTGAGTTTGAGGTGATATTGGTGTTGTTGAGAAGACATATGTGTTTAACCATAACTATAATCAGGCATTTGGAGATGTTATTCTTTCAGTTCACTTCTTCTAGATTATAGTCCAAATTTCATTGTAAGTCAGTGAGACTTGCCTGAGGGTTGTAGTCTTCTGGACAAATATCTTTTGAGCAGTGAGCTCTAGGCAATGTGCCTAAATGCATGTGCATTCCCCATTGTAATATTTTCACATATTACTATAGAGTATCATCTTACTATGGGTAGGTTCCCACTGTGGTTTTTCCCTTAATCAGGTTTTCCATGTCAAAAATCTTGGTGTTGTGTGTTGTGATCTTAATTTGTTAATTTTTTTATCTTCTTATTGTTGTATTTTTCTAGATCTATTGTTGTGCTTAAAGTTTTATATTTCATTGAAGATTGATGCACCCCCCCTTCTTAGACTTCCTTCTTAGCTACTGCTAACAATCGGTATCAGAGCTAGACCCTCTGATAGAAGCTTAACCACTTGAGGAGATCCAAGATGGCGGCTCAAAGTGTCATCTTTAAGAAGTGTTGGAAATTGACACTCATTTGGTGATCTTTGATGCTTAGTTTATGGTTTAGAGTTGTTATTGATGGAAACTCTTCTTGGTGATTCTATCTGGTGGTTGTGATTCATCTTATCTAAAAGATGGAGTTAACCAATAGGCAGCTAACTGGTAAAATAGGGCTATCTCAATACAGTTTTGGTCCAGAATGATTTCTGATGATTGCGGTAATTTTGGTGATTGATTTCATGTTCTTGGTGAATCGAAAGATCCTTAGGAAGAATGTGAATATTCTCTTTTGGTCTAGTGCTATAATTTTAATGGAGATTGAAGTCGACTTGAAGGAGATGTTTTTTTGTATTAAGATCCGATATATAAGATCGAATTACCAATTGATTTTCATGGTAATAGTGGTGTGAGGTTTCTTTTGGTGTGATTGAGCACAGTTTCACTTGTGCATTCTTCTTTCAAACAATCTGGTAGCTAAGTGAGACAAAAATAGAGTGTTTAGTCGGAACTCATTCTTGCATTATTAGATGATACTTGAGAGTTCATTCCATTGTATTTCCTCATTGTAATCAAATTGTAAGTCAATGAGACTTCCCTAAAGGTTGTAGCCTTTTGGGAAATTATATTTGAGTAGTGAACTCTAGGCAATGAGCCTAAATGCAAGTACATTCCCCAACTATGTAATATTTATGTATTCCTGGCCATAGTATATGAATATTGTGGGTTCCAGCCCCACTGTGGTTTTTCCCTTTCTGGGTTTGCACGTAAAAATTTTGTTGTTGTGGATCTGTGGTTTATTTGTTGTATGTTTATGCTCTTTTCTTTTATGCATTTCTAATCGATGGATAAAGAATAAGTTTATGGGTTTGATTTCCAATAGATCATTGATTCACCCCCACTTAGTGATCCTTGATTCTAACAATTGGTATCAGAGCCTAGTTCCTCTGGGGAAGCTTAACCTCTTGAGGAAGATCTAGTAGATTGATTCAATGGATTTTAGTTTTCAGAGGCAACTCAATGTGGCACTTGAGGATCTTGATGTAGCTAGAAGTGGGATCTGTACCTTGAAGAAGAACCCAAATGATGTTGATGAATTCATCAGTCAAATGAAGGATCAAGCAAGTGTCTGTAAAGAGAAGAGGAAAGAAGTGATGGACAAGTTGAAGGAGAAAGAAGACCAGATCATGGAATTCCAGGACAAATCTGATGAAGTTATTAAGCTTCAGAGAGAGAATGTTGCTTTGAAGAATGAGATGCAATCCATTGTGATGAGGCTGACTAAGGAGATTGAGAACAAGAAGAATAATGAAGAGAATCTGGCACAATCATTGAAGGAAAGAGTTGATGAATGCTTCAGGCTTACCTATAAGAATGATCAGTTCAATCTTAAGTTGACGTAGCCAAGGAATAATGGTCAAGAACTTGAAAGATAGATTTCTACCTTAAGGGATGAACTTCCTACTACCAATGAATAAAAAGACAAATTCAAATCTAGTTCAACAAGGCTTGATGAGATACTAGAAAGTCAGAGACATGGAAAGGATATGTGAGGCCTAGGATTTGAGACAGATGAATCCTCTAGATCTGGACAAGGCAATGCAAAACCTGATCAAAAGAAGAGAAAGAATCCTCCGATAAGACAACCTAATGCTCATAAATTCAATGGTAGATTCTTTACTTGCAATAAATTTGGTCATATGGAGAGTCAATGCAGAAGTAAAATGATGAACAATAACAACATGATAAACAACATAAATAATATTCCTACTTTTATCGATCAATGTTTCATATGCAATAATTTTGGACACAAGTCAAGTATGTGTAGAGAAGTGATGATTAACTTTCAAAACAAGAGATGCTATGATTGTGGAATGTTTGGACATATCTCTAACTAGTGCAAGACAAGACCAAATTAGATAAACTTCAGACCTATGCAGAATAATGTTGTTTGTAAAGCATGTAATAGAACTAGTCACATTGCAAAGTACTGCAAAAGAAAAAATAGTGTTCTAGTAGACAAGAACAAATCATATGAAAAGGTAAAGGAAAAGACTGATGAAAGCAAAGATCAACATAAGGAGATGTGGGTAAAGAAGGATGAATCTAAGGCAGGTAATGGATTTGTACCTCAATCTAGTGCAAAATCTCCATCCGATAACTAAGGCTTTTAGCCTTAGGGGGAGACAAACTCATGCAAATCTTGCAGTACTCCCTGATGAGAACTGTAGTCAATGAATTATAGATGGTAGGAATTGATTTTCAAATGATATCCAAGATTCAGATGGTAGATTTTGGCATTCAGTAGTGGAACAAGGCATCTGGTTGGATATCTAAGGTGCATTTATTTCAAAGTGAAATTAGTGTTAGGTCCCAGAGACAACTGAGAGGGGGGGGGATGAATCAGTTGTCAAATAAATTCAAACCAAAAACAACTTAATGCTTAATATCGGTAAACTAGTTCAATATGTCGGTAGACAGTTTTTACAGTTAATTGCTATACCGGTAAGGATTAGTGCATGAAACATAAAGACAAAGTCATCCACAACACATAACACCAATATTTGTACATAGAAACCCTGTAAGGGCAAAAACCATGGTGGGAAACCTTACCTATAATTAGATGATACTACTGCAGATAGTAAGTGTACATAAATGGGGTTTGCACATGCAGAAAGGCCATGCACCTAGAGCTCACTGCTCAATCACAAAATGGGAGTCACACTAACTACAATTGGATGGTTAAATCCAATAAGAATGTACTGCTAAAATTAGCATCTTCATATGTTGGATTCAGTACCGGTGTAGTTCTAATTGTCTTCACAAAAACCCTCCTTCAATTTAAAATGATGTCTACATGTATAGCTCTGCTTATTCTCGCATATACCTTCACACAATCCTTTTTTCTCATTCCACACTTGATCTTACAAATAAGATCTTACATTTATACCATAACCTAAGACCAATTTTAGTAGGTCAACTCTACAAGATATTACAATAAAATTAATTTACATATCAATTAATACCCAATGCAATAACCAATTCAATATGTCAACTTAATGCATTTACAACAATAATAAGTCATCTCCATAGCGTGCCATGCTGATCTGGAAAAGATAAACCTATCGGTGTAACCTAGACCTATTTGCCGGTAACAACAAATATTCAAATGCTAATGTACCAATAAACAAAACTCCAAGACAAAGTGTCCACACAATGTCTTCTACATAACTAAGTGTTTTCCATATCATTCCAAGTGTCAGTGATCATTATATCTTGTTGGTGTACCAGATACCGGTGACTGTGCATGAGTCACTTGCTTGCCAGTGAATGTTGTTGATTCTCCAAAGTGCCAAAGTTGATAAGTGTTTAGTAGGTGTTGACATCAATGACAAAACCATACCAAAACACCAACAATCTCCCCCTTTGGCATTGATGGCAACACAAGATGGAAAAACCATCAAAGTGCCATAATAGAAATGCCAAATACCCAAAAACCAACAATCTCTGATATCAAGATACAAAGAGTAATAATATCTCCCAAACAACAATCTCTCCCCCTGGGAGCAACATGTGTTTTCCTTGTGTTTTTCCATACCAATCTCTCCCCCTTTGACATAAAATATTTCTCTGGTAACTCTGTCGATTGATGACAATCATCAACTTCCTAAGTCTCTACCGGTGGGGGTATGACCCCAAGCTAATCTATGAGATATTCAAAAGTGTCCTTAGGCAGAGGTTTAGTAAGAGGGGGGGATGAATTAGTATACCCAAAACCTATGCTCTAAAACACTTAAACAGTCTGAAGATAAACGGGTAAAACAGTTTAACAGATAGACCCGTTATCACACATGCAAACCAAAATGCAAATAAAGCATTCACCCACAAAAGCAATACAACCATAACATAAGATATTTGACGTGGAAACCCAAATGGGAAAAACCATGGTGAGATGGAACTCACAAGTCACTATCTGTAGAATAGAAACCAAACCGGTTAAGGTCTTACAATGTTCTTCACCAGAACAGATCCTGTTAGGAATCTCAATCTCTGTTAGGAAGATAAGTCTGATTAAAGACTACCTTGCTAGAGGATTTTAGATTCACAGAGGTGAACCACTTTGTTAGAGAATTTTACAAAAGGCTTTTGGGCCTACTCGGTTAAGGGCTACAGACTTGTCAAAGATGTGAGTAACCAACAAGTGTTTGATCTATCTAATAGTGTAGACTGCTTGGTTAGATCTAGTATAGCTTACTGCTAATGCATTCCAGCATTACTTCAGTCTTCTCTATCTCTCACTTAGTTACAACCTAATCTTCTCAGATAAGATCGCTCTTACAACAACTCATCAACCACCTTAAACCTTAGCACAACATAAACCCTTTCAGCAACAACCTAAAACCCTAGACATGATGTCCTTTTAAAGGAATCTGATTCCATGTCAATCCAATAGGATTACATTACAATTTCCTAGGTTCAATGAATCTAGACATACTCAGTAACATGACACAAGAAGCATCATCAGTGTGTCAGCACCGTCAAACAATCAGTGGATTGGTAACTCATCACAAAATGTCGGTTGGTAACTCATCATAGAGTATTACCAGTTCATACAAAATACCGGTTGCCGGTTTGACAAAAATGAAGACTGGTAAGAATGTGTTATGCCACTTTGCTCCCTCGTACTGCTTGAGATATACAGACTGCTTGGGGTCAACATACCGCTTCAGACCAGGAAACACATTCTGCAAAATCACCAATAGTCTAAAGACTAGAATACAACATACCAGTTGGAATAGATACCAGTTGAGCTCTAGCTCATACATATAAAGGGGATCTTAATGCAAGTGTGTGTCCATCAATGACAATCACAACATAAACATCAAAAATGCCAACAATCTCCCCCTTTGGCATTGATGGAAACACTTAGGAAAATAAAATTTTGACATCTAAGTGTTTTACAACAAAAATATGCCATTAACAAAATTGCTCCCCCTAAGCATATACACTATCCCTTAATCAATACAATGTATAGAAATTTTGCATACAGAGCATAAACATTGAGATATCAGAGCATAAAGTATATATCAAAATTTTAAAACCAGATACTTCTCCTTATTCTTCTCCAAAATAGATAGAGTACCTCTCCCCCTTTGCCAACAATGACAAAGTACCACTAAAAAACCCTGTTTCCATTTGATATTAAAATAATAAAAGTTTATGACAAGGAATAATACTTGTCAAAAACTAATTTATAGTCCTGCAAAAATTGTTTCATTGATAGAGACCAGGACTCAAGTAGGGAGGTGGCCACTTCTTTCTCTGTTTGCATCTGGGATACCTGTTCTTCCATGACATCAACTGTGCTCATCTCCTGCGTAACTATCAAGGCATCCAGGTTCAGATAACACTTCTGAAGAATTTGTAGATGTGGAAGTAAAACTAGTTGTAGCTCCTACAAATCTCTAGACCGTGTACTGATCTCTTGCTCCATTTTGGCTAACTAGATCTGAAACTGGTGAACAGTTTACCCATAAGTTGCAAAGGAATCATAAGGTGGTTTAAATGTGCTTAAGTAAGACTATAAGTCCATTTGGAGCTTTTATTTCTAGGCTAGCACATCATCTTAGAATAGATGGGGTTGACAGATTTTGCTTAGTAGCAGGTTTCCCTCATCCAAAGCATCCCTTATATCCTTTTGGTCTTTCAGTAGTTCAGACTGAAGTTCATTCAACTTCTTCACCAAAGAAATGTTAAGAGCCTTTTAATGCTCTTTCTTGACATTTTCCTCAGTTGCTTCTTCCAGGCTCTGCACCTAATCATCCACTATAGTACATAGTAGCTTAAGTTGTGCTAGTGATGATTCAGTGTTGGGAAGATTGGTACCGGGGATCAAACCAATAAGGGTGTCTACAACTACTTGAATTATATCTTGCTCCTTTTTCCTTCGAATGTTTTCAAGGTGCTCTTGAGCAACCTTGATGCTTTGCATTAGCTCTGATTCACTTGCAGACTGGAGATATCAGCCGGTTTGGCTTGACTCTCAGTTGCCTTCAGAGTCTCCATCTATGTGCTCTTCACCGCTTCTACTGCCTTGTCCACTTGGCTTTTCTCTGCTACCTTGTCTTCTTCTTCCTTCTTATTTTTCTCTGCTTCCTTCTTCTTTTCTTGTTCCTTGTCTTCTTCTTCTTTCTTTTTCTTCTCAGCTTCCTTCCTCTTCTCCTCTTCTTTCTCTTCCTCTTCCTTCTTCTTCTTTTCTTCTTCCTTCTGCTTTTCCTTTTCTTTATCATCCTCTTCCTTCTTCTTCTTTTCTTCCTTATCCTCTTCTTCTTTCTTTTTCCTCTCATCTTGTTGCTTCTTTTTCTCTTCATCTTTTCTTTTCTCCTCTTCCTCTTTTCTCTTCTCTTCCTCTTTCCACTTTTTCTCATCTTCATCCCTCTTCTTCTTCTCTGCCTGTTCCTCAACTGCTTCCTATCTATCCTCAGCTTGCTCACTGCCTCGTTCGGCCTATTGCACCTATTCTGTTTCCTCAAAAGGTATGTCCTAAGTGACATCTTCTATGTCCAGGGCATCGACATCAATAGTGTCGATTGGTTCTTTAACCAGGTTTCCTTCTTCATCAAAAACTTCATCTAGTTTGGATATAACTGGTTCTTTTTCCTCTTGCAGGTTGGCCATACGTGCTTTGTGAGCTTGGATTGCATGATTCATATGTTGATGAGTGTCTTTTTCAACATCATCAATTCTTCCCTCTAACAACCAGAGTCTTCTTTTCCTTATGAAGAAGAGTCCTTTATTTTGGTCCAAAACATCAAATAATTCTGAGTTTGAGAGGTCGGGAAAGTAATATGCAAAGACTTTCTCCCTAAACTCTTGTTCTTTTTCTATGGCAATGCACCATTTATTATCTAATGCCTTATATAATGAATCCGGTGTTTGAGATTTAATCTCTGATGGTGATCGGTCATTCTTACACAAATAAATAATAATTTCTTATAGTACTTCTTCTTTCTCCTCATCACTAAAATCATCATAATAATCTACTAAATCATGAAGTAATTTTCTCCTAATATTCTTTATTGCTCTTTGACAATGTGTCAAAGGTTTATGTGAGGAGATATCACTATTTACCGATGCAGATGCTGCCGGTCCATTCTTCTTCATCTTCTTCATCTATCTAGCCTTCTTTGGCATCTCCTTAGACTCAGTCTCTTCAGAGTTCGGTTCATTTGACTTAGTCTTCCTTTTTCTTTCAAAGATTTTTGCCAGTGCCACTTCCGGTTTCTTCTTTGCAAGTGACCGCTTGGTCACTCTTGGAGTTGTAGTAGTAGTCAGTGCCGATGCTGCAGGCACTGCCTTTTCTTTCTTTGCTACCGGTTCTTTTCCTTTCTTAACAGAGGGTTCCTTGACCGATGCAATTCTTTCCAGATAGGTTATGGTCCTCTTTGCCTTAGGATTAAGAGGTGAGGCAATAAGGGTTGAGGCATACCCTTCCAGCATATCGTACATCACCTCATAGCCCATTGGCTCCACTTTTTCCATTCTAGGCTCAATAGCCTCCATTAAGCATTTGTCCACCTAGATGGTGAAACAGATGTCATCTTCATATTTCTTGACAATATCACCTTAGATCCTCATTCTTTGGCTCATCTTCCGTCTGAACTCATCAAAATATTTGTTTAGCACATCAGGGTTACCGGTTCTGATTGCTTGAATGCTTTCCTTGATCTGCTTGGTTACTGGCTGGTTAGGAGACCACTAGACATCTCCTACTCCAGGAAAGTAGCCTTGGAAATAGAAGAACAACCCAATCAATAGTTGTCCAAACTTGAATCTCAGTGCATTATCTTGTTTGATCGACTTCAGATTAGACAAGAGTTGCCTCTGCATACCGGTGCGCAGGTCAAATGATGCATCCTCTTTAATCATCCGGTAAGCAGCATTTACTACTGCAGTAGATATAGAGTTAATTCTACTAGCAGAGAATGTTCTATAGCCTATCACCATGCAGGCATACTTAACAAGTTCATCCTTGATGGATTTGACTATCATGCCTCGTGAATCGTTCACTGAACCGGTGAGCTTGGCCATTTCAGCTTTTCTTACCGTTCTTAGGGCTGGCACTTCCCCTATGTTGCAAAAACTAGTGACTGCATGAATTGCCTATGGTGTGATATCATGCGTCCTTTCCAAGTACATCTTGTCACCATGGACTCTGCTCAAAATGATCCTAATATGATCCTCTGTAAAGTCTTCCAGAAAATAAACTGCATTATGGAGTTTCTTCTTCTCTAAGATACTATATTCTAGTTTGATTTTCTTGTCCTTTCCACAAAACAGACCTAGTTGAGAGTGGATGGCCAGAGACCCTAGGTCTTCAATCTTGCAATCAATATAGTTAGAAATTCCCTCTTCCACTATCACTCTAGCTAGAACTTGTGATAGGGCATTATACTTTGACTTCTTTTGAATGAAACTTTCAGACTCAATGGATGTACTAGAACTGGTATGAGATGCGGAAGCCATTGTAGAATATTTTAAGAACTTGAGGAATACCTTTAAAATGTGAATTTAGAGCTTTCTAATTCTCCTTCACTCCACACTTCGTCAGTTGCCGAATCATCGCTTTGTGTTGTCCACTTGACCCTTTGCAAACTGAATATGAATCTCCTTCAAGACTTGTCAATTTCTTGAAATCTCAGCTCAAATTGCCTTTTCTTCACTCTGCTCTTTGAAAAAAATTTCTTCGCTCAAAAATAGATAGTGAGAAATGATTTGAAAAATGCTTTTATACATGTCTCTCACCTACCACCATTAATGCTCCTCTATTAGGGCGTAAACCCTAATTTGTCTTTTTACCATTTCTGGTCTTCTGCCAAGAGACAGGTATCACATACTGGTTAAGGTCTTTTATCAATTTGAACCAAGGGTTCAAAAACATTTTTCCATTTTCTTCCCCTAAGCCTTTTGAAGCTTAGTTTGTCGGTTTTGATATTTCCACACTAGGTGTAGAAACTGGTTCCTCTTCCAACATTATTGGTTTCTTCCTCCAGGTTTTGTTCATGTCCGCTTGAATTGTTTCAGCATCAATTTCTCCTTCCGGAGTGACCGGTATATCATCAAATATACTCTTTCTTCTTCTGTAGAATCTTGCAATGTGACCCGGTTTGTTGCAGTGATAGCAAACCATTATAGGTGCTCTCCAAGGTCCATTGTACATGTTTCCATTCTTCCTTCTGCATGTTGTAGCAGTGTGACCATAACCATGACAGATCATACAATTTTCTCTCCATTCGTTTGCTGCTTGATGGCCACCGCTTCTTGGCTGATGATTGAAGACATTAAACTGGTTACGGTTCCGATTCACAAAAGGTTCAGGACCAATTCCTTGGGTCCTTTGAGGATATCTTCTAGTGTTATTCATCATAGACCTGCATTCAAATGCTCTATGCCCAAACTTGTTGCATGCATAACAATGACCATTTAACTTATTAGATCTAGATACATTGTTAATAAAGTAAGGAAAATTATTGTAGGCTTTGCTCCTACATACATTGGCAGTGTGTCCTTCTTTAAGACAGTTAAAGCAAATAGGTTTGAATTTTTGCTTACCTTTTCCTTTGAATGTCAGTTGCTTCTTTGATTCTTCAGCATTTGTTCCTGAGGATTCTCCTTCCTCATGTCTAGAGAAACCAAGTCTATTGGTATTCTTTACTAGTCTAGATGACTCAAGTTTTTGCTCTAGCTTGACAGTACTTTTGCTGAACTTAGCAAGTATTTCCTTTGACTCAGAGAGTTCTTTGGAAATAGCAGTATTTTCTCCATTAGGCTTGCATTTTCAGAGATGGCTATGTTCAGTTCATCTTGTACTCCTTCTTTTTCCATTCTGCTCTCATGAAGGCGAGCAGTCAGTGCACTAATCTCTTGTTTCAACTTGGAGATCTCATGATCTCTGTCCTTCACCAGATCTTCAGCTTTCCTTCTGTTCTCAAGCTCTTGACTAAACTGGATAGTCAGTCCTTCCAACTCCTTTCTCAGGTTAGAATTTGATTCATTCAACTTATTTACTTTTGCTATCATGGCTTCCATATCTTCTTCATCTGCAGAACTATTTTCAGATAGCTCCATCGTCTTTTCTGCATGTTCTCTCCTTTTTGCTTGAGATGCCTTATATTTGACCATAAGATCATCATAGGCTTTCTCAGATTGAGTGAACTATTGAGTAAGTTCCCTCAAGATGTATTCCCCCATATCTCTTTCCAAGTGGTTAAACTTATAGAAAGGTAGGCTTTGATACCAATTGATGAATACTAAGAGGGGGGGTGAATTAGTATACCCAAAACCTCTTCTCTAAAACACTTAAATAGTCTAAAGATAAACTAGTAAAACAGTTTAATAGACAGACTGGTTATCACACATGCAAACCAAAATGCAAATAAAGCATTCACCCACAAAAGCAATACAACCATAACACAAGATATTTGACGTGGAAACCCAAATGGGAAAAACCACGGTGAGATGGAATTCGCAAGTCACCATCTGCAGAATAGAAACCAAACCGGTTAAGGTCTTACAATTTTCTTCACCAGAACAGATCTTGTTAGGAATCTCAATCTCTATTAGGAGATAATTCTGATTAAAGACTACCTTGCTAGAGGATTTTAGATTCACAAAGGTGAACCACCTTGTTAGAGGATTTTACAAAAGGCTTTTCGGCCTACCTAGTTAAGGGCTATAGACTTGTCAAAGATTTGAGTAATCAACAAGTGTTTGATCTATCTAATAGCATAGACTGCTTGGTTAGATCTAGTATAGCTTATAGCTAATGCATTCCAGCATTACTTCAGTCTTCTCTATTTCTCACTCAGTTACAACCTGATCTTCTCAAATAAGATCACTCTTACAACAACTCATCAACCACCTTAAACCCTAGCACAACATAAACCTTTTCAGCAACAACCTAAAACCCTAGACATGATGTCCTTTTAAAGGAATTTGATTTCATGTCGGTCCAATAGGATTACATTACAATTTCCTAGGTTCAATGAATCTAGACATACTCAGTAGCATGACACAAGAAGCACCGTCAGTGTGTCGACATTGTCAAACAATCGGTGGACTGGTAACTCATCACAAAATGTTGGTTGGTAACTCATCACAAAGTATTACTAGTTCATACAAAATACCGGTTGTCGGTTTGACAAAAATGAAGACTGGTAAGAATGTGTTATGCCACTTTGCTCCCTCGTACTGCTTGAGATCTATGGACTGCTTGGGGTCGACATGCCACTTCAATCTGGGAAACACATTCTACAAAATCACCAATAGTCTAAAGACTAGAATACAACATACCGGTTGGAACAGATACCGATTGAGCTCTAGCTCATACATATAAAGGGGATCTTAATGCAAGTGTCTGTCCATCAATGACAATCACAACATAAACATCAAAAATGCCAACAGGTATGACCCCAAGCTGATCTCTGAGATATTCAAAAGTCTCCTTAGGTAGAGGTTTAGTAAAGATATCTGCAATCTGTTCTTTAGTATTCACATAAACCAATTGTATTTCCTTTGCTTCAATATTTTCCCTTAGAAAATTCAGTTTGATAGAAACATGTTTGGTTTTGGAATGTAATACTGGATTCTTAAATATATCAATTGCTGCAGTGTTATCACAATAGATAATAATAGGTTCCTTACATTTTACTTTTATGTCTTTCAACATTTGCTTGAGCCATAGTACCTATGTATAGTTAGTTGCTACTACAACATATTTTGATTCTACTGTTGATAAAGATGTACAACTTTATTTCTTACTCAACCAAGAAACTAGTCTGTTTCCAAGAAAGAATGCTCTACCAGTGGTGCTTTTTCTATCATTCACATATCCTTCCCAATTTGCATTTGTGTATGCACATAATTCAAAGTTTTCATCTCTAGGATACCATAATCCAAGATTTATAGTACCTTGTAAGTACCGGAAAATCCTTTTTAGTGTTGATTCATGATTTTCTCTAGGATTACTTTGAAATCTTGAAACAATGCATACTGCATTCATAATATCAGGTCTGGTTAGTGTCAAATATAGTAAACCTCCTATCATAGATTTGTATCTAGTTGGATTAACAAGTGTAGATTCATCCCTTAGTGATAATTTGTCATTTGTGGTCATAGGTGTGCTTACTGGTTTAGAGTTCTCCATCCCAAATTTTTTTAGTAATGCTTTTAAGTACTTAGATTGACACAAGTATATACCTTTATCAGTCTGTGAAATCTGCAATCCTAAAAAAGAATTTTATTTCACCAATCATAGACATTTCAAATTCTTGGTGCATTTTAATAGAAAATTCTTTACATAATCCATCTTCTCCTCCAAAGATTATATCATCAACAAATACTTCTATAACTAGGATGTCATCATTAGTCACTTTATAGTATAAATTGATGTCTTCATTACCTTTAGAAAAACCAATCTTAAAAAGATATTTATCCAATCTTGTATACCAAGCTCTTGGTGCTTGCTTTAAACCATACAAAGCTTTTCTTAACCTACAAACCATATCTTTGTTATCTGTCAAAGAAAATCCATCAGGTTGTTCAATGCAAACTTCTTCTTCAAGATCTCCATTCAAAAATTCATATTTAATATCCATTTGATATACTTTGTAGTTCTATTGTGCTACAAAAGCCAAAAATAATCTGACTACCTCAATTCTAGCTACCAATGCAAAGGTTTCATTATAATCAATTCCTTCTTTCTGAGAATATCCCTTACACACTAGTCTTTCTTTATTTTTGATAACCTTACCATCTTCATTAAGTTTGTTTTTGAATACCCATTTGGTTCCAATTACATTTTTATCTTTAGGTCGGGGAACTAATGTCCAAGTGTTATTTTTCTCAATTTGTTCTAATTCTTCTTCCACAACTTTAATCCAAAATTTATCTTCACATGCCTCATTAACTGATGATGGTTCAATTTGAGAATTAAGACATACCTCTTCATTTGCCAATCTTCCTTTTTTCATAACTCCTTTAAACTTGTTTCCAATTATCTGATCTTCAGAATGATTCAGTCTTACATACCGAGGTGTCTTTGTTTGTTGTTGTTCCTCAGTTACTATGGAATCTATCTGTGTAATTGGATCTTCATTCTATACCGGTGGATTCAATGTAGGTTCATTTGTCAAAATGTATATTACTGGTTCAGAGTCTATATACCTTGAAGTTCCTCTGAATTGTTCATCAATCTTTACATTTGTACTTTCAACAATTTTCTACAATCTTTTGTTAAAACATCTATATGCCTTGCTCTTAGATGAATAACAAATAAATATTCCTTCATCACTTCTAGGATCAAATTTGCCAACATACTCATCTCTTCTGATATAGCATTTACTTCCAAAAATTCTAAAATATTTAAGAGTAGGAGTAATACCAAACCATAGTTCATGAGGGGTCTTACCGGTTTCACCTTTGATGTGAACTTTGTTGAATGTATAGACCTTTGTACTGACTGCCTCTCTCCAATATACATGTGGTAGGTTTTCTTCTGATAACATACTTCTTGCTACATCCAAGATAGTTTTGTTTTTCCTTTCAACAACTCCATTCTACTATGGTGTCTGAGGTGCTTATAGCTGTCTTCTAATTCCATTTACTTCACAGAATGTATTAAATTCCTTAGATGTAAATTCTCCTCCTTGATCTGATCTTAGACATTTAATTTTCTTACCGGTTTCATTTTCTACCATTTCTTTGAACAGTTTGAACTTTCCAAATGCTTCTGATTTTTCTCTAAGAAAAGTAACTTGACACATTCTAATATAGTCATCAATGATTAGCATGAAATATCTATCTCCTTGTAAGCTTTTAGTTCTAGCTAGACCACATAAATCAGTGTGAATTAAATCAAGAGCATCATTTTATTTTTCTAGAATACTTTTGAAACTAGCTCTAACTTGTTTTCCAAATTGACATTCCTTACATACTATATTGTGAGGTTTGAAAATTTTAGGTAAATCTCTAACTACCTTAATAGTACTGATTTTCACCATGCAATCAAAGTTTACATGATAGAGTCTCTTATGCCATAGACAACTTTCATCAATATGTGCTAATAAGCATGTCTTTTCACTGTTATTCAAATGAAAGATATTACCTCTAGTCTGATTACCGATTGCAATTTCCAAACCAGTTCTATTCATGATTTCGCATTTTTCATTTTTGAATTGTAACTGAAATCCTTTCTCAACTAATTGACCAACACTCAAAAGATTATGCTTTAATCCTTCAACATGGTAAACATTGTCAGTGTTATGCTTACCATCAAGAGATATTGTACCCTTACCTTTGATCAAACAAGCTTTGTCATCTCCAAATCTCACTAAGCCTCCATTATATTCTTGAAAGTTCAAGAATTTACCTTTGTCTCCTGTCATATGATGTGAGCATCCTGAATCAATGATCCATTCATCCTTTACCTCAACTTTAGCTGCCAAGGCTTCTTCTACCGGTTGAGTAGTAGGTGTCGGTTGATCTTCTATTATAGCAACAAAAACCCATCCATTGTCTGCCAAATCCTCATCAGAATCATCAGTCACACCTTCATCATCAATGTAACAAGATTTGTCTTTATTCTTCTTAAATCTATATCTCTGATATTTAGGGTTAGGCTTGTATGTTTTTCTAGCTTCTTTTCTTAGTCTAGCATGTCTATCAGAGCATCTTGAAGCCATATGACCAATCTTATTGTAGTTAAAACATTTAAAGGGTTCTTTACCTTCATACTTACTTCCAAGTAGACCTTTAGGCATTTTTCTTGCAAATGGTGCTTCAAGTACTTCAAGTTCTTCATTTTATTTCCTGCTTTCTTCAAGTTCTCTTGCATAAAAGGATTTCTGATCAAATTTTTCAAATGATGGAGCAAATGATATTGGTTCTTTAAAGGCCAAATCTATCTTTATAGTAGCAATAGGACCAAATTCTTCAATTTCAAAAGTTGAAAGTTTCCCAATCAATGTATCCCTAGTTACTGATGTATTAGGCATTGTTCTTAACTCATTTATAGTAGTGACTTTCATTTTATATGCTGGTAGAAATCCTCTTAAAACTTTTGAAACAATTTCATCCTCACTTAAGGTTCCTCCACAACATTTAATACCCAAAACAATCTCATTTACTCTTTTCATAAAAGCAGAAATCCTTTCATCTTCTTCCATTTTCAGATATTCGTACCTGACCCGAAAGCTTTCAAGTTTTGCAATTTTGACTGTGGAATCTCCCTTATTCATTGTTTCCAAATGATCCCAAATAGATTTAGCAGTAGACCTATCTGATAGTCCCATGATTTCTTGATCAGATAATGCACTCAAAAGTGCTTCTCTTGCTTTGCAATCATTTTCCTCATCTTTAGTCAAGTTGGGTGGATTGGGCTGACTCTGAGTAGGAGAAGTATAACCATTCTTTGTAACATCCTAGATGTTCTTTCCAATGAAATTTAGATGTGTCTCCATTCTGATCTTCCATATGCCATAGTTGGTTCCATCAAGTTTAGGACTGTCCTTCTTGAAATAGTTAGTAGACATTGGATCTCCTCGAGTTGTTAAACTTCTGCAAAAGAGAACTAGGCTCTGATACCAATTGTTAGGTCCTGGAGACATCTGAGAGGGGGGGTGAATCAGTTGTCAAATAAATTCAAACCAAAAACAACTTAACCAACTTAATGCTTAATACCGATAAACTAGTTCAATATGTCGGTAGACAGTTTTAACAGTTAATTGCTATACCGGTAAGGATTAGTGCATGAAACATAAATACAAAGTCATCCACAACACATAACACCAATATTTGTACGTGGAAACCCTATAAGGGGAAAAACCATGGTGGGAAACCTTACCCACAATCAGATGATACTATTGCAGATAGTAAATGTACATAAATGGGGTCTGTACATGCAGAAAGTCCAAGCGCCTAGAGCTCACTGCTCAATCACAAAATAGGAGTCACACTGACTACTATTGGATGGTTAAATCCAATAAGACTGTACTGCTAAAATTAGCATCTTCATATGCTAGATTCAGTACTGGTGTAGTTCTTATTGTCTTCACAAAAACCCTCCTTCAATCTTCAAATGATGTCTGCATGTATAGCTATGCTTATTCTCACATATACCTTCACACAATCCTTTTTCACATTCCACACTTGATATTACAAATAAGATCTTATATTTATACCATAACCTAAGACCAATTTTAGTAGGTCGGCTCTACAAGATATTACAATAAAATTAATTTACATATCAATTAATACTCGATTCAATAACCGATTCAATATGTCAGCTTAATGCATTTACAACAATAATAAGTCATCTCTATAGCGTGCCATGCTAATCTGGAAAAGATAAACCTGCCAGTGTAACCTGGACCTATTTGCCGGTAATAGCAAATATGCAAATGCTAATGTATCAATAAATAAAACTCCAAGACAAAGTGTCCACACAATGTCTTCTAAATAACCAAGTGTTTTCCATATCATTCCAAGTGTCGGTGATCATTATATCTTTCCGATGTACCAGATACCGGTGATTGTGCATGAGTTACTTGCTTGTTGGTGAATGTTGTTGATTCTCCAAAGTGCCAAAGTTGATAAGTGTTTAGTAGGTGTTGACATCAATGACAAAACCATACCAAAATACCAACAATTAGGGTTTTCAAAGTTAAAAGGGAAATTATGAGAGTCATTCTTCACTTTGCAATTAGTGTTTTTGAGCAAAAGAAAAAGGTGATCAAGGATTCTAGGAGATTAGAGAGCTAAAAGCGATCTAGTGGGTGATCTAGGGCATCTTTCAGACAGTTGAGGTATTTTTCGAAGAGCATTTCTGAGTTTGATTTTTCTGAGAATTTGAATAGGAATCTGCATCTTCCATTTCTACTCCACTAGTTGTTGAGGTCAAGGACATGACCTGTCCTGTATTCAAGAAACACCCCTATAAATCCATGGAAGTCGACCCGGTTGGAGCTTTCTCTTTCATTCCGCACAGATTTTAACACGTTGATGATGTGTGAGCCTACATTCACTGTGAGATTGAGGAAACTGACAATGAAGATATCTTGGATCTTTACACAGACAACATCATGGATGAGATCGACAACCCCAAGCCAAAATTTGTGCAGCTACAGAGAAAGGGTTTCACTCAATTTGTAAACTTTCTGACATTCGATGAGAAGGAATGGGTGAGGTATGTACTAAGCAGGATCCATTCTGAATTTATATGGATAGACCAACCTTATAAGATCATTGTAGATGTGATTAGGGAAGTAACTTGTTTAAACCAAACTAGTGACAAGCCAGGGTTATGCAAAGTTACAAACCCTATAGTAAATAAGTTAACCTATGCAGAGTTTGATGGGCGATCAATGAAGATTGGCATAATAAAGGAGGAGGATGTCAAATTTGTTGCAATGGTTATCAGCTACAAAGTATACTAGTCTAATCAACTGAATTTTGTATCTGGCACCGCTATCCATATAGCCTATCAAATATTCAAAGAAGATGCTCATGATGACCTGTGCAGTGTGTTGTTGGAAGAGGATGATAAATTTGAAGAAAATCAAACAAGATAAAAAGGATGTCTTCAAATTTGGTTCCTTGATTACATGCCTAACACTCTATTTCATGAATCAAATCCCCGGAACTAGTGGACTTTTGATAGACTGGTGACCCAACAAATAAAATAGGGGCTTGGAAGGCTAGGTAATAAGGACAATCATAATGCTACATTGTGGGTATTCTTCACAACATTTCAAGACAATATGAAACAAAGAGTCAGAATCCCCAAAGAAATTGTGAAGAAATATTAGGGGACAATCTTCTTTATGGTGAACAAAGATGAATGTCTTATGGAAGTGGTTCAACCTCGAAAAATATTGGATAATGCTTGTGGGGTATGAGGTTGATGGAGCCACTTTGGATGCCTACACACAACAATTGTTAAAATCTTCGGTAGACACCAAAGAAGAAAGGTTTGGAACTTGCCAAGAGAAATCAATGGAGTTACACACTAAATTCAGCAAACCAACAAGAAAGAGAAAGGTTACAAAGATTGTGGAGGTTATTCTTGTTGAAGGAGGTCATCCCTGGGAGAAAGTTAGAGTTGCTAGAGTGTTGGCATTGCATAAACATTGCATTGGATAAGTATAGTGTTGTCATTGATGTTAATAGTAACTAGTAATGAAGTTGTATTGCAACTGGTAATGATGTAGTAAAGAAATCGGTAGTTAAGAAGTGAGGGCAACTAGTATTATTATTGAAGTAGAGAGATCAACCAGTAACCCTAACCAATTAATAAGTAGAACCCTTATCGATGGAGTTTGGAGATAAGTTGTGATGATCTATGACCAAATGGTGATTTGAGATGAAGATGCTACATATGCATGTTGCACATGAAGACTTTCAAAGTGGATTTGGCGCATAGAGATATATGTTTATCTTATGAATGATCAATTGCATAGTATGAAGTGACAAATGTGTGATGAGCTAAAGGATCTAATGTGTGGTGATCTACGAGTGGTTGAAGTTGTCTAGAACAATGTTTAGTTGATTGCTATGTAATCTAACAGTCAATATTTGAACCGATATGTTTGTAATATCTATGAGATTTGTAGGGTTTGTGTTGTGTTACCGACCTATTTTATTTGGTTTTAAGCGCGATGAGTTGTTTGTAATTGTGTTGAAAAATTTGGTTAAGTGTGGAAGTGATTGTTGCCAAACCAGAAGGTGTGTCTGTAGAATATTGTGAAGGCAGATATGAGTAGAAAATGATCTGATTAAGCAAGGAAGTGCTATTTCTAGATCAGTCAAAAACCTGTTGTTTTTTAACCATTACAATAGTTAAATCCCTTAACTAGGTAAGATTTAATAGGCTTCTTGTTGAAATCCTCTAACCAGGTGATCCATTAACTTGGATTTGAAATACTCCACCGAGGTTACCTCTAATAGGGTATTATAGTCAATCCCTTAACTGGGTGGTCCTTAACCGGATCTGTTCTTAACGGGACATAATTGTATAAGATTCTAACAAGGCTTGGCTCCTAACATGACAAACTTTAGAAGAGTTCATAATACTTGTGGGTATTCATCCCCACCATGGTTTTTCCCATTTGGGTTTCCATGTGACAAATCATTATGTCAAGTGGTGAATGATTTTGTGGATGTGTTTTTATATGGTTGATATGAATGACTGGTAAATCCACTTAGATATGTTTAGATGATTGGAGATGATATGAAATGTGCTATTACTAATATTAGTGAAGTGTTTTAATGTTTTGGTTAAATGGTATTTAAGTTTCAAGATCTCTTACATTGTATCATTGATGTTTTGGTCAATCGGTAAAGTTTGACAGTGCAGTTACAATTTTTGATACAGTGACTAAACCGATTAGTTTAGTGATTGGATTCTGAGTTGAAAGTTTTTTTGGTGAAATTTTAGTTTATTTTCTATCTATTGATTCAGCCCCCCCTCTCTCATAGTTGACCAGATCCTTATAGTTTTATCATATTATCAATTGGTATCAGAGCTATCCAAGTCCTCTTGAGTTTAAGCCTAACAGCTTGAGGAAAAGATCTAGGAGAACATGATGAAGAAATAAGGTCTAAATTTCAATAGGGAAAACTATAGAATCTAGAATGATAGGATGAAGATCTATATCAAGAGCTTAAGAAGTCAATATTGGGAACATGTTGTTACCAAGTATAACTTTCCTAGTAGGATTCTGAAAGATTATTAAAAGAAGGAGTAACAAGAGAACAATCAAGCATTGGAGGCCATCATCAGTTCCTTGTCTAATTTAGAATATATTGATGTTCATGGATTAGAGACTACATATGAAGTATGGAAGAAACTAGAAGAAATATATAGTGGTCAAATAATCAAGGAGATAGTCAGAGAAATCAAGGAGATAGTCTGATGGCTAAAGGAGAAAACATTCAACAGTGTGGTCAAAGAATCAAGGAGATAGTCAAATGGCTAAAGGAGAAAACATTCAATAGTGTGGTCAAAGAATCAAGGAGATAGTCAAAGAAATCAAAAGTGCTAGAGGTACAGTGAAGGATACCACTGTGATAAGCAAGGTGTTGAGAACCCTTTTACCGATCTATGCTATCCAAGTTGTAGCCATTCAGGAACTCAAATCTATTGATAAAAAAAATGTAACTCTTGACTCTATCATTAGTAAATTAACTACATTTGAATTAAATGGTTTTGATGGAAGTGTTCAGAGATCAAGATTTGCATTTAAAGCCTCAGTTTCAACTCCACCAGTAAGGAAAATAAGAGAAGTGAGCTACAGTCACAAGTCTAGATCTAGTAGAGAGGTAGATGATGAAGATAGTCTGATTGAGCTTGGAGCATTGTTGGCCAAGAAATTACCCAGAGGTACCTGTAAGTACAAAGGTAAATTACCATTGAAGTGTTTTGCATGTAACCAGATTGGACATATTGCTACTAACTATCCAAATAGAGAGAATGAGGAAAAATGTGAGAAGTATAGGAGGTATAAAGGCAAAGGTAAAAGAAATTGTCTCATTGTAGTGGATGGAGGAATTCCAAATGAAGAATCTAAGGAAGATGCAAATGAGGACATTTTCTTTGTTTCTATTAAAGAAGAGATATCAGATCAAAAGGCATTGGTCTCTCACTTGGATAGTTTAGATGATTGGATTATAGACAGTGGTTTTTCACACCACTTGACTGGTGACTGGAGTAAGTTTCTTAATTTGAAGGAATTTTATGGAGGTGTTGTCATATTTGGGAATGACTCACCCTGCATGGTGAAAGGGAAAGGATTCATCTCTCTGAATGGTGAGAGTAGTGCAGATGATGTCTACTGGGTTGAAGGACTGAAACACAATCTTTTGAGTGTTTCTCAACTCAATGAAAAAGGTTACCCACTAGAATACAAGAATGGAGTGTGAAAGATTTATGGAAGCAAAGGTGAACTAATTGCAACAGGAAAACAAACCAGAGGTAACTTGTTTCATTTAAACTCTAAAGTCAATAGTTGTTTAATTACAAAAGTAAGATAGTTGGATTTGGCATCGGAGATTCTATCATGTGAATTTTGATAACATTGTAAGAGTCGGCAAGTCCAAATCAGTAAGAGGTTTTCCACAGTTGGACAAACCGGTGAATGCTTTGTGTAAGGAATGTCAGTTAGGGAAAATGACATCCTCAACCTTCAAGAACAAATATTTCTCAGCTGAACATTTGCTAGATTTGGTTCATACTGACCTATGTGGACCAATGAGGACAAGGAATATTTAGGATGATCGACACTTCATGATATTTACCAATGATTGCTCAAGGATGATGTGGGTCACATTCTTGAAAGGCACGACAAAATAATTTAGCATGTTTAAGGCTTTCAGAACCTTGGTTGAAAATGAAAGTGGGAGAAAGCTTAAGTGCTTAAGAACTGATCAAGGTGGTGAATTTACTTCAGAGGAATTCACTAGATACTATGAAAACAATGGAATTAAGAGGCAGCTATCTACACCAAGGACACCACAACAAAATGGTATTGAAGAAAGGAACAACTGGTCAGTAGTTGAAGCTACTAGGACTATGCTAATTCAAGGAGGTGTAGCTAAGACATTCTAGAGAGAAGTTGTCAGCACACCTGATTATACAATGAACCAAATACTGGTTAAAAGAGGTAAGGACAAAACACCCTATGAGTACTGGTATGGTAGATCACCAAATGTCAATTACTTCAAAAAATTTGGTAGCCGGTGTTTTATCAAAAGAGGTGATTATATTGGTAGGTTTGATGCCAAGAGTGATCAAGGCATATTTATTGGTTACTCCACCAAGCGCAAAGCTTACAAGTATTACAACAACCGGACTAAGAAGATCATTAAAAGTGTCAATGTCTGAGTTGATGAATTTCCTAAAAATTCACACGAAACCCTCAAGAAGAAGGAAGAAGAAGAACCTTACACACTGTTTTTGGAACCGAAACCCCTAAAACTAGAAGTTGGTGAACTGAACATAGAAGCCTCAGTTCAATCGAAATAGGAAGGTCCAATAGAAGATGAAGAAATTGAAAAAAAAGGAGGAACCTGAAAACCAAGATCATTTTATTCCAAGGTATGTTAGACTCAATCATAGCCTCGATCATATTATTGGAGACATGAAAGCAGGTGTGTTAACTAGAAGAGGGATAAGAGTGAACTCTTGTATGATCTCCACCATTGAGCCTAGAACAACAAAAGAAGCCTTTGGAGATGAACACTGGATCAAGGCAATGGAAGAAGAACCTGACTAGATAAAGAAGAACAATACATGGTCACTGTTACCGAGACTAGAGAACAAGAATGTAATAGGTACAAAATGGGTATTCAGAAACAAACTAAATGAAGATGGAATAGTGATCAAGAATAATGCCAGACCAGTATGCAAAGGATATGCACAAGAAGAAGGTGAAGATTATGGTGAGACATTTGCACCAGTTGCAAGATTGGAAGGAGTAAGGAATCTACTTGCATTTGCAGCATACAGAGGATTCAAAGTATATCAAATGGATGTGAAATCAACATTCCTAAATGGAATATTGGAAGAGGAAGTCTACATTGAACAACCAAATGGTTATGCTTTAACTGTATAAAAGGATATGGTGTGCAAATTACATAAGGCATTATATGGATTGAAGCAAGAACCAAGAGCATGGTATGAAATATTGCACTCTCACTTAGTGAAGATAGGTTTTCAAAGAACTAGTGAATATAGTAACATATATCTCAAGACAAAAGGAGATAAGATACTGGTAAGTGAGGTATTTGTGGATGATATCATTTTTGAGGAAACGATGATATGTATCCTGATTTTGCTAATGAAATGAAGAGTGAATTTGATATGTCACTGGTAGGTGAGATAAAAAAAATTATTGGTTTGCAAATCCAACAAATGAAGGAAAGTGTTTTTATCACATAGTCCAAGTATGTGAAAGAAGTGTTGAAAACTTTTGGAATGGGAGAGTATAAACCAGTTGGAACACCAATGGTTATAGAGTGTAAATTGTCTAAGGAAGCTTATTCTTCATCAGTTGATGAAAAGGAGTACATGTCCATGATAGGTAAACTACATTATGTTTTCCATAGTAGACCAGACATTGCTCATGCAATAGGATTGGTTGCCAGATTTCAAAAAAGACTGAAGGAGATACACATGGTTGCAACCAAAAGAATTTTTAGATACTTGAAAGGCACAATTGAAATGGATTATGGTATCCATATGCAGGATACTTTGATTTAAAAGTCTATACATATGCAGATTGGGTTGGAAATGTTGATGACAAGAAGAGTATAGTTGGAGGAGCATTTTTTCTTGGAGGCAGACTAGTGTCTTGGAGCAGAAAGAAACAAAGTTGTATCTTTCAATCAACTATAGAAGCTGAATATGTTGCAACGTATATGAATTGTACCTAGGTAATTTGGATGAAACACATTTTGGAAGGTTTCAAGTTGAAGATATTAGAAATGGTAATAATTTTCTGTGATAACACAAGTGCAATAAATATTTTTAAGAACCTGGTGTTGCATGCTAGAAAAAAGCATATTGAGCTGAAGTATCATTTCCTGAGAGAGAAAGTGAAAAGTAAAGTTGTGTCACTGGAGCATGTATCTACTAAAGAACATCTAGCAGATATCTTTACTAAACCTCTACCTAAGGCTACATTTGAGTATCTTAGAGGTAAGTTAGGGGTTGTACCCCTACATGAAGTCAATTAAGCAGATGTGGAAGATATAAATCCCAGAGCCTATTGAAAATATTGAAGAAGGATTGGTGTAGAGTGGAGCTACTCCACAGGGGGAGCAACTAGTTGCAGATTGGTGAAGCATGAAATTGTATGGTTTACCTTCACTTTGGCATTGTTATCAAAGGGGGAGAAGAACTATATATGATTGATAGCCAGTTACCAGCTGAAGACATGGAGATATAGTTGAAGGAGAGTATATGGAAAAATGTAAACTAGGATTCCTATACCTATGTATATGCTTTATTCTCAATCATCACAATCAATGAGTATTGATATTTGTATTGCTATCAATGCCAAAGGGGGATAATGTTGGCATTGTATGAAGATTGCATTGGAGAAGTATAGTGTTGTCATTGATGTCAATAGTAACTGATAATTAAGTTGTATTGCAACCAGCAATGATGCATTAAAGCAACCGGTATTTAAGCAGTGAAGGCAACTGGTATTATTATTGAAGCGCATAGAGAGATCAACCGGTAACCCTAACCAGTTGATAAGAAGAACCCTAACCGATGGAGTTTGGAGATCAGTTATGATGATCTATGACCAAATGGTGATCGAAGATGAAGATGCCACATATGCATGTTGCACATGAAGAGTTTCAAAGTGGATTTGGTGCGTAGAGATAACCATTTATCTTGGGAATGATTAATTGCATAGTATGAAGTGACAAACATGTGATGAGCTACATGATCCATTATGTGGTGATCTAAGAGTGATTGAAGTTGTCTAGAATAATGTGTAGTTGATTTCTATGTAATATAGCAGTCAAGATTGAACCGATATATTTGTAATATCTATGAGATTTATAGGGTTTGTGTTGTGTTACCAACCTATTGTATTTGGTTTTAAGATCGATGAGTTGTTTGTAATTGTGTTGGAAAATTTGGTTAAGTGTGGAAGTGATTGTTGCCAAACCAAAAGGTGTGTCTACAGAATGTTGTGAAGGTAGATAGGAGTAGAAAAGGATCTGATTAAGCAAGGAAGTGTGATTTCTAGATCAATCAAGAACCTATTGTTCTCTAACCATTACAATGGTTAAATCCCTTAATTGGGTAAGATTTAACATGCTTCTTGTTGAAATCCTATAACCAAGTGATCCATTAGCTTGGATTTGAAATCCTCCGCCAAAGTTGCCTCTAACAAGGTATTGCCTTTAATAGGGTATTGTAGTCAATCCCTTAACCGGGTGGTCCTTAATCGGATTTGTTCTTAACAGGGCATTATTGTATAAGCCTCTAACAAGGCTTGGCTCCTAACAAAGCAAACTTCAGAAGAGTTCAAAATACTTGTGGGTATTCATCCCCATCATGGTTTTTCCCATTTGGGTTTCCACGTGAAAAATCATTCTATCAAGTGGTGAATGATTTTGTGGATGTATTTTTTATGGTTGATATGAATGATTGGTAAATCCACTTAGATATGTTTAGATGATCGAAGATGATATGAAATGTGCTATTATGTATATGAGTGAAGTGGTTTAATATTTTGGTTAAATGGTATTTAAGTTTCAATATCTATTACATTATATCATTGATGTTTTGGTCAACTGGTAAAGTTTGATAGTGCAATTGTAGTTTTTGATATAGTGACTATGTAGTACCCCTACTCGTTTGAACTCATTAGACTCATATTTTATTATTGTTTGTTTTTAGTGGATACATTACCATGATATGTTATTCAAATTTGTATGACATTATGCTTTATCTAGAGATGAGATGTATAATTTATTTGCAGTATTTTAGTAATTGTGATTTGTGGCATTTTATGGATTATTGCTATGTACTGACATTTTACTTTATCTATGCAATGTGTAATTATATGTTGTGTGTTTGCGAGTGTATTGGATGCAAGGGGATGATTTTCCTTCACTCATTTCGGTGAGATAGGGAACGTCATGATTCTTCTTCATCGGTGTGTATGTCGTGTTTTCTATATTGTATATATATGCATGTGTGGTTCGATGATGCAGATTATTGCAGGTACAAGTACCAGGTAGGTATGGGGTATCATCTCCACCTGGCTTCATAGGTCTGAGTGTGCCTTATATTTTCCAATGGAAATGAAGGAGATAGTAGTTGACCCTATTTTACTCAGTTACACTCGTGTGAGTGTCGTCAATTGGTTGTCTTGTTTTTGTTCGACCTTCATATTTTGTCGTTTGATCTTTGTACGGGTAATTGCTTGAGATTTGTTTAATTTGAGTGTTTTAGTAGATTTAATTAATTAATTAATTAAGTTTATGGAATTATCTCATAGTTGTATTGTTTATGCATTGAGATTATAAATTTAGTTAATTAAAAGAAATTATTAAATTAAGTTGCATGCTACATGATATTATAAATATATTTTTATTAAAGTTTTTTGTGGAAAAATAAATTAGATTAATTGTATTTATTATTTTCTAGAATTATAAATAAATAAAAGAATAAATAAATAAATGAGTAAAAGAATTAATTAGAATTAAAATATTGTTTTAATTTTTTATTTAGAAAATTAATTAAATTGCATGAGAAAAGAAAAGAAAGAATAATGATTTTTAATTATTGCATGTTAGCTTATCTTTTGTTATAAAATTAGAAAATAAAATAAAATTACTTTTATTCTAAATTTAGGTTTTTGAGAAAAAGCTATTGAACCTAGAATTTTAGTTTAAATAGGGGAATAGGTCTTTATTTTAGTTACATAGGAAACAGGTTAGAAATTTATTGGAAGCTTATTGAAAAGATTAGGGCTCTTCTATAGATTTCTTCCAGGAAAGCTATACCAGGTTGGATGACTTCTTAATTGTGGGTTTTTAGAAAATAATTCTATTTCTTCCATTTTCTCTGATTGATGTGTGTGTGTAAAATTATTGTCAAATACAAACCCCTCTTCTGGTGAATTCGAGTTTGGTTTTAAAATTCATGCATGATGTGTATTTCTAGTTTATGGGAAGAATGTAATTCTAGGAAAATTAGGAAAATTATTATAAAAAAATTTGTCAAGGTTTTATGATGCATGGAAAATTGCAAGATTTGTGAGAAAGGGTATTTACCTAAGAAATTATCTTCCCTCGTTTGATTTTGTTTTAAGTTTTTGCTATGGCAGTTTTGTTTATTAATGGGATCTCTATGAAATGGTTTATTACTTTAAGAAAATAAATTTAATTATATATTATATTTATTTGGGGTAATTAAATCTTGGAAAAATAATTTACTTACATCTTAAATAAAAAGAAAATATATATATTATGAAGGATTAAATTTTGTAAAAATGAAATTATTGGAAAGTACTGTTTTATTGAAATTACTGTTAAAATATATATATATATATATATATATATATATATATATATATATATATATATATATATATATATATATATATATATATATATATATATATATATTAAATGGTAGTTAGGTAGGGAGCTACCTATGGTAGCATCTGCTACCGATAGTAGTAGTGCTATTGGATGATAGCAATGCTATCAGACGGTAGTAGTGCTATCAAACGGTAGCGCCTGCTACCTACGGTAACAGTACTACTAGACGGTAATGCCTACCTATGGTAACAGTGCTACCGAATGGTAGTACTTGCTACCGTGCGGTGGCATGGGCTACCATGCATAGTGGCAGGGGGGTTTAATGTGCCTTTCTAAAATTGTGTGGTACAGTCCGAAAACAGTGTTTTTGATATCCGTGTAGGGTTTGTTTTTACAAATTGTTATTTTATTAAATTGACTTTTTAAATATATATGTATATATACAATTATATAAGTTAGTTTTATGAAGTTTGGTATTATTTTTATACTACTGTGGAAATTAAATTTTGAAGTGATAAACATATATTCTATAATATTATTAAAAGTAAATTATATATAGGTAAACATTTAAATATATTATATGAATATAATTTAATCTATAGTTACAATTATATTTTATGAATATAATTAAATTATAGTTTGGGTATTTTCAGATGAGCTTGTAAAGTCTAGATTTAGATTTATGCTTGAGAACATTAGGAGATTAATTCATATGTGAATTTATTTAACTTTATTAGACAAATGACAATATGGATTTATTTGTATTATATAGTTGTATTTTCTTATTATCTGGAAAAAGTCTTTATTTGCAAATAATTTATGCTTTGGTTGTTTTAAGAAAAGATTGCCTGTATTAGGATCTTATGTAATGGTGTTCTCAGTCAAGTTTAATTTCATTGCAATTCTTGTTGAATTGTCGTTGTGCCCTATGTTACTATTTCTCCTTGGTCAGGTGTTGTTGTATAACCTTATTGATGTGAGCCATTGTGTGTGTTTGTCCAAATGGTCAATCTTGGGTTAGTGATTATGTATCCTTCACCTGCGCTTTGTCAGGATTGTTTATGGTTGTCTATTTTGCCATAGAGTTCTCGTAGAGAGACCTTTCTTGTTAGTGTCCTATGAAAGAAAGTGGCTTTCAAGCGGGGGCCATGCCCGAAGTGGATGATAGGATAACCCATCGAAAGTCAGTTAAAAAGTGATAACCTAATAATATATTGGGGTAGAGTGAGACAAATATTAATTAAGATAATGTACCTTGTGCATAGGTGTAGTGCTTGTACAGGGCTCATAATGCTACGAGAAGGCCTAGAATGGAAAACTTACCACCTTGTCTTCACAAAAGGATTGGTAGGGTCCGCAAGACACTTAGTTGGAACCGGGGGCTCGGGAGAGGTTACCAGGAGAAACCCAAGATGGGGGTTGGGACCTATGGAGGCTGCACCATGGTATCCACCATAAGACATGCGATGATACTCTCTCCTTACAGTCACTTGTGTTTTGTGAGTTGGGTTACATGGATGTTTGTGAATTCTTGTAGTCCTTTCGTACTTGTCTTACTTTGCTTGCTTGAGGGTTTTCTAATATCTCCTAGCATGGTGGGGTGGTTCCATTTTGGGATCACATGGTCGGGTGGTAGTGCCACTTCCCATCGGATGTTCTGGATTGTATCTTCAGGCAAGGAAAGGCTTCGTTGGTGTTTCTTGGTTCGTAGTTCATGTACCAACTCTTGTTCGAGATCATTGTTTAGTTGAGAACTTGTCGTCATTGTATCAGACTTTTATGTAACCTTGATATTGTAACTTTGTAATCTATGGCATTATTGGAAGCCACGTATTTATGGATATTGTAATAGTATGTTAGTGGAATGTATGTTATTTCAGTTGCTTTGATCTTATGTTAAATTGTTTTATGGAAATTGGATACATTGGAGTACTTTCATTTCTTCATTATGGAATTTAGATGTATGTGTAGTTTTAAACTTAAGCATTTAATTTATCTAATTAAATGGACAATTGGATTAACTATGGTGTTAATGTAATCTACAAATTAATCTTCATTGGTAACCCTTAGGAAATCATATGTTAGACTTCTGTTGTGTTATTAAACATGCAATGGTCATAGTTAGTGCACTTAGTTTTTAAAAAAAAATTATTCCACCCTTTAGTTGCCTAGTTGTGTTGTTTCCTTTAGGGTTCCTAGCGGGGCATTATAAACTAAACTGGTTAGTTTAGTGATTGGATTCTGAGTTGAAAGTTTGTTTGGTGAAAGTTTAGTTTAATTTATATCTATTGATTCACCCCCCCCACCCCCCCTTAGTAGTTGAACGGATCCTTATAGTTTCATCATATTATCATAGAGTTGCGAGGGATGTAGTTGAAAAAGAAAAGAAACAAAAGACTGCATCTGCTCCAGTTAAAGTAAGTGTGATAGGACCTTCTCCCACTATGGTGAAGACACCTTCTGCTGAAGAGGAACCCTCTGGTCTATTTGCAAAGGGTAAAGGTGTTCTGAGGAAGAATCAAAAATCACAAAGATAATATGTAGTAGTTTCTCCAGTGCAATATGAAACTGTCGGATGCAAACATCCCTAAGGCACTGAAGAAAGGAGAGTTTGCTACAGTGATCCAAAAACCCCAATCTTGTGATGAAAAGAAAGGGGAGAAGGTGAAGAACGCTAAATCAGACCCTACCGAGAGGCCTGCAAGAGGAAGGCAAGTTAAGACTCAACTCGAGTCTAGTACAACAAAAGGTAAAACTAAATCTCTTCCCTCAATGACAATAGATCAGTTAACAAATGAGATAATAGTAGATGGAAATTTGAAGAATGTTGTATTTTTCTATAAAACTTTTAATGAAGGTGACAAAAGAAAATTAAAGGAAGCAGATGTACTTTATTTACACAATTTTAGTAAAAGATTGATTGAATTAGAAAATTTCATTCCAAAGGACTTGTATAGTTTAATAGATGCTAGAAGAATGTATGTGAGTAAAATTGATGGAGAAACGAAGGAGAGAGAACTTGTAAATACATGTACTTGTATTACTCATGGTGAAGTTAAGAGGCTGATCGAAGAGGCAAATAAAAAGGAATTTAGGAGTAAAAACCAAATCAATAGATTGATGATCAGGAATGTAGAGCAAGTAAGAAAAGAGACAAGAAATATGCAGAAAAATTATTATGAGTGATCCTCTATACAAAGATGAACTTAAGCCATCTCAGCTAGAAGACAAGCAAGGTGATTCCAGAACTCAGAAGGTTGAGACTCAGTCTGACGATCAACTAAAAGACCAAGGAAAAACCACACTTGGCGTTGACACCAATGACAATCCTCCATTAAATGATGCCAATAAGAAGGAAGATACGCGCGATGTTGCAGAGAAACAAGTTTTGGATTTTGTGGCGGATGAGTCTGTTAAAGAAAAAGATAAGTCAATTGAGGCTGAGAAAAAGGAAGAAGAAAAACAAGAGGAACTAGATAAAGGGAAGAGTAAGGCAACGGAAACTCCGATCCTTATGGCAATTGACACATCAAAAATCCAGAGCCAAGGGAGTTTTCCACAGTTTAACATCAGTTTTGATAAACCATTCAATTAGATGTCTCCGATAGAGAGGATGATTATCACTGCTACTCTCCAAGCGCAATCCATTCAGGAGCTAGCACAATCAGAATTTGAAGAGAAGAGACTTATTGAAAAATAAATTAAAGTTTTACAATAGGTGGTACCAGAGCTGCAACTTGATGCTAATTCTAGTTCATCCGCTAAGCTTCAAAACTTAATTGATCATATATCCACCTAGTTTGATTCTTTGTCCAAGGCATCAGTGAGGTAGGCTATGGAAAAATTTACAGATGCCAAAGTTAAAACATTTTTGCAGATGATTAATAATGATAAGGAATTAAAACTAATTGATGAGGCCTTAGTGGAAGGTGGCAAAATTTATAAGTCTTGTCTAATTTTGACCAATTTTACTACTAAGATAGACAAGTAGATAGATAATTGTAGAGGACAACTAGCTTAGATTTCTCGAGCTTATGATCTTACTACCAACCTAACCAATAGTATTGAAGACCAAATTTGGGGTATTACTAAGAAAATTAGGAATTTTGAGAAGGAGAAGGAGAGAATAATTAGGCGGACAAGTGAACTCCGGAACCTAATTGATCCCCAGTTGGACACCTTAGTGTATCATAAGATGGACTCCATTCAGAACATGTCTCAGGAGACTCCTACTGATATTGCGGCTATAGAATTTCATGCTTATGTTTTGAATGGTTTTGTTTCAATTTTGGAGAAGTTGCGAGTAGGATGGAACACATATCTTGGGTTCCTTAAGCTGGCATATGTAGATATATGAAAGCATGTATAGATTTGATCCTCCAGTGTATGTATATATGTACAGGCAATTTTGATGCACACCTCATCTTTGGCATTGTTGTCAAAGGGAGAGAGACGAGGTGAAAAATGTACATGTTGATTGTATGTATGGAATGTACAGTTCCATGATTTTTGGATTGTTTATCTAAGGGGGAGCCTTAGAATTCTTTCATTCTTTCATCCAGTGTATAGGTTTCATAGGTTTCAACACTTATACATTTTCACAGGTGTTGCCATCAATGACAAAGGGGGAGATTGTTGGCAATTGACACTCATCCGATGATCTTTGATGCTTGGTTTATGGTTTAGGGTTGTCAGTGATGGCAACTCTTTTTGGTGATTCGATCTAGTGGTCGTGATTCATCTTATCTGGAAGATGGAGTTAACCGGTAAAATAAGGCTATCTCGATAATATTTTGGTTTGGAATGATTTCCAATAATTACGGTAATTTTGGTGATTGATTTCATGTTCTTGGTGAATGGGAAGATCCTTAGGAAGCATGTGAATATGCTCTTTTGGTCCGGTGCTATATTTTTTATGGAGATTGAAGCCAACTTGAAGTTACACGCTACACTTCTTGAAACTAACTTGAAGGAGATTGTTTCTGTATTAAGACCGCATATATAAGATCAAATTGGAGATTTATTTTCACGGTATTAGTGGTGTGAGGTCTATTTTGGTGCGATTGAGCATAGTTTCACTTGCACATTCTGCTTTCAGACAATCCAGTAGCTGAGTGAGATAGAAACAGAGTATTTAGTAGAGCAAAGATAGTCAGAGACTTTGTACTTAACCAAAACTCAATCTTGCATTATTAGATGCTACTTGAGAGTTCATTTCATTGTATTTTCTCATTGTAATCAAATTGTAAGTCGGTGAGACTTCCTTGAAGTTTGTAGCCTTCTAAGCAATTGTAATTGAGCAGTGAGCTCTAGGCAATGAGCCTCAATGCAAGTGCATTCCCCATCTACATAATATTTATGTACTCCTAGCCATAGTATATGAATATTGTGGGTTCCAACCCCACCATGGTTTTTCCCTTTCTGGGTTTCCACGTAAAAATTTTAGTGTTATGGATCTATGGTTTATTTGTTACATATTTATTTTATTTTCTGTTATGCATTGCTAACTGGTGGATAAAGAATAAGTTTGTGGAGTTGATTTCGGGTAGATCATTAATTCAACCCCCCCCCCCTCTTAGTGATACCTAATTCTAACAAGAAGGACAATCTGATGTTTGATGGAGGAAACTATACTATATGGAAGAACTGGATGGAGGTGCATTTGAAATGTCTTGAATAAGATTACTAGAAGATCACACAGAATTCCTATGTTGCTCCTCAGAATGGACCATCTATTCTTGATGAGATCAAGGAAGTAGAGCATAATATTATAGTGAAGGACACATTTCTTAGTGCCCTGACTAATTTGGAGTTGACAATGTTATGGAACTTCAAACCACAAATGAGATCTAGGAGAAGCTTGAGATCCTATATGAAGGAGATAAATAGGAGAAAGTTACTAAGTTGTAGAGTTTAAAAGGAAAATATAAAACATTGAAGATGGGAGATGATGAGAACATACATTCTTTTATGGCTAAGGTGAATGAACTTGTCCTAGGTATCAAATCTATTGATGGAAGCATTGATGAAGATGAAATTGTTGCCAAGGCGCTGAGATCTTTGCCTCTTGCATATAAACATAAGGTTGTTGCTATTGATGAGATCCAGAATGTGAATATAGTGACAAGAGATGTGTTGGTTCGAAAGCCTGCTGCATTTCAGCTGAGTGAGTTTGGAGAATCACATGGAAAGTCTGAGGTAACATTTAGAGCATCTGTGTCTATATTCAGTAAGAAAAAGTATGATCTTGATGACTCCAAAATATCCATATATGAGAGAGAGATAAGAGAGATTGATGAGCTTGAAGCACTGATTTCCTAGAGATTTCCTAAAGGTACCGATAAGTGTGATGGAAAGTTGCCTTTGAAATGTTTCTCTTGTAATAAGATAGGACACATTGGTTCTAGATGCTTAGAGATAATGGCTAAGTATGACAGGCATGATAAGTTTGATAAGCATGATAGGAATGATAGATATGAGAAGCATGAGAAGTATGGCAAGCCTTATAAGTCGAACCGGAAGTTTAGGAACCAAAAGAGTTGTTATTATGTTGCAGATGAAGGTGTTACATATGATAAATCAGAAGGAGATGAAGTTGTATTCCTTTCCATTAAAGAAGATAGACCTGTACCTATTAATTCTACTAGTTGTTTTGTTGAGGACAAAGCTTTGGCTACTATAGTAGAAGAAAAGGATGAATGGGCGATTGACAACACTTGTTCACATCATATGACTAGTGATAAAAGAAAATTTGTAAGAATGGAAAGGCATGATGGTGGAATAGCTATATTTGGAGATGACAAAGCCTGTGTAATCCATGGGAGAGGTTCTATTTATTTTGATGGTAAGCATAACACTGATGATGTTTTTTATGTTGAAGGTTTGAAGCATAATCTTTTGAGTGTTGGACAGATGGTTAATAAGGGTTAAGATCTACAATTCAAGGATGGTAAGTGCAAGATCTTGAATGCCTCTAGTATAGAGATTGCATCTTCGAATAAGACTGGAGATAACATTTTTCATTTGAATGTTGGTGAGAAAAGTTGTTTGATTGCTAAGATAGATGAGAGCTAGTTGTGGCATAAGAGATTGTATCATGTATACTTGAATTCAATGATTAAGATCTATTCTACACAAGTTGTTAGAGATCTTCCTAAGATTGTTAAGCCTACTAATCTGATATGTAAGGAATGTCAGGTGGGTAAGAAAACAAGAATTTCCTTCAAACACAAATAGTATACATCTAATGGACTGCTAGATCTTGTGCATAGTGACCTATGTGGACCCACAAATGTTAGAAGTGTGCAAGGTGATATATATTTTATTCTTCTAATTGATGATTATTCCATGATGATGTGGGTTGTCTTTTTGAAGGATAAATTAGAAGAATTGGACAAGTTTAAAATATTCAAAGCTAAGGTGGAAACTGAATCCAGATTGAAGGTGAAATGTTTGAGATTTAATAGAGGTGGATAATTTTGTTCCAGTAAGTTCAATTCATTTTGTGAGTTACATGGGATCAAAAGACAATTGTCTTCTCCTAGAACCCCACATCAAAATGGAGTTGTTGAGAGGAAGAATAAAACTATTTTGGATGCTACAAGGACTATGCTGATTGAAGGAAATGTTCCAAAAATCTACTAGAGAGAAGCCATTAGCACTATTGTTTACACATTTAGCAGAGTTCACATCAAAGGTGATATCTGTAAGACTCCTTATGAGAGCTTTGGTTTGGTCATGCTCCTACTGTGCGATATTTTAGAATATTTGGTAGGAAATTTTATATCAAGAGAGATGAGGATATAGGAAACTTTGATGATAGAAGTGATGAAGGTATCTTCTTGGGATATTCAACTAAGAGAAAAGCCTACCGGTGCTATAATAAGAGAGTGAGAAAGATAGTTGAAAGTGCAAATGTGAAAGTGGATGTAATGCCCTGCCAGGAAACCCCAAAGGGTTTAAGTTAAAAACACTCAAATAGAGTGTAAATATTTTTCTTTTTATAATAATAGTTAAGAGTATTACTAATTTGTTACAACATTAAGATAATTAGGAGTTATCTAAAACTTAGATACCACATCGGAAGGCTAAACTAACCTAAGGAGTTTCCCAACGCGATTATGTAACCTTACTCCCAACTTGACACGCGACAAATGATCCAATAAACTGGATGACTTAGTTACGAGATAATGCATTCAACATGGTCTTATGTATGTTCAATGAATTGACGTCTTAGAATTTTAGGAAGCGTTCATTTACTTTGGGTGGTTAGGAGGCTATTGCGAGGTTATTTACTCAATGCACTTTAATTCATAATTTCATTAGGAGGCCTCCCAAAAGGTTCAAGCGTTTAATATAATGAAGTTCATTCATTGTGTTTAGGGTATCCATTCACAATTGATATCATCCTTTAATATTAAAAGTATGGCTAATAAGGTGAGATACATTCATTAAGGATTAAACTACAATTAATAGAGTGTGGTCCCTTCATTTGATTTCATGCATAGCCAACTAATGGGTTGTAGTTCTTTTATGGAGGATAAAATGTGAGTAGCCATAGAATTCATTCATTGAAGTTTTAATAATACTAATAGAGGGAGCTCGATTCATTAAGGTGAAAATGTATTAGGAACACATGAGTTCATTCTTTAAATTAAAATATAGTTAGCAAGATGAAATTCATCTTTACAGGATTAAGATATAAGTTCATAGTGACGTTCTTCCATTAGGATTAAAATACAATTATCTTATTGCATATCACTCTTTTTAGTTAAATGAAGTTAATATGAGAGAGATTCTTTTACTAAGATTTAATGTATAAACAACTAATTGAATCCTTCCCTTTTCAGTTCATTTTTAGCAATCATAAAGAAATTCATTTATTTGGGTTATAATTATGGAAGGCTAGTTGAGTTCATCCTTTGTATAAAATTAATCTGATAAAGATTATTTGTTAAGATTAAAACATAAACAACTAAGTAAATTCATCTGATAAAGTGAAATATAATTAACATGGCGATACTCATTTACTAAGGTAAGAAGGTAAATACCCATATGAGGTTCATCCTTTAAACTTCATCTTATAATTTATAATATTAATTCTAACTTTTTTTTCCATTCACATTCGTTCCATTTATATGCTTAATAACAAGTTAATCCAATAATGTAACCCAGCAAGATTCTTTTCACTAATACTACTTTTAATTCACATTTTCAAAATACTTTTCCATAATCTCATTTACAATTTTTCATGAACCTGATTACTACATTTGTCAAGATGAATAATTTTATGCACTTAGATTTAAATTCGTTAAATTCCCCACCATACACTTATACAAGAATACAACCATCCATGATAATTTAAAGCATAAAACAAAGTAAGCTAACACATCGCATAACACAGATATGATCTCGGAGTTCACCCCTAAAGGGCTACATCTCCGGGTCTGCTCAACTGCAAGACCCCTCTGGCATTTAATATAGTTAAGATTACAAATTTACATGTCTTTTACATCTCCGCCCTTTAGGCGAACACATACACTATTCAACATTTACCTCAATTGATTATTACATAGTGATCCCTTTTAGAAGCGGGTCAAATTGAATCATAACAAAAAAAAAAAAAACCCTAGATTCTCTTTTTTGACGGTACCCTAACTAGGGGCTTGACCGACTTATGACCAAACACTAGCATATCAAGTCTTACCATTAATGTCAATCAAGTTTACCATATCTTTTTAACCATTAATGATGATCTAGTTTGTGGATTTGATAAATTAACTTTTATTTAAAAATTCATATTAGTCCACCATTACTATTTAGTCCATGTTAATAATAAGTATTAACCCGAGTATGATGTAATCAATATGAAATTAAAAACTTGTATTAAAGTATGGATTTACTAAATGTTGATTCTCTAAAATCCAAATATATTATTTAATAATCCGAGATTAAATAGTATAAGAAACTGAATTTAAAATTAAATAATATCAAAGAAACTGAATTTAAATCCCTTATACTAATTTTAAATTCACTTGTTAATCTGATTCTTCTTTATTTTTTATATATTATATGCATATATTTATTTATTTCTCTTTAAAACAATTATATAAAATAAATAAATAATTAAAAATAAAATATAATAAACTTTTTTTTAATTTTCAAAAAAAAAAAGAGAGGGAAGGTACCCACGTGGACACCCATGTGGGCCCCTCCCCTGGCAGCCCAAGCTACCATTTGGTAGTAGTTCGCTACCTCTGGTAGCGCTGCTACCAACTGGTAGCAGTTGCTACCAGCTGCCATGGGGTTTACAATTTTTTTTTTCTTTTTTTTTTTTAATTTCCTGGTTATAGCAAATAAAAACGGTGTAAAAGAAGAAGGATAACAAATCCCCTATGCACACCACACAGTCTAAGACAGGGATATAGGGCATTTTCCAGCATTCGCCCATTTTGAAAGAAAGTCACAGTCCATATATGTTTCCAGCAATCTCCCATTTTTTTTTAAGAAAATCACAGTCCATATATTTTCCAGATTGCTCAAAACCAACAACCAAACTGGGGATCTTTTTTTTTTTGAAATGAACATGAACAAAACAACCAAAACAAAACGTAAAAACCCCCATTCTCCATTTATTGCAGTCACAACCATCTTTTTCTTTTTCTTTTTCCAGAATGTTATGGATTTAAAAATAAATAAATAGAAGAGTTGAAGAATAACCACCAAATCCAAAACAATGTTTGCATTCCATTTTCCACTCAAAAATCCATCAAATAAACAAAAGGGTGGGTTGGAATCCTACCTTCAAACGCATTCCGGGAAGAGTTTTGATGAAGAGCTCCACCTGCAACTCAAATCAAATCTCCCTTTTCTCCCAAAATTTCCCCCAAAAAGCTTTCAAGAAAGAACCCCCAAAAACATTTCCAAAAACTAGGTTAAAAATGAGAAACCCTATTTTTGCCCTAATTTTCAATTTCGAATTTAGGTATTTTTGTATTTTTAAAATAAAAGAGAATGAGAATGGAAAATTTTTCCTTTCCACTATTCAATACATCTTATCACTTTTCTAATTAAAATTAAAAAAAAAACTTCCATTTCTTATTTAACTCTAATTTTAAATTTCTTTGTATTACTTTAGCCAACACTTTATATTTTGAACTATTAACAAGGATAACGCATTTTGATTAATTTAAATTTCCAAAAAAAATCAATCTTTTATACTATATTAACTTTACAAGCAAAAATAATAATAATTTCTTATAAATAATAAAATTTACCCTTTATATTCCAAAATGCGAAAGTGATAACTTATTTCTATTTCCTCATGACTTTAAATCTTTCCTTTCAAAAAAACGCATAACTAATTGAATTTCGTTATTATTAAAATTAACTATTAAACTAACTCGCTATAACATAATAAAGCGACCTTTTTAAATAAATGACTAATCTCATGAAGGAGATCTATTTATTCTAATTTTCTCAACCACAAATGCGTAAATGAGCACATTAATTCAAGTTAACTACTTTAACCTTGCTACAATTATAAATTAAAGCGATCTCTTTAAATTAACGATTAATCATATAAAAGAAGCTACCTATTTAAATTTCTAATTTACTAATGCATACATCTACTCATTAAATCGAATTAAATACTTAGGATAACAAACTCCACTTACCCCGCACAAGGCACACAAATCGAGAGAACGAATCACATGACATGCAACCCAATGAAAAGAAAGCCCCACGAACCACACGTGACGCTCACCTGCCCATGGCTAAGGCAAGACGAGAGTTTTATGACCACCAAATCCGAATTCTAAGGATGAAGGAGGTATACTCAACCCTGCAAATCCCAAAGAAGATGAACCTTGCCCTAGGCGGTGTTGTACCTGCAATCTCCTGCACCCATGAATTCATGCAAGCATACATATACATATACATATTCAATGAGGGCGTTAGCTCAAGATTTATCACCAGGGTTAGGAAACAATTACATTTACACAAGAATCGATGCAAGAGCACAATAATAGATATGCACAATCATTTATATTATCTAAACTACACATTGCATCGTGGTTAACCTACCATTCAAGAATGCCACATAGGAAGTCAATCAAGGTCAAACGGGTTTTACAAGTCTGACTAGGGTAGGGCATGATAGTGGATGAGAACCTTGGGAAGGAAATTAGAGCATATGGTTATGGTGATGGTCAACATATTGTATTGACTCCTATTCAACCTGAAGAACCTAAGAAGATGGATCCAGTAGAGACTGTTAATCTGGATGTTGCTGCTACTTGTGAAGATATTCAAGAACATGAAAATTAGAACAAACAGAAGACTCTGAGGTATGTAAGATTGAATTATTCTGAAAATCATATTATTGGTGATAAGAATAAAGGTATAATGACTAGAAGAAGGTTAGCCACTGAAGAAGTATGTTTGATTTCTAAAGTTGAACCTAAAGATGTTGTTGAAGCTTGTAAAGATGAAAATTGGATGAGAGCTATGGAAGAAGAGTTAGATCAGATTGAAAAGAATAATACTTGGGAACTTGTGCCTAGACCTAAGGATAAGAATATTATTGGTACTAAATAAGTATTCAGAAACAACTTGAATGAAGCTGGTGAAGTTGTCAAAAATAAAGCTAGACTGGTCTGCAAAGGATATTCACAACAAGAAGGAATTGATTATGAGGAGACTTTTTCTCTGGTTGCTAGACTTGAAGCTATTAGACTTTTAATTGCTTATGCTACTTATAAATATTTCAAGGTATATCAGATGGATGTCAAATCAGCCTTTTCAAATGGTGATCTAGAGGAAGAAGTTTACATTGAACAGCCTGATGGATTTTCATTATCAAATGATGGAGACATGGTATGTAAGTTGAAGAAAGCTCTTTATGGATTGAAACAAGCTCCTAGAGCCTAGTATGCTAGATTAGAAAAATACCTGATGAAACTAGGATTTACCAAAGGTGCTGCTAACAGTAATCTGTATTTCAAGATTGAAAATGATAACATCATGATTGTTGAAGTCTTTGTTGATGATATTATATTTAATGCTGATGATGACTTGAGCATGAAGTTTGTCAGTGATATGAAAAAAGAATTTGAGATGTCTATGATTGGTGAGATGAAGTTCTTCTTGGGTTTGTAGATTGCACAAACAGGAAAAGGTATATTCATATCTTAAACTAAGTATGTGAAGGAATTGCTAAAGAAGTTTGGGTTAGATGACTCCAAACCGGTTGGAACTCGTATGGTGACTAGTTGTAAATTGTCTAAAAATAATGAATCTTCGAAAGCTAATCAGGGTTTGTACAGATCTATGGTTGGTGGACTGCTATATCTTACTCAGACTAGGCCTAACATTATGCATGTTGTGCGTATGGTTGCTAGATATCAAGTTGATCCAAAAGAGAGTCATGTCACTATTGTAAAGAGGATATTCAGATACTTGAAAGGAATTGTGGATTATAGTTTTTCATATCTGAGGAATGATGATTTCATGTTATGTGCCTACACTGATGCTGATTGGGCTAGTGATGTAGATGACCGGAAGAGGACTATTGGTGGAGCATTCTTTTTAAGTAATAAGTTGGTTTCATGGGATAGAACGAAACAAGATTCAATATCCTTATCTATTGCTGAAACAAAATACATTGTTGCTTCTAGTAATTGCACTAAAGTAGTTTGGATGAAGCAAATGTTGAAAGATATCTGAGTTATTCATGATGAGCCTACTGTTATTTAATGTGATAATTCTAGTGCTATCAACATGTCAAAGAATCTAGTACAACATTTGAAGACTAAGCATATATCAATCAAATATCATTACTTGAGAGAAAAAGTTAGTGAGGAGAAGGTGAAGCTAGAGTATGTATGTACAAAGGAACAAATAGCTGATATTTTCACTAATCCTTTGCCTGCCGATACATTTGTCTATTTGAGAGACAAGTTAGGGGTATCCACGCCTCCTGATGAAAACTAGATGCATTGAGTTGCATCAATCCGATGGATTTCATAACCTTATTCTTTTATCCAGATTGATGAGTTGGTGTTGCTCCTCTGCTAAAGTAGTTTGTGTTTTGAGGAGAGAGATTTGTATTTCATATTCAAAGGGGGAGAATAAGTTTGGTTATTTGATTTGAGCTCTTTGGCATTGTTGTCAAAGGGGAATAGAGATCATGTGAAAAATTGCTTCATCTATCTTGATCTTAGGGGGAGTTTGTGATGCAGAGGGTTTAGTGGGTCAAGAATATTTATGACAGTATGCTTGTTAAATGCTTCAATCTCCTTGTTTCTACCAAGTGTTCTAAAGGCACCTCTATGGATATAAAAAGGCAAATCACAAACCAACACTTGCCAATGACTTCCAAGGTTCCCAAACACCTACTTCCACCTATTATGATGAGAAACAACTGATTCCAAAGTCTCAGCCATCCTTTAGGCATGCAAACCCAACTATGCACTCTATTCAACCTACTAGCCCAATTAGGCCTCCTGGGACTGTTTTTGTCACTTTTCTCCAAACTTTTCCAAATAAAACTCTAAAAAAATAACCTTTTCAAATACCCATTTAGGAGTACTACAACATATCAAAAACTCACATACAGTTGTTTTGGATCAAACTTGTTCTTTTGAGACTGTGGACTATTTTTTAGGTGCAAATTACCCCACTTTTACAAAGGAAGTATGAAAAATAATTATTCCCTAGCCCTTAAACTTTCAAATGACTCCAATAGAAGTAATATATGGTTTATTTGGCTCTATGAACATTTTTTATGTACAAACCCCAAAATCCTCACCAAATCATGCCTAAAACTAGGGCCTTCTTGTTCAAACCCCAAAACTCACTTCTAGACCTTGCCACTTGGTATCCACCATGAATTTATCATCCCCTAATACTTGTTCAAACTACCTCCTTAAGGTATATCATCTTCTGCTACAAGTTAGCCACCATTCCAATGCTCTCAACTCCACCAAACTCATGGGATATCCCTGCAACTTTCAACCTCCTTGCACATTTTATGTTAGAATCATATGGTACATGTTAGAATAAGTCCATTCTATGAGAATCAAGAATTCATTCATAGAATGGACCAAGTTCCTTGGTTGAAACTAAAACTATGTTAAGAAAATACCAAAAACCCTTCACCTAGTCAGCAATAAAATGATAAATCAGAATGTTCAAACCCTCAAGATCACTTATAAGATCATAAGAACACTCATAGTCCAGGACTACTTCATCAATTATGATTATTCAATCTGATCTAACAAAAGATCTTACAAAAAAAAAAAAAAAATTGCAAGAAATCTAACTTGTATTGCTTTTCTTGTAGCAATCCGTACAATACCCTTCAACCCCAACAAAATGCCATTCCAAGGTTTTATAACAACCTCTCCTAACCTCCCAAAATGACTCCAACTAGTATTGAGTGTAAAAAACTCATTAAACAACTTGATTTACCCATTCCCTCCAAAAACTAACTAACCATTGAAGTTTAAATTTTTTGAAATAAAACCTTATTTTAAAAGACTCCTAAGCACTCCTAGACTCTTGAACAATTGTTGTATCCTTTTAGGATTTATTACATCATTGATGAATTTCTAAACACTACTTGACCCACTTTCCATTACATTGTGTTTGTGTTTTTAGGTCCTATGGTCCTCCTAGAACCATTAGGATCATTATATTTGATATTCATTTTTACATCATGAAAAGTCATTATAGGCCTTAGAACCTCATAATTGATCTTTAAAACTTCATTTGCTCCATCCTTAGTCTTTGTAGCTTTGATGTCTCCAATCTTCCCCTGAGGTGCTCCTGCACCAAACAAAAGACTCTTGTCCAAAGAGTGATCAATCCTACTCCAAACTTCTGATGAAAATGTCTCCTGATTGTTGATAGGGAAAATGTACTCTCCAAGTGTGATCTTCCTCCTACAACCTGCTTTCATCTTATCATAAATATTAGTATCAAAAAACATATTTTTGGGTCCTTGTGTAGGACTTTGTGCTACAACTCTCCACTTCTTCCCATGTCTCTATTCTGATTTATTGTCCTCTACAAATTCAAAGGTTTAACTACATTTATCTGCTCCACCACAGGGCAATCAATGTCCCCAACCTTTATATTCTTGAAGTCCCAACCTTGTTGCTCTTTAGGACTGCTGTTTTGCTACAACTTTGTTTGATCCATTTAACTAGTATACTTTTTCTCATTACCCTGCTTGCACATCCTGATTTTGTCCCCAAAACAAATAACATTGTGTTCACTTTTCTCCTTACAAGGAAAAGGTGTTAAACTATATCTCTTGTTATCCTTATGCACCAAGTATACATTTGTATATCCATCATGTATAGTTCTCCTTAAATGTTGCCATGGCCTACCCAATATTATGTGCCCACAAGTCATTGGTATAACATCACACAAAACCCTATCATGATATTGACAAATTGAGAAATCAACATATGCCCTCTGACTAATCATCACATGCTGCTCTTGACTAACCCAAGTGACATTATAAGGATTAGGATGATCAAATGTCTTCAATCCCAATTTGTGCACCATATCATAAGAAACAAGATTATCATGTGAGTCTGAATCAATAATCATCTTGCATATCTTACCTTTGCTCAAACATTGTGTGTTAAAAATGGATACCTGATTTGATGCTTGCTGCTGCAACTTGCCTTTGCTAACCATGAGGAAATCTCCATCCAGCACTGGACATGCTTGCAATGATTGCTTCTCTTCTTTCCTTTCTTCCTCTTCATATGTCAAATTTACTCTTTTATCCCTTCCTCTATCAGCTTCATCCCATTTAGGACATTTGAAAGAGGGGTGCCCAACTTCATTACAATGGTAACACCTGCCTATAAATACATGTGACCCTCTTCCACTACCAAATCTGCCTCCTCCTCTATAGTTGTAACCACCTCTTTGCTCTGATGTAGAATCTTTATCCTTGCTATCTTGTCCTTGTGAATCATTTTTAGACCTGCCCCCTCTTCCTCTCATGGATCCTCTACCTCTATTGATACCTCCTTGTCTTTCTTGTTTTCTCTTCAACTTCTCCTCAGCCCTTATTGAAAGTTGAAAATAGTCTCCCAACGTTTGTGGAATACTCAATCCAATCTCATCTGGCAAATTGTACCTTAACCCATTCAAATACCTAGCTACCTTTTCTTCTTCATCCTCTACTCCTCCCCTAATGCTCAATTTGTGAAATTGCTCCATGTATGTCATCACATCCATATCTCTTTGTTTTAAGTTTTGTCTCATCCTCTTTGTTTGTATAGTAAAATTAGATGGTAGACATTGTACTTTCATCATTGCTTTCATTCTCTCCCAACTTGTAATCTTGTTCAATCCTCTTGTTGTCCTCTCAGCCTGCATACCACTCCACCATGTCAATGCAGTTCCTCTCAATTTTGCCTTTGCAAATCTCACCTTCTTATCATCATCACTATCTTCCAACTCAAAGTACTTTTCTAGGGCCTCTATCCACCCTAGCACTTCCTCACTATCCATCCTTCCTTGATATATAGGTAAATCAACATGACCTTTTATTCCACCACCTTGGACTGCCTTTAGTAATCTTACCAACCTCCTCTCTTCAGGATCTACCACCTCTTCCCTATGCTCTTCGTGTCTTTCCCCTTCATCATGTGCTTCCACTTTTTCACTCACTTCCTCTCTCTTAGATTCTCCCCTTTCTTTCTATAAGGATTCAATCATTTCTAGTAGTTGTAATCTCTCTCTCTTTTGTTGTCTGTCCTCCCTATCCTATGCTGCTTCCAACCCCCTCTTTTCCCTCTTCTCTCTTTCAAGGGCTTCTCTCAACTCCTCTAGCTCCCTAGCCATTTGATTTTTAGGTGCCATCTTATCAAAATCTTCCCTCAAAGGTCTACCCATGGCTCTGATACCAAACTGATGTAGAGGGTTTAGGGGTTCAATAATATTTATGACAATATTCTTGTTAAATGCTTCAATCTCCTTGTTTCTACCAAGTGTTCTAAAGGCACCTCTATGGATACAAAAGGGCAAATCACAAACCAACACTTACCAATGACTTCCAAGGTTCCCAAACACCTACTTCCACCTATTATGATGAGAAACAACTAATTTCAAAGTCTCAACCACCCACTAGGCATGCAAACCCAACTATGCACTCTATTCAACCTACTAGCCCAATTAGGCCTCCTGTGACTATTTTTGTCAATTTTTTCCAAGATTTTCCAAATAAAACTCAAAAAAAATAACCTTTTCAGATACCCATTTAGGAGTACTACAACATATCAAAAACTCACATATAGTTGTTTTGGATTGAACTTGTTGTTTTGAGACTGTGGACTATTTTTTAGGTGCAAATTACCCCACTTTTACAAAGGAAGTATGAAAAATAATTATTCCCCAACCCTTAAAATTTCAACAAAAGTGTAATATGACTCCAATAGAATTAATATATGGTTTATTTGGTTCTATGAACGTGTTTGATATACAAACCCCAAAATCCTCACTAAATCATGCCTAAAACTAGGGCCTTCTTGTTCAAACCCCAAAACTCACTTCCAGACCTTGCCACTTGGTATCCAATGTGAATTTATCATCCCCTAATATTTTTTCACATAAAAACACTACATCCTTAAGGTATATCTTCTACTGCTACAAGTTGTTAGGACCCGGAGGCAACTAAGAGGGGGGGTGAATCAGTTGTCTATTAATTTCAACCCAAATATAACTTAATCAAACTTGATACATAATACCGGTAAACCAAACTTAATTCCGGTTAATAGTTTAATAGTTAATATTAGTACCAGTGAAACTCAATCCATATAATAGAAAGAGAAACAACATCCACAACACATAACACAAAGATTTGTATGTGGAAACCATGCAAGGGGAAAAACCAAGGTGGGAAACCTTACCCACAATCGGATGATACTACTGCAGATAGTATGTGTATACAAATGGGGTTCTGCACATGTAGAAAGGCCAACCGCCTAGAGCTCACTGCTCAATCACAAAATAGGAGTCACACTGACTACATTTGGATGATCAAATCTAATGATAATGTACTGCTCAAAGTAGCATCTCCAATGTTGGATTCAGTACTGGTTAAGCTCTGATAATCTCCTTCTCTATGGTTTGCTCATATGATCTTCAATATTCACACATACCATGTTACAATACCACAACCATATACCGTTATCTTCCTTCTACCTATTTCATATCATCTCACAAATGAGATTTTACATATATACCAAAACCTAAGACCAAATGTGTAGGTCGGCTAATAAAGAATATTACAATTAAATCAATTATAGATAAGTCAAGATGTGATGCATCATGTCGGTTCAATGCAATTACAACAATATCCAATTGATTAAATCATCTCCATAACATGTCATGTTGATCTGGAAAAGATAATGCATGTCGGTCCATAACCTAAACCAATTTGCCGGTAACAGCAAATATGTCAACCCAATTAGACCAAAAACCAGAATACCAAAACCAAGTGTCCAGACCATGTCTTCAACATAACCAAGTGATCTCAATATGATAACAAGTCATTCTCAGTGCCACTGAATAATATAATCTATCGGTGAACAATATACCGATGACTGTGCATAAGTCACTGAACTTATCGGTGAACATAACCAAAGATCTCCAGAAGGATAAGTGTTGATAAGTGTTGACATCAATGACAAAACCAATGCAACACATCCATAATACCAACAATCTCCCCCTTTGGCATTGATGGCAACACAAGATGGAAAAACATCTAAGTGCCAAAACAGAATGCCAAAAACCAAAAACCAACAATCTCCAAAATGGATCAATACCTGAAATCAAATACAAATGCAGAGAGTATATATCACTCCCCCATAAGTAATCTCTCCCCAAAGGATAACTTATTTTTCTATAGATATCTCTCCCCCTTTGACATCAAATGCCAAAGCAATATAAATACTAGATAAAACTAATTTATAGAACCAATTACAATAACCAATTGTTATAACCAACTACTTCCCCTAAGAAGTGGCTCTCCTCCATCAAAGCCAGAAAATAGGTTTCTCTGTTAATTTTGTCGGTTTGATGCCAATCATTAGCTTTCTAGGTCTCTACCGGTGAGGGTATAACCCCAAGCTTCTCTCTGAGATATTCAAAATTTTCCTTAGGCAAAGGCTTAGTAAAGATATCTGCAATCTGCTCTTTAGTATGCACATAAACCAATCTCACTTCTTTTGTTTCAACATTCTCTTTCGGAAAATTATATTTGATAGAAACATGTTTAGTTTTAGAGTGAAATACCAGATTCTTAGATATATCAATTGCTGATGAATTATCACAGTAAATGATTATAGGTTCTTTGCATTTTACCTGTATGTCCTTCAACATTTGCTTAATCCATAATACTTGAGTACAATTAGTTGTTGCTGCAACATATTTTGATTCTGCTGTTGATAATGATGTACAACTATGTTTCTTGCTCAACCATGAAATCAATCTGCTACCAAGAAAGAATGCCCCGCTGGTGGTGCTCTTTCTGTCATCTACATCTCCTGCCCAATTTGCATCGGTGTATGCACATAAATCAAAATTATCATCTTTAGGATACCATAAATCAAGATTTGTTGTGCCTTGTAGATACCGAAAAATCCTTTTCACTGTCGATTCATGATTTTCTCTAGGATTACTCTGAAATCTTGAAATAGTACACACTACATTCATTACATCAGGTCTTGTTTGTGTCAAATACAGTAAACCTCCAATCATAGATTTGTATCTTGTCGGATTAACAGGAGCTAAATCATCCTTCAATGTCAATTTATCAGTTGTAGTCATAGGAGTGCTTACTAGTTTAGAGTTTTCCATACCAAATTTCTTTAGTAGTTCCTTCAAGTACTTTGTTTGACATATGAATATACCTTTATCAGTCTGTGAAATTTGTAATCCTAAAAAGAATTTTATCTCCCCAATCATAGACATTTCAAATTCTTCCTGCATCTTATTAGCAAAGTCTTTACACAATCCATCTTCTCCTCTAGAAATGATGTCATCAACAAAAAATTCAATAACCAAGATGTCTTCATTAGTCACTTTGAAATATAAGTTATTTTCAGCATTACCTTTAGTGTAACCAAGCTTTAAAAGATATTTGTCTAATCTAGCATACCAAGCTCTACAAGCTTGCTTCAATCCATATAAAGCTTTCCTTAATCTGCAAACCATATCTTTATCATTTGTCAATAAAAATCCATCAGGTTGTTCAATGTAAACTTCCTCTTCAAGATCACCATTCGGAAATGCACATTTTGCATCCATTTGATATACTTTATAGTTCTTGTGTGCTGCAAATGCAAGAAATAATTTGATTGCCTCAATTCTAGCTACCGGTGCAAACGTTTCATTGTAATCAATTCCTTCTTTCTGTGAATATCCCTTACACACTAATCTTTCTTTGTTTCTGATTACCTTACCATCTTCATTAAGTATTTCTAAATACCCATTTAGTTCCAATTACATTTCTATCTTTAGGTTGGGGAACCAATGTCCATGTATTGTTCTTTTCAATTTGTTCTAATTCATCTTCCATAGCTTTAATCCAATGTTTATCTTCACATGCCTCAATAATAGATGTTGGTTCAATTTGAGAAATTAAGCATACCTCTTCATTTTCCAATCTTCCTCTTCTCATAACTCCTTGATACTTATTCCCAATTATCTGACTTTCAGAGTGATTCAGTCCTACATACCTGGGTGTGTTCACTTGCTGCTATTCTTCAATCACTGTGGAACTCTCTGATGATGCTGATGTGACTGGATCCACATTATGTACCAGTGCACTCTGTATAGGTTCATTTGTGATCATCTCAATTGCTAGTTCAGAATCCATAGACCTTCAATTTCCTCTAAATTGTTCATCTATCTTCACATTTGCACTCTCAATGATTTTCTGCAATCTTTTATTAAAACATCTATATGCTTTTCTCTTAGATGAATAACCAAAAAATATTCCTTCATCACTTCTAGGATGAAATTTACCAATATACTCATCTCTCCTAATGTAACATTTTATTCCAAATATTTTGAAATATTTAAGAGTAGGAATATTACCAATCCATAATTCATAGGGTGTCTTACCAATTTCACCTTTGATGTGAACTCGATTGAAAGTGTAAACCACTATATTCACTACTTCTCTCCAATACACATGATGTATATTTGCTTATGATATCATGTTTCTAGCTGCATCCAAAATAGTTATGTTCTTCCTTTCCACAACTCCATTTTGCTGAGGTGTCAAGGGTGCTAATAGTTGTCTTTTAATTCTATTCACTTCACAAAATGTATTAAACTCCTTAGATGTAAATTCACCTCCTTGATCTAATATTAAACATTTGATTTTCTTACTGGTTTCATTCTCTACCAGTGCCTTGAATAATTTGAATTTCCCAAAAGCTTCTGATTTCTCCCTAATAAAAGTAACCCAACACATTCTAGAATAACCATCAATAATTAGCGTAAAGTATCTATCTCCCTGTAGACTTCTTGTTCTTGTCAGACCACACAAGTCAGTATGAATTAAATCAAGAACATTATTGGATTTCTCATAAATACTCTTAAAAGTTGTTCTAACTTGCTTTCCCATTTGACATTCCTTACATACTGGATTATGAGGTTTTACAATCTTAGGTAAATCCCTTACTTCCTTAGATGAACTAATCTTTATAATGCAATCAAAATTCACATGACAGAGTCTTTTATGCCATAGCCAACTTTCATCAATATGTGCAATCAAGCATGTCTTTTCATTGTTATTCAAATGAAAGATATTACCTCTAGTTTGATTACCGGTTGCAATCTCCAAACCAGTTCTATTCATGATTTTGCATTTACCATTCTTGAATTGTAACTGAAATCCCTTTTCAACTAATTAACCAACACTCAAAAGATTATGCTTCAAACCTTCAACATAATAGACGTTGTCAGTATTGTGCTTACCATCAAAAGATATAGTGCCTTTTCCTATGATCAAACAAGCTTTATCATCTCCAAATCTTACTAGACCTCCATTGTATTCCTGCAAAGATAAGAATTTACTTTTATCACCAGTCATATGATGTGAACATCTGGAATCTATAATCCATTCATCCTTTTCTTCAATTTTAGCTGCCAGGGCCTATTCTACTAGTGGAACAATAGGTGTCAGTTGATCTTCTTTTATTGCAACAAAAGTCCATCCATTGTCCATCAGTTCTTCATCAGAATCATCAGTAACTCCTTCAATAGCATAGTAACATGATTTGTCTCTATTCATCTTAAATATGTATCTCTGTTATTCAGGGTTAGGCTTATATGTTCTTTTAACTTCTTCTCTTAATCTTGCATGTCTATCAGGACATCTAGATGCCATATGACCAACTTTATTGTAGTTAAAATATTTAATGGTGCTTTACCTTCATACTTACTTCCAATAGGACCTTTAGGCATTTTCCTTGCAAATAGTGCTTCAAGTTCTTCCAGTTCTTCATTTTCCTTCCTAGTATCTTTAAGTTCTCTTGCATAAAGTCATTTCTAATTAGATTTATTAGATGATGATGATGATGATGATGCAGATGATGATGCTTTGAAGGCTAGATCTGTCTTTATTGTAGCAACATGACCATATTCCTCAAGCTCAAATGATGAAATTTTTCCAACTAAGGTATCTCTAGATACTGATGTATTAGGCATTATTCTCAACTCATTAATAGCAGTTACTTTCATTTTGTATGTCAGTGGCAATGCTTTCAAAACTTTAGAAACAATTTCATCTTCACTTAAGGAACCTCCACAACATTATATCCAAAAACAATTTCATTAACCCTTTCCATAAAAGCAAAAATTCTTTCATCTTCTTCCATTTTCATATTTTCATACCTGACCCGGAAGCATTCCAGTTTTGCAATTTTGATAGTGGTATCTCCTTTATTCAATGTCTCCAATTTATCCCAAATAGCTTTAGCAATAGATCGGTCTGACCCATGATTTGTTGATCTGGCAAGGCCCTCAAGAGTGCTTCTCTTGCTTTGCAATAATTCTCTTGATCCTTACTCAATGTTGGTTGATTAGGTTGATTCGGTGTAGGACCAACATAGCCATTCTTTGTAACATCCCATATGTATTTTATAATGCAATTCAGATGTGTCTCCATTCTGATCTTCCATATACCATAGTTGTTCGGTCAAGTTTTAGACTGTCCTTCCTGAAAAAGTTAGTTGCCATAGAATCTCCTCAAGTTGTTAAACTTTTGCAAAAAGAGGACTTAGATTTGATACCAATTGTTAGGATCCAGAGGAAACTAAGAGGGGAGGAGTGAATCAGTTGTCTATTAATTTCAACCCAAATATAACTTATCAAACTTGATACATAATACCGATAAACCAAACTTAATGTCGGTTAACAATTTAATAGTTAATATCAGTACCGGTGAAACTCAATGCATATAACAGAAAGAGAAACAACATCCACAACACATAACACAAAGATTTGTACATGGAAAACCTGTAAGGGGAAAAACCATGGTGGGAAACCTTACCCACAATCAAATGATACTGCTACAGATAGTATGTGTATACAAATGGGGTTTTGCACATGCATAAAGGCCAACCGCCTAGAGCTCACTACTCAATCACAAAATAGGAGTCACACTGACTACAATTGGATGATTAAATCCAATGATAATGTACTCCTCAAAGTAGAATCTCCAATATTGGATTCAGTACCAGTTAAGCTCTAATAATCTCCTTCTCTATGGTCTCCTCATATGATCTTCAATATTCGCACATACCATGTTACAATACCACAACTATATACCATTATCTTCCTTCTACCTATTTCATATCATCTCACAAATGAGATCTTACATATATACCAAAACCTAAGACCAAATGTGTAGGTCGGCTAATAAGAATATTACAATTAAATCAATTACAGATAAGTCAAGATGTGATGCATCATGTCGGCTCAATGCAATTACAACAATATCCAATTGATTAAATCATCTCCATAATGTGTTGTTTAGTTCTAGAATAGATAATGCATGTCGATCTGTAACCTAGACCAATTTGTCGGTAATAAAAAATATGTCAACCCAATTAGACCAATAACCAAAATACCAAAACCAAGTGTCCAAACCATGTCTTCGACATAACCAAGTGATCTCAAGATGATAACAAGTCATTCTCAATGTCAGTGAACAATATAACCTGCCAGTGAACAATATACCGGTGAGTGTGCATAAGTCACTGAACTTGCTAATGAACATAACCAAAGATCTCCAGAAGGATAAGTGTTGATAATTGTTGACATCAATGACAAAACCAATGCAACACATCCATAATACCAACACAAGTTAGCCACCATTCCAATGCTCTCAACTCCACCAAACTCATGGGATATCCCTACAAATTTCAACATCCTTGCACATTTTATGTTAGAATAATATGATACATGTTACAATAAGTCTATTCCATGACAATCATGAAGTCATCATAAAATGGACCAAGTTCCTTGGTTGAAACCAAAACTATGTTAAGAAAATACCAAAAACCCTTCACCTAGTCAGCAATAAAATGATAAATCAGAATGTTCAAACCCTCAAGATCACTTTTGAGATCATAAGAACACTAATACTCTAGGCCTAATTCATCAATGATGATTATTCAATCTGATCTAACAAAAGAGCTTACAAAAAAACACAAAAAATTGCAAGAAATCTGAACTTTTATTTCTTTTCCTCTAGCAATCCATACAATAACCTTCAACCCCAACAAAATGCCATTCCAAGGATTTATAACAACCTCTCCTAACCTCCCAAACTGACTCCAATTGGTATTGAGTGTAACAAACTCATTAAACAACTTGATTCACCATTCCCTCCAAAAAATAACTAACCGTTGAAGTTTAAAAATTTGAAATATAACCTTATTTTAAATGACTCCTAAGCACTCCTAGACTCCTAAACAATTGTTGTATCCTTTTAGGATTTATTACATCATTGATGACTTTCTAAGCACTACTTGACCCACTTGCCATTACATTGTATTTGTGTTTTTAGATCCTATGGTCCTCCTAGAACCATTAGGATCATTACATTTGATATTCATTTTTACATCATGAAAAGCCATTATAGGCCTTAGAACCTCATAATTGATATTTAAACCTTCATTTGATCCATCCTTAGTCTTTGTAGCTTTGATATCTCCAATCTACCCCTGAGGTGCTCCTACACTAGTTTGTTTGTGATATCTTCTTTGCATTGATTGTTTTTCACATTCATATGTTTCCATCAATGCCAAAGGGAGAGTTTGTTGGATATGGTTGTTCATTGTTGTTGCTAGGATATGTTGTTTTCATTGATGTCAACATATTCCTATGATTTATTCTGGTTGGATTGGGAAGATTTTTTGATCTGGTTTTGTAGTTTGGTTTTGTTGATCACTATTTTGCAGAGGTTGATATTTCCTCCGTTATATTCCAATGTGATCAGATCTGGTGCTAAGACTTTGTAATATTGTTTGGGTTGGTCTTGTGTATCTTAAATTCATATGGTTCATGATTTGGTGCTCTGCAAGTTATCTTTATTCATAACAATTGTTGATTAGTTGTGTTCTCGAGCTTCTAGATGTTGACAGATGAAGATTTGCAAAGTGGTATTGGTGCAACTTTTCCGAATGATTATAACATTCTTGTTGGTGTTTCATAGTCATTTCCTATTTGTTTTGGCGATCTGCATTGATTGTTATGTGATTTCTATGAATCAGTGATGATTTTTGTGTTATGCGGTATTTCCGGTGGTGTAGCGTGTTGCAGATGATCTTGACATGGTTTGTAGTGGATTTGTTCATTTGGGAATTTGATTTAGGACCTTGTTATGCTATGTAAATCATTATATTGGTCCATTGGTCAATCTTTATATCATGTGATGTAATTTTTTAATTGAGGGTTGAGGGTTTAGTCAACATTGTTATCAAGATTGATGATTTGTATATATAGGTGAATTATTCATGTAGTTTGGATGTTGGTATTGTGTCTCCATTATCAAAAAGAGGTGTATGTACAATCAAGTGATGTATCATTTAGTGTTGAGTTTGAGGTGAGATTGGTGTTGTTGAGCAGACATATGTGCTTAGCCAAAACTATATCAGGCATTTGGAGATGCTATTATTTCAGTTCACTTCTTCCAGATTGTATTCTGAATCTTATTGTAAATCAAGGAGACTTCCCTAAGGGTTGTAGTATTATGGACAAATATCTTTTGAGCAGTGAGCTCTAGGCAATGTGCCTAAATGCATGTGCATTCCCCATTGTAATATTTTCGCATACTACTGCAAAGTATCATCTTATTGTGGGTAGGTTCCCACTATGGTTTTTCCCTTAACCAAGTTTTCCACATCAAAAATCTTGGTGTTGTGTTTTGTATTATTAATTTGTTGATCTGCTTATTGTTGTATTTTGGTAGATTTGTTGTTGTGCTTAAAGTTTTATATTTTAGTGAAGACTGATTCACCCCCTCCTCTCAGTATTCCTTCTTGGTTGTTGCTAACACTACAATGCTTTCTTTTCATTTGCCAATAGGACCTTTTCCATCATACTCCATCTTTTGCATGATCTTGAATCCGTTAACATATTAATTTGTTGGTAATCTGATATTTAAGGCCTCATCTTTAGATTCCTCTTCATATTTGTCCATCCATTGTAGGATGTCTTTGTCATCATTTTTGTCAACTAGAGTACCTGCTTTAACAAATGCACCATCAAAAATCTCGATTGGTTGTGAAGATTGTTGTTTGGATGTTGATGGTTGTCCATGACTTTGGATAAATTGGTAAATTTGAGAGACATAATGAATACTCAAAGGAATACTCTCCAATCCCTTTTTCTTTCAATTGAATCTTTTTATAAAAACTTTTTGATAAGGAATTGAGTAGACTTTCCTTACTTGAGGAACTAGAAGCAAGAGACTCCATGTTATGTGGTACAATAACATCTTGGACTGGTTTGAGATTGCCACAGTATTGAAATAGATTGGAGTTTGCTAAAATTATGATTTCTTGTCCATTGTAGGGGAACTTCAAACATTGATGGTATGCTGATGTTGTTGGATAATAGAGTTATTGGAATGTGTTATTGTCATTGATGTCAACATATTCCCGTGTTGTAGAGAATTGACTTATTTCAGTGAGTTAGTTTGGGTTATCTATTGCAGATGTGTTGATGTGGTTTATAGGGTTTTGAGATGCTTATCTATAGTTGATTTAGTATGAGTTTCAATGTTCTGGAAGGTGATTTTTTTGAGTTATGAGGTCTAATATGTGGACTAGTTTTTTAATGTTCAGTGTTGTAGAGTCGTGGTATTTGATCCATATTACTCCAGAATGATGATATCTTATGGTGCAGATTTTGAAGAGTGTTTGGGACATTCATGTGTGTCCTTAGATCAGATGGTTCTTGATTTTAAATTTGCAAGTGTATCTTTTAGTTTTTCAGTTGGTGTTCTTGAGCTCTAGTGATGGTGATAATGATGATTCTTATTATCTGAGATGTTGTGGTGATTGCGGTGGAATTCATGTTGCTTGTTGATGTTCTCTAATTGTGTCCTATGCATTTTGGTGGTTTGTGTTGATCGTGGTGCGTGTTATTGAAGATTTTATTGGTCCAGTGGTATTCTTCATGTTATGCAACATATTCAGTAAATGTATATATAAAGAAGATTATAGAAAATCTGATGATGAAAAGAAAATAAGATATAGAAGAAATGATTTTATGAAAAGAACTGATGATAGAAATAAAGAGAAAAAGAGTTTTTTTCTCTATGGAGGCACATTAATCTAAAGAAGAAGATGTTGAAGACTCGAAAGAAGAATCTTTATTCATGGTTATAGAAGAGAAGTATCAGGAAAGATCCAAAAGATTGGAAGAGAAGACTACACTACATGCTAAAGTTGAACCAATATCATGGATCATTGATTTTAGATGCTCGAATCACATGGCTGGAGACAAAAACAAATTTATCACTTTGAAGTATGATGATGGATCAATGAAATTTATAATAGAATATGATGCATTGATTTGTGAAATTAGAAGTAACTCATTGATGGTATGTACAAAACTAATGGTGTTTATCATGTAGAAGGTTGGAGACATAGTTTGTTGTGTGTTAGTTAGATGTGCAATAGAGGTTATGAAATTGTTGGCATTAAGGTTGTCATTGATGTTAACTTGTGTATGTGTATGGATTGATTTGATCATGTTGTAGGTTGCAGACATAGTCATTGATGTCAACAAGAGAACACTTGCAAATAGGTGAAGCGCATAACACGCAGGACATGCGGTCATGCATAACACGTCATGTTATGCTACACAAATGTTGCAGGCAGTAGAAAACATGTGTTGCAATAGGAAACATGAAATGAAATGGAGTGTAGAGGTGAAAAATGGTGTGGCATCATAGTTCTGTGTTGGCCTCTCAATGTGCTTAATTCATCAGGTTCAACATATTCTTGTTCCAGAATGAAATTGGTGAAAAATCCCTTTCATGTCAATTTTTGGTGAGACAATAGTGTATGTATGGCCGATGCATCTTGATTTTGGTGTGAGTTTTTTCTTCGGCAAGACTCACTTTTTTCTTAGGTGGCCATGTGATGTTACACCGACATCACTTACCCCTTGGCGGGACCTCTATTAGGCCCATTTTGCTCCTCATCTACAGTCTTCCAACAAGATCACATTCCTTGGTCCACGCTCTATGCAATGGTTGTGTGGGATCCGTCACTATGTGGGTGCTATGAATTTTTTCTCTCAAGTTGACTATCACGCTATTGGATCAAACCAGAAGTAGCGCCCATTCTGATTGTGTTGTTACTACTTTCCTATTTCCTCTAACAACTCGATCCTCTGACATGATGTTGTGTTATGTGGTTGGATGGTTCATGTGGTCCCCAGTTTCTCTTGTGTCAGTGAAAGTTTTCTTGGCAACATTTGACTAGGCCACGTTAGTAGTGATGTATTCTTATGGGACCTAAGTGCCACATTGGCTGGCAGGGTGATAAGTTATGTAGCGGCAAATGTTTTTCGGCAAGACCTTCCTTTTCGCTATGACACTTGCTTCCTCTTAACATACGATATATGTTATACTAATATGGTGGGGCCCATGGTGGATGACTAAAAAGATTCTAATGTGACACATTTACTGTCACATTAGCATACAAATGTCCACCTTGGCTAGGAGGTGTACATTTTGGGCCCTGTGGTGAAAAGTCTCTTATCGGCATATCGTGTCCTACTGGAAATGTTGAAGTATGTTGGTTCTCTATTTTGACTTCTAGGTGATTTCTGACCTTCTATAGTCGAGCCCAATTCATCCCACTTTGTTCAAGTGTTTATAGATATCTGATTGGTGATTGTTCATTGGTCCACCTTGGTAGTGATGTGTTCATGTGGGATCTGCGGTGTCTTTGAGTGAAAAGAAAAGAACATGTGGGGTGACTTAGCTATGAGGTCAGAGGTCGACCTAGCTACTTGCACTATAGAACGCCAGAGTGATATGACCTTGCAGGCTAACAAGGAGAAAGATAAGAAATGGTTGCCCACTATCTAGTGGTAGGAGCTATGAAAGAAAAGAGATCTTGCGGGGAAACAACAAGCGATGCCAGAGGAATTTCCTGCTATCCTAAAAAGAAGGCAACCAAAGTGAGATGGCCCTACATGGCAACACAAAAAAAAAAGAGAACAACATCTCCTGCTATCTTGCACCATATAAAGTGGGTGCATGGTGATCTTGCAAGGTAACACAAAATAAAGGGAAGATGTCCCTTGCTATCCCATGACATTGAAGACCAGAGACTATAAGCCTTGCAAGGCAAGACAATAGAAAAATAGGGCATCCTACCATCCTACAATGTGCAAGGTGGGAGAGAAGTAACCCTATGGGGTAAAATCAATAAAGACATCTTGGTATCTTGTCATCCCGCACCATTGAAAGAGACAATGATGGTCATCTGGGGTAAGAATACTAAAGGAGTCAGAGGTCACCCCCAGTATCCATCGACTATGAATGCTGCAAAGAAGGCATTCTGCAGGGTAAGTAAGAACAAAGTGAATGGTGCATCTCGTTATCCTGCAATGCGCAGAAGGATGGAAATAGGACCTTGCAGGGTAGGTAAAATGGAGAGAGGTTGTGCATCTCGCCAACCCACACTGGTTGAATGGGCTCATGAATGATGATGTATGGAAATGAGGAGAAAGAAGATAAATGCTCTCACCATCCTGTAGGCATGCATGCAATGCAAGAAGAGTTGATTTTTTCAACATGTTCATAGCTCAAAGGACTCAGAGGACCACGTGGTAGGTTGACTGTAGTTGACCATGTTGTTTTGAAGGCATATTTTGACATAGATAGGGAAAATAATCCACGTGGTAGTTGACCAAGTTTGACCAAGTGATTTGGATGTCAATTGAGAAGATTTTTATGCCACATTTGCATGTTGATAAACACAAGGGTTCACGTGGCAATTGACCTACTTTAACCAAGTGATTTAGATTTCAAAATGTGATAATATGTGGCTTTCTGGTGGTCGAAGAGGAAATAGAATAAAGAAAAATTAGTGATGATGGAGGTAGTTGTCAATCTTTTTAAGGAAGATCGAGAGAGGATGAAGAATGCATTAATGGCCACTTGGCTGGAGTTGGTTGTGCGGCTTGAGATGATCGACAAAGATAAGATCAGATCTCATCAGATAGATGAAGTTTATTAAACTTAGTAATCAGTACACAAAGAATTATCTTAAGTTAGAAGACTGCATTTATTTTAGGCTGCTATTTGCCTGAGTGTTGTGTATAGAGAATCCGATCAGCAGGCAAATATGATCTCTTAGAGACTCAAGATGATCAAATTTTGAATCCATCCTTGGAGGAAAATCTTATTGGTACAGATCTGACCAAATGAAGAGGTGATTGATGAGTTTTGATAGTTGAAGATGAGGTAGCTAAGTTTTTAGAGTTGTGTGGACAAGTGGTAGAGCCAACAGGGAGATGAAAAGCTAAGTGTGCACCACAAGTTGTGTGTGCAAGTCAAAGGGTAAGAGCAAAGAGTGTAGCTAGGGTGACGTGAAGCAAGGTGTGAGTAGTGTTAGACACAAGATACCACTAAGAGGGGGGTGAATCAGTGGTTTCCAATTTCTTCACCCTTAATCTCCTAACTATGTGTACCAATTAACATCCTAATACTTAGTAGGCCTACTGATAAGATAAGCCAAGACAATGCAATGCAAGCATACACAAGGGCACATCACATCATTATATATGAGGAAAACCTAAGATGGGAAAAACCTCGGTGAGAAATGTTGTTGGAGTCTACTATTCCAATCAAATCTCACAATGGAAATATCATTACAATGTTTAGGGCACCAACCCAAGGAGCACCAACCCTTGATTGAGGGTACCAACCCAAGGAGAACCAACCCCTGCACCAAGCTCTAACTTAGTGATCTTCAATGAACATAATCAATTACAAAAGTCATAGCCTTGTTACAAATGAACTTTGTAACTCTTTTGTAAATCTCTTCATCAAATCTTCTATCCAATTCACTGTCAGTTCTCTGCTCACCCTCTCACTGTTGTAGCCTTATCCCCTGTTGCAACCTTACCGATTCAGCCTCTTTTTATTCTTCTTTTTTATCTCTTCTCTCTTCCAGTTCTCCTTCCTCTTTGTTATAGTGCTACTTATCACCACCGGTCTTCTTCACTCAGTCAGATATCAACTATCTGATTACTGTTGATTCTCAGGTTACCAGTTCACTTCTGTTTCTCACTATGCTCTTCTCTTTTCTGCAATCCTCTTTTCCTCTTCTCTATCAGTTCAGTCACCATCAATATACTCCTCTCTCATACTCAATTGAAGACTACCGATTGCCATATTATTGCTGGTTGAACTCTTAAACCCTATTTTCTCTCACACTCAGTCTCTTCTTCTTCTTCTTGTTGAGCACTTGACTGATTTCACTTCTTCACTAGCAACACCATACTATCATTTAGAAGCACACTTCATCGATATTGACTTGCATATTTATAAACAAGTCTTCCCACCAAAAACCAATTCAAACTTCAAGTGCTTAGGGTTTCTTCATCGACCTTGAGGAAAACCAAATCCAATCAGATCTGATCTCCTTAATTGATGATCTACAACTCATCAACTAGCATCACCACTATCGTACCTTCTAGAACACGTCATCTATATTTAGCAATCTATATTTAATCTGTCAGTAGATCTCTTGGTCAATCACCAAGAATGGTTTGGTAGTTTCCTTCACCTACTTCGATCTACTCAATCAATATGTCCTGGATCTTTGTTGTCCATTTGACCTCAAGCCACAAACCTCTGCTACACATCCCATAAGTCATGCAGTCAACATAAATATTGACCTCTCACCATCTACCTCACTGAAAACACTTTCATCGACCTGTGCATGCATGCCACATCACCTCCATGTGGATCCTTTGTCGACATCCACCTTTTCTAGGTTGGTTATGTCAGTTTGGATAAGATCATCAACCAACCACATAATCGGGTTCATCTACCGGTTCATAAACTCTGTTAATTATACCCTAATCAGTATGTCATCAACCTTGCACCTTTCTTCTCTTCTAGTGGAACACCTTCACCGGTTATCACTCTTGCCAAAAAAATCATGCACCTTGTCAGCTTTACCAGTGGACATACTTACCAGTAAACACCTTGATGACACCAAGTCATCAACCTTCAACTTCCTCCTTCTGTCTCCATATGTGGTAACACATTTCTTCACCACTAAACCAGTTCTTCTATCAACATGTTTGTCAAAGTGACAAACATATCCTTCCTCCTCTGTACCGGCAACTCATCATGTCTTCGAGGCTGATCCGGTGCATATCCTGATAACTTAATGATGAACGGATAGTACCAAACCGGTACTAAGGGGGGGGGTGAATCAATACAGACAAAAACACATTCCTAAAACTGGTTTGTTAGCAGACACTGTGCTTTGGTAGACAAATAGTAACACCAGTCTTAAATAGAGTACAACCGGCAAAACCTAGAATAACTGAGACAAGCATAAACCGGTTGACACTTATCTTTTCATACAATCTAATACTTCATTTCCATTTCACCCTAGTACATGAACAGGTAATCTATCATCAAAAATATATAAACATTTAGATCAACATGATTTACCTTCAGACACAAACCACTTAAACCATCACATGAATAACACCACACATGACACACAGATTTTTCACATGGAAACCCAACTGGGAAAAACCATGGTGGGGATGAATACCCACAAGCTAGTTTTGAACTCTTTAGAAGTCCACTCTATTAGGAGCCTTGTCCGGTTAAAGACTGATACAATAGGTTCTGTTAGGAACCGATCCTATTAGGGATCCCCCGGTTAAGGGATGGCTAGAATACCCGGTTAAGGGTTAAACCTTGTTAAAGGTTATCTTGTTAGAGGATTTCAAGAACTCAATGGTTTTGAGTCACCCTATCAAAGGATTTATAGTAAGTCGGTTAAAGCTACCCTGTTAAAGGATTTCCCAACTGTTGAAGTGGTTAGATATCAACAGGTATTACAATGATTTGGTAACAACACTCAATGCCAATGCAGATCCACTTTAGCTCCTCTTCATCTTCGACACTTACACTCTGCAGGAATCACTTCTCTCCTCTAGTCTGGCAAGAATCATGTATCTCTTCACTTGGATACACACACACACAACTTTTGCCAACAACCTCAGAAAGAAACACAACATCGACCTTATAGGAAACAAATAGGTTGGTAGCATAAACCCTAAACCCTAAACCTATTAGGTTAAGAAATTTAAACAGTTCAATCCTGACCGTTGAGCACATTGCATTAAATGCAACAGTCTTGAACTGATCTCAAGACGTTCTCCATTGTTCGTTTTCCATCGCTTTCATGGTAGCTGATAACCCATCATGCATTTTCACCATTTACAAACTTCACACATTCCCAAGGTAGATAGGAACAATCTCCTTCATGCAAGATGCTTCACGCACACAAGGCTAACGTGGCAACATGATCTGTTCTTCGTTACAATGCTAACTCATCACACAAAGTCACCGGTTGAGTCACACAGGCTTGAAGCACTTCAACCGGAAACCCTGAAGTTGAGACTACCAACCAGTAGTCATACAAAGCTTCCATGTACCAGTTCCCATATCAACATGCCAGTTCACCTTGAATAAACACACCACTTCACTTTGGCACATATATCGGTTCACAATGTTATACCGATTCTCACATATACCAGTTCTCTCTTCTTCAACATATTGACATTAATGACAACATACAATGTCATCATGTCCTCATATTGGTTCACATAATGCCAACATATCCCTAATCTCATGCACCTAAGGCAACTTAGTGTTTCACCAGCTCATCCGGTGTGAGCCTTCAATCACTTTCCTTTAACTCTGTTGTCTTATCTCCAAGAAATATGATGCATTTCATGCATAATAGAAGATAAGCTCCACTTATCGGTGGGAGTGGATCCTTGTCATCTACATCCTGGCATGAATGTGGCTTCCCTATTTGAGCAGCATATCTTCAAACAAGCACATGTGATCTAGTTTGGGCATTCTTACTATTAGTTATGTTTATCCGATGGGAGTCCCATTGTTTCTCATCCACACAACATACTGGTGGCTTGCACAAACTTCACTTCCGGTGTTGATGTGAATTAGATAACATTCCCCCTCTTCATCACAATCAATGAGCCAACATCTTTCTCTCTTGTTAGTTGGCAACAATGCACTACCAACATGCCACTTACTGGTCTAAAGACCTTTTGTCTTCAACACAAGTCAACATTAACTTGTGTACCGGTGACTCCACTGGCCACTATGCAAGATGACCTTCTCTTCCTTGCCGGTAACACACCATTTTCGATATTCATCAATGCAAACACTGCTCATCAATCTCCCATACTGGTTACCATCCTATACCTGTTGACATCAATGGAAAATCAATTCCAACAAGCAATAGAAGGAAGTTTGGAGTTGCAAGTGTGTGGGAGCTGAAAGCGAAAGAAGAGATAGTATCATGCAGCCGTGAAGAGCAGAGACTAGCAACCAGAAAGCATAGAGTCGATGAAGATAACATAGTGGGTTATATGCATTGTGAGAGGTAGAGGAAGACAGAACTAAGTAGAGATTAGAGAACTAGATGTAGAGACAAGAAGAAGGTTGAGAGTAGAGATTTATAACAAAGATTAGAGAGTAGAGAACAAATATTTAGAGTAGAGAAGAGTTACACAATCACAAGTACAAATTAGAAAATGAGCCAACAACAAAATAGTAAGGTGTTACAAAACTTATTTGTAACAAGGCTTTTCATTTTAAGAATTCATTTTACTGAGTCATTATAAATCTTTGAGTGGGTGCTCAGATCAGGGATAGGTGCTCCTTTGGGTTGGTGCTCATAAAGCTAGGGATTGGTGCTCCTTTAGGTTGGTTCTCCTTGGGTTGGTGCCCTAAACATTGTAATTATTTTTTATTTGTGAGGCTAGATTGGAGCAGTAGACTCCAACAACATTTCTCACCGAGGTTTTTCCCCACTGTGAGTTTTCCTCGTATATCTTATGTTATGAGTTTGCCTTGTGTGTGTGTGCTTAAATGTGTTTGGTATCTCTACTCATAGCTTATTTATTTATATTATTAGAGCTTAAATCATTTTGATAGCTTAAATTTTTTGACTACCGCTAATTCACCCCCCCCTTTCAATGGTCCATTGTGTTCCTTCAGAAATTATGTTCACTGATAGTGGAATTATGATTATGAAACATAGAATCAAAAAGTTAATAGTAGAAGGGATTAGGACAAGTGGAAACACCTATTATATAAAAGTAATAAGTGGAAATAGATGTTATCTAATTCAAAAAAATAAATGTTGGTTATGGCATAAGATGATGGGACATGTTAACTTTGATAACATGATAGAGATCAGTAACTTTAAGGAAGTAAGATATTTAACAAATATTATCAAGCCTATTGATATTGTGTATAGGGAATGTTAGTTAGGGAAGAAAACAAACAGAAGTTTCAAGAACAAGTAGTATTTTACATCATATCCATTGGAGATGATTCATATAGACTTGTGTGGCCCTACAAGGACAAGCAAACTAAATGGTGAAAGGTATTTTATGTTACTCATCGATGATTATTCTAGAATAACATAGGTTACATTTTTTAGAGAAAAATCTAAAACTTTTGAAAGATTTAAAGTTTAAGTTAATGATAGAAAATCAAGTTAATGCTAGAATCAAGTGTTTGAGATCTGATAGAAGTAGATAATTTACTTCAAATGAATTTGACAACTTCTATTACAAATATGTATTAGGAGACATCTTTACACTCTAAGAAATCCTTAGCAAAATGGTGTGGTAGAAAGGAAGAGTAGAACTGTTATTGAGATGGCTAGATACTAACTTGACTAATATGTACTAGAAAGAAGTTGTGCATATTGTTGTTTACATTTTTAACAAGTTTCAGATAAGAATAAATCATACTAAGACACCTTATAAGTTGTGGTTTGGAAGACCACCTACTATGAGATGTTTCAAAATCATTGGGAGTAAGTGCTATATCAGAAGAGATGAGAATGATATCAGAAAGTTTGATACCAGATCAGATGAAGGAATATTCTTGGACTATACTACGAATAGAAAATCATAATGGTGTTACAATAAGAGATTAAACAAGATAGTGGATAATACAAATTTTAGATTATGTGAGGTATTGGATAAGATCATCCCTAACTTGTTTGTGAGATTGAATTTGAGATTATTCCTATACTATAGAAGAAAAGATAGATCCAAACATAAATAATAATAAAATATTAGATGAAAGAAAAGAAGAAGATAAAGAACCAATGTAATCAATCAAGATCCTAAAATAGGTGCAAAGGAATCATTCAAAAGATCAGATAATCAAATAAAAGAACAAAGGAGTTCAAAGAAGAAGAAGCATTACAAAGGTAAATGAGAAAACTAATTGCTATATTATTTCTTTTATTGAACCTAAATCGTATGAAGAATTGAGCAAATAAGAAAGTTGGGTTAAAGCTATAATGACCCACTCAGCTTAACCCAAAATCTCCACTATATTTTTTTTTAATTGTGTTTGATTCAATCACATACTCAAGTACTTCTATCCAAATGGGATAGGCATCCATCCAACCGGGATAGGCATCATATGAATTAAGCATTTGTCCACACGGGACAGTGGGTTTCTTCTATCCAATTCACGATATGTGTCTACCCAAATAGGGTAGGCATCGATTCATAAAGAATAAGAAATGATCTGGCCAGAGACTTTAGACTCATCGAGACCATCCTGGTCTTGAGTCACTCTCTAAAGACCACGCTCCCCTACTAGGAGTGCATCGAGGTCATCATTCTTACGAGTATATAAAAATAATTATGTAAACAAGTTTGAGTTTTGCCTCAAAATTTGGCCTAAAGCCTCACAAAGTCAAGCGAATCCATACAAGATTCCTTCTGAGTATGCATTGACTTAAGTTTAATCTTTCAATTAGAATTATCTATACCCTTTAATTTAGGGACTAAGGAGCTTCGAAAACCAACAACTCACCCTTAACCAAATCCTAATCCCCATCCTCAAATGCCTAAGTACTAGGGACAAATCCATCCCCAAACTGCCTACATACTCATTTCAGCATAGGATCTATTGAGAATGGGTGTCTCAAACTTACCGGTTATGATCTCGAACTAGTATGTCACCCAAACTAATTAGCCAAGTCATTGATGCAGCCATGGTCCAAAGGGTCCTCAAAGAGAACAATCTAGATTATATAGCAAGAGTAACACAACAAAAGCAACAACAAAACATAGAGAGAATGTGAAATCAGACATCCATAACATCATAGATTCATCACAAAGTAGCCGACAACATCTAGTAATCATTCGGGCTTATAGGCCTAAAATAAAATACATTCCAAATTACAATCCATTTGGACCTCTAAGAGGTATCTTAATTATATTTCATGTATCGTTATCATCCAATCTCTTCTCTATCTCAGAAAGAATCGAATACAACAATATATATAGTATCCAAAGCACATCCAGATTGGCCACAAAAGATTGCATTCTCCAAGACAGGAAATAAAATGTGTAAGATAGGTCGGACGCAAAACATGAAGATCTCCTCCACCAAAGACAAGAAAGAAATGAGGACTACCAAGGAAGGTTGGCCAAGGGCCTAAGAACATCGTGCGTGGTGTCAATTAGATTCGCAAGTTGATGCTAGAACCACAACTGTCAATAGACTTGTGAGGGGCCACATCCAACTAGTTTTCCTACTGAATTTGATGTCAATAATTGATCCAAGCAAGAGTCTAAGGAGTGCGGTTGGAATTTGATGTAGATTACATGCCATTTTTTTGACAACTGAAGAATCCGACAGTTGAGCCGTATAGAAATTGAACCGAACCATTTCTCGATAGAGATATAAAACATCTGAAAAAATGGTTGTAGAGTGGTTGGAAGTGGATCAATTGGTTGGAGAAGTTACTCTATTGGTTTGTTGATGTTTCTATTGGAGCTGAATTGTAGAACCCATTGTGCCTGTAATCTGTGTGATCTATTTTTTCCTGATGTTGTGTGCTTCATGAACAGAGACCGATTCAAAGGGATTAATCTGTAACTTGTATGCAAATTTAATTTATAGAATACAAAAGATATTGCTTTTGTGTGTGGGTTTTTCACTTGTAAGGGTTTTCCTACATGAAATTTGGTGTTCACTCTGTGTTTGTAAATCTTTCTTGTTTGCTCTATTTTATGTTATGTGCATCTTAATGATTGTAATTGAAAATTAAAAGTATTCCTTGCTTTTCTCTTCAAAAAAATTGACATTTAGGAAGGCATTTTCACACTCTGCTTTCCTCACAAGTGGTATCAAATCCTGGCTAGTTTTATTATCCTTGTGGGTATGATGGGTTTTTTGTGTTAATTCTGTAGTGGAAGTTTTGTAGAGAACTGGTGATTGAAATTACAGGTTGATATGGAAAGCACATCAGGGAGAATAGACATTGAAAAATTCAATGGTGGCAACTATGAGTTATGGAAACTCAAGATGGAAGACCTATTGGTGGATAGGGAGCTCTGTGTTACAACATCTAGAACTAAACCACTAGGCATGAAATAAGAAGATTGGGACTCCATGGATAGGAAAGCCAAAGGGCTTATCATAAATTATGTCTTGCAAAATCTATTCTGTTAAATGTTCATGAGGAGAAGATAGTAGCTTCTATGTTGAATAAACTTGGTGACATTTATTAGGGAAATTCTCTAGTAAATAAGTTGTTCATGAGGAAGAAGTTGTACTCCTTGAAGATGAGCAAAGGGACATCTGTGGAAGACCATCTAAACACTTTCAACATGATCGTTGCATGGTTAACTTCTATGGGAGTAAAGATTAAGAATAAAGATCATTGTATGCTTCTGTTGTGTTCTTTGCATGTCACGTGGGACCATCTTGTTGATTGTAATACCTAGCATTCTAAAGGATGTGACTTAAATAGTACACAAGGTAATTTTCGCTAAATAAATACCTAACCTAAGAAGAACACCCAACTTACACAAGGTTTTAAAAAAATTCTTCTTATTAGATTTAATATTTACATCTCATTTCTTTGTTTAAACATTACAATATATTATCATTTTATATATTATTTTTATTTATTCTTACTTTATTTTTATAAATTTCTCCTTCTTTCCCTTTCCTCTTCATATTGATTCTTCTCATAATCTCTTTCAAGTCTTCTTACTTCTATTCCCACAACATATTTGTTCAAGATTATTACAACCTATCCATTTTGATAAATTACTTAATATCATACCAATTATCATTCCAAACAAATTTACAAACTCTTAGCACAATTAAATTACAAACTTCTACTCAATTAATTTAAAAAACTCTTGTACTCAAATATTTATCATCTACTCCATAAAAAGTACATTCCAAACAAATTTACAAACTCTTAGCACAATTAAATTACAAACTTCTACTCAATTAATTTAAAAAACTCTTGTACTCAAATATTTATCATCTACTCCATAAAAAGTACATTTTCAGAAAAGGACGGGCAAATTGTAAACTGCAAGGAAAGGATTCCCATCAATCCATCAACGTATAACTATGATCCCCGAAATGTAACAATAGACAAATACATAAGACCAAATAAATGTCCCACTCCTCCCCTGCTGAAGTACTGTAAAATCAAGAATATAAAGGCAAGCGGGTAGACAGACATAAAACAACAAAGAACATGTCGTTCACTTGTGGAAGTACAACAATTTAACATTCATTTTCAAAGATACTACGCAGTTATGCTTATAGAAGTTTGTGTTCCTTAGGCAAGAATCTTAAATAGAGACAGAATATTGATCAGCAGACATAATTCACTTGATTAGACCATTTTTTCTATTTTTTTAAATAAATTGAAAATGCCAAAGCAATTGTCTAATCAAGTGAATTCTGTCTGCAGAATATTACCCCTGGATTTCACTAGATATTAGCTGACATACTCTGAATTTGTAAAGAACAGACGATATCTAGAGAATCTGGAAAATTCCAAGGAAAGAATAAGGTCCAAAAATGTACATAGCCATTCGCCCATGCCGCTCACTGAATGTAGCCTGCAGTAATTGACTTTAAGCATCCTTTGCAGCAGTTCGTATAAGTGTAACAAGGGGACACTCTGCACAAAATTTTATGCACTGTAAGTGTGATGTACCACGTAATGTACCATGTAAGAAACTTGAATCCATCTTTAACCAGGTTTAAGATTTTAGATTTTGAGTTTATATTAATTATTATATGTTACTTTTGGATTCAACTGTGTAAGATTTGTTTTGGATCAATAGTTAGAATCTTATTCTGCAATCTCTACATTCAATTGTGTAAGATTTATTTACATCAAAGTTTAGAATTGCATTCTGCGAATTTTTAATTTCAATTGTGTGAGATTATTTGCATAAACATCTAGAGTTATATTCTATGATCTATTGCTATAATTATTTTTCTCGATGATAGATCAGAATTCTTTTTCTTTCAATTTTTCTATCATCCTGATTCTTTCTCCTCCAATTTCTTTATCATCTTGATGATAGATCAGAATTCATTTTCCTCTCATTCTTTATCACTCTAATAATAAATCAGAAAAGATGATCTAAAACTTCTATCTGAAATGCTAATGTAAAAACAAATCTTACAAAATTGATTCCAGAAATGACATGCCCTAAATATATCTCGAAAAATCTGAGCGAATAAGATCCAAGAATGTACATACTTGAGTGGAAGCCTGCAGGAGAAAGACTTTAAGAATCCTTGGGAGCTGTTCTCAAAAGCGCGACAAGGGGATCGGAGCAGAATGCCTATATTTGAATATCTGGGTTGCCTGTAGTCAATCCTGAAATTACGGCTTCATTCTCGCATTCAAACGTGTCGACTAGCATACAGACATTCTGAATTACAGCAGCATTGGGAATTTGGACTGGTTTTATTGTTTGTAGAGAAGACAAGACAGGGATGTCTGTGGTGAATAAGGATTCTAATCTCCGCAGGCTATTCTTGGGATTGTGCAATGATTCTCGTTGGGCCATTTTGCGCTATTGAGATTCAATTCCTACGGCCACCTGTCGAGCGATTCGAAAGCAAATAGTTGAGTCCTCGCTTATCGAGGAAAAAACTGAGAGAACGTTTGAAACGATACATTACACGAAAGTTTTTCTGCTAAGCTTATGGTGATCCATGGTTTTTCACCGTATCTAGAGATTAAAATGATTGGCTAAGATCTTTGCTACGTCCCTATATATCTTCGAATGGACTGAAAGAACTTATGGGTTTACTAGGAAGAATCGTACCATTGCTCATTATGACTTACTTTGACTCTTCATTGAGGAAGCCAAGGCAAACAAGCGTGGAGTATACATTGTACTACTGCTACATTATAAGGGCTATCTAGCTCTTATCACACTTGTCCTCTCAAGATCTCTTATATGATATTAAAATGAAGATCCATCTCAAACAAATGATATTTTCATAGTTCATCACAATTAAAGGAATATCAATTTATTAGATCATACTCTACAATCTTTTATCATGATATCTTTTCGTCTTAATGGTGTATCATTGAGTAGAATAAAAAAATATGTATACATTTTGTTCAAAAGTTTTCTAGTTAGTTCCATATCATTCAATCATTAGTCAGACCCATCGTCTTATATGGATGTGAGGTATGGGGACTATACTTTCAAGTAGAGGCTAAAAATGAATAGTGAGAGTGCTTGCTATCTCATTATACAAAAATATCCATGCTAAGAAATGGGTCACTTAAGCCATCATCCTTGTAAACTTTGGCACAACCCCTCTGATTTCTTTTTTGATCTTTCAAGTGATGACAATGGTTTGCAATCACGGAGATTTGGGCACCTCCCAAAGTGGTTAACTTAGGTATCCATACATGTCTTTTAGGTCCTCTACGAAATATGTAAACCATAAAATGGATTCTTGTTGGTTTGTGAAAGTCTCATTGTTACTTTTCCATGTTGATCTTGATATTGGAAAACCACCTCGATATTGTTTCTCTTGAATGTTCTTGGTCTCTTCAAGAGAGATACGAACACATGGATTTATGCCAATATTTAGATATCCAATGTCTAGTCCAAATAGTATGAGCCTAGAGAGACAATATCTTCAAAACTTAAATACTATTTAGACATATATCTTCAGTTTGATAATGTGTTTGTCTAATCCCATAATGTATACAAATTATAGTTATCTTATGGCTTGAGGCTCCTTCTTAGATAGCTCAAATTTCTCTCCCATCAACTTTGTATTTAGACAAATCGCAAGATACCTTGAGGCTATCATTTTATTAAATATGCTCTTTAAAACTTGGGGCTTGTTGGGATGCTTTTTGAAATTTTGTGTCTACCATGGGTATAAGGTTTATTTCTGCTACAATGTTTTTGGTCTAAAGCCCATAAACCCTAAACCCTGGTCTTTGTTACCCATCATTTTTACTAAGTCAAAATATCCTGTTAGGTCTCAAAGTCCCTTTTCATTTTGGGTCGCATTTCATATGCTTTAGTTCCAAAAATGCCTGATCAGCTAATCAAACTTATTTTAGGCATCAAGTCTCACTTATGTCTAAAGAGGCCCTACCCTTGCTTTATCGGCTTATCGCCACCCAATGGAAGTGTAACTCATTATTTCTCATTGTCATCAATCTTTGTTCCATTCTATCTCTGATCCCCAATAGTGTTGTATCAATGGGCCCCTCACAAGTCTCATATCAGACAATCGCACTTTTAGGATCCTTTTGCATATGCGTTCTATTGTTCCATGGTTCTTAAAGAACTTGATATCTTGATTCTCCGATGGAAGCTACCCCATGATTGGAAACTTGTGCGGTGACATCAACACAGTACCAATTTGTAATGTGCATTAGATTTGTTGAGGCTAGCCAAAAGTTTACTAAGTGGAAGATTAGAGTTGGAGATACAGTTGAACTTACAATAGAGGAGTTATCACCAATTCTCTCCAAGTTTAGATCATACAAAAAAAGGTTGAACCCATAGGTGGCACGTAGGACCCACAAGGGATGACAATAGACTCTTGAACCAATAAGAGTATGGACAAATGGATGGCTGAGCCATGTAATAAGGGTGTGGGTCCTATGTTCCCGTCTTATAAGTTAGGTAGAAGGAGACAATTTTGAAGAGGTGATAGTGAATTAAACATAAATAAAGTTTCTACGTGCCAAGTTTTCATTCGTCGCCGACTAACCAAGATTTTGTTGTAGGGGCCCCAACATTCAAATATGAATTGTAACGACTATCTCTAGCCATCACACCAACCTACGTTCGTATAGAAAATGAATTCAATTGCTTAATGATCCATATTTCTTCACTATATCGGCACCGTCTTTGCTCAATTTCACATTTACAGTGCTCTGGATATGCTTTGAATCTTTTTATAATTCCTTGCTATCACAATTAGGGTTTATGTGATAAGGGTTGGCAGAGTGTTATTACCCATTTGCTAATCCTCTAGTTTGGGAAAGAGAAAGTTCTCATAGGAGATAATTGTACAATCTTAAATGTAGGAGATATCAAATGGTGAATTTCTTGGTCAAATTGCCAATCTTTACTTCTGTCTAAAGATCTTGATCTTTATCCTACTTATTAATTGCATATCTTTGAAAATAATTTGTAAGCTGCTCTCTATCACTGTGCATTAAATAGGTCTGCAGGGTTATCATTCTTTTCAACCTGATAAGGGAGCTCGAGCAAGGAAATAGAGGATTCCAGATCATCTCCAGCATCTACCACCTACAAAGCAACAAAGAGGAATGTCTATCCATGTCAGAAAGCCCAAAAGTTGTTTGTCTTTTTCCAATCAGTCGGCTACCTAAATTTTGATATTGTAAAAGGCTCGAAACTTGTTGCATCCTCATTTTTTCTTTCTACAAGAGGATAATCAAGGCCTTATTTTTAGAGCTTCTTCCATGAGACAAAAAAGAAACAATCTACTTAGTTTAGAGAGGATTGTGTACTAGTTTATTTGTGAGGCCCTACCTCGAGCCCGTCATAGCACTTCTTTGATTTTCATGTTAGACTTATTATTTGATACACTATTTTGATGCATTATGGATTTAGATACTATTTGACAGGTGATTTGATATCATAGGATATGATGTGTTCCATCTTACATTGATTTCAGTACTTATGTGATGATGATATGATACATTTATACATGTCTTATGAAAAATTAATTTATATGATGCTTATGATGATGCAATTTAGTAATTGAGTTCATATGGATTTTCTAGGAAAAATGTTACTTGGATACTATCTCTGTTGCTCTCTGATTTGGATCAATTGATGAGATGTTGTGAAATTGATGTTATGTGTCTGATGTGTATTTCCTTTCATATACTTACATATGCATGTGGTTTTGGATTACTAATGTGTTAAATGAGATGTGCAGGAAATTAATCCATGTGACCATAGAAATACACAGAGAACTAAGGCCAAACCTATGTGAAATAGTAAAGAAATTTTTTGTCTATTTGGAGAGACAATACCTCGTATGTCATGTGTTTAATTTCGTAATAGTGATGCTTGAGTGTAAGTTCATATTTGTAATTGTTAATGTTATTATTTCCAAGAAGGACATGCCAAGTGTATTTTAGTGATGTGTATTTTATGGTGTCACTTGACACTTGTGATGTGTGTGAGTTGGCAAAAGACATGTCCTTAGGAGGGAAAGTGTGTAACCCAATGCATTATCAAATATCTTGTTTTGGTCCCAAAAGATAACGTGGTGGGAGAGCCATTAGTTGGTCAAATCAAGTTTGATCCATAGACAAACTTTAGGTGGATTTTTGGGGGGTCAAACTAACTCCTAGGGTTGAGTTTAGGTCACTTTGGAAGGCCCATATGATATACCTATGGGTAAGGGACATTTTTTGCCATGTGACCACTCACATGTGACGAATTTCTAGAAAGCAAGGTATCTTTTATCTCATTCTAACAGATTTTCTTTACACACATAATATTTCACCTCATTCCAAATTAAGGCACGAGAATTTCAAGCATAATTTAACTCGTTTCCAAAGTAGTAACTTTAAGCATCTTGTAGGTCATTTCAAGAATCATTCTGAAAATCTGCACGAAATAAAAATTTCAAAACAAACCTCTGTGAATTAGTACCGTAAATGTAAGACTGCTTCAATATGTCGATGAAAAACAACAATGATGTGTGTTTCAAATCAGAAAATGTGTGCAAAACCAAGAATCTCTGCTCTAAAAAATTGTGCTCCCGTTGAAATACACACCCAAATCTCTTTAAAACCTAAAACAAAAGCAAATATAAAATTTCTTTCGTCATTTTAAAACCTTGCATATATAATTATTTTTTGAGACATTTTAAAAGCTTCAAAACATGACATATGCACATATAATTGTTTTCTAAGACATTTCAAATCTTGGATAGTTAAATCTTGGCCAATTAGAGAACGAACTCACATAGTATTGTGAAGATTTTTATTTTTCTTTTCCTTCTTACTTGTGGATCAATGACATAGTTCATCCCTTCGCTCTTATCCCATGTTTCCATGCGGCTTCTCAAGTGTAATTTCTGCTTAAAATTAAGCAGCCAGAGTGTTTTCATGCAAATTTTTAATTAAGAGGAAAGGATAAATTGGAATCTTTTCCTATTTAAGTGGAGCACGAGCAGCTTAAAAATTAAAAATAAGCTTTGAAAAAAAGGGGGGTTGGTTGTCCCTTTTTATTTGTTTCCAATTTTTTCTCCACAATTTATGTGACCAATTAGATATTTCTTTTAATAATGCAATTTAAGATGACTTCTTATTTTATAAACAGCAAAATTTTACAGTCATGGGGCCACCAGCTCCATAAATTAATGTGAAAAAAATTGAGTGGTGGCTACTAGCCAAAATAAGCTAGGAAGCCGCATGGGAACCTGCCCTTAGTTATATCCACACTTCACTTAGAATATTATATGATCATTTAAGGTCATTGATGGCAGACCGTACAATCTCCTTTTTAAAGGCATTGTACCTCATCATCTATATTTTAAATTTTTTCAACAAATTCGCTCTGCCGGTACATTTGAGTGCCACATGTGAGTACCCTCAGGTGTTTTGGTAGATGAAGGACCAACTTACGTTTTCCCATGTATTAGAAGATGATAGGATTGGTGAATAGGGAAGAGCATCATTTATGGATCTATAACTTTTTATTTCTTGTATACTCAATCTTTCAATTACTAACTTTAAAAAATAAAAAAATAAATAACTAAAAGTTCATTAATAAATTTCACATAGTTAGATCATTTGTGCACCTTTATTGGTACCCATAGTACATGACTATTAGGGAATTTGTGTATAAGTATTGGCAATTTTAAGTGCATGGTTATTGGGACATCTTTAAGCAAGTATCAAAGGACACTTTGAAAAGTGTAATTTTTGACCCTTGCACACATAACAGATCCCACATCATGTATTGTTACTACCCAAAAGCCAAAAAAATAGCTATAAGTAGTTAGTAGTTAAGTTGCATGCAAAGACAAAAAAATATATCAAAATTTGATGTACCATTTATAATTTGTGGGTGCACAAAGTTAGCTATAACAACTATTGGTACACTTTCCCTAATTCTTTCCACAATGGATGCCATGGCCTACACATTTGGGGTCTACATCCAAGAATTTTCTCTTTGATAATCCATGGAACCTTACTATTTCCTCACATAAGAATGTAGCATCATTTGGTTTCTTACATCATCTAAATTGTATCATTTTCGAAAATCTATCAACATTCACATAAACAAAATCATTATTTCTTTGTGTTCCTCGTAGGTCAAGAATGAAACTCATACTTACTTTATTTTATGGCCTTTCTAAAATAGGTAAAGGCTAATATAATTTGGCAATTTGCTCCTCTATTTAGCCCGTTGACAAATTCTGCAATGTTACACCATATGTTTCATTTCCTTACCCATCTTAGGCCAATAATAGTTCACTCAATTGTGTTAACCATATCCATGTAAAGTGTCCAAATAAGTTGTCAGTATGATTTTCTCTTATGAGATACTTCCTAATAGAACCTTGAGGTATATATGAGAATTTCCCTTTGAACAATACCTCCTAGATGAAATAATCTAGCAATGATGTTCTATTTTGGTCGTTGAACTCTTGCATGCAACACATGATTTCTTGAAATCAAACATCACACTCATATAACTCCATCATGGCATCAAAGACCAATCACTTCTACTCTCACTTCAGTCAACAATAAACATATATTCAATTCATCTAATACTGAGTTAGATTTGCAACCTTTATGCATCAAAACAAATGATTAACTTCACAAACATTTAACCCATTTTATATTCCTTTGATTAAGTTTTCTTGAATTGTTTATGTATCATAGTGTTTAATGATCCATGTATAAAACAAACTCCAATGGTAGCAACTAGTGTATCCACTTTTAAAGTGTTTGATTGGTCACATGTAAAACTCATGATAATAAGCAAAGTATTTCTATAGGTATCTAAAAATGGTCAATGCTTGCAGCACCACACTTTAACATGTTTGTGTGACCTTTTAGGGTTTTCACATCTTATTGACATTTCCCCTATGTCGCGCATTCAATCTTCATTGTTTGTGTATATTGTGTTTTTCCTCTGCATTTCTTTCCTATTGAGTTATAATTTTCTCGCTTTCGAATTAGGTCTTTTCAATGTCACCTTTGAATTGCAATCATTCGTCACGATCAATCTATCATGTCAAATGGACATCGTCAATCCTAATTGGTGTCGAATTAGGATTTTGTCCTAGATTTCAAAAAAAATCAATCAATTTCGATCATTTTGGATCCTCTTTCAATTGTCAATTATCAATTAATCTTGTCAATTTGTGAGCAATGGTCTTTGTTAATCTGAGTATCATGTCAACCTTCATCAAGTCGACCTTTTAATCAATCTTTGATCAATTCATCATCGATCTCAATCAATCATCAAACTTTGTCAATTTTGGATCAATCAGTCATTGGTCCTCATCAATTGTCATCTATCAATTTGATCAATTTGTCGATTGTCATTAATCAATCAATCAATATCAGTTTCTTGTCATTATCAAATCCTTGTCATTTTGTCCTTTTGATTGCAATTCTTATCGTTTATTGGTTTTGATCTTGTCTTGACCTGATTTCATTTCTAATTTGCCCATTAGGGTTTTATGGTTTGTTCATTTAATCCTATTAACATTTCTCTTTAGGTTAAAGGGGTTAAGTCCATTTATCCTAAGTCTTTCATGTCACAATTAAATACTTTATTTAATTGGCTAATTTTTCTTTTGTGAGTTAATTAATAAATGTGAATTTGTTAATTAATGTCACCTAATTTTTTAATTTTCCTTTTTCCGCCTAATTACTAATTGTCGAATTTCAATTCCCCCTAATTAGCTCCTCTTTTCATGCTCAATCATGTCATAAATTGAAAGCTAGTTTTGCTCAATTTATTTTTCAATCATGAATTGTCTCCACCTTTTGATCAAATTATGTAAGCAAATTTTGTGGCCAATTTGTCATAATTTGGAGTTTTAAATCTCTCTCAATTTGTCATTCATTTTGCATAGAAACTTGTCAATCAATTTGTCATTCAATCATGTCATAATCATGCTTCTTTCAAATCAAGTTGTTTCTTTCGAATTTCATGTTAATTTCATGGGTTCATCAATTTGTCTATAAATTGAGCTCTTTCTTCATCATTCTCAACCATGTTGCGAGTAATCTTATGTTGCGATTCTCATCTCTCATTATCAAGTTGCTTTTTCACTTGCATTTGCATTTGTAGGTGAGATCCACATGTTGGCAGCAAAGCATGAGGAAAATTGAGAGGGGGGAGGGGTGAATCAGTTTTCACAAAACTCAACCAAGTTAACCCTAATTACATATTTTATCATTAACAACAACGATAGAATAATTCACCACATCAACAACACACATAACACACAAATTTTTGATGTGGAAAACCAAATTAAGGGAAAAACCATGGTGGAAACCTACCAACAGTAAGATGATACTCTGTAGTAGTATGTGTAAATATTACAATGGGGAATGCACATGCATTCAGGCACACTGCCTAGAGATCACTACTCAAAACAATAAAGCGCTACAACCCTGGGAAGGCTCACTGCCTTACAAATATCGGACAACAATCCGGATTACATGAGCTCAAAGAATAGCATCTCCAAATGCCGGATGACAGCTCCAGTTAAGCACACCATTTACACAACAACTCTACTCTTCTTTTTCACACTACCAAATGATAGATTTGCTTGTTCGCACATACAATAACCTCTCAAATCATAAACACAACCCCAAACACACAACTAACATGATTACATCACCTATTTATACAATTCATCAACCTTACCCTCAAGGATGGCTCAACACATAAGACCTAATTATAAAATTACATCACATGATACATAAATCCATAACCGAACCAACACAATATCGGAAAAGACATAGCATGGACCCAAATCAAATCCTCAAACATGCAACACCACCAAATAATTCTTCAAGATCATCTGCAACATGCTACACCGTTGAATATGTTGCATAACACGAAGAATAACATCAGACCAATAACATCTTCAATAACAAGCACCACAATCAATGTGGACAAATAGAACACATAGGACACGATCAGAGAACATCAACAAGCAACGTGAATTTCACCGCAATCATTGCAACAACTTGGACAATAAGAATCATCATTAATACCATCACCAGAGCTCAAGAACACCAACTAAAAAATACACTTGCAAAGTTCCAAAACATGAACTATTTGATCAGAGGACACACATGAACATCCCAAACACTCTCTAAAACACACACCTCAAGATATAATCATTCCAGAGTAATATGAATCAAATGCCACAACTCTGCAACATAGAATACTGAAAAATCAGTCCACATACCAGACCTCATAACACGATCAAATCACAACATAACATCATAAAAATCATACTAAATCAACTAGAGATAAGTATCTCAAAACCCAATAAACTTATCGATTGGGACCAACAAGGACCACCAAGTTTAGATTATTTTGAGAATGGTGATTCTATAGCAACATTCCTTGAGTCTCATGAAGATATATCAACACAATTTGGGGAATCAACTCCTTCCAGTAAAAAAAATGAAAATTAAAAAAATAAAAACTATGAGTCTCTTCGTGAAAACTGCAAGACACCTTTAGACATTAAAAAAATAGAAATAAATGACATATCCGAGGGTAAAAACCTTTCTGAGGTGCCAGAGGATGGAAGAATGGGAAAACCCCTAGCAGAAAATGTAAAATATCCTCTCTTGGTAGAGATGACACAAGAAATCAACTTGGGTACACTAGACAATCCTAAGGTCATTCACTTTGTAGCCTCATTGTTAGAGTAAGAAAAAATGGACTTCATCACATTCTTTTTTTTTTAAAATAAAAAATTGCATGGTTCTATGTAGATATGTCAAGGCTAGATTCAAAATTGGTACTCCATCATCGAACTTTCAGAAGGAAAGGACAAGGATATCAATCTGAAAGTGAAGGAGATCATTGGTAGATACCAAGGAATGGTTGCAGATGGAGTGCCAAGGAGTTTTCCGCCAATGAGAGATATCACTCACTGTATTCACTTGATCCTAGGGGCTACATTACCTAACAAGGCTGCATACAAACTCACACCACAACAAAATGAGGAGATGGCAAGGTAGATTCAAGAGTTACTAGATTATGTTTTGGCACCCAAAAAGGATGAAACATGGAGGCTTTGTACTGACTCAAGAGCTCTCAACAAGATCACCATAAGGTATAGTTTTCCAATGCCTAGGATAGAGGATTTGCTTTATTGTTTGGGGGGTGCAAAATATTTTTCTAAAATTGATTTAAAGAGTGGATAACATAAAATTAGAATTAGGCCTGGTGATGAGTGGAAAACGGCCTTCAAACAAATGAAGGGTTTTATGAGTGGAAGGTTAATATGCCATTTGGTTTGTCTAATGCCCCAAGTACATTCATGAGACTCATGAATGAAGTTTTGAAAGAATTCACAGGGAAGTTTGTAATAGTATATTTGGATGACATCCTAGTATTCAACAGGACAAGGGAAGAACACTTGAGGCATCTAGACATGGTTTTGAAAAAGTTGAGTGAAGAGGAATTGATGATCAATATGGAGAAGTGTTTGTTCATGCAGGAAGAACTCATCTACCTTGGATTTGTGATCTCCAAAGGTCACTTGAAGATGGATCAGGATAAGGTAAATGCAATTATTTCTTGGCCTACTCCTAAGACTATTGGTGAAGTTAGAAGTTTCCATGGATTAGCCACATTTTATAGAAAGTTCATAAGAGGTTTCAATCAGATATGTGCTCCAATGTTGGAAACTATAAAAGGTGGTCAAAAGTACAGGTTTTCTTGGACAAAGGAGGTGGATGAGGCATTTGAAACTCTCAAGAAAAAAGTAGCTCAACAACTGGTACTTGCTTTACTTGATTTTAACAAAGTGTTTCAGATTGAATGTGATGCTAGTCATGTGGCCATAGGAGCAGTCATAAGCCAAGAAGGCAGACCTATAGAATTCTTTAGTGAAAAGCTCAATAAGGTAAAGAGAAAATATTCTTCTTATGACCTAGAAATGTATGCACTAGTTCAAGCTTTAAAAAAATGGAGGCACTATCTGCTACCAAAGGAATTTTTAGTCTATACTGACAACTAAGCCTTGAGTTTCATTAATAGCCAAGAAAAGTTAAACCATAGGCATATGAAATGGGTAGAATCCCTCCAAGCCTATACCTTCTCCATTAAGCACAAAAAAGGAGTAGCCAACAAAGTGGCTGATGCACTGAGTAGGTGAGTGCTAACCATATCAGAAATCCAATAGAAAGCATTGGGATTGATGCAATGAAAGATATGTATGCTACATGTGTGGACTTTAAGGAGATTTACAAGGTACGTGCTGAATTTGTCGAAAGGTATCATGTGGAGTTTTCCAATTTCCTAATCCAAGATGGACTTCTTTTCAAAGGTGGGCAATTATGCATACCAAAGTTCTCAATGAGGACTAATATCATCAAGGAAAAGCATAATGGGGCTATGGCAGGTCATTTTGGTTTGGACAAGACACTTGAATTGGTAAGGAGGCATTACTTTTGGCCCAAATTGCAGGTTGATGTAAGAAAGTTTGTAGATGCATGCACCATTTTCCAAAAGGCAAAAGGAAGAAGCACCAATGCTAGTCTCTATCAACCCTTACCCATTCCCTCAAGACCTTGGGAAAGTGTGTCAATGGACTTTGTAATGGATTTACCTAGGACCCAAAAGGGGTTTGACAGTGTATTTGTGATAGTGGATAGGTTTAGCAAAATGGCACATTTCTTGCCATGTAAGTCCACTAGTGATGCATCCTATATAGCAGATTTGTTTTTCAGAGAAGTAGCAAGGATTCATGGGATCCCATTGAACACAATGTCTGACAGGGATGTCAAATTTGTTGGCCATTTTTGGAGAACTCTATGGAGGAAAATTGGCACCAATCTGTCCTTCTCATCAGCGTATCATCCACAAATGAATGGGAAGACATAAGTAGTAAACCGGTCATTAGGGAATTTTTTGAGATGTCTTACAAGATAACATGGTGAAAGGTGGGATTCAATCTTACCTCAGGCTGAGTTTTCCTACAATGACACTATAAATAGAAGCACAGGGCAGTTGCCATTTCAGATTGTGTATGGGTTGCATCCAAGAGGGGTATTGTGTTGGGATTTGAGAACACTTAGAGTGGGGGGGTGAATCAGTGTTCTGTCGGAATCAACAATTTTCACTTTCTAAACCATGCATGTATGTACCGGTAAACAAATAAGCATATAACAAAAAGAAAATAGACCATCCGCATAAATGAACACCATAACACACATAATTTATATGTGGAAAACCTCAATGAGGAAAAACCACGGTGGGATTTGTGACCCACAATATCAATTCACTGGCCATATGAAAAGATATTACATAAACAGGGGCCTACACTTGCAGGAAGGCATGCTGCCTAGAGCATATTTCTCATCACTAAAGAGCCTCACTGACTACAAGCTTTCTGCCAAAGTAAATTACTAAAAATGAACTTAGGAATACATCTGATATGATAGATAGAATTTCGGTTTTGGTTCTGCTTTGTACCGGTTCATAGTCTTGAACTATTGCCGGTATTACTTCTCCTCCAAGAGTGTTTTCCTAGCTATCTATAGATCATTGCATGATACAATGTTCACATACAAAAATGATCTCCATACATATAATTTGCATCTCACAATTTTGCTCTATCTCTATATCATCATTATATCTTCTCTACATGTTTTAAATTGACCTAGCAGACTGACTTATATACCTATTACATATGATATGCCTTATGTCATCTTACAATGCATTTACAAAAGATATTCAATGTCGACCTCGACAATAATTACAAAATGATTTAAAATATAAATCTTCCTTGATGTGGGCTCCCTGAAGTACTGATGTCAAGTGTCGGTGATGGTGTAGCCCTAAATGCTTCCAATGCCGGTATCTGTCGGTATATGCCTCCTAGTGCCAGTTTGTGACTTCCATCAAGTCATGTTGCCTTCTATCTGATCTTTTTGCCATCAATGAAAATAAAATGAATCCAATGATTGTCAATTGCCAACAATCATGTGAAAAAAGGATTCCCTGCTGATGTGCTCCCCCTGAGAAACACACTTCAAATGATAACATATTCCCTGATATTTTTTTAAAATGTACATACTCACCCTTTGACATTAATGCCAAAGACGAGTGAAAGAATAAAGAATGAAAGAATATAGTCATAGTCATTTAAGCTTAGTTATCTTCAAAATTTCTGGGTATGCCTTTTGCAGCAACTGAAGATATGTGTCCCATCCTGATTTGAAAGTGTTTGATACCGATACAAGTCCACTGAGTAAGTGTTCAAGTGATTCCTTCTCCTGAGTATCTACCAGTGTGGGCTTGGCTAGCATATCCATGCATTCTCTCTTGTGAACACCCAAAGAGTCAAGTCTTGGACTCACCAGCCCTCTTAAATTTCTTGCTCTCCTTAGTATTTTATATTTTTCTTTCTCAAAAGCAAAAATGTGGTTCTTCAGGGACAAAATTTGTCCATCAATAGATGTAGTTAGTGTAGTTAACCCATCAAAAGAATTAGCAATAGTAGCCATTTTGTCATATAATTCTTTCAATCTGTCATTTACATTGGTTGTTAGACTACCTATTACAACATACTATGTAAATATTGGTGCATTGTTTCAAACAAACCTCAATAGAGATAAGTTTTTCCTCTATCTTCTTCTTCCCAGTTTCTATTAGCTGATCAAAAGTTGCTCTTTTTGCAGCAGAGAAATTGTCCAAAGCCTGTCGGTTTGCAATCTATCTCAAGGATTGGTAGTTAATTGATATGTGTTTTATTAAAGCTTTGAGCTTACCGAAAGGGCTTGCTCCATCCTCTATCTGACAGACAGGCATTATACTATGTAATACAGAGACCGATTTATCAATTAACCCTTTTTCTACAGTTCCTTCCTACAACTATTTCTTGAGTGGCCATCATCATTAGTTCTATTGGACTTAACTCAAAGACTAATTTCTTCTTGACCTGAGAAGTGTCAATTGCCAAGATTCTTGCCAGTGAATCTATTTTGTCTGTCGGTGTGGACTCAGTAGATTTAATCTTGTCCATCTGACCCTCTTTTAAACCAGTGGCTTAGACACTTGGTGCAATGTTAGTTACTATGAGTATTATCCACACTGTTTTCAGTATCTTATACACTCTTTGTGACTATCAATTGTGGTTGTGTGCCTTTAGTTATAGCCGATTGTGATTGTGTAAAAATTGGAGTAGAAATACCCAAAATACCCTTTCCTTTTGATTTGTCAGGAATTGTAGGGGATGTTGCCTTTACAAATTATTCCTGAGATGTGAGAAAGTCTGGGTTTTTTTGAAATAATTTTGTCCACCCCTTACTTGTCTCATTTACCACCTCATTCACTCTACCCATCATAAGACTTATCTGCTAACTTTTACTACTAAAAATTGTCCTATTAGCAGTTTCTATACATCTTTTCATCTCTTCATTATTAATAGTGTCACATTGTTCCAAAAGTGCAACTTCCTTAATTTCCTTATCCCTTTTGATAGAATCAAGTCTCCTAGCTTCAATTTTATTGTGTAGAGATAAAGGTATTTCTTTCAAAATTTCAACTAATGCCTTCTTATAGATATCTATATACAATAAAATAGCTTCCTCTAACTCATTTTTCTCACTCTCTTCAAAAAATTCATAATATTTTGATATGTTCTTTAATATCCATATTTTGTCACTTCATCAATAATTTCAGCATGGGTCATTGTTGTCTTACCAGATCTGGTATCATCACCCTTCTGCTTCTTGTTTGTTATTGTCGATGTGATTGGTTTCCTCTTCTGCATAGGCTTCCTTACCAGTGGTGGAGGTGCAGTAGGTTGAGATGCCTTTCTGACAAGTCTCCTCCTTGTTTTTGTCTTTTGCTGCTCTACCGGTGGTTTTACCATGTCCTTCCTTTGCACCTTTCTAAAAGCCAGAGGCTCATTATCCTCAGGGTCAGAGTCAGAAGTGATTGGGGAAATGTGAACTTGTGGCTTCTTCACTTCTTCAGTAGCAACCTTTGCTGGTTTGACTGCCTATTTATATTGGGAACCTAGCTGAGTGTCTATCTTGTGCAACACATCTTGTACATATGCAGACATTTTCTCAATTTTCTTCTCTCTTCTTTTTCTATTGAAACCTATTTTCACTTCAAAACCCTTTTCTCCTATTGTACCAAAGTATCTTGTTTTGTCATCTAATGGGACATCTAACAACATCTTTGCATAAAGGTCAAAAATACTATCATCTACCTCATATCCAACCTTAGTTATCCAAATTTGCCTGGGTTCAATTGCTTCCATGAGTGTTTCATCAGTTTTCACCATGAAACATATGTCAGTGGAATACTTCTCCACAATATTCTTAGAGATTATTTCCCTTTTCCTCATGTTCTCTTGAAATTTATTGAAGTAACCCCAAAGCTTCTCATCCCTGTCGATACCAAGACAAATGATAGCCATTTTGATTTGCATACCTACTGGTATGTCATGATCCCATTGCTTCTTTCCTAAACTGGGTAGCTCATTTAGGAAATAAAGCATTAAATAGATAATTAAGTTTCCATATCTGAATGTGCCTTTCTTGGTTCCTTTGATCTTTTTAAGGTTTAACATTAACTCACTCCTCATCTGTTCACATAAGTCATACTTCACATTATTTCTCAACAGTTGATATGTGGCATGAATGCATGAACTTGCAACAAAATTCAATCGATTGGATTGAGTTACCTTATATCCTATTATCATGCTTGCAAATTTTATGTCTGAGTCAGTTATTGTGCTTATCCTCATTGATCTGCTATTGGATGTAGCACCAGTGAGTTTTTTGACCTTTGTGTTGGAGATTTTCTTACCAAGTTCTTGTCCAACCCCTGGTAAGCCAGTGACAACTTGAATAGCTTCCTTTGTGATCATGTGAGGTCTATCTAACCAAATGAATTTGTTGTGAACCCTACTCGGGACATATCAGATCATCTCATCCTTGAATTCTGATATGTACAGAATACCGGTTAACCCTAAATCCTCAATTTCCTTGAATTTTGGTTTGATGTTTCTGTTGTCTCCCAATATCATTGATTGATACATGCTTTTTATTTCTTCGGTGCCCGAATCCTCAAGAGTGCAATGGATGTATGCCCTCACATCTTCAACATACATTACTCCTTCAGGAACCCTAGAAAACGCTCCCATAGAGTCTTCCTTTTTGGCAATTTCGGGAACCTCCTTAAAGACTGGCCTTAACCTATCCTTAAATTCGACGATTGTTAGATTTTCAATGAAAGTAGGAGTAGAAGATCCAGATGCCATTGCGGAAAATACCTGAGTGAATGTCGGTGGAAGGTTTGAGTGCTTCAGCTAGCTGCTCGAGATCCTCTCTCAATTCTTTTTCTCGCTCTTAGTTCACCTTTACTTCTCTCAGATTGCTTGAATGCTCAATGAGTGAAAATGAATTCACTTAGGTTCTTTTATCAGTGAATAAAATGCTAATTTTTTTTCATTAATGCTTCACCAACAACCCTACAGATGTCGGTTTCATAGTTAAGTGTCGGGGTAACCTTCATCGATGATGAACATAGTTCTCCAGATTTCTTTCCAGATCTCTTAGATCTCTTCTGGGGTAATATGAAAAATTTAGCAGTGACTTTGCCAACCCCTAAAGCTTATGCCTTAGTTATCGGTGAAATTTTTTGTCGGTGGAGAAATACTCTGTACTACCGGTAGATATATCGGTATAGATCCATCTCCACTTTGTTCTTCAGATTTGCTAACCCATCTTGGTATGATTTTATTGTATTTCATCTACCTTATGCTTCCCCTTCTCATTGTCTTTATCATTATTAGCCGATTGAGTCTTGCTTCTGCAATACTTAGCAATATGACCTACTTTGTTGCATGCATAACATGTAGCATTGTTCTTCTGAATTTCTTTGACATATTTGGTATCATTATTATTTCTTGACCTACAATGATTAGCAAAATGTCAAAACTTTCAACATGCATGACATTTAACATTCATTCTACAGTCTTCTAATTTATGACCATATTTCTTGCAGTTTGTGCATTGACCGGGAACAAAATTGTAGTTTTGATTTTCCTTATTTCTACATTGTTTAGCCATATGCCCAAATTTATTACAAACAAAACATCTACCATTGAATTTATAAGCATTAGATTGCCTTACTGGTTTCATTTGTTCTGATGAGTTATGCATAGCGGTTGACCGATCTCCATTAGCAGTACCTGAGCTTTCACCTTGTACAAATCCAAGTCCTCTAGAATCATCAATGTATCTTTGTCTTTTCAGTAAGTCATCCAATTGTGTAGCATTGATCCTAAACTTTTCTTTATACTCACTTGCATTAGTCAGATCATCTCTCAAAGTAGTTATTTTCCTTTCAAGTTCTTGTTCATTGTTTCAGGAGTGTGCCAAATCAGTTCTTAATAGATTATTCTCATGATTCAATCTTCCACATTCATCAAACTTGTTCTTCAAAGATAAAGTAAGACTATTTGTTGGCATATGCACACTCCAATGAGACATTGTATGTGATTGAAGTTTTTGTCATTGATGGCAACCTTGCAATCCTATGGCACCGGCAAGACATTATACCGACAAAGCATTACACCAACAAGATAGTGCACCGACATCAGTAGATCACACTCTACACTGGCACCGGCACAGAAGAAAGAAAGTATACCGGCACTGAGGCCGACAGGATTTTTGTTATACAATATTTTGTTTATTATTGTAAGTCGACTCGGCAAATTGTAAAATGACTCTTATATATAAAGGAGATCATTGTAGACATTTGTAATGATGATGTAGGAGCATAAAATAAAATATTAGGTAGACCTAATGTGCGAAATATAGGTCAAGGGGTATATGTAAAGAACAGAGCAGGAACCAGTACTAAATTTTGCATTAAAGATGCTATTGTAAAGCAGTACAAGTTATTGGATTTGTATAATCCTTATTGTAAGTCAGTGTGACTTCCCGTTGAGCAGTGAGCTCTAGGCAGTTGGCCTTCCTGCATGAGCAGGCCCCTATTGTAAGTAATATTCTCTTATTAGCCAGTGAGTGAATATTGTGGGTCATAAATCCCATCGAGGTTTTTCCCACACTGGGTTTCCTCATTAACATCTTATGTTATGGTGTACTTTTCATGTGGATATTCTTGATTCTGTTTATTGCATTATTTCTTGCATACCGGTACACTTTTATATTATGTTTTGCATGTTTTAACTTAAGAAATTCTTATTACCGGTTAGATACTGATTCACCCCCCCCCCCCCTCTCAGTATCTGTGGGACCCCTAACACTATCTTCCTTCTTCTTCCTATCCTCAATATCTTTTGATAACCTCATGGTCAGATCTTGCATTTCATTCTTCATGAGCATATTTGCTTTACTTAGTTTCTGACATTGTTCCTTAAGAGCATTCTTCTCCTCATCATCCAGTTGTTGCATAAATTCTTTTCTTTTGGCTTGAGAAAATGACAACCTTTCTTGCAGGATAGAAATGAATTCATTTGCAGAATTCAGCTCTTCTTGCAATTTCAAGTTCTTCATCCTTTCAACATCACAATCCTCAAGAGCCACCTCAAGTTGCTTTTCCATAGCCATGTTTTAAAGATTTTGGTTACAAGAACTTCCTCAAGTTGTTAAACTTCTTCTATGTTAGGATTCCCATAGATACTGAGAGGGGGGGTGAATTAGTATCTAACCAGTAATGAGTATTTCTTAATTTGAAACATGCAGAACATAAAATAGTAGTATACCGGTATGCAAGAATTAATGCAACAAACAGAATCAGAAACATCCACATGAAAAGAACACCATAACACAAGATGTTTAATGACGAAACCCGGTGTGGGAAAAACCTCGGTGGGATTTGTGACCCACAATATTCACTCACTGGTCAATAAGAGAATATTACTTACAATAGGGGCCTGCACATGCAGGAAGGCCAACTGCCTAGAGCTCATTGCTCAATGAAAAGTCACACTGACTTACAATGAGGATTATACTAATCCAATGACTTGTACTGCTTTACAATAGCATCTCCAATGCTAGATTTAGTACCGGTTCTAACTTTGTTCTTTACATATACCCTTGACCTATAATTCGCACATTAGGTCTACCTAATAATTTTCTTTATGCTCGCTACATTACCTCTCTAAATGTCTACAATGATCTCCTTTATATACAAGAGTCATTTTACAATTTGCCAAGTCAGCTTACAATAATAAACAAAATATTAGATATCAAAAATCATGTCGGCCTCTATTCCGGTATACATCTTTTCTTCTGTGTCAGTGTCGGTGCTGGTGTAGAGTGATCTTGTTGATGTCGGTGCACTATCTTGCCTCTGTAATGCTTTGCTGGTATGATGTCTTTCTGGTGCCATAGGATTGCAAGGTTGCCATCAATGACAAAACCTTGAATCACATACAATGTCTCATTGGAGTGTCCATATGCCAACAATGAGCCACCTCAAGTTCCTTTTCCATAGCCATGTTTTAAAGATTTTGGTTATAGGAACTTCCTCAAGTTGTTAAACTTCTTATGAGGTACCATGCTCTGATACCAATTGTTGGGATCTGAGAACACTAAGAGAGGGCGGGGGGGGTGAATCAGTGTTCTGCTAAATTCAACAATTTTCACTTTCTAAACCATGCATGTATGTACCAGTAAACAAATAAGCATATAACAAAAAGAAAATAGACCATCCACATAAATGAACACCATAACACACAAAATTTATACGTGGAAAATCTCAATTAGGAGAACCATGGTGGGATTTGTGACCCACAATATCAGTTCACTAGCCATATGAAAAGATATTACATAAACAGGGGTTTGCACTTGTAGGAAGGAATACTGCCTAGAGCATACTTCTCATCACTAAAGAGCCTCATTGACTACAAGCTTTCTGCCAAAGTAACTACTGAAAATGAACTCAGGAATGTATCTGATATGCTAGATAGAGTTCCGGTTTTGGTTCTTCTCTATATCGGTTCATAGTCTTGAACTATTGTCGATATTACTTCTCCTCCAAGAGTGATTTCCTAGCTATCCATAGATCATTTGATGATACAATGTTCACATACAAAAATAATCTCCATACATATAATTCACATCTCAGGGTTCTTCTCAATCTTTATATCATTATTATATCTTCTCTACCTATTTTAAATTGACCTAGCAGACTAACTTATATACCTATTACATATGATATGCCTTATGTTAGCTTACAATGCATTTACAAAAGATATTCAATGTCAGCCTCGACAATAATTATAAAATGATTTACAATATAAATTTTCCATGATGTCGGTTCCCTGAAGTACTAATGTCGGGTGTCGGTGTAGCCCTGAATGCTTCCAATGCTGGTATCTATCGTTATATGCCTCTTAGTGCCGATTTGTGACTTCCATCAAGTCATGTTTCCTTCTATCTAATCTTGTTGTCATCAATGACAACAAAATGAATCCAATGAGTGTCAATTGCCAACATATTGGAGTTCAGAAAACTACCTGATACGGATCCCATAAGTGTAGATGGTGAGAGGTTTGTTGAAGCCATAAAGGAAGTTCATGAGCAGGTCAAAATACAACTTCAAAGATCATCAGACAAGTACAAGGAACATGCAGATCAAAAAAGGAGAGAGGTATAGTTTCAAGTTGGAGATTTGGTTTGGGCAAATTTGAAGAAGGAAAGGTTGCCCAAGGGAAAACACACTAAGCTCATATAGAGGAAAGTAGGACCATGTCAAATTCTGAAGAAGTTTGGCACAAATGCTTATGAAATTCAATTACCATTAGATCTTGGCATATCTCCTATTTTTAATGTTTGTGATTTAACTCCTTTTAAAGGTGATTCTAATGCAGGCAACTCACATCAGGTCCTAGAAGATGTAGCAGATATAGACATTCCCAAACATGAGCCACCTGAGCTTGAGAAAGTGTTGGACACTAAGATTGTAAAGAAGACCAGGAGAAATGAGTACAAATAGTACTTGGTCAAATGGAAAGGAAAACTAGACTCTAAAGCCATTTGGTTGGATGAAGATCAAATCAAGAAGCATGGCACTAAATTACATGACCTCATCTCAAGTGGACTTGAGATTCATTCACCCTGGGAGTATGGTGTAGGAGAACCTCATGACTAAGATGATAAGAGAAATAAATGCCTAAAGGTCACACATGGAAATGTGACCTTCCAATATATGTAATAGGGTAGTCTTGTTTGTTTGATTTCTGTAATAAACCCCACCTTGTTACCCAATGACATGGATTTGGAAAGTTGATAAGACACCATGGGCATATGGGCCTAGGGATATTTAGTTGATTATTTTATAGGTGCTTATGTGTTGGAGATGTCTTCGTAAGGTTTAGGACATGTTGAAACATCTCTAGGTAGGTGGATTTAACATGTGTCAAAAGTTGCTCAACATGACAACTTTTGTTGACAACTTTAGTTACAAATTGCAACTTCTTTCCAATGGTCACCTTGGTTAAAAAGGTAGTTAATAACTACTGAGGAAGGTATTAAATTTCATTTCCAATCATTATTGGAGGAGAGAGGATGACTTTGAAAACATTTGGCATCATTGAAGTAATACAATTCTGAGAATTTCCTGTAATTCTATTATTTTGCATGGTGTATGGTATTGTATGGATGTTTTGGAATTAGGAAACCACTGTGATGTGTTAGAGTGGCCAATCACCTTTCAGATGCATCAAGTCTAATGTCCTAATTTGCGAAGACAAGGAAGAAACCTACAATTTTCTGGAAGTGGTCCAGATTTGACAGTTTTGCCTAGGGTTTTGCAAAAAAATGGCCTCATCTTGCTGATCCTTCATTGGTGGCTCATGGCTTTGAAGGGGATGAAATTATGGCCAATATATTTTAGTATTTTGAAGGCCTTTTTTAGGTTACGACCAGTTGGAGGTGAGGGCTTGATGCATTAAGGTGGGAAACTCCATGTGGCCACTCTGTATGTGTAAGCAAATAGGTCTCACATCAGGGGTTAGAGGTTCGATCATGACCTAAGACTTAGGAATTGGTGTATTTTCCATGTCCTAAGAGTGTTCCTTGAGTTTTTTTGGTGATTAAAGGTCTATATCTACACACTCCTTTGTAAAATAGGCCTAATTGGGGCTATTAGGTCTCCTAACCAAGATAGGGTTTGGATTCTTCTATTCCCAATTGGTCAGGACCCTTGTGATATATTTTGTAACTCTCAAAAGGGTATCCAAATATTTAATTTTTTGCATGAGTCTTTTGGGGAAATAAGGAGTTAAGTGTGGAAAACCGATTTGGCAAGGCTACTAGAATTAAATGGCCTTGTTGCACCAGTTACCCCAAACTGGTAGAGGGGGCCTAAATTAATGATTGAAGGGGATCTCCCTGACCTAGGAGAATTCAAATAAAACCTTGGATATCCATTTTTGCATTGGATAAGGGACCAAACCATTGTTGCCCATAAGGTCCTTAAGAGCCTCTAGAAGACCTTATGGGATGCTCAATGAAAGAGACCTTGTGAGGAAGATTCTTTGGAAGAAAGGGATGTGGGACTTGTCAAACTGATATTCCTTGACCCCTTGTAGTGTGTTGTGATTTATAGGGTCCTTTGTGTGCTCTTGGATTAGGGTGACCTATCCTATACCTATACCAGGGCTCTGCATCACTCTACAATCTCAACACCAAAAGATAAATCTCTTGTTTGCACATACACCACTCTCTGATAATGCAAACACAACATCGACACCTAAATTACATTAATTTATCACCTATATATACAATTCGTCAACCCTAATAACAAGGTTGGCTAAACCCTCAACCCTCAATTATAAAATTACATCACATGATACCAATATCAACCACTAGACCAACTATAGAAGAATGAACTTGCAGTCACTTGACTACTAGTGTAGTAGCTATGCTCAACATAAGAATGGATATAGAGCATATGAGAGACAAAATGTTGCATGGAAAAAAAAGTAGAAGAGGTTTTGTTCCCATAAAATCAAGGGGTCCACCGGTTCCGGTAGCAGGATACAATGGGATGACCAGAAGAAGATGGTCTAATCGGTATATTAAGAGATTCCCTAATCATGAAGTTGGGATGGATGCGGTGTGCTACTATAGAACCATTTCCAGTTGTGATGAAGAGTCAAGAAATTAAAGGGACCATTAGTAGAAAACGGTAAGACCTTCTCCCATGACCAAAAAAGGGAAGAAGAATGAGACCAAGCAGGTATGGAGGAAAAAGACCATGGACCGACACATTGCATTCAATGCATAGGTGATATCTCCTAAGGTCTAAAGGAGATGGAGGACTTGCAAGACTTTAGGGGGGGTAACATATTGACTAGATCATTCACCCCCTCAATGAAGAAGGGCACTTGGAAGAACAAGATGGTGTCGGTATGAAGGATGGAAATGAGAAGATAAGTGTGTGTAATGGATGCCTTGTCTACACACCTACAGATCAGAGCTAGATCACTACTACATGTGCCAATGGATGGAGATTATCAATTGAAATTAGATGCATCATTTCACAAAATGTATGGAGTTATAGGAAGATGCTCCGGTAGTGATGATGTACCAGTACAGGAAATTGGTATGTGCATGATGTTACCAACATGAATGATAACAGGTACTTGTAGGTTATGTAAGACAATGAGGTTGGAGATCATTGCATTAGCCCCACTAACATGGAGTGATAAGGTTATGTCTTAGGTGGTATTGAAAAAGACCTAAATGACATATGATGACCTGGTTGTTGGTTATGTATGCATACATCCCTTGAGGCTAGTCAATTTGTTCTATAAATTGATGATGCCATTGTATGGCATTGTGTACATCCAAGATCATGTCATAGGTTGTGGTGGATATGATGAAGCCGAGAGATCATTAGATGATCACATATGCATAGCTCAACCATTATATGGAGATGATTGGAGTCTCAGTATTAGACCTAACCAGAAATGAGGACTTGAGATGTATAACTCAGGGGGAGTTTAAGTGCTTATGCTTGAACTTGTGAGGATACTAACTGCCCAAACTGCAGATGATGGAAATTGTAGTAGGAATACCAAAGAGAATCTCATGGTTAAGAGTATCTACTTGTCATTTGGCAAGTTGTATTCATATTACAATCACATTTGATTATAAATAAAATTTGGGATCGAACGGGAGGTGATGCAGTTTGACCGATAGGTAAGTAGTATTCACTGACACATCCTTCTGCAATTGAGTGCTTTAACAATTAGTATCATACTTTCATACTCAATTGGTGTCAGTTGATGGTTGAGTCCCCCATCTCAAGTGTTGTGACTTGAGAAGATGTAGCAAGTGGTATCAAAGGAGGTGATGCATCTGATGAAGATAAAGAGGGAGAAAGAATTATGTCAATGATTGGTAAATACAAGGAGGAATGATATCCTGACAGTGCCCTTCGCCATTGTTGTCAAAGGGGGAGAAATATTTTGTAGTGTACCACATACTACATGTGTGAGAATCCATTGGATCATACAAAGGGTGAGAGAGACTATGTAGTATGTCAAATACTACATGAGTTGACATCAATGCCAAAGGGGGAGATTGTTTGCATTGTGTTGTCATTGATGTGAACTGGTATAGAAGGATGCAATTGGTATGATAGATTGTTGGTACTGCTATCATTGATGTCAACTAGTATAGCAGGATAATTGGTATAGGAGAAGAGTTGATGTGTTGTCATTGGTGACCATCATCATGCAGAAGAGTGTAAACCGATATGCTAGAGGTGCAGTAAAGTGACCACTAAGCAAAAGGTTGTTGTCATAGTTATGCATACAATCAGAATAAAGAGATAGCATGATGGGTTGTTGTTTGTGATGAAGAGGCAGAATGTTACTTGAATCACATCAACATCAGAGGTGAAGTATGAGCAGGCCACCAGATTGCTAGTGTAAGGTCTACTAGTAGGACTCCCACCGGATGAAGATGCTATGATAGGCTAGGTGATAGGTTAATAGAGGGTGTTTCCTCTATGAGCAAGGGTGACATATGTCAACCAAAAGTTGTATCCTCTCCTTGGTGAAGTGAAACTTGTACCGACAAAATGATTCCCCAAGATAAATAGGTGAGTGAATGTAGAGACCAGATGAGAAAGTGGAAGATGATGAAGTCCCAGGGTATAAGATCAGAGATACACACCGGATCAGCATGTGAGGACAAGGTGTGCTACCAGGATAGAGAAGGATAGTTGAATTGATGATTTTTCTATCTTGGCAAACCAAAAGAGAAGAGACCCAATCAAGAGATAATGAGGTTTGTAGTTGCAATCATGAAGTTACCATTATGTGGATGATGTGTTGTGTTGCCACAAGTGCAAAGTGTTGGACGATGATGACATGGAGTCATCTAGGTGATCACCGGTATGCAGCAGAGTGAATAGAATGAGATAAAGTGAAAGACCTTCATTGATGAAGGTACACATGATGAGTCACTCATAATGGCTGTTGAGGTTTGACATGTTTGATGATCAGGAAAACATGATATGCCACCAAGATCCAAAAGACATTGGCAGGAAGGATAACCAACAAGGTGATTTGTGTCAATAGGGCCAGTGAACCGATATGTGTATACTGGTTATGTGTGTGGTCGGTGACTAAGTCTAAACCAACATACACAATATGCTAAGGTGGATGTCAACAATGATGCCACGCAGAGCTAAGGTAGCGAACATGCAGAGGTTTGGTGCCAGAGAAGTAGTTGTGGTTGGTCGACATTAAATGTTGACTGCAAAAATCATAGGGGAGTTACAGGGTTTGTGGCTCGACGAAGGATGAATCATAGAGGAAGGTCAGAGTTTTGTTGGCATCATGTTCAAGGCATGAAATCAGCTTGCAGGATGACCTCAAGATGGATCATAAATGTGTCAACTATTTTTGAGGTTGAAGAATAGGGTTAGATTTTCTATTTTTAGCAAATGCATTAGATGATGGAAAATGTGTACAGATGCATTCCTCTAATGCAGGTGATCAATCCAAGGTAGATTAGATTGGATCTGATGAAGATTGGTTTGCCTCGAGGTTGATAAGGAAACACTAACCACCTATGATTTGAATCAACTTTTGGCAGGAAAACCAAGTTATAAATAAGCAAGCCAAAATCATTGAAGTGTGTTGTTGGAGGAGAGTGTATTGTTGCTGCATGTGAGAAAATTAGTCAAGTGCTCATCAAGGAGATAAAGAAGAGACTGAGTGTGAGGGAGAACAAGGTTGAAGTGTTCAACTAACATAAGTGCATAACTGGTAGTGACCATACCAACAAAGAAGAAGTGCAAAAGATTGTATAGAAAACAAGCATAGAACCGATAGAGTGTAGTACCAGTGGAGGGAAATAGAGCAGTTGAATGAAGAGAGAACAAGCGAAGAGAGAACCAACAAAGGAGGAGAAGAGGCTGAACTGATAAGGTTGTAGTAAGAGATAAGATTGCAGCAGTGAGTGGGTGAGGTAGAGAACCAGTAGTTAACTAGATAGAAGATCCAGCATTAATATTTGCAAAAGAGTTACAAAATCCGTTTGTAACAAGGTTATTAATTTATAAATGATTATGTTTTTGTATTGACTGATTTGTAGCTCGGTGTAGGGGTTGTAGCTCCTTGGGTTGGTGCCCTAAATCAAGGGTTGGTGCTCCTCGGGTTGGTACCCTAAATAGTGTAATCAGAGTTTTATTGTTAGACTGGATTGGAGCAGTAGTCTCCAGAATTATTTCTCACTGAGTTTTTTCCCATCTTGGGGTTTCCTCATACATGTTGGTGTTATGAGATGTCCCTTTGTGTGTGATTGCATTTGTATTGGTCAACTGGTAAGTCTGCATTGAATTAGATCTGAGAACCGGTATACTCACATAAGATAGTTAAAGGGAAAAGTTGAGAACCACTAATTCACCCCCCTCTCAATGGTGCATTGTGTCTAACAATTCTGATTTAATTCTTCTTCCATAGCTCTCATCCAACTTTCATCTTTACAAGATTCAACATCTTTAGGTTCAACTTTAGAAATCAAACATACTTCTTCAACAACTAACCAACTTCTATTCATTACACCTTTATTCTTATCACCAATAATCTGATTTTCAGAATGATTAAATCTTATATACCTCAGAATCTTTTGATTGTTCTGGTTATCAGGATCCTGCACCTCTTCACCAAAAGTAGTAACATCTAGGTTAACTACCTCTACCAGATCATTCTTCTTATGCTCTTATGTTTGAACAAGAGTTAAAATAATATGTTGTCCATCATCATATCCATATGCTCTGATCTCTTTCCCAAGGTTCTCATCCACCTTCACATTTTCACTTTCCACTATCTTTCTCAGCCTCTTATTATAGTAGCAATAGGCTTTGCTCTTTGTAGAATATCCCAAGAAAATTCCTTCATCACTTCTAGCATCAAACTTTCCTATATCCTCATCTCTCTTGATATAACATTTTCTACCAAATACTCTAAAATATCTCATAGTAGGAACATGACCAAACCATAGCTCATAAGGAGTTGTACTGATATCTCCTTTGATATGGACTCCATTGAATGTTTAAACAAAAATTCCAATAGCTTCTCTCTAGTAGATCTTCTGAACATTTTCCTCAATCTACATAGTCCTTGCAGCATCCAAGATAGTTTTGTTCTTCCTTTCAACTACTCCATTCTACTGAGGGGTTATAGATGCAGATAATTGTCTTTTAATCCCATGGTTCTCACAGAATGAATTGAACTCACTGAAACAAAATTCTCCACATCTATCAGATCTCAAACATTTTACCTTCAATCCAGACTTAGTCTCCACCTTAGCTTTGAATATCTTGAATTTGTCCAATGCTTCTGATTCCTCCTTCAAAAAGACAACCCACATCATCCTGGAATAATCATCCATTAGTAGCATAAAATATCTACCAGCTTGCACAATTCTAACATTTATAGGTCCACATGGTTAGTATGCACAAGATCTAGCAGTCCATCAGATGTATGTTTTCTCTTGAAATAAATCCTTGTTTTCTTACCCAACTAACATTCCTTACATACCAGATTAGCAAGCTTAACAATCTTAGGAAGATATCTAACATCTTGTGTAGACCAGATCTTAATTATTGAGTCAAAATTTACGTGACACATTCTCCTATGCCACAACCAAATTTCATGAATCCGAGCAATCAAACAAATTTTCTTACTGGCATTCAAATGAAAAATATTACCTTCAGTCTTAGTTCCAGATGCAATCTCTATACCAAAGTCATTTAGGATCTTGCATTTTCCATCCTTGAATTTTAGATCATAACCTTTATCAACCATCTATCCCACACTCAAAAGATTATGCTTCAAACCTTCAATATACAAGACATCATCAGTGTTATGCTTACCATCAAAAGAAATAGAACCTCTCCCATGGATCACATAGGCTTTGTCATCTCCAAATATAACTATTCAACCATCATACCTTTCCATTCTCATAAATTTTCTTTTATCACTAATCATATGATGTGAACAACTATTATCAATCATCCATTCATCTTTCTCTTCAACTTTAGCAGCTAAAGCTTTTTTCTCAATAGTGCAGCTTGTGGAATCAATAGGTACAGGTCTATCTTCTTTAATGACAATAAATACAACTTCATCTCCTTCTGATTCTTCATTTGTAACTCCTTCATCAACAACATAATAACAGTTCTTCTGATTCATAAACTTCTGGTTAGGCTTGTAGGGCTCATCATACTTCTCATGATTTTAATATATATCATTCCTATCATGCTTATCAAACTTATCATGCCTGTCATACTTAGTCATTTCTCTTCAGGCATCTAAAAGAAAAATGATCTCTTATTGCAAGAGAAACATTTCAAAGATAACTTTCCATCATACTTATGGCTCCTTTAGGAAATCTTTGGGCAATCAATGATTCAAGCTCATCTATCTCTCTTTATTTCTCTTCATCTCTCTCCTCTCTCTTTCATATCTAGATATTCTGAACTCATTAGGATCATACTTTGGCTTACCAGATACAGATGCATATTCTCTAAATATTGTCTCAGACTTTCCATATGATTCTCCAAATTCTCTTAGCTCAAATGCAACAATCTTTCGAACCAGCATATCTCTTGTCACTGTAGTCACACTCTGGATCTCATCAATAGCAGCAACCTTATGTTTATAAGGAGACAAATATCTCAGTACTTTAGCAATAATTTGAGCTTCCTCAATGGTTCCGCCAGCACATCTGATACCTAGGACAAGATCATTCACCTTAGGCATGAAAGAGTGTATGTTCTCATCAACTCCCATCTTCAATGCCTCATATTTTCCTGGATATCTTGATGCATTATGATATTGTGAAGTTATTTTATGATCAAAATGGTAGATTTTGTGTGATATGAGAACCGATAGTATATTGAATGGTGTTTTAGGTTTTGTTTGTTTATACAATCAGGAATAACATTTGATGCGATAGGTATTGAGCAAATAAAAGGACTTTTTGAATTCCATTTCTCACTTTGCACACTTGAGAGCACTCAGAGAGCAAAAAGAGAAGTGAAGAGCTTGTGTGAGTAGCATTTGATTAGTTTAATAGAAAATTTAGAGTGATCTATGATCGGTAATCGGTGAAAGTGCATTCTTAGTATTGAAACCCTAGTTGTGGAAGCATTGAAAGGTATTTATCTAATAAATCCTGATATCTATTTCAGAGTATGAGTTTTTGAAGATGGATGCACCATATTTGGTAGATGTTATAGTCAGGCCTCATCCAGAGTTTAAGAGGCAGCCTTTTAAATCCATTGAAACCGATCTCATCAGAGCCCTATCCGGAGTCCCATATGGATTTTTGCATGTAGAAGACATTAGATCATACATTCACTATAACTTGGAAGATCTTTGATTTTTTTTATTCGATCAGTATAGATTGTTGTGTGATAATAATGGATTGGTGAAGGAATAGTTTGAGTGTTACCATTAAAGGTTTTCACCATGCACTAAAATCTATTGATTATTTTGAATATGATCATGTGAGATATGTTTTGAGTCGTGTACATGACCATTTTATGGGGCTTGATCGACCACATAAGATCACCAAAGAAGAAATTCATGTAGTAAATGGATTATGTTCCACTGATGAAGTTCCAGTACTGAGATCAATTCCTAGGAATAATGTTGTTGAGCTGACCAAGTCACGATGGGATGGAAGGGCTATGACTATTAATGAGATTGATGATTCCACAGTAAAATTTGCTTCAATGATCATAGGATTCCAAGTATATCACTCTAGCAGGATGAACAACATCCATGTTGCAACCATCCATATTGCTTATTGGATGATCAAAGAAAATGTTGATTATGATTTGTCTGAGGCATTGAGAAGTCAGTTGGTGCTCAATCTTGAATTCATCCAGAAAGACAAAAGACTGAAGTTTAAATTTGGACAATTAATTGTTGGATTGTTCTTCTATTTTCAAAATTTCTTTCCTTGTATCAGTGATGTTTAGTGGTCTAAGGACACACTGACACTGTTACAAATGAAGAACAACATCAAGATGTTGGGTAACAATTTTGGTAAGATTTCTTAGGGTTATTTCAAATATTTTTAGAAAAAGATGCATGCAAAAGAAAGGATACTAGCATAGGTTGTCAGTAGATATGAGGATACCATCTATTTTTTGGTTGGCATAGACACATGTCAGATGGAGGTAGTTGATCCCAGGACAACTTGGGTGATGCCTATGGGCTACAAAGTTGAAGAAGATCTTTTGATTGCTTATTCTGAACACTTGCTAGCACAACCGATAGATACTATTGTTGAGAAGTTTGGAACCTATAAGAAGAAATCTATTGAGATGCATTATGAGCTTTCCAGACCAATAATTTCTAAGAAAGTGAGAAATGAAGTTGAGAAGTTTGCTGAGAAACAATGATTTACTAAGGAGGAAATAGCAGAGGCTAGAGAAAAGTTTGAAGCTAAACAAGCAAGAGCATCTAGTGCCCCAACCGGTACCAACATCGGTATGAAGACAAGAAGTGTTGAGGTTAAGAAGGAGAAACCTTCCAAGATACAATTCAAGAGAAAAGGTAAAGTCATTGAGCCCCCTGCACCTAAAGCACCAATAACTACAGGGCAGAGGAAAAAGGAGAAAGAAAATAAACCGACAACTGATGATGAAGAAGAAACTAAATTTGAAGGTGAGAAGAAAGCTCTGAGAGCTAGTGGAAAAAAGTCAAAGGTTGTAGGAGCATATACTATCAAATCCATCAAGAAACTGCTAACTAAACCTACACCTTTTGAAAACATGTTAATGCATATTAAGGAATATGGTATTCTTAAGGGTTTGGATAAATTTTATGATAAGTTTAGTGAGGATGAACCAAGGTAGATAGAGGATGTAGCTATTTTATGATGAATAAATATAGTAAAGCCCTAATTGAATTGCAAGGGAAGATTTTAAATTCTTTGTATGATAAGCTTGATGCTAGATGACAGGCAGCCATAAAAAAAGATAGAGAATTTATTGAATTTATTCTTAAAAACTTGCAAACTGAAGCCACAAAGGAGATAGATGAAATTCTTGCAAAGGATAAATCATCTTTTAGATCTAAGAAAAGGTTGATAAGACTATTAATTGGTGAGACCCAATTAGTTCATATGGAAACTGAGTAGATATTGAAGAAGTTACTGGGTTTCATACCTGACGAGGAAGAAGAGCAACCAGAGAAGCTTTAGGCAAAATATCTCCCAGATGATGTACATATTTATGATTTTTCACCTAATGAGATTGTTATGGGAAATAAATTGATAGATGAAGAATAAAAGACAGAACTGGTAAATGTACAAATAGAAATAGTTATAATTCCATATGATGATACAAAAATTGATACAACCGGTACTGAGGGAGAAAAGAAGGAACAAACTAAAAATGTACAGGATGAAGATGTCCAGATGACCGAACAATAGGAACATGAACCAAAGAGAGGAGAATAAAAGTAGACTGAGCAAGAACCACCAGTAATCACTCAAACAATTGATACACAAACACTACCGGTAATGGACAAGGAGAAGACAAAAGAGAAGAAAGAAGAGGAAGAATTGAAACCAGAACCTAAAGTGACACCCCTATCATTTACCTCTAAGAATAAAATTTATGATGATGAGGATGATGATGCATTAAATATACAAGGACCCATCAATATGGATGCATTAAGTTCTACAGAACTAATGGAGATTGCAACTGCCATGCAATCTACAACTAACAAGAAAAGAATGAAGGAACGACAAAAGGAATCTCAAGCTATACAATGTGCAGTTCAGATTTTGTCTAGTCTATTACTAGAGACAGACACTAATAGAATGTCTACACCGATTGCTAAGTTAGGTCAATTGGTTGCTAATGTTGGTGAACGGATGAAAAGTTTTGAAGATGCAACATATTTGAATGTAGAAAAGGAATTTAAAAAGAAGAGAATAGAGCAGTTGATGAATGATATTTATAAAGAGAAAGTTGATCTGACGGTTAATAAAGATCATATTAAAGATGCAATTGCAACCGGAGGTAAAATCCTGTCCACTGTTACAAAGTTTTCATTGGTTTGTGATGATCTAATGAAAAGGAAACAGGAAGCTAAAAAGGAACTCAAAGTTCTAAGTGAATCATTTAGCCCCCTAAATGATTCTACTATAACTTATGGTAGATCGGTTGTTGAACTTCAACATAAGCTAAAATCTTATGAGAATGAATAGGTCAAAAGGACTAAGTCACTCCAGGAGTTATAAACACTTTTGATCCCTAAGGTTGAAATGTTGCAGAGAGGCTACAAGGAAACTGAAGCTATTCTAGCTACATCTGAGATGAGTACAATTGATTCCATGGAGAAGTTGTCTTGCCAGATGAGAATACATGTTGAGATAACCGAGACTCTTTTGGAAACTTGGCACAATGATTTGAAGTAGTTAAAGTCTCATTTTGGAGATGCATTTTGTAAGATGGCATTGTGAAACATTTTGAACTTTTATATCTATATATGGTAATGAAAATTTTGATGTATATTGCATTTATCTTTCATATATTTTCTTACATTTGCCATTGTTGTCAAAGGGGAAGTAGTAGTATGAGGTAAATTTTTGAATTGTAATGGGAAGTAGTAGATAAGTCTTATGTTGTAATTGCTAAGGGGGAGTATGTGTCAAGAGTTGAGTCAATTTTTGTATTGCACACTTAGACAAAAAATTTCCTAAGTTTTTCCACCAATGCCAAAGGGGGAGATAGTTGTCTTCATGATGATGTTTTGATGTAATAAGTTGAATGATGACTTGTTTTAAGTTCTCATTGATGGAAACTATGTTTTGATAGTCATCTAAATCTTTTAGGCCAACCGGTAAAGCATAACTGGTAGAGGAGACAGTTTATCAGTGAATCAACAAATAGGACTTCAATCGGTAAATAGGAACAAAGTTGTATTCAAATCAACTAGTATGAGCGATCAATGAAGAGTTAGGTGATGCAGTTTGGCAAGAGTGTTGGAGATTGTATCAGGTAGCTATGTTTCATACCACAATGATAGATTCAACAGGATGAGTGAGTTATGATGTACAAAGCAGTCAATCATGAAGAACAACTAACCGGTAGAATAAAGTCACTAAGATCGGTAAATTGATACACATAATATTTTATTTTTGGCTTGTTATGTTGGTGGCCAACATAAGTAAATTGTGTAGTGCAAGATTGTCTAGATTCAGTGAACCTAGGAAATTTTTCCAAGGTTAGTAGCGAACTAAGTTGATGCTTATAAAAAGTGTGATGAATTATGAGATGTTGTATGAGATCGTGAGCGAATATTGAGAGTTTGATTGTGTGGTAATTTGAGAAGATTTGTATTGTGTGTTGTTGATGTATTGACTAGAAGCGAAGTAGATCTTAGCAAGCACAAAGGTGCTACATGCATATCATTTTATTGTTGTTTTCCTAACAGTTGCAATAGTCAAATCCCCTAACTGAGTAGGTCCTAACTAATGTTATGATGAATCAATAAGGATCCAGACAACTACTGAAAGGGGGGGGGTGACTCAGTAGATGGAAAACTAATTTAACTTTCACCAAACTCAAAATAAAATCCACAAGTCAATCTCTAAACTAACTGGTTCAAACACCAAACTTCAAGCTGCAATAGCACTGACAAGTATACCTGTTGACTGTCATATCAAAATAATAGTATAACGGATGTGAAACTCCCAAACCATTTAACCAAAACATCAAAATACTTTACTGACAATAGTAAAAGAACATTTCAAATTACTGTTGATTATCTTAACATAACTAAGTGGATTTAACAGTCAAGCAAATTAACCATATCAAACATAACCACAAAAACCATTCACCACTTGACACAATGATTTTTGACGTGGAAACCCAAAAGGGAAAAACCACAATGGTGATAAATACCCACAAGTATTCTGAACTCTTCTGAAGTTTGCCCTGTTAGGATCCAAGCCTATTAAAGCTTTACAAAATGTCTTGTTAGGAACAGATCCTGTTAGGGACCACCCGGTTAAGGGATTGACTATAATTCCCTATTAGAAGCAATACTCTATTAGGAGTAACCTCAGTAGAGGATTTTAAATCCAAGATAATGGATTACCTGGTTAGAGGATTTAGAAAACACTAAACATGTTAAATCTTACCTGATTAAGGGATTTGACTATTTTTATTGTTAGAGAACAACGGGGGTTTGTTGATATGGTAATTAGCACTACTCTACTTGATCAAATCCTTTTCATTCTCCTATCTACCTTCACACATACTGTAGATACTCCTTCTTGTTCGGCAACCAATCACACTAACACTTAACCAAAATTTTCAACACTACAACAAAACAACTCATCGACCTTATAAGCAAAACAATAGGTCAGTAACACATCTCAAACCTAAGATTTCATAGAGATTACAAACAAATCGGTTCAAGGATGACCATTAGATTACATAGAAATCATTGCACACTGTTCAAGACAACCTCGACTACTCCTTGATCCTTGCTTTATCGAATCCTGTAACTCATGCAGTTTCCTCTTCATGTAATGTATTCGCTTATTCCCAAGATAAAACCATTATCTCTATGCGCCAAAAACCACTTGAAACTCATCACATAAAACATGCATATGTGGCATAATCATTACCATTAACCATTTCATCATAAATCAATACAACCAATTCACCAAGCTCCATTGGTTAGGGTTTGGCACATCAACAGGTAGGGTTATTCATTGATCTCACTACTTCTAAACTAATATCGGTTTCCTTTACTTTCTCAAAAACCAGTTGCAAAACAACATCATTACCAGTTACAATTGACCTCAATGACAACACAATAGTTCAGTAATCCAATCTTCAATCAAATACCAACAATCTCCCCCTTTGGCATTGATGGAAATACAAATATCAATACCCTTTGATTGTGATGGCTGAGAGTAACGCACATACATAGGTATAGAAATCCTGGTTTACATTTTACCATGTACTCTCCTTCAACCGAGTCTCCATGTCTTTAGCTGGTAACTAGCTATTGTTCTTCTCTCTATCAACCATACAATTCTTCTCCATAATCATATAGTTCTTCTCCCCCTTTGACAACAATGCCAAAGTGAAAGTAAAACATGCAGTGTCATACTTCACTATTCTGCATCAATGATCTGCAACTTGATGCTCTCCCTATGGAATAACTCCACTCTACACTAATCTTGCTTCAAGATTCTTCAATTAGTTCCAGGACTGATGTCTTCCACATCTTCTCAATTGACCTCATGTAGGGGCACAACCCCTAACTGACTTCTAAGATACGCAAAAGAAGACTTAGGAAGAGGTTTAGTAAAGATATATGCTAGCTACTTCTTAGTAGATACATGCTCAAATACTCCACTTTCTCCCTCAAGAAAAGATATTTCAGCTCAATATTCTTGATTCTAGCATGCAACAACGAGTTCTTTGAAATATTTATTGCACTGGTGTTATCGTATAAAATATTTACCGGCTCTATGATCTTCAACTTGAATCCTTCCAGAATGTGTTTCATCTAGATTGCTTGGGTACAATTCATATACGCTATAACAGATTCAACTTCAGCAGTGAACTGTGATATACAACTCTTCTTTTTTCTGCTCCAAGATACAAGTCTTCTTCCAAGAAAGAATGCACCACCGATTGTGCTCTTCCTATCATCAACATTTCCTTCCCAGTTTGCATCTGTATAAACCTTCAAATCAAAGTTATCTGCATATGGATACCATAATCCATAATCAATAGTACCTTTCAAATATCTGAATATCCTTTTAGTTGTAATCATGTGTGTCTCCTTTGGGTTCTTTTGAAATCTGAAAACTAATCCAACTACATGAGCAATATCTGGTCTGCTATGAACAATATAATGCAGTTTCCCTATCATTGATCTATACTCTTTTTCATCAATGAATGGGACATCATAAACCTATATAGTTTACAACCTGTAACCATTGGTGTCCCAACTGGTTTATAGTCTCACATTCCAAATGTCTTCAATACTTCTTTCTCATGTTTGGATTGTGTGATAAAGATACCACTCTTCATCTGTTGAATTTACAAACCTATGAATAATTTTATCTCTCCTACCAGAGACATTTCAAATTAACTTTTCATCTCATTTGCAAAGTCATCACTCATGTCGTCATTGCCTCCAAAAATGATATCATCCAAAAACACTTCACTAAACAATATCTTATCTCCTTCAGTCTTGAGATATATATTGTTGTCTTCAGTGGTGTTATCACTGTTTAAAAATGGGTATTCTTTTCCCATAATTGGCTAGGTTTATGAAGTTTTTGAGTCAGGTATGCCCTTGTTGCTTCAAGACTATTTTAAGTCCAAACTGGTTTAAGGTTTAGGTTTTAACCGCTTTAATGTTTGATAAAAAACACTTTGGCTTCTAATTTTGCATTACTTTATTCACTTAAGTGATGGGTCCCTTAGTCATACGAGTGTCCCCCCATTGTCATTTGCCTAGGCGGTCATTAAATACTTGTAAAATTTTACGTCTATCTCATATGCCTTTTCCTAATGTTAGTTGGGCCCCGTAAGTATCGCGCAACTCTCAGATAAATCTACGACTTTCATTTTTTCATTGGGCAGAGTTACTAGTGTGTTAGCCTCTGCGAAATAGCGAAAGGCATAAGTGGGCCTAACCGGGTGCACTGGCAACCAGCTTTACAAGACTCCATCTCATTTTGAATCCAACAGCTCGCATTGATTTGCAGTCGAAATAAGCATGAAAGTTACGTGTCGCGACGTAGCGAAAAGGTTTGGCTGGACCCAGCAGTGAGGACTTCTCCCTAGGCTAAAAGGCGATCAAGTTTGAAAGAGATCAACGGCCTGCGTAGATTCACGGTTGGGAGATGCTCACAGTTTATTAATCACGAAGTAGCGAAAAGGTGGTGGGTCCCACTAAAGGTGGCAGTGAAGATGGTAGGTCCAGCTGGTGATGACAGTGCAGTGACGAGGTGCTCAGTTGGTGGTTCGCAGTAGGCCCAGGCAAGGTTGTCATAAAAGGAATAAACAATGAGCAGGTTCTTGAGATTTGACGACTCGCGTGGATTTGCGAAGGTAAGATGCTAGTGAATTAAAGCCTGTGAAATGGTGAAAAGGCTGGTGGGCCCAAAGGATAGGCTAGGCACGAAGTTAAAAGATGATCAACTCTATTTTGATCCAATGGTTCTCGTGGTTTTGTGGCCGCAAGATGAACAAAGATTAATGTTCACAAAGTGGTGAAAGACAGGTGGAAATCACATGAAGGCATGATGTGGCATGACAGCTGGTGCATTTTGTAGGGTTTGATAGTGATGTGTCGAATGCCACGTGGTTTTGAAGGGTAGTTGAGGGCCCGCCTAGGCATAACCGGCAGTTATGTGGGAATAGTGAAGTAAGACACGTGGCTGACTCAAAACTAAACCTGAAGGAGCTTCCAAAGCTAATGGGCGACTACCATGTGGCATTTGTTAACCGGAGAACAAGTAGGGTAAGTGATTTTTGAATAAAGGGCCCATTTAAAAGGTTCAAAGCTTGTTAAAAGGTATCCATCTTGAGATCGATCCAATGGTTTTCATTGTTTTGTGGCCCAAAGGTGCCCATAGCTTAACCTCTGTGAAATGGAGAAAACTTCTAGCTGTCAAGATGAAGCACGGTTAATTAGTGAGGTTGACAGTCCTAGTTATAGTTAAAGATCGGGTGATTTGAGCTCTATCTAATGGTTCACGCGACTTCGTGAAAGAAAAGTGTTCAAGGGTTAAAGCCCGCGAAGTGACAAAAATGAGGTAGGGCCTGACACTAATGTAGTAAGATCAAGTGGAGATAAAGACCGATCAAGTTCCATCCAATCGAATGGATAGCGCAGCTTTGCTGGGTTAAAGTACACATTGGCTACCATCTATGAAATAGCGAAAGGATTTCTAGCCCGTTGCCGGATGAGGAAAGGTAAAAGTGTAAAGGCAGTGCAAGTTTTATTTGATCTAGTGGTTGGCGTGACTTTGCTAGATGAACATGCAAGGGTGTTATGCTCTGCGAAATGGCAAAAGAGCGAAAAGAAAGTACACAGACATGTTATGACCTATTGGTGCCAAATTTTTGAATTCTTCCATGAATTCAATTCTGAAGGGACGACTGAAGCATGCAGTATCAATGTTGTAGTTAAGAGCCCGATTACCATATATGATCTCACATCAATTGAATATAGGAATCATTTCAAAGAGTTGTTGTGAAAAGGTGGGTGTAGAGCAGATTTCTTCAAGCCAAGAACAAGTTTTCTTGTATTTTTGCTTAGCAATTACTTGACAGTTTGTTTGAATTGGGGTTTTGTTTTGTTATAGAATTGTTGCGATTAGTAATTAAGTTACTTGCATAGTATTATTGAGATGGCACCTAAAAGGGAGTTCTCAAGGAAAGTTAATTACCATGAGAGGGCAATCTGTGACAATTTCCTGGAATAGTTAACCATGTCAACTAACGTGGTAGCTAAGGTTAAAGAGTTGGTGCCAAAAGCTCCTCACTTGAGAATAGGAGAAGGATTGTACAACAAAGGCAATTGGTTGAGAGACCCGTAGACAGAGTTGTCTGGGTTGGGTTTATTCAAGGTCGGATTCAGTATGAGACACTCTCCAGCCCCATTGAATAGTATTTGGGAGTTGGATGTAGGCAAATTAGTGGTCCCTGGAGTGTTCATGGATGTGGATCTCTTAACTCAGATTGCACACAACTATGACCCCATTATAAAGAGTGTTAGGGACATAAATGGAAAAACCCTCATTGAAATAAATGATGTGTTCAGAGATGTATTTGGGCTCAGTGAAGTGTCCAATTACTTGGAACCCATCAATTTTAAATCATTGGCTCAGGTTTACAATGCATAGAGGAATCATCTTAGGAATGGGCCTCTTAAAGAATTCTTTGTTAAAGTAGGTAGATTAACTGTTGTAGGACCTAATGCCATGGAGCCTTTCTCCTTAAATATATTCACTCTTAGAGCCAAAGGATTATACTGGTCACTCTACCAGATTTTTGGAGAGGATGTTGAAGCAAACATGCCAACTCATTACATGTTAATGATTGCTCAAATTTTAAATCCTTCTCTGGCAGTGACATTTGATTATTCCCCCTACATTACTGATGCCATCCATGAAGGCTTGATAGGGATAAAGAATGGAAGAGTGGATAGGCCTTTTGGATGGTACTCCCTCCTCATGCACCTATTTCTTTTCAAGGGTGGTGATTACTTTGCAAATGGAAAGGATTTAGTGAAAGAAAAGGATGGAAAATGCCAGTTCAATTATGGAGCACAGTGTTGTCATGGGACAGAGAAGATGCTAGCTACTTGAGGTTTGATAAATGCTTTGCATCCAAGATCAAGACTCTTTTATGCTCAGAGAATCCAAGAGTCCCTAAAGCTCTTTTGGAGTTCCTTAGGCCAAAGGAGTTTGCTGAAGATCAAAATTGTCCACAATTGGAGTGATATGTACTTATACCCCGTTTCCACAGTTTTCAGAGTGTATGGTTTCAGAGGTAATATTAGGTCCCACTAAAAGTAGGAATTGCAAATGTCCTGAGGCAGATTGGAAGTGTGCAAGAGGCAGAGCTAATAGGTAGAGGTAAAGGGACCATTTTCCCTATAATAACTATAGCACATCAGTTTGTAATAACTAAAGGTGGTTGGAAGAGCTTTGAAGATTTCCTTCAACCTTACCATTTATCAACTGCAGTATCAAGGTGTGTCGACCCTGAAGATTTCTTCAATGGAATGTTTAGAAAAAGGGCAGTATGCAGAGGCAGACCTCACCAATTCCAATTCCCTGAAGACCTCATCATAAATGAGTTTGATTTGGATGAGAAAGAGATAAGGAAAGAAAAGTGGGTGGCCTACAAGAAGGCCCTAGATTTTGTGCACCAATTTGATACCAGCTATGACCCTTTATCCAGCTTCCACCCCTTTGAAGAAAAGGCAAAATTCTTGATTCTTTGTTTTGAAGATGTAATGCATACATTGAAAGAGAAGAGGGAGGTAGTGATTAAAAATAACCCTGAGAAGGCAAGATTAGTTTTAACTAAGTCTACATCTGCCAAAGAAATCCCTCCAGGTGATTATGTGCTACATAAAAAGTCCAAATATAGTGTGTTGGTGCCAACAACAAGGGAGCCTTCTACTTCAAGAGGGAAGAGGAAAGTACAAGATTTCATTGACATTCAAGACTCCCCAAAGAAGCAAAGGGTGGGAAAGGAAGTGCAATCTGATGAGCCCTTGTATTCCCCATCTCAATCCCCTATTCATATAGGAGAGGAATAGGCAGTAGCTGAGCAACTGTTACAATTAGGCAGTCTTGGGGAGATAGCCTACACCTATGATGAAGTAGAAGAGGGAATGTCGAAAGAGCCCCTTAATGCTGAGATGAACATAACCACTAATGAGTTCAAAGGCTAGGAGCTAGATCCTGATATTAAACAAGCCAGTGAGGATTTCTTGGCTGATAGCAACTTTGTCATATCGAGATCTTTCATGCAATTCAGGTGGAAGCAGAACATTGATCAGTTTAATGCTAGATGTGAGAAGAGGAAGAGTGAGCAGCCCCATAAGGATCCAGCTATGGTGGAGGAAGAAATAAAGCAAGAAATGGTCACCGAGTTCAAAACCATCACTCCTGAGCAAGGGAGAGACATGGTAGCAAAGGCTAGTGTACTCATTCTCCCTAAATGGGATATAGCAGATGCCTTGGTCTTAGAGGCAGTAAGGAAGGAGACCACGCCTATGGAAGGAGTCACCTTCAGAATGGATAACACTTCCCTGGTCATGTGGTCTCTGAAAAGAGATGAAAATAGAAAGAAAAATGACACCCCAGGGTCAAGTTACCTTGGAGGTATGATAGTGAAAAGACTACAAAGCACTGGGGTTGTGGAGGCTGCTAGCACAGTCCTAGAGACTGCAAAGTTTAGTGTTGCAGTGGCAAAGAAAGAAGCAAAGGAAAAGGCAGATCTCCAAGCTAAGTTGGAGATAGTTTTAAAATCCTACAACAATGCCAAGGAGGAGGTAATGGGTAAAGATAGCATCATTGCCAAGTTGAAAAGCTAGTTGGTAGGACAATACCATCAAGGTGAGTCCTCAACATTGATGATCACCTCTTCTCCTGCACGGCCACCACCTACTAGCCCTATCATTGAATTCCCACCATCTCCAGCACCTTCTAGTTCTCAATTGGCTAAGATCACTCCCCATGAGTTGGAGAAGCTAAAACAGGCCCAAGCCCTGTTTGCAAAGAAATATGAAGAGAGAGTGAGGGCTACAATTTTGAGTTTTGCTAACACCATAGGGTCCTCATTAATGTTCAACAACATGAGTAAAATTTTGGACATGTGGAATGAGCTCAATGGAGACAAGGTTGCTCTAACGCCTATTTTTGACAAGTGGAAACCCAAAGAGCAGGATCTAGAACTTATTTGTGTATCTTATGATGATGCAGGGGTTGACCCCATTATCAAATCCACTTGTGACATAACAAAGGATCTAACAAAGTTAGAAGAAGGAGTAGATAATGCAGATAGAAAGATCAACTTGTACAAGAAAGAGTACATTGATCAAGTATTTGAATTACTCCCAAGGGGTTTTGTCAGTCCAACTCAATTGAAGGACAAACAAATATGGCTTAATGAATTAGAATTCAACCTATCATTAAGAATAAAAGGAATCATTAATACAGATGATACTTCCCTATTTGTCAAAACAATTGAGGAGATAGAGAAAATCAAATCACATTATGGTTTTCTAAATTCAGAGGTCAACAAAATGAGGAACTCTTGGAAAAGATTAGCCAAGACTAAGGGAAAAGTGATTAAATTCTCGTGGCCTGCTGATGATGTATACCAAGAGTGGACAAGAAAGTACATGGTGCTGGATGTAGAGCAGTTAGAAGAGGTTGCAACAGAACAAGAAGTAGAGGAAGCCGCAAATTCTGAAAAGGACTTGTAACAGCTTCTTAGAAAAAAGTCTTGTTTGTAACAAACTTTCTTTTGAAAGGTCCAAAGCTTGTATGCATCCATGCTATTATAAATGGATACCAGGACTTCTAAAAAATGATCACAAGTAATTGTAAGAAAACGCTGCAGAAATTTATCTGAGCTTTCTTTAAGTCTTATGGAGAACATTTAAGTGTCTTGTAATATTTTCTGAAGTAAATATCAATACACAGACCATCAACTTTGAGCCTAGAATCCATGTTGTCTTCAAGTGTGCTTGCAAATATTTGTTGTTTTCAATCTGAGTAATCTAGGGTTATTCATTTGAATATGGATTGTAAGGCAATCTTAAATAGATACATTTCTTAGCTTTTCTCTTCAGGAGGGAAATTAAATATGCAGGAATCACTTCTATCAGTAAATTCCTTGTGGGAAACTTTGAATTTGATGAATGCTATCTAGTTGTGATGAGGGTAAATTCTTATGTATGTCAGGCATATGTGGGGTTTTATAGAAGCTGAAGTGACGGGATGAATGGAGATGTTTAATTGTGAGATTATTGTTTGAACTTAGATGACTCTGTGGTTTGGATAAGGCACTGGTATCTATTGTGGTTATCTTTTAGATATCTTGTAGCTCAATACTGAACATGAGTATAAGCTTTATTTCTTTGTTTCAGTTAGTTTTGAGGCAATAGGATTCATTGGTTTTCGAACTGGTTTATTGTGGATTTATCTTTTAAAAGTGTGAAGTCAATTCACATAGGGTATACCCGCCTGAACTTTGGATAAGTTCGAAGTGTAGAAGGTTTTAAAACCTTGTCATATGTTGCTCTGAAGTTTCCTTCTCTTTGATTTCTCTTCTACAGACAAAGTTTATTATTTTATTATAAGGGTTTTTAAGGGGAATCAGAATTTGAGAACAACAACTGGTTCTCTGAAAACCTATCTTTATTAGTTTTGAATGTAGTCTTTCATACTATGCTCTTGGTGCTTTCTTCAAACCATATAGTGCCTTATGTAGTTTACAAACCATATCCTTTACATTAGTCAAAGCATAACCATCTGGTTGTTTAATGTATACTTCCTCTTCCAATATTCCATTTACAAATGTTGTCTTCACATCCATCTGATATACTTTGAATCCCCTATATGCTGCAAATTCAAGTAGAGTCCTAAAACCTTCTAATCTAGCAACTAGTGCAAATGTCTCACCATAGTCTTCTCCTTCTTGTGCATAACCTTTGCATACCAATCTAGCTTTGTTTCTGACTACTACTCCATCTTCATTCAGTTTATTCCTGAATACCTATTTAGTACCTATCACATTTTTGTTTACCGGTCTAGGTACTATGGTCCATGTATTGTTCCTCTCAATTTGGTCAAGCTCCTCTTACATAGCTTTGATCCAGTGATCATCTCCAAAGGCTTCCTTAGTAGTTCTAGGCTCAATAGTGGAGATCATGAAAGAATTCTCTCTAATTTTTCTTTTGGTTAACACTCCAACATCTTTATCTCCAATAATCTAGTCAGGATTATGATTGAATCTCACACACCTTAGAATAATATGATCATTATCTTTAGGTTCTTCTTCCTTACTATTATCATCTTCTTCTGCAAAATCTACTTGTTCCAGTTGAACTGGACTACAACATTCTCTTCACCAACTTTTGGTTTCACCGATTCTGGTTCCAAAATCAGAATGTAAATCATCTTCCTTCTCCTCACTAATTTCTCCTGAAACTTCAAGACAATCATCCACTCAGACATCAACACTTTCAATGATTCTCTTTGTCTGGTTGTTGTAACATTTGTAGACTTTACTCTTGGTGGAGTAACCAAGAAATATGACTTCATCACTCTTAGCATCAAACTTACCAAAAAATTCACCTCTCTTGATAAAACATTTACTGCCAAAAATCTCAAAATAACTAACATTAGGTTATCTACCATACCAGTATTCATAAGGATTTTTATCCTTACCTCTCTTAACCAATATCCGGTTCATAATGTATACAGCTATGCTAACAACTTCTCTCTAGAAATTTTTTGCTACACCTCCTTGTATTAGCATCGTTTTGGCGACTTCAACGACCAACCAATTGTTCCTCTCTGCAATACCATTATGTTGTGGTGTCCTAGGTGCAAAAAGTTGCCTCTTAATTCTATTTTCTTCACAATATCTAATGAATTTTGTTAGGCCCAATATGGAAAGCTAATGTACTGAGAGGGGAGGGGTGAATCAGTACTCCAAAAATTTTCTTCAATAATAACTTTACTATTATGCATAAACCGAATAGTGCAAAAACATAATATAAAGCTAAAACAAATAGATAACAATCATACATGATTCACTCCATAACACATATATTTTGGTTACGCAGAAACTCTTGGTTAGAGAGAAAAACTGTGGTGGGGATGGCACCCACAACTTCACTACTGCAATAATAAAGAGTGCTCAATTAGAGCTACATGTTTAGCTATTTCTGATAGCTTACCCTGTTAGGAGTATCAAGATCTATTAGATCTACCTTGCTAAAGGATTTTACAACACTTCATCTAAATGATGCACCTGGTTAGAGGCTTTACAATTTATAGACTTGATTAGAGTCTTCTACCCTATTAAAGGTTTCTCTTACAACTTCACAATATTACAATAAAATCATTACAAATATCTGCAACTTTACATCTGGAATGTTATAGCAGATTCTATGTGCTTAGAATAAGATTACCTTGCTTATAGCATACCTCAGTAACCCATATAGTAACTCGGTAAACCCTTATGTTTACTCTATTCTTTGACTGTTCTCTAAAAACCTTCTCGATGACCTTTGTGTCTCTGTAACAGTCTTCTTACACTCATGCACACATCTTTTTAACTCTTAACTCATGCTGTATAAATAGATCTCTTATGACGGTGATCCTTTCATTACTTCGATCTTACAAACACAATTTATTGAATGAATAACCATGCAAATTATTTCATTGGTTAGATGACCTCAAAATCATACACAATCTTTAAGTGCAATTTTCAATGTGATAATGGTTAGATGTGCCTCGATCTTGTAACACATTTTCATATGCATGTCCATGTTCAATGAATTTGGTAACACGTTTCACTTGGTGTATATCAACTCGGTGTGTCATCTTTGCTACTCGGTAGACATGAAATGATAATCCATAGACAGCTTGGTGTATACTGCATTTTGTGACTGCTTTCTTCTGTAACCGACTAGACTGTGCATACCGATTGAATATCTTGTTTATAGATAACCGACTAGAGTATATAGTATAACTTTGACATAAAACTAATGGCAATATGATAAGTAGTAACAATCTCCCCTTTTGACATTAGTTGAGATGTTTGACAAAAACTACTTTCAAAGTTATAACTCAAAAATCTATATACTTGCAAAATTTGACCATACTGACAGTATATACAATAGTCAATAATATAATATATCAGATATACTCCCCTTATCGATATACTATACAAAATTCTGATTTTACATGCTCGGTGATCTGTTCTATATGCTTTGCTTAGTGTTCTGTTTACTGCTCGGTGTACTCCCCCTATATACTATACTCTGTCAATATTGTATCACTCTGTATTACTCCCCCAAGACTGTATCATATTACTCCCCCTTTTTGACAAACATCAAAAACTTAATTACCATTCGGGGGTGGTAACTGATCAAAAATGGATTTGTACTTGGTTCGAGCGTCGGTGAGAGCGACAGAGAGAGCATCCTTTACACTATCCATTAAATAATTTTGTGCTTGAATATCATCCAATAGTGATATTAAGCCATCTAGAGTGCTTCCCTCTTGAGTAGTAGATAAGTATGTGGCTCAGTTGATCTGTTCTTGGACCAATGAAAGATGTGGAAGGAATAATGTCTGAAGGGTCATTATGTCCATCCTGATCTTGTGTTCTTCATTTCTTAAGTCCAATTGTTGAGCCATAAGCTATTGTAACCTTGAATAAAAATTCTGAACTAAATTTGGCTCTGTGGTCAACTTGCTTGAGAGATCAGTGATCTCTTTCTCAATTGCCTCTGTTTTATTCTTAATGTCTTTAAAGAATAAAGAAAATGTGCAGTTTCTGAAATAAATAAAGAATGTGCTTGAGTTGAGGAGTCAACTCAACAATAAATTTGACAAGTTTAACTTTGCCAATAGCTATAGCTTTTTGTCCCTCTTCTATCATTTTTGTAGTGAGCTCTTTGTCTTTCAGCTTGCTCAAATACTCCAATGCATCTACTCTAGATGTCTCTATCTTTGTTAGGAGTTCATCCAGTTGAATGTGGATGGTTGCATCAATTGATACTATAGCTTCAGGTAGCATATCTATTAGGAGTGCTTTTACCTTCTGAAGTACTTTGTTTTTCTTGTTCGGCCTTTGCTTTGCACAGTTCACCAAAATCAATGAGTACTTGCCCTTTCAATTTTGATATGTCTACATTGGGCAACACTATTGGTTTTGACAAATCAACTTTAAAACTATGCTTTTTCATTTTCTTTTCTTTACCTTTCATTGATGGAACTAAGACAAGGGCTTGTGAGGCTTGATGACCCTTGGTAGGTTGCTCGGTAGAGGCAACACTTTGATTGGTTCCTTTAGCCTCTATAGAGTCCTTCAGTGTCTTGGTACTTGGTGTCTCAGTTGCATTAGTCTCAGTGTTAGAAGGTGCTTGAGATGTCTATTCTTGAGTAGTACCTTCTCCTTCTATAGACTTGTGACCTTCAGTGCCTTGATCTGTATCCTAAGGAGTTTCGATTGAGAGAAGTTGCTTGATCGGTGGATAAGGTTGAACTTGTTCCAAGACTAATTTACTAGATACAAGTTTTGCATATGCAGTGCCTTCTATCATTTCTTGTTCCAGTGCCTCTGTATCCATGAAATCTTCATCTATTTGAATGGTGTCAGTAGGGTCTTGTTCAGTAGCATCAGGACCTTTCTCGATGACATCAGGATCATGCTCGGTGACATCAACGATTTCAACTATAGCTTGCTCATCGGCATCCTTGATTTTGAAGATTTCCTGCCACTTTGCTTTTGTCTCATTTTCCACTTCAATATATAGCCCATTCATCAGTTTTAAGGCTCTCTATTTGATAAGAAACTTTGAGTTGTAGGTTGTCAGATGTTCCTTTATTTCAGCTACTGACATGTCAGAAAAGAGATGAACCAGACTTCTTTCTCTGATTTGTTTCTCTGAGTCCATTGCATACTTCCACCTATTATCAATATGCAGATACAGTTCATTTGGAAGTGACTTAGCTAGTTCCAATGGAGCTAACCAGAACTTTAGAAGTGTGCAGATGACAGCTTCTTCAATTTGTCTCTTTTCATCATTGTTCTTGGTTTCATACTTGACATATCTAAATCCTCCAAATCCACCATATTCTTTCAGATTAGCACAGACGTTTTTGATGCTATGTATATTTACCTTCTTGCTCTTGACAATCTAGAATTTGCATGCATCCTCTGATTCAGTATCACTAGACTCTTTTTCCAAAATGAGTCTCTAAGTAGATTTCTTGTATGTCTTTGTTACCTTGGGACCAGTAACACTTTTTGATTTCTTACTCGGTGAGGTTGCAGATGCTCTTGTGTTAGGTTGCTTTACTAGAGGTGGAGTCGATGAGGCCTTTGATGTGTCTTGTTTCTTTCTCTTCAATACTTTTCCCTTAGGTAATTTGGTGCTTAGTGTTATAGCTACCTCTTGGGCTTCAGATTCCTCTTCGGTAATGGCAATGGTGCCTTTGACAGGTGTAGAGGAAGAGTCTTCTCTGAATTTCTCTAACAATGCCTTTATCATTTTTGTTTCCTTTCTTGTAGCTTTGGGTACTACAATGTTCATCTTTACCTTTTCCTTTACTTCCTCATAGGTACCATACCTCAGCTCGGTAGCATGTCTAGGCAATGTAAGAAATGCATCAATTTGTTGTTTTGTGATGTCAAAATCAATCTTGTAACCCATTGGTGACAAAGATTGAGTCCTTGGTTCCACAACATTCACATAACAGTAATCGGTGTCAACTTCAAAACATATATCATTTTTGTATTTCTCTACTAGCTGGGGTGGAATCCTATATCTATTATGCATTTTCTCTTGAAATTTACTGAAGTAATCATCCATAATATCATTGAAATTGTCTCATAACTTCTTAATGAAGTCATTAATCTGATGGGTGATTGGTCGGTGTAATTCCCAAACAACTTTACCGACTGATGGAAAGAATTTTTCAAAATAGAAAAACATGCATACCAGTAATGATCCAAAATTTAGAGTATTAGCCGAGTTGTTCTTCTTCAGCTTCCTAATGGTGTTCAGATTTTCAAATAGGTTCTTCAGCAACACCTCACATACGTCAATTTTCATTCCCTTTTTCACAATTTTGTATGCCAGGTCTACTTCTACACAAGGAACACTGTTTTCCCTTGCCGATTGGAAGAAACAGTAACCCATTACTCTAATGGCAAATTTTAATTCTTCATCTATGACATTGTTTAGTTTCAATCCTCTGCAATCAGATTCTACTCTGGTTAAACTGATCAATTCCTTCTGTGATATCATCTTCTGGGCTCGAGCATGATCATAGATAGGGCAACCAGTAATCAGATGAATGATTTCCTTAGTAATCTTAAATGGTTGTTCTTCTAGCCACATGAAATCATCGTGAACTCTGCTCAGAACAAACTTGACCCACTGGGGTTTGAACACTCAAGGATAGGTTAGGGCTTTAGTTAATCCTTTGATTTTGATGTGCTCATACTTGTTGTTCAATTTACCATCGGTACACAGCTCATCATAGGTGTCTTTGATTTCAACATGACCAAGTTCTTCAACATGACATTTGGTGAAGAATCTCACATCCTCGACTAGTAACACTCTGTCCGCGATGAGTGAAAAGGCAGTTTTGTCATCCGGTTCAGAAGCAACTTTGGGAGTCAAAGAGTATTTTAGTGAGGGCTTTTCTACATTCTTGACAACTATGGGATCTTGGATCTTGGGCGCCATTGAAGATTTCAAATAAAAGCTAACAAAAGATCCTTAGGGTTTCAGGATTTCAAACAACTGATGCTTTATGCTTAGAAAATAATGGCAACTAGATAAGATTAGTAAACCAGCTTAACGATGTGTTGAGATTGATGTAAATACCTTGAATTTGCTTTGTAGGAGGTTTGATCGCCTTAGATTTGCTTGCTCTGCTTTCTTGAAAACTTGGTAAGTGAAAATGACCGTGAAAATGCTTTTAAGTACACAAAATACCTTGTCGGGCTTCGTGCGGGTTAGGTCAAAAACATTAAATGCACTTGGTTCCTGTTTAACCGATTTACTCTCCTTTTTCCATTTTGACCGAGTAACCAAACTTCCTTCATTCACCGACTAGACAGGTTTCCTGTATTCACTGACTTGACAGATTTCCTGTAAAGTGCTTCAAAAGACTTTGATAGAATTTCAAACTTACTAATACATCTTAATTATGCATATTTTGAATTAAGTACATAAATAGAATAGGAATTGTTAAGATTTTAACCTTCAGAGAATGCAGTCCCTTCATACCTTTACCGATTAATTTGGAATAGGTGCACCTAACTCCGTAGGTAAGGTGCTTTATTCATTTGACATAATTTCCTTCCTTTTCCAAATCATCTTTAATTTTTCTTTTATTTCTTTAGTGTCTTTTCTAGGTTGATCTCTGCAATCTCCAACTAAGTGTCCAGCTTTATGATAATGAAAACATGTCATACCAGGATTTCTCCATGATCTTCGGTTGTTCATTCCAAACCTTATAAAATAATTGGCACTTATATGTCCATATCTTCCACAACATTCACACCAAATCCTTGTATTGTAATCCCATGGTACTGCAGAATACTGTCGGTAAGGATCTGTGTGAGTTCGGTGACCTCTAGCATTTGCTCGGTGTGCATACCACATATAGTTCTTTTGCTTAAGCCAACACTTCTAGGTACTATGTCCATATCTTTTGCAGTTTTTACAAAACCCTTTGAATTTTGCCTTCTGATAATTGTTAACGGACTTTGTCCTACATTGATTAGATGTGTGACCATATTTATTGCAATTGTAACAATAACCATTGGACTTAGTGACATTCGGTTGCTTACCTTTTCTAATTTGGCATATGTTGGCACTGTGACCTTGATTTCCACAATAGTTGCAAATAGGCTTCTTTCTTTTGATGTTATTCTTGTTTCCAACTTGCTTTGATGATTCTCCTCTCTCGGTAGTATGAATTCCTTTCTTGGTAGAGACTTTTCATTTGTAACCGAGTCCTACATCTTTGTTGGGTCATCTTGTATTCAATTGCTCATCCAACATCTTTGATGCTTCATAACTCTTCTTCAGTGTTTCTTTGGATTTCTTCTCTATTTAAAGTTCATCAGTTAACTTTGATACTTCAAGTTTCAATGCTTGATTCTCATCATTCTTCAAAATTGCTTCATGATGTGCATAACCTAGTTGATCTGATAGGTTTTGTTGAATTCCAGTTAACCTTGTGATTTCATCATTCTTATCGGATACTAAGAATTCAAGTTTTTGTTTCTCTCTCTGTAGATCTCTTGCTTTATCCTCAGTTGTCCTCAATGCATCAAGATTTTTAGTCATCTGTGTGCTGAAATGTTCATGTTCTCTTTTCATTGCTTTCAGTTGATCAGCCAGTGCTTTGTTCTTTTCTTTCAATACTCCAATCATTTCTTCAGTTTCTTCAGATATACTGTTCTCAGATGATGTCTCAATTTGTTCCACTAACTCTTGAGAGTCCTGCAAATCATCAGTTAATCTTCTTCTCACTTTCAGAGATTTTTGCATTTGCCTTTGCATGTTTGCAATCACTTCATTAGCATGATCCAACTCTTCTTGCAGATACACAATCCTCTGAGATTGTTTATAGCCTTCCATTGATAAGATCTTTCTCTTTAGGTAGTTAAACCCTTTTCCAAGATTCAAGCTCTGATACAAATTGTTAGTCCCAATATGGAAAGCTAATGTACTGAGAGGGGAGGGGTGAATTAGTACTCCAAAACTTTTCTTCAATAATAACTTTACTGTTATGCATAAACCGAATAGTGCAAAAACATAATATAAATCTAAAACAAATAGATAACAATCATACATGATTCACTCCATAACACATATATTTTGGTTACGTAGAAACTCTTGGTTAGAGAGAAAAACTGTGGTGGGGATGGCACCCACAACTTCACTACTGCAATAATAAAGAGTGCTCGGTTAGAGCTACATGTTTAGCTATTTCTGATAGCTTACTCTGTTAGGAGTATCAAGATCTGTTAGATCTACCTTGCTAAAGGATTTTACAACACTTCATCTAAATATTGCACCTGGTTAGAGGCTTTACAATTTATAGACTTGATTAGAGTCTTTTACCCTGTTAAAGGTTTCTCTTACAACTTCACAATATTACAATAAAATCATTACAAATATTTGCAACTTTACATCTGGAATGTTATAGCAGATTCTATGTGCTTAGAATAAGATTACCTTGCTTATAGCATACCTTGGTAACCCATATAGTAACTTGGTAAACCCTTATGTTTACTCTGTTCTTTGACTATTCTTTGAAAACCTTCTCGGTGACCTCTGTGTCTCTGTAACAGTCTTCTTACACTCATGCACACATATTTTTAACTCTTAACTCATGTTGTATAAATAGATCTCTTATAACGGTGATCCTTTCATTGCTTCAATCTTACAAACACGATTTATTTAATGAATAACCATGTAAATTATTTCATTGGTTAGATGACCTCAAAATCATACACAATCTTTAAGTGCAATTTCCAATGTGATAACGGTTAGATGTGCCTCGATCTTGTAACATGTTTTCATATGCATGTCCACATTCAATGAATCTGGTAACACGTTTCACTCAGTGTATATCAACTCGATGTGTCATCTTTGCTACTCGGTAGAAATGAAATGATACTCGGTAGACAGCTCGGTGTATACTGCGTTTTGTGACTGCTTTCTTCTATAACCAACTAGACTGTGCATACCAATTGAATATCTCAGTAATAGATAACTGACTCGAGTATATAGTATAACTTTGACATAAAACTAATGGCAATCTAATAAGTAGTAACAAATTCCTCTAAAGTAAATTCACCCCCTTAATCAGTCCTTGGACACATTATCTTCTTACCACTTTCCTTTTCAGCTAAGGCCCTGAATGCCTTGAACTTACTAAAGGCTTTTGTTTTTTCCTTCAAGAATGTGACCCACATCATTCTTCAGAAATCATCAGTGAAGATCATAAAATATCTATCACCTTGGATAATTTTAGTCCTTATTCCTCCACAGAGGTCTGTATGAACCAAGTCTAACAATTTTTTTGTTGAGAAAGATTTTCTCTAAAAAGTGGAGGATGTCATCTTTCCTAGTTGACATTCCTTACACAGAGCATTCATTGGTTTATCCAACTGAGGCAAACCTTTTACTATCTTGGACTTACTGACTTTGACAATGTTATCAAAATTTATATAACAAAATCTCCGATGTCAAAGCCAACTAACATCTACTTTATCAATTGAACAGTTGTTGACTTTAAAATTTAGGTGAAACATGTTACCTTTTGTCTACTTGCCAGTTGCAATCAGTTCACCTTTTATCCCATATATTTTGTACATTCCATTCTTGAATTCTAATAGATAGCCTGTGTCATTGAGTTGAGCTACACTCAAAAAATTGTTCTTTAATCCTTCAACCCAGTAGACATCATCTGCATTGCTCTTTCGATTAAGAGAAATGGTTCCCTCTCCTTTTACAATGCAGGGTGAGTCTTTTCCAAATCTCACAAATCCTCCATCAAATTCCTTCAAAGTAAGAAATTTACTCTAGTCATTAGTCATGTGGTGTGAACAACCACTATCTATGACCCAATCATCAGAACTATCCATGCGAGAAGCTAATGCCTTCTGATCAGATATCTCCTCTTTAATCACAACAAATACAATGTCTTCATTTGCATCTCCCTCATATTCCTCATTTGTGATTCCATCATCAACTGCAATGAGGCAATCTCTTTTTCCTTTTCCTTTTTACTTCTTGTACTTCTCATGTTTAATCTCATTGTCACCATTAGGATAATTAGCAACAATATGCCCAATCTTGTTACATTCAAAGCACTTCAAAGGTAATTTAGCTCTGTACTTATCGGTACCTCTGGGTAACCGCTTGGCCAACAATGCTTCTAGCTCAATCAAAATGTCTTCATCATCAACTTCTCTATTGGATCTAGACTCACAACTATGACTGACATCTCTTCTTTTCCTCACAGGTGGGTTAGAAACTGAAGCTCTAAATGCATATTTGGATTTCTGAGCACTACCATCTGATGCAGAGCCTTGGTATAAGTATAGAATAGGTTCCCCTAATCCAAGACCACACCAAGGACCCTAAAAAATCACAAAAACTACAAGGGGTCAAGAAATATTAGTTTGACAATCTCTTCCTCTCAAAAACCTCTTCACAAGGTTACTTCCTATTGAGTGTTTCTTAAGGTCTCTTAGTGACTCACAAGGACCCTATAGCCCAACAATGGTTTGGTCCCTTCTTTAATGCATCAATGACTATTTAAAGGTTGGTTTTAATTCCCCTAGGTCAAAGAGACCCCCCTTCAATCATCAATTGAGGTTCCCTCTACCGGTTTGGGGTAACTGTTGCAATAAGGCTTACTAATCCTAATAGCCCTACTAGACCGGTTTTCACACTTAACTCCTTATTTCTCCAAAGGACTCAGACAAAAAATTTCAGATTTGGATATGCTTTTGGGAGTTGAAAAACATATCCCAAGGGTGCTGACCGGTTGGGAACACAAGGATCCAAACCCTAACTTGGCTAGGAGACCTAATAGCCCCAACTAGGCCTATTTTACAAAGGAGTGTGTAGATACAGACCTTAACTTACCAAACCAACTCAAGGAAAACTCTTAGGGCATGGAAAATCCATCAATTCCTAAGCTTTAGGCCATGATCAAACCTCTAACATCTGATATGAGACTTGTTTTCTTGCACTTGCTCAATGGCCACATGGAGTTGCCCACCTTAATGCATCAAACCCTCACCTCCAACTAGTCTTAACCTACAAAAGGCCTTAAAAATCCTAAAATAAATTGGCCATACTTTCATCCCTTCCAAATCTGTGAACAACCAATGAAGGATCAGCAAGATAAGGCCATTTCTTTGTAAAACCCTAGGCAAAACTATCAAATCTAGACCACTTCCAGAAAATTATAGGTTTCTCCCTTGTCCTAGCAAATTAAGACCTTAGACTTGATGAAAATGAAAGGTTATTGGCCACTCTAACACATCCCACTATTTTATATATTCCAAAATGATTGTACGATATGGTACCCTGATTAGAACAACAAAATTGCAGGAAATTCTCAAAATTATATTGCTTCTATGATGTCAAAAATGTTTACAAAACTTTCTCTCCTTCCCCAATGATAATTGGGAATTAAATTTTATACCTTACTAAATGGTTATCAACCACCTTTTGAACTAAGGTGACCGTTGGAAGGTAGTTTCTATTTGCAACTAAAAGCTCTCAAGTTTGAGCAACTTTTGACACATGTTAAATCTGCCTACCTAGAGTGGTTTCAACATTTCTTAAGTCTTCCTAAGACATATCCAACACATAAACACCTATAAAATACTCAAATAAATACCCCTAGGCCTATATGCCTATGGTGCTTATGAATTTGCCAAATCCATGATATTGGGTGACAAGGTGGGGTTTATTACAAAAATCAAACAAACAAGACTACCCTATTACATAGATTGAAAGGTCACATTCCCATGTGTGACCTTTAGGCCTTTATTTCTCTTATCATCTTAGTCATGAGGTCCTCCTACACCATACTCCTAGAGTGAATGAATCTCAGGTCCACTTGAGATGAGGTCATGTAAGGTAGTGCGATGCTTTTTGATATGATCCTCATCCAACCAAATGGCTTCAGAGTCTGGTTTTCCTTTCCATTTGACCAAGTACTATTTGTACTCATTGTTCCTAGTCTTCTTTACAATCTTGGTGTCCAATACTTTCTCAAGTCTAGGTGACTCATGTTTGGGAAGATCTATATATGTTGCATCTTCTAGGACCTGTTGTGAGTTACCTACATTAGAATCACCTTTAAAAGGATTTAGATCACAAACATTAAAAATGAGAGATATGCCAAGATCTGGTGGTAATTGAATTTCATAGGTATTGATGCAAAACTTCTTCAAGATTTGACATGGTCCTACTTTCCTCTGCATCACCTTAGTGTGTTTGCCCTTGGGTAACCTTTCCTTCTTCAAATTTTCCCAAACCAAATCTCCAATCTGAAATTGTGATTCTCTCCTTTTCTGATCTGCATGTTCTTTGTATTTTTCTGATGACCTTTGAAGTTGTGTTTTGACTTTCTCATGAAATTCCTTTATGGCTTCTGCATACCTCTCACCATCTGCACTTATGGGATCTATATGGGGCAGTTTTCTCAACTCCAATACCCCTCTTGGATGTAACCCATACACAATCAGAAATGGTGACTTCCATGTGCTTCTATTTATGGTGTCATTGTAGGCAAACTCAGCCTGAGGTAAGATTGAATCCCACTTTTCACCATGTTGTCTTGTAAGACATCTCAACAAATTCCCTAATGATCTATTTACTACCTCAGTTTATCCATCCATTTGTGGATGATAGGCTGATGAGAAAGACAGATTGGTGCCAAGTTTCCTCCACAGATTTCTTGAAAAATGACCAACAAATTTGACATCCCTATTAGACACTATCTTCAATGGAAGTCCATGAATCCTTGCTACTTCTCTGAAAAAAAAACTTGCTATATAAGATGCATCACTAGTGGGCTTACATGGCAATAAATGTGCCATTTTACTAAACCTATCCACTACCACAAATACACTGTCAAACCCTTTTTGGGTCCTAGGTGAACCCATTACAAATTCCATTGACACACTTTCCCAAGGTCTTGAGGGAATGGGTAAGGGTTGATAGAGACCTGCATTGGTGCTTCTTCCTTTTGCCTTTTGGCAAATGGTGCATGCATCTACAAACTTCCTTACATCAACCTACAATTTGGGCCAAAAGTAGTGCCTTCTTACCAATTCAAGTGTCTTGTCCAAGACAAAATGACCTACCATTGCCCCACTATGCTTTTCCTTCATGATATTAGTCCTCATTGAACACCTTGGTATGCACACTTGCCCACCTTTGAAAAGAAGTCCATCTTGGATCAGAAAATTAGAAAACTCCACATGATAACTTTCACCAAATTCAGTAAATGCCTTTGTAGATCTCCTTGAAGTCCTCATCCATAGCATACATATATTCCAATGCATCAATCCCAATGCTTTCTAATTGGATTTCAGATATGGTTAGTACTCTCCTACTTAGGGCATCAGCCACTTTGTTGGCTACTCCTTTCTTGTGTTTTATGGAGAAGGTATAGGCTTGGAGGGATTCTACCCATTTCATATGCCTATGGTTTAACTTTTCTTGGCTATTAATGAAACTTAAGGCTTGGTTGTCAGTATAGACCACAAATTCCTTCGGTAGCAGATAGTGCCTCCATTTTTTCAAAGCTTGAACTAGTGCATACATTTCTAGGTCATAAGATGAATATTTTCTCTTTGCCTCATTGAGCTTTTCACTAAAGAATGTTATAGATCTGCCTTCTTGGCTTATGACTGCTCCTGTGGCCACATGACTAGCATCACATTAAATTTGAAACACTTTATTAAAATCAGGTAAGGCAAGTATTGGTTATTGAGCTACCTTTTTCTTGAGAGTTTCAAAAGCCTCATCCACCTCCTTTGTCCAAGAAAACATGCACTTTTGACCACCTTTTATGGTTTCCAATATTGGAGCACATATCTGACTGAAACCTCTTATGAACTTTCTATAAAATGTGGCTAATCCATGGAAACTTCTAACTTCACCAATAGTCTTAGGAGTAGGCCGAGAAAGAATTGCATTTACTTTATCCTGATCCATCTTCAAGTGACCTTTGGAGATCACAAATCCAAGGTAGATGAGTTCTTCCTATATGAAAAAACACTTCTCCATATTGATCATCAATTCCTCTTCACTCAACTTTTTCAGAACCATGTCTAGATGCCTGAAGTGTTCTTCCTTTGTCCTGCTAAATAATAGGATGTCATCCAAATACACTATTACAAACTTCCCTGTGAATTCTTTCATAACTTCATTCATGCTCATGAATGTACTTGGGGCATTAGACAAACCAAATGGCATAACCTTCCACTCATACAACCCTTCATTTGTTTTGAAGGTTGTTTCCCACTCATCACAGGGACTAATCCTAATTTGGTGGTATCCACTCTTTAAATCTATTTTAGAAAAATAGTTTGCACCCCCCAAACAATCAAGAAAATCATCTATCCTAGGCATTGGAAATCTATAGCTTATGGTGATCTTGTTGAGAGCTCTAGAGTCAGTACAAATCCTCCATGCTCCATCCTTTTTGGGTGCCAAAACTGTAGGGACTGCACATGGGCTAAGACTCTTTCCAATCAAATCAACTTCTAGCAACTCTTGAATCTTCCTTGCCATCTCCTCATTTTGTTGTGGTGTGAGTTTTTATGTAGCCTTGTTAGGCAATGTAGCCCCTGGGATCAAGTCAATATTATAGTGACCGATCTCTCTCATTGGCAGCAAAATCCTTGGCACTCCATCTACAACTATTCCTTGGTATCTACCAATGATCTCCTTCACTTCCGGACTAAGATCCTTGTCCTTTCCTTCTGATCTATCAACTACAACAGGCTTCTCCTTTGATTTTGGTATTGGAACAAAAGCAAAGCATATTCCTTCTTCCATCTTTATCTCCTTGAAGAATGGTTTTCCCTCCATCATCATCATTTTGGACTCAGTTTCTTTCTCCTCTTCATTGTTTTCAGTCAGGGGCAGTAACTCTATGACCTTGCCATTCTTTTGCCATTCTTTGTGATGGAGTAGGTATTCCTAAATCCATCATGGTGTTCTTTGAGGCCATATTGCCATGGTCTTCCAAACAAGAGGTGACAAGCATCCATGTTAACAACATCAAACAAAATCTTATCTTTATGTGCACCTATCTAGAATTCTACCCATGACTACTCTGCAAGTGTTTGTTGCCCCTTTGTGAGCCAAGACACCTTATAGGGGTATGGATGGGGTATCCTTCTCAATTTCAACTTCTCTACCATTTCTATTGACACAAAATTATCAATAGACCCTGAGTCAACCAAAACTTTACATACCTTTCCTCCTAATTGGCAAGTGGTGCGGAAGATAAACTTCCTCTAAGGTGGCTCCATAGGTGTTGGTACCTTCAAGAGGGTTCTTCTCAACATTAATGTCTCTCTTGTCTATGGATAACCATATGAATCAGGTTTACTCTCACCTTGGTAATCTCATTCTTGGGTCATGTTGGCTCTCCTTTCTCCTTGGGAACTAGACCCCATCTTCTCTGGGCATCTGTTGGCAATGTGTCCCTCTTGGTTGCAATTAAAACACTTTATTGGTCTTTCTCCTCTTCCTAATGATCTACCTCTAAAATTGGGCCTTCTCCCTTTGAATTTTCCTTTGTTGTTGTTTTCATTCCTTGAGGAGTCTTGGCTGCTCTCTGCTTAAAACTAAAAACTTGATCCTCTTCCTCTGAAGTTGCTCCTTCCTCTAGATAGCTTACCCCTTCCTCTATTGTTCTACTCTTGTCTTCTTTTGAGCTTCTCCTCTACCTTTAATGATAATTGATAGCATTTATGAACAATGTCATGGCACAATAGGTTCAACTCTTCTTGTATGTTCCACCTTAGGCCGTTAAGATACCTTGCCACTCTTTCACTTTCATCTTCAACCTTCTTAGTCTTTATACAATTTTTTAAATTCTTCAATATAGGCACACACATCCATCTCTTTTTGTCTAAGGTTCTGCCTTCTCTTGTGTAATTAGACTTCATAGTCCTCAGGTACATACACTCCATTGATCTCTGCAATCATCTTCTTCCAAACGGTGATCATTCATGTTCCCTCTTTTACTCTTTGGTGTAGGTGCATTTGGAATACCAAAGGACTCAATGAATCCATTAAATACTTTTTAAGGTCTTAGAAATTAAGAGCCAATCAATTATGATGTTTTGAGGTCCATTATGGCCTTTAATGATGAAAATTGTAATAAGTTTGTAATTTGTCCTGAAGGGCCTGGTAAGGACCTTAGGACCAACAAAAAGATGTAATCGGAATTTATGGATTAGGGAGTCTAGGAAGGTTTAGGAAAGTTTAATACAACATTTCATGACTTCAAGAGTCAACTGTTAGGAGTTTTAATCAAATTATGTCATTTTCCCAAAGTTGACAAATTTGAATATTTTAAATGCAACGGCTAGGTAGTTTTGGGGGGAAATTAGTTTTTTACAGTTAAATGCCTTAAACATGAAATGTAACCAATCAAAGGTGGTTGATATAGTTAGGGAGAAGCTATAAATAGTTCATGTAATGCTTTGTACAATAGATAATGCTGGTGTACAGACTGGGACAAGCAATAACAACAAATTCTTGTTTTCTTGCAATTTTTTGGTGTTTTGACTTATGGTAACTTTGTCTTGAGTGTGTACTCAAATTCCTAATGCATTGAAGACACCTTGAACATCTTATTTTCAGGGAAGATGTGCTGATAATCCATTTGTCTCAGACTTTAGACTAGTTGCATTGACTGTTCTAACAGATTTGTGTAATTTGGCATTTGATTTGGTTGATTTACAATGAGAATGGTCATTACATGAATGTAAAATGCCTAATATTCATGGGATGGAACTCCTCTAACATTTACAATAAATTAATAATAGATTTATGTGCAGATTGGGTGGAGAACCAGGGGGATCACCAAAACAGTGAATGTAAAAGTGGAGAAATTACATGCTAAGGAGTAGCAGTAGCAAATTCGCCTTAAGGAGGGGTAAATTTTATGATTGAAAGTTTTTATACATGTCATATAGAAGGTGAATTCATCATCACTTGGATGGTATAGTGTTTGGAAGAGGGGCATGTGAGAAACCCTACTTTTAAGGGTTTGTGAGAGGCTAAAGTTGGGATTTTGCATCTAAGAAGGTCAAACCTTGAATGTAATTTAATTTTCCTTAGTTTTGAACCATATTGGATTATTGTTGATAGTTTGGGAGTTAGGGAGTTAAAACATGATATACTTCATTTGTAAATTTGCCACTTTTTGGGTCTAAAAATAGTGCATAGTTGCAGAACAGCATATACTTTCCAAAACAACCATATGCAATATTTTGATATTTTAAATCAGAGCCAAATGGGTGTTTGAATATCTAATTTATTTGTTTAGTTTTTTGGGAAAGTTGAGAGAAAACAATTCATTTTCCTCATTGGAGGGAGAATTGGGCAACTAGGCCTAAAAGGCTAAAAAGTAAGTTTTGCACTTAAACAGGTTCTTAGAACCACAAAATTAGTTGAAACACCTTATTTGGAGGTATTACAAACATTCCATACCTTTGGAATCATTTGGAGAAGTCTTGGTTTGCATTTGACCTATTTGAGCCATTTGGGGGCTAGTAGGCCTAGGGGTTTGAACCTTGTATTTCCCTTATAAATATTAAAGGTTCATTTATCACACCCTTCCTCTGCATCAGGTGGTATCAAAGATTCAATTAGTAGATCTTTAAGGAGTAAAAATAACAAATTAGAACATGGAACCTAAAAACCAAATGGCCAGAGTGATTAAAGAGTTAAAAGCAGCCCTAGAATAGAAGGAAAGAGAGAATAGAGAGTTAGAGGCAACCAAGGAAAGGGAAGAAAGAAAAATGAGAAGGGAGAGACTTCAATTGTTAGGAAGGATATAAGCCTTAGAGAAATAAAGAAGAGACCCTATAAGAGAAGAGAATCATGAAGACAACAATGGAGGAGAAGAGCAAGCACATGGGAGACATAGAGATGAAGAAGACCTTGAAGAAAGAAGATTCATAAGACTAATTAAGGTAGTACAAGGTACTGGTATGAAGACACAAGTTGATTTTCCAATCTACCAAGGCAATATGGAGAGTGAAGAAGTGCTTGGTTGGATAGGGGCACTTGAGAACTATTTTGATCTAGAGGATATAGATGGAGACAAGAAGGTGAAAATAGCTAAAGCAAGGCTAAGGGGAATCGCCCTTACATGGTGGACAAGTATTCAAAATGAGAGAGAGGACAAGGGATTGAATAAAATCTTAGATTGGGAGAGGATGAAGACTATGGTGAGGAGTCAATTTTTGCCGTCAGACTTGGCAATCCAGATAAATATGAGGAGAAACAACTTGAAACAAAAGGACTTAGATGTAATGTCCTATAATGAACAATTTGACACCGTGGGCATTTGGGGAGGAGTAGAAGATGAAGATGAGAAGGTGTCTAGATACATTAATAGCCTCAAGTATAATATTTAGGATGAGATAGGGTTGGATATGCCATGAACCCTTGGAGAATGCTTTCAGTTAGCAGTGAGAGCAGAAGAGAAGTTGAAGAGGAAGAATGAAAGACAAGGAAACAATAGAGGAGGTGGATTCACGAGAGGAAGAGGAGGAAGAAAAAATCAGACCTGGGAAGAAAAGGATAAAGACAAGGGGACTACTTCAGAGCCAAGAGGAGGATACAGCCATAGAGGTGGAAGATTTGGAGTAAGAAGAGGAAGTGGAACCTTTCAAGGAAAGTGTTTTAATTGTAATGAGGTAGGTCATCAATCCTTTAGGTGTCCTAAATGGGTTGAATCTGATAAAGGAAAAGAGAGAACAGTGGGTTTGACACAAGAAGAAGAGAAGAAGGAAGATGATGGACTAGTGCTAGCATATCCAGAGACAGAAGGAGAATTCCTTATGGTGAGACAAGGTGAGAAAATACAAGAACCAAAGGTGAATATTTTCAGAACATATTGTTTGAGCAAGGGTAAATTATGTCAATTGATTATAGATTCTGGTTCACATAACATTTGGTTTTAGTTGATATGGTGACTAAGTTGGGATTGACAATGGTGGATCATCCTAACCCTTATAAAGCCACTTGGGCTGATCAAGGGTTGAATATGGAGGTTAGAAAGAGAACTCTTGTTAATTTCTCAATTGGTCCTTATCATGATCAGGTAAAGTGTGATATCATACCTATGAGTTGTGGACATATCATTTTGGGTAGACCATGGCAATGGACAAGAAGAGCTCTTCATGATGGTTACTCAAATGACTACATTGTGCATAAGGGTGGACAAAGGTATAAGTTACAAACTTTAGATTATAGAAGTAATGACAAGATGGTGATGTGTTTTGGAAGCAACATTCCATTGAATGAGCAGGTTAGAGATGAGTATGACACTAGTTGGAGGCAGCAAACCCAAGGCAACAAAACGTTGGTTATGCTAGAGTAGAAAATCAGTCCTAAGAAAGAAGTCGATTGGGACTTAAACTATGTTCAAATAGGCACTATTAAGTGTCCATTTCAAGGTCAAATGAAGGGAGAATAGGTTCAGGTGGTGCAGCAACCAGCAAACCACTATGAAGTAGCAAAATCAAATAGGGCAGCAAGGCAGCAGTCTGATCCAAAAACAGGGTCAAATACATTTTATTTTCATTTGAATACTTTTGGCAAACTGAGTGCAGGTGATGGAAAGAAAAAGATCGCATTGGGAGACCAATCAATGATGAGGCATTGGCCAGTTGATGGAGGCAAACTCAAGCCAAACTCTTGGGACAATAGTTTTTTTCTTTTTTGGGGAGCATGGTGCAGGTGCAGGTGCATTTGGAGGACCAAAGGACTCAATCAAGCCATTAAATACTTTTGAAGGTCTTAGGAATGAAGAGCCAATGAATTATGATGTTTTGAGGTCCATTATGGCCTTTAATGATGAAAATTGTAATAGGTTTGTCATTTGTCCTGAAGGGCCTAGTAAGGACCTTAGGACCAAAAAAAAGATGTAATAGGAATTTATGGATTAGGGAATCTAGGAAGGTTTAGGAAAGTTTAATAAAACATTTCATGAACTGAAGAGTCAATAGTTAGGAATTTTAACCAAATTATGTCATTTTCCCAAAGTTGACAAATTTGAATATTTGAAATGCAACGGCTAGGTAGTTTTGGGAGGAAATTAGTTTTTTAGAGTTAAATGCCTTAAACATGAAATGTAACCAATCAAAGGTCATTAATATACTTAGGGAGAAGTTATAAATAGTTCATGTAATGCTTTGTATGACAAATAATGCTGGTGTACAGACTGGGACAAGCAATTACAACAAATTATTATTTTCTTGCAATTTTTTGGTGTTTTGGCTTATGGTAACTTTGTCTTGAGTGTGTATTCAAATTCCTAATGCATTGAAGAGACCTTGAACATCTTATTTTTAGGGAAGATGCACTGATAATCCATTTGTCTCAAACTTTAGACTAGTTGCATTGACTGTTCTAACAGATTTGTGTAATTTGGCATTTGATTTGGTAGATTTACAATGAAAATGGTCATTCAATGAATGTAAAAGGCCTAATATTAATGGTATGGAACTCCTCTAACATTTAAAATAAATTACTAACAGATTTATGTGTAGATTTGGTGGAGAACCAAGGTGATCACCAAAATAGTGAATGTAAAAGTGCAGAAAATGCTTGCTAAGGACGAGCAGTAGAAAATCTGCCTTAAGGAGGGGTAAATTTTATGATTGATAGTGTTTAGAGATGTCATATAGAAGGTGAATCCATCATCACTTGGATGGTATAGTGTTTGGAAGACGGGCATGAGAGAAACCCTACTTTTAAGGGTTTGTGAGAGGCTAAAGTTGGGATTTTGCATCTAAGAAGGTCAAACCTTGAATGTAATTTCATTTTCCTTAGTTTTGATCCATATTGGAAGACTGTTGAGAGTTTGGGAGTCAAGGATTTAAAACATGATATACTTCCTTCATAAATTTGCCACCTTTTGGGTCTAAAAATAGTGCATAGTTGTTGGACATCATATATTTTCCAAAACAACCATATGCAATATTTTGATATGTTAAATAAAAGCCAAATGGGTGTTTGAATATATAATTTATTTGTTTATTTGTTTGGGAAATTTGAGAGAAAAAATTCATTTTCCTTGCTGGAGGGCTAATTGGGCAACTAGGCCTAGAAGGCTAAAAAGAGGGTTTTGCACTTATAAAAGTTCTTAGAACCATAAAATCAGTTAAAACACCTTATTTGTAGGTAGTGAAAACATTCCATACCTTTGGAATCATTTGGAGAAGTCTTGGTTTGCATTTGACCTATTTGAGCCATTTGGGGGCTAGTAGGCCTAGGAGTTTGAACCTTGTATTTCCCTTATAAACACTATTCTTCCACTAATTCTTCTACTGACATGTACTATCCTCCTTCCCAAAAGGATTCTTCTTATGCTCTGATACCAATCTGATGCAAAGCCTTGATATAAGTATAGAATAGGTTCCCTTAATCCAATACCACACGAAGGACCCTAACAATCACAAACACTACAAGGGGTCAAGGAATATCGGTTTGACAAGTCCCACATCTCTTCCTCTCAAAAGCCTCTTCATAAGGTTACTTCCTATTGAGTATTTCTTAAGGTCTCTTAGTGACTCACAAGGAACCTATAGCACAACAATGGTTTGGTCCCTTCTTCGTTGCATCAATGAATATTTAAAGGTTTTTTTGAAGTCCCTTAGGTCAGAGAGACCCCCCTTCAATCATCAATTTAGGTTCCCTCTACCAGTTTGGGGTAATTGCTGCAATAAGGCCTACTAATCCTAGTAGCCCTACCAGACCGGTTTTCACACTTAACTCCTTAATTCTCCAAAGGACTTAGACAAAAAAATTGAGATTTGGATACCCTTTTGGGAGTTGCAAAACATATCCCAAGGATTCTAACTGGTTGGGAACACAACAATCCAAACCCTAACTTGGCTAGGAGACCTAATAGTGCCAACTAGGCCTATTTTGCAAAGGAGTGTGTAGATACAAACCTTAACTTACCAAACCAACTCAAGGAACACTCTTAGATCATGGAAAATCCACCAATTCCTAAGCTTTAGGCCACGATCACACCTCTAACATCTAATGTGAGACCTGTTTACTTGCACTTGCACGGTGACCACATGGAGTTGCCCACCTTAATGCATAAAACCCTCACCTCCAACTAGTCTTAACCTACAAAAGGCCTTCAAAATCCTAAAATAAATTGGCCATAATTGCATCCCCTCCAAATCCATGAACCACCAGTGAAGGATTAGCAAGATAAGGCCATTTCTTTGTAAAACCCTAGGCAGAATTATCAAATCTAGACCACTTCTCGAAAATTGCAAGTTTCTCCCTTGTCCTGGTAAATTAAGACCCTAGACTTGATGCATATGAAAGTTTATTGGCTACTCTAATACATCCCACTAGTTTCCTAATTCCAAAATGATTGTATGGTATGGTACCCCAATCAGAACAACAAAATTGCAGGAAATTCTCATAATTCTATTGCTTCTATGATGCCAAAAATGTTTATAAAACTTTATCTCCTTCCCCAACCATTATTGGGAATGACATTTTATACCTTACTCAATGGTTATCAACCACCTTTTGAACTGAGGTGACCATTGGAAGGTAGTTGCTATTTTCAACCAAAAGTTGTCATTAAAAGTTGTCAAGTTTGAGCGATTTTTGACACATGTTAAATCCACCTACCTAGAGTGGTTTTAATGTTTCTTAGTCTTCCTAAGACATATAAAACACATAAACCCCTATAAAATACTCAAATAAATAACCTTAGGCCCATATGCCCATGGTGGCTTATCAATTTGCCAAATCTTTGACATTGGGTGACAAGGTGGGGTTTATTACAAAAATCAAACAAACAAGACTACCCTATTACATAGATTGAAAGGTAACATTCCCATGTGTGACCTTTAGGCCTTTATTTCTATTATCATCTTAGTCATGAGGTGCTCCCACACCACCATCATAACCATTTAACTCAAATGCAATAAGTTTACCAATGATGGAGTCAAGAGTTACCATAGTTTTATCATTAGACTTTAGCTCCTAAATGGTTGCAACTCGGATAGCGTAGACCAGTAGAAGGGTTCTCAACACCTTACTAACCATTTTGGAATCCTCCACTTTACCACCAACACTCTTTATCTCACCAACTATCTCCTTAATCCTCTGACCATACTGTTGAATATTATCACCTTCAGCCATATGCATGTCATCAAATTTACCTTTCAAGCTCTCTTCTTTGGCAATCTTCACATTCTCATCACCGTTATATATCTCCTCAAGTTTCTTCCACACATCATAAGCAGTCTCTAGACCATAGAAATAAACATACACAAACTTAGACAAAGAATTGATAATGGCATCCAATGCTTGATTATTCTCTTTTTTCTCTTTCTTTTGATCATCAGACAAAATCCCACTAGGTACAGTATATTTTTTAACAACATGTTCCCAGTATTGACTTCCTAGACTCTTGATATAGATTTTTCTCCTAGCACTCCATGTTTTTTAGTTTTCCCTATTAAACTTCAGACCTTCTTTCTTCATCATGTTCTTCTACATCTTTACCTCAAGCTGTTAGGCTTAGACACTAGAGGACCTCAAAATGTCTTTGATACCAATTGATGATATGATGAATCAATAAGGATCCAAACAAATATTGAGATGGAGGGTGAATCAGTAGATGGAAAACTAATTTAACTTTCACCAAACTCAAAAACAATCTCAGAAGTCAATCTCTGAACTAATTGGTTCAAACACTGAACTTCAAACTGCAATAGCACTGACAAGTATACTGGTTGATTGTCATATCAAAATAACAGTATAACAGATCTAAAACTCCCAAACCATTTAACAAAAACATCAAAATACTTTATTAACAATAGTAAAATCACATTTTAGATTACTGCTAGTCATCTTAACATAACTAAGTGGATTTAACAACTAAGCAAATTAACCATATCAAACATAACCACAAAAACCATTCACGACTTGACACAATGATTTTTGATGTGGAAAACCAAATGGGAAAAACCATGGTGGGATGAATACCCACAAGTATTATGAACTCTTACGAAGTTCGCCTTGTTAGGAGCCAAGCCTGTTAAAGCTTTACAAAATGTCGTGGTAGGAACAGATCCTGTTAGGGACCACCCGATTAAGGGATTGACTATAATGCCCTTTTAGAAGCAATACCCTATTAGGAGTAACCTCGGTAGAGGATTTGAAATCCAAGATAAGGGATCACCTGGTTATAAGATTTAGAAAGCACTAAGCCTGTTAAAGCTTACCTAGTTAAGGAATTTGACTGTTGTAATTGTTAGAGAACAACAAGGGTTTGTTGATCTAGTAAATAGCACTACTCTGCTTGATCAGATCCTTTTCATGCTCCTATTTCCCTCACACATAGTACAGATACTCTTTCTAGTTTGGCAACCAATCACATTGACACTTAGCCAAAATTATCAAAACTACAACAAAACAACTCATCAACCTTATAAGCAAAACAATAGGTTGGTAACACATCTCAAACCTAAGATCTCATAGAGATTACAAACAAATCAGTTCAAGTATGATCATTAGATTATATAGAAATAATTGCACACTATTCAAGACAACCTCGACCACTCCTTGATCCTCACTTCATCGAATCTTGTAACTCATGACGTGGTTTCCTCTTCATGCAATGTATTTGCTCATTCCCAAGATAAAACTATTATCTCTACACGCCAAAAACCACTTGAAAATCATCACATACAACATGCATACATGGCATAATCATTACCGTTCACCATTTGATCATAAATCAATACAACTAATTCACCAAGATCCATCGATTAGGGTTTGGCACATCAACGGGTAGGGTTATCGATTGATCTCACTGCTTCTAAAGTAATACCAGTTTCATTTACTTGCTCGACAACTGGTTGTAAAACAACATCATTACTGATTACAATTGATATCAATGACAACACAATAGTTCATTAAAGAAATCTTCAATGAAATACCAACACCAACAGGCCTGAAATTGTAAATCCCCTAATAGGGTAGATCATTAACTTGAGTTTGAATCGAGGTTGCTCCTAACAGGGGAAAACTTTTAATGGGGCTGAGGTAAATCCCTTAACTGGGTGACTCCTAACAAGGTCTGCTCCTAACCAGGCATATTTGTAAGACCTTAACCAGTCAAATATTTCTATTATGCAGATAGTTAATCTTGTGGGTATTAATTGTTGGCAAATGCACACTCCAATGAGAAATTGTAGGTGATTGAAGGTTTTTTCATTGATGGCAACCTTGAAATCATATGATACCAACAAGACAGGATACTAGCATCGGCAATGACAAACTCTACACCAGCACTCAGAACACCGACAGTGAAAGGAAGGATATCGGCACCCTGGCCGACACAAATTTTGTTTATAATGTATTTTGTAATTAATTGTAAAATCATTGTAAGCCGACATGGCAAGTTGTAAAATGACTCATATGTATCAGATCATTACAGAACATTTTTTAAGAAGGATATAGGCAAAATTATGCAGACCTAATATGTGAATTATAGGTTAAGGTTTTATGTATGTAGCAGAGCTTAAACCGGTACTGGATCTCGCATAGCAGATGCTAATTTGAAGCAGTACAAGATATAGGATTAATATAATCCATTTTTGTAAGTCAGTGTGACTTCTTTTGTAATTGAGTAGTGAGCTCTAGGCACTTGGCCTTCCTGCATGTGCAGGCCCCTATTGTAAGAGTAATATTCCCTTATTGGCCAATAAGCGAATATTGTGGGTCACAAATCCCACTGAGGTTTTTCCCACATCGGGTTTCCTCATTAAAATACTGTGTTATGGTGTGCTTCTCATGTGGTTGTTGTTATTCTTGTTTACTGCATTATTTTTTGTTTACCGGTACACAGTTTTAATATGCTTTTCATGTTTTAAGTCAAGTAAATTTATTAACCAGTTAGATATTGATTCACCCCCCCCCCCTCAGTATCTTTGGGAATCTTAATCCTAACAATTGGTATCAGAGCCTGGTCCTCTATTTTCATAAGCCTAACAGCTTGAGGAAGATCTTATCACCGGTAGAGATGGAAAACTTGAGAGAACAATTAAAAATAGCTCTTTCAGACTATGATGCAGAAAAGCTGAAGAATATCAAACTTGAAGATGATCTAAAGGTTGCTCAGGATATCATTCAAGCACTTCAACAAAATCTTACCATTGCATGAAATAAGAGAAGAGAACTTTGTGAAAAGATGTAGAATGAGAATGATGAAAAAGAAACTCTTAATGATTTGGTAAACAAGCTAAGACAAGAGATCAGTACAACACAGAATGAGATGCAGGATATGACTATGAGATTTTATAAAGAAATTAAAGATAGAAAGAATAATGAAGAAGACTTGACTAGAAGACTAAATGATGTTGGAAATGAAAACACAAGACTTAGTCATGAAAATGATATGTTGAAGACAGATCTAATGCACACACAAAATGACAGAACTAAACTCATAAGACAGAAAGGAATCTTGAAAAGTGAACTAACTACTACAAATCATCACAAGGAAAAATTAAAGAAAAGTTCAGAAGAACTTGGTGACATGTTGAAGAATCGGAAACCTAATGGTGATACAAATGGCCTTAGCTTTGAAGTTGGTGAAAGCTCTGGTACTGCAAACAATCATGATCATAGCAAACCGGTAAGACAACCTACTGCTTACAAGTTTAATGGCAAATGCTTTAACTGTAACAAGTATGGTCATAGAGAAAATCAGTGTAGATCTAGAAATTATCAGAACACTAATACACCCATTGGTCAATGTTCTAAATGCAATAAAGTTTGTCATAATTCAGAAAATTGCAGAATGAATGTGAGATGTTATGTTTTTGGAAGATTTGGGCACTTATCTAATCAATGCAGAATACATACCAGCATAGGATATGGGAAAGCTATTCAGAAGAACAATGTGACTTGTTATGCCTATAACAAGATTGGACATATTGCTAAATTTTGTAGAAGTAAGGCATCACCGGCAAATAACAAAGGTCCTAGTTTGAAAGGTAAAGAAAAAGTTGAAGAGGTAAAGCAAGAATTCTCAAAACAATGGATCAGAATGTTGATGTGATTACTCCTCCACCAACAGAACAGAGTAATACTCCACCGGCGGGAGACTCTTCATCTAACTAAAGAAAATTCTTTTGGGGGTTTAGCAACAAAATGAAAAACATGTTATTATTCCCTCGATAGATGGTGAGAAGTTGAAATTACTTCTATATCGGTAGATGACTTAATTTGTGACTTAACCAACAAGCATTAAATGTGGTAGTTGGTGAAAATAACATTATAAAGCAAGTATTTGGCTCTTTTTCATTCACTGAGCATTCAAATCTTTGAAAGTGCAAAAATTCTTGAGCGAAAGTACTCCAAGAAAAAAAGTTTAGCTACCCATCAAAGCATTCATTCTTAAGGAAGATTGAGGTATTTATAGCTATGGCATCTTCATCCACTCCTGAATTTATTGCAAACCCTACTGTTGTTGAAGTTGTTAAGCGACCTAGACCCGTTTTTCAGCTAGTTCCCGAAATTGCTAAGAAAGATGATAGCATAGGTGCATTCTCTCAAATCCCTAAAGGAGTAGTATATGTTGAAGACCCTAGAATGTATATACATAGTCAAATTGATGAACTGGGTGATGATGAAATTAAAAATATATATGAGACTGTAATTTGTGATGAATCCAGAAATGTCAAACCTAAACATAAGATAGTAGAAACCCTAGGTTTCACTGAAATACTTAGTATCCCAGATTTCCCCAAGGATATCATAAGGATTGTGTTAAGTGGAGTACATAGTGAATTCTTCTAGTTAGACTCTATTCATAAAATCACAAAAGAAGAAGTAAAAGTTGTAATAGGGATATCCTCCATCAGCAATAGACCTAACAAAACTAAGAAGGTCTCAAATGACTTAGTGACAAACCTAACCGGTGCAACATTTGATAAAAGATCTCTAAGGGTAAATGATGTGAAGGATACAAATATCAGATTTATCAGTATGATCTTAGGTTATAAGGCTACACATGCAAATAGGTTAAACTCAATTTCTAGCTGAGTCTGAGCCACTATCAACTGTGACTGCAACTCTGCAAGACGTGCTCTCATCAACTGCCCTGCATCAGTCCCCTACTCTCTCGCAGGCTCCCCACCCGCATCTCCACCTATGGCTCCACCTTGCTCATCCTGTCATTGTTGGACCTATCTTGGAGATACTCACTCCTCCTCAATCCCACCCAATCTCACTCTTACATGTCATAGGGATCCACCCTCACCCCTTTGCTGTCCACCCTCAGTTGAAACCCTGCTACTGCTAGCAATAGGATCACCACCTGTCCGTCATGGACCCTCAGCTCTCTATTCCTGACCCTGCCTGTGTCCCTGTCCCTATGTCAGTGCGGGGGCAACATCCTCAACATCCTTAATATGAGGAGCCTGCTCACCCAGATGTGTGAATCGAGGGAATGAATGTTGCTGAAAATAATCTCTATACTGGGGTAATACCCCCACATCCGCTACATCATCCATGTAATCCCACCTCAGGCGGTGTAAACCAATCAGAACCTGCATCACCAAAGCATAAGACAACCATGGAGACCATCCCTATCTCTCCTCATCTATGTAATGAGCATAAGTTGTGTACTCCTACAAGATCCCTTGAGGCTGGCCATACTACCTCATCACTCGAGAAATGATGAACCGCTCCACAATAGTCTGTGATCTCCCAATCAGTGGGCATGTAATAAAAAGGTCCTTGCAAACTAGCTGCCAGTCATCCCATGGCTCTAAGCCTCTGTACGGTCTCCATACAACGGCTATCAGGTCATCTAGCTATCATCTCCAAAAATATATCCTGCCCAAATGGGGCTGCACAATGTATCTGGCATACCTGTATATAATTGGTTGCCCAGGCTCTCTACTATCATCTACTATGGGCTGACAAATGGGAAGGTGCTCCCAAGCCCACACCCACAAAATATGTACACTAGCGGCCATGCTCCGCCCATCTCTATACACGATCTCATGCTTCTCTCGATACATGTGGGCCAATAAACATGAACCCCAGCCAAGTCTCTATGGGGTCTCTATCAATATCTCTAGCATCCAACCCCATCCACACTAGAAGCCCTATTGCCCTTTGTCTGGAATCAGAAAATAGCTTATAAACCCTGCTAGAACACATGCTAGAGGAAACTCCTCGTTGTACCTTCTCATCAGTATGTCCCAACTCATGGAATGAGTCAAAATGTCAGGATCACTGAAGACATGCCTCACTGCCTGTAATCCTAGAAGGTACCCTGAATCATAATCCACCTTATCCCCAGCAAAAGGGATACGGAGGATCCTATATACATCCTCGGGAGTGATAGTCAACTCCCCCACTGGCAGATGAAACGTGTTATGCTCTGAATGAAAATGCTCAACCAATGTTGTGAGCATTCTATGCTTCACATGGATATTAGGTAATCTCAATAGATGAGTCAAGCTGCACAAGTCAATATGAGCCTTTTCAACCTCAGATAAATGTCAAACTAATGTCATAGTAGGAGGATAAACGCATCTAAACAGCATAGGAGGTAATCAAACCTGCAAAAAACCCAACAACAAAGCATCAAAAAATATTCCAAATGAGCCTACAAGAGAAGTAAAACATCACGCAAATTCAACTAAGTCAAATGCAAAATCAAAATTTAATGTTTAGACCTTCAAAAATGCTCACTGTCTCTCAAATGACAAAACATAGAGAAGAAAAACCTCATATGAGCCAAGATTAACTTTTGCACGACAAAACAACCCCAAACGACATACTATTGGCTTTTGCATGACAAAATGGTCTTTTAACATACCTGTCGTACAATACGAGGGTGCATCCTGAATGACAAATCTAATGGGTTTAAACGACAAAAGAAATTATGTCAGTTACTCGTACAAGACATAATCCTATCTCGCACAATAAACTGTGACACCCAACCCCAAACATGCAAAAAAATTGGAAAATGAACAAAAAAATTCTAAATTGAAAACATAAAGAGGCTTAAGATCGATCACTTACCGTTGGCTCATAGTTTCGAGGTCGATTATGTCTTCCCTAGCACTCGAATTGATGCTGACGAGTAGGAACCACCATTTTCTTCGTAGAAGGCTTTTTGAATTTTCAAACTTGGAGGGTTAAAATGAATTGAAAATGACACTTTTGTCCCATATATAGCCAAAAACCTAGTTTTTCAACTTGCTCTGATGGACACAAAAATTGTACCCTTAGCTAATTTGATCGTTCTATTTCCATTTTTGGGATCGAAATCAAAATTTGAGATCATTTCGCTAGTCAATTTCAGAATTTGGACCACTTAGCACTTTTCATCACAAGCTCATTATCTCTTCTAATTGTGCTCAATTTCTCATTAATCAACGTTGAATCTTAATTTAATTTCTACAAATCAACTTTGCACTCAATTTCTTATCAATCACCACAAAATTTTCAAAAATTCCTCTGAATCAATTTATGCTCAAAACAACTTATCATCACTAAAGAAATTGCCTATCATCATGTACCCTCGCTATCTTTTGAGCTCGCTCCCAAGGGGGCATACTTGTGACCTTATGACCTCACATCTTCAAATGTCGAGAAAATTTTCAAATCTTCATCGAAAGTCGAGCAAAAAAATATTTTTCAACTAAATAAAATCAATCAAATAAGACCTCATCGCTAGGGGCATCTCAACCTCATCGCTTTATATCAAGTTGAGATTTCTCAATCATCTGAATCAAATCAATCACTAGGGGCATATCAATTTCATCGCTTCATATCAAGCTGATATTTGTCTTTTATCTGAATCAATCTCTTAACGTGAATCAGTTTCATCATTTTTCATCAAGCTGATTATTCATTTAAACTCAATCAAGGGTTTAAAGAGTTTCTTTGATCACACTCAATCTAAGCAGGTGTTCAGTATTCATTTCTTGATCAAGCTAAATAGTTTATCTTCATCGTCTCTTGATCAATCAAGTTCAAGATTGATTTTTATCATCACTCACTGTATCTAAGTTCAATCAAGTTCTAGATCAGTAAGATCTACTTCTTGATCAATCAAGTTCAAGTTCGGTATCTTTTGTTTTCTATCATTCCTAGTTCAATCAAGTTCAGGATCGGTATCACTTTAATCAAACTTCATTCAGCTTTGTTGCTTCGAACCAAGCTAAACACCTTGCTTTCATCTAGTTTGTGATCAATCAAGTTCAGAACTGGCATCTCCTAAACATCAACTATTCTTTGAACCAACGCGCTGCTTGCACATTAATTCAAAGAGGGGAAAATGTAATACCCTAAAAATGGTCATCTAAACCATGAGCCCCTAATCTCGACAACATCACCAAGGTCCTAACCAAAGGCAATTAAATCAATCTTGAGCACACAATTAATTTCTTAAATCACCAATGTAACATGGCAAATCAATCACTCAATATTAATTAAATATTTATTTAATTAATTAATTATTTATTTAATTAATTAAATCATTCCAAATAAATCATTTTTAAACAAATATCTTATTTATTTTATTAAATATTCTAGCATATTTAATTGAATAAATCAATTTGTCATAAATCTTCAAAAAAGGAAACAAATCAAGAAAGAGGAATTGGAAATTATGAGCACAAATCTTCAAAAAAGGAAATAAATCGAAAAAGGAATTAATTGACAAAAAAGAATTAAAAATTGAGAAAAGAAATCAATTGGAGATAATCTTGAAAAATAAATTAAAAATTGATAAATAATCTCAGAGAAAGCAATTAAAACAATTAAATATTAAATTGAATGAAATAGAGAATAAATCAGTTTTTTTCTGATTTTATCTTAATTTTAGTTCAATTTCCTTTAAAACTGAGAAAAGCATCCAATCACATCAATTCATCTGGATTGTGCTTCCTCTTGGAAAATCTTGACCACTCATCATCATTTGATCTCAGCTGTTGGTTTCTTTCTGAATTTTCTATAAATTCAGGCTCTCATCTCTCAGTAAAAAAAAAGAAATCCTGGAGAATGTATTGTTATTATGTTGTTTTTGCTCTAGGTTCATTGAGAATTTGCATTGAGATATTGCATATTAATTATTTCATATTGCTTAAATCATTTAGCTTAATATTGCTTAAATCATGTTAGATTGATCTTGCATTCATCATGCTCATATAGATTAAATCCTTCGTTTAGGTGTTGTCTAGTCATTGGATAGCTTAGCAATCTGAGAGCAATCTAAACTCGCATCTACTAGAAGGCACTGGGTCGCTTGGTAATGGTTTATTATTCATTGATTATTGATTTACTAACCATGCATCTAATGACTTAATTGAACTGTTGTGTATTCATATACAGATACAGGTCCACTTTTCACACACACAGATGCCATTTCAAAGAAATACCTGGAAAACAATCACCGGTTGAAGGGTTTTAATGACTACTGGAAATTATTTGGAATGCCTTTGCTCACTCTATATCACCTATGATTCACCTTTGCTTCACTCTGGTTTTCTCAAGTGTTGGGTGAGTGAAAATGAGTTTATTTTCCCTTTTTATCAACAAGTAAACCCTAATTCATCACTGTCATAAATGCTTAGCGATGTACCCTACCGGATGCCTGTTTCACAGTTTTATATCGGGTAAACCTCCATCAATGATCAATACCACTCTCCAAATCTCTTCTGAGGAATATACAATATTTGCAATGAATTTTCCAACCCCTAAGGTGTATGCCTCAATTATCAGTTGAATTTCCTTTCAGTGCAGGAATGTGTTGGTCTACCGGTGGAGTTACAGGTGCAGTTACCGGTGTAGTTGCATCTCCACTTGGTTCTTCAGAGTTTCTAACCCATCTCTTGGTTTGATCTTGTTGTATGTCATCTACCTTCTTCTTTCCTTTCTTATTTTCTTTATCATTGCTAACCGATGTAGTCTTGCTTCTGCAGTACTTAGCAATATGACATGTTTTGTTGCATGCATAACATGTAACATTTTTCTTTTGAATTGCTTTAACATCATCCTGGTTTTGCAAAAGTTCCTTTCTCTTAGCTTGAGCTAATGATAACCTTTCTTGTAGAACAAGAATGAATTCATTAGCAAAATTCAATTCATCTTGCAGTTTTAGGTTTTTCATCCTTTCAGCATCATAATCCTCAAGTGCCATCTCAAGTTGCTTCTCCATAGCTATATTCAATGATTTCAGTTTTAGGATCTTCCTCAAGCTATTAAACTTCCTCCAAGGTACCAAGCTCTGATACCAATTGTTGGAATACTATCAATCCAAGAACATTGAGATAAAATAGTAATGGTGAACTCACTAAATGCATCTATAATGCCAAAAAGAGTTATGCTTATAGCTCTTCTTTGTATCGGTTCATAAACCTTGAACACTTCTACCAGTATCTCCTTTCCTCCAAGAATGCTTTACAAACCATCTACAGATCATTGCATGATATAATATTTGCATACAAATGACCTTCATACATATCCTTTGCATCACCTTCTTTTTACTACCTTTTGTTGTATAATGATGAATAGCAGATACCCTAACTGGTACTGAGAGAGAGGGGTGAATCAGTATAGACAAAAACTTTCTCAACAACTTATCAAGTTAAAACAATACCAACCGTTTGTCTTCATCACTGAACTTAACCATGGCAATACCGGTTAAACACACTAAGACTTCAGACAACATAAACTGATAAGTCTGAATACTTCAAATACATTCAATACTTGATAAAAACTTCACCCATAAACATATGCGTGTGGTATACTAGTAATACCATAACCTATTAGATCTGCATGCATAATCACTAAAACACAAAATACTTAATCATCACATAAAAATGCACAACTCATGACACACAGATTTTTCACGTGGAAACCCAAATGGGAAAAACCACGGTGGGGATGAATACCCACAATCTTGTTTTGAACTCTTTTGAAGCTCGCTCTATTAGGAGCCTAGTTCAGTTAAAGACTTTACAATAAGGTTCTGTTAGGAACCGATCCTATTAAAGATTACCTGGTTAAGGGATGGCTATATACCCCATTAAAGGTTGAAACCCTATTAGAGGTTACCTCGTTAGAGGATTTGAAGAACTCAATGATCTTGAGTCACCCCATTAAAGGATTTACAATAAGCTTGTTAAAGCTACCCAATAAAGGGATTTTCCAATTGTTGAAATGATTAGAAGACAACAGGTAAAACTCTGATCTGATAACAGCACTACATTCCAAGGAAGATCTTTTTCAATTCCTTTACTTCTGCAATCACACTCTACAGGTTTCCTCTTACTGGTTTGGCAAGTATCTCATCACTCAGATACACACACACAACATTTGCCAATAATTGACAACAACAAACATCATCGACCTTATAGACAACACTTAGGTTGGTGGCATAAACCCTAAGCATCTTAGGTTTACAATACAAGCGGTCCAATCCTGACCATCCAAACACTTTGCATAGAGAAATACAATTTCAAACATATCATTAGACAATATGCATCGTCCATTCTTCACTGCATATGGGAATCTGTAGCCCATCATGCCTTCTTCTCATACTAATAAGAAGAATGTTCATTCTCGAGGTAGACATTTAATGCAATCGATCTTTACATGCAAGATCCTCAAGGAAATCCTTCATGTGCACAAAACTGATGTGGCTCCTCGATCTCATTCTTATCTCTTAGCTAACTCATCACATAGTATCATCAGTTGCAGTGCACAAGCTGGATTGCTAAACCAGAAACCCTGGAGCTGAGACTACCAACTAGTAGTCACGCTTAGTGAAACCCCGACACTAGTTCAATGCATCTCTTCATACCTCTTCATACTGGTTCACCAACTTCTGCCAATCTACATATCGGTTCACTTTCACTTATTGACATCAATGACAACATACATTATCATCATATCAACATGTTGGTTCATCATATGCCAACAATATCCAACACCTTTCACTATACATTGTCTTGTCTCAAAATAAACTAATAGACTAACTTATATACCCTTTACAAACAATATGCCTTATGTTGGCTTACAATACATTACAAAAGATATACAATGTCAGCCTTACACAATAATTACAAAATGATTTACAAATAAAAATTCCTTCGGATCCTAGACTAATGTTGGCTTCACTGAAGTGCTAGATGTTGGTGTCGGTGATGACCCTGATTACTCCAATGTCAGTATCTACAGGTGTATGCCTCCAAATGCTAGTATTTGACTTCTATAGAATCTTGTTGTCATCAATGACAACATATGAATCCAATGAGTGTCAATTGCCAACAGTGCATTCATGAATACTATAAAGGCAAAGTAGCAAAAAAGATCATAGTTTAAAAATAGTTTGTTCTTGAGTTCACCATAAATGTAAAGAAGAGAAAATGTATGACCCATCAGTGGAATTTTCACATGTGCAAGGTTTCCTCTATAGGCAGTTATACAAGTGTGCAGTAGTTTGGAGTCTTAAAGACACCTTTCAAAGCAATCCAAGAGGTCTTTAACGACCTATTTTAGTTCAATCTGACCTCAACACTTTTCCAACTTTAGAACACACCAAACACATTCCCTATTACCATGGAAGGAGGTTGCAACAAACAATGAGGGAATCTAGGGGGTTTGATAAATTTTTCAGTTGGTTAAGAATATTTAGAAGGTAGTTTAAATCCTTTTGAGAGCATATAGGAGTGGATTAATAAACCTCATCAATGGAGTAGTCAAGAAAAGACATTTTTATGCATCTTTTCACCTTTTTGGAGAAATTTTAAGGCCTTCAAAATAGGGCCAACTCAGATAGACAACTAAGAGGTTTGATCAAGTAAAACCTATCTAACAAACTATTGTGTATTATAAAAACTCAACCTTGGGCTCATTTGGGGGGAATTCTTTCTTTTTTCTCAGCATGTAATGTAACTTGATTGGTTCTTGCAAGCATGAACAACATTGTAACTCAAACTTATATGCAGTTGTAACAAAGTATCTTTTGGTCAATAAAACAAGATTTTAGCCTTCTCATACTCTTTATATTTATGTGAAATTATAAAAGTGGTGGATATAATTTTTATGATATTTGACATATCCTTGATTTTATGCTTCATTTTCAATTCACCTTCATGGAGATACATATGAGTGTAGGTCATGGTTTATTTTATCAAGCTATGAATCTTTTAGTTTGTGAAAAATGTTTGACTTTCCTTCTAAAACTTTTAGGCACTCCAACTTTACTATGAAATGTTTATGCACAAGTATGTCAAAATTGAGTTGTTCTTAGGTTAGCTTGTTCTTTAAGCATATTGTATATGTCAAACAACCCTAAATTTCACAAAAATTTGGTGCATCACCCCATATAGTAGTAGATTTCATTTTAAGTATCCTCTTTCCCTTTTTCCCAGCAATGCAAGTCACTAGCTTAAAATAGGTTTTAGGTGAAGCAGCATAAGGAACCGGCCTTCTCTAGAGGTTGACCTTTATCTAACGGTTACCCACAACCTTAGAGATAATCTCATGTTTCAAGATATTGTTGAACCATAGTTTTAGCAAGGTGAAAATCTTATTGACAATAGGTATAAGTGTGCCCCCTTGAAAAATTGGTTGAAAAAAATCTGATTTGAAGACCAATTTAACGATAATGCAACCAGGATCTCATTTTTGTTGTTTGGAAAAGTTTTGAGATCATTTAGATGACCTATAAGGTTGGATAAGTTAAATTTAAGCATGACCATAAGGTTGAAAACCCTAATTAGGGATCCAATTTGGCTATAAATAGAAATTTTAAGGTTCATTTGTCTCTTTTGCATTCTTGTAGCTTTTAAATTCAGAGCGATTCTTGAGTGAATCTTAAGCATTTGTGGAGCCATGGCGATCATTGGGAGGTGACAACACTTGTTTGAGAAAGTTCATTCATTCAACAAACTAGAGGGCTTAAACGATGATGTAACTACAGCAACCTATCTTGTTGAATTTGGCCCTAATTTATCTTTGATAAATTTGTTGTCTAATGTGTAAATTTTAATATTTCTACAATATTACTTCAATTTTTTCATATTTGTTCATCACATTTTACAATTGTTAATAATGTTGCAATTGACTGTCATTTTTTGCATTTGTCTTACTACTTTACCAAATTCGTAGGTTAAGATTATGCAATTATTTTAAATTTTCCATGTACGTTTAAAATGTTTATCATTTGACTGTCAATTATGCATGAGTTAAGATTGACTTTTACAATTGTTTAATTTTACAAATTTGTATAATTAGGCATAAGTGTAGAATGTGCATTAGACTTGTCATGATTTTGAGCAGACGTATGCTCATAATGTCATGTTTTTGCAGTCTATTCTTCTCATTCTTGGTGTACGTGAGAATAGGCCTAAGGGCCTTTCTTTGTGACATCAACTTGATGAGGAGGAGAAAGACTTTTTTCAATAGGTTGGCCTTTATCGCATTATGTTCATGACCAAGGTTATGACCAACAAGGGTTTGATTACTGGGATTGCGGAGAGATGGGACTCAAAGACATGCTCATTTCACTTACCCACTCGTGAGGCATTAGTGACTCTCGAGGACATGTGACATATCCTACATATTCGGATTCATGGAGAGCGAGTCACGTCGTATGACTGATAGTCAAGGATTGTTGCATTGTGTGAGCTACATAAGTGTGAGATGGATGAGAATGGTATTGAGGCATTATATGAGATTCGTTGGGATGTTATGATGAGGGAGTATGATCATGTGAGCATGGTATTGTACAACTTGATTGTAGACACATTGGTGGATCAACAAAACCCTATATTTATTGTTGGTTAGGGAAGTGTACTATTAGTAGTAGCAAAGAAGGAAGAGCACAGTAAGATGATTCTTTGCAGTCGTATGTGAAAATATTACAATGGGGAATGGACATGCAGTTAGGAAAACTACCTAGATCTCACTACTCAAAATATATTTTCCTAGAAGGCTACAACCCTTAGGGAAGTCTCACTGACTTACACCAATCTTTGGACTATAATCCTGAAGAAATGAATTGAAATAATATAATCTCCAAATTCTTGATTACAATTCCAGTTAAGCACACTTTTCTTCTTTGTAACACCAATCTCACCTCAACCTCAACACAAAATGATAAATCACTTGTTTGCATATACACCACTCTTTGATAATGCAAACACAACACCGACACCTAAACTACATGAATAACTCAACTATATATACAATTCATCAACCTTCAACTAAACCCTCAACCCTCAATTACCAAATTACATCACGCAATAAAAATATCAACCACCAAACCAATATGATTATTTTCATAACATAACATGGTCCTAATTCAAATTCCCAAATGATCAACTCCACCAGAAATCACACCAACATCAACTGCAACACGCTATACGACCAAAAATACCGTATAACATGAAAGTCATCATCGGCTAATAGAAACCACCAAAAAATTGCACAATGATCAATGTGGGTCATCAAAACAAATAGGACATGACTAGGAAACACTAGCAAGCACATTAGGATCATCCAAAATAGTTTCACTAACACCATTTTTCAAATCTTCATATGTCAATGTCTAGAAGCTCAAGAACACAACCAATCAACAACTATCATGAAGAAACATAACTTGTGGTGCACCAAATCACAAACCTTTTGAAATGAAGATACACAAGACCATTCAATACAATATCCCAAAGTCTCAACACAAGATCTGATCACACTAGAATATACCGGAAGAAATATTAGCCTCTGCAAAATAGTGATCAACAAAACAAAACTACAAAACCAAATTAGAAAATATTCCCAAGTACATAGGAATATGTTGACATCAATAACAACAACATATCCTAGCAGTAGCAATGAAAAACCATATCCAACAATCTCCCCCTTCGGTATTGATGACAACATATGAATGTGAAAAATAGTCAATGCAAAGAAAGAAGATATCACCAACAAACTACCCATAAGGTCAACAAAGATAAATAAGTTTTTTACATGATCTTTCTCCCCCTTTGAGATAAATGTCAAAGATCTCCAAAATAGAAAACCAAACTCTCTCCAAAATTAGAAACATAAATCTCTCTCCCCAAAACACCAACTACTCCAGCAGAGGAGCAACACCAACTCACCAATCCAGATAAAAGAATAAGGCTCTAAAATCTACCGAATCAATGCAACTCAATGCATCTAGTTCTCATCAAGAGAGGTGGATACCCCTGAGTTGTCTCTCAAATAGACAAATATATCTGTAAGCAAAGGCTTAGTGAAAATATCAGCTATTTGTTCCTTTGTAGACACATACTCCAGCTTCATTTTCTCCTTACTGAATTGTTCTCTCAAGTAATGATATTTGATTGATATATGCTTAGTCTTTGAATTTTGTACTAGATTCTTTGACATGTTGATAGCACTAGAATTATCACAGTAAATAACAGTAGGCTCATCATGAATAACTTTTATATCTTTCAACATTTGCTTCATCCAAACCACCTAAGTAAAATTACTAGTAGCAACAATGTACTCAACTTCAGCAGTAAATAAGGACACTGAATCTTGTTTCTTGCTAGCCCATGAAACCAACTTCTTACCAAAAAATAATGCTCCACTAGTCGTGCTCTTTCGGTCATCTACATCACTAGCCCAATCAGCATTAGTGTATGAACACAACATGAAATCATCATTCCTCGGGTACCATAAACCATAGTCCATAGTTCCCTTTAGATATCTAAATATCCTCTTAACAATAGTGACAGGACTCTCCTTTAGATCAACTTGATATCTAGCAGCCATACACACAAAATGCATAATTTCAGGCCTAGTCTGAGTAAGATGTAACAATCCACCAACCATAGATTTGTACAAACTCTGATTAGATTTCATAGATTCATCATTTTTAGACATTTACAGCTAGTCACCACAGGAGTTTCAACTGGTTTAGAGTCATCTAATCCAAAATTCTTTAGCAATTCCTTCACATACTTAGCTTGAAATATGAATATACCTTTTCCTATCTATGCAATCTATAAACCTAAGAATGATTTCATTTCACTAATCACAGACATCTCAAATTATTTCTACATATCACTGACAAACTTCATACTCAATTCATCATCACCATCAAAGATAATATCATCAACGAAGACTTCAACAATCTAGATGTTATCATTTTCAATATTGAAATATAGATTATTATCAGCAGTACCTTTAATAAATCCCAATTTCAACAAGTATTTATCTAATCTAGCATACCAGGCTCTAGGAGCTTTTTTCAATCCATAAAGAGATTTCTTCAACTTACATACCATGTCTCCATCATTCGACGGTGAAAATCCATTAGGTTGTTCAATGTAAATGTCTTCCTCTAGATCACCATTCAAAAAGGTTGATTTGACATCCATTTGATCTACCATCAAATCTTTATAAGAAACATAAGAAAGCAAAGTCTAACAACTTCAAGTCTAGCAACCAGAGAAAAAGTCTCCTCATAATCAATTTCTTCTTGCTATGAATACCCTTTACAAACCAATCTAGCTTTATTTCTAACAACTTCACTGACTTCATTCAATTTGTTTCTGAATACCCATTTAGTACCAATAATATTCTTATCCATAGGTCTAGGCACAAGTTCCCAAGTATTATTCTTTTCAATCTGATCTAATTCTTCTTCCATCGCTCTCATCCAACTTTCATCTTTACAAGCTTCAAATAAAATATTTAGGTTCAACTTTAGAAATAAAACATACTTCTTCAACAACTATCCTTCTTCTTGTCATTACACCCTTATTCTTATCACCAATAATCTGATTTTTCATAATGATTCAATCTTACATACCTCAAAGTCTTTTGTCTATTTTGATTCTCAGGTTCCTGTATTTCTTCACCGGTAATAGCAACATCTGAATCAATGGTCTCTACTGGATCATTCTGGTTAGGCTCTTCATGTTGAATATGAGCCAAAATAACATGTTGACCATCATCATAACTGCATGCTCTGGTCTCCTTCCCAAGGTTCTCATCCACCTTCACATTTTCACTTTCAACAATCTTCCTCAATCTCTTATTATAGAACTAGTAGGCTTTTCTCTTAGTTGAATATCCCAAGAAGATACCTTTATCACTTCTAGTATCAAACTTTCCTATATCCTCATCTCTCTTGATATAACATTTGCTACCAAATACTCTGAAATATCTTACAATAGGAACATCACCAAAACAAAGCTCATAAGGTTTCTTACTAGTTTCACCTTTGATGTAAACTCTATTGAATGTGTAAATAGTAGTGCTAATGGCTTCTCTCCAGTAGATCTTTGGAAAATTTCCTTCAATCAACATAGTCCTTGCTGCATCCAAAATAGTTTTGTTCTTCCTCTCAACAACTCCATTTTGTTGTGGGGTTCTAGGAGCAAATAATTATTTTCTAATTCCATGCATCTCAAAGAATGAGTTGAACTCACCAGAAAAGAATTTCTTCACCTCTATCAGATCTCAGACATTTCACCTTCAATCTGGACACAATTTCCACCTTAGCTTTGAATATTTTGAATTCATCCAATGCTTTTGATTTCTCCTTCAGAAAGACAACCCATATCATCCTGGAATAATCAACAATTAGTGGCATAAAATATCTATCACCCTACACACTTCTAACATTTTTAGGTCCACATAGGTCTGTATGCACAAGATCTAGCAATCCATCAGATGTATATTGTTTTCTCTTGAATGAAATCCTTGTTTTCTTACCCAACTAACATTCCTTACATACCGAATTAGCAAGCTTAACAATCTTAGGCAAATCTCTAATAGCTTGTGTAGAATAGGTCTTAATCATTGAACCAATATGTACATCACACATTCTCCTATGCCAAAACCAACTCTCATCTATCTTGGCAATCAAACAACTTTTCTCACCAACATTCAAATGAAAAATGTTACCTTTAGTCTTAGTCCCAGATGCAATCTCTATACTAGAGGCATCCAATATCTTGCATTTACCATCCTTGAATTGTATATCATGACCCTTATCAACCATCTATCCAACACTCAAAATATTATGTTTCAAACCTTCAACATACAAGACATCATCAGTGTTATGCTTACCATCAAAATAAATCGAACCTCTCCCATTGATGACACAGGGTTTGTCATCTCCAAATATAACTATTCCACCATCTTAAGTTTCCATGCTCACAAATTTCTTTTTATCACCAGTTATATGATGTGAACAACTGCTATCAATTACCCATTCATCCTTTTCTTCTACCTTAGCTACCAAAGCTTTCTCTTCAACATAAAAACTAGTGGAATCAATAGGTATAGGTCTATCCTCTTTAATGGAAAGAAACACAAATTCATCTCCTTTTGATCCATCATCTGTAACACCTTCATATGTAGCATAATAACAGTTCTTTTGGTTCCTAAACTTTTGGTTAGACTTACAAGACTTATCATACTGCTCATACCTCTCATATCTATCATTCCTATCATGCTTATCAAACTTATCATGCCTGTCATACTTAGTCATTCTCTCCGGGCATCTAGAAGGAAAATGTCCTATCTTATTACAAGAGAAACATTTCAAAGGCAACTTTCCATTATACTTATCGACACCTTTAGGCAATATCTGGGCAATCAATGCTTCAAGCTCATCAAGCTCTATTGCTTCTCTTCAATCTCCTCTCTCTCTCTCTCTCTCTCTCTCTCTCTCTCTCTCTCTCTCTCTCTCTCTCTCTCTCTCTCTCTCATATCTAGGTATTCTGCACTCATCAGGATCATACTTTTGCTTACTGGATATAGATGCAGATTCTCTAAATGTTGTCTCAGACTTTCCATGAGATTCTCCAAACTCACTTATCTCAAATGTAGCAAGCTTTCCAACCAACACATCTCTTGTCATTGTAGTCACACTCCAGATCTCATCAATAAAAACAACCTTTTGTTTATAAGTAGGAGGCAAAGATCTTAGCACCTTAGCAACAATTTCATCTTCCTCAATGCTTCCATCGACACATCTGATACCTAGAACAAGATCATTCACCTTATCCATAAAATAATGTATGTTCCCATCATCTCCCATATTCAATGTCTCATGTTTTCCTTTCAAACTCTGTAACTTAGCAACTTTCACCTATTTATCACCTTCATATAGGATCTCAAGATTCTCCCAGATTTCATGTACAGTTTGAAGTCCCATAATATTTGTCATTTTTGAATCATTCAAGGCACTAAACAATGCTTCCTTCACTTTAATATTATGTTTTGCTTCCTTCACCTCATCAGGAGTAGATGATCTATTATGAGGAACAACATAGGGATTCTTTATAATCTTCCAGTAATCTTCTCCAAGACATTTCAAGTGCACCTCCATCCGGTTCTTCCATATAGTATAGTTGCTTCCATCAAACCTCAGATTGTCCTTCTTAAAGAGAATACCTTGAGCTTCCATATTGGATCTCCTCAAGCGATTAAGCTTCTACCGAAGGATCTAGCTTTAATACCAATTATTAGCAGCAACAAAGAAAGAAGACCACAGTAAGATGATACTCTGCAGTAGTATGTGAAAATATTACAATGGGGAATGCACATGCATTCAGGCACACTGCCTAGAGCTCACTGCTCAAAATATATTTTCCTAGAAGGCTACAACCCTCAGGGAAATCTCACTGACTTACAACAAGCTTTGGACTACAATCCTGAAGAAATGAACTAGAAGAATAGCATCTCCAAATGCCTGATTACAGTTTTGGTTAAACACAATTGTCTGCTCTATAATACCAATCTCACCTCAACCTCAACACAAAATGATAAATTACTTGTTCACACATACACCACTCTCTGATAATGTAGACACAACACTGACACCTAAACTACATGAATAACTCACCTATATATACAATTTATCAACCTTGATAACAAGGTAGGCTAAACCCTCAACCCTCAATTACAAAATTACATCACATGATACAAAGATCAACCAATGGACCAATATGATGATATTCATAGCATAACATGGTCCTAATTCAAATTCCCAAATGATCAACTCCACCGTAAATCATACCAAGGTTAATTACAACACGCTATACCACTAGAAATACTGTATAACACCAAAGTCATCACTAGTTGATAGAAACCACCAAAAACTTGCACAACAATCAATGGGGATCATAAATACAAAGAGGAAATGACTAGGAAACATGAGAAAGCGTGTTAGGATCATCCAAAATAGCTGGACCAACACCACTTTTCAAATCTTCATCTATCAACGTCTAGAAGCTCAAGAACACAACCAATCAGCAACTATCATGAAGAAAGATAACTTGTAGAGCACCAAATCATGAAAAATCTAAAATGAAGATACACAAGACCATCCAAAACAATATCCCAAAGTCTCATCACAATATCTAATCACACCAAAATATACTGGAGGAAATATCAATCTCTACAAAACAGTGATCATCAAAGCCAAACTACAAAACCAGATCAGAAAATCTTCCCAAGTACATTGAAATAAATCATAGGATTATTTTGACATCAATGACAACAACATATCCTAGAATAAATAATAAACAACCATATCCAACAAGTACTAGCAGGGATGATGGATGACCATCAAGAGTATGCATGGGGTCCTTGTGTTCTCACCATGCTTTACTATCGAATACATATAGTGGTGTACTTGGGTGTTCATTCGATCAGTTGTGGTGTGACACTCCTACAGGTTTGGGCATGGGAGCACATCACATTTTTTGGTTAGTTGTTCATGTTGAGTTATAGGATGAGCAGTCATATTCTCATAGGTATGCACGTGCAGTTCACCAAAGATTCATGGGATGTACATTATTTTGGAGGTATGAGATAGATATACTTCAACATTTCACATGGTGACCATATCTAGGTTGTCCAAGTTGGTTGGATGATGCACAACACATACCATATTACCAACAAAAACAATATTTCATAGGCCAAACTATGAGTTCACAAGATATTATAGATGTACAATTACCCAACCATATACTTAGAGAGTTTGGTGAGGTACGGGATATACCATATAGTACTGCATATTTTTCTCAATCAGCCTATGAGGATTCAGGCCTTGTATAAGCCCATAGGTAGAAACCACAGAGTTTGATAGTTTAATTCTTTAATAGTGGTTGATCACAGTACGACACCACAATATGATATTTGGTGGGAAATACACAGGCCCACTTCATTTACAAATTTTATAGTGCCCATTGTCAGAGGGATTGAATGCTAGATGAGACAAGGATATGGTGCTCAAGGTGAAGATGGAGGTGGTGAGGAAGGTGAGGGAGGAAGTGATAGGGGTGGTAGGAGAGGAGGGAGGAAAGATAGGGAAGAGGTAGAGATGGAGGGAGGGATGGAGGGAGGGTTGGAGGTAGGAGGAGAGAAAGGGGTGAGGTATCATGATCAAAGGGGGTGATGAGGGTGGAGGATGAGATAGTGGTGCAAGAGGAGATGAGTCCATACAGGTAGATGTTGGAGGATATTCCCTAGTTGCAACAGTGGTAGGAGAGGGGGATGAGGAGATGGAGATAGTTATCAAGGAGTTCATCGAGTTAGGTGAGGATAGTGATGGCTCTAGTTCTAGATCATTTAGTGTTGATAGTTATGATGATGATGATGTTGATAATTATTATGTCTGTGATGAGAAGGTAGCCACAAAAAAGGAGGGTATGGTAGGTGGAGTTGAGGATACAGGCTGATGTTAGGTTGAGGCAGATAATCCTATTTATTAAATGCCCAATTTGGAGGGTGTACACATTGGAGAGAATGTTCTACAGATTTTAGATCCTCAGGTAGATAGAGGATAGATACAAGAACTTTAGGATCATGTGTGGGATCTACAAGTAGGATTGTTTGTATCACAATGACATAGGGTTGATGATAGAGCCCATTTTATAGAGGACGAGGAGGCCTAGATGCAGGACAAAGATGCTCTTACCACTAAGAGATATTGGTTGAGGATTGAGCAAGACCTTTCCATGGCAGAGAGATATTTATTCTAGTGGGAGAGAGATGATTTCTCAATGAGGGTACATTTGTGCATGGATTCATGTTTCCAAAGTATTTGTTGATGTGTTGCTATGGTTGTCATTGATGTCAAACTTATTCTTCTAAATTGGTTTGGAATGTTTGTGGTCTAGAGTTATCTTGTTATGTTGTTCATGTTGCAATTGTTCTATCAATTATTCTGGAAGTGTTTGTAAGGAAGTTAAGTAGCGGAAACAACTTCCTACACTAACCTTGAGAGGAGGGTAATCCAAAACTTTTTCAGATCATTACAACAGTTACAGAAAATAGAAATAGATATAATAGCAATCATACCACAACACAATGATTTACGTGGGGAAAACCCTTTCGGGAGAAAAACCCCACCCTCCAAAAGCAGCTCAATATTTTATTCAGCAATCAAAAACAGATTACAAAATACTTGCAGAGCAAGCTCTTCGCAGGAGTAGCACTAATCAGAGATTCAGAGGCAACTCAATAGCCATGAGACTCTTACACACAACCTCTATCTCACACACCTCATAAATAGGAGATACAATACAAGAAACCGTCAAACGGTATTACAAAACCATGGGCTAAAACCACCCAATAAGGTGTAGCCGACCTTATCTCCCTTCTATGACATGTTAAAGCACACATCAACACGTGTCGCTCCCTTTTACAGCTCATTTATGTATTCGATACAAATTATTTTTCCTATTTCAGGAGTACAAACTTCCGGAGGCCATAACTTGAGAACCGGGTGTCCGATTGACGAACCGTTTGAAGCGCCGGAAATCTCACGAAGTGCTCTATCACCTCGTAACCAGTTTCGCCGGTTACGACCACTTTTTAGGGCGTTTCGGAGCCTCTAAAGTCCCCAAAATTAAGTTTAAACATTTTATTGCACCCCTCCAAGACGAAAACTTTAATATCTTCAAAACTAGCTGTGACCTTGCGACGAAACTTTACCGGAATGCTTATCTAGCCAACCAGAACCTTCAGGGAGAGTTTCGCACTATTTCGTGCTCAAATGAAAAATTACTATAAATAGTAACCTCATATAAATGCAAGGTTGAGACACCATTTTTCCCAACAAATCTCCCACTTGTCGAACACCTTGCATGAGCGAAAGGGAATGTCAACACAATGAATCAATTGCTAGGGGCCATAAGGCCCATAGACTCTAAACACCATCTGAACTTCTCTGTGCTCACAGCCTTAGTTAAAGCATCTGCAACATTCATCAAAGTGTCCACCTTAACCAGCTTCACCCTACCATCTTCGACCATATCTCTAACAAAATGATACTGAACATCAATATGTTTGGTCCGGGCATGAAATGTCGGGTTCTTAGCTAGGCTAATTGCACTCTGACTGTCACAGTAAACTGTCACTGTACCTTGTTTTATTCCAATATCCGAACACAGTCTCTTAAGCCAAATGGCCTCTTTACAAGCATGAGTAGCTGCCATATACTCTGCTTCAGTAGTGGATAAAGCAACCACAGCCTGTCGCTTACTCATCCAACTAATTGCACCACCAAACAAAGTAAACACATAAGCACTGGTGGATCTTCTGCTATCAATATCACCTGCCCAATCTGAATCTACATAACCATGGATATCAAGGGAAGTCATGTCTCCAACTGAATTACCATGATAACACAAAGAATACTCTGAAGTACCCTTCAAATATCTAAAGACTCTTTTGACTGCATCCCAATGAACTCTACCAGGATTAGACATATATCTAGAAAGTACTCCCACTGCTTGGGCAATGTCTGGTCTAGTACAGACCATAGCATACATTAAGCTTCCAACCGCACTCTGGTAAGGCACTCTGCTCATGTCTTCCATCTCCAATGGGGATGTAGGACAATCTGAAATAGATAGTTTCATTCCAACTGTAAAAGGAACACTCAATGGTCTACAATTCTGCATGTTGAACCTCTGTAACACTGAATTCACATACTTACTTTGGCCTAGCCATAGCTTTCTGTTCACCCTATCTCTTCTAATTTCCATCCCAAGAATGTGCTTTGCTGCACCAAGATCTTTCATTTCAAATTTAGCAGCGAGTTGAGACTTCAGTTCTGAAATCATACCTTTCCCTTTACCAATGAATAACATATCATCAACATACAATGCAATGAATAAGAAATGATCACCATAAGATTTATAATAAACACAGTGATCTGATTTAGAACGTTCAAATCCCAAACTCAACACATATGTATCAAATTTCTGGTACCACATCCTAGGACTTTGTTTGAGGCCATACAAAGATTTCTTCAATTTATAGACCAAATTACTTTTGCCTTTCACCACATAGTGCTCTGGCTGTGTCATATAAATATCTTCCTCCAAATCACCATGAAGGAAAGCAGTTTTCACATCCATTTGCTCAACCTCTAAATCATAAGCAGTAGCAATAGAAAGCAAAAATCTAATGGATTTAATTTTTGCAACAGGAGAAAATATCTCACCGTAATCAACACCCTCAACCTGAGAGTAGCCTTTTGCAACCAACCTTGCTTTATACTTCTCAATGCTTCCATCTGAACCAATCTTTTTCTTGAACACCCATTTACAACCAACAGGTTTTCGTCCTTCAGGCAATGGTACAAGATCCCATGTATCATTCTTTTTCAAAGCTGCCATTTCTTCCTCCATAGCAATCTTCCAGGATTCTGCATCATTCATACCTAATGCCTCTTCTACAGATTTCGGTTCATCCACACTAGTATTCAGAGCAAAAATACATCTCCAATCATCAGGTGAATACCTTTCAGGTGGTTGTCTATGTCTTGTAGACCTTCGAACAAGCTGAGTTGGAGGTTCTTTCTCCTCTTCTAAAGATTTAGAGCTAGATGAGCTCTCCTCAAATTCTTGCCTTTCTAGGGGTCTTGATTCAACTCTTTCAGGTGTAGAAGGAAGTTGAATCACATCTTCTTTTTTAGTCTGTTCTGGCTGCAATGTAACAGAAGGAGACTTAATTTCTCTAAAAATAACACTTCTACTGTGAATTACCTTTTGTGCAACAGGGTCCCAAAGCTTGTATCCTTTCACACCATAACTATACCCGATGAAGATACATTTCACGGCCTTGTTCTCCAACTTTGTTCGCTTCTCCTTTGGCACATGTGCATATACCTCGCAACCAAAAACTCTAAGATGTCTCAATGAAGGCTTGTGACCTGACCATGCTTCCATAGGCGTTTTATCAACAAGAGCTGATGTAGGAGACCTGTTAATCAGGTAGCAAGCAGTGGCAACAGCTTCAGCCCAAAACTTTTGTTCAAGACCAGCACCACTCAACATACTCCTAGCCTTTTCCATCAGTGTCCTGTTCATTCTTTCTGCAACTCCATTCTGCTGTGGAGAATATGGAGTTGTCTTTTGCCTATTAATTCCACAGTCTTTACAGAATCTATCAAAATCATTAGAGCAAAACTCACCGCCATTATCAGTTCTCAAACATTTTATTTTCTTTTCAGTCTGCAACTCAACCATTGCTTTAAATTCTTTAAAACGACTAAAAACTTCAGATTTACTCTTTAGAAAATATACCCATGTCCTTCTACTAAAATCATCAATAAATGAAACATAATATGTGGATTTTCCAATCGAAGAGACATCTACTGGACCAAACACATCAGAATGGATAAGATCCAAAACACCACAAGTTTTATGAGAACTCGAGTAAAACTGAACGCGGTTTTGTTTTCCATAAATGCAATGCTCACAGAAATCAAAGTCAAGGTTACAGTCATTCAAACCTTCAACAAGGTTTTTATTTTTCAAGGTCCTTAGACCCTTTTCTCCAATGTGGCCAAGCCTCTGGTGCCATAACATAGTCTTTTCTGCAGGTAACTTTGCTTCAGACGAAAGAGCACCCTTAGGTACCCAAAAACCATTTCCATCTGCTGAAGGTGAAACCTTCAAATCTTCCAGTGAAGTATCCGCAGATTTACTCTTTACAGAAGTGCTATTACACTCAACAGTGTATGCTTCAAGCTTATACAAAGTGCCAAACCTGACACCTCTAGCAACTACCATAGCACCCTTAATCATCTTACATCCTGCTTCAGAAAAGACTACCTGCACACCTGCATCTATCAGTTTGCTCATAGATAACAGGTTTCGTTTTAATCCAGGGATATGCAGCACACCATTAATCCTTTTTATTCTACCATCAGAAAACCTGATTCTAACCTTACCTCGACCAACAATGTCTAGATGTGAATCATCACCCAAGTACACCTTACCTCCATTAAATCCTTCATATTCAGAAAACCAATCTCTATTGGAAGTCATATGAAAAGATGCACCTGAGTCAATTAGCCAGGCATCATTACCTGCATGAGTCGCCAAAGCCGCAATAAATGCATCGCCATCTTCCTTGTCGGACTCAGAATCAGAATCGAACTTTTTCTTTTTCTTCTTCTTTTCTTCTTTGCAGTCCTTACGGATGTGACCCGGTTTACCGCAATTCCAGCAAATGACTTTGGACTTTCCAGGAGATTTCGATCTCCCTTTGGATTTGGACTTGCCGCGCTTCTCATTCTTCTTGCCTTTCTCCTTAGGTCTTCCACGAACGGTTAGGGCTTCCTTTGAACTGATGGATACCTTCCTTCGCATCTCTTCACCGAGTAGGGCACCCACCACATCTTCAGATTTCAAAACAACAGAAGTACTACCGATAGCCATAACAAGAGAATCCCACGAATCAGGCAAAGAACAAAGCAAGATCTGACATTTCTCCTCCTCGTCCATCTTAACACCGACGGATACTAATTGAGCCACAATCATATTGAATGCTTCTAGGTGGTCTGCAATTCGTCCACCCTCTTCCATCTTCAAGGAATACAATTTCTTTCTTAAGAAAATTTGATTTAATAAAGATTTCACTTGATACATCTCACCAAGCTTAGTCCATAGCTTCTTTGCAGAGTTCTCTTCATGGACATTGATTAGAACAGAGTCTGCCAGGCACAGTCTGATTAGACCCTTGGCTTTTCGGTCCATAACATCATACTGAGCTGCCGCAGTAGGATCTGAGGGCCTTTGGACATTCGCATCAATAGCATCCCAAAGATCTCGATCTATTAGCAGATCTTCCATCTTCAGCTTCCACATCTCAAAATTACTTCCATTAAATTTCTCCACCTCTATTCTCCCTGACGAACTCGCCATCTGAATATTCCTGCAATAGGATCAAAAAGTGTCTTCTGCACAAGCTCCCACTCAAATCTGGATTAGTTCAAAAAACCCAACTGCCCACAATTGAAACCAAAGGTGATCAGGCTCTGATACCACTTGTAAGGAAGTTAAGTAGCGGAAACAACTTCCTACACTAACCTTGAGAGGAGGGTAATGCAAAACTTTTTCAGATCATTACAACAGTTACAGAAAATAGAAATAGATATAATAGCAATCATACCACAACACAATGATTTACGTGGGGAAAACCCTTTCGGGAGAAAAACCCCACCCTCCAAAAGCAGCTCAATATTTTATTCAGCAATCAAAAACAGATTACAAAATACTTACAGAGCAAGCTCTTCGCAGGAGTAGCACTAATCAGAGATTCAGAGGCAACTCAATAGCCATGAGACTCTTACACACAACCTCTATCTCACACACCTCATAAATAGGAGATACAATACAAGAAACCGTCAAACGGTATTACAAAACCATGGGCTAAAACCACCCAATAAGGTGTAGCCGACCTTATCTCCCTTCTATGACATGTTAAAGCACACATCAACACGTGTCGCTCCCTTTTACAGCTCATTTATGTATTCGATACAAATTATTTTTCCTATTTCAGGAGTACAAACTTCCGGAGGCCATAACTTGAGAACCGGGTGTCCGATTGACGAACCGTTTGAAGCGCCGGAAAGCTCACGAAGTGCTCTATCACCTCATAACCGGCTTCGCCGGTTATGGCCACTTTTTAGGGCGTTTCAGAGCCTCTAAAGTCCCCAAAATTAAGTTTAAACATTTTATTGCACCCCTCCAAGACGAAAACTTTAATATCTTCAAAACTAGCTGTGACCTTGCGACGAAACTTTACCGGAATGCTTATCTAGCCAACCAGAACCTTCAGGGAGAGTTTCGCACTATTTCGTGCTCAAATGAAAACTTACTATAAATAGTAACCTCATATAAATGCAAGGTTGAGACACCATTTTTCCCAACAGTGTTTAGGTCTAGAATCTATTGTTGATGTTTAGTGTTGTTGTTATCTTCATTAGATATAGTTTCGGTATTATGGATATGATGGTTTTGTGCTCCAAAAACATCTTTGTGTTCTCTGGGTGTTGTGGTATTGATCGTAGCTGGTTGAGAGATTCTATGTTAGACCTATCATTTGATTTGAATGAGTTGTGGAAGCGTATTTCATATGTTATGGGTCTCGTCATAGCGTTTAGAGATATGGATTTGAGTTTTTTTGTATTGGAGAGTATGTCTTGACTATTAATTGCTTATATGGATGCACAATGTTTGGATATGTTATTGGTTATGTTATGGTGATTATGGATCAATGAATTGATCTTTGGAAGCTCTGCTTTGGTCCCTTCTTTATCCTAGATCAATGTGCATATTTTTTGTTCGGAAAGTGTATTTTTATTCAGGCCGACTTGGTTTATGCTTTGATGATCTATCTTGTATATAAGGTGTGAGGCCTCACCTCGACTCAGTCTGACATTTCAGTGGTTTTTATATTGAGACTATTATGGATACTTTATTTTGGTGCATTTTGGGATTTAGAACTTATATGATTTCAGGATTTGGATAACATTGCTATATATTTATGATTTATTTATATGCTTTATGAGATAGAACACTACATGATTGTTAAATAAGATGAAATTGCGGTGATAAATGTCGTTATTGAATTTGCAGGACTTTACTATGATAATAGAATTATGATGTATGTTTAAGTTTATGTGAATTAGGATGAATTGCTTATGTGAAATTGTTTGGATAAAAGATGTATTTAATTTGTTCAGATGTAAATTGTATGCAAGTGATGATGTGTATTATTATTCCTTTGAATTATATTATATGTGGATATTTGAAAGTACTAATGTGTAAATTGAGATGCGCAGGAAGTTATCCATGTGACCATGGAAATATTACGGAGAACCAAACCTAGACCTATGTATGTTCATAAGCCAGGGTTTGTCTATTTGGAGAGACAACACCTCGTTTGTGTTGTATTTTATTCGTAACAGTATATGTTGCATGTGTGTTAAGTGTTATTTAGTTGATTGCTGTAAAATCCACAAGAGACAATTTCATGTATTATATTGTAAAAATGTTTTCTTTGTGTCACTTGACACATGTGTGGATTTAAGTTTAAATTTTTATTTTTGTCTCTTGGTGGGAAAGTGTTCAACTATAGCTTTTTCAATTAATGTAACGTGATGTCATAAATACCTTGGGTAAAGAATCTTTGGGGTGGTCAACATAGGTTTGACCCGAAAATAAACTTTAGAGGGGTTTAAAATGGGTTAAATGAACACCTAGGGGTAGTTTAATAAGGTTTCCTAAAGCCCATAAGGTATACCTAAGGGTTAGGGGTAATTTAAGGCAAGTTTCTACTCCTAAGTGACCTTTAAGACACCCTAAAAATTGACTTTTCTGAGTTGTGCGAAAATTGAAATTAGAAAATTGAACCTAGTTGTAAACTTTCCTTTGGAATGAGAGTTCCCTTTCCCATTCTATCTGACCTTCCTCTTTAGTTTTTAGAAACTTGTGAGAACTCTCACAATGAGCTTCTTAAGCAAGAATTTGAAAATTTGAGGGTAATCACCCACTCTCCATATTTGGAGACAAGAAAATTTTTGAAAAGAATAGAATAGATTTGGAATAGTGAAATTTGGCTAAGGGTAGAAGGAGAAGATCTGTGGAATTGGGCAGCTCATCCTCAACAATACTAACCTACCTTTTGACAGATTAAGGTTGGTTACATTCTTCTTAAAATGACTTCTTTTTGCATGTGTTTGAAAGTATGTTGGTGTAAGAAATATGTTTCCTTGTATGTCCTTCTTGGGGATTTCATTTGATCTTTTGTATTATGTTTTGTATGTGTTTCTGGGAGTCTTCAAAAACTCTTACTCTTGGGAGAGAGGAGGATCTTGTGGGTGGTAGCAGTGACAACCCTCGAGTGAGAGACTCTCATTATGAGAGTGATCACAAGGGATTTTTGTGTGACCCTTGTTGCATGGCCTATTTGTGCAATGGGGGTCATAAGGAGGGAAATAAGGCTAAAATGTCTTAGGGGCCATAAGGAATAAGGGGTTGCAATTCTTGATGTATTTGTTGTGCCATGAGGTGGCTACATGTTTTCCATACTTGCAGTTCTCCTCAGGGTATTGGTCCACTACCACCCTTAAAAAGGTCATCACCAAAGTGTGGTGCAGTGTAGCCGGGATGGGAGTGTGTTTGAATCTGTGTACATTCTGCCTTCTTTGTGTTTGCATGTTTGTTCCCGTCTAGGCCTTGGATCTCCAAGCTTAGGGGTGGCTACTAGTTAGCCTAGGCTGGGAGGTGAGCACTCCATGGTCATAGTTGTGATTTAATATGCAGGATTGTTGGAAGAAAAGAATAGGACAAGTGGAAGGTTGTAGGAGTTATTTTTGCAAAAATTATTTTTAGTTGTAAATATTAGTTTTAAAAGAAGAAATATATCCTCACTTGTTGAAATGAGAGTCTAATTGTAAAATAGAAATAAAGACATGGGATTTCGTTATTTGTTATTTAGATAAGGAAATTATCTTGTAAATTTTGCAGAATACTTTTTGGAATGAAAAAAGCTAGATATATTCATCTTTCTATTCGAAAAGAAATGTCTTTGAATTGCATGCAATAGACCACTGAAATATAAAAATCATTTTCATTTAATTCTGTGATTTCCTTTTTACCTGCGATTTTGTCTTCATTTTTATTTATTGCAGAAAATATGAGATTTAGTTGTTGATAGATTTTAATAAAAATTTATTATCTATTTAGTTGTTGTAGTAATTGTAGAATCGGTAAATTTATTTATTGCAGAAAAGAAATGAGTATTCCTAAATTAGTTTTTCCAAAGTCAAAAAAAAATTGTATATCTGATGTGTTTATGATAAATTGATTAGTAGGAAATTTATTTCATTCTTATGCATTTAAAATAAAATAAAACAGGAAAGGCATAAATTAGATTTGCATGCATATTGTAGGTTGAAAATAAAATATATAGTTCTGTTTTCTGTAAAAGCAATATAGTACAATAAAGTTTTGGAAATATTTCTTTCATTTATTTCAGAAAGTTAGTATCTAAATAGATATTTCATCTAGTAAATGTAGAATTTTAACTTGTTAAATTTAATGTATAAAATTAATTTAATTCAGTCAGTTACTTTATGTAGAAGATAAATCTAAGGTTAATATAGTTCATCTATATTTTAGCAATAAATTATTTTGGCTTTAAAAGAAGAAAAAAAAATACCCTTACTATGAATGATTTAGGAAAGTATTAAACCATTTATATTTTTCTATCTAAAATCAGAATAATGGTCACCAAAATACAAATAAGGTATTTATGTCTGCATGTATATAAAAATTATATATATATATATATATATACACATTTATATATATATAAAAATATATATAATTATATATTTTTTTTAAAAGATATTTAACAAATTTTATTTGTTTAAATAAAATAAAAATAAAAAAAGGGGAACCTTGGTATCGGCTAGACCCACTGTGTTAAACACAATGGTCGGCTAGCCGAACCACTATGTTTAACACAGTGGGAACAACGCGGGCTCCCACCACTGTGGGCGACCACAGTGGTCGGCGCCACTGCGGCCTCCCACAGTGGACGGCCCTAAGGCCGACACTGTGGGCGACCACAGTGGTCGCCACCACTGTGGTAACCCACAGTGAGTAGCACCCACGGGAAAAGCCGCCGCCTCCTCCTTTCCCCCTTGCGTATCGTGCGCCAATGAAAGGTTGCAACCCTGCCCTCCGCCATGGCCGCCGACCTTACTCGTTCGGCCCTGCATAATAGAAAAAAAAAAAGAAAACCCTAGCCGTTTAGGGCTAGGATGAATATGTTTAATAATATTAAAATAAAATAAAGGGGCTTATTTTATAGAATAAATAAGGGTTGGGGTTTGCATGGGTAAACCCTTTTAGGTATAATATATATTATTATTATATATACATAATATTAATTGTGTATATATATATATATATAGAACTGAGTTATTTAATGTTAAATTTTGAAAGATTGAGATGTTATGAAGTCATATAAGAATGAAGTAACATTGAGTTTAAATTTAAATCAGTTGAGTTGTTTAAATATTAGTGAAGTTGATATTTAATTTAAATTTAAACAGATTGAGAAGTTTATGAACTAAATATTAATGAAATTAATATTTATTTTTAATTTAAATAGATTTAAGTGTATATGAAATAAATATTAATGAAGTTAATTTTTATTTTAAATTTAAATAGATTGAATGTTTATGAGCTAAATATTAATGAAGTTGATTTTTAATTATAAATTAAATAAATTGAGCGACAATAAAGCTAGTCCATTTTAATCCGTATTTTTTTAATCTTAAATTATTTTCGTTATTTAAGTGAGTAGATAAAGTTCATTTTAAACTCAGTTAAGACCAAAACTGGTTAGTGTGTTTTGTGTTAGAAACTTATTGTTAAATAGTTAGTATTTAAAAAAAAAAATTATTTCATTCTTGCCCTAAATTTTGAGCATGACATTTTGGTATCAGAGCAAGGTTTCCACACTAGGAAGCTTACTCCACTTACATTTCGCCTTAGATTATTTAAATTATTTTTGCTAAATTGATTTTATAAGACATTTAAATTTAATTGAATTAATATTATTCTAAAAGAAATTAATTATTTATTTTACTTTATTTTCCTCTTAGGATGCCTCCGACAACGTGACAAGCTCGCAAGCGCGGATAGGGTCCTAGACATGTGCACATAGCACGCGAAGAGGTAGTGAGGGAGGCATCGGTTCCAGAAGAGAACCCAGGAGCACCTCCCAAACAGCCAAATGAACTTAACTGAAACCTCTTCGAAGTAATACAGAATCTTATTGGCATAGTTCAAGAAAGGATCCCAGCAGAGAACCCTCAGGTTAGAAATCAGGACTTTGGGAGTCATAGATCAGTTGATAGAGAATGAAGCAGGAGCCCAGCTCCTAATCCTATAGAGAGTCAGGGTGGAAATGAGCCAAAGTCTGTGCAAATGCCAAGAGCACCTCCAGTGGTGGAACCAGTTTATTTTGAGAGAGCTCGTCGGGATCCAGGGGATCATATCAGAGAGGTCATGCACCTCCAGCCACCATCTTTTGGAGGTTCTATCGATGGGGTAGAGGCTGAGGCATGGCTTTTGAGTCTTGAGAGGTGCTTTGTGTTGTGTTCTTACGAGAGCAACCTAAAAGCATGTGTCGCAGTCCATCTGCTAAGAGGATCGGCCTCCACTTGGTGGAGATAGGAAGAGTACAAATGCGGATTAGTTCCTGATACTCTCACTTGGGAGATATTCACAAAGAGGTTCCGCGAGAGGTACCTATCAGAACACTTTAGACAGCATCGTATAGATGAATTTCATGATCTCAAACAAAAAGGCTTATCAGTAACCCAATATGAGAGCAAATTCTTTGAGCTGTTGCCTTATGTAGATTATCTAAAGGATGAGAAACTTCTTGTAAACCGCTTCATCAGAGGTTTAAATGTCGGTATAGCTAGGCCTGTTAGGATGTCCGCTCCAAAGAGCCTTCGGGTTGCCGTGGAGAAGGCACTGATTGCCGAGGAAATTCAGGTCAGACCAAAGGACAATAGGGATCAGTTTCAGAACCGAAACCCCACACCTCAGACTTATGGATTCTAGAAACCACATTGGAAAGGAAACAACCAAAGCTCACAGGGGTTCTCCAAACCCCCTCCTCCGCAACAGACACCACAGAACCAGAGGCAAAAGCCTCCATAGTATCAGCAGGGCTCCAAGCCCAAGCAGTGGTAGACTCAGGGACAAAGACGTGATCAAAGAGCATAGGTGCAGTTCACACCTCCGGTGAGGACTCAGCAGTCCTCTAGGGGTGGGTACAGCGGATCCAGTACGACAGGAGGTCAGGCTTTCTCTAGGCCTCAGGGCGCCCAGTTTCAGGCATGGGGTGTTGATTTATGTGTGGAGCCATGGGGCATATGGCGAGGGATTTCCCTCAAGGTCAGATGGCAGGGAATCAGCGGATGGCCACTTCAGAGCCAACAGTTGGCGATATGGGCAGGTCTGAGCATCAGGCCATGGGGATCGAGTCTGGAGGTATGATCAAAGGTAACAATGTATCTATTTTGTTTGATTCAGGAGCTACTAACTCCTTCATATCTCCATTGGTTGTAGAGCATTGTGGGCTAGTGGCAACTAGACAAGGTGTCAATTGGGAAGCGGAATTAGCTTCAGGGGCTAGAGTGTCAGTGGAATCAGAGGTTAGGGCATGTTAACTGCAGATTGGCAAGACCACCACTTTAGTGGACCTTAGAGTGACACCACTTGGATCTTACGGTATTGTACTTGGCATTGATTGGCTTTATGCCCATAGAGCCAAGATGGATTGCTGCCTGAAAAAGATCGAGTGTGAGGATGATCATGGTTCGCCCATAGTTATCACTAGGATTCAAAGGCTCGTGTCTCTTCATATGATTTCTGTAATGCAGCTTAAGCAGAGCATGCAAAAGGGATGTCAGCTTTTTGCTATCACTATCAGTGATAGAGGACAAGAGGAAAAAAAAGAAACATCACTTGACAACCATCCTATCCTTAAGGGATATTCAGATGTGTTTCCTTCAGAGTTACCAGGAATGTCGCCCCGTAGAGAGATTGATTTTCATATAGACCTAGTACCAGGAGTCGAGCCAGTTTCCAAAGCACCTTATAGGATGACCACAAATGAGCTTAATGAACTCAAAATACAGCTTGAGGAACTCCTTCAGAAGGGTCATATTCATCCTAGCATATCCCCTTAGGGTACACCAGTCATCTTCGTTAAGAAGAAGGACGGATCTCTCCAATTATGTATGGATTATCGGTAGCTAAATAAAGTAACCATCAAGAACCAATATCCTTTGCCCAGAATTGATGATTTATTCGACCAGCTTCAGGGTGCCAAAGTCTTTTCCAAAATAGATCTAAAGTTAGGATACCATCAACTGAGAATAGTGGAAAGTGATATGCACAAGACCGCATTTCGCACTAGATATGGTCACTATGAGTTCACCATAGTTCCATTCGGACTTACGAATTCCCTAGCCATTTTTATGAGCCTCATGAATGGGGTATTTCGTACATTTCTGGACCGTTTTGTTATTGTGTTCCTCGATGATATACTGATATATTCTCAGAATGAGAAGGAGCATGAGGAGCACCTGAAACAAGTATTGTAGTGTTTGCATGATAACCAATTGTTTGGCAGTTTGTCAAAGTGTGCTTTCTTTCAATCAGAGGTCAAGTACATTCGGCACGTTATTTCCAGTGATGGGATCTCAGCTGACCCATCAAAGATTAGGGCTATTATGGATTGGCCAGCACCAACCAGTGTGATAGAGGTCAGGAGTTTCATGGGCTTAGCAGGGTATTACCAACGTTTTATCGAAGGATTCTCCAGAGTCGCACACCTTATTACTTCTCTTCAGCGTAAAGGGAAGAAATTTGAGTGGACAGAGAAGTGTGAGAAGGCCTTTCAAGAACTCAAGAAGGCACTTACTAGCCCTCCTATCCTTTTTGTACCAGATCCCACAGCTGACTTCATGGTTTGTACAAATGCTTCACTAGAGGGTTTAGGAGCAGTTCTTATGTAGGATGGTAGGGCCATAGCTTTCGAGTCTAGGAAACTTAAGACTCATGAACTTAATTATCCCACTCATGACCTTGAGCTCGCAGCAGTAGTGCATGCACTTGTGAGGTGGAGACACTTCCTTTTAGGTCATCACTTCGAGCTGCATTCAGATCATCAGAGTCTTTAGTACATTTTCACTCAGTCGAACCTTAATGCACGTCAGAGGAGATGGATGGAGTTCTTGTGCGAATATGATTTTGACGTTCACTACATCAAAGGAAAGGAAAACGTAGTTGCAGATGCTTTGAGTAGGAGGCGTCACGAGGTTTACACCATATCTATGGGCACGGATTTGAGAGACCATATACTACAGCACTTGCTAGAGGATGGATGGTATGCAGAGGTTGGTCAGGTAATACGATCTCAGGTTACTCTAGAGGGGAAATATGTGGATTATTATTTGGAGTCCGATGGACTGTTACGCCATAGAGGGCGCATTTATGTACCTTCCTCCTAGGGATTGTGAGAGTTCATTGTCACGGAGGCTCATAGAGCTCCTTATGCAGTACATCCCGAAGTTAAAAAGTTGCATGCTGACTTGAGGCAGTTATATCATTGGCCAAGAATGCAGCAACTCATTGCTGAGATAGTAGCTCAATGCCTCGAGTGTCAGAGAATAAAGGTGGAGCACTGCCATCCAGGTGGGTTGCTCCAGTCCCATGCTATACTAGAGTGGAAGTATCCATGGATTTCATCATTGGTCTTCCTATGTCTTCTCATCACCATGATGCTATCTTGGTGATAGTTGACAAGTTGACCAAAGTGGCCCACTTTTCACCAGTCCGTACTACATTCACAACTCCAACAGTAGCACAGGTGTTCTTGCGAGACATTGTTAGACTTCATGGCATGCCCCGCAAGATTATTTTTGACAGGGATTCTCTTTTCACTTCTTCCTTTTGGAAGTCATTACATGCAACTATGGGCACTAAGCTCAATTTCAGTACAGCCTATCACCCAGAAATAGATGGTCAGACAGAGAGGGTCAATTAGGTGTTAGAGGATATGCTTCGCATGTATGTCATGGATCATCAGACTCGGTGTGAGGAGTATCTTCCCTTAGTGGAGTTTTCCTATAGCAATGGGCATCACATTTCTTTGGGGATGCCACCCTATCAGGCATTATACGGCAGGCCTTGCAGGATGCCCTTGAGTTGGGATCGCATAGAGGACACAGTTGCTATTGGTCCTAAGATAGTTTGGGATATGGAACAGCAGGTGGATTTGATTAGGCAATGTCTCAGAGAGGCTCAGGATAGACAGAAGAAATATGTTGATGCAAAGAGGATAGATCATAGCTACTTGGTTGGAGATAGAGTCTTCTTGAGAGTGCGACTGCATAAGAGTCCAATCCGTTACGGAAAGGGTTCTAAGCTCGCACCTCGCTTTGTAGGACCTTTTGAGATTCTTGAGAGGATACGCCCAGTTACCTACCATTTAGCATTGCCACCTAGCCTGTCACGCATCCACGATGTGTTTCATGTATCAGTTTTGAGGAAATATATCTATGATGAGTCTCATATTTTAGATTGGGATACCTTGCAGGTGGAGTCAGATGAGCAGCTAGCTTTGGAGCCCATTCTCATTTTGGCACACCAGACGCTGGCCCTTCGAGGTCGAGAGCTGGACCAGGTTAGGGTCCAGTGGGATTGTTATGATGAGGTTATGGCTTCATGGGAGGATGCAGCACGTATGAGATGAGAGTACCTCCACCTCTTTGATGAACTCCAAGAGGAAGTTCATGCCTAGAGGGGGAGGGTGTGAGGCCTCACCTCGACTCAGTCTGACATTTCAGCGGATTTTATATTGAGACTATTACGGATACTTTATTTTGATGCATTTTGGGATTTAGAACTTATATGATTTCAGGATTTGGATAACATTGCTATATATTTATGATTTATTTATATGCTTTATGAGATAGAACACTACATGATTGTTAAATAAGATGAAATTGCGGTGATAAATGTCGTTATTGAATTTGCAGGACTTTACTATGATAATAGAATTATGATGTATGTTTAAGTTTATGTGAATTAGGATGAATTGCTTATGTGAAATTGCTTGGATAAAAGATGTATTTAATTTGTTCAGATGTAAATTGTATGCAAGTGATGATGTGTATTATTATTCCTTTGAATTATATTATATGTGGATATTTGAAAGTACTAATGTGTAAATTGAGATGCGCAAGAAGTTATCCATGTGACCATGGAAACATTACGGAGAACCAAACCTAGACCTATGTATGTTCATAAGCCAGGGTTTGTCTATTTGGAGAGACAACACCTCGTTTGTGTTGTATTTTATTCATAACAATATATGTTGCATGTGTGTTCAGTGTTATTTAGTTGATTGGTGTAAAATCCACAAGAGATGATTTCATGTATTATATTGTAAAAATGTTTTCTTTGTGTCACTTGACACATGTGTGGATTTAAGTTTAAATTTTTATTTTTGTCTCTTGGTGGGAAAGTGTTCAACTATAGCTTTTTCAATTAATGTAACGTGATGTCATAAATACCTTGGGTAAAGAATCTTTGGGGTGGTCAACATAGGTTTGACCCGAAAATAAACTTTAGAGAGGTTTAAAATGGGTTAAATGAACACCTAGGGTAGTTTAATAAGGTTTCCTAAATCCCATAAGGTATACCTAAGGGTTAGGGGTAATTTAAGGCAAGTTTCTACTCCTAAGTGACCTTTAAGACACCCTAAAAATTGACTTTTCTGAGTTGTGCGAAAATTGAAATTAGATGATTGAACCTAGTTGTAAACTTTCCTTTGGAATGAGAGTTCCCTTTCCCATTCTATCTGACCTTCCTCTTTAGTTTTTAGAAACATGTCAGAACTCTCACAATGAGCTTCTTAAGAAAGAATTTGAAAATTTGAGGGTAATCACCCACTCTCCATTTTTGGAGACAAGAATTTTTTTGAAAAGAATTGAATAGATTTGGAATAGTGAAATTTAGCTAAGGGTAGAAGGAGAAGATCCGTGGAATTGGGTAGCTCATCCTCAAAACTACTATCCTACCTTTGGGAAGATTAAGGTTGGTTACATTCTTCCTAAAATGACTTCTTTTTGCATGTTTTGAAAGTATGTTGGTGTAAGAAATATGTTTCCTTGTATGTCCTTCTTGGGGATTTCATTTGGTCTTTTGTATTATATTTTGTATGTGTTTTTGGGAGTATTCAAGACCTCTTACTCTTGGGCGAGAGGAGGATCTTGTGTGTGGTAGCAGTGACAACCCTCGAGTGAGAGACTCTTGTTATGAGAGCGATCACAAGGGATTTTTGTGTGACCCTTGCTGCATGGCCTGTTTGTGCAATGGGGGTCATAAGGAGGGAAATAAGGCTAGAATGCCTTGGGGGGCATAAGGAATAAGGGGTTGCAATTCTTGATGTATTTGTTGTGCCATGAGGTGGCTACATGGTTTCCATACTTGCAGTTCTCCTCAGGGTATTGGTCCACTACCACCCTTAAAAAGGTCATCACCAAAGTGTGGTACAGTGTAGTCGGGATGGGAGTGTGTTTGAATCTATGTGCATTATCTCTTCTTTGTGTTTGCATGTTTTTTCTTATCTAGGCCTTGGTTCTCCGAGCTTCGGGGTGGCTACCAATTAGCCTAGGCTGGGAGGTGAGCACTCCATGGTCATAGTTGTGATTTAATATGCAGGATTGTCGGGAGAAAAGAATAGGACAAGTGGAAGGTTGCAGGAGTTATTTTTACAAAAATTATTTGTAGTTGTAAATATTAGTTTTAAAAGGAGAAATATATCCTCACTTGTTGAAATAAGAGTCTAATTGTAAAATAGAAATAAAGACATGAGATTTCGTTATTTGTTATTGTGTAGGGGAAAAAGCGAGACTAGGCTAACATGTCCTAATCCTACCTTTTGACACACATTATGGAATACGAAAGAGCCTAGAGGGATCACACAATTGGCTACTTTTTGGTGAAAGAGAGAGCCACGGGCTACCTATTAGGATTTCTATTCCTTTGTTGTAATTGAAAGGTAAAATTAAGCAAGTTCAATTCTTAACCCCAAAATGTAAGTATGAACTAATAACAAGATTGCAGAATTGAACTTAAACAATGGAAAGCTGTAAACACAAGGACAAGATAGGAATGTAGATGCATACCCAGAGTTAAAATCTAATTGAAAATGTTCAGTACGGGGGCGCGGGCGCCACTGTCCTGATTCTACTCCTGAAACTGTACCTAAAACTGTTGTTTTACAACCTGGAAAACTATCAGAAATGTTGTCTGTCAGAAGGACCAGGGCGCCCAGTGCCCCTGTCCCAGGGACCAGGGCACCTAGTGCCCCTGTCCTGGCAGGACCAGGGTGCCCCACGCTCCTGTCCTGGTCTTTTGCTCTAAAATTTGGTGTGAAGTTATGTCTCGGTCTGCTTCCGTCGGATCTGCAACTTGCGGCGTCGTCCGAATCTTGAAACCTGCACTTATATCTGAAAAGGTATGGTGGGCGGCTATATAGGGTTTTGCCTTATTCAAACCCCCGCTTCGGTGATTTCCACCTCCACGAATAGCCAAGTTGTATTGTAAAAGTAGTGTGTGTGCAGACCTTGTGTGTGTGCAAGATCCTAAAATGCAAGTAAGCAAACTAGAGCAACCTAGAAAGTAAACCCTAATTGCTTGTAAATGACAATGTAAATGCTCCAAATCAAGATGTAGAATGATCTAAAGCATGAATACAAATGATGTAGTGAAGCTTATGCAAAGACATGAAAAAAACATGAAATCATACCCAACCCCAAGGGAGGGGCACAAGCCAATCTTCAGTCGGTGATCCCTTATTGCTCTTCAATGCCTTCAAAGCCTTAAATGGATGAATGAAATTGATGGATGCTTGATGGATGGATGTTGAATGTTGTTGAAGTCTTCAAAGATCTGCTCTTTCGCTGCATAGAAGGTCCCTAAAACCAAAAAATTAGATCCTTTCAAATGAAGAAAGAGAGCTCTTATATATGAAACCCTAGGTCTTAATTTCAACTTTTGGCCGACCTAGAGATTGAATCTCCTGCCAATTTCTTGGGGTTAAGCTTTATTTTATGATTGGATCGCGCTCCTAAAATTTTGAGAAAAATGTCCGGGACTGTGTGCACTCCAGGCGCCATGGTCCCAACAACTTTTCACCAAATTTTCAGGGCCGTCGGATATGATGATTTTAGAGAGAATCCCGAAGTTACAGGTGATTTTGAGATGTTTTGACCCCCGAAATCAAGCCCCCAAGTTCAAAATAGGACCTAATTAGGGTTTTTGATTAAATGATGTATTGGAGGAATAAAATGAAAGGGGCACACTTTAATGAAAGGGCCCAACTTTATGATGTGGAATATGATGAAATGGAACCTTAGACCTAATTAATTTGATTAATTAAGTGCTAAAGGGGAAATGCAATGCAAATGCAAAATGCGCCAAGGCGGATGCTAAACTAGGTGTGAAATTGTACTGCTTTAGCAAGTGCGTACAATTTATGACATTACAGTTATTTAGATAAGGAAATTATCTTGTAAATTTTGCAGAATACTTTTTGGAATGAAAAAAGCTAGATATATTCATCTTTCTATTCGAAAAGAAATGTCTTTGAATTGCATGCAATAGACCACTGAAATATAAAAATCATTTTCATTTAATTCTGTGATTTCCTTTTTACCTGCGATTTTGTCTTCATTTTTTTTTATTGCAGAAAATATGAGATTTAGTTGTTGATAGATTTTAATAAAAAGTTATTCTCTATTTAGTTGTTGTAGTAATTGCAGAATCAGTAAATTTATTTATTGCAGAAAAGAAATGAGTATTCCTAAATTAGTTTTTCCAAAGTCAAAAAAAAATTGTATATCTGATGTGTTTATGATAAATTGATTAGCAGGAAATTTATTTCATTCTTATGCATTTAAAATAAAATAAAACAAGAAAGGCATAAATTAGATTTGCATGCTTATTGTAGGTTGAAAATAAAATATATAGTTTTGTTTTCTGTAAAAGCAATATAGTACAATAAAGTTCTGGAAATTTTTCTTTCATTTATTTCAGAAAGTTAGTATCTAAATAGATATTTCATCTAGTAAATGTAAAATTTTAACTTGTTAAATTTGCTATATAAAATTAATTTAATTCAATCAGTTACTTTATGTAGAAGATAAATCTAAGGTTAATATAGTTCATCTATGTTTTAGCAATAAAGTATTTTGGTTTTAAAAGAAAAATAAAAAATACCCTTACTGTGAATGATTTAGGAAAGTATTAAACCATTTATATTTTTCTATCTAAAATCAGAATAATGGTCACCAAAATACAAATAAGGTATTTATGTCTACATGTATATAAAAATGCTATATATATATATATAATTCATTATATATATATATATATATATATATATGTGTGTGTATATATATATATAAATATATATATATATATAAGAATATATATATATATATGTGTGTGTATATATATGTATATATATATATAAATATATATATATACACATTTATATATATATATAAGAATATATATAATTATATATTTTTTTAAAAGATATTTAACAAATTTTATTTGTTTAAATAAAATAAAATTAAAAAAAAAGGGGAACCTTGGTATCGACCGGACGCACTGTGTTAAACACAGTGGTCGCCTAGCTGAACCACTATGTTTAACACAGTGGGAACGGCGCGGGCTCCCACCACTGTGGGCGACCACAGTGGTCATCACCACTGTGGTAACCCACAGTGAGCAGCGCCCACGAGAAAAGCCGCCTCCTCCTCCTTTCCCCCCTGCATATCGTGCACCAATGAAAGGTTGCAACCCCGCCCTCCGCCATGGCCGCCAACCTTGCTCGTTCGGCCCTGCATAATAGAAAAAAAAAAAGAAAACCCTAGCCGGTTAGGGCTAGGGTGAATATGTTTAATAATATTAAAATAAAATAAAGGGGCTTATTTTATAGAATAAATAAGGGTTAGGGTTTGCATGGGTAAACCCTTTTAGGTATAATATATATTATTATTAAATAAACATAATATTAATTGTATATATATATATATAGAACTGAGTTATTTAATGTTAAATTTTGAAAGATTGAGATGTTATGAAATCATATAATAATGAAGTAACATTGAGTTTAAATTTAAATCAGTTGAGTTGTTTAAATATTAGTGAAGTTGATATTTAATTTAAATTTAAACAGATTAAGAAGTTTATGAACTAAATATTAATGAAATTAATATTTATTTTTAATTTAAATAGATTTAAGTGTATATGAAATAAATATTAATGAAGTTCATTTTTATTTTAAATTTAAATAGATTGAATGTTTATGAGCTAAATATTAATGAAGTTGATTTTTAATTATAAATTAAATAAATTGAGCGACAATAAAGCTAGTCCATTTTAATCCGTATTTATTTAATCTTAAATTATTTTCGTTATTTAAGTGAGTAGATAAAGTTCATTTTAAACTTAGTTAAGACCAAAACTGGTTAGTGTGTTTTGTGTTAGAAACTTATTGTTAAATAGTTAGTATTTTAAAAAAAAAAAATTATTCCGTTCTTGCCCTAAATTTTGGGCATGACATAAGGATGTGTATGATTGAGTTGTATAGAGAAGCAAGGAAGCCAAGTGTGATGAATATAGATGCAAGGATAATCATTAAGGTTCGGTAAAGAGAAGAAGAAGAGTTGTGTCTGAATGATATGCAAGTTATGCTAAGATTGTGATAGAGATTTGAGACAATGTGTTCGCATTTGAGGTCAAAGTTGTGTGTTTATGTTGGCCGCTTGATTTAGAGTTTGGGGACAACTTCATGATCAAGAGATCCCTCTTTTCATATCATTTTGGTATCTTTCCTTGAGTGCACTTAGCTTCATCAGATTCTACAAGTCCTCTTTGTATCTTTCCTTAAGTGCAGTTAGGTTCAGGATTTGCAAGTCCTCTTTGTATCTTCCCCATGAGTAGATAGCCTTGGTGTGCAAGTCCAGAGCAGTGATTCATTTTCTTTGTAATCTGATATACATAGTGGATATATTTTGTGGGTAAGTGCTCACTTGATTTTTCCCTGTTTGGGTTTTCCACATAATATTGGTGTTCGTGTGTTAGATGTGTGTTGTTGATTAATTGTTTATGTGTTGCATTTAATTTTAGTTTTGGAATAATTCACCCCCCATCTTAGTCCTGCCTTGGGTTCAACAATTGGTATCAGAGAAAAGTTCCTCTTGAGTAAGCTTAACCACTTGAGGTAGATATGGTATGATGCAGGATGTGCATTACAAAGCTCCTATCTTTGACGGTACAAATTTCCCGTATTAGAAGGAGATAATGGAGTCAAATTTGGAGACACTGCAGAATTGAATTTAGGAAACCATTCATATAGAATATACATCTTTGTAGCATGTTGCTCAGACTACAGATGAGATAAATTTGAAGGAGGCTAATGCAAAGGTTAAAGCTATAATTTTTAGTTGTATAAGTGATTTAGTGTTTAGAAGAGTAAAAGGATTGAAGGAAGAAAAAGTTGTATGAGAAATTATTTGTTTGGCATGTGAAGGAAATTTGAAGATAAAGTAGGCTAGGCTAATGAATCTGAAGTAGAAGTTTGAGTACTTGAGAATGTTGGAAGATGAGAGCGTTGAGAACTATATTAATAGAGTGACTGATCTTGTTAATGAAATTAGAGTTGTTGATGGACATTTGAAAGAATGTGATGTTGTGCATAAGATCTTGTTGACTTTTCTTAAATCCTATAACATACAAAGATGTTCTATACAAGAGAGAAATGATTTGAGCAAGTATACCATTGACCAATTTATTGGTACCTTAACAGCCTATGAGATTTCATAAATGGACAAAGAGAAGAGAGAAAAGAAAGAACTAGCATTTAATGTTTCAAGGCTTGATGATCCAAATTGCAATGGTGATTTAGATGAAGATAAAGAAAATTTTGTGAGAATATTGCAATGAGGCATTGGAAAATATAAAGGTAAGTTACCTTTTAAATGTTTTTCTTGAGGTAGAATTGGACATTATGCTTCTAATTGCACTTACAAAAAAGACTACAAGAGACTAGATGATGATGAGAAGAACAAGTTTAAGAGACACAATTTTAATAGAAGGGAGAAGAAGGACTTATGTTCTATTGAGGAGAATACATTAGAAGATGAAGTTGATGATGACTCAAATAAAGAATCCCTATTTTGGAAATTGAGGATAAGGAGAATGTTTTGAAGAAATCAGAAGAAGAGAAATCGATTAATACTGCATTGCATGCTAAGATAGAACTGAGTATATGGATTATAGACTTTGTATGTTCAAATCATATGACCAGTAATAAAGATAGGTTTATTAATCTTGAGAAGTATGATGGAGGATCAATGAATTTTTTCAGAGAAGATGGTGCACCTATTCATGGTACTGGAAGCATAAGATTGATGGTAAGCATAAGATTGATGATGTTTATTATATTGAAGGGTTAAGACATAGTTTGTTAAGTGTTAGCCAAACATGTAGAAAAGGATATGAAGTGTTGTTTAGTAGCACCATATGTGTGATAAGAAAGGATAAGATTGATGAAATAGTTGCGGAAGGAGTCAGAACAAGTGGAAATATATATTATATCAAGGATAGAAAGGAGAGTAAATGGTTTCTACCTAAAAGATTGAGATTGTTTCAATCATTCTATAGAAAACAAGTGATCAAGAAAAAAGAAAAGAGAAGGAAACACATGATGATGATGATGAAGAAGAAGAAGAGGAGAATTCAAAGAAATTTCATGCTAAATAAGTTCAAAAGCATTATTTAGAGAATCAGATAATTGGAGATAAGACAAAAGGTGTTTAGACAAGAAGGAAGATTGCATAAGCTCAAGAATAAGACAATTACTATTTTATATCTATGCCAGAGCCAAAGACTTATTAGGAAGTAAGAAAATATGAGAATTGGGTAAAAGAAATGGAAGAAGAATTAAATTAGATTTATAAGAACAAGACTTGGGAGCAGGCACCTAGACCGATGGATAAGAATGTAATAGGAACTAAGTGGGTATTAAGGAATAAGTTAAATGAGCAAGGAGAGGTGACAAGAAATAAAGAAAGACTAGTATGTAAAGGATACTCTCAGGTGGAAGGTATAGACTTTGAAGATAATTTTACTTGGGTAGCAAGGATGGAATCTATTTGTATGTTTCTTGCATTTTCTAGCTTATAAGAACTTGAAATTTTATCAGATGGATGTCAAATCAGCATTTTTGAATGGAGATCTACAAGAACAAGTTTACATTGAGCAACCAAATGGATTCAGATTGACAGAAGAGTCAAATATGGTGTGCAGACTGAAGGAGGCATTGTATGGACTTAAACAGACACCTAGAGCCTGGTATGCAAGATTGGATAGGTATTTTCTTCAACAGAATTTTAGGAAATGTACAACAGACAATAATCTTTATTTCAAAATTGATGGAAATAAGTTGTTAATTGTTATAATTTATGTTGATGACAAAATATTTGGAGGAGATGATAGTTTATGATAAGAGTTTGCTAAGGAGATGCAAAAAGAATTTGAAATGTCAATGATTGGTGTATATTTCTTTCTTGGGTTGTAAGTTATTCAATTGAAAGATGGAATTTTTATTTCTCAAAGCAAGTATGTGAAGGAAATGTTGAATAAGTTTGGTTTTGATGATTTCAAACTAGTTACAAATCCTTTAATTGTTGGATGCAATTTGAGAAAAGAAGATGAGTCTCCAAAGATTGAACAGAAGAATTATAGGTCAATGATTGGTGGATTGTTGCATTTGACTACGTCCAGACCGGATATCATGTAGGTTTTTTATCTGGTAGCTATATTTCAGGCAAGTCTGAAGGTGACACATGAGAAAGCTATAAAGAGAATTTTTAGATATTTAAAAGGTACTGAGGATTATGGACTTTGGTATAAAAAGGGTGAAGATTTTATGTTAAAAACCTATACTGATGCAAATTGGGATGGAAGTGTTGATGATTGGAAGAATACTAGTGGTGGTGTATTATTTTTAGGGGACAAATAGGTCTCCTGGTTCAATAAGACACAAGATTCAGTTTCCCTATCTATTTATCATTATGGATTGTGTAAATCTAATAATTCTAATTCCCTATCTATTACTGAAGCAAAGTATATTGTAGTGGCATCTTGTTGTAATCAAGTAATATGGATGAGATAGAATCTTAAGGATATCAAGGTAACATATGATGAATCAATTCCTCTTATGTGTGACAATACAAGTGTAATAAACATTTCAAAGACTCTTCTTATGAATTCAAGAGAAAATCATATTTCAATCAGATGCCATTACTTAAGGGAGAAGGTTGCTAACAAGGAAGTTTGATTGGAATACATTTCTGCAAAAGAGTAGGTTGCAGATATTTTCACTAAGGCATTGGCAAAGGATACATTTGAGTTTCTTCAAAAGAAGCTTGGGATCATTGTCCCTCCTTCTATCTAGGTGCATTATGGGATGCATCTTTCCATGGGGAGCTTTCATGCCTATTTCTTTTTCCTTGATTGATATTGTGGCTACTCTTAGGGGGAGCAGTGGTGTGTGCAGTGTTGTTGTGACCTTTATCCTTGATGGCAAAGGGGGAGAGATTGAGAATTTTTTTCTATGGGGAAGAGATTGAGTTAGTAGTTTGAAGATTGAGATTGGGAGAGATAGTGTTGAAACGTGATATATTTTTGGAGAGATATTGAGCAGTATTATTCTTCTTTGAGGTGCAAGTGTCATCAAGTGTTTCCATCAATGACAAAGGGGGAGATTGTTGGAAGTATGTGTTGATATTTTGTTGTAGTTTTCATTGATGTCAAACTTCTTGTTCTAGATTGGTCTATAATTTTTGTGGTGTAGAGTTATCTTGTTGTGTTGTTGATTTTGTAGTTGTTCTATCAGTTGTTGCAAAAGTGTTTGGGTTTGGAATCTCTTGTTGATATTGAGTGTTGTTATATTCATTGGATATAGTTTTGGTATTATGGATATTGATAATTCTATGATCTAGAAACATCTTGTGTTCTTTGCATGTTGTGCTATTGATCATTGTTGGTTGTGAGATTCTATGTTAGACATGTCCTTTGGTGTGGATATGAGTTGTGGAAGCGTATTTGATATGTTATGGGTCTCACCATAGCATGTGGAGATCTGGATTTGAGTTATTTACATTAGAGAGTATGTCTTGAGCATTAATTGCTTGTATGGATGTGTAGCATTTGGATATATTGTTGGTTATGTTCTGGTGATAACAAACCAGTGAATTGATCTTTGGAAGATGTGCTTTGGTCTCCTATTTCTCGTAGAGTGGATTAGTGTATGTATTTTGTGTTCAGAAAGTGTATTTTGATTCAGGTTGACTTGGTTTAAGCTTTGATGATCTATCTTGTATATAAGGTTGTATATGATTGAGTTGTGTAAAGATGCAAGGAAGGAAAGTGTGATGAATGTAGATGCGAGGATAATCAATGAGGTTCGGTAAAGAGCAGAAGAAAAGTTGTGTTTGAATGGTGTGCAAGTTGTGCAAAGACTGTGATAGAGATTTGAGATAGAGTGTTGGCAATTAAGGTCAAAATTGTGTGTTGTTGTTGGTTGCTTGATGCAGAGTTCAAGGACAACTTCATGATCAAGAGATCCTTCTTTCCATGTCATTTTTGTATCTTTCTCTAAGTGTAGTTAGTTTTAGGTTCTCCAAGTCTTTTGTGCATCTTGCCTTGAGTGCAGTTAGCTTCAAGTTTTAAAAGTTTTCTTTGTATCTTGCCCCATGAGCAATTAGCCTTGGTGTGCAAGTCTAGAGAAATGAGCTCTTTTCTTAGTATTTTTATATACATAGTGGATATATTTTGTGGGCAGGTGCTCACCATGGTTTTTTCCTATTTGGGTTTTCCATGTATAAATATTGGTGTTCATGTGTTGGATGTATGTTGTTGATTAATTGTTTATTTGTTGCATTTAATTTTTATTTTGGACTGATTCACCCCCCCTCTCAGTATTGCCTTGGGTTCAACAATTTATACCAAAAATATTTTGTTGTAGGAACCAATGCATGTCAGATGGCATATCGGCTATTTGAGGTTGATAACGAGACAGCATACTAGCATAGACACTATGAGGTGGTGCTTCTTCTAGATCAGTGGACTCATAGATATCAAACATTTACGTTACAGAGTCATTCACAGATCCGGTCATAGTTGAGGACTGCAGGTAGTAGTGGTGGGGTTATGGGTCCGCTGTTAGCATTTAGCATTATAATAGACAATGGAAGATTGTTGGCATTTCAACAAGGATATTGAGAAGGTTGTTGATGATTATGGATATAACTGATTAAGGATGTTTATTGTCTTAATATTATTATTTTGTCATTGATGTCAAGAAATTGATTTTCTAATTCAATATGATGTTGTCATATCTTGAGAAGTATGATTTGAAGAATATAAAGATGTCGATAAAAGACACAGAAAGATTATAATGAATAAGAGGATGAATAAGGTATTCAATGGGCAACTATTACCGAGTTAGACAATGATGAGATCATGATGTTTAGATTGTTTTGACATAATACATATGTTGTAAATTGTAAGGTTAATACAATAATATGTTACCAAGCAAAGAACCTAGTCGGTAAACCCTAAGGAACCTAGTCGGTAAAACCTAAGGAACCTAGTCGGTTTATGAAGGTGGAATGTCTACCGAGTGAAGTTTAGTATTTATCAAGTTGTAACCGAGTTGTAACCAAGTTGTAACCGAGCTATAACTGAATGCATTAAATGTTTACATGCATTATTTAATGAAGGAAGTTGATGAGCTAGAACTGATTAAATGATTGGTATGTCGTAAATATAGTTTGTTAAGAATCTATGGCAATGGAAGATTGGCAGGAAGATCTACAACTCAGATTGAGCCACAATACCCTAGCACAAGTTCCAAGAAATATATGCAAGTTCCAATGTGGGGTAAAATGTTTTTTCAAATCAAAAGATGCATTGAACCTGGTCAAGCATGAAGATCTGATGGCTATGATTGATCATGGGAAATGTGATCAAGGAGATTAAGCGATTAGCTAATTGTTTATAAATAGGGAACTGTTGATAAACAATGCATGTGGGCAAGTGTATGCACTAGGATGCTACATAGTGATTACCAAGCACATAAGCTTGAAGACCTATTTGAATAACAAAGTATAGAAGCCCAGCAGATGGACAAGATTTGTTCTATGTCTAGATTCTATTGAGAAAATAAGAATCTTCTTTATCATTTTAGATGTGAAGTTGCAAATAGATTTTATTACTGTTATTTTGTGAAAGTGATAGAAAATCTAATCGAGTGGACTTAACAGTCTTATTTGTAAAACCCTCTAGCAAGGTGACATTTTGATTGAGTGTTTGAAATCCTTTAACAAGGTCACTTCTAACAAGGTGAAGATCCTAACAGATCTGAGGGAAATCCCTTAACCGGGTCACATCTAGCAATGTGTTTGTAATCTTTAACAGATTTTCTTTTAACCGAGCATACTCTAGAAGAGTATATTTCTTAGTGGGTCCAAAATCCCATAGTGGTTTTTCCCTATTTGGGTTTCCACGTTAAATCTGGTGTTATGAGGTTTATGATGTTTATATGCTTTTGAGTTTGTATGTTTAGGAGTTTTGGTTATATTACTGAAGTATATGTTACCGAGGTTGAATCTGATGTTTTTATAGAAGATTAAGTTTGTATGATTCACCCCCCCTCTCATCTTGTTGGCTATTAGATCTGTACTTACATTAAGTATCAGAACTATCAATTGGTATCAGAGCTTTAGACTCCAGAAGAAAATTTTAAAGGCACTTGAGTTAAAGATCCAAAGATGTATAAGAGGGATGCACCAAAGCTGAACAAGTCAAGTTTCTCTACATGGTAGAAAAGGATGAAGCTGCATCTATCAAGAGTTGGAGAATATGATGTATACTATCTGGTGAATGATTTTGTTACATTGAGCACCTATCCATTGACAATGGAAGAGATAAAGGCAAAGCAAGAACATATCCAAGCAATGATTGAAATAACATCTGCATTGACTGACTCAGAGTTTAATGACCTAGAAGGCTGCAATGATGCAAAGCCAATGTGGGATAAGCTCATATCAGTAGATGGAGGAGATGAACATGTTCAAAGAGCAAAACTAGATAGTCTAAGAGGACAACTTGAATCTATGAAGATGAGTGAAGGTGAGAACATAACTCAGTACAGTACAAGACTAAAGGAGATTGTCAATCATATCAAAGAAGTAGGTGGAACTATTGAAGAAAAGGATATAACAAGTAAGTTGTTAAGAACCCTTCTACCGGCTTATGCAATCCGAGTCTCTGCAATCAATGAATTGAGGTCTATACCTAATATGCCAGTTTCTTTAGATGCTAATATTGGTAAGCTACATGCATTTGAGTTAAGTAACTTTGATAACAGTGGATCTTTGGTAAATAAAGTTGAATCTGCATTTAGTTCTTTTCATCTTGACGAATCTAATGATTACAATGAAAGAAAGTATAAGTAATCTGAAGGAGATCATAGTGCAGCAAGTGAAAGATTTTGTAAGAATATGGAAGAAGTACACAAACTGTATGAGGAAATCAGAAAGCAAGAAGAGTTTGAAGCACTATTAGCCAAAAGGTTACCGAGAGGCAAAGGTAAGTATAAAGGAAAACTACCTTTGAAATCTTTCAATTGTGATAAGATAGGACATATGGCTTCTAACTGTCCTGACAAAGATTCTACTGAAAAGAGAGATTACCGAGATGACAAACAAAAAGACAATCATTAGAAAGGACACTGAGACTTCAGAAGAAGAGATAGAAAGACATGCTTAATAGCTAATGAGGAATCCAATGACGATAAATCAGATGAAACCGATACAGAGGAAGTAGTTTATGTGGCTATCAAAGATGGATCAGATGAAGAAAAGTATGAAGAAAAAGCCCTAATATCTCACATAAATACTAATGATTCTTGGATCATAGATAGTGGATGCTCACATCATATGACAAGAGATAAACACAAGTTTGTTATATTAGAAGATTATGATGGAGGCTATGTAAGATTTGGTAATGATGCACCATGTCCGGTGAAAGGTAAAGGATCTATAACACTTCTTGACAATGCAAGATGCAATGATATTTATTGGGTTGAAGGTTTGAAATACAATTTGTTGAGTGTAGCACAGCTAAACAACACAGGTTACCGAATAGAATTTTAGAAAGGAATTGTCAAAGTTCATGACAAGAATGGAAAGTTAGTTGCTACCGGGACACAAACAAAAGGTAACACATTTCACCTTGACTCAACTCAGAATAAATGTTTGTATGCAAAGATAGATGATACCTGGTTATGGCATAAAAGGTTTTGTCATGTAGATTTTGATAATCTGATCAAAACAAGCAAGAAGTACCGAGTAAGAGGTCTACCGAGTCTTGAAAAACCTGAGAATGCTATTTGCCGAGGATGCCAGATGGGTAAGATGACAAGATCAAGCTTTACAAGTAAGTCTTACACTTCTAAGGGAATTTTAGATCTTGTGCACACTGATCTTTGTGGTCCTATGAAAGTTCAAAGTTATTATGGTGATAAATATTTCATATTATTTGTGGATGACTATTCAAGGATGATGTCAGTAATATTTTTAAAAGAAAAATCAGAAGCTTTTCAAATGTTTAAATGGTACAAGGCAAGAGTTGAAAATGAAACAGGAAGAAAACTGAAATGTCTTAGATCAGATAGAGGAGGAGAGTTCACATCTGATGAATTCAACTTATTCTGCAATGATCATGGTATTAAAAGACAAGTCTCTGCACTGAGAACTCCACAGCAGAATGGAATAGTTGAGAGAAGAAATAGATCTATTGTGGATTGTGCTAGAACACTGATGATTGAAAAGAAAATGCCACAAACATTTTGGAGAGAAGCAATAAGCATAGCAGTTTACACCCTAAACCGAGTACAATTGAAGAAAGGTACTTTGAAGACACCATATGAAATCTGGTATGATAAGAAACCTAATGTAAGTTATTTTAAAATATTTGGAAGTAGATGCTATGTTCACAAAGATGATAGAAATGGCAAGCTTGATCAGTAGAGTGAAGAAGGAACATTTCTAGGTTATTCTTCTAGAAGCAAAGCATTTAAATGTCTGATCAAATCATCTAACAAAATAGTAGAAAGTGAAAATGTGAAAATTGATGAATTTGCAGAAAGAAATGATGAAGAAAATTCCAAGGAACCAGAACACTATGATGAATTTGTCTATGTTCAACCGACAACTCTTACCGAGAAGACTGTTGAAGAAAATGAAGAGAATATCCTGTTACTGAGTGATGAAGAAGATCATACAAAGCCTACCGAGCTTGTATTAGCCAAGTATGTCAGAAGACATCATGTACCAAGTCAGATTATAGGAGATAAGGATGATACAGTGATGACAAGGAACAAACTGAGACAGAACACATGTCTGATATCTGAATTTGAACTGAGAATAGTGAAAGAGGCATTTAACAGTGAAGATTGGATAAATGCTATGATAGAAGAGATTGATCAAATTAAGAAGAATGACACATGGACACTAATCCCACGATCGAAGGACAAAAATGTAATCGGTACAAAGTGGATTTTCAGAAACAAGCTAAATGAAAAAGGAGAGGTCATTCGAAACAAAGCAAGACTAGTTTGCAAAGGTTATGCTCAAGAAGAAGGAATTGATTATGGTGAAACTTTTGCACCTGTTGCTAGACTTGAAGGAGTAAGAACATTGTTGGCATATGCTGCTTTCAAAAACTTCAAAGTATATCAAATGGATGTCAAATCTGCATTTTTGAATGGAATATTAGAAGAAGAAGTTTTTATTGAACAACCTGAAGGATTTGTTGAAGACAATAATAAAGATCAGGTATGTAAATTTAACAAAGCTTTATATGGTTTGAAACAAGCACCTGGAGCATGGTATGAAAGATTGCACTCTTATTTGATTAAGATTGGTTTTATAAGGACAAGTGAGAACAGCAATATGTACATGAAGAATGATGAAAATGGAATACTGATCTCAGTCATATTTGTTGATGATATTATATTTTGTGGAAATGACTTTCTATGTAAGAACTTTGGAAATGAAATGAGCAAAGAATTTGAGATGTCATTAATTGGTGAGATAAAGTATTTTATAGGTTTACAGATACTACAAATGAAAAATGAGATTTTCATTACTCAATCCAAGTACATGAAGGAAATCTTGAAGAAATTTGGAATGGAGGATTCAAAACCAGTAAGTACTCCTATGACTACCAACTGTAAATCAACAAAAAATGATGAATCTGCATCTGTTGATGAGACACTTTACCAATCCATGAATGGAAAGCTACAATATGTTGTTCACAACAGACCAGACATAGCACATGCAGTAGGTATAGTTGCAAGATTCTCTGCAGATCCTAAGGAAACACACATGACAGCAATCAAAAGAATTTTTAGATACTTGAAAGGCACTGAAGATTATGGCTTAGTATATCAAAAAGGAAATAATTTTGATTTAAAATTTTATACTGATATTGATTGGGCAAGCAACATTGATGACAGAAAAAGCACAAGTGGAGGAGCTTTCTTTTTAGGAGAAAGACTAGTGAGTTGGCTTAGCAAGAAACAAGGATGTGTTTCACAGTCAACAGCAGAAGCTGAATACGTTGCTACAACATTGAATTGTACCAACATTGCATGGATCAAACAATTGTTGGAAGGTATAAATGAGAAAGTTACCGAGCCAGTAACTATACTCTGTGACAATACTAGTGTCATTAACATTTCAAAGAATCCTGTTATGCACTCTAAGACAAAGCACATCTCTATCAAATATCATTATCTTAGAGAAGAAGCTCAAGAGAAGAAAGTGGTGTTGGAGTATGTTAGCACAAAGGAACAAATAGCAAATATCTTCACCAAACCACTACCAAGGGACACTTTTGAATATCTAAGCAGTAAGTTAGGGGTCCTACCCCTATCTTCTACTCACTGACTGAGTTCGATGAAAGCATCAATCTGATGACTCTATCGAATATATTTTAGGAGTTGATGTTGATTTACACACTTTAGGAGGTTTTCTAAAGGTGTGCAGGAAACAATATAGGATACCATACAGGGAACAGGAATTGAAGACAAAATGCTTGACTGAGACTCAGTTGATACACAACAGCAGGAAATCACTTCATACAGGAAGAAATTATGTTTTAGTTCTTTACTTTTTAGCATTGTTGTCAAAGGGGGAGAAGACTAATATAAGGGAGAGAAGACTGATTGAAAAGACTGAAGAAAATAGGAGAAGTCTAATGTATGGGGGAGAGCATTTCAGCATTTCAGAATCACAACAATTTGAATCTTTTAAGGTCAAATCAATTGGTTTTGCCATCAATGTCAAAGGGGGAGATTGTTAGCATTTGGCATTATAATAGACAATGGAAGATAATTGGCATTTCAACAAGGATATTGAGAAGGTTGTTGATGATTATGGATATAACTGATTAAGGATGTTTACTATCTTAATATTATTATTTTATCATTGATGTCAAGAAATTGATTTTCTAATTTCGTATGATGTTGTCATATCTTGAGAAGTATGATTTGAAGAATATAAAGATGTCGGTAAAACACACAAAAAGATTATGATGAGTAAGAGGATGAATAAGGTATTCAATGGGCAACTATTACCGAGTCAGATAATGATGAGATCATGATGTTTAGATTGTTTTGACATCATACATATGTTGTAAATTGTAAGGTTAATACTATACTATGTTACCAAGCAAAGAACCTAGTCAGTAAACCCTAAGGTTATCGCTATCGGTTAATGAAGGCGGAATGTCTACTGAGTGAAGTTTAGTATTTACCGAGTTGTAACCAAGTTGTAACCGAGCTATAACTGAATGCATTAAATGATTACATGCATTATTTAATGAAGGAAGTTGATGAGCTGGAACTGATTAAATGATTGGTATGTCGTAAATATAGTTTGTTAAGAATCTATGGCAATGGAAGATCAACAGGAAGATCTATAGCTCAAATTGAACCACAATACCCTAGCACAAGTTCCAAGAAATATATGCAAGTTCCAAGGCGGGGTAAAACATTTTTTTAGATCGAAAGATGCATTGAACTTGGTCAAGCATGAAGATCTGATGGCTATGATTGATCATGGGAAATGTGATCAAGGAGATTAAGCGGTTTGCTAATTGTTTATAAATAGGGAACTGTTGATAAAAAATGCATGCGGGCACTTGTATGCATAGGGATGCTACATAGTGATTACCGAGCATAGAAGCTTGAAGACCTGTTTGAATAACAGAGTATAGAAGCCCAGTGGATGGACAAGATTAGTTCTATTTCTAGATTGTATTGAGCAAATAAGAATCTACTTTAGCATTTTAGGTGTGAAGTTGTAGATATATTTTATTACTGTTATTTTGTGAAAGTGACAGAAAATCTCTTAACCGAGTGGACTTAACAGTCTTATTTGTAAAACCCTCTAGCAAGGTGACATTCTGATTGAGTGTTTGAAATCCTTTAACAAGGTCACTTCTAACAAGGTGAAGATCCTAACAGATCTAAGGGAAATCCCTTAACCGGGTCACATCTAGCAATGTGTTTATAATCTTTAACAGGATTTTCTTTTAACCAAGCATACTCTAGAAGAGTATATTTCTTAGTGGGTCTGAAATCTCACAGTGGTTTTTCCCTATTTGGGTTTCCACGTTAAATCTGGTGTTATGAGGTTTATGATGTTTATATGCTTTTGAGTTTGTATGTTTAGTAGTTTTGGTTATATTACTGAAGTATATGTTACCGAGGTTGAATCTGATGTTTTTATGGAAGATTAAGTTTGTATGATTCACCCCCCCCCCCCCCCCCTCTCATCTTGTTGGCTATTAGATCTATACTTACATTAAGTATCGGAACTATCATTCTCCTCCACCACCTACAAGAAATCCAAAGGTAGTATCTAGTGGCTGCACTAAGGGGTGCATACTAAGGACAAAGAGAGTGTTGGGTGACATTTTGATAAACACTTGATTGAGCCTTCAAGCCATTTGCATTATTATGTTATACTCTAACACATTATGTATATGTACATGTCTATGTATATGTATGTGTATGTGTATGTGTATGTGTATGTGTATATGTATATGTATATGTATATGTATATGTATATGTATATGTATGTGTGTATGTATATGTATATGTATATGTCATATATATGTATATGCATATGTATATGTATATGTATATGTATATCTATATATGTTTATGTGTATGTGTGTGTGTGTGTGTGTGTGTGTGTGTGATGTAGTTTTGGTTGTGATTTATATGTTGTGTTTTATTCCTATATGCATTATGATACTTTTTAGCAATGTGATTTATTATGATGATCTATGATCTACACATGCATTTATATGATGTGTTTTTATATGATTTATGCCTCTTATAATGCATGTATGCAACTATATGATGAGTTTTTTTATATTCTATGATGAGACATTCATGTTCCTATATGTTATGTGACTCATGATGTTTTTATGAATGTAAATGTATATACATATGTGATGCATACTAACATGACTTTATGCAGGATGGCTTATTATTTTTATTGACATTTATTATGATACAAGTATGAAATGCTTATGTTAAAACATGAATGGAGGGTTGATTCTTTTTGCGTGCTAGAGTACTTAATGCGTCATGACCCAATGTTTTGATAGAGGAATTGTTAGTGTGAGAAATGAATTAGTAAGAAAAATGAGTAAGATGATTGACATAAAATGAATAGATATATCATCATGGATTCTTCTAACTTTATATATTGCAACAATTTCATCATCGAGCATTATTATGTATCAATGGAATTTTGTACACTAGGGTATGAATAATATCCCATTGCAATAAGAAACACATAGAAAACAAGGAGTGAATCCATTCATTCTAGGATTGTTATATTAAGATTCAAGGTATGTGTGATAGTCACAAACATAGTTATCCTTGACTTTCATTTTTGCATAGGATACTTGTCAAATAAATGTACCGACATAGACACCCAAAATGCATGTGCCCCAAAACTTCATGGAAACATGCCACAAACAATAAACAAAGAAAAAGGATCACGAACCATTTAGGCTCCTCTAGTCACTTGTGGACATCCTCGAGTAGTATATGAACATGATCAGTCATAAATTGATAAAGATAAGACTAACTAGAACAAAAGTCGGTAACCATACTAATATGTGGCATTGTTTTGATTACTTGATGTGATGATTGATAAGAATGTCTGGTTTCAGAGAATGAATACCCCATAAGACCGACCTCTCTAGTTTCGAGTGTACCCTTCCCTAGTAAAGACAAATTGATGAATAATTTATAGGGTTGGATCGATTGGTTGACAAGACATGATCGGTTTGATTGTAGACTTCGATGATAGTTTGTTAGTTGTTGATTTTTTGTATGCTTGTTGAGTATCTTCTTAAGTCCTTCATCTGTGGGGGATAGTTTATTGCATTGATTTTCAAGTTTTGTGATTTTTAGGGCTTTTTTCAAGACATTTTCAAATTTCTTTTAGTGATTTTTTAGGACTTTTTATGATTTTTTTTAGAGTTTTTTAGGACTTTTTAATGATTTTTATGGATTTTTTCAGGACTTTTATGATTTTTGGGGGTTTTTCAGGACTTTTTGTGATTTTTTTGGATTTTTTCAAGGCTTTTAATGATTTTTTGTATTTTTTAGGACTTTTTTGTATTTTTTCAAGACTTTTTATGTTTTTTTGAATTTCTCAAGACTTTTATGATTTTTTAAAAATTTTCAGGACTTTATATGATTTTTTTTATTTTATCAGAACTTTTTTATGATTTTTTTCCTATGTTTGTACTTTTTAGTACTTTTTTTTATTTTTTGTATTTTTTAGGACTTTTTATGATTTTTGTATTTTTTCAGGACTTTATGACTTTTAGTGATTTATTTGTACCTTTTTAAGGCTTTTAGGATTTGCCCCTAGTCAAGACTATGAGGATACTGACATAGTGAGAGAAAAAGGTGGGGGGGAGGGGGGGGTGTAACTGACGCTTTACAATGGGTTCTATGATCAAGGACAACATAGTCCAAATCATGGCAAAAATATTTTTATGGGCTTGATGAGGGTGGTGGGTATGTGTGGCTAGGTAAAATGATAAATAATGGAGTTGTAGCCTCTACACATGACACCTATTTACTAGGTTTTCACCATAGTACTTACCCAAAGAGCCTGTTTAGCAGGTTTTCACTATAGAGTGGATTATTTTTCTTTACTTTAAAAAAAAAAATTAATTTTTTTGGTGGTCACACAGGACACCTATTTGCCAGGTTTTCATCAAGGTGCCTATTTTTCATATTTTATGTTTTTTTTCTACCTTCTAATTTTATTTTTATTGAATGGTTAAGACATGGTATACCCGAACATTGAGTAAAGTAATTCTCTAGATGCATATTATTGACTAGATCAAATAATTGCTCACCTTCAATTGTTGATAATTGGTATGCACCATTGTTGAAAGCTCTTGTGATCACGTAAGGTCCCAACCAGTTTGGTTCAAACTTACCTGGTCTTTCTCTTTCTGCAAGGTTCTTCTGATTTTCTCTTAGGAATAGGTCTCCAACTTCAAATAATTGGACTCTCACCCTCTTGTTATAACTTCTTCTTAGGTATTTTTGGTATGCTTATAAATTATTAAGGGCACTTTGTCTTTTCTCATCAAAAAACTCTAGTTCTTGCAATCTAGTCACCTTGTAGTCTTCTTCTTGAATCAAATGCTACAATGAAACTCCAAGGGATGGTAACTCGACCTCGATGGGGAGAATAGCTACCAATCCATGAAAAAGGGAATAAAGTGTAGCAATTGTAGCGGTGTGGACATAGACTTGATAGGCCCAAAGAGTAGAGTTCGGTTATAAATGTCAATCACGACTAGCATCATTGACAACTTTCTTAAGGATTTTTTAAATTGTCTTATTAGTTGCCTCTACTTGACCATTCATTTGTGAATAATACAAAGTAGAAAAATGGTGTTGGATGTGGAATTTATCATAGATCTCGTGAATTTATTGATTCTTTAAGGGGTGATCGTTATTTGTGACTATAGTCTATGGGATTCCATACCAACATATAATATAATTGAAAAGGAATTTTTCTATCTATTTACCAGTTATATAAGTGAAATTGCTTCCACCCACTTAGTGAAGTACTATATATAAGTAAGGATAATGTGTTCCCATTAGATGAACTAGGATTTATCCTCTCCACAAGTTTGAGTCCCCATTATGAAAAAGGCCATGGTGATGTTATAGATTGGAGATCTTTTTCAAGTGCAAGAATGAAATCACCATGAATTTGGCACTACCAACACTTGTGAACAAACTTATATGCATCCTTTTCCATGGTTGGCTAGTAATATCCAGTACACATGACTTTCTTAGCCAAAGAAAGCCACTGGAGTGAGCCCCACAAATTCCTTCATGTACTTGTTGGCAATATGTGAACCGGTATGAGGACATGATGACATTGTATGTTGTCAGTGATGTTAATATGTTGAATCGGTATATGTGAGAACCGGTATAACATTGTGAACCGGTATATGTGCCAAAGTGAAGCAGTGTATTTGTTCAAGGTGAACAAGCATGTTGATATGGGAACCGGTACATGGAAGCTTCATATGACTACCGGTTGGTAGACTTAACTTTAGGGTTTCCGGTTGAAGTGCTTCAAGCTTGTGTGACTCAACCGGTGACTTTATATGATGAGTTAGCATTGTAATGAAGAATAGATCGTGTTGCCACATCAGCCTTGTGCACATGAAGGATCTTGCATGAAGGAGATTGCTCCTATTTTCCTCAGGAATGTGTGAAGTCTGTAATGGTGAAAATGCGTGATGGGTTATCAACCACCATGAAAGCAGTGGAAAACGAACAATGGAGAGCATCTTGAGATCGGTTCAAGATAGTTGCATTTAATGCAATGTGCTCAACGGTCAGGATTAAACCATTTGAATTTCTTAACCTAACAAGTTTAGGGTTTATAGTTTATGCTACCGACCTATCTATTTCCTATAAGGTCGATGTTGAGTTTCTTTCTAAGGTTGTTGGGAAAAGTTGTGTGTGTTTATCCAAGTGAAGAGATACGTGTTTCTTGCCAGGCCAGAGGAGAGAAGTGATACCTGCAGAGTGTAAGTGCAGAAGGTGAAGAGGATCTAAAGCGGATCTGCATTCGCATTGAGTGTTGTTACCAGATCATTATAATACCTATTGATCTCTAACCACTTCAACAGTTGGGAAATCCCTTAACAGGGTAGCTTTAACTGGCTTACTGTAAATCCTTTGATAGGGTGACTCAAAACCATTGAGTTCTTGAAATCCTTTAACAAGGTAGCCTTTAACAGGGTTTAACCCTTAACCGGGTATTCTATCCATCCCTTAACTAGGTGATCCCTAACAGGATCGGTTCCTAATAGAACCTATTATATCAGTCTTTAACCGAATAAGGCTCCTAACAAAGCGGACTTCTAAAGAGTTCAAAAATGGCTTGTGGGTATTCATCCCCACCGTAGTTTTTCCCAGTTGGGTTTCCACGTGAAAATTTTGTGTGTCATGTGTGGTGTTATTCATGTGATGGTTTAAGTGATGTGTGTCTGAAGGTAAATCATGTTGATCTAGCTGTTTATATATTCTTGATGATAGATTACCTGTTCATGCACTAGGGTGAAATGGAATTGATGTATTAGATTGTATGAAAAGATAAGTGTCAACCGGTTTATGCTTGTCTTAGTTATTCTGGGTTTTGTTGGTTGTATTATGTTTAAAGACCGGTGTTACTGTTTGTCTGCCAAAGCACAATGTCTGTTGACAAACCAGTTTTAGGAATGTGTTTTTGCCTGTACTGATTCACTCCCCCCCTCTCAGTACCGGTTTGGTACTATCTGTGCATCATTGAGTTATCAATTGGTATCAGAGCATCCTCTAGGTCCTCTGTGTTATAATCTTAACCGCTTGAGGAAAAGATCCCAGTCTAATGATGAAGAGGGAAGGTCCAAAGTTTAATAGAGATAATTTCAACATTTGGAAAGATGGAATGAAGATATACATCAAATGCATGGGTACTCAACACTGGAGCTATGTTGAGAATACCTATGTTGCTCCTATCGGTACTCTCACCGATGACCAAAATAGAGAGATGCAGGAGAATGGGCAAGTCATGGAAGCCCTAATTAGTAGTTTATCGGACATTGAGTTTATTGATGTCCAAGATAAAGTAAATCCCAAAGAAGTATGGGATACTCTTGAAAATATCTATGGCGGTGATGAGCATGTAAAACAAGCTAAGGAAGAAAGCCTTAGAGGGAAGTTTGAAGACATGTGGATGGTTGAAGGCGAGGCCATTCAATAGTATGGAATAAGAATCAAAACTGTTGTCAGAGATATCAAGAGTGCAGGTGGTAAAATGGAAGATTCCACTGTGGTAAGCAAAGTTCTGAGATCCTTATTACCGGTCTATGCAATAAGGGTTGCTACTATTCAGGAGTTGAGATCAATAGACAAGACTAAGGTATCCCTAGACTCCATCATTGCAAAGTTGATAGCCTATGAGATAAATAGTTTTGATGGCAGTGTTCAAAAGATTGAATCAAATTTCAAAGCTTCTGTTGTACCATCCAGAAAAGGAAAAGAAGCAAGCACCAATGGTGAACCAAGATAGAGCAAAGAAATGGATGATAAGGAGATTCTGATGGAATTTGAAGCTCTTCTTGCTAGGAAACTTCCTAAAGGAACCGGTAAATATAGAGGTAAGCTCCCTTTGAAATGCTTTTCTTGTAACCAGATAGGACATATTGTTGTTAACTATCCTAATGGTGACAACAAGGACAAACCGGAAAGGTTCAAGAAATTCAAAGGAGGAAACTGGAGAAACTGTTTTGTGGCAGTTGATGAAGGTGTCACAGATGAGGAATCAGAAGATGAAGAAAATGAAGATATTGTGTTTGTTGTTGTCAAGGAAGATGTGTCAGATAAGAAGGCTCTCGTCTCCCACTTTGATAATTCCAATGAGTGGATTATTGATAGTGGTTGTTCTCACCATATGACTATTGACCAGAGCAAGTTTCTATCCTTGGAAGAGTATGATGGTGGTGTGATTCTCTTTGGTAATGATGCACCATGTATGGTCAAGGTAGAGGGTCCATCTCTCTAAATGGAAAGAGTAGTGTTGACAATGTGTATTGGGTTGATGGTCTCAGACATAACCTTCTGAGTGTTTCCCAGCTAAATGATAGTGGTCTCACTCTGGAATTCAAGAATGGAGTGTGTAGAATCAAAGGAAAGAATGGTGGATTGGTGGCCATCGGCATGCAGACCAAAGGTAACCTATTTCAGCTGAATGCAAATATCAGTACATGTCTTATGGCCAAGTTTGATGACAGCTGGATATGGCATAGGAGACTCTGCCATGTAAAATTTGATAACATTGTGAAGGCCAGTAAGATCAAGGCAGTTAGAGGGTTGTCAGTGCTGAGCAAACTGGAAAATACCTTGTGCAGAGAGTGTCAACTAGGGAAAATGTCTGCCTCAACCTTTAAAGGTAAACCTTTCACTACTGACAATTTATTTGATCTTGTGCATACTGATTTGTGTGGTCCTATGAAAACTAGGAGTGTGTAGGGTGATAGGTATTTCATGATTCTCACTGATGACTGCTCAAGAATGATGTGGGTCACATTCTTGGAGGATAAGTTTGAAGCTTTTGGAAAGTTCAAAGCTTTCAGAGCATTAGTGGAAAAGGAAAGCGATAAAAGGATCAAGTGCCTTAGAACTGATCAAGGAGGGGAATTCACTTCTGGTGAATTCAACAAGTACTGTGAAGAACATGGCATCAAGAGGCAACTGTCTGCCCCCTGAACTCCATAGCAGAATGGCCTAGCAGAGAGGAATAACCGGACTGTGGTTGAAGTAGCAAGAACAATGCTGATTCAAGGAAAGGTTGCTCACACCTTTTGGAGAGAAGCGGTGAGCACTGCAGTCTACACAATGAACCAAATACTCATCAAGAAAGGTAAGGATAAAACTCCTTATGAGTATTGGACCGGTAAGACACCTACGGTTAGCTACTTCAGAGTGTTTGGTAGCAAATGTTACATTAAGAGGAGCGAACACCAGAGCAAATTTGATGTGAAATGTGATGAGGGAATATTCCTAGGATATTCCACCAAGAGCAAATCTCTCAAGTGTTTCAATAATAGGACTCAGAGAATTATGGAAAGCATTAATGTGAGAGTTGATGAAACCTCTGAGAAAACTGAGGAAACTGGCAGTAAGAAAGTGGTAAATGAACCGATAGTAACCTTCTGGGAACTGGTTGCCAGTCAACCAAGTACCAATAACAGTGTTCCTACACCGGTAGATGTAGATGTTGATACTGATGGAGATGAGGATGAAGAAGAAAAGCAAGAGGAATCTGTTAAGACCATTCCTTAGTATGTCAAGCTGAATCAAGATCCTAAGCAGATCATAGGAGATAAAGATGTAGGAATCCTTACAAGAAGAAAGGTCTGAGAAAACTCATCTATGATCTCTGAATTTGAGCCTAAATCATTCAAAGAGGCACATAAAGATGAAGACTGGATCAAGGCAATGGGAGAGGAACTTGACCAGGTAGAGAAAAATGGTACATGGTCTTTAGTACCCAGACCGGAGAATAAAAATGTCATCAGTACCAAATGGATTTTTAGAAATAAGCTGAATGAGGATGGCACGGTGATTAGAAACAAAGCCAGTCTGGTGTGTAAAGGATATGTCCAAGAAGAATGAGAAGACTATGGAGAAACCTTTTCTTCTGTAGCTAGATTGGAAGGAGTTCGTATGCTTCTTGCATATGCAGCTTTTAAAGGATTCAAAGTATATCAAATGGATGTAAAATCTGCATTCCTAAATGGTGTACTTGAAGAGGAGGTGTATATAGAGCAAGCAGATGGGTTTTCCCTATCTGAAGACAGTGACATGGTGTGTAGGCTACATAAAGCCTTATATGGTCTAAAGCAGGCACCTAGAGCATGGTATGAACACCTGCACTCCCATCTTGTGAAGATTGGATTTGAGAGAACAAGTGAAGATAGCAATATCTACTTGAAATCTGAAGGAGATCAGATCCTGATCTATGAGGTATTTATTGATGACATTATCTTTGGTGGAGATGACAAGATGAGTCATGAGTTTGCAGATGAGATGACGAAAGAGTTTGAGATGTCACTCATAGGGGAGATTAAGTTCTTCATTGGACTATAGATTCAGCAAATGAGAGATGGAATCTTTATTACTCAGTCCAAGTATGTCAAAGAGGTGTTGAAGACCTTTGGCATGGAAGATAGCAAATCAGTTGGTACACCGATGGTGGCTGGTTGTAAACTATCCAAAGAGGATGACTCAGCATTGGTTAATGAGAAGGAATACCGATCAATGATTGGTAAGCTGCATTATGTAGTGCATAGCAGACCAGATATTGCACATGCAGTTGGCATTATTGCAAGGTTCCAGAAAAGTCCAAGAGAATCCCACTTGGTTGTAGTCAAGCAGATTCTTAGGTATCTGAAGGGAACTATTGATTATGGATTGTGGTATCCATATAGAAAGGATTTCAACTTGAAAGTATTCACAGATGCTGATTGGGCAGGTAATATGGACGATCGGAAGACCACAACCGATGGTGCATTCTTTCTTGGTAGTAGATTGGTCTCATGGATGAGTAAGAAGCAGAGTTGTATCTCTCAGTCTATAGCGGAAGTAGAGTATGTTGCAGCTTTCATGAACTGCACTCAGACAATTTGGATGAAGCATGTATTAAATGGCTTCAAAGTTCTTGTATCTAAACTGGTAAGTATATTTTGTGACAATACTAGTGTAATTAACATCTCCAAGAATCTGGTTTTACATTCTAGAACCAAGCACTTTGAGCTTAAGTATCATTTCTTGAGGGAAAAGGTTCAGAACAAAGAGATTGCATGGAACATATCTCTAGTAAGGAGCAGTTAGCAAACATATTCACCAAGCCTCTCCCAAAGGCTACATTTGTGTACTTGAGAGGTGAATTAGGGGTGCTGCCCCTTCAGAAGGTGAACTAAAGGTATATGCTCCACATCAGTCAGGTATTGCATAGTCAAATTTTTTTTTTCAGGATTTATGTGTTGAAGGATGCTACTCCTCAGGGGGAGCAGCATAATGGAATAGGGAAGCTTGTGCCTCCACTTTGGCATTGTTGTCAAAGGGGGAGAAGAAGTGAAGCGGAGAAGATATCTACAGAAATTGGGGGAGAAGATGTGAAGCAGAGAGATATCTTTGTATATTACCATCAATGCCAAAGGGGGAGATTGTTGGCATTATGTGAACAGGTATGAAGACAAGATGACATTGTATGTTGTCATTGATGTCAATATCCTGAACCAGTATATGTGAGAACCGGTATAACATTGTGAATCGGTATATGTGCCAAAGTGAAGTGGTGTGTTTTCTCAAGGTGAACCGGCATGTTGATATGGGAACCGGTACATGGAAGCTTTGTATGACTATCGGTTGGTAGTCTTAACTTCAGGGTTTCCGGTTGAAGTGCTTCAAGCCTATGTGACTCAACCAGTGACTTTGTGTGATGAGTTAGCATTGCAACGAAGAACAGATCATGTTGCCATGTCAACTTTGTGCGCATGAAGGATCTTGTTCCTATTTTCCTCGGGAATGTGCGAAGTCTGTAAATAGTGAAGACGTGTGATGGGTTATCAGCCGCCATGAAAGCGGTGGAAAACGAATGATGTAGAACATCTTGAGATTGGTTTAAGACTATTGCATTTAATGCAATGTGCTCAATGGTCAGGATTGAACCGTTTGAATTGCTTAACCTAACAGGTTTAGGGTTTAGGGTTTATGCTACCGACCTATCTGTTTCCTATAAGGTCGATGTTGTGTTTCTTTCTAAGGTTGTTGGCAAAAGTTATGTGTGTTTATCCAAGTGAAGAGATATGTGATTCTTGCCAGACCAGAGGAGAGAAGTGATACCTGCAGAGTGTAAGTGCAGAAGGTGAAGAGGAGCTAAAGCAGATCTGCATTGGCATTGAGTGTTGTTACCAGATCATTGTAATACCTGTTGATCTCTAACCACTTCAATAGTTGGGAAATCCCTTAACAGGGTAGCTTTAACCCGCTTACTGTAAATCCTTTGACAGGGTGACTCAAAGCCATTGAGTTCTTGAAATCCTCTAACATGGTAACCTTTAATAGGGTTTAACCCTTAACCGGGTATTCTATCCATCCCTTATCCGGGTGATCCCTAATAGGATCGGTTCCTAACAGAACCTATTGTATCAGTCTTTAACCAAACAAGGCTCCTAACAGAGTGGACTTCTAAAGAGTTCAAAAACAGCTTGTGGGTATTCATCCCCACCATGGTTTTTCCCAGTTGGGTTTCCACATGAAAAATATGTGTGTCATGTGTGGTGTTACTCATGTGATGGTTTAAGTGATGTGTGTCTGAAGGTAAATCATGTTGATCTAGTTGTTTATATATTCTTGATGATAGATTACCTGTTCATTCACTTGGATGAAATGGAAATGATGTATTAGATTGTATGAAAAGATAAATGTCAACCGGTTTATGCTTGTCTCGGTTATTCTGGGTTTTTCCAGTTGTACTCTGTATAGAGACTAGTGTTACCGTTTGTCTACCAAAGCATAGTGTCTGCTGACAAACCGGTTTTAGGAATGTCTTTTTGCCTGTACTGATTCACCCCCCCTCTCAGTACCGGTTTGGTACTATCCATTCATCATTGAGTTATCAGTACTTCCCTCAAAGCTTGTTGTGTTTCTTTTGAGTCTAGACATTAGAGGGGAGTTCCATCAAGAATCTTCCAATATAGGGTATTTGTGATGATGATGTATTGAGAGGCTTGTTGTATCAACATTTTTTTATTGGTTGTGGGACAAGTTAGGGGATAAGTATTGGTCATGTAGGTAGGTATATATATCTTTATACCAAGGGGAGTTAGGACCAACTATTACACACACACATTTAGACTAGGGAACTTCATAGGTAGGAAACATTAGTTGTTCGACTAAAAACACAAAATGTGTTATTGATGCAGAGCATCCACATACACAACCAACTAGGGGAGATCTTTCTCCCAACTCACCTATTTAAATGGGTGACAACCCTTCACTAACTCACAAGTTACCTAACAAGGTTATTAGGTACTCACAAGGCTACAATAACCCAAGAATAGACTCATTTAACTTGCCCAAGATCACCTTGAGTCTTCCAACAACTAGGTTACACCAAACTCTCAAAACCCCACTCACACAAGTTCAACTCTTAATAGGTCTCCAAGTGGTCCATAGATACAACATACATAGCCAAAAGGATACTCACCAAACTAAGGAACATCAAGGTGCTTTTAAAATGACTCCTCCTCAAAGACAAACTATATTTGTCTACCCTCCCTTCACCCTAAAGGTCATAATAACACTCACTGTGGTAACACTAGTCACAAACACCAATGTGGATAGTCTTTCTTGCATGGACCATTCCCTCTTGAGAACACCCCAAACCCTATCAAATATGTAGGAGGACTCCTCTACTCACTCCTCTATCTTCAAACTCAACAACAACTCACAATTCAGCCTCGCAAAATTCAATGAATCTACTCACTATCAAATTGTGATAGTCAATGCTCTACCACAGGGACAATCATAAACCCTCATAGTTTAGTTGGCTCCTTTAGTCACCAATCACTTAGAACATGTTTGGGACACACCCACACCCCCTTCTATAAATTCACCAATATTCCAAATCCCTTCTTGCACTAGATCGCTTTCAAAACACCAACAACATGTTGTCTATCACAATCAAAGACACAAAATCAGACTTTGTGTCCTTTCTAGCACGTGTCAACCTCTTCATGTGATCCTGCAGGAAATTTACAAACAATTTACATGTTTTAAGGGTCATTCCACTCCTTTTAATGAACTTATCAACATGGAATTGACCCCAAATACATTTATAACTATCACGGGTTACCCTAGACTAGCCTTTTGACAATTTTTACTAAAGTTGATATAGCTTCAAAAAATTAGAATGAAATTCAATGAAACAAAAGGGAAACTATAGAGGATTCACTCCTCTATCACATACAATTGATTTGAAACTCCAATGAATATATTAAAGAAATGAAAAATTCAAATAGCAGACTGTACGCCTGAAAACTCAAAAAAATTACAGGGTAAAACTCAAAAATTTATTGATAGTGCTTCATTGCATTTCTTAACCGACCCATGGGTCAATGAAAAAGAATTACATATAGATCTCCTCATTCCCCCAATATCTATAACTGATTTTTGAATTCTAACCAACCTCAAATTACCTTTCATTCACTTTTTTTGCAATAATGCATTGACAACTTTTGCAAAGTTGCAATGCAACTTTTGCATTTTTTGCACTTATGAAGTAAAAATCAACCTACTGACCCTAGATGACTCTAAACCATCCATTTTGACCTTAGACACCCAAATACAACCCTATTGCATCAAAATTCACAATTTGACTTGCAGGCTTACATGACCTCAATGGCACAAATTGCCTTACAATGTGGATTCAAAGGATGTAATGGGTCCTTAGGACCTTATTTAACACAAAAATAAATCAAATGGCCTTATCATGGCCTTATTACATTAATTTCAACAAAAGACCCAAAATGTTCATAATCACTTCAAGGGGAAACTTGGTGCTCCTGCACCAGTTAGATTGCTCAACATCCCACTGTTACCATAGCATCTACTGCTTTTTTTGGATGTGGGGAAATCGTTCAAAGGTGATACAATCAAAATTTTGTTTAAATTCATCTACCATACACTTGTATGGCATCAACTTTTCATCTTTAGTTGAATAATCGTCATTGACCTAGTTTATTATCAGGTATGAATCTCCACACACATGAAGATATTTGATTTTCCATTGTACTATTGTTCAAATCCCAGTAATGAGAGCCTCATACTCTACCATGTTAAATGTGCAAGGTAAAATGATCTTGTAGGATTTCGAGATCACATCCCCTTGAGGTGTTATAAACAATACTCTTCCCCTCACTTCATGATTTCTATAAGATACATCAAGATATAGATTCACTCTGTTGAGGTAGTTATAGTGAATATTGATTCATTAGGGAAGTCCATCAATAACGAGTGATCAGCTGGAAGTGGAGCATCTACTAGTTGGTCTGCTATGATGTATCCTTTGATAGTCTTCCTATCCACATATTCAATGTGTCAAATTATTCATTCAGGATCATGACCCATTTTTCTAACCTTCTTGTTGATGCAACTTCATTGAAGAGATATTTAAGGGGGTCATACTTAAATTGAGTTTCACTTTATGATTTAGCATGTAATGTCACAACTTTTACAATGCAAAAATTACAACAAGGCATGCACGTTCAATTGGAGTATAATTTAGCTCATAACCAACCAATGTCCTCCTAATATAGTAGATAACTAGTTCTCTCCCTTGATCATCATGTTGTGCCAAAATTTCTCTGAGAGATGATTTGGTAGCAGAAATGTACAACAATAAGCTCTTTCCCTATGTTGGCAGTACTACCACTGGTAGTGATAGCAAGTAATTTTTAAATGCTTGGAAGGCTTCCTAGCATTGATTGGTCTATTTAAATGTTACCCCTTTTCTCAAAAGATGTTGGAAAGGTTGGCACTTATCTACTAGCTATGGGATGAATCTTTTGATGGATTGCAACTTTCCTTATAAACTTCTTAATTGTTTCCAATTGGATGAAGGAGGAATCTCCAGAATAACCTTTACTTTAGCTAGGTCTACTTTGATTCCTCTATTTGATACTATAAATCCAAGGAGATTGCCTATTGTTATACAAAACACATTTTTTTAGATTCAATAAGACTTTATACTCCTCAAGCCTGTCAAAAATTTGAGCAAGAACTGCATGGTGATTCTCTCTGGTTTTACACTTAGCCAATAAACCATCCACATAGTCTTCCATGATATCATGTATCATATCAGTAGACAATGTGGTCATGGATATTTGATAAGTATCTCTTGCATTCTTGATTTTGAATGGCATCACATTCCAACAATAAGTCCCCCAAGGACAAGTAAAGAAGTTTTGTGTTGATCCTCTAAGGCTATCCTTATCTGATTATATCTTGAAAATTCATCCATTAAAGAAAGCATCTCATGCCTGGCTGCAAAGTCTACAATCATGTTGATGTTAGGGAGAGGAAAATCATTTTTGGGACAAGCCTTATTTAAATCTTTGAAATCTTGGTAGATGTGGATGCCTCCATTTCATTTGGTCATTGGTACTAGATTTAAAATCCACTTAGCATAGTCTATGGGTCTAATGGAACCCGCATCAAGTAACTTTTTTAGCTCTACCTTGACCAACTAGGCTATTTGAGTGTCCATTTTTCTTAGTTTCTTCTTATATGGTTTAGTCCTTGGAAGTAGCGGTAGGTGATGTAGAGCTAATTCTCTATCTAGGCATGACATATCTACAAAGGACCAACCGAAGTTTATTTGTCTTTCTTTGAAAATTTTGATGAAGTTTTATCTTTCTTTTGGTAGTAGTGATTCTACAAGGTGGATCTTTCTCACATTTTCAATAATTCCAATATTCACCACTTCTAACTATTCCACCAGTAGTGAGGAACTCTCTTGATTAATGGGTAAGTTATTGATTATTCTATCCATTGGTGCCTCAAAGATATTTTCACCATTGGTTACATCATTTGTTTTTACTTTTTTCAATGTTAGAGAGGGCCTTTCAGTTTTCACTCTAGGACCTTTTATTTTTGTTTTATTTTCATTTTCATTTAGATTTTTTTGACTAGAAGATGAACTAGCTTCCCCAAAATAAGTTTCTCTATCAAGGTCAATTCCAAAACTATCTGTATGGTCCCTATATGGTAATCCTTCATGAACACCAAGGAATTCAGCTACCGCCTCATAATTTTTGAATGTCTAAACGTGGTGTATCTTGTTGGTCTTAGCCTATGAGATGTGGGAACACTTAGAGGCAATGAGGTGAATGTTAGGGTACATACATAGGTGTTAAAATATGTCTCTAGAAATTTGGGTCAAGCTCTTTATCTTCATAAACAATATCATTATCAAAAACTTCTTGGTGATCATAAGACCTATCAACAACATAAGTGCTACTACTATGTAAGGAATACCATTCATACTCATTGGAATCAGTCTCTATGTAACTCTCCATATCAAATATTTCTTTGGGGATTGCACTAACTTATTGAAGAGGAGGCAGTGGGGCATTAGTGGTGTTCACTATCAATGGTATATCACTTTGATTTGTGTAACCTTTCTTTGTTGGAAGGGAGATATTAGCTTCTTCAATAGGAAGTGTTGGGATATCAGTGATGTTACTTGGGCTTGGTAAAATGGATATTTCCTTAGGAGTTATGCTGACTTGTTCAAGAGGAGGCAAGGTGGTGGGAGGCATGTTTATTACCAAAGGTACATTACTTTAGTTTGTGGAACCTTTCTCTGTCTTCCTATCTCCCAATCCTTTATTGCTTGGATTCTGCATTCGATGGGCTATATTACTCCTTGATGTTGTGCCCCCAAGCTAGAGTACCATCATAGCCTTGTCATTGCAGCATCATGAATCCTTTTCCATACTGGTCTAAGGGAATTTGGACTGGTTGAATATCTTCTTCATCCTTGTATAACCATTTACAAATGTCCTCCTCAAGAGATTATTCATTCAATTCTCCCCATCTGATGAAGGATGAGGAAGATGAGTACTGGACTATAGCTTTACCTTTACATTGATCCATATGATTCAGTGGTCGTCTCCCAAAGGATTTTGGTGATAAAGGTGGATGTCTGATGCAGAAGGCTTGCGAGCAAGAGTATTCTGCACATCCCTTTTCATTGACATGGAGCTTGATATTATGTCTAGATGTGGAAGGTGTTGATGCATCTAATATTGACAAAGATTTGAGCTATGGAATATGTGGAGTTGCCTAATCTATCGAGACCTAGTTGTCTATGCTTTCCCTTAGGTTATTGCAATGTTGTAATGGATTTGGATCCCCTTGCATGGTAATTTCAATGCCATAATATGGAAATTTGACATATTGGTGGTAGGTAGATGATACTAATTGCATTGCATGGATCTGACTGAAACCTACAAGCATATTATATCCCAACTCTTGGTCTAGGATCTAGAATATTGTATTTGTTGTTACCAGCCCAACCTTTACTGGTAATTTGATTACTCCTTTAGATGGGTGTTCCTCATCATCATAAGTCTTGATACTGATCTTTTTAGAGGCATCAATACTATGTTTGTAGTATCCCAAGGCCTTAACTAGATTTAATGTATAGATGTTGAGACTAGCTCCACCATTTATCAATACTCTATTGATTTTATTTGTGAACAAATACTTCGAGGTGTAGGCGATTGTTATGAGAAGGCTTATTTTTAGGGATGTCTTGTTGTAAAAAGATAACATGGGGGGTGACAACTAAGTTTCCTGCCATAGATTGAAAGAAATTCTCATCGATATCATGATGAACTGTAAATTCACATAGGGCTTTTTCCAAGACTGCTTTATGACTTGGGGATATACGTAGGATCTCAAAAATGGATATTTGAGCAAGGGATTTTTTTAATTGATCAAATAGGTTATATTTCCCTATTGGAGGAGGATTTTATGATTCTCCTTGGAGTGTGACCTTGGAGCGATGAGTAGCTACTGCACAATTAGGGTTTTTGGCCTTTAGTGTAATGGTAGCATCAGTTTCATCGGCTTGGCTAATATGGTTGATGGTATAGTCATAAGAGGTGTGGGTGTAATTAGCCTTATTGTCCTATGAGCCTAAACTAGAGGCATTTCCCTTATCATGATTACAAAAGGGGTTATTAAAAATAGCACGATCAATATTTGATGTTTCCTTAGGAATTTCAATATTAATATCTCTCTAATCAATGAAGTCATGTTCTTAAGTTTATAATAATTTGATGTCTTGTGACTTTAACTCAGTGATATTCACAAAATTTGTTATCGTTTCACCAAGATGATTGGCATGGGACAAGCTAATATGCTTTTATATTAGGTAGTGTTATTACATTCGACTAAATTTGTTTCTTAAGTGTACATTTAATGGGTTCCCCTTGGGGAGTGTGGTTTTGCTTTGGATTGTTGTTCCTCGATGAACGTTGAGTATTATATTGAGTTGCATTTGTTGAGATGGTGTTATTACTATATTGGATCTTATTATGCATGGATGCATTAGTAGGGCCTTAAAGAGAGACAACGGGTTGGACTCTATTGACAACTCTAGCATCCACCACACCATCATTAGTAATGTTCTTATTTTTGGACCAAATTTTGGTTTTTTCGTTAGATGCGTTGTTTGTTGCATTGCCTTCCTTAGAGGTCTTCAAAATTCCTTGTACAATAAGTACCTTTTAACATTTAAGTCCCTTTCCACCACTTGATGGAATGAATCAAGGCATTGCATTTTGAAGAGGATACTTCATTTGAAGGATTAGATTTTTTATTAGCATGCCTACTTGCTCTTTTTTGGTATGTGACAATGTTGGCATTATACACTCAGATGAGAATAGTTTATGTTGTCATTGATGGCAACCAACTGGTAACATGGTTCACAGGTTACACCAGCAATAGACATCATCTACCAGCACCAGCAGGCACTACAAGGTTATTCATCGGCATCCAGTCTACACCGACAGAAGATCTTATTGACACTCCTATCCGACATGGAAATTATATTGTTTTGTATTGTAATTATATCGTATAGCCGACATGATGTATTGTAAAGACTCATATATGTATGAGATCTTGTAGGTCATTTTGTAAGTAACAAAATGGAATTAGGTAATGAATGCAAGCGGTATATGAGAGCGAATAATTGTATATGCATTATGATGTAATTATTTTATGAGTGAATAAGAGTAGAGCACAACGAAGCAAGGTTTATGTTAGAGGTATCTGACAGAGCTTAAAATGATACTAAATCCAGCATTGAAGATGCTATTTTGAGCAGTACATTATCATTGGATTTAACTATCCAATTGTAGTCAATGGGACTCCATTTTTGTTGTTGAGCAGTGAGCTCTAGGTTGTTGGCCTTCTTGTATGTGCAGGCCCCTATTGTACAAGTAATATTTATTCATTTTGACCAGTGAGTAAATATTGTGGGTCACAAATCCCACTGAGGATTTTCCCCTACTGGGTTTCCTCGCCAAAAATATTTGTGTTATGGTGTGCATTGATGGTTATACTTTTGTTTCTCTTTACTACATTATTACTTGTTTACCGGTATATTAATTTGGGTTATAAATTTGCAAACAAGTTTAAATCTTTTGCTAACCGATAAGACGTTGATTCACCCCCACTCTCAGTGTCTTTGGGACTGATCAAGTATCTAATAGACAAGAACTTCTCTGTGCAAGCAATCGACAACATTGTAGAAAGGAAGCGAAATATTTCCCTTCCTTCTACTTAGTCGCACACGAGTCCATTAAGGTTACTAAATTATTGATGTAATGGGAAAAGTGTGCCATAAATTGTTCTGCTAGTTCTCCCCATGATCATATCCTTGGTGGGAGGTGAGAGAACCATTCTAGAGCTTGACCTCCTAAGCTTAGAGAAAAGAGGCGCATAAGGTATGTATCTTCATCTGCAACCTCTATGCATGTGGTAAAAAATTCTTGGATGTGATTTGTAGGGTCACCTTTCCCCTTATACTTCTTGAATTTGGGAGTTTCAAAATTTGGGGAAAGGGTGGCTTATACATTATTTGATTGAAAGGATAAGGACATAGATCTTCCATGGTATAGCTCTTCTTTCTGTTCCCTATTTGAAGGTTAGACATTTATCATTGTAAATTCTGAATTTTTTGTGTGAAGATGTTTGTTTGAGTGGATGTTATTTGGGAAACATGATTGGGGTTGATGAAAGGATTGGAAATGGTATACACTCATGGTTGTTGAAAAGTCAATTGATTGGAAAGCTGAGAACTATTAGATCTATTTGGTGGAGTGAAATGGAAGTATCATAACCTCTAATTTCTCTTTAATCTTCACTTTAGTGGTGACAATAGGTTCAATATCTTGCATAAACCATGCATCCTTGTGACACTCCATAAGAATATCTAAAAAAATGAGTCTCCTTAAGCGATTGATCTTAAACTAATTCCTCTGGTGGTCACTCAGATGTTGACATTGATGGTAACACCACCTCAAACTTCCCTTCATTCTCTAGATCCATTTGTTCATCTTCAAGGAAGCTTAAAAGTTCTTCTTTTAAGACTGCTTGAAATTCTTCATTTGACTCTTTCCCTTATAGAATTGAATACTCATCGAGGATAATTTCTTCTTTAATAGTAAATGCTCACTTCCTTGTTCATGTAAGTGTGGAGCATCAAGTGATAGTGGATCATGATGATCCTCCAAGCTACTTATGCTATCTACTATGTTCTCATTCTCAATCCCTTGATGATCTTCACAAGTGTCCATGGTTTGTATAACTTCATGACTTGATGTCTGCAAGCATTAATCTTTACCTGCTAGCATCTTACTGGCTTGAACATTTCTATTGTTTCTTCTTCTTCCTTGGATGGAAGGTTTCCCATTCTATGACTTGATTACTTAACTCATTAATTCCATCTTGTAGTTCATCTGATAATGATTTGGGAGGTAAAAGTTGATGATGAATCATGCCTCTTGTGGAAACTTTCTTGTCTTGGTACAACATTGGCAATGGCTCCTCTTGTACCTCTTCCCAGAGATCTTTCAGTGCCCCCTCAAAAAACATGATGGTGATGGTATCTTTGAGTGCCCCTCAAATTGTTCTTCATACTTGGGCTCACTTGTGATAATTTACAATTATTTGTTCAAGATCTCAATATGATCATCACCTTCTCCAAGGATGCTACTTGAAACTTCTTGTAATTCATTCTCAAGGATATCCTTTTGTAGCATGAGAAAGGATTCTTCCAAGAATTCCTCTTCTTGCTTGATTGTTAAATCACTTTCTTCCTTGACTATCAAACTTACACCTTGATCACCATGTATCACTATCCCACTAGCTTGAACATTCTCAATTGTTTCTTCAGTTGCATTCCAATGCACTCCTCTTTAGGTGTAAGGCGTGGGAAGCTATCCATTGCAATACATTGATTATCAGGAGAAATTGTGTCATCGACTTGCAATTTGCTTCCTTAACTTTTGGTTGATGTATCAACACCCTGTTCTTATACTCTTCTATACTCATCAGTTGCGAGGTACGCACTCCATGCTCTATCCATGATCCACTCATCCTAGGATAGGATTGGCAATCCGAACTGGCATCTAGCTTGATTGATAATTTCTTGGCACCATGAGCAAGTGAATTCAAAGTGGGGTGCATTTTGAATCATACACCATGATGGTAGCAATATTTTTTCTAAGCATAAGTCTCCTTTCAGAACAAGCTGAGTTTTGATCATCTATATGAATCTTGAAAGAGGATCATTGCTCTTTGGGCCATTCAAATTGTCTATTTTTTCCTTTGGCTTGAGGACATCCCAAAAGAAGATTTGTCTTCATACTGTTGATTCTATCCTTGAGAAGAGTGTCAAGTAATGCATTTCATCATGTTCATTCGTCTCATGGATTCTACATTGCCCAGAAGATGAAAACTCAAACAAACGGCGTGGATGAAGTTGTACATTCAATCTCCACCAAAGTTGAAGAACACCACCCTATTGATCATCTTGGTGATATTGCCGATCCATTGAGAAATCCTATCCTTTTTTATTTTTTGAAATTTTTTGAAATTTTTTGACTTTTTTTTGGTTCAAATAAGAGAGATCTAGCTATAAGAATTTGTCAAATATAACCAAGATCTAGAGCACAATGAATAGTACAAAGAGAAACGATAGGTTTGATAAGAATAAACTATATTCTAATCAAGATACAAATACGATCAACTAGATCATTGCATACAATGTAGATGAGCCCGCTTAAAAAGGTAAGACCATATGGATATGTGAGCACACAATTATGACATATGGCTCAATGAGAAACAAGGTTAGGTAGGAGAAATAATAAAATATTCCGCAAGAGTTGGATCACCCATTGAAGGTAGAATGTAACAACAAGATAAGACCACAAAAGGTGGAATTTCTCCTACAAGCAACTTCCCTATGTGCACACTTCCCTAAGCACCTCGTATCCAAACTACTATGAAATGCATTATCCTAAGTCAACTTAAGTAAAGTGTAATTATGAGACATAATTTACACCAACACGCTCCCCTTAATTGCAACTTAGGGGAATGTAGACTCAAATGAACAATGCCAGATGGGTCCCAACTACAAGACCATGTTAGGTACCCATGTAAAAATGCAAATTCAAGTAATGCAATCTCTCACAAATGGAGAAAGGGAGAAAACCACATGGGAAAAAACTCTCCCCCAAAAGAGAGAAGAAAACTGTACAAAATAGCTCTCAAAGAAGTATGAGAAGGACAAAAGCCATCTGAGGAAAAAGCTCCCCCCCTCTCCCCCCATAAGAGAGAAGAAGAGAGACCAAGTAGACTCCACTCAATGTAGAATTTGCACCAATGGTAGAATCTCAAAACTGAATGAAGAAACTTCTCCACGATCGTTGAACAAAGTTCCTCTCCTTAGGAAGAAACAAAACCAAAGGTGAATCCATGAAATCTCCCCAATCATGAAGGGAAGATGTAGGAAAAAAAATCAAGATGTATGGAGTCTCTAAAACTTTCTCAAGTGTCCCCATGTTGTTGAAAGTTACCTCCTCCAAATCAGGTGTACTAATCCACACTACTAAAAAAGGCAATCCAAAATCTAGTGGAGATGAATGCAGAACATGATCCAAAGACTCACATGTCTCCTCTAAGGATAAAGAGACCTCCTCCAAGTGTTGTACATAAGTATCTACAATCATGTCAACCTTGAAAGAATGATCATGTAGAGAATGAACAAGAAGGTCAGAGTGTTCCCTCGCAACAAAAGAAGAAGGATCATCTTCATCAAAGAGAAGATGAATATCATCAATGATGTCTCCCAAATATACAATGTAGGACTCCACAAAAAAACCTGCAATGTCTGTCAAGTAGTCATCCTAAGGAACTAAAGTTGCAATCTAAGGTATATCTTGCTGCACTAAATCATAAGAATGAAAAATTATTGCAATATACACATCATCAAGTGCAATAGGTGATGTGATATCAATACGAGGAGATGAAATGCAAGGCTCAAGAATGAAGTCACATGTGATAATCCCCAAGTTCAAGTACCCAAAGTTCTCCTCAATAGCTGAATCAACAGAATAAGTGTGATCATCATGTGAAGAATCATCCTCATCAATAGGAATAAAATCTGCAAAGGGGTACAACCGAGATACATGATCCACCATCCCTGTAGCAATAATATCTCTAGTCTCCAAGTCTCTAATGATAATTGAATCAGGTGTGAACTCCACAGTTTTCCTTGTTGCCCCATGAGTGGTCTCATAGATGGAAAGGAGATTGTTTGTCAAATGGGGTACACACAACACATCATTGAAGGATTTATCCCCAAGAGCAATAGATCCTTTCCCAATCACATCCATATAAGTATGACTGCCCATCAAAATTAGTTGCATGTTGCAAGGCTTAAATGAAGATAACATAGACTGCAAAGATGTCATATGATGAGAAGATCTTGAATCTAGAAGTCATCTCCTCGAATAATGACTTGTGGTAGCACAAAGAGCTTGTCCCTTACCTTTTGACAATGAGGAAGGGGAAAGAGATGACTCCTTTTTTATGTAAGTAGATGGTAGATCAATGGTGGTCTTCTTGAGGATGTTGGTTGACTCATCAATCTCCTTGGTGTGGCAATGATGCTCATCATAACCATTTTTCTTGCAATATGAACAAGAAATCATCTCTTTATATGATTTTCTCTTAGGTGGGGATGTAGAATCCTTTTGTTGTGAAGAGGAATATTGTGATCTATCTTGTTGTGTCTTAGTCTTGAATTGCTTTTTCTTCTTGTTGGAATCCTTTCCTTGATTCTCTTGATTATCCACCAAAGCCATAGACTTTGAGTACTTGAGAATCCCCATGCTCATCAACTTAGATTTCTCTAACATCAACATTTCTGTGAATGAATCAAATGAGGGCATAGCGAAAGAACTACCCACTGTCAAGAGATGAGTTTGGAAGCTAGAAACAAATGCTACATATTCAGATGGAACCTTTCCCAACAAATTGTAGACCAACTGCGCATCCTTTTTATCAATGTCACAATCCTTTAGTTGTGCTCTTAGCTCATTTGCCTTGGTAACATAATCTTGGATTGTATCAAAGTTCTTGGGATTTAACATGGTGGGATCATTATCAATTTGATAGCCCCCAATCTCATCAATTTGGCTATACAATTTTCCCAAGACATCCCATGCATCCTTCAATGTTGTACACTTGACAATGTAAAAGATGAGATCCTTTGATATATACTTCCTCAATGTGCTAATAGCCATAATTTTTTTAGTGTCATTCCATGTGAGCATCAAGATTAGCTTTAGGATCAGTTGGTGTAGTGATAGTACCATCAATAAAATGAGTTAATCCATTTTCCATTAGCTTACTCCATACATCAATTTTCCATGAAGCATAGTTATGTGGAGTTAAAAGTGGAAATTTAGGAGAACCCATAGCAACTAAATGAAAGAGAACAAAGAAAAGAGAGACACAATCACACAATACATGCACCCACCCCCCCCCCCACCAAATGATGATTTGGAACTTTATACTTAGTGCGTGTACAATGGGCCACTTGCAAAAAATGGCAAAGTGGACTTGGTGCAGTCACGATTAGGAGGGTCCTCAAGGAGAACAATTAGGACCGTGCAACAAACAAATCACAACACTAACAAGACAATGTGATGGAGGCAAAGCATAATCAGATTTATTAAATAAAAAAAATTGATTACAAACTACTAGCAACATGCGGGCTACAACATTCGGCTCAAGGCCTGAGTACAAACCATGTGTGTTATGCAACGTCCGACTCAAACAAGAATGCAAGCCAACTCTTCTATCTTCTCCAAACTTCATTTTAAATGTTTAATTACATTGATTTATATGATCAAGGATGATCCATGTCGGCCCAAGATGAAACAATACCGATGAACAAGATGAAACGTGTACAACAACAAGGTCAGCCTCCGCCAAAAAGATCCCTCCAGAAAATCCAAAGGGTGAAGTGCGAACCCAAGGGAAGGTTGGACACACGCCAAGGAACATTGAAAATAGTGAACTGAATCTCCGCAAACAATGGAAGAGATCCACAAGATTCGCCAATAGAAAATAGGTCCAAGCAGTTCCGATGTTCTTAAGCCAGAAAACTATCTCGGATTTCGAAAGCGATAACTTGTCGAGAAAAGATTCAAACATCTCATGGACCAAGGATAAGGTAGATGAACATGTCCATGATCAGAATCCAACTCCACAAGATTGAGTGAGAAAATGCAAAGAAACACATAATGAAATGTTGAACTACAAAACAAGAACAAATTGAAAAGAAAATGTTTTTTTTTTGTTGATACAAGATTGCCAAGAACCAGGGATGCTCCTGCATCAGAACTTCTAATTTCAACTTTACAACTACCTTAAATAGGCTATAAGAGACTCCAACAAATACCACAAGATTACTAAGTTGAGATCCAAGCAAATTACAAGTACCAAATAGGCCAAAAATGACCAAATACTGAAAGTGCAATTTCTACTCAAAATGGTGAAAATATAATAGCACCACGTGAAAGTAGATAAAAAATTATGAAATTTTAAAAAAAAATGGCACCTAAAAAGAAGGTCATATGAGCTCGAACGAAGCCTCTGAAGTTGCAAAATTGAGGATTAGACAGTATAGTTGTGAAAAACTGAAAAATTATGAAAAATATATCCACCAAAATCAGAGAATACCACCACCACTATGAAGAGCACGAAAAACTAGTCCAAATAAAAAACATTCTCTTAAAAATGAGCTAAAATGAGCAAGTTATGGGCCTCCAAAGTTCGCCCTCAAAATCAAAAGGCTCATTGAAGAGGGGCTGATTTTTTAAAAAAACTACTGACATCATCATTTTACAGGGTTAAATTTGATGGTTGTTTAGCTGTCACAAAAACTTCACACCCCTGCCTACGTGGACGTTTGTAAAGTACAGACAACTGACATGGACCAATGAGAAAATGTCGCGTGTCTATAGGATCGGAGATAAAATCTTATTGTGTTGATGAGTTGTCTGTACAAATGAATTAAAAAGTGCCACATGTTAGTGACTTGGCATGATGATAAGGCATACGATTTGTCAGCTTGGCTGCTGACTGAGCAGCCGACTATGCAGGTGAAAAGCGTCATGTGTCCATTTATGTGACAGGGACACGCAATCGTGGTGCAGCCAGTGTGTGTCATGTGGCATAGTGGTGCACAGGTAGTGAAAGGCCCGAAGGTGGCGAGAGATAGAAGGGCCACCAGTGGAGTTGAGGAGGAACAGGACAACTGAGGTAGCACGGGGAAGGACCTGTTGGATCTGCTAGCGGTGCCAATGGAGTTGCTAGCAGAACATGTGCTTGATCGAGAGGAGGGTGGTAGGGTGGCTACCGAGGTGGCAGGATAAGAATCATCGATATAGTGGCCAGAAATTCCGCAGCAGTTGACGTTTGACCGGTACGATGTTGGTCATAGGGACCTTGCAAAAGTTGATGCTAGGTACAGTGGGTTATGAGGGTGGGGGTGAATAAACCTCCCCCCTCCTACAAAAAATATACAATTTTTTTATTTTCTTGATATAAATAAAAACTTTTACAATATACAATATAAACTGCAGAAAAAAATGAAAATTAAATAACTCACAGTAAATACAAAATATGTTTTTTGAATTTTCATTTTTTTAAATAATTATATTGTCGTGCAAATAGGTCGTACGAGCTACTTGCTAAAAATTTTGCCCCAAAATGTGCAACTCCCCTGATCCAAAAAATGAATGCTCCAAAATGCCTCCAAATAGACTACTCAATGAAGCCCCAATGGCTCTAATTTGATAAGAATAAATTGTATTATAATCAAGATGCAAATAATATCAACTAGATCATTACATACAATGTAGATGAGCATGCTTATAAAAGAAAGGCCATATGGATATGTGAGCACACAATTATGACATGTGGCACAATGAGAAACAAGGGTAGGTGAGGGTAGGAAGGAGAAATAATAAAATATTCCATAAGAGGTGGATCACCTACCAAAGGTGGAATCTAACAACAAGATAAGACCACAAAAGGTGGAATTTCTCCTACAAGCAACTTCCCTATGTGCACACTTCCCTAAGGGTCTCATATCCAAACTACTATGAAATGCATTATCCTAAGTCAACTTAAGTGTAATTATGAGACATAATTTACACCAACACTAGCAAATATCAAATTTAGCTTGAAAGCTTAACTAGTTCTAGCCTACATGGCATGCTTCCTTTCTTTTTGCAAGTCTGATTGATGAACCAACTTCTCTTCCTCTTGTGATAAATCTATAAAGCTTTAAGGATGACTCTCCACTAATATTACATTGAATTCACATGTTCAAGAGTTCACATTCATGTATTCGCTATCAAGCCCTCCTTCTAGCGCCAATTTTGTTGATGTGTTTTTATACGCTATGCAACACAAAATAAAATGCTAAGTATTCTATCCTCTCTTGAACAAAACCTCCTCTTATGCTAAACTTTGTGATCATAGGAAGTGACTCCAAGGTTCAAAATGTTAGGTCTTGACGTGCTCTTGGATAGACTCAGTGTTATAATGTGATTTTGCTAGAATCACAAGATGGACTTACTTTGAATCTTGAATGCTTGAATGTTGCCGGAACGTGAAGTTTTACTTGAATAAAAAGGGGGAAAAGGATGAGGGTTGAGAAAGCTAATCTGATCCTAGGAATGTAAGAGCAATGGACAATCTTTGGTGAAACTAAGCTAGACTTTTCTTTTCCATGCAAAGCAGCAACTCCACAAAGATTAGTGCAATCTTCTAAGGTAAGAGTATGATGTTAAAATCACTACCATGACCATAGACACCATCAAGATGATGCATATCAATGAAGAAATAGAAATTGAAGTTATGCTTGGCTAAGATGGACCCAATTGACTATGTAAGACACTCTACAATTAGCAAAGTGTTAGTAGCATGGATGTACGAATTTCACCATTGATCATGCACAAAGTTCCTTCATTCATCTAAACAACATGAAAATTAAAAGAGAACTACAGACTGTGCATATTGTCAAATCAACACATAAAGTTCACCATATCATCAATGAAATTAATATGCTTCTTACAACAAAGTCTTGGCAACAATCTTTGCCTTATCTTCCTACTATGTTATAACTACTTGTTATCTAACATCTATCAACTATTCACTATTAACCCTTACAAATGAAGAAGTGGAGCCTTATATAGTTCTCTCATTATAGTGAGTGGTTTTAATTGGTTCACAATCAATGGTCAAGATTACAAGATAGAAACCCTAATTAGGGTTGGTTACACCCATTACAAAGCATTTAATGCTTGACCAATGATAAAATTATAAAATATAGGAGTCCTTCGTTGAATGTTTTGACCAATGAATGACGAGGGTAGGTACATTGAATTTTGTGCCCTCGGTTGGTAGTTATATGCCTCGTTGGATGAGTTAGGTGCATTGAACCTGGACACCTCAACTTGGGATGATGTGTAGAGATGAGTTGGTAATGACTAGGCACCACCTCAACTATTGACTTTTTGTGACTCATCGTAGGTTGTAGGTAAATGATGCATATTTCTTGATACTTAGCATTTCCAAGCACAATCAATGAATGAGATGAAGGTAGAGATATTCCCAAATTGCATAATCTTCTAACTTTGATTAACTCTTCTAAAACTATCTCATGCCTTGATCATCTTTGCATCCTCTTCTTCTTCATGCATTGGAAAATATCTTGATGTATTGGCAATGATTCTTGGATTTCTGAAGGAAATTCAAGATTGTGAAAATTCTCTTCCTTTAGTGTGTGTATTCTCATGCTTGCTCTTATGAATCTTGTGCTTCTTTGATCTCTTCTATGTGGTGAGATCCTTCCTAGAAGTGCCACTCTGATCCTCCACAATCAGACTTGATCCTTTGCCTTTACCTACAAAACAAACAAGAGGGTGTCAAATACATATGATGCATATTAATTCTACTTATTTATGTGCTCTAATTAAGGGATGTCTAGGTCCAATTTTGTTTGATTTCAAGTTTGAGACTTATCCTTACTTATTAGCTCTCTAAGTGGTGGATTGGAAGTGCTTCTCAAGGAGTTTGATCATTTTGAAGGTCACAAACAATCAACACAAGTAGGTTGGACTTTTGAGGGTCCACTTACTGGAAGTGATTGGACTTCTTGGTGACACTGATAGAGAAATAAAGATGATTGTGGTTTTAGGGAGGCATTGACAATGCCTTGATCTTGGTTATAGCCTTAAGGTGAAAGCAAAAACTTCCAACTCTTGCCCACTACATGCTTTAATTGTCACCCTTTGATCTTTCACTTGATCAGCTTTAAAAATTGCTCCCTCTACACATATTTGACCAAACGTTCGAGGCAAATTAAGACTTCACCCAACATGATCATACTTTTGACACCCCATAGGAAGTTCAGACTTCTCACAAGGCATTGACTAGAAAAGTTCAGGGATTCAATGGGGTCACTAACTGAGAAAGGTCGGGGATTCAAGGGGTCACTGACTGAGAAAGGTCAAGGATCCAAGGGGTCACTAGCAGTAAGTGCAAACTGATCAGGCTTTGGAGGTAGCATTGATAGTGGCAAGTTAGAATTTTGCATGGGCACTAACTAGAGAAGGTTGAACTTTCAAGGGGGCATTGACAATACAAGTTGGGGTTTTCATAGGTCATTAACTATGCTTGGAGCATGAATGCAACCTATTCATTGAGAACTTCAAGGACCTTCCACTCATTCTCAACAACTCCGCCAACCTTAAGACAACAATAACTTTCAAAACCTTAAGCACTTTCTTCAATAAACATTCACTTCACCAAAATAAAAACATATCCCACCTGATCGAAATTTTCACACCCCACTAATTGAATGAGGTCAGGGTTCTTAGCGAGCACTGACCGAATGAGGTCAAACATCTAGGTAGGCGTTGACAATAACTTAGTCACAATTTACGCCTTCAAGTGGAAGCAAAGACTTCCAATCTGTATCACATCACATTTTTACTTCATTGATGATTCATTTGATCCCTCTTTATCTTGCTTGACTCATTGAATTGCTCTTTCCTCCACCAGTGACATAATCATTGACTTATATATCTTCTTCTATGTTAGGGCGGAGATTTCACTAGGCACTGACAATCATTTTAGGAGGTCAGGGTTTTGAGAGGGCACTGACAATGACTAAAAGATGTTAGCGTTAGCTCAATTACCTCATTCTCATCAAACATCAAGCATTCACCCTTAGAAATATCAATCTTGCTAAGAAAAAGGGGTTTCTTGCTAAGAAAAAGGGGTTCCTCGTCTAGGTCGGACTTTCACATAGTCACTAATTGAGCAAGAAAGAGATCGGACTTTTGGACACCATATTGACTGAATGAGGTCGGACCTTTGGGGGCTCACTAACTATGGGATGAAGTAGGTCGAACTTCTAGGGGGTCACTAACTATGACCTCACTTATGCAATTTCCCTGACAGAGACACTTATTCATCAATCTAAGGGCCCTTTGTCACCAACACATCCTCATCCTAACTGCCTATTTTGTGACTATCTTCATCTCAAGCATCCTTGAACTTTCTTTAACAATCCTCCATTCTTAGACTCAATTTTATCTCTGATTTTGGAGGCATATGGCATTGATGATCAAATGAAATCATCATCCCAAATCGTTCACCTCCTAAGCCATGAGACGTAACTGACCTCAATTCCACCTAAAGAGATAGTCATGACTTAATTACTTCTCGGCAACCTACGATACTGCACCTCCTCAAGTGAAAGGTTAATAGCTACAGACATCACAACTAACCTAGAAAGCAAAAAAAGTGGGGATCCCCATTTGCAATGGGGCAATGTGTGTAATGGTCACAACATCCCTCCAATGAAATTTGATGGTCACCAAGAGAAATGAGACTTACATGGGCATGACTCAATGATGGGGAAGGGTTCTCAAAGAGAGTCACACCTAGTTCAATAGGTAGTTGAATGATGTTTTAGTGGGCTCCTATCAATCTTCACTTGTCCTTTCACAAGTCAAACACTCAAACTCTCTTGGAGTGCTCCCTATCAATTTGTGCTCTTTAGTTGCTTCAAGTATGATTGAGATTCACAAGGGTAAATCCAACCATTATGTTATCCAACTCTCCAACATGTACTTGCAAGGGTTTTAGGGGGTGTCTTGTAGGTGTTTCAATTCCAATCAAATGATTCTTCAATGGGTTTTTCACCATTTTCACGTTGCTCCCTCTTTCTCCTATTTTCTAGGCCTGGTGGCCCTAGAGCCCCAATTAGCCCTACCTTACTGGTTTTTGGGCAATTACTCAAAAATATCTCAAAGAACCTTCCAAAACTTTGTGATCTAAGTACCCTTTTGGACAAACTTTATGATCCACTAGGTTGGGTAGTCTGGTCTATTTGTACTAGTACGGATCCCAAAAATGGCATTTTTAGAGGGTTTAGGACTTAGCAGTCTTCTCCAATGGGTTTTGTTTCTCTCTCCACCCTTTCACGGAGACTCTTCCACACATCACACTTTCAAGACAAACACTTGGCACATTCGGAACTCTTCATCCCTACAAGCAATTACAAAGTTTTCAATCATTTTCCTAACCGAGCTATGAAGGAACTCGCCTAGGAAATGATAACAAATTGCTTCCCAAAAACTTCTAGGCCATTAAAAAACATATTTACATTGTCCAAGGGTTCCATAACTTGAATCCCAAGGGCCATTGAGCAAAACTTAAGGGATTTCAAGTTGGAACCATGATTGGGCTCTTGAACCCTTGCTCAGGCCAAGAGCAATACAAATTTGTAAACACACTTTAAACCTGCACTAAAAGAAATTAGAAACACCTCTTGAGAAATAAAATAGCATACACTTAGCTACCATGAAAGAACAGTAGCAAGGTCAATCCATTTGGTACGAACTGTTACTACAAAAATGACAAAATTACAAGGTAAAATCTCGAAATTGTCTCCAAAATCTATTCAAACTTGCTCACAAATGTTCCAACCCGTGTACAATCATTCTTAGAGAATTTTATATGCCATTTTGGTCATAACCAACTCTTCATCGGTTGTCTAACCACCGATTTTCTCAAAAATGCAAAGTTGCTCAAAAAAATTGCAAAAAGTTGTCAAGCAACAATGACAACTTTTGCTCAAATGTGCATTTTTGCATTTTATGCCTTTCTACTCAAACTAAACCTCCTAGAATGACTCCCTAGCATTAAAATGACATGCCTAAATTCCTAATGAGGCTTTACAAGATGTTTTACATCATAATGCAAATTTGTGCCATTGTGGGCTTACAAGGGCTCATAGGCCAAATTTAAGAAAACAAACAACCTAGGTGACAATCATCCTTCAAATGACTATCAAACACACATGTGGACCTCTAAGTAGTCCATTATTCAAACACTAATCCACTATTATAGACTATCACACCAAAATTGTGAAAATGCATTAAAAACTAGGTGCTCCTGCACCATACTCCCCCAATCAGAAAGAAGTCAAGTGACTCCTTGAGGCAACAAAGAGAGGGGAATTCCAAGCTTTGAAAAGTCTACTTCAGGTACCCAAGTAGCCTCAGATGCTGGAATTTTCTGCCATTTGACCAAATGCTCCATATAGGCGGTGTGCCTTATCTTCTTGAGAACTCTAGAATCCAGTATTGTCTCGGCTTGTGTCATGGTTGCAGGTGGTAAGGGCGGGTCTGAAAGTGATTGAGAGACCTCTAAGACACTGCTACATTCCTCTAGAAGTGTGGCCTTATACTGCACCAAATCTGCAACATTGAATAGGGGAGATAAAGACATGTCTCCGGGTAAGTCTAGTTTGTAGGCATTGTTTCCATACTTTGCCAAGACCTTACAAGGTCCAATCCTCCTCATCTGAAGTTTACTAGGGACACCTTTTTGAAGCCTTGCTTTGTTCAAATGAACCATGACCAAGTCCCCAACAGCAAATTGCATATCCTTTCTCTTTTCATCCACTTTATCTTTGATCTTTTGAAAGGTGTCTAGTAGGGCTGTCCTAACCTTCTCATGAATCTCTTGAATGGATTGAGCCATGTCCATAGCATTTCCACTCTATTGTCCCATCTTCCCAACATCTCTGAGCTCCAAAACACCTCTGGGATGAAGGCCATACACTATCTCAAAAGGGCTCTTACTGGTTGATCTATTCACACTGTCATTGTAGGCAAACTCAGCTTGATGGATGATCTGATCCCAAGCTTATCCATACTCCTTTGTCAAACACCTAAGAAGGTTTCCAAGTGTTCTATTAACCACCTCTGTTTGGCCATCCGTTTGGGGATGATAGGCTGAACTGAAAGACAAATTAGTACCCAATCTTTTCCATAAAGTCTTCCAAAAATGACCAATAAACTTTGCATCTCTATCCGATACTCTGCTGATAGGTAAGCCATGAATCCTAATGACTTCTTTAAAAAAAAAATGAGCAATATGACTAGCATCATGAGTCACCTTACATGGAATAAAATGGGCCATTTTGCTAAATCTATCTACCACAACATAGATACTATCAAAACATGATTTGGTCTTGGCCAAACCAACCACAAAATCCATACTTACACACTCCCATGGTCGGTTTGGGATAGGTAAAGGCTGATAAAGACCAGCATTAGAAGAAGTGTCCTTGCCTCTTTGGCAAACCACACATTGCTCCACATATCTTTTGATGTCCCTTTGCATCTTTGGCCAATAGTAGAACCTTTGGACAAGTTCCAAAGTCTTATTCAATCCAAAGTGTCCACTTAAGAAACCATTATGCTTCTCTTGCATCAAATTTTCCCTCATGGATCCTTTAGGTACACAAAGCTATCCTCCTTTAAATAAAAGACCATCTTGTAAGGTAAAATCTACATATTCACCATGAAAATGATTCCTAAACTCTTCACAGACCTTGCAGATGACAGCAAAGTCCTCATCATCTTGGTATAAACCCTTGAAACTATCCACTCCAATGCTCTTGAGCTACACTTCTTGAACTGTTAGCAACCTTCTACTTAATGCATCAGCAACACTATTACATTGTCCTTTTTTAAGCTTAATGGTAAAAGGATAAGACTGCAGATACTCTACCCATTTGATATGCCTATGATTCAACTTTTCTTGTGAATTGAGAAAGCTAAGAGTTTGGTTGTTAGTATAAACCACAATTCTTTAGGCAACAAATAATGCCTCCATTTCCTAAGTGATTGAACAAGTGCATATAACTCCAAATCATAAGAAGAATACATTTTCTTGGCATCATTGAGCTTCTCACTTAAAAATGCAACTGGTCTATTGTCTTGGCTTAAGACTGCTCCAACTACTATATTGCTTGCATCACATTCAATGGTGAAGAGCTTGTCAAAGCTTGGAAGAACTAGTACCGGTTGAGTAGCCACCTTTGTCTTTAAGAGATCAAATCCTCTTTGTGCTTCTTTGGTCCATTGAAACTTAGTCTTCACACCTCCTTTGATTATGTCAAGCATAGGTGCACATATATCACCGAACCCTCTAATGAACTTCCTATAAAATTGTGCCAAGCCATGAAAACTCCTTACTTCAGTTCTTGTCCTAGGTGTAGGCCAACTGATTATGACTTCCACCTTAGAAGTATCCATCTTCAAATCACCACTTGAGATTACAAACCCAAGATATATAAATTCCTGTTTCATGAACTCACATTTCTCCAAATTGATGGTTAGTTGCTCACCACATAATTTCTTCAACACAATCTCTATATGCTTAAGATGTTCATCTTTAAACTTGCTAAAAATCAAGATGTCATCTAAATAAACAACAACAAATTTACCAATATAATCCTTGAGTACTTCATTCATGAGTCTCATGAATGTGCTAGGGGCATTTGTGAGTCCAAATGGCATAACAAGCCACTCATAAAGTCCTTTTGTGGTCTTGAATGTTGTCTTCCATTCATCTCCCTCCTTGATTTTGATTTGGTGATAACCACTCTTGAGGTCTATCTTGGTGAAGTATTCAGCACCTCCTAAACAATCCATCAAATATTCAATCCTTGGAATGGGAAATCTATACCTGATTGTAATCCGATTGATAGCTCTAGAATCAGTGCAAAGTCTCCAAGTACCTCCCTTCTTTGGGGTCAAAACGGTGGGAACTGCACATGGGTTGATGCTCTTCCTTATCAGACCATTGTCCAAGAGTTCTTGTATTTGCTTAGCTATCTCTTTGTTCTGCTCTGGTGTCATTTTATAAGCTACCTTATTAGGCAATGAGGCTTTGGGTATGAAGTCAATTTGGTGACTTATGACACGTTGAGGATGCAAGGTTGTTGTTGTTCCATCACTGATAATGTCCTTAAACTGATTTAGAATTTGCTGCACTTCATTGGGAATGCATACTTTCTTCTCCTTGCTCTCTCTCTTTTGGTTTTACTACAAGTGCAAACCCCACTCCTTCTCCTTCCTTGAAAGTGTTAATGAACTCCTTCTCACCAACCAGCAGCACATTGAGACCTTTTGATCTACTCTCTTCTTGGTCTCCTATGGACTGAATTTTATAGGTGATCCCATGTTTTTTAAAGGTATAGGCATTCTTTTCCCCATGGTGTATTGCTTTTCTGTCAAACTGCCAAGGCCTACCTAGGAGTAGGTGGCAAGCATCCATTGGCAAGATGTCACACAAGATTCTATCCTTGTAGCCTCCTATAGTGAACTCCACCCAAGTTTGTTCATTCACTAGAACATGCTGCCCCTTGTTGAGCCAAGTAACCCTATAAGGATCACTATGTGGGACTCTTTGTAGGTTGAGCTTACTCACTGCTTCTTCTAACACTATGTTATTAGTGGAACCTCAATCCACCCACCACTCTACATACTTTACCCATAATCTTGCATTTTATCCTAAACAAGGATCTTCTTTCGCTAGGTTCCTCCTTAACTGGTTCTTTGATCAAGACTCTTCTCATCATGAGATTCTCTCCAACCTCAGAATCTAAACTCACCTCTGATGCCTTCATGTTTGCTACATCTTCTTGAACATAACTTACTCTCCTCTCACCTCCTTGTGGCGAAATAGGACCCTCTTCCTGATCCACTAGACTTTCCTCTACTAGAGTTGCTAGATCCCCTTCCTCTATAGCTTCTCTTGCTATTGGAATCCCCACTTTGCTCTACCAACTTGGATTCCCCATGGGATCTTTGGTCTACACTTCTTCCACCACAGCTACCTCTATGACCTCTGCCATCTCTTCCTCTACCTCTGCCTCTGTTGCTTTGCTCTTGTTTCTTTTTTCTCTTCTCTTCCTCCTTGAGTGCCAATTGATAGCACTTATGAACAGTAGTAGGACACAACAAACTCAACTCTTCTTGTATATTTCATCTCAAGCCATTCAAGTACCTGGCTACCTTGATGCTTTCATCTTCCACCACCTTAGATCTCAGACACAACTTCTGAAATTCTTCAGTGTAGCTGCTCACATCTAGTTCTCTTTGTCTCAAGTTTTGTCTCCTCTTGTGCAATTGAATTTCATAGTCTTCAGCAATATAGGCTTCTTTCACCTTGGCTAGCATTCCTTTCCAAGTGGCAATTGGGTTCTTACCCTCTTTTGTCTCTCTTCTTGGATGAATTTCCACCAAGTCAAGGTTGCTCCTCTCAATCTAGATTTGGCTATTTTCACCTTTTGTGCCTCACTAATCCCATCACATTCAAAGTGATTCTCCAATCCTTCAATCCACTCCATGACTACTTCTAGTTCCATTTTTCTACAAAAAAGTGGCACTCCTAGGGATTTACCTCCTAAATATTTGATGGCTCTAAGGAAAGGTTCTTCAAGTAGAATAGGATCTGGTTCAAGTGTGCTATCCTCTTCTACTACTTCTTTACCCTTCCCTTCATTGATTTGGATTGTTACTTTCTCAGTCTTGTCTTCAACTGCGTCTAGTTTGCTCTCCAACTGTTGTAGTCTTACCCTGAGGAGTCTATTCTCTTCTTCTTGATCTTCTACCTTCTTGGCTAACTCTGCATTGGTCACCATCATGAGGCTATTTTCTCCTACTGACTCAGTCTCTGACATGAACTGGCTTCTTCCCAAATCTTAGCTTGCTCTTATACCACTTTGATGGGGAGGGGTTCTCAAAGAGAGTCACACCTGGTTCAATAGGTAGTTGAATGATGTTTTAGTGGGCTCCTATCACTCTTCACTTGTCCTTTCACAAGTCAAACACTCAAACTCTCTTGGAGTGCTCCCTATCAATTTGTGCTCTTTAGTTGCTTCAGGCATGATTTAGATTCACAAGGGTAAATCCAACCATTATGTTATCCAACTCTCCAACATGTACTTGTAGGGCTTTTAGGGGGTATCTTGTAGGTGTTTCAATTCCAATCAAATGATTCTTCAACTAGTTTTTCACCATTTTCACGTTGCTCCCTCTTTCTCATACTTTCTAGGCCTAGTAGCCCTAGAGCCCCAATTAGCCCTACCTTACCGGTTTTTGGGCAATTACTCAAAAATCTATCAAAGAACCTTCCAACACCTTTGGTGATCTGAGTACCCTTTTGGAAAAAATTTATGATCCACTAGGTTAGGTAGTCTGGTCTGTCCGTACTAGTACGGATCCCAAAAATGGCATTTTTAGAGGGGTTAAGACTTAGCAGTCTTCTCCAATGGGTTTTGTTGCTCTCTCCAACCTATCACACCTCCACCCTTTCACAGAGACTCTGCCACACATCATACTTTCAAGCCAAACACTTGGCACATTCACAACTCTTCATCCCTGCAAGCAATTACAAAGTTTTCAATCATTTTCCTAATCGAGCTATGAAGGAGCTCGCCTAGGAAATGATAACAAGTTGCTTCCCAACAACTTCCAAGCCATTAAAAAACACATTTACACTGTACAAGGGTTCCATAACTTGAACCCAAGGGCCATTGAGAAAAACTCAAGGGATTTCAAGTTGGAACCATGATTGGGCTCTTGAACCCTTGCTCAAGCCAAGAGGAATACAAATTTGTAAACACACTTCAAACCTACACTAAAAGACATTACAAACACCTCCTGAGCAATAAAATAACATACACTAAGCTACCATGAAAGAACAGTAGCAAGGTCAATCCATTTGGTATGGACTTCTACTACAAAAATGACAAAATTACAAGGTAAAATCTAGAAATTGTCTTCAAAATCTATTCAAACTTGCTCACAAATGTTCCAACTTGTGTACAATCATTCTCAAGCATTTTATATGCCATTTTGGTTATAACCAACTCTTCATCGATTGCCTAACCACCGATTTTCTCAAAAATGCAAAGTTCCTCAAAAAGTTGCAAAAAGTTGTCAAGCAACAATGACAACTTTTGCTCAAATGTGCATTTGTGCATTCTATGTCTTTCTACTCAAACTAAACCTCCTAGAATGACTCCCTAACATTAAAATGAAATGCCTAAATGCCTAATGAGGCTTTACAAGACGTTTTACATCATAATGCAAATTTGTGCCATTTTGGGCTTACAAGGGCTCATAGGCCAAATTTGAGAAAACAAACAACCTAGGTGACAATCATCCTTCAAATGACTATCAAACACACATGTGGACCTCTAAGTAGTCCATTATTTAAACACTAATCCACTATTATAGACTATCACACCAAAATTGTGAAAATGCATTAAAAACTAGGTGCTCCTGCACCACTCAATACATAACACACACTAGAGGCATGTCATACATATACTAAGGTGAAGCAATGCATGTAACTATATATCTCCTAAATATTAGTTCAATTTACTTGTATTGTCAACTTTAGAATTGTTATTCGAGACACATTCCAAGGACCAATTTACCTCCTTTAGGTAGTTTTGATAATTGTTGATAAAGATTTTCTTCAAATCAATATATTCAACCTATATGGAAGCCTGATGTTGAGTATTAGCTTTTACTTCTACATACTATTGTAGTTCAAGGACCTTGAAAATACCAAAATGGAGCAAAATGAACATAAGATTTGAACCAACAATTTGTTTCCTTGCTAGTTGGGCACAAGCAAGATGGTATGCTTCCCGCACATCTTGAATGATGAAATATTATCACTTTGGCCTCTATTGTTGTGTGTCAAAAATTGAAGTACATGCAGCAGAACCAACAACACCAATGTGTGTTACTTTTGTTTAAGCCTTGAATAGGATTCTTTGGGTACAAATTTTGAGACAAAATTGAAGTTAGATATCCTATAGGCATTCATTGCTTATGTTAATGATGAAATAACACCATTTTATTTGTCTAAAAAAATGTATACAATGTAAGTTACAACAAAAATGTAGAATCTACATACAATAATTACTACAAGCATGTGCTCATTGAAGTGTGCCCTACAATTCTCTCAAACTTCGTGTATTTGGTCTTCTAGTACTTTAGAGTAAAATTGGAATAAGCCAAGGAACATGTTGTTTAAAGTTCCAATTAGAGATATTTTTTTCCACCCTTGAGATGAAATAAGACCACAACACAAAAGAAGTTAACTCAAAGAAAATGAAAAGCAAATTGGAATTTTCTAACAAGGGATATGGGTTTAATGGCTTGGTTAGATTTTTTCTCCACCCTACAAGGCAACAAAAATTGCCTCCAAAGCATAAAGGATGTCCAAAAATTTGAACATAAATAGAAGGTCAATCCCTAACCATCTTTATTATTAAAGCCACACAAGATGAGTAAAGTGATTGTCTAAAGCAATGAATCTTCTATCATTGAATCGTGAACCTTAAAGCTAAACAAGAGTATCCCAACATCAAATGGCTTCCCTCACAATTATCTCTTCTTATGCAAGAGTGAGGAAGGAGCAATCAGAAAAGTCTCCATATATAATTGCTTGTCAGTTCAAAGGGAGAGAGAGCTTTTAAAATCCCTCATGAAAATTTATGGGCCAAGAAATATCTACAACCCACTATGGCAAACACAAAGAAAAGGAACAAGAATCTTTTGCTGATAGATCTAAATATATCAAAACCCCTAGATTTCAAACCAATAATGGTGAAACAGGAAGCAATATCACTGAAGGGAGTTCCCACAACCCTAATGAATGTGGGGACCAAAACAAAAAGTCATTATATCTTGACATATGTTTTCTAAAGTTTATTTTGATGAGCATCACATGTTTGGAGAGGCTGTCCCATTGAATATCTTCCAAAACGTCAATGATTTTGTCCGAAATGTATCTCCCTCAAATGAAACTTGTCTGCAATGGTTAAATAATGTAAAGGAGTATGTTTTTTATCCTCAAGGCAAGAGCCTTGGTAATAATTTAGTAGTATGCACTAAAGAAAATGATAAGCCTCGAATTATTAATAATTACTAGGCCAAATGCCTTGGGAAGGAATTTGATATTGCACTTACTGATAAATCCTTGAAGAGATTTCTTTGTTGAGGAGCTTCCAAACAAACCTTGTGTGGATCAGAGCCAAAAGTAAGCTAAAGAGTCTTCTAGAATTCACAAGGATAACCATCCAAACCAGGGGCCTTATTATTGCCTATCAACACAAGGGCTTGAGAAAGCTCATCCCAGCAGGAAAAAATCACAAGCCCTCTTTTGAGAAGATGGAAGTTTTTGATGCAGAACCTTAAGGCAAATCTAGGAAGGAGCTTCATGCCCAGGAGTGATGACCTGAACAGTAAAAAAACAATCTATAATGATCAACAAAGGCCTGAACAATTTGGATACTGCTTCTGACCAAGATTTCCTGTCAACTATAAGTTTGAAAAGTTTCTCCAACAATGTCACTAAGCAACTTTATAAGAGAAAATAGTCACACAGCGCAATGGAAATTGACTATTTAAGTAATTTTTTCAACTAAAAAGCTTTAATTAGTAAACATGAGCGTACAAAATATAGATCAGTACACTAGCAGTTATAATCCAACCATGCTAAGACAGATGTCGAGCATGAATGAATGATTCTGGGTCTAAATTACCAGGAATTCAAACTAGTAAACTTCTTCACACTTGAGCTTATTTACTGCAAATCTTATTTACAAAAGCCATGCTCAATTAACAAATACGCCCACACATAGAGTGACACGCAGTTGCATATATTTTTGCACATCAGCTATTATCAGGAATCAAAATTATTGAGCCGCTTGTCTTCCTAGCCTCGAGGTCAGCATGAGCCTTTGCAGCTTCTGACAGTGGGTATGTCTTAGTCACACGTACTTTTAGAACACCGGAGGCAACATTGGCAAATAATTCTCCTGCTCTTTCCAGGAGCTCTTCCCGAGTTGCAGTGTAATGCATCATTGAAGGCCGAGTCAAAAACAAAGATTTTTGGGCAAGGGCTGACAAAGGAACAGGATCAATGACACCTGATGACTGGCCAAAGCTCACCATGTAACCTCTGGAAGCCAAGCACTCTAAAGACCCCTGACATATAGAAATCAACATTGTAAAACATGGTACTTCTCAAAACAAAAACAAATTGCAGCATCTGTATACCTGGAATGTGTCCTTGCCCACTGAATCATAAACAACCTGCACACCCTGTCCCTTTGTAATTTCTTTGACACGATCTACAAAATTTTCCTGGGTGTAGATGATGGCATGATGGCATCCATCTTCAATTGCCTGTGAAGCCTTCTCTTTGGTAGATACTGTGCCAATGACAGTTGCACCAAGGGCATTAGCCCATTGACATAACAAGGATCCTACCCCTCCAGCAGCAGCATGAACAAGAATTGTATGCCCAGGTTCCACCTATACTCATCATGTTCCATAATGGATATTCAATGAATAGGTATTTCAGAAGTACAAAAATAATGTAAAATTGAAGTACCCAGTTAACCTTTCCTTCTGATCTCATAAACAGTATGATAGTGAATTTAGAATAAATTTGCACTTGGTAATTATATCATATACCTTAAAGCAACGCCGAACAAGATACTGAGCAGTCATACCCTTCAGCAAAATTGCAGCACCCAAGATAGGATCAATGTTAGATGGCACTGACACAACGACACTTGCAGAAAGAATCTGTTCTTCAGAGTACGAACCCATAGGATTCCTTGCATAGCCAACTAAATCGCCCAACTGTCTTCCTGTCAATCCTGGTCCTACAGCAGTTACCACTCCCACTGCTTCCATTCCTGTTAAATAACAGAAAGCCTGAAGGTAATAATGGAACTCGCTATGAACATGCCCTAGACCAAAATACTAAACATGTCTACCAAAAAAACCTCAAAATATTTTACACATTATCAGTGACATTTAATATAAGTATTCAAATGTTCATCAGTGAGATGATGGATTTGACATTTAGAAAACCTTGAAATACGAAACATGCACAGATACAGATTGTGAGCAAGTAACTTCAAAATGTTTAAGTTCATCCTTAACTAAGCAATAGAGAACGCTAGCTAGGATTATAGACAAAAATGACAAAAGCAAACTTGAAAATGGTTCAAAATTTTCTTGCATAAATATTGATACTTGATAAAGGCAGCGTGTATTGAAGTAGAAAAGTGGGTTATGACGTAATCAAACAGCAGGAGATCTGTCGTCATGTTGTGACCTTTTCACACATTGCCCCATTGCAAACGGGGACCCCCTCTTTCTTGCTTTCTCCGTTGGTTAGTTTAGGGTTTTGGCAGCATAGTGGGCAATTTTGAGTTCCCGTGCCCGAGTCTCGGATTTTTTATCATGCCTTTGAAACATTACCTTAAAGAATGATCTAAAGTATAAACATTGATTTAAGGAAGAAAAACTATTCACACTTGTTTTTCACCTTAATGTTACAAAACATGCATAGAGTTTAAAATACTTAGCAACTATATATGACAGACCTGGGGAAGAACCCTTTGCTTCACCCAATGTTTTGATTGATATTGCCATGGCACTTTCCATTGTGAGATTGAGCTGGGATATTTATATTGTTCCAATCCCATCCCATGGCCCCCTCACACTGGCCTCTAGGTTGTGGATTCCATGGTTGCACAGGTCCTGCAGCTTCACTGAAATTGAAGCTTTTAGATACACTGAAGATTTTAGTGAAACTGGTGGTTATTCTGTACTACCTCTTTGCAGCCTCTATGCACTGAGGATGTGTTTTATTGCCTCCATATGGCTAAGCACGTTCTAATAGTAACAGCGTAAAATGGCTAGGCCTTCCTACTGTTTATTGAGATAGTTAATTATAGTTCTCTAATTGTCTTTGTACAATTGTGTACCAAAGCAGTCCAAAAGAAAATGGCAAACAATGCCTACCTGGAAAATAAATAGGGAAAGAAATATTATCATATTTGTAATATGTATAGTTGCATCCAGGATGGATAATGAATAGGACGCCTAAACACACATTTACTGAACTATACTGGGAGAAATCCTGGGCAACCATTATTTCAAGATTAATAAAAAAAAAAGATTTGGAATGTGAAAAATAACTTAACTCAGACATCAAATGGATAAAGTTAAATACTATCTGCTTCAACATGTGTTGCACAAGTTCTAAGTTTCTATGAATAATGTGTATGCCTTTTCAATACATTTTTCCAAATTAGCCAAAGGCATTCAAGGGATGGCCTTTTCACAAGACAGTCCATAGCCTTTTATTAACTTATTGCACTGTTCACATTGAGACAAACTTGGCATTCACTGAATGTTACTAACATATACTTTCTGTTAATTACAAAGAAACTTACTAGTGATTATAATTGAAAGGCTCGCATGTCCAGGTTTGGCCTCAATTGTGTATTCCATGCAAGTTATACTGATGTAAAGCATCATTAAACATGTAATCTAAAACTAATCAGAACATATGAATGAAATTAGATATTTCAGTAATGAGCAGAATTTTCAATACTTACCAAGTGTGAAAGGTAGCTCAGTTTTGTACACGCCTTTCCGGTAGTATACATCAATAAAATTCACACCAATAGCTTTATGTTTAACACGTATTTCACCCTCACCAGGTTCTCCGACTTCCACATCCTCCCACTTAAGTACCTGCAAATACGTGTCATTGCAATAGCTAAGAACTTATGTATGATATGGACATAAACTATGAATGCCAATCATCTTGCTGTAAGATTGCATGTGTAAATAAACTTACACTTCTTAAACAAACAAATCGTTTTTATTCAATGATGCAAGCATTTGCCTCTCTATCTAATAAGCCTCAAATGCAAAAGCTGAAAAAGGGATTGTTGAATGTTTTTAAAATTCATAGACCAAAATGTAACATTTTCCTAACTTAGCAGGTTTTCTACAATATCCCTCTCAACTCAACCATTATCTGGTAAAGATACAATTGGAAACTCTTCCCTATAGATCAAATCGTACATCAAAATAATAATATTTCTTCTCAATGAAAAAAACAATAGACTGTCCAATAGGTCAAATAAAGTTAGCAAACCATCAAAACAAATTTTGATAAAATTACAAACTAAAATTGTCTGACCACTACAGTCAATGTTCAAAGTATCATAGGTTTCCAAGACAATGTCAACCGTAGAGATCAAAAAATCTTTACAGGATCAAGATCATTAATCCTATAGGATGGAATGGATCAAATGAGAATGTCAACAATCCACACAAGTAGAGAGGAAGCTGGAAATTAAAAAAATTTAAAGATTATCAGGATATTTGATATTCAATATTAATGAAGGAGAGAAAGTCTCCTTGAATAAGAGTTACAAACGATCTATCCGATAAGGTTAAGATCGACAACCAAGAAAAGAAGAAGACAACTAAGAGAATAAAGAATATTCCTAAAGTCTATCCTAACAACTTAATTGACCATTATAACTAAATATTACAAATATTATTTTGGTACCCTCCCTTAATGGTCAATCTGTCAACTACACCAAGCCAAACCCAAAAACTAGAAACAAAGTTTTAAAACTCGGACTCGCCACATACTCGGCAAACCAAAAATTTGGACTCGAACTCGGACTTGTAAAAGACTCGCGAAAGACTCGGCAAGGACTTGGCAAAAAAAAAACCATAGTTTTACAAAAAAACATAAAGAAATTAATGCATTTAGAGAACATAAGAGCCATAATTGAAACATTATACATGTCATATGATCTACAAACGCGCAATATTTGAAATTTCATCATTCATACTCACAGTTTCAAACTTTCAACTCTAAAATGTATAATACCAAGATTTCTTCAATGCTAATTATGTTGTTATATGGAGCCTAATCAGACTCAAAGGTTAAATTTTCCCTACTTCCATCAGCGCAGTTTCCCCCTATATTTTTCAACAGGGGTTTGGGGGCAGCACCCCCAAGTTGGGGTCAAGGGGCATCACCCCTTGCGCGCTCCTGCAAGGCCAAAAATACTTTTATTATTTTATAAAGGCGTCGGGTGTTATTTTTCTTTTATTTTTCACTCCCTCAGTTATGCCAAATGAAGGCCAAAAAATATTTTTTAAAATCACTTTTAAAGCTTGCATGACATTTTTTCTATGTCACGCGAGTCCATCTGAAAGACTCGCGAGTCCGTGCAAAAAACTCGCGCGAGTCTTTCAGATGGACTCGCCTCGCGAGTCCTTGGCGAGTTGACTCGTGGCTCCCATGGACTCGTGAGTCCGTGGCGAGTCCACAAGTCTTCAAACTATGACTAGAAATGATCTGCTAGTCAAAAAGCATAGAAGGTTGACTCCTCAGAATGTTCTACGACATGAGCCTCTAGTGGAGAACCTCTATAATTGGATTGCTAATCACCCAACCTCTTTTTGTAGAACTTCTTCATGTGACCAAGATGACCATCCCTCCTATAATTCTAAGTCACAAAAAGCAAGAAATTCACTGCTATTGAAAACAACACTGAAATGTTTAGGAAAAAATCTGCAAAACACAAACAGAAAACAAACCCCACAATTTTAATAAAAAACTTTAAAAGTCAGCAAAAAATCTGCAAAACAATTTTACATGAAACCGCAGGCAGCCCAAAATTTTAAAAAAAAAAATTAAAAATTGATACCAAACACCACTATTTTCTGGAAAAAATAGATCAAAACCCTAGTCATCCAAAGAACACCATGACTTCTAGAAAAAATATTCAAAACCCTTACCGTCGTAGTACCCATGATTTTTGTACCAAAAAGTCACCAAAAAAAGTCTGTAAACTCGGCTAAAAACCCTAGTTGTATAAAAATCATCAACAACATCAGAAAATCACCACCAAACCCTAGGCAATGGAAAGAAACCACAATTTTGAAAAAAAATTGTGCAAAATATGCAGAAAATCATAAAAGTCTCATCGAACAGTCTGAAGGTTGCCAAAAAACCTATCGTGCCCAGGAAGAGTCATTGTGTGCCAAACCAAGGAAAAATGGCACCCCAAAACACTAAAATACACCAAAAACTTAAATGGTTAGATGCATGCACAATTTCTACAAAAAATAGAGAGAAAACCCTTCAAAACTAGCACAATATCCTCCATAAACCCTTGCAGTGTCCAAATACAAAGAAAAACATAATTTGTTGCAACAAACAGTGCCTCGATTTTCCACAAAAAGTCCAATGATTTTTATTCAAAAAATTACTAGAAAAGGGTCATGTGAATCTACAAAGCAAAAACCATCAATTTTTTTTTTGTTAAAAAACCCTCAATTTTATTCAAAAAATCAATCCAGAACTTCTGAAAACCCTTAAGAAATTTTCAGGTATAAATACCCACAAACTTTGTTGAAAAAATTTGCCAAAAAATTGCCCACAAATTTATAAAAAAATTCATCTAAACTTCAAAACGGATACCACGAATTTATTGAAAAATCCGCCAAAACTTCAAAAAAGAAATCTGAGATTTTTCCTTCCTTGGTAGATCCATATGGCACCATAAAATTCGAACGAGCCCTTTTGATAAATTCTTTGTTACCAATCTTAAGATTCCTTCAAAACTCGAGCTTTCTTCCAAAGCTCTAATACCATATTACAAAAAGTAATGACAATGAATGATTATCAAGATATTCTATATTCAATAATAACAAAGGAGAGGAAGTCTCCTTAAAAACGAATTACAAATGATCTATCTGATAAGTATAAGATCGACAACTAAGAAAAGCAAAAGACAACGAAGAGAATAAAGAATATTCCTAAAGTCTATCCTAACAACTTAATTGACCAATATAACTAAATACTACAATATTATTTTAACAGGAATGTGGATGAGGAGGGGACTGACCATCTAAGTTGAAGAACAAAGGGCCCACCAAATCTAGTTAGAGAAAATGAGGATGGAAGCACCCAAAATTTCAGGGTATGGCATGAAGAACATAGACCTCAAATTATATAGAAAAGATTATGATAGATCATGTATCTGAGATTCTGAAGTAAAAGAACAACTGAAACATATTACCAAACGGTGAAAAGAATGCAACATACAATTCACTACAAATTCATTTAAATGTCAAAAGGACCTATCATTGTAGATATTAAATAAAATCCAATCGCTAAATTAAAATAAAACACAATGTTACATGAAAGATTAAAGTTTATTTTAAGAAGAAAGAACATAGAGAATCAGAAAACAACAAACAAGGCTTAGGTAGCTAATGCTTGGTCTTCAGTTCCATGCAACCTAAAGAGTGCCATCATTGTCATGGCACTAGACATCCTCACTATCAGAGTCTGCTATATCAGGCTCGTCAATTATGCTTAAAGGTACCCATCTCCAAGGAAAATTAAAGGTACCCATCAATTATTGATCGCCAATCCATGCCAATCAATACTAAGGGTTTTCCAATGTTGAAGACATATGGCACGCTATGCACTACGCTAACTCCTCTACCTTGCTAGACGAAAGTTTGTTGCTCTTAATAGAACTAATGAAGCTTTATATGGACCGATTTTCTAAGCTCCAAATAGAAAACATTGTTTTTTATTTTTTTATTCATGCCAAATCAGGATTAAAGTGCAATTTTGCAGATAAAAACTGAATTTAATCATGATTTTGCAGATTAAATCATATTTTTTTGCCTTTTCTGGAGCCTTGTCATACGTGCTCTAGTATGAAGAAAAAATCGGTAATCTGATTCAGATCACTAAGTGCAGATTATTCACCAGTAATTGGGATTCTTTGCAGAGATTTTCTAAATTGCTCTCTACGTAACAATTTAGATCAAGAAAAGAGGCAGCAACATGCCACCGCGTATAGATATGTGCAAGAGAATAATGTTTATCAGGGGTCCACACTTGTATAAGTAGGCCTAAAATAACATGTATAAGGCCCTAAGTATAAGGTGTAGACCTTATAATATAAATATGCATATGGTTATAAAATTATTCAATAATTAATAAAAATTAGTACACGAAAGAATTATCTTTATGTTAATTAATTAATTAAATAAATAATTGCTGTCTTATGAAAAAATTTAATAAACTCCTGAATGGTTGTAACTTACCTTTTTCACCCTATATTTTAAGGAATCCCAATTGTGGAATAATATGTGGAGAGAATTAAATATGTAAATACCTGGATATTTACTTGACACAAAAGCGGTTTGTTTGAGGCCACTAGGAAGAAAAAGGTCCAAAGAGGAAACAACTGTGATACCCTAGGTTTTTGTTTCTGTAATTACCCTAGGTTTTTGTTTCTGTAATTGTAAATTTTGTCATTAGTGATGCTTGTGGGGTTTTACCTTTTTCCCACCATAACTTGTGTTTCTCTGTTTTTCAATTTATTTCATGACACATATTTTCTGCACAATATATTTTGCATATATCATCACGCATAAAAATCTAAGGTTTCTAGCTTGGTATCAGAGCCTCCTTTAGTTTGTGATAATCATTTTTTGCAAGCTCATGAAAACCCTCCAATGGCCGCTTCCTCTTACCTCATTAGCCACAAGATTTTGGGGTTCCCAGATGAACTTTCTTCTATGGTTTGATGCATTTTGGATTGCTCAATAGTATAATTAATGGTGTTGTAATCTCATTATCTTTTAAATTGCATTCTTCTGCACTAATGCACATTCAAGTTTCGGGGTATATTTAAAAGTGGTTACCTGGAACTGTGAGTATGGAGTGAAACAAAAACTCTAGAGGATTGTTGATTGTAATAAAACGTTTATTTTGCTTGTCTGTGTGTGATTGTGAAAATGTTGCACAGTACTTGGACTAAATTTGGACTCTTGAAAAATATTTATCAAACTGTCATCATCATTGTCATCGAGGGGTTTGCGATTGAAAATTGAAATCCAAAGATGCAACCATACAATTGTTAAAAGTTCAAACCATTAGACCAATCTATTCATCCCTCAACTTTGTGAGACTCAAACAGAAAACATAAGATCCCTAGAGTTGTTATTGTAAGCAGCTTTCGACCCCTTACCATATTAAACAGTACTGCAAATCATTCAAGAGCAAGGCATTAATAAAAAAATTGTGCTATGTTTTCCTAATTCTAGATCTAGTTTAAGTTGTCACAAAAGATGCAGTAGCCTGTCATGATTCTCTCTTCGAGCAATTTTTTTCAAAGTTGTTGTTATGCTTTAACATGTGCCCACTTCTATTGGAGGCTTAGTTAAACAGTCTCCAATAAAAGTCTGAGCCACTATCGATGATAACCATTTGTCATTTCTAGAAAAATTTCTTTCTATTTTAACTCTACATTTTGGCAGCAGCATTTTCAACTAATAAACACCATACTTTGAATGAAGCTAAAGCCCATCCCTTGTTGTGGTTAAAATTGTGAGCAATTATGCTTCATTCCTTGAAGTTTCCCTCATGGTATATGTTTTGTTGCCTATACACATGGCAAGAAGTACAGGTGAAGTGAAGTGGTCTGTGACATTTGATTCTTGTGTCAAGTGGTAACCAGCTTGTCATTAATCAAAGCTGCCTCTATATGTCACACATAGCATGATCAACATTTCTAATAATCATTACACAGCATAATTTTACAGGAGGAGATACATTATAAACAAAGACAATAGAGAAAGGTCTCATTAGTTCAATCAATATAGATTTTCCCTCTTTCATTTTAGAAATAAGCTCATATATCTGGACATGTAAGCGGCAGATTCATTCCCTTGAAGCTGGAGTTCATATTTACTGTCCCATCAATATCTTTGGCAAGAAATTTGAGCCATTTCAGGCTACTCTGATTTATTGGGACTATTTTGACTGAGACCCTTAATATATACCTACTTATTATATGTGGACATAGCACCATCATACATATCCTTGAAAATTCATTGGAGAAATAGTTCTGTCAGAAAGAGGCATGAATTTTTTAATAACATGAAGAACACAAATCACATAGTGCATGGCTCAAGGTGACACATACATTTTGAATACAATACAAACTAGATAAACTATTAATTTATTTGATATACTCTAAGATCTATAGTGTTGAGTTAGGCAAGTTGGTAGTTGGGCCATGATCTACTTCTAATGAGGAAAGTTTTAAGTTTGAATCTTAACTACTACAAGCTTTATTGTATATGTTTAATGCAATGCTTGTTTTGATAAAAGACATAAAACCTACATGGGAGAGTAGCTTATTTTTCCTTTTGGTAAAACCATAAGAGATGTTATGATCAATTTAATGTACTCCCTTGAAAAATGCAACTCACAACATACATTGTGATGATTATTAAAATATTTTCATATTAAGGTTTCTATCTCCATTAGCTTCCTTTTAGTTGTAAAGAAATGATGAAATCTAAATAATTCTCAAATTTCAGATAAGTATGTTATTGACAATACAACATTTGCTTGAGATCTGCTGTCTAAGTAAACAAATCTTTCGTAGTGCCTATGGTATCATTTCTTAACGTTCTTCTCAAGTTCCATTAAACTAGTGTTAACTTAGTTACTTTGCTAGATCACAATTATTTTTAAGGTGCTTGCCACACAAATTTACTACCATTTTGGAGTTCTTCAAATATGACCAATTAAAATTAGTCAAATATATATGCTAGTTCCTTTGAGCTTCAAGGAATGATGCAACAAGTATTTGACAAGTAGTGTTAACCATTTATTGCACCCAGTGAATAAGGGAAATTTCTGAATTCTTCATATCTATGCCTATGGTTTATCCATCGATGCCTATGTCATATCCCATCCTTGATCGTTATATATATATAATGAAACAATTATTGTTATTATTTAATTATCAAGAAATGATTATTTGAAATTTATTTATTTATATTATCATTTAATTAATAATTATGACTGATAATATTCCCAATAATTGTATAAGCCTCAACCAAGGTAACCCATGTGAATCTATCGCAAGCATCATATCCAAATATCTTCAATATCATTGGCATAGAGGGGAATAATACGAGACATTGATTGTGTGAAAGATATCGATTTGAGATAAACTTATAATGGACAACCATGCAAGTCATCGAGGGAGTATGGAGACATCGATACTCCAAGAACATAATCAAATGTCATTCCTTACCAAATTGACAACATTCTGAATACCAAATCTGCAACTAGTCATCAGCTATGATGATGTTTGATATCGAGTGGACAACAATTAACAATATTGTCAATTATATAAAAAGATTATGACATAATGTTATAATCAGCGAGTGTGGGAACACACGGACGTATTTAGTATTCCCCATCATGAAGAAGTGTTGATACTGTTGTCATTTTATGACACCCTTGGTCCATGAGTGAGAACCGATCAAAGATATGTTCCATGGACCAGCGCTACCTAGTTGATCAAGGGAAAGCAGAAGAATCATGAAGTGTGAAGTGTTGCCTTGTCTGGAGGAGGTTCCTCCCTTGGCCTTTTCTTCCTTCCCGGAACTCCGAAACACCGAGGTTTCCCTTTGCCTTCTCTTGTTCTCCTTCTCCGGAACTCTGAGGTTCCGAAGTTCCTTCTCTTTGCCTTCTCTCGCTTTCCCTTCCCCGGAACTCCAGAACCCTGAGGTTCCGAAGTTTCTTCCCTTTGCTGCCTCTCCTTTCTTTTCCTGGAACTTCGGACCCCCGAGTTTCCGAAGTTCCTCCCCTTCTTTCCCTTCCTCTTCTTCTCTCCGGAACTCCAGAACCCCGAGGTTCTGAAGTTCCTTTCTTTCCTCTTCCCTTCCCTCGAACTCCAGAACCTCGAGGTTCCAAAGTCCCTTTGCACAGTTTTGCCTTTTCCTTTTCTTTCCTTCTCAATTCCCCAAAACTTTGGAACCCCGACATTCCGGAGTTCCTTTCCCTTGCCTTCTCCGGAACTCCGGAACCCTGAGGTTCTGAAGTTCCCTCCTAGCCTTTCTTCCTTCCTTTCTCCGGAACTCCGAAACCCCGAGGTTCTGAAGTTCTTTGCCTTGCTTCCCTTTCTTATTTCCCGGAACTCCGGAATCCCGGGGTTCTGAAGTTCCTTCCCTCCTTGCCTTTTCTCTCTAGTTCCCCCAGAACTTCGAAACCCTGAGGTTCCGAAGTTCCTTCCTTAGCCCTTTTTTTTTAGTTAACCGGAACCCCAGAACCCCAAGGTTCTGAAGTTTTTTCCTTGTCTTCCCCACTTCGGGAACCCAGGTCTCCGAAGTCTTCCAAACTCCTTCTAGTTGGCGACACTTCCGAATGGCATGATCGACACTCAAGGCTTTAAATGCTCCGACAGTTTTCATGACTTATGCACTTTCTTTTGTGAAGCCATAGGGGTGCATTTAATGTTTTTAGCAAGATTTCCATCAAGGAAGGTACGGGGCCATGGTTGTTATGGTGACTTATGTCATCTCTGCATACTCTAACTTTGGAAGGTCAGTCAATCCACTCTTCTCAAAATAGCCTTTTGTGCATATGGCTAGGTTGCTTGCATATACTAGTTAAGTGCATGCACTTCCCTGCACTCCCAAACTGACATACAGGGGTCATGATCACTCTTGTAACCATTTTCTATATAAATGTTGTTAAGCCTCATTGTAAAGGGTTCTCTCCCTGCTAGCTTGAGCTTTCCTATGCTCTTTCTCTTCTCTTGAAGACTTGTAACTATTTTTGCATTTCTGCAACTGTAAGTTTGGCCTTTGGCCTTTGAATGAATTGAAATTACATTCTTGCCTTCCTTCAACTTATGCATGTTGTGTATGTTTCCTTACCTTCATCATAAGTGTATGTTTTGTGGCTCTTCTCTCCATATATGTTGTGTTAACTTGCTTTTTTGAGTGTCACTTGTGAGTATCCTTCTCCCCTCTTGACACTTAGCAAATTCTAACCTCCATACATGCGTTTGGGTCACTCATACAACTGAAGTTTGTGCATCTCTTGGGTATTTCAGTTGATTCCTTGTGCCATTTCGGGTGGGGAGAGAAACAATCTCTTGTCTTGGGGCATCACCTCCTTTCATTTTAAGCATTTCTCTCTTCCCTTTTCCTCTGTAAGCTGTTAGGGTAGTTTAGAAGTAAGTTTTGAGGTGTTGAGTTGGTTCAATACCTGCACTTGGATTGAGAAGGAAGCCGACCTTCACCAGAGATTCAACCACTTGCACAAGGTCCCACACTTTGGGGTTGTTTCCATGTTTCACAAGGTTGCTGAGTTGATAGCTCAGCAAGGGTGCGAACTTTTGTGATAACAATTTTTGGCACACCCGGTGGGACTTCATTCGATTTACATGCTAAGGACTCAATGCTAATTCTTAGCGTTGCAGCCTTTAGAGGCAATCACCTTTCAAGCACTTGGTGACTCTGCTCAAGGTCCAGTTCTTGTTCATGCGAAGTTCATAACTCAGGGACCCCGGAACCCCCAGGTTCCCAAGTCATCGCAACTCTCACAACTCCGAAAGTCCGGAACCCCTAGGTTTCGAAGTTCGCTACTTTGGAGGTCCGGAACCCCCAGATTCCGAAGTGCTTAACCTTGGAACCTCAAAACCCCAAGGTTTTGAAGTCTCTACTCAACAGGTCCACCGCTTGCTCATGACTTGTTGCAGCTCCGGATTTCATGCCCCAAATTCATACAAGGGCGTCTTCTAGATGTAGTTTCCAATTCGAAGAACTCTCATCTTCAGGCTCTAGAAGGCGAAGAGGTAGACCTTCATTATCACCAGTTAGGGAGGTCAGGGTTGTGTTGTGATTTTTTCACACATCGCCCCATTGCAAATGGGGACCCCTGTTTTTTGCTTTTTAGGGTTTGTTTTTTTTAGGTCTTTTAGGGTTTTGTCAGTTGGCTTTTGCATTTTTGAGTGCTGTCGAGGAGATCAATAGGATAGCAGGTCCTGTTGGAGTGAAGTCCTGATCCTGAAATTTGGCTAAGTCTGGAATGTCCTGATCCTGAAATTTGACTAAGTCTAGAAACTGAAAAACCTCAAAAAACTAGATTTTGCAATATAACTCCTGGAGGTCTGAAACCACTCTCAAACATCCTGAAAGTATATATGGAATATAACTTAAAGTATAAGTGTTCTTATACTTAAATGTTATATTCCATAAAAATTATCCTGATAGAGAGTTCAAAGAGTCAAATTTCGCTCATGTCCTTCACTGAGGATCTAGAGCGAATTTCGCTCCTATCCCTCTCCAAGGGACCAAGGCGAAGCGCTCCTGTCCCTCACCAAGGGTCTAGGGCGAAAAGGCTTATTTGAGTCATTCCTGACCTTGTTTGGTCAAATTGGAAAATCAAAGGCATGGTGGAGGACGAAATGAACGTGATAGAGCATCCAAACTTGATCAAAGACAATGAAATGATGGAGTTTTTGTCTACAAAGGTAAAAGCGCTCCTGTCCCTCACCAAGGGACCAGAGCGATTTTCTTTATATGCACAATTTTAGACCTTTCTTAGACTTGAACTCTTATTCATGGCGTGTAACAAGATGATATCTTCCTTAGCCAAGACATTTCATGGTGAAAAGTGAAGCGTTTTGGCCTAGAAGACAAAATTCGCTCCTGTCCCTCACTGAAGGACCGAAGCTTGAATTTCAAATTTGCACTCTTCTTGCAGGATCAAGACAATTTTATGATTTGAAGAGACCAAGGAAAACATGATTTATCCATTGAATATAATTTGGAAGGCTAACAAAGGACGGATAAGCTTGGATTTGCAAAATCGCTCTTGTCCCTCTCCAAGGGACCAGGGCGAAAAACCTAATATCCAGTCCTTCTCACCAAGTTTGGACAAATCTAAGCCAAGGCGCGAATTTGAAATGATGTTTAAAATGCCTTGAGGTTGATATGATCAAGAATTTGCGCAATAGATGCAAAAGGCGCTCCTGTCCCTCACTGAAGGACTAGGGCGAAAATCTCTAGAACATCAATTTTGCCTTGCAAAAAACGAGTTGAACATGCACTGAAGGGACAAAAGGGATCATTGCTAGCCCCACAACGTGAATTGGCAATTAAAAAATGAAGGATTGAGGACAAAAGTGAAAAGGCACTCCTGTCCCTCTCCAAGGGATCAGAGCGAAGTTATTGGCATTTACTATTTTCTACTTGGACGTTAATATCCTCCAAATCGCATGAAATGCCAAAATCATCAACTTCAAAATATTTGAAAAAATTAATTAAATTGGCATTTAATAAATTAATTTTGGGCCTCAAAAAATTGAATTTCTATTATAAAGGCATTTAAAATTAATTTTTGTGAAATAAAAAATTAAAAGTTGAGCGCACAAGGCATTATTTTGTCTTTATTTTATCAAGTCGGCCTCTTCTTTTTTCAATTTTATTTATTTCGGAGCCTATTTTATCAAGTCGGCCTATGGGAAAATGAAATGGTGAGCGCTCTATATATTTGGGGCATGTTTTCATTATTCAAATCATTCACTCATTGTTTCAAGTGCGATTTGGAAGGGCAAAGAAGAAGTGCGAAAGCTGGCCTATTTGGAGCGAATTTTCCTCAAGTGTTGAAGACTTAAGGTGGTGGAGTTGATGCTTGTGAAGACTAGAGAAGGCGCATTTTGCTAAAGGGGGTCTTGATCTACATTTTGCCTAGCAAATTCACCTTATTTTTGCATCATTTTTTAGAATTAATTCTCAAGTGGAGGTATGGCGAGATCATCCTAGTCCCAATGTTGAAATTTTGAATTTTGAACTTCAAGTTTTGAAAATTGCGTAGTTAATTAGGAAATGATAACTCAAGATTTATCATGAAGTTTCCTAATTAAAATCTTGAATCTTCCTTTTAAAGTTTAATTTTTAGATTTCAAGATATATTACTAATTTTGAAATGTTGTGTAGGTATCAAGATGGCGACTCCAAAGCCCAGAGGATCTACAAGTCGGCAGGTTCTCATCAAGGACGATCAAGCAAGGACAAGGGCGACCTCCTCCAACCTAGCATCGACAAGGACGGCCTTCTTTGGACTAACGTCATCAAGGGCGACTTCTCCAATCCAGAATTCCAAGGCGAGGTACATCAATCATCCTGCACATCAAGGACACAAGAAGTTAGAACAAGGGTTCGTTGAAGAAGCAGATAGTTCCAGATGAATTAATTAAAGCTAGCTTCTCAACAACATCAAGTTGAATATTTACCAAGTTACAAGTGTCATCACTTCTCCAGTCAGTGTGGTCCACCTGAGCATTTGCAGATTCAATGTACCTAACTCATGGAAGGTGGCACAAACTCTGATGTACCTACCCTAGCTATCCATTGGTGGAATTTTCTAGAGAGGACATGTGTCCAAGCAATACAATTTTATCATTGATCAAGCATTAAATGTTATGTAATGATTGTAACAAACCCTAATTAGGGTTTTCACTGTTGAATCTTGGCCATTGATCTTGAATTGATCTAAGCCATCGAATTGTATTGAGGGCACTATATAAGCCCTGGCATTTCATTTTGTAAAGGCAATAGTTAGAATATAGTTGGAAGCAGTTAGAAGACAGATAGAGAGTAGTTAGAAGGTGATTAGCTAGTTGATAGAATAGCAATTAGAGTAAAGTAGAGAGAGAAGGCAAAGATTGTTGCCAAGATGTTGTTGTAAAAGACTTGTAACTTCATTGAAGAAATGGTGAAATTTATGGGTCAATTCAACAATTTGCATGGTCTCTATACTTCTCGTATTTGATTTCATGTTATTAGATGAGTGGAAGAAATGTGCTTGATTGATGATGGAATTCGTATATCCATACTACTAGCAGTTTGTTGATTGCAGACTTGCCTTGTGTAGTCAACTAGAATCATTCAGCTTAAGCTTAACTTCAATTGTCGCTTCTTCATGGATATGCATCAACCTGATGGTGTCTATGCCTGCAGTGATGATTTGAACATCATAAAGCTTTCCTTCGAAGATCGCACTAACCTTGTGGAGATGTTCCTGTGATGTCAAAACAAGACTTAGTTAGAATTCCATCAAAGATCATTCATTGCTCTTACATTCTTAGTGTTAGGATTAGATCCTTTCCTCGCCCTCATCTTTTTTCCTTTTTTTTTTTTTTTTTTTTTTCTAAGCTAGTAAGAGTCTGTGTTCCAGCAATATTCAAAGCAAATCAGAAGTTCAGGCATCAAGTGTAAGTCCCCTTGTGATTCCAGCAAATCACATCATACCACAGAGAGCTTTTCCACAAGTAGAGATCCTACATACAAGAACCTTGGAGTCATCCTGATTGATCCTTTTTCGCGATATCTTCAACAATCAAAGGCTTTATTCAAGAGAGGATAAGGTACCCTTGGGTATTTTATTCTGTGCTTGATAGTGTATAAAATACACGTCAACAGGTTGTAAACACTCCTTCTCCCAAGTCTCATTCTACCCCTCCATTTACAAGACCATTACTATCAAGGGCTCCCACCACTCATATCAATAGACCATTGTTTCACATGGCAAGAAATCAGGTTTTTGTTACCTTCAATGGGGGGAGTCCCCTTATTTTGACTCAATAGAATGATATACCAATGGCTGCGTTAAAGAGTATATCATACTTCATTGGTGAAATAGATACTACTCCCATTGAGCACATTCAAGACATTGCGAACATCTGCTCCGTCCATAATATCACTCATGATGATGTTGTTGTCAGACTCTTAGCCACATCTTTGAAAGGTAATGCTTTGCAGTGGTATAGAGGGTTGTCATCTAGCTCCATCCACAATTGGGATGAATTGGGGGAGAGGTTGCGCAACCATTTCGAAGACAAAAGTGATCACCTATCACTTGTGGAGCAGTTGACTACGATCAAGAGGGCACCTCATGAGTTCATGAGAGATTTCAATTTCAAATTCCATAAGACGTCATCGTCTTATGGAATTTTCTCAACATCATCATTATTGTTCCATTGAATTTTCTCAACATCATCGTCTGGTCTCCAACTGCATCCACGATCACTTTCATGGCTTTTCCATTGTTCTTGTTCCATTAAATTTTCTCAACATCATCGTCTGGTTCAAGCATCGTTGGACTACTCGCGACTCGGCTCGACTCGCCAAGCCCCTGGGGAAAAAACTCGGGAAAAACTCGGCAAACTTAAAAACACACTTAAATTTGATTAAAAATGCATTTTTTTTGCAAAATTTAATGAGAAGATGCATCCAATGAGTCAATAAATGATAACACCAAAGAAATAAGTTGATTCTAGATATATTTAAATGCAAAGTGTCTACAAAATCGCATCCTCATGAGGAATGTTGATGGCTGGAAGCCTGAAAGCAATATAGTAAATAGTTTTTGTAAAACCAAAAGTAAATACATCATTACAAATTACAATTACAACTTCCTCTTCCCAGCTCTAGCAAAAACTTGGGGAGAGGTAGAACTAGAGGGTCTAGTCATATAAGTCTGTTGTGGGCGTGATTGTGCCTCCTCGCTCGATATGGCTAACTCATCCTCCATCCTGGATGAAGCTATGTCTCCACCTGCTTCTAGCACTAGCAATGAATCCTCTTCCTCCTTGTTGAAACTTAGTAGCTTCGGTAAGATAAATGATTGAATGAGAGACTTCATTTATCTTTCATTCAATCATATACCTTATCGATATAACTAAAATCTAAATGTAGACCTCATGATTAAATAAATGAACTTGTTATAATCATCTTATATGCATAATCGATCATACTATAATTGTAATAAGATCAAACCAAAATTATGATAACTATCATAGATATCATATGGTAGTATCGATTGATGCTATCATATGATAACTATAACAGTTATCATCTTAATCTCAATTTATACCGATCGATGATTATCTTATTTATCGGATGATTATATTCCTGACGTGGCCCGGTTACTAATCGGTCAAACATACTAACTAACGTGCCCCGATAGCAATCGGTTTAATATATTGAATGTGACGTGACCGATAGTTATAGGTACATCGCTTAAGTGAAGCGGTGCATATGCATCAATCAAGTCATGTCTTGATCAGGCATGTCAAAAGACATGACCGGTCAAGGCATGCCTTGATCAGTGGGCATTGCCTATATGTACATGTCAATGAAAAGTTGTAGATGCAAAGAAGATATTAATGTTATCTTCAGCAACCTGTGACATAAGACTCCTCAATGTCATCCAACGTGAAACCAAATCCACCCCCCTCCTCCATAGCCTGCCTCTCCAAATCAGTGATGTCAATGTCGGAAAACAATGGAGGCTGCTCCTGTGATGTCCAATCACTATAAGGATCTATATCATCCAAGTCAATTGGACCACCTTCTAGTTCCTCTACCTTCCTTACGCGCAATCGAAGATTATATTGCATGTAGACAAGGTCATTGAGTCGTTTATGCGCTAACTTGCTCCTCTTCTTCATGTGGATTGCTTCAAACAAGCTCCAATTGCACTCACAATTGGATGAACTGCAAGGCTGACATAAGACTCTGAGGGCAAATTTTTTGAGATGGGGGGTGTTTCCACCCCAATTTTGCCACCAAGCATCTGCAAAATAAATAAAATGGAAAAGTTAGAAAGCAAAGAGAAAAGAGAAAATATAATTTATCAATCATTTTAGATCCCAAAAACCAAATGGCAAATGTTATACCTGGGGTTTGAGTGGTTCTTCCTCTCCTAGCCAGCTCTGAAGAGAATAGCTTACCCCTTCCTCCCTCATAATTTTGGAGCTCACTCACAATGAGGTCTCTCTCCTCAACATCGTGTACCATCCTCTCAATGCATGTACTGAGGCCCTCCATGACTTCTCCATTCAGATCTGAGTAAGAACCCCTGAACCTAAAACGAGGTTTGAGGAAGTACCCTGTTGCATAAATGGGTTGGTGGAGCTGATTGTTCCACCTCCTATCAACAATTTCCCAAATGGGATCAAATTTGAGACTATCCCCCTTGTAGTAATTTTTGATAGACTCCTTGGCCCTATCCATGGCCTCATAAAGATATCCCATTGGGGTTTTATCCCCATCCACCAAGCAAAGAACTCGAACCAAGGGCTTTGACACCTACAATTGAAAAATACAAATTACAAAAAGATTAAATAATGAAGTTACAAACTAGTAATGAGAGACTTGAATCAAGAATAACTAAAATTTAAAAATTAAAGTTTTGAAGTAACAACCTTCACAATCTCTGCAGCACTTTGTGCAAATTGGTTGTCGAGGACTATGCTTGCGACAGCCTCTCCTTCAGGCTTCTTTGAATAAGGTGAGTTAAGCCATTCTCCACTTACAAACATTTGTTTCAAAGAAGTCAATGCAGCAAGAAGGCTTTGCAACGTCAAGAAAATCATTGCAAACCTTGTGACACCAGCTTTCAGGCTTCTTTGAATAAGGTGAGTTAAGCCATTCTCCACTTACAAACATTTGTTTCAAAGAAGTCAATGCAGCAAGAAGGCTTTGCAACGTCAAGAAAATCATTGCAAACCTTGTGACACCAGCTCTCACCAAATATATTTGGTGATCCTCCTTGCATCTTCCACAACTGGAGTCACCCACTCAAGTTTTCCTTTGTCCTCCAAAAGAAGGTCAAGGACATGTGTTGCACAAGGTGTCCAAAAAAGAGTGGGGTGCCTCTCTTGGAGGATTCCTCCTGCAAAAGAAGAATTTATTCTTAAGAAATGTGCAACTAAGTAAAACAAAGCCACAACAACCCCTCTCTTGGAGGATTCCTCCTGCAAAAGAAGAATTTATTCTTAAGAAATGTGCAACTAAGTAAAACAAAGCCACAACAAATGAAAATATTGCTAATGCCTAAACGTGATAATTTAAAAGGATTCAACCTGCTGACACATACGCTGCTGCATTATCTGTGATGATTTGCACCACATTCTCTACCCCCACCTCCATGACGACATGCTCCAACATTCCAGCCAATGTTTTTGCATTTTTCACCTTGCTGGAGGCATCAACAGATTTCAAAAACACTACATTTTCCTTGCAAGCAACCAAAAAATTGATGATGGTGCTCCACCCATCACAAAGAATGGTGCAGCCATAATTAGCCCATTCAATTTTTCTATCCTCCATCACTTCTCTTGCCCTAGCAACTGCATTGGTGAGCAACCTGTAAGTGCAAAGTGAAATTAGGTCTTAGTACACAATTTTGATTTAATAAACAAGAAATCTAAAAAATAATTAAAAATGAAATCAAGTAGACCATGTAGAAATTTACTAACCTCCCACTCAAATCCTTGCAAGAAGGGGCCTTGTACCCATTTCCTGAAACTGTCCTAGCAATCACCAAATTCAGCCAATAAGGATTGTCCGCCACATTGAATGCAATGTTGTTGAAGTACCAAAAATCAGCTACTGCAATGTCGGTTTTCTCATGTACCTCCTTATTCCATCCAATGGCCTCTAATGATGGTTGTGCTCCAGGTGTGTTCCTGGGCACAAAATAATCACCTATGGACCCTGATCGTGATGATGGAAGTGGAACAGTGCCAGGTATTCTACTAGAGGAAGCAGAAGCAAAGAGCAAGGTGGTGGTGGGTTTGCGGATATGTGGGCCACACCGAGAGCCCACTTTGCCCTCAAGTGCTTCTTGTTCTTCTTCAAGGTCAACAGAAACACCTTGAGATTCAGCTATGGTTGATCTCATGGCTAGCTTTGCCCTCTCCCTTTGCAATTTCTTCTCTTCCCCAGCTACAAGTAGGGCATTCATTTGTCTTTTTATTTCTTCATTGGTCTCAGGGCATGCTCTAGCATCATGCGTGTCTATTCCTGCAAGGTGGTATTTGAGGCGGTTGATGCCTCCATGAAGTATTTTCTCACACTTTATGCATATAACTAACCCAGGATCGGGTCCCTCATAGGCATACCTCCATGCCCCATCTCTAGCACCTCTAGGACGGGTGCCTATATATCCAGATGGGCATGGATCTAGTGGCCATTGCTCTCTTGCCATGATTAATGCTTACTTAACCTACACATACAAAGTGAAAAAAAAATTAACATTTTAGTTAAACAATTTAGCAAACTATCTACATTAGTTTAAATAAATTTAGACATCATTCAAAGTTTTGTTTTTTTAAAGTAGGGTTTTTTGTTTTTTTTTGAAAACTAGATTTTTCAAAAAATTGTGAAAATTCAACAAAACTTGTCAAATCTAGTGTTAAATCTTGTGCAAATAACTTAAAAAAGGATTTAGACTACCTAGGAATCATTTCTAATCCATCTAAATGCAAAAAAAATAAACAAATTGTTTTAAAAAAGCATAGAAAAAAAATTTTTAAAATAACCTGGGAATCTGATTTTCCCTTCAAATCTCCTTCAAATCCACTTGGAATCACTCAAAAATCACTCCAAATCACCTTGCAAGTCACTCCAAGTCAACTTCCCTCTTCTCAGCCCAAAACCCAATCAAAAACAAAAAATGACTATACTTTCTACCGTTTTCGGCTATGAGGAAACAGATGGGCGAGTTTTTAACTCGGACTCGCCTAGTTTTTGCCAAAAACTCGGGGAACTTTTGGGCGAGTAGAAGTTGAATTTACTCGCCTAGCCCAAAAACTCTGCAAGTTTTTGCTACTCGTCGAGTTTTCGGCAAGTAGTCCAACTCTGGGTTCAAGTATGTTTCCCTTTATAAATGAATCTAGTTCATTTTCCTTCAAGGTAAGCATAATCCTAAACTTCCATGATACAAACTTTGATGCTCCTTCAAGACGATCTTCGAATCTGACTCCACTTGCCATTCTAAAGAAAGAAATGTGATTTTTCTTAAGAGCAAAATGATAGGTAATCTACTTATCTCAAATCTAATCGGATCTTCCTTGACCTTGCTCTGATACCATGTTGATGTAGATTAGATTTCTTAGTAGATAGAATAGAGGTATCTTTTAATTTTATGTTTCACAAATGATGCTCTTACTAACCTATGAATCTTGCAGGTTGCTGCAAGTGTAAGGAGGAATACACAGTAAATTAATTTACCAAGTATGATTATTGCTGAGTGAGAAGAATAGATCGATCTTCAAAGGCATATACTTATTGATTGTTGTACTACCTTCATCGATCTGTTTGTGAATTATATATATCTAAATGGGGAAGCACATCAATGGAGAGACATGTCTCCACTAAGGAGGAATACACAGTAAATTAATTTACCAAGTATGATTATTGCTGAGTGAGAAGAATAGATCGATCTTCAAAGGCATATACTTATTGATTGTTGTACTACCTTCATCGATCTGTTTGTGAATTATATATATCTAAATGGGGAAGCACATCGATGGATAGACATGTCTCCACACATGTGGAGACATGTCTCTCCACCGATATGTCTGTTCATTTAATATTACAAATACCATACCGATTCATAATTGGTAGTTTCATAATGCATTAACACAAACCGTTTCAGTTATCAAACCGATTCACAATTGATAGTTAACTATTCATTTAACACAACCGATTCACAATCGGTATGTTAAAATGAAGAATATTCATTTAATTGATATACATTATCGATTAAGGTAAATCGATACACATTATCGATTTATGGTAAATCGAAGAAGATAGTCGATACACTCTATCGTCAGGGTATGGATCATGCATGATCACAGATTTTACACTTGGAAGATGATGATCGATATATGATCAGTCATTAGATCATTTAATCAGATTTAATTTATTCATGACAAGAATATTAATGTATGTATATTAATATATATAATAATAATAAACTCAATTATTATTATTATGTATATTGGTATACATATATAAATTATTCTAATGATGTAAGGCTCATTCATGATCATATTTATTTGATTGAAGCTATCATCTTTAACAGCTATCACCAATTACTCCATTGTATATGTTATCCCTGTCTTAAGTGTTCTGTATTTCCTTTCTCCCTTGGCTTACTTCAATCGTTGTCTTCCTTTATGGACATAGTTGCAGCTTCTCGTACGTTATTATCTCCCACTATTTCTTCACACGGTAATCTCTGGTTTTGCCTTAAGAGTTAATCATATGGAAAATGTATCTGTTGAAAATAATAGCTAGCTCGAATACCTGATTATTGCATTATAAATACAAATGTATTATCTCTTATGTAAATCGAATTATCTTGGGCTGGACCCAATCATGTAATGTGGAGGCAATCAATTGTAACTTTGGGCTGGACCCAAACTTGTAACGTGGAGACACTTAATTGTAGCTTTGGGCTGGACCCAAATTTGTAATGTGAAAGGCAATAAATGAAAATAAATCAATAAATTAAATGCAAGCCGACTTGAGGGTTGGCGCCAAAGATGGGATATAAATATAACAGCAAACTAAGTAATTAAAAAATCACATTATCTCATGCAAATGTTATCTGCTCTCCAAGCAGCAATCTCTCCTTCACTCAAGCAAACTGTTGTGACGTATTCACACATCGCCCCATTGCAAATGGAGACTTTTTTCGCTTTGTGGGGTTTTGCTTTCTAGGTTTTAGAGTTTTGTCTATTAGCCTTTGCTTTTCGAGTGTCGCCAGGGGGATCACTAGGATGGCAGGCTCTGCTTGAGCCAAGGTGAGTCTTTGGGGCCCTAGAATTAGGGTTTCTTTGAAAGTCTTCCTTAGGGCCTGGTTTTGCTCTTGTTGCTAATTGTGTCTTGCTTGGTGAGTGAGTATCATTCTTGAAGGGCTAAGTCTGGAATGTCCTGATCCTGAAACTTGGCTAAGTCTGGAATGTCCTGATCCTAAAATTTGGCTAAGTCTGGAATGTCCTGATCCTGAAATTTGGCTGTCTGGAATGTCCTGATCCTGAAATTTGATTGTCTGGAAAACTGAAGAATCCTCCAAAAACTAGATTTTGCAATATAACTCCTAGAGGTCCGAAACCACTCTCAAACATCCTAACAGTGTATATGGAATATCACTTAAAGTACACTTATACTTAAATGTTATATTCCATAAAATGATCCTGACAGAGAGACCAAAATGTCAAATTTCGCTCCTGACCCTTCCAAAGGGTCCAAAGCGAATTTCGCTCCTGACCCTTCCAAAGGATCCAGAGCGAAATTCTCCATAAGACATTCTACTTTGACCAAAACCTAGAACTAACGCATTCCTAGGCTTGAATGAAGGTAAAAATGCTTGTTTGAATGAGGAAATGTGAAAATGAAGTCAGGATTTGAGCCCAAGGATGATTTTCGCTTCTGACCCTTCCAAAGGGTCCAGAGCGAAATTCATTTTTCTCCACTTTGCTCTTTGGCATGACCAAGTTTGTTGACTTCTCGGGCGTGATGGGAAGGTTTTGATGCACATTTGTCTTTGAGAGGAGATTTGAGGTGACAAAATGATGGAAATTAGCCTAAAGTAGGAATTTCGCTCCTGACCCTTCCAAAGGGTCCAGAGCGAAATTCTTGAAAACCTCATTTTTTCCCTTGTTTAGACCAACGTTCTAACTTTGAGGTGATGGGATGTGAAAATGTGAAGGATTTTGGCCAAGATTAGGAATTTCGCTCCTGACCCTTCCAAAGGGTCTAAAGCCAAATTCTTGAAAACACTCATTTTTTCTTTTAGCCAAAGTCAGGACCAAGGTGGAAATGAAAGTAAAGTAGTCTATGTTTGCCTCCCAAGGAAGATTAGAGTTTGAAAAATCAAGAATCAAGGTCAAAACATGATTTTCGGTCCTGACCCTTCCAAAGGGTCCAGAGCGGAAATCCTTATATCTCTTGTTTTCTTCCTTGTTTTGGCTAGGCGTTGGCATGATGAAGGAGGAATTAGTATGTTCTTGCCCTAAGAGGGAGTGGGATGCTTTAGAAAATCAAGTTTTTGCCTAGGAGATGAATTTCGCTCCTGACCCTTCCAAAGGGTCCAGAGCGAAATTCATTATATACTTCATTTACTCCCTCGTTTTAGCTTGAAACCTTGCTCCTTAGTTGAAGAATGATCTATGCTTGCTCCCAAATGAGATTGAAAGTTTGAAAATTGAACAAACAAGCCCAAATCATGATTTTCGCTCCTGACCCTTCCAAAGGGTCCAGAGCGAAAATCTTCTTAGACCTCATTCCCTTCCTTGTTTGACCAAATTTTGATTTGCAAGGTATCTTGAAAGGAAGAATAGACATGTTTGGCCTTTGGAAATGTTCGAAAGCATTGAAACATGAAGGATTTTAGCCAAGAGGGTGAATTTCGCTCCTGACCCTTCCAAAGGGTCCAGAGCGAAATTCTTGGAAACTCATATTTTCTTCTTGGAGATGGTCAAATTCTTGAGTTTTATGGCATGGTTAGAAGGACTTTGATGTGTTCTTGCCTTTGAATATTGGATTGAGGTAATGGAGTAGTCAAAACAAGCTCAAAATAGGAAATTCGCTCCTGGCCCTTCCAAAGGGTCCAGAGCGAAATTCCTAAAATACCTTATTTTCCTAGCAAAGTCAAGTCAAACTTGGGTTTTTGTAGCTTGGATGGGTGAGGAGAAGTGTTTTCTTGCCTTTTAAGGTGGATTCAAGTTGAAATGATGGAGGAATAAGCCTAAAACAAGATTTTCGCTCCTGACCCTTCCAAAGGGTCCAAAGCGAAAATCCTAAAACCCATCATTTTCTCCAAAATTTGTACCAAGCCATGCCTAGACCAAGGTGAGGGATGCCCTTGAGATTGTCCTTGAATTGATTGTTGTCTCAAAAAATTATGATTTTGGGCTAGAAAGGGAAATTCGCTCCTGACCCTTCCAGGGGGTCCAGGGCGAAATTGTGCAAAACCTATCTTTTCCCTTAGTTTCATGTCAAATCTAGTGTGGATAATGATTAAAGAAGGCCTTAGGAATGACTCCAAATTGCCAATGATTATCAAGATTGAAGGAATTGAGCCAAATGATGAAAATCGCTCCTGACCCTTCCAATGGGTCCAAGGCGAAAATTCTTCAGCCACCTATTTTCCCTTGCAAAATCAAGTCAAACTTGGGTTGGATGTGAGAGGAGAAGTGTTTTCTAGCCTTTTGAGGTGAATTCAACTTGAAATGATGTAGGAATAAGCCTAAATTAAGAAATTCACTCTTGACCCTTCCAGAGGGTCTAGGGCGAAATTTCACCAAAACCACTTTTTTCCAAATTTGTGACAAGACAATTGCAAACTAACTTCAAGTTGCTAGGAAACATTGAAATTGAAGGAATTGAGCCAAATCAAGAATTTCGCTCCTGACCCTTCCAAAGGGTCCAGAGTGAAATTCTAAAATCCACCTATTCCTTTCGCATTTAGACCAAGCTAGGCCTGGACAAAGATGATAGAAGCCCTTGAGATTGCCCTTGAATGGATTTTGGTCTCCAAAAATGATGATTTTGGGCTAGAGGAAGAAATTCGCTCCTGACCCTTCCAAAGGGTCCAGAGCAAAAAACACTAAAACCATCCTTTTCTCCAAATTTTGTGCTAAGTCAGGACTGAACTAGGGTGAGAAAAACTATTTGGAATACCTTGGAAAGATGTTTGACCATCAAAGTGTGAATTTTGAGCTAAAATAAGAATTTCGCTCCTAACCCTTCCAAAGGGTCCAGAGCGAAATTCTGCATAGGTCCTGTCCCTGGCTAGGTTTTTGAGCGAATTTGACCTTTTAGGCCTTGTGAAGATCAAACCAATATTGGCAAGTTGGGAAATGGGTTCAATGTGAGGGAGTCCAGATGAAGTGAAGTGAAGAAAGTGAAATTGGGTGTGAATAGGCAAGCAAAGAGTGAATTTCACTCCTGACCCTTCCAGAGGGTCCAGAGCGAAATTCATCAAAATCACTATTTCCCCTTTGTGTCAAGGCAAGATTTTGATTCCTAAGGCATGAAAAGACTGGAGGGAGGTTATTTAAGCCTTGCAAGATGAATTGAGGTGAAGGAAGTGTAAAATGAAGCCTAAAGAAGGAATTTCGCTCCTGACCCTTCTAGAGGGTCTAGAGCGAAATTCCCAAAATCACCTAGTTTGCCCATGAGGAAGGTCAAGTTGTGGATTCCCAGCCTTTGGTGAGGAGAAGGATAGCGTATGCTTGCCTTGGAAGGCATTTTGGAGTAGAGACATGATGGAATTTGTCCAAAGATGCGAAATTCGCTCCTGACCCTTCCAGAGGGTCCAGGGCGAAATCCTTTGAAACTACTATTTTTCACCTTGTTTGGGCCAAGCGAGGAGCTAATTGTGAGGTAATGTTGAAAAGAGGTCTAAATTGGCCAGGAATGCAAAATTCGCTCCTGACCCTTCCAGAGGGTCTAGGGCGAAATTCTTATGGAGCCTGTCCCTGGGGAGAACCTTGAGCAAACTTCATTTTGATGTCTTCTTGTTGATGATTTAAGGTATAAAATGCTATGTTAGAATAAATATATTATGTGTCCTTAATCATTTTATGGTTTGTCTTGCAGGTGAAAGAAGACCAGGCCAGGGCAAGGACAACCTCCTCCAGTCCAACATCATCAAGGACGGCCTCCTCCAGTCCAACATCATCAAGGACGACCTCCTCCAGTCTAGCATCATCAAGGACGACCTCTTCCAATCCAGCATTTGAAGGAAAGGTACACCATCCATCCTGCACATCAAAGACAAAAGAGGTTAAAGAAAGGGTCCATTGGAGAAGCAGATAGTCTCAGAAGAGTTAATTAAAGTTAGCTTCTCAGCATCATCAAATTGAACATCAACCAAGTTGCAAGTGTCAGATAAGGTGGCGTCCCAGTCATCACTCCTCTAGTCGGATTGGTCCACCTCAGCGTGTCCAGATTCAATGTACCTGACTCATCAAAGATGACACAAACTTCGATGTACCTACCCCGGTTATCCATTGGTCGAATATTCCAGAGAAGACATGTGTCCAAATAATGCAATTATTTCATTGGCCAGAATTGAGTTTGTTGTAACAAACCCTAATTAGGGTTTTTATTGTTAAATCTCGGCCATTGATCTCAAATTGATCTGGGCCATTGAATTGTATTGTGAGCGCAATATAAGCCCTGGCTCCTCATTTGTAAAGGCTAATAAGAGTTAGTCAGTAGTTAGAAGGTGAATAGTTAGTTAATAGTGAATAGTCAGTCGATAGAATAGCAATTAGAGTAGAATAGAAAGCGAAGGCAAGGATTGTTGCCAAGATGTTGTTGTAAAAGACTTGTAAACTTCATTGAAGAAATGGTGAAATCTATGGGTCGATTCAACAATTTGCATGGTCTTTATACTTCTCAGATTTGATTTCATGTTATTAGATGAATGGAAGAAATGTGTTTGATTGATGGTGAAATTTGTTTATCCATACTACTAGCAGTTTGTTGATTGCAAACTTGCCTTGTGTAGTCAACTGGAATCATTCAGTTTAAGCTTAACGTCAATTGTCGCTTCTTCACTGATATGCATCAGCTTGATGGTGTTTATGCCTGTAGCGATGATATGAACATCATAAAGCTTTCCTCCGAAGATCGCACTAACCTTGTGGAGATGGTCTTGGGATGTCAAAACAAGACTTAGTTAGAATTTCATCAAAGGTTATTCATTGCTCCTACATTCTTAGTGTCAGAATTAGATCCTTTCCTCGCCCTCATCCTTTTCCTTTTTTTTCAAAATCTAGTGAAATTCCAGCAATATTCAAAGCAAATCAGACGTTCAGTCATCAAGTGTAAGTCCCCCTGTGATTCCAGCAAAATCATATCATACCACGAAGAGTTTATCCACACGTAGAGATCCTACATAACAGAACCTTGGAGTTACTCTGACTGATCCTTCGGCGAGATCTTCAGCAGTCGGGAAACTTTACTCAAGAGAGGATAAGATACCTTTGGGTATTTTATTCTGTGTTCGCATGTGCATAAAAAACACATCAACACGAACTCACACAAGTCTATTGTGCGAAATCTTCAAGGTTGATTGTGGTTAAGTAGTCAAAGACCCTCATACGAACTTGAGAAGGACTTCTATTGTGTGAATCTAACCTTATACATCTGTTGTTGATCCTTCTATCCATCCGTTGTTGATAAGGGCTGCAAGCTTCATTGATATATTGAACAACAATCTAAGATAAGTGTATTGCCTTGTAATTGCCTACATTTAAGATAATACATATTGTATTTGAGGTTGGGTTTTTCACCTCCAAGAGAGAGGTTTTCCCAGGGTATTGGTGTCTTTTGTCTTGTGTTTTATTATTGTTACTGTTCATTCACAGTCTGATTATAATCTAATTGCTTAAATCAACAACTCGTTGCTTAAAATTAACATGGTATCAGAGCTTTAGGTTCATTCAAAATAATCAGATTATTAGTTGTACTTCACTTTCAGTTTGCTATTTTAGTTTTGCAAGATGGTTACAGGTTTGAAAGTAGAGGACAGACTTGAAGGTGCCCTCAATTTTACATCATGGAAGGTTTGTGTCCTCCTTGCTCTTGGAGAATTGGAGTTGTTACAATTTGTGCAAGACAAGGATCTAATTGAACCTTCGGATCTGGAAGAACTAAAGCAATTCAAGAAAAATGCTCTCAAGGGAAAGAAGTTCCTTATTGATTTCGTGAAGGATCATCTTGTTCTAGTTATCTCCAAACTGAAGACAGCCCAAGAGATGTTTAAACATCTTGAAGGGATATATGAGATCAACAACATCAGTCGGACACTTACATTGAGGCAGCAACTTCTTCAAGTCAAAATATGCAAAGGAGATTCAGTCATGTCCTTCTTCATGAAGATTTAAGAATTGAAGGACCAACTCAACACCATTGGAAGCGAGGTTGTGGACAAGGATATTGTCATGATTGCTTTGAATGGTCTTTCTGACTCTTGGGATCCTTTCATTCAAAGCATAAGTGGAAGAGCTGAATTCCCTTCCTTCGATCGCCTCCGGTCAGATTGCATTCAAGAGGAGTCATGCCTTGCTGCCAGAGAAATACATAAAGGCTCTCATGGGGGAGATCAACATGTGCTTGCATCTCAACATGTTAGAAGAAAGGGAGGCCATTGGAAGAAGAACAGCTTCAAAAGAGATAGAGACTTCAGACCTCCTGCTTTCGATTCAAGGAAGAAGCCAAGGGATCTTTCACGTGTCCATTGCTTCAAATGCGACAAGTTTGGACATTATGCCAAAGAATGTCAGAATCCGCCCATGCAAGGAGAGGCCAACCTGAATGAAGTTGCAAACTCAGAGAATAATGAAGACTATCTCTTCATTTTTGCCTTATCCAACAATGTGCCAACCGATAGTAACACTTGGTTGATAGACAGTGGTGCATCTAGACACATCACGGGATATCGAGAGCATCTCTCAAACTTGAAGGAGAAAGAGTCCAACCTTCACGTGGTAATTGGTAATGATGCTCAGTATTCGGTAAGAGGTTTTGGTAGCACTTCTTTAAATTTAGAATCTGGCATGTCCTTGCATCTTAGTGATATTTTGTCCCTGGAATTAAGAGGAATTTAATTTCTATTTCTGCCCTAGAAGATAAAGGTTATCAAACAGCATTTTTTGAGGGTAAAGTACTTGCATGGCCTAAGAAATCTAGTATTAAATCTGCTCGTGTTATTGGAAATAGATATGATAGCTTGTATAAGCTTTCAGCTAACCCCATTCGAGCACTCATTCATGAAGCTCCTGAATCTAGCTAGCTATGGCATAAAAGGCTCGGCCATCTTCACTATCAGGCACTTCCTTCACTTGAAAAGATGGTTAAAGGTATGCCTAAACTTAATCAATTTCATTATGATGCTTGCAAAGGTTGTGCATTAGGTAAGAACACTAAAAGTCCATTTCATAAAAGTGAAAGTAGAGCTAAGGAAAAATTAGCACTTGTTCATTCTGATCTATGTGGACCAATGTATGTTCCTTCACCTAGTGGATTTCTATACTATGTTACATTTATAGATGATTTTTCTAGAAAGACTTGGATTTAGTTTCTAAAATCTAAAGAATTTGATGAAGTGTTAAGTAGGTTTAAAGAATTTAAAGCTCTAGCTGAAAATATGTCTAGTAAAAGGATTAAAGTTTTAAGATCTAACAATGGAGGTGAATACACCTCAAGTGGCTTCAATGACTTTTGTGTAGAAACAGGAATTAAGAGGGAGTTTTGTGTTTCCTACAATCCTCAGCAAAATGGTGTAGCTCAACGAAAGAATAGAGCCATTATTGAAGCTGTCAAAGCTATGATTCACGATCAGGACCTGCAGACCTTCTTATGGACTGAAGCATCCAAGACTGCAGTGTACATTCAGAATAGATGCCCTCACTGTGTCCTGAAGAACATAACTCCCCAGGAAGCTTTCACTGGAATCAAACCAAATATCAGCCACCTAAGGATCTTTGGAAGTCTTGTCTATGTTCATGTGCCAAAGGAAAAGAGGACTAAGTTGGAGCCTTCCGGGAAGAAGGGTATCCTTGTTGGATATAGTGAATCTTCCAAGGCATTTCACATCTACATTCCTGGTCAAAGGTACATTGAGGTAAGTAGGGATGTCACCTTTGAAGAAAATATTGTTTTCAAGAAATCTAAAGGTTCTCTTATTGATAATGATAAAGAAGTCAATGATAATCAAAATATGATACTAACCCTGAGATTCAAAGGGAGTCTATTGAACCTCCTGAACCTATTGAGCATGATAATCCTCTTAAGCCTCTAGTTCCAACTGATGGACCTAGAGACATTGCAATTAGCAAGAAAAGACCACTTTGGGTTAGAAGCACAATTCAAGATGCAGAAAAGTTTGCAGCTCCTAGTGGCACTTTCAGAGAAAGTAAGAGACCTCAGAAGCTCTCCAACTATGTTGCAATGATGTGCAACATCATTGAGGCTGAACCATCCAGCATAGAAGAAGCCATGAACCAGCAAGCATGGAAGTTAGCTATGGACGAAGAGTATCAATCCATCATCAAGAATGATGTCTGGGATATTGTGCCTAGACCTAAAGGTAAGTTTGTTGTTTCTTCCAAATGGTTTTTTAAAATTAAACATGTTGTTGATGGTAGTATAGAGAAATATAAAGCTAGATTTGTAGCTCGTGGTTTTTCTCAAAAGGAAGGCATAGATTATGAAAAAACATTTGCTCTTGTTGCTAGATATACTTCCATTAGAACTATTATACCTATTGTTGCACATAAAGGTTGGAAATTACATCAGATGGATGTAAAGATTGCCTTCCTTAATGGTGTTATTAAGGAAGAAGTCTATATTGAACAACCTGAAGGTTATGAGATTCATAATAGAGAAACTCATGTGTGCAGATTGAAGAAGGCTCTCTACGACCTCAAGCAATCTCCTAAAGCTTGATATGAAAGAATTGATAAGTACTTAGTTTAGGATTTTATAAGAATGATGTTGATCCTAACATTTACTTTAAACTATTTAATGGTGAAATGTTAATTCTCGTTCTATATGTAGATGATTTATTTCTAATTGGTGAAGATAGTCTCATCATTAGGTGTAAGAAAGAATTAGCTACTGAATTTGAAATGAAGGATCTAGGTCTAATGCATTACTTTCTAGGGTTAGAAGTGTGGCAAAGACCTAATGAAATTATTCTAAGTCAAGGTAAATATACTATTGATATATTGAAAAGATTTGGTATGATGGATTATAAAGCTATGTATACTCCTATGGAAACTAGCTTGAAGAAGTTGAGAATTTCTGCAGCTAACTTTGATTTTGCAGATCCTTCATAGTACAGGCAATTGATTGGATCCTTGATGTATCTAGTCAACACTAGACCAAATATCTGCTATGCAGTGAGTGCACTTAGCCAATTCATGAACCAGCCAAAGCATGTTCACTTGGTGGCAGCCAAGCACATCCTGAGATACTTTTGTGGAACAGTTGGCTATGGACTAAAGTATTCAGCCAACACAGTAATCAATATGCCTTAGAAACTAAGATTTTGGTCTAATCAAGGAAGAAGTGGGTGTCTTCTAAGAATTTCGCTTTGGACCCTTTGGAAGGGTCAGGAGTGAAATTCAAGTTTTGGGTTGATTTCACACCTCTTTCCTCCTCAACTCACTTCAAACTTGATTTAACCAATTTCTTCTCACCACAGTCAAGTCCACTTACCACCAAATTAGCTTGAAAACTTCGCCTTTCAATGCCTTAGGCAAAATAGGGGGTCAAATGAGGATTTCGCTCTGGACCCTTTGGAAGCGTCAGGAGCGAATTTCCTTCTCCGGGCTAATTTCTATCATTTTGTCACTTCAAACCTTCTTCCTAAGGCAAATATGCATCCAAGTCCTCCATACCATGCAATAGAGGTTTCAAACTTGGTCAAGACAAGGAGCAAAGCAGAGGAAATATGAATTTCACCCTCGACCCTCTAGAAGGGTCAAGAGCGAAATTCATCCTTAAGCTCATTTCATACCTCAAACCTCCTTTCCTTGCCTTGGATATAACTTTTCAAGACTTCTCCTATCATCTCCAGGCCAACTTGCCTCTTACTTAGCCCAAAAATCTTCATTTTCAACACCTAAGGCCAAAATTGAGGGTCAAATGGAGGAATTCGCTCCGGACCCTTTGGAAGGGTCAAGAGCGAATTTCCTATTCTATGCTCAAATCCCTTCTCAAACTATCTTGACTTTGCCCTAGACTTGATCCTAAATCAATTTCATTCCATGTCCTTCGCCAACTTTCTCAACCATACACTGACCTAGATCAATTTTAGGTTCCTTATGAAATTTCGCCCTGGACCCTTTGGAAGGGTCAAGAGCGAAATTTGAGTTTTGCTCAAACTTCTTGACCTATTCCGCTCATCTCACCCAGTCTGGCCTCCTTTGATCTTCTTCTCATCAAATCATGCCTAGGATCTCATTTTTCATCAATTGGATCAATCTTAACCCTGAGAGATGACACTGACTCACTTGAACTCAAACAAGACACAACTAAGCTAAAGGAAGACCTTGAACGAAACTCTAACCTAGAGCATCCACTGACTCACCCTAGCTCAAGCAGAGCCTCCTATCTAGCGATCCCCCAACAGCACTCATCATGCAAAGGCTAACAGACAAAACTCAAAAAGACCCAGAAAAAAAACCCTAGAAAGCAAAAAGTAGGGGTCCCCATTTGCAATGGGGCGATGTGTGAATACATCACAACAGTACCTTTGGAAGGATGGGACCTAAAGAGGAATTTCGCTTTGGACCCTTTGAGAGGGTCAGGAGTGAAATTTGCTTCTTAGCTCAAATTCTCCAATTTTCCTCATCTCACTTGGTTGCAACTCACCTCCAAAGGCATGGATCGATCATTCTTCATTCAATTGAAGCCTGGAAGCAAGGGTTATAGCCCAAGTTAGGACCAAGAGAGGTTCTTAGGAGAATTCACTCTAGACCCTTTGGAAGGGTCAGGAAGAAAATTCTTCTTTAAGCTCAAATCCTTAACTCTCTCTCAAATTTTCAGGTCTATTTCTCATAATTACATCCCTCCAAACTTGCCCTTGCTAGCCTTCGTCGTTCGTGCCTACACTTCGATTATTTGCATCATCACACCAACTCAGACTCCACAGAAGACAAGACTTTGGCCTAACAACTCACAACCCTAACTCATCTAGACTTAAACCCTTCAAGACTTCCTCTACAAAATATACATTCTCCAACTTTCTCAGGCAAGATCTTGTTAAAATTTACATCAGGGTTTTAGGCAGAGAATAATGACTTCCCCAAGCTTAGGCCAGACTTGGCCCTAAAAGGAACCCTAGGCAAGCTCTACGAAGGAAACCCTAACTTAACTAACCTAGGCCATCACTAACTCACTCAAAACACCAAACAAGCAGAGAGAAGCCAAGCAAAGAGAAAGCAAAACCCAAAAAAGAGAGGGGGTCCCCATTTTGATGGGGTGATGTGTGAAATGGTCACAACAGGACGATAGTATAAAAGATATATAGGAGTACTCAAATAATTACAAGTTTAACCATACAAAAGTTAGAACACATATCTACTTGATATATTTTTATAAGGAAATAGCATATAAGAGTTGATATAAAATCAAAGGCATTTAGAAGACATGAGAAAATATGTAATAAACACTTGAGAAGACACTGAATAAAAATCAAATCATAGATATTTGTGGTTTCACCTATAAGTTAAATTTGATCTTCCAAATTTCATAATATTGTTAACTAAAGTTCCAATTGTCCTAGATCAGTATGGAAATTGCAAGCAATGATGCACACATAATGAGAACCATCCTTTAAGATATACTAGATTGAAAAGAAATGTAAGCTATGGGTATTTATTGCAATTCCCTTTCTATATCTGTGTGGTCTCTAAGTGAATAAAGCCCACTGAATGAAACTTTGTTGAAAGAAACCCACCCAACAAAACCATTGATTCATCTTTGCAAACTAGACACAACCTATCAAACAAACCCCCAAAATGTTGAACACAATAAACAAGCCCAAAACAATCCACCGTCAAACAAAAAACCAAAAAAAAAATTGCAGGTATGTTTCATATTAGAGACACATGTACACATCTCAAGGACATTCTATCATTTTGAAAAACTCTTGGGACAAGCAAGCTGGTTTTAGGAGTAGGATGCCCCTGTGAAACATAGATTTATGGCCCATGCTATTTTAATCATCTCTATTTTTAGCCCAGTGTGCTGTTTTAGATCATATATTTTTAGGAATCTATCTATAGATCTCTTGTCATGCAAGAGATGTGAGTTATAAGTGGCAGCTTGGATCTCTTCCTAACATCAATTCAATTGCCAATTGCATGGTTTGAAATTTAGTTTCAATGGGTATGATTTTCAATTCAAAGTAGATGGTAAGTTAAAATAGTACAAGACTAGATTGGTGGTGGAAGTATAGGTGGACCATTTTCGCCTATAACTAAACTTACTTCTATTATATTCCTACTTTCTATTGCAATTATTTGTTGTTAGTGTAAATAGAGTCATTGTTAAACTAGTTAGCTAATCACCTTTCTTGTGAGTGACCTATTCACACTTAGCTAAACTTATTTAAGCTATTTTATGCTTTTGTCACACTTCATTGCATTGAGACATGTATCCTCATCACTTGAGACGCCTATTGCATGCATACTTGCCACTTGCTCACACCCTTGTCAAGTGAACTCACAAGTGTTTGCACCTTTGGAGGAGTAGTTAGAGTTTCACTCATACCTTCTCACCTCCTCATCCTTGCCTATATATGCAAGGTCAATCATTGTATTATACACTCTTCATTTGTATATGATAGACATACTACTGTGCTCGTTTTTGTTCACTTGTGGAAGGTAATCAATTGGCACTTTCAGATCTTGGCTAATTCCAACACTTGCGATTTTGACGAAGAGCAATTGGATGGTAAAAATGTTTTTTGTGTGTCAAAATCTTGAAGAAGAAATTTATATGAAATAGCCAAATGATTTTGTCATGAAAGGAAAAGAAAACTTGGTTTGCAAGTTCAAGTCGTCTTTGTATGGTTTGAAGCAATCATTTTGATTGTATATTAGAAATTTTATGCTTTTGCATTGGAGCTCAAGTTTGTAAGGAGTGAGACTGAGCATTTTTTTTATTTCAAATTAATTGATGATCAATTCCTAATCATTGTCTTATATGTTAATGACAAGTTTATTGAAATTAGCTTGGGGATGATTAGGGAGCTCAAAACTTAGTTTTCTAGTGAATTTGACATGAAGTATTTGGGGTCTACAAAATATATCTTGGGTATGAAGATTAATGGAGATTGGGTTGACAAAAAGCTTTGGCTTAACCCACAAAAATATGTTCACACTATTTTGCAGCAATTCGCCATGTAGGAGCGTAAGCCAATGAGTATTCTTTTACTTGTCAATACTCAATTATCTTTGGCCTGTTAATGGGCAAGCTTGAGTTAATCTAGTTCCAAATCAAGTGACGAAGGTGGAGTGGGAAAGACCAATGGAAAGTTAATTTGAATTGAATTTTGACGAGGCCTCTAAAGACAACCCTTGTCCATCGGGAGCTGGATTTGTGGTGAGAGATTGGGAAGGAAGTATTGTTGCCTTTGGAGCATTGAAACTTGCAGAGGGCACGAATAATGAGGCCGAAGCCTAGGCGACAGTTGAAGTCTTAAAATTGGGCAAAAGATTAGGCATGTCTAAAATATACCTAGAGGGAGATTCTCTAATTATTATTAATGCACTAAAGAAAGGGGAAATTTCAAATTAGCGCATGGAATTTAAATAATTTTATTATTGTGGGCAATCAAATATTATCAACCTTCAACGACTTTGAAATCGTCCATGTGAGATGAGGTGGTAATGAGATTGCGGACAAATTGTCCAAGTGGGTTGTTAGTTTCAATGATAGTATGGACGGCGTGCGTTAAGATCTTCGCAATGTTGATCTTGAGATTTAATGAGGTGGACCACCACCATTTTGGAGGACAATTATGGAAATAAGCGGCATTGAATGGATGTGACAGGGGTCGATGAATTATTTATGCCTGCAGTTGTTGCTTGGCGCTCATTGTGAAGGATGGGTGGCGAAGGTGATAGAATATGGAGGCTACATTTTCTTTGGTTACATCGTGCCAGCAATATGGCTTTCATGGGGAAGATTACTGAGAAGAGACTGAAGAGCCTTTTCAAATTTGATGAGGATGTTAATCTATAGATTTTGGAGATTTTACTAGGGGATGAATTCATGGTGACGGAGCATCGTTATCGAACAAATGCCGACATTGTCTCAATGGTAGATGCATGGGGCCTAGAGGTGGGTAGGAAGGAAGAGGTGGAATGGATTTTAAAGGGGTGTGTTATGAATGACTGGTTATATGGACTTCAATCAGTGTTGGAGAGGGCCACTCTGGGGGTGGGTTTTTTGGTGATTGAGGAGAGCAAAGGAACGGGTGATGCCCCACAATAGTTCATGCCCTTTATTCGGTGGGCAAAAGGAATGAATTGAGATGAGCATCGGGCAGAGGCCTTCATTAGTTGGGATTCCTCGAAGCACTTCTTGCAAGAAAAAGAGAAAGAGCATGCACGAGGTAAACGAATGCTTGGGGAGGAGGCACCAACAAGAAAATTTGATGTAAAGGACTTCTAGGTCAATGGACCCTTAAAATCTGTGAGGAAGAAATGAAAAAGACAATTAATTGTGCAAGGTTTTGTTTGCATTTTGTATAATTTTATAGGTCTTTCTAAATTTTGTTTTAGAATATGTATATTGTGACATGGTCGAAGTATGTATGGGTTAAAGATGGTATAGTCTCGGATGGTAGCTGTTTTAGTTTGTATTTGGGTGCTTATTGCTACTGTGAATATGGATGTAGGGTTACTGATGGTAGTTTTTGTTAATGTTTATAACTTCAGTAGATATCATTTTCTGTCATGGCTGTGAATTCCCCTATATTCGCTATGATTTTTCAGAATGTGTTTCAATTCCTTTTGTATCGTATCATATTCTTTTCACCTCTTTCATGAGCTCCGTCGATATGAGGATCTCGTGTGTCAACGTCTTGGTGTACCTTGTCGGTGCCGGAGGAGTTTCAAGTTGTTTTGTAACTGTCACCGAAATCTTTGTGTCTCTTTGCTTTCCGTCTTCTGTCCTCTCGTGTTATATTGTTCTCATGCTCCTGTTCTTTCTTTTTGGAATGGGTATTGCAACAAGTTCTTCGAGGAGTGCAGCTATATTCTTAAGCAAGACAATTTTTTCATATGCTTTCAGTAATCTTTTAGTGGACGTTTTTTTAAGGGATGATGCCATCTTCAGCTGTCTTGTAGTTTTTCGATCTCTCAGTATTATTATTCTATGTTCGATTGATTTGTGATCTCATCTCATTGTAAAGAGGACATTTTCTGAATGTAAGGTAGAAGTCCTCATTTTCTAAGAGCTTCTTGTTAGACTTAAAAGCATTGTATCAAATTCATATTGATAATAAAGATTCAATTTTGGTGTGGCTAGGTTTTTCACCCTCAGGTGGAGGGTTTTCCTAGGATAAATCGTTGAATCTCTTGTTTTGTTTTCTGAATTTTTATCTTTTTGGTTCTAATTTAACATGGTATTATAGCGGGTCTAAAGAAAAGATCCAGAACCAGATTGCTTAGTTTTGAAATTTTCTTTGTTTGAAGCTCTAGTCTGTTTATTTCAAGTTTTCCATCATGGTGAATGGACTCAAAGTTGAAGACGGATTGGATAGTGCAGCTAATTACACTTCATGGAAATTCAGGATTCTTATTGTGCTAGAAGAGAATGATCTTCTTAACTATGCAAAGTCTGTTGTAGATGAACCTTCAGATGATACCGAGAAAGCTCACTGGAGGAAGAATAATCTCATGGCTAGAAAGATTCTAATTGATTATGTTAAGGATCATCTAGTACCTATTATATCTAAATTGAATTCAGCCAAAGATATGTTCGAGTGCTTTCAAAGCTTGTATGAATTCAATAGTACTAGCAGAGCTCTAGCATTGAGACATCAACTTTTTCATATTAAAATGGGGAGAGGTGAATCTGTTGTTTCCTTCTTTATGAAGATTATGGAATTGAAGGATCAGCTCAATGCTATTGGTGATTCTATTGAGGATAAATATCTAGTTATGCTGGCCATGAATGGTCTTCCTCACTCTTGGGAATCTTTCATTCAAGGTATTAGTGGAAGAAATGAATTACCTAAGTTTGATCGATTGAGGGCTGATTGCATTCAAGAGGAATGCAGATTGGAGGCAAGAGGAATTGGACATAAATCTCATCATGAAGAAGATCATGATCTTGCTGCCCATGCGTCTAAAAGAAAAGGAAGGAAAGAAAACTTCAAAAGGAACAGAGATAGAAATTTTGATTCAGCTCTTGAATCTAAGAAAAGAAAGGATCTCTCTAGAGTACAATGTTTCAGATGTGACAAATTTGGTCATTTTGGTAGAGAATGTCCTTCAAGACCCAAGCCTCAAGCTGCTGCAGCAAATGTTGAAAATGTTTCTCCTCATAGAAAGTCTAGTGAAAATTCAGAGGGGTTCTTATTTATTTCTGCTCTCTCCAGTAATATTCCTACTGACAATGATACATGGCTTATTGATAGTGGAGCCTCCCGCCATATTACAGGTTATCGTGAGCACCTCTCTAATATGGAAGGTAAAGACTCTCACTTACAAGTTATCATTGGTGATGATGCTTCCTATTCTGTGAAGGGTGTTGGTTCTACTTCTTTTTGTTTAGATTCAGGTATTCCTCTTCACTTGAGTGATGTACTGTTTGTTCCTGGAATTAAGAGGAATCTAATTTCCATTTCAGCAAGATAAAGGTTATAATGTTGCATTTGCTGATGGAAAAGTCCTTGCATGGAAGAAGAACTCAAGCTTTATTTCTGCTCGTGAGATTGGTGTTCGCCACGAAAGCCTTTATAGACTTTCAGCTCATCCTATTAAAGTTTTTGCTCATGATTCTATAAGTTCAAGTGAATAGTAGCACAAAAGATTTGCTCATCTTAATTTCAGAACCTTGTCTTCCATGGAGAAGGTCGTAGTCGGCCTTCCTAAGCTGAATCAAGATCATGAGGGCATCTGCAAAGGATGTGCTCTAAGTAAGAACATTAAACATCCATTTCATGGTAGTGAAAGTAGAGCTAAAGATGTCCTAGAGCTGATTCATTCTGATTTGTGTAGACCTATGTTGGTTGCTTCATTAAGTGGTTTTTGGTATTATGTCATTTTCATTGATGATTTCTTTCGTAAGTCCTGGATTTATTTTCTTAAATCCAAAGAGTCTGATGAAGTGTTATCCAGATTTAAAGAATTTAAAGCCCTTGTTGAAAATCTGTCTGATAAGAGGATCAAAGTTTTAAGATTTGACAATGGGGGTGAATATACTTCTGGTTTGTTTCAAAAAATTTGTCTTGAAGTTGGGATTAAGAGGGAGTTTTGTGTTCCATATAATCCTCAACAAAATGGAATTGTTGAAAGAAAGAATAGGTCTATTGTTGAGGCAACAAAGGCCATGATTCACGATCAAAATCTTCAAATATTTCTTTGGGCAGAAGCTTGCAGGACAGCTATTTATGTTCAGAATTGTAGTCTACATCAAATTCTAGATAATATATCACCTGAAGAAGCTTTCTCAGGTTCTAAACCAGATATTAGTCATCTCAGGATTTTTGGATGTCCAATGTAAATTCATATTCCAAAAGACGAGAACTAAGTTAGAACCTTCAGGAAAGAAAGGTATTTTTGTTGGTTATAGAGAATCATCTAAAGCATACAGAATTTAAATTCCAGGTCAAAAGCAAATTGAAATCAGCAGAGATGTTTCTTTTGAAGAAGATGTAGCTTGCAAAAGGTCTAAAGAATCTATTATGGAAATTGATAGAGAAGATTTTGTGTCTTCTCAAGATTTGGATATGGCTGTCCCGGATTCCCCTTCAAAGATTCAAAGGGAGTCTATAGAGTTAGAAGATTCAATTAATCCTGTTGATCCAGTTGAACTTATAGACACTACTGCTAGTCCAAGTAATGCTTCAGCTGATAAGAAGAGACCTTTGTGGGCTAGACATGCTATGCAAGAGGCTGAAAAATATGCAACCCCACGTGGCACTCTCAAGGAAAGTAAAAGACCTCATAAGTTTGCAAGATACGTTGATTTGATGAGTCATATTATAGCATATGAACCTTCAAGTTTTGAGGAGGCTTCAAAACAGCAAGTATGGAAGGATGTCATGATGGAGGAATACCAATCCATAATCAAAAATGATGTGTGGGACATAGTTACTAGGCCCAAAGGTAAATCTATTGTTTCTTCTAAGTGGCTGTTCAAAATTAAACATGCTGCTGATAGAAGTGTTGAAAAATATAAAGCTAGATTTGTAGCTAGAGGTTTTTCTCAAAAGGAAGGTATAGACTATGAGGAGACCTTTGCTCTTGTAGCTCGGTACACCTCTATCAGAACTATTATTGCTATTGCAGCTATTAAAGGGTGGAAATTGCATCAGATGGATGTAAAGATAACATTCTTGAATAGTGTAATTGAAAAAGAAGTTTTTATTGAGCAGTCAGATGCATTTGTGATCCATGAGAAAGAATCACATGTATGCAGATTGTAAAAGGCCTTGTATGGTCTTAAGCAAGCTCCATGTAATGTCCCCATTTTCAGCACTACGCTTTCCAATGACTGTTAGCCTATCCTTGGATGCCCGTAGGCCAGTCAAATGCAGAATTAGGGTTTCCAACTTTCGTGGAGGTCTGTGTGAGCTGTTTGATGATTGACTAGTCGGAATTCTACAATTCAGGCTGTGGATTCCTTCTGGGTTTTCCGAGAGCTTCGCAAGGGTATGACATGCATTTGGTTCCAAGAAGTTTTCAGAACTTACTATTTTTAGTAAGTTGGTGACAGTCGTCAAGGTTTCTGGGTTTTCGGAGATCATGCTCAGGGTTTGAAGAGCAATCTTTTTGGAGTTGCTTTCAGAACTTACTATTTTTAGTAAGTGTCATTTCAGGCAGTGCTATTTTTAGTAGTTCAGTGCAAAGCTCCAACCCAATTCACCTTGACAGTTTTCAGCACTTCAGTTTCCGACTCATTTGGTTCTGATCAATCTTTGATTTTAAGATGATTTATTTAAATATTAATACTCCATTCTAAGGTTAATATTTAAATTATTTGATGGTCGACTTAGGAAAGGGGAAAGCATATGTTATTCAGAGGATTTTATTAATTCTCCTAAGTCAGGCGCCAAGGTTGGACGATTTATTTCAAGGAGATTGCTTAAGTTATATTGATATCTAAGTCATTTCCTTAATTATATGTGGGCGATTTTTGGTTGAGGAAAATATTCTATAAGTGAATTATTGATAAGGCAAGATGGACGCCTTAGGAGGAAAAATAAGACAATTTTATGATATAATTCACTTTATTCTTTAAAACGCCATAATACACTTTATCAATGTATTTTTTATAAAGTGTATTTGCCACCAAGTAATGGGCGATTTTGGAGAAATGAAATGAAATGCAAATTAAGGAAATTGGAATGTGGTTGTTTAATCCCATATTGGAGGGAAAAGAAGCTCACCTTGAGAAAAAAGTTATAAATAAGAACCTTGGGCTCTCATTTTGGTATCCATTATTGTTACGATAACAAAGTGTTGTCGAAGTGCTGTCAGACTCTGACTTCGAGGGATGCATACCTCCTTGTTCCTCAGTTTCGTGCTTGAGAGATAGCGCCTAGCTGAACCTATGACTATTTCTCATCCAGAGGAGCAGATTGAGCTCAACAAAGATGAAGATTTGTGGTGTTTTGATTTCTGGAGTGTTGTTAGTGAGTTTTCAGATTGCTGATTTAGTGTGGCTGGAGTGTATTTTCGCTCGTAGCTCCCTGTGAGTGTGTTTGTTCATTTTGGGTATTTGCTTATTCATCTTCTCTTCCTTGGGCGATTCTTCCTCTAAGTTTGCATTAGTTTTCGTGGTGTATTGAATTTTATTTTGCAAAATCGAACTTATGCTTTGGTACGCCCTATGCTGGAGGTGCTTTAGGTTGTGTGTCTTGGGTTTGGGGCATTGTTAGTTGTTGTTTATATATTATATCCTTATCGCCTTCTTTGCATCTTTCATTTGCATCTAGTTTGGGGGTTTTTCGTTGAGTATAGAGAAAGATATGAGTGATTTGGTGGGTTTTTAGCTTGCTGGTCTGCGACTTTCCCTGTGTGGATGGTTTTTTCAGAATTCTAAGTTGTTAGTTTGGAGTGTATTTTGGGTGAGTGTGATTGGTTGGGTTGTTAGAGTTGTTTGGAGTGTTCGATGCAATTGTAAGTCCTTAATCAGCACTTGGTTTCCACTTCTCTATTCAATGTAATGTTGGTTAGTAGTACTAACAGCAATTTCTTGGTTTTTAACTGTCCCACTATCTAAGTGGAAGAGGTTGGCTTGGCCACCTGCTTAGATTAGCATCATTACTTAAATTATAAATTTTGTGATGAACATTGTAGTGCTGATTAGTAGTACTATCAGCTCTTTATTATTGTAATTGCTCATCTTGTTCCCACTACATAAGTGGAAGAGGCTAGCTTGCCGCCTATATTTTGGATATTGTAATACTGTCCTCCCGTTGCATAAGCGGTAGAGTTGATTCGAATTTCATTTCTAGTCCTCCTGCTCAACAAGTGGTTGAGTGATTGCATTCTTCAATTCTTTAGCTTGTCCTTAGCGGGTTTACCGCCAAATGATTGCATTGTTTTCATTATCCCGTTGTATAAGCGGAAGGGGCTAGCTTGCCGCCAGAAGATTGTAATCATTTTCAGTTATTGGCATCTAACGATCCCCTCAACACTGTATGCTCTCACCCTCCCAAATTGGGCTCTCGGTGATCAAAAAGTGGAGGGTTACTTTCAGCAACATTTGGTTTTCATTTCCTAACCATAACAAGTGTTGTGTTGAATGTAACTTTGTGACAAAATCAAAAAAAATTATGGGGATATTACATTCCACGTGCTTGGTATGAAAGAATTGATCAGTATTTGTTGAGCTTGGGTTTTCTTAAAAATGATGCAAATCCAAATATCTACTTCAAGGTAATTGATGATAAAGCCTTAATTTAGTTCTATATGTTGATGATTTATTTCTTACTGGAGAGGATGATCTCATTGCTAGATGTAAGAAAGAGTTAGCTTCTAAATTCGAGATGAAAGATCTTGGTTTGATGCATAATTTCTTGGTTCAGAAGTGTGGCAAAGACCAAATGAAGTCATATTGAGTCAAGGGAAATATGCCATTGATCTTTTGAAAAGATTTGGTATGTTAGATTTCAAGTCTATGGCAGCTCCCATGGAAGCAAATCTGAAAAAGTTACATGAGGTTGCAGCTTGTTCAGACTTGGTTGATCCCACGATGTATAGACAATTGATTGGATCTTTGATGTATTTAGTTAATACTAGGCCTGATATATGTTATGTTGTTAACACTCTCAGTCAGTTTATGAGTGAACCTAGACAGATTCATTTTGTTGCAGCTAAACATATATTGAGATATGTGCATGGTACATTGGGATGTGGTCTAAAACATACTTCTTGTGGAGGTCTGAAATTGCAAGGTTTTTTTGATTCAGACTGAGCAAGATGTGTATCTGACAGGAAGAGCACTTCCAGTTGTTGTTTTAGCTTAGGTTCAACTATGATTTCCTGCTGCAGCAGGAAGCAATCATGTGTGGCCCAAAGTACAACAGAAGTTGAATATGTTGCAGCTGCTATAGCAGCTAGAGAAGCAATGTGGCTTTGCAAATTGCTTGCAGGATTGTTTGGACAGCCTTTGGAACCTACAGTGATTCATCGTGATAACCAAAGTTGTGTGAAGCTTTCGGTTAATCCTGTTTTTCATGATAGAACCAAGCATGTGGAAATAAAATTTCATTACTTGAGAGATATGGTTCAAAGGAAAGCAATGGAGCTCAAGTACATTTGCACTGCAGAGCAAACAGTGGATATTCTCACCAAGCCACTTCCTAGAGTGAAGTTTTGTTATTTCCGAGACAAGCTTGGCATTGTGGAGAACGATGCTCTTGCTAAGAGGGAATCTCAGCTGTAATGAATCTTTTCATGTTGTTAATGAGTTCTTCTCTATGAAGGAGAAGTTCGAGGTGCAATCCCTTGTAATGCATTTTTCTCTGTGACAGAGAAATTTAAGGTGAAAGCCCTTGAGCCTCTTTTCACTAATGGTAGTAGCCATGGTGAATGTCATGTTGAGAGACTCCATGACAACATCACGTTGAGTGACTCCATGATGAGAGCTTGTGCTATTTCACTCATGGGAGTAGCCATGGTGAACATCATGTTGAGTGAATCCATGATGCCTATCACGTTGAGAGAATCCGTGATTAATTTTTGTTGCTTTCATATTGTCTTTGTCATGTTGAGAGACTCCATGACTTGTAATCAATTAATGATATCTCCTTTGTTAAGAGGGAGTGTTAATGTTTATAACTTCAGTAGATATCATTTTCTGTTGTGGCTGTGAATTCCCCTATATTCGCTATGATTTTTCAGAATGTGTTTCAGTTCCTTTTGTATCGTATCATATTCTTTTCGTCTCTTTCATGAGCTCCGTCAGTATGAGGATCTCGTGTGTCGACGTCTTGGTGTACCTTGTCGGTGCCGGAGGAGTTTCAAGCTGTTTTGTAACTATCATCGAAATCTTTGTGTCTCTTTGCTTTCCGTCTTCTGTCCTCTCGTGTTATATTGTTCTCGTGCTCGTGTTCTTTCTTTTTGGAATGGGTATTGCAACAAGTTCTTCGAGGAGTGCAGCTATATTCTTAAGCAAGACAATTTTATCATATGCTTTCAGTAATCTTTTGGTGGACCTTTTTTTAAGGGATGATGCCATCTTCAGCTGTCTTGTAGTTTTTCGATCTTTCAGTATTATTATTCTATGTTCGATTGATTTGTGATCTCATCTCATCGTAAAGAGGACATTTTCTGAATGTAAGGTAGAAGTCCTCATTTTCTAAGAGCTTCTTGTTAGACTTAAAAGCATTGTATTAGATTCATATTGATAATAAAGATTCAAAGATTCAATTTTGGTGTGGCTGGGTAATTCACCCTCAGGTGGAGGGTTTTCCCAGGATAAATCGTTAAGTCTCTTGTTTTGTTTTCTGAATTTTTATCTTTCTGGTTCTAATTTAACAGTTTTAGGGTTTGGGCTTTATGTGCCCTTGTTCTGGGTTATATGGTTTTTTGAGCTCAAAACTATGAATCGGAAGGTGGCTGAAAGTTGTATCAAACTTTGTAAAATGTTTTGATAATTAATAAAATATCTTATTACTGACCAAAAAAATACTCAATTATCTTTGTAACAATAGCCTAAGTTGGATAATGATTTTGAAAGTATGTATAATATGCTTGATGCTAATATTATAGGTAGCCTAATATATGCAATAGTTTGTACCAAACCAAATATTCCCCAAGCAATTGGAGTTCTTAGCATGTTTATGTCTAACCATAGTAGAGGGCATTTAAAATTATGTGAAAAAGGCGTTCAAATATTTGACTCGGACTTTGAATTATTGTATTTGTTATCATTGAACTCATATGAGTAAGATGTTGGGTATACAAGGTTTTATTCTTGCAAATTAGGCTATAGATTCAGACAACAAGAGGTCAACCAATGGCTATGTATTACTCTATTTGGGGGCACAATTCACTGAATGAGTAAGAGGAAATTCATGGTTGCGATGTCCAATACAAAAGTAGAGCACATAGTGGCTACACATGTTTGCAAGGAGGTAGAGTAGTTACAAAGATTGTGTTAAGGTATCGGTTTTGAGTGTACAAAGGGGAAGATTGGATGTAACAAATAAAATGTTATCTGTTCCACAAAGAATCCAATGTACCATGCTCATATTAAGCATAGATGTTTAACACCACTTTGTTTGCAAGATGGTTGAGGATGGTAAAATCATGATACAAGTTGCTATGTGCAAAACATTTTGCACAACTATTATTCGCTACATACTCTTAGAATTTTTCAATAGTTATTTTTGTCATGAGATGCACAAAGGCTCCTAGAACCATTTCATAAACAATCTATTGATTTTGGAATATAAAATTATTGAATGTAATTATATTAGTTATTTTATTTGCTTAGATGAGTATAAATACTTAGTTTGAATTGATCTAAACATACATGCAGAGCATTTTGAAATCCTAATATTGCTAGAACTAAGGTTCCCCATCCCCAAAGTGCAATTGTTATTCAGAACGAGTTCTTGATTTGCAATTCTTTTCCATAGCAAATGCAAACGGTTGGAAAATGTTTCATGCAACTCATCACAGATGAAAGTGTTTAGTGTTAGGTAGAGATGATGTCTAAATCCCAGTCTATCCAACACAACAACTCAACATGTGAAAATGATTTGTCAGGATGAGGGAACTTTCAACTTCATCTCATACGTATATTATACTAATTTTGCATCCCTTCAATTTCAATTATTCTAATTTTGCAATGCTTGGGTTTTGATGCAACAGGTTTGCTGCTTAGTTTCAACATAGAACAATTCTATAAATCTTAACCAATAGCATAGGCAGATAGTGAGGAATACATTCTCACTTACAACGTATCCAAAAAATATCAAGAAGTAACTTTTATTTACACATAAGAGGTTTACATGAATCTCGTTTCCCTCTACCAAAAAATACTAAATTACTACCCCCACCACCTACCTCTCTTCTTCAACTTAAAATCCCCCTTTGCTCAGGAGACTTGCTCTCCCATTTGATCCTCGTGCTAGTGCTTGGCTTATTTTAGCTAGCAACCACTGCTCAATTTTTTAAGCAGATATTTATGGAACTATTAGCCCAATGAATAGTCAATTTTGCTGCTTATTTTTAAGAAGCTATCTTAAATTGTGTTTTTAAATGAAATTAATAATGATGATCTATTTAGTTAAAATTTGAGATAAAAATTAAAAGCAAATAAAAAGGAGGGAAAAAATGTGGAGACACGTGTCACTTTTCCCACTAAGCGGTTGCTACTTATTTCCAACCCCCCACTCTTTTTATTTTCAATTCTTAGGCAACAACTGCTCCACTAAAATAGGGAAAACTTCCAATTTATCATTTTCCCTAAATTAAAAATTTGCATGGAAACACTCCAACTACTTAAATTTAAGCAGAAATTGCTCTTAAGCAACTGAATGGGAACATGGGGTAATTCTCTCTATTTAGTGATCACATAGCAACATTTCTGATGCAAGAGCATCCCAATGGTATAAGGGCAACCTTGCATCAACCAAAAATATTTTATTCAATTTTGTGCAATGTCTAGAATAATCATCTGATAAATAAATTTAATGTTTTTGGGTCCTAAATATTTGGCCAAGTCCTCAAGGTGGCATCTTACAAGGGAGTTGGATACATGTCGATGGAGGTTACATGGCACAATGAAGGAATCCTTGACCAATGCACCCACTTTGAAAGGTGGAAAAAATTTGTGAACACTTGTCAACAATGGATGAAAGAGCATCCTGGAAGAATACTAAACTTACGCATCCATTTCGGAAGTTAGTGACTTTTGTCGTGCATGCCTATGCATGTTGACATATGTCACTTGCATGTTTCCCAAATTGGGGAACCCAAGCTTGCATGTCTTTGCATATGCTATTTTTGAGGTTTTGGAGGAATTACAAAGCATCTTTATGACAACCACTTGATTGGATAAGAAAGTGGTGGACATGTGGAGGCCATGTAATTCATTTATTGTATTTTACTATGTTTACATGCTGGTGTCATATGGATTTTTACCATGGTTTTTCAGAACCTTGTTTTGACCCATGGTAATGTTTTATGGTTGTATTTTGAGCCCCCATGAGTCTATATATTGAGGGGCTGAGTTAGAGATTCTAGTTTTTCAGTTTGCAGGTTGAAGGTCAGAGTTAGAGGAACAAACTGAGGCTCAAGAGTTGAAGAATTATTTTCAGATTGAGAATTTCCTTGTAGTTTTCTCTTGCATGTTTTTCTGATTTTGAAATCAGATTTCAGATTTAAGTATGTGCCCTTTTGAGGCTGAAAAAATTGTAATTTCAGAACAACTATGTAATTCATTTTCAAGATAATCAATTGAAAGCAAGAAACAAGTCTTGCATGTTTTCCTATTTAATCCCCTTGTTGTTTCTTTGTTAATTTGTGATAGGGAAGTACCCTAAATTATTTTTAAGTCAAATCATTTGTGGATTTGCATGTGTAGTTTGAGGAGGAGAGTCTCCCTGCATCAAGTTCCTAAAAGACTAGTCATTAAAAACTACTTCTAAACATGGCAAATACAGTTACAACTGCCTCCTGCTTCTGAAGAACCATTAGGTCCAAACTCCTGATTCTATTAAAAACTACTTCTAAACATAGCAAATACAGTTACAACTGCCTCCTGCTTCTGAGGAATCAGTTGGTCTAACCTCCTCATTCCATTAAAAAATACTTCTAAACATAGAAAATACAGTTAGAACAGCCTCCTGCTTCTGAGGAATCAGTTGGTCCAACCTCCTGATTCTGAGAAATTAATTGGTACAACCTCCTGATTCTGAGAAATCGGTTTGCATGAGCTTTCAACCTAGTGACCACGCTCCAGACAATACAAGACCTTTGCCAATCCACCCAAACCATATAGGAGCAACTCCAATGGTTATTAGCGAATAATTATTTCTCGCCATCCCCCTCAAATTTAAATTCGGTAATCAGCAAAATTCCATTTTAAAAAAAACCTAAACAGGGTTGCATTACGAGTTCTAAATCTCAAAACTTCAACCAGAACTTTACGGTTTACTGTATACATTCAGCTAAACGATTCTAGACACTCGGAAGAATTGTAAACAGTTAAAATTCGAAAATTCATTTGTATTTTCCCCTGCACGAGAAAGCGTTTAATCTCGAAACCCTCTAATATTTAAAACCGAAACTAATCTATTAGACTCTCAAAACCCCAGCACAGAAACCCATGAACGACAAGCTCATTCTTAGTCCCCAAAACTTGCTATAACAGATGCACAACACACACGATAAGAATGAAGTGAAGAGAAATCGCAGTTAGGAAATCATTAGAGCTCGAAGTTCTTTCTGCTTGAAATTGCAGAAAAAAAATATGATCGGAAAAAAGAGATGTACCTCAGGGCCTCCTAGCTGGTGTACTCTAATGGCCTTAACCATTGTTGCGAATGCTCTACACGGTGGGATGGGTTTCAATGGACGACGGAAATTGGTATAAGATGATTTGCGAGTAACTGATTGACTTATAAGAACGCTCTGGGCAAATATGACTTGTAAACTTGAATTCTCAACGTCATTTTCGTTGCCTTAAAGTAAATTGTGTGTTCAACGAGAATTCATAGAACCTTTCTTAATGAGAGTCGCTCGAGTCGGGGGATAAATATGCTGCTAGGGATGGGTTCCATGGACAAACCTAGAGGGAATTGGTATATATATAAACTGGGTTCCATCTTCTATTGAGATCAATTCAAAGACTGGGGCATGGCGAAAAATAGTGAATTAGAAGGCTCTTGTGATATATTGTAATGCTCAAGTGATGTATGGACATTATCCCAAGGCTTACAAAAGACGCAGACGAGGGAAACTTCTATAAGTGGGAAACAATTGTCCACTCTCTTCAAATCCCCTAACAAAGTATTAGAAATAGAAAAGGTTGATGACCAGACGGAGTAGGAGTTGATGGATAATCACACCTAAAACTAAGATTATCCTTGAAGAGGTCCTAAAGATATTTGGTATTATTAATAAGTAGAGGGAAGCTCCCAACTTTTATGAGAAGGGTCTAAAGTGTATAGAATTATTTGACTTCTGGACAAAAAGGAACATTTGAATATGATATAAAGATATTCTCACTAGAAGAAATGCTAATAAGTCAAATAAAATCAAAACTAATAAGGAATTCAGAGAAAAGGATACGTCTATATACAATTAAATGAAAATAAATAACATAATGTTGAATTCCAAGAAGGGAGTTCTCCTTCCCAACAACCAATGAAAATCATTATATGGAATGTTAGGGGCTTATATGCCCTTAACAAATGGCACTTGAAAAAGCATCAAATAGAAATATCTGTGAGAATTTGCCTATAGCAACCAAGATCTAGAGTCTAATGGAAAGCACAAGAACAAGAGAGAAATAATATGTGACAAGAACAAATTGTATTCTTATTAATGATGCAATAAGATGATCAACCGGATTAGATTACATATAATGTAAATGAGTATGCTTATAAAGGCAAGGCTATGAGAGCACACAATCATGACATGTGGCCCAATGAGATACAAGGGTAGGTAGGAGAAAAAAAAAAAATTCCACTAAAGGTGGATCACCCACCATAGGTGGAATGTGACAACAAGATAAGACCACAAAAGGTGGAATTTTTCCTACAAGTAACTTCCCTATGTGCACACTTTCTCTAAGTGTCTCATATGAAAACTACAATAAATGCATTATTCTAAGTCAACTTAAGTAAAGTGTAATTATGAGACATAATTTACACCAACAATATCAAAAGTTGACAAACCTTGTTTCTTCAAGTAATGAAATTGAACAAAATAGTCTGGCAAACTAATGCAAAAATGACCATATTGGTAGGGTGAATTTATGGAAGCTAAAGGGGCCTTTGGGTATTTTTTAGTACTTTGGAGTCCCATAAAAACTAAGATTGAGGTTATTGTAGCCAATACACACTAAAATGTAAGATGCCAAGGCATTCCATTAAATGAAATTTTTAACTCATTAATGTATATGGTGTTTTGGGATCCAATCAAAAAATATCAATGTAGGAACAATTAAGTTCCATTCTTAAATAATTAGCCTTAACTATAATAATTGTTAGCATACTTAAATGCAATTCTTAAGCTCAAATAAAACTAGGGGGGGGATTTTGCATTTAAATCCCTATTGGTGAATTTGTAGAAAAGAATAATCTACATGATATCATTCCAAAAAATGGCTCCTACACTTAAATAGATAGAAGGTTGGGGTTTCCTCTTATATCGTGGAGAGGTTGGATAGGTTTTTATGCACTAGTTATTTGCCCTTACTCCCATTTGAATATGAATGATAATTATTATGTATAATTTATCAATCAAATTATTTCTCTCACCAGCTTACAATTGTTGAAGACCATCCTCCTCCCTAATGCCCATTCAATTTTGAAATCGTGTGGCTCCATTGAAACCTAGTGGAATGAGATCCACAAATAAAATGAGAACAAAATGTCAACATCTACAAAATCTTGGATATATTAAGAATCATCTAAAACAACATTTGGAATGGAAACACTTCAAAAATGTCTTTAAAGAGAAAGAAATGGTGGAATTTAAATTATCACCATTAAAGAAAAAATATATTAAGCCATGGAATGGACTAGGAAGCATTAATGAAAAAAGGCTAATGAAAGAGCATGCAAAGATATTGGAGAAATAAGATTTACTCGAGGAAAAAACCTAAAGAAGCCTAGATCCATGAAGAAGATAGGAACATTAGTTTTTCCACAACTCCATCAAGGTTAGAAGATCATATAAGAAAATCACTAGCATTAAGAAGATGGATGACACCTATTCTAGAAACCCCATGGACATTGGTAATGAATTTGTGGAGTACTTTTGAATTTTACTTAACAATTGGGAGGGCTCTAACTTAAGATTGCATAAACTTAAATGATGAGACACAACACAAAAATCCTATGGGATAAACAAAACATCATGTTAATGGAGCCTTTCACTCAAGACAAGATCAAACTTGCCACATAGAAAATGTTTCCAAAAAAAGTTAGAAGACCCAATTATGTTTCAACAAGTTTCTTTAAAAAATGTTGGCACATTATTGGAATGGAATATATGAGAAGTTTCAAAAAAATCAAAGAAGAAATGCACTATGTTGAGGGATATCAAAAGTACATTAATTGTCTTTATTCCCAAGAAGAGCTCTATGGAAACCTTTCAATTTAGTCATGTTTCACTGTGCAATACTTTATATATAATTATCTCAAACATTATGAAAAAAATCTATAACTAATTCTATCAAATATCATTTCAAAAATATAGAGTACATAAAGTTATTTATTCAATAACTAAAACCAAAACAAGTGGCATGTTAATTAAATTAGACATCAAGAAGTCATGCAATGAGTTGATTGGAGAATCCTTCTCAAGCTAATGGAAAGATTTGGTTTGTATTAGGAATCATTACATTGGATATTTAGTGTTATACCAAGCCCTCCATTTTTATTATAGTGAATGGGACTCCTCAGGGATTCTTCAATGTTAGTTAGAGGCTATGTTAGTGTAAGTTTTTTTTTTTTCTTATGTTAGGGGGTATTTATTTTTCCTACACATATTAGTTAAGCTTGCTTAGGTTATAAGGAGTGGTTAATATGAGGACACGTGGCAAAATTCTTCAGCTACATATGTAACTTCCACCTCACATGGGTAGTTGAATTACACACCTTCTTTTGGTTTGTTGTGCCACCTCTCATAACCATGATTTTGTCATTTCCTAAGTGGATTATGGGGTAGTTGGGTTTCTCACCCTCTTTTGGCCTTATGTGCCAACTTTATCAATTCCTTTCCTATCTTCATGTAAGGAATTTATGCCACATGTTTTGAAATTTACCAAAAAGGTAAAACCTTCCACTTTTATGGGGAATAGAAGTTAATGCACCCCTTGGATGTATATGCTATTATTTTCCTATATAATAAGCAATATACTCTCACCTTCACTAGTTCAGAGATAGCTCGATGCGAGTCTTCTCCAAAATTCTCTTATGTCTCTATTTTTCTCTCATATCAAATTTATCTTCATTCGGCTATTTTGATCTTAGATCATCTGTTATGTTGGAGTTGCATGTGATCTAGAACCGACATCAAATCCTGGTTCGGTTCTCGCTTCTCATAGAATCTAACATGGTATTAGAGCTATGTTGTCTGGTATAGCTCATTATTATTATTTTTTTATTTGAAAGGTTTGAGACTTTTAGATAGCTAATAATTTCTTTAAAAACCAAGTATGCTCTTCTCTTGCACTCTCGTGTGACCTGGAGAATCTAAACAATTTAAAGGAACATAAGCTTTTAGTTAAATCTGGTTTATAATATGTGTTTTTGTAAGATCTAGTTGATTGTAGCTTTTTGGTAATATTGGAAGCTTATTCGGCATTTTCAGAGTGTCCAAAAGGCTTGAGAAAGTCAACAGTGACTTTTATTTCAACAAAATTAGAGTTTAGAGGACACAGTAAAAAAAACTAGGGTGAATTATTTTTTATTGGAGTTGTTTTCATTTTAGCTTCAAAATTCCATCTACTTCTCATTTCAAGAAAAACGATTTCTGGGTTTTTTTCCCAACATCAAAAAACTTTTGGGGTTTTTGATGGTGTTGCCAGAGAATCAATACTTTTTGTAGAAATCAAGTTTGAATAGGGAATGAGCCATTTTTCTAGTAGGCAAATTTAGCAACCTCTCTTAAAAGTTGCATAACATTTGCCTCAAGTGTTGGATTTTTGCAAACGAATACTCAACGAGAAGCTGGTAATGAGCACTTTCCATTCTTGCAAGTCTCATTGAAATATTTTTCTTTTTTCATCAGATATTGTAGGTTGAATCAGTTGCATTTTTTTCTTTGAACATGTCATATATTTCACCTCACAACTCTATTTTTTAAAAACGAATAGTTGTTGGAAAGGTATTGAGATGCATTGAGCAAATATAAGGCCAATTTTTTCAGATCTTGTATCAAAATTATTTTTATTAAAAATTTCTATTTTTGGCCATTGGAGCCTTAAAAGCATTGTAATCTGATAAAAGGCCTTGTAAACGCACTACTTATAAAGTGTCAACCTTGTAATATTTCGGGGGGGGGTGATTTTTGAGACTAGTGGAAAGGGGGGGTGTCTCTTGTGTCTTCTTTCTTGCACTCTTCGTGAATCTTTGCAATCTTATTTTCTTCTATCATGGATGCATCTACATTTCCTCTTTTAACACCATATAATTATTTTGAATGGAAATCTATTATGATAATATATCTGAAAAGACATGGATATCATCATGCTAATGTGGGACTTGAAATTGAACCACAAGATGTTGGAAAAATGATTAAATGGTTTAATAAATGTGATGAAGCTTTTAATACTCTATGTATTTTCTCCTAACCTTCTTTTTCACATTGAATCTGCCACTACACCAAATGTAGTGTGGACCACTTTGGAAAACCTCTTTGGTAAGCAGGATGAGTTAAGAGGTCATCAATTGGAGAATGAACTCATAAGGTTGAATCCAACCAATTTTGAGAGTATACAAGACTTATTCACTAAAATTAAGTTTGTAAGTGTAATGTGGTGAAAAATGATGAGGGGAGATCAAGTGGAAAGCTTTAATCCCTCAAAAGAGGGATGAAAGTTTCACAAAAGATTCCCTTCAATTTTTCACACATTACATTCAAAAGAGGGGTTGAATTCACTAGATCCAATCTACAATGGTAATAGATCGAATACTAAGTGAATTGCAGTAAATTTGGAAGGTATTGGGAAAGTAAATTAACCCTCTTTTGTAATAGACTAGTTGAATTAAGCAAATTGAGACTAAGTGCTGAAAATGACAAAGAAACGATTATATCTTGAGATAGAGATGCGGGATGAAGCTGTGCACCTGCAATTAGCAGTAGAATGTCGAGACAATGCTTCCCTGCAAATTTGAGCAAAATTTGTAGGGACCGTGTGTAAGTTGCACACGGTCCTCCAAAAAATCCGTGCACCGAAAAGGTTTTTTCCATCTCTGAAAATGAAGCCTAAACCTGCAATTATAGCCATGCACCTGCAACCTTTGTAGACTAATTTGCTTGAATGGATATGTGAAATAGGATGTCTTAATGTTGATAGAAATCTCCTCTTTAATGGTTGAATCCTTGTCTTGAATGCAACAACTATCCTTGAAAGGAGACTTGAAATGCTTAATGCTTGAATGAATGATTGAATGCTTGCACCTGATTTCACTTATTTCCACTTATGATCAACTTCACTTATTTCTTCTTATCGTCGCTTATATAAATAGGAGGGGAAGTGTTCCTTATATACTTGGCAATTAGGGGTATTTGGGTAATTTCTCGTCTTAGGCCGACATAGAGAAAATTTTCCCACTTCATAATTGACAAGCCCAATGCAAGGGGGGACCAAAGGGGGCCCAAAATAGGGCGCCATGCCCCTGTCCTACCCTAATTTAGGATAGGCAGCAACAAAAGGTAGTGCATTATGATGGAAAATGCAAGTTATTGATGACATGAGCATGTTTCAACTCTTCGATCAGGCTTAGGGATTTGTCCACTAATGCAAAGACCCAAATGCGATCGAAAATTGCAAGGGTCACAATTTTATGACACTATACTTAGCCCCCACTTTAGCAGGAGTATAAGCGTACGCCAATACTACCGATAAAGTACAAGGAGACAAGATTGAAAGACTTTCACCACATCAAGGAGTAAAGATACACCAAGCCCTCAATGGACTAAGGATCTTATGACTTTGATTGACAAAGTAAAAGGAAAGATCAGGAGGGAGAACCATGACTGCAAGTAGTAAAGTTCCCCTCACTATGAGTCATGAAAAGAAAGGATACTGTTATCACAAAATCTTGCACCCTTGCTAAGCTATCAACTCAGCAACCTTGTGAAACATGGAATCAACCCCGAAGTGTGGGACCTTGCGCAAGGGGGTTGAATCTCCGGAGAAAGTTGAATTCCTTCTCAATCCAGGTGCAAGTGTTGAACCAACTCAACACGTCAAAACTTACTCCTAAGCCTATCCTAACAACTTGCAGATGAAAAGGGAAGAGAGAAAATGATTAAAACAAAAGGAGGTGATGCACCAAGAAGAGATTGTTTCTCTCCCTACTCGAAATGACACAAATAATCAACTGAAATGCCTAGGAGATACACAACCTTCAATTGTATGAGTGACCCCAATGCATGTATGGAAGTTATAATTCGCTAAATATCAAGAGGGGAGAAGGCTTCCCACAAGTCACACTCTGAAACAAATTAACACCACATATATGAGAGAAGAGACACAAAACATACACCTATGATTAAGGTAAGGAAACATACACAACATATATAAGTTGAAGGAAGGCAAGAATGGTGATTTCAATTCATTATAAGGCCAATGGCCAAACTTACAGCTGCAAAAATGCAAGATAAATACAAGAGAAGTGAAAGAGCATATAATAGCTCAAGCCACTAGGGAGAGAACCCTTTACAATGAGGCTTAACAACCTTTATATATAAAATTGGTTACAAGAGTGATCATGACCTCTATGTGTCTAGGGAAATGTCAGTCTGGGAGTGCAGGGAAGTGCATGCACTTGACTTCTCTACATGCAAGCAACCTAGCCATACCCTGAAAATGCAATTCTGAGAAGGGTGGATTGACTGACCTTCCAAAGTCAAAGCATGCAGACATGACATAAATCACCACAATAAGCATGAGCATGTACCTCCCTTGATGTAAATCCTACCAAAAATATTAAATGCACCCCAATCGCTCCGTAAAAGAAGGTGCACACGTCACAAAAGTCATCGGAGCATTTAAAGATTTGAGTGTTGATCACACCATCCGGAAGTGTTGTCAGTCGGAAAGAAGTCCAAGGATTTTGGAAACTCGGGTTCTCGAAGTGGGGAGGCAAGGAAAGAACTTTGGAACCTTGAGGTTTCGGGGTTTCGAGAAGGAGAGAGTAGCAAGGAACTTCAGAACCTTGAGGTTCTGGAGTTTGAGGGAACTGAGAAAAGGGCCAAGGAAGTAACTTCAGAATCTTGAGGTTTCAGAATTTCGGGAAAGAAGAAGGGAAGCAAAGGAAGAGAACTTTGGAACCTCGGGGTTCTGAAGAAAGAAGGGAAGAAAGCTTAGGAGGGAACTTCGGGACCTCGGGGTTTCAGAGTTTTAGAGAAGAAGAGGGAAAGTAACTGAGAAGGAGGCAAAGAAAAGGTGAGACTTAGCAAAGGAACTTTGGAACCTTGGGGTTCCAGAGCTCTGGGGAAGGGAAGAAGAAGAGAAAGGAACTTTGGAACCTCGGGGTTTCGGAGTTTCAGGGAACAAAAGAGGAGGGGAAAGAAAGGGAGGAACTTTGGAACTTTGGGGTTCCAGAGTTCCAGGAAAAGAAAGGAGAGATAGCAAAGGGAAGGAACTTCGAAACCTCAAGGTTCCATAGTTCCGGGGAAGGGAAGAAAATGAAGAGGAAACTTCAGAACCTTGGGGTTTTGTAGTTCTGGAGAAGAAAAAACAAGAGAAGGCAAAGAGAAGGAACTTTGGAACCTCGAGATTTCAGAATTATAGGGAAGGAAGAAAAGGCCAAGGGAGGAACTTCCTTCGGGCAAGGCAATACCTCATACTTCATAATTTATCTTCTTTTCTCCTTGATCAACTAGTGCAACACTGGTCCATGGATCATATCTCTAATCGGTTCTTACTGATGGACCAAGGGTGTCATAAAATGACAAAAATTTTGACGATTTCTACAAGATGTTTGCCTACTTAGCATGAAGTATAGAAGCCTTGAGCATCCATTGGGCACCGAGTAATTGAAAACAGCCAAAACATGTGTGCGCCATCACTTGGAGGAAAACTAGAAACTAGAACGCACACCCTCTCAAGGAGAGTGTGGTAGGTGCACAAGCACTTATGAAAGAAAAACAAATTCTAGTCTAATATTTACATAGTCATCAACACCCTCTTCAGAAGCAGGGCTTGAGATGAATCCCATTCACTGGGATTGGAAGAACTTCACCATCAAGTCTGGAGAGATGAAATGTATTGACCTCCTTGCAACTAGTGATGACATATATGAACCACTCCAAATAGCATCAAATTTGGAGTGTCACCCAACTTTGGCTCTGTCTGCATCCCACTTGAGAACTAGATCTCCCTCTTTGAAAACTTTATGAGTCACCTTTTTGTCAAAAAATTTCTTGACCTGCTCTTGATGAGTCTAAAGTGTATGCATATCCTGGCTTCTAACCTCCTCTGGCTCCGTTGGCTCATCGAACCTTACTGTCATGGCATCATTCTCTATTAATTCCAGCTGATGTGCTAGTTCAAGAGAGGGTAACTCTAGGGAAGTTGATAGTCTTTCTTCCTTCCCATATACTAGCATGAAAGGGGAGTTACCGATTGCCCTCTTGGGTGTGATCTTGTCAGCCCATAAGGCTATCCTCAACTTAGTATGATATGCCCTCTGATTATCTTCAATCATCCTTTTAATTATCCTGATGAGGTTCTTGTTGGAAGATTCAACTAAACCATTACCCTGAGGGTAATAGTTGGATGATGTCTTCAGGTATACACCATACTTAACTGCCCAAGAACTGATTTGGGTTCCAACAAATGCCCTTGCATTGTCTGAATGACAGTGGAGGGTACATTGAATCTTGTTACAATTCTAGCAAGGAATTCCAACATTGAGGCCTTAGTGGCATCCCTCAATGCAACTACCTCTATCCACCTAGTGAATTAATTTGTTGTGGTCAAGGTCCACTTGTGGCCAACAATAGAAGGTGGATTTATCATGAAAATGAAGTCTAAACCCCATTGTGTGAATGGTTGATCTTCTTGGATGGGGTGAAGAGGTAGGGCAACTAATCTTTGCTTCCTAGAGAAGAGAGCACATTTCTTGCAATATTTCACCCATCTATGTGAGTCACTGAATAAGGATGGCCAGTAATAACCAGCCGTCATTATTTTGATAATCATAGTCCTTGTAGATAAGTGGCCCCCTGAAGATCCACATTCATGAAATTCCTCTAGCAATCTGCTGACTCGGTTTTGCTCGATACATCTTAGTAAGACTCCATTGGAGTCTTTTCAAAACATAGTGTTATTCACTAAGACATAGGGAATGGATTGCAACCTGAAATGCCTTCTTTTGGTCATGTCTAGAACTTGGGGGTATCTACCTTCCATTAAGAATGTGGTCATGTCACTTACCCAACTAAATTGAGTGTTGTTTCCAGTTGGTTGATCCTCTTGTAACACAAGGGCGACCTCTGAAGTAGTCTTAGAAGATGAGACAAGTTGTTCACATAGGCCCTAGCCTCTTACAAGCTTGGTGATCTCGATGTTGATGTCATACTCCATGACCTTGGTTATACACCCAACCCTCTTCTCACCAATGTCCTTGTTTAGAAGGTGTAAAGTGGAAAATCGCGATCGAACCCTAGTTGTTCTCCCCTCTTCCAACTCCAAGGAGAGAGAAGGGAGGTTCGCTAGGATTCGATGGTTTTCACTTAGGGGAGAGACTTTACATTCAAAAGAGGGGTTGAAACCCACTAGATCCAATCCCACACAATGTAAGATTGGATGCTAAATGAATTTCAAGGGTTAGGAAAGCAAGGCTACCCTCTTTTGTAAAGAATGTGCATAGGAGAATTAAGCTAAGCATGCATAGAAAGTCATAAAGATTTGCTTATAAACTGAGTTCAGGTTATAGTATGAAGCTGCGGACCTGGAATTAGCAGTAAAATGTTGATACGACGCTGTCCTGCAAATTTGAGCAAAAGTTGTCGAGACGATGGCGCCCGGCGCCACGGTCCTCCGAAAAATCCGTCAAATGAAGGGGGATCGGTTCATCTCTGCACAAGGATTCCAGATCTTCAATCTCAGCCGCGTACCTGCAACCTACACACAGAAAAGCGAAGACGATTGGGGGGTTAGGGATTAGGGGTTTGCCTTTAGGTCAAACCCCGGTTTTGGAATTAACCAAGAAATGAGCAAGAGCTATAAATGTAAATGACTGTAAAACAAGTACTAATACCTTGTTCTAAGGATGTTTGTATCCTTATGTGCAAAGGTATAGATGTTGTATGTTGTATGTTGTATGTAACATGTAGTATATGATCTCCTCTTCAATGGTTGAATCCTTGACTTGAATGCAACACTTAGCCTTGAATGGAGACTTAGAAGGAATGCTTGAATGCTTGAATGCTTGAATGCTTGAATGCTTGAGTATAGTTTCCACGCTTTTACATATATCCTCCTCATGCCAAATGAGAGAGAAAAATGTAGTTTATATACTTGTCTTTTAGGGCTGATAGACTGATTTTCCCGACCTTAGGCCGACCAGGAAAGTTAATTTCCAAATTGCAAACAAAAAGACCCGAGCCCCTTAGGAGATCGGGCCCAAAATAGGACCCAGGGACCAGGGCGCTGGGCGCTCTAGTCCCACCTCTCGGGACAGCAGGGTGCAAGGAGGTTTAGGCCAGGGTGCTTGAAAAATGCAGTTTTCAGTGTCGTGAGCAAGTTTTGGGGTCTCCATTCAGGTTGTGTGTTGCGTCGCCATCGTGAAGACCGAAATGCAGTCGAAATTGCAAGTGTCGCAATTTTAGGACGCTACAGAAGGAAATCTTTGACACCTGCATGTGGCACTAAGAGCTGGATCTTATTTTTAGACAACATGTGTCTGAACTTTTTTAATGCCCTTGCAATAGTGAGGACTTGCTTCTTTACATAGCTATACTTAAGCTCATAGCCCTTTATCCCCTCACTAAAGAAAGAAATAGGTCACTCCAAATTACCATCGCTCAACTGTGTTAGGACAACTGAGATGTTGGATTCTCCTCTGAAGGTATAGAGGATAAAATCCCTTTCATAGTTAGGATTAACGAGGGTAGGAGCCTGAGCGATTTCTTGTTTGATCTCTTTGAAACCGGCCCTCCTCTCCTTGGTCCAACTAAAAACCAAGTTTTTCTTCAACATGGAAGTGAGGGGTTTTACTATCATGGAAAGGTTGGGAATGAACCTCCTCACAAAGTTGATCCTACCAAGGAAACTTTGCAATCCTTTCTTGTGACTGGGGAGTGGAAGAGAAAGAATAACCTCCACTCGCTCTAGATCAATGGTCAAGTCCTCCTTGGATACAATGTGTCCTAGCAATATTACTTGATCAGTAGAAAATACGCACTTGCTATGGTTCAGGGACACACCATACTCCCTATATTTCATGAACACCTGCTCAAGATGACCAAGATGGTCAATTGCATGCTTCGAATAAATAGTTATGTCATCAAGGTATAAAAGTACAAACTTTTCTAATACCTCCTTCAAAGCCATGTTCATTTCTCTTTAAAACATGGCACCTGCATTGGTTAGTGCAAAGGGCATTTGCAATAAGCATAGGTACTCCACTTAGTAGTATTGGTTTGATTCTTGGACCAAGATCTGATTGTAGCCTGAATACCCATCCAAGAATAAAAATATTTCCGATCCACTAACCTTTTGGAGAATCTGCTCCATAGAGGGAAGGGGATAGTGATCCTTGAGGGAGGCTTTATTGAGATCCCTGAAGACAACACATAGTCTAATTTCCCCATTCCTTTTTCTTATAGGGACAAGGTTGGCCACCCAAGAGGAGTTCTTGATAGAGAAGATGATATTGGCTTCTATGAGCTTGGTCAACTCCTTCCTCATTAGTGTCTCAATCTTGGGGTTTATTGGCCTTTTCATTTTTCTAACTGGCTTTGCATCCGATTTTAGCTCTATGGTATGTTGGGCTAAGCTAGGGTCAAAACCCTTCAATTCCTCATAGGTCCAAGCGACTATGTCATCATATTTTTGGCAAAGTTCAACAAAGGCCTCTTGTTCGGTTGAGGAACACACCTTGCCCAAGTTTAGAGGCCTAACTTCAATGACAACAACTGTCTTGTTATCCCCCCCCCTCTTTGCAACCAAGTTCATCTTCTTCTTCAACTAATCATTTGAGTTGAAAATGCCTTCCAAGGTAACTAGACCTTTAGGCAACTTGTTGGAGTTAAGTTGCATGATTTGATCTCCATACTGGTCTTGCAGCTTAGACTGATTTTTAGCATAAAATTCTGCTTCATTTTGCAAGAAGTTGACAATCTACCGATCGCTTTCGAACACTTGCCAATTTACTTGACTGTCTGGGCCAGCAGGCCTCACAAAAAGCTCGATGTGTTGCTCCTTCTCATTTGCAACATGCACTGGTATGTCGATTTGAGCACCAACCGCTACAATCCTATCAACACGCTTGTTCAGACCTCTAGGAATGCTTTGGATATTGAAGGCCTCAAATCCTTCAATCAAATCCTAAACCCCGTGTTTGTATGATTTGAGTAGGTTGTTTTTTGTTACATTTTGAGATCGGATGTGATTAGAAACCAACTCACTATCTCCAAATACTTGCAAAGATCTGATCTTTCTACTTTGTGCAAGTTGAAGACCTTGGATTAAGGCTTCATACTCAGCAACATTGTTGGTGCAACCAAATTGAAGCCTAAAAGAGAAGAAATATTTATCTTTCTCAGGAGAAACAAGCATCACACAACCACCTGCATCATTCTTGTTTCTTAAAAAATAAAAAACATGCTCCATAACTCCTTTGAGTCTCCTTGTGTCTTGATGAGTTTAGGGATAGGAGTATCCTCTTCATGGATACAATAGGTGCCAAGCCTAGTCTCTTCAGTCTCAACTAATGGATCAAACTGAAAAACCATTGGCCCATTCATTCAGCAAGCAATCAGGGACCTCTTGCAAAAGAGTAGTAGGCTCACTGACAATATACTCCTCCCCCTCTTCATGCAAAGTGTAGTTCATGCTTATAGGGGTGGGGGTGTAGGGATCAATGTGGTTTTGGGCAATGGGCTCTACCCTTTATGGTAACCTTGGTACCATACCTTGTTTGAAACAACATGTGGGACCAATCAAAATACAAGTACCCACCTATCTTGGTGATGAAGTCTCTAGACAAGCAGATGGCAAAGAAGGCAAGGAGGTTGATAATTGATATGTCTTGCAAGACAGTGCAACCAGGGCATGCATGCAAGGTTAACTTTAAATTTTTAATAGTGCCAATTGTCTTAATATAAGTGCCATCGAATTCGACCACCCCTTTAGTCATAGGTTCATATTCTATACCAAGAAGATCAACTACCTTCTTAGGCATGACTAAGCTACTAGCTCCTGAATCCATCATATAGTTGTGAACCAAATTATCTCCTATGATTAAGGAGAGATAGAAGGGGGGAGACTTGTTGATCTTGCTTGAATCTTCTTCCTCCTTGGGTTGCACCAAATTGGTGGAGACTGCCTTTCTCTTTTCTGTTGCCTCATCACCCAACTAATCAGCATCCTTCAGTGCCTCCTTAAGAAAATCCCTTTGAGATGGGATGGAAAGGGCCTCCCACATAGTGACGTTGAGGTTGGCCTTCTTCATCTGATCAACTATGTTGAAAGGAACACCGACTGATTTTAGAGGCCCCTTTGAGGCTACAAGGTCTACTTTTTCTCTTTGGATGACTTGGGCCTCTTCCTACCTCTTTCTCCCTTGCAAGGTATCCTAGCTTGTAGCATGGGTGGCTACATTGGGCGTTGGAGTTTGGGGTGATGTTGAAGGTGATCCAGCCTCCATGGTTCTCTTCTTTGACCTTGTATACTATAGCATAGACTCACCATTTGTTTGGTTCAAATCACAAAATTCTACCTCCTGCCAATTGACAAAGGAAGAATCTCCTTGCAAGTAAGCTTGAGTGCTAACACTAGGCTGATTTGGGCCATATTGCTGGCCAGAAGTGGTCGGCTCATCCTGCACCACTAAAGTTTGGACAAACCCTCCATTTTGGCATGCGCCTTGGTTGTGTCGTTGATTGCATGGTTGACACCAATCCTTCTCTTGGGCAAGGTTATTTTGCATTGGAACTATCACTTTTGAGTTGCTTATAGCTGTGGAGTTCACACTATTCAAAGGCCTGGCGTGGATCCATTGCTTTTTCCCTTGAAAGGGTGGCCTATTCTGCTGATAGTTCTAATTTTGTGCCTGATAAGGCTTTCTATGTTGGGCTTGGTGCCTCTTTAGTGTCACCAACTCATTGCTAAAATTTTGCAATAGAGCCTTGACCTCATGGAGTTCATTAGAGGATGTAGAGGGTGTGGATGATTGTCCTGCGGATGCCATGGGGATAGGAGCCAAGGTGGGTTGTTGAGTAGGAGCTTCTGGGAAGAGAGGTATTGGAGGCTTTGGAGCTATCTTCCTAGCCTGAATCAAAGAATTTTTTGCCCTTATGGCTATGTCATATGCACCCAGTAAAGAGGCTCCACCCATTAATTGTACCATGATAGCTAAATCACTGTTGAGAGCTCTAAGATAATACAAGAAGGCATGATTTGGAGATGGCTTCACTAAGCATGAATTCTATTCCATGTCTTAGGGAATCTGAAGTGGAAATCTCCCATGAACTCATGAGGTGCCCTCTTGATCGTAGTCAACTACTCCACAAGTGATAGGTGATCACTTTTTTCTTTGAAATGGTTGCAAAAACTCTCCCCCAATGCATCCCAATTGTGAATGGATCTAGATGAAAACCCCCTATACCACTACAAAGTTTTTCCTTTCAATGATGTGGCTAAGAGTTTGACAACAACATCATCCTGAGTGATATTATGGATAGAGAAGATGTTTGCAATGTCCTGAATATGCCCAATGGGGGTAGTAGTTGTTTCACCAGTGAAGTATGGTATACTCTTTAACACAACCACTAGCATATCATTCCATTGAGTCCAAATAAGGGGACTCCCCCCATTGAAGGTAACAAAAACCTAATTTCTTGCCATGCGAAACAATGGTCTATTGATATGAGTGGTGGGGGTTCTTGATAGTAATGGTCTTGTAAATGAAGGGGTAGAATGAGACCTAGGAGATGGGGTGTTTACAACCCTGACTTCCCTAAGTAGTGATAATGAAGGTCTACCTCTCTGCCTTCTAGAGCCTGAAGATGAGAGTTCTTTGAATTGGAAACTACCTTTAGCAGATTCCCTTGTATGAATTCTAGGCATGAAATTTGGAGCTGCAACAAGTCATGAGCAAGCAAAGGACCTCTTGAGAAAAGACTTCAGAACCTCGGGGTTCCGGACTTAAGCACTTTGGAACCTAGTGTTTCGAACCTCCGGAGTAGTGCACTTTGGAACCTGGGTGTTCCAGACTTTGGAATTGCGAGAGTTGCAATGACTTGGGAACCTAGGGGTTTTGGGGTCCCAAAATTATGAACTTCTTATGAACAAGATCAGGACTTTGAGTAGAGTTGCCAAGTGCTTGAAAGGTGATTGCCTCTAAAGGCTGAAACACTAAGAACAACACTAAATCCTGAGCATAAAAAATGGAAGGTAACTCCCATCGGGCGTGCCAAAAATTGTTATCACAAAAGCTTGCACCCTTGCTGAGCTATCAACTCAACAACCTTGTGAAACATGGAAACAACCCCGAAGTGTGGGACCTTACGCAAGGGGGTTGAATCTCTGGAGAAGGTCGACTTCCTCCTCAATCTAGGTGTAGGTGTTGAACCAACTCAACACTTCAAAACTTACTCCTAAGCTTATCCTAACAACTTGTAGAGGAAAATGGAAGAGAGAAAATGCTTAAAACAAAAGGAGGTGATGCACCAAGAAGAGATTGTTTCTCTCCCTACCTGAAATGATACAAAGAATCAACTGAAATAACCAAGAGATGCACAAACTTCAATTTTATGAGTGACCCTAATGCATGCATGGAGGTTAGAATTTGTTGAATGTCAAGAGGGGAGAAGGCTTCCCACAAGTCACACTAAAAAATAAATTAACACAACATATATGAGAGAAGAGCTACAAAACATACACCTATGATATGGGTAAGGAAACATACACAACATAAATAAGTTGAAGGAAGACAAGAATGGTGATTTCAATTCATTATAAGGCCAATGGCCAAACTTATAATTGTAAAAGTATAAGATAAATACAAGAGAAGTGAAAGAGCATAGAATAGATCAAACCAACAGAGAGAGAACCCTTTATAATGAGGCTTAACAACCTTTATATAGAAAATCAGTTACAAGAGTGATCACGACCCTTGTGTGTGTAGGGAAATGTCAGTCTAGGAGTACAAGGAAGTATATGCACTTGACTTCTGTACATGCAATCAACCTAGCCATACCCTGAAAATGCAATTCTGAGAAGGGTGGATTGACTGACCTTCCAAAGTCAGAGCATGCATACATGACATAAGTCACCACAACAAGCATGGCCCTATACCTCCCTTGATGGAATTCCTGCCAAAAATATTAAATGCACCCTAGTGGCTCCACAAAAGAAGGTGCACAAGTCACAAAAGTCGTCAAAGCATTTAAAGCTTTGAGTGTTGATCACACCATCCAGATGTGTTGCCAGCCAAAAAGAAGTCCAAGGACTTCATAAACTTGGGTTCCCGAAGTGGGGAAGGCAAGGAAAGAACTTCAGAACCTCAGGGTTCCGAGAAGGAGAAAGGAGAGCAACAGGGAATTTCAGAAACTCGGGGTTTCAAGGAATTGAGAAAAGGGTTAAGGAAGGATCTTCAGAACCTTGGGGTTCCTGAATTTCAAGAAAGAATAAAGGAAGGGAAGGAAGAGAACCTCGGGGTTCTGTATTTTTAGAGAAAGAAAGGAAGAAAGGCTAGGAGGGAACTTCGGGAACTCGACATTCCAGAGTTTCAAAGAAGAAGAGAGAAAGGAACTTTGAAATTGAGAAGGAGGCAAAGAAAAGGTGAGACTTAGCAAAGGAACTTTGGGAACTCGGGGTTCTGGAGCTCCTTGGTGGGGAAGAAGAAGAGAAAGAAACTTCTAAACCTCAGGGTTCCAGAGTTCTAGGGAACATAAGAGGAGGGGAAAGAAAGGGAGGGGTTCCAGAGTTCTAGGAAAAGAAAGGAGAGGTAGAAAGGGAAGGAAATTTGGAACCTCAAGGTTTCAAAGTTCCAGGGAAGCGAAGAAAACGAAGAGGGAACTTCAGAACCTCGGGGTTCCAGAATTATGGGGAAGGAAGAAAAGGCCAAGGGAAAAACTTCCTCCAGGAAAGGCAACACCTCATACTAATGGTATGATGAAAGAATAAGATTCCAGTCAACTACTGAGGGGGGGGTGAATTAGTAGATAGAAAAACTAATACAAACTTCACCAATCTCAAAATCAATCTCTCAAAGTAAACTTCAAACTATCAATGCAATATCACTGTCAAGATAAAAAATCTCAAGATAAACCGGTTGACTGTTACAATAAATTAACAGTAAACAACTTCAAACTCATAAAAATCCAAATTCTTTTACTGCCATAAGTAAAAATTCATTTCACAATGCTTCTGGTTATCATGACTTATCAAAATTAATTAAGTAGTGAAACAAATCAACCATAAAAACATAACCTTAAAAACATTCACCACTTGACACAATATTTTTGACGTGGAAACCCAAATGGGAAAAACCATGGTGAGATGAGACTCACAAGATAACTATCTGAACTCTTCTGAAGCTCACCCTATTAGGAGCCTAGCCTACTAAAGCTTTACAAAAGTCCTGTTAAAGATAGATCCTGTTAGGGACCACCTAGTTAAGGGATTGACTATAATGCCTTGTTAGAAGCAATACCTTGTAAGGATTAACCTCGATAGAGGATTTAAAACTCCAAGCTAATGGATCACTGGTGCAGGAGCACCCTTCCAAACTCTTTCTCTTTCTTTGTCTTGTTGGTGTTATGCTTCTTTAGAAGCCATTGTACATGAATAAGAGCCATGAGCTCATGTGTGCTAGACTAGGTCCTAGTTTTAGGTCCTTAGTGTTTTTGTTATGATTTCTTGTGCAGGAGAGGTTGAGTGTGTCTGGAATGTGTGCTAGGCCTTATTTTCATATTGATGTCCTTAGGATATCCCAAAATAGGCTTAGGAGTCATGAAAAGCAACAATGGCAAAGTTGCTCGAAAGATACAAAAGTTGCATGACAACTTTTAAAAGTTTTCAAGCAACTTTTCCACCCAAAATGGTCATAGACCCTTGTTGTGCATGGAGAGCCCTAATTTTGGCACACTGACCGAGGTATGGGTAGTATAAGTATTTGCAAACCCTAAATTAATGGGTTGGATGTCAAACATTGTACGACCCAAGCAAGAAGAGCTTGACAGTGACTGTTTTTGGGTTACTAGTTAGTTTGAATGAAGTTACCGAGAAAACTAATGGATTGATTTGCAAGAAAACCTATGTGAAATGTCTTCTTTGGTGTATTTATATTCATTTTGAGTGATTAGATTAGCTTTTTGTTTACCGGTAGAGTGTGTTTGTAAATAATTTGTAAGTTGCAGTCTCATTGTCCAGTTTTGGACCGGTTTGTGCTAATGAAGTCTTAACTCCATTCCCCATAGTGGAACCACCATGAAACCATGGGGAATGGATGTGAAGACCCTATACTATAGTCCCAAGAAAGTAGGGCCCTTGGAAATTAAAGGAGGCCAAGCAAAGACCCATTCCTAGGCGAGACTGGACAGTGCCCGGTTAGGAATGGTTGTTGGTGCAGAGGTCTTGGAGAGCAAGGTTGAATAGTGGAGAGTGCATCCTTTGGAGAAGGTGCAGAGGAGTGTGTGAAACACCATTGGTGTGAAGGAGGAGTCACCACCAAACCAAACAAGGTGGCTAGAACACAAAACCTTCACTGTGACCCAGATAGACCCTAAAAATCCTCACAAAAACCCGTGAAAACCTTAAAATCCACCTAGGACAGTGTAAAGACTATTGGGGGCCTAAAACCTAGAAAATCCTTGTGTCCTTGCTAAATGAATGGCAGTCCTTTTTGGGAGATTGGGTTGTTTGTGCACCGTTTGTGAGAGGGAGCCCTAGAAGACCGGTTAGGAGGCTTAATTGGTCCTAATCCTTGTAGCCCTATTTGAAGGCAAAAACACAAAACAGTGAAATTGGTAAGGGGTTGAAGGCTTGAAACCTCTTGGGGGCTCATGAATGGGTGGATAGACCATGAAATAGACCTGAAACAACCTTGCTAAGACTTTGGAAGGTGTGGAACAAGATTAGCCCTTATTAGCCATAGTAAGGGATTTTGAGTCTCATGAGTAGGTGAGACCTTATGAGTAGCATTGCAACTCATTGGTGGGTGGATTGGGCATGGTCAGGGGATTCCTCAAGAAAAGGTAAGTAATAGAGACCCTAGGGTGTGTAGAGAACACCAGGTGATCCAAGGAAAGGATCCAAGAGCATAGACTAGGCTAGTCTATCCCAAACCCCATCCCATCAATCACCTTGTTAGAGGATTTGAATAGCACCAAGCTTGTTAGAGCTTACCCGGTTAGGGGATTTCAATTCTACTGTAATTGTTAGAAAACAACAAGAGTTTGCTGATATGTTTGAATAGCACTACACTTGCTTGTTTAGATCATTTTCATGCTCCTATCTTCCTTTACTCAAACTGCAGATACATCAATTGATTTGGCAACCACACACTCAACTAAAAATTTGCCAACTCTGAAACTAAACAACTCATTGACCTTATAAAAAAATCAATTAGGTTGATAACACAACAAAAACCTAATTATCTCATAGAGATTACAAACAAGTCAGTTCAAGTGTTTCCTTAGGATTCTTCTGGAATCTAGCAACTAGGCCAACTACATGAGCTATATCTAGTCTATTGTGAACAACATAATGCAATTTTCCAATCATTGACCTATATTCCTTCTCATCAATAGATGTGGATTCATCTTCCTTAGACAACTTACAACCTGTAACCATTGGTGTCCCAACTGGTTTACAGTCACTCATACCAAAAATCTTCAAGACCTCTTTCACATACTTAGACCATGTGATGAAAATACCATTCTTCATTTTTTGTATTTGCAAGCCTATGAAATTTTTTATTTCTCCCACTAAAGACATTTCAAACTCATTTTTCATTTCATCTGCAAAATCATTTCTCATGTCATCATTACCTCCAAATATGATATCATCTACAAAAACTTTGTTGACTAGTATTTTATCTCCTTCAAATTTGAGATGTATGTTGCTATCTTCACTAGTTCTTAGAAAACCTATCTTCATCAGATGTGTATGTATCCTTTCATACCATGCTCTCGGTGCCTACTTTAATCCATATAAATCCTTATGCAATCTGCATACCATGTCTTTCTCGTTAGTCAAAGCATAACCATCAAGATGCTCAATGTATACTTCTTCTTCCAGTATCCCATTTAAAAATGATGACTTAACATCCATCTAGCATACCTTGAATTTATTATGTGTTGCAAATGCAAGTAAAGTTCTGACACCTTCCAGACTTGCCATTGGTGCAAAAGTCTCACCATAATCTTCTCCTTCCTCTTGTGCATAACCTTTGTAAACCAACCTAACTTTTTTGCGAACTAGAACACCATCTTCATTCAACTTGTTCCTAAATACCCACTTAGTACCTATCACATTTTTCTTTACTGGTCGGGGTACTAGGGTCCATGTGTTGTTCTTCTCAATTTGATCTAGTTCCTCCTCCATATATTTAACCCAATGATCATCATTAAATGCTTCCTTAGCAGTTCTTGGTTCAATAGTGGATATCATGGAGGAATTCTCTCTAATTCTTCTTCTGGTTAGTACTGCAGCATCCTTATCTCCAATATTCTGCTCAGGATTGTGATTTAGCCTCACACATCTTGGAATAACATGATCATTATTTTTAGGTTCACTTTCTTCATTATCATCATCTTCTTTTGAATTTATTTGTTCCGGTTGAACTGGTACATCAGTACTTTTTTTACTAGTTTCAGATTTCATAGTTTCTGGTTCCAAAAACAAAATGCAAGGATCTTCATCCTTTTTCTCCAAACTGGTTTCCTCTGAGACTTCAGGATATTCATCCACTTGAATATCAACACTCTCAATAATTCTCTGTGTCCGGTTGTTAAAACACTTGTAGGCCTTGCTCTTGGTGGAATAACCAAGAAATATACCTTCATCACTTTTAGCCTCAAATTTGCTAACATAATTACCTCTCTTAATAAAACTTTTGTTTCCAAATATATTGAAATAACTAACATCGGTTGATCTTCCATACCAGTATTCATAAGGAGTCTTGTCTTTACCTCTTTTTACTAGAATTCAATTCATAGTGTAGACAGTTGTGTTGATAGCTTCTCTCCAAAAAAAAATTTCTACACCTCCTTTTATCAACATCATCCTAGTAGCTTCAACAACTGACCGATTGTTTCTCTCTACGATACCATTCTATTGTGGTATCCTCGGTGCAGAAAGTTTTCATTTGATACCATTTTCTTCACAATATCTAGTGAATTCCTCAGAAGTAAATTCATTGCCTTGATTTGTCCTCAAACACTTTATCTTCTTACTGCTCTCCTTCTCAGCTAAGGCCCTACTTGCCTTGAACTTACTAAAAGCTTCAGCCTTATCCTTCAAGAATGTGACCCACATCATCCTTGAGCAATCATCAGTGAAGATCATAAAGTATCTATCACCTTGAATATTTTTTGTCCTTATTGGTTCACAAAAATATGTATGAACCAAATCTAACAGTTGTTCTGCTAAAAAAGATTTGCTCTTGAAAGTTGAGGATGTCATCTTTCCCAACTAACATTTGTTACATAGAGCATTAGCTGGTTTGGCCAACTGAAGCAAACCTCTCACTGTCTTGGACTTACTCACTTTAACAATGTTATCAAAGTTTATATGAAAAAATCTCCTCTGCCAAAGCCAAGTATCATCTATCTTTTCAATTAAACAATTGCTGACTTTAGGATTAAGGTGAAACAAGTTACCTTTATTTTTCTTCCTGGTTGCAATTAGTTCACCTTTGCTCCCATAGATTTTGCACATACCATTATTAAACTCCAATGGGCATCCTCTGTCATTGAGTTGTGCCACACTCAAAAGATTGTGCTTTAAACCTTCAACCCAATAGACATCATTTGCACTGCTCTTTCCATTAAGAGAAACAGTTCCCTTACCTTTAACCATGTAGGGTGAGTCATTACCAAATCTTACAACTCCACCATCAAATTCCTTCAAAGAAAGAAATTTTCTCCGATCACCGGTCATGTGATGTGAACAACCTCTATCAATGATCCAATCGTTAGAGTTATCCATCCGAGATACTAACACCTTCTGATCAGATATCTCCTCTTTAATGGATACAAACACAATATCTTCATTAGCATCACCATTAGATTCCTCATCAGTGATACCACCATCAATAGCAATAAGACAATATCTTTTGCCTTTACCCTTATACTTCTTGAACTTCTCTCATTTGTGCTCATTATCACCATTAGGACAGTTAGCAGCTATGTGTCCAATCTTGTTGCATGAAAAAAATTTCAAAGGTAATTTACCTCTATATTTACCAATACTCTCTTCCTTGGCAATCTTAACATGTTCATTACTGCTAGAAATCTCTTCAAGTTTTTTCCATACATCATATGTAGTCTCTAGACCATGAACATCTACATACTTTGCATCAAACAAAGAACTGATAATAGCCTCAAGTGCTTGGTTGTTTTCTTGTTGCTCTTTCTTTTGATCATCGATCATAGTCCCACTAGGTGCAACATATTGAGTATTAACATGTTCCCAATATTGACTTCCTAGACTCTTGATATAAATTTTCATTATGTCACTCCATTTCCTATAGTTCTCTCTATTAAACTTCAAACCTTCCTTCTTCATCATGATCTACAAGATCTTTACCTCAAGCCGTTAGGCTTAGACCTTAGAGGACCTGATATGCTCTGATACCAATTGATGGTATGATGAAAGAATAAGAATCTGGTCAACTACTAAGAGGGGGGGTGAATTAGTAGATAGAAAAAATGATACAAACTTCACCAATCTCAAAATCAATCTCTCAAAGTACACTTAGAACTATCAATGCAATATCACTATCAAGATAAAAACTCTCAAGATAAACCGGTTGACTGTTACAACAAATTAACAGTAAACTTGAAACTCATAAACATCCAAATTCTTTTACTGTCATTAGTAAAACTTCATTTCACAATGCTTCTAGTTATCATGACTTATCAAAATTAATTAAGTAGTGAAACAAATCAACCATAAAAACATAACCACAAAAACATTCAACACTTAACACAATATTTTTGACGTGAAAATCCAAATGGGAAAAACCACGATGAGATGAGACTCACAAGATAACTATCTGAACTCTTCTAAAGTTCACCCTGTTAGGAGCCTAGCTTATTAAAGCTTTACAAAAGTCCTATTAAAGACAAATCCTGTTAGGGACCACCCGGTTAAGGGATTGACTATAATGCCTTGTTAAGAGCAATACCCTGTAAGGAGTAACCTCGGCAGAGGATTTGAAAATCCAAGCTAATGGATCACCTTGTTAGAGGATTTGAATAGCACCAAGCTTGTTAGAGCTTACTCAATTAGGGGATTTCAATTCTAATGTAATTGTTAGAAAACAACAAGAGTTTGCTAATCTGTTTGAATAACACTACACTTGCTTGTTTAGATCCTTTTCATGCTCCTATTTGCCTTTACTCAAACTGCAGATACATCAACTAGTTTGGCAACCACACACTCAACTAAAACTTTGCCAACTCTGAAACTAAACAACTCATCGACCTTATAAACAAATCAATTAGGTCGATAACACAACAAAAATCTAATTCTCTCGTAGAGATTACAAACAAGTCGATTCAAGTATGACCATTGGATTACATAGTAATCTCTGCACATCAATCAAGAAAACCTCGATCACTCCTTGATCACCGCTTCATCGAACTCAGTAACTCATCACGTGCTTTGCATTACATGCAATATACCTCTTCATTCCCTAGACAAAAAATGTTTCATCAACGCACCAAAATCACTTGAAAATCTCTTCATACAATAATCATACGTGTCATAATCATTACAACTCATCATCAAATCACAAACCAATATAACCAATTCACCAAACTTAATCGGTTAGGGTTTATCAAATCAACAGGTAGGGTTTATCGATTCAGTAGCGTTTACCAGTTCAACTCTCCAATACATAGCAATACTGATTCACTCCACAAATTCTTCCTACCGCTTGTAGTTTCCTTTCACTAGCTCTTCCTACTGGTTACAAAACATCATTAAAACAATATCAACAATATCATTACCGATTAATTGACATCAATGACAACATAACATATCATTAATGCAATCTTCATGCAAATGCCAACACATACTTCATTATTCATCTGCTTTTCTCATTGATCATTTGGTGCATCGCTGGTCCATGGATCGTATCTTTGATCATTTCTTATTGATGGAGCAAGGGTGTCATAAAATAATAGATACCAAAAATTAAAAAGTAAGGCCATTAAGTATCAAGAAGGAAAATATGAGCGGAGTGTATGCCCCCACCAGGGATAACTTTAAGAAACCACCCCCTGGGCAAAAGTGTAAAATCTTGGCAAATCAAACATTATTTTTTGGGGGAAATTTTCATATTGATGGCAAAAAAAATTTTCAAAGGAGGAAAAAAATTATTTTGTATTGGCGAATTTATCTTAGGGTACGAAAATTACATAAAATTCTGGCGAATAATACCTTGTTTTGTGGGTAAAGTATATATTGTAAGAGGCGACTATTTTTCGTTTAAAGGAACAAATATATAATTGTATGGGCGAAAAAATTTAGTCCGAAGGAAAAATTATTTAAGGGTATTGGTGATTTTTATCCACCGCTTGAAAATTATTTAATATGTTTGGCTAATATTTTGTTATTTATGGAAAAATATATATTTTATTGGCGATTTCATGAATTCATTGGCCATTAATAGACAAGGCACATGATACATCACATCACATCAGCACATCACATTGAGTCTGGACTCTACACGACGTATCGATGAGTGCAACCTCTTTGACATGTGAAGAGTGACACGTACCTAAAATCCATCAATAATTTTAAACTGTTCGATGATCGTAGAGCAATGGCTGAAGTTTTATTTCGGCCCAAATTTATGAAGAGAATGTAGTTTAGGAGAAAGTGCCTGAAATATAATTGGATTCAATAGACACGTATCAAATGTCCCGGTCGATAATGTCGATCATTTAATATATGTCTAGTCACTAATGTTAGAGTTATCTTGTATTAGCTAATAATTATTTATTTAATTATTAGTCTATTAAACTCTACACTTAAGCTAAACTTAGGCATTTAATAAATATTCTAGGTATTTAATAATTATTCTAATTATTAAATACACATTATCTCTTTAGGGTTGCACACCTTTAGGGTTGCTATTATCCTTTTATAAGGATTGTATTGTACATTTTCATAAATTGATTCCCTTTCTAAATGATAATTTTCTTCTTCAGAGCATTTTTGCTTTTTTGCTTTATGTGCCTCCATTCTTCTCTTGTGACAGGTATTTGGATGCAGGTGTTCTTGGGATCTCTGAAGTTGTATTTCCTCAACTTCTTCATGGTATCAGAGCCTGCATCTGTTGTTGCTTGTTCCTGATTTTTCAAAAGATTTTTTGGAGGAGGGTTTCAAGTTTTTTCAAAGTTTTTATTAGATATGGGGTAGCTGTTTTGTTTCCGATTATTTTGGGCTCAAACAGAACTCACTATTGAGCTCAGAACACCCCAAAACCCCCATTTCCATATAAAATTTGTCAAATTTTGACAAATTTGGGTTTTGAAATTTTTCTTTGGTTTTGCCTTTTTAGCACGAATTTTGAGAAATTCATCAAAAAATCATTACAAAAAATAAATTCAGAGCAGTTTGGGCCAAAACAGACCTCACCGTTGGTTTCTGAAGGGCGTTTCCATTCATTTTGATATATATTTCAACCTATTTCGGTGACAAGTGCATCTGGACCATGATTTTTTCATTGGCATGCTTTACGAGGCACAAAAATCTGTATGACTGTACCTGCAAATGCGTTAAAAAAAAAATTTATTTATTTTTTTTACCCTTTTTATGCCCAAAAAAAGGGGTTTTTTTTTTTCTTTTGGCCATAACTTGGGCAAACGGAGTCATTTTTTCGAAAACAAATAGGCATCGGAAAGCTAGTTCCGAGCCGGACCTTGTGGTGCTGAAATTTTTTTTCCAATTTTTTTTGTTTGACTGTGTTGTTTTCCAGTCAAAGTGGGGTCTCTTTTTTGCACTCCACGAGCCATAGAATGAGCATCCGAACTTCGTTTTTCAAATATTTTATATCGTTGGAAAGCTTGTTCCGTGCATTTTCCAGCCATATAAGTTTAATTTCTAGATTATACTCCATGCATATTTTATTCAGTTTTTTGTTTTTTAGCACTCTGGTGGATATCTTGGTTGTTTAAGATCTCGGGATCTCTTCTCTAGGTAGGATGTCTCTATTTTGGTTCTCATTTCTATTTCTAGTCTTCTTATCATTGTAGCTTGTATTTATGCAAACGCACTAAGATAAAGTGTCATCATGCATTGTTTACATCGAATCTTGCACCTCTTGTGTCTTATTGTACATGCACCACTTATAAAGTGCCATGGGGGGTTGATGTTTGCCATCTACCGTTGTCCAGTGAGTGTTCCTTCCACGACATTCACTTCATGATGTGTGTCAAGTGAGTGTTCCTTCCACAACACCATGTACTTTCTCTGCACCCTCGATGTTCTTGGTTCGTCGTCATGCAGTTCTTGTTGGCCGTTCTTTTCAGTGTTCTTGTCCCTCTCCCTTTTCAACATTATGGGGACGTTTGTCCTATTGGTTCTAATGCTTCCTTGGTTCGATTGATCAACTCTTCAGGCTTTGGTGTCTCATGCCATCTATATCTTTGAGTTCAGTTGTTTGCCATCTGATTCGAGTAGTGTCATTTGAGGGCACTCATGCAAATTACAGTCTTCTCTACTTGGTCATGTTCTATTTCAGTGGATGTTCTTCAGATCAACAGTTACTCTTCAATAGTGTTTGCAGCTATTTCCTGCTTCAGTGGTGTTCTTCTTTCTTTTCCATCTCTTTTTGGAGTAGAGTTTTTTTCCCACGTGGTTTTCTCTATTTCTCCATTTCATAGAGATTTGGTTGTGATTGGGTTCCTCATCAGGCCTTGTTGCCGGGACCCAAATTTGCCTTCATCATGTAGTTGCATTTTTTGCATCACGCATTTAGTTTTTTAGCTACTCCTTAGGTTCATCTTAAGGGGGGGTGTTAGAGTTCTCTTGTATTAGCTAATAATTATTTATTTAATTATTAGTCTATTAAACTCTACACTTAAGCTAAACTTAGGCATTTAATAAATATTCTAGGTATTTAATAATTATTCTAATTATTAAATACACATTATCCCTTTAGGGTTGCACACCTTTAGGGTTGCTATTATCCTTTTATAAGGATTGTATTGTACTTTTTCATAAATTGATTCCCTTTCTAAATGATAATTTTCTTCTTCAGAGTATTTTTGTTTTTTTCCTTTATGTGCCTCCATTCTTCTCTTGTGACAGGTATTTGCATGCAGGTGTTCTTGGGATCTCTGAAGTTGTATTTCCTCAACTTCTTCAACTAACTGCAATCCACTTTGTCTCCATGACTTCCAATGTGGTACTTGGTACTGGTCACCTAAAACCATAGGCCCCCTAGTCTCGATTTCATCACCAAGGTCCTAGCCAAAGGCAATTAAAATTAATCTTGAGCACACAATTATTTTCTTAAATCATCAATGTCACATGGCAAATTAATCACTCTAAATTAATTAATCATTTCAAGTAAATCATTTTTAAAACAATTATCCTATTTATTTTATTAAATATCCTAGTATATTTAATTAAATAAATCAATTTGCCATTAAATCATCAAAAAATGAATTAATTGGAAAAAAGGAATTAATTGGAAAAAATAATTAAAATTTGAGAAAAAGAAATCAAATGGAGATAATCTTGAAAATCAAATAAAAAATTGAAAGAAAGCAATTAAAACAATTATATCTCAAAATTGAATAAAATAGAGAATAAATCAGTTTTTTTCTGGTTTTATCTTAATTTTAGTTCAATTTCTTTTAAAACTGAGAAAAGCAGCCAATCACATCAATTCACCTGGATTGTGCTTCTTCTTGGAAATTCTTGACCACTCATCATCATTTGATCTCGGTCGTTGGTTTCTTTATGAATTTTCTATAAATTCAGGCTCTCATCTCCTAATCAAGGATCTTGGAGACTGTATTGTTATTATGTTGTTTTTGCTTTAGGTTCATTAAGATTTTGTATTGAGAATATTTGCATATTAGTTATTGCATATTAAATCATTTAGCTTAATGTTTACTCATAGCTTAATCATGTTAGCCTAATATTCATTAATCTTGCATATCTTGCATTTATCTAGCTCAATCTTGCATCCATTTAGCTCAATTTCATACTCATATAGATTAAATCCTTCGTTTAGGTGTTGTCTAGTCACTGGTATTGCATATAAAAATCTGAGAGCAAGAATAAACTCACATCTACTAGAAGGCAATATGTCACTTTGTGATGGTTTATTATTCATTGTTGATTGATTTACTAACCATGCATCTAATGACTTATTGAAGTGTTGTGTATTCAAGATACAGATACGATCCAATTTTCACACACACATTTTTGGCACCACCGTGGGGCCTAGAATTCAATCTTTTGGCCTCAAATTTTTTATTTTATTATTTCTCAGCTTTCGTCCATACAAGCCTCTACAAAAGGTCATACGAGTATTTACCCAAAATCGTACGAGCTTCTGTCGAGTTATGTCTTTTATCATTTGGTTTAGCGAGAATACTCGTAAGAGTTTCTGCTCTAATTCTATGTTTGGTTTTCTGGGTCTGTGGGAATACTCGTACGAGAAGGTATATATTGTTGTACAAATTTTTGTTTTCTCGTTTTAGAAACAATATACTATTAGGGTTTTTTCGTGAATCAAATTTGGATTTTACTAACGCTAACCCTAGTCTACCTTCTATCTACCTAAGATTTTCACAGCCTAATCGGTTTCTTACATAACACTTGTCAAAGAATTTATCAATCAAACATACTCCTATCAAAGAATCAAAAGAAAAATAACTACTAATGCATTGTTCTTGCAGGTTGCCTAAAGAGAATTGACCAAACATCGTGTATTCTTTAAATTCATCTTTTAGGCACTTAAATTGCTATCTGGTTAATGAAAAAATCTGTCTTTTTTGTTTTTTAGAAAAAATCTAAGAGGTAGGAGAGTATGCTCTTGTCTGCACAAACAATCAGAAATACAGACCCTTGAGGCTTTTTCTAAATCTGAGATTTGTGTACCTTTAGCGAGCCTGTCACAGTGGGAAAAAGTAATCACCCTGTGAGAACGACCCAAGTGAGTATAGCTGGACCTGAGCATTCTAACTCATTAAAATTAATAGGCCTCTGGTGATTAAAGTCTCATGGGACAAGATTATTTGAGTTTTCTCTTTGAGATCTCTCATATCAAACATTTTGTAGGGCCTCACAGTCTCAATCATGTTTACGTGACTACAACTTGTTTCGGTACCTTTTCGGGCTATAGGTCTCAATCATGCTTGCATGACTTCAAGGGGTAATTTCGAATGAAATTCCTGACTAAGAACTATAAGATTGAGGCTACCTGATTCACCTCCAAAAGGGGGATAATCTTTGTGCTAGAGAGATAGTAACTCTTCCAAGACACTTGCCATATCATGCCCCCATTAGCATTTGGAGTCAGCTAATACAACATTGAGAATCCATTGTGTGAAACTCAACAACCATATTCTGTTTAGCTATTGGGTGTGTACCTAAGTCTACAAGCAAAGGTTTTCTTCTCTAAGCCAAATTTCGTAGGGTTAGCATGTTGTGCTTGAAAGTCATTATACATCTTGCGTGTTTACTGTGTTTTCATCCCTAAAACTGAAAATGAAATACTGAAAATGGAGAAAACAAATCAAAAACATCAACAACTCAGTGATCAAAACTATGTCCATGTCCAAAAACTGGTCTCTGTTAGTCATAAAAACTCTGTCTATCAGAATCTTGTCTCTGTCCAGTTCTCTATCATACGAGTCTGTTGAATTGTTGTTTGGCTACATATGTATTGTCGTACAAGTGTTCATTGATCCTATTAGTTTTTCGTCTGACTCTATTAAAATTGTCATACGAGTCTGCAAAATTTTTCGTTTGGACCTTATCATACTGTCGTATGAATAACTATCATACTCAGAAGATTATCGTCTGGAGGCCACTAAACTGTCATGCGATTTTAGGAAGCAACTCGTATGACAAACTGTCTCTATCGTCTGGGAGCTATTAAATTGTCATCTGGGTCTGAAAACTCTATCGTATGAATTCCTGATTTTGTCAGTCCAGAAACTTGTCTGTCTACACATTTTTTTCTGAATAGTCAAACTTGCCTAATCAGTCTACAGTGAGCATAAAATAGTTCATCATAATTTTGAGCATAAACAATCTCGATAGTGTACCCCTATCCTTGTGTTGCACGTTTTTGTTGATCATCTTTCAGCTAGTTCAATTAACTACTTATCAAACTTAAATCACTTAGACCATGTCTTATATAGGATAGATCGTTCCTGAAAATAGATCGAGTCTTAGTCACTTCTCTCAAATCAAACTAAGCTTCTTAGATCACATCTTATACAAGATAAATATTTCCTGAAACTAGACTGAATCTTATTTACTTCTCTCAATCACTAAATTAAATGAACAACTAGCTTCAATTTGATCTTGACTTCTGCATCACATCTAGCTCTCGGTCATATCAGTCATAAATGCCTTTTCAAACTTGAAGTTCTTGCAAGCAAGCTGACAAAGGTAAAGGACCATCCTTTTCATCAAAAAATAATCCATTCTTTGTAGAAGAGCCCGTCTCTAATAAACTTTCATCATCAGATTTACCAATTTTTGATCAGCCCTTATCTCCCATCATGTCTGGAGAAAGGCAAGAAAGACAAGCTACTAAACATGATACTCATGATAGCCTTAGCACCCATGCTAATGAAAGTGATTCCTCATCAAGCAATTCTAAAGGTTCTGAACCTACATAAGCTATGATAAATAGTTGTCTAAAGGATAAACATTTCCAAAAAATGATGAAGATCATCATGGCTAGAGAAAAGGAAGATTATTTTCTAGAGCTAGCAAAATAAGGTGCTAAACTTCCTATTGATTATAACATTGAAACCCTTATCACCAAAGAGGAAGAGACACCTTTAGTGTTGGTAAACAAACAATTACAAGAGTTATAGACTGAAATCACAAAAATGAAAAACAAAGATAAATCATCAAAGCAATATTCTCTAGACATGATATGCCCGTTTCCATTTGACAAAAACCTTTACATGCCTCCATTTCCTTCAAGAGTGGAGATTCCTAAGTTTGACAGATATGATGGTAATATAGATCCTCAAGACCATGCCAGAGAATTTTGTGCTTTATGTATGGAGTTCATGCATGAACAAACATATCCCATGTGCCTTTTCCCGAAGAGTTTAGGAGGACAAGATATGGAATGATTTTCAAGCCTACCTATGGGAATCAAAACTTTTGAGGAATTCATCGAATTGTTTCTACAACAATACTCCTATAACATTCGTCATCCATTCACTATGATTGAGCTTTGCAATACCAAACAAAAAACAAGAGAGACTTTTCTCACTTTTCTTCAATGTTGGAGAAAGATGTTCTCTAGATATTCATGATCTATTATAGATTCTGAGAAGATGGATATCTTTGTCAATAACCCAATCCCTGAATTGAAATACAATATCCAAATGCAAGTGTACCCTTCATTCAACAAAATGTTAGATAGTTCCCTCAGAATGAAAGATGTGCTTATAAAGAAAGGAGATATATCACTTTGGAAAGAAACACAACAAGGTTCTAGTTCCAAAGAAAAGAACAAATAGTGGAAATACGACAAAGATAACAATAGAAACGTTGTTAATGATGGAGTGGTAGACACTATTAAAACAAAACCAAAACCCACAATATTTAATCTGGCTAGCGACACACAAGCACTTAAAGCAGCTGAATCTGCAGTTGAAAATCCTCCAAAAAAATCAAAAGAGTGGTTTAAAGAGAAACCTTGGCTTTCAAAGCCTAAACATGATTTCACTCCTCTAGAAGAATTATATGAATCAACTTTTAAGACTTTATTGGAAAATGATCTGATAACATTGCCAGACAATTCTAGACCATATGATCCAGAAGTTAAACTCAAATGGTGGAGGGAAAACGAATAATGTGAATATCATCGAAACAAGGGTCATATAACAAACAATTGCATGCAACTCAAACATGAGATCCAAGACCTCATTGATGATGGCAAAATTATTGTTGGAAATCACATGATTAATGCTGATCACAAAGATTTTAAAGATCCCTTACCTACTTATGAACAAGGTGATTCCTCAAAATCCAAGGGAGGTACCAAAGTCAATTACACCTACACTAACAATGATAATGTGATCAACATGATTGAATCTTCCCAATTTGAGTATTGAAATGTGATCATAATAAAAAATAAACAAAATAAAGCACAAACTGCAAATGATGTGATCTGTGCTCAAAAGAAGGTTACTCTCCAAGGAGCTAGTTCCTTAACTCCTGATCAAACAACATCAAACCTACCAAATTCTTCAAACAAACAACCAGATACAATCATAGCTAAATCTAAACAACTAGTTTCATCATCCTCTCTTGGTTATAGCATTGTCGAACAATTGAAAAGAATTAATGCTCAAATCTCCATTTTTGAACTGCTTAAGATCTCTTCTGCTCATAGAGAGATCCTGGACAAAGCTTTGCTCACTACTAATGTCCCCAAAGATTTAGATGTAGGTTGGTTTCAATCTATGGTGGGTCACTTGACTTTGCCTCATTACCTTACCTTCTTTGAAGAAGATGACAACTCATTGAACCACCTGCATAACCAACATTACACATCAAAGCTATGATCCATAAACGCTGAGTCAAACGTGTTTTGATAGATGGAGGCACTGGGTTGAATATTTATACCTACAATCTACTGGCACAACTAGGATTTTATGAAAATGTCATTGATCCAACAAAGAAAATAACAATCAAAGCTTATGATGAAGAAGAAAGAACCTTTAAAGGTCTGGTGCTATTACCGATCAAGGTAGGACTTGTAGAAAGAGATGTTATTTTTTAGGTGCTTGACCTTCCTCTTTCATACATCTTACTAGACAGGACATGAATTCATGAAATGAAAGCAGTACCATCTACATATCATCAGTGCTTGAAATTTTCTTGTAATGGAGTTGAAGTCAGTATTCATGTTGATACAAGCTATACCTATAATGCATTAACGCAAAGTGCTGATACTTTTGTTCCACATAACAGAGAAACTTCTACAATTGAAAGTTCAACAAATTTAATGAAAGATTTAGAAAAGAAATTGAAAATCACATATACTGGCATGGATGGATATAAAATAGAACCTATACTTTCACTAATGTCCCTTCCTCCATCACCAAGACAATCTGGACAATCATCAGAGGCTATGAAGCCACAAATTTAAACTCCAAATGTCATTTATGATAGTATCTTTGTACACTCCTCTACTTCCCTTGCAGATGAAATAGAAGAGGATGTTGTTCTCAAATAGATTTTCAAAGAAGATAGTAAAAACAAAGAAATACAACACTGTGAAATTTCCCTAGCACAATATGGTCCAGGCTATAAGATGATTCACCACATGGGATATTTAGGTATCGGTCCTCTAGGAAAACATAAAGAAGGCATTGTTGAACCTATTCAGCTACAAAATAAGTCTACAAATAATAAAGATGGACTTGGATACAATCTAAGAAAGTCATCAGACTAGAAACATACTTCTCATCATCAGTCTAAGTGGAGGAAAAAGATACTACCTTCAACATCATAGGAAATCAATATTTAGCAAACTCAGGAAGAGTATGAAAGTGAACAAGAAGAATTGGAAGTCAAGAGAGAAGAAGCAGCTGGTAATCAAGTTCAAATTGTATAAAAAATAACACTACAAGGAGTAGAAATCTCAGAAGACATGTGAGAAGAAATCAAAGGAATTAAAGAGTTGTTTGCACCAATGAACATTCTGATCACATACACAGGTAGAATACAAATAGATGATTTAGAAAATGACTTGAATGAGTATGAATGGGGTCCAAATCATCTCTCAGATACATCTACTATGAAATATCTTGAAGAATCTAGTGATATCATAGATAAAGCACAAGAGATAATACACTTGAAATTGCAAAAGGAAATAGAAGAAATCAGGCTAAAAATACAAGAAGACTATGAACAACAACTGAAAGAAGAAAGAGCACAAGAAAATTATTCACCTACTCCCTCTAATGAGATAGAACAAATGAGGCATGGAACTACAAAATAAGAATTAGAGGCTACAGAAGCAGGATGATCATTAGTCCAGAGGAAGCTGAATGGAAAAGGCGACAGAGACTAATAGAGCCATTAGGGTTATGTCAACAAGTATGTCAAATGCAAGTGATAAATGAACCAAATCATGAAGGAACTTGCAACATCAAAGATGTAGATATTGATACTATATATACGTTTACTAAATCACTTGAAGAAGAGTCAGAAACTTCATCTTATGACTCTGATCACTCTAACATAAGCTCTATTTATAACAATACCTATTTGACATCAAACTATGACTAGTCTGTCATGAATGTTGAGATTCTTCCCACTGACCCTGTTACTGTCAAACTATGATGTGTAGTCCAATCTGAAGTAGAGGATGATACTAGTGGTAGGTCTATTGGGTTAGGTCCCCTAAATATTAACGTGCACTTTGATAATTGTGTTGTAACTTTTCCTAGTCTCGAGATACTTACGCAAGGTAGTCTTCTGGAACTTTACTTATCAGTCCAAAGTTATGATGATAAAACCATGAACTCCCTTGAACCTATTAAAACTTTATCCTTGGTACATCCTGAACTAATTGACTGTACTCTTCAAGACCAACCTTTGGATATACCTACCTTCACCAATGACTATACATTAGCTTGCTATCTTAATACAGTTGAACCAATTGACTCTTCCACCAGTGAACAAAGTGAGAACATGACAACAACAAGTGTCAAGTATCTTAGTCACAAAAATTAAAAAAATTAAAAAAGAGCTTTGATGGCGAAAACCACACTGTGGCGGTGTTAGAATAAAAAATAGTAAAAATAAAGGACGTACCTAACGGTGAAAACCTTTCTGAGGCACCTAAAGGTGAGATACTTGACATTTTGCCTGATCACTTTCAAGAGCGATAATCAGTTCTAATTGAACCTACACAACCAGTAAATATTGGAATAGAAGAATCTCATCACACCATACATGTAGCTCAATCCTTGTCAGCTAAGAACTAAAAGAATTTGCTAATTTCTTCATGGAAAAGAAGATCAATTTTGCATGGACATATGCTGATATGTCAGGTCTAGATCCTGACCTCATAATGCATCATCTCTCTATCACTCCTGGATTTAAACCTGTTAAGCAAAAAATCTAAAAAATGCATCCTCATGTTGCATTACTTGTTAAAGCTAAGCTAGAAAAACTATTAAAAGTTGGATTCATCAGAGCAATTGATTATGCCGAATGGATATCTAATATTGTACCTATTTCTAAACCCGACAAATCAATCTGTGTTTGTACTGATTTCAAAGATTTAAATAAAGCTTGTTCGAAGGATTATTTTCCACTACCCAACATAGAAATGATCGTGGACATGATTGCTGGCTATGAAATGTACTCTTTAATGGATGGTTTTACAAGATACAATCAGATCAAAATTACACTTGAGGATCAAGAGAAAACAACATTCACCTATGCCTGGGGAACCTTTTGCTGGAATGTAATGCCCTTTGGTTTAAAGAATGTAGGTGATACTTATCAAAGAGTCGTAACAATGATTTTTCATGACATGATGCACAAAAATAGGGAGGATTATATCGATGACACTCTAGTAAAGTCCATGAAAAGATCAAAACATCTATCAGAACTAGGTCCAATATTAGATAGAATGGAAAAATTCAAACTTAGATTATATCCTAAGAAATGTGCATTTGGAGTTACATCTGGTAAACTCCTAGGATATATTCTTTTAGCGAAAGGAATTGAAGTGGATCTAGAAAAGGTTAAGGCGATTATGGAAATGCCACCTCCAAAGAATATCAGTCAAATGAGAAGTTTACGAGGAATCCTCCAATCAATAAGATGCTTTATTTCTTAGCTAGCAGATAAAGCTAAACCATTTATAAAGGCATTACGGAAATGAGTCAAATACAACTGGGATGAAGATTGTGAACAACATCTAAAACAAATCAAGGAATATCTTTCTAATTCACCTATATTGATGCCACCAATTCAAGGTAAACCATTTATTCTATACATATCAACTACTGATACATCATTGGGGGCACTTCTGGCACAACAAGATGAGAATAAAAAGGAAAGAGCTATATATTATATCAACAGGACCTTGGTGTCCTATGAGATGAACTATACTATCATAGAAAAATCTTGTTTGGCATTAGTCTTTGCATCACAAAAATTAAGACACTACATGTTAGCACATTCTATTAAGCTGGTGGCTAAGATTGATCTGCTCAAATACCTTCTCAGCAAAGAAACACTTACAGGAAGATTGGCTAAATGGGTCATGGTTCTTACAGAATTTGATATTGAATCTATAGAATGCAAAGTTATCAAAGGATAGGTCATTGTAGATCAACTTGTTGATACTCCTCTTGAAGAAAATTAACCTTTGCACATAGAATTTACGGATGAATCTATCATGCACCTTGCTCAGCAATCAAGGAAAATGTTCTTTGATGGGTCTTTCACTCAACATGGTTCTGGTGCTAGAATAATTTTTATTACTTCTAAAAAATATTCAATCCCAAAGGATTACAATATTCTCTTCCCTTGCACAAACAACATTATAGAATATGAAACTTTGGTAAATGGGATCAAGCTGGCTATCAATGGAAGTTTGTTGAATTGTACATCTATGGAGACTCTCAGCTGATCATCAACCAAATCAATGATATATATTAGACTAGAGATGATAAAATGATGCCTTATAAGAGAATGGTTGATGACCTCAAGAAATAATTTACCTTTGTATCATTTCAACAGATTCTCAGATGAACAAATAGAGCAGCGAATTCTATGGCTACCTTGGCATCCATACCATAGCTACAAGAATCTAACTTTCACTTTGAATTCCTAGTGGAAGAGTTACATTATCCTGCCTATGATTCTCCTGAGTCCCAGATGCTCTGTTCTATTATTGGACATGACTCATCTCTCTATAGCCACATTTACTCTTACTCGCATGACCAAATTATTCCTGCTAATCTTACCCGTAATGAGAAAAGGAACCTAATCTAAAATGATTCACAGTATGTCATCATCGCTAATGATTTATTTAGGAGATGTTTGGATAGTACTTTTCTTAGGTGTCTATAAAATAAATATCCCAACACACATTATCTGAAGTCCATGAAGGTACTTGTGGATCTCATTCAAATGGTCTAACTTTAGCTTGAAAACTACTAAGGGTCGGCTACTACTGGCCAGATATGGAGAAAGATGCTATAAAATTTGCAAAAACTTGTGAGAAGTGTCAACTACATGGGAATCTGATACTTTCTCCAGCAAGGGATCTAATACCTTTCATCACACATTGGCCTTTTCAACAATGGGCATTTGACCTCATTGGCCAAATATATCCCACATCATCTAACATACACAAGTTTATTATAACTACCATTGAGTACTTCACTAAGTGGATAGAAGCGGTTTTTCTCATCAAAGCAACCAGTAACACAAGGAGCTCTATTCATCCTTAACTATATCATCTGCAAGTATGGAATACCTTCTTCCATTGTGACTGACAATGGAAGGTAGTTCAAAAATAAAGATCTAGATGAGCTCTGTGAAAAATTCAAAATCAAACAACACTGTTCATCCATATACTACCCTCAAGGTAATGGACAAGTTGAAACATCTAACAAAAATTTGTTGACTATCTTACACAGAACAATAAACAAATCTGGAAAGGATTGGCATCTATAGCTCAATCCTGCACTATGAGCTTATACAACAAGTATTAGAACACCTACTAGGGCTACACCTTTTTCTTTGGTGTATGGGTCCAAAGCAGTCTTGCCTATTGAGGTAGAAATACCATCTTTGAGAGGTTCTTTGCAAGGTCTTGTTACTAATGAAGACTACAAAATATCTAGATTGCAAGAAGTCAAGTTGCTGGATGAACGTCGGCAAGTGGCGTTTGTTCATCCAAGAGCCTATCAAAAGAGAATGTCTAGAGGTTATAACAAGAAAGTTTGACAACGAGAATTTCAGGTTGGTGACCTTGTTTTGAGGGAAAATCCTAAAAATCAATAGTTTCGAGACAACAAAGGAAAGTTTGAACCCAACTGGCTAGGTCCCTACATCATTACTGCAGTCTTTGGCTCTGGTGCCTATCAACTCTCAACATCGAAAAGAGAATAACTCTATGAACCGATCAACACCGTCCACTTGAAGAATGTATTCACTTAGTATTCTCTTCTCTAGCAACCTGTACAACTAAAATATCCCAAAAAATTCCTAAAAATCATAAAATGTCTTGAAAAAACCATAAAAATCATAAAATGTCTTGAAAAAAAGAAAAAAAGAAAACAAGAAAGGATCTTTGCCAAGCAGGTGAAAACTTGGTAAACAGGCGCCTCTTGTACTCAAGCACTCCATCTATCAATGGAAATTGGGCATTTCCCATTCTCATTCCCACTTTCTTGCCTCTCTACTTTCTCTTGTACATAACTTTTAGTTGCTTTTGTGACATCTAGTTCTTTTGGAACCCTCATGGCTTGAAACCGATCAATGTCCTAGTCTTAGGGAAATCAATTGATCAATTTACATGTCCTAAGTAATTCAACCAAGTCATCTTTCTGTCAGTAGTACCAGGTCATCCACTCTTAGTCAGTCACCTATCTCCAAACTATTGAAGAGTTTTATTACTGAGTAAACAAGGAAAACAAGACTACTTAAAACAGTCATTAAACTATTCGAGATATGCATGAAATTTTCTTTATGTGTTGTCTTTTAAATTGGTTTTCGATTATTATTCCCTTTGAGTAACTCGAGGAAGTCTATCTTGACTAAGAGGGGCAAGGATTGGGGGCATAATGCTTTTCTTTGTTTTCTACTTGTAGGAATGATTCTGATGATCTGGAAATATTTAATCAGCTAGGTGTTTGTGATACATGCCTTCACATCAAGGTGAAATCCCCACACATACCTCAACTCCGCTTATTTGTATGCTACAGGGAGGTTGGAGTCATTTATTTGTTTGTTTGAGGGAATTTCTTTAATGTGCACTCCGGATGCATGCGTAATCTATCCAAGGATATGAATGAAAAAAGGGTCATTGCGGACAAGATAATTAATATTGCATATGAAAAGAAAGGAACTCTATTTTGCCTGTTGTGTTTGTAAAACACTCAGTGATGAAAATTAAGCATACCAAATCCAATGACTATGTATAGGTTGCATTTATTCTAAATTTTATGCATTTCGAGTGATTTTGACATGATAACAATGATCTCTTTATCTTTTGAATGAGTGTTTGAAGCAATCGTCATTTCTCAGCTAAGTGGTCTATTTTTCATCACCGTTTCTCTGATAGAGTACTTGTGTATTGAGATGTTAGCTGCATACATGACCATATTATATAGATCCATACATTTCATTATATACTTATTTGCATTCATATTATTGCATGAAAAACTAAACATTTGCATTACTGGTTAATCATTTTCATCATTTATTTGCATAGGAAAATGAAACAAAAAATGAGCATCCATATTCATCTCCATTACATACATCCATACTGAAAAGATATGCATACATATAAAATAAAGCATATAGAAAGACATCTCATAATCAATCAACACAAGTACGATGAAATCAAATCAAGAGCTTGTATATATCATCATAATTTCAATGTCTCAAAGTACAAATGATATCAACTGTCAAATACAATGTCTCATTAGAGCAAGAATCGTATAGGCTACAAAAATGGGGTATATAACAAAATCTAGGAGATATAACAAACCTATCTCTCTGCCTCTCCCTCATCATCGAGTGGAGGAGGTGGTGCCTTTTGAATGACGTCCTATCTAGGTGCCCTAGCTCCCTTAGATCAAACCATATACTAAGAATACAAAACAACCTGATGTGCTATTGGGACCACTACGCTATAAGCTGCGACATAATAGGCTTCCCGACTCATCTGATGCAAAAAATCTCACTGAAGAGCATCACGTTTTTCTCTGACCTCTGCAAGCTGTTGATATCACTCTGCTAGCTACGTCTATCAACTGTAACTGCAAACCCGTCAACCTTAATCTTCACGATCGTACTACGTCTGATACCCCCTGCTCCCTCCTAGCATCTCCGCCTCCATCTCCGCTACCTAACCTACCTAGGCGCTAATCTCTCCTCCTCACCTCCATCCTTTGCTGCCCTAGCACCACCAGCCTCCACCCCAATAACTCCTAAGGATTCACCCTCCCCTCTTTGTCGTTGTCTAGCTCCAGCTGGTACCCTGCTGCTACTAGCCTCGGGAACATGTCCTGCCCGTCTAGGTACATCTACTCTTTGTCCCTGTACCTTCCCTCATCCCTGTACCTAACCTGGTACTTGTGCCTATGCTGGTACCTCATCCTCAACCTCCTCTATAAGAGGTGCATGCTCTCCCCGACCTGTAAATCGAGGAAAAGGATGTCTTTGGAACCAATATTTGTACTGGGGTAATTCTCCCACGTTTGCTACATCCTCTAAATAATCCCATCTTTGCGGTTGTAAACCTACTAACTCCTACATGCTCAGCACATAGGATAGTCTTGATGCCCATCCTCGTCTCTCCTCCTCTCCATATCAGGCATAGGTTGTGAACCCCTGGAATATACCTTGCGGTCTTCCATACTGCCTCATCACCCTAGATACTACAAACCGCTCAATGATAGACACCAACTTGCTAATGAGAGTTCGAGTCATGAACATGTCCTTCCTTTGAGCTCTCCAATTGTTCCACAATTTTAGAACCCTGTAAGGTCTCCATACTATGACAATCAGATCATCCAACTGCCTCCTCCAATAGTTAGTCTTGCCCAGATGGGGCTAAGTAACATAACCTGAATAACGATAAACAATAGGCTGGTGCACCTCTCTAGAATCATCTACTATAGGTATACATACTGGGATGTGTTCCCATGCCTATATCTATAGAACTAGAACACCTACTGCCATGCTCTTCTCCACCCGATACACAATCTCGTGCATCTCATGATACATGTGCGCAAGCAAGATCCCCATCCTAATCTCACAAGATGAGTCAACAAACTCTCAAGCATTCTGGCCCAACCACAAAGAAAAACTTACTATCCTCTATCAGGCATAACAAAACAACTGATAATACCTGCTAAAACGCATGCTAGAGGATACTGCTTACCATATCTACTCATCAAATCATCCCATGTAATGGCACGCTCAAGAATGGTCTCATCATGGAATATCCGTCTCAATGCTAAAATACCTGGTTGCTAAGTAGAATCATAATCAACCTTGTCTCCAGCAAACGAAATCCTCATAATCCTATATATGTCCTTTGGTGTAATGGTCATCTCTCCAACTGGTAGATGGAAGGTGTTATGCTTTGAATGAAAATTCTCTACTAACGCAGTCAACATCCCGCGATTCACATAAATATCAGGCATCTATAAAAGATATCCGAATCCACACAAATCAATATGTGCTCTCTCTGTATTTGATAACACACAGACTAGACTCATCGTCAACAAAAATGCACACTGAAACTAAATATCCGACAATCGAATTTGGAAAATCAAACATAAAAATTGTCAGCACATGATCTAAATTGCACTAAAAATATGTTGAACATGCTCACGAATCCAAATATTAATGATTAAAAATTAAAAATTGTTGTTTAGACTCTAAAAAATGCTTGTTGTTTTTCATATGAGTTTCCACAAACAAGAAGAAAATCGTACGAGCAAACATTACACACCACACAAGAAAACATGTCCATATGACAAAACATATCCTATCGCACAATACAATGGTCACTCAAGAACACTGTCATATGACTCATGGGACGAAACTAGATGACAAACCCTATGTGACCATACGACAAAACAGAGGGAGGACAGTTTGTCGTACGAGAAATGGTATTAATCCACACGACAAAATAGTGTAAATGACTTCAAATGAATTTTAAAATGAAAAAAATGAACAAAAATTCAAAAATTACGCAATGCACAGTCTAAAAATTGATCACTTACTGCTAGGTCATAGTTTCACGGTCGATTATGACATCTCTGGCACTCGAATCGATGCTCCTGAATTAGAATGGCCATTTTTCTTCATAGAGGGTTTTTTAAATTTCAAACTTTGAGAGGTGAAAATGACTTGAAAATGACACATTGAACCCCTTAATTTTGAACTTCCTCTGATGGACGTAAAACTTGTACCCTAAGCTAAATCGACTGTCCTGAGTCCATTTTCGGGATCAAAATCAAAATCTGACATCAATTCTGTAGTCAAAATTTCACGATGTTGACCACTTAGCACTTTCATCTTCAAGTCAATTTTTGAATCATTTTGTGCTCAATTCTAAATCTCAATTTAATTCTCCAATCAACTTTGATTTTAATCTTCAACATGAATCTTTATGCTCAAATAATTATCATCACTAAAAATTGCCTAAAATTGTTGTACCCTTGCTATCTTTCGATTTCGCTCCTGAGGGGGCATACTCATGACCTCATCATCTTTTCAGTGATCATCATCATCAAAAGTCGACAATATTTTTTCAAATCTTCATCTAAAGGAGCAAAATTCTTTTCAAGACAAAGAAAATCAATTAAACCTCATTACTAGGGGCATCTTAACTAAATCATGTCATATCAAGTTGAGATTCTTCGATGTCAAATAAAGCTATCTCTAGGGGCATATCAATCTGTGTCCTTATCTGAATCAATCTTCAAAATCGATGTTTAGTTTCAATCGCATCAAATCAAGCTAGACATTTTCTCTTGCTAATCAGTTCTTGTTCAATCAAGTTCATAATTGGTTTTATCGCTTTGCTTAGTTGATTCTTGTTCAAACAAGTTTGGAATCGGTGCATCTTTCACTCAATCTAGTTCAATCAATTTCAAGAATGATATCTCGCTCTTTATCGGTCCTTATTCAATCAAGTTCAGGATCGGTACGCTTTAATCAACTCTGTTCAGTTTCATCACTTCAAATCAAGCTGAACATCTTGCTCTTAATTTGATCTACCTTCTGTCTGCCTGAGATTTTCATAGCCTAAGCGGTTTCTTGCAGAACGCTTGTCAATGAATTTATCAATCAAACATATGCTTGTCAAAGAATCAAAAGCAAAATGACTACTAATGTGTTTTTCTTGCAAGTTGCCTAAAGAGAATAGACCAAACATCATGTATTCTTTAAATTCATTTTTTAGGCACTTAAATTACTATCTAGTTAATGAATAAATCTGTCTTTTGTATTTTAAAAAAAATCTAAGAGGTAGGAGAGTATGCTCTTGTCTGCATAGACAACCAGAAATCTAGATCTTTGAGGCTTTTTCTAAATCAAAGATTTGTGTACCTTTAGTGGGCCTATCACAGTGGGAAAAAGTAATCACCCTATAAGAACAACCCAAATGAGTACAACTGGACCTGAGCATTCCAAGTCACTATAATAAATAGGCCTCTAGTGATTAAAGTCTCAGAGGACGGGATTATTTGATTTTTCTCTTTGAGATCTCTCATATCAAATATTTTGTAGGGCCTTGCACTCTCAATCACGTTTACGTGACTACAACTTGTTTCAATACCTTGTTGGGCTATAGGCCTCAATCATGCTTGTGTGACTCCAAGGGGTAATTTTGAACGATAGGGGGATAATCTTTGTGCAAGAGAGATAGTAACTCTCCCAAGACACTTGCCATACTGTGCCCTCATTAGCGTTTGGAGTCAGAATCAGTCTTCAAAATCGATGTTCAGTTTCAATCGCATCAAATCAAGCTGGACATTTTCTCTTGCTAATCAATTCTTATTCAATCAAGTTCAAAATTGATTTTATCGCTTTGCTCAGTTGATTCTTGTTCAATCAAGTTTGGAATTTGTTGCATCTCTCGCTCAATCTAGTTCAATCAAGTTCTAGATTGATGCCTATTTCTTGATCAATCAAGTTCAAGAATGGTATCTTACTCTTTGTGGGTCCTTGTTCAATCAAGTTTAGGATCGGTATCGCTATAAGCAACTCTGTTCAGTTTCATCACTTCAAATCAAGTTGAACATCTTGCTCTTCATCGGTATGTGATCCATCAAGTTCAGAATTGATTTCTCTCTTTGACATCAACTGTTCTTTGAATCAATGCACTAATCACACATCAATTCAAAGAGGGGCAAATGTAATACCCTAAAAATGGTCATCTAAAACCATAGGCCCCATAGTCTCGATTTCATCACCAAGGTCCTAACCAAAGGTAATTAAAATTAATCTTGAGCACACAATTAATTTCTTAAATCATCAATGTCACATGGCAAATTAATCACTCTAAATTAATTAATCATTTCAAGTAAATCATTTTTAAAACAACTATCCTATTTATTAGTATATTTAATTAAATAAATCAATTTGCCATTAAATCATCAAAAAACAATTAATTGGAAAAAAGAATTAAAAATTGAGAAAAAGAAATCAAATGGAGATAATCTTGAAAATCAAATTAAAAATTGAAAGAAAGCAATTAAAATAATTAAATCTCAAAATTGAATAAAATAGAGAATAAAACAACTTTTTCTGATTTTATCTTAATTTTAGTTCAATTTCCTTTAAAATTGAGAAAAACAGCCAATCACATCAATTCACCTGGATTGTGCTTCTTCTTGGAAATTCTTGACCGCTCATCATCATTTGATCTTAGCCATTGGTTTCTTTCTAAATTTTCTATAAATTCAGGCTCTTGTCTCCTAATCAAGGATCCTAGAGACTATATTGTTATTATGTTGTTTTTGCTCTAGGTTCATTAAGATTTTGTTTTGAGAATATTTGCATATTAGTTATTGCATATTAAATTATTTAGCGTAATATTTACTCATAGCTTAATCATGTTAGCCTAATATTCATTAATCTTGCATATCTTGCATTTATCTAGCTCAATCTTGCATCCATTTAGCTCAATTTCGTACTCATATAGATTAAATCCTTCGTTTAGGTGTTGTCTAGTCACTGGTATTGCATATAAAAATATGAGAGCAAGACTAAACTCACATCTACTAGAAGGCAATATGTCGCTTTGTGATGGTTTATTATTCATTGTTGATTGATTTACTAACCATGCATCTAATGACTTATTGAAATGTTGTGTATTCTAGATATAGATTCAGATACGATCCACTTTTCACACACACAACTTTATCTTTTGAAATGGATCTCAGTTCTTGAATAGCAGACACTCTAATTGAATATTGCGGTAAAAGAGTTCTAAGCATTTTGCTAACAATAGTATTGTAGTCACATAAATCTGTCCACTTAATTAAATGAATATTTACTGTTTATTTGATTATTTAACCATCAATAATTAGTTAATTAAATTAATATTTAATTAATTTCATCCTGAACCTCTTCTCCTATTAATTAAATAAATTATTCAATTTATTTAAATTAATTCATTAAGCCACACTCTAAATCAATTAAATCAATAAAGCACATTTATTTAATTTAACCCCCTTTCCTCATTTAAATAAATAAATAAATATTTATTTAAATCCCTAACTACCCCCCACTTGCATTCTCCTACAAATGCAAGTTGCACAATTTTGGTTGCAATAAAGTAATTTTATTTTAATTAAAATCCTATTTTCTCTGGGGACATCCCCGCAAAGTAACGGTATTTGCGAAGCCCTATTGATAGGGTAGTCTTGGTTCAAATCCCCTACAGATCATTGGAGGAGTTTTCGAATGTGGCCCCCACATGTTGAGAAGACGATGGATTGGTGATGGTGCAAGGAGACTCATGGAGCAGCAGCTGTTGGAAGGTGAAGGCAAGGAGGGAGTTCATTGTCAAAGGAGGAGCTGACTCGGGTCCCATGTGGAGTGGAGTAGAGTTCAAAGTGGATTTGAGTAGCCACGTGGAGTAATAAGGGTTGGAGGGATAAGGAGATGGATGGAAGAAGGAGAGATAAGGAGAAGATGGAGAGATAAGTCGCGGGAGTTATAAGGTGAGGATGGAGAGATAAGGGAACTCAGAGTGATATGATAATTTTGATACTTAATATAAGTACAGATCCAATAGCCAATAAGATGAGAGGGGGGGGGGGGGTGAATCATACAAACTTAATCTTCCATTAAAACATCAGATTCAACCTCGGTAACATATATATCAGTAATATAGCCAAAACATGCAAACTCAAAAACATATAAACATCATAAACCTCATAACACCAGATTTAACGTGGAAACCCAAATAGGGAAAAACCACTATGGGATTTCAGACCCACTAAGAAATATACTCTTCTAGAGTATGCTCGGTTAAAAGAAAATCCTGTTAAAGATTACAAACACATTGCTAGATGTGACCCGATTAAGGGATTTCCCTCAGATCTATTAGGATCTTCACCTAGTTAGAAGTGATCTTGTTAAAGGATTTCAAACACTCAATCATAATGTCACCTTGCTAGAGGGTTTTACAAATAAGATTGTTAAGTCCACTCGATTAAGAGATTTTCTGTCACTTTCACAAAATAACAGTAATAAAAATCTATCTGCAACTTCACATCTAAAATGCTAAAGTAGATTCCTATTTGTTCAATACAATCTAGACATAGAACTGATCTTGTCTATTTGCTGGGCTTCTATACTCTGTTATTCTAACAGGTCTTCAAGCTTCTATGCTCGGTAATCACTATGTAGCATCCTTGTGCATACACTTGCTCACATACATTATTTATCAACGGTTTCCTATTTATAAACAATTAGGTAACCACTTAATCTCCTTGATCACATTTCCCATGATCAATCATAGCCATCAGATCTTCAATCTTGTCTAGGTTCAATGCATCTTTCGATCTGAAAATGTTTTAGCCTACCTTGGAACTTGCATACATTTCTTGGAACTTGTGCCAGGGTATTGCGGTTCAATCTGCGCTGTAGATCTTCATGCCAACTTTCCATTGCCTTAGATTCATTAACAAACTTCATCCACGACTCACCAATCATTTAATCAGTTCCAACTCATTAGCTTCCTTCATTAAATAATACAAGCAAACATTTAATACATTCTGTTATAGCTCGGTTACAACTCGGTTATAACTTGGTGAATACTAAACTTCACTCGGTAGACATTTTGCCTTCATTAACCGATAGCAATAACCTTAGGGTTTATCGACTAGGTTCCTTAGGGTTTACCGACTAGGTTCTTTGCTTGATAACATAGTATAGTATTAACCTTTACAATTTACAACATATGTATGATGTTAAAACATTCTAAACATCATGATCTCATCATTGTCTGACTTGGTAATAGTTGCCCATTGAATACCTTAATTCATCCCCTTATTCATCATATTCTTTCCTGTGTCTTTTACCAACATCTTTATACTCTTTTAAATCATACTTCTCAAGATATGGCAACATCGCACTGAATTAGAAAATCAATTTCTTGACATCAATGACAAAATAATAATATCAAGACAGTAAACATCCTTAATCAGTTATATCCATAATCATCAACAACCTTCTCAATATCCTTATGAAATGCCAACAATCTTTCATTGTCTATTATAATGCTATATTGCCAACAATCTCCCCCTTTGGCATTGATGGCAAAACCAATTGATTTGACTTTAAAAGATTCAGATTGCTGTGATTCTGAAATGCTCTCCCCCATACATTAGACTTCTCCTCTTTCTTCAGTCTTCTTTCTATAGTCTTCTCAGTCTTCTCCCCTGATATTAGTGTTCTCCCCCTTTGACAACAATGACAAAAGTAAAGAACTAAAACATAATTTCTTTCTTTATGAAGTGATTTCCTACTGTTGTGTATCAACTGAGTTTTGGTCAGAGCATTTTGTCTTTAATTCCTATTCCCTCTATTGTTTCCTGTAATAATTCCTGTACACCTTTAGAAAACATCCTAAAGTGTGTAATGCAACATCAACTCCTAAAAGATATTCGATAGAGTCATTGGATTGATGCTTTCACCGAACTCGGTCAGTGAGTAGAAGATAGGGGTAGGACCCCTAACTTACTTTTGAGATATTCAAAAGTGTCCCTTGGTAGTGGCTTGGTGAAAATATCTGCTATTTGTTCCTTTGTGCTAACATACTCCAACACCACTTTCTTCTCTTGAGCTTCTTCTCTAAGATATGATAGTTGATAGAGATGTGCTTTGTCTTAGAGTGCATAACAGGGTTTTTTGAAATATTAATGGCACTAGTATTGTCACAGAATATAGTTACTGGCACGATAAATTTCTCATTTATACCTTCCAACAATTTTTTGATCCATGCAATGTTGGTACAATTCAGTGCTGCAGCAATGTATTAAGCTTCTGCTATTGACTGTGAAACACATCCTTGTTTCTTGCTAAGCCAACTCACTTGTCTTTCTCCTAAAAAGAAAGCTCCTCCTCTTGTGCTTTTTCTGTCATCAATGTTGCCTGCCCAATCAGCATCAGTATAAACTTTTAAATCAAAATCATTTCCTTTCTGATACACTAAGCCATAATCCTCAGTGCCTTTCAAGTATCTAAAAATTCTTTTGATTGCTGTCATGTGTGTTTCTTTAGGATCTGCAGAGAATCTTGCAACTATACCTACTGCATGTGCTATGTCTGGTCTGCTATGAACAACATATTGTAGCTTTCCAATCATGGATCGGTAAAGTGTCTCATCAATAGATGCAGATTCATCATTCTTTGATAATTTACAGTTGGTAGTCATAGGAGTACTTACTGGTTTTGAATCCTCCATTCCAAATTTCATCAAGATTTCCTTTATGTACTTGGATTGAGTAATGAAAATCTCATTTTTCATTTGCAATATCTGTAAACCTATAAAATACTTTATCTCACTGATTAATGACATCTCAAATTCTTTGCTCATTTCATTTCCAAAGTTCTTGCATAAAGAGTCATTTCCACAAAATTTAATATCATCAACAAATATGGCTGAGATCAGTATTCCATTTTCATCATTCTTCATGTACATATTGCTATTCTCACTTGTCCTTATAAAACCAATCTTAATCAAATAAGAGTGCAATCTTTCATACCATGCTCCAGGTGCTTATTTCAAACCATATAAAGCTTTTCTCAATTTACATACCCAATCTTTATTATTGTCTTCAACAAATCCTTCAGGTTGTTCAATAAAAACTTCTTCTTCTAATATTCCATTCAGAAATGCCGATTTGACATCCATTTGATATACCTTGAAGTTTTTGAAAGCAGCATAGGCCAACAATGTTCCTACTCCTTCCAGTCTAGCAACAGGTGCAAAAGTTTCACCATAATCAATTCCTTCTTCTTGAGCATAACATTTGCAAACTAGTCTTGCTTTGTTTCGAATGACTTCTCCTTTTTCATTTAGCTTGTTTCTGAAAATCCACTTTGTATGGATTACATTCTTGTCCTTTGGTCTTGGGATTAGTGTCCATGTGTCATTCTTCTTGATTTGATCAATCTCTTCTGTCATAGCATTTATCCAATCTTCACTGTTAAATGCCTCTTTCACTATTCTCAGTTCAAATTCAGATATCAAACATGTGTTCTGTCTCAGTTTGTTTCTTGTCATCACTGGATCATCATTATCTTTTATAATCTGACTTGGTGCATGATGTCTTCTGACATACTTGGCTAATACAGGCTCAGTAGGCTCTGTATGATCTTCTTCATCACTCGGTAATTGGATATTCTCTTCATTTTCTTCAACAGTCTTCTCGGTAAGACTTCTTGGTTGAACATAGACAAATTCATCATAGTCTTCTGGTTCCTTGGAATTTCCTTCACCATTTCTTTCTGCAAATTCATCAATTTTCACATTTGCACTTTCTACTATTTTGTTAGATGATTTGATCAGACATTTAAATGCTTTGCTTCTAGAAGAATAACCTAGAAATGTTCCTTCACTTTTTTGATCAAACTTGCCATTTCTATCATCTTTGTGAACATAGCATCTACTTCCAAAGATTTTAAAATAACTTACATTAGGTTTCTTATCATACCAGATTTCATATGGTGTCTTCAAAGTACCTTTCTTCAATTGAACTTGGTTCATGGTGTAAACTGCTATGCTAATTGCTTCTCTCCAAAATGTTTGTGGCACCTTCTTTTCAATCATCAGTGTTCTAGCACAATCCACAATAGATATTTTTCTTCTCTCAGCTATTCCATTCTGCTGTGGAGTTCTCGGTGCAGAGACTTGTCTTTTAATACCATGATCATTGCAGAATAAGTTGAACTCATCAGATGTGAATTCTCCTCCTCTATCTGATCTAAGACATTTCAGTTGTCTTCCTATTTCATTTTCAACTCTTGCCTTGTACCACTTAAATATTTGAAAAGCTTCTGATTTTTCTTTTAAAAACATTACTGACATCATCCTTGAATAGTCATCCACAAATAATATGAAATATTTATCACCATAATAACTTTGAACTTTCATAGGACCACAAAGATCAGTATGCACTAGATCTAAAATTCCCTTAGAGGTGTAAGACTTACTTGTAAAGCTTGATCTTGTCATCTTACCCATCTGGCATCCTCGGCACATAGCATTCTTAGGTTTTTCAAGACTCGGTAGACCTCTTACTCGGTGCTTCTTTCTTATTTTGATCAAATTATCAAAATTTACATGACAAAACCTTTTATGCCATAACTAGGTATCATCTATCTTTGCATACAAACACTTGTTACGAGTTGAGTCAAGGTGAAATGTGTTACCTTTTGTTTGTGTCCCGGTAGCAGCTAATTTTCTATTCTTGTCATGAACTTTGACAATTCCTTTCTGAAATTCTATTCGGTAACCTGTGTTGTTTAGCTATGCTACACTCAACAAATTGTATTTCAAACTTTCAACCCAATAAACATCATTACATCTTGCATTATCAAGAAGTGTTATAGATCCTTTACCTTTCGCTGGACATGGTGCATCATTACCAAATCTAACATAGCCTCCATCATAATCTTCTAATATAACAAACTTGTATTTATCTCCTGTCATATGATGTGGGCATCCACTATCTATAATCCAAGAATCATTAGTGTTTATGTGAGATATTAGGGCTTTTTCTTCATACCTTTCTTCATCTAATCCATCTTTGATAGCCACATAAACTACTTCCTTTGTATTAGTATCATCTGATTTATCATCATTAGATTCCTCATCAGCTATTAAGCATGTCTTTCTATTTGTTCTTCTGAAGTCTTGGTGTCCTCTACAATGATTATCTTTTTGTCTGTCATCTCGGTAATCTCTCTTTTCAGTAAAATCTTTGTCAGGATAGTTAGAAGCCATATGTCCTATCTTGTCACAATTGAAACATTTCAAAGGTAGTTTTCCTTTATACTTACCTTTGCCTCTTAGTAACCTTTTGGCTAGTAGTGCTTCAAACTCTTCTTGCTTTCTGATTTCCTCATACAGTTTGTGTACTTCTTCCATGTTCTTACGAAATCTTTCACTTGCTCCACTGTGATCTCCTCCAGAGTACTTATACTTTCTTTCATTATAATCATTAGATTCATCAAGATGAAAAGAACTAAATGTAGATTCAACTTTATTTACCGAAGATCCGCTGTTATCAAAATTACTTAACTCAAATGCATGTAGCTTACCAATAGTGGCATCTAAAGAAACTGACATATTAGGTATAGACCTCAATTCATTGATTGTAGAGACTCAAATTGCATAAGCTGGTAGAAGGGTTCTCAACAACTTACTTGTTATATCCTTTTCTTCAATAGTTCCACCCGCTCCTTTGATTTGATTGACAATCTTCTTTAGTTTTGTACTGTACTGAGTTATGTTCTCACCTTCATTCATCCTCATAGATTCAAGTTGTCCTCTTAGACTATCTACTTTTTCTCTTTGAACATGTTCATCTCCTCCAATATGAGCTTATCCCACATTGCCTTTGCATCATTGCAGCCCTCTAGATCATTAAACTCTAAGTTGATCAATGCAGATGTTATTTCAATCATTGCTTGAATATGTTCTTGCTTTGCCTTTATCTCTTCCATAGTCAATGGATAGGTGCTTGGTGTAACAAAATCATTCTCCATATAGTATACAACATATTCTCCAACTCCTGATAGATGCAACTTCATCCTTTTCTGCCATGTAGAGAAAATTGACTTGTTCAGCTTCGGTGCATCCCTCTTATACATCTTTGGATCTTTAACTCAAGTGCCTTTAAACTTTTCTTTCAGAGTCCAAAGTTCTGATACCAATTGATAGTTCTGATACTTAATATAAGTACATATCCAATAGCCAATAAGATGAGAGGGGGGGGGGTGAATCATACAAACTTAATCTTCCATTAAAACATCAGATTCAACCTCGGTAACATATATATCAGTAATATAACCAAAACATGCAAACTCAAAAGGATATAAACATCATAAACCTCATAACACCAGATTTAACGTGGAAACCCAAATAGGGAAAAACCACTATGGGATTTCGGACCCACTAAGAAATATACTCTTCTAGAGTATGCTCAGTTAAAAACAAATCCCGTTAAAGATTACAAACACATTGCTAGATGTGACCCGATTAAGGGATTTCCCTCAGATCTGTTAGGATCTTCACCTTGTTAGAAGTGACCTTCTTAAATGATTTCAAACACTCAATCAGAATGTCACCTTGCTAGAGGGTTTTACAAATAAGACTGTTAAGTCCACTCGGTTAAGAGATTTTCTGTCACTTTCATAAAATAACAGTAATAAAAATCTATTTGAAACTTCACATCTAAAATGCTAAAGCAGATTCCTATTTGTTCAATACAATCTAGACATAGAACTAATCTTGTCTATTTACTGGGCTTCTATACTCTATTATTCTAATAGGTCTTCAAGCTTCTGTGCTTGGTAATCACTATGTAGCATCCCCGTGCATACACTTGCCCGCATACATTGTTTATCAACAGTTTCCTATTTATAAACAATTAGGTAACCGCTTAATCTCCTTGATCACATTTCCCATGATCAATCATAGCCATCAAATCTTCAATCTTGTCCAGGTTCAATGCATCTTTCGATCTGAAAATGTTTTACCCTACCTTGGAACTTGCATACATTTCTTGGAACTTGTGCCAGGGTATTGCGGTTCAATTTGCATTGTAGATCTTCTTGCTGACTTTCCATTGCCTTAGATTCATTAACAAACTTCATCCACGGCTCACCAATCATTTAATCAGTTCCAACTCATCAGCTTCCTTCATTAAATAATGCATGCAAACATTTAATGCATTCTATTATAGCTCAGTTACAACTCGGTTATAACTCGGTGAATACTAAACTTCACTCAGTAGACATTCTGCCTTCATTAACTGATAGCGATAACCTTAGGGTTTACCGACTAGGTTCCTTAGGGTTTATCGACTAGGCTCTTTGCTTGATAACATAGTATAGTATTAACCTTTACAATTTACAACATATGTATGATGTTAAAACAATCTAAACATCATGATATCATCATTGTCTGACTCGGTGATAGTTGCCCATTGAATACCTTAATTCATCCCCTTATTCATCATATTCTTTCCCGTGTCTTTTACCGACATCTTTATACTCTTTTAAATCATACTTCTCAAGATATGACAACATCATACTAAATTAGAAAATCAATTTCTTGACATCAATGACAAAATAATAATATCAATATAGTAAACATCCTTAATCAGTTATATCCACAATCATCAACAACCTTCTCAATATCCTTATGAAATGCCAACAATCTTTCATTGTCTGTTATAATTCTATATTGCCAACATGATAAGGGGAGTGAGTGGAGTGATAAGGAGAGAGAGTTATAAGGGGAGTGGAGAGATAAGGAGTGATACACAGGGAGTGATAAGGGTGTAGGTGCTTGGAGGGATAAGGATAGGTGATAGTAGATGATTCTTCAGCAACAAGAGACTAATCCACAGAGGTGTTAATACCTCAGTAGTAATCTCGGGGAGGGTGTCCCCATTACTGTGACCCCCATTGGTTCAAAGCTCTAGTCATAAAAGCGATTACTGACCCCCCCCCCAAAAAAAAATAAAAATAAAAATCCTATTTTCTGTCACCCACCAAACCCCTTAAACTCTTCTAACCCATTCTAGACTCTTCTAACTCATTCTATATTCTTCTAATCCATTTTAAATTAGCCTAATCACCCTCCCTAATTATTGTCACATTCCTAAGAAACTTGAAGTCACTTCTCAAAGCCTCAAAGTCTTTGAAAAGCATTGAAGGCTTTATGTCTTCAACAAGTTAACCCCTAAAGTCTTCCAAACCATTAATTGTTCTTACATAACCATTTATGGCTCTTACCTGACCATTAATGGTTAAAATCAACTCACCCACATGGTTAGAGACTTTCCCTCTAACTCAACCCTCATTTAACTCATGGGTCTCTTCAAGCATTCATTGCCTTGAGCATGGTTATCCCCACTAACTCTTGCACAAGAGTTTGTCCATTGGATAAAGGCATTATTCATTGGATAAAATCTTTATTCATTGAACTCAACACTAACCTTACCTCCTAAGGTAACCTTCAAGTCATTTCAATCATTTAATGCTTCTTCCCTCTCATCTCAAGTCATCTCATGTTGACATTTGTCATCCTGGGATTGGGTTGAAAACCCTCACATAGATCACAAACCCATCAAAATTGGCCCTTGTTGAGATTACTCAATCTAAACCATCCATTTCTCCATTTTTTGTATAAATAGAGCCCATTCCTTCTTGTGAGATTTTGCCAAGATCAAGAGGCAATGGAAAGCACAAATAAGAGAGACAACAGAATGAGAAGAACAAAACTGTATTCTCATCAATATGCAAAATGATCAACTGGATTAACCAGTATAATGAATATAGGCCTGCTTATATAGACAAGGCCAAAAATGTATGAGCACACAAATATGACATGTGGCTCAATGACAAACAAGGGTAGGTAAGAAATACTAAGGGTAGGTAGGAGAAATAATATAATATTCCACAAGAGGTGGATGACCCACCGAATGTGGAGTGTAATAGCAAAATAAGACCACAAAAGGTGGAATTTCTCCTACAAGCTCTACCCCTATGTGCACACTTCCCTAAGTGTCTCAAATCCAAACTACGAAGAGATGCATAAGAGATGCATTATCCTAAGTTAACTTAAGTAAGTGTAATAATATCCAAAATGAATATTTATTTACACCAACACCCCCCCTTAAGTGCAACTTAGGGGAATGCACTTTAAGTCTACAATGCAACTAAGCAATGCAAGATGGGTCCCGACTATGAGGCCATGTTAGGTACCCATGTATAAATGCAAATGCAATCTCCCATAAAGTGGGGAAAGAGAGAAAAACCCAATGGGAAAAAACCCTCCCCCAAAAGAGAGATGATGAAAGCACACAATGCTCTCAATGATGAATGAGAAGAACAAACTATGTCCCCCCCATAAGAGAAAAGAAGAGACCATGAAGCCCCCCCTCAATGTCAAATCTCCTACAAAGATGGTCCAATGATGATGATCAAAATACCTCCCCATAAGGAAGAAAGAGAGCCAATGCTGCATAAATAATGTCAACATGTGACAAAACCAAGTACCAAGTTGATGACGATGAATCACTCGCTGCAACAAAAAGAAGATTAGGCATGGAGACAACTTGCTGTGAGCATCATCTGGATACTCAGAAATAGCAGAAATACCGGTACAATCCAAGTCTCACGGGAGCCATGCACAAATGTGTACAATCTAAGTCTTAACTAGAGCCATGCACCAAGTCTCACAAGATATTCCTAATCTATGTATACAAGAGGATTACATCAAATATGTCAACAATGACAAGATACAAAGAGGTGTGGCACTTTATGATAGTGCGAGTACAACATTGCTCATGCAAGAGCATACAACATGATAGTGCAAATCTGAAAACATGAAGATGATGCCACCAAGAAGCCCTATAGAATATTGTAGAAAAAGAAGCCTCCGATTGGGATGTGGCCAAGAGATATAAAGGAGCAAATCAACCCCCCCTTGACTGCCAGTTGGAAGCACTACAAGATAGGTGTGAAGTGACAAGAAAAAAAGTGTTCCCAATTTGACTTATTAAATGATGTTTGTGTTTTTAAAAGATTTTAAAAATCTAAATAAAAACAATTATTATGCCATGCAAAAAAAACTTTACTAAAAAATAAAGAAAAAAGCGATAGCCATTTTTTTTGAAAAAAAATGAAAAAAAAAAAAAAACTTTAATAAAAATTTATTAAAGAAAAATTTTTTATAAAAAAGTTTATTTTTTAATCATTAAAAACTTATTTAAAAAGTTTTATTTTTAAAAAAAACTTAAAAAAAAATTAAAAAACAATTTATCCCCCCCCATGCAGGGAGGGTCACCGCAGGCTCTGCGGCCCCACAGTGTACCTGCGAATACCATGTGAGATTTTGCCAAGATCAAGAGGCAATGGAAAGCACCAAAATGCAAACCCCAAAATTCTCATCAATATGCAAAATGATCAACTGGATTAACCAATACAATGAATATAGGCTTGTTTATATAGGCAAGGCCATATGGATGTATGAGCACACAAATATGACATGTGGCTCAATGAGAAACAAGGGTAGGTAAGAAATACTAGGGGTAGGTAGGAGAAATAATATAATATTCCACAAGAGGTGGATGACCCACCGAATGTGGAGTGTAACAGCAAAATAAGACCACAAAAGGTGGAATTTCTCCTACAAGCTCTATCCCTATGTGCACACTTCCCTAAGTGTCTCAAATCCAAACTACGAAGAGATGCATAAGAGATGCATTATCCTAAGTTAAGTAAGTGTAATAATATCCAAAATGAATATTTATTTACACCAACACTTCTCCAAAAAGCATCTTGAAATATTGTATGCATCAAACTTATAGTAATTTTGAGAGAGCATTTAGGAGCAATTTCTTTGTTATTTTGGCTAAAATTAACATAGATTAATTAGGCTCTTTCTCATAGTTAGCTTTTTTTCATTCACATAATCTTTTATCTTCATTTTCATAATCTTGAATCTCCATAAGACATCCATAATAGTGCAAAAAGCTAAGGGCTACACTCATGTGGAACTTGGAGAAGACAGGAACAAGGGAGGAGCAACTATGAGCATGTTGGAGGGCATCTTGGAGGGTTTTGTTTCATTCCTCTGTTTTTGTATGCTTTTCATAATATATTTTATATCTCTCTTGATATGCATGCTTAGGATCATAGTTTCCTTTGTCTTTCGTTTGTATCACTGAAATATTAACGTTTGATTTGTGTTCCTGTGCATTCCTTTTAGATTGCATCATTTAATGAACCCGATGTGAATCAAACATGCAACCTTATTCTTCCAAAACTAACTTTTTTTGTGATTTTCCCATAAATTGCCACACACAGGCTGTGCTTTAGCACTATTGACACGCGTTTTAGTGCCTTTGACAATGGAAGATTTAGTGCTTTGGTCTGAGTTCTAGCGCTTTTGTTTCAAAATTAGCGCCTTTGTTCGAGTTATAACGCTATTATTGGTTATAAAGTGCTATTGTAATCTTTTTACCTCCCTTGCGCTCTCTATCTAACAAAATTTTCATTTTGTTGAGCAGTTTTAATTAGTGCATCTACCTATATTTTAGCGCTTTTGGTGTTCTTTTAGCGCGTTTGTTAGTCCTTCAACGCTTTTGTCTTAAAGTGGCGCTTCCGTGTTTACACATAGTAGCACTTTTGTAACAGAGAGTTGAAAAAAAAAGACTTGTGTAACCAAAAAAATTAAAATTTTAGGCTTGTAGAAGCCCACCAAAAACCTTCATTTCACTAAATGTTTTCTTTTGTTGTGCAGGTTTGCTAACCTCTTATTTGCAGGATTCAAGGAGTTAGAAATTAGGAATTTTATTTCTTTTTCTTTCTAACTTTGGTTTTAAAGTTAGATTAAAAATAATTCACTTTTCTTTTGGTTTAAAACAAACTTCATCTTTCATTTTGGACTGAAATAAACAAAATTTTCAATTTGGGCTTAAAAAGTGTGTGGGGGAAAAAGCGAGACTAGGCTAACATGCCCTAATCTCACTTTCATTCACACACTTGTGGAATACGAAAGAGCCTAGAGGTATCACACAATTGGCTACTTCTTTTTGTGGAAGAGAGAGCCACGGGCTACCTATTAGGATTTCTATTCCTTTGTTGCAAATGATAAATAGAATGATGCAAGTTCAACTATTAACCCTAAAGTGTAAGTATGAACTAGTAACAAGATTGTAGAATTAAGATTAAACAATGGAAAGTTGTAAACACAAGGACAAGAAAAGAATGCAGATGTGTACCTGGAGTTAAAATCTGAGTGAAAATGTTCGGGACGAGGGCACGGGCGCCACTGTCCTGATTCTGCTCCTGAAACTGCTGTTTTGCAACCTGAAAAGCTGTCGGAAAAATGCTGAAACTTGCTATCTGACAGAAGGACCAGGGCACCCAGCACCCCTGTCTTGGCAGGACCAGGGCGCCCCACGCCCCTGTCCTAGTCTTTTGCTCTGAAATTTGGTGTGTTGTTCAGTCTCTGTCTGCTTCCATCGGATCTACAACTTGTGGCATCGTTCGAATCCCGAAACCTGCACTTATATCTGAAAAGGTATGGTGGGCGGCTATATAGGGTTTTTCCTTAGTCAAACCCCCGCTTTGGTGATTTCCACCTCCACGAATAGCCAAGTTGTATTGTAAAAGTAGTGTGTGTGCAGACCTTGTGTGTGTGCAAGATCCTAAAATGCAAGTAAGCAAACTAGAGCAACCTAGAAAGTAAACCCTAATTGCTTGTAAATGATAATGTAAATGCTCCAAATCAAGATGCAAAGTGATCTAAAGCATGAATACAAATGATATAACGAGGCTTATGCAAAGACACGAAAACAACATGAAATCATACCCAACCCCAAGGGAGGGGTACAAGCCAATCTTCAGTCGGTGATCCCTTATTGCTCTTCAATGTCTTCAAAGCCCTAAATGGATGAATGAAATTGATGAATGCTTGATGGATGGATGTTGAATTTTGTTGAAGACTTCAAAGATCTGCTCTTTCGCTGCATAGAAGGTCCCTGGAAACAAAATTTGGATCCTTTCAAATGAAGAAAGAGAGCTCTTATATATGAAACCCTAGGTCTTAATTTCAACTTTAGGCTGACTTAGAGATTGAATCTCCTGCCAATTTCTTGGGGTTAAGCTTTATTTTATGATTGGATCGTGCTCCTAAAATTTTGAGAAAAATGTCCAGGACCATGTGCACTCCGGGCGCCATGATCCCGACAACTTTTCACCAAATTTTCAGGGCCATCAGATATGATGATTTTAGAGAGAATCCTGAAGTTACAGGTGATTTTGAGATGTTTTGACCCCTGAAATCAAGCCCCCAAGTTCAAAATAGGACCTAATTAGGGTTTTAGATTAAATGATGTATTGGAAGAATAAAATGAAAGGGGCACACTTTAATGAAAGGGCCCAACTTTATGATATGGGAGATGATAAAATAGAACCTTAGACCTAATTAATTTGATTAATTAAGTGCTAAAGGGGAAATGCAATGCAAAATGCAAAATGCGCCAAGGTGGGTGCTAAACTAGATGTGAAATTGTACCACCCTAGCAAGTGCGTACAATTTACGACGATACATTTAGCCCCCACTTTAGCGGTCATATGAACACTACGTGCATATGCAAGCTAAAGTACAGAAAAGTAAACATTATTTGAGAAAGGATATATCCATAAGTCTATCGAACGAAGCCCCCAATGGTATCTGTAGTACACAGTTAGGAACTGCACCCTACAAAACACACGTTAGATCACAAAATCACCTAATGCTTACTAAGGAAGGTGATGAAAATTCGAGGGTAGCTATATGCCCCCCCCTGTTTCGGCTTGCTAATTTTAGTGAGTTGAAACAGGGTATCATGTTTACCACTTTGAATTGTTAAAGAATATTGATGACAAATGCTCACAAGAAGATTTGATATGAGATCAAAAACTAATGGAGAATCATTTGGTAAGAAAGAGGACTAAATCTCAATTCCAACACAACAAGGAGTGTGAGGATTTGAGAGTTCTCTAACACAAGATGAAGGATGTAAATGGAAACAAAATGCAAAGAGAAGAAAAGAAAGGAAAAAAAAGAATGAATACACACATTGGTGATCCATGAGAAGAATAGTGAGAGAGAAAACATGGACTTCTTGCCCCTAGATCTTGTCTAGGTGATCCATGTAAGGGAGGAGAGTGAGAAAGTCTAGCCTTATGTCGCTAGTTCCACTCAACCTCATGCATGTGTGTGTAAGTGAGGTTAGAAGGACCTCATAGGAGTCTATGCCCGAGTATGCTACAACCTATATATGTATAGTAAAAAAGCGTGACATCTCGCTCTAAGAGTCTGTGCTCTAGTTCCGAGAATGACCCATTGCTCAAAAAGTGTAATGTTTATGTCATAAGCAAAGTAGAATAAGGATACCTACCTTCATCACAAAAGAAGATACCCCAAAAATGCAACAATGTCATAGATCCAAGCAAGAGAGTTTAGCACTCTTTAAGCAAGGATAAGATAGTTGAAAAGGGATATCTTGTAATATGTGTAAAGGAGATCCTTAGAGGAGAAGAGATCTTTGTACAAAAGACACCTATCCACGAGAGGACAAATATAACATCTTCTAGAATAAGACAAAGAAGAGAATAAGAATGCAATACTTCCTTCTTTTGCGAGGTGAAAGTGATTCTTAATGAAGGATGACGCTCTTTCTAACCCAATTGGGAGAGTGAATTCATTATGGACGTATTTTATGAAGTGCAAAAGAGGTTGTAGTCAAGGACTTACACCTCTTGTAAGAGAGAATCCTTGAACAAACGGAAACAAATGCATACAAGGAATAACATCAAGTAATAAAGTTCACACCATCCACGAAATAGGAAAAAGTGGATCCTTAGATAAAAAAATAAGGAAAGATCATTGCCTCCCAAGGATAAGGACAATGAGAAGGACTTACACAATCTTCTAGGGAGAGATTTAGACATAAGAAAAATGTACTACATACTCACATGAGTTCATGCAAGCAAGACATTAGTGTATGTAAAATGCTTCTCATAAGAAGTGGGTAAGGTAAGAAAGAGAATACACATCTTCTCCCATATCTAGGAAAAGAGGATTCTAAAGAAAAGATGATCAATATTTCCACATTATTACCCCATAGGAACAAGAGATAACATAGAAAAATTAGGCTATTATGTTGCTTCAAAAATATGATTGCACTTGAAATTGTACCATCATGAATGACAATGAGCCCCCAGTAAATGAGCTACCAATGTCACATAATGATGAGCAACATAATAGCCATTAATGTTATTTAAAGACATGATAGACTAAATGAGGTATTTGAATATGACATGCTAAATGCTCAACTATAAGTGAGATCAAAAACATGTATAAAGTGATAAAAATTGAAGAAGAAAAGTCACAACAAATCTTAGAAGAGGGATGAGTGTAATTTATTAGAGCCTTATCCCTAGAGGAAAGGACTTTATGATGAATAGGAGATAAAGATTCATAAGTGGATTTAGAAATTTGAGGGGAGTCATGAAGAGATTTGTTCATCGCCAAGATTTCCTTATGAGGGGAATGAGAGTTGATAGAAGTAGAAGATGATTTAGTTGAAGTGAGATCATCATCACTACTAAATATAGCATTGACATTGAGAGATGGTCTTTTAGATGCTTTGGTGGGCTTAGAAAGATTATATCCAAGTCCAAATGAATATTCATGCATGTTATGTTCTAAAGGAACTTTAATTCCTTGTTCATTTGCACAACAACCATTTCCACTATAGCCACTCTTAGCCAAAATATGAAAACCACGACCATAACGATTAGCCATTTCAGAAAGAAAAGGTGGTTTTTCATAAGACAAAGAATCAAATTCTTCAGAATTAGAGGTGTGAGGAGAAGAAGTTTGAGAAGCAGCTACAAAATTATTGCTCATAGGTTCAGGTAAGACTGATTGATCTCTAGTTTCTTCCTTCTTTTTAACTTTAAGCTCTCTAGGAGGAACCCTATACTCACCTACGAAGGTGGGCTTGAAATCAAGAGATCCCCAATCGTCTTCTGTGAGAACCTTCTTAGGATCAAAAGCCTTTTCATGTGTAGGTTCAGGTTGAGAAGAATCTTCTTCAGGAACTTCAGACTCATCCAAAGAATTTTGATTATCAGAGAGTAATGATTCATCCATAGGTATCTTGTTTAACGGGTCATCACTAGAAGATGAAGGCTTAGAAGAACTCCCTTTGGAAGTAGATGTTTGCAAACAGGCTTGAAAATTAGTATCACCTATCAAGGTATATGTCTTATTATTATAAATAAATTTAACTTGTCTATGCAATGTAGAGGGGATAACTTGCATACTGTGAATCCAAGGTCTCCCTAATAACAAGTTGTATGTTAGATTTCTCGACATAACATGGATAGGAGTAGGCAAAGTAACAGGTCCCACTGTGATGGGTAAGGTGATAATACCTAATGAAGACTTAGCCACATTATCAAAGCCTCGAATGGGATGAGAGTCAGGCTCAATAAGGGATGTATCCACATTCATCTTATGCAATAGATTAATGCTACACACATTAAGGCCAGAACCATTATCTACCAGTGTTCGTCTTATAGCAGTGTCATTTATGATAACCACAATCATCAAGGGATCATATTGATGTTGAATTTCACTAGTAGGCAACTCATCTTGTGTGAACACAATTTGAGCTTTAGGATTCATCACAGAGTTAACCAAAGACACTATATTACTAGATGTATTAGGTGGAGGAACATTCAAATCTTTCAAGGCATCTTGTAACATTCCATGATGAGTGGAAGAAGTTTGGATCAAATCCCAAAGGGATATCTTAGCAGGAGTAGTTTTAAGTTGTTCTATGAGATCATAGTCCTTACTAAGAATTTGTGAAATACAAGGAGCTTGAGGAAGAATAGGTTGGGAAGGAGGAAGTGAAGTTGGGATAACTGGAGGAGGATTAGGTTGCCTATTATTTCTTGTGTTATAGGTATGAGCAACCGCATTATAACTCTCTCTAGTCAGTTGCTTAGCATACTCATAAGGGCTCTTAGTAGAATAACCTCCTTGCACAGTAATAATAGGTTTCTTAGGAGTGCAAAAAGAATCATTAGCATAACCACCTTGGACCACTAAGATAGGCTTATTTAAAGGTTGAGAATTTTGAGAAGGACAGGCACCTTGGACAGTGAAGAGAGGTTTGTTAGGTGTTTCATTCACACGTATCAAATTAATTGAGGATGGTTTAGAGGAATGAACAAAAGTGTTGGAAGAATTATCGATAGTCTTCTCTTGCACTAAAATCTTATCACAGATTAGATCAATTTTAGGAGAGAGACAAGGGCTAGGCATTGATGTTCCACTAGGAAGAGTAATACTAGGAAATGTCATATCACCCTCTATCATCAAAGGACCTACATGGGGACTAAACTCTCTAGGAGAAGGATCAACATTACTCTCTAAAGTCTCACTTTTGAGATGGAGATCTTTGAAAGAGATGTTAACCATCTTGTTTTGAACTAGGGTTTCCTTATGAGTAGAACCAAGTTGAGGAGAGGGAGATGCTTTATTTTTAGAGGGAGAATGATTGAGATTCAAGGAAGGTGAGAAACTATCAAGGGAGTTTTCAATCTTGATTTCATCCCCTTTGGCTAGGGGTAGAGAATAATCTATACCTTCTTCTAATGGTTCATCCCAAATAGTGAGGTTGTTGAAAGGAATGTTTGAAGTATTGTCAATTTCGGGAGAGGAGATAACATTGTTTATTAATTCCTCATCCTTAGGAGGGAGAGCATCAATCGATGTGTTAAACTCATCCTCTTTCCTCAAAATATGTTCAATATGATCTTTAGGGGAGAGAGAATTAAGGAAATTGCTTTTTATTTCATCTTCTTTCTCTAAGGGATGCTTATGGGTAAGACAAACTTTAGGAGAAGGGTAAGCATTTATCATTAATTCATCATCTCTAGTGGGAATTTTGTTGGAAAAGGAAATGCCATCACTAGGAAATGTAGGGATAATGTCATCTTCTTGCACAAAAGGATCCTCATGAAGGGAGCATTTTTTAGGAGCCACAAAGTCATCAAGGGCATCATCCAACAAAGCATGATCATATCTATTAAAAGGTTTATCTTTTGATTCAAAAGGAGATATCTCTTCATAGAGGGGATCATTGAAAACAACCATGCTACTAGATTTAGTGGAAGAGTTGATAGGAATGTACCCTTGAGAGGAATCATTCGACTTATCTTTCTCATCACAACAAAATGGCATAGTAACAATGTTTATGAGTTTTTGGTAAAATGAAGGTTTGGTATCTTTAGGTTTCAAAAACTCATCTAAAGCTTCATCTAACTCATAATCATCACAAATATGAACATCTTGCAAATAAAAATCTGACATTTTGAAATAAAAATTGCACACAATGCAAAGAAACAAAACACACTCTTTCTTTTCCTTCTTTTTTTTTTCTTTTTTTGAAAATGAAACTTAAATGAAACACGCTAAATCTAGATTTAGATCTAACAAATGTAATGCAAGAGAAAGCAATAATAAGATTCACGTCAGGTTCACCAAAATGTGTGGGGGAAAAAGCGAGACTAGGCTAACATGGCCTAATCTCACTTTCATTCACACACTTGTGGAATATGAAAGAGCCTAGAGGTATCACACAATTGGCTACTTCTTTTTGTGGCAGAGAGAGCCACGGGCTACCTATTAGGATTTCTATTCCTTTGTTGCAAATGATAGATAGAATGATGCAAGTTCAACTATTAACCCTAAAGTGTAAGTATGAACTAGTAACAAGATTGCAGAATTAAGATTAAACAATGGAAAGTTGTAAACACAAGGACAAGACAAGAATGCAGATGTGTACTCGGAGTTAAAATCTGAGTGAAAATGTTCGGGACGAGGGCGCGGGCGCCACTATCCTGATTCTGCTCCTGAAACTGCTATTTTGCAACCTGAAAAGCTATCAGAAAAATGCTGAAACTTGCTGTCTGACAGAAGGACCAGGGCGCCCAGTGCCCCTGTCCCAGGGACCAGGGTGCCCCATGCCCCTGTCCTGGTCTTTTGCTCTGAAATTTGGTGTGTTGTTCAGTCTCCATCTACTTCTGTCGGATCTGCAACTTGCGGCGTCATCCGAATCCCGAAACCTGCACTTATATCTGAAAAGGTATGGTGGGCGGCTATATAGGGTTTTGCCTTAGTCAAACCCCCGCTTTGGTGATTTCCACCTCCATGAATAGCCAAGTTGTATTGTAAAAGTAGTGTGTGTGCAGACCTTGTGTGTGTGCAAGATCCTAAAATGCAAGTAAGCAAACTAGAGCAACCTAGAAAGTAAACCCTAATTGCTTGTAAATGATAATGTAAATGCTCCAAATCAAGATGCAAAGTGATCTAAAGCATGAATACAAATGATATAATGAGGCTTATGCAAAGACACGAAAACAACATGAAATCATACCCAACTCCAAGGGAGGGGTACAAGCCAATCTTCAATCGGTGATCCCTTATTGCTCTTCAATGTCTTCAAAGCCCTAAATGGATGAATGAAATTGATGAATGCTTGATGGATGGATGTTGAATGTTGTTGAAGTCTTCAAAGATCTGCTCTTTCACTGCATAGAAGGTCCCTGGAAACAAAATTCGGATCCTTTCAAATGAAGAAAGAGAGCTCTTATATATGAAACCCTAGGTCTTAATTTCAACTTTAGGCCGACTTAGAGATTGAATCTCCTGCCAATTTCTTGGGGTTAAGCTTTATTTTATGATTGGATCGTGCTCCTAAAATTTTGAGAAAAATGTCCGGGACTGTGTGCACTTCGGGCGCCATGGTCCCGACAACTTTTCACCAAATTTTCAGGGCCATTAGATATGATGATTTTAGAGAGAATCCCAAAGTTACAGGTGATTTCGAGATGTTTTGACCCCCGAAATCAAGCCCCCAAGTTCAAAATAGGACCTAATTAGGGTTTTAGATTAAATGATGTATTGGAAGAATAAAATGAAAGGGGCACACTTTAATGAAAGGGCCCAACTTTATGATATGGGAGATGATAAAATAGAACCTTAGACCTAATTAATTTGATTAATTAAGTGCTAAAGGGGAAATGCAATGCAAAATGCAAAATGCGCCAAGGCGGGTGCTAAACTAGGTGTGAAATTGTACCACCCTAGCAAGTGCGTACAATTTATGACGCTACAAAAAGAATTTCATTTTGCAAAGTTAAAAAGAACCACAAAAACAAAAAAACTTTTCTTTCTTGCAAGTTAGGGACAAACTTTTCATTTTGGGTTTAAAACAAACAAACAACTTTCATTTCTTGCAAGGATAAATTCACAATCAACTCTTTATTTTGCAAGTTAAAAAGAACAAACAACTTGTCCAATTTTGTTTACAAAATCGCTTTTACTTTGAGCAAACATGTTTTTGTTTTGTCGAATAGGATTTTCAATTTCCTAGCTAGAAAATAATTTTCCTTGTGGGATTAAAAAGAACACCATGGTTGTTGGAGCAAAATCTCCAAAAAGCATATAGATCACATTGCGAAAAAAACAGTTAAAAATAACAAGTGTTTTCTGTGTTTGGAACACTTGTGCAAAAATCTATAGAGTGGTCCCATTTCTAACACACACCATCCTATCCCTTGGCTCTCATGGTCCTAGGTGCAAGAGAAAAGTGTTAGTAATGCTCGATTTTTTTAATTTTTAAAAGAGGCCTGCCAAGAGACACATCACTCTTGGGAATGACCTTGCACGGTAAATCCTTTGAGCCGCTATAAAAATTAGGTGAGAGAGAAGTTGTAGCCTTGGGTGTAGCTATTCCTATAGTGTAACTTGCTGAAAGGACATATGGTCCCCACCACAAGTTACAAGGCTCTTAAGTGAGTCACTGCAGATTGAAATTATGTCCAAAAACATCGAACAACACTAGACACCTTTTATTATAGAAGCCCACCTGTTCTATTGATTGAGGATATTTGTGAAAAGTTTAGTGCAAGAGTATAGATGGTTTTTCTCCCAAGATAATCACCATACATATTTCCTTGAGTAGAAACAAGGCTTTTTGAAAGGCTACTTGTAGCTTGATAAAAGTGGTGACTCCCCCATCATAGGGATCATCTATCTATTATGCTCGAGTAAGAATTAGTATATCACATCCTTACCTGCCATGACAAGATTCATAAGGTATGTAGTACCAAAGTCGAAGAAATATCAAGATGTGGGCTGAAAATATCATAACTGGCCATTGACCTTGAGGATAAAAAATGTTTGAGTTGTCTTCATCTTGTGTCAGACTAGTAACAATTTGGGCCGACTTCAAGCTTTGGGAAACATAAAATACATTTGTAAAAAGGGTCAAAAATTTCATGATTGGGTTGATTTAGACCCACACCTATTTTTTCCTTTTGTTGAAAAGAGGAAAGGTTATTGTGCTTGTGTGCTTTCTGCGTTTTCTTCTCAAAGAAACTCAAAACAATTTTAAACCAAGTATCCATCCAACAAAATTACATCCAACATTGATAAACAAAACAAACATCAACAAGTGAAACAAATTATCAGTTTGTATGACCATCACTCACATCTTGAGAAAAAGGAGTCTTCATCAACATACCACATTGAAAAAAAAGACAACTTGGTTCAAAAGCTCTTATCAAAAGAAATAAGTTTTTCTATATCAATAGACAACTATTTCTCTCACATAGGGTATTCTTACATCATATGCACTTGTATCTTCAAGGTAAATCCAACAAATTTGACAAAGAGCCTTTAAGAAATAGAGCTTTTACTTAGTATAGATCAATCCTTATTTCTTTCCAAAAATCTATATCATATACAATGAAGCTCAAGGGGAACCACTGACCCTTGAGAGAGAGGAAGATGTAGAAACCCCCTTTGTAACAAAAAGTTTTTATTGAGGTACATATTCTATCCACTTTCACCTTTATACATCACCAAACCATACAAATCTCCAAAAACACAAAAAGGTCTTGTCCTTAGTACTTTCTGATATTGCTTAAATCAAACCAACAAATCACTTTTAGGGTGTCTCTACATATAGGATCAATCATCCTAAGAGGCACTTCTACATAGGTTAAAACTAGTTTATGAGTGCATCCTCTTATTGCTAGGTAGCTTGGTTTGTAACACATCTCAAACCTTTTTATACCTCATTACATCAAAATTGTTGAAAAACACGAGCAATTCACAAAGAACTTTGTTAACATCCAACCTTCAGTGTTAGAGATCCATCTTCCAACAAACATTTCACAAAAACTTATCTTCCATCAAACATTTCATCACCACCTGATAATTTCTTTCACCAACCTCAAACTTTCAAGAACATGGCTCAAACAAGATCAATGAGAAACCAACACCCAAAGATTTAAGAAGAGGAAGAAAACCTCAACGATTTTCATGAGGCCATTGGAGGAGGCACAAACGATGAAGATCCCAACACTCCAACTCCCGAAGATATAGAAAGAGCACAACATAATCCCAAATTCAATAGACTCTTTGATGAAATCATTAGAAACAACATAGATGCTCATTTCTTAAGACTTTCTTAAGAGGGTGCCAGACTACCCTCTAACTTTGATACAACACATACAACAAACATCTGAGCAACATAGTCATCACGATGGTGGAAGAGGTAGAGATTACTTCCACTATGACCTTAATCATCAAGGGAATCTTCCACCTCCTCCTCCTTCAGAAATAGACATGTTGAGACAACAAGAAGAAAATATTGCTCAACAACTCAATATTGATGTGAAGACTACTCGGTTTTCACTTAATGATACTTGTACCTATCCTTTTGATAGGAACATGCTTATGCCACCTTTTTCACAAGGGTTCAAAACACCCAAATTTGAAAAGTATAGGGGCAAAGGAGATCCTAGAGATCATGTGCGAGAATTTCACTCAGCTTGTTTAAAGGTGGCCTATGAGGACACATATCTAATGCACCTCTTTCCTCAAACTTTGGGAGGCACAACCACACAATGGTTTTCACGATTTCCAGGTGGTATTATAACATTTGAGGAACTAGTCCGAAAATTCATTGCTCATTATGCACACAACATAGAATGAGATATTACCATGGCATATTTATGCAACACCAAACAAAAAACAGGGGAGTTGTTCTCAAATTTCCTGCAACGGTGGAGACAACTATCTAGTAGATGTTCTCTTCATTTACCTGAGCAAGAACTAGTGGAAGTATTCATTTCCAACTTGAACGATGAGATGGAATTCCATTTAGACATGAAGGGTACAAAATCCTTTGAAGAGATGATCACTCAAGGACTAAAATGTGAAAGAGCCCTCATAAGAAAGGGACTTATCAAAATCTACAATGATCCCAAAGATGGTCCTCATCCACATTATAATAGTGATAAACCAAATTTTTGGAACAAGAACAAGAACGTTGTCAATGACGGGATAGTGGATGCACAAACAGTAAAAATTGCACAACTGGTGGTCAGGTTTGCAGGACAAAATCCCCCTCCTAGAAACAACACCATCACTAATCCACAAAATCAAGGTCGCAATGCGCCACAAGAGGAACCAAAACAAAGGAAACAAAACTATAAGCCAAAACGCACATACACACCCTTAGGAGAACCCATCGAAATAATATTGCATCAATTGGTGTCTTCCAATCTTGTGACCTTACCAAAAACATCTAATTATGAGCCTAAGGTCAAGCCTCCATGGTGGAGAGATAATTAAAATTATGGATTTCACAAAGGAAGAGGGCATAAAACGAGCAATTGCCATCAACTGAAAGATCTTGTTTAAGACCTTATTGATAGAGGAGAAATTGAAATAGAAGGACATGACCCTAAAACATCCAATGATGATCATTTAATGTTCAAGAATCCACTTCCATCACATGATCAAATGGGTCCTTCCACCTCAGGGAGAAACATAGATACTAAAACTAATTATACAAAAGCTGCATATAATTATATTGTGAATTAGCTTTATGATGCTGATGAACAAATTGCAACTCTTACCATCAAAGATCCAAATCCTGCATGCAACGTTGTTACACGTTGTAGCAAGATTATCATTCGAGCAACACCACAAGGAACAACACCCCTCCCCAAACAATATAATCTTGTGGAGCAATTGGATAAAACACCCGCCCTCATATCCATATTAGAGCTTTTGTGCTTATCCCCCTCACATAAAATAATCTTGGATCAAGCTCTCCAAGAAGCATCAACCCCCACCAACCTCAACATAGATCAATTTCAAGCCATGGTTGGTAGTCTAAAGTCATCACCATGCCTCACTTTTTTCTGAAAGTGATAATGCTTCCTTCCAACAATCACATAATGCCTCCCTTCACATTGAAGGATTTGTAAACCAACATAGAATCAAGCGAGTATTGATTGAAAATGGAGATGGCTTGAATATATGCACCTTGTAGTTAGTCACCACATTGGGTTATGTGGTAGAATTAGTGGATGCTAGCAAAAAGATAACCATTAAAGCCTATGATGATGTAGAGCATTCTTCCAAAGAAGCTATTATGTTACCTATCAGAGTGGGGCTAGTGGTGAAGCATATAGTTTTCCAAGTTGTAGACCTTCCTTTTCCATATAATCTCTTGTTAGGAAGACCTTGGATACATGCCATGCAAGCCGTTCCATCCACCTATCACCAATGTATCAAATTCCCACATAACGGTGTAGAAATCATAATACTTGGTGATGCAAATCCATTTGCATATTGTAATAATATTCACCATCAACTAGAGATTACCGTACCTAACAATAGAGAAGCTATCCCTTCCTCATCATATGTCAATCCAGCCTCTCTTTCCAGCTTAATAACCCCTACACCAAAGTAGGAGAAATTGAAGATGAAAATGGATGAGGAAGGTCCCGAGGAATATAATCTTAGCCAACTCTCTTGTATTGGGAAGCTACCCATATCCCCTAGAACTCATGGCAAACCCCAAAAGTTGCTTCAAACACCACTGGCCAAAAGAACTTTCACTTTGGTGCAATTCCTCCTTGGTAAAAGTCAGGAGGAAGAAATAAGGGATGAGGACCTGGCAAAATGGATCTACAAAGACCCTATCAACACAAAAAGCCCAAAGGCTAAGCTTCCCACTGACAAATATGGCAAAGGCCTCACCATCATGCAAAGAATGGGCTATGATGATCATAGTGCTTTGGGACATTGCAAACAAGGATGACACGAGCCCTTACAACCTAAGTTGAAACCCAAAGATAAAAATGGAGTAGGTTTTCAAAAGGAATCTCTTCCTAACATAAGATTCAAAGGAAAACCCAGCAAACCCCTATATCAGCTAGTTATTCCAAAGAGGCCATCCTTGATTATATCTGCAACACCAACAAAATTGCAAATCCCATCAGTAGCATCAATCACACTAGCAACATCTATAGAACCAATAACCCCATCAACAACATCAATAACACCCGTTATACCTACGACACCAACAACTCCACCTCCAATAGTGCCTAAACCTGTAACTACCACACTATTTAATTCAAAGGACATTCTAGACTGGTACAATAATCGGATGCTCGAAAGTGACTCTAAGACAAACTCACATGAATGGGAATGGGATTCAGTGAATCTAAATACTTTAGATGAGGAAGACACATCACCTCCACCACCTCATAAAGATATACCAGTTTATGGAGAAGCATGGATAGAAACCTTTTGGATTCTTTAGCTTGTGGAAACTTCCACACGCTCTATGTTGAATCCCACACCCGAATTTGAGAAGGCGAGTCCCATCAAGGACCTTCACTCATCTATATTAACCCTCACTGACACCTCCTCTGAACTCAACTTAATCAATGAGGTAATGCCTATCATCCATCTTGCACTCATCGATTGGAACCAGCTAAATCCCCCATGTCTGGATCATTTCCAAAACAATGAAGCGATCATAGACTTTTTAGAATTACGGGATAACATACCAAGATAATGCCATATAAAAAGATGGTGGATAGTTACAAAGAATCATTTACAACTCACATTTGAGCAAGTATCCAGAGATCAGAATCAAGCTGCCGATGCAATGGCTACAATAGCATCTCTCCTGGATATTCTACAAAATTCAACACACTATGAGTTCTTGGTAGAACAACTTTGGATCCCCGCATATGATATCCCTGAAACTGAAATGATATGTCACCTTGTCGGTTCTGAATCCCCATGGTATGCCGAGTTATTCACTTACCTATGTGACCGCACACTTCCCCCCAATCAATCAAATAACCAACAAATTAAAAGCATTCATCCGCCAAACCGCTTGATACACCATCATTGCCGAAACCCAATACAGGTGAAGTCTTGATGGTACTCTCCTTCGATGTTTGGAACAAGATGAGATAACAAAAGCTTTGGAAGAGGTACACGAAGGAATTTATGGGGCTCACTCAAGTGATCCTTCACTTGCAAAGAAAATCATGCGAGCTGGATACTATTGGCCCTCCATGGAAAAAGACTCCTACTACTTTGTCAGAAAGTGCAAGAAGTGCCAAGTTCACGGTGATCTGATACATGCACTAGCACATGAATTGCAACCAATCACAACACCATGGCCCTTTTGTTAGTGGGGAATTGAACTTATGGGTAAAATCCATCCATCTTCATCCAACGACCATTAATTTATCATTACCACCACCGAATACTTCACAAAGTGGATCGAAGCCATTCCACTTACCCAAGTTACCGACAAGAAGATCGCCTTATTCATTCTTAATTACATCATCTGCTAGCATGGTGTACCCATGTCCATCATCATAGATAACAGACTCCCTTTCAAAAATCAGGATGTTTGTGAGCTTTGTGAGAATTTTCACATCCAACATCACTTTTCCACCCCATATTACCCACAAGGAAATTTTCAGGCCAAAGCATCAAACAAAAACATATTGAGGATACTCAAAAAAGACAGTCAATGATGTTGGCTATGATTGGCACATTTGCTTAAATCCAACACTATGGGTGTATCGAACTAGCATTCAAACCCTATAGGCGCAATACCCTACCCACTGATTTATGGAGTAGAAGCCATTTTACTTATTGCGGTTGAAATACGATATCTACGGGTCTCTTTGTACAATTTGATAGATGATGAAGCATATCGTGTCTCACTTCTTCGGGACTTGGAACTGCTTGATGAAAGGCAACAAGTTGCATACAACCACCTAAAAGCCTATCAGTAGTGCATGAGAAGAAGCAATCATCGGGTTAAACCTCGTACATTTGAGGTAGGTGATCTTGTTCTCAGGGAAAATCCTCACAACCAACCAAACAAAGAACATTAGGGCAAGTTTGAATCCAACTGGATGGGTCCATATGTTATTATTGTTGTATTTGGGTCTGGGGCATATCAGTTGGGGAACCACTAGTAGATCCGATCAATAGCATGCACCTCAAATGGTTTCATACATAAGCCGTGTAGAGCATCAGGCTCCAAATATCTTAAAAAAAAAACCAAAAAACCAAAAAAAAAATGTGTCCTGAAGAAAATACAAAAAAATCAAGAAAATAGTAAAGAAAAATCATGCATCCAAATGGTGAAAACCACTCAGGTGGCGCGTTGGGTAAGTATGGTGGTGAAAGCCTGGAAAACAAGCGCTATTTGTAAAGGCTATGGCTCCATTGTCTTTCAGACTTGTGGCGATCACATCCATTGCATCCATTCATCTATCATTCAAACCATGGCTTGTTATTGATCTGCAATCAGGGTTAGTACCTCATGTGTCCTGCATCCCACTTTCATAGAGACATCTAACTGGGCATAGTGCTTTTAACCTACTGATGGAAGTGGATTCTACATTACTTGTGATTCCTTGAGTTCTTCATTCAAAATTGGCTGGAAATATACCAAAAACATTTGTAAAAACTCATAAAATACCAAAAATATTAAAAAACACTCACAAAATCCATAAAAACATGATAAAACATAAAAAATCAATCAAAAATATTGCAACACATATTATTTCTTATACATATCGCAACAGACGCCAAAACAAACATTTTGAGCTATTCAAATGATGATCACTTATCAAATCAACCACCAATCAAAACATTTGCACACAACCGTCTTCACAAGGATGCCTCCTTCCTCACAGACAAGAAATGATAACATTTTCTTTGACAAGAAAATTTTGTTTAGCTGATAAGAACTTGTCAATTTTTTATTTATTTATACCAGGTTCCTACGCTACTCTGGGATATCCACAAGTGATTAGAGTAGTCGGGATGGCTCCTAATATCTTTTTCTTTGTTTGTTGTTTGCAAATTGATCCAATGAAGTTATGGGGCATGTACTAATGGGTCTACATGGGAAGTTCACTAAGCTACATGATCATATGCAAAAATATAGTCATGTATCACTATGGCTTGCTGACTACAATGTATACCTTGACCATTTGTGCATGAATCCAAATGGAGTGTAACTTTTCCTTCTCTGCGATGTTTGATTATAGGTGAAAATGCTCAAACTTGGTTCCTGCTACCTCAGCCAAGAATGATACTACCATGCTGGATGATGAAAATTAAGCACTCTAAATAATCTATGGATTGTCATTTCATCTCATCTATTTATATTGCATTTCGTTGCATTCCATCCATTCATACATCCATATAGCTGCATATCATTAATACATAGTCATAACAATGGATACTCTATTTTTATCCTCTCGCATAGGAATGGGTCCTAGGTCCTCCATATCTTCTATCTAACATTGAATCCCCCCCTCACCCTCCCATCTAGGTCATCATCATAAATTTCATACCCTACATCGTGGCCCATCAACACAATCAAGCCATGTTCCTCACCGCCCATCTCTATCAGGAGGGGCTGCGCTTCCCATCCTAGCTCATTCACCCAATGAAGAAAGTTACTCTTTCTACACAGGTACATTGATCATGAAAAACCTAGACTACAACAAGCATTTCTCATAATGACCTAGTCTCAACGGAGTTGCTATGATTTACCACAAACAACCTACAATACAAACACTATCAATTGATCAACCGATCAAACACAATCAAAATGAACAATTACATCAATTTTTTAAGTCTCAATGAGTATTTTGCTTTAGATACCTTGACTTCATCGGGCAATTACATCAATTGTCTAAGTCACAACAGGTCACTTTGATTCACTTACTCAGACTTTATCTTGTCCAAGCGAACAACTGCCATCAACTGTCACGCTTTGACTCAACCGGGGCAATTCCACCAATTGCACTAGATTGTCCAACCAATTTTGATCAATTGTATAACATCAATCAAAAGCACACACTACCTTTGCACTATATCTCTTACATGACCTACGGGTACTCACTGGCTTGCCCTTTCTCCGTATTCACTCTGTCTTCTCCCATTGTTCTACCATTATTTCTAATTTCTTCTATTCTACCTCCCCCCAACTTCTTTCTCTTTTTCGAGAGGTCGCTTGATTTTTTGAAATTTTTTCGGCCCATCTCTTGAGGGGCATACCACCCACTAAATTAACATTTATGGGGCATATTTCTCATACCTATATTTCTTTCTTTGAAATGACGTGATAAACCACACTGTCTCAAAGAGGGGCAAATGTAGTCACATAAATCTATCCACTTAATTAAATGAATATTTACTATTTAGTTGATTATTTAACCATGAATAATCAGTTAATTAAATTAATATTTAATTAATTTCATCCTCAACCTTTTCTCCTATTAATTAAATAAATTATTCAATTTATTTAAATTAATTCATTAAGCCACACTCTAAATCAATTAAATGAATAAAGCATATTTATTTAATTTAACCCCCTTTCCTCATTTAAATAAATAAACAAATATTTATTTAAATCCCTAACTACTCCCCCACTTGCATTCTCCTACAAATGCAAGTTGCATAATTTTGGTTGAAATACAATAATTTTATTTTAGTTAAAATCCTATTTTCTCTCACCCACCAAACCCCCTAGACTCTTCTAACCCATTCTAGACTCTTCTAACTCATTCTAGATTTTTCTAATCCATTTTAAATTAGCCTGATCACCCTCCCTAATTATTGTCATATTCCTAAGCAACTCGAAGTCACTTCTCAAAGCCTCAAAGTCTTTGAAAAACATTAAAGGCTTTATGTCTTCAACAAGTTAACCCCTAAAGTCTTCCAAACCATTAATGGTTCTTACATAACCATTTATGGCTCTTATATGACCATTAATGGTTAAAATCAACTCACCCACATGGTTAGAGACTTTCCCTCTATCTCAACCCTCATTTAACTCATGGGTCTCTTCAAGCATTCATTGCTTTGACCATGGTTATCCCCACTAACTCTTGCACAAGAGTTTGTCCATTGGATAAAAGATTTATTCATTCAACTCAACACTAACCTTACCTCCTAAGGTAACCTTCAAGTCATTTCAAGCATTTAATGTTTCTTCCCTCTCCTCTCAAGCCATCTCATGTTGACATTTGTCATCTTGGGATTGGGTTGAAAACCCTCACATAGATCACAAACCCATCAATCCTGGCCCTTGTAGAGATTACTCAATCTCAACCATCAATTTCTCCATTTTTCCTATAAATAGAGCCCATTCCTTCTCCAAAAATCATCCAGAAATCTTGTATGCATCAAACTTATAGTAAATTGAGAGAGCATTTAGGAGAAATTTCTTTGTTATTTTGGCTAAAATTAACATAGATTAATTAAGGCACTTTCTCATATTTAGCTTGTTTGCATTTGCATAATATTTTATTGTCATTTTCATAATCTTGAATGTCCATAAGACCTCCATAATAGTGCAAAAAGCTGAGGGCTACACTCATGTGGAACTTGGAGAGGAGAGGAACAAGGGAGGAGCAACTATGAGCATGTTGGAGGGCATCTTGGAGGGTTTTGTTTCATTCCTCTATTTTTGTATGCTTTTCATAATCTGTTTTATATCTCTCTTGATATGCATGCTTAGGATCATAGTTTCCTTTGTCTTTCATTTGTTTCATTGACATATTAATGTTTGATTTGTGTTCTTGTGCATTTCTTTTTAGCTTGCATCAAGTATCATATTCAATCTTACCTCCAACACTTTTTATTCCACCTACAACTTCCTTAATCCTTTGTCCATATTGAGTTATGTTCTCACCATCAACCATTTTTATATCATCAATTTTCCTCTCAGACTCTCTTCCTTTTCCCTTTGTACATGTTCATCTCCTCCACAGATTAATTTTAATTTCTCACATACTTCATTTGTAGTTTCTAATCCATGAACATCAATATATTCAGAGTTAGATGAAGTACTTATAATTTCTTCAAGAGCCTGAATGTTTTCCTGCTATTCTTTGAGCTCATCCGGTGTCAAGGGAGTGGTAGTAGGTGCAACATACTTGGTTATCATATGATTCTAGTACTATGAATCCATTCCTATAATGTAGATCTTCATCCGATCACTCCATATTTGGTAGTTTTCCTTGTTAAACTTGGGACCCTCCTTCTTCACCATCTTTCACAGAATTTTTCCTTCAAGCTATTAGGCTTTCTGCACTCTGAGGAACAATACTCTGATACCAATTGATAAACCTAGAGGATCCAGTTAATATGAGAGGGAGGTGAATCGGTATTAACAAAAACTGAAACTTTCAACACCAAAACAGACTTCTCTCAGATCTAAAAGCATTCAACACTTAAACCAAATCTTCATAATAGATTTCCTTATCAGATCTAGATAATCATTTCCTCTTATGCAAACTTATTAATCAGATCAACCATCAATTCAATATCAAATCAACAAACATAGTTACCAACTTATTAACTGATTAGAATGCTTCATCAATCATATAACCATCAATACCAATAACCATTTTAAGATCTCTGAGAAACAAACATAAATTTTGTTTACCAGTTAACATAAATAAAACATAAACATCACTAGAAAAGCATACCACACATGAACACCATGTTTTTCACGTGGAAACCCAAATAGGGAAAAACCATGGTGGGAATTGGTACCCACAAATATTTTTCACTCTTTCATAATGCACCCTGTTAGGAGCCAAGCCCAACTAGAAGCTTACAATGATGCCTTGTTAGGAGCAGACCCTATTAGGAGTCACCTAGTTAAGGGATTTACCTCAACCCTGTTAGAAGCTTTTATCTATTAGGAATAACCTCATAAGAGGATTTAGAACTTAGATATTGAGTCACATTGTTAAGGGATTTTACAATGTGAGGCCTGTTAGGACCTACCCAGTTAAGGGATTTTAGTTGCTGTAATTGTTAGAGAGCAATAATGAATGATCTGTGTGTAACACTCTACTGCTTGTTTGATAAGATCTAATTAATTTCTAAGTCTACATCTCTCTAGAAAATCTTCTCACACACACTAGTTCAGCGTCTCACACTTCTTAAAGTCACTGACACTTCAAAACATCAACCTTGTCGACATAAATAACTTTTACAACTAGGTCGGCATCAAAACCCTAAGACTTACTACATAGATCATCATAGATCTTTACAACTCATTACAGATCATCATAGGGATCATTACAATCAATTATTGGCCATTGAATGATCATAAATTGTCACAACAAGTCAATTTGGTACAAAGTCAATCCCTTAGCACATTTCGCTAAGCACTTTGCACATTCCCAAGAAATTCGTTCTCCAAATGCACCAAAACATCTTTCAAACTCATCACGCAGTTTGTGTCGCATTATCATCAACACATGAACTTGATGTAGATCACCGCCAAACCAAACATCATTACCGGTTAAGAGAATTATTTACCGGTCCTTAAACCCTTCTTAAACCCTGGCTAAACTTCATAAAAAATTCAAAACATGCCTTCCAATAACCATCATAGGATGCAATTTCGGTTACATACTCAAATCCATCATAAAATCTTATGTATCAAACCACAAGTCACCAAACATCGTCAATTAGTCGATTCCATCAAAACTTATCTGCTTTACTGGTTAAGGTCCTAATTCGCAGTCTTGTCGGTAAACTCTTTCAAACTGTCAAACTCTTACTCTGGTATACCAAATCACTTAGCCAACAAGTCAATCACTGAAAATCAACTGTAAACATCATTAAACATTAGTTGAACCTAGTTGACATCAATGAAAATATAAAGAACTGATCATGTCATCTTCCTCTACCAGTATAGTCATCCATCATCATCTCATCTTCATCAGTTATGCCAAACATACCAACAAATGGTGATCTTGCAAGCATAATTACCCCTTTGTGTGGCTGGTTTAGGGATGAGACCATATAGATAAGGAAAAAATCAAGCCATCTAAGATGTGTCAGGATGCCCTTTTGACAAAACTCATAATTACCCCTTTGCTAGGATGAACAGAAAAAACTCAAGATAACCCCTCAAAATGAAATAATCAAACCCCCAAAACCTCAATGCATATAAGTTAGATCAAATAAACTTTTCTCCTACAAACAAATCCTTTCTAGGTGCCAAAATGTTCAAGTAATTGACCAAAAAGTGGAAACATAAAAATCTAAATAAAATGTACCTAGGGAGGATTCTAGAAAAAGTGCATGGATGGATTTGGAGAGATCCAAATCATCTTTTCAACATTGTAATAATTGCTAAAACTGGAGATATTAGTAAAATATATATGATATTGAAAGTAGAAACAAAAGATTTAAGTTTGATTGAGAATAACACAAATTTGGAAGAGAATATGAAGATAAAACCTACACTACTAGAGAGTGTTCAAAACTACATTTATTATGATATCGTCATCCCCAATTTTGACATTGTATGCTTAAGTTATGAATTTTTGAAAAAATGGGCTAAATTTAGCCAACTGATAACCAATAAACACAACTCTTCTAATTTGATTTCTACAAAATTTACTCACTACATGAAAATCCAATAGGTTCCTATATGGTTTTTTAGGACTATGACCCAAACCCGTTTTTTTTTGAAAATTCACTAAGCAATAGTTATGGATGAAATTTGAGATTTTTAATTTTTTTTTTCAAAAAAATTGAGGAATTTGGAAAATCAATAGATATCTAGATGGTTTTTATGGTTATGAAGAAAACCCAAAATTTTCTCCAAAATGAGCCAGTTTTTCTCCTCAAGATTAGATCTATTAGAAGATGGATAGGAAGTCACAAATCTAGTGCTTTGATACTAGGTTGGAGTTCATAGCTAACCCCATAACTCCGAAATATTATCTGCAACCAAAACACCTATCATATCTAGAGAGAAAAAGCCTTGATTGATTTTGATCCTGTTGGCAACAACAAGGAAGGAAAAATGAGAGGGGGGGGGGTGAATCTATTTTCACCAGATTAAACCAATTAAGCATACTCTTAGATCTAATCAACTACAATAAAAAGAAAGATGACAAAAATAATAGCAACACACATAACACCAAATTCTTTTATGTGGAAAACTTGGTTAAGGGAAAAACCATGGTGGGAACCTACCCACAATAAGATGACACTCTACAGTAGTATGTGTAAATATTACAAAGCGGAATGCACATGCATTTAGGCACACTTCCTAAATCTCACTGCTCAAATTGCAATGACCCAAAAGGTTCCAAACCTTAGGGAAAGTTCACTACCTTACAATAATGATCAGACTACAATCCAGAAAGAATGAACTACAAAGATAGCATCTGCTAATAAATGATGACAGTTCTGATTAAGCCCATTTGTATGCCCTTCACCAATCTCTTCTCAACCACACCAAAGGATGAATTTGTTTGATCACACATACACCACTCTTTGATAATGTAGACACAACACCTACACCCATTTATACAAATTGTCAACCTTGACTACAAGGTCGGCTACACCCTTAACACCTAAATACAAATTTACATCACCCGATACATAAATTTGTTGGATATTGTTGCTGCTAGGATATGTTGTTGTCATTGATGTCAACATGTTCTTGTGTTTGGGTGTTGTAGAGAGCTGCTTGGTGTTCCAATGATTGCATTGAGTTGATATGGCTGGTTTATCTATTTGAGATGCTAGAATACTTTATTCCTTATTAGTTTCAACGATCCAAAAGTTTACTTGATCATATTATTTGATTTGGTTTATAGTTTAGTCTTTCTGTTTAGTGGTTGGCAGAATTTGGTATTTGATCTGGTGAGCTCTGGTATGGTAATATATTTGGTTGCATTTTTGGGATAATGTTTTATATATTCATGTGTATCTTCATTTAAGATGGTTCATGAATTGGTGTTCTACAAGCCATCTTTCTAGTCCAAATTGTTGTTGTTCGGTGTTCCTAAGAGTTAACATGTTAATTGATGAAGATTTGAATAAGTGGTGTTGGTGCAGCTATTATAGATGGTTCTAATGTGCTTGTTGATGTTGTTTGATCATTTTCTATTTGTTTTGGTGGTTTGCATGGATCCTTGTGCGTGTTCTTGGTGATTTTGCTGATCTGGTGATATTATTCATGTTATGCAACATTCTTTATGGTGTAGCGTGTTACGATTGATCTTAGAGAGATTTTTGGTGGTGATGCACGATTGGAGATTTGGTTTAGGTCTATGCTATGTCATATACATCATCATATTGGTCTGGTGATTGATCTATGTATCATGAGATGTAATTTTATAATTGAGGTTTGATGGTTTGGCCGACCTTGTAGTCAAGGTTGATGATTTATATAAATAGGTGGTATAGTCATGTAATTTGCATGTCGATATTGTGTTTGCATTATCAGAGAGTGGTGTATGTGTGCATAAGAGAATTTATCCTTTGGTGTTGTGTATTGAGAAGAGAATGTTGCAAGATTGACAAATGTGCTTAATTAGGACTATCATAAGGCATTAGAAGCTGATATATTTATAGTTCATATATTTGAGATTGTAGTCTGAATCTTAATGTAAGGTAGTGAACCTTCCTTGAGGGTTGGAGCCTTTTGGGTCATCTTTTTTTGAGCAGTGAGCTTTAGGTAGTGTTCTTGAATGCATGTGCATTCCCCATTTTAATATTTACACATAATACTACAGAGTATCATCTTATTGTGGGTAGGTTCCCATCGTGGTTTTTCCCTTGACCTAGTTTTCCATGTCAAAAATCTTGGGGTTATGTGTTGTGGTATTATTGTCTTTATCTTTTCTCTTGCTATAATTATTTAGATATGAGATTGTGCTTAATTTAGTTAATCTGATGAAAACTAATTCACCCCCCCTCTTAGTTTTCCTTTTTGTTGTTGCTAAGAATTGGTATCAGAGCTAGATCTTCAAAAAGTAGCTTGACCACTTGAGGAGATCCAGGATGGCAGCCTATGTGTTCAAGGAGTCCTAGATTTGATGGAAGAAATTATAATATTTGGAAGGACTAGATGGAATTTCATTTGAAATGTCTTGGAGATGAGTATTGGAAAATCACAAAGAATGCCTATAATGTTCCTTAGAATGGATTGGTTACTGCTACTAAGATCAAGGATGTTGAACATAACATAAGAGCTAAGGAAGCATTGCTTAGTTCCTTGATTGATTTAGAGATGACTAATTTGATGGGTTTGCATACTGCATATGAGATTTGGAAGAAGTTAGAGACCTTGTATGAAGGTGATGCACAAGTTAGAGTTGCTAAGCTACAGAGTTTGAAAGGGAAGTATGAAGCATTGAAGATAGGAGATGATGAGAATATAACATCCTTTATTGCTAAGGTGAATGAGCTTGTCATGAATATCAGATTTGTCGATGGAACCCTTGAAGAAGATGAGATAGTTGCTAAGGTGCTGAGATCATTGTCTACTGCTTACAAACATAAGGTAGCTGCTATTGATGAGATCTGGAGTGTGACCACTGTGACTAGAGACATGTTGGTTGGGAAGCTTGCTACATTTGAGTTGAGTGAATTTGGAGAATCACATGGTAAGCATAATACTGATGATGTCTTGTATGTTGAAGGTTTGAAACATAATATTTTGAGTGTTGGACAAATGATTGACAAGGGATATGCTTTTCAATTCAAGAATGGTAAATGTAAGATCCTAAATGCCTCTGGTATAGAGATTGCATCTAGAACTAGGACTAAAGGTAATATCTTTCACTTGAATGTTGGTGAGAAAAGTTGTTTGATTTCTTAGATTGATGAAAGTTGGTTGTGGTACAGAGGAATGTGTCATGTTAACTTTGATTGCATGATAAGGATAAGTTCTATTCAAGTTGCTAGAGACTTGCCTAAAATTGTGAAGCCAACTAATCTGATATGTAAGGAATGTCAGATGGGAAAGAAAACAAGAACTTCATTTAAGATTAAGTTGTATTCATCTAATGGATTGATAGATCTTGTTCATATTGACTTATGTGGTCCTACTAGAGTGAGAAGCATCCAGGGTGATAGATATTTTATGTTGCTGATTGATGACTATTCAAGGATGATGTGGGTTACTTTTCTAAGGAAGAAATCAGAAGTGTTGGAGAAACTCAAGATATTAAAAGCTAGAGTAGAGACTAAGACAAGATTTAAGCTGAAGTGCCCAAGATCTGACAAAGGAGGATAATTTGCATCAAGAGAATTTGATACATTCTATGAGAGGAATGAAATTAGAAGACAATTTTTTGGTCATAGAACCCCTCAGTAGAATGGAGTTGTTGAAAGGAAGAATAAAACTATCTTGGATGCTACAAGGACTATGCTGATTGAAGGAAATGTTGCACAAACCTTTTGGAGAGAAGCTATTAGCACTGTTATTTACACATTCAACTAGGTGCATATTAAAGGTGATTTTGGTAAGACTCCTTATGAGCTATTGTTTGGTCATGTTCCTATAGTTAGATATTTCAGAGTTTCTGGAAGTAAATTTTATATCAAGAGAGATGAGGATATAGGAAAGTTTGATGCAAGATGTGATGAAGGAATCTTCTTGGGATATTCTACTGAGAGCAAGTCCTACTAGTGCTATAATAAGAGGCTAAAGAAGATAATTGAGATTGGAAATGTGAAGGTGTATGAATGTCTTGGAAAGTAGATCAGAGCATGCGAATATGATCTTGATGAAGAATATGTTGTTCTTAAGACCGTGGAGACTGAGATTCCTAAGTAGAATAATCCGATGGAGATAGTTAATCTGGATATTGCCATTGTCGGTGAAGAAGTGTAAGAGCCTAAAAATCAGAATAATCAGAAGAGTTTGAGGTATGTAAGATTGAATCATTCAAAAAATCAGACTATTGCGACAGTAGTAAAGGTGTGATGACTAGGAGAAGGATTGTTTCTGAAGAGATATGTTTGATTTCAAAGATTTAACCTAAAGAAGTAGCAGAAGCATGTAAGGATGAAAATTGGATAAAAGCAATGGAAGAAGAGCTAAATTAGATTGAAAAGAATAACACTTGGGAGATTGTTCCAAGACCTAAAGATAAGAATATGATTGGTACTAAATGGGTGTTCTAGAATAAACTAAATGAAGTCAGTGAAGTTGTTAGATTCAAAGCAAGATTGGTATGTAAAGGGTGTTCTTAGATGGAAGGTATTGACTATGAGGATACTTTTGACTCTGTAGGTAGAATTGAAGCTGTTAGATTGTTGCTTGCATATGTTGCTTATAAGAATTTCAAGGTATATCAGATGTATGCCAAGTCATCCTTTTTGAATGGTGATCTTGAAGAGGAAGTCTACATTGAGAAACCTGATGGATTTTCTTTATCAAATAGAGGAGATATGGTATGCAAATTGAAGAAAGTATTGTGTGGACTAAAGAAAGCCCCTAGAGCCTGGTATGCTAGATTGGATAATTATTTGTTGAAGCTTGGATTATGTAAAGGTACTATTGATAGTAATTTATATTTTAAAGTTGAGAATTATAACATTTTGATTGTTGAAGTCTTTGTCGATGATATCATTTTTGGCTGCGTTGATGATTTGAGTATGAAATTTGCTGATGATATGCAAAAGGAATTTGAGATGTCTATGATATGTGAGATGAAATTATTTTTAGGATTGTAGATTACTCAGACCAATAAAGGTATTTTCATTTCTCAATCTAAGTATATGAAGGAACTGTTGAAAAAGTTTGGATTAATTGATTCTAAACCTATTGGAACTCCTAAAGTGACTTGATGCAAGTTGTCTAAGAATGATGAATCTTAGAAAGTTAATCAGACCTTGTATAGATCTATTGTTGGTGGATTGTTGTATTTAACTTAGACTAGACTAGATATTATGCATGTTGTTTGTCTTTGTGCTAGATTTCAATCTTATCCTAAAGAGACTCACATTACTGCTATAAAAAGGATTTTCAAATACTTGAAGGGGACTGTTGACTATGGTTTGTGGTATCCAAAGAAAGATGATTTCCAGCTATGTTCCTATACTAATGATGAATGGGCTGGTGATGTTGATGACTGAAAAAACACTATTGGTGGAGAATTCTTTCTGGGAAAGAAGTTGATTTCATGGTCCAGTAAGAAACACGATGCTCTATCTTTATCTACTGCTAAAGTTGAATACAATGTTGTTGCTAGTAACCGTACTCAGGTAGTTTGGATGAAGCTGAAGCAAATGTTGAATGATATTAGGGTGATTTATGATGATCCTACTGTTATATATTGTGATAATTAAAGTGCTATCAATATTTCAAAGAATCTGGTGATGCATTCTAAAATAAAGCATGTGTCTATAAAATATCATTTCTTCAGGGAGAAAGTTAGTGATGAGGAAGTTAGATTCGAATATGTATCTACCAAGGATCAGATTGCAGATATTTTCACTAAACCTTTGCCTGCAAATACATTTGTCTATTTGAGAGACAAGTTAGGGGTCTCTGCCCCTCTTGATGAGAACTAGATGCTTGTAGTTGCATCAATCTGGTGGATTTCAAAGCCTTATCTCTTATCTAGGTTGATGAGTTGGTGTTTCTACTCAACCAGAGTAGTCAGTATGTTCAGTAGATTGAGTTGTGAGTTTTGGGGAGAGATTATTTGGTCTATATTTTGTCTTTGGCATTGTTGTCAAAGGGGGAGAGAGGCATGTGAGAAACTGCTTTATCTTTGGAGCTTTGTGTGCATGATCTTAGGGGGATTTTTTTGGTGTTGATCTATTTCCTTTACATTGATAATTTTTTACATTCATATATTGCCATCAATGCCAAAGGGGAAGATTGTTGGATATTGCTACTACTAGGATATGTTGTTGTTATTGATGTCAACACATTCCTATGTTTTGGTGTTGCAGAGAGATGCTTGGTGTTTCAATGATTGCATTGAGTTGATATGGCTGGTTTATTTGTTTGAGATGCTATAATACTTCAGTCCTTATTATTTTTAGTGATCCATAAGTTTACTTGATCCAATTTGTAGTCCAGTATTTCTATTTAGTGGTTGGCAAAATTTATAATTTGATCCAGTGAGCTCCAGTATGGTCATATGTTTCGTTATGATTTTGGGAGAATGTTTTGGATATTCATGTGTATCTTCTTTTTAGATGGTTCATGATTTGGTGCCCTGCAAGCTATCTTTCTAGTTTGAATTTCTGCTATTTGGTGTTCCTGAGAGTTAGCATGTTGATTGATGTAGATTTGAATAAGTGGTGTTGGTGCAACTATTGCAGATGCTTCTCATGTGCTTGCTGATGTTTCCTAATTGTGTTCTATTTGTTTTGGTGGTTTGCATTGATCCTTGTATGTGTTCTTGGTGATTTTGTTGGTCTGGTGATATTCTTCATGTTATGCATATTCTTTACGGTGTAGCATGTTGCATTTGATCTTGGCGAGATTTTCAATGGTGATGTTTGATTAGAGATTTGGTTTAGGTCCATGCTATGTCATATATGTCATCATATTGGTCCATTGATTGATCTATGTATTGTGAGATGCAATTTTGTAATTGAGAGTTGACGGTTTGGTTGACCTTGTAGTCAAGGTTGATGATTTGTATAAATAGGTGGTATAGTCATGTAATTTGCATGTTGATGTTGTGTCTGCAATATTAGAAAGTGGTGTAAGTGTGCATAAGCTAAGTTATCCTTCAATGTTGTGTATTGAGAAGAGATTATTGCAGGGCAGACAAATGTCCTTAACTGGGATTGTCATCAGGCATTAGCAGATGCTATATTTGCAGTTCATATATTTCATATTGTAGTCCAAATCTTAATGTAAGGTAGTGAACCTTCCCTAAGGGTTGCAACCTTCTAGGTCATCTTATTTTGAGTAGTGAGCTCTAAGCAGTGTGCCTGAATGCATGTGCATTCCCCATTATAATATTTACACATACTACTGATGAGTATCATGTTATTGTGGGTACGTTCCCACCATCTTTTTTCCCTTGACCAAGTTTTCCATGTCAAAAATATTGATGTTATGTGTTGTGGTGTTATTGTCTTTATCTTTACTCTTGCCGCAGTTGTTTAGATTTGAGATTGTGCCTGATTTACTTAATATGGTTAAAATTGATTCACCCCCCTATCAATTTTCCTTCTTTGTTGCTGCTAAAAAAATAAATCACCAGACCAATACAATAACATAGATAGCTTAACATGGACCTAAATAAAATCTCTAAACACTCATCACCACCGAAAATATTGCCAAGACCAACCGCAACACATTACACCACCAAAATACTGCATAACACAAAGAATGTCACTAGATCAAAAAATCATCAAGAACTCACACAATAATAAATGTGGACCACCAATACAAATAGGACATGATTAGGAAACACCAATGACATGTTAGAACCATCCACAATAGCTCCACCAACATAACTTATTCAAATATTCATTGATCAACACGCTAATACTTAAGAACACATAATAGAAGCAACTCAGATAAGAAAGATAGCTTCTGAAGAACCAAATCACAAACAATCTAAAATGAAGATACACATGAACATCCAAAACACTCTCCCAAATCCACAACCAAATATATGATCATATCAGAGCACAACATATCAAATACCAAACTCTGCTAGCCATTGAACAAAAAGACCAAACCTCAAACTAGATCAAATGATATGATCAAGTAAGCTTTTAAATCATTGAAACCAATAAGGAATGAAGTATTCCAACATCCCAAACAAATAAACTAGCTAGATCAACTCACTGCAACCACCGCTCTGCAACACAAAACATTGGAATAAGTTGACATCAAAGACAACAACATATCCTAGCAGCAAGAATATCCAATAATCTCCCCCTTTGGCATTGATGGAAACACATGCATATGAAAAAAAATTAATGAAAAGGAATAAATCAACACCAAAAAACTCCAACAAACTCCCCCTAAGATCATGCACACAAAGCTCCAAAGATAAGGCAGTTTTTCACATGCATCTCTCCCTCTTTGATAGAAATGCCAAATATATGAACTAAAATAATCTCTCCTTAGGATAAATTCATAGCTTTGAACAACTCACTGAATACTCTGGCTGAGTAGTAGCACCAACACACCAACCTGGATAAAGAAATAAGACTATGAAGTTGATGCAGGATCATCCCTAGTTGATGAGCAATCTTGCATCAACCAAAAATATTTCCTTTCAGTTTTGTTCTTGTCTAGTTCTTTATGCAGTTTTATGTGTTCTTACTGGTTGGTACCGGTAGTTGCTTTCTTTTCATGGAAGATCTTATTTTTGGTTTCCAGGCTAGTTCATGTGCTTAATTCCATATTTTTAGTTCATTTGGGTTCTTTTCCGGTAAATTATCACTTCTGGTTGGCTGTTTCTGGGTTATGGGATAGTTCTTGTGGTTACCAGTTGGTTTTCCTTCATTACCAGTGCGATTCTTGGCATGTGGATCTATTTTGGGTCTTGTCTAATGTTCTTTGGCATGTGGCCGACCTTCCTTTTGAATCAAACCTCTTGGTTGTTATTTCTAGAAAGATTTCTTTAATTCTTAGGGCCAACCTAGTTACATGTTTCATTTTCCTGCATTGGTAAATGTAATCTTATGAGGCCGACCCAGATATGTTCCAGTGGGTATAAATATGATGTTATGTAATCATTTGTAGGGGGTAGAAAAAGTAGAATTAAGAATAAGGATTGAGATTCACATTTTGTGATTCGGTTGATTCTTAGAGTCCCGGTTGGATTGTATTTGGCTGATAGCCTATATGTAACTGGTTAACTACCAAATGTTCTTTGATAATTATATGATGATAACCAGATGGTTGTCGGAAGTTTTAAAGCAATAATATGATCTGTTTATGCAATCTTGTTATGTTTTCTTGTTGCTCATTGTGTTACTCTTGCTACATAAGCCGATTGATTCTCTTTAAGGGTTTTACCGGTTATGGCTGAATCAAGTGGTATCAAAGATGGTTATGGATTGGCTAGTGGAAGAATTGTTTGCGTACATTGAGGCATTCCTTTGGGTGGATAGATCGCTGATTAGAAGTAGGCTGTACGTGTGTTCAATAGATCGACGAGGAGAGGCAATTCAAACTGATAGTCAAATTGCCATGTTGAGGAAGTTCACAGGAGTGGAAGAGGAGATGATGCCTAGAAGGACAAACCCTTAGAGAGTAGAGAAGATGATAGAAGACTTCAAGAATGAAGTGAGGAATGAAATCTAAAATGCTTTGGCTAGTTTATGGAGAAACCCTAAATCTGAGGATGAATATGAAGAAGGTAGTGAAGAGCTTGAAGAAGCTAAAGGACCGAAAGATGAATGAGAGGAAATATTCCTGAGAGAAGTGACACAAGCAAGTAAAGTTCATAAAGTTGAAGTTTCAAACTTTTTTGGAATGCTGAACCTGGAGGATCTGATCGATTGGATCAAAGAGTTGGAGGATTACTTAGAGTTTGAGGATGTCAAGGACCCATAGAGAGTCTAGTTGGCACATACTAAGTTGAAAGGGCATACTTCCTTATGGTTGAAAGAATTGCAGAAAGATAGTGGAGAATGGTAAATTGAAGATCACTTGGTGGAGACAGATGGTTGCATGATTGAAGGCCAAGTTCATACCAGGAGACTATAAGTTGAAATTGTTTAAGAAGTTGTAGAACCTCAAATAGAGAAACATGTCTGTGAAGGAATATAGTGAGGAATTATATAAGGTGGTGATTAGATCTGGACATAGAGAGATGGATAGAGAAAAGGTGGAGAGGTACATAAATGGACTTTCTTTTAACATTCGAGATGAAATGAGTATTGTTGAGGGTTTCCACAGTTGAAGAAGCTTACCGGTATGCTTTGAAGGCAGAGGAGAAGATGAGAAGAGGACAACTAAATAGAGGGAAGGAGAAATTCAAAGGTCAAATGAGTGATAGTATGAAGAAACTGGTTGAGGAAGATGAATCAAAACCTAAGTGGAGTAAATAACTAGAGAAGAAGATACAGAGGAAAGGCCTTGGTAGTACCAGTAGAGAATTTCCCGGCAAATGTTTCAAGTGTAGAGAAACTGGACATAGATTTTATGAATGTAAGTAGGGAATGGAAAGAAATTGTGTGGCAAATGAGGAATCAGATGGTGAAGGTACTAGATCTGACTATGCACCGAAGCGAGGAAGAAATCCCTTATGTTCAGAAGAAAGGATACTAGATCTACTAAGAGGAAGAGTCTTTTCTAGACAGTGTGTAAGTCAGGTGGTAAGTATTGCAAGGTTATTGTAGATAGTGGAAGTAATAAAAATTTGGTATCTGAGGAGATGGTTGTGAATTTTGGATTGAAGAGGCTTGAGCATCCTTGTCCTTATGACGTAAGTTGGTTGCAAAATGATCAAACATAGAAGTAAAGGAGAAGTGTTTGGTAAATTTTAATATTGGGCCTTTTAGGGATGATGTTTTGTATGATGTTGTATCTATGAATGCTTGTCATATCTTGTTGGGAAAACCTTGGCAATTTGATAGAGGAGCTATTTATGACTGTAGAAGAAACCTAGTCACTATTGAGAAGGGTGGGCAAAAGTTCTCATTGATTTCTTTGAAGGTGAAAGAGAAGGAGGTGAAGAATCTGAATCTTGAGAAATTAGTTGCTGAGGTTATACCGGAGTTTGACTTGGGCTTGAAGAAAGATCTGATAGAACTGGTTGCAAAGGTTATACCGAAGGGTGACATGAGTTTGCAGAAGGATCTGACAGATGAGCCTGATGGATAGATTGGAACCAAATGATAGAGAGCTTATGGTGACAAACTAGATGAAGTCTTGTTGTAGAATCAAATCAAAGTTACAAAAGAAAGAAGGTAGTAAATAGAGACAATGTACATTTTTGAAGCAAAGAGAAACAAAGAGAGTCAAGGGTTAGAGAAGTCGGTTGAGGCACCAAAGGAGCTAAAGCAGAGGTTGGCTGAAAAAGAAGATGTTTGGATAAAAAATGAGCATGGGGTCTTTATTCTAAATCCTTTTAGATGTTCATGAGTTGCCTCTCATGGAACATATTTTTCTACTTGGGTTGTCTGATGAAAGAGCATCCCCAATCGATGAACAATCTTGCATTAACCAAAAATATATCCTTTCAGTTTTGTTCTTGTATAGTTCTTTATGCAGTTTTCTATGTTCTTACAGGTTTGTACTGGTAGTTGCTTTCTTTTTGTGGCATATATTATTTTTGGTTTCTAGGATAGTTCATGTGCTTAATTCCATATTTTCAGTTCATTTGGGTTCTTTTCCAGTCAGTTATCGCTTCCGATTGACTGTTTTTGGGTTCTGGGACAATCCTTGTCCTTACCAGTTGGTTTTCCTTCATTATCATGAGATTCTTGGCATGTGGATCTATATTGGGTCTTGTCTAATGTTATTTGGAATGTGGTAGACCTTCCTTCTGAACCACACCTCTTGGTTGTTATTTTCAGAAAATAATTCTTTAATTCTCAGGGCCGACCTAGTTACAAGTTTCACTTTCCTACATTAGTAAATGTAATCTTATGAGGTCGACCCAAATATGTTCCAGTGGGTATAAATATGATGTTATATAATCATTTCTAGGGGGAAGAGGAAGTAGAATTGATAATAAGGATTGAGGTTCACATTTTGTGATCTGGTTGATTCTTAGAGTCTTGGTTGGATTGTATTTGGCTGATAGCCTGCATGTAACTGGTTAACTACTAGATGTTCTTTGATGATTATATGATGATAACTAGATGGTTGCCAGAAGTTATAAAGCAATAATATGACCTATTTATGCAATCTTGTTATTTTTTCTTGTTGCTTTCATTGTGTTACTCTTTCTGCATAAGCCGGTTGATTCTCTTTGAGGGTTTTACCAGTTATGGCTGCATCAAAAGTCCACTGGATTGATGCATCTCAATGCACCTAGTTCTCATCAGGAAGGTAGAGACCCCCTAACTTGTCTCTTAAATAAGCAAATGTATCTGCAGGAAAAGTCTTAATGAAAATATCTACAATCTAATCTTTTTTAGATACAAACTCTAGTTTTACTTCTTCATCACTAACTTTCTCCCTCAAGAAATGATAGTTAATTGATATATGCTTTGTTTTAGAATGCAGTACCGGATTCTTAAAAATATTAATAGCACTTGAATTGTCATAGTAAATAACAGTAGGCTCATCATACATAACTCTAATGTCTTTCAACATTTGTTTCATCCAAGCTACCTGATTACAATTTATAGTAGCAACAATGTATTCAACCTCAGCAGTAGATAGAGATATAGCATCTTGTTTCATGCTTGCCCATGAAACCAACTTCTTCCCCAAAAATAAAGCTCCACCGGTAGTGCTCTTTCGGTCATCACCTTCCCAATCAACATCAGTATAGGCACATATCATAAAATCATCATTCTTTTTTATACCGTATCCCATAACCAACAGTTCCCTTAAAATATCTAAAAATCCTTTTACAACAGTAACATGAGTCTCTTTAGGATCATCTTGAAATATTGCACAAAGACACACAACATGCATAATATCCGGTCTAGTCCCAGTCAGGTATAGCAGTCCACCAACCATAGATCTATACAAGGTCTCATTCACTTTCTGAGATTCATCATTTTTAGATAATTTGCATCTAGTCACCATAGGAGTTAAAACATGTTTAGAATTAGCTAGCCCAAATTTCTTCAATAGTTCCTTCACATACTTAGATTGAGAAATGAAAATACCTTTACCAGTCTAAGTAATCTACAATCCTAAGAAGAATGTCATCTCACCAATCATAGGCATCTCAAATTCCTTTTGCATATCATCAACAAACTTCATACTCAAATCATCATCTCCAAAAATAATGTCATCCACAAATACTTCAACAATCAAAATGTTATCATTATCAACCTTAAAGTATAAGTTATTGTCAGCAGTACCTTTATAAAACCCCAACTTCATCAAATACTTATCTAATCTTGCATACCAGGCTCTAGGGGCTTGCTTCAGTCCATACACTGCTTTCTTCAATCTGCATATCATTTCTCCTTCATCTAATAAATAAAATCCTTCTAGTTTCTCAATATAGACTTCCTCCTCAAGATCACCATTCAAAAAGGCTGACTTGACATCCATCTGATAAACCTTGAAATTTTGGTAAGCAGCATATGCAAGTAGCAATCTAAGAGCTTCAATCCTAGCTACAAGGGAAATTTTTTTTTCATAATCAATACCTTCCATCTCAGAGCGTCCCTTGCATACCAATCTTGCTTTATTTATTACTACTTCACTAGCTTCATTCAATTTATTCTGGAACACCCATTTAGTGCTAATCACATTCTTGTCTCTAGATCTCAGAACAAGCTCCCAAGTGTTATTCTTCTCAATTTGATTCAACTCTTCCTCCATAGCTTTTATCCAATTCTCATCCTTACATGCTTCAACAACATCTTTAGGTCCAATTTTAGAAATTAGGCATATCTCTTTAGCAGCAAGTCTTCTCCTAGTCATCACACCCTTGTTCTTATCACCAATAATTGGATTCTTAGAATGATTCAATTTCACACACCTCAGAGTCTTTGAATTATTCTGATTCTCACGCTCTTGAAATTCTTCACTAGCAGCAACAGTATCTAGATTAACTATCTCTACCAGATTAATTTGCTTCAAGATCTCAGTCTGTGCAGGCTTAGAAACAATATTTTTTTCATCAATCTCATATTCGCATGCTTTGATACCACTTGTTGGAAACAACAAGGAAGGAAAATTGAGAGGGGAGGTGAATCGGTTTTCACTAGATTAAATCAATTAAGGACAATCTCAGATCTGATCAACTACAGCAAAAATAAAGACAACAACAATGATAGCAACACACATAACACCAATATTTTTGATGTGGAAAACCTGGTTAAGGGAAAAACCATGGTGGGAACCTACCCACAATATGATGATACTTTGCAGTAGTATGTGTAAATATTACAATGGGGAATGCACATGCATTCAGGCACACTTCCTAGAGCTCACTACTTAAATTACAATGACCCATAAGTCTCCAACCCTCAAGGAAGGTTCACTACCTTACAATAATGATCAGACTACAATCCAAAAAGATGAAGTTGAAAGATAGCATCTGCTAATGCCTGATGATAGTTCTGGTTAAGCCCATTTGTTTGCCCTTCACCAATCTCTTCTCAATACACCACACCAAAGGATGAATTCATTTGATCACACATATACCATTCTCTGATAATGTAGACACAACACCTACACCCAAATTACTTGAATACTACACCCATTTATACAAATCATCAACCTTTATTACAGGGTTGGCTGGACCCTTAACACCTAATTACAAATTTACATCACTCGATACATAAATTAGCCACTAGAGCAATACAATGACATAGATAGCTCAACATGGACCTTAATCAAATCTCAAAACATTCATCACCACCGGAAATCTTGTCAAGACCAACCGCAATATGTTGCACCACCAAAATACCACATAACATGAAGAATGTGACCGAACCAAAGATATCATGAAGATCTCACACAATAATCAATGCGTACCACCAGGACAAACATGACATGATTAGGAAATACCAACAAGCATGTTAGAACCATCCACAATAGCTCCACCAACACCACTTATTCAAATCTTCATCGATCAACACGCTAATACTCAAGAACATATAACAACAATGACTCGGATAAGAAAGATAGCTTCTAGAGAACCAAATCAATAACCATATGAAATAAAGATACACATGAACATCCAAAACATTCTCCCAAATCCACAACCAAAGATATGATCATATCAGAGCACAACAGATCAAATACCAGACTCTGCCAGCCACTGAAGAGAAAGACCAAACCTCAAACCAGATCAAATGATATGATCAAGTAAACTTCCAAATGACTCAAACCAATAAGGAATGAAGTATTCCAACATCCCAAATAGATAAACCAACCAGATCAACTCACTACAATCACCAGAACACCAAATAGCTCTCTGCAACACAATAAACAAGAATATGACATCAATTACAACAACATATCCTAGTAGTAACAATATCCAACAGATCCAAATACGAATCTAATATTGAGATTAACCTATAATGAAATTTGGTGAATTATGATGAATACAATGAATGCTTATAAAAGCATAAAGATGAAATTGTAGATTGAAAACCTTGAGAAAGATTAAAAGAGCGCTTAACAAGAATCCACAACATAATTAATGAGACAACATGTGCTAAAAAGGCTCAATTTAATAAAAGAAAGAATATGCCCAAGTTTAGCTTAAGAAAATAAAGTAATAAGGACCTAATTAGATAATTAATTAGGTGATATCCTGATTACTCTAACAACTAAGAGTGAATTTTCTTGTTACCTTTGTTGTAGCATTGTCTCCAAATTTTACCATACCTTTATTTACTTCCTTCAAGGTGAGAAACTTTCTCTTGTCCCCTACCATATGGCTTGAGCATCTACTATTAATGTACCATTGACTTCTTTCATTTTGGGAATGAAAGGCTATTTACACAAGCATAGAATTTTCATTCTTCTATTTTTCTCAATCTTCCTTTCTTTTCCAAAATTTTGTACGCTCTTTAATTTTTTTAGTAGAGGTATCCACTTTCTTGTTTTATATAGGAGGTTCCATAAAACCAATTCTTAAAAACCATGCTATATGACGTAAGTTGTTGCACTTATAATAAATGGCATTGTAATCCAATAAATGAGCAAATGAATTGTAGTTTCTATCTAAGAATTCTTAATAATTACTTCTTGCACATGTTCTACAATTTATTGCTTTATAACCAAACAAATTATAAAAAAATAATAGCCAAGGAAGGAATATTGGAACCTGGTCATGAGAGACTACCTTGGAGGGAATAATCCTCTAAACTTTTCCTTGTGTTTTTGGTGAGGAATGCTAGTTTTCTATAAAATAACACTTGATTTCTTCTTGTTTCTATCACTAATGATGGAACTCTTAAGCACATCTAGCCTTTAATATTTTCTTCATTTATCTTCTTTTGTTACTCTATATCCATAAAATTTAGAGCATGATTAGTATACTTCTAATTTTTGTCATAGCTAAGACCAGTCTTAATGAATAATGACCTTTGAAATTGATAATATTGTTATCCTTGTGTTTGCTTCAAAGCAGAAACAAGCTAACCCCTATGAATTCTTGTGAATTATTATTCCAATTCATTCTCATTTCTCTAAGGGTTCATTTTTCAAGGCATTTTGGCCACCTCGTTAGTCTTAGGATACTTTGTATCTGTTTTCAAATTCTTGTTTTATTAGTTAAATTTTAAAATTTAACTTGGAATAATTTTTGATCTCTTGGTGCAAAGTCAGACTTTGAGTCCTACTTTACACCACCTTTTGGTCTCTAAGTGCAAAGTTGGACTTAAAATCTGACATTGCACTTGGTAGTTAGAACTGGTGTATTTTGGACCCATACGTTCGTGTTAGCATTATATTATGTCTTGTCATTTATATCAAATCCTATGGTCCGAATTAGGTCTGGATGTGGTATGTTGAGTAAAAGTGTTTGATTAAGGCATGTTGTGCATTAGGAGGTTTCCCGGTCTTACCGAATGAGTTTGATGTTTCAGAAGATGTGAAACAATACTATCTTTGGGTCTGGATTGGTTTAGAGCTCGAGGTTTTGGATCGGATATTGAAGATGTGTAACATAACATGCAAATGTGTTTTAGGTCTGACTTTGGTGATGTATGTAATGTGTTGACATGTTCAATGAGGAATGGTGTAATATGGTCCACTTCTCATTCCTTCTCACCACCGAAATTTTTAGTGGAGACCTATTTTAGATCTCTGTCTTAGCTGACATTGAGATTTTTTTTTCTAGAGACAATAAATGTAGGAGTATGGATTGATGAGATGATATACTGATTTTTGTGTTGAAGACATGTGATATTGAAGGAATCTAGTTGTTGTATGAGTATGGTGTTGTGGAATATTACCAAAAGTAGTTTTGGCAGTGTAGACTGTGTTTTTGTGGTGGATTCTCTTTATCTTTCTTTCATCTTTGGTAGTGAGTCTTTCAGAGTAGTGAGCCCACTCACATTGATCCTTTCAGGGTAGTGATCCCATCTATAGTGAGAACCTTGGTAGTGATCCATCCTTTCTAAAAATCACCTTAACTTGTGTAAATATATATTGAGAATTAGTATTCTTTGTGGTTTTTCCCTTCATGGGTTTTCCATGTAAATTTTGGTGTTTCTTGTGTTTGATCTATTTTGTGCATGTGCTCTCATGTTTTTCTAATTCTATTAATCATTCTGGATCTATGAATTAAAGTTAAAAGAAAATTTTATTTTCAATTGATTCACCCCTCCCCCTTAGTTTCCTGGATATTCAACAATTGGTATCCGAGCTTTGGTTCCTTGATATAAAGTTTAACTACTTGAGGTAGACCATGATCTGATGACACACAATTTATCCATTCTTATCTATGAAGGATCTAATTATAACTTCTAGAAAGTGAAGATGCGAGGTTATTTGATTTCTTTGGGTTACAAAACTTGGAAGGATGTGAAGACTAAGTATGTTCCACTGGTGAATGGTCTTTACACCCCAGATGAGATTCAAGCCTATGAAGAAAATGAAAAAGAAAGGTTTGCTATTTTTCAATGCATTATCAAAAACTAAATTAACTAAGGTTATCTCTTTGAATACTTCTTATGAGGTGTGGCAAAAGTTGAAAGACATCTATGAAGGAAATGAGAGAGTCAAGTTGATAGAGAGGTTAATAGCTAAGAGAAGATATGAAAACCTAAGGATGGAAGAAGGAGAATACATTGTAAGTTATATTGAGAAGGTTGGCACCCCTGTGAATAAAATTAGAGAACTCAAAGGCATCTTGAGTGATAAAGATGCAATCGACAAAATCCTGATGACATTATCGGTAAGCTATAATAATAAGATTTCAGTAATTGAAGAAACCTATGATCCAAAGAAGTTCACCATAGAGAAATTTTTTGATACCTTGAGTGTATTCAAATTAAGAAAGTTTCGAAAGGACAAAGACAAATCAGAGACCATATTCAAGGCATTTGAAGATAGTTTGGATGATGGGGAGAGCTCGGATGACATGGAAACAAACTTTGTGAGAAAACTAAAGAAAGGCATTGGCAAGTACAAAGGTATGTTACCCTTTAAATGTTTTAGATGTGGAAATATTGGACATATTGCAACTAGATGTCTAGAAAAAGAAAATAGACAAAAAATTATGGAAAACAAGGGAAAATTCAATAAGAAAGCACATTATGTTAAGGATGATGCTGGCATTTCAGATGATGAATCAGACAATGAGTATGGTGATTGTTTGTTTCTGGTAGAAAAAGATGTTCCTAAGTTAGATATCTCTAAGACTATTGCTAATGAATTTCATGCTAGAAGAAATAAGGATGAGTGGTTGATTAATAGTGGATGTTCAAATCATATAACCGGTGATTAAAGTAAGTTCATAAGACTTGAAAAATATGATGGAGGTTCAATTAGGTTTGGAGATGATTATACAACATAATCTGTTGGTATTGGGTCAATTATTTTTGATGGAAAACATAGCATTGACAATTTTTTTTTATATAAATGATTTTCATCATAATCTCTTGAGTGTTGGACAGATGTGCGAATATAGATAGAATGTTGTTTTTCAGGACAATGGATGTGAAATCCGGAAGGAGTCTAGAATGGTCATTGTAGCTAGAAGAAGGACAAATGGAAATATGTACCAATTGGAAGGAGCTACAAAAAATTGCTTGATATCACAACTTGATGACAACTGGATATGGAATTGGAGGATGTGTCATATCAATTTTGACGACCTGGTATAAATTAGTTCAAGGTGTGCAATAAGATATTTTCCCAGATTGACTAAACTAAAGAACAACATCTATAGGGAATGTCAAGTAGGAAAGAAGATGAGAAGCACATTCAGAGGAAAGGAGTACTCATCCACCAGATTATTGGATTTGGTTCATACAGATCTTTGTGGTCCAACCCGGACAAGGAGACTACAAGGTGAGAGGTATTTTATGTTATTGATTGATGATTACTCTAAAATGACTTAGGTTGCATTTCTAAGAGAGAAATCTAAAGCATTAGAAAAGTTCAAGATATTCAAGGCAAAATTAAAAAATGAGGTCGACGAGAAGATCAAGTGTTTAAGTTTTGACAAAGGAGGATAATTCATCTTAGATGAGTTTTATGACTTCTATGATAAACATGCCATCAAAAGATAGTTATTTGCCCCCCAAACACCACAATAGAATGGTTTAGTTGAAAGGATGAACCAAACTATACAAGAGGCAACTAGAACCATGATAAACAAAGCAGAGTTACCAGAAGTTTACTGGAAAGAAGTAATTCATACAACAACATACACTCTTAATAGAATTTTTGTATCAAAGGAAATATGGTAAGACAACTTATGAACTATGGTATGGCAAAAATTTGATGGCAAAATATTTCAAAGTATTTGGAAGCAAATTCTATATCTAGAGAGATGAGGATAACATTGGAAAGTTTGACAATAGAGCAGATGAAGGCATATTCTTGGGTTATTCCACAAAGAGAAAAGCATATTGATGTTACAACAAAAGGCTGAATAAGATTGTTTAAAGTGCAAGTGTAAAAGTTGATGAGAGTACTTCAAAGGATTTGGAAATAGTAGCAGGATATGAATCAAATGAATCTAGAGAAAAGGAAAAGAAAGAAGAAAGTAGGAGTGAAGAAAATAATGATTAAGATGCTCTAACATTTGTATCCAAAACTCCAGGGTATGCCTAGAAGAATCACTTAGAAGAATAGATAATCAAAGATAAGAGAAAAGGTGTTATCACAAGAAGCAAAACTGCACATGAAGAGGGTAAAAAAGACTAGAAGGAGAATAAGATGGTTAGATTGCAATTAAACAAGTAAGAAATAATGAAACAAAAACAATGCAATAAAACCCAATTATACCTTGCTTTCACCTTCTTCCTCAATGGAGCTTGGATGAAGTTGAAGTGTGCCCCAATGCCTCCAACTTGATGTTGATTTTCTCCTAGATTTCTTGATGTGGTTGGATCTCCTTTGCTTCAACAAGATTGTTAGATCAATATTTGGATTGGATTGTGATAGATAGATGAGGATTTGGATAAGAAGAGGATTGGATAGAGGATCATGAAGACATTATGATGACATGATAATAGAAGATAGAAGAGGATAGAAGCAAAATAAGGATACTATAAAGAAGATGATTTTTTGAGGAGGAAATGATCTCCAACTTATAGATTGGAGGAGGCCAAGGAAGGGCCAAGATTGATTTCCTTATGGAGGGTTGAGATTGATTTGAGATAGAAGGCATGGATCAAGGGTACCTTGGGAAAATAAACATGAATATAAAATTCCTTGAGAAGAGGGGGGAAAGGAAATTTGAATTCAAAATGAGGAATTAAAAATTCCAAAATAAGTATGCATTGAGGGATTCAAAGAAATTTGAATTTCTTTGAGAGACTCAATGTTGATGTGACATGAGTGGGAATTAAAAATTGCAGACTAATGATAAGCATGATTACGAGGGATTCTAGAATGATTAATTAGGTTGAGTGGGATTAGGAAAAGTGATTTGTAGGAATCACATGAATAGGTTAGTTAATTAAAATTAATTAACTGAGTGGGTTTAGGGGAAATAATTATTGGAGGGGACTTTAGAAGAATAGGGGAATAATTAATTTATTTGATAAAATAATTATTGGACAATAGTGATAGAATTAATTAAATTAGATTTAATTAACACTCAGAAGAATAAAGATATCACAATTAAGTCAATTAATTATGTTGACATGCTTAAATTAATTAAATATTAATTTTAGCTATCTACATTTTGCCCCTCTTTGGTATAGCATCATGAAATGACATTATATCAAAGAAGAATAAAACATTGCGGAATAAAAGGATAAGGATTAGTAGCATGATGCCCCAATCATGAGATGAGGAAGAATGATGAGGAGGAAGGATGTCGAGGAAGTAGTTGTATGCCCCCTCGTGAGGATATGTGGGTTTGAAGAACATGGGTGTGCTCTCAAAATGGATTATAAGACTAGGTTAAGAGAGGAGGAGGACGAAGACGGATGGAAAAATTAGAGTAAAAAAAGCCTGGAAGGAGAATGAAGAGGGTAAAAAAGCCTAGAAGGAGAATAAGATGGTTAGATTGCAAATGAACAAGCAAAAAAGCATGAAACACAAACAATGTAATAAACCCCAATTATACCTTGCTTTCACCTTCTTCCTCAATGGAGCTTCGATGAAGTTGAAGTGTGCCCAAATGCTTGCAACTTGATGTTGATTTTCCCCTAGATTTCTTGATGTGGTTGGCTCTCCTTTGCTTCAACAAGATTGTTTGATCAATATTTGGATTGGATTGTGATAGATAGATGAGGATTTGGATTAGAAGAGGATTGGATAGAGGATCATGAAGACATTATGATGGAATGATAATAGAAGATAGAAGAGGATAGAAGAAGAATGAGGATGATATGAAGAAGATGATTTTTTGAGGAGGAAATGATCTCCAACTTATAGGTTGGAGGAGGCCAAGGAAGGGCCAATATTGATTTCCTTATGGAGGGTTCAAATTGATTTGAGATAGAAGGCATGGATCAAGGGTGCCTTGGGAAAATAAATAGGAATTTAAAATTCCTTAAGAAGAGGGGGGAAAGGAAATTTGAATTCAAAATGAGGAATTAAAAATTCTAAAACAAGGATGCATTGAGGGATTCAAAGAAATTTGAATTTCTTGAGAGACTCAATGTTGATGTGACATGAGTGGGAATTAAAAATTGGAGAATAATGATAAGCATGATTATGAGAGATTCTAGAAGGATTAATTAGGTTGAGTGGGATGAGGGAAAGTGATTTTTAGGAATCACATGAATAGAGGTTAATTAATTAAAATTAATTAACTGACTGGGTTTAGCAAAAATAATTATTGGAGGGGACTTTAGAAGAATAGGGGAATAATTCATTGATTTGAAAAATTAATTATTGGACAAAAGTGAGAGAATTAATTAAATTAGATTAAATTAACACTGAGAACAATAAGGATATCACAACTAAGTCAATTAATTATGTTGACAAGCTTAAATTAATTAAATATTAATTTTAGGTGTCTACAACACAAGAACAAGTCTTGTTGTGTTTACTATTTGAAACTGAGCCAAAGACAGTAGAAGAAGCTTGTAATGATCAGAACTGGATAAAGGAAATGAAAGAGGAACTAGATTAGATTGAGAAAAACCAAACATGGAAATTAGTAAATAGATTGGAAGACAAGAATGTGATTTGAACTAAATGGGTATTCCAGAACAAGCTGGATAAAGATGGAAAGGTTGTAAGAAACAAGGCACGATTGGTTTGCAAAGGATACATTCAGATTGAAGGCATTGACTTTGATGAAACATATGCCCTAGTTGTAAGAATGGAGGCGACCTAGATGTTCTTGGTGTTTTGGAGCATTTAAGGACTTCAAAGTTTACTAGATGGATGCAAAATTAGAATTCTTGAATGGAGAATTGAAAGAAGAAGTTTACATTGAACAATTGGAAGGTTTCAAGTTGAGAGATGATCTAAACATTGTTTGCAGACTAAAAAAAACTTTGTATAAACTAAAACAAGATTCTAGAGCTTGGTATGGGAGTTTAGACAAGTATCTAACTAATCAAGGATTTTGGAAGGGTTCAACGGACAGTAATTTGTATTTCAAGAGAGATTCAAGAAAATTCTAATTGTAGTAGTCTATGTTGATGATATAATATTTGGAGGAAATGAAGAGATGTGCAGAAGATTTGCTAATGAGAAGTAGAAAGAATTAAAAATTTCCATGACGGGTGAGTTAATTTTTGTCCTTGGATTGAAAGTTAATTAGAATGATAAAGGAATTTTCATTTCTAAGTCTAAGTATGACAAAGAACTATTAAAGAAGTTTGGGTTGGATAATTCCAAACCGGTATGCACACCTATGACTACCGGATATAAGTTAACTAAAGATGATAAATCACCAAAGTTAGATACAAGTTAGTATAGATAAATGATTAGAGGACTGTTATATTTGACTTCTACCAGACCGGATATCATGTATGCAGTATGTTTGGTAGCCATATTTCAACAAGAACTAAAAGAATCTCATGTTGTGTCATTAAAAAGGATTTTTAGATATCTTAAAGGCACATAAGAGTTTGTTTTGTGGTATCCTAGGAGCTCAAATTTTACCCTCATAGGTTTCATAGATGCAAACTAGGTTAGAAGTGTTGATGACATAAAAAGAACAAGTGGAGGAGCATTCTTCCTTGGCTCCTAGTTAGTTTCTTGGTCAAGTAAGAAGCAAGACTCCATGTCTCTATTTGTAGTAGATGCATAATACATTGCAACATATTCTTGTTGCACTCAAATTATATGGATGAAGCAAAATTTGAAGTTCATTGATGTAAAGTTTGATGACCCTATCTTAATAATGTGTGATAATACTAGGGCAATAAATATTTCAAAGAATTCAGTACAACATTCGAAAACAAAGCATATATTTATCAGGTGTCACTTCTTGAGGTAAAACATTCTAGATAATGAGGTCAGACTTGAGTATGTATCTACAAAAGAGTAGATTGTAGATATATTCACTAAGGGGTTGTGCAAAGATACTTTTGAGAATCTCTGACAAAAGTTAGGGCTATTACCCCATTCCACTTTGAACTAATGTGCATTGGTCTAGTGAGCAACTTGCATATTCTTTTCTAGACTGATGCTTGGATGATTCCTCATAGGGGGAGTAGAAGTGAGTTTCATAGAGGGAGTTTTGCCCACCTTTGTCATTGTTGTCAAAGGGGGAGAGAAAGAGTGGATTGTTTATTTATTATCTTGATGGATGTTGTTGATGGATGTTGCCATCAATGACAAAGGGGGAGATTGTATATTTTGTTTTGTCATTAATGTCAAATCATGTGGTCTGGATGTGGTATATTGAGAAAAAGTGTTTGATTAAGGCATGTTGTGCATTTGGAGGTTTCCCGGTCTTACCAGATGAGTTTGGTGTTTCAGAGGATATGACTTAGTACTATCTTTGGGTCTAGATTGGTCCAAAGCTCAATATTTTGGACTGGAAATTGAAGATGTGTAACATAGCATGCAAATGTGTTTTGGGTCTAGCTATGGTGATGCATGTAATATGTTGAAATGTTTGATGAAGAACAATGTGATATGGTCTACTTTTCATCCTTCCCACCACTAGAATGTTTAATGGATACCTGTTTTAGATCTTTGTGTTAGCCGACATTGAATTATGTTTTTTCAGAGATAGTATATGTAGGAGTATGAATTGATGAGATGATATATGACTTTTTGTGTTGAAGACATGTCATATTGAAGGAATTTAGTTGTTGTGTGAGTATAGTGTTGTGGATTATTATCGGAAGTAGTTCCAACAATGTAGACTATGTTTTTGTGGTGGATTCTCTTTATCTTTCTTTCTTCTCTGAAAATGAGTCTTTCAGGGCAGTGGTCCACCATTAGTGAGCATTTTAGGGTAGTGAGCCCACCGACAATGAGGCTTTTAGGGCAGTGAGCCCATCTGCAGTGAGTACCTTGACAATGAGCCATCCTTTGTAAAAATCACCTTAACCAGTGTCACCTTAACAAGTGTAAATATATATTGAGAATTAGCATTCTCCGTGGTTTTTCCCTTCATGGGTTTTCCACATAAATTATGGTGTTTCTTATGTCTGATCTATTTCATGCATGTGCTCTCATGTTTTGCTAATTTTGTTAATCATTCCAGATCTGTGAATTAAAGTTAAAAGAATTTTATCATCAACTAATTTACTCCCCCTCTTAGTTGCACAAATATTCAATAGTCTGAATTACACCCATTTTTTAGTTTTTTGTGTAAATTGGACTTATGGGTTTGAAATACTTAGTATGATTGGGCATATTTATTGCATGGTTTTTGCAACCAATTTATCTTTCTTTCTTTTTATTTTTCTTTTCGATTTTTTTTTCCTCATTTGAGTTAAATTCATAGGAATTGGTAGTGTTTGAGGCACTTATAACTGAAGCTCTTTTTCTGAGTAAGGACAACCTAATAACACTGGACAAAATAAATGAGGATACATTTAAGGAAAAAATGATAAAAGATAAAGAGAAATTCTTTATGAAAATTGTGAATAAGAACAAAGAGGAAATGGATACTCTTTTACCGAAACTTAGTGAAATCATTTTTGACTTCAAGAAATTGTATAGGGACACTTACAAAACAAATGTATTAATAGAGGATCTTGACAAAGAAATTAGAAAAGCCCAAGATAAGATTAATAATATTGTTGATAATCTGATTGGAACATCAGACTCATTTTTGGAATTAGAGAAGAAAATTGCAGAGCAGGAAGAGAAAATCAAGAAACTGGAAAATGAAAAACAAAGAATAAAGGACAAAGCAAAGGACTTAAAATGTAGACTTGGTCTAAGACTAGAGTATCTTATTTCTTTACGAAAAGAAATATCTGAGGCTTTGGTTCCTGGAATAAAGAAACCAGAAGAGCAAATGCACATACTCACTGGTACAGTGCATAGGACTCAAGAAGCCATAAAAGACTGCAAAACATTTAGCAATGGAATAAATCTAGTTTTGATAGACATTTTTCAGATTGTAACCCACCGGTTACAAGAATCCAGGTAGGACTCCACTCATAGCGAATGACAACCTTTGTCATTGATGTCAAAGGGGGAGTAGAGGAATGAGAAAAATGGTTCATCTGCTTAGGGGGAGCACACAATTTTGAGCATACAGTTTTGGTAAGACATTTTTGGCAAACTATTTTTGGATATCATTTTTGAACACTTTTTATTTTTTCTCATGTTGCCATCAATGCCAAAGGGGGAGATTGATGGAAAATTCACACTCTAATGAGAAATTATAGGTGATTGAAGGTTTTGTCATTGATGGCAACATTGCAATCATATGATACCGACAATACAAATATGCTGGCATCGGCAACGACAAACTCTACATTGGCACACAGAACACTGACAATGAAAGGATGGATACCGACACTCTGGCCGACAGGAATTTTGTTGATAATATATTTTGTAATTAATTAATTTGGTTGTTTTTAATGTCCCAAGTACAAATCGAGCTTATAAGTTTGATATGCATTGTGTTATCTTTTTGACCAATTTTTGCTGTAAATCAGACTTATAAGCCCGAGGGAAAGGAAAATATATATTCAATTCTCTCTCTCTCTCTCTCTTTGTCTCTCTGTCTCTTTGTCTCTCTCTCCTTTTTGAATATTACCTCTTCTTTAGAGTTGCATTGTGCATATCTTCATGTCTTTTCTTGCATTGAATATTCCTTCATGTGAGTAAATGTTGTAGACACCTAAAAATGTCTCATTAATTCTACACTAATTATTCATCTATTTAATTAAGTAATTCTTTAATCATTTAATTAAATTAACTATTTCTTCTAATCATCGCCCTTCAACACTTCTAATTATTCTATTTCTATTTTCAGATCATTTTAATCAGTTAACCCTATTTCAAATATTAATTAAATATGAATTATTTAATTAATTGCGATCTTTTCCTTAGTTAAATAATCTTTATTATTTAATTAATTCTATTTCCCAGGTTTAAATAATTTCATTTAAATTATTTAAATTAATTAATTAAATTCCTCCATTTTGCCAAATTATAATTCCAATTAGTTCCATCTAATTTCATTTCATATTTCCCCAAATTCGAATTTCAATTGATTTCATCTAATTCCAAATCATCAAATTCACATTTCACCAAATCTGAATTTCAGTTAATTTCATGTGCATTTCAACATTCGAATGACCAAATTCAAATCCAAATTGAAAATGAAAATGAAATTCAATTTCAAAATCCTACAACACCTACTGAAATCAGAACTGATTGATCAAATCAGTTCTCTAATCAATTAACTTAGTTAACTCATCAATCATCCTTTTTAACTCAAAATCAATCCACTTATCTCTCCAATCAATTCAGTCTTCTAATCAATCAATTCACTTATCTCTCCAATCAATTCAGTCTACTGGTCAATCAATTGAGTTCACTCTCCAATCAATCTAGTTGACTACTCAATCAAATCAGTTAACAAATCAATCAACTCTGTTAACTGATCAATCAATTTCAGTTGTCTCCCAATAAACACTTGAGTTCTATTTCTCACCGCTTTGTGTTGAAAATCTATAAATTTGACATCATTTTCATCAATTCGATCTAGCATTTTTTCAACATCTAGCTTTTTGTAGAATCACAACTTTTTGAGAATCACAAAATTAGAGTCTTCAAAGTATTTGTATGCACGAAATTGGTGCAATACCCGAGAGCCACCAACCACTCAAATTGGAGAATAACAATGAAAGCAAAGATGCAAAATGAGGGAGTTTTTATTTGAATTCAATTCTCATTTCTTGTATTGATATTCACTGGTTATGTTTGATGTTTGTTAATTAGTTGAGAATTGGTGATTCGTTCTTATTTGCTAATTAGCTTAATATGTTGGCATTCTACACTCTAGTGAGAAATGATGGTGTTGTCATTGAAGGAAACCTATTGGCAAACTTCAGGCAACCACCGGTAGACACCGACACCGACAAACACTTCACCGACAACGGCTTGTAGTGTCCACCCTTGACTTGACTTGTTTTGACTAGAGTTGAATTTTAATTCATGCATGATAGACATTATTGGGTATATGCTATTTCAGATGATTTATATGATGTTGATACTATCATTATTGATCGTGTCATTTATTAGATACTATATGCTTATTATGTGATTGACTATCGAAAGATTATATTGACCATGTGATTTGATGAGCATAAGTGTTGATGGATTTTACATACCTTACGATAATCATGAATTATACTAATCATGCACTTGATGATGTTTTTACGTACTAACCATATTAATGATTATCTATGATGAGTTGATCTAATGGTGTGTTTGATTGTTGTATGACTGTCTTCGGGATAGAGACAATTCCACATCACTCATTGTGAGCGGGATGTGTCGTTGCGATTCTCTAACCCTTGCTTGTTATAATATATATGCATATGTCGTATCATTGCTTTGTGGATGTAGGATTTGCAGGTACCAGACATCGACTCCACCTAGCTCCACAGGTTTGAGCGTGTCTTTAAATCCCAATGGCATGTGGTTTGGAGCTGGCACAAGTTCCCCTCACATACTCTAGGTCTAAGTTGTTCACTATGAGTCGTCAGCGTCTTGGCGCTATTCGCCATGTCAGATAGTAAGCTTGATTTCTTCTGTGTTGTGAGTATGTTAGTATTGGCTAGTTAATCTTGTTATGTTGAGGGTGATTGATTATTGATGGGAGATTAAATAGTCAATAATGTTTATTTTAATTATTTTTATTAATAGTGATTTGATTATTTGGTTATCTAATGTTTAAATTGATTTATTGGATTGTTGCCTTTTGGGCATTTAATTACTTGATATTTAATATTTATTTATTTTAATGATGATTTAATATTTATTGTTTAGCTTATGTTGTGGCATTATATTTATTTGTGATTTGACCTTTTATTGGTATTTAATTGTTTATTTATTTAATCATCTATGGTTTAATATTTATTTGGTATTTAATGTTTAATTGGTTCTTTAATTCATTTACGAGCCTTTGATTTATTTTATTTAATTTCCCCATTTGATTTATTTAATTGTGGCTCATGTTTATTTATTAGTTGACTTTTATATTAAGTGGGTTGTATAAATACACTTTAGAATAAAATAATAAAACATTCCCACCTAATTGTAAAAGCATGATTTATATTTACCTTACCTACCTTCTTCTTTTATTGGTTGAATTTGGAAAGGGAGGTAAAATTATATTAAATGGTGGGGTTGGTAAAATATATTATAGATTGGAATATTTTGATTGGCTAAGATTGAAGCTAGGGTTTTTGGTTAATGTTTGTCTTTTTATTTTCTTTCCCATGAAGTTTTTCGGGGTTGGCTCTACTCTGGAAAAGTTTTTTCTCTAGCAAGTTTTCTTCTTGTCTTTAGATTTCTTCTTTTTTGGTTTTGGCTGGAGCTTGGATTGGATTTGGTTTGGCTTGTGGGAGCTCTTCTTCAGCTTCAATCCATTACTTCAAAGTTGCAGGTTGGAGTTCTTCACTTTGTATTTTGGTTTCAATGGATTCTCCGTGTATGCATTGTGTATGCATTGTTTTGGGTATTGAGCTGAAATAATATTATATGCTATAGTTTTATTATTGCTGAAGGGAAATATTTGGGGAGAACTTTATATTATTTGGGTTTTGTATAGTTGCTGGAAAATGAGTATTTGGTATTTCCCTTGTATGCCATTCCTGGTTCTGTGAAAACTCTTTTGAAGATATTTGATTAAATCTTGATCTATAGTTTGAGATATTTTATTATGTATATATCAAAGTATTCCTTGTTTTTGGGCATCTCTATTCATATGTTTTTCGTGGTTTTTTGTAAAGTCTGGATTTTATTATTTTACCTAAAAATTTCTGAGATTTTTGTAAGTCTTGCAAAAGCGCTGTCTTTTTTTCAGCAGGAGCACTGTCTTTTTTCGGCAGAAGCGCTGTCTTTTGTTTTTCGGCAGAAATGTTGTCTTTTGTTTTTTGGCAGAAGTGTTGTCTTTCTTTCGGTAGAAGCGCTATCTTTTTCGGCAGAAACTCTATCTTAGTTTTCAGCAAAAGCGCTGTCTTTTTGACAGAAGCGCTATCCTACTAGGCAAAAATGCTAATCTGCCTGTGCGTTGTATTTTGTGAGTTTTTGGTCATTTATGAAGTATTTTCTCAAATGGATTATTGTACCAGAGGCTATTTTTGAGGTCTGTTAATACTTTCCAGATTTGACTTTTATCAGTCTTGATGTATTTTGATGGTTTATGTATATTTATCTCTCTATACCATTGTGGGTATTTTAAACTCTCTTCCATGTGAATAGGCTATGGATGATTGAGGTGAATATCTATGCTGTTTTGGACTAGCAAGTGAGTAGGCCTTGCTATGATGTTATCTTTTATTTGATGGAAGCATTTGAGGGCTTGATATGCCTTTGCTTATTGCTAGTCAAGAGACTCATTTTGTTATATTGATGTTGTTGTAGCCTTGCATATATTGTGAGAGTATGTGTGGAAGTTATTGGCTGCATTGAGTATTATTTTCATGTATTTATGTTGGTAGAGCCTCTTGTGATGTGTTGTTGGGCCATGTTAGGGGAAGTGGGCTTCCTTGTGATGACCAAAGTCATGAGAGATAGGCTTGTATGAGGTTCCTTGTAAGGATGCATGAAGTCTAGACCGCCAGGGCACATTGGAGTTTTCCATGATTTGTAAACAAGTGATAACATTGATAATGAATTAATTGGAAAGAGAAATTATAACTAATTTAAACAAGATAATGAATAGTTTTGGTGCCTCATGGCTTAGTCCTAGGGAGGATGTTTTAGGATAAGCATGAGAAGGTCATGAAGATGGTAAGCTAATCTCCCTTGGTCTCTCATAGGTTGAGATGACTCCACATGTCCATCAGGCTAGTGCCTTGTGTTATTATGTTGTTATGTTATGAGGATGCCATGTGATGACACTCCACTCCTACATGTGTTCCCCCTTTGTGATTTATGATTATGCTTATTGGAGCATTTATGTTTTGATGAGTTTTACGCTTCTGGGAGTTCATTCTTGTTATCTTGTGATTGGTTCTTGATTGAGTGTTTTGTGTTGGTTAGTCTCATTGGTTTTAAGTATCAGCTTAGATGTAGAGTGTGTGTTGGGACCTTGTGTCATCTCCTAGCACGGGGGGGTGGTTCCTTTGGTTTCACATGGTCGGGTGGTTGGTGCTTTTAAACCATTGGGATGTTTCTATCTTTGGATTCTTCTTGCATGGATGAGGATGTTTCTTCATATTGTAAAGGAGTTGAGAAAATACAACACCACAGGAGCCCAAATAATCTCTGCAAGCTGAAAAACCTGTTACAAGGAGAAGCAATGAAGCAAATCACAGAAGGAAAGAATACACAGGAAAAATATGCTCCAAAAGATGAGAGCTCAATAATCTCCAAAATGTATTGTCAATCATAATCCTTCTTCATACAATGAAAAGAAAGAACTCAACCTTTAATAGGTCAAGAAATCTTAAAAGGGAAAACCTAGGTTTGCACATAATAATTAATTAAAATAATTAATTATATGCACCTAAAGTTAGCTTAAGTGTAAAAGAGATAAAGGGAACTTAAATAATTAAACACATATTGTTTAATTAATCAAGTAAATACCCGAATACTCTAACACCCCCCCTTAAGCTATACTTAGGGAGAAGCTAAAACCTAGAATAGCTACTGAAAGCAATAAAGATGGGTCCCAGCAACAAGGCCTGATCAGGTACCCAAATACAATGAAATCTCTATGAACTGGAGAAATAGAGAAAACCACGTGGGAACAAAACTCTACTCCAAAAAGAGATGAAAAAGAATATCACTGAAGTATGAAGAACCTGCAAACTCTGTCAAAGAATAATTGTTGATCTGAAGAACATCCACTGAACTAGAACATGACCAGGTAGAGAAGACTGTAATCTGCATGAGTGCCCTCAAATGACACTACTCGAATTAGGAGGCAAACAAGGCAAAAACAACTGAAATCAAAGATATAGATGGCATGAGAAACCAAAGCCTAAAGAGCTGATCAATCAAACCACAGAAGTAGTAGAACCAACAGGATAAACCTCCCCATAATGCGGAAGTGGGAGAGGGACAGGAACATTGAAAAGGACAGCCAAAAAAAAATTGCATGACAAAGAACCAAGAACATCAAAGGTGCAGAGACACATCATCATGAGGTGAATGTCGTGGAAGGAACACTCACTGGACAAAGGAAGATGGCAAACAAAAGGCAAACATCAACCCCTTCATGGCACTTGATCAATAGTGCATGTACAACAAGACACAAGATATGCAAGATTCCAAGTAAACAATGCATGATGGCACTTTATCTCAGTGCGTTTGCATAAATACAAGCTACAATGATAAGAAGACTAGAAATAGAAACGTGAACCAAAATAGAGACATCCTACTCAGAGAAGAGATCCCAAGACCTGAAACAACCATGGTATCCACCAGAGTGCTGAAAAGAAAAAAACTGAATAAAATATGCATGGAGAAGAATCTGAAAATAAAACTTAGATGGCTGGAAAGTACATAGCACATGCTTTCTGAAAATATAAAGTTTTTGAAAAACCGAGGTTAGATGCTCATTCTATGGCTCCTGAAGTGTAAAAAATAGACCTCACTTTGACTAGAAAAAACACAGTCAAACAGAAAAATTTAAAAAAATTACCAATACCATGAGGTCGGTCTCGGAACCATCTTTCCGACGCCTATTTGTTTTCAAAAAAATGACTTCGTATGCCCAAGATAGAGCCAAAAAAACAACCCCCCTTGAAAAATGCCAAAAAAGAGGTCTCGTGGCTTGTTTGGACGGAGGAGGCCAGGGAGCAGTGCTCCGGTGGTAGCCTGGTGGTGGCTCGGTGGCAGGGCAGAGTGGAGCCAGGTGGTTGGGCGATGGAGGAGGCTTGACTGGGTGGCGAAAGCCGGTGGTGGGGAGGCCGGGCCGGGCGACGGCGAGGAGCTAGGAGCTATAGGCGGCGGGGGGCCACAGGGAGCGGAGGCTGGGCGCTGCAGGCGGCGGTGGGCCGGTCGAGCGGCGGGAGGCCGGGTGGTGGCTAGGGAGCTAGGGGCTGTTGAAGAACATAGGGCCGAGGAGCCGGTGGCCGACAATGAGTCGGAGGCCGGCGGGGGCTGGGGCCGGCGAAGGGGGCCAGAGGCCGGAGTGCAAGGTACCAGAGAAGAATAGGTGGTGCGGTATGGGCCTGCAGGGCCTGCAGCATGGCAAGGGCCCCACGACACCCTACGTACCGTGAGGGCCCCCAAAATTTTTTTGCCAAAATTTTTAAAAAAAAAAAAAAGCCCCAATCGCCTTTTTCCTTTTTTTTAAGATTTTTTTTTTTAAAAGCAAATTTCGGCCTGCATGCCATAAAAAGGCAAATTTTTTTTTTTTTTGAAATTTTTTTCTCGAAATGCATGCCAGGGTCGTACAGCCTGGATCTGAGAAAAAAATTCACCCAGAGGCTCAGGAACCAAAATAGGTCGAATTTTGTATGACCATAGGGGTTTTCAGGCCTTCTGAGCATGGTGGTGAGGTCTGTTTAGGCCCCAAGTGCTCAAAAAAAAAAGGGTCAAACCCCAGGTACATAAAAAATTCCTAAAACCCTAGATCTGCTTCCAAAGCCAAAAATTCTCAAAACAAGAACAGGTAGCTGTAGATCTAAAGCTCTAATACCATAAAGGAGTTGAGAAAATACAACACCATAGGAGCCCAAATAATCTCTGCAAGCTGAAAAACTTGTTACAAGGAGAAGCAATGAAGCAAATCACAGAAGGAAAGAATACATAGGAAAAATATGCTCCAAAAGATGAGAGCTCAATAATCTCCAAAATGTATTGTCAATTATAATCCTTCTTCATACAATGAAAAGAAAGAACTCAACCTTTAATAGGTCAAGAAACCCTAAAAGGGAAAACCTAAGTTTGCACATAATAATTAATTATATGCACCTAAAGTTAGCTTAACTGTAAAAGAGATAAAGGGAACTTAAATAATTAAACAAATATTGTTTAATTAATCAAGTAAATACCCGAATACTATAACATATTGTTCATGGATAATAATTGTAGCAAGAAAGTAAATGATGATGTGATTTATGTAATGAAATTCTTATGTAACGGTTGTAAAAGAAGTCATGTATATGAGAAATGACTATGTTGTTCTAGTTATAGTGATAGCTTTTGATTATGGTAGATGATTGTAATGTTGAAACTTGAGTTGTAGTGTAACATATTTGTATTAAATGAAATGGAAGCATGAGATGTGGATAAGTATTGTGGTTTGGAATTAAATGATGCATTTTATATTCTTGATAAGCCATGTAAAAAGAAAATAGTATAAATGTTATGATAATGGTATTAGACTTAAATGATGTCTTAAACTAATGCTTGACTAGAGGAAATGTTATGCCTTGGTAAGATGTATGAGTATGAGTAATATTGGAAGGCATCTTAGGACATGTTTATGAGTTGCGATTAATGAATTTGAAATTATAGTATCATACTTCATAGACAGTGATCTAATGGTTGGATTGAAATCTTATAATGCTTGGGATGCAATTGAAGGTTCCTTATGAAATATTGTATGGATGTTCTTGGTGAATGAATTGCTAATCTTATTAATGGAAATTACTAGTAAGTGTATGGGTAGATGGTAAAATGAATGCTTGTCTTTTAGGAAAGGATTAGAATGTATCATGTGTTATTTTTTAAGATTATGTCTCCATTTGGTGGATGCTATTAGTTGTTATGGAATTAGGATATTGTATCTTAGTTGTGTTGAGATGAATTTGTGTAGTTCTTAATTTACAATAAGATGATTGTTGGTTAATTGATGTAGTGTAAGAGATTTTATGAAGATTGAATGGGCTATGGATTAAATGGTTTGTGAGTATTGCCTTATGTACTTTAGGAATCATGATGAAGTAATAAGTATGCTAGAAGCATAGAATCATAAATGATTATGCAGAAGTTAATCATAAATGGAAATTATGTTAATGCAATGTAAGGGTTAATCTTGATATATGAATGGTGATGTCCATAGTTGAAGGTTGGTTAAAGGTAATAGGAACATTTGGACTTGGTGTATAAAATGAATCTAAGTGAAAAGGGAAATAGATGTGTATTGAAAGATAGAATCTCATGTTAAATGAAAGATTAAGTAGATTGCATATCATGAGTGTTAGGTATGGCTATGAGGTATCTATGTGTGTATAATGATTAAGATTATGTAGTTGATCTAGAAGAAAGTAAATGCTTATTGCTTATGTAGGTAGATTAAGTAATGGCGTTGAGATATCCTAGGGAGTTAGTAGTAAATTTTTTAATGTATTTCACTTGCGTAATCATTCGAATAGCTCGAGTGATCTACTCTATGTTCATAATACTTAAATGTTGCCGTGTGCTCACTTCATTGCTTATGAGATGTTATGTGTTGTATTGTAAAAAATAAAAAATAAAATTTAGTATGTATTTAGCTATATTTCTCTGGGGTATTTCGGTGGGCATTACACGACTACAATGTATATTGACACCCCAACTGACATGAATAATTTTTTGTTTATTGTATTTAATTGTAAATATATTTTTGTAAAGCCGACATGGCATATTGTAATAGACTCATATATGTATGAGATCTTGTAAATCATTTTCAGATAGATGATAGAGGATGGAATAAGAGATGAAATAAGAATGAGTGAATAATAAGGGCAGACTTTGTATAAGGTTTATGGTAATAGTATGAGCTTAAACCAGTACCGAACCTGGCATAGTTGATGCTGATTTGAAGCAATACATTGTATTGGATTTTCATAATCCATTATGTAAGTCAGTGAGACTTCTATCTTGTGATTGAGCAGTGAGCTTTAGGCAGTTGGCCTTCCTGCATGTGCAGGCCCCTCATTGTAAGTAATATTTATTCATTGGCCAGTGAGTGAATATTGTGGGTCACAAATCCCACCGAGGTTTTTTCCACACCGGGTTTCCTCGTTAAACATCTTGTGTTATGGTGTGTTTTCTATGCTTTCATTATTGTTCCTGTTTATTGCATTAATTCTTATTTGCTGGTACACTATTTTGGAATGCAAAATACTTAATAAGATCAAATATTCTGTAAACCAGTTAGACACTAATTCACCCCCCCTCTCAGTATCTTTGGGACTATCATCAATCCTAACAATTGGTATCAGAGCCTGGTCCTCTATTTTCAAAAGCCTAACAACTTGAGGAAGATTTTGACATCGGTACAAATGGAGAACTTAAGAAAGCAATTGGAAGGAGCTCTTGTAGACTATGATTCAGAGAAGTTGAAGAATATCAAACTTGAAGATGATCTGAGGATTGCATAGGAATTCATTCAAGGACTTCAGGAGAATCTTACTATTGCTAGAAATAAAAGAAAAGAACTTCACGAGAAGATACAAAATGACAATGATGAAAATGAAACTCTTAATGAGCTTGTGAACAAATTGAGGCAGGAAAACATGACTATGAGGAATGAAATGCAAGATATGAATATGAGATTTTGTAAAGACATTGAAGATAGAAAGAAGAATGAAGATGACTTGAATAGGCAACTAAATGATACTAGTAATGAAAATCTAAGACTCAGTCATGAGAATGATATGTTAAAGATAGATCTGATTCACATGCAACATGATAAAACTGAACTTATGAGACAGATGGGAATTCTGAAAAATGAGTTGGCTACTACAAATCAACATAAAGAGAAATTCAAGAAAAGTTCAGAAGAACTTGATGATATGCTGAAAAGTCAAAAACCTAATGGAGATACTAATGGACTTGGATTTGAAGTTGGTGAAAGTTTTGGTATTGCAAACAATCATGATCATAGTAAACCGGTAAGACAACCTAATGCTTACAAATTCAATGGGAAATGCTTTAATTGTAACAAGTATGGTCATAGAGCAAATCAGTGTAGATCTAGAAACAATTAGAACATTAATGCACCCACCGGTCAATGTTCCAAATGCAACAAATTTGGTCATAATTTAGAAAATTGCATAATGAATGTAAGATGTTATGTTTGTGGAAGATTTGGGCACTTATCTAATCAATGGAGAACACAAACTGACATAGGATATGGAAAGGCTATTCAGAATGCTTGTAACAAGATTGGACATATTGCAAAATTTCATAGAAGCAAGAATTCACCAGCAAATAATAAAGGACCCAGTTCGAAAGGCAAAGAAAAGGTTGATGAGGTAAAGCAAGAATTTTCAAGACAATGTATTAGAAAGATAGATCAAAATTTTGATGAGACTATTCCTTCACGGGTAGAACAAAGTATTACTCCATTGGCAGGATATTCTTCATCCAACTGAGAAGTAACCCTTGGGAGTATTGCAGAAAGTTGAATATCATGCAGATTACCCTTGGTAGATGGTGAGAAGATAGATTTCTTCTTTACCGGCAGATGTGTTAATTTTTCACTTAACTGGTGATCATTTATTGCGGTTGTTGAATGACATTTTATTATAAATCATTGGTTTTCCCTCTTTTTCAATTCACAGAGCATTCAAACTAGCAGAGAGCATGGAAATTTGAGCAAAGGCATTCAAGGCGAAGAATTGAAGCGATTTCTTTCAAGCACTCAAATATTATTAGGCAGATTAAGGTATTTTTCAAATGGCTTCATCTTCTACTCCCGAATTTATTACAAACCCCATTGTTGTGGAAATTTTAAAAATGCCCTAGGCCCGTTTTCAAAATTATTCCTGAGATAGCCAAGCAAGATGATTCCATAGGTGCTTTTTCAAAAATTCCTAAAGGTGTAGCTTATGTTGAGGACCCTAGAATTTATATTCATTGCAATATTGAAGAACTAGGTTCTGTGAAAATATTAAAGATGTTTAATACCGTAATTGTGATGAAAATGGAAATGTTAAACCCGAGCACAAGGTTATTGAGACTTTAGGTTTTGTAGAAATATTGAACATCCCTGAATTTGAAGAGGAGGTAGTGAGAATTGTCCTAAGTAGGGCACATGGAGAATTTATTTGGTTAGACTCAGTCTACAAATTGACTCGATAAGCAATTAGGGCAATGACAAGTTTACCCTCTACCGATAACAAACCAGATAAGACAAAGAAGGTACCTAACAACATAATCATGACCTTAACCAAAGCAACATTTGATAGTAGATCTCTGAGAGTAAATGATATCAAGGATATCAATGTGAGATTCAAAGGTATGATTTTAGGTTACAAGACCACACATGCAAACATACTTAACTTAGTTTCTAGTCTTTTCATTAAAAATGCTTATGATATGGTAAATAATGATGCAAAAATAGATGTGTGTGAATGGCTAAAATATGAACTAGTTGATAATTTGAAAAAGATAAAAGGAGATAAGAAAGGAACATTTCATTTTGGTAATCTTTTGGTATGTCTTATGTTGTATTTCTCAAAAGAAATCCCCAGTATTGGACAAAAAGATTTTGGATATGACATATCAGTAAGCAAATAGTTGCAAGAAGCCTTCACCGACATGGGTACTGCTAGGGAAAACAATATAACTGAGTATTTCAAAACTTTCCAAGCCAAAATGAAAAACAAAGAGAGACTACCACAAAGTATTGTAGTTAAATATGAAAAGGAAATCTGTTTTGTGATTAAGAAAGATGAAATTTGGATAGAAGTAATTCTTCCTAGAACTATATGGGTAATTGAAATGGGGTATGAGACTGATGTAAATATTATTGAGACTTATGCTAAAGCCCTGTTGGAAGCACCTAGAGAACCAACAAAAAAAGTTTTTGGTAGTGCAGAATCAATTGAGAATGATGTACAAACACTAAAACAAAGGAAAAAAAGAGAAAAGTACATTAGGAGTGCATCAAAACAAACAAAGGAAATAAAAGAGAATTTTTTGAACCTTACTAGAATTAAGGAAAGTGAATTGGAAGGATTGAAACCAGAGGCACATATCTCACCGGTTGGCACATCATTTGATAGTGAGACACCTGCTGAGTTTAAGAGAGTTGATAGGAAGTGAAAACCTTCACCGGTACCCTCTCCTCCACACAAGAAAACAATAACTCTGAGAAAGAAACAACAAGTGGTAAGGCAACCGATTAAGAAGTTGACACCCAAGAAGAAACAGAAACAGGTGATACCACCTTTGGATAGTTTACTGAATGAAATCACTGATGATGGTAACTTGGCTAATGTGAGCAAGTTGTATAACACCCTCACTGATGCAGAAAATGAAAGTGTTGAAAATAGTATTATTCTACATCTGGACATCTATAAGAAAGTGCTAATTGAAGTTGTAGATGATTTACCAAATGATCTATACAGAAGGTTAGATGCAAAGAGGATTGCAGTAATGGAGTTAGATAAGAAACTTAAGGTTAAAAAACTCCTAGCTATACATCCAGTTAAATCGAAAGAGGAGATTGATGAATTAATTTGTGAAGCCAACAGATCAATTTTTGCAAGTGATCACCGACAAGTGAGCCTAATGGCTGGCACAGTGAATGAAATTGTAGAGGAAACAATAGAGAAATGGGATATCTTTTTTGTAGAAAAGAAAAATTAGGAAGAGCTGACCAAACCTAAGAAAATATTCAAGGTTTATCAAACGGACAAGGACAAAGGGAAATGTAAAGTTGGTGGAATGCCAAACATTAAAATAACTGACAACTTACCACCACCCTTGGATACTACACCAGTACATGCTGATACTACACCAACTACTAAAAATGTGGACATAACACATGATGACACTAACCCTGAATCAGAAATTCTATTCACTATGAATGTTGATACTTAGGAAGTGAAAATTACCATGGACAAGGACATCATGGAGGTACAAGATGATATTGTTGGCAGTGGAAACATTGCTGAGGAACTGACAAAAAATGTAGAGGTTGAAATGCATACAGAGAAAACAGAGCATACAAAGAAACCTTTGGACTGTGGAATGAATACTGGTAATATGGATGTTGGCACTGAGAAACTGACAGAGACAGAGATACCGACAACTGATAACACAGAGAAACCAATAGAGAAATCAATAGAGGCACAGGTACAGGTTGAGATAGTAAAACCGGTAATCACTGAGAAACCCAAACCATTGCTAATAGAAATTGAAACTCTGACTGATCCATCGACGGTTGATACAAGCAAATTGGTTACTAACACTGGAAGAAATGAAATACTAAAGGCAGTTGATCAGACATCTGAATTTAGACCCACTAATGTGACAGAGGTACTTCTGGACTCAATTAAGAAGATAACTGATTGTAATGCATTGGCCTACAAGGCAATTGATGATATAATTCCTATTCTTAAGATGATTGCATCTAAATTCAATGTAGATAATGTAAAGGATTCATTAGGACAATTAGACACATTGTCTAAATTCATTGCTGGAAATGTAATAACAATTGATAAGGTAAATGAGGATACATTCAGAGAGAAAATGGAAAAAGAAAAGGAAAAATTCTTTGAGGAGACAATAAAGAAGTGCACTGAACATATTAACACACTTCTACCGGCACTGAATGCAACAATTTTGGAGTATAAGGAACTGTATAGGGAAACATGCAAGCCACATCTATTGACCAAGGACATTGAGAAAGAAATAAGAAGAGTACAAAAGGAAATTGATGATATAGCTGATAACATCATTGGTTCATTCAAACCTTTATCAGTTATTGAGCAGGAAATAGCAACATTTGAGGAAAAGTTGGAGAAATTTGAGAAGGAAAAAGCAAGGATCAAGGCAAATGCTAGAGAGCTGAAGTATAAACTTAGTCCTAAATTGGACAACCTTATCTCTCTGAGAAATGAGATCTCAAAGGCACTAATTCAATGAGAAAGATCACCAGAGGAGCACATGCATCATCTCACTGACACGATCTAGCTTATTGAGGCAACCATGAATGATAGCAACTGATTCATGCAAAGTTTAAACTTGGTTTTGGCTGATATATTTTAGATTGTAACCAGCTAGTTACAAACCTTAAGGTGAAAATTTGCACTCGTTTGACAATTTTGACAACCTTTATCATTGATGTCAAAGGGGGAGTAGTGGACAGAGAAAAATGGCTATTCAGAGGAGATCATCTACTCAGGGGGAACACATCTTTTTGGTACATTTTTGGAAATAGTTTTTGGATTTTTCTCATGAGTGTTACCATCAATGCCAAAGGAGGAGATTGTTGGCATTCTACACTCTAGTGAGAAATGATGGTGTTGTTAATGATGACAACCTACCAACAAACTTCAGGGAACCACTGGCAGACACCAACATCAACAGACACTTCACCAATAATGGCTACAATGTATACCGACATCCCAGCCAACAGGAATAAACTTTTATTTATTTGTATTTAATTGTAAATATCTTTTTGTAAAGTCGACATGACATATTGTAATAGACTCATATATCTATGAGATCTTGTAGAACATTTTCAGATAGATGATAGAGGATGGAATAGGAGATAAAATAAGAATGGGAGAATAATAAGGGTAGATTTTGTATAAGGTTTATGGTAATAGTATGAGATTAAACCGGTACTGAACCTGGCATAGTTGATGCTGATTTAAAGAAGTACATTGTATTGGATTTTCATAATCCATTTTGTAAGTCAGTGAGACTTCTATCTTGTGATTGAGCAGTGAGCTTTAGGCAGTTGGTCTTCTTGCATGTGCAGGCCCCTCATTGTAAGTAATATTTATTCATTGGCCAATGAGTGAATATTATGGGTCACAAATCCCACCGAGGTTTTTCCCACACCGGGTTTCCTCGTTAAACATCTTGTGTTATGGTGTGTTTTCTATGCTGTCATTATTGTTCCTGTTTACTGCATTAAATCTTGTTTACCGATACACTGTTTTGTAATGCAAAATACTTAATAAAGATAAATATTTTGTAAACTGGTTAGATACTAATTCACCCCCCCTCTTAGTATCTTTGGGACTATCATCAATTCTAACATAATACACATGACATTTAGACATAGAAAAAATGGTGAACCCGACGTGAAACATTCTAACCTTCAGTTTTTGTTTTGACAATTTTTGCAGATCTGTATGTGCACAGGAAGTTTGATCTCGCAATTGCATATGCAAAAATTCACAATTGCTTATAAGATGTCACAATTGCTATCATATCATATCGCAATTGCTTAGAAAAAATATCACAATTTCTTAAACATCTCGCAATTGATTTAAGGGTTGCAAAATTTAATTTTTATTTGTTGTTTCTTCATTGATTAATATTGCACACCTAACCTAGAAAAATCATCAAATTCATGAAATTTATTTTTTTTGGCATAAAATGGTTCTAATTTGATGGCAGGAAAGCTAACTTTCAAAATTGAAGGTGCCAAGAGGAGAAAGAATAATATCAAAGAAAGCAAAAAATTCTATCTTCTGTCTTTTCCTTCTGTCTAAATTCAAAAAAAATAAATAAAAAAATAAAAATTTAAGCCTAACTGATTCACAATTGCTCTAATAGAAACTCGTGATTGCTCTATCAGAAATTTGCATTTGCTCAGTTATCAGTTTGCAATTTCTATTATATTAGTTCACAATTGATTAGATATTGATTCGCATTTGCAGGAATGGGTTAGAATGTTTCTGTTTATTTTTCTCTGTGTTTTATGTCAATAATTGCCTCTGTTTTTGAAAATAGAGGGGTCAAATCTATATCCAACTTTGAAAAGTCATAACTTTTCACTCCGAACTCGAAATTGCAAACCGCTTACACCATTGGAAAGATCTCCAAAATTTCTAGTTCTAGTCCTTTTTAGACTTGCCTATGACAACATCCTTAAAGGACCATCCAAAGTTTTGAGGAATCAAAATGATCTAAAGGCCTCTGAAAATGCAATTTACTAACATGTAGGAAAAAACCAAAAATTATATTTTTGAAATTTGTGACCGAAAAAAGAAAAAAAAAAAGGCTAGATAGCCCACCATGTGTTGAATAACTTTATTTTCTACAGGGGTAGCTTAGAAACATTTCAATTTGGTGTAAGTAAAATGAACCACAAACAAACTTGTCTTGTATTTCACAATTGTGATGAAGGTTAAAATTGAACCCCATGCTTTTTTGGAGCAACATCTCCAAATAGAATAGAAAATAATTGCAATGAAAAGTGAAAAAGAACCCTTGTCTTTCATTTTTTCGAAGGGATAGGTATTATGCTCTCCACTTCAATGGGTGATGAGAAAACCAAACTCTCTTCTTTCGTGCTTTTATTTATTTCTTGCAATTAAATCCTTTAGAAGGTTTGCCCTCCTGAGTTTCCTTTAGGGCGACATTAAGACCGATGAGAGGGGACGACCTAAGTGGCAATGACTAAAGCCAAGTAATCCAAGCCACTATAAATAAATGCATATGTGATGAAAATCATATGAGACGAGTGTTACATGCTGTCACAATGATGTTATGCATCCCTTAGTGCCTATATGATATGCTAAAATCTATAGAGCATAACCTCTATAGACTGAGAGACCTCCCTTAACAGCGTGTAAAATGCTACTGATTGTGACCACTCGAACTAGACCCTGTCTAAACACCATAGAAATTAGAAGCCAAGCTGAGTCAATAAACAGACACTTGTTTTATTACAGTGCAAGGGTGGGGAAGAATCCATCCCCAAGACACTCACCATATATCTCCCAAGATAACGGGCCAATTGAGGAGCAATCTTCTTTGGTCTAATTTCTGGAAAAAGGCAAAAAAATGGGCGCACCCTAGGGTGTGACAGGGTTGTTTGAGTTGACGAAGTATCAAGATGTGAGCTGTGGTAATACTTGTGACCTTTTGAACTTAAGAGAGTCTTCTTGATATGCTATCGAATTTCCCAAATACAACAAAAACAAAATGGGGTCTTGAAAAAGATTCCAACATTCATGGGAATTTGAAAAAGTTCCTTAAACAAGTATTCTTTTCATGGTATTATTCTCGTTGATGTTCATGTTGTGTCCTTTGCTACATTCAAACATTTTAGTAAATACCAAAAACAAATTGGAATCTCAACCAAATTTTTGTCCAAAACATCAGCAAGATCAAATCCCTCAACAAAGTCAAGTTTCAATATCAACAAGATCAAAACCCTGCAACAAACAAGCTTGTCAACATCAACATCAAATCAAATTTATGCAACATTCTGGAAATGAAGCAAAAATCTTACATGTTGTGATCTTAAGTTCAAACCAATGAAGCAAACATCATGGATGGACATTATGCATTTCATAGGGAAGGTAAACAATTCATCCCTTCTGTTCCTATTCCATCACCATCCATAGAAACCTTAGCTCAACAAATCAATACTTTGAAACAAAAAATGAGAGACATGACCAGTCCTAGCAACCATAGGGGCTAGTTAGAAAATATGATGAGGGAGGTGATTACCACGAGGGAATCATTATCACACCAACCTTCTTCTTCTTGTGAGACCATTCAAAGATGCCAACCTTCATTCTTCAACAAAATCATTCCTACCTAAGTTCAACCAACATTAGAGTCATGTCAACCTTCTTTCAACCAAACATATCTATCATACCAATCATATCAACCCAACATTCAAAGTACATCTGTCAACCAAAATCAAACCTCTTTCAACCAAAATCAAACCCCATTCAATCAAAGTCCAAATCAAAATTCACACCAACCTATCATTCAAACCTGTTTCAACCAAAGTCCAAACCAAAATTCATTAAACCAAAATCAAACCTCTTTCAACCAAAATCATACTCCTTTCAACCAAAATAAAAAATCCAAGTCATGATTTAGAGATTCTCCTTTAGGATCCTTTCTCATCAAGTCAAAAGGTTTAAACCTTCCAAGAATCTCCCATGAATATCCAAACTCCTTCCCTATGTCAGGAGGACAATCCAAAATCAGAAGAAATCAGTCATGAAATAAATCAAGATCAAGAACAAACCTTTTCATCCTACCCAATTTTTTATGAAGACTCCACCTATCAAGAATCTTATGATGATCCCCTCATTCTTTTCTATTCCACTCATAATAACACCCTTGTTTTGAAAGAGCAAGATGTTCTTTCAAGTACCATCAAACATCCACCTCCTAAACAAGATCCCATTATCATTTCTCCTAGTCTCCCTCATGATTCCAATACACAAGTTGTTCATGAACCCTTTATCAATGAAATTACCAATCTAGATCATACTACACAAGATAACTTGTCAATAATTGTATGTGCACCATCATCAAATGCCAATGTGGTGACAAAAATAAGCATAGCAATGGCTATTCAAATTAACACCCAAATTGTTACATCATCTTCTTCAAGCACACACATAACACCAGCTAACAAAATCAACACCCAAATTATTTCATCATACTCTGCAAGTGCATCAATAAAAATAGACATAGCACCCACTCATGTCACAACTTCAAAACCAAAATCTATTTTCCTCATACACCCACAATTGAAAGATTGGGGGCAAGAAGATTTATGACAACTGTATTGGTTTGAAAATAAGGAGGCTATAGCAGAAATTGTACATGAAAGACTCCCAGCCGCATATCCTATTGAAAAAGATAGGTTCATCCAACTCTTCAAACAAAGACCAATGAATTATCTACACAAAGCTCATACCAACTCAATAACAACATGAACCTATAAAAATATTACATCTAAGGGTGGGTTCATTTCAATTTTCAGTACTGCATTTGCATATTTCTTTATTGTATTGCATATCTCCATTTCAGAGTGCATCATAGTTACTTGCATGTCACCATTGCACACAATATAGTTGCGTATCATTATTTCTTTCTCATATAGTTGCATCAATAAAAACATGATGATTGTCTGAGTTATCCACCTGTCTCCACTGAAAGGAACGAAGGTTGTTTCATTTCCTAGATACTTGTTCATGAAGTCTTTAGGAGGCCTTTAGTCATTCATCTTCAATGTCACATTATGATTAAGCTTTATCCTTGGTTGGGAAGAAGTTTCACTATCAAGTCTTGTTACCCAAAATTTATCAATTTCTATATCTCACACATTAATCAAAAGCTCTTAGTCATTACAAATACCTAGTTGATCATATGGCTAGTGAAAAATCCAATATTCTGCTTCAGTGCCGCTATAATTGTCATACCCAAGTAGGTTTCATTACTTACAAGTCAAGGCAAGAAAATAAAAGAAAAAAGTGTTATGTCAATCTCAAGGAAAAACAAAAAAAATGATATACTACTGAAATATCATGCATACAAGTGCGACAAAAAAAAACAAAAAAACTTGACTATGGGAACATGCAAGTAAATCCATTAGGGCCATGGATGTCTATTGGCAATGGAGCAATGTTTGAGAGATTATAGTGCATAAAATCATCAGAGCCCTAAAATCTTGCTGGTAGCGAGGCTCTATACAGGTTACTTTTGAAGTCAGAATAACTCAAGTAGCTAGCCACATAGGATTCCAAGGGTCTTTGATGGTTATAAGAGTCAGAATAAAATCAATTGCACATATATGGGCAAAAGAAGATCAAAATTTCAAGAATTGATGGAGAAGTTTTCTGCGCCTCCATTCATAAATCTTGGTTACATAGTGTGTTAGGTTGGATGGTCTAAGTATTTTGAGAATGGATTGAACTCCTATCTTTGAAATTTTTTCACACCTTTAATCCAATTAGTGCATTTTAGAATGAAAGACACACACACTCATCCTCATTCGAATAGGAACTACATTTTTGTCACACATCTTGCATTAGCATAACTCATATCAAAAATTCATTGTCTCCACTGCATTATACATCATCATGTTATCATCATAGGTCTGCATACTTAGGGGCATAACTAAAAAAATCTAAAAATCAGATAAAAGTCCTAAAAAAATCAATCAAAAACATTCACAAAATGTCATGAGAAAATAAAAAAATCACAAAATGTCATGAAAAAATAAAAAAATCACAAAATGTCATTAAAAAAAAAAAAAATCAAAGCAAGAAAGCATGGGCCATCCATCAAATCAAATCAACAACAATAAAACTCTCAAAGTCTTCAATCAAATTGATTACATGTCTTGTTAATCAATCAAACTCTATCAAACATCAACATGTCTTATACAAGGAAGGGTATACTTGAAACCAGACAGATTGGTCTTATACTTGGTACTCACTCTTTGAAGCCAGACATTCCTATCAATGATCACACAAATCAAAACAATGACATAGATCAATATGATTGTTGGATTTTGTCCAAGTTAGTATTATCTTTATCAATTAATGGCAGGTCAAGTTTCATCAATACCAAAAACATTTGAAAACCATAAAAATACCAAAACATTCAAAAAAGTCCTTAAAATATTAAAAATTCAAAACTAAACAAAAACATTCATAAAAAGGCCTGAACAAATAAAAAACAAACTAAAAATCCAGAAAACATAAAAAACTAGCAATAAATTGTCTTGCAAGAATCCACAACACCCTAGCATATATCCAACAAACACTTCGTACAAAGTTAAACAAAGGATAAAACTATCTTGTCAAAACGTCTGCAATCAAACTAATCAACGGTCTAATCTATCAATCTATCAAACTATCAACGTGATCAACATCTTGTCTTAAACATAATCAGTACACTCGAAACCAGATGGATCAGTCTTATATGGGTTCCAAAACTTCTATAACCACACATGATCAGAATCACATCAAACAATCACACGAAGACACAAATCAATATGGCTGTTGCATTTTCTTCTTGTTGGTTTTATCTTTTATCAAATTAGCAAAGATCATGTTTCTAGCTACTCAAGGATGTCCAAAAAGTGACTAGAGGAGCCGTGATGGGAATGATCCTTTTCTTTATTTGCTGTTTGTAGTTTGAACCAATGAAGTTCTGGGGCAATTTCTCTAGTGGGTGTCCGTGATAGGAGCATTTAGCTTGTGAATGTCACACATACCTCGACCCCTAGCGCAATTCCCAGAATGAAGGGTTCATTCCTTGTTTGCTATGTATTTGTTTCTTTGCAATGAGATATCTATACATCTTGGTTCCTCATACCCTCGTGTACAAAGCTTCATTGTTACATAATAAGGCTCAATGATGAAAATGCATTGCACTATGGATAAAGACAAGAAGACTATTCATCATCAATCATATCATTTCATTTTTCTAATCTCATCATGCTAATTGTCTCTTCATATCATTCTCTCATCAAGCATTTTTCTACTTGATCATTCTTTCCAATCACTCTTTCGTCTAACATGATCTCTCTCATCACTTAATTTCAATCTTTTTATCTATAATTTTCTCATATCAACTATTCTATCTACAAATCAATTATTCCTCACCTTTATCATATTTATTCATTCATCCAATTTTTATCTATCTTCGTCTTATATAGGATGCATCCTTCCTGAAACTAGATGTTTTGTTATCTATCTTTGTCTCATACATGATGTATCCTTCCTGAAACCAGACAGATTAGTCTTATACATGATGTATCCTTCTTGAAACTAGACAATTTGATCATTTTTGTCTTATACAGGATGTGTCCTTCCTGAAACTAGACTTTATCTTTATCAAATCAATCCCATCAATCTTATCATTCAATCAATCTACAAATCACTTCAATAATTTATTTTCTATAAGAAAACTCATTCTTGACATCAAATTAATAATTCTTCATCGTTCATCTAACATTCTTCTTCTTTTGAGATATCATTCATGTCTTCAATGCACAAACAATCTCTCGAGGGGGCATTATACCCTAGTGTCATGGGGCATACTGGGGTAGAAATTTTTTCATTTTCTTTGAAACAATGTCATTTCGATATTGTCTCAAAGAGGGGAAAATGTAGACACCTAAAAATGTCTCATCAATTCTACACTAATTATTCGTCTATTTAATTAAGTAATTCTTTAATTATTTGTTTAAATTAACTATTTCTTCTAATCACTGCCCTTCAACACTTCTAATTATTCTTTTTCTATTCTCAAATCATTTTAATCAGTTAACCCTATTTCAAATATTAACTAAATATGAATTATTTAATTAATTATGATCTTTTCCTTAGTTAAATAATCTTTATTATTTAATTAATTCTATTTCCTAAATTCAAATAATTTCATTTATATTATTTAAATTAATAAATTAAATTCCTCCATTTCCCCAAATTATAATTCTAATTAATTCCATTTAATTTCATTTCATATTTCCCCAAATTCGAATTTCAATTAATTTCATCTAATTCCAAATCATCAAATTCACATTTCACCAAATCTGAATTTCAGTTAATTTCATGTGCAATTCAGCATTCAAATGACAAAATTCAAATCCAAATTGAAAATGAAAATCAAATTCAATTTCAAAATCCTATAGCATATGCTAAAATGAGAACTGATTGATCAAATCAGTTGTCTAATCAATTAACTCAGTTAACTCATCAATCATCCTTTTTAACTCAAAATCAATCCACTTATCTCTCCAATTAATTCAGTCTTCTAATCAATCAATTCACTTATCTCTTCAATCAATTTAGTCTATTGGTCAATCGATTGAGTTTACTCTCCAATCAATCTAGTTGACTACTCAATTAAATGAGTTAACAAATCAATCAACTCTGTTAACTGATCAATCAATTTCAGTTGTCTCCCAATAAACACTTGAGTTCTATTTGTCACCCCTTTGTGTTGAAAATCTATAAATTCAACATCATTTTCATCAATTCGATTTGGCATTTTTTCAACATCTAGCTTTTTTAAGAATCACAGCTTTTTGAGAATCACAAAATCAAAGTCTTCAAAGTATTTGTATGCAGGAAATTGGTGCAATACCTAAGAGCCACCAACCACTCAAATTGGAGAAGAACAATGGAAGCAAAGATGCAGAAGGAGGGAGTTTTTATTTGAATTCATTTCTCATTTCTTGTATTGATTTTTATTGGTTATGTTTGATGTTTGTTAATTAGTTGAGAATTGGTGATTCGTTCTTATTTGCTAATTAGCTTAATACAAATGATATTTAGACATAGAAACACATGTGTGTTCCTTGTTTAGGACCCCTTTTTCCTTGAAGTGGTGCATCTTGTTATGTATAATTTATCCTTGGAGGTTTTGTAATACTTCTCATTTTTTTTAAAAATAATGTTTGGTAAAATTTTTAACGTGACTGGCGAGGCTAGCATGTCAGGTCCTTCAGCTCCACGTGAAACACTTTTGACCCAGAGCTATGAACCAATGAGGCTACAATAGGGGGACCTCATCCCCACACTTCACTTGTTCAAACCTGAAAGAACAATGACCTAGTGAAGATACAAGGTGTGCGAGCACAATGACCCAACATGGGTTTGAACCTTGGTGGCCGCTTCACCAACGAAGTGTTTTAACTGCGACACTACATGTCTAAAGACATTGTAATACTTCTCATTGTCCCTATGCTTGGGGGCATTTATTTCTTCTATCCCTTTCTAAGGATACACTTTTCCTTTGTTGAGTGGTGTTTTCTTACGATATGATATTATTCCTTATGTGAAGTGGCTTACTTGATCAAGGATTATCTCTTATGCAAGAGCTGTGTATCCTTTACTACAACCTCTTCTAAATTTAGCAATGTATGTCTATTTTAAACAAACCCTTCACTTAGGGTCAAAAGTGTGTCATCCTTCATAAAGAATCCCTTTCACTTAGCAATAGGGGAAGGTATGTATTCTTGTTCTCCTTCCTTTCCTTTTGGTTGATAATATTATTTTTGTTCAAAAAATTCCTCTTGGAGGTAGATATATTTGAGTAAAGATCTCTTCTCCTTCATGGATTCCCTGTACACTTGTTACAAGATATATCTTTTTCAACTCTCTTGTCCTTGCTTATAATATTTATGCCTCTTTAACTTGGATTTATGAACATTGTTGGCTAAAAGGATATCTCATTAGTGCTGAAGGTGTGTATCCTTGTTTCCATCTTTCTTAAGACATCTGTTGGCATTTACTTGATGATTGCATTAATAAAATGTTATGTTGTCATTGATGTCAATTAACCGATAATGATGTTGTTGTAATGTTGTTTTGTAATTGGTCGTATGAGCCAGTGAAAGGAAATTGTAACTAGTAGGTAAGTTTGTGTAGTGAACTGGTATTGCTAAGTATTGGAGAGTTGAACCAGTAAACCCTACTTGTTGTTTTGATAAACCCTAACTGATTAAGTTTGGTGAATTGGTTATATTGGTTTATGATTTGATGGTGAGTGGTAATGATTATGACACATATGCATATTGTATGAAGAGAGTTTCAAAGTGATTTTGGTGCATTGAGGTAACAGTTTTTGTCTTGGGAATGAGCAAGTATACTGCATGTAATGCAAAGCGCGTGATGAGTTACTAAGTTTGATGAAGTGGTGATCAAGGAGTGGTTGAGGCTTTCTTGAATGATGTGTAGTTATTGTTATGTAATCCAACGGTCATACTTTAACCGACTTGTTTGTAATCTCTATGTGAATTAGGTTTTTGTTGTGTTACTAACCTAGTTGATTTGTTTATAAGGTCGATGAGTTGTTTAGTTTCAGAGTTGGCAAAGTCTTAGTTGAGTGCGTGGTTGCCAGACTAGATGATGTATCTATAGTTTGAGTAAAGGCAGATAGGAGCATGAAAAGGATATGAACAATCAAGTGTAGTGCTATTCAAATAGATCAGCAAACTCCTGTTGTTTTCTAACAATTATAGCAGATTAAAATCCCCTAATCGGGTAAGCTCTAACAAGCTTGGTGTTATTCAAATCCTCTAACAAGGTGATCCATTAGCTTGGATTCTAAATCCTTTACAAATGTTACTCCTCATAGGGAATTTCTTCTAACAAGGCATTATAGTCAATCCCTTAACTGAGTGGTCCCTAACAGAATCTATTCTTAACATGACTTTTTATAAAAGCTTTAACAGGCTTGGCTCCTAACAGGGCGAGCTTTAGAAGAGTTCAAATAGTTATCTTGTGAGTCTCATCTCACTGTGGTTTTTCCCATTTGGGTTTCCACGTCAAAAATATTGTGTCAAGTGGTGAATGTTTTTGTGGTAATGTTTTCTATGGCTAATTTGCTTAACTACTTAATCCACTTTGATATGTCATGATAACTGGCAACAATATGAAATGAAGTTTTACTTACGTCAGTAAAAGTATTTGGATGTTTGTGAGTTACAAGTTGTTTACTGTTATATGTTGTAACAGTCAACCAATTTAGCTTGATAGTTTTATCTTGACAGTGATATTGCATTGATAGTTCTAAGTTTAGTTTGAGAGATTGATTTTGAGATTGGTGAAGTTTATCAATTTTTCTATCTACTGATTCATCCCCCTCTCAGTAGTTGATCAGATCCTTATTTTTTCATCATACCAACAATTGGTATCATAGCGTCTCAGGTCCTCTAAGGTCTAAGCCTAACAGCTTGAGGTAAAGATCTTGTAGATCATGATGAAGAAGGAAGGTCTAGAGTTTAATAGAGAGAACTATATGATATGGAGTGATAGAATGAAAATTTATATCAAGAGTCTTGGAAATCAATACTTGGAACATGTTAATACTCAATATGTTGCACCTAGTGGGACTATGACTGATGATCAGAAAAAAGAGCAACAAGAAAACAATCAAGCACTAGAGGCTATTATCAGTTCTTTGTCTAATGTAGAGTATGTAGATGTCCATGGTTTGGAGACTGCATATGAGGTATGGAAGAAAATTGAAGAGATTTATAGTGGTGATTAACATGTAAAGATTGCCAAGGAAGAGAGTCTAAGAGGAAAATTTGATGACATGCAAATGGCTGAAGGTGAGAATATCCAACAGTATGGTCATAGGATAAAAGAGATAGTTGGTGAGATTAAGAGTGCTGGTGGTAAAATGGATGATGGCACACTGGTTAGTAAGGTATTCAAAACCTTGCTACCGGTCTATGCTATCCAACTTGCAGCCATTCAAGAGTTGAAATCTATTGACAAAACCAAGGTAACCCTTGACTCAATCATTGGTAAGCTTACTACTTTTGAATTAAATGGTTATGATGGTAGGATTCAGAAATCCGAATTAACATTTAGAGCTTCTATTTCTAACCCATCTATGAGGAAAAGTAGAGATGTCAGTCACAGTTATGAATCTAGATCCAACAGAGAAGTTGATTATGAAGACAATTTGGTTGAGCTTGAAGCATTGTTGGCCAAGAGGTTTCCAAGAGGTATTGACAAATATAGAGGCACCTTTGAAATATATTGCATGCAATAAGATTGGACATATAGCTGCTAACTGTCCTAATGGTGATAATGAGCACAAGTGAGAGAAATTCAAGAAGTACAAGGGAAAAGGAAAAAGAGATTGTCTTATTGCAATTGATGGTGGTATCACTGATGAGGAATCTGATGGCGATGTTAATGAATACATTGTGTTTGTAGCCATTAAAGAGGAAACAGCTAATCAGAAGGATTTAGTTTCACAAATGGATAATTTTGATGATTGGATCATTGATAGTGGTTGTTCACATCACATGATCGACAATCAAAGAAAATTTCTTTCTTTGAAGGAATTTGATGGTGTAGTTGTAAGATTTGGTAATGACTCACCCTGCATGGTTAAAGGTAAGGGAACTATTTCTCTTAATGGAAAGAGCAGTGCAGATGATGTCTATTGAGTTGAAGGTGTAAAGCACAATCTATTGAGTGTTTCCCAACTCAATGACAAAGGATATTCATTGGAGTTTAAAAATGGTATGTGCAAAATCTATGGGAGCAAAGGTGAACTGATCAGAAATGGCAAGCAGACTAAATGTAACTTATTTCACTTGAATTTTAAAGTTAGAAACTGTTTAATTTCTAAAGTAGATGATAGTTGGCTTTGGCATAGGAGATTTTGTCATATAAATTTTGATAACATTGTTAAAGTGAGTAAGTCAAAGACAGTGAGAGGTTTTCCTCAGTTGGACAAACCGGTTAATGCTCTTTGTAAGGAATGTCAGTTGGGAAGATGACATCATAAACTTTCAAGATAAAATCTTTTTCAGTAGAACATTTGTTAGATTTGGTTCATACAGACCTCTATGGACCAATAATGATTAAAAGTATTCAAGGTAATAGATATTTCATGATCTTCACTGATGATTCTCAAGGATCATGTGGGTCACATTCTTGAAGGATAAAACAAAGGCATTTGGTAAATTCAAGGCATTCAGAGTCTTAGCTGAAAAGGAGAGTGGTAAGAAGATAAAGTGTCTGAGGACTGATCAAGGCAGAGAATTCACTTCTAAGGAATTCACTAAATATTGTGAAGAGAATGGTATCAAGCGACAACTTTCTACACTGAGGACACCACAACAGAATGGTATTGCAGAGAGAAACAATCAGTTAGTTGTTGAAGTTGCTAAGACAATGTTGATACAAGGAGGTGTAGCGAAGACTTTTTGGAGAGAAGCTATCAATACAACTATCTACATAATGAATACAATTTTGGTAAAAAGAGGTAAGGACAAGACTCCTTATGAATACTGGTATGGTAGATCACCTAATGTTGGTTATTTAAATATATTTGGTAGAAAATGTTTTATTAAGAGAGGTGAATATATTATCAAGTTTGAGGCTAAAAGTGATGAAGGTATATTTCTTGGTTATTCCACCAAGAGTAAGGCCTACAAATGTTATAACAACCAGACATAGAGAATCATTGAGAGTGCTGACGTTCGAGTGGATGAGTATCTTGAAGTCTCAGGGGAAACCAGTTTGGAGAAAAAGGATGAAGATCCTTGCATTTTGTTTTTGGAACTAGAACCTTTGAAAACTGAAACCGGTAAAGAGAATGCTATTGTACCAGTTCAACCGGAATAGGTAGATTCAAAAGAAGATGATGATAACAATGAAGAAGAACCCAAAGATAATGATCATGTTATTTTGAGGTATGTGAGACTCAACCATAATCTTGAACAGATTATTGAAGATAAAGATGCTGGAGTATTGACTAGAATAAGAATCAGAGAGAATTCTTGTATGATCTCCACTATTGAGCCTAGAACTTCTAAGGAAGCATTTGGAGATGATCATTGGGTTAAAACTATGGAGGAGGAGCTTGAACAAATTGAGAAGAACAACCCTTGGACTATAGTACTCTGACCGGTAAATAAAAACGTGATAGGTACTAAGCGGGTTTTTAGGAATAAGTTGAATGAAGATGGTGTTGTAGTTTGCAACAAAGCTAGATTGGTTTCCAAAGGTTATGCACAAGAAGAAGGAGAATATTATGGTGAGAATTTTGCACCAGTGGCTAGACTAGAAGGTGTCAAAACTTTACTTGTATTTGCAGCTCATAAGTGATTCAAAGTATACCAGATGGATGTAAAGTCAACATTTTTGAATGTAATACTGGAAGAAGAAGTATACATTGAGCAACCAGATGGTTATGCTTTGACCGATGAGAAAGACATGGTATGTAAGTTGCATAAGCCATTATATGGATTAAAGCAAGCACCAAGAGCATGGTATGAAAGGATTCATTCACACCTAATGAAGATAGGGTTTTAGAGAACCAGTGAAGATAGCAACGTATATCTCAAATATGAAGGAGATAAAATATTGGTAACTGAAGTGTTTGTAGACGATATCATATTTGGAGGGAATGATGACATAAGCAATGAATTTTCAAATGAAATGAAAAGCGAGTTTGAAATGTCTCTAGCGGGAGAGATAAAAATTTTCATAGGTTTGCAAATTCAGTATATGAAGAGTGGTATTTTCATTACACAGTCTAAGTATGTAAAGGAGGTATTAAAGACATTTGGTATGAGTGACTGTAAACCAGTTGAGACACCAATGGTTATAGGTTGTAAGTTGTCTAAGGAAGATGAGGCCACATCTGTTGATGAGAAGGAGTACAGGTCAATGATTGGAAAATCGCATTATGTTGTTTACAACAGATTAGATATAGCTCATGCAGTTGGTCTAGTTGCAAGATTTCAGAAGAATCCGAAGGAAACACATTTGATAGCAACCAAGAGGATTTTCAGATATTTGAAAGGTACTGTTGACTATGGATTATGGTATCCATATGAAGGAAACTTTGATTTGAAGGTGTACACAAATGCAAACTGGACAGGTAAGGTTGATGAGCAAAAAAGCACAACTTGTGGAGCATTCTTTCTAGGAGGAAGACTTGTTTCATAGAGTAGCAAGAAGCAGATTTGTATTTCACAGTCTACTGTTGAAGCTGAGTATGTTGCAACTTATATGAATTGTACCTAGGCTATCTGGATGAGGCACATTTTACAAGGTTTCAAGATGAAGTTTACAGAACCTATAAAGATCTTATGTGACAATACTAGTGCCATTAATATTTCAAAGAACCCTATCTTGCATGCACAAACCAAGCATATTGAATTGAAGTATCATTTCTTGAGGGAAAAGTGTAGAGTAAAGATGTGATCTTGGAGCATGTTTCTACCAAGGATCAGCTTGCATATATCTTTACTAAACCTCTTCCTAAGACTACATTTGAGTATCTTAGAAGTTAGCTAGGGGTTGTACCCCTCCATGAGGTAAATTGAGCATGATGTAGAGTACATCAGTCCTGGAGATACTTGTAAAATTTTACAGCAGGATTGGTGTAGAAGTGGAGGTATTCCACAGGGGGGGCATCATGTTGGAGGTTGTTGATGCTGAATAGTGAAGTTTTACATTGCATGTTTTACTTTCAATTTGGTATTGTTGTCAAAGGGGGAGAAGAACCATGTGATTATGGGAGAAGAACCAGTGACAAGCTAAAGGCAAGGAGAGTACATGGTAAAATGTAGACCAGGATTCCTATTCACAATCACAACAATCAATGGTATTGATATATGTATTGCAATCAATGCCAAAGGGGGAGATTGTTAGCATTTGCTTGAAGATTGCACTGATGAAATGCTATGTTGTCATTGATGTCAATTAATCAGTAATGATGTTGTTGTAATGTTGTTTTGTAACCGGTAGGATGAGCTAGTGAAAGGAAACTGTAACTGGTAGGTAAGTTTGTGGAGTGAACTAGTATTGCTAAGTATTGGAGAGTTTAACTCATAAACCCTACCTATTGTTTTGATAAACCCTAACTGATTAAGTTTGGTGAATTGGTTATATTGGTTTATGATCTGATGGTGAGCGGTAATGATTATGACACATATGCATATTGTATGAAGATATTTTCAAAGTGATTTTGGTGCATTGAGGTAATGGTTTTTGTCTTGGGAATGAGCAAGTATACTACATGTAATACAAAGCATGTGATGAGTTACTTAAGTTCGATGAAGCGATGATCAAGGAGCGATCGAGGATTTCTTGAAAGATGTGTAGAGATTGTTATGTAATCCAACAGTCATACTTGAACCGACTTGTTTGTAATCTCTATGTGAATTAGGTTTTTGTTGTGTTACCGACCTAGTTGATTTATTTATAAGGTCGATGAGTTGTTTAGTTTTAGAGTTGGCAAAGTTTTAGTTGAGTGTGTGGTTACCGAACTGTATGATGTATCTGTAGTTTGAGTAAATGCAGTTAGGAGCATGAAAAGGATCTAGACAAGCAAGTGTAGTGCTATTCAAACATATCAGAAAACTCCTATTGTTTTCTAACAATCCCAGCATATTGAAATCCCCTAACCAGGTAAGCTCTAGTAAGCTTGGTGTTATTCAAATCCTCTAACAAGGTGATCCATTAACTTGGATTCTAAATCCTTTACCAAGGTTATTCCTCATAGGGTATTGCTTCTAACAAGGCATTATAGTCAATCCCTTAACTGGGTGGTCCCTAACAGGATCTGTTCTTAACAAGACTTTTTGTAAAAGATTTAACAAGCTTGGCTCCTAATAGGGTTAACTTCAGAAGAGTTTATATAGTTATCTTGTGAGTCTCATCTCACCATGGTTTTTCCCATTTGGGTTTCCATGTCAAAAATATTGTGTCAAGTGGTGAATGTTTTTGTGGTTATGTTTTCTATGGTTGATTTGCTTAACTACTTAATCCACTTTGATATGTCATGATAATCGACATAAATATGAAATGAAGTTTTACTTATGTTAGTAAAAGTATTTGGATGTTTGTGAGTTACAAGTTGTTTACTGTTATCTATTGTAACAGTCAATCGGTTTAGCTTGACAGTTTTATCATGACAATGATATTGCATTGATAGTTCTAAGTTTACTTTGAGAGACTAATTTTGAGATTGGTGAAGTTTATCAGTTTTTCTATCTACTGATTCACCCCCCCTCTTAGTAGTTGATCGGATACTTGTTCTTTCATCATACCATCAATATCAACGTAGGACTATGTTGACATTTTAAGGGGGGGAATAACATATCACCCTCTTTGTACTATATTTTTTTACAATATTTCACATGTCTTATACAAGGTGTTCATTCTCAAAACTAGACCAACAAAGTCTTATATGAGATTCTTCATGCCTAAAACTAGACACACTATTTTTATATGTCTTATATGGGGTACACATTCTTGAAATCAGTCCAAAAAATTCCTTTACAAGATATTCCCAAAACCAGACATATATATTTTTTTATATGGGGTATACATTCTCAAAACTAGACCAACAAAGTCTTATACGAGATGTTCTTGAAACTAGACATTTTTTATTTTTATTTCATGTCTTATACTTGTTGTTGCATGCTCGAAACCAAATCAACAAGTCTTATACACGATGCTTAATTTTTGAAACTAGACAACAACATATGCAGTATGATGAGTAGAACTAACAAAAGAAAGACAAAATCTTCTGACTGCCCTCCCCAACATGGATCATCTAGCATAACACAATTTTCTAGCCCGTAGAATCCATGTCCTCTCTTTCCTCTTCCCCATGATCTCATAACTTTGCTATTTATGGATCACAGTCCATCTTTTGATGTATGCCCTTTCTCTTTTTATGTGATCCCTTGTATTGTTGTGATAGAATTCTGAGAAGGATATTAGTGGTGAGACATTTAATTATTGAGGTCTCTTCAACTAGTTTACTTGAAGCCTTTTTTGTGTTTTGTGTTGTGTGTCTTTTGTTTTTGTTTGTATTTTTGTTCTTGTCCTTTTTTTGTCTATTCTTGCATGTGATCATGTGAGTTAAGATCCTAAGAATTGGAACATCCTAAAATTGCACCCCTTGCGATTTTTGATTGCATTTGGGTCTTCACCTTAGTTTTTGTACCCCTCGGCCTGATCAGAGACTTGATTATTCTCACAAGTCAAAAACACCATTCAACTCAGTGATGCACCCTTCTTGCACCTTGATCATGCCCCAAATTAGGGAATGACCAGGGCGTGGCGCTCTGGTGCCCCTTAATGGGGACCTATCTTGGGCCCCTCTCCCTGAACTATCTCAAATTTAAAGATAGAAAATCCCCTCTATGTTTGCTCATGTCAGAAAATCAATAAATTAATCCTATGAGCAAGTATTTAAGAGGGATTTACCCTTTTACTTGACAATGCATAAAATTCAATCAAGCATCAAAGCATTCAAGAATTCAAGAGCAATTGAGCATTTTTAGTCTTCCATCAAGCTTTGGAGTAGTAATAAAGTCAAGATTTCAAGCAATTGAAGAGGAGGTCATCATTCTAATTCATAAAACCATAATTCTATATGGAGGCAAGAAAAACTTCATGAGGAGGTATAAGCATTTCATTTCCAAGCAATTCAACATCCCCTCAAAGAGGAGGGTTTCTACTTTCAGTCATTTCAATTACATTATTTCAACAACTTGGTTAATTCCAAAATCAAGATTTGACCTAAAGGAAAACCCCTATTCCCAACACATTTCCCTTTACTTCTATGTGCAGAAAGTAGGTGCGTAGTTGTACTTCTAGAGTTAAGATTTTTTTGTAGAGATGGAAAAACCTTTTTTGATGCCCAAAAAGTTCAGAGGACTGATAGGAGGGTGACCTGGTCCAGACACAGGTCCCTGCAACCTTTGATAGATTTCATAGAGAAGCTCTAAATCATCTCAAAATTCTCATATCCAGGTGCACGATGAAATCCCGAATCTATAGCTTGTTGTTTTGTCATATTTTCCTTCATTTCTAGTACTTAGTCTTAATTCAAATAGTCAACTTATAAAAGAGGTTCAAATATATTCCAAACACAGCCAATCTACTTAGTATTCAGTCCTTGAATCATTTAGGATTGGATCTAGTAGTTTCATCTCCCTCTTTTGAATGTAAAGTCCCTCCTAAGTGAAAATTGAACTCAGTGAATTCTCCTTTCCAAGTGGTAAATTTTCTAAGCTCCCAATTTTCCACTTTACATTTTGGTGAACCTGATGTGAACACCCTTAATTTTGATTTTTCTTTTTAGATTTGAGTATGCAATTTAAAATTCAAATTTTCAATTACAAGTTTAATTTTCTTGCAATTATAAAATTTTAGAGGTTAAATTCACAAAAATCCTAATTTTTTAGATTTGTCTAAATTGGATTGATTATTTCAAATTTGAGAACTCTTCAATTTTACAATTTAAGTGTGCCTTTTTTTGTTTCATTCTTTCAATTAATCATCTTCTCAAACATCCTAAGTGTATACTATTTTGACCTTCAAGGCTTATTTTCGCATATCTAGACATCTCCAATTCCCATATCCTTTTGGAATTTGCATTAAAATGACAATATCTTCCTTCCGTGAAAAATTGGAAAAAATTTGGTCGGACCAAGTAGGTACCTACTTGGTCCCAACTTTTTCACCTCAAATTTCAGGAGCCTTTTTTGACTATATTTTACTACTCAATTCTAGAGATTTATGAATTTTTTTTGATTTTAGGTTTCCCTAAGGTCGAAAACAAATATGAATTTCTACATTTCTATTTTCAATTTTAAAATCAAGTGGTTAATCACATATACCCTAATTTAAAAATTCCAACATTTTGAAATTTCAAATTTTAAAATTAAGAGGTTAGATTTGGACAATCCCAATTTTAAGTTTAATCTTCCCTCCTTTCAATTTTCAAAATTTTAAAATTAAGAGGTCATTTTCAACCCTAATTTTAAATTTAAATTTCTATCTTCTAAGGGATAATTTCAAGTTTAAATTAAGAGGTTATTTTAACAAAGCCTTAATTTTTAATTTCAAATTCATAGGAGATTGCATCATTCTTTCAAATATTAGGCATTCTAAAATTCAAATTTTCAATTTCCATCCCTTAGTGCATTCATTTTATTACTATTAGTCCTACCTATAATGTTCCCGTAAGAAGAAGTTATAGAATTAAGGTTGCCCGAGGTTCAAATACCAAGGAAATGGAGCCTAATTTGGCTAGCTTTTTAAATGCGGATATTGGTGGTTCTTCCAATCCTATAGATATTCACATTTATCCTCTTGGTAATTATCATCATGAGGAGGAATCATTAACTAGGGCATCCATTGACCAATTGGCAAAGCTGGACAATCAATTTGACAATCTTCATCAATGGACGAGTCAGGAATACTCGGAAAGTGAGGCTCACCCATTGATTGAAGGATTAAAAAGAATGATTCAAAGTGATAAACATGGTGTTGATATCTTGCATGTTATTGTTAGCAAAATATGAGAAGGAAGACTGAGAGGTGGGGGGGTGAATCGATCTTCACTAGAATATAAAACTTAATCACAAAACACAGATCTGATAAACTACAATAATAAGAAAATTGAAAGCACACCACACAATACTAGGATTTTGACATGGAAAACCTGGTTAAGGAAACACCCACAGTGGGAACCTACCCACAATAAGATGATACTCTATAGTAGTATGTGAAAATATTATAATGGGGAATGCACATGCATTCAGGCACACTACCTAGAGTTCACTGCTCAAATACAATGGCCCAGAAGTCTACAATCCTCAGAGAAGTCTCACTGACTTACAACAAGATTCAAACTACAATTCAAAAGAAATGAATTGAAAGAATAGCATCTCCAAATGCCTTATTATAGTTTTGGTTAAGCACAAATGTCTTCCTTGCAACACCAATCTCTCCTCAAACTCAACACTGAAGGATAAATCACTCGTTTGCACATAAATCTCTCTTATAATGTAGACATAACCTCAACACAAATTACATGAATATATCACCTATTTATACAATTCATCAACCTTGATAACAAGGTCGACTAAACCCTCAAACCTCAATTACAAAATTACATCACATGATACAAAGATCGACCACCAGACTAATATAATGATTTACATAGCATAACATGGACCTAAAACAAATTCTCAAATGCTCAACTCCACCATAAATTGCACCAAGATCAACTGCAACATGCGACACCACCAGGAAAACCACATAACACAAAAATCATCACTGGTTCATAGAAACCAGCAATAACTTACACAAAGATCAATATGGATCACCAAAACAAATAGGAAATGACTAGGAAACACTAGAAAGAATATTAGAATCATTAGGAATAGCTGCACTAGCACCACTTATCAAATCTTCATCGGTCAACATCTGAGAGCTTAGGAACACAACCAATCAACAACTATCACAAACAAAGATAACTTCCCAAGCACTAAATCATGATCCATTTGAAATGAAGATACACAAGACCATACCAATAAATATCCCAAAATCTTAGCATCAGATTTGATCACACTAAAATATACCAGAGGATATACTGACTTCTGCAAAACAATGATCAATGACAACAACACTTCAACCCAGATCATAAAATCTTCCCAATCTGAAATCACCAGAGCAATACACAAGAATATGTTGACATCAATTGCAACAACATATCCTAGCAACAACAATGACCAACAATATCCAACAATCTCCCCCTTTGGAATTGATGGCAACAAATGAATGTGAAAAACAATCAATGCAAAGAAAGAAGATATCTCCCACAAACTCCCCCTAAGATCAGGACATAGAAATAAGTTTTTCACATGATCTCTCTCCCCCTTTGACAAAAATGCCAAAGATATCAAAATAGAAAACCAAACTTACTCTCCCCTTAGAATATATAACATGAATCTCTCTCCTCAAAACACAAACTACTCCAGTAGAGGAGCAACACCAACACACCAATCCGAGTAAAAGGATAAGACTTTGAAGTCCACCAGATTGATGAAACTCAAGGATCTAGTTCCCATCAGGAGGGGTGGATACCCCTAACTTGTCTCTTATGTATACAAATGTATTTGCTGGCAAAGGCTTAGTGAAAATATCATCTATTTGTTTCTTTGTAGATACATACTCTAGCTTCACCTTCTCTTCACTAACTTGCTCTCTCAAGTAATGATATTTGATTGAAACATGCTTAGTCTTTGAATGTTGTACCATATTCTTTGACATGTTATTAGCACTAGAATTATCATAGTATATAATAGTAGGATCATCATAAATAACTCTGATATCCTTCAACATTTGCTTCATCCAGACTACTTGAATGTAATTACTAATAGCAACAATGTACACAACTTCAATATTAGATAAGGACACTGAATCTTGTTTCTTACTAGCCCATGAAACCATCTTCTTACCCAAAAAGAATTCTCCACTGGTAGTTCTCTTCTGGTCATCAACATCACCAGCCCAATCTGCATCAATGTAGGCACATAGCATGAAATCATCATTTTTTGGATACCATAAACCAAAATCCACAATTTCCTTCAAGTATTTGAATATATTCTTAACAACAGTGACATGACTCTCTTTCAGATCATCTTGATATCTAGCAGCCATGCACACAACATGCATAATATACGACGAAGTCTGAGTAAGATATAGCAGTCCACCAGCCATAGATCTATACAAACTCTAATTAGCTTTCAGAGATTCATCATTCTTAGACAATTTAAAACCAGTCACTATAGGAGTTCCAACAAATTTGGAGTCATCTAACCCAAACTTCTTCAGTAATTCCTTCACATACTTAGTTTGAAATATGAATATACCTTTTCTAGTTTGTGAAATCTGCAAACCTAAGAAAAATTTCATCTCACCAATCATAGACATCTCAAATTCTTTCTGTATGTCACCAGCAAACTTACTGCTTAAGTCATCATCACCTCCAAAGATAATATCATTAACAAAGACTTCAACAATTAGGATGTTATCATTTTTTATCTTAAAGTATAGATTACTGTCAACAACACCTTTACTAAATCCCAATTTCAACAAATATTTATCTAGTCTAGCATACCAGGTTCTAGGGGCTTGTTTCAATCCATAAAGAGCTTTCTTCAGTTTACATACCATGTCTCCATCATCTAACAGTGAAAATCCATCAAGTTGCTCAATGTAAACTTCTTCCTCAAGATCACCATTCAAGAAGGTAGATTCATCCAACTGATATACCTTGAAATATTTATAATCAACAATATAACAACTTCAAGTCTAGCCACCAGAGCAAAAGTATCCTCATAATCAATTCCTTCTTTCTGAGAATATCCTTTGCAAACTAGTCTAGCTTTATTTCTAACACCTTCACTAACTTCATTCAATTTGTTCCCGAATACCCATTTAATACCAATAATATTCTTATCCTTAGGTCTAGGCAGAAGTTCCCAAGTATTATTCTTTTCAATCTAATCTAATTTTTCTTCCATAACTCTCATCCAATTTTTTATCTTTACAAGCTTCAACAACATCTTCAGGTTCAACTTTAGAAATAAAGCATACTTCTTCAACAACTAACCTTCTTCTAGATATTACACCTTTATTCTTATCACCAATAATCTAATTTTCAGAATGATTCAGTCTTACATACCTCAGAGTCTTCTGATTGTTCTGATTATTAGCTTCCTGCACTCCTTCACCAACAACAACAACATCTAGGTTAACTGTGCCATATTATCCTTCTTAGTCTCTTTAGTTTGAATAGGAGCTAAAACAATATGCTGTCCATCATCATAACCATATGCTCAAATCTCTTTTCGAAGGTTCTCATCCACCTTCACATTTTCACTCTCCACTATCTTTCTCAATCTCTTATTGTAGCACCGATAGGAGTTTCTCTTTGTAGAATATCCTAAGAAAATTCCTTCATCACTTCTAGCATAAAAATTTCCTATATCCTCATCTCTCTTGATATAACATTTTCTACCAAATACTTTGAAATATCTCACAGTAGCAACATGACCAAACCATAGCTTATAAGGGGTCTTACCAATATCACCTTTGATGTGAACTCTATTGAGTGTGTAGACAACAATGCTAATAGCTTCTTTCCAGTAGATCTTTGGAACATTCCCTTCAATCAACATAGTCCTTGCAACATCCAAGATAGTTCTATTCTTGCTTTAAACAACTCCATTCCACTGAGGGGTTCTAGGAGCAAATAATTATCTTATAATCCCATGCTTCTCATAGAATGAATTGAACTCACCAAAATAGAATTCTCAACCTCTATCAAATCTCAGACACTTCACCTTCAATACAGACTCAGTCTCAACCATTTCTTTGAATATCTTGAATTTGTCCAACGCTTATAATTTTTTCTTAAAAAAGACAACCCACATCATCATAGAGTAATCATCAATTAGCAACATGAAATATTTATCACCCTGCACACTTCTAACATTTGTAGGTCCACATAGGTTAGTATGCACAATATCTAGCTATCCATCAGATGTATACTATTTTCTCTTGAAAGAAATTATTGTTTTCTTACTCAACTGACATTCCTTACACATCGGATTAGTAGGCTTAACAATTTTAGGCAGATATCTAACAACTTGTGTACAATTGAACTTGATCATTGAATCAAAATTTACATGAGACATTCTCCTATGCCACAACCAACTGTCATCAATCCAAGAAATCAAACAACTTTTCTCACCAACAATCAAATGAAAAATGTTACCTTTAGTCTTAGTTCTAGATGCAATCTCTGTTACAAGATAGGGTTGCCGTTGCACCAAAAGATCCACCTGTCAATGCTCGATACAACCACTAGACTTATAGAATCCATAGGAGGCTCTTAAACCATTTCACGAATCTCCATGAGGGATGCTAGCCCACTGCCAACAATCCCCCTCCCAATGTCACTCATCATGGCCTACGTGATTCAAAACTGTGACCAAGCTTTGATACCACTTGTTACAAGCTACGGTTGCCATTGTACCAAAAGATTGACATGTCAATGCTTGATACAACCACTAGACTTATAGAATCCATAGGAGGCTATTAAACCATGTCACAAATCCCCATGAGGGATTTTGACCCACTGCCAACAATCTCTATAATAGAGGAATTTAAGATCTTTCATTTTCCATCCTTGAATAGATTATAACCTTTGTCAACCATCTGACCAATACTCAAATATTATAATTGAAACCTTCAACATACAAGACATCATCAGTGTTATTATTACCATCAAAAGAAATAGAACCTCTCCCATGGATCACACAGGCTTTTCCATCTCCAAATCTAACTATTCCACCATCATATCTTTCCATGCTCACAAATTTGCTTTTATCACTGGTCATATGATTTGAACAACTGCTATCAATTACCCATTCATCTTTCTCTTCAACTTTAGCAGCTAAAGCTTTCAACTCAATAGTACAGCTAGTGGAATCAATTAGTACAAGCCCATCTTCCTTAATGACAAGGAATACAACTTCATCTGCTTTTGATTCTTCATCTGTAATACCTTCAACAACAACATCATAATAGTTCTTCTAATTCCTATACTTCTATTTAGGTGTGTAGGGCTTATCATATTTCTCATGGTTGTCATATCTATCATTCCTATCATGCTTATCATGCCTGTCATACTTGGCCATTCTCTCTGGGCATCTAGAAGCAAAATGTCCTATCTTATTACAAGAAATATTTCAAAGGCAAATTTCCATCATACTTACTGGCACCTTTAGGCAATCTCTAGGCAATCAGTGCTTCAAGTTCACACAACTCTCTTTCTTTCTCTTCCATCTCTCTTCTCTCTCTCTCTCTCTCATATCTAGATATTCTACACTCATCAAGATCAAATTTCTGCTTCGCAGATATAGATACAGATTCTCTAAATGCAGCCTCAGACTTTCCATGTGATTCTCCAAACTCACTCAACTTAAATGAAGCAATCTTTCCAACCAACATATCTCTTATTACTATAGTCACACTCTGGATCTCATCAATAGCAGCAACCTTATGTTTATAAGAAGGAGGCAAAGATCTCAACACCTTAGCAACAATTTCATCTTCCTCAATGGTTCCACCAAAACATCTGATACCTAGGACAAGATCATTCACCTTAGCCATGAAAGAGTGTAAGTTCTCATCATCTCCCATCTTTGACATCTCATATTTTCCTTTTAAACTCTACAACTTAGAAACCTTCACCTGTTTATCACCTTCATACAAAATCTCAAGCTTCACCAAGACCTCATGTGCGGTCTAAAGTCCCATTTCATTTGTCATTTTAGAATAATTCAGGGCACTAAGAAATGCTTCCTTCGCTCTAATATTAATTATCAACTTCCTTGATCTCATGTAGAGTAGTTAGTCCATTTAGAGGAACGGTATAGGCATTCTTTGTAATATTCCAATAATCTTCTCTAAAACATTTTAAGTGCACTTCCATCCATTCCTTCTATATAGCATAGTTACTCCCATCAAATCTCAGTCTATCCTTCTTAAAGATAACACCTTGAGATACCATACTAGATCTCCTCAAGCGATTAAGTTTTTACTGGAGGATCTATCTCTGATACCAATTGTTAGCAGCAACCAAGAAGGAATATTGAGAGGGGGGTAGGTGAATCAATCTTCACCAAAATATAAAACTTAATCACAAAACACAGATATAAAAAATTGCAGTAATAAGACAGATAAGAAAATTGAAAGCACAACACACAACACCAGGATTTTGACTTGGAAAACCTGGTTAAGGGAAAATCCATGGTGGGAACCTACCCATAGTAAGACGATGCTCTACAATAGTATGCAAAAATATTACAATGGGGAATGCACATGCATTCAGGCACATTGCCTAGAGCTCACTTCTCAAATATAATAGACTGGAATGCTACAACCCTTAGGGAAGTCTTCCTGACTTAAAACAAGATTCATACTACAATATGGAAGAAATAAACTAAAAGAATAACATCTCCAAATGCCTGATTATATTTCTGGTTAAATACAGATGTTTGTCCTGCAACACCAATCTCTCAAACTCAACACCAAAGGGTAAATCACTTGTTTGCACATAAACCTCTCTCTGATAATGCAAACATAACCTCAACACACAAATTAAATGAATATATCACCTATATATACAGTTCATCAACCTTGATAACAAGGTTGGCTAAACCCTCAACCTTGAATTACAAAATTACATCACATGATACAAAGATCGACCATTGGACCGATATAATGATTTACATAGCATAACATGGACCTAAAACAAATTCCCAAATGCTCAACTCCACTGGAAATAGTGCCAAGATCAATGACAACACACTACACCACCAGGGAAACCATATAACACAAAAATCATCATTGGTTCATAGAAACCACCAATAACTCACACAATGATCAATGCAGGTCACCAAAAAAAATAGGACACAAATAGGAAACACCACCAAGAATGTTAGAATCATCAAGAGTAGTTGCACCAACACGACTTATCAAATCTTCATTGGTCAACTTCTAAAAGCTAAGGAACACAACCAATCAACAATTATCATGAAGAAAGATAACTTGCAGAGCACTGAATCATGATCCATCTGAAATGAAAATACACAAGACCATCCCAAAGAATATTCCAAAAGCTTAGCACAAGATCTGATCACACTGAAATATACAGGAGGATATACCAAATTCTACAAAATAGTGATTAGAAAAAAGAACACTTCAAATTGGATCATAAGATCTTCCCAATCTGCAATCACCAGAGCAATACATAGGAATATGTTGACATCAATGACAATAGCATATCCTAGCAGCAATAATGACTAACAATATCCAATAGGTATCACTTATATTGTTGATTCTAATAGCATGCCTATGAAGAGTTGTGCTGAAAACGTAGGTTAGACTCAACCTCATAGTCACGTTAACCATTCAATTCCTTTAACAAATCCTATGAATAGTGTTCATACCTTCACATCAAACATCATGGATACCTCTACACAAAATGTCAAACCTAAAAATGTTATTCATGGGGGCAATACCTCTTATTTCATTTCTCCTGCTATGAGTGTTCCCCTTGTTACCCAATCACACTCACCACCTATAAATGTTAGTCAAGGGGGAAACTCCTTTTATCACATTTCCTTCTTTCCTCCTATGAGTCTTCCATGTGTTACCCAACCTTCTCCCTTACCTACTTATCATAATTTCCCACCTCCTTATTCTATATCACTTCCTTCATTCAATAATGTTACTCCTCCATCTCAATCCAACATGCCTATTTTAAATCCTTCTACCAAAACCACAATCAATAGTCTAGTCCAAACAATGTCTTCCTTACAACAACAAATAGCTTCTAAGAATCAATCCAAATATAATGTGACCACATTTGATGTAGCGAGCCCATTATCCAATGACATTTTTAGCATCATCCCTCCTAAACATGTAGAAGTCCCTCAATTGGAACTTTATAATGGAAATGGTGATCCCTTAACTCATGTTAAAATATTCTAAACTTTGTGTAGTGACTTTGTTCATGATCAAATATTGTTAGCAAAATTGTTTACTAGAACTGTCATGAGTGTGAAGTAGGGTACCTACAACTGCAACACAAACACTCAATAGATCATTACAAGCATAGTTAGCAAATTTAAATCAAATGAAAGATAAACCATGGCAAAGCAGCCTATCACCTCCTAAGAGATGCGAGTGTGAATTTGCTCTCAGATCTAGATGAGCAATCCCAGTGACTTGACTACACCAAGATGAAGGATTTAAAATGATATGATGTGCAAGCTAGATGAATGCATGATTAAGTTAGATTGATCCAAGAAGCTAATTATGCTAATAATATGCATTGATTATACTAAATGATGATGCAATTAAGCTAGATGGGAGATTGATTATGCTAGAAGATGATCAAATTAAGATAGATCTAAGATAAAATAAATGATAACAATGCTAAACTAAAATGTGAGAAATTATATAATAACAATGCTTGAGATGGGATCCTTTGTGCTCCAAAATGGGGATATTTATAGGATTTCCAAGGCCAGGGGTGAGGTGGTAGGAAACAACATTCAAGATTGAATCTGAAGATATCAAGGGTCAAATTGGAGGAGGTTGGAGAAGAGGTTGGAGAGAGGGACACTTGTCATCTCTGTGGTGATAGTTGTCAAGGAATCTTGCTCACAAGATGGCAAGTGTCCAAGGGAGGAGACATGTGGCATAAGTGCCATGTGTCTCAAGGGGAGAATATCCAACCCATAAGAGGTTAGGATGTGCAAGATAGGATAGATTTAGTTAAACCTAGGATTAGATGGAATGGGTTAGGTTAGGGGGTGGCTAGGTTAGGTGGTTAGACGTTAGGAGGAATGTGGGGAATTTGAATTTAAAAATTCAAATAATAGGAAAAAGCTAATTAACTTTCAACAACTCATAAATTGATTTGTTTTAATTAATTAGGGGATTAGAAGAAATGAATTAAATGGGGGGAGGATTAATTAACTCAGATTAATTAATCAAAGGGGACTATTGAAATGAACTTATTAAATAAATCCTTAGATTTATTAATAAGTAGGTGAATGGGGGAATTTAATCAAATTGGTAATGAATGTAATTAAATTGGGAAGGAGGATTAATTAAATAATTGCTTATTTAATTAATTATCTTCAGACCATTTTTAGGTGTATACAAGAAAATTAGCGGATAGAGCTTTACAATGGTATTGTTCTTTGCCTCCTTATTCTATTACTTTTTTTCAACAACAGGCTAATGTTTTTACTCAACAATTTCACAATAACATTGGTCCCAAAGTTACTTCGACTGATTTGATGTGTTGTAAACAAGGAGTTAAAGAAAAAGTGACTGATTTTATTGGTAGATATAAGCATTTGTATTCTCAGATTTCTTTTTCTATGCCTGATCAAGATATTCAAAATATTTTTATTGCTAATTTACATAAAAGATATTAGGGATAAACTTCACTTAACTGAGTTTACTTCCTTTCTATAGTTGTATGTAGTACTTTACAATTATGAACAGACTGAGTCAATTGGAACAATCATATCCTTCCATGGCTTTGAGTGGAAAGGGTGAGAGAGCTCACCAATCATTTGTGAAGTTCAAACCAAACAAAGGACTCATCAAATTCAATGACAACAACAACAACAATCAACTAGTAGGCGCTATAGGTGTGCCTCCTTTGTCTAAATACTTTAAAAGAGGAAAATAATTTTCTCCTTTGAATGAATCTTTGTATAGCATTATGTCTAAGTTAATAAAAAGGAATTTGTAAAAACTTCCTCAAATCAAGCCAATTGATCCATCTAAGACAAATTCACCTTACTTTGATGCTAATTCATTTTTTCAATACCATCCTTAGCCTGGTCATGATACTAAATTTTTTTTTTTTCATTGAGAAGTAGGATTCAAGAATTGATTGATAATAATACCATATTTATGGCAGGTGTGAATGATAAAGGAAACAAATTGATAGCCCCTCCTAATAAAAACCATAAAATTTTTATTGATCCTTTACCATCCCATTCCACTTATGTGATTGAGACTGAACATCTTTCTTTCTCTTTCGATGATGTTGGCATTGAATCTAACAATGTGGTGAACCTTGTAGAAAAAAAAAAACCTCCTATGGACTTGTGCATCACGTTTGATCCTAGTGAGACCATTAAAGAATTCAATGGCCCATTATACATAAGTGAAAAAATCAAAGGTATACCTGCTACATGAGTGTTTATTGATCCTACTTGCATGGTTAATATGATAACTGAAGAATTTCTTTATACTTTGCAATTGCATCAAGTGATATATGATTATACTGATGTGGTAGTTAGAGTCTTTGATGGCTTTTCTTTTCTTTCTGTTGGTTCTATCACACTTCCTATTGATGTCAACACTAAATGATTAGATGTTCAATTTGGTATCATTCCTACATCTGATCAATTTCATGTGAAGTTGGGACATCCTTGGCTCTCTTCCATGAAAGAGATCTCTTCCACAGTTTATAAGTGTTTGAAATTTCCTCATAATGATAAATAATAACTATGAATCATAGCATGTATCAACCTACAATGAGGCATGGAGATGTTTGTCTTGATTACTTTTGGTCTGAATATTCCAACCTTTTCAATCTAGAAGTGATGCTCTCTTTAGATCATATCAAAATTGGAAAAATGAAATGATTTTATCCTTGAGAAAACCTAGAAATTTGGCACTTGGCATTCCTCTTGATGATAATATACCCTTTATTGAGGAAAATATTATTCTTCCTCCTAAGGAAAGGAATAATATTTTTCCTAAATAGGCACCTATTCCCTCTCCTAAAGAGAAGAGTATCCTTTCTCCTAAGAAAAGAGATATTCTTCTTCCTAAAGAAGAATCTTTTTCTTCTCCTATGGATGAGTTTACTCTTCCTCCCAAAGGTAGAAAAACTCTTTCTCCTAAACATCAACCTATTCCTCCTAAGACTAGACCTATCCCTCCTCTTTATGATGGACCCAGTCTCTTTCCTACACCTCCCATTCCTCCTTTATATGGTGTGGCTCCCCCTCCTTCATCTTATAGAGAGAAGTGACCAACCTCTCCTATTTTCAAACTTCAAAAGCCTCAACTCTTTCATTCTTCCCTAAAAGAAGAGTCGAAGCCTATACTTGATGAACCTAAACCTCCTCAACCTTCAGCTAAAACTAGACAAAGCCTTTGTGCAAGAGAATTTTGATAGAGACATCGTGCTAGAGCTCATAAAGTTTTTTCCCAAACCATTTCTTCTCATAAAACACCAAATATTGACATGATTCCATTTTTCCCTAAACAAGATATTCAACCAAATCCTCCAAGATGCAAAATGCTTAAGACAAATAATGGTTCAAGTTATATTCCTATTAGAGCTCCTATTCTTATTAATCTTGATGAAGAAATAGGTGAAAATATTGTTAATGATGAAAATTTTGATCCTAATATTTTTGTTGATGAATATGAATATGTTGATTTTGACAACAATTTATTTTCAAAAATTTCAAAAGAATTAATCTTAGCTCCTAGTAATAAACAAAGTGACTCATCATTAGAGCATGGTCCTTGTTTGGAACTTGTGATAGCTCAATCTACTGTGCTCGATGTGGCTCCTCTTGCGTGTTGTCCACCTTCTCAAAATAATGATAAGAAAGATCAAGGGGAGGATGACATGCTTAATTAGCTTCATTACCATTGTAGATTCTCTCTCTCTCTCTCTCTCTCTCCTCTCTTCTTATTTGTGACATTCTTCTATTTGTTGTCCCTAGTGTTGTGTACTTGAGGATGATGCAAAGTGTTGAGATCTCTTTTGTTCTCTTCCATGTTGACTCAAAAGACACGTGTGTTCCCTTCTTCCATGGTGGTTTCCTTTCTTTGAGAGACGAGGAAAATTCTATGCACATCTTTATATACATGATATACATGAGATTTTATAAAAAACATACTGATTCCAAAGTTAGGTGAAACCACCTAATATTTTGTGCTTTGTGTTTGTTATCCTTTGATTTGTCCTTTGTTGGGGGACTGAATTATTGTGATAATGTAGTTGTATTCTTTGGGTGTATCCTACCTTAAAACAATTTCTCCTAGTAAGGTGTACACAATTTCTTTAACATGGGGGCATACACTCTGCTTATTATTCTCTCTATTGGTACTTAAAGTTACTTAGTGAACTTTGTCTTTGTAATTTTTGGTGCTTTTTCTTTTCATGACTCGTAGTAAGAGAATATTACTAGTTGTAGTCATGGTTCTCTCTTTTTCTCTCATGATCTTCCCTTTTACCTTATTATTGAATTCATAAGATCCTAAAGTCCACTGGCGGCTCAACAAATCTTGCCTCTTTGATGTGGTGAAAGTATTTCAATTTGAATTCCTTGTACATTACTGCAAGTATTTACATAAGGTCATACTCTCGCTAAAGTGGGGACTAAATGTAATGTCCTAAAATTGCACCCCTTGCAATTTTCAACTACATTTGGCTCTTCTCCTTAGTGTTTATGCTCCTCAGCCTAATTAGAGACTTGATTATGCTAACACATGTCAAAAACACCAATCAACTTAGTGATGCATCCTACCTACACCTTGACCCTATCCCAAATTAGGGTAGGACCAGGGCGTGGTGCCCTGGTCCTCACTAAGACTAGGGCATGGTGCCCTAGTCCCTGTTAATGGGGACGTATCTTGGGCCCCTCTTCCCGACCTATCTCTATTTTGAATTAGAAAATCCCCTGTATGTCGGCTCATGTCAGAAAATCAACCAATTAATCCTATGGGCAACTATATAAGAGGGATTTCTCCTCTCATTTGACAATACATGACATTCAATCAAGCATTTAAGCATTCAAGAGATCAAAGATTAAATCATTCAAGAGAAATTGAGCATTTTTAGTCTTCCTTGAAGCTTTGAAGCAACAATAAAGTCAAGATTTCAAGCAATTGAAGAGGAGATCATCATTCTAATTCATTAAATCATAATTCCATGTGGAGGCAAGCAAAACTTCACAAGGATGTATAAGCATTTCATTTTCTTGAGCAATTCAACATCCCCTCAAAGAGGAGGATTTCTACTTTTAGTCATTTCAATTGCATTATTTCAACCACAAGATTAATTCTAAAATTTGGGTTTGACCTAAAGGAAAACCCTATTCCCAACACATTTCCCTTGACCAACTTTGACACTTAGATGAACATTTTGAAAAATATCTTCACTTTCTGAGATCTATAACTTTTAAACCGTTAAGAAATTGAAGATGATGTAAACTACTAGTTGATAACATCTTGTGTGTAGATTCTAAATATATTTTTTTTCAAATTTTTTTGAATCAAATTTTATTGATTTTTCCATCTCCCTCAAAATGTAGTTTTTTATAGCAAACAATATTTTTTAAGAGTGATGTGCATCTTGAAATGCATCTTTTTTTCTATAAATTATAAAAACTTAATACTTTTGAATTTTGGTTTGTAACATCAATACCTAGGGCATGCAATTGGTTTGATAGTGATATATTGAATATTTTTTATTTTATTAAGTTTTGAAGTCCAGCTAATTATAATATAGATATAGGTGTACATTTGAACGCATAACTTGTTCTATATATATATCAAAATTCAATTTTATTTTTTTTGTTAGAAAGAAGAAATCAATACCTAGGGCATTGATATTTTTTAGAATTTTTTGGAATTAGTTTACTATTTTTTCTTAATGCATCAAACAAAGAAGTTCATGCTCAGTGAAAAACCTACATTCATAAGAAATAAAACAAAAATTTATTAATGAAATTAAATATATTAAAAATTATACTATTTGGAAAGCTTATAATAAGGACTACTTTAAAAAATAAAACTTTTAAATGAATTCATTTGACCCCAAAAAGATAATGTAAAATTGGTTTTTTATTAGCATTTGATAGATGCAAAGGAGACTCCATTGCAAGTATTATTTAGAAATAGAGAGGTTTTATCCAAGAAATTTTGATCTAACAACCTTTGATCTAATTACTCTCTTCAATTAATTACTTAAAATGGGACCTCTTAAAGCTTAAATCATTATATTTTCTAAAAAATGTATGATTTCAACAAAAATCAGGATGTACCAAAAAGTGTGAACCAGTATTGTGACTTCACCCTAGAAAGCAGGTGTGCAACTATAATTCTAGAGTTAAGCTTTATTTGCAAAGATGGAAAACCATTTTTGATGCCCAGAAAGTTTAGAGGATCGATAGGGCGACTTGGTTTGGACACACTGTCCCTTCAACTTTTGGCAGATTTCGCAGAGCAGCTCCAAATCATCTCAAACTTCTCAGATCTAGGTACACAATGAAATCCCAAATTTGTAGCTCGTTGTTTTCTCATATTTGTCTTCATTTCTAGCACTTATCCTTAATTTAACTAGTCAACTTACAAAAGAGGCTCAATACATTCCAAACACAACCAATCTACTAGTATTTTGTCCTTGCATCATTTAGGATTGAATCTAGTAGATTCATCCCCCCCTTTGAATGTAAAGTCCCTTCCAAGTGAAAATTGAACTTAGTGAATTCTCCTTTCCAAGTGGTAAATTTTCTAAGCTCCCAATTTTCCACTTTATAAGAATGTGGGATTGGTTCTTCAACATTAGTGATCTATTATCTCCTTGTGATCTTGCTCCTAATTGCTCCTCTCTCTCATCTTTCTACTTTGTCATGAGTATTTGCATAGGATCATACACCCATTAAAATTGGAGCTAAATGTAGCATTGTAAAGATTGGTCCAATTTACACCTCATGTTTGTGCTCCTACTTTAGCATGTCCTATCTCCATCCCCTCTCTAGGTCTGATTTAACCTTATTCTCCAACTTTGATTTCATGAACAACATTTATTGGACCCAATCTTTGAGGTACTTTCCATATTTCCCTTTGTGTTGGTCCTATTTGTAGGAGCACTAAGGTGTGGAGCATCCTAATTTGGACTAGGGCACCCCAAAATGCCTTGGTCCTCCTCAAATAGGCCCCAATTTGAAATTGGATAGGCCCTTTATCTCCCCAATGACTTTCGATCCTTGTGGCTACACTTGACCATTGGAAGTCAACCTAATTAGTAATTTACCTAGGGAACCCTAAAAAAAGAGATCCTATAAATTCATTTTGACATCGACAACCTATCTATAATATTCATGCATCTATGAAGAATTCCTCATTAAGTATCTTCATAGATTCAAGGTTACATATTCATCATTCAATGATTGTGGAGAAAAGTTACATCGATATTCATGCAAGCATATGTGCGTGATTAAGGTTTTTCATGTTCATGTGTTTTTCATGCCATTACATTCAACATTTGTGATTACATTCAAAGATCATTGCATAAGGATCAACAATTATAGATCTAAGGTATATCCCCTTAACATTTATTTTACTATTTGAATTATTTATTTCACTTGAGGTTAATTCCTAAACTGGGGTTTGACTTAGGAAAACCCCTATCCACAACATCTTTTCATCTCTTTCCATGTGCGGGAAATAGGTTCAAGACTTGTACTCAGGAATTCTGGTAGATTTAACAATAACAAATAGGTTCATCTTTTGATGGAGAAAAGTTCAGAGGACTATGGTGGTTTTGTGCTACCTGGCTCAAAAAAATCAAGCCAAAATTTTGGGAACTAGTTTTGAATCTATTATTTTTCCCAGATCTTAGTCTATGGCTCTGTGGGAAATTTGTAGCATTATGTATTCATCAATTAACTTTAATTATCCCTCATTTTATCGTAATTTCACAACTACATTCAAAATTCAACTAAGAAAGAGGATAATCATTCCCAATCAAAGAAAATCCATTCAGAATTTCTACCCTTTCCTTATTTGGATTGAGGCTAGATCTATTGGGTTTCCTCCTCTTTCCATTGTATTGGTTAATTTGGGATTGCTAGTGGTTTTACTAGGTGAAACCATAATTCCAAATTAAACCATTACAAATCCTATGTAATAATAGTGTTTATGGTGAAAAGTGGAATAATGAAAGGAACAATATTGAAAGACTAAATGAATTCAATCACAAAAACCCAGCTTAACAACAACAAAGATCCACCATAACATATGAATATTACCTAAGACAATGAAAATAAAAAAAATATAAAAGATTATACCATCACATGTCCAATAGGGTTTGAATCTCCATTATTCCTATCTCCATTTATATTTCTTAATATGTTTGCTCTCAGATTTTATGTGTGCACAAGAGCTCAACAAAGAATGAAAAATATGGTTGATAGCTTGATCGCAAAAAGGCTTGATTGCATAAGATTTATTAGACAATTAGAATGCTTAGAATGCTTAGGAGGATTAGGAGAGGATTGATAATGAAGCAGAGTATCCTCTTATATAGAAGACACTGTAAGAAATGGAGGGATAAGATTAAGAGGTGTAAAAGATAAATGGTCGGCTAGGATTAAAGGGTAAGTAGAAGAAATAAGAAAATAATGAGAGGGTAGGTAGTGTAGGAATTAAGAGATGAATTAAATGTGTCATAGGTAGAAAAGGCTAATGAATTAATTAAATAGATAAATATTTATTTAATTAATAGAGGAAGTGGGATCAATTAAATAAATAAAAGTATTTATTTAATTTAGGAAAATGACAATTTAAATAGATAAATGTATTTATTTAAATGAGGAAAAATGATAGAAAAGGATAAATTAATTAATTAAATAAATAGAGATTTATTTAATTAATAGAAGAATTAGGCTTAAATAATTAAATAAATAAAAATATTTATTTAATTAGACAAGACAATTTTAGGTGTCTATAAATAGAAAAAGAGAAATTACTTGAAAGGAAAATAATATCAAAACACCAAAAGAATATTATGTATGATGGTGAAAATTCTTTAAGAGAAAGAACTATGCCGCTAGTTTGAGAATCTACAAAATAATTGAATTAGACAAGAAAAATACATATAAGGAAACATAGTTATAAATCATAAAGCTACAAAACTGTTAGGTTTGAACATCATAAAATTATATATAGAAGCATAAATAATATATATACACAAAGGAGAATAAAAATATATCAAATAAACTAAAATTTTGAGCCAACAAAGTTAAAGAAACCTCAATGTGGGAGTTTATCTCAATAATATGCATTGTTTCCAAAATATAATAGAAAATAAGAAACAACACATTGAATATTTATTAAATAATTAGAAGTATATGGTGAGTTAATTTGATTGCTTTAAGGAGATAATAAATACAAAATCCAAGAAAGAAATTATTGCAAATGAGAGGGCATGAATCAAATAATAGCTTACTCTATCTCTAGGGGGCATGAAAAAATCATAATATAAAAATGGATCACATGCTAGCAAGTTGTATTATGCTAGAAAACTATGGGTGTAAAATATAAGCCATATAAAGCACATATGTTACCAAGTTGTATTAAACTAGGTGAAACATAGGACACCACGGTAGGAAATATGAAGGCCCATAGTCTAGCAAGTTGTTATGCTAGGTGGTTCATATGCTAATAGGTTATGACATATGAAAGTCCATGGACTAGTGAGATGTGTTTAGCTTGGTGATTTATATGCTACCCACACTACAAGGAGCATAATAAAAACCAAGGCCTTAGGGGATAAATAATTTAGGGAGCATTAAAATAAATAATAACATGAGGGATAAAATAACAAAGCACCATAGAGAGTGAAAATGGACAAGGTGCATTTAAGTATGTATGAGTAAGTATAATGTAAATGACCCCACTTAAAGTATTAGCATGTGTAGTATGAAAATATTTAAAGGAAAATAAAAGGGGAAGAAAGAATGGAGGGGGTCCTTAGAAAGTATGTGCACCTCAAAAAGAAGTTGTCCTTGCCCTTTAGAATATAGGTGATGACAACAATGAAAACATATTATATTATTATAAAAAATAAAGTATGGATGCAAGTGAAATTGTACCACTATGAATGGAAATGAAAAAAATAAAGAAAGCTATGAGTTCCACATAGTGGCCAAAAACACAATAAAATAAGGTGTAAATACCTTATGAGAAAAGAGGGCCAAATAGAGGTTTACTATATGCTATGTCCTCTAATAATAATGCTAGAGGTAATCAAAATGAATCAAATAGAGGTGAACCTCATATCAGTTTTCAAGTAAAGAAGATGCAAGTGCCTCAATAGATGGAAGAGTGATGAAAATAGAGTCAATAATTTGTATCTTATCTTTCAAGGATTGACATTCACTAGTAGAATAACTAAGGAATTGATGATATACATAGAATGAAAGTTTCAGTTAAATATGTTTAGCAAATTTCGTGTGAGTAAGAGGAGGAAGAGTGATTAAGTATGATTTGAGAAGCCTCAACAATATATTCTCTTGTTTATAAAAAGTAGGAATCAATATTTTCTCTTTTGTAGAAACATTTAAATTCTTAAAAGAAGAAATCATAGAAATTAGACAGAAGAAGAGGGGGAAATGTAGATAAAGGAGAAGAATGGTAACCTAAACCTATTGTAGAAAAGTGTAGTAGTGATTCTATAGAGACCTTAGTTTCTTTTTCCATGCACACAAGACAATTTTCTTTATACCATTCTTAGAAATAATTGTAAATCCAAGATCATCACATGTATTCAAAGAAGAGAGAGCAAGAGACACAATTCCACCATCCTTGTAAAAATGAGAAGTATAATTGCATGTTGGAGAATTAGTACCTAAATTATTAGAGGAAGAAAGATGAATTAGGATGAGAATATGGATCCTTGTTAAATGAAGGATCGTAAAAGTTAGAAGGGCTAGCCTTATGGTCTCTAGGTCTACGTGGGGTGAAATATAAGGAGCCCAAATCACTACCAAAACATGAATTAGAAAAAGAACATCATCATCATAAAAAAAGGTGATGACGATGTAGACAAAAGTTAAAATTAATGAAAAGAATAAATAAAATGCTTCACATGAATTGATTCAACTTGTTGATAGTATTTAAATGGGTTAGGATTTTATCATAGTGTATATGCTTTATTATGATAGATGAATTGAATAGAATGATGCATATTATATGGGACTACACCCATGACATGGATCCATTATTTACCAAGAAGAAGGTTATATAATAAATCACTTGGTATTACATATACTAGAGTGGGTAAAATAACAAGTCCAAACTCAATAAACAATGTGATTATACCATGAGTTTGGCGAACAATGTTATCAAAGCCATAGATAGATAAAGTAGTAGGAGAGAGATAATAAGGATCAACTTTAATGAAATATATCAAATCAGTACAAAAAATGCTAAATCTTGATCTAATATCAACAAGGGCACATTTGATAACAATTTAATTAACAAAAATAATTATTATAAGGAATTAGATAGATTATACTATTGGTATTTGATTGAAGATTGCATTGATGTACTATCGTGTTGTCATTGATGTCAATTGTAACCGGTAATGATGTTGTTTTGCAACCAGTAGTTGATCAAGTGAATGAAATATATATTAGTTTAGAAGCAATGAGATCAACTGGTAACCCTACTTGTTGATGTGTCAAACCCTAACTGATAGAGCTTGGTGAATCAGTTGTATTGGTTTATGATCAAATGGTGAACAATAATGATTATGCCATGTATGCATGTTGTATGTGATGAGTTTCAAGTGGTTTTTGGTGCGTAAAGATAAAAATTTTATCTTGGGAATGAGTGAGTACATTTCCTGAAGAGGAAACCACGTGATGAGTTATAGGAATTGATGAGCGGTGATCAAGGAGTATTCAAGGTTGTCTTGTACAATGTGTTGATGATTTCTATGTAATCTAATGGTAATACTTGAACCAATTTGTTTGTAATCTCTATGAGATCTTAGGTTTGTAATGTGTTACCAACCTATTATTTTTCTTATAAGGTTGATGAGTTATTGTGTTGTAGTGTTGGCAATTTTGGTCAAGTGTTAGTGTGATGGATTGCCAAACCAGAAGGAGTATCTGTAGTATGTGTGAAGGAAGATAGGAGAATGAAAAGGATCTGATCAAGAAGAGTAGTGCTATTTACCAGATCAACAAAACCCTATTGTTCTCTAACAATTACAACAGTTAAATCCCTTAACTAGGTAAGATTTAACAAGCTTAGTGCTATCTAAATCCTCTAACCAGGTGATCCATTATCTTGGATTTCAAATCCTCTATCGAGGTTACTCCTAACAGGGTATTACTTCCAACAAGGCATTATAGTCAATCCCTTAACCAGGTGGTCCCTAATAGGATCTATTCCCAACAGGACATTTTGTAAAGCTTTAACAGGCTTGGCTCCTAACAGGGTGAACTTCAGAAGAGTTCAAAATACTTATGGGTATTTATCCCCACCGTGGTTTTTCCCATTTGGTTTTCCACATCAAAAATCATTGTGTCAAGTGGTGAATGGTTTTTGTGGTCATTTTTTCTATGGTTAATTTGCTTAACTGTTAAATCCACTTAGTTATGTTAAGATGATCGACAGTAATCTGAAATGTGCTTTTATTGTTGTCAGTAAAGTATTTTGATGTATTGGTTAAATGTTTTGGGAGTTTCAGATCTGTTATATTGTTATTTTGATATGACAATCAACCAGTATACTTGACAGTGCTATTGAAGTTTGAAGTTTGAAGTTCAATGTTTGAACCAATTTGTTCAGTGATTGACTTGTGAGATTGTTTTTAAGTTTGGTAAAAGTTAAGTCAGTTTTCCATCTACTGATTCACCTCCCCTCTCAGTAGTTGTCTGGATCCTTATTGATTCATCATATCATCAATTGGTATCAGAGCATTTCAAGTCCTCTAGTGTCTAAGCCTAACAACTTGAGGTAAAGATCTAGAAGAACATGATGAAGAAAGAAGGTTTTAAGTTTAATAGGATAAACTACAAAATATGGAGTGATAGGATGAAAATATATATCAAGAGTCTAGGAAGTCAATATTGGGAACATGTTACAAAATATACTGCACCTAGTGGGATTCTGTCTGATGATCAAAAGAAAGAGAAACAAGAGAATAATCAAGCATTGGAGGCCATTATCATTTTTTTGTTTGGTTCAAAGTATGTTGATGTCCATGGTCTGGAGACTTCTTATGATGTGTGGAAGAAACCTGAGGAGATCTATAGCAGTGATGAGCATGTGAAGATTGGCAAAGAAGAGAGTTTGAGAGGTAAATTTGATGACATGCAGATGGCTAAAGGTGAGAATATTCAACAGTATGGTTAGAGGATCAAGGAGATAGTTGATGAGATCAAGAGTGTTGGTGGTAAGGTGGAGGATACCACAGTGGTTAGTAAAGTATTGAGAACCCTTCTATTGGTCTACGCTATCTGAGTTGCAACCATTTAGGAACTAAAGTCTATTGATAAAACTTAGGTAACTCTTGACTCCATCATTGGTAAACTTGCTACATTTAAGTTAAATGGTTATGATGGTAGTGCTCAGAAATCTAAATTTGCATTTAGAGCTTCATTTGCTAACCCACCTGTGAGGAAAAGTAGAGATGTTAGTCACAGTTATGAGCCTAGATCCAGTAGAGAATTTGAGGATGAAGACAGTCTGATCGAGCTTGAAGAATTGTTGGCCAAGCGGTTACCCAGAGGTACCGATAAGTACAAAGGTAAACTATCTTTGAAGTGTTTTGCATGTAACAAGATTGGACATATTGCTGCTAACTGTTCTAATGGTGACTGATGCCGGAGCATCCAGGAGGGCAAATGAACAAAGGAGGACACCAAGGAATAAGGAGAGTGATATGACATCACTAGAGGTCAATTGGAATGTTTTGAAGCCTATAATGGCCTATTGTAATGTTGAATTCAATAAATTATGTAAAAATCCTAAAGGTCCTGATAAAGGCCTAAGGACCAAAATGCAATGTAATAGGATGATGGAGTCTAGATAGGTTGGATAGGAGTTTATTGTGATTTAATGATCTTATTATGTCAAAATAAGTTGAATGGGATAGGTTTTAGTTGATTAAAAGTATTAGAAATAAAGTTGAAAATTCAACTTTTGAATTTCAACAACTAGTTCCAGTTTTGGTGGGAAATAAGTTTTAGAGTTGTTTTGACATTTTAATCACTTGGATTAGTTGGAGATTGGTTGGAGTTGGTTGGGGAAGGTCTTATAAAGTCTCTAAAGTAATTTTTGTGTGGTTGGATGATGCTGGTACGGACTTGTACGGACTGTCTCAGAAAATTAATTAAAAAACTCTTTATTTGCTGTCAAATCCTTGTTTTTTCATGCTTTCTTTGCATTGAAAGGCTAAGGGATCATCATTGCTGTACATTGGGGGTTTATTAGTTATTACTTTGATTTATTGAGTGCATTTTTGAAGTCTTGAAAGTATCATATTTTTATTTATTGCTGACTGTCCCAGAAAAGACAGTGATTTTTTCACTAATTTGTGAATTTCCAAGCATGTAAGGATCCATCCTATGAATGTACAGGTCTGATTCTCATAGGATGGATGCCAAATAACATGTACAATAGTTTAATAACCCATGATTGATAGGAAGGAGTGAAGAGTGCAGGTGTACACCATGAAAGTTGCATGAAAGTTGAAGAAAAGTGACTGGAAATGAGTGAAAATGAAGGCTAGAGTGTAGCAGCAGAGAATCTAATTGAACAAGGGGGGTATTTTATGCATTGAAGTGTCTAGACACACCATTTTAAAGGTGTTTGAACTTTGGTTGAGCCTTGGAAGTGATTGGAAGTGATATTTCTAGAAAGCCCTAGGGAAAAGGGTGATTTAGTGAGGTTTTTGGTGTTTGGGTATCTAGGAGTGCAACCAAGACCTAAGACCTGAAAAATACTTGGTTTGGGAACATAATAAGAGACTGTAAAAAAGGGTTTAATCTGGTGTTAAGTTTTGTTGGTACTTCCTTTGTAAAGTGGGTGGTTTTTAAGGCTAAAAAGGGGCACATTTGAGGACAGCAAAAGGTTCGTCCAAAACAACCTATATTGGTTTTCTGATATGTAGTGTAAAATCCAAATGGGTGTCTAAATATGTAATTTTTTTGTCAAGTGTTTTGGGATGATTTGGAGAAAAGTTGAAAATACCCGATTTGGAGGCTACAAGGAATAGAGCCTAGAAGAGCAAGTTTGGTTTATGAGTTTGAGTCTGAGTTTGGGGGTGTGTAGAACCTTGTCTTATGGTGTTTGGGATGTGTTAAGACCAATAGAGGTGTTGGAACAAACCATTTTGATGTTATCCTTGGTTGGGTGTGTTGAGTTGAGTTTGGTTTTGAATCACCTAGCATGTAGAGGATCCTTTGATGTGTCTCCTTGAGTTGATTTAATCCTTAGGGAGAGTTCCAGAGTTGATCTCTCTGCATAAAGTGGTATCAGAGCATCAGTAAAAGATCTGGTGAAGGTTTGGTAAGGGTAGTTATGGCACCTAAGAATCAATTGGCAAGAGAACTAGAAGAATTGAAGGAAATCCTAGAAAGGGAAAGAAGGGAAAGAAGGGAACAAGATGCAGCAAGAGAGCAGGCTAAAGCAAGAGAAGAAAGACAATGGAGAAGAGAAAGAGAGAATATGCAAGCAAGGATAGAAAACCTTGAGAGGGATAGAAGAAGAAGAATGGCGCAAGACAACATAGGGAACAATGATGAAGAAGAAGTGAATGAGGTAGCAGACCAAGAGCAGCCAACAAATGACATAGATGACCCTGAAGAAAGAAGGTTGGTTAGATTGTTGAAGGCAGTACAAGGTAGTGGAGGTAAGAGTCATATTGATTTGCCTATCTATCAGGGGAAGATGGATAGTGAAGAGGTGTTGGGATGGCTTGATGCCTTGGATAACTATTTTGAGTTTGAAGAAATGGAAGAGGAGAAGAAAGTGAAATTTGCAAAGACAAAGTTGAGAGGTACAACATTGACATGGTGGACTAGTTTTCAAAATGATAGGATGGTAAGAGGATTAACAAAAGTGTCTACATGGTCAAGGATGAGAAGTTTGATGAAGGAGCAGTTCCTACCTTCTGATTATACCATTCATGTGAAGAGGATGAGGCAAAATCTGAAGCAAAAAGAAATGGATGTAATGGCTTATACTGAGCAATTTCACAAGCTTAGTATTAGAGGAGGATATGAGGAAGAAGAGGAGAAAATAGCCAGGTATATAAATGGCTTGAGATACAACTTACAAGATGAGATTGGTCTACAAGTACCTAGAACCTTGGGTGAATGCTATCAGTTGGCCATTAGGGCTGAGGAGAAGTTGAAGAGAAAACAAGAAAGATCAAGTAATGGTGGAAGAGGAGGCATTTCTAATAGAGGAAGAGGTAATAGAGATCAAGGGCAAGGCAACAATGAGAAAGGCAAAGAAATTTTTTCAGAACCAAGAGGAGGATGCAACCCTAGAGGTGGTAGATTTGGAGGAGGAAGAGGAAGTGGAATCTTTACAGTAAGTGTTTTCATTGCAATGAGATTGGGCACCAATCATTCAGATGCCCTAAGTGGAATGAATCAGAACAAGGCAGAGATAGAAGAGTGTATATGGTACAAGAAGATGAGAAGAAAGAAGAATCAAAGAGAGTAGACCCAGTTCTTGAAGGTGACTTCTTGATGGTAAGGCAAGGTGAGAAACTTCAGCAAGAACCAAAGGTAACAATCTTTAGAACTACTTGTTTATGCAAAGGAAAGATATGTAAGGTAATCATTGATTCAGGATCACATAGTAATCTTGTGTCTCTTGATATGATAACCAAGTTAGGAATTGTACCATTTGACCATCCTAATCCCTACAAGGCCACTTGGGTCACCCAACAACAGCATGTAGAGGTTAGTTTGAAGGCTTATGTGAATTTTTCTATTGGTCCATATCAGGATAAGGTGTTATGTGATGTGGTCCCTATGACTTGTGCACATTTGATCTTAGGAAGACCTTGGCAGCATAGTAGAAGGACACTCCATGATGGTTTTGATAACACATATATGGTTCATAAAGATGGTCAGAAGTATAAATTGAATCCTTTACCTTTGGGGGTCTTGAAAGAGCATCCTATAATATGTTTTGGTGAGCATTTACCAATGATACAACAGGGTACAAAACACGAAGATACTGGTTGGAAGGAAGACGTTAATTTGCAGCAGACTATGAGAAAAAACAGTCCTCTTCATGATGATTTATGGGATTTGTCTTTTGTACAAATTGGTTTAGTAAAATGTCCTATTGTTGAGCAGGGATATGTGGATGTGAAAGAGAAGTTGCAGATACAGCAAGTGGATCAGAGAAGAGCAGATGTACAGACTAGTTATGAGCAGCCATGTCCTAGACAAGGACACACCAAAGCATGTTTTGTTTCTAATCCATTTTGTGATGTGAGTACAGGTTGGAAAGGAAGGAAGCAGGTCACATTTGGGGACTATCTGATCCCTACTCAAAGGATGATAGCAAAAAGAAATCAGACTGATCATTGGAGCAATTCTTGGGACAAGAATTTTCTTATTGGTGGGGAGTATGATGCCGGAGCATCCAGGAGGGAAAATGAACAAAGGAGGACACCAAGGACTAAGGAGAGTGATATGACATCACTAGATGTCAATTGGAATGTTTTGAAGCCTATAATGGCCTATTGTAATGTTGAATTCAATAAATTATGTAAAAATCCTAAAGGTCCTGATAAAGGCCTAAGGACCAAAATGCAATGTAATAGGATGATGGAGTCTAGATAGGTTGGATAGGAGTTTATTGTGATTTAATGATCTTATTATGTCAAAATAAGTTGAATGGGATAGGTTTTAGCTGATTAAAAGTATTAGAAATAAAGCTGAAAATTCAAATTTTGAATTTCAACAACTAGTTCCAGTTTTGGTGGGAAATAAGTTTTAGAGTTGTTTTGACATTTTAATCACTTGGATTAGTTGGAGATTGGTTGGAGTTGGTTGGGGAAGGTCTTATAAAGTCTCTAAAGTAATTTTTGTGTGGTTGGATGATGCTGGTACGGACTTGTACGGACTGTCTCAGAAAATTAATTAAAAAACTCTTTATTTGCTGTCAAATCCTTGTTTTTTCATGCTTTCTTTGCATTGAAAGGCTAAGGGATCATCATTGCTGTACATTGGGGGTTTATTGGTTATTCCTTTGATTTATTGAGTGCATTTTTGAAGTCTTGAAAGTATCATATTTTTATTTATTGCTGACTGTCCCAGAAAAGACAGTGATTTTTTCACTAATTTGTGAATTTCCAAGCATGTAAGGATCCATCCTATGAATGTACAGGTCTGATTCTCATAGGATGGATGCCAAATAGCATGTAAAATAGTTTACTAACCCATTATTTACAGGAAGGAGTTAAGAGTGCAGGTGTACACCATGAAAGTTGCATGAAAGTTGAAGAAAAGTGACTGGAAATGAGTGAAAATGAAGGCTAGAGTGTAGCAGCAGAGAATCTAATTGAACAAGGGGGGTATTTTATGCATTGAAGTGTCTAGACACACCATTTTAAAGGTTTTTGAACTTTGGTTGAGCCTTGGAAGTGATTGGAAGTGATATTTCTAGAAAGCCCTAGGGAAAAGGGTGATTTAGTGAGGTTTTTGGTGTTTGGGTATCTAGGAGTGCAACCAAGACCTAAGACATGAAAAATCCTTGGTTTGGGAACATAATAAGAGACTGTACAAAAGGGTTTAATTTGGTGTTAAGTTTTGTTGGTACTTCCTTTGTAAAGTGGGTGGTTTTTAAGGCTAAAAAGGGGCACATTTGAGGACAGAAAAGGGTTCGTCCAAAACAACCTATATTGGTTTTCTGATATGTTGTGTAACATCCAAATGGGTGTCTAAATATGTAATTTTTTTTTCAAGTGTTGTGGGATGATTTGGAGAAAAGTTGAAAATACCCGATTTGGAGGCTACAAGGAATAGAGCCTAGAAGAGCAAGTTTGGTTTATGAGTTTGAGTCTGAGTTTGGGGGTGTGTAGAAACTTGTATTATGGTGTTTGGGATGTGTTAAGACCAATAGAGGTGTTGGAACAAACCATTTTGATGTTATCCTTGGTTGGGTGTGTTGAGTTGAGTTTGGTTTTGAATCACCTAGCATGTAGAGGATCCTTTGATGTGTCTCCTTGAGTTGATTTAATCCTTAGGGAGAGTTCCAGAGTTGATCTCTCTGCATCAGTGACACTGAGCATAAGCGTGAGAAGTAAAAGAAAGACAAAGGAAAAGGAAAAAGAGATTGCCTCATTGTAGTTGATGGTGGAATCATAGATGAGGGATCTGAGGGAGATGCTAATGAAGACATTGTATTTGTTGCCATTAAATTATAGAGGAGGCATCTGATCAAAAGGCATTATTTTCTCACATGGATAGTTCTAATGATTGGATCATAGATAGTGGTTGTTCACATCGCATGACTGGTGACTGGAGTAAATTTCTTACTTTGAAGGAATTTGATGGAGGAGTTGTAAGATTTGGAAATGACTCACCCTACATGGTAAAAGGAAAGGGAACCATTTCTCTTAATGGAAAGAGCAGTGCAATTGAAGGATTAAAACACAATCTTTTGAGTGTAGCTCAACTAAATGACATAGGTTATCCATTATAACTCAAGAATGGAATGTGAAAAATCTAGGAGAGAAAAGGTGAACTGATTGCTACTGGCAAGTAGACAAAAGGTAACCTATTTCACCTAAACCCTAAAGTTAACAACTATTTAATTGCTAAAATAGATGATAGTTGTCTTTGGCATCAAAGATTTTGTCATTTAAATTTTGATTACATTGTCAAAGTCAGTAAGAGGTTTGCCTCAGTTAGACAAATTGGTGAATGCTCTGTGTAAGAAATGTCAGTTAGGAAAGATGACATTCTCAACTTTTAAGAGCAAATCTTTCTCAGCAGAACATTTGTTAGATTTGGCTCATACAAAACTCTATGGACCAATTAGTTGTATGTCCTTCCTCGAGACAATTGAAGCAAATAGGTTTAAACTTTTGCTTACCTTTATCCTTTGATGTCAATTGCTTCTTTGATGCTACATATTTTGTTCCAGAGGTCTCACCTTCCTCATAACTGGAAAAACCAAGTCCAGTGGTATTCTTTACCGGTTTTGCTGATTCAAGCTTTTGTTCTAGCTTAACAGTACTCTTATTGAATTTGGCAAGTATTTCCTTTGACTCAGTGAGTTCCTTGGAAATAGCAGCATTGGATTCCTTCAAGGTTGCATTCTCAAAAATAGCTATGTTTAGTTCACCTTGCATTTCTTCTTTTTCCACTTTACTCTCTTGGAAATGAGTGGTAAGGGCACTGATTTATTACTTCATCTTGGAGATCTCATGATCTTTGTCTTTTACTAGGTCTTCAGCTTTCCTTCAGTTCTCAAGCTCTTGACACATTCTGATAGTCAGTCCTTCCAGTTCCCTTCTCAGGTTGGCATTGGATTCATTTAATTTTTCAACTTCTTCAACTAGGGCTTTCATGTCTGCTTCATCAGAAGAACTATTTTCAGTAAGCTCCATTAGTTTCTCAGCATGCTATCTTCTTTTGCCAGAGAGGCTTTATACTTGACTTTGAGTTCATCAAAGGCTTTTTTAGTCTGAGTGAGCCGATGAGTAAGTTTCCTCATAGTGTATTCCCCCATATCTCCTTCCAAGTGGTTAGAATTATAGAAAGGTTGGCTTTGGTACCAATTGATGAATACTAAGAGGGGGGGATGAATTAGTATACCAAAAACTACTGAACTCAAACTCTTAAATAGTTTAGCAGTTAACCGATATAAAAAATTTACTAACAAACCAACTAAAACAAATGCAAACCAAACAACAAATAAAGAATTCACCCACAAGAGCACAATCACCATAACACAAGAAGTTTTTACGTGGAAACCCAAATGGGAAAAACCATGGTGAGCAGAAACTCACAAGTAACTATCTGTAGAATAGAAACCAGAATGGTTAAGGTCATACAATGTTCTTCACCAGAACAAATCCTATTAGGAATCTAGATCTGTGTTAGGAGATAAGTCCTCTTAAACACTACCTTGTGAGAGGATTTCAAATTCACAGTTGTGAACCACCTTCTTAGAGGATTTACAAAGACTTTGTTGGGCCTACCCGGTTAAAGGTTTCAAACTTGTCGAAGATATGAGTAATCAACAAGTAGATGATCTAGATACTAGCACACTATGCTTGGTTAGATCCTTGATAGCTCATTGTTAATGGACATTTAGCATTACTTCAGTCTTCAATATCTCCACACTCTATTTCTTCACACAGACCTAATCTTCTCTTCTATAATCGCACATTCAAAACCCTCATCAACTAAAGCCCTAGACATGATGTCCTTATAAAGGAGTCCAATTTCATGTCAGTCCAATAGGATTACATTACAAGTTCCTAGGTTCAGTGTATCTAGACACATTTGGTAACATGACACAAGATCACCACCAAAATGTCGGTGGCTGATAACTCATCATTGAAATACCAGTTGGTAACTCATCACAGAGTAATACCGGTTCATACATTTTACTGATTATCGATTGTCAAAATGAAGACTGGAAAAATGTTAACTACCGCTTTGTTCCTTCATACCACTTGAGATCCTCGAACCGCTTGAGGTCTTCATACCGCTTTGGGTCTTCAATCAGTTTGTGATCGACAAACACCTTCTGAAAAACACCGATAGTCTAAAGACTATGATACATAATACTGGTTGGAACAATTACCAGTTGAGAATAACTCATACGTAAAGAAAGTGTGAGATTTTGCCAAGATCAAGAGGCAATGGAAAGCACAAATAAGAGAGAAAAAATATATGATAGAAATAAACTGTATTCTATCAAGATGAAAATATTGATCAACTGGATCATCAATCGATACATACAATGAATATGAGCCTGCTTATATAGGCAAGGCTATATGGATATGTGAGCACACAAACATGACATGTGGCTCAATAAGAAACAAGGGTAGGTAGGAAATAGGTGTGGGTAGGTAGGAGAAACAATATAATAGTCCACATTAGGTGGATCACCCACTGAATGTGGAGTGTAACAAGATAAGTCCACAAAAGATGGAAATTCTCCTACACACACTATCCCAATGTGGCACAAACACCCAAGTGTCTCATACCCAAACTACTATGAAATACATTTCCTAAGTAAACTTAAGTAAGGTGTAATAATATCCAAGATGAATAATTATTTACACCAACACCCCCCCTTAAGTGCAACTTAGGGGAATGCACGTCAGTCTACAATGCAACTAAGCAATGCAAGATGGGTCCAGGCTATGAGGCCATGTTAGGTACCCATGTACAAATGCATGCAAACCAATGCAATGAAATCTCTCACAAAGTAGGGAAAGAGAGAAAAACCCAATGGGAAAAAACCCTCCCCCAAAAGAGAGATGAAAACTAGATACAAAGAACTCTCATAGAAGTATGTGAAGGACAAAACCCCATGTGAGGAAAAAGTCCCCCCCATATGAGAGAAGAAGAAGAGAGACTAGGAAGCCCCCCCTCAATGTGGAATTTGCACCAATGATAGTGAAGAAACTGCTCCATGAATGTCGAACAATATTCCTCCCCTTAGGAAGAAACAAAACCAAAGGTGCATCCATGAAGTCTCCCCAATCATGAAGGGAAGATGAAGCAAAAATACTCATGATGAAAGGAATCTCTAAAAACTGCTCAAGTGTCCCCATGTCGATGCTGAAAGGTACCCCCTCCAAAGGTGGTAAACTATGCCACACTATTGAAAAAGGCACTTCAAGATCTAGTGGAGATGAATGTAGAACAATATCCAAAGACTCATATGTCTCCTCAAAAGATAAAGAGACCTCCTCCAAGTGTTGTAAAAAAGTATCCACAATCATGTCAACCTCTAAAGATTGATCATGTAGAGAATGCACAAGAGGGTCAAAGTTATCCCTCACAACAATCAAAGAAGGATCATCTTCATCAAAGAGAAGATGAATGTCATGAATGGTGTCTCCCAAATCTGCAATGTAGGACTTGACAAACAAACCTGCAATGTCTGTCAAGTAGGCATCCCAATCAACTGAAGTTGGAAGACATGAAATATCCTGCTGCACTGAATCATAGGAAGGCAAAACTATCAAACTAGCTGCATCATTAGGTGCAATAGGTGGTGTGATATCAATAGAAGGAGATGAAATGCAAGGCTCAAGAATGGGGTCACATGTGAGAATCCCCAAGTTCAAATGCCCAAAGTTCTCCTAAAAATTGGAATCATCAACATAGGAAGAACCAACCTCATCAATAGGACTAAAATCTAAAAAAGAGTACACCGAGATGCATGATCAACCACCCCAGTCACAATGATAGCTCCACTCTCCAAGTCTCTAATGATAACTGAATAAGGTGTGAACTCCACAGTTTTCCTAGTTGCCCCATGTGTGATTTTTTTAGATGGAAAGAAGATTATTTGTCAAGTGGGGTACAGACAACACATCATTGAAGGAGTTATCCCCAATGGAAATAGATCCTTTCCCAATCACATCCATGTATGTCTGATTTACCATCAAAATCTGTGGCATGTGGCAAGGCTCAAATGTAGAAAACATAGACTGCGAAGATGCTATATGATGAGAAGCCCCTGAATCTAGAAGCCATCTCCCTGAATCATGACTTGTAGTAGCATAAAGACCTTGTCCCTTTCCTTTATCTATCTCAAAAGAGTGATCCTTTCCTTTATCCTTGGAAGAAGAAGCTGATGTAGACATTCTAGAAGGTAGGTTGATTCTGTTCTTCTCAAGAAGATTCTTCAACTCATCAATATCCTTCTTATAACAATGATGTTCATCATGTCCTAACTTCTTGCAATATCCACAAAAAATATTTTCCTTATATGATTTCCTCTTAGGTGAGAATGGTGAATCACCTTGTTGTGGAGAGGAAGATTGTGCTCCATCTTGTTGTGATTTAGTTTAGGTTGCTTTTGATTCTTGCCTTTTCCTTGATTACTTTGATTCCCTTTGTTAGCCACCAAAGCTTGTGCCTTTGAAGATTTGAGAATCCCCATCATAGTCAACTTAGATTGCTCAAGTATCAACATCTCCGTGAATGAATCAAATGAGGGAGAAGTGTATGAGGAACCTTGAGCTAACCTATGTGTGTGAAAGCTTGATACAAAGGCTGCACACTCTGAAGGAAGCTTGTCCAACAAGTTATAAACCAATTGAACACCCTTTTTGTCAATTTCACAATCATTTAGCTTTGCTCTTAACTTAGTTTCTTTTGTGACATAATCTTGGATTGTATCAAAATCCTTAGGATCCAAAGTTGTGAGTTCACTATCAAGCTTTTAGCCCTTAATGTCATCAACTTGACCATACAATTTCTTAAAAATATCCCATTCCTCTTTAATTGTAGTACACTTATCAATGTGAAAAATAAGGTCATCTGATACATACTTTCTAAGAGTTCCAAGTGCCATAGCATTCTTAGTAAGCCATTCAATTTGAGCATTAGGATCAGCCTTAGGATCAGGTGGTGTTGTAATAGTTTCATTTACATAATGAATGAGTCATTTTTCCATTAGTTTACTCCATGCCTTAATTTTCCATGATGCATAATTATGAGGAGTTAAAAGTGGAAATTTAGGAGAACCCATAGCACCAAAATGAAAAAACACAAGATAGAGAGAGGCACAATCACACAAGACACCCCCCTAAAATACTCAATCAAGAAATCCCCCCAAAATATTGATTTTGGCACTTTATACTTAGTGCGTATACAATGGGCCACTTGCAAAATAATGCAAAGTGGACTTATGATTTCAATTTACAACTTCTCAAAATGAGATCTAAGAGATTTCAACAAATACTACTGGTGATCTAAACTGAAATCCAAGAAAAATACAAGTACCAAATATGCCAAAAATGGCCAAATATAGAAAGTACAATTTCTACTTAAAATCACTACAAACAGATGGTAGATTATGAAAGTAGATGAAAAAATATGCACTTTCATAAAAAAGGACACCTAAAAAGGAGTCCATATGAGCCCAAACGAAGCCTCCAAAGTTGTAAAAAATGGGATTTCATGATTTCAAAAAAAATTATATCCAAAAATTAGAAAACACTTGCACCACTGTACAAATCATGAAATTCTACCCCAAAACAAAAAAAATTGCTTGAAAAAACAAGTCCGGATGAGTGAGATATCGCTATTTGAAAAATGCCTGCAAAATTATAATTTCTGGAAAATTTCCACCGCAGCGTCAAACTTCAAATGCCTCTAGATTTGGCCTCCAAAGTCTGATTTGGATGAAACAAAAGACAAAACTGACTTTCTTTGACCTCCTAAATCCAATGGTAACCTTAGATTTGACCCATCAAGCTTTAATAATAACTTGCAATAGAAAGCTCCAAAATGCAAACCCCAAATAGCATCTAATTTCTCTCAATCAACAAACCATTGACACTCTAATGGCTCTGATACCATGTGAGATTTTGCCAAGATCAAGAGGCAATGGAAAGCATAAATAAGAGAGACAAAATATATGATAGAAATAAACTGTATTCTATCAAGATGAAAATACTGATCAATTGGATCATCAATCGATACATATAATGAATATGAGCATGCTTATATAGACAAGGCTATATGGATATGTGAGCACACAAACATGACATGTGGCTCAATAAGAAACAAGGATAGGTAGGAAATAGGTGTGGGTAGGTAGGATAAACAATATAATAGTCCACATGAGGTGGATCACCCACTGAATGTGGAGTGTAACAACAAGATAAGTCCACAAAAGGTGGAAATTCTCCTACACACACTATCCCAATGTGGCACAAACACCCAAGTGTCTCATACCCAAACTACTATGAAATGCATTTCCTAAGTAAACTTAAGTAAGGTGTAATAATATCCAAGATGAATAATTATTTACACCAACAGAAAGTAATCTCAAAACAAGCGTGTGTCCATCAATGACAATCACAACATCATCAAAATGCCAACAATCTCCCCCTTTGGCATTGATGGAAACACTTAGGAAAATTTTGACATCTAAGTGTTTTACAACAAAAATATGCCATAATCAAAATTACTCCCCCTAAGCATATACACTATCCCTTTTGCAGAAATGACAATGTATACTACTTCCTTTAAAAAAGGTAACATAAAAGTATACATAACATTCACCAAAATTTTAAATACTACTCCCCCTTTGCCAACAATGACAAAGTAATGTAGAATAATCTTATATCCTTCTGCTGTTTCTGAAGTTGAGACTGGAGCTCATTCAGTTTCTTTACTAAGGCAGTGTTTAGTGCCTTTTGATGCTTCTTCTGTGCATTAGCTTCAACAACTTCTTCCAGGCATTGTACCTGGTCCTCTACAACTGTACATAGAAGTTTTAGTTTGGCTAGAGAGGAATCGGTACAGGGGAGGTTGGTACTTGGGATCAAATTGGTAAGGGTGTCAATCACAGTGTGAATGACATCTTTCTCCTTTTTCCTCCTCAATTTTTCCAATCTTTCTTGTGCTAGCTTTATGCCTTGCAACAGCTCTGATTCATCTGTAGATTGAAGGTCAATAGGACTGGTGATGTTTATCGGTTTGGCTTGACCACCAGTTGCCTTTGGAGTCTTCGCTTGTTTGTTCTTTTTTGCTTCCTTCTTCTCTTCCGCTTTTTTCTTTTCCTCTTCTTTCTCCCTTTGCTCCGCTTCATGCTTTTTCTTCTCTTCCTCCTTCTTTCTTTCTTCTTATTTTCACTTTTCCTCTTCTTGTTTCTTCTTCTCCTCATCTTTCTGCTTCTCCTCTTCTTTCTTTTCCTCCTCTTCTTTCCTCTTCTCCTCTTCTTTCCTCTTCTCCTCTTCCTTCCGCTTCTCTTCTTCTTGTTTCCTCTTCTCTTCATCTTGTTTCCTCTTCTCTTCATCTTTCTTTTTCTCTTCCTCTTTCTCTGCTTTCTCTTTGTTAGCCTTTTCCTTGTCCAGCTTTTGCTTCTCTACTTCTTCTTTATCCTGTTTCTCCTTTTCTATGTTCGGAGTGGCATCTTCACCATCTAACACGTCCACATCAATAGTGTCAACCTGTTCTGTAGTTGGTTCTCCTTCATCATCAGATGCCTCATCTGGTTTTCTGGTTTCCGTTTCCTATTCAACTTCTCTATTTTCTTGAGCTACTTTATGCATTTTCACAACTTCTTTAGTATGAGAGTGTGTGTCTTTCACCACTTTAGAGGCTTTGCCTTCCAGTAGCAAGAGTCTTCTTCTACTCATGAAGATGATACCTTTGTACCGGTTCATGATTTCAAATAGTTCAGAGTTTGAAGCATCAGGGAAGTATTCTACAAAAATCTTTTCTCTGATCTCCTGTTCTCTCTCGATGGCAATGCATCATTTATTATCTAAAGAATTGTACAAGGAATTAGGTGTCTCAAATCTAATTTCTGATGGTGACCAGTCATGAACACACAAATAATTAATGATTTCCCACTCTGTTTCCTCTTTCTCACTATCGGTAAAATCATCAAAACACTCCTTCAGATCACTAAGCAATTTTCTTTTAATATTCTTAATAGTCCTCTGACAATGTGTCATCGGCTTATAAGAAGAGATGTCAATATTTACTGGTGCCGATGATGTAGGTGCATTACTGGTAGTTTTTTCTTTCTTCCTTGTTTGCTTGGTCTTCTTAGGCTGCACTTTTGGTTCTGTATCTCAGACTTCGATGAGTTGCTTTTGGTCTTCTGCTTCCTTTCAAATACTTTAGCGGGTACAACTTCTGGTTTCTTCTTGGCAGGTGACCGCTTGGTCACTTTTGGGCTGGTTGAGGTAACCGATGCTAATACCGATGGCACTGCCTTTCCCCTTTTCACTGAAAGTTCTTCAACCGGTGTTACCCTTTCCAAGTAGGTGTCGGTTCTCTTTTTCTTTGCATTTAAAGGAGAGGCAATCAGGGTAGAGGCATACCCATCCAACATGTCATACATCACCTCATATCCCATAGGTTTTACTTCTTCCTATCTTGCTCTACTGCTTCCATTATGCACTCATCTACTTTAATGGTAAAGTAGATGTCCTCTTCATATTTCTTAACAGTGTCTCCAGATATCCTCATCCTTTGACTCATCTTCCACTTGAATTCATCAAAGTATTTATTCAAGACCTTAGGATATCCGGTTCCCACTACTTGGAGACTTTCCCTAATTTGTTTGGTGACTGGTTGGTTAGCAGACCATTGAATATCATCGACTCATGGGAAATAACCTTGAAAGTGGAAAAATAGGCCCACCAAAAGTTGTCCAAATTTGAATCTTAGGGCACTGTCCTGTTTGATGGACTTCAAGTTTAATAAAAGTTGCTTCTCCAAGTAGGTGCATAGATCAAATGAGGCATCCTCCATGATCATTATGTAGGCAACATTTACCGCAGTAACAGAGACATAGTTTAATCTACTAGCATAAGACATCCAGTATCCAATCACCATGCAAGCATACTTGACCAACTCATCTTTGATGGTGTTGATGGTCATTCCCCGTTGGTCGCTCAGAGAACTGGTGAGCTTAGTCATTTGAGTCTTGATGACTTTCCTAAGGGCTGGTACCTCACCAATGTTGCAGAAACTAGTGACGACATGAATTGCTTCAGGCGTAATGTCATGCATCCTTTCGAGATATGTCTTGTCACCATGCACTCTGCTTAGGATGATGCGGATGTGCTCTTCCGTGAACTCGTCAAGAAAATAAACCACATTGTGAATTTTCTTCCTCTCTAGGATGTTGTATTCCGGTTTGATCTTCTTGTCATCCCCACAGAATAGACCTAACTGGGAATGAATCGCCAGGGATCCTAGGTCTTCTAATTTGTAGTCGATGTACCCTGAAATATCTCCTTCGATAATGACTCTGACAGGTATTTGGGATAAGGCATTGTATTTCATTTTTCTTTGAATGAATTCAGCTGAGTCCATAGGTACACTAGAACTGGAGTGCGATGCAGAAGCCATGATTAATTGATAAACAATAATTTCAAGAAATACCTTCAGAATTTTGAAATTTAGGGTTTGCAAATGTAGCTTCGCAACACACTACTTTGGTTGCTGGATTACCGCTTGGTGTTCTTCACTTGATTGATTGATAATATCTCCAGATTCTTCTGCAAGATTTGAAATCTCTTTGAATTGCAAGTCGAATCGCCTTTTGTCGATTTGCACTTGAAAAATTCTTCACTTGAAAACTGATAAGTGAAAATGATGTTTGAAAAATTCCTTTTAAACAAGTTCTCACCTACCATAATAAATGCATCACCGTTAGGGCATAAACCCTAATTTTTCCTTTTACCACTTCCAATCTTCTATTGATGGATAGGTAACATATACTGGTTAAGGTCTTTTACCAATATAAACTGGGGGTTTAAAACATTTCACCGATTTGTGCCTCCTAAGCTTTTCTGAAGCTTAGTTTGCCAGTTCAGAGACTTCCACACTAGGTGCAGAAACCGGTTCATTTTGTGACACTTCTTCAGGTTTCTTTTTCCATGTTTTATTCATTCCTGCTTGAATGATTTCAACATCAATCTTCCCTTCTGGAGTGACAGGTATATCATCTGATAGGTTCTTTCTCATTCTGCAGGTTCTGGCAGGGCGTCCTGGTTTGTTGCAATGATAGCATACCATTCCAGGTGTTCTCCATGGTCCATTATTCATTCTACCATTCTTCCTCCTGCATGTAGCAGCAGTGTGACTGCTTCCATGACAGATCAAATAGGTTGCTCTCCAACTAGTTATCGCTTGATAGCCACCACTACTTGACTGATATTCATAGGCATTATACCAGTTTGGATTCCGGTTCACAGAGGATTCAGGAAAAACTCCTTGAGTCCTTTGAGGATATCTCCCAGTGTTGTGCATAACATACCTGCATTCAAATGCTCTATGCCCAAACTTGTTGCATGCATAATAGTTTCCATTAAATCTATTGGATCTAAGATTATTGTTTAGAAAACAAGGAAAATTATTGTAGGCCTTATTTCTACACACATTAGCAGTATGTCCTTCCTTGAGACAATTAAAGCAAACATGTTCAAACTTTTGCTTACCTTTATCCTTTGATGTCGTTTGCTTCTTTGATGCTACATCTTTTGTTCTAGAGGTCTCACCTTCCTCATAACCGGAAAAACCAAGTCCAGTGGTATTCTTTACCAGTTTTTCTGATTCAAGCTTTTGTTCTAGCTTAATAGTACTCTTATTGAATTTGGCAAGTATTTCCTTTGACTCAGTGAGTTCCTTGGAAATAGCAGCATTGGATTCCTTCAAGGTTGCATTCTCAGAAATAGCTATGTTTTGTTCACCTTGCATTTCTTCTTTTCCCACTTTACTCTCTTGGAGATGAGCGGTAAGGGCACTGATTTCTTGCTTCAACTTGGAGATCTCATGATCTTTGTCTTTTACCGGGTCTTCAGCTTTCTTTCGGTTCTCAAGCTCTTGACACATTCTGATAGTCAGTCCTTCCAGTTCCCTTCTCAGGTTGGCATTGGATTCATTCAGTTTTTCAACTTCTTCAACTAGGGCTTCCATGTCTGCTTCATTAGAAGAAATATTTTCAGTAAGCTCCATTAGTTTCTCAACATGCTCTCTCCCTTCTTGCCAGAGAGGCTTTATACTTGACTTTGAGTTCATCAAAGGCTTTCTCAGTCTGAGTGAGCCGATGAGTAATTTTCCTCATAGTGTATTCCCCCATATCTCCTTCCAAGTGGTTAGACTTATTGAAAGGTTGGCTCTGGTACCAATTGATGAATACTAAGAGGGGGGAGATGAATTAGTATACCAAAAAATATTGAACTCAAACTCTTAAACAGTTTAGCAATTAACTAGTATAACAGATTTACTAACAAACCGATTAAGATAAATGCAAACCAAACAACAAATAAAGCATTCACCCACAAGAGCCCAATCACCATAACACAAGAAGTTTTGAAGTGGAAAACCAAATGAGAAAAACCACGGTGAGCAGAAACTCACAAGTAACTATCTGTAGAATAGAAATCAGATTGGTTAAGGTCATACAATGTTCTTCACCAGAATAGATCCTGCTAGGAATCTAGATCTCTATTAGGAGATAAGCCCTGTTAAAGACTACCTTGTGAGAGATTTCAGATTCACAATTGTGAACCACCTTGTTAGAGGATTTACAAAGGCTTTGTTGGGCCTACCCGGTTAAGGGTTTCAGACTTGTTGAAGATATGAGTAATCAACAAGTAGATGATCTAGATACTAGCACAATATGCTTGGTTAGATCCTTGATAGCTCATTGTTAATGCACATTTAACATTACTTCAGTCTTCAATATCTCCACACTCTGTTTCTTCACACAAACCAAATCTTCTCTTCTATAATCACACATACAAAACCCTCATCAACTAAAACCCTAGACATGATGTCCTTATAAAGGAGTCCGATTTCATGTCTGTCCAATAGGATTACATTACAAGTTCCTAAGTTCAGTGCATCTAGACACATTTGGTAACATGACACAAAATCACCGCCAAAGTGTCTGTGGATGTTAACTCATCACAGAAATACCGATTGGTAACTCATCAAAGAGTAATATCAGTTCATACATTTTACCGATTACTGGTTGTCAAAATGAAGACTGGAAAAATGTTAACTACCGCTTTGTTCCTTTGTACCACTTGAGATCCTCGAACCACTTGAGGTTTTCATACTGCTTTGGGTCTTTAGTTAGTTTGTGACCGGTAAAAACCTTCTACAAAAGACCGATAGTCTAAAGACTATAATACATAATACCGGTTGGAACAATTATCGGTTGAGCATAACTCATACATAAAGAAAGTGATCTCAAAACAACTTTGTATCCATCAATGGCAATCACAGCATCATCAAAATGCCAACAGTAGTCAGATACAAAGCTAAATTGGTATGTGAAGGTTATGCATAGGAAGAAGGAGAAGACTATGGAGAGACATTTGCACCAGTTGCTAGATTGTAAGGTGTTAGGACTCTACTTGCATTTGTAGCATATAGGGGATTCAAAGTATATCATATGGATGTGAAGTCATCCTTTCTAAATGGAATACTGGAAGAGGAAGTATACATTGAACAAATAGATGGTTATGCTTTGACTGATGAAAAGGATATGGTGTGTAAACTTCAAATGGTACTATATGGTTTGAAGGAAGTATCAAGAGAATGGTATGAAAGAATACATTCACACCTGATGAAGATAGGTTTCTAGAGAACTAGTGAAGACAATAATATATATCTCAAGTCTGAAGGAGATAAGTGTTGGTATTTTGGTATAGTTTTGTATTTGATGTAAACACCTACTAAACACTTATCAACTCTGGCACTTTGGAGAATCAACAACATTCACCAGCAAGCAAGTGACTTATGTAGAGTCACTGGTATCTAGTACACTGATAGGATATAATGTTCACCAACACTTGGAATAGCATGGAAAACACCTGGTTATGTCGAAGACATCGTTTGGACACTTTGTCTTGGAGTTTTGGTCATTGGCATATTTTGTATTTGCATATTTGTTGTTACTGACAAATAGGTCCAGGATATACACCAGTAGGTTTATCTTTTCCAGATCAGCACGACACACTATGGAGATGTCTTATTATTGTTGTAAATGCATCAAGCCAACATGTTGGATCGGTTATTGCATCAGACATTGTTTTATTTGTAAATTGATTTTATTATAATATTCTTTAGAGCCGACCTACTAAAATTGGTCTTAAGTTATGATATAAATGTAAGATCTTATTTGTAAGATCATGTGTGGAATGCAAAAAAGAATTGTGTGAAGGTATATGCAAGAATAAGTAGAGCTATACGCACAGACATCATTTGAAGGTTGAAGGAGGGTTTTTGTGAAGACAAGTAGAACTACACTAGTACTGAATCCAGCATAGAAAGATGCTAATTTGAGCAGTACATATTTATTGGATTTAACCATCCAATTGTAGTCAGCGTGACTCCTATTTGTGTTTGAGCAGTGAGCTCTAGGTGCTTGGCCTTTCTGCATGTGTAGACCCCATTTGTATACACATACTATCTGCAGTAGTATCATCTGATTGTGGGTAACGTTTCCCACCATGGTTTTTCCCCTTATAGGGTTTCCACGTAAAAATATTGGTGTTATATGTTGTGGATGACTTTCTCTTTTTGTTTCATGCATTAATCTTTACCAGTATTACAATTAACTGATAAAACTATCTACCGACATAAAAGACTGGTTTATGGTATTAATCATTAAAGTTGGTAAAGTTGTTTTTGGTTTGAATTTGTTAGACAACTAATTCACCCCCCTCTCAGTTGTCTCCAGGACCTAACAATTGGTATCAGAGCTTAGTCCTCTTTTTGTAGAAGTTAACAACTTGAGGAGATCCAATGTCTACTAACTATTTTAGGAAGGACAGTCCTAAACTTGATGGAACCAACTATGGTATATGGAAGATCAAAATGGAGACACATCTGCATTGCATTGGAAAGGAAATCTGGGATGTTACAAAGAATGGCTATACAACTCCTACAATGAGTCAGCCTAATCCACCAAACTTGGCTAAAGACAAAGAAAATGATTGCAAAGCAAGAGAAGCACTTTTGAGCACATTAAAAGATCAACAAATCATGGGATTATCAGATAGATCAACTGATAAAGCTATTTGGGATCATTTGGAAACACTGAATGAAGGAGATTCCACAGTCAAAATTGCAAAACTTGAAAGCTTCCAGGTCAGGTATGAAATTCTGAAAAATGGAAGAAGATGAAAGGATTTCTACTTTTATGGAAAGAGTAAATGAAATTGTTTTGGGTATTAAATGTTGTGGAGGAACCTTAAGTGAAGATGAAATTGTTTCAAAAGTTTTCAGAGGATTTCCATCGGCATATAAAATGAAGGTTACTGCTATAAATGAGTTAAGAACAATGCCTAATACATCAATAACTAGGGATACATTGATTGGAAAACTTTCATCTTTTGAAATTGAGGAATTTGGTCCTGTTGCTACTATAAAGACAGATTTAGCTTTTAAGGCATCAACATCATCTGCACCATCATTTGACAAGTCTGATTGGAAATCCTTTTATGCAAGAGAACTTGAGGAAAGTAGGAGAGAAAATGAAGAACTTGAAGAACTTGAAGCACTATTTGCAAGGAAAATGCCTAAAGGTCTAGTTGGAAGTAAGTATGAAGATAAATCACCCTTTAAATGCTTTAACTATAATAAAATTGGTCATATGGCTTCTAGATGCCTCGATAGACATGCTAGATTAAGAGAAGAAGCTAGGAGAACATACAAGCCTAACCCTGAATATCCAAGATACATATTTAAGAAGAATAAAAATATATCTTGTTATCTTGCTGATGAAGGAGTGACTGATGATTCTAATGAGGATCCGACAAACAATGGATGGGTTTTTTGTTGCTATAATAGAAGATCAACTAGCACCTACTATTCAATTGGTAGAGCAAGCCCTGATAGCTAAAATTGAAGTTAAGGATGAATGGATCATTGATTCAAGATGCTCACATCATCTGAATGGTGATAAAAGTAAATTCTTGAACTTTCAGGAATATAATGGAGGTCTAGTAAGATTTGGAGATGACAAAGCTTGTTTGATCAAAGGTAAAGGTACAATATCTCTTGATGGTAAGTATAATACTGACAATGTTTACTATGTTGAAGGTTTAAAGAATAATCTTTTGAGTGTTGGTCAATTAGTTGAGAAAGGATTTCAGTTACAATTCAAAAATGGAAAATGCAAAACCATGAATAGATCTGGTTTGGAAATTGCAATCGGTAATCAAAATAGAGGTAATATCTTTCATTTGAATAACAGTGAAAAGACATGCTTGATTGCACATATTGATGAAAGTTGGCTATGGCATAGGAGACTCTGTCATGTAAATTTTGATTGCATGGTAAAAATCAGTACTACTAATGCAGTTAGAGATTTACCTAAAATTGTCAAACCTCACAATACAGTATGTAAGGAATGTCAATTTGGAAATCAAGTTAGAGCTACTTTCAAAAGTATTCTAGAAAAATCAAATAATTCTCTTGACTTAATTCATATAGATTTATGTGGTCCAGCTAGAACTAAAAGTTTGCAAGGTGATAGATATTTCATGCTAATCATTGATGACTACTCTAGAATGTGTTGGGTTACTTTTCTCAGAGAAAAATCAGAAGCACTTGGAAAGTTCAAACTGTTCAAAGAAATGGTAGAGAATGAAACCGGTAAGAAAATCAAATGTCTGAGATCGGATCAAGGAGAATAATTTACATCTAAGGAATTTAATGCATTATGTGAAGTGAATGGAATCAAAAGACAACTATCAGCATCCCAGACACCACAGCAGAATGGAGTTGTTGAAAGGAAAAACAAAACTCTCTTGGATGCAGCTAGAAGTATGTTATCAGAAGTAAATCTACCACATGTGTATTGGAGAGAGACAGTAAGTACAACGGTCTATACATTCAACAAAGTTCACATCAAAGGTGAAATCGGTAAGACCCCTCATGAACTATGGTTTGGTATTACTCCTACTCTTAATAGAATATTTGGAAGTAAATGTTGTATTAGAAGGGATGAGTATATTGGCAAATTTGATCCTAGAAGTGATGAAAGAATATTTCTTGGTTATTTATCTAAGAGCAAGGCATATAGATGTTTTAACAAAAGATTGCAGAAAATTGTTGAGAGTACAAATGTGAAGATTGATGAACAATTTAGAGGAACTTCAAGGTATATAGACTCTGAACCGGAAACATAGATTCTAACAAATGAACCTACATTGAACCCATCAATATAGAATGAAGATCCAGTTACACCAGTATCATCTGAAAATTCCACAGTAACTAAAGAACAACAACAAATGAAGACACCCCAGTATGTAAGACTGAATCACTTTGAAGATCAGATAATTGGGAACAAGTATAAAGGAGTTATGACAAGAGGAAGACTAGAAAATGAAGAGGTATGTATTATTTCTCAAATTGAACCATCATCAATTAATGAGGCATGTGAAGATAAACATTGGATTAAAGATATGGAAGAGGAACTAGAACAAATTGAGAAAAATAACACATGGACATTAGTTCCCCGGCCTAAAGACAAAAATGTGATTGGAACAAAGTGGGTATTCAGAAACAAACTTAATGAAGATGGTAAGGTAATCAGGAATAAAGCAAGACTAGTGTGTAAGGGATATTCTTAGAAAGAAGGAATTGATTATAATGAAACCTTTGCACCAGTAGCTAGAATTGAGGCAGTCAGATTATTTTTGGGTTTTGCAGCACACAAGAACTACAAAGTATATCAAATGGATATTAAATGTGTATTTCTAAATGGAGATCTTGAAGAAGAAGTATACATTGAACAACCTGATGGATTTTCTTTGACAAATAACAAAGATATGGTTTGCAGGTTAAGGAAAGCTTTATATGGGTTGAAGCAAGCTCTAAGAGCTTGGTATGCAAGATTGGATAAGTATCTTTTGAAGATTGGTTTTTCTAAAGGTAATGTTGACAACAACTTATATTATAAAGTGACAAATGATGGCATCTTGGTTATAGAAGTTTTTGTTGATGATATAATCTTTGGAGGAGAAGATGAATTATGTAAAGAGTTTTCTATTGAAATGCAACAAGAATTTGAAATGTCTATGATTGGAGAAATATAATTCTTTTTAGGATTGCAGATTTCACAGACTGATAAAGGTATATTCTTGAGTCAATCCAAGTACTTCAAGGAGTTATTAAAGAAATTTGGGATGGAGAACTCTAAACCAGTAAGCACACCTATGACTACAAATGACAAATTATCACTAAGGGATGAATCTACACCTGTTAATCCGACTAGGTACAAATCTATGATAGAAGGTTTACTGTATTTGACACAAATAAGACCTTATATCATGAATGCAATATGTATTGTTTCAAGATTTCACAGTAATCCTAGAGAAAATCATGAATCAGTAGTGAAAAGGATTTTCCTATACTTACAAGGCACTACAAATCTTGGATTATGGTATCCTAGAGATGAAAACTTTGAATTATGTGAATACACAGATGCAAATTGGGCAGGAGATGTGGATGATAGAAAAAAGACCATTGGTGGAGGATTTTTTCTTGGAAGCAGATTAATTTCTTGGTTGAGTAAGAAACAAAGTTGTACATCTTTATCAACAGCTGAATTAGAATATGTTGCAGCAACAACCAACTGTACACAGGTACTATGGCTTAAGAAAATGTTGAAAGATATAAAGGTAAAATGCAAGGAACCTATTACTATCTTTTATGATAACACTGCATCAATTGATATATCTAAGAATCTAGTATTACATTCTAAAACCAAACATGTCTCTATCAAACTGAATTTTCTAAGGGAAAATGTTGAAGCAAAAGAAATTAAAATGGTTTATGTGAATACTAAAGAACAGATTGCAGATATTTTCACAAAACCTCTGCCTAAGGAGACTTTTGAATATCTTAGAGACCAGCTTGGGGTCATATCCCCACCGGTAGAAACTTAGATAGTTGATGATAGTCATCAACCGACAGAAATAACAGAGAAATCTTTTACTCCGGCTTTGATGAGAAAGCTACTTCTCAAGGGGAGTAGTTGGTATAGTGAATTGGTTGGTATTTTGTATCTGAAAAATGGTCTTTATATTTCTTTGGCATTTGATGTCAAAGGGGGAGAGATTGGTATGGAAAAATGCAAGGAAAACTCATGTCACTCCCAGGTTGAGAGATTGTTACTTTGGGGAGATTATTGGTTTTTGGTATTTGGCATTTCTGGTTTGGCACTTTGATGGTTTTTCCATCTTGTGTTGCCATCAATGTCAAAGGGGGAGACTATTGGTATTTTGGTATGGTTTTTTCATTGATGTCAATACCTACTAAACACTTATCAACTCTGGCACTTTGGAGAATCAACAAAATTCACTGACAAGCAAGTGAATTATGCATAGTCACCGGTATCTGGTACACTGATAGGATATAATGTTCACCGACACTTGGAATAGCATGGAAAACACCTGGTTATGTCAAAGACATCATTTGGATACTTTGTCTTGGATTTTTGGTCATTGGCATATTTTGTATTTGCATATTTGCTGTTACAGGCAAATAGGTCCAGGATATACACCAACAGGTTTATCTTTTCCAGATCAGCATGACACGCTATGGAGATGTCTTATTATTGTTGCAAATGCATCAAGCCGACATGTTGGATTAGTTATTGCATCAGACATTGTTTTATTTGTTAATTTATTTTATTATAATATTCTTTAGAGCCGACCTACTAAAATTGGTCTTAAGTTATGATATAAATTTAAGGTCTTATTTGTATGATCATGTGTGGAATGCGAAAAAGAATTGTGTGAAAGTATATGCAAGAATAAGTAGAGCTATACACGCAGACATCATTTGAAGGTTGAAGGAGGGTTTTCGTGAAGACAATCAGAACTACACCGGTACTGAATCCAGCATAGAAAGATGCTAATTTGAGTAGTACATCCTTATTGGATTTGACCATCCAATTGTAGTCAGTGTGACTTCTATTTGTGTTTGAGCAGCGAGTGTTAGGCACTTGGCCTTTTTGCATGTGCAGACCACATTTGTATACACATACTATTTGCAGTAGTATCATCTGATTGTGGGTAAGGTTTCCCACCGTGGTTTTTCCCCTTACAGATTTTCCATGCACAAATATTGGTGTTATGTGTTGTGGATGACTTTGTCTTTTTGTTTCATGCATTAATCTTTACTGGTATTACAATTAACTGATAAAACTGTCTACTAGCATAAAAGACTAGTTTACTAGTATTAATCATTAAAGTTGGTAAAGTTGTTTTTGGTTTGAATATGTTAGACAACTGATTCACCCCCTCCTCTCAGTTGTCTCTGGGACCTAACAATAAGATACTGGTTAGTGAAGTGTTTGTGGATGATATCATATTTGGGGGAAATGATGACATGTGTGATGAATTTGCAAATTAGATGAAAAGTGAATTTGAAATGTCTCTAGTAGGAGAGATAAAATTCTTCATAGGTTTGAAAATTCAACAGATGAAGAGTGGTATCTTTATCACATAGTCCAAATATGTGAAAGAAGTATTAAAGACATTTGGAATGGGAGACTATAAACCAGTTGGTACACCAATGGTTATAGGTTGTAAACTGTATAAGGAGGATGATGCCACATCCATTGATGAAAAGGAGTACAGGTCAATGATAGGGAAATTGCATTATGTTGTTCACAACAAATTGGATATTGCTCATGGAGTTGGATTAGTTGCTAGATTTCAGAAAAACCCAAAGGAGACACACATGATTGAAACTAAAAGGATATTCATATATTTGAAAGGTACTATTGATTATGGATAATGCAGTTAACTTTGATTTGAAGATTTATATAGATGCAAACTGGGCAGGAAATGTTGATGACAGGAAGAGCACAACTGGTGGTGCATTCTTTCTTGGAGGAAGACTTGTATCTTAGAGCAACAAGAAGCAGAGCTGTATATCACAATCCACTGCTAAAGCTAAATATGTTGTAGCGTATATGAATTGTACCCAAGCAATCTGGATGAAACACATTCTAGAAGGATTCAAGTTGAAGATCATAGAACCAGTAAAGATTTTATGTGATAACACCAGTGCAATAAATATTTCAAAGAACTCGGTGTTGCATGCTAGAACCAAGAATATTGAGCTGAAATATCATTTCTTGAGGGAGAAATTATAGAGTAAAGATGTGTTATTGGATCATGTATCTACTAAGGAGCAACTAGTGGATATCTTTACTAAACCTCTGCCTAAGACTAATTTTGAGTATCTTAGAGGTCAGCTAGGGTTTGTGCCCCTACATGAGGTCAATTGAGTAGATGTGGAAGACATCAGTCCCAGAGCTAATTGAAGAATATTGAAGTAAGATTGGTGTAGAGTGGAGTTATTCCACAGGGGGAGTATCAAATTACAAATCGTTGATACAGAATAGTGAAGTATGACACTACATGTTTTACTTTCACTTTGGAATTGTTGTCAAAGGGGGAGAAGAACTATATGATTATAGAGAAGAATTGTATGATTGATAGAGAGAAGAACTGTAACTAGTTACCAAATGAAGACATGGAGACTCAGTTGAAGGAGAGTACATGGTAAAATGTAAACCAAGATTCCTATACCTGTGTATGTGCATTACTCTCAATCATCACAATCAAGGGTATTGATATTTGTATTACCATCAATGACAAAGGGGGAGATTGTTGGTATTTGATTGAAGATTGCATTGATGTACTATTAAGAATGTTGTTTTGCAATCGGTAGTTGAGAAAGTGAAGGAAACCGATATTAGTTTAGAAGCAATGAGATCAACTGGTAACCCTACCTGTTGATGTGCCAAACCCTAACTGATGGAGCTTGGTGAATTGGTTGTATTGATTTATGATCAAATGGTGAATGGTGATGATTATGCCACATATATGCATGTTGTATGTGATGAGTTTCCAGTCATTTTTGGTGCTTAGAGATAATGGTTTTATCTTGGGAATGAGCGAGTACATTGCATGATGAGGACACCATGTGATGAGTTACATGAATCTATGAGCGGTGATCAAGGAGCGGTTGAGGTTGTCTTGTACAATGTGCTGATGTTTGTTATGTAATTTAATGATCATACTTGAACCGATTTGTTTGTGATGTGTTGTGGACCTATTGTTTTTCTTATAAGGTTGATGAGTTGTTTTTTTGTAGTGTTGGAAATTTTGGTTAAGTGTCAGTGTGATGGATTGCCAAACTAGAAGGAGTATTTATAGTATGTGTGAATTCGGATAGGAGCATGGAAAGGATATTATCAACCAGAGCAGTGCTATTTACTAGATCAACAAACCCCTATTGTTCTATAACAATTACAACAGTTAAATCCATTAACTAGGTAAGCTTTAATAGGCTTAGTGCTATCTAAATTCTATAACCAGGTGATCCATTAGCTTGGATTTCAAATCCTCTATCGAGGTTACTCCTAACAGGGTATTTCTTCTAATAGGGCATTATAGTCAATCCCTTAACCAGGTGGTCCCTAACAATATTTGTTCCTAACATGAAATTTTGTAAAGCTTTAATAGGATTGGCTCCTAACATGGTGAACTTTAGAAGAGTTCAGAATACTCGTGGGTATTCATCCCCATTGTGGTTTTTCCCATTTGGGTTTCCACGTCAAAAATTATTGTGTCAAGTGGTGAATGGTTTTTGTGGTTATGTTTTCTATGGTTAATTTTCTTAACTATTAAATCCACTTAGTTATGTTAAGATGACCGACAATAATCTAAAATGTTCTTTTACTATTGTCAGTAAAGTATTTTGAGGTATTGGTTAAATGGTTTGGGAGTTTTAGATTTGTTATACTATTATTTTGATATGACAATCAACCGGTATACTTGACAGTGCTATTGAAGTTTGAATTTCAGTGTTTGAACTAGTTTGTTCAGTGATTGACTTGTGAGATTGTTTTTAAGTTTGGAGAAAGTTAAGTTAGTTTTCCATCTACTGATTCACCCCCTCCCCTTAGTAGTTGTCTAGATCCTTATTGATTCATTATATCATCATATACATGACAAGTGGAGGAAGTTTAGATTGTTGAAAAGTGATATTAGTATTATTATATTTCAAGAATAGAGAAGAACAACCACATATAAGGGATTAATACAATATTGTATAGGTATCTTTTACAAGGCCTACTAAAGGGCACTATAATAAGAAAGTGAAGTTTTTATTAGGTCCCAAAGAGAGATCTTATATTGTGTAGCTTGAATTTGTTTAACAAGATCACGCTATGAATTCTCAATAGAATAATGAGGAGGTGGTAGAAGAATAAGATTTGGTGAAAGGAAACAAAGATAGGAGGTACCTATTTGTTTTTCATGATGTTATGTGTGAGCTATCAAATCATAATAAGTATCTACAAGCACATTAGAATTAATCAATTTATCTATTTGAATACAATAAATTAGAGGTTGTGGTGTGTTTATAGCACTATGATTGGTTATTATAGGTTGAGTATATGAGGCTGAATAATCTATTGCATGTACAAAGACTTGTGGAATAGAAGAAATATTTTTAACATTAATAGACTTATCCAGTATCCCCTTGGTTGGATAGATCAATTAAGAATAATATAATTAAAATTATTTTCTTATTGAGGTATTTGAGAATAAAGTGAAGGAATTAAAGAAGTAAATATAAATATATATATCCACAAGGATTTGAATTTGTGGTGAGAGTCTTTATTGACTTATAATTCATCTCTAGAAGAAAAATCATTAGTGGAAGAGAAGGTAGAGTAATGCTAAGATCAATATCAATAATTTCATCCTCTTGCAATGAAGTATCCTCACAAACAAGAGAAAATTTATGAGATTGATCAAAGGAATAGAGTATTATAGGAAGAGACAAGTCATCAGATCACATGCGTGCAATGGAACATATTGATTGTTTTGAGAAAATATAGAAAGTGATGTGATAAAAGAAGATAATAAATTTATTAAAAGATAGAATGTAACATATAGGAAAGGCATTTACAAGTTGGTCAAAGGCTATTGTATTTCTCCTTTAGGACTATAGAACAAGGTTCAAGGTAGTGGCTTGAATTTTTTTTGAGTAAAGAAAATTTTGTTTCCATATTTGAATAATTTTATTTTGTTTTGGGAAATTTTTAAAATATAAGTATTAGTTTCACCAAATATGCCAAGGATGATTTTTTAAATTTAGCTAAAATATATTAACCAAATAATTTTCCCTACTTTTACTTTAGGATTGCACTACTTTACTATTATTTAATAGAATAAATATATAATCCTAGAAATACTTTAAAAGAAAGAATTTATTTAAAACTAAAAAACTAAATTTTTTTTTTTTATTTATAACTAAAACGTAAAAGAAAGATGATAAAATACAATTTTATATGAAATAAATTAATAATTTTAAAAAATAGACTATAGAATAGAAAAGAGGATGAAAAGAAAAACCTAGAGGCAATAAAGGGAAGCCACTAGCCAAGATGCTAGTGCATCAATTGGATGTCCATGTGTTGTGCTACTTCCAATACGAAAAAAATGTAGATCACCCAAAAAGAATAAACAAATAACTTTGGTATTCATTTACCCCATAAAAACCAAAAACCAAAAATATACTACAAATACTAGATAATTGAATTTAAAGATATAAACTAAATAACAACATATATATGATTCAAATGACTAATAAAATGAATCTCTAAATATGTCAAAACCTTTGTGCAATCAAGTGCTTTTAAAATACTTGCAAACATAGAGGAAAAAGACAAATGTTTGGGGTTTTTTAGGATTTTCCTTAGTCAAATCCTTGATTTGGTTTTTGTATCTCCATAACAAACAAAATAGATAGATAAAAAAATAGTGTGTGAATGCTCTTATCCCAAGTGTGTTTAGGAATGGTTAGAGCTAAGAATGTGCAATAGTGTTTAACTAAAATGAAAGAGAGGGTATGTGATAATCCAAAAGTACTAAGGGGTACAATAAAATGAAATACTTGTAATACTAAATTAAAAAATATCATTATATGGTATGGTTACTATAGCATTGTTTAAATTTTAACATTGTACAATTAACACCACTTTTTGTGCCCTTTCTTTAGTGTGTTTCCTCTTAGCTCTTATACAAGTCTATTTATGGCCTTTATATTGTAAAATAGATGCCATATGTTCGTATGGTGATATGAACCTCTATCTTGAGCTGAGTGCCCTTCATCCTCAATTTGTTCACCTTATTTTGGGTGGACAAGGGAATTTGCATCCTTGTCCCCCAAAACTAGGCCCAAATTTGAATATGTTGATGCCTACTTTCCGCTAGTTGCTTCCCAATCACAATGCCTCAATATGACTGTTGCAGGTTGAACTGATTTGAAAAATACCTTGAGAACCTATATAAGAGAATTATTTCATTCATATCCATCAGCCATCAGTCACAAGCATTCATATTACACTCATATTCATCAACAAACAAGGTGACATTTCATCCCTCCATTTTCTCCAATCATTTTTTAGATCTAGGCATTATGGAGTAGTAAATTGCAAAAATATTCATGCAAGCATGTGCTTATGATTGACTCATTTATTTCTTGTAAAGTCATGCCATGTTATTGCACCAATACTTGTGATCACATTTAAAGAGCATTGTATCATCAACCTTCATCAACTTCAACAAGCTTGAGGTATCATATTCAACATTTTACTTCAGAACTTTCAATTTAATTTCAATTAAATTCAAGAGTTAATTTCAAACATGAGGTTTGACCTAGGAAAACCCCTATCCACAACACCATTTTCCTCTTTTGCATGTGCAAGTGATAGGATCTAAAGTTACAATTGTAGAATCAAGAAGAGTATAGGTTACCCCACACACCTATGCTAGACAATTTTTTGACAAAACTTTAGGAGATCACTTAGGACTATATCTTTATTTTGGAAAGAAACTTGTTACCCACATTCAACACCCCAAGAATAAGGTCACCCCAAGTACCCTTGTCCTACACTTTTAGGCCCAATTTCTAGATGCAGGTTCCTCTCAACTTCCTAATTCCAGACATGTACTTGTATCTACATATATCAAATATGAAATTGTTTGTGCATGCTCATTATTCTCAATTTCACACCTTTATCCCTAGATCTTGAATTCAATTTTAATTTTTCTATAGATCATTTTCTTAGTAATTAATGAATCAATCATTAATTACTTAGGTCCCTTATTACTCTATTACATTAAGCTAAACTTAGGAGTGCTTTACTATTTTTAAGTTGAGCTATATTTATTTTATGTTGTATTATTGCATATAATGAGGACACTTGTCACAAGCTAATTTTATCCTCACCTAGGACCTTTCCATCTCATTTTCATAAATATTAATCATTCATTGTAATCATTAATTCAAGTTTATGCATTAATACAATTCTCAAGTTGTTTTTCTAATCTATATTGCTTGATTTTTGTTTGTGATGTATTTTTCTCGTAGATGATTGCTGGGATTTGTAGGGTTCAATTATCAACTCCAACAGACATCATGCAAAAATACTATGCCCACCTTTGAGAGCATCTTATAAGAATAGAAATGCATCAATGAATTCACATTTACATCACAAGGGCTTAATACATTGGACACTAGAATGGTAGATGTGATCACAAAGGCATCTTAGATGTCAGAAACCCTAATGGATTAAATACCCAAGTATAGCACTCCAAAATGGAGTGTCCAACTCATGTGGTTTTTGTTTGTTATACAAAATTCTCTACTTCTCAATCCTAGCTCCATTTAATGATTCTAAAGTCAACCATATATTGTACCATTGTTCTCCACCTTCATGGATGCATATATCATCTAATGCCAAGACTCATAGGGAATCTAAATTACAAATTAATTCTAAATTCACTCTAGGCATCCAAGGACACTTTCAAATCTATTGTTATAGATAATAGATGAATATATGCATAGAATTACAAGGCAAATAAAACCTTAATAATAGAAAATTTTTGTTTGTGCAACATTTAGATTATTGTATTAATAATTTTTGGAGGGGGTGAGATGGGCTCTGCTTATGGCAGATGGCCTTGGGTGGGAAAAAAAATTCAAATTTTTTCCCAGAGTAGGTACAAAGAATAGAGAAATCAGGGGTCTTAGATTGGGAGAACATATCATAGGGGCCCTATGTTGATAGAAAATGGAAGAGAGAAGGACATATATTGACCAACAAGTTACAAACCCACTGGCATCGTCCCAGACAACCAAGAAAAAAGAAGCAAGAACTTTTTGACATTTGTGATGAATCCTTGCCCCAATATGAATGTGAACTAGAAAAAGATAGAGGGGTTTTAGAAAAATTGTTAACAGACTCAGAGGTTGACCTAAAATCTATGGGATCTATCCAAGAAGATAGTGGAAGATGGATTCCATCATACGTATCCTAGCCAAATACTGTTATGATAAAAGGCTCGAGATTCCTATTAGGCCCAAACAACTTAAAATTTCAACAAGAACACAAAACAACCATTAATCTAGAAGCTCACAATACATGGAGAGTAGTGATTAGGGTCTGTAGGAAGAAAGAGAAAAACAAGCACGAGAAGGGAAATGCAAACTGAGATGATATCGTGGCAAGGGTTACATTTTGAGACCACTTGATTATACCATAAGTATCGCATCTTCGGGGGAGAGCATTAATTGGTAAGTTTTGGAAATTTATACCCTCCTTTTCAGATTTACAAACATGGACAACAAAAAAATTTTAAGGGCTTAAAAATATTTTTTACATGGATAATGGGGTAGGGTTTTTCATTGCTATATTTCATTCATAATAAGAGAGAAATCTTGCTCATAGATTTAAGGGGTGGTTCTACAAAGGATATGGTCTTTTCGCTATTCCTTTGATCCCAAATTTTAAGGTGAATGAGGCTATCTATAAATATGCCTCATTTTGGATCTTCTTCTTTGCATTACCTTTAGAGTTTAGGGATTTGGATCTCATTGAAATCTTGGAAAATAAGTTAGGAATCTTCATCCAGCAGGACCTTATTCCTTATGAGCTGACTCATCTCACAATTAGAGCATGCTTTCTTTTAGAAGTAGCAAAGCCATTTCCCATCACTCTATCTGTTATTTCTAAATTTGGCACATGGCAGAAAGAGATCTCTATTAAAAAACCAGTAGAAATGGATTTCCTTTCAGATTCCTCGAGCCATTTTAATTCTCAGTGTCAATAAGGTCAATGTGAGACAGTTATAGTTTGTGATGATAATTATTCAAACCCTCTAATGTGCTTGATGTCTGGTCATACATGTGAAGCCAATCAGAAAACAACCAAACTAGACACTCCAAGCCAGGAAAATAGGGATTCACAAATGACTTGCACTAGTAATACAAATTTTCATGCCCCCTGTTACAGGAAAATGATCTCCAAGAATTGTTACAGGAAAATGATCTCCAGGAAACCCATTTTACATCATTAGTAAGGAGAAATAAGGGAATAACAAGCTTCCATATATTATTCAAATAAGGTCTACCCACATTGGATAACCCCCAAATTGACAAATTTCTCAGATCAATGTGGAATAATAAAATTAAAAAAGTCATATCAGATATGCAAATCCAAGAAAACAGGGGTTCACAAATGGTTTGTTGGAAAAATAACAATCCTAATGCCTCTCCTTTATGGGAATTTGCCCTACTTGGAAATCAATACTCATTATTGGGAAAAAAAAAGAAGGAAATATCAAGCCACTGCCTAATATTACAAGGTGGTCTACACATTGTTACTAATCCTCAAAGCACACCTTTAATTCATCATTTTATCAGTTCAATATGGAACAATCAGGTCAAGGTGAAAGAATTTGTGAGTTCTCTATTGTATCCTGAGTACCCAAGCATAACTAGGAAAATTCCTCTCCCTCTTGATGATCTTATGCTGAAGTTAATGTTTGACAAAAATACCATGAATATCTTGATGGCCCTCAAAAGAGAATCACCAACCTACCATCTAATTGCTCACAAGGATAAATTAGGTTTACACCCAACCTAGGAAAGATGGTGGAGGAAGTGTTGGAGTCAACTCTATCTCAACTGTTTGATGAGATTGCAAAACAGATATTAAAGGAGGATAGTCAAGTTGTAAATGCAGAATAAATGTCACATATGGACAAAGAATTTCCAAATTCAAATAAAGATGGCTGCAAAGATAGAACATTTCATGATAATATATTTGGTAAGTTAACCTTAAAAGATCATTAGAATGATGAGAACACTAGATTGATTGAAGATAAATGAATGATGTATCAAAGCTTTTCTCTATTAACCAATTGCCAAAATTCACAACCTTCATTTCACACCAATTCAATGGAGGTCGAGCTAGATAAGGGCCACCAAGATGTCAATTAGTAGTTAATAGATTCTTCCTTTGATTACTCCCAAACTCTTTCAATTATGCAGTCCCGTGCCCAAAATCAGAGTTTAAAGAAAAAATGGATGGGAAAGAAGTCTAATAAGACCAAAACAAAGGAAGAAATAAAGGCTCATATCCAAACCACTCTTGATGGTAAATTCTCTTCATCTAAAAGACCAAGGAGGGCATGTTACTCTCCTCTAACAAGAGAAAGAGAGTCAAGAAAAAAATTGACTCAGCAAGGGCAGATATAGTTATGCTATAAGAAACAAAATTCTCTCATGACACCTGTCTAGAGACAGTTTCCAAATAGACCAAATGGAAATCAGCTCATGTTCCAACAATAGGAGCCTCTAGAGTACTTGTTACTTTGTGGAACCCAAAAACAGTAATTGTAGAGACATTACATGAAGGAAATAATTGGCAGGTTATTAGCATTCAAAACTTTGATTTGTCCTTTAAGTTGATCAATGTTTATGGACCGACCCCCACTCATGAAAAAAAAGACTAGGGATATCTTAAAAAAGTTCATTCAACAATATGCAGACCATAATATAATCTTGGGAGGAGACTTTAATGCAATTACTTCTAGCCATGAGAAAAAAGGTGCAATCTAACCCCCCCAAAAAAACTATTCAAGATTTTGTATCCTACATCTTTGATAATGACTTGAAAGATGTAGTTCCTCTTAAGGGTCAGTTTACATGGACAAACAGAAGAAAAAATTTCTTACAAATTGCAGAATGATTGGACAGATTTCTCATATCCCAACAATGGCTTCTTCAAAATGTTAAAATGGAATCTAATATATTGCCTCTTGTATGCTCATACCACTATGCCATTTCACTACAAGTTATGAATTGTCAGAAACCTTATGTGCATCACCCCTCCTTCAAATTTGAAAAAATATGGTTCAAACATTCACATTTTCTTCCACTCCTGAGGCAATGGTGGGTAAGTTCCCCACATCAAAAGGGTACCAAAATGTTCCAACTAGACAGGAAAATGCAATATGTTAAGAGAAAAATAAAAGTGTGGAATGTGGAAGTTTTTAAAAACATTTTTGTTGAGAAAAGTTCAGTTGAAAAGAAGCTATTAGACATTGTCTCCCCGAAACAAGGTGGTTTTGTACCAAGAAAGGAAATAGTTGAAGGGGCACTAATAGAACATGAGGTCCTACACTCAGTCAACACTTCACACTTGCCATCCTTTATTGCAAAATTGACATGATGAAAGCTTATGATAAGGTGAAATGGAGCTTTCTACTTAAAGTCTTGCATAAGTTTGGGTTCTTTGAAAAATGATGTTGTAGTGTCGTAAATTGTACACCCTTGCTAGGGTGGTACAATTTCACACTTAGGTTAGCACCCGCCTTAGTGTGTCTTGCATCTTGCATTTCTAATTTCCCTTTAAGAATTTAATTAAATCTAAAGTCATATTTCACCACTTCACACATTATAAAATTGGGCCCCTTTTTATTTTATTCCTTCAATAAATCATTTAATCATAAACCCTAATTATGTCCTATTTTGACCTTTAAGGCCCGATTTCGCATATCAAAACACCTCAAAATCAGATGTAACTTTGGGATTCTCTCTAATATCATCATATCTAACGATCCTGAAAATTTGGTGAAAAGTTGGTCGAACCGTGGTGGGAGTACACATGGTCCTCAACTTTTTTCCCAAAATTTTGGGAGCACAATTCTATGATATTATAATGCTTAACCCCAAAATATTGGCCAGAAATTCAATTCCTAGGTTGGCCTAAAGATGAAATTAAGGCAAAATTAAGATCTAGGGTTTCATACATAAGAGTTCTCTTTCTTCATTTGAAGGGACCTTTATAAGAATCTAAGAGCAGGTTTTTGGAGCACAAGGAGCCTTCTATGTAGTGAAAGAGAAGCCTATGTGGAGTCTTCAACAATATTTAAAAACATTCAACAAAATTTAATCAAGAATTCATCATCAATTAGGAGCCTTGAAGATATTGAAGAGTAATAGGAGATCTAGTGGCAATATCTCTCCCTTGGGGATTGGTATGATTTCATGTTATTTTCATGTCTTTGTATGAGCTTCTTTACATCAATTTGAATATTTACATTCATACTTTAGATCATTTAGTATATTTGGTTTGAAGCATTGTCATTTACATTCACATTTACATTTAGGGTTTACTCTTATGTGTAGGGTAGCTCTAGTTTCTTTCATTTTAGGATCTTGCATACACACAAGGTTCTAGCAAACACATTTTTAGTACATTATCGGCTATTTGTGAAGGTGGAAATCACTAAACAAGGTTTGACTAAGGTAAAAGCCTATATAGTCACCCAAAACCCTATTTTCAATTATAGGTATAGGTACAGGATCTGATCGTCGCTGCAATTTTCAGGTTCGGTAGAGCACACAGACACAGTCTTGAAGATCAAATTTGAGAAAAAATCATCGGGATAGGGGTGTGGTGCCCTAGTCCTATGACCTTGTCCTCCTCGAGCATCCTGGTCCTCCCTAGGTGCCCTGGTCCTCCCTGAGCACCCTGGTTCTCTCTGGGTGCCCTGGTCCTCTCTGGGTGCCTTGGTCCTTTCTAGGCGCCCTGGTCCTACGCCTTGGTCCACCTAGTTTCAGGTAAAATTTGGCAAGGTGGAAGCTCAGAACATCAAAATTGCATCCTCCCAATTGCAGATTTCTGTCAGATCATGAGGGATAGTGGCATAGCACTCTAGTCCTGGTCATTTTGGCTCAGTTTACAACATCAGGTACACATCCAAAATCCTCCCCCTTTCATGCTTTCAGTATCTCAGTTTCAGATCTGCAAGTTTGTTCAATTTCAAGTTCATTTGTGCTTCATTCTCTATCTCCTAATCTAGTTGATCATTCAAACCCTAGTTTTTCTCATCATTTGCAACAAGAGGAATAGAAAACCTAAGAGGTAATCCTTGGCTCTCTCTTTCTCATAAGAAGTAGCCAAAGTGATCTATCTCCCTAGGCTCTTTCGTATTCCCAATGTGTTGGCTAAAGTGGGATTAGGTCCTAGTCACCTGGTCTTGCTTTTCCCGCCTCCACAGGTGCAAATGGATAAAAGAATGCATCTCAGAAGATCACTTTTCAGTCATTATAAATGGAACCCTAGTAGGCTTTTTGGCAGCTACCCAAGGAGTAAGGAAAGGGGATCCTCTATCTCCTTTCTTGTTCATGATTATGGCAGAAGCCTTCAGTAGATTGATCAAATCCAATCATAGGGGTCTTTGGCAAGGGATACACTTACCAAACACATCCATATCTGTTACACACTCTCTCTTTGCTGATGATACATTGTTATATGCCAAATCTTAAGCTCGAGAAGCAAGTCAAATGAAGAAGGCTCTGGAGTTCTACACATCAATATCAGGTCAGCAGATCAATACTCAAAAATTCACAATCTATATTTTTAATACCAAGGCTCCTATAAGGAAAAATATCATTAAAATTGTTGGCTTTAAGGAAAATGACTTACCAAGTATATACTTGGGTAAACCTCTATTCATGGGAGCTAATCAGATCTCCTATTAGAAAACTATGACTAAAAGGATTAAGCATAGTATATCATCATGGAAGGCTCAGTGGTTGTCTCTTGGAAGTTGGATTCTACTTATTAAATCTATTTTAACTGTCATTCCTAACTACTACATTTCAGCTCTTAAAGCTCTGAAGCCTGTGATTCTACAAATTGAAAATATCATTAGAACCTTTATTTGGAAAGGGAATTTATCAAAAGACAAAAAGATCCCATTAATCTCATTAAACAATATGGCAATTGAAAAAAAATCAAGAGGGGTAGGGCTGCATGATTTAGTTAAGCAAAACAAATCCTTTGGATGATAGCTAGTATGGAGAATGTACACAAACTCAAAATCAAAGTGGTGCCAAATCATGCAAGCCAAATACTGAGATTCATGCAATCCTCTTAGAATCTTTTCCATATCAAATCCTCTGAATGGCTTAGCAATGTGGAACTTTATGATATCCTCCAGAGATCTAGTGATAAAGTATATATCTTGGCAAGTCCATAATAGAGAGTCAGTTAATTTTTGGTTTGATTCATGAAATGGTTACCCCCCTCTAGCTCAGAACAACCAATTGCAATAGGTGATACCGATTTTCATCAGAAAATGGGGACATAATCTAGTAAACTATGTAAGTGGAGCTAATCTCTATTCAGGGAAAGTCATTTGGAAGGACATCAATGATGTTGAAATTGAAGTAGAGCCAAAAAAGATACTTTAGTTAGTATTTACACAAAGGATAGTTTATTTGACAAATAAGGAGGACAAAGTCATATGGGCCCCAACTGCAAATGGAAATTATACAGTCCAAAATGGTTATTCAGCACTCCAGCACATGATAAACCAACAACAAATCCACAGAGCTTTTTCCTGTTATTGGAATAATGTAATCATGTCGAAAGAAGGGTGTTTCTCTTGGTTGGCATAAAAGAGAAGAATCCTTACTAGTGACAAGCTTGCCAATATTTAAATAGAACAATAGTTTAAATGTGTACTATGTGAACAGGAATTTAAAAATGCAGATCATTTATTTATCCAATGTCCATTTGCACACCAGTGTTGGTGTTTTGTTATGCTAAAACTAGAGCTATCTATTCCCTTACCAAACACAATTTGGGAGCTCTTTCAGACTTGGCCCATTCTCTCCAAATCTTCTTTTTTCTTGTGTATATGGGCAGTCATTCCAGCTACACTCATATGGTCAATATGGTGGGAATGAAACAAGATAATTTTCAGACAACACACCTCACCCATAGAGAAAGTGTTTAGTGAAATAAAAAATTCAACCACTGAGCTAGTAAACACCTATGTGCAGAAATATTAGAAGAGTAGTGCATTGTTCACTTCATGGGATGGTGAGCTAGTAAAAAAATGGAAGGGTATATGTCTTCCAGCTAATGGTAACTAGTCTTCAATAGGGGAATCAAGGAATGCTAGAGCACATACAGTTTGGCAACCCCCTCAACTTGATTTTACAAAGCTCAAGTTTGATGGAGCTTCAAGGGGTAATCCAGGTGATTCAGGGGAAAGTGTGTGTGTTAGAAATCATTTAGGGGAGTCATTAGCTTTCAAATATTCTTCACTACTCCAAGGAACAAATAATCTTATAGAAGCCCAAGCTCTTCTATATGGACTATCGCTAGCAAAAAAAAAGAGGATTCACAAAATATATATTGAAGGTGATTCCACTCTAATCACCAATGCATGCAAATCCAAAAAGTCCTCTAACTAGCATATTAGCTATGTTCTTAACCAAATATGGGATATACTAAACTCTTTTGAAACATATGCCATATCACATACATTTAGAGAGGGCAACAAATTGGTGAATGGGCTGGAAAATACGGGGTGTGATCGTGTGGAAGTCAAATCACTTAACGGGAGCATTGATGTCAATTTATTCCCTCACCTTTAGAAAATCCTAAATGATGATAAGGGAAATTAAATAATCATGACAAGGTGATATGAATAATAACCTTTGATTTGAAGCTTAGGTTCGTATCAGTTATTGTAAAGCTTAATTATTACCCACCCATGAACGCTCCTTTCACAGCTACGACCACTCATGTAGACTGAAGGCCGAATGCTCCACCGTTTTTACATGCATTAATTTGTAGACATGTGGTGATTTATTCACAAATATCAGTTATCGTAAAGGCTAATCATTACCCACCTACGAGCGTTCCTTTCATAGCTACGACTGCTCGTGTAGACTGAAGGTCGAATGCTCCACCACTTTCATATGTAGAAATTTGTAGACATGTGACAGGTTCTTCACACATACGCCATCACCCAACTAACAAGATAAATAAGGCTCAACACCTGTTATTGTATCCACAGAATTGTTGAAAATAGTGAAAGCCAGTGGAAGTTGTATGAAGACAAAATTATTGTGAAGGAAGTGGTTCTCGAGCTAATGAGAAGGTGCAATTCTGAGTAACAGGAAATTACGGTAGAAGGAAAACAGAGGAATTGAGGTGTAAGCCAAAGTAATTCATAGAGAATTAAAAATTTGCAATTCAATGAGAAGATTCAATAGAGAAATTGTAGGTGCAAGATGGACTGCAAGCCACAAAACTACAGAGTCGTGATCTCGGTGGAAGACTGGGAGTACCCATATTTAGGCCACATCACTGATGAAATCTTGGGATGAGTTTTTAATGTTAAAAGCAACCACACAAGGAGAAGCGTGAAAAATATTATAGGAGAGGAAATCCTATTTCCCTAGACAAGTAGGCTTATCTTCCCTTCCCAATTAATATTAATTTTTCTCTCAAACACATTGGACCTTCTATAGTCGTTATAATTACTGGATATTATAGCTGAAAGAGTGGCACATGATGTATATCTTCCTGCCAACAAGTTAATCTCTTATGTTCAAAAGTATGATATACAAGAGGGTGAAGCTGAAATATGAGGTCTTTTTCCAAGGTATTTACTCCAAAATGGGCATGCATATGTTTCATTATATGATAGCATAAAAACACCCTAGAAATGGAGAATTTTAGGTTTCTTCAAATGTCACTAGATAGATACCATAGAACCTTTGGTCATGATTTAGTTGACAACACCAAGAAAAAGGTCAATGCTCTGCTAATGCTATTAAGTAATGAAAGGACCAAAGAAGCAATTCAGCTTCAACAATAAGTTGTTCTTGACCTCAATGCTATGTTGAGAATGTGGGATCCTCAATTTGGTCAGGATGATAACAATCCCTCATGGACTTTAGATATACAAGATAGATATATGCATGTAGAAGGATCTCAAGAAAAACAGGATGTGAATCTTGTGGCTCCAGTTGTCATGGAAGAATGATCGACAACCAGTAAGCTATTTTTTGTTTTTTGTAACCATGCTTCCAATTTTGTGTCATGAATGCAATATAAGATCCACACATTGACAATTTAAAAAAAGGTGGTTAATGCTCTATTAAATGATTCTCTTGTTCATGAAAGGGTTATGTCTGTGGGGGATGAAGGAGGTGTTTTATAGGAGCAGCTGCATGAGAATGTTATTCTACTAGATGCTATGGAAGAATAACAGTTTTCTCCTACAGTCCCTTGACTCCAATTTTGATGTGTTACATGTTCTCGCATCATCAGATACAACAAATGGATTTGTGGGGGATTTTTGTATTAAAGGCTACGTGGTTTTTGGGCATAATCCACAATTCATCCCAATTTGGTCATGCCTAGCTGGCCTCCTCTCCGACTGGTTTTTCTTCATGATTATGTTGGCTAGATCCTTGCAAGTTTTGGCCAATGACATTGGGGTTTTTTGGTTTCTAAAAGGAAAAAATTACATTTGAATTTACCCCATCTTTGTATGGTCATATGCCATAATGTACTTTGCACATATGTTTAAGCTTAGTATAGTTTGTAATTAGGACTTGTAATTGAGATTTTCTCATCAAATCTCAAATTTGAATTGTAAAATTTCAAAAAAAATTAGAGCTATAACCAAAGGTTTTCTTGCTGACTCTTTCCTCCTAGTATGCTCTTTGAACTAGCTTTTGTAACCTTATATCTTATATTAATATATTAGTGGCTTGCCACCTTTGCCAAAAAAAAATAATAATAGAAAATTTATTGTTAATAAGTTCTTTTCAATCACTAAGATTGTAAGTTGTTTTACATAGTGTTGAGGTGATTGAGAATCATTTAGTAGAACTATGGGAACTGCTCAAGCCAACTTGTTTCACAAATATTTTAAATGTTGAGTTCTTAATGACTTTTTTTGGAGAGGAAATGATAACAAACATGTCACACTATTTATCAAGATTCATAGCAAAAAATATAAGATAAAAAATGAAATTGATACTTATTAAAAAATTAATCTGGCAAGCCAAGTTGGGTGGGGCTTATGTGAATTACAACATGGGTTTTATCTAGAGTCCCACAAGCCACTTGGTTTTGTGAATGTTATTAAAAGCTTTCATTTTATTTCATTCATCTTATTACTTCAATAATATTGTCTTTGTAAGTGGGTTGCTATATGTCATTATATTACTTTTTTTTGGCTCAATGGGTGAGTCAATCAAATATACTCTATCGTTACACTGATGGGTTGCTATTATAGATTTAAGATCAAGTAAATCTCAACTGTTAAATATGTCGATGTTTAACATAAAGTAAATGGAGATAATTAGACACTTAAATTTAATTTAATAGGTGTATCTTATTAATCTTCTAACTTAAAAGAAAATGTGTAATATATTAGAAGCTAATATATTTTTTTTTATTGAATCAAAGTAGAATTACAAAGAATAAAAGCTACAATAGATAGCTGAAAGAGAACTAGATCAAACGAGCAAACAAAAACCTACAATAGGCCAACAAGTGGCATTGTTTTGAAGAGACATGACAAAATACTTGCAAACTAAGAACAATTAAATACAAAATGAAAAATCAAATGTGACATGACACAGCCACATGAACCAATATAACATTTATATATTGTATATGCACACTCTATGCTAACAAATAGAAGTTATAGCTAAGAAACAAATATCATTGCTAAAATGAAGTGGAAAATCAAAGATGACATTAGACTAGTTATGAAATAGATAATCAAATACAAACATGACACAACCTATGAACCAATATACCATTTATATATTGTATGTGCACACACTCTTTTAACATGTAGAGGTTATAGCTAAAGAACAAGTGTCATTGCTAGGGTGAAAAGACCTTACTAAAAGCCTCACACCTTGTTAGTGTAATGTTGACTCCACCGGGTACGACTCTATTTTGCCTTAACGTTGGTTTTCGTTGACTACCCAAAAAAACAAAATGTCTTTTACTGCGACAAAACTTGAGGTCGTGAATTATTTAGCAATTTAGAAAACGTGTGCAGCCCGTTTGTAGTGTTTTGGACGATCATTTCGATTGCATGCCCGTATTATAGAGATAAACATTTGAAATGTTTTAAAACTATGGTTACGCACCCATTGTTACAAATGAAAATCATAAATTAATGACCTGCTAAATACTTGATGATTGCAATGATAACCTGCAAATTGGCAGCAATTAATATAAACTAACAGTATTTTTGAACGAGATATGCTTGATACAGCAGACGGGTTGAAAAAGTAATATTATGGAAGACAGAAGATCCTGCATCTTGTTTGATGTAAACAGGATTTCAAAGATACTATTTCACAGAACATTCAAAAACCAAACAAAAGCGGCAGATGCGACTGCAAGCCGAAACGCTCATGGCTATACAGACAGAGGATTATAAAAAAATCGATTTTATGCCTACAAAAACATTAATCCTTTTCACTGGAAAGTTAATGACACTGTGTACGCCTGAAGACACATCGATCAAATGAAATCAAACGCAGAGCGAGGTGGTACTTCGGAAAGAAAGCCTATGAAAATCCAACTTAGAGCTTTTGGAAGTGCCGCCAAGTATAGCCTGGTCATCCTGCACGATAAGCCCTTCCAAGCTATTCGAAGCAGCTAATTTGGAGGAAGCCCGGGCCAAATATGGCGAATTCTGGTCGGCATAAAGAGGCAATCTTCTGCTGGAAATATTTCTGGAGGCTGCCGAAACTCCACCGTCAACACGCTTCCTTGTGGTTGAACTGTTGACGACGGAATTGGTGCAGGATTTACAGCCGTTTAACGACGATAAAGGGGATAACTTATTCCAGCCTCTGGTTCTCGGCGTTTCCTCGCCGGACACATTTTCTTTGAAAGACTTGGATTTCTGTTGAAAGTTGGAAGCTTTCCGCAGTTTTCCGGCAAGCGTTGGCCCCTCTTCATCAAAGCTTAAAACCGAGGGCTTAAGAACAGACTTCTCCCTTTGCCTGAGACGCATGTCCTCCAGCTTCATCGGAGGAGTTTTCAGTAACCCTAGGCTGAAAAACTGCTGCCAGTTTAAAGGCGGTTTCCCGGACGAAGCGGCCGGCTTTGGCGACGTGCACGAGGTCCGATTTGCCCTGCATTTGGATTTACTGCTTGGAGCGTTGGAATTTACACGGCAGGAGCTTTTCTCAGAGGCGGAAAAGTTCAGGCTTCTGTGAGAAGCTCGAGAATTGTTAGAGCTCGAGCTTGTCCAATAACTGGACTGCGAATCCAGCGAATCTGTTCTCCACGCCTGCAGCTTTTCATTCAAAAGAAGACGCTTTTCTCCGAAAGAATTCGATTTACTGTGCAAAGTCTTTGCATTTGATTGAGCCAGAGGAAGGAGGCGGCCTCCATGGAAGAGATCATCAGCCGGACAGGTCTCATATGCCGTAGAACTGCAGCCGCTGAAATCAATGTCGAAATCGAAATCTTCTTGATCTGAACATCCCACGTTCGAATCCCGTAGAGAATTCTCCCACTCCGCGCACAGCTCGGCGCTTGGCAGGTCGCAGAAAGAAAGAACCTCTCCTTCGTCGGATTCGTCAAGCAAAGCACAAATTCTCCCTTCCTCCACTGAAAATTCCATCTCCTTTCACAGAAATACTGTAAACAGAAGGTTTGGCAGTAAGATTTCTGGATAAAGGAGACACAGAATCAGGATTTATGGAGGGGAAAAGTAATGTGGGACTCAAAATTGTGATTGTACATAATCTGCGGGACCCGGCGGATATAACTTTAGAAAGCACGAGTGTTCACAGGAGAAGTCTGTAGTGGGGTTGATCCATATACTAAAACCTGCACTTGCCGGCCACTAGTTATTATTAAATGGACTTTGTGTGGGGAAAGGGAGAAAAGCCCGAGGTAAGAGATTTTTCTATTATTCTAGAAAGGTAAGCTGCCGCCAACAACATATGGACCCTGTGTATGCTTCAATGTTTCACTGGTCATGCCAAGATTTGAAACGTATGTGTATCAAAAGCTAAGCTTCTAGACTCCCTCTTATCCAGTCTAAAGCATAAACCAACAAAGGGAAGAAGACATGGCTTCTAGATGTAAAGCCTCCGGCTAAGATTCCTATTTCATTTTTCGCTCTACTTTGAATGAGATTGCTTCGACTGTCACTTTTCATATTTCGTATTTGGACTCTTTCCTCCTTGATCACGGATCTCCACTCCTCAATTTCTTGGCCGTATGGCCGTATGGCCGTATGGATGATAAAATACAATTAAAATTTTCGTGGTGGGTAAAATAGTATTTTTGGATTGGGTTAGCTTTTGTTGGGGGATGGTGGGGGAGAGGTTAATATGATGTTTCCATTTCACACTATAATAGCATGAAAAGGCATGGAGTTCTTTTTTAGCCATTGAAATGTTTTCAGCAATATTTAGGATCATATTCCTTCATCAAGATAAGATAAGTAGAGAGTAGGAAAATGGATCTACCATTGAGGTGAGATAATAAGAGAGTAGAAAAATGGATCATAGAATATTATCTGAAATATTGATAAAAAAATAGAGAGTCAAATCCAAAAATACTATTAGACTATTGGTTTGCTTAATCAACACATTCTAAGCTTTGACTTGCTTGGGTGACTCATTTGAAATCACACTAATAGGTGGGTCCCATTGAAGAAACTAGTGCTAAAATGTTTTCAACAACATTTCAGATCATACTTTGTCATCTATCATTAAGATAAGATAATAAGAGAGTAGAAAAATTGACATGGTCGAATCCAAAAGCACTATTACTTAAGTGGTTAGCTTAATCAACACATTCTAATCTTTGACTTGCTTAAGTGACTCATATGAAATCACACAAATAGGTGAGCCTTGTTCAAAAAACTAGGGATTTTAGATTAATCACCTAAACAAATCAAATATAACAAGTATATTATATAGCTCACCATTACAAAACATGATGAATTGTAGAAATCTAATGTCTTGGTAAAGACATGCTAACTAAATGAAATATTCTTGAAAATTACCATCCACTAATAATCTTGTTTTTTAAATTTATTGCTTTATCTTCAATTAATTCACATTAAAAAAATTATTTATAAAATTGTTCTTATCAACTTTTATTTATGATATTGTTTGACACCTCCAATAGACCATAACATTTATATCTTAATTCATGCTTTATTAATCAACTATATTATTTTTATATGAAAACTCTTTCTATTATATTATATTAATCAACTATACATAAACAAATAATAAATCTTAAATAGGAAATAGCAAATCAATCCATTCTTTGCTATGAGAATACAATTTTCTCCTTTTCGATTATAAGATCAAGGATTAATAATTAACTTAACTAGAAAACTCTTCTATTCTATTATATTATATTAATCAGCTATACATAAACAAATAATAATACCTTAAATAAGAATTAGCAAATCAATTGATTCTTTGTCATGAGAATACAATTTTCCCCTTTTCCATCATAAGATTAAGGAATGATAATTAAAAAACTCTTATATTATATTATGTTAACAAACTATACATAAACAAATAATAATATCTTAAATAGGAATTAGCAAATCAATCGATTCTTTCCTATGAGAAAACAATTTTCTCCTTTTCGATCATAAGATTAAAAAATGATAATTAATTGATTCTTTGCTATGAGAATACAATTTTTTCCTCTTCCATCATAAAATTAAGGAATGATAATTAACTTAATTAAAGAACTCTTCTATCATATTATGTTAACCAACTATATATAAACAAATAATAATATCCTAAATAAGAATTAACAAATCAATCGATTTTTTTATTATGATAATACAATTTTTCATCGTCTTTCATAAAGCAAGTTTTGAACAACCATTTTTTTCTGGAATAAGAAATCCAAGAAAGATACATATAGTTTTCCCATATTAAATTATAAGATAAAGAGTAATAATTAAGTGTAACTGTAACTGAACATAGACTTTTGAGCCTGCAGAATCGTAATGATAACGGACGACTTTATGCTCTGCAAATTTGAACAAGAAAGAATCGTAATGATGGCGAATGATTTGCTATTTCAGGTTGCTCAGACCTCAAATATTCTAATCCATAAATAACTTACTCTACTCATTCATTTTCAAAAGCTAAATTCGTTGGCATCCCTTTCAAAACAACGTTAAATAATTCTCATGCTTTCTGCACTTCTCTGCCATCTCAACCCAGAGTTTATGCCTGGTTTCACTAGTGGTATTTTTATCAGTTTATTAGTGGTAAAGTTTTTACTTACAGTTTGCATTAATATTATTTTGACACTTCAATACTATTTTTATAAATATAATTAATTTTGACATAAATAATATAAAAAATACTTATTCAATGCTCAAAGGTTTTACACTTTCGTGTTTGAAGAGAGTGGGGAAAGTGTAGTGGCCATTGAGAAATAATAAATACATACAATGACTCCTATTGTAGATACATATGGAAATAAATTTTTAGGAAATACAACCAACATAGTAGTCGTATATTTGAATACATTGAGCACGGAAGTAAAAGTAATATACGACAAATATTGGACGTTATTTTAGATATGTTGGACATACAAGTGTGAACACTTATTGGACGTTATTTTAGATATGTTGGACATACAAGTGTGAACACTTATAAGTCATTCATTCATTGATCTTTTTATTTTCTTGTTTCACATTAGTTTTGGTCATGCTCAAATATAATGTTTGAATGTTCAATTGGTCATATTTTGTGTACAAATTGATCAAAATTCAAAGCTGATAGTATATTCTAATAAGTTTTTTTATTGGATTTGACTATAAGTATCTTTTTGTTCTTCTAGATATTATTATTTTATAGTTTAAATTTTGTTATTTTTAAAGTCAATTTAAATAATTTAACTGTTGTTCATTAATTTGTCTATAAAACATATGAATGAATATTAGACTATTAATGATTGTCATATCATGTAATTATAATATTGAATTATTGAATCGAAGTATCAGATTTTCACTTGTATTTTATCAACATTTACACAAACATATACTGTATTATTAAGGCATCTTGTATTTCTTCTTTGGATGCATTTAATCTTGTTCATTGGTAGTGTGGATTGTGTTGATTTTTTCTTTGCTCGTTTAACCACGGGCATTGATTTGCCCTCCCAACCATAGACAATTCACCATTGTCTCCCCCGAGCACTATGTATGTCCTTAATATAATAGATTGTGTCTTTTCACCAAGGGTCACCACTCTTCACATGTGGCCCCATTAATTTAATAATTATATTATTACATAATAATATAATTATATCATCTCACAACAATAATAATAATATAATTTTATTATCTCACGATAATAATATAATAATTCTACTATCAATATAATTATTATATTATCAATCACAATAATTGTGTCATCAATATAATTATTATAATATCACAATATTATAATAATATAATTATATTATCTCAACCTTTATGTTATCTATGTCGACCTGAAGGAATCCGACCATAGCTACAATAACATTAACAGATAGTCTAGTTATTGTAAAAGTTTCATAATTTATGTTGGCATGCTAGAAATTTAGGTGCTTCTCACAACTAGTAATGTAGGAGCACCTTAAGAGTTGAGCATTATTGCATCAACCAAAAAGAATTTCCTTTTTATTTTTCTTTATTTTAGATAGTTTGCACATTGAACTAGCTATTATGTCTTAGTTCAGATATTGTATTATGATTTGTATTGTGCAGTATTGTATGAACTAAAATGAGCATACACAACTTCATTAAGGAGGACTAGTGTTTGAGGAGAAATCTGAAGGAAAGATTATGAAAGGAAATTTTTTGGTTCCTTGAACAGACAAGTGTATAAGATTTGGGATTAGATTAATCTTTTGACTGATTATGAGAAAATGGTTGAGTTGATAGAAATGTTTAAATTATTTATATTGTTTCTGATTGTAAAAATAAAATTGTAAATTAAAATGAATAAGGAAATAAAATAGTCTAATTTATATTAACAATTGTACTTACTATTAACTAAATTCTATACTAACAATTTTTTGAAAACTCAAGTTGTTGTGGTATGTTTTCATTTATGTCAACCCATCTTGTGTTGTCATTGATGTCAACCTATCTTGTATCATCACTGAAGTTGAAGGATGGTGTAGTGGAATTTTCAACATGCAGTTTAGAGTATCTATATATTCTAGTATTATTGAATTGTCTTGTAGAGATGTAAGAATGGTGTAGTGGAAGTTTCAATATGCAGGCAAGAGTATTTTTGTGTTCTAGTATTGTTGAATTGTCCTATAAAGATGTTGAAGTATTTTTGGAAGGATGATACAGTAGAAGTTTCATATGCATGAAATATTTATGCAGGAAAGTTTTTAATGTTCCAATGGAAGAATTCCTTGCATTCCTCTAGCATGTGAAGATTATGTTTTATGGTCCTGAATATATTGTCTATTAACTATGTATATTATACCATTAGATTTGTAGGTCCACTATTTCTTAGATGGTAGAGTTGGTTGTTGCTATTTTTGATAGTAAGCTTGGTTGACATTGTTGGAATCAAGGAACATTGAGAGAGGAGGTGGGGGGGAATCAATGTTCTTCAATTTTTAACTTTATTGACCTATTGTTTCAACCACTTAATGCAAATGAAAAAAAGTAAAGTGCAGAAACACAAAGCAAAGATCAACAACACCATAACACCAAGATTTTTATGTGGAAACCCCATTAAGGGAAAAACCACGGTTGGATTCAAACCCAAAATATTAATATACTCTATTAGAAGTATAAAAATATTGCATAAGGGGAATGCACATGCATTCAAGCAAACTACCTAGATCTCATTGCTCAATTGCTAGTAATGGCTACAACCTAGAAAGGCTCACTACTTTACAAAATGATTACATATAATAATTGGAATGTTTGAACTGATAAGAAGCATCTACAAATGTCAAAAATATTTCTAGTTAAGTACAAAATACCGTATCTTGCTCAACTCTACAACACTACTCTATTCTGATATTCTGCATCATACCGGAGCACAAATCTTCACCTTACACACGTGAAATTGTGTACATTTGATCATAAACACATCGCACATACTTGTTGATCCCTAAATGATCAAACAAACCTCTTATGTATCTGCATCACCAATTTAGGACTTCACCATGTTGGCTTCAAGAACACGACACAAAAGATGAAACGTGTACACAAGTCGGCTCAATCCAATTAAGACCAATCATGCAGACCAAAACAAAATGTCCACATGCTTCCCACATGTCAGCTCAACATCCTCAAACACACAAACAATCACCAAAATCGATCCACAAGATCTGCATAATGAATTTCCACACGTTACTGCTGATAACCATTGTTCTAGCCAAAAACCTGTCTACCAGATCTTCCAACTTGCCCAAAACTTATCACCGGAGGCCACAAACCTGGAATAATGCATATTACACAGCCACAATGCTTATTTGAGATCCAAAAAGAAAAATATGTAGCATAAATGATCCGCTTACCAACAACTTGTACACTCTACCAGGGTGTGTGCACCAAGATGGTGTGCAAAAAAGTGGACACACCCCCCCAAAAAGTTGGAAAAACATAAAATGCACATAGGTTATTTCAAATTTTAAAAACCCCATACGTGTTTAGGCTCATTTTGCTAGCCTAAACAAATCAAAATCATGTATGAGGTTTTTCTTATACTAAATGTGCATGCAGATTAGTTTTCGAAACCTTGTACGCATTTTTCTATCAATAAATTTTATTTGACAGCGGTCGATTGGGTCATTTTCACCCGTGGTCATAAGGAAAGAACTTTGAAGGTTTTATACAACAAAATACATGAACAGGGTTCTTAAAATCAAACACACCAACAATGGAAAGAGGTATGAGATCAAATTTTTTCATCTATTTTATGCATTTGATAAATTATATTCACAATTACAATGTAAATTAATTGTTTTTTTATTTTTTGTTATGAATGCATATCATATTCTGAAAATGCTGCCCCTCAGCAAGACACATCTCTTGAAAATTTAGGGCAAAACCCATAGGAGAACCCACAAACAAACCCTCAAGATACAAACCCTCTTGCTCCTCTAGTAGAACATTCACAAGATATACATGATGATTTGATAAACTAGTTAACACAAAACATTGCCAAAATAACTAGACTTGTGGATAGACTGAAGGCATCCGAGCATGAGCATCATGCATCTCTTTCCACATCCCTAGAATCATGAGGAAGCTATAGGGATCAACGTCGTGCTTTTTATGGTAGTGGGTTGTCATATAATGGAACTTGAAAAAAAAAGGTAAAGCACAAATATGTGCTCTTTTTATTGATCCCAAAATGGGTGAGACGTTACCTCTTAATTCAAAGAGGTTTCCTATACGCTGGTGTAGCCTTATACCGATGAAAAATATTTTTTGGGATAGGTGGTGGATGGTCTTTAACAAACCACCTTGTAATAATTTTGAGGTTCCATTATATTTTTTGAGGAAACTGTATTGTGAGTTTATCCTTAATGAGTGGCCAAACTATTTTGATATGAGAGAGTTCCAAGGTAGAGGTGGAGGCTCTTCCCAAGATAGACCTAGAGCCCAGAGGGTACTAAACCCCCAAAGTTGCATCCCCCTATCACCAAAACCTGTGGTCCATGTCATGATCCCAGTAACCCTGAAAGAGTCAATGGAGCTACAAACTCTTTAGGCGACGACTGCATTGACCAATGACATCATTCTACATGGCACATAGTTATCACATCCTCTTGGTCCAGATGATAATGTACTAGTTGAGCCATCTGGCCTTGGTGAGCCCATCCAGCATGTGTGTCCCATTTGTTCAGGTATATGCTCTAGGATGGATGTTGAGGTTGCTACAGATGGTTCAATGTCACATATGTGTACAATTTGTGGGAGTAGATGTCAAACTACCACTGCAGAGGATGTGGCATTGACTGATGATTTCATGGATATGGTGTTTGGTGGTCACATGCAGACAGGTGTGTTGATTTGAATTGATAACATTTTATTTATCAATCACTTAAAACTTGTAAATGTAAATGAATTTTTATTTATAGATCGATTTAAATTACAAACAATATGCATTTCAGGATGCAACAGTGGGTGTTAATACACCATCTGATATTCCTCTTGTAGTTGTTGCCGCTGAAGCTTCGACACCTAAGGTATAAATTTTGTAAAATGTTAAAATAGAATAGTACCTTGAATTCAATTTTTTTTTTATAAGATATACTAACCCTCTTTAATGTATATTTATTATGTGTTTTATAGGTGTTGTCAGGGGATCAAATGTCCTAGATTGATAGTGTCATGCTCTCGACCATCAATTTTGGCCTAGAAAGCTATGTAGTATCATATTTTGCACACCTCTTTTTATGTATTCTTTTGATTGAATATGCAAGTCATTTAAATTTAGATTTGTTAAATTATATTTAATATTATCTAATGATATCCCTTGTGTTAATTTGTTTCTTTTAGGGTACCCCACATGTGTCTAGGACACCTCCTCGGCAAAAGAAATCCTGAAGGACGCCTAAATGTCAAAAGGTAATTGAACACATTTTTAATTGACATAATTATTTGAAAAGGTTGAAATTGTCTTAATTGGAACTTGTAGATTGATTAATCTTTTTGGTCTCTTTTATATACAATGGCAATTGGGATTTGTAGAATTGATGAATTCACCTGATATGACAATGATAGTTCTAATACTAAATGTAAAGTACAGATGCCAATAGCTAACAAGATGAGAGGGGGGGGGGGTGAATCATACAAACTTAAACTTCCATAAAATCAACAGATTCAACCTCGGTAACATATGCTTCAGCAATATAACCAAAAATTGCTAAACATGCTAACTCATAAACACATAATCATCATAACACATATAACACCAAATTTAACGTGGAAACCCAAATAGGGAAAAACCACTGTGGGATTTCAGACCCACTAAGAAATATACTCTTCTAGAGTATGCTTGGTTAAAAGTAAATCTTGTTAAAGATTACAAACACATTGCTAGATGTGACCCGGTTAAGGGATTTCCCTCAGATCTGTTAGGATCTTTACTTTGTTAGAAGTGACCTTGTCAAAGGATTTCAAACACTCATTTAGAATGTTACCTTGCTAGAGGGTTTACAAATAAGACTATTAAGTCCACTCGATTAAGAGATTTTCTGTCACTTACAAAATAACAGTAATAAAATATATCTGCAACTTCACATCTAAAATGCTAAAGTAGATTCCTATTTGCTCAAAACAATCCTATCATAGGACTTATCTGCCCCTCTACTAGGCTCTCTACTCTGTTATTCAAACAGGTCTTCAAGCTTCTGTGCTCGGTAATCACTATGTAGCATCCCTGTGCTTACACTTGCCCGCATACATTGTTTATCAACAATTCCTTATTTATAAACAATTTGCTAACCGCTAAATCTCCTTGATCACATTTCCCATGATCAATCATAGCCATCAAATCTTCAATCTTGACTAGGTTCAATGTATCCTTCCGATTTGAAAACGTTTTACCTTGCCTCGGGACTTGCATTCCTTTCTTGGAACTTGCACAAGGTTATTGCGGTTCAATCTACGCTGTAGATCTTCTTGCTGATTTTTCATTGCCATAGATCCTTAACAAACTTCATGCGCGACATTCCACTCATTTATACATCTTCAGCTCATCATTGTCCTTCATTAAATAATGCTTTTATCCATCCATTGCGCACTGTCATAGCTCGGTTGCAACTTGGTAAATACTAAACTTTACTCGGTAGACATTCTGCCTTCATTAACCAATATCGATAACCTTAGGGTTTACCAACTAGGTTCCTTAGGGTTTACCGACTAGGTTCTTTGCTCGGTGATATATTATAGTATTAACCTTACAATCAACAACATATGTAGAATATAAAAACAATCTAAACATCATGATCTCATCATTGTCTAACTCGGTAATAGTTTCCCATTGAATAACTTATTTCTCCCCTTATTCATCACATTCTTTTTGTGTCTTTTACCGACCACTTAATTCTCTTCAAATCAATCTTCTCAAGATATGGCAACATCATACTGAATCTGAAAATCAATTTCTTGACATCAATGACAAAATAATGTTATAAAGATAGTTATCATCCTTTTTCAGTTATATCAATAATCTTCAACAACCTTCTCAATATCCTTAATGAATATCAACAATCTCCTGATATTGAAATGCCAACAATCTTTCTTACTATAATGCCAATAGACAGAGGATCAAGAGAGGGAAGAGGTATGTATCTCTACTTTATTTTTTTGATTTGATGATTATATGCACATGTACATGTGAAATTTAGATAAATTATAATCTTATCATTTTTCATACAGGAAATAGCCATAGTTGCTTCATCAATGGCGAGCCCTCCTAAGTCTACTAGAGAAGAATCTCAAGCTCTGGTACACTTTTGTTCTATATATTGTAGATTTTTAGTGTTTTTGATCTATATATGTTATTACCTTGTATTAATTTTATTTAACCTACAATAATTATTATTGTATTAATTGTATTTAATCTTATCATTTTTCATACAGGAAATGGCCATAGTTTCTTCATCAATGGTGAGCCCTCCTAATTCTACTGGAGAAGCATCTCAGGCTCTGGTACACTTTTGTTCTATATATTGTAGATTTTCAATGTTTTTGATCTATATATGTTATTACCTTGTATTATTTGTATTTAACCTACAATAGGCCCCTTCACGATTTGGCCATGATGTGGATCCTCTCAAGTTCCATTTTAAGAGGACTCCCAAGTCTGACAAGGCAACAAGAGAAAAGATGGTAGATCCCAAATCAACAGATGAGGTAATCTACAATTCAATTGCAAAGAAATTATAGTTGAATGTATAGTTATGTTGATAATTGTGAACTATTTTTTATAAAAGGAATCTAACCTGGCTTTTGAATTGTGGCTGTGCATCCATCTACAAAGCCACGCACTGCATCAAAGAGGCTCAATTTTGATGATCCACCACAACTATAGGATCATATAGTGTTAGTTGTGGTCATCGAAGGAGCAATACATCTAGATATATTCTACATTTTTATTGTATATCAATCTGAACATGGCATATGCCATATTTTTGTAAAATGTTTATTGACTTGGCATAAATGCCATTTTTTGTATACATACACAATTATTGTGCATTTTGATATATATAAATGTTGATATTCGATCCAATAAATGTGCATTATGTTCATTATTGTGCATTTTATTGATATTGATATTGATATTGATATTCGGTACATACACAATTTGTTCATTGTGTTCGTTATTGTGCATTTTGATATATATGAATGTTCATTTATAATTGATATAGCTAATTTTTGCTCAAACAAAGACATGCAATTTATTATGTGAGCAATATATCCAAAGCGCTCAATGAAATAAGTCTAAAAGACAACAAGCAAGCTTACAAAATTGTAATAAAAGAGCCTCCAACACACAATCATTAAAATTTGTCTCTACCTAAAATAGTAGTTGCAAACTAGGTATTTCCAAAACTAGTGGCTTGCTAATCAATTACTTCAGCTAAACAAATGTCTTTTTTTGAATTATACCCCATATAAAAGACTTAACAATTGACATCATGGAATCTGAAGCATTGCAATTGTGGAATATGATTTGATAAGATTTCTCAGATATTGAACTACCCTTAGAAAACTACATGTCTTAATCACAATGAAAGTCTTGGATCACTTCAAAATAGCTTCCACTTTTACTAAATTCCTAACAATAGCTGGATCATGGTCTGATAAATTTTGATCTCAGCTACTCCATAGACTTGGATAATTTTTGATCTCAACTACTCCATAGACTTGGATAAATTTTGATCTCAGACTTAGACAACTATTCGATGTATTTGGTGACTTCCCTTTTATAAATTTCAATGAATATTTGCCTATGTAATCAGCAATATAAATATAAACAACAAAAATTTGATTTCTACAATCATGGGTTAAACTCTATTTTATTTACTCTATATATCTCTATGTTGATTTTTTCAAAAAATCTTGTACTTTTGGTTTGCTGATTTTTTTCCTCAAATGTTTTTTGTTGCTGTGATATAAAGCATTGCAATTGTGGAATATTGTTTTTTCCTTTATATCTGTTAATGTGAGTGGTGCGAAGCACCCTCATGCATACAATGGTCAAATTTGGGTTTTTGTCTTGTTTTGTGTTGTTTCTGTTGGCAACAACAATTATGAAAATTGTGTTGTTTCTATTGGAATCATAATATAAAATTGTAGGCATGTGACAAGTGTCAATCGTCTCTCTATTCACTTTGTGCTTTCTCCAAAGTCAATCCACTTCTTGATCTTGTATTTTCATCTTTACCTACCCTTAAATCCTATTGATCTTTTCTAACTATGTGGTCATGGCTATTCATTTTTTAACCTCTTAATCTAAGCCCTTGCTTCTCTTTGTGATTTCTATTAAAGAGGTTTCTTGCTTTCATTTTGATCAATCTACATCTTTATCATACTTACATAGTGCCAAAATCATTGTAGCCATACATCATCACCATCATAGCCTTACATCATCACAACCACATCCATTCCTCTTTGAGCTCTTATGTAAGTGCATACAAATTTGAGAGCAAACATTATAATGCAAGATCATGGAGGATAGGAGAATGATGGAGACAAGCCTACCGTAGATGTGAAGGTATAATATTTATGGTTGTATGTTTTCTTTACATTGCATGGTAGATTTCTATTGATTTTTTGTTGAGTGAGTTTGTAGATCTAGGGCTTTGGTTAGATCTTATTTAGGTTTACAATAGATTCAAATCCAACATACACACAATTATTTACAAAATAATCTATTCTTTAACCAAAAATTTGAAAAATTGATACATTAAACGTTTTCACAAATACGCACAATTCTTGAATTAAAATTACAACTCATCCTAACTTCTTTTTTTTGTATTGTAGAAAATTTTAACTTAACACTATTCAAATACCTACAACATGAACTTTGTTATTAAATCAAATATTCTTTGACAACTCAACCTAACTTTAAAATCTTTATGGACAGTAATTCAAATATTATATACCTTCAAAGATAAGGACGATTTGCAAGAATTTGAGGCAGCAAAAAGCCAAAAGGAAAATGGATATTACTAGACGACAAGGTTAGTTTAGAGTTTAAAGTTTAATACAATTAACAATTGCGTACCGTACACGCATTACTTTAGAAAAAAACCGCGCATGCCTTTCTATACAACGTACGTATGTAAACATGACGTTTTCATATTTAGATTTAAAAAAAAAACACGAAAAAAACAAGGAGGTAATCCTCACCATTCACAGAAAAAAGCATACAAGAACACTATCAAAATCGCGAGCATACAAGTTAAAACAAAAATGCAGGCCCGTATCAGAATAATGGAATCCGTGATTTAATAAATTTTGAAGACTTTACCACAACCTTCCAACTGAATGGCATCGACAGATACATAAATCAATCAAATCAAGTCAATTGCAGTCAATTGGCTGAAAAAATTGATTCCAGCGGATAGCCCACTGCTCTGCTTACTGTGTTTTTTGTTAGAGAAGCTCAAGAATGTCTGTTCGTTATTCATTAATGGCTCAAATCTCGGCCATTAATAGGCTTCTTGACTGTTGTACAGTGAATGACAGACTTGACGGAACCCATACAACCATTTAGCGACGTTAAAGTAACCATTTTTATCCAGTCTTTGGCTCTGGGCGTCTCTCCTGCCATTTTTCCGTTGACGGACTGTTCAATGTGGCGGTTCTTTAAGCTCTTCTGTTGCCTGAGACGCATGTCGTCCAGCTGCATAACAGGAGTTTTACTGAGGCCCACAGCAAAAAACTGCTGCCATTTCAGAGACTTTTCAGTGCACCAATGTCGCGGCTTTGGTGACGTGGAGGAGCTCCGACGGGGCTTCGATTCAGAATTAACATGTCCAGAATTTTTTCTCTGCGAGGCAGAGTAATTGAAGTTTCCACGCGAAGCTTGAGAATTGTTAGAGCTTGAGATTGTCCAGTAGCTTGACCGTGAGTCCAGCGAATCTGATCTCCAAGTCTGCAGTTTTTCTGATATCAGAATCCGATTCTCCCCGAACGAGCTCGATTCGCTGGATGAAAACTGTACTGCGTTGGATTTAGTAAGAGGAAGAAGGTGGCCGTCGTAGAACAGATCGTCGGCCGGGCAGCTGTGGAATTCTGTTGAAATCGAGTGGCCCAAATCGAAGCCCAAGTCGAAATTGAAATCCTGGTGCTCTAAAAATTCAATGCTTGAATTTTTCATCGAACTCCCCCATTCTGCACTGATCTCAGTCTTCCCAGAAATGGGAAGGTCGCAGAAGGAAAGAGTGTCATCCTCAGATTCGCCATACGCATCTCGGGACCCGCAGGATTCCTCCACAAATTCTATCTGTACAAATATAAAAAATTTTAGACTGCAGGAATCGAGTAGCCCTTCTATAATCTGTGCCGACAAATTTTATAATATGATCACACACCTTCAAAGATTATACAAACAGAAATGATAGACCTCGTGACCTTGTGCCTATCACATTAAACTCCTAAGATTGAATTGTTATTCAGCAAAACTCTACTTTTATTGAAAAGTTTCAGTACTGATGGTGTGAAACAAATTAGATACAGGGTATGACAGGAATTGTGCAGAGCAATGGGAAGTGAAAGAGGCTTTTTAACAGGATGGTTTGGTTCTCAGGGCACATAACGAAGCTTTCTCTATCGAACTGTAAGAGTCATGCAGATTTTTCTGGTGATTTAGCAAATAATTTTCTGCGGGCCCAATTCCATTAAACAAAGCAGCCAAAAAGCTTCACCGGCGGGAGCAGGAGTCCCATTACTCTTTCATGGTGGAATCGTAGACTAAAAATAATTGCCGGCCACTAAGAACTTTATAGATTTTTACATACAATTGTGGGACCAAAGCACGGGATAGAGAGCTAAGTATTTCTTCTTTATTCATAGCACTGCCATCAGCTGCCCACAACACTAAGATTCCACCTTGTAAAGATGTATACCTTTCATTAATGTGTCAAATCGTGGGGTCACTGCTTTCTCTTGGAGAAGATGTGTGAGATAAATTATATGACAGGGAAGGTGGTCATTGAATCACATTTGGAATGAATAACGCAAGAAAGTGACAAATAAAAGAAGATAGGTGGTCTTCTAGAATCCATATAAACAATGGAGGAATTAGGTAAGATGCTTTATCATGTGATAAATAATTATTCACACTCTTGATTTTTCAAATCTGTGTACATCATCCTAGATATTAGGTAGGTTAAATATCTGTTGATTAAAAATCAATGTACATCATCCTAGATATTAGGTAGGTTAAATATATGTAGATGTGTCATAAATATTTTCTATATTTTGTGGGAGACAATTTTTAAAGGTCAATTTTTTTTTTTTTTGTGACAGGATCATTGGTCTCGTTCACTGATCTCATTTATAATTGAAGAGACCGATCTCATTTATAATTGAAGAGATCAAAGGGATCTACATTTGGACATTTGGAAACTAATGGTGAACAAATCAAAATATTTTTTATAAAAGTTGACTTTTATAAATTGGAAAATAAGTTTTTTTGTTTTATAATCTAAGAATTATATATTTTGAATTCATCACATTAGAAGCAAGGGTGAGATATCTTTCCTAATATTCTCTCATATGTTAAACACCTTGCATGAGAAAATTGAGTAGTAGCACTATCAATGGACTATTGGGTGTTGAAAGACATGTAGACTCTTATCATTGTTTTCACTTTTATGTGCTTACTAGAGTCATCAAATCTACAACTTAATTTTTTTTTTTAATCTACCATCATCCTCTCATCTTCGACCATGTCACAAACACAAAAGTACTAAAAACTAATATGGTAGACAAATGACGTGCTCTAATTGTAACATAGAACTAAAATATCTCTCAGAGTTATCCCAACATCTAAACCTAAATGTTTAAGCTAGATGGGTTCCTCACAAACATGAGTAGCTAACATGTATTTTATTTATGTGGTGGAAAAAGAAATCACAACCTACCACTTATCAAACTGATTGTAACATAAAAATAATGAAAATATATACATTGATTGATGTTTTTCTATCATAATCCCTAGCCCAATTTGAGTCACAAATCCATGAATAATCATTGAGGGTCAATCAACTATAGAATTACTGATGTAGGAGCATCACAGATGATGGATCCTTATTTTGAAATTAACAGCTTAAAGGAGGTTAGATGAGCATTAGATGGGGCAGTGCCTATATTTTAGCACTGTCAACTGGTGTAGGGATAGGGACAAATATTTAATTTATTTTCAGAGGTTTTTTAACCTACTTTTGGTAAAAAGGGAGAGACCTACAAATATAAAAAATAAGATTTTGTCAATTTTTTTGATATGAAGATTAAAACTTAGAATCATACTTTTGGTGTCTAAAAATGAGTCTTTGGCATTGCAAGAAGATATATTTTTGCAATAGGTCTAGTTGATTGTTTGTTGGGAAATATTATAATTGTTAGTAAATCTTTGTGGCAGATTTTGCCTTGTTTTGAGTGAGTGAATTTTCAAGTCATTTATTTGATCATATGAGGAGATATGGAGTGATGTATGTATTATTAGTTCAATAGATGTCATCAAGGTTTTAAGGTGTAAATGTGGTTTTGTTTAAATTTTGTGTTTGGTTGCAAGGATTAGTTGTCTTTCCTTAGGTATCTAGTCATTGTCTACATCAATTACTATAATAACAAAAGGATTACTTAGAGGTTCATTGTAAATATATACAAACCCTCTTCTTTGCATCTCAATATACTACTACAAGGTTCATGGATCAACTCAAGACTCTCATTGATTGGGTTGTGTTTAGTCTAGTACAAACACCAACATAAGGTACTAGGACCATGCCCTCCATCTAGTTAGGAGAATCTGAATACTACTTTACTAATAACTTAATCTAAAATCTAATTTAATATGAATACATAATAGTCTACAACCTATCATGTTCAACCTTTGGAACACTATGTTTATGTAGTTGATTTTAACAAGTCAAATAATTTTTATTCTATCTATTTTAAATTCTATATCGGAACTGAACCTAGTATCCCTTAATTATCTTATCTAAAAGTATGCTAAACTATTAGAATTGAATTCATAAATCATGTCTTCACCATTATCAAAAAATAACACATCATCAAAATATAATATAATAACAAGGAAATAATCATTGTCAATCTTATAATATATGTTGTGATCTAATTTGGATCTCAAATAATCCCAATCCCAATATATAAATTAGTTAAGGTTTTGGTACTAGATTCTAGGTGATGGCTTAAGACTATACAATAATTTATATAACATACAATCTAAATTTTCTTTACTTTTTTCAACAGTGTTGTAGATATCTAATGTATATTTCTTCCTCAAATTAAAAATAAATAAATAAATTCTTTGTGCATCCATTCAAGATAAACCTAAAGCTAGAGAAATATTGTAATAAATAATGAAAATCAAAATGAATGTAATTTTTACCATAATTAATTCCCTGAACTTAGGAATATCCCTTTTGCAGCTAGCTTAACTTTATACTTCTCAATATTTTTACTGACATAAAATTTTCTTTTGAACACCCATTTATAACCAACATCTTCTTAATCATCAAGTGAATGCAATCGTTCCTATGTATGATTTTTTGAAGATAGTTGTCTAATAACCCATGTCCACTTTTTTGAACTTAAAATCATCCATCTAAGAATACCTCCTTCATAATTTTAGGTGCATCTATATATATTTTATGATGCAGTGACCTATATATTAGTTCAAGACAAGGTGATTTCCCCTATAAGCCCCTTGAGTTGTGGATCTAGCCTGATCAAACCAATATCCAAGTAAACCCAACTAACATGATTTGAACCTTGGACTTACATGAGAAGAACCTGAAGCCTTAGCACAAACTTACCAAGTGTTTGGGCTAGGAAAAAATCCCATTTCTAATTAGGCCCATCTATATTAGTAATTTAAATAATGCATGGGTCTAATTAGGAGAATTATACATATTTGGTTGTTGTTTATGTTGAGTGGATGTCCTCAATGGTTAAGGTGAAATTTATATCTCCATTTTTAAAATATTTAAAATATTTTAGCTCTCCTATTTAGATCCTTCATAGGATTTTGCCTCAGGATTCTTAGTCCTAGTTGCTATTTGAAACATATCTTTCTTTTAATCCTTTTTTGACAACAATACTATGGATTAATATTCCAAAATATCTAATATAATAATTTTTGTATGTAAAATATTTGTATTCAAATGATCTCAAATCTTGTATCCTTTCACATTAATGATATAGCGAAAGAATATAAATTTCATAGTCTCATTCTCTAATTTAAGATTCTTCTCACTATCCACATTTTCATATTCCTTGTAGTAAAAATATTGAAGATATCTAAATGGAGATTATTTTCCTTACCACTTTGCAATAAGGGCTAATTAAGAAGACTTTTTAACCATATAATAAATCATGAAAATAAGTTTATCCCAAAAATTTACTTCAAGCTAAATCCACTTAGCATACTCTTTTTCCTATCCATCAATGTATTTTTTATTTATTTTAAAACTTCATTTTGATAAGGGGTGTATAAAGTCATCTCATGTCTCTCTCTATTTTTTTATCCCTATAGAATTTAATTAAATATAGTAAATAAACTCACTAAACCATTATCAATCCTTAAAATATTAATCTTTCTATTAGTGTAATTCTATACAAGAGCATTACCTTAATTGAGACAATTAAGGAATTAGTATAATTTACTTCTAAAAAATATATTCATGTTCTTCTATTAAATAGTCTATATATATGTATAATACATATACTAAAAAATAGTAACACTAACAAATCAAAATACATTAGAATGCATTAAGTCCAACATCATAGAGAATTCAAAAGAAATAGAGTAATTTTGAGCATGATTCTATTGTTCATATACACAATGCTCAAAGGAATTAAAATAAAGATCTTAAAATAATTTAACCCCTTAACAAGTATGTAGGTCATCATTTGGTACCATAATATTATGTTCTCAAGTGGTAGCCTAGTCTCCAAAGCATGAGAACCTTTAAGTACCTAGAAAGAATGACCATTGGAAGTGGGTGCAACAATCCTATTTGATTCTATTTCTAATGGTGAAGAAACATATTCTATAAAAATCTTCATTGTACGATAAAGAGATATTACACTAAAAATTGCATATGTCTAGTTGAAATAGAGTGTTTACAAGGACACCTTTAGCAAGAAAAATAACACCTCTCACCATCTTGTACCCTCTAAGAAACTTGTTCATGCACATTTGAATTAAATTTAGTTTACTTATATACAACAGGTTCCTTTCCAAACCAAAGACATGTGGTACATCATTAATCCCCTTTTCTTTCCTATCAAGGAATTACAAAGTAATATTTTATAATCAATAATATTCATATGAGATTTATCTCCATGTTACACCTTTTAACCATCATATTCTTTATGTTCCAAAAACTAACCTCAAATTAGGGTCATGTGGACAAAGGCTCTAAATTATATGAATCACACACCATCTAATGCATTTGTAGCCAAGGTCATGAAGAAGGCATCATCATCATTATCATTCTCAAAGGAGTTTTTTTGTACTCATCATCATAACATTTCTTCTTCTTTTATCCTCCTTGTAGTCTCTTCTAAAAATTTTAGGATTGTTTTTTTTCCTTTCTCACTAAGATATTTGGATCTATAATTGTCTCAATTCTTTCCCTTCTTCTTGCCTCTTTTTATATCTTCAATGATTAGATAGGGGCACCTTATCAAAATCCATGCATTTATTTATATCTCTTTAGAAGTTAGTGATGCCATCACATCATATATTTTAAACTTCGTAACATTTCTCTCAATAGATATAACAATGTGGTCATATAAATCTAAAAAATAATATAAAAAATTCATACACTAATCCTCCTATTTCATCAGTTCAAGGATTACAACTGATCATATTGAAAGAATTTATATGTTTTACCAAAGATCCGCTAGCCTTTATCTTAAATGTGTGTAATTTCTTTCTCAAGAAAAAATTGTTTACTAGAGATTTGGCTTAATAAATCTTGACATATTATTCCAAATGTTCATTACAATAATCTCTTCTTTTAAGTTCAATTATACTAAATCATTAGACAAATTCTAGTAAAAACCTTAGTTTTATAGTTCAATCTGTTCTAGTCTTCTCATTTTATTTTATTGGGTTTGGATCTAAATAGTATAACCTATAGACATATATCTATTAACATATTCTCAATCTTGAGTTTCAAAAACTCAAAGTTTGTACTAGAGAACTCTTCATTTCTATCGTTGATGTGAATTTTATTTTTCCTATAAGAATATCTTTTTTTATGCATGCTTCCACTCAATAAAAGGTTAGTACAAAAAATCATGTGTCCTTAACACTTGGAGTTCAAGGTAATTAATCTTTGATACCAAATGAAAGGAAGAAAAGGTGTAGAATACACTTGTTACACTAATCTATGTGAGGACTTTGTAAATATTAAATTAATTAAGTACAATTACAAGGAAACAAAAATAGAATTAATATATCATAATATAACTACATTACCTTGAGTTTTCAGGATGATGATTTTTTGTCAATTTTGTGGATGGCTAGGGGACAACAATATAATAATAGAGAAAATTAAAATATATAGAGAAATTTAAAATACTCATATGAAAACATGGATAAAGAATGTACATATACATTATAGATTTTTTTTTTTTGAGTAAAAGGTCAAAGCTGATATATAATTTATTAAAATAAAAAGATTACACCTCCATTCGGTGCAGGAACCAGTAGGAAAGAATGGAGGTAAGAAAACCTCTAGCCTAGCCTAGATCTTACTGAAGATCAGAAAAGGAAAAAATAATACATAAGCAACCGCCGCATTTCAGTGGATGCCCAAATATCCAAACCCATAATAAAACATCCACCTCATTACATACTTCATACCCCAATAGTATAGTACGAGGTAAAGGAAAAAATGTATACAACTGCCATAAGTGCTAAAGGAAGCAAATAGATAATGTAGCATGATTGGGAGACTCAGAAATAGTATGAATGAAGCTCCTTGAACATAGACCCAAATGTCATCCAACCTAAGTACCTAAATATACACATCCTCAACATTCTGCCAAGATCATCATCAGTAGCCTTGAAATGAGTAAACAACAAAGAAATCCACGATTGAAAAATCTACAACTTACCCTAAAAAATAGATGTATTTTTAAATGACATTTTCATACCAAAATACCACCAAACCAACAAACATAATTTGATCAATTCCTCTGCACAAGAGAAATAAGGGCAGTACTCCAATATAGTTTAGAAACACGAGGGCTACATAGGCAAAATGGGCTAATGACTTCTCTGTCAGAGGAAAATCTTTACTCATCATTCCAAGTGCATAAATAACGATGTCAAGAAAAGAATGGAAAGGGATTCTCATCTGCTTCCTGAAGAACCAGATCATCATTAATTGCCTTATTAGCCAAAAAATCTACAAACATATTTGCTTCATGATAGCAATGTTTAAACTCAAAATACTGAAAAAAGTCAGTTTAGTAAGAACCAGATCAAGTCTATATTGAAGTTTATAACAAGAAGATTTCTTCGATGAGACAATATTGAAAAAAACCATAGAATCACCTTCAATGATAAGAGTGGAAATATTCATAGAAATAGCATATGATAAACCAAGGAGTAGGGCTTCAAACTCTACAACATTGTTTTTGTCAGATGGTAATTTCTTACAGACAACTCGTACAACTTTACCCTCTGAATTTCTAATGACAACCCCAGCCCTTGAGAGGATAGGATTTACCCTAGCAACCACATCATAACTAAGCTTATGCAAGCCATAAGGGGGGTGAGACCATTTAATCTGAGATCAAGACAAGAAAGAAGGATTATTAGATTGGCAACCATGGGTCGAAAGGGATTGGAGCAGAGGCCAACTATCATGGATGAATAAATCCCATTTGGAAAAAGGTTTTGCAGCTTTAATATTCTTAATATGATAAGACACCATTAATTCAGATATAAATTTTTTAATTTTAAAAATCACATCAACCCAAGATGCATGCTTGTTTCGAAACAACCTTCCATTACATTCAATCCATATACTCCAGATTATAATGGAAGGACTTATCTCCCAAAGGGGGGAAAAGGTTGAAGAGCTATATAAAGAAGGCCATGCCTTAAAGTGATCACATAGGTTAGGACCAAGAGCTGCAATCTAGCCCAATCTGCCAAACAACCAGTACTAACAATCTATAGTAAAAGGGCAATGAAGAAACAAATTATCTACAGATTCCATAAAATAACCACACAAGGTGCATGGAAATACAACTGTTACCCCTAACCTGTCCAACCTAGCACCTGTTAAAACTCTATCCTAAATGGCCAAACCATGCAAAATCCCTAGCCTTAGGAAGACAAGCAACACCCCACAATAATCTAGAAGTGCAATGATGAGTTGTGTGAGTAGAAAAAATATATTCATAACCAGCCTTGATAGAATATTGGCCAGACTGAGAACCCAACCAAATGAGTTCATCTTCTTGAGGGGAATATATAATACTACGAGAACTCAACTCATGGCATAACTGAGATACCAAACCCGAGACAACATTAACCATAGAAAAATCCTTCCAAACAATAGTTCCATCATTGAGATAAAAGTAATGACAAACTTCATTACCCAAAATAGCTTTCAAATGACTATCTAAAGGTGACCAATCCCAAATATGACACAACAATTTATGCCCGTTCCAAGAGTCTTCCCAGAAACATGCCTTGGCACCATTGTGTATTAACCAAGACAATGAAGGAAGAATAAGGTCTTGACAAGAACTAATAAAATTCCACATTGCACACCCACGAGGAAGAAAAAAGATAGTAAAAATCCTCTCCTGATCATCAGAGTCAAGATACTTAGCCCTCATAAGCTTATCCCATTTTGACTTTGGAGAACAATACATTTTCTACAAAAGTTTAGCCCCAAGTGCTTTGTTTTGAAGAGAAAGGTCTCTAATACCTGCACCATGGATAGATTTAGGTGCACAAACCTTATCCCATACAAGTAAAGGAAGCTTTTTTCTTTTGGGACACATTTTCTGCCCAAAGAAAATCCCTCAAGACAGACTGGAGTTCCTGAATAGAGTGCTTTGGCATGTTTAAAACTGACATCGAGTAGATAGGAATGGCATTTAAAATTGATTTAATAATAAGTAACTTCCCAGATAAGGAAAGCCATTTGTTTTTCCAAGAAAGAATCCTTTGATAAACTGAGGAGATAATCTTATCCCAGAAACGGTGTTTTTCAGAACCAGTGTAGAGAGGAACCCCAAGATAATGACAAGGTAATTCCCCCAAAGAAAATCCCCAAAAACGTAGCAAACAACCTTGAACCAAAAGAGGGACATTCATCAATAACCTGTTTAATATTGTGAGATTCAGTCATAGAGGCTTCACCAAAAAGGAGGGTATCATCTACAAAGAAATTATGAGTATAAGATTCATTACTAGTCTCCAAAATGATACCCTTTCATGACCCAGTAGTCCTAGCATGACAAATTTCCCTACTTAGACTCCCTGCCATAATAATGAAAAGAAAGGGGGAGAGGGGATCATCCTGCCTAATGCCACTAGACAACGAGAAAAAGCCCCTAGGAGACCCATTGATGATGACATAAAATGAGGGAGCGAATACATAAGAGTATATCCACTTGACCCAGTTTGCATGAAAGTCAAATCTCTTAAGAACCTTACCAAGGAAATCCCAATCAACCCGATCGTAAGCCTTCATCATATCTAATTTTAGAATTATAGCAGGAATATTCTGTAAACGAATAGAATATAAAATTTCATGAGCCAAAATGGCCCCTTCTAGGGTCTCCCTACTAGGAACAAACCTACCTTGTTCCTCAGAAATGATATTGGGGAGAATTTTTGCCAACCGGACTGAAATAGCCTTAGTAAAAATCTTATAAAGTGAATTACATAAAGAAATAGGGCGAAAGTCTGCAAAAGTTTTAGGATTATCTTTCTTCCGAATCAACATGATCCAAGTGTGATTGAGTTCTTTCAACATAGTTTTATTAATCCTTGTTTCTTCAAGTGCCAATTAGATATCAGGATCCAAAACATCCTAGCATTTATGAAAGAAAAGAATGGTGAACCCATCAGGCCCCCGGGCCTTCTCCGGTGCCATACTGAAAACAATCTTTTTAAGTTCCTGAAGCGTAAAAGGAGCCATAAGCATTAAATTATTAGCATGAGAAAGAAAAGGAGGAATATCATCTAAAAATGTCTCTGAGCAATGAGTTCATTGTTTAGATAATAAGTTATTAAAAAAGGAAATGCCTTCATAAGCAATCTTATTCTCATCCTCCAACATCCCTCGTGAGGATTCAATACAAACAATTTTGTTCCTAAGATGTTTCAATTTAGTAGAGGCATGAAAAAACTTTGTATTTCTGTCGCCATCAGCCAACTAGGTCTCATGAGATTTATGTTTCCAATAAATTTCCTCCCTAAGTAGGAATTCATCTAATATAGATTTGAGATCCTCCTCTTGTGCAAAGGTCTGTGCATTCATGCCATGAATAATAATGTGATCTTTCAAAACCTTGAGTTCAGATTGCAATCTTGTTTTTTCATGAAATATGTTTATGAAATGATGGATATTCCACTCTTTAATTTTGGTTTAAAGGAGCTGCAACTTTTTCACCAACCTATAAAGACAGGTCCCCTCCATATAAGGAGAATTTTCCCACCAATACTTCAATAGAGGGATGAAATACGGATATGTGAACCACATTTGTTCAAACCTAAATGTGTATTTACCATGAGAGGAAGACTTACCAATCCACTTTGGGTGAAATATCAAGCAAACTACATTCAACAATAAACTGATTAAAATCCATCATAAATTTTATAGAGGGAAGAATCCGACCAATTTTTCACTATTATTTAGGGCAACATTGAAATCGCCACCTAAAATGAACAACTCCTCTTGGAGTGCCCTAACCATTTCCCCAAGAAGGGCCCATAATATACTTTTCTCAGTGATAGCAGTAGGACCATAAATGTTAAATAACCAAAAGGACAAATTAGAATAGCAACTCTTAACCAAAGATAACATCTAGTATTTACCCATAGAGATTTGTTCAACAGATACCTTATTAGGATTCCAAAGGACTGCCAGGCCCCCTGAAGCCGAATTGGAAGGAGAAGACCAAAACTTACCCAATTGCCATGCAACAACATAATCAATCATTTTAGTTTCTTGTAACAGAACAATATCAAAATTGGAATTAAGCAATTGACTCTTAATGAGTCATTTCTTGTTAGGGGCATTTAAGCCCCTAACATTCCACAAAAAGGTTCTCATTGACCCAGAGAGGAAGCCTCACTTCCTCTCCTTTCCTGAGCCTTTTTAATCAAAGAGTTAGCACCCCTAGTGTACTCAAGCTGAAGGTTTCTCTTCGTTCTTGTAGCCCTTGTGATCGGTGGGCTGAGAGAAATTTGCATCTGTTTCCCCTTTTAAATGGGTTTCAAAGAATAAGGTAAAGTGGATTGAATCCCAGCATTTATTTCATCCTGGGTCTTGGATTCATTGGAAGGTCTCCCCACCCAATTCACAATAGATGTAGAAGAGACCTTTGGAGAGGGAGTTTGAAAAATGGAACACCGAGAACAGTTCTTTTTATCCATAATCACAAAAGGAGAAGATAAAAATCTAATAGGAACCTCATGCAAAGAAGAATAATCATCCGGAGATAATAGATCAAATGGGTTTTTGGACCTTGGAATCTCACCTTTACACTCTAACCAAGATAGTGATGCATCAAAGTAGTCAATAACATAATCAATGATATTCTCATTTAAAGCAACATTAGCTTCAAAAATAATTTCATGTATCTGAGACATAACTTGATTAGGAGGCTTGATAAGAAAAGGATTATCCAGAAGAGGCCCACTATGATCCAATGAAGGCGAGGTAATAGCAGATTGAGGACCTAGAGCAAAAGACTGACAAAAGGGATCTCATTAGGCAAAGGATGAATAATAGAATTGGGGGGTAAAGGAAGAACCTTGGAATCGTTGCCATCAGAGACATTAAACTGAAAAGAGGGGCTACACCAAGGAGAAGGGCTACGCAGAGGAGAAGATATCTGATGATGACAAGAAGAAACATTGGAGGGCTCAACAATCTTAATCAATTCATCAATAGCATGACTCTTCTTAATCGAATAAAACAAATTTAGAGAAGCTTTAGGAAACCGAATAAATAGATCCAAATCAATGCTAATAATCGACTTAATTGAATATGAAGGATCCCTAACAATGGGTTGTCTCCAGGAGCCAAAAGGAGAATTTAGTTTACAAGTGTTCGAAATAGTAGATGAAGTAGGAAGTAAAACACAAATTTTTGTGACCAATTTATTATCAATCAAGCTTCGATCAGACCTCACAAAAGTACCAATAAGATTCCCAATCTCTGTAAAAATTCTCAAATCATTAAACTCATAGGGCAAACCAGGTAGGATGAACCAAGTAGGAGTAGCATGAAACAAAATTTGACCCACTTGGTAAAACGACTTCCATTCAGACATGAGAAGAACATTGTCTTTAATATTATAAAAGGGTTTAGACAAAGCATGAATTTTAGCAACTACAAAATAAAAAATAATGATAGATGTATCAGAAGATAAAACCTGAAAAATACATCATGCCATAAACTTGTGTTTTCAGCGATTTCAATAATTTCGATAAAGTAATGGCCTTACCCCAAACTTCAAAAATAATACCCCTATTTGTCAAATCAATTCCACACCAAAGATCCATAATATTATCAATAATAATGTGAGGGATCTGAACCGATACCTTTTTTGACTTAGGAAATTGATTATTACTTACTGTCAGAGATCCATGTGACTCAGAAGACTTCATTTCTGAGACAACCGGACCATTTCCATTATTGCAACCCATATCCTGAGTAATAAGTGGAGACTTTGGTTGCGACATGCCATGATGCAACCCATAATTATTACCGATCATGGGAGCCTGAGAAATACATGAAGACTTTAGCCACGATTTGAAATGATACAAATCATTGCTTTTACCATAACCATCCCACTCCATGGTGGGTTTTGACCCTCGACGACCACAGCTAAAATTAATAGGACAAAAATGATTAAAACCAAATTTCCTACCAACCCTAGCTACGGCTGGAAGGAACTCGTCTTTCATCTTAGCTCCAAAATGATAGACATCGTGCCAACTACCATCAATAAATACCCACTGAGGATTAGGGCAATCATCCAGCATAGCATTTTGAGAAGAGAAACCCTGAAAAATAGGTAGAATGCAGGCCCATATCCCTCCATTTCCCATTGTGGAAGACCCATTGTGGTCGATAAAGAAAGTTCTCCTCCGCAACAAACCTAGGAGGCTCGTCCTATGGCAGGTCAGCCCACCAGAAACCCGCCTTTCGCTTCGCCATCAGTAGATAAATTAGGATGAATAATTAGTACATCATACATTATAGAATATTAACATATAAGAACAAGAAGAATTCTTATGCTAAATTTGTGTTAAATTGAGAGTCAAAGTCAAATTGTTTATAAAATTCATTGTCAAAATTCACTATCAATATGTAAAATTTATAAGGATGTCTCATAATGGGTATGACTGAAAAAAATCGAGAGATGCATCCCTAGATAATATAGTAATATGAGTTATATGAAAATACTCCGAAGTAACCAAATGTATTATTTAGTAATCAATGACCACACCAACTAGAAAATAGAAATCGCAATAAAAACATCCCACGACTCGCACTTTATAGCGGCTGATCTGGTCTTGACCTTCCCTTTCATAGAGTTCAAAACTTGTTTTACTTTTCGCAATAAAATCCTCCTCATCTTGATGAGCACACTGCTGTCAAAAGACTACAACCGAAGACCAATAAGTGAGATTGAGATACCCATTGATTTTTCTAATAGCAATCTATTTGCTTTCACCAATTTTAATAAAAGAAAACACCTTTAAGAAAGAATCCATTTGGCGAACTAATCAATTATTGATTCGGTTCCACAAGGCAACACTCACTTAAGCCATAGTGGAAGATACTGATATGATGGATTATCGTACTAATGAATTGTGGGTAGGGTTCTCAGAAGAATCGTTATGATAACATAGTTACTTTTCTTGCAAACTCAGAAGAATCGTTATTATAACATAGTTTCTTTTCGTGCAAACTCAGAAGAATCGTTATGATAACATAGTTTCTTTTCTTGCAAGAAGTTTCTTGGAACATTCATGTGACGCATCTCCTGATGTACGTATGTTGCAATTCATGGCAATAAAAATATAATTTATTTAGATAGATGAGAAAAGACCCTGAAGTACTTAATTACATTCAGCTGAAAGGCCTTTTTACAACTTGGCACTGTCCCACACATCTGATTGTATAAAAAAAAGAGTTGAACAAGCCCATTTAGGTCGAACTACTTTTCTTCCTTTTGGAAAAGGCAGAGGATCCCATGTTCCATTCTCAATACACGAATGATATTGCTCATAGAATGTTATAGGTGTGACCATGGAATGATTCATTGTATCATTCATCAAGCCTTGAATCTATCAATCCATAATAAACAAATTCACTTCTTGATACCCAATCCATCATAAACAAATTCACTTCTTGATACCCAATTAAAATAGATTGAGGGGATAATGAACATTACCCTCTAATAAGATGAAGTATTTTTCTTACCCATTGTGGCAGTGAGTTGTATTAGAAAGAGTTGCAAGAGTAGTGAAAGAAATCCAATATTTTACTTAAGGGTGTATAAGGGGAAGGGGATAAAATATGAAGGAAAATATTAGTGAAATGTGTTATTATACTAAGGTATAATGTAGGAAACATAAGCAATAATGATAAACAAATAGCTTTTCTTTTATAATGTTATGAGAGAAATTGAATTAAATAGGTTATGTTATGTACAAAAGAATAACAAAATATTCATAGATGATAACATCAATCTTTTCAAGAAAAAATTAATAAGAAAACGGTCTAGTATTCGCTGTGTTATCAAGAAAATATGATTACAAATACAATAAGACTTTGTCCTATGCTAATGTTCTAATGTGAGAAAGAAATTTATGTCAAGAATGACACAACTATTAATGAAAATTTCATTGCTATTCCTATTTAGGGATATAATAGCTAGGTAAACCAAGATTTCCACCTAGTTGCTTATATAGTTACAACTATTACAATGTCACGTGTTGACTTCTAAAGACCAAGTTTGTACAAAACTACCAAGTGGTATTTAGATGCCTCAAAATGTGATGTTAGATATGGTTGGAGGGTGCCCCAATTTGAGGGTGCCTATGTCAACGAAAAGTTCTAGATTCATGATCAGGAGGCCTTATAGTTTTCTCTCTCTGAAATTGGACCAAAAGTTGCTGGAAATGCTTGGAGGGTGCCCTAGTCCGAGTGTGTGTACCTATTGGAAATTGAGGTTCATCTATCACTATCTACTCTATACTCATATAACACTCTTTCCAGTCAAACCTAAACCTACACATGATAAAATGGGAGATAAATGTTGTGTTGTATAGGGGCTTTCCTAAATCAAACCTTGTGTTGGTTTTCCCACCTTATGACTACTATAAAAGAGATCTTATCATTAACATAATAGAGACTAAATGATAATAGAAATGCTGAAATAACAAGATTATACCTTAGGAATGGAAATGGTAGCGATGCAGTGCTCTTTAGACAAGTCCTTAAAGTGTTCATACAATAACATGATAACAAAGTATAGTCAACATGATATCATACTTGAATGTAGGTTTTTGTATCTTTCTTCTCAATGTGTAGAATACTCAGATCCATAATTCTTTCTTAATTATAATTAGAAATTTATAAAATTCTCTTTATACTTATGAATTGTACTGCCCCTCCCTAATTCATCTTGTCTTTTTGTACATCAAATGAATATATTGATCTAGCTTAGTCTACTTTATGACGATTTGATGGTATCATGATTGTACTAACCCTATTTCATGATTGTATTGGATATGATGATGGATCTATATTTGATGATTTATATGTGTTCATTATTCCTGATGGATCATATTGCTTATGGGATTTTGATGACATTATGATTATGCTAACCCTACTCTATGATTATGATGACTGAGTCAATGCTATGATATTTGTGATTGTCTTCTAGTGTCTTTGTGATTAGAGACAATGTCATACCACTCATTGCACACACGATATGATGTTGTGATTCTCTATCACTTTCATGATCAGTTATAATGTATACATGTTGTATATATGTTGTATTGCATTTAATGATGGATGTAGGATTGTAGGTGTGAGACATCGACTCCACCTAGTCTCATAGGTCTGATCGTGTCTTTATCCCAATGACAAGTTGTTGGAGATGGCATGTGCTTCCCTCTTATGCTATAGGCTTAAGTTGATACCCTTGTTAGTTAGTGTCTTGGCTTGAGTCATTGGTTTGTGTCATGTCGTATGTTGTTCAACCCTATGTCATGTTGCCTTGTGAATTTGTGATTATTTATTAATTAATAATTAATCGATTTATATAGTTTATTTAGTATCAAATTAAATTAGTGGATATCATTAATATTTGATATTAATGTGTGAATTATTATTATTAGAGATTTATTATTTATTGATGTTTATTTCATGAATTTGTTTTTAATTGATGATTTTATATTACTATTATTATTTTATGGTCTAATGTTTAATTGAATATTTATTATTTGAGATTTTGATTTATTGGATATTATTTATTTATTAATTATTGGTTGAGTATTTATACCTATCTGTACATTCATTTATTTGTCATTTAATACTAGTTGAAGCATTTATGTGTGTTCGTACATTTACTTATTTATTATCCATTTTTCTTATTTATTTAATGTTTATTTATTTATCTTATTTATTTATTTATTTATCTTCTTTCTTGTTTATTTATTTATTTATTGTTGGGTTAATTATTGTTTATCTAATTATTTATTGTTTTGATTATTTATTTATTTGCCTTGTTATTTTATTTGTTGGTTATTTATTTGTTATTATTTATGTACCTACCTTATTATTTTATTGGTTGAGATTTGAGGGTAAGTAAATAATATTATTTTATATTTTTACCTCGATTTTTGGAAGGGGGTTGGTATAGAGTATATTTTATTGGAATATTTTGATTGGTGGATATTCTTCTGTACTTTTGAATGAGATTTTATTTATTGGCTTTTGTAGGTGCTTTTGCATATCTTTTTGTGACTTTTGGATTTTCGAATTACTTGGTTGAATTGGTTTTTGGAAAGCTTGTTGGTTTGGATTTTTTCTCTTCTATGATTGCATTACCATCACTCTACTTCCAAGTTGGAGATCTTTTTCCATTCTTGAATTTAGATTTTTGAAAAGAGTTGTTTTCTTCATGATTGTTAAAAGATTGTTTGGGGAGATTTGGGAATGAATGGTTATTCTATATCAGTAATTGGGTATAATATTTTGGGAAAAATATTTATATATGATTTTATGAATATGTGTGTTTTATTGTCAAAAAAGGGCATTTGTGCATGTTGATATGTTGATTATAAGTTTCCTGTGAATGCATTGTGGTATCGGTTGGTTTTGTTGACATTTATTTGTTGTTACATACCTAGTTTCCAGACCTCCTTATGTCTTGTGTCCATTTGGTTTGATTAAATCTGGAGTGACTATGTCTATGATCTCTTCGGTGCAGGTTATTGCTCGTATATTTTGGGATTCTTGGATGTGAGGTCTTGTTGGCCTTAACAAGTCTTTGTTTTGGTTTCTTATTGGCTTTTAGTGACTTCTGGGTCATATTTATGCCATTGTAAGGTCTATGCCAGAATATGGGCAAGTTTGAGTCCTTTTGTGTTCTGTTTTTTGTGAGTTTTGCTCTCTGTTACAAAAGCACTACTTTAGGTTATAATAGTGCCACTTCATAGAACAATAGTGCTACAGTACTGATAATAGCACCAAGCTGCTATAATTTGGGTTTTTGGTGGTTTTTTCCCTTCTCAGTTGACTTTCTTTGATGGATTTTGACTCCAGAGGCTATGTAATGTCATTTTTGGTGATTTTGGGCACCATGCTAATCATTTTTATGTGTATGAATCCATTTTGTCTTCAACAAGTGGTTTTGTGCTTTTTTGTTGAAGTATTAATATGTTGCTCTAGCAAGTTGAGTGTGTCCTTATTGTTAAGGAAGGTTAGTTTGTAGCTTCAGTGAGAGGATATGTAGTGCCTCATTGTGGAGGAGTGTTCTATGTTATTGGATTCATGTATTTCCCTTATCTATGTGAATTTGGCATTCTTGAGGCTTTCTTTATTGTTGCAATTTGGCATTTTGAGCTTATGTCTTGATTCTTGATAAGTGGCTCTTGGATTCAATGTTGATGGTTATCTTTGTGATTTAGTTGTATCAGATTTGTAATGATTTTTGGATGCATTCCATGTTGAGCTTCATTTTCATGTTTTACCCTATGGGGAGAGTGGGCTCTTGCATGTTTAGGACCAAGGTCATGAGCATTAGATCTCTTGGAGGGGATCTAGACCTATGGAACCACATGAAGAGTTTTCTTGTAAATACAAGTGATAATATTAATAATTGATTAGTGGGTTTGGGTATTTAGGAATTCACTAAATAAGATAATAATTGGTTTTGTGGCCCCACCTCATAGCCCTAGAAGCAGTGTATGCTCAGATGAGCTTGGGAAGACCGTTGGAGCAGTAAACTGATCTCCCTTGAATGGCTCCAAGGTTGAGATGGTTCCACATGTCTATTTAGGTGAGACTTGGACCCTTCTTTGTGAGGGTAGCGTGCACTAACACATTTGGGTCATTTTTTGATAAACTATCATCGTAATTATAACATATTAATGTCATATATCCGACAAAATGGCAAAAAGATTTTCGTCGCTCAAATTTCATCGGGTTATTCGACGAAGAAATTTTCGTCGGAATTCCGACACCTTCTTTGTCAGAAGTTGACACATAATGTAGCAGACTAATTCGTTAGAATTTTAACGAAGTCGCCAAACCTCTGACGAACCATGCATTGGGGTTTTCATCAGAATGCCGACGAATAAGGGCACTACGCTCTGACAAGAATGATGTACCTATGACATCATAGGTACAACATTCCTATTGGAGCATAGTGCCCTTTTTCATCGACATTCCGACAACAAATGCAAGGAAGCTCCGACGAGATTTTTGTACCTGTAACAAAAAATTTCGTCGCAGGTAAAACACTCTCGTTAGAGCTTATGTTAGGCATGTCCATTGGAATTCCGTCAAATAGGCTATATTTAAAAAAAAAAAATTGCCATCAGAGAATATAAAGCATTGCAAATATTAAATATTTGATAATCCTTCTCAAATATTGAACTAACCCTATATAACTCCTTACCTCAATGACTAACTAACTATGGTAAACCATATATTCTAACAATATATAAAATCAACAATCCAATATATTCTAACAATATACAAACACAACCAAGAGGGACTATTTGGGTAATTAAGACCTTGATAAAGCATGGATTTGAGAGTGAGGAAAATGACAGAAGTAACATGCAAAGCCCTGATGAAGATAGGTAGTCATTATGCATTCTACTATAGTACAATGACTAGTTATAGGTCAGAGATGATGTACAAGGTCATGAAGGGTTAAAGGATGCTGAGATTACAATCATAGCAAGACACTAAGATTATAAAGATCTCAAACCAAAAAGGGACCTCTCACAGTCCATAAGAAAATATTTTTATATACAAGGATTGTAACAGAAAAAAATTGTATTTGGTGACTTCCCTTTTAAAAACTTAAATGAATATTTGCCTATGTAATCAATAATATGAATTTAAACAACAATAATCTATTTTCTACAATTCATGGGTTAAACTCCTTACCTCAATAAAAATGAAAGTCTTGGATCACTTCAAAATGGCTTACACGTTTACTAAATTCCTAACGATGGTTGGATCTCTGTCTAGTAAATTTTGATCCCAGCTACTTGTTAGACTTAGCTATCTTTGATCTCAGACTTAGGAAACTATTTGATCCCAATTACTTCATAGACTGAAGTAAAAACCATGTCAACAAAAAAAAATTCATTTAAACAACAAAATTTCCAGACAATAAACAAGGAAGGCTCACCCGTGTGTTGTAGGACCAATTTGATTAGAGAGGACCCACAAAGCTAGGTACATTGATTTCAGTCCTCAGAGCATAATTGGTAATGTACTCAGGAAAAGATGGAAGACATAATTGTGACAGTCCAAGGAGTACATCTACAACCAACATAAGAGAAGTTAATGGACATGACAATCTTCTCAATAATATCAAGGATTTTTACTACCTTCTTGAGCATAATGCGGTCATAAAAGCATTATCAAAGATAGAAATTTGATATACATTCTTATACAATCTTTCTACCAAAACACATCATCAATAAGGGCACAAGATTCACATACAGTCATATACAACATGTATCAAGAATGTAGTCATAAATAGTATATCTCATAGTTCAAGTAAGCTATAAACACAGAGGTCATATGACAAAAGGGACCATGTAAAAGATTAGAAAGCAATAATATAGCAGTGGAAGGAATAGTCATAGGTTTCCTCAAATAAAAGTATGAAACAATGGTATCATAAAAAGTGGCCTCTAATAGTTTTCATCATCAAAGTTCAGGTATCCATGAACAAAAGGTTCAAGAAGAAGCCTCAATAGTATAGGAGAGATCTAAGAAAAAAACAATGAAGGAATACAAATTGTAAAGTGACTGATTTTGTGTCTCAAACTGCTAGACAACAAGATTGGAGTTGTTTGGGTGGATATAAGAGTGAAAGTGAACTTGGAAGGTTGGAGGAAGGTTCTAAGGGGTGTGAGGGGTTAGTGCAGACCCTTCCCAAAGCATTGTGGACCTTGGTGGATCAGATTGACCATTATTAATATGATTGTCCTAAATTGAGCCTATGATTGTCCTAAAATATTAGTGGACTGAGATCTTATGAATAAGATGCAAATAGGGGGTTTGATTAGTGGGAAACAATTGGGAAAGGACTGTGGAGACCTTTAGTGACCCTTGGAGGTACTAGAATGTCCTAGCGGGAGGAGAGGACTCCATTTGTCATGATTGTCCTAAATATAGTAAACCTACAATAAATGTTATTGAATCCCTTAGGGTGGATGGGGGGGGGTGTAGAAAGGTGGTTTGGTCAAGAAAGAAGATTATTCAAGGGGGTTATGTATGTGTTTGAGATAAGTCTTTCACATTGTGAGTTGCTATTTGATGAAGAGAAGGACTCTTATTTAAGGGACAATCCTAGTTGAGTAACAATGTGAAGTTTGAGGGTGTTTGTGAGTCCTAGAACAAGATTGTGGGTTCAAGAAGGTTAGATATGTGTGGAAGGATGTGTGAGTGTGGTTGATCTTTCTCCCAAAAAAAATTAACCAATTAGGAAGATCTCTATTTAGTGATATCTATAGGAATTAGGATCTCTATTTAGTGAATGATAAAGGGAATAAATTTGTACCACTTCCTAATCAAAACTTACAATTTTACCAATCCTTGCCTTCCCATTCCACAGATGTTGTTGAGCCTTTTTGTGACTATATATATAATGATTTCCAATCCAACTGAGTTGAAAATCTAGTGAACATGATGGAACCAACTCCTAAACAAGATAGACTAAAACCTAAGATTGAACCTAATATCACCTTTACCCAAACTGGTAACTCAAAGCATACGCCTAATGGACCAATAGATATTACTGCTATAACTAATGAAAAACCCACATGTAGGGTGCTTATTGATCCACCACGTATAGTTAATATGAATACAAAAGAATATCTTTTCACATATGCATTATATCGAGACAATTATGATAAATCTGAAGTCTTGATTAAGGTGCATGATGGTTTGACTTCTCCCACCATTGGTTCTATAGGTTGGATTAAGGTGCAAAGATTCAAGAAGATTAAAGAGAGGAAAGAAAACTTGAAAAATATATAGATTTGTACCTTCCCACATAGGTTGTATTGATTCGTCTCAAAGAAAATATGAACATCAATGGATTCAGACCTTGGTAACAAAATGAAATAGCAATGGTGAGTTATTTCGATGTAAACCATAGTCAAAGTGAACCATCAATGAGTCTTTGAAGGGTAAGCATACCTGAACTATTACTTTCCTAATCTGTAACCAAAATTTATCAACAATTACCTACATGTTAGCTAATGTGGTAGAAAGTGAAAACTTTAACCAAACAAAATACAAGAATATAAACTTAATTTAGTCAATAATTTAAGTAATTTGGTCAAATTACCTGGCTTGAAATATAGCCACACTGCTCACAGATACCTTTTTCTCACAATTATGTTGAAGAAAAATTAATGAAGTTCTCAACCGATCTAATGATGTCAAGTATTGCTCTTAGTTTGAAATATCAGGACTTGAAGCATTAGATGCCCCAGAGACAGGAAGAAAGAAAATATGGATAGAATAACAAGTCTATACTATGAAGCATTGGATGCCCCAAATACACGAACACATCTAATGCTTTATAGTATCGAATCATTAGTGTACTCATCTTTTATCTCATCTTTTCCTTTAAGGTTTGATGTTCATGGGAATCTGTAATTTTGTGTTTAAGAATTTGATCCAAGCAACTTGTGGTGCTATTATTTGTGTTGGCTCTGTTGGAACCTACGATTAAGATTCAATACTCATTATTTAATAAGATTAACAGTGCAGCATAATGAAATATTGAAAAGTGTGTTAACTTATTAAACCCAGCAAAAGGTCTGGGTTGGAAAAGTTGTTTTGTAGTTTGTGTTGTGTTTGGTCGCAAGTGTGGATCCACCTAACTATAGAGAAGGTGTTGGAATAGGTTAGGAGAGAACCTAGTTGTGGTTGCCAAGAGACTAGGGTGAGAGGAGAAATCAATTCCTAGGTGAGGCAAGGAAGTTGTGAGTTTGTGGTAGTAGGAGAGGTGGATGCCTAGATGAACACCTTAGTTGCAGCCATTGGATACTCCATTGATGGGAGTAGTTGAGAGGATGCCTCAAACTTGTTAAAATGTAGGTTGTATCGGTCAATGAGCACCTTAAAGGATATTTTTGATAGTTTATCTCTTGATTCCCATGGTTTGAGGAAGAGTTGTTACATGTTATGAGTTATTACAAGAGAAGGAATGAGAGCCTAGCTGGACAGTCCTAGTTGAGTAGCCAAGATGGTGTTGATGTTTGTCTTAGAGTTGAGGAGCATGGTTAAGAGTTAAAGAAGGTTGGTTATGAGTGGAAGAATGTATGTGAGTGGTTGTACAAGGGCTTGAGAAGGCTTGAGTGATTTTGGGTTATTGAAGCCTAGTGAGTAGGTTGAGGAGTCAAAGAAGAAGTTTCACCTATTGAGTTGGTGAGAAAAGAAACTAGCTAGGGATAGAAACGAATCTCAAAAGGACTTCAACCAATGCAAAGGTCACAAATAATATCTACATAGTTATGAAGAAAGTTCCAAGACAGTGAACAAGGAGATCATATTAGTATGAAACAATATATGCAAAATCCAAGATGCATTAGCTCAAACATAGGATAGTAAGAAAAGGCCTCAAAGCCTCCATGGTCTTAGTCAAACCCAAAAGGATCAGTCCAAGATTTTATGCATTAATAGAGACAATGATGAGTGCATGAATCCTTTTCTCATTTAGCAAGGATCTCAAAATATCCATTCATTTAGCAAGGAGAATCTTATAAAGGAGAGACTTGTTACTATTACTACTACAACTCCTTGAATCCATCAAAGGACAAGGTTCTGTAAGGCCAAAGAAGAACTAAGGAAGCACCTAAAGACATTCCAATGGCCCATAAGAGATTAAGAAAAGGTTCCAAATAAATTATTATTGAATTTTCTAAAGAAGACAAGAAGACTAACCACTCCAAAGGATACCAAAAAAGGATACCACTAAGCAAAAAATCCTAGACCATTGATATAACAAATAATGAGGAATGAATTCTTGTAAAGACTAATGTTTCAAAAGTTAATGTTAAGGAGGAGATAGCCAAAGAAAGGGAACCTAGGGTACAAGAAGATCTCACACAAGATGATGTACAAGAAGAAGAGATAAGGGTGTCAATACTTTATGGAATGATGAATGGTATATGAATATTATACTTAGCATTAGGATGAAGGATACATAATTGGTGAATGTTGGCCAATACATTTTCTATTTGATGCTAATTGATGCAATTTGTATCAAAGTTTCAAACTGATTACATGTTGAATTAAGCTTGATAATCACAAGATGATATGCAAACAAAAAATTGAAACAAAAATCAGAAATCTTAATCAAGGACCTTACCTATGATGGTCTCCACTAAGTAACTTTGTGTGGTGTTGTTTGTGTTGGCTTTGTTGGACCCTACAATTAAAATTCAATACATATTATTCAATAAGATTAACAATGGAGCATAATGAAATATTGAAAATCATGTTACCTTACTAAGCTTCTCTTTGTTTCAAGAATAGTTTAGTATTCTCTACTTAACAAGGCCAACTATGTGAAGGTGGAAGCCCATATGGCTCCTCCCCCACCTTAACATCACTCTAGATTCCCCATTAACATATAAAATTGATTCATTCTTTCATCCATTAATAAAATATAACATTCATTTATTATCACATAACATTCATTGACACATAAAATTCATTCATTAACAAATAATGCGATTACAATCATTTTTTTATTTTTTATTTTTTTGAAGCTAAGTAAAGACAAAGTGGAGCATCACTTTCTTCATCATTTTCCCCCTCTTCAATTGTTGTGCCCTCTTCTCATGATCTTAATGTATTCCTATTCTTGTACTCATGACAAGGACACCTAGGCAAAGGGGGGTCCGCTGCAATAACAAAGAAATGGGTTAAATTCATAAGATTCTTTATTATTGTTACAAGTATTTTATTAATTAAAAGAACATTACAGGGGTTCTCTTTACATGATGGGGCCACATCATCTGCCTGATAATTTTGTTTAGCCTCATCCTCAACATGTTGAACACCCTCTAAATCCTTTGGAGTTGAAACATGAAAGGTTACATTAATCAATACACCAATTGCAATTAAATTTGTTTAAAGGAATAACAGTGGTCCTCTTTACCTGATGGGGGCACATCACGTTCCTGATGTTGTCTACCTTGATCATACTCCACTTGTTCACCATGCTCTACATGCTTTAAAATAAAAAGAAAAAAGGTTACATTAATTACTACACCAATTTCAATTAAAGATGTTTAATTATATTAATAATTACATAAAAAAATTGTATAGCACATGAATACCTCCAGTACCAGGATGCACACCACAACCTTCATCATGTGCAGGTTTTGTTCCACCCTTTGCAGGATGCATTCCAATGTCATGTGCATTGTTATCATTGCTTGCTTATTTAAAACAAATATAGTCACTTTATGTTGGAAATTAAAATCGAATAGATTATTGCTCAAGTATTCAATTTTAAATAATTTTCATTTAGCTTATTTACCTGTATGATGGATGTATCAGAATCTTGTGTTTGCCCACTCAATTGTCTTAGGCATTCAACCATGACTCCATAGCCTTGTTGGAAGGCAATTTTAATGTCATCTTCTGTGGGTACTCTATTGAATTTAGAGCCCTACATTTTTTCTTAATATCATGAATTTTTCTTCTTTTGTTTGATTAAAAAAAAATATTTGCAATTTATTATTTCAATGCAATATTTCATTTATTGATACTTACAATTCATGTGGCAACTTTCATATAACCACCAAAGCTAAGTTTGTGTTGCCCGTGCTTTTCTAGTCTTGCCTTAGTTGCCTTCGATGTGTTGGGCATCCTATGAAAATTTTGAAATATGTTAGATTATGTAAATATAAAGAGTAATTAGTACATAATTACATTCTTAATAGTATCACATAACTTCCTTCGCCCGATGTTGTATGTCCTTTTCTCTTTTCAGCTTTCTCCTTTCCATCTGAAACCAGGTCCTTCCACTCCCTCTCTAGAATCATGGGGGATGCTCGTACTTTTTGTTCTTCTCTAAATGTGTCCTATATTGGTCCCTCACATACTTTAGATATGTCCCAGCTTTCTGAAGGACCTTGGTTTTGTTGAATATGTCATTTTCAAACAACACAACCAAACACTTTATGAGTTCATGTTTTAATTGTTGATTTTGGGCATTCCACCGTGTATGTATGGTGGTCCCGAAGATCTCCAATGTAATATCATTTATATTTTTATAAAAAACATCATTGCCTGCAAAAAAATCATGTGATCATTAGTCCAAAACAAGTGATAAATAAGTAAATTACAATTGGACTATATATAACAATAATTTTAAAGTACCTGGGACCTTCTCTATCTTTATGGGAACAAGATCATCGGTAACCACAAATGTGATCGACAATGTTCCCATACTAGTAATACGGGAAGATCCAGGAAATGCTGCTAAAATATCACCACTAGTGGCCTCTGCATCCTGAGCTACATGTCATGTTGCATAGGTCGGTGCAATACTCGATGCCTGCATGCTGCGTGTTGTTGACATTGCAGTCGGCAATATAGGTGTGGATGATGGGGTCATATGAGGTGGTGTATGCACAAGAACATGGATAGCACCTGAAGATTAATACATTAAATATACAATACATTAAGTATATGAGCAATAACACATTAACAGAAAGACAGGAATAAGTAAAAATGAGTTGATGTATGCACAAAACATGGTCATCACCTGAACTACCTAGAGTACCCTGGTCATGGCCACCAACTTCACGAGGACTCAAAAATTCCTATAAAAACAACATGTACATATTTTAGTTCATGACATAAAAGAGTATAAAATATAAACCATGAATGAACTTATGTTATAATTAAAGATTTCATGACTGCTTATTTGCAAGTTTGGTGCTCTCTCTATAAATTCTTTCACCCTCTCTTCTATCTCATCAGTTTGAGGGACTATGAATAACAATTTAAGAATTTCTTTATCAATTTTTTTTTTGTGTCTTTCTTATCATTTCAGCAGGGTTTGTGGAATATGTGATGTCATCATCGCATAATAGTGAGTCCACCTCTCTATCGATGTTCTCAGCTCCACTGAAGGTGTCTTTCCCCGAACATTTGTATGTGACAAGAATATTAGTAATGTTATCAAAATTAATCTAAAAACCCTAAAGAAAAGAAAATAATAATATAACATTTTTCTTGTATCTAATTTGTACAATTACAATGAGGTTTACCTACTCGGTAGAAGTGCCCGGAGCTACATCCCAATTTGTGCTATGTGTAAGATCAATGTTGCGTTGTGACAAAAATTAAATATAAAAATTGTATATTGGAGTCAATAATTGGAGGTTGGTTTAAATGGTATATATAAGTACATACCACTCCCATGATAATAACTTTGTTTATATCTATGCGATTCAAATTGTAATCAATTAGTAGCTCTTCCCATGCACTTATTAATTTTATCGCACATACAAATACACAGTTTACCTTGCGCACCTCGAATATGAAATCGGGATGCCTATTAGTTGACCCAAGTCATGTACTGTTTATTAAACCTGCAATATTCCATGTTTCTTTTGGCCTTCTATCAATGTACATAGCCACTCTTTTACTTTGATCATTATCTTTTAGTTGTATATAATTTGCTGACAGTGCATACCTACGCATACTTCGTGTATATCAAACTAGCTACATCCATTTTTTGTAATTGTAATAGGGTCTGACATACTCCATCAATTCAACAACTTTGTTGTAATAGAACTTTATGTCATCCATATAAAATAGGCCCAAACCATGTAATGACGATGGTGCTATGCGATATATCCTCCCACTAACACAAAAAACAGTGTTTATTGGTGGAATTTCCTTGTGTACCCATTGTTTTTGTAGATGTTTGTACCTCAGGGGCACCTCGATGGTGCCTATTCTCTCATCGTCATAAGAAAATGACCCCCCTTGAGCAAGAAAAAATTCTATACGTTTATGGAATTTTATTCTAATCTTTTGACCTGTAGTTGATCTCCCTCTTTTAAACCTACTACATGTCTCGCTTTCCTCTTCTCTTCTTGAATTTCCCTCGCTCGAGGAAGACACATTTGACAAATACCTATTTGGTGTTACTTGCACTCCATCAAATTAGAGAGATAGTTGGAAGAGGGTTGATTGTTATTGTGAGAGGAAATACATTTTAGGATTCCATGGAGAGAGACGACAAGAAGTTGTAATAGATGGTTCACCATATCTTGTTGATTTTTTGCAAGTGTTGCAAATAGATTTGAGGGTGAGTTGTCAAAGGTCCATTGCATGGATTGATAATAATGGCTCATTCTTTCTCCCCAAATTCATCATTGAGGGTAATGTTGATGAAGAAGTCGGGCCTAAAGTTGATGTTGAGATTTAAATTCAAATAAGGCCAACTGGGGCCTCAAGTGCTGATAATTGTATTAGAGTTTCTGCTAATGTGGAGGTTTCAAGAACTGAGCAAGTTTGTTTTCTTGGTAATTTTGGAGTTTCAAAAACTCAGAAAAATAGCCTTCCTCATCACTTAAAGCATATAGGAGTGCCGAGAAAGTGGAATGAGATATACCATGTGGATGTAAAGGTGGTTTAGGTGAGAAAAAAATCAAAGTTTTGATAAAATATAGTTGCTAAAACTTGGCTTATTATTAAACCACTCCAAGATGGGTGTAAAGAGAAAGAAAGAAAATAATAAATGGTTTCTATAGGGTGTATTGACTTATACCTACCGATCCATGAAAAGAATCATCACCTTCCCTTTATGTAGACTATGCAGGATCCTCACCAAAGGGGTTCAGTTTCCTACATATGTAATTCATTTATCGTATGTTAGCTTATATCTTATATGAAGGTCAACCATAATCAGATTTACATAAGTCACATGATATGTATGCTAAAAATTACATAACTTAGACAACATGAATAGATTTATTTATTGTTATAATATGTAGTCATCATAGTTTATACAAATACTGGAATGAATGGTAAAGAGTATTCTTCAGGACTATAAAATATCAATCATTTCATCACACTACACAATACACAATTAGGGTTAGGTAAAAGTAACTTATTTAATGATTAGAATTAGGTACATACAACTAAATACATGTTTGTCTTAAGCATTTTATGAAATGGTTCACCGCCTTGCATAGACAAGACAACAAACTATTTGAAAAAATGTCAAATAAATGTGTTCTCATGGTGATGGAATGGCATGACAATCCATAGTAATTTGACCAACATGGCATTCCACCACCATCATTGCATTCCATCACCATGATACCGCATTTCTTTAAGGCATTTTTTTTTACAGTTCACTGCCTTGTCTATGTTACCATATTTTTCATACATTACTTATATTGGTCAAATGGTGCAAAACATATATTCAACATAACTTGGCAATGTTCATTCGGATCATATATTCTCTAATTACATATAGAAATGTTTAATATCCCATATGTCAATTTTGATTTTTACATATAATTACATATAGAAATGTATAATTTCCCATACCTTGGGAATGTTTACTTATAATTTCATATAAAAATGTTTAATATCCCATAGGTCAATTTTAATTTTTACATATAATTATAATATCCCATATAATATCCCATAGGTCAATTTCAATTTCAAATTACTCTACAAAGAAAAAGACTTCGAAAAACTTCATTTCTGCAAGGCAAAGCATAAGACCATTGACATGTGCAGGAGAGGAGATTCACAAGGTTAGAGATGGTGGTGAATGAAGACTTCATTCATGTGCGTAGGAGGAGGAAATGAGTTTATAGGTGCGCAATAACTTATATTCATCTTATGTGCATTTTATAATATATATGGGATATTATATGGGATATTTCAATTTCATAGACATATGTAAATGAGATATTATATGGGGTATATTATAATTATATGTAAATGGGATATTATATGGATATTATAATTATATGTAAATGGGATATTTCAAAACACAAGAAGATATTTTTCTTTGTATATTAATTATAAGTAAATGGGATATTTCAATTTCAATTGTTACAAATAATTATAATATCCCATATAATAGTTCTTAATATAAATAGCACCCTTTTGAAAGAGTGCAACTCTTCATTATTTTTGCACTTTGAAAGGGACATAAACTTTCATAATTAGGCCTGCACTTCTTATTTCAGATGTGCACTTCTCATTTCCATTCAAGACTAGACACCAAGGAACTAGACAAATGCACTCAAGAACGGAAGAAAAACATGAAAGTGAAAGTGTTGTTCTTTGCCAGGGCCCATGATCTTGTTGGTGTATCTGATAAGGTTTTGGATATAGAAGAAGGTTCAACTACTTTGGACTGTGTTAATAAGCTTATACTGCAAGTACCAAGTTTAAAAGAAATATATGACTGCATGGCGGCGACTTTAAATGAAATGTACAATTTCTGATTCTATAATTGTGAAAGATTGAGATGAACTTGCGCTTATCCCTCTAATGAATGGAGATTGAAATTGGGTTTATCTCCAAACACATTTAATGTGGCCAAGAATTCCATTTTTTATTTAAGATAAATAGTTTACATTCCTAGTGTTATTGTAAGCCACCAACTTAAGTAGATTGTGGTTGGAATCCCTAATATGACATAACATTTCTAATTTTAATGTGATTCTTGGTTTTCTATTGTTGACTTCTGGTGTTAATGTTTAGTGTTGATGTTCACAATGAGCCAAATAATATTGTTGCTCATTAGAAGCTACTGCAATATTTGTAAATTATCTTCAAATATAAATAAAATGTAAATTATCTTCAAATACAAATATTTAATAAACTAGATTGTGTGTTCATCTTCACAATTGTTACTGCTTCAAAAATTTACAATTTGATTGTTTCACTTGGACTCAACAATAAAGATTGAACATAGTCTCCTTTTTAATGAGATCCTAAATTATTATTAGCTTCATAACTTAGGGACATAAACTTTCATAATCAGGTTTGCACTTCTCATTTAAATCAGGTCTTCATTTTTCATTCCCATATGTGTTTCCAAGCAAGGGTCTTGAGTTTCATAATGACTGTCCTAAATGTGGATATGTGTTTAGCCAATGGAATGTGGTTTGGCAATAGAGTGTTGTGAGAACTTGAGGGGCATGTGAAGGTATTGGGTCTTGCGTTTAGTCATGGAAGTGAGGTACATGGTGTTTATCAAGCCTTGGGATGGTTGTAGATGTGTACGTTTGTGAATCTTATTAAGGAAAGGTGTTGATGAATTAGGAGAGTGAGAGAACCTAGTTGATGTAACACACCTACTAGATAGGTGAGTTGGCATAAGTTGTCCCTAATTGGTGATTTTATGAGCTGGGTATATGAGAAGAATCCATGGATTTGACATAGGTCTATAATAATGTTTTAGCAAAAGGGAAACAAATAAATATGATTATGTTTGAAATGTACATAAGATGAAGCTAAGTGATTTCTCACCTATAAACTGATTAGATAAGCTATTGATCTCGAGGTAGCTCAACACAACACTCCAGCGGCTTCAAGCCTTTCCTATGTATGTATATGTATACACACACACATGCACATACATACATATACATATGTATATATACACATGCAATATGTGTGTGTATGTATGTATATATATGTATACATATATGTGTGTGTATGTATGTATATATGTATGCATATGTCTGTATGTATTTATATACATACATATATATATCTGTACATGTGTGTGTGTTGAGAGAGAGAGAGAGAGAGAGAGAGAGAGAGAGAGAGAGAGAGAGAGAGAGAGGTTAGATCCTACATGTATTCATCCCAAGTGAGGTTGGATAGAAATTTGTAATTTTAACAAATGATTTAGTTGATGCACACTTTTTTATCTAATACATTGGAAGTAAAATAAAATTATAAATTTCACACTAGCTACATATTATGGTTAGCACTTATAATAGTTTGTCAGTCATATTACAATAATAGTAAAATAACAAAACAACTACAGAAAGACCCGACTCTAAAACTACCTTATCCATAACTAGACCTGACTCAGAATTCAATTGTCTCATATCAAACCTAGAAGCAAACATCAACACATTACTCATTCCTCAAGAAGTGCAGTGGGTGAGAAATAAATTCTCCCAAGTTGAAGATACTATCATAAGATGCCTCTGATAACTACCAATCCTTAGCGCTCTTAAGCTATTTGAATTTAGTCAGGTCACCATTCAATACCCCATCTCTGAAAACCGCCCATGCCCTCTTGATGAATTTCCTCTTTCTCCTCTTCGTAGGTCTCCGTATCCTTTCCTCTCTTTCCTCATCACTCTCATTCAGATATTGTATGTTGGAATCCTCCTCAGCCTTAGAGTGATCCTCTTCCTCTTCAGACTCCTCTTCTGAATATGAAGAATAATAGTTTGATGAATTAAATTATACCTTCAAGATACTCTCTTTTACACCATTTCACAGTTCACACAGGGTGCCTCCCACCGCATCTCTATATTCTTCATTCACAAAATCCCCCAGAATCTCCACACATCTCTCCTTTGATTCCAATACATCTACTAGCGGCACTAACATTACTTCATAGATGAAATCATCACACCAATGTCTCTCCATATTCAAGAAAATATCATCCATTTCTAGAATCACCTTATAAATTTCCTCCTTTGCATTAAACAGATTAATACGTTGATGCTCCAAAGTCTTTTCACACTTAATGCACATTATCCCTGCTGCAAACAAAGCCATTCTATATCAGCGGTTATGCTCTCTTTATTCTAGAATTATCAAAATATATCTAATAGATCTCCCCATATAGATTTACACCACTTCTAGAACTTACTAATGCGATATTCAGAATCTCAAAGCACACCAAATCCCAAGTCAAGGAAATCCTGATAAAATCTTTTTTAAGATCTCATATCCCTACTAATTCTGAGCCTGCCCCTGTCTCTGAGTTGTCTTGTGCTTCTGGAGAATGCCACCTCTATCTCCAAATTCCTTTCTCCTCCTTTCCATGACTCGACAAATAATTCTTTATTCTTTTATCTGCCATTAATCAAATCTCTGATCCCATGTCTGTAATCCATGTCTGAGTTCTGATCTTCTAGTATGCTTAAGGTTCCTAGTGACAAGATGCGCTAGTCGCCATGCACATCACATATGATGTCTTCCCCTAACATTCAATTTACTGACCATATACAAAAGAAGTACTTGACACAATCCCAACATTCAAAGAACATCCTTCAAAGCCTTCATAAAGCATACAAACCCTTGCAATACCAAGAACAAGTCCCCAAAAAACCCTAGAAGATCATTGAAAAGGGAAACAAATAATTCTGATTATGTTTGAAATACGCATAAGATGAAGCTAAGTGATATCTCACCTGTAAACTAATTTCCTCCTCCTACGAATCTCCTCTCATGCGCGCAAATGGACTCTTCATTCTCCACCGTCTGCAAATCTCCTCTCCTACTTTGCCTTGTGGGAATGAAGTTTTTTGATTTTTTTTAATTTTCAGAGTAATTTGAAATTGAAATTGACCTATGGGATATTATAATTATATGTAAATGCGATATTTCAATTACATAATTAAATGGGATATTATATGGGTAATTATAATTAAATGGGATATTATAATTATATGTAAAAATTAAAATTGACCTATGGGATATTAAACATTTTTATATGAAATTATAAGTAAACATTGCCAAGGTATGGGATATTATACATTTCTATATGTAATTATATGTAAAAATCAAAATTGACCTATGGGATATTAAAACATTTCTATATTAAAAATTATTTATGATATTTTTATATTAAAAATTATATATTTAAATGACGATGATGCCCCTCTAGAGGGAACTCGAGAAAAAATAACATGAGTGATCTTTTGAAAAGAAAAACGAAGATAAAATAGGATATAAGAGAAAAATGAGAAGATTTGAAAGGAAAAAAAGGTTGAAAAATAAATGAATCCAATGAGAAGAAGAGAAAGGGGGTAAAAATTATCAAGGGTAAGGGTTGTGGCTAGATTAATATAAATAGGGATTGGGGGGTACGAGTTATAAAATATTTTATTTTTACTCTTAGCCTTAAGAGTTCGTAGAGAAAATAAAAACAATGAGCTAAGGAACAATGAATAATGTACTATTTGATCATCATGAAGCAAAGTGATTGAGGCACTATAGGTGGCAAAAAAAAGTAGTATAACCTATATATGTATTAAAATTTTGAGCTTTGGGTGCTTTTGGGGGTCACTAATGGAGTAGAAGAACTAGGAAAGTATATGTACTAAACTATGAAATTCACTATTTAAAAGGAGGGTGAAATGTATATAAAGTGTTTTAGTGTGTATGCCATGAAACACGTGCAAAGGGTAAACATGGGTAGTGTTGGTGTTCCCAACTAATTGTTTTATTATCTCTAAAAAGTAGTTATATTCAATTATTAAGACTCTCACATTAGTTGTCAATGAAAATGAGACAGTGGCTTGTTCTCCTTTGCACTTTAGGCTTTGCTAGATGTAGGTGGTATCCCTTACTTCAATATCTAAATATCAATCTCTACACACTGAGATATTGATTAGAGCATAATTTTCCCCTATTTGTACTAAGGATTGAAATTATCCTACCTAATATTAGTTAAATCCTTAATATTTATCTTATTCAACGCCTTGATAACATGGAAAATTTTGAACACAAAAACAAAAAGTAAAATGTTTTCTTTCTGATTTTAGGGTTTTAGAATCTACGTTTTGAATAAGAAGGTATCCTCTTAATGGATTTTATCTAAGACAATAGAGTCAAAACCCTACATGAAAGTGTCATTTTATAACAACAAAACATCATACTTAGAGAATTGATAACAATAATAAATATATATTACATCAATATGTCCAATAAAGGGTATTATCTGCAACACTTCTTAGTGATCCTTTAATGAAACACACATTCCTTAAGGTATTGTCTACAATAGCTCATGCAAAATATCATAGACTTGTTAAAATATCAAGATTGGAAAACATCATCTCCTCGAATTAGATTAAGAGCATAGATTAAAAATAGTATCATGTTCATCATACATCATGATATGAATCATTGTGTTATTGTATAACAAACCATTAAAAGGATTCATCCATTAAATTTTCCATAAATATCTCAGCAGGGAACACAACATGATGCAAATATTTGTAATGTAAAAGTATAAATGACTTGACATGTAAAGATAATCACAAAGTACAAGTCCTCCCACATAATCATAATATTTAAATTTCACGAAAAAAAATCAAGAAATCAATATCAAATAGATACTATATTAATTGCATACCTCATACATTTAAATCATGTCATTGATCTTCTTCTTCATCCAAATCTTTGTATATATCTTCCGATCCAGAATTGACATTGTAAAGATTGGTCATATCATCATCATCATCATCATCATCATCATCTTCATGAACATTAACTCCTACATCATCATGATCTTGTTCCTCTTATTTGACATCTTTGTCAGGCACATCATCAACTAACTGTTGATCCTGATCACCATGTACATCATCTTCTATTTCTTCAGTATCTTCTTCTTCCACGACATTATACTTTATCGGCCTTCCTCTAGGATCATGTCTAACAACAAATGACCAAACCGGTTTATGTGGAACCTCTGAGTAAAATACCTGCTCACATTGGCTTGGAAGAACATAGGGCTCATTTCTGGCTCACTCAAATGACCTTGTACTGACCATTGTAAATCCATTATCATGTTTAATAATAGTTATGTCAGGATCATCTCATTCAATCATATCCTGTAACATTGGACGATGAAAAAGAACTAATTTGAAGGACCTAAAGTCACACTCAAATATATCATCCAAAATCCCATAGTATTAATTTTCTGAGACTTGAGGATGTATATCACTTCTAGATGAAACATTAGTCACCTAAAATATTGCAGTTATCCTAGAATCACAAGTTTTCTTTGTGTCATCCAACTTTTTGATGCGAAATTTATACCATTGCACCACATATCCTTGTGGTGTTTCACCTGCAATATGTCAAACATGTAAAAATTATTGCATTGCTAGCTGATAAACGCATTATTGTTGGTCAAATGTATGCAAAAACCAACATATATATGCATACATCATTGCAATTGAAAAAAAATTAAATAATATGAGTGATTAATATATCTATACATACCTTTTTATCTCTTAAACCATATGCCAAATCAATTTCCCTTGGTGTAACAATGGAATCTCCATTATGATGATCTTCTTTAACCAATGAAGCCACATATTCCCATGTTAATGTGTGACTAGATTATTGACATCGTTCAATCCATACTATCATCCAATCAAGATTGTTTGCAACATACAAATGTAGTGCATCCCACTCTCAAGCAACTTTAGAAAAAATAACTAGAAATTTACAACTGATGTATATTGAAGATTATAAATTAATTAACTACAATATATATAAAAACCAAATGTAAAATGTATTCAGATTAATGTCCATGAAGATCAAATAATTACCTCTCACTTTCCTCAATCTACCTTTCCCCATTAGGTACTCCCCTTTGAATTTGTTAATGGAGTTGAGATCCCAAATGCAATCTACATGGATCTTTGTCGCAAACTTAGGAAGATATTCAGTAATGTACACCATAGTATAGTATACCATATATCCCTCCACCATATAACCCTCAAGATATGTTCTTTGTCAAACAAAAGCCTTCAAACATTTCAAGTGCCTCTCAACCATCCACATTGACCTTGTGTATGCACGTCCACACAATGCAACCTCCTCAACTTGGTGTATAAGGTAGTGTTCTTGTGCATTGAAAAATATCGAAGGTAGACACTTTTGCATTTCACACATTAGACGAGGAATTTTTGTCTTCCAATATTTTATATCTTCTTTATGGATTTATTTATATGGCAACCATCTACAAGTGATTCAAGACGCAAATATATTAACGATAATTAACAAAATAATATACAATATATTACATAACAAGTAAAAAAAATGGCAAATATAATATCTATACAACAAATTGAACAAATAACACTACTTACCTCATGTATTTTCCAAGATCATATATATCTTTCTTGATAGTATTGTCGAAGTGGTCTGGGAGAGATAGAGGTAGAACGTACTACAAGAATTATAAAATGATCTTTTCATTGTTTTTTCCAAAACTAGTACTAAACATAATACAATGAAAAGTACATGCAATATACAAATATATAGAAAATATACAAGAACATGAATTACCTTAATGAAGGTATGCCAATCATGTGTTTTCATCCCTAGCCCAAATTAACTTTTCTTTGTTATGAGATTGTTTATGTTAGCAGCAAATCCTGTGGGAAATTGAATTTTTTCGAATTGCTTTGCTACTCCATTAATTAAAAAGGAGGGCACTTATATTAATTTGGTCTCCATCGCTATTTAATTGAATGACATTTTTCATTGCATGATTGGATATCTGAATGTCACTACAAATTTTGACAATTTTTTCTTTGTCACGCCTTCCATCCAATATTTTCCATAACGTCTTTGTTATATGCTTTCCAATATACATAGTATCAAAAAAATGCATAATTTGTAGCTTCTCATAGTATGGCAACCTACTAAATTGTTTGCGATAACTTTTTAGTCCCTTTGGAAGGTGATAATTAATGCCTTGACGACCTTCATGAAGCATATAAGTTTAAAAAGTTGACAACGACAATCATCGTCAATTACAACATGAGTAAACAAAACACAATATAAAAAATATAAATTCCAAAAATATCATATATGATAGATAAACAATAAGATTGAATGACATTACCTTGATGATTAATTATATTATATTCCAACTTCCATAGGCGAGGTGTCATTCTTCATGGTTTTGATGTAGTCTCTTCTTTCCCATTGAAAAAATGTTTTTCAGTAGTTCAATACTTATGATTTTTGTGGAGGAAGTGCCTATACTCATCAAACACCTGCTTTCCTAAACTTGTTGAATGATGAGATGTCATTTTTGGACCACAAACTGGACATGCAATTTTTCTCTTTGTTTGAAGACCTGCAAGATCATGTATAATTGGATTAAATATGTTAATTTTTATAATTATATATATTGAATGGATTATTTTAAAAAATGCATGATTTATACTTTAAAAAATTAAACATTATTAAAGTGCGCAAGTTGAACATTATAACATGCCACAAAAATGTGTTAGCCCTAGGGCATCATGAATTGCCCATACAAGCATTGCATGTAATTGAAATTGTCTTTATCCTATTGGTCTAGAGACGTCATACATAGTGATACCATTCCATAACTCTAGAAACTCGTCAATAAGAGGCTCGATATATACATTCATATCTTTAACTTGGTACTTTTCTAGTTGAATGAACAAAAACAATACATAATTATTATAACCATTTTATTGCAATATATATAATTTAATGTACTTGACTATTAAATGAAAAAAATACCTGGAACAATCATTTCCAACATTATGTGCTCCCTGTTTATTGACATCCATGGAGGAATGTTATTGTTGATAACAAAAATAGGCCACACCGAGTAAATTAATCTCAGCTCTTCAAAGGGATTGACACTGTTCGCTGCCAATGAAAGCCTGAGATTACGAGGTTCTTCTTTAAAGTGTGGTCATTTTTCCTCTATGTCCGTAAATGCAAAACCATCTACAAGCATTCTAAGAATGTCATCTTGACTTCTATTGTGTGCATGGTAATCCTTAAATTGCGCCAAGCTTTTGCACCTAAATAATCATTGCAAACATGGAATAATGGGAATATAACGAAGAACCTTCCGAGGAGCCTTTTTTTGTTAGTTGATCTGTTTGATATCTACTAATGTGATATTCAGGGCATCATGTTGCAAATTCATGTTGCTTATGATATATAATATGATCATTGGGACATGCATCTATTGCTTGATACTCCATTCCAATATCTTTCATAATGGCAGATAATTCTCGATATGAGCAAGGTAGAATATTTGATGGTGACAACAAAAATTCACCTATCAATCTAGAACAAAAATAATAATTTGTTACTATAAAGAATATTTATGGTACATATTTTACCTTTTATTTACTAGTGAAGAAATGACAACAAAAAAAGATGAAAAAAGATGACATATATGACATACCTTAACATACGTGAGATTGTTATGTTGGATAAACCATTCATAACCTTCAAGTTCACCAACAACAATACAAAAAAGAGAAGAGTTGTTTGGGATCCTTCGTAAAGGGGCTTATATGCCTTCTCAAGTACAGGTAAATCATGAACAACATCAAAGTCATCTTGATCATCATGATCAGCTGCACCAGTACTAAATGTGTCATGGATCCATGTATTTGTACTATCATCTTCAACTGTGTTTTCTAGTGCAAGATCATATTCTTCCATAGGATCATTATGTTCAGCTTCGATATTCACACCTCCATGTTCCTCCACTTGGAAAACCACATTCTCCGGGTCGTGGTAGTCCATATCATGTGCCCTAGGGCGCCCCACCTATATAAAATGATCAACATAAATAAACCATGATCATGATCTCATTAACAAGTGATTTTTTTTGTATATAAATTGTTAAAATGATATAAATATTTACAAATGAAATCAATATAAACACATATAATGAACAACTTACCAATATACGATAATCATGCCCCCCTTCAATGTGATCATGCTACCTACAATGTTTCTCGGCTATTGTGATTAAAAGTCTTCTAGTCTTTAAGCCCTTACAATTTTTGCAGGGACAATAACATATCTCATCACCTTTTCTTTTCAGGCTAGACCACAATCTAGCAATTTTCTCCTTATTTTGTTCTTCACTGATATTATCTGACATGATTTTTCTTCATAGGAAAAAAATTAGGCTATAGAAAATTAGGTCTATAACCTTCACAAACCAAGAAAAATGATTTTGCAAGTACAAAATACACTGTCCGCACAATTTTTTATATTATTTACTAGACTAACCCTAATGGTTTTCTTTTTTTTTACTTTTTCACTTTTCTATTTTTCGTCGGAATTTTGACGAGCATCCATTGTATTACCGATGATAGTTGGTTTTGTTAGAATTTCGATGAATGTCGGGCAAGATTTAAAAAAAAAAACAAATTTGACACAAATTGCCTTGTATTAAGTTCCGACAAAACAAAAGAAATCCCATAGTTCGTTAGAAATTTACTTTGAAAAATGCACCTAAATGAGTTAGTGATATGATGACAGTCTTTCCCTACATGTGTCCATTATCCATATGCCTTGATTTGTTGATTGTGCCTCTGAAGGTTGATTGCTTTGATTTAGCCATGTAATATGATTTGATGTTCTCTTCTTATGTTGGAGTCTTGTGATGTCATGTTGTATCCTATGGTTGTCAGGTGTCAACTTGGGTCTTGAGTGTGAGTTGGAACCTTATGTCATCTCCTAGCATGGGGGATGGTTCCTATTAAGTTCCACATGGTCAAGTGGTTTGATGCCTTCTTCCATTGGAATATTATTCTTGGATGTTAGCATGAGTGGATTGGATTATTGGATCTTTATTATGTGGATATTCTTTGGAGCTTATTTCTATGTATTTGGATTAGAAAACAATGTAGCATGATGTTTTGTATATGTATAATAGATTATGTATTCTTGAGACATTTATCTTCATGTATTTGTAAATGTAATTAAAAAGGAATATGAGATAGTAGCTTAGGAGTAGTCTTGATTGTACATTCATTGATATCTTGGGTATTCATTATGTAATGTTATATTATGAGTTCTATGTGGATAAGAAAGAGTTACTATGTTGTATTGTATTGAAATTGTAGATGGAATTGTATGTATAATCTTATGGAAATTAAGTTGAAAGAATAGTAGTTGCTATTATAGATCTTGTTTAAGCAATGGAAGTTATCTAGATGAAATGGATTATGTTACTTAGGTAAATAAGATAATTATCTTAGAGATTGTTACTACTTATCAAGTTGCCATTAGTTTTATGTTCAAAGTTATTCTATATACTCTAGTCGGTTACTACTACCAAAATATTCAGTCAGTATGCACAATCTAGTCGGTTATTAAAGAAATGAGTCTTAAAATGTAGTATACACCGAGTTGTCTACCGGAGTATCATTTCATGTCTATTGAGCAACAAAGATGACACACCGAGTGAAATGTGTTACCAGATTCATTGAACCTAGACATACATATGAAAACATGTTACAAGATCGAGGAACATCTAACCGTTATCACATTGGAAATTGCACTTAAAGATTGTGTATGATTTTGAGGTCATCTAACCAATGAAATATTTTGCATGGTTATTCATTCGATAAAACATGTTTGTAAGATCGAAGCAATGAAAGGATCACCGTCATAAGAGATCTACTTATACAACATGGATTACAATCAGAAATATACATGTAGCATGACAAAATGGAAGATATAGAGATATATGAAGAAAGACATGTGAAAGCACTAAGTGTTATGACTATTACAGAGACATAGAGGTCACCGAGAAGGATTTCAGAGAACAGTCAAAGAACAAAGTAAACAGAAGGGTTTACCGAGTTACTATATGGGTTACCGAGGTATGCTATAAGCAAGGTGATCTTATTCTAAGCATATAAAATCTGCTATAACATTCCAGATGTAAAGCTGCAGATATTTGTAATGATTTATTGTAATATTTTGAAGTTGTAAGAGAAACCTTTAGTAGGGTAAAAGACTCTAATCAAGTCTATGAATTATAAAGCCTATAACCAGGTGCAACATTTAGTTTTAGTGTTTAAAATCCTTTAGCAAGGTAGATCTAATAGATCTTGTTACTCCTAACAGGGTAAGCTATCAGAAATAGCTAAACATGTAGCTCTAACCGAGCACTCTTTATTATTGCAGTAGTGAAGTTATGGGTGCCATCCCCACTGTAGTTTTTCTCTCTAACCAGGACTTTCTACGTAACCAAAATATATGTGTTATGGAGTGAATCATGTATGATTGTTATCTATTTGTTTTAGCTTTGTATTATGTTACTGCACTATTCGGTTTATGCATAACAGTAAAGTTATTATTGAAGAAAAGTTTTGAAGTACTGATTCACCCCTCCCCTCTCAGTACATTAGCTTTCCATATTGGGCCTAACAATTGGTATCAGAGCTTCAATCTTGGAAAAGGGTTTAATTGCCTAAAGAGAAAGATCTTATCAATGGAAGGCTATAAATAGTCTTGGAGGATTGTGTATCTGCAAGAAGAGCTGGATCATGCTAATCAAGTGATTGCAGACATGCAAAGGCAAATGCAAAAATCTTTGAAAGTAAGAAGAAGATTATCTAATGATTTGCAAGACTCTCAATAGTTAGTGGAACAAATTGAGACATCATCTGAGAACAGTATATCTGAAGAAATGATTGGAGTATTGAGAGAAAAGAACAAAACATTGGCTAATCAACTAAAAGCAATGAAAAGAGAACATGAACATTTCAGCACATAGATGACTAAAAATCTTGATGCATTAAGGATAGTCGAGGATAAAGTAAGAGATCTAAAAAGAGAGAAACAACAACTTGAAGTCTTAGTATCTGATAAGAATGATGAAATCACAAGGTTGACTGGAATTCAACAAAATCTATCAGATCAACTAGGTTATGCACATCATGAAGCAATTTTGAAGGATGATGAGAATCAAGCATTGAAACTTGAAGTATCAAGGTTGACCGATGAACTTGAAACAAAGAAGAAATCCAAAGAAACACTGAAGAAGAGTTATGAAGCATCAAAGATGTTGGATGAACAACTGAATACAAGAAGACCCAACAAAGATGCAGGACTCAGTTACAAAGGAAAAGACTCTACCGAAAAGGGAATTCATACTACCGAGAGAGGAGAATCATCAAAGAAAGCTGGAAACAAGAAAAACATCAAAAGAAAGAAGCCTATTTGCAACTACTGTGGAAATCAAGGTCATACTGCCAACATGTGCCAAATCAGAAAAGGTAAGCAACCAAATGTCACTAAGTCCAATGGTTATTGTTACAATTGCAATAAATATGGTCACACATCTAATCAATGTAGGACAAAGTCTGTAAACAATTATTAGAAGGCAAAATTCAAAGGGTTTTGTAAAAACTGCAACAGATATGGACATAGTACCGAGAAGTGTTGGTTTAAGCAAAAGAACTATATGTGGTATGCACACGGAGCAAATGCTAGAGGTTACCGAACTCACACAAATCCTTACCGACAGTATTCTGCAATACCATGGGATTACAATACAAGGATATGGTGTGAATGTTGTGGAAGATATGGACATCTAAGTGCCAACTATTTTATAAGGTTTGGGATGTACAACCGAAGATCATGGAGAAATCCTGGTATGGCATGTTTTCATTGTCACAAAGTTGGACACTTAGCTAGATATTGTAGAGATCAACCTAGAAAAGACATTGAAGAAATAAAAGACAAATTAAAGATGATTTGGAAAAAGAAGGAAATTGTGTCAAATGAAAAAAGCACCTTACCTATCGAGTTAGGTGCACCTATTCCAAATTAATCGGTAAAGGTATGAAGGGAGTGCATTCTATCAAGGTTAAATCTTAACAGTTCCTATTTTATTATGTACTTAATTCAAATCTGCATAATTAAGATGTAATAGTAAGTTTGAAATTCTATCAAAGTCTTTTGAAGCACTTTATAGGAAACCTATCAAGTCGGTGAATACAGGAAGCGTGTCAAGTCAGTAAATGAAGGAAGTTTGGTTACTCAGTTAAAACGGAAAAAGGAAAGAAGGTTTAGTGGAACCGAGTGCATTTAATGTTTTTGACCTAACTCGCACAGAGCCTGATAAGGCATATTGTGTACTTAAAAGCATTTTCGTGGTCATTTTCAACTCACCAAGTTTTCGAGAGAGTAGAGAAAAGCGAATCTAAGGCGATCAAACCTCCTACAAAGAAAATTCAAGGTATTTACATCCATCTCAATGCATTGTTAAGATGGTTTATTGATCTTATCAAGTTGCTATTATTTGCTAAGTGTGGAATGTCAGTCATTTGAAAATCCTGAAACCCTAAGGATCCTTTGTTAGCTTTTATCTGAAATCTACAATGGCATCTAAGATCCAAGACCCCATTGTTGTCAAGAATGTAGAGAAGCCCTCACTAAAATACTCTTTGACTCCCAATATTGCATCTTAATTGGATGACAAAACTGCTTTTTCACTCATCCTGGATAGAGTGTTGTTAGTCGAGGATGTGAGATTCTTCACCAAATGTCGTGTTGAAGAACTCGGTCATGTTGAAATTAAAGACACCTATGATGAATTATGCACAGATGGTAAATTGAATAGCAAGTATGAACACATTAAGATCAAGGGATTAACTTAAGCCTTAACCTATCCCCGTGTGTTCAAACCCTAGTGGGTTAAGTTTGTTTTGAGTAGAGTTCATGATGATTTCATGTGGTTAGAAGAGCAACCATTTAAGATTACCAATGAAATCATTCATCTGATTACCGGTTACCCTATTTATGATCATGCCCGAGCCCAAAAGATGATATCACAGAAGGAATTGATTAGTTTAACCAGAGTGGAATCAGATTGCAGAGGATTGAAATTGAACAATGTCATAGATGAAGAACTAAAATTTTTCATAAGAGTAATAGGTTACTGTTTCTTCCAATCAGCAAGGGAAAACAGTGTACCCTGTGCAATAGTAGACCTAGCATACAAACTTGTGAAAAAGGGAATGAAAATTGATCTATGTGAGGTATTGCTGAAGAACCTATTTGAGAATCTGAACACCATCAGGAAGCTAAAGAAAAACAACTCGGCTAATACACTAAAGTTTGGATCATTACTTGTATGCATGTTTTTCTATTTTGAAAAATTCTTTCCATCAGTCGGTAAAGTTGTTTGGGAACTACACCGACCAATCACCCATCAGATCAATGACTTCATTCAGAAGTTAGGAGATAATTTCAATGATATTATGGATGATTACTTCAATAAGTTCCAAGAGAAAATGCATAATAGGTACAGGATTCCACCCCAGCTAGTGGAGAAATACAAAAATGACATATGTTTTGAAGTTGACACTGATTACTGTTATTTGAATGCTGTGGAACCAAGAACTCAATCTTTGTCACCGATGGGTTACAAGATTGATTTTGACATCACACAACAACAAATTGGTGCATTTCTTACATTGCCAAGACATGCTACCGAGCTGAGGTATGGAACCTATGAAGAAGTAAACGAAAAAGTAAAAATGAGCATTGTAGTACCCAAAGCTACAAGAAAGGCAACAAAGATGATAAAGGCATTATCAGAGAAATTCAGAGAAGACTCTTCCTCTACACCTGTCAAAGGCACCATTGCCATTACAGAAGAGGAATCTGAAGCCCAAGAGGTAGCTATAACATTGAGCACCGAATTGCCTAAGGGAAAAGTGTTGAAGAGAAAGAAACAGGACACATCAAAGGCCTCACCGACTCCACCTCCAAAGTGACCTAACACTAGAGCATCTGCAACTTCACTGAGTAAGAAAACAAAGAGTGTTACTATTCCCAAGGTAACAAAGACCTACAAGAAATCTACTCGGAGACTCATTTTGGCAAAAGAGTCTAGTGATACCAAATCAAAGGATGCAAGCAAATTTTAGATTGTCAAGAGAAAGAAGGTAAATGTACATAGTGTTGAAAATTTTTGTGCTAATCCGAAAGAATATGGAGGATTTGGATCATTCAAATATGTAAAGTATGAAACCAGAAATAATGATGAGAAGAGACAAATTGAAGAAGCTATCATTTGCACACTTCTAAAATTCCGGTTGGCTCCATTGGAACTAGCTAAGTCGCTTCCAAATGAACTTTATTTGCATATTGATAATAGGTGGAAGTATGAAATGGACTCAGAGAAATAGATTAGAGAAAGAAGTCTGGTTCATCTCTTTCCTGACATGTCAGTAGCTAAAATAAAAGAACATCTGACAACCTACAACTCAAAGTTTCTTGTCAAATAGAGAGCCTTAAAACTAATGAATGGGTTGTATATTGAAGTTGAAAATGAGACAAAAGCAAAGTGGCAGGAAATCTTTAAAATCAAGGATGCCGGTGAGCATGCTACAGTTGAAATTGTTGATGTCACCAAGCAAGATCTTGATGTTACCAAGCAAGACCCTACTGACACCATTCAAATAGATGAAGATGTCATGGATACAGAGGCACCGGAATAAGAAATGATAGAAGGCAATGCATATGCAAAACTTGTATCTAGTGAATCAGTCTTGGAACAAGTTCAGCCTTATCTACCAGTCAAACAACTTGTCTCAATCGAAACCCCTTAGGATATGGAGCAAGGCACTAGAGGCCACAAGTCTACAGCAAGAAAAGGTACTACTCAAGAACAGACATCTCAAGCACCTTCTAGCACTACAAATGTTGCAACTAAGACACCAAGTACCAAGACACCAAAGGACTCTACAGAGGCTAAAGAAACCGATCAAAGTGTTGCCTCTACCAAGCAACCTACCGAGGGTCATCAAGCCTCACAAACCATTGTCTTAGTTCTATCGATAAAAGGTAAAGAAAAGAAGATGAAAAAGCATAGTTTTAAATTTGATTTGTCAAAACCAATAGTGTTTCCCAATATAGATATATCAAAATTAAAGGGGCAAGCACTCATTGATTTCGGTGAACTATGCAAAGCAAAGGCCGAACAAGAGAAGCAAATGGCTATCCAAAAGAAAAATAAAGTACTTTAGAAGGTGAAAGCACTCTTAATAGATATGCTACCTGAAGCTATAGTGTCAATAGATGCAGCCATCCACATTCAACTGGATGAACTCCTAACAAAGATAGAGACATCTGGAGTAGATGCATCGAAATATCTAAGCAAGCTAAAAGACAAAGAGCTCACTGCAAAAATGATAGAAGAGGTACAAAAAGCTATAGCTATTGGCAAAGTTAAACTTGTCAAATTTATTGCTGAGTTGACTCCTCAACTCAAGCACATTCTTTATTTATTTCAGAAACTCTACACATTTTCTTTATTCATTAAAGACATTCAGAATAAAACAGAGGCAATTGAGAAAGAGATCACCGATCTCTCAAATAAGTTGACCACAGAGCCAAATTCAGTTCAGAATTTCTATACAAGGTTACAACAGCTCATGGCTCAACAATTGGACCTAAGAAATGAAGAACACAAGATCAGGATGGACATAATGACACTTCAGACATTAGTCCTTCCTCATCTTTCATGCATCCAAGAACAGATCAACTGAGCCACCTCCTTATCTACTACACAAGAGGGGAGCACTCTATATGGCTTAATATCATTATTGGCTGATATTCAAGCAGAGAATTATTTAATGGACAGTGTAAATATTGCACTCTCTGTTGCTCTCACCGAAGCACGGACCAAGTACAATTCTATTTTTGACCAATTACCACCCCCGAATGGTAATTAAGTTTTGATGTTTGTCAAAAAGGGGGAGTGATACAGTATTGGGGGAGTGTTGTATTCAAAGTATCAAACAAAAGGAGTATAGTATACAGGGGAGTATATCGAGCAGATCAAGCAGAGTATCCAAGAGAAGTGAACCGAGCAGTGAACAGGACAGTAAGCAAAGATCAAGAGTAGCACATAGAAATTGATCACCAAGCATGCAAAATTAGAGTTTTGTACAGTATATCGATAAGGGGAGTATATCTGGATATATCTTCATTGACTATTGTATGTACTGTTAGTATAGTCAAATTTTGCACGTATATAGATTATTGAGTTATAACTTTGAAAGTAGTTTTTGTCAAACATCTCAACTAATGTCAAAAGGAGAGATTGTTACTACTTATCAAGTTGCCATTAGTTTTATGTTCAAAGTTATTTTATATACTCTAGTCGGTTACTACTACCGAAATATTCAGTCGGTATGCACAGTCTAGTTAGTTATTAAAGAAAGTAGTCTCAGAACGTAGTATACACTGAGTTGTCTACCAAGTATCATTTCATGTCTATCAAGCAGCAAAGATGACACACCGAGTTGTTATACACCGAGTGAAACATGTTACTAGATTCATTGAACCTAGACATACATATGAAAATGTGTTACAAGATCGAGGAACATCTAACCGTTATCACATTGGAAATTGCACTTAAATATTGTGTATGATTTTGAGGTCATCTAACCAATGAAATATTTTGCATGGTTATTCATTCGATAAAACGTGTTTGTAAGATCAAAGCAATGAAAGGATCACCGTCATAAGAGATCTACTTATACAACATGGATTAAGATCATAAATATACATGTAGCATGACAGAAAGGAAGATATAGAGATATATGAAGCAAGACATGTGAAAGCACTAAGTGTTATGACTGTTACAGAGACACAAAGGTCACCGAGAAGGATTTCAGAGAATAGTCAAAGAACAGAGTAAACATAAGGGTTTACCGAGTTACTATATGGACCGAGGTATGCTATAAGCAAGGTAATCTTATTTTGAGAATATAGAATCTTCTATAACATTCTAGATGTAAAGTTGCATATATTTGTAATGATTTATTGTAATATTTTGAAGTTGTAAGAGAAACCTTTAACAGGGTAAAAGACTCTAATCAAGTCTATAAATTGTAAAGCCTCTAACCAGGTGCAACATTTAGTTTAAGTGTTGTAAAATCCTTTAGCAAGGTAGATCTAACAAATCTTGTTACTCCTAACAGGGTAAGCTATCAGAAATAGCTAAACATGTAGCTCTAACTGAACACTCTTTATTATTGCAGTAGTGAAGTTGTGGGTGCCATCCCCACCGTAGTTTTTCTCTCTAACCAGGAGTTTCTGCGTAACCAAAATATATGTGTTATGGAGTGAATCATGTATGATTGTTATCTATTTGTTTTAGCTTTATATTATGCTACTGCACTATTCGGTTTACGCATAACAGTAAAGTTATTATTGAAGAAAAGTTTTGAAGTACTGATTCACCCCTCCCCTCTTAGTACATTAGCTTTCCATATTGGGCCTAACATAGATCTTGTATTGTATTGAAATTGTAAGATGGAATTGTATGTATAATCTTATGGAAATTAAGTTGAAAGAATAGTAGTTGCTATTATAGGTCTTGTTTAAGAAATGGAAGTTATCTAGATGAAATGGATTATGTTACTTAGGTAAATAAGATAATTATCTTAGAGATATGTAACGAAACTTGAAGGAGGATAAGAAAGAGTTACTATGTTAATACAATTGTAAAATGGAATTGTATGTATAATCTTATGGAAATTAAGTTGAAAGAATAGTAGTTGCTATTATAGATCTTGTTTAAGAAATGGAAGTTATCTAGATGAAATGGATTATGTTACTTAGGTAAATAAGATAATTATCTTAGAGATATGTAATGAAACTTGAAGGATAGTCTAGTCTTGTAGAAGAGAATGGTTATACAAACTATGATGCTTTTATGATGAATGAAAGAATGGATATTAGGAGTATTTGATTTGGTAATTTCTAAAAGAATCTAAAGAGTATGTTATGTGACTGAGTTATACAAATGTGTTAAGGATTTATTATAGTTGTATGGAAATTAAATGTATAGATGGGTAATAGAATATGATGTTCTAAGATGGATATATGATGTGTTAGGATTTTGTCAAGTAATGACGTTGAGATACCCTAGGGAATGGATTTGCATTATATGAGTTTAAATAGAGATTGTGTTAATGATTAAATGGTTATTCCGCTTGTGTAATATGATTCTATGGATATGTTCATGTTTATTTATGCATTCATGTAAATTGCTAATGGTGCAATGATGAATATTGGTAGTAATGTTGCATTAATGGAATGTTAGAAATAGCATAAAAGTGATAGTTACCTTAAAGAAGAAAAAAAAATTATCTCCTTTTGTTAGTAGATTTTGGTTTATTTCTCTAAGGTATTTTGGTGGGCATTACATGAACGATGAAAGATGTAGTTTATGTAGGGTTCACAAGGTATTTTCATTTTTAAGTTGAGAACCAACAATCAAATCAAAATTTCTATAGATTGGGTTATGAATTATGGTGGTAGTCACTCACGAAAATTTGAATTCGGGTTACTTTTAGAGGGAATAGGATGATGGGTGCCTTAGTCCACTAAAAAATGGACCAACAAAAAGAGTTGGTAGAGTAGCATGATCCAAGACATAGGATAGCCTTGAAATTAGCATATGATGACAATTAGGTAGTGGGTTTAACAATTAGTTATAGAGTAGAATATGACCCAAATATTAGGACCCAAAGAGTTTTACATTGATCTAGATAGAAACACACTAAAGTAAGGGCCCAAATAGAGTGAAAAATTGTAAAAGGATATAATAATTTACTACAACACAAAATATTAAAAATGTATTAGATTTTGATTTAAGTGGGATCCCATTAAAGCCCCCAAGATTGAGTTTCATTGACATGTAATTGGTGAGGGGTTTAAAATTAAATCCCTATTTCAAAATATATGGGGATTAATGACACTATTAAATCCATATTTGACAATATATGGGGGTTAATATGTTGGAAGTCAACCATGATCAAAAAGCGTGAATTGATAACCTTCTACAAGTGAAAAGAAAATAAACACAACAGTATCTTTATCATAAAATGAAGAGTTTATAATACAATGTTCAATATTGCATATGTGCACAAGGATAAGAAGGTGAAAAGGTGTTGGCAAATGCACACTCCAATGAGATATTGTAGGTGATTGAAGGTTTTGTCATTGATGGCAACCTTACAATAATATGATACCAACAAGACAATTTACCGGCACCAGCAATGACACTCTACACCGGCACACAGAACACCGACAGTAAAAGGAAGTATATTGGCACCCAGGCCGATAGGAATTTTGTTTATAATATATTTTGTAATTAATTGTAAAATCATTATAAGTCGACTTGGCAAATTGTAAAATGACTCATATATGTATGAGATCATTATAGAACATTTTGTAAAAAAGAGGATAGGTGAAATAAGGCAAACCTATTATGCGAATTATAGGTTAAGGGTTTATGTATGAAGTAGAGCTAAAACCGGTATTGGATCTGGCATAGTAGATGCTATTTTGAAGTAGTACAAGACATTGGATTTGGATAATCCATTTTGTAAGTCAGTGAGACTTCCCATTTTGTAATTGAGCAGTGAGCTCTAGGCACTTGGCCTTCCTGCATGTGCAGGCCCCTATTGTAGCAGTAATATTCTCTTATTGGCCAGTAAGTGAATATTGTGAGTCAAAAATCCCATCGAGGTTTTTCCCACACTGGGTTTCCTCGTTAGACTACTGTGTTATGGTGTGCTTTTCATGTGGTTGTTGTTATCTCTATTTTTTGCATTACTTTTTGTTTACCGGTATATAGTATTGATATACTTTACATGTTTTAAGTTAAGAAAATAATATAACCGGTTAGATACTGATTCACCCCCCCCTCTCAGTATCTTTGGGAATCCTAACAATTGGTATCAGAGCTTGGTCTTCTATTTTCAGAAGCCTAACAGCTTGAGGGAGATCTTGACACTAGTAGAGATGGAAAACTTGATGAAGCAATTAGAAGTAGCTCTCTCAGACTATGATACAGAAAAGTTGAAAAATATCAAACTTGAAGATGATCTAAAGGCTGCACAAGATATCATTCAAGCAATTAAAGAAAATATTACCATTGCAAGAAACAAGAGAAGAGAACTTTGTGAAAAGATACAAAATGAGAATGATGAAAAGGAAACTCTTAGTGATCTGATGAATAAGCTGAAACAAGAAAACATGACAACAAAGAATGAGATACAGGATATGACTATGAGATTTTGTAAAGAAATTGAAGATAGAAAGAAGAATGAAGAAGACTTGACTAGAAGACTGAATGATGTTGCAAATGAAAACATAAGACTTAGTTATGAAAATGATATGTTGAAGACAGATCTGATGCATGCACAAAATGACTCAAATGAACTCATGAGACAAAAAGGTATCTTGGAAAGAGAACTGGCTACTACAAATCAACACAAGGAAAAATTCAAGAAAAGCTTAGAAGAACTTGGTGACTTGCTGAAAAATTAGAAACCAAATGGTGACACTAATGGCCTTGGCTTTGAAGTTGGTGAAAGCTCTGGCACTGCAAACACACATGATCATAGCAAACTAGTAAGACAACCAAATGCTTATAAATTTAATGGAAAATGCTTTAACTGTAACAAGTATGGTCATAGAGAAAATCAGTGTAGATCTAGAAATTATTAGAGCACTAATACACCCACCGGTCAATGCTCCAAATGCAACAAAATTGGTCATAATTCAGAAAATTGTAGAATGAATGTAAGATGTTATGTTTGTGGAAGATTTGGACACTTATCTAATCAGTGTAGAACACAAACCAGCATAGGATATGGGAAAGCTATTCAGAAAAACAATGTGACCTGTTATGCTTGCAACAAGATTGGACATATTGCAAACTTCTGTAGAAGTAAGGCATCACCGGCAAGTAATAATGGTGCTAGTTTGAAAGGTAAAGAAAAGGTTGAAGAGGTAAAGCAAGAATTCTCAAAACAATGGATCAGAAATTCAGATCTAAATGTTGATAGGAATACTCCTCCACTAGCAGAACAGAGTAACACTCCACTGGTAGGAGACTCTTCATCTAACTAAAGAAAATTCCTTTGAGGGTTTAGCAACCAAATGTGAAACATGCTATTATTCCCTCGGTTGAAGGTGAGAAGTTGAAATTACTTCTATACTGGCAAATAAGTTAAGTCATTACTTAACCGGTAAGCATTAAATGTGGTAGTTGGTGAATTTAACATTATAAAACAAGTGTTTAGGCTCCATTTTCATTTCACCAAGCATTCAAATCTTTGAGAGCATGAAAATTCCCAAGCGAAGGCATTCCAAGCAAAGAAGTGAAGCAATTCATCAAGCAATAATTCCTCAAGGCAGATAAAGGTATTTATAACCATGGCTTCTTCATCTGCTCCTGAATTCATTGCAAACCCTACTATTGTCAAAGTTATTAAACGCCCTAGACCCGTATTCCAGTTAGTTCCTGAAATTGCCAAGAAAGATGATAACATTGGTGCATTTTCTAAAATTCCTAAAGGAGTAGTTTTTGCTGAAGACCCTAGAATGTATAAACATTGTCATATAGAGGAATTAGGTGATGAGGAAATTAAGAATATGCATAAATCTATAATTTGTGATGAATCCTGAAATATCAAACCTGAACACAAGATAGTTGAAACCCTAGGTTTCACTAAAATTCTCAGTATCCTGGATTTTCCCAAGGATGTTACAAGGATAGTACTAAACAGGGTACATGGCACATTCTTTTGGTTGGACTCAGTTCACAAAATCATAAAAGAAGCAGTAAAGGTTGTGATAGGGTTACCCTCCACTAGTAACAAACCTGATAAAACAAAGAAGGTCTCAAATGACCTAGTGATAAACCTAACCGGTGCAACATCTGATAAGAGATCTTTAAGGGTAAATGATGTAACAAATATCAATGTGAAATTCATCAGTATGATCTTAGGCTACAAAACTACACATGCAAATAGGTTAAACTCAGTCTCTAGCCTATGCATTAAAAGTGCCTATGATATGATTAATGATAATGCAAGAATAGATGTGTGCGAATGGCTTAAAGATGAACTGATTAACAATTTGGAAAAGATAAAGAAAGACAAAAAGGGAACATTCAGATTTGGAAACCTAGTTGTTTGTCTAATGTTGCACATAACTAAACAAGTACTTAGTATTGGAATTAGAAATTTTGGTTTTGATATACCGATAGTCAAACAGTTGTTAGATTTACTAAACAACATGGGAGAGAACAGAGAAAAGAACATAAATGAGTATTTTCAGGCATTGAAGGCCCGAATGAAGACCAGAGTTAGATTGTCACAAGCAATTGTGGACAAGTATAAGGATGAAATCTATTTTGTGATAAAGAAGGATGAAATTTGGATGGAGGCAGTTATCCCAAGAACCATCTGGGTTACTGAAATGGGGTATGAAACTGATGACCACATAATAGAAACATATGCAAAAGCCCTCCTAGAAGCACCTAAGGAACCTAAAGAAGAGGTATTTGGCAGTGCCAAGACTATTGAAAAACAAATTCAATAGTCTAAGTATATTACTGACAACATTGTCTAAGTATATTACTGACAACATTGTGACAGTTGAACAAATGAATGAGGAAGCATTCAAGGAGAAACTAGAGAAGGAAAAACACAAATTCTTTGAAGAGGAAACAAAGAAGTGCATGGGACAATTTGACACTCTTTTACTGGCACTATGTAATACACTAAAAGAGTTAAAAAATTTGTACAAAGATACATGCAAAACAAACTTTTTGACAATAGATATAGACAAGAAGATCAGCAAGGTACAGGAAGAAATAAATAAATTAGCTGACAACTTCATTAATTCATCTGAACTATTATTAGTTTTTTAGTAGAAAACAACAGGCTTTGAGGAGGAACTTCTAAAATTGGAAAGAGAGAAGGAAAGTATAAAAGGAAAGGCAAAAGATCTAAAATGGAAACTTAGTCCAAGATTGGACTACCTTGCCTCCTTGAGAAAAGAGATATCTGAGGCTCTAGTTCAAGGATATAAAACATCGGAACAACAAATGCAACACCTCACCGGTACAATTCAGAGGACAGAGGCTGCATTAAAGGACAATGAACAGTTCACTGAGAGCCTGAATCTGGTATTGGCAAACCTTTTTCAGATTGTAACCAACCAGTTACAAGGATGAAGCTGGAAACCACACTCAATTGACACCTTGACAACATTTGTCATTGATACCAAAGGGGGAGTAGTGGTAATGAGAAAAATAATCAGCAAATGGCTCATCAGCTCAGGGGAAGCACATATTTTTTTTGGTACACAATTTTTGGTAAGACAATTCTGGCAGATTCTTTTTGGATGACACTTTTTGGATTTTTCTCATGAGTGTTGCCATCAATGCCAAAGGGGGAGATTGTTGGCAAATGCACACTCCAATGAGATATTGTAGGTGATTGAAGGTTTTGTCATTGATGGCAACCTTGCAATCATATGATACTGACAAGACAATTTACTGGCACTAGCAACGACAGACTCTATACCGACACACAAAACATCGACAGTAAAAGGAAGTATACCGGCACCCAGGCCGATAGGAATTTTGTTTATAATATATTTTGTAATTAACTGTAAAATCATTATAAGCCAACTTGGAAAGTTGTAACATGACTCATATATGTATGAGATCATTATAGAACATTTTGTACAAAAGAGGATAGGTGAAATAAGGCAGACCTATTATGTGAATTATAGGTTAAGGGTTTATGTATGAAGCAGAGCTAAAACCGGTACTAGATTTGGCATAGTAGATGTTATTTTGAAGCAGTACAAGACATTGGATTTGCATAATCCATTTTGTAAGTCAGTGAGACTTCCCATTTTTTAATTGAGCAGTGAGCTCTAGGCACTTGGCCTTCCTGCATGTGCAGGCTCCTATTGTAGCAGTAATATTCCCTTATTGGCCAGTAAGTGAATATTATGCATCACAAATCCCACCGAGGTTCTTCCCACACCGGGTTTCCTCGTTAAACTACCGTGTTATGTTGTGCTTTTCATGTGGTTGTTGTTATCTTTATTTTTTGCATTACTTTTTGTTTACCGGTATACATTATTGATATGCTTTACATGTTTTAAGTTAAGAAAATTATATAACCGGTTAGATACTGATTCACCCCCTCCCTCTCAGTATCTTTGGGAATCCTAACAAAAGGTAGGGTGAAGCTCTGACTACCCCTCTAATGGTGAAACATTTGTGAGCTCACTTGAAAAGTATGTGAGAAATTGGTAATTATGAATGAAATAGGTGCCTCAAGTGATGAAGACATTTGTGTCAACCACATGAGGTGAGAAAAAAACATGAAAAAACCTAAGTAAAGTTATGCTAGGTGTGAATTCGTCAATTCCAGAAGGTTGATATCCTAAATAGATGTATAATGACACTATTTATAGTAAATCTCCCCCCTCTTAACTTATAAATTAGAGAGTAATGTATGCAAGACAATGAGTCCTAGCTACTAGCTACTATGCAAGAAATTAAATATACAAGTGTGAAGAAGAGAAGTGATAGGAGGAATCATGATGACCCCCAAGGACTACTTCTATAACAAGTACAATAATGTTCAACTCCATAGGAGAGAAAAGACAGAAGGTCATGTGAACCCTCTATAAAATGTGAAGTAATGAACTCCATGTGAAAAAATTCTTCCTCCCATAGCTGATATGAGAAGGGAAACCATGCAACCTTGCCTCAAGGTGATTCTTGTAGTATTGGTAGATGCTCAACACTAGCAGCTAAAGATGATACACACATATTGAACAATATCTTTCTCCTTAGGAAGAAACAACACTACTAATGTGTGTAAAATGCATTTATATTCTTGATAGGAAGATGAAGGAAGGACTATGAATGTATCTAAATTTTTCACATTATCCAAAGACTAAAATGATGCCTATCATGGATTCTCAAAGATATTTAAGCCAATTCTATAAGGTGAATAATATTGATATAATGGATTAGGTACCATAGAAGATTTAGGAATAAGGATAATGGATGTATGGTTATCATAGCCTTTATCTACAGTAGTCAGTTTCCAGACTAAGGTCATTCATCTATTTTCCTCTTCACTCACACAATTTGGATTGCAAAAGTGACATGTGGAAGCTATGCGCTTCTTTTTTTAGAAAATCCTGCTACCACAAGGAAATTCACCACATGTGAGCCATGTACATCAGAATATCAGGTGTATAAGACCGATCTAGTGAACAAGAGTCAAGGAACCATGCTTGTATGCCACGTGTTAGTTCCACAGAAGATCTAGCAAATGTTAAAAGAAAACTCAAGAATTTCCCGTCTAACCAACACATGTTTATTGCACATTCTAATCTAGTCAGGCCATTGAGAGGTGCCACCTAGAAATAAAGCATTATGTGGTGGTCATGCAAAGAGTTTTGGATGATCTTGTTTAGAAAAATTGTACACACGCAAGTAATTGAATTAGAACAAAGGAAAAGAAGTGATCGCACAAGCGAAACTAGGTATTTTATTGTCTGAAATCTTGGCTAAGAAAAGGTGAATATGTAGATGGTGATCATGCAGGTAATCAAGAAAGATTTATGGCATAGAGCTCTCTTGTGCAAAGGCACTTGTTCCCAATCATCATGATCCCACCACCATGGAGATATTTTGTAACTGAATGAAGATGTTGTCCAGGAAGGAGATTAAATATAAAACACCCAAGAAGATATTGTATAAAGATATTTTCTCATCTTCTAATGAATAGAGGGATTTTACATCCTTTAGTCTTAGTTTTGATAGACGACATCTCCACACTTGTTTAGAATAAAATGTATCATGGTTCAAAATCATGTTAGACATAATATGTGTGTGGGCCTCAGCATATTTTCCCTTAATAAAATATTTGATTGTGCCTTAGTTGCCTTTCTTGTGTCTATTATGGGAAATGTTATGTGATTCTAAATTAAATGCATGATTAGTTTTTCTTTTGTTTTTTTTGGGTGTTTTTGGTTTCCTGAATTTCTAATGGATGATAGATCATGTAGGTAACTTTACTCTTCTATTTTCTTTAGGAACAAAAACCAAATTATACCATTCAATCACATAATCTCTAAAATGATGAACCATTGTAGAAATTTAAAGTGGTTTCTTAATTTTGTTTGGCCTAAATGGGTGCTTCCCATGGCGAGGATCAAAATATTTCACCCTATGTCTTTGTCACTTTGAGTGTTTTGTTCACCTCCCAACAATGAATATTTTGTGGCGTACTATGTCCCTCTTAGAAAATCGGTCGATCCTAGATGTCAATGTTGGTGAAAGGATTAAAGTTTTGTAAAATTTTTGTGTTCATTATAAGCTTCACATTCATTGAATGATTGTTTGTTTTAAAGTAATCTATGTTTTTTATCTCCCCTTTTCAAAACCTGAATAAGAACAAAGAGGTAGCTTCTAAAATCCTAGAGGTTGTTCCACAGGTTGCACTTGGTCGTACACCTACGAAACTTCCTGATACCCTTTTTGAGGCCTCTACCTCTTGGAGGATCAACAATATTTATTGGAACACTTGGTGGGACCTATCCTTATTGAAAGTTCTAGAGAATTTAGTGTGTTCTCTGATTTTTAGAAGTTTCCATCAACACTTAGTGTTTTTCCATTAGATGACCTTTGAAGAACAAAAACGAATGGCTATTTCTTCAAATCCTTGCAAATGCTATCTATTGAATATTTGTTTGCAGCGTTGAATTTTGAGGAATCCAATTATCTAAAAGCCAGACAAATGCTATATGATTTTTAGAAGTAGATGAAAGTCATTAAGATCAAAAGAAAACAATATTATAAGTATCTTACATATCATGCCCAAATATAGTAGTAAAATAAGAGAGTTGAGGGAAGAGAGAGATGCCAATCTTGGTTTCTTCAGAAATAAGTACAAGAAGTCCAAAGTTACCCCCGTATTCCAAGGAATTGATCTACACTTTTGAACAATTTAGTCAAGTACTAAACATTGGTCATACTTTCCATTCTTGGAAAGGATTCTATCTCCTCATGAGTCTCACCCCGAAACTATCTAGCTCTTCAAAGGTGGGCCCATGGTTTGGAGTTCAAATTGGTCTCATGAACAAAGAAAGGGGGTTTCGTAGTTGAATAATATGTCAGAGGTCCCTATTTTAGAGCCACTTTTGAATGTGACAAGAAATGAGTCAACGACAAACCCTAACTTCTTAGGGCTAATGAAAATTTGCCTCTAGGAGAACAACAAATTGCTATTGAAAGCAGTGAAAGCCATCAAGAAATAAGTGTTGGCATTATACACTTAGATGAGAATGGTAGATGTTGTCATTGATGGCAACACAGTGGTTCATAGTTTCAACTGGCAACAGACTCCTACCGACATTGGCATTCGATTTACACTAGCTGCAGTTTACATCAACAATAGATTATACCGGGAGTCTAATCTGACTTGGCAATAATATTGTTTGCAATGTAAATTATATTTGTATGGCCGACATGATGTATTGTAAAGAATCATATATGTATGAGATCTTGTAGGTCATTTGGCATGAAGTAGGAGGTATGAAAGAAGTAAGTAATGTAAGTAGGTATGTGTGTATGTAAGTGATATTTGAGATGAGATAGGGATATGATACCAGATAGTTGTTTATGCACTTTGATGTATTTATTTTGAGAGTGAATAAGAAGTAGAGTAGAGAGAAGACTATTCTGTGAAAGTAAAATCATTTACCGGCAAGGATTTTGGTAGAGGTATCAGACAGAGCTTAAATCGGTACTGAATCTAGCATTGCAGATGCTATTTTGAAGCAGTACATTGTTGGTATTTTGGTATGGTTTTGTCATTGATGTCAACACCTACTAAACACTTATCAACTCTGGCACTTTGGAGAATCAACAACATTCATCAACAAGCAAGTGACTCATGCATAGTCACTGGTATCTGGTACACCGGCAAGATATAATGATCACCAACACTTGGAATGATAAGGAAAACACATGGTTATGTCGAAGACATCGTGTGGACACTTTGTCTTGGAGTTTTGTTTATTGGTACATTAGCATTTGCATATTTGCTAATATTAGCAAATAGGTCTAGGGTTACACCGGCAGGTTTATCTTTTTCCAGATCAGCACGACATGCTATGGAGATGATTAATTATTGTTGTAAATGCATTAAGCCGACATGTTGAATCAGTTATTGCATTGGATATTGTATTATTTGTAAAATGTTTTTATTGTAATATCTTGTAGAGCCAACCTACTAAATTTGGTCTTAGGTTATGGTATAAATGTAAGATCTTATTTGTAAGATCAAATGAGGAATGTGAAAAAGGATTGTGTGAAGGTATATGCGAGAATAAGAAGAGCTATACACGCAGACATCATTTGAAGATTGAAGGAGGGTTTTTCTGAAGACAATCAGAACTACACCAGTACTGAATCCAACATATGAAGATGCTATTTTAAGCAATACATTCTTATTGGATTCAACCATCCAACTGTAGTCAGTGTGACTCCCATTTTGTGATTGAGCAGTGAGCTCTAGGCGCTTGGCCTTTCTGCATGTGCAGCCCTCATTTATGTACACTTACTATCTGCAGTAGTATCATGTGATTGTGGGTAAGGTTTCCCACCATGGTTTTTCCCCTTACAAGGTTTCCACGTACAAATATTGGTGTTATGTGTTGTGGATGACTTTGTCTTTATGTTTCTTGCACTAATCCTTACCGGTATAGCAATTAACTGTTAAATCTGTCTACTGACATATTAAATTGGTTTACCGATATTAAGCATTAAGTTGGTTAAGTTGTTTTTGGTTTGAATTTACTAGACAATTGATTCACCCCCCCCCCCACCTCTCTGTTGTCTCCGGGACCTAACATACATTGTTATTGGATTTAACCATCCAATTGTGTAGTCAGTGAAACTCCATTTTTTTTGTTGAGTAATGAGCTCTAGGCAATTGGCCTTCCTACATGTGTAGGCCTCTATTGTACTAAGTAATATTTATTCATATTGGTCAATGAGTAAATATTGTGGGTCACAAATCCCACCGAAGTTTTTCTCCTATCGGGTTTCCTTGCCAAAAATATTTGTGTTATGGTGTGCATTAATGCTGATTCTTTTGTTTCTCTTTACTGCATTATTATTTGCTTACCAGTATATTAATTTTAGTTATAAAGTTGAAAATAAGTTTAAATCTTTCATCTACCAGTTAGACACTGATTCATGCCCCCCCTCCCGTCTCAGTGTCTTTGGGGTTAACCAAATATCTAACAATTGGTATCAGAGCTTGGTCCTTTATTTGCAGAAGTCTAATAGCTTGAGGAAGATTCTAAAATCGGTACCGATGGAAAGTTTGAGACAACAGTTGGTAGCGGCTCATGAAGATTTTGATGTAGAAAAATTGAAGAATATTAGATTGCAAGATGAGCTCAAATCTGGTCAGGAATTCATCAAAGCACTTCAAGAAAACCTTATCATAGTAAAGAATAAGACAATAGAATTACATGTGCAACTGCAAAAACAAGATGATGAAGAACTAGAAACTCTCAGAGATATTGCAGAGAAACTGACACAAGAGAATAGTAACATGAAGAATGAGATGCAAGATTTAACCATGAGGATATGTAAGGATATTGAAGATAGAAAGAAGAATGAGGAAGATTTGGTCAGAAGACTTAATGAAAGATCAAATGAATCTCTAAGGATTAGTTATGATAATGATATGCTTAAAATAGAGTTGAATCACATGCAACATGACAAAGAGGAACTTATGAGATAAGTTGGCACTTTGGAAAGTGAGTTGGTCGCTGCAAATGAATACAAGGACAAATTCAGAAAGAGCTCAGACAAGCTTGATGATATGCTGAAGAGTCAAAAAACTGATGGAGAAACATTTGGACTTGGATTTGAACATGGAGAAAGTTCCAGAATTACAAACAATCATGATCATAACAAATTGGTAAGGCAACCTAATGGTTATAAATTCAATGGCCAATGTTTTAATTGCAACAAATTTGGTCATAGAGAAAATCAGTGTAGATATAGGAATAATCAAATTACAAACTTATCTACCGGTCAATGTTCCAAATGCAATAAACATGGTCATAATTTAGACAATTTTAGAATGAATGTGAAATGCTATGCTTGTGGTAGATTTGGACATCTATCTAATCAATGCAGAACTCAAATCGGGCAAGGTTATGGAAAAGCAATTCAAAGAAACAATGTAACTTGTTATGAATGTAACAAGATTGGACATATTGCAATATTTTGTAGAAGCAAGAATGTATCGACAAACAACAAAGGATCTAATGACAAAGGCAAGGAAAAGGTAAATGAAATCAAGAAAGATTCACTAAACAATGGGTCAAGAAGAGAGATCAGAGAAATGATGAATCTGTCTCTGCACCAACAGAATAGAGTAATCCTGCATCGGCAGGAGATTCTTCATCTAACTAAGGAATAATACTTAGGGGTAAGGCAACTAATTGAAGATCATGCATTTTTCTCTCAGATGGTGGTAAGAAGTCATAATTCTTCTTTACCGCCAGATATGTTGAGTATTCACTTAACCGACAAAGCATTTATTGCAGTTGTAAGTTAACTTTTTGGTATAAAGCACTAAAATTTCTCATTTCAACTTACCAAGCATTCAAGTATTCAAAGAGCACAAAAATTGAGCACTGGCATTCAAGAAGAAAAGCAGCAAGATTTTTCAGGGCATCCAAGATTTTTAGTTAAAAGGTATTTATCTTACGAAATGGCTTCCTCATCTTCTGTTCTTGAATTTATTGCAAACCCTACTATTGTGGAAAATATCAAGCATCCTAGACTAGTATTTAAGATAATCCCTAAGATAGCTAAATTGGATAACTCCATTGGTGCATTTTCAAAAATCCCGAAGGGAGTTGCATTCGTTGAAGACCCTAGGGCATACATTCACTGTAACATTGAAGATTTAGGGTCCAAGGATTTAAAGAACATGTTCATGAATGTTATCACTGATAAACAAGGTGTAGTCAAACCAGAACACAAGATTGTGGGAGATTTAGGGTTTGTATACATTCTTCACATTCCTAAATTTTCAGATGAGATTGTCCACTATGTTCTTAGCATAGTTCACAGTGAATTTTTATGGCTAGACTCAGTTTTCAAAATCACTAAGGAAGTGATTAATGTTGTTACTGGTTTACCTTCTACCAGCACTAGGCCTAAGAAGAAAAAGAAAATTCCAAACAAAGAGGTTATGAACTTAACCGATGCAACATCAGATAACCGATCACTTAGGGTTAGCGATATAACTGATAACAATGTCAAATATGCAAGTATGGTTATTGGATGCAAAGTTGCTCATACTAATAGGTTGAATTTTATTTCCAGTCTATGCATTCATAGTGCCTATGAGATGATAAATAACAATGGTCAGATTAATATTTGTGAATGGTTGAAAGATGAATTGATAGACAATTTGGATAAGATTAAAGGTGATAAGAAGGGAACTTTCAAGTTTGGGAATTTGATTGTATGTTTAATGCTATATTTTTCAAAGGAGATTCTTGGTATAGGCCACAAAGACTTTGTCTATGATATTTTTGTTGAAAAATAGATAAAGGAGGCAATTATTGGCATGGGCTCAGATGGTGACAAGAAAGTAAAAGATTATTTCAAAGATTTTTAAGATAAAATGAGACAAAGGGAAAGAATCCCTCAAATTATTGTTGACAAATATGACAAATAGATATGCTTTGTAATTAAGAGAGATGAAGTATGGATGGAGGCAGTTAGACCTAGAACTGTATGGATAACTAAGATGGGTTATGAAGTGGATTCACACATCTTGGAATCTTATGCCAAGATACTCCTAGATGCTCCACTGGAACCAACAAAAAATATCTTTGGAAATGCTGATACTATTGAGAAAGATGTTGAAATTCAAAAGTAGAGGAAGAAAAGAAACAAAATAATAAAAGATGTCTCGAAGTTTGTTGAAGTTGTTACAAAGGGATTATTGAAACTTGATCTGATGAGTGGTGTTTCTGCACAAGAAAGAAAATTAGAACAACAACCAGTAGCACATATTTCTCCTGTGTCTACTTCATCTGATTCTGATAGTGATAAGGTTGTTGAATTCTAAAGGGTGGATAGGAAGAAGAAAATAAAACCCTTACTGGCACCTACTCCATCACCGAAGAAATCAAGGACTCTAAGAAAGAAACAATAGGCTATGAGAGAGCCCAGTGGTTCCAAGAAGAAAGTCACACAGAAGAAACCAGATCAAAAGGAACCTGATACACTTTCACCAGAAGAGCTTATCAATGAAACAACTCAGGATGACAATCTTGGAAATATTAGTAAGTTCTATCATTCTTTCAAACATTCTGATAAGGATACTATTGAGGAGAGTATAATTTTGTATCTAGATATATATAAGAAGGCTCTTATTGAAGTTGTAGATGTTCTCCCAAATGATTTATATTTGAGACTTGAAGCCAAGAGACTATCTACCATGGAACTAGATAAGAAATTGAAGATTGAGGCACTGTTAGCAGTTCATTCTGTTGAATCTAAACAAGAATAGATGATTTAATAGTTGAAGCTAACATAACTATTTTTACAAGTGGTCACCGACAAGTAAGCCTCATGGCCGGTAAAATAAAAGAGATAGCAGATGAAATAATGGTTAAGTGGGACATATTCTTTGTTGAGAAAGAGAAAAGGGAAGAAAAAGATAGATAGAAAGTTGACAAATCCTTCACTAAGGTGTATCAGAAAGTAGATAAGGGTAAGAGTGAGATTGGTAGTGTTCCGGATTTCACCATAAAAGATAACTTACCTCCATCGGCACAAGACACCCCATCGGTAGTAGTAGAGGCAACAACAGAAATGCAAAATCAGCCTAAGGAGAAGTTAGAGGAAGTGCAAAAAGATGATGTTGATCCTGAGTTAGACAATCTATTCACAATGAATGTTGACACTCAGGACATCAATATTGTAATGGATAAGGAAATTGTTGAGGTGAATAAATTTGAATCTATAAATGTTGAAAATGTCGACTCACCAGTCAAGACTATTGACACTTAGTTGAATATTGAGATACTGGCAGAACAAGAACAAACAGAATCTGAACCGATAGAAAATAAGAGTGAGAATAAGGAAGAGAATATGGATAAGGATGTGGTTAAGGTGGCTCAATAGGTATCTAGAGAAGAGAAGAAAATTATTGCAGAACCTAGCACTTCTCCCAGTACTTCTACTATAGATTTTAGACTGACAACTGTCACCGAAGTACTCTTGGATTCTATCAAGAAGATAACTGAATGAAATGCCTTAGCATTTAAGGCTATTGATGAATCTCTACTGATTTTGCAAATGATTACACCGATGTGCAAGGTAGATCACATTGTTGGTTCAATAGGTAAATTGGAAATATTGTCCAAATTCATTTCTTATAACATTCAAACAGTAGTTAAAATAAATGAGGAAACTATTCAGGAAAGAGTTAATAAGAAAAAGGGAGATTTATTTGACAAAACAATAAAAGGATTGCATAGTTCAGATTGATTCATTGCTACTGGCATTGAATTCCACCATTTTGGAATACAAGGAATTGTACAGGGAATCCTACAAACCTCATCATTTAATAGAATACATTGATGAACAAATAAAGAAAAATCAAAAAGAGATTGATGACATTGTAGATAACATGATTGTTTCTTCGGATCTAACATTAGTTTTGGATCAAGAGATGGCTATTCATGAAGAGAAAATTAAAAAATTGGAAAGAGAGAAAGCAAGGTTGAAGATGAAAACCTGGGAGTTGAAGAATAAACTTGGTCCTAGATTGGATAATCTATTAACACATCGGAATGCACTATCCAAGGTAAATATTAAAGGAGAAAGATCACTAGAGTAATAGATGCATTATCTCACTGGGATGATCAAGCAGATAGAGACAATAATTTCTGACAGTACAAAGTTTTTGCAGGGTCTTAACTTAGTTTTGGCGGATATTTTTCAGATTGTACATAACCGACTTCAGGGTTCTAAGTAAGTTTTTGAATTTTTTTTTTTTTGACATCCTTTGTCATTGATGTCAAAGGGGGAGTGGTATAATGAGAAAAATGTATAGAGTGAGGCCTATGACAAGTGAACAAAAGGAGATCATTTGCTCAGGGGGAACACTTTCAGTTTTGGATATCATTTTTTGATTTTTCTCATGAGTGTTGCCATCAATGCCAAAGGGGGAGATTGTTGGCATTATACACTCAGATGAGTATGGTAGATGTTGTCATTGATGGCAACACAGTGGTTCACAGGTTCAACTGGCAATAGACTCCTACCAACACTGGCATCCAATTTACACCAACTATAGTTTACACTGACAATAGATTATACAAGTATTCTAAGATGACTTGGCAACAATATTGTTTGCAATGTAAATTATATTTGTATGGCCAACATGATGTATTGTAAAGACTCATATATGTATGAGATCTTGTAGGTCATTTGGCATGAAGTAAGAGGTATGAAAGAAGTAAGTAATGTAAGTAGGTATGTGTGTATGTAAGCGATATTTGAGATGAGATAGGGATATGATACCAGATAGTTGTTTATGAACTTTGATGTATTTATTTTGAGAGCAAATAAGAAGCAGAGCAGAGCAAAGACTATTCTATGAAAGTAGAATCATTTACCGGCAAGGATTTTGGCAAATTTATCAGACAGATCTTAAACAGGTACTGAATCCAGCATTGCACATATTATTTTGAAGTAGTACATTGTTATTGGATTTAACCATCCAATTGTGTAGTTAGTGAGACTTCATTTTTTTTGTTGAGCAGTGAGCTCTAGGCAGTTGGTCTTCCTACATGTGTAGGCCCCTATTTTACTAAGTAATATTTATTCATATTGGCTAGTGAGTAAATATTGTGGGTCACAAATCCCACCGAGGTTTTTCTTCTACGGGGTTTCCTCGCCAAAAATATCTGTGTTATGGTGTGCATTAATATTGATTCTTTTGTTTCTCTTTACTGCATTATTATTTTCTTACCGGTATATTAATTTCAGTAATAAAGTTGTGAATAAGTTTAAATCTTTCATCTACCAGTCAGACACTGATTAACCCCCCCCCCACCTCTTAGTGTCTTTGGGGTTAGCCAAATATCTAACAATAAGAAGTGAGACATGCATTCAGGGTCAAAAAGTAGATCAAGGAAATGAAGCCAAGTTTTAGGATGAACTAGAACTTGTTTTCATATCACTCAAGATTTAGGAAACAACCAAAAAATAAAAGATCTCTTGAGCTTGCAAGGATAATACCATTGTAACATCACCCAGAGAACTGTCAAGCCCAACCCATGAGATAAGGAAAACTAGTGGAAGGAATGGCCTCTATTGTAGAAACAACATGCAGTCTCCTCTATGCTCTCATAGATGTCCAATTAGATATCTTTTGCGAAGAGAGGTCAATCAATTGTTTCAATCCACTCCCTCCTCCAAGCATGAAAGTGGTCCTCTGAAGATAAGGTCATCAGCCTTTTCATTGGGAAATAGTCCCTCTACATGTATATATATTATTATTCCTAGTGTGTGTGATAAATTTGTTTGAAAAGGATACCTATTATCCCTTCCTTTTCTAACATGGCCTCAAGGTCTTGAAAAGTCAAAAAGATTAGGACAAAAGGGGAGTTATTTTTGAAAATTAGTTAATGGGTTAATTTTAACTTATGGTCATTATGAGTTTCTTGACTAAGGATATTGACCTCTTTCCTCTTTGCTCACACAATTTAGATCACAAAAGTGACACATTTAAGCTATGCACTTTTTTTGAAGAAAATATTCCTACCACAAGGAAATTCCCCACTTGTGAGCCACATGTAGGCACTGTGGGTGAATAAGACCGGTATAATGAACAAGAGTCAACGAACCCCACTTTTGCAACATGTGTTAGCTCCATAGAAGATATAACAAACATTAGAAGCAGCCCTAAATAATTTATCATTTACATGACACATGTTTATTGCATGTTTTACTCTAGTCGAGCCATTGAGAGACGCCACATGGAAATAAAGCATTGTGTGGTGCTCATACAAAGAGTTTTCGATGACTTTGTTTAGGGAAATTGCATGTGCACTGGTAATTGGATTAGAACAAAGGAAATGGAATGATCATGCAAGCGAAATTGGGTGTTTTATTCTCTCAAATTAAGCCTAAGAAAAGGTGAAGACACATATGGTGATCATGTTGGTAATCAAGGAAGATTTATGACACAGATCTCTCCAATGCAGAGATAGTTATTCCCAATCATCATGATCCTATCTCTATGGAGATATTTTGGAACTGATTTGAGATGCTTTCCAAGGAGGAGATCAAATATAAAAGGCCCAAAAAGATATTGTATAGAGATCTTTTTTCAACTTCTAATTTGAAGGATTTTACAACCTTTAGTCCTATTTTTGGTAGCAGACATTTCCACACTTGTTTAGAATTAAATTTTTCATGGTTCTAAATTGTGTTAGAAGTAATTTGTGTCTAGATCTCACTATGTTTTTCCTTAATAAAATACTATATTGTCTTATTCGCCTTTCTTGTGTCTATTATGGGAAGTCTTCTATGCTTCTAAATTAAATGCTCGATTACCTTTATGTGTAAGTTTTTTTGGTTGTTTAAATTTGTAATGGATGATAGATCATGTAAGAAATTTTACTCTTTTATATTTTGTAGGAATAAACACCAAATAATATCATTCAGCATAGAATCTATAAAATGATGAACAATTGCAAAAATTTAAATGATTTTCTTAATTTTGTTTGCCTTTTACAAGTACTCCCATGGTGAGGATCTGAATAATTCACCATTTTTCTTTGCCACTTTGAGTGTTTTGTTCTCCTGCCAAAAATGAAGGGTTTGTGGCATATTGTGCCCCACTTACAAAATAGGTAGATCTTATATGTCTTGTCAATGCAAGGATTAAAGTGTTATAAAATATTTACATTTATTATTTAAGCTTTGTGTTTATTGAATGATTGTCCAGGTTTAAGTAACTTGAGTTTTTTTTCTCTCCTTTTCAAAACCACAAGAAGAAAGAAGAGCCAAGTTCTAAAATCTTAGAGGTTGTTCTACAGGTTGCACTTGGTCCCACACTTGCAAGGCTTCCCAACTACACTTTTTGAAACCTTGACCTCTTGGAGGATCAATAGTTATATCTAGGCTAATGTGAGTCTAGTACCGATGTACATTATGTCAACATAGATGATGAATGAGTTAGATATGTTAACTCATCAATATCTACATAATATGGCATGATAGAAGTTGATCGAGGTGAGACAAAAGAAATATCAAAATATGATAATGGCAATGCAATTTTATCAATGTTAACATAAAATATAAGGGTGTGTACACCAAGATGGTGTGCAAAAAAGTGGACACACCCCAAAAAAACATGAAAAAGAACAAAACGCCCAAGGGGTATTTCAAATTGAAAAAACCCCGTACGCATTTAGGCTTGTTTTTTCAAGTCTAACCAAAGGTAAACTGCGTATGAGGTTTAAAGTATCCTAACTGCGTACGCAGTTTATAAACTAAAACCCTGTACATGGTTTATAAACTAAAACGTCATACGCGGTTTTAGTTTGTAAACCACATACATGTTTGTTTGTCAATAAAATTTAAATTAGTAATATAGACTTGTATGCAATTCATTTAGCATTCCATTAGGTTTTTTGGTAGGATATATGCATAAAATATAATTGGAATTTCTCTTTGTATTTTATCTTTCTTATACTTTAATTTATATTTTATGTATATATTGTCAGGATGTTTGAGAGTAATTCCAGATCTATCAAATTTATAATGTAGATTCTAGTTTTTTGAGTATTCTTATAAATTTCAGACAGTCAAATTTCAGTAATTGGTATGCTTGTATCAATATTATCTCTCTTGTCTCTTCCCTACATTCCCCATTCCCCCTCTCTCTTCCTTAACCCCTACCTTTTTGTCTCTTAGGCCTCTCCCTCTCTACTTTCTTCCCTCTCTCAAGTATCTTTCCCTCTCTTTCTCATCTCCCTCACCCTCTTTCTCTCTTTCTCTCTTCCCCTCTCACTCTGTTTCTCTTTCTCTCAAGTCTCTCTCCTTCTCTCTATCAAGTCTTTGGCTATCAACCTTTATCTATCTATATATGTGTGTAGCTAGGAAATCATAAATCATCAAAGCAAGTAATATTAATAATAGCTCAATCACAAAAGTAGATTGCAATGATCAATCCTAACACACTCAATAGAGACATGAAAAGCAAAACATTCAAAACTAAAAACTAAGCAAACCGGATGCAGATTCGAATGTCTCCTTCATGCGGCTCCATTGTCCTTCTTTCTTCTCCAAATAGCCTTTGTTTGTGGATCTCACCTTCAAGTGCATAAACCTAATGTGAAAGAAAGATTGACATTGGCACAAGAGTACTCAAAGCATGATTGATTCGACAAAGTGATTATTAGATCATATGATTATTAGATTGAGATTGAAGAAATTCATCCAATTTATAGATAAATTGGAGAAAAGACAAGATTAGCATGAAAGTGATTCGAATAGAAATTCAAATCAAGAATAGCAAAAATGACAAGTGTATGACAAATTGCTATGCAAGGACTTATGACAATTTATGACAACTTTCTATGCAAGGATTTATGACAAGATTTTGAAATAGAAATAGACATTTAGGAAGTTAGGAGAAATTAGAAAATTAAATTAGAAATGATGACTTGGAATTTAGGAAATTGATGCAAATTAGGTAAATTAATTAATAATTTCTCATTAATTAATTAATTTACAAAAATAGGAGGAATTAATTAGCCAATTAAATAAACATTTAATTGTGACAAGAAGACCTAGGATAAATAAATTAATTATTTAACCTAGAGGGAAAATGCCAAACAAGATTAAATGAATAAATCATAAAACCTTAGAAGATAAATTAGGAATGCAAGGACGACAATTAGGTCTTGATGTAAGATTGATTTGATGTCGATTCGATCATGATTTTGAATTGATAGACGATTTGATTGATAAGTGTGCCAATTTACGAGGAACAATGACTAATTGATCCAAATTGATATGATTGAGAAGGACAACGATCGATGACAAATCGATTACAAAATGACAAGATTGACAAGTTGATAAGGATCGACCAAAATCATGACTGAAAATTGCTATTGACAAGACCAAATTTGAGAGCGAGACGAACGAAGAATGCAGAAGAAGGACTCAATGCTCGCAAATGATAAAAACCAAGTGCGTGACATAGGAGAAATGTTAACGCGACGCAAAAACCTAAAATGAGGCAATGCGCAAATGTTAAAGTATGATCCCGCAAGCGTTGACCATTTTTAGGTGTCTACATTTTGCCCCTCTTTGAGACAATGCGATTTTAAGTGTTGTTTCAAAGAACAGTAATGAAAATGCCCTAGACAATGACAATGACATATGCATGCCCCCTCGAGGAATTGGCCGAAAACATGCAGAAAAGAGGCCAATTGATCGATAAAAATGATAGGATCGAACGGACCGACAATTGGAGATCGGATGCACGAAGGAAAAACAAAAGAAGATGCAAAAGACCATGACCAACATAAGATGGATAGGGTGCACATCCATCTATGCAGTGACAGAGATCTATAAATGAGGCAAAGAGAGTGAAAATTGCTCATTTGCACTAGCCAAAGAGGAGAATTTGTTGCTCTGGAAAAGGACACTTGCAAGCGAACATTCCAAGGGCAGATCACCTCGGAGAACATGTATGCACATACAGATGACTGGACGATGCAGGAGCAGCAGTATGTATCTCAAAAACCCATGTTTTCAATTTTATGAATTTGACTGGCTTGCGGGACATTGTGGGGCCCACAAGGGATGCAAAAAGTGACTTCTGCGCTTGTGTAGGGTGAATCTTGTGCTTGTGTGGGGTCTTCTGTGCTTGTGTAGGGAGACATAGGTGCAGGACATGTGACACAGGCGCAGGACTCATAACACAGGCACAATTGTGCATTGGCAACCCTAATTTTGGTCAAAACAACATGCAAATGATCCGGAAAGGGGGGATAAGGGTAGGATAGGTCAGAGTAGCTTAGAAACACCCTGATTTGTGGATGAAAATGAGGAAATGCAACCCATAGGAGAAAACCCTAAAACTGACAAAATATGCCCCAATTGTGATGCAGAGTCGACATTATCCATTGATTACGCGGGAGAACCGACTGGACTGCTTCATGTTACAACATAGACTCAGAAGCATGAACAAAGATACATTAGCAGGACTGGGGATATACTATGTCACATTCATTCCCAAGATTAGGGAAAACATAGGACTACTTATCGCATTGGCAGAGTGATGGCATTCAGAGACCTCCTCATTCCATCTGGCGACTAGAGAGGCGACTATGACATTGGAGGACGTATGGCGTATCCTCTGCATTTTGATTCATGGGGAGATGGTAGAGTATGACCTAGTGACAGGGAGAGACGTGTTGTGCAGATTATTTGAGTGCGACGCAGATGATCTAGATATCGTAGAGAGGGAGATCGGCTGGGAGACCATGGCATCAGAGTATGATCGACGATATGTGGTGATAGCAGTGGTGATAGCATGTCTACTAGCAAGAGATAGACGAGGACATGGATTCCCTATTGGATGGGGAAGAGTGCTAGAGTGGATGACGACAGAGGGGATGGTGTATGCATGGGGACCATGTGTACTTGCTATGCTGTATTTTCAGTTGCATCAGATAGCATATCAGGGAGTGCAGACATTGAGCTGTGGAGTCACATTGTTACAGGTATGGGCATTTGAGCACATAGCCATATGTTGACCGATTACAGAGAGACAGGTAGTACCACACCGACCATATGTGTACTGCTATGGGGGAGCACTGAGATAGGGTCCTTTTGGATACATATTGTATTGGCGACATGAGCTAGATAGATTGAGAGAGTTCACATGGAGACCATATCGTGATTGCCCTGGATGGTCAGATGATAGTGATGAGCTACCATATTGTAGATAGGAGAGGTACCTAATTGGGCGACCAGTGAATCACCAGAGAGTGATTGAGTTGTACCTACCAGAGAGAGTTAGACGATAGTTTGGAGAGAGGAAGGATGTACCTAGGAGGATTGCACACTTTGCTTGATCTCACAGAGAGACGAGTCAATGGGGGAGTATGATTCAGCCACACATAGCATATGCTAACTTCTCACAGCTACAGCAGAGACCATGGGATTGGAGATTAGATGTGGAGGATGTCAAGATGACAGAGGAGTATGAGAGATGGTTTGCACGACGGCGGCCAGTGCTATTGACAGATCCGGACATTCCAGTACCGAGGAGACAGGAGGACTTCCCACTCACAGGAGAGGAGGAGGGAGATGATGAGGATGAGGAGGATGAGGGTAGGGATGAGGATGAGGGGGATGACAAGGACAAAGATGAGGAGGGGGATGACGAGGATGAGCCAGATTTGGGTGAGCAAGAGGCATTGTAGGATATACCCATAGAGCCGGAGAGAGCTAGCATAGAGGAGATGGAGATGTGCAGGGCTACCATAGCGAGTCAGCATGATCATATTGCGACTTTAGAGAGATAGAATGAGCAGTTCAGAGTGGAGATAGCCAGACTCACAGCAGTTCGAGATACAGCGATAGCTCAGGCACATCGAGAGGAACAAAGAGTCACTAAGTACATTGGGTCGATTCGGGATGCCAGTGCACGCGAGATGGCACAGATGTTGGTAGAGACCAAAGAGGAGATACGCCATTAGAGGACACTATATGAGAGTGTAGTTCCACCTAAGCAAAGAGCAGCTTCATATGGGGCACGATCGAGGACAGAGAGCAGGGCACGCTCTCGGAGGTCATTGAGCAGCATGGAGGTGAGTGGACCTATGAGACCACCACAGCCAGGACCAGGATGGACATCATCCGTGAGACATGGCAGGGATGAGGAGGATAGAGGGAGTACCCAGTGATAGAGGCACATGCTCCGTATGACGGACAGATGTAGTTTGACATTTTGTAGTCAGCCTGCGGGCCATACTTAGGACAGACAGTCCAATTTTGTACTCCGATATTAGTGTGATATACGATATGATATGCATCGATATGATGGGATGCAATGTGTTATGACTTATGTAATTTTCTATGTATGGATGGCGTATGCATTATTTATGTACCATTGTGGAACATGTATGGATGTATGGATGTATTTTTTATGTGTTTTTGATGCATGTATAATATGAAATGGATAAAATGCTTAATGTGATGCTTGATGTAATGCAAATGTACTAACCGAATGGATGCAGGATGCAGCATATGTTTTTAGAGATCGGAGCACTAGACCGAACTGACTATCTGATGGAAGAAATGTTTGTAAGAAGAAAATGAGACAAAGGACAGTGAGAGACGAAGAAAAACTTGCTTTCAGTAATGCACTTTGTAGGTGAGAACCTTTATTTTAATGTAGAAAAATGGATGCGTAGCATCATGGCATTGAAGGCCAGAGCTGAAATGCAACCCTTTTTGCAAAAGACAGACAAATCAAAGACAAACAACAATCACAACAAAAAAAGAAAGGGACCATGAACCATCCCGGTCACTCTATATCACTCAGTGACATCATCGAGCAACATAAGAACATGATCGAAGCCAAAGATAAATCAGTTAAAAAGATAAGATGCACAAATTCCAACAAATCAAACAAACATCTTGATCTTCATTGTCAAAAGTTGAAAGTGCTAATAGGACGATCATGTTGTCTGGTTTCAGGGAATGTGGTACCCCGTCTAAGACAGGACACAGTCTAGTTTCGAGTATACCACACCCTGTATAAGACCCATGATAGTAGAGACAAGGACAAATGATTTTGATGTTGAGTGATTAATATGACAAATTTGATCAGTTTGAATGTCTAGTTTGATTGAAAAGTTCATCTATTTAAGTGTGATTTCAGTTAAAGCACAGTGTTGGATTGCGTGTCATTGGATGTATGCTCAGCGATCTATCTATGCACAAAGGGATCATTTATGTTTTGCTTTTCGAGATTTTACAATTTTTTTTGTTTGTTTTGTGTTCATCTTTTTAGGAATTTATTTGACTTTGTAGGGAGTTTTTCAAGACATTTTTCAATTTTTTATGATTTTTTTCAGGACATTTTCCAATTTTTAGAGATTTTTTCAGGACATTATTTGATTTTTAGAGATTTTTTTCAGGACATTTTTCAAATTTTTTTGAATTATTTCAGGACATTTTTCAATTTTTTTTTTTTGAATTATTTCAGGACATTTTTCAATTTTTTTTGGAATTATTTCAGGACATTTTAAATGCAAAAGTTCCAGTTATTGATCATGACAAGGGGAACGCACCCAATGCACAATGGAAAGACATATAAAGCGACTAGGACCAAAACATATGCACAAGAAACGGAGTAGGACAATGATGTTGACCAATCACAGGCTTGGAACAAAACATTGGGTCAAGACAAAGATAGATGTGACAAAGCGGCTGAGAGAAAGCATAGCTAGAGGTCATGACAGATGACGGAGCAATGATCTTGTTACACATGGTGCCTGTTTGCCAGGTTTTCACCATGGTAATTTCCCAAAGCGCTTGTTTGCCAGGTTTTCACTAGAGGGTGAATCATTTTTCTTTACTTTTTTGCTCTTTTTCCCTTTTGCTTTTTTTTTTTTTTCTTTTTTGCTTTTTCAATTTTTTTTTTGTATTTTTTGCTTTTTTAATTTTTTTGTATTTTGTTAGGATCACACTAGAAGAAGTGTTGATAGAAAATTATGCCCAGTACTTGCGAAGATGCATGCTATTTATAGGATCAGACAGAGGTTCACCTTCTGGTGTGGCAAGCTGATATGCCCCTGAGCCATAGGCGGCAGTCACTATGAAAGGCCCAACCCAATTAGGTTCAAACTTACCTTTGATGATGTCAGTAGACTGTGCATTCTTAGGGTTTGCCTTTAAAACCAGATCTCCCACTTCGAAGTGTCGCCCTTTGAGCTTCTTATTATAAGAGCGACGGAGACAGTTTTGATATGCTTGCAAATGTGTCAGGGTTGTGTGACGTTTCTCATCTAACATTTCAAGCTGGTGCAACCGAGAGACTTTGTGTGTCTCATCATCAATCAGATGTTGCAAGGAAACATGCAAGGAAGGAATCTCCACTTCCAAGGGTAAAATGGCTTCCGCACCATACACCAAGGAATAAGGTGTTGCACCAGTAGGTGTGTGGATAGAAGTGTGATAAGCCCATAGTGTTGGATTCAACTGAACATGCCAATCTCGACCAGCGTCATTGACAACCTTTTTTAGGATCTTGATAATGGTTTTATTTGATGCTTCGGCTTGACCATTCCCCTGTGGATAGTATGGACTGGAGAAACAGTGTTGGATATGAAACTTTTCACAGAGTTCCTTGACATCTTTATTCTTAAAGGGGTGACCATTATCTGTGACTATGGCAAGGGGAACCCCATACCGGCATATGATATAATTCAATTGGAATTTTGAAATTTGCACACCAGTGATATAGGTCATGGGGATAGCCTCGATCCATTTTGTAAAATACTTTGTGGCTGTAATGATAAACTTGTGTCCATTTGCAGATGTCGGGTGAATCTTGCCAATAAGATCCAATCCCCATTGAGAAAAGGGTCATGGAGATATGAAAGAATGAAGCTCTTGGGCTGGTGCATGAATGTAGTTTCCATGAATTTGGCATTTGTAGCACTTCTTAACAAAATCATGAACATCTTTTTCCAGAGTGGGCCAATAATACCCAGCATGAATCAACTTTTTAGCTAAGCTCAGACCATTGAAATGGCCCCCACATATACCATCATGAACCTCGTGTAAAGCAGTTTGTGCTTCGTCAAAATCCAAACACCTAAGGAGGGTATGGTCAAAGGAACGACGGTAAAGGGTGTCGGCAATGATGACATATTTGGCCGTCTGTTGGATGAAGGCTCGGCGTTGGTTAGTGGAAAGGTTAGGTGGTAAGGTTTGGGATTTCAAGTATTGATATATATCATTGTACCATGAGGAGTTGGGACCAACAAGAACGCACATCACATCTGCTATCAGAATGTCAAAAGAAGGAACCAACAATTGTTCAACTAAAAATTCACATTTGTCCACATGTTTGGCATATAGAACATGGAGGCGATCATAGCCATCGCATCTGCCGACTTGTTTTGTATTCTTGGAACTTGACTGAAATGAATAACCATGAATTTTGTCTTGAATAAATCTACCATATGCTTATAGGGAATAAGCTTTTCATCTTTTGTTTCATAGTCATCATTCACTTGTCGGATGACTAATTGAGAATCTTCATAGACTTGCAAATGTGTGATATTCCAGTGGACCGCTACTCGGAGTCCTGTGACCAGTGCTTCATACTCTGCAATGTTATTGGTACAATGGAAAGTGATTCTGTAGGACTTGGGAATAGCATCACCTTGAGGGGTGACAAACAAGATGCCTGGACTGGACCCGAACTTGGTATGGGACCCATCAAAGTATAACTTCCATTCATTAGAAGATGTAATAGCAAAGACTGATTCATCTGGAAAATCGGTCAACATGGGATGATCATCATAAATAGGAGCCTCTGCAAGTTGATCTGCGATGACTTGTCCTTTTATCGCCTTTCGCTCCACATACTCAATGTCAAATTCACTGAGGATCATAACCCACTTTGCTAGGTGACTTGTCAAAGTTGCTCTGCTAAGCAAGTATTTTAGGGGATCAATTTTTGCAACCAACAATGTTTGGTGATTTATCATATAATGTCGAAGCTTCTATGTTGCAAACACCACTACTAAGCATGCCCGTTCAATAGTTGAATAATTCAGCTCATAGCCTACTAGTGTCCGGCTGATATAATAAATAGCTTGCTCTTTGCCGTTCTCATCTTGTTGGGCCAAGAGAACTCCTAGTGCCATTTCAGTTGCAGAAATATACAATATAAATGGCTTTCCTTCTATAGGAGGCATTAGAATAGGCGGTGACAACAAATAGTCTTTGAGAGCTTGAAAGGCTGATCGACATTGCTCAGTCCATTTAAAAGTGACACCTTTATGCAATAGATGCTGGAATGGATGACATTTGTCGGCCAACTGAGCTATGAAGCGGCGGATTGACTGTAGCTTTCCTTGTAGACTTCTTAATTGCTGGAGATTTGAAGGTGGAGGCATATCCATTATTGCTTTAACCTTGGCAGGGTCAACCTCAATGCCTCTGTGAGAAACAATGTACCCTAGTAATTTTCCAGCTGTGACACCAAACACACACTTCTTTGGATTGAGTTTGAGCTTGTATGTCTCCATTCGGTCAAAGATTGGGCCCAGGATGGCTAGATGACTATCTCTTGTGACAGATTTGCATAATAAGTCATCAACATAGTCCTCCATCAAAGTATGCGTGAAATCATGGAAAATTGTCATCATTGCTCTTTGATATGTTGCGCCTGCATTTTTAAGACCAAAGGGCATCACATTCCAGCAATAGGTACCCCAAGCACAGGTGAATGTTGTCTTATGTTGGTCTTCAGGAGCAATGTGAATTTGGTTATAGCCAGAGAAACCATCCATTAATGAAAGCATCTCATATCCAGCAGTCATGTCCATTATGATGTCTATTTTTGGCAATGGAAAATCATCTTTAGGGCATGCTTTATTGAGATCCCTAAAATCTGTACAGATTCTGATGCTCCCAGTTACTTTGCTAACTGGTACCAAATTTGAAATCCAGTCTGCATAATCGATGGATCTGATAAAGCCCCCACATCCAATAATTTTTTTAGTTCTACCTTGACCAAAAGAGCCACCTGGGGATGCATCTTTCTAAGTTTCTGTTTGACAGGCTTGGCATCTGCTTTCAATGGAAAATGATGAAGGACTAATTCTGGGTCAAGGCTAGGCATGTCTGCATAGGACCATGCAAAGCTGATCTTCTTCTCAAGAAAGAAATTGACAAAATCTATCTTTTCCTGTTGTGATAAAGAAGCAGCAAAATGAATGACCTTAGGGTTGTCAGGTGTACCCAAATTGATTTCCTCGGTCATTTCCACAAGCAATGTTGATTTGTCCTGACTTGATAGGGGTATGTCCACTCTTCCACCTTTGGGCGCCTTAGAGAGGTTTTCACCCGCAGGTACGCCTTTTATTTTTACTTTTTCATGGTCAGAGAGTGCCTTACGCTTTTCACTCAAAGACCTATTCTTTTGATTTTTCACTTTTTCTTTTCTTTTTTCATTTTGATGACTGGAAGAGGGAGTTGACTCCCCAAAATATGTTGTGGAATCCAAATCAATAGCAAATCCTGCCTTATGATCACCTTGTGGCATGCCTTCCCGTAGTCCAAGGAATTCTGCAATTGCTTCGTCATTTTGAAAATAGTCCAATGTGAGTGGTTCTTGTTGGTAATGTTGGATAAGTTGGGGATAGATGAGGGGCATGTCATCATCGGTTGTAAGGAGAGAAAGGGCTGATATGGTAAAGATGTAAACATCTGTGGTGTCACTATCCGAATTGCTTGTATCTGATTCGGAGCTTGGATCCCAGAATGACTCTATCCAAGCATTAGGACATGTTTTAGGGAGAGGATTTATTTCATGTTTGCCTTCCATAGGCAAATTATCAAGGTCAAGGAAAATATTATCAAGGGCATAGGAGCTAGAAGAAAATGAACTCCACTCCCATTCATTGGAATCCGTTTCGGGTCGGGTATCCTCAGGTGTTATTTCATCATCAGAGTCATGCCCTTTTCTACACGTGGGCACTTTGGTAGATGAGGATCCAATTCACAATGGTACAAAACCTAACCCTAAAGTTGGAGGTTGCATCTTGGGTATAACAGGTTCTAGCCTTCCATTGTTGTTCAGGCCTAAGCCACTGCAGCCGTCATATCCTTTCTTTTGCAGCATAGTGAATCCTTTGCCATATCATTCCACTGGCAACTTGACAGGTGGGGTCTCAGTTGGATCTTTGTAAAGCCAATCTATGACATCATCATCTAAAGTTTCTTTGTCAAGTTCACCCCATCTTGTAAATGTAGTGGGAGGCTGATATTGAATAACGACTTTAGGTTCCTTTTGCAATAAATGCGGTTTGCCATATGATTTTGGAGATATTGGTAAATTCTCTATGAGGAATGTTTGATCCATTGAATATTCTCCACATCCTTGGTCCTGTATCTTCAATTTTCCTTTGACAACATCTAACAATTCATTAGGATCCACATAACTATGTGATTTGGCCTCTCTATTGACTGGACTTGTTGCTGAGGGGTATCCTTTGGAGTAGCACAAAATTGAAATGGATTAGGATCTCCTCGAATGGTTATCTCAGTTCCATTGTAAGGATATTTTAAACATTGATGATAGGTGGATGGAACTGCTTTCATTGCATGGATCCATGGATGACCAAGAATCATATTGTAGGGGAGATCAAGGTCCAAGACCTGCAAGAAAGTGTTTTCTGTCACTGGATCGACTCTGATAGGCAATGTAATTATCCCTTTGGATGGGCACTCAACATCATCATATGCTTTGATTGCTATTCTTTTGGAAGCATCAATGTCATTTTCTGTATAACCAAGGCCAATGACCACTCTCAAGGTACAAATATTAAGACCCGCTCCGCCATCTATCAAGACTCATCGGATTTTGCAATTATGGACAAAGACTTCAAGGTGTAAAGGATCATTATGAGGGAGCTTATCAGGTGAGATATCATTATCAGTAAATGAGACATTTTGGGAAACAGCTAGATGTCCAATCCGGGCTTGAAACTGGTCAACATCAATATCTGTCAGGACAGTGGACTCAATCAAAGCTTTATCCAGGACTGCACGATGCATGGGGGACATTTTCAACAACTCGAGGATTGATATTTGTGCAGGTGTCTTTCCTAGATGATCCAAGAGATTATACTGACTTGCAAGAGTTGGTTTGGAAGGAGTTGCAGGAGCTCCTTTCAGGACTATTTTAGATCGACGAGTGGTAACTGCACAAGAAGGATCTTGTCCCTTTATTCTTAGGGTGGAAACATACTCATTTGATGCACAAAAACAATTGATGACATTGTTATAACCAGTATTTGCATAATTTGTTGTTTGGGTAGAGTTTGAAGAAGACGCTTTACCCTTGTCATGATCAAGCAAAGGAGTTTTGAAAATAGTATGATCAGTGTTAGAGGTTGCATGGGGTGGATCTACCTCTATTACTCCTTGCTCTAACAAATCTTGAATCATATGTTTCAATTGAAAACATGACACGGTTTTATGTCCTTTGGACCGATGATACTCACAGTATGCATTATCATTCCACCAATGCAGTTTTACCACTGGTTCTGCCTTGATATCTGGTAGCTTAATAAATTTGGCTTGTAGTAATTGCTTCACTATTGACTCAATAGGCTCTCCCAATGGTGTAAATTGTCGAGGAGGCCCATCCCTTGATCGGAAAGGTTTGCATTGTTGGCTTTGTTGCTGGCCTTGTTGTTGATTATATTGTTGAAGATGTTGTTGGTATTGCGGCTATGGAGTAACATTGCTCACTGGTGTTCGATTTTGTTCCATAGTTGACATATTAGGAACACTCAATTTCTTGATCGTGAATGGGGGTTGATTTGTATTCATCGCTCTTGGATCAACAGCTCCATCATTAGTGACATTCTTGTTCTTATACCAAAATCTATTTCTATCCCCTAAATTGTTCGTGTTGTCATTGTCTTTGTTAAGCTTAATGATTCCTTTAGCTACAAGAGCAGTTTCAATATTCATCCCTTTCTTAATGAGTTTCTCAATAGTACTGAGACTTTTCAATTTCAGTTCATACATCATTTCTGGGACCAAATTTTGGATAAACAGATTCACTTGTTGTTCTTCAGGTATATCTAGGGAAGAACGGCTATACAAGCTTCGCCATCATTGTAAGAAAGTCACTAATGGTTCACCTTTCTTTTGCTTGGTGTTGCATAAATCTGACATGGTCACGTCACTGTCGATGTTGAATGCAAAGTGAGATATAAACTTTTGAGCCAATTCAGACCAAGTCTTTATATTTCCTGGCAGATGCGAATACCAATCCATGGCTTGTCCCGTGAGACTTTGTGCAAATAATCGCATTAAATATGTCTCCTCATAACTCACTTCAGTACATGCCGCAAAAAATGCTCGAATGTGATCTTTTGGATTGCCATTCCCTTTATATTTCTCAAAATTAGGTGCCTCAAAATGTTTAGGGAATGGAGGCATGTATAAGCTCTTATCAAATGGATTAGGACACAAATCCTGATCTGTATGCAACTTCTTTGTTCCTTTAGTTTCCAATGCGTCAACTTGTCATTGCAATTTCTCAAGTTGTTGCGCAATTGTATCAGATTTTGGAGGTCCATCATTAATCCCGGTGGGTACTCTTTGTCGATACATCGTATTTCCGATCAGTTGTTGATGCTCTGAAATGGTCTTTTTTGGTGTCTCTGGCATATAATGTTCTTGCTACATCTCTTGTTGTTGTGGTTGTGCCATGCCTTGATATCGACCTTGTTCTTGTGCTTCTTGTAGCCTAGGTTGATATTGCAATTGAGTATGTTGTTGATATTGCACAGGCGCCAATTGCGATTGTGAAGTATGATAGCTTGTTTGCCTTGGCACATATTCAGGCACATGTTGTTGTTGATGCCGACGAATCAGAATTTGTTGACTTTGTGCCAATTGTTGTCGCGGTGTATATCCCATCATTTGCAAAAAACTTTGTTTAGGTGGTTTTTGTTGTTTCTCCTTAAGATGGGGTATAGAACTTGCATTAACTTGCTGTGTGGTTTGTCCAATCCATTGTGATGGTTGCAAGTTTGCATTAACTTGTAATGGTGCCGAAGGCGCTGCAATTTGTTGTCGAATGTGATATTGTTGTTGTTGTACATTGCTTGTTTGCACATTCGATTGTACCTTTTGTGTATTACTCAATTGTTACAACAATTGTTGTTGGTGCAAACCACTATCCGTAGTTCTTTGTGTCGCCATTATCGAAGGATCTGTTGCAATAGTGTTTGGCAAATATATTGAACTTAACGGGACATAAGAACTTTGTTGCATTGTGGAATTGCTTTGGACATTGGTGATATCAGGCATTCTAGTTGTGAAGCTTTCTTGCATCTTAGATGTTGATCCAATTTTATGCATGTAAGGAACCACTTCTTGTTGAGGGATAGTTGTCAATATTTACGCGGTCTTCATTTGATCTTGTTGCACAGGTGTTGTGTTGAATAATGGATTATTTATTGTCTCAAATGGTGACTTTTGAGGAATAGTCACTGTCAATGCTTTTGAAGCACATTTACTCATCAAGGTAGGTTGAGTTTCTTGTTGCATATTTCCTTCATTTGGATGCGGAGAGAAACTTAATAGCTCACCACTTTGTTGTTTTTGCACATTGATTTTCTCACTTGAGGTGGTCACATTACTCATCATGTTAAGATATTTTTGCGGGAAAATCTTAAAGACCTTGTTCAAGAATTTATCCATCTTTTTTGTCAATTTTGGATCTTGAAGGAACATGTCAACATCATCAGAAGTATCAGAATCTGATGAAGAATCTGGTTGGACATTTGGATTCATTTCTTGTTGAATGCCTTGATCTGAACCAATTCCTTGCAAAAGAGTTTGTTCTTCATATATTGTTTGTATTCCATGTTGCAAGTTTGGTTGATTCCAATCGAAAGGTGCATTTCCTCTTGGAGTTGGTGGAACACTCTCATGTCCTGGTTTCATAGGTACAAACACTGGTTCATATAATGGAGGTGGTCCAAGTTGAACCATTCCATATGGTGGTAGTGATGTGTTTGATGAACCTTCAATTTGCACTGTTTGACTAGTTTGAAACTACGAATTTGATATGTTGTCAATGGGTTGATATGCTGGTTCACCCATCTTTTTAGATTTTGATCTTGTTTCAATAGGCATGTCACTTATGCAAATGCAATATTTTTGGAAATTTTCAAGGACAATATATGATATGCAACTAAATGCAAACTAAATAAATGAAGATGCAATCTATGGCAAGAATGCAACCTATGTTTTTGGTTGTTTTCAAGATTTTGACAAACTTTTTGGAATGCAAATCTAAAAGAGACCCTTAGGAAATTGGAATGATGTCTAGACCTCAAAGGAAAAAAGGACCAAGTGACAAAAGGACAAAATGACAATGTCTCCCCTATATGCTTGGATACTAAGCTAGGTTTGATGAAATGACATTGATGACAAAAGGACAAAAGGTTTGATAAGGTCTAGACTTCCTAAAAATAACTTAGGGTTTATCAAAGATTTGGATTACTCAAGTATGACAAAACCTAGTTTTGACACTATATGCTAAGGGACAATTACTATGCAAGTGACCCTAATATGATATGATAATGACCTTAACTTGATGAAGAGACCTAGAGTGTGCAAATGCAAATGTATGACAATGGTATTACTCTAATGCAAGAGGACACATGCAAATGGATGACCCTTATTGATATGCAAAGGAGTATGACTTAGGTGAAACCTAACCTTGGTACTTGACAATGACTTTGCAAAATGCAAACCTAAGATGAACCTAAATCTAAGTGACATGAATGTTGAGACAAGATTTTGAAAAATGTTTGACAACCATGTTTGAAGATGTTTTAAACTTTGTTGGATGAAATACTCTTGTGTTTAACCTTGTTTTGAATCAATTTGTCTTGTTTTTGAAATGAGATGCAATTCAACTTTTGACAAGCAAAGAAGACAAGATATTTCAACTTAGACTCAAGACAATCATGCTCACTCACACATTTCTTATGGTAGGCAAGGACATTAGGTACTTGAGAGGTAGACTTGTTATGGGATTCAAGGAGAATACATAGATGCTTGACCCCATGGGCTTCCCTCCACGACACTCACTTCTCAGGGCAGCCAAGCATCAGTCCCCATGGAAATCTCCCCATGGTGAACTTAGTATCTCTTCCAAGTATCCAAACTTGTCCTTCTCAAGCAACTAGAAGGATTTTTGGCTTCTAAATACAAGGTGTTTAGTCAGGATTTCTATTAAGCATTACTCCTTGATGTCACGCAAACATGATTGAGACATTAAGCCCATCAAGATACCAAACAAATGTATTCGTGCAAGCATGATTTAGACCATGAGGTCCTACTTAGATGTTGATATGAGAAAGAGTTCAAGGGTCATCACTTCCCAAGTAACTTCAATTCCCACGTAACCCTTCCTTCAAAGCTTTCGCTCATCAGGTATTTTTTTATAGTGAGTTAGAATGCCAAGGTATTCTAGCCGTACTCACTTTGGGTCATTCCCTTCTCACGATTATCACTTGCTTGCAAAAGCAAATGGTCGGGAAGGCAGGCCCTCTAAAGGTGACACACAATCAAAGACATGATCATGGTATTGAAGATTTGGATTTCTGATCACCCTAAGAAGGATGAGAGCATACTCTCCTACTCCAATGTCAAACTCAACAATCAAATCAAGCATAGATTCATTCCATCCTATTTAGAAATCACTAGGTGCCTAAATATTAATTTCAAACACAAAGTTTAGTTGTATTCCAAGGCAACCTACAAAACCCAAGTCAGAAGTTTGATATGTTTAGTCTTTAACTATCGAACCTACACAAAAATGTGTTAGTAGTTTCATTTGTTTGTCTTTGCCATGTGTATGCCAAGGTTCTGCACAGAGAATTAGTACCAACAAAACCAAAAAAGCAGAAACAAAATGCAAAAGAAAACAACTTGCAAGTGAAAAACACTATCTTTTACCTCTGTTTCTGGACTTTACACAGGCGCAGAAGTCTTGACACAGGCGCAGAAGTCATGACACAGGCACAGAATGTCCTTGACACAGGCACAAAATGCTTGACACAAGCGTAGAATGCTTGACACAGGCGCAGAAGTTCCCAGAAAACACTGCACTACCTTGTTTCTTGGGTTTTTTGACCTGCAAATCATCTCAAAAGCACTCAAAAGCTTGATTAGGGGGTTAGTTCACGTCGGGTTCACCAATTAATGTAGCTAGGAAATCAAAAATCATCAAAGCAAGTAATATTAATAATAGCTCAATCACAAAAGCAGATTGCAATGATCAATCCTAACACACTCAATAGAGACATGAAAAGCAAAACATTCAAAACTAAAAACTAAGCAAACCAGATGCAGATTCGAATGTTTCCTTCATGCGGCTCCATTGTCCTTCTTTCTTCTCCAAATAGCCTTTGTTTGTGGATCTCACCTTCAAGTGCATAAACCTAATGTGAAAGCAAGATTGACATTGGCACAAGAGTACTCAAAGCGTGATTGATTCGACAAAGTGATTATTAGATCATATGATTATTAGATTGAGATTGAAGAAATTCATCCAATTTATAGATAAATTGGAGAAAAGACAAGATTAGCATGAAAGTGATTCGAATAGAAATTCAAATCAAGAATAGCAAAAATGACAAGTGTATGACAAATTGCTATGCAAGGACTTATGACAACTTCTGACAACTTTCTATTCAAGGATTTATGACAAGATTTTGAAATAGAAATAGACATTTAGGAATTTAGGAGAAATTAGAAAATTAAATTAGAAATGATGACTTGGAATTTAGGAAATTGATGCAAATTAGGTAAATTAATTAATAATTTCTCATTAATTAATTAATTTACAAAAATAGGAGGAATTAATTAGCCAATTAAATAAACATTTAATTGTGACAAGAAGACCTAGGATAAATAAATTAATTATTTAACCTAGAGGGAAAATGCCAAACAAGATTAAATGAATAAATCATAAAACCTTAGAAGATAAATTAGGAATGCAAGGATGACAATTAGGTCTTGATGTAAGATTGATTTGATGTCGATTCGATCATGATTTTGAATTGATAGACAATTTGATTGATAAGTGTGCCAATTTATGAGGAACAATGACTAATTGATCCAAATTGATATGATTGAGAAGGACAACGATCGATGACAAATCGATCACAAAATGACAAGATTGACAAGTTGACAAGGATCGACCAAATCATGACTGAAAATTGCTATCGACAAGACCAAATTTGAGAGCGAGATGAATGAAGAATGCAGAAGGACTCAATGCTCGCAAATGATAAAAACCAAGTGCGTGACATAGGAGAAATGTTAATGCAATGCAAAAACCTAAAATGAGGCAATGCGTAAATGTTAAAGTATGATCCCGCAAGCGTTGACCATTTTTAGGTGTCTACAATGTATCCTCTTCTATCAAGTTTCTCTCTCTCTCTCTCTCTCTCTCTCTCTCTCTCTCTCTCTCTCTCTCTCTCTCTCTCTCTCCCATTATTTCTCTCTTAAGTCTCTCTCCCTCTGCCTCTATCTCTCTATCTCACTCTCCTCCTTTGAAAAGTGTATCTTTTTCCCACTCTCTCCCTACCTCCCCCCTCTCTTTCTCTTTTTCACTTAACTCTCTCTCTCTCTCTCTCTCTCTCTTAGGTGTATCTCTCTCCCATGCCCTCCTGCTCTAGGGTCATATGGTATTCTTAGGGGTCATATAGTATCCTAGGGATCCATGCATGTGTCTTTAGGGGTCATATGGTGTCCTAAGGGGTCATAGGACACCATATGACCCCTTATGACATGATATGACCCATAACGACACATAAATGGTTATATGGAGTCCTAAGGGGTCATAGGATACCATATGACCCCTTAGTACACCATACAACCCATAATGACACCAAATGGTTTCCTAAGGGGTCATAGGACACCATATGACCCTTAACGACACCTAAGGGGTCATATGGTATCCTAAGGGATCATAAAATGCCATATGACCCCTTAAGATCCAATACGACCAATAACGACACCATATGGTGTCCTTAGGGGTCATATGGTGTCTTGAGGGGTCGTAGGACACCATACCCCTTAGGACACAATATAGTCTCTATCTCTTTCCCTCTAACTCTTTTTACCTCTCTCCCTCCCAACCCCCTTCTCCCTTTCACCCTCTATCTCTATCTTGCTATCAGCCCCCCTCTCTTAGGTCTCTCTCTCTCTCATTATCTCTCTCTCTCTCTCTACCCCTCCCTTTCCCTTTCTATCTCTTTCTCTCCCTCTCTCTTAGGTGTCTCTCTCCCATTCTTTCCATTCTCTCCATTCTTTCTTTTTCCCTCCCTCCCTCCCCATCCCTTTCTCTCTCCCCTCTCTCCCTCCCCTTCCTCTCTGACTATGTCTCTCACTCTCAGTCCTCTCTCCCTCTCTCTTAGGTGTCTCTCTCTCCCATTGTTTCCATTCTCTCTCTCTCCCTATTTTTCACTCTTTCCCTCTCTCCCTCCCTCTCTCCCTCCCATTATTTCCCTCTCTACCCTTCTCTCCCACTATCTCTCTCTCTCCCTCTACTAGGTCTCTCTCTCCACCCCTCTCTATTAGGCATCTCTCTTTCCTATTCTCTTCATCCTTCCCTCTCTCCCTCCCCCATCCTCTCTCTTCTGACTCCCTTTTTCCTTCCCCTTATTTCCCTCCCCCTCTCTCAAGTGTCTCTCTCTCACATTATTTCCCTCTCTTCCTCTCTCCCTTTCTCTTTCTCTCTCAAGTCTCTCTCTCTTTCCCTCTAACACTCTTTCTTTCTCTCGTATTCCCTTTCTCTTTCTCTCTCAAGTATCTCTCCCTCTCACCCTCTCTCCCTCCATCATCTATCTTCTTTCTCCCTCTTTCCCTCCAAAGCCTAACCTAAGATAGAGAACTAAGAGAGAGATAGAGACTAAGTGAGAGGGAGGAAGGGGTGGAAAATGAGTATGAGACTAGAGAAAGAGCCCAGGTGAGAGAGAGAGGTGGAGAAAGGGAAGGGTTCAGAGAGAGAGAGAGAGGTTGATGGAAATATAAGAAGAGACTAGAGATAGAGAGAGCCCATGTAAGATAAATAGAGGGAGGAAGGGAGGGGTTTAGAGAGAGTTGAAGTGGGAGAGATGGAGGAAGGGAGGGTTAGAGGGGAGGAGAAGGGGAGATAGAGATCTCAACTAAGAGAGAGAAAGGGAGGAAGATAGGGATCTCTACTTTTTTCTTTCTCACTTCACCCCTCCGTCCTTCCCTATCTATTTTTCTTTATCTCACACTCTTAAAAATCCCTCTCCTTCTCTCTACCTACCACTCTTTTCATCCCTTACTACTTTTAAATCCCCTAACTCTGTTGAGAACAATGTACCACTAAGAGGGGAGTGAATCAGTGGTTCCTAAAATCTATTCTCTTTAAACCAAGCTTTGAGTACTGGTTAACAACCTAAACACTAAGCAATCAAACTGGTAAGATATGAGAGGATATCAAAAGAGACAAACACACAAATGCATAACCCAGAACATGAGATGTATGAGGAAAACCCAATATGGGAAAATCCTCGATGAGAAATATTGTTGAAGTCTACTGCTCCAATCTAGCCTCACAATGAAATAATAGGTTACAATGATTTAGGGCACTAGCCCAAGGAGCACCAACTCAGTGTAATATAATGAAATACAATTTTAATGTGATGATAGCACCTAGTTGCAAATGATTTCTGCAACACTTGATCAACTAATATCTATTGGTTATCAACTTCCTCTTCTTCAATGGTTCTCCCACTACCAATTATTAGATTGCTCTCTTTGACCACTTACCAGTTACTCTTTGTCTTTCTTCTCTTTCTCTGATCCTCACCCTACACAATGCCACACTTGCATGCCTTCCTAACCTTTCAATACCTACCAATATGCTTGACTATTAAGACTATAATAGTTCATCAGTTACTCTATCTCTACCAGTTAGAACCTCTCACTGGGTTAGCCCGCTAACACACACTCTAACTCTCTATGAAAGAACTCTTAGGTAAATAGTCTCTCTTCTTGCTTAGGTTCACTTTTATCTTACAACTTGCATCCAACATCAATCAATTTCACTCTTGAGTTCACATATTTATCTATGAGGGATCTCGCCAAAAGAAATATTCAAATAGTGGTGTGTTAGGGTTTTCCTCCACTAACTCAATCCATATCAGATTTGATCTGATCTTCTTTTCTAGAATGGTGATCTACACCGCATCAAACAACACTGCCATCTCCATGCTTTTCAATGTGCGTTTTATATTTTTGGGTGTTTGCAACATGCTTTTCTGCTTTTCTCTATTAATCGCCTTTAATGGCTTGGCTATTTCCTTCAGCCAATGAGTACAAAGATCAAATTGTCCTATAAGGTTAGTTCAATTACCTTGCCACCTTATCTCCCCCAACCCACAACATTCTACCATCATCCCATGATTTGTGGGTTCTTCATTAATGTCAATGTGCTTGTTAACTTTTACGTCAATGAGCACTTCACTAACCTCCACATGCTTGCCACCTGGTTTCCACCTATCATCCTTGTCGACGTCCACCTATGCTCCATTTACTATGTTAGTTTGGCATCATCTTTAGACTACTATGTCGGTTTGGCATCATTTACTGATATAACCTTACCGATATAACCTATCCTTATCGGTGGACCTTCATACCTACTAACCTCTTCTTTGTTGGTGGATCAAATTAGCATTCCATCAAACATTATGGTCCATCCACTAAATCCATTTACCGATTACATTATACTTCTCTTTGTCTATCGATGATCACATCCCTCTGTTCTTCTTTGCCTCTTTGCTTGCTTGCCGGTGGTTCTGCTTTACCAGGGTAGGGAGACTGAATCCTACTTCTTGCTATGCCATGAGACCAACCAGTCACTAGGAAGAATGCACTACCACTTGTGCTCTTCTGGTCATCAATACAACCTGCCCAATCAACATTAGTATATGCTTCCAAGATGAATTCCCCTTGTTTAAGGTACCATAATCTGTAAATAAGTGTTCCTTGTAGGTACCTAAAAATTCTATTGACTACATTCATATGTGAGTGCATGGGTGCTGCTTCAAATCTAGCCACCATACATATTGCCTACACTTTATCTGGTCTAGAGGCAGTAAGATACAATAAGCTGCCTATCATGAATCTATACAAGGTCTAATCCACTGCCAGTGATTCATCACTTTTGCTCAATTTGCTTCCGGTCACCATAGGGGTGCTCACTAGTTTGCAGTCCTCCATTTGAAAATTCTTTAGCATTTTCTTTGCATACTTAGTTTGTGAGATGAATATTCCCTTATCTAGTTGTGATATTTGCAAACCAAGAAAGTATGTCAACTCTCTAAGCATTGACATCTCAAACTTTGACTACATTTGATCAACAAAATATTTGCAAAGAGTCTCCTTGTTGCCTCAAAAAATGATATCATCGATGTACACAACCATAATGATCATGTGGTTTCCATCTGCCTTGATGTATAGATTGTTGTCAGCACTCCCCTTTTTGAATCCTTCCTCCTTCAGATACTTATCTAGCCTTGAATACCATGCTCTAGGTGCATGTTTTAAACCATATAGGGCTTTCTTCAACCGACACACAAAGGTTTCATCACCATGTAATTTCAATTGAGGAAGGGAGATTTTACATCCATTTGATATACCTTATAACCCTTATAGGGTTAAAAAGATACAAACATCCTAATTGCTTCTAGTCTAGTTACCAGTGCAAATATTTCTTCAAAATCAATGCCCTCTACTTTAGAGTAACCCTTGCATATAGGTCTAGCTTTATGCCTAACAATTTTACCTTCTTCATTCATCTTCTTCGGGTAGACCCATTTGGTGTCAATGATGTTCTTGTCTTTTGGTCTAGGGACTAACTCCCAACTCTTTTTCTTCTCAATCTATTGCAACTCTTCTTCCATGGCATCCATCCATTTCTAACTTTTGTTGGCCTCATTGAATGTCTTAGGTTCCACTTCAGTCATGAGGCATAAATTTACTTGTTCATCATTCCTAGCAAGTCTTCTTCTAGTCTGCAGACCAACACTCTTATTACCTAAAATCTTCTCTTCCAGGTGGTTTTCTGCACATACTAGTTAGGGACCTTATTGGATGCTTCTTTCGGTTCATTGTCTAACTGAACTTCTTCACCTTCATCAAGAGAATCATCATACTAGTTCATCTATGCTTGTCTTCCTTTATGTATATCATCATCAACTCTTACATGCACACTTTCAATGACTCTTCTAAGTCTTTTGTTGTAGCTTTTGTAGGCCTTACTCTTAGTAGAGTAGCCAAGGAATATCCCTTCATCACTCCTAGAGTCAAAACTACCTAAACCATCCATGTCTCTCTTGATAAAACATTTGCTTCCAAACACCTTGAAGTACTTGACTAATGGTTTCTTGTCATACCACAACTCATAAGGTATCATTCTATTGTTTGTTCTTAACTAAACCCAGTTCAAAGTATATGTTGCAGTATGAATTGCTTCCTTCCAATACATATCAGGTAAAAATTTCTCATTTAACATGGTTCTGGCCATCTCCTTAACTGTCTTGTTCTTCCTTTCTACCACACCATTTTGTTGTGGTGTCCTTGGGGGTGAGTATTGCCTTCTAGTTCAATGCCTCTCATAGTAATATTCAAACTCACTTGATGTGAACTCTCCACCACGGCGGGATCTTAGGCATTTCATCTTGCATCCACTTTCCTTTTCCACCATCTTCTGGAAGATATTGAATCTATCAAATGCTTGTGATTTATCTTGGATGAAAGTGACCCATGTCATTCTTGAATAGTCATCAATGAAGAGCATAAAGTATCTTTCACCGAAAAGAGATCTTGTCCTATTTGGACTACATAGATCTGTATGTACAAGTTCAAGTGGTTTGGAGGAGTTGTGTTCCTTTGTATTGAAGCTTACTTTAGTCTGCTGCCCTTTCACGCATTCATCACAAAATGTGCTTACCGGTTTGATGATAGGCGATATATTTCTCACATTGCCCTTTTTTCTTACTGCAACTAGATTATCAAAATTTATGTGGCCTAATCTTTTGTGCCACAACCAACTTTCATCCAATTGTCCCAACATGCATTGGGATTCAAAATATTCTTTCAAATCATATACATTTATGTCTATCCTCTTGCATACTGCTACAACCTAACCAATACTGCCCTTCTTTATCTGGAAACTAGCAGAATCAAAGATGAATTTATAACCTTTGTCACAAATCTGACTCACACTCAGCAAATTGTGCTCCAGGTTTTCCACGTAATATACATCACATGCTTTCAATTTTTCATCAATATTTAGACTACCTTTTCCCTTTATCTTGATAGATGAGTTGTCATCAAACCTTATTGAGCCACCATTCCAATCTTCAAGTTTGATAAATTAATTTTTGTCATCGGTCATGTGGTTGGAACAACCACTATCTATAACCCACAAGTTTCTTCTTTCTACATGAAGGGCAATCTGCACTATCAAACTTGATTTTGCTTTTTCCTTTTCTTTCTCAACCCAAACCAGTTGAGTTTCCTTCTTCTTGTTAGCTGCAATTTTCTACTTCTATTTGGCTATCAGTTCTTGATCAGGAGCTATCCTCTTTTTCTTAATTTTTTTATTCTTACAAAGATTTGCGAAATGTCCAAACTCTTGACAGTTGTAGCATTTCACATTTACATTGAAAGAAGAATCTTGGAAACTATTGTAGGACACCAGTTTACTCTTCCTAAATTCAAAACTCCTATGACCAAATCCATTGCACTGATAATAGACAACATTCATATCCTAGAGTGCATTAAATGGATTTCTACTTTCATAACTCACTGTGTGCTTATTTGTTAATCTACATTTAGCAACCTATGTCCAAATTTGTTACACCGATAACAATAACCATGAAAGTTTGGAACATGCCAGTTAGGTTGCCTTGGTTCTGCAAACATCTATCTCACTAGGGTTCTTCCTTTCATGCTACTAACTCTAGAGAATCCTTCATGATCAACCCCTGCATTTCTCCTAAGATCTACATTCTGGTACATTGAGTGTGGACTTTGGTTCATTGATTGTGTATACCGATTTGTGTGGCAATTTCTAACAACTTCTGCATAAGTCTTCTTACTAGTATCTAACTGTATCTCCTTATTGGATGTATCTTTATTTTTTGAACTTTTTCCTTCTTCAAATCCTAAGCCACCGATATCTTTAGATTGCTTCTATATGCTCAGCATCTTGTCCAAGGCTTTTGTGCTACCCTCATATTTTCTCCTCATTTTTAATTCATCCTTACTCTTTTCAAGTTCCATTATGAGCTTCACTATTTCTACTTACAGGTCTTGATGTTCCTTTTCCTTCTTTATTAGATCAGAGGATGTAACTTCACATATCCTCTTGGCTTCTTCCAACTAGAGTTTAAAGTCATAGATAACTTTATTGGACTCATCCAGGGATTACTTCAAGTTATCTTGTTCTTCTGTTGCACCAAGTTTGACTTTCTTGAGTTCTCTTCTAGTCTTACTTGACTCCTCAAGAGAACTTATGAGCTCGCCTTTTAGATCCACTTCAACTTCAATGTCTTCATCTTCCTCATCTTCTACCACCAGTTCATTTAGTGCCATAAAGAGATTAACTTCTCTTTCATCTTCATGACAGTCATCTTTTGATGCACTCTCTTTATCTGTGGCATCATCCTCAATGGTATATAAGTTGTTATGCTTCTGAAAGCTTCTTCTTGCTTGCCAGTAGACTTTCCCTTCTCTATCCTTACCAAGAGATCTGTCAAAATTTATTTTTTGCATCTCCACCGGTTTTATTATAGGAACATTTTGCAACAAAGTGTCCAACTTTACCACAGTTGAAGCATTTGAGTATTAACTTTCCTTTATACTTACCAGATCCTCTCTTGAGCTTTCTAACAAAGTTTTCTACCTCTGCATCTGAGTCTTCACTGGACTCTTTGTTAGAAACCTCTTCCTTGCCCTTTTTGATGGAGTTGAAAGCTGCCTCTTTCCTTGAAGATGCTTCATCAGTTGTCCTCATTTCAAGGAAGTTAGAGAGTCAAATAGCTCATCCATTATGAAGTTTTTGAGATCCTTGGCTTCCTCTATGGCATAAACCTTAGTATCATACTTAGATGTGAGAGATCTAAGTACCTTCTTGACAATAGTCTCATCAAAAGTTTCCTAGCCAAGTCCTCTAATGGTGTTCACAGTTTCATCTACTCTGTGAAGGTAGTCTACAATATTTTCTTCATCTTTCATCTTGATGCCTTCAAGTTGGCCTCTTAGTGATTGCATCTTGGCCTCTTTGACTTTGGCATATCCTTCAAATAATCTCTACATTTTATCCCAAGTCTCCTTGGTGGATGCATAGTGCTCGACCTTGACAAACTCATTATCTAACAACCCGCTTAGAATAGCATGTTTAGCCTTTGCATTGTTCTCATACTCCTTCTTAGCATCTGGATCAATGGGAGGAACCCTAGGGATAGTATACCCATTCTTGACATACATTCACACATCAAAAATAAGGGAGGAAATATATGTCTCCATTCCTCTACTCCAAAAGGCATAGTTAGATCAATCAAACATGGGGGCTTTTGAGGAGGTAGACTCATTTCTTATCATTATGTTCTTTAACCAAAATCTACCCAATATAGAGAAAGTTTTAATCAAGTAGGAACCTAGCTCTGATACCAATTATTGAACACAATGTACCACTGAGAGGGGGGTGAATCAGTGGTTCCTAAAATCTATTCTCTTTAAACAAAGATTTGAGTACCGGTTAACAACCTGAACACTAAGAAATCAAACCGGTAAGATATGCGAGGATATCAAAATAGACAAACACACAAATGCATAACCCACAACACCAGATGTATGAGGAAAACCCAATATGGGAAAAACCTCGGTGAGAAATGATGTTGAAGTCTATTGATCCAATCCAACCTCACAATGAAACAACAGGTTACAATGATTTAGGGAACAACAGGTTACAATGATTTAGGGCACCAATCGAAGTTGCACCAACCCCTGCACCAAACACCAACTTGGTGTAATATAATGAAATATGATTTTAGTGCAATGATAGAACCTAGTTGCAGATGAATTTTGCAACACATGATCAACTGATGTCAGCTAGTTATCAACTTACTCTTCTTCATTGGTTCTCCCACTATCGATTATTAGATTGCTCTCTGATCACTTACCGGTTACTCTCTGCCTTTCTTCCCTTTCTCTGATCATCGCCCTGCATAGTAACACACTTGGATGGCATCCTAACAATTCAATACCCACTGGTATGCTTGACATATAAGACTATAACAGTTCACTAGTTACTCTATTTCTACCTATTAGAACCTCTCACTGGTTCAGCCTACTAACACACACTCTAACTCTTTGTGAAAGAACTCTTAGGAAAATATTCTTGCTCAGGCTCACTTTTCTCTCACAAATCATATCCAAGATCAATCAATTTCAGTCTCGAGTTCACATATTTATCTTTGAGGGTTCCTGCCAAAAGCAACATTCAAATAGTGGCGTGTTAGGGTTTTCCTCCACCAAACCAATATGTATTAGATCTGATCTAATCTTTTTTTATGGAATGACGATTTGAAGTACATCAAACAACACTACCATCTCCTTGCTTTTCAATGTGCATTTTCTATTTTTGGGTGTCTGCAACATGCTTTTGTGCATTGCTCTTTCAGTTGCCTTTAATGGCTCGATTCTTTCCTTCAGCCAATGAGTACAAACATCAGATTGTCTTACAAGGTTAGTTAAATCAACTTGCCACCTTTTCTCCCTCGAGCTGCAATATTCTTCCATCATCCCATGATTTGTGGGTTCTTCATTAATGTCAACCTACTTGTTAGATTTTACATCGATGAGAACTTCACCGACCTTGCATGGTTGCCACCTGGTTTTTGCCTATTATCCTTGTCGAAATCCACTTATGCTTGGTTTTCTATGTCGGTTTGGCATCATCTTCAGATTGATATGTTGGTGTGGCCTCATTTACCAACCAAGACACACTGTCAATTAAACTTCACCTTACTGGTATAACCTATCCTTACCAGTGGACCTTCATACCTGTTGACCTCTTCTCTATCGGTGGATCAACTTGGCCTTCCATCAAACATGTTGGTCCATCCATTGAATCCATTTACTAATTGCATTATACTTCTCTATATCTATTGGTGATCACATCCCTCTATTCTTCTTTGCTTCTTTGCTTTCTTGCTAGTGGTCCTACTTTACCAATAGATGTTGTACTTCATGTGTACCAGTATCATACCTTTTGTGTCTAATTGCACACTCCATCCTTCATACCAGTTGACATCATTAATTACTTCACTCATACCAATCACCACTACCTACTCACTAGTGGCCATTCCATACCGGTTGACATCAATGATAACATAATGCCAACAAACTCTCTACATCCTTCCCTTCATACTCTCTCTCTCTAAAGATCACCTCAACTTCTATCTATCTAACCTATCTATATCTCTCTCTCTCTCTCCTTCTCTTTACACCTCTCTCTCTCTATCTATGTAGGTATTTAGATAAATATTTTAAGGGGGGAGTGCAAAAAGGTAGGTAGATTTTGTAGATAATAAGAGCTTAGTGATTACTGAAATTTGATTATGTTTGAGAAATTATAATATCTAAAGCTTCGGTAGAGAGGAGAGAGTGAGATAGAGAGAGGTGAAGAGAGGATGAGAGAGATAGGAAAATAGATAGGTATAGAGCTTAGGGGAGACAAATACCATGAGATAGAGAGATAACAAGTGAATGATGATACAAGCCTATTGATTACCAAAATTTGACTGTCTAAAAAATTATAGGATCTCCTAAAATCTAGAATCAAAATTGTTGGATATGGTAAAAATTAGGTTTTATGCAATACCTGTCTCCTGAAAGTTAGTGTTTTAGGATTCCTAAGGGTTTTTTTTTGTCTTAGGTTCTCCTTGTAGTTCTCCCGGGCTATGTTATTTCTCGTTGTTGACTTATGATAGAAGGTCTCTGTGTCTTAAGTGATGATCGAAAGGGTTCTTTGTCATCTGATTACCAGCCCCTTGCGTTAGGAATTACCATTTTTAAAGGTTATCTTAATATGCAAAATATTCCTAAGTATTGCTAAAAAACCCTGGGTCTTAAGTCCTTTAGTTCCTTGGGAAGGCCCCGCGCACGACCACTTAACCCATGAAGTTTTCCACATGTTCTAAATGATCACTTAAGTGCCAACCCCAAGTGACTCGATTGCATGGGATAAGATTTCAAAATGAAACGCCCCCTATTCCTTATCCCACAAGTAGTTTCAATGTGTATTTCAAGCCCGCGGGATAAGAAAATGGTAATATTCAAAGTGTGCATCTTATCTTGCTACACATTTGCATCAATGGTCTAGCACCACAGAATAAGAAGAAAGAAATAATTACAAAGGATTCCTTCTCCCATGATAATTACAAGGTGAGAAAAGAAGTAATGCGGGATAAGGAGCCCTCAAAGGAAGCAAGCGGTGAACACTTATCCCACAATGAACCAAGAACACTGTGAAAGGCCTGCGGGATAAGGGTTGACTTAAGTGCAAAGGGAGTCTTATCCCACAGGGTTTCCAAGCCACCATAATAGGATTATAGGGAAACACAAGACAAGTCAACAAAGAAGGATACAATCCTTTTCTTATCTTGCACGTCCCCATGGGGATAAGAAAAGAGTCACAGGATAAGAAAATACTCGAGAAAAAGATAAAAAGGCTTATCCCGTGGGGCATCAGAGATCCAAAAAAATGGTGAAACTCAAAGGTGTACCATGGGATAAGAATTTCAAAGGATCATAGAGGAAGTCTTATCCTACAATGTGTTCCTCTTGCTCAGTGATGGCCGCGGGATAAGAACTGTAAGCAGGAAATAGGAGAAATCCTTCTCCCGTGCCTTCCTATGGGGATAAGAGAAGTGTTGTAGGATAAGAAAAGGCTAATTCAAAAGCTTATCCCTTAGATGATATAAACATAAATAAAAGGGGCTTGCAAAAAAAAGGCAAAAGGAAGGGCTAGGAGCAATACAGGATAAATAAAACAAGGGAAATCTACAATAGAAGCTTATCCCATAGAAAAATCTAAGATGGTCGAGGAAGCTCCAAAGAATATGAATGTTTAAGGTGATAGAAGGGACTTTAAGAGGATGCCACATCACTATTCATGAAAGGTCAATGAGCAATCTTGACCTTCTATTGCTAGATCAACGGGTGAAATTCAAAATTGCCGCCAACGACTACCTCTGTCCAAAACGAATGAATTAATGGCATCATAATAAAATGAGAATTTAGTGGTATTATTTCATAGCTTACATCTTGAAATAATTTAGAGTGTTCTAGAGTGAGAAGAAAAGTGAATTCCAGCATTCCAACACACCTTCTAGAAATTTTAGTCAAAGAGAAAACCAGTAAGTGATTCTTTCCTGCTTGTGCACATTATCAGACTATTGCAGTGATATTTTGAGTTGTCTATGTGTGTGCCATAGAAGTCGGTAGGTTTTACTCTCACATTTTTTCCCAAGTCTTTTCTTAGTCTCAAGTGTTAAGATGGCTTCCCTTGCTAAGAAATCTTCTATCCCTACTGCTAAGAAATCCCACACAACTTAGGTGAGCTAATCAATTCCTATCATTGAGGCTACACCTGTGGATATGGTTTCCCCCATGTCATAAATTGTGAGTGCTCCTTTTGTGCAACCAAGCCCTAAAATCATCTGACAGGTATCTGAGGAGGCTTAAGCTAGCTCCCCTCCAAAGGAAAAGGCCACGAAGAGAAAGAGAAAAATAGTCTGAAAGACCGCCAATGTTGTTTCTGATAGAGAGTCTTCAAATGAGCCCTCTCGCGCTCCTAAACCAATAAAACCCACTCCAAAGAGGAGGAAGAGCACCAATAAGACTTCACTCCAAGTATCCTTTGTTAAAACCCCATCCCCTACGCATGATGCCCCTACTAAAATTAACCCACCCGCTGGGGAAGCCCCAATTCCTCAGAAGAAAACCCCGCAAGAGGAAAACCCCCAAGAAATAGCCAAAGAAGCTACTCAAGTCAAAGAAAAGGTTCCCAAGCCTACAAAGCGCTCCCAAAAGAAATCCAAAAGACAATCATTAGCTCAAGTAGAGAAACCATCAGCACAATCCCCTGCTCCTCTTGCTCCTATTATGACCACTGAAGAATTGCAACATGAGGTTGAGCAGAACTTAGAAGAAATTGCATGAAGGCAAACTAGACAAACCAAGAGCCTATACCAAGACCTTCTAGAATTGTTTGAGGGATCCACAATGTAGGATCACTTTAGAACTATTTTCATTGATAAAGAGGTAGGTTGTAGGGATGCTTTCATCAAGGAAAGGGGCTAGGATATTTTTCCATTCATTTTATGGTAACAAAGACAAGGTGATACCAATATGTAACCCCTAGACACTGAATCTTGGCAAATTGGTGGTGCCTAATATTTTTGTGGATCCTATGCTCATAAGGGAGCTGGAAAATGCATATGATGCTCCAAGACTAGCTGTTAGGACCGCAGAAGGATATGTCCTACTGGACATCTCTCCCAGGGTCATCATTGAGTGTTTTGAGCTAGATAAATCTGCCCTCACAATAATAAACAAGGACAATTTGAAGAGGGATTGTGAGAATAGGAAGGACAGGTATAGGAGGGACCTTGTTTCTCATTTCACAAGGAAACTCTACAAGGATTCACATAATTATGTCCTGCCATCTGAAAGGGAGCCTTTCATGCTTGACTACTTTGAGCCTTACTTTTTCAAAAGTTATTATGCACTAAGGCAAATCCTTGGAGTAAATTGTGGGCTCACCAAATTGTCCATTTATTTTATGATGATGGTCATTACTATTCAACACCTCTCAATTAATGAATTGTATGAGTTTTCAAGTTTTATCCATGATAAGATTCATGAGGGACCGATGAAGGCTAAAAATAAAGATGAAAAATTAGAATTCATGCATTATTCTTTGGTATGCCATTTGATTCTTTATCAAAACAAAGCCTATTGGGGCCCAAAGTTGAAAATAAGGATCAATGATCCCTATACAGGTCTCCCATGGCCAGCACAAAGATGGACTTAGGTGTGGGGCAAGGGGTCCAAATTTGGTGATTATTGTGTTTTCTTTAATTACTTTGTGGTGAAAATGTTTACAAGGCCTGGGGTAGTATTACCAAGGCTACCCAGGTAAATCATCAAAATATTGAAAATAAGGAGTTGAAGGGTTGATGGACTAGTATATCCTGAGGGTGCATTCACCCACAATTTTGGGGATTTATTATGGCCATTGTACAATCATCAATGTTTATGGGTGTGAGCAGGTGCCCCATGTATTGCCATAGTTTGTCTCTCCAAGGTTAGCATTCCTTGAATTCATTTGGCAAATGATGTGGATGGAGAAGGACTAGATTAGAACTGATAAAAAGGGAAAGCTTCTCCCCAAGGTAACAACTTTTAATGAATTCACTGTGGGTTGTGAGACCTTAGAGAAGGTGAAGAACTTTTGGTGAAGAATTACAAATTGAGAGTTGCCCAGGCTAGGCATTTTGACCCCGAGGGATGTATAAATTATATTATAGTAATAAAATTGAAGGAGAAGGGGTATTTTTGTTCTTTTGTAGAAAGGAAGGACCTAATTATAAATTCAATTCCCACTGAGGTGGATCAGAGGAAGAAGAAGTGGGACGTCATGAATAAATTTGAAAGAGAAAGGAAGCAAGAGGACCCCAATTTTGTAGGTTCTTTCCAGCATTTTTAGAATGATTTTGCAAAAATGTCTTTCATGCTAAGAAAGGTAGCTGATATAATTAAGGATGAGTTGTAAAGAAGAGAGGCCAGGGATAAAGGAGCCAAATACAAAGAAAAGCCAATTGATATAGCTCCTAAATCTCACCAAATGAAGGGGAAGACTGATATAATTGAGGAAGCACCTGCAGAGTCCTTTAAAAGGGGCATACAAAGGGATAAGAGGGTAACATCCAAGCAAGTTAGGAGTATTGAAAAGGGAAAATCCAAGATATTTGAGTTTGTGGATATCCAAGAGGACTTTGTTCTGTGCCACCACCTTCTCCTCCAAGGGAGACATTCCAAGATGATGCAAATGCAGGAATCTTTATGTTTAGAACAATGTACCACTGAGAGGGGGGTGAATTAGTGGTTCCTAATCTCTTCCCTCTTAAAACAACCTTAGAATACCGATTGTTATCCTAAAATCTAAACAATCAAACTAGTAAGATGAAAGAGAATATCAAAAGGGACAATCACACAAATGCAACCTAGAATGCTAGATATAAGAGGAAAACCCAATATAGAAAAACCTCAGTGAAAAACATTGCTGGAGACTACTACTCCAATTCAGCCTCACAAATGAAACATTGAATTAAAAATATTTAGGTCACCAACCCAAGTAGCACCAACCCTTTTTGAGTTAGGGAACCAAACCAAGGAGTACCAACCCCTACACCAAGCTCAAACTTCGTGATGTATATTGAAATATAATTTTGATACAGTTATAGCATCTAGTTCCAAATGAGTTCTGCAACTCTTGACCAAATAGGTCTCTACCAGTTAATAATCTTCTTTTTCTTTATTGGATCTCCAACTACCGGTTAACAAATTTCTCTCTCTACTTCTTGGCCTCTCTTCTCTCTTTCTCACAACCTCTCAACACATTGCATCACACTAGGATGCATTCTTGATCAATCACATCTCATTGGTTAGCTCAACTATTAGACTTGCTATAATTTACCGGTACTCAATCACAAGTGGTTAAACCCTCTCACCAGTTTGCTTGCACACTCACTTTGCAACTTTCTTAGAATAAATTCTAAGGGAGATGATCCTTCTCTGCACTCAAGCTCCTTTCACTATTCTTCTTCTCCTCAAGCATCAATCATTTTTGTTTCGATCTCATCTATTTATCATCATGGATTCCTGCTAAGAACACATTTAATTACTATCGTGTTAGGTTTTACCTTCTCCAACTTGATCTGAATCCGATTTAATTTGATATGCTTTTCCAGGGATAAGATTTTCATGACATCGATCAATCACCAGCAAAGCTTTGCATTCCAATGTGCATTTTCTAAATCTAGAGGTCTGTACCATGCTTTTCTGCTTTTCTATGTCATTCACTATTAATGGCTTTGTCATTTCCTTCACCAATCAAGTATGAAGATAAAATCTTCTTATAGGATCAGTTTAATCACTTTGTGAGCTTGCCTTCCTCAAGCCGCAATCCTCTGGAATCCTGCATGACTTGCGGGTTCCTCATAAAAGCCAACTTGCTTGCAAATTTGTTATGTCAATGGACACTCCACCAACCTGTGCAATCCCTCCACCTAGCATCTAGCTTTCATGTTTATCGACATCCACCTCTTCTTTGATTCCTATGTTGGTTTGACATTCTTTGTCGACCAAGGTAGACTACCATTTTAATTCATCTTACCAGTATGACCATCAAACATCCTTTGTATTCTGTTTACTGGTTGTTGTGCCTTCATAACAAACAAACAACCTTCATCCTGGTTTGTGCCTTACAAGTAATCCTGCTTTATTGGTAGATGACACAAGTCATGTGTATCAATAACCTTCCTTCTATCTTTCTCTTCTTATATCGGTCACCATTTCTTACTTACTGGTGACTTGACCAAACTGGTTGACATTAATGACAACTTAATACCAATAATGTGAATAATTTCCCCCTTTGGCATTAATGTCAACTTACTGCAAGACACTTCATACTGGTAAATTTCTCCCCCTTTGACACAATGACAAAGGGTACTCTACACTCCCCCTTTGTTACATACTAAGCTCTACCTTAGATTGCTAATAGTGATTGCAGGTGGTACTGAGATGTTGTTCAAGAGTTATAGATGTTTCTATGAACTCCCCCTAAACCATATAAATCTTTCCTTTCTCAAGTGCATAAGGAAGATGACACAACTCCCAACTTGTGTCATAGGTACTCAAAAGTGCTTACTAGTAATGGTTTCATGAAAATGTTTTCTACTTGTTCTCCGGTAGGAACATAGTCCATCTTTACTTCTTGTCCTTCAACCTTCTCTCTAATAAAATGATACTTGATTGCTATATGCTTTGTCCTGGAATGCATCATTGAATTCTTTGCTATGTTGATTGCACTTGAATTATCACACTGAATGAGAATAGGATCAGTGATGTCCACCTATATGTCTTTGAGGGTCTGCTTCATCCAAAGAACCTAAGAGAAGCATGTAGCAGCTACAATGTATTCTACTTTAGCAGTGGATAGGGAGACACAGTCATGCTTCTTGCTATGCCATGAGACCAACCAGTCACCTAGGAAGAATGCACCACCACATGTGTTGTTCTGGTCATCAATGCAACTTGCCCAATTAGCATCAGTGTATGCTTCCAAGATGAATTCCCCTTGTTTAGGGTACCATAATCCATAACTGAGTGTTTCTTGGAGGTACCTAAATACTCTTCTTACAACATCCATATGTGACTGCTTAGGTGCAGCTTGAAATCTGGCCACCATGCACACTACCTACACTATATCCAGTCTAGAAGCAGTTTGATATAATAGACTTCCTATCATGGATCAATAAAATGTTTGATCCACCATTGGTGATTCATCATTCTTGCTTAATTTTCTTCTGGTCACCATGGGGGTACATACCGGTTTACAATCCTCCAGTTGAAATTTCTTCAATACATCCTTTGCATACTTGGTTTGTGAGATAAAGATTCCCTTATTTTGCTATAATAACTGCAAACCAAGGAAGTATGTCAATTCACTAGGCATTAACATCTCAAATTTTGACTACAACTAATCAACAAATTCTTTGCATAAGGTGTCCTTATTGCCTCCAAAAATAATGTCATCTACATACACAACCACAATGATCATGTGGTTTCCATCTTTCTTTATGTATAAATTTTTGTCTGCACTCCCTTTTTAAATCCTTTCTCCTTTAGGTATTGATCCAATCTTGAATACCATGCTCTAGGAGCTTGCTTTAAGCCATACATGGCCTTCTTCAATCCGCACACAAAGGTTTCATCATCATGTAGTAGAAACCCTTCTGGTTGCTCCATGTACACTCCTTCCAAATTTCCATTTAGGAAGGTATATTTTACATCCATCTAATATACTTTATAACTCTTGTAGGCAGAAAAGGGTAGAAACATCCTAATTTCTTCTAATCTAGCTACCGGTGCAAATGTTTCTTCAAAGTCAATTTCCTCTACCTGAGAGTATCCTTTGCACACTAGTCTAGATTTATGCCTAAAAATTTTACCTTCTTCATTCATCGTATTCCGGTAGACCCATTTGGTGCCAATTATGTTCTTGTCTTCGTATCTTGGGACTAATTCCCAAGTCTTGTTCATCTCAATCTATTGCAGTTCTTCATCCATGACATTCATCCATTCTTGTCTTTTGCTGGCCTAATTGAATGTTTTAGGTTCTACTTTAGTCATGAGGCGAAAATTGACTTTTTCATCATTCCGGGAAAGTCTTATTCTAGTCTGCACACCATCACTCTTATTTCCTAGAATTTGTTCTTCCGCATGATTCATTTGCACATATTGGTTGGGAGCCTTCTTGGATGCTTCTTCTGGTTCATTGTCTGACTAAGCTTCCTCACCTTCATCACTGGAATCATCATACCGGTTTACCTATGGTTGAATTCCTTTGTGCATATCCTCATTAGCTTTTACATGCACACTTTCAATGACTCTTCTTAGTCTTTTGTTGTAGCATTTGTAGGCCTTTCTATTAGATGAGTAACCAAGGAAGATTCCTTCATCACTCCTGGAGTCAAAAATACCTAAACCATCCATGTCTCTCTTGATAAAGCACTTGCTTCCAAATACTTTGAAGTATTTGATTGATGGCTTCTAGTCATACCACAACTCATAAGGTTTCATTTTGCTATTTGTTCTTAGTTGAACCCAATTCAAGGTATATGCAGCAGTATGAACAACTTCCTTCCAATATGTGTCTGGCAGACTGGCCTCATTTAACATGGTTTTGGCTATCTCCTTGACTATCATGTTCTTCCTTTCTACCACACCATTTTGTTGTGGTGTCCTGGGGGCTAAGTATTGCCTTCTAATTCCATGTCTTTCACAATAATCTTCAAACTCATTTGATGTAAACTCTCTGCCCCGGTCTGATCTTAGATATTTTAGCTTGCACCCACTTTCCTTCTTCACCATCTTCCTAAAGATCTTGAATCTGTTGAATGCTTGTGACTTATATTGTAGGAAAGTGACCCATGTCATTCTTGAATAATCATCAATAAAGAGCATAAAATATCTTTCACCGACAAGTGCTCTTGTCCTAGTTGGACCACACAGATTTGTATGCACAATTTCAAGTGGTATTGAGGTGTTGTGCTCTTTTCTCTTGAAGCTCACCTTAGTGTGCTTTCCTTTCATACGTTCATCACAAAATGTTCTTACTGGTTTGATGATGGGTGGAATATTCCTCACACACCCCTTTCTCCTTAATGCAACTAAGTAATCAAAGTTTATGTGGCCTAATCTTTGGTGCCACAACCACCTTTCATCAACCTGTCCTATCATGCATTGGGACTCATAGCATTCCTTCAAGTTGCAAACATTGCCATCTGTTCTTTTTCCTTCTGCCACAAACTGATCATTAATCCCTTTCTTTATCTAGAAACGGGTTGAGTCAAAGGTTAATTTATAACCTTTGTTATACATCTGACTCACACTCAACAGATTGTGCTTTAAGCCTTCCACATAATATACATCATGTGCCTTCAATTTTTCATCAATATTTAGAGTATCTTTTCCCTTTATTTTGATGGATGAGTTGTCTCTTAATCTTACTGAACCACCATTCCAGTCTTCAAGTTTGATAAATTTCTTTTTATCACCGGTCATGTGTTGGAACAACCACTATCTACAACCCATAGATTTTTCCTTTTAGCATGTAAGGCAGTTTGCACTATCAGACTTGATTCTTCCTTTTCTTTTTCTTTCTCAACCCATATCGGTTTGGTTTCCTTCTTCTTGTCAACTACTATTTTATGCTCTAGTTCAACTACCGGTTCTTGATCAGTATTTGTCTTCTTCTGCTTGATCTTTCCATTTTTACAAAACTTTGCTATATGTCCAAACTCTTGACAGTTATAGCATTTCACATTTTCATTTAAAGATGAAACTTAAAAATTATTTTAGGGCACCGGTTTATACTTCCTACATTCAAAACTCCTATGACCATATCCATTGCGCTCATTACAGAAATCATTCATATCTCAGAGTTCATTAAAAGGATTTCTACTTTCACAACTTATAGAGGGCTTATTGGTTAATCAATAGTCAGCTATTTTATGCCCAAATTTGTTACATCGGTAACAGTAACCATGAAAGTTTGAAACATATTGGTTAGGTTTCCTTGGTCCTGCAAAGGATTGCCTCATTGGGGGTCTTCCCTTTGTGTTGTTGACTCTGGTGAATCCTTCATGGTCAAATCTTGTATTTCTCCTTCGATCTGCATGTTGGTACAATGAGTGTGGCCACCAGTTCAATTCTTGTGTATACCAGTTTGTGTGGCAATTTCCAACAACATCTGCATATGTCTTTTTACCAGTATCCTTGCTTACAATGAATGTCTTCTTCTCTTCACCTTCATTTGAAGAGGTGAAGTGTATTTTACCAGATGTGTCTTTGTTGTTTGAACTTTGACCTTCTTCAAATCCTAAGCCACCGATATCTTTGGATTGCTTATGTTTGCTCAACATCTTGTCCAAGGTTTCAGTGTTACCTTCATATTTTCTCCTCACTTTTATTTCATCCTTACTTTCTTCAAGCTCCTTTCTTCAAGATCCTTTTTGAGCTTTACTATTTCTACTTCCATATCTAGATTCTCCTTTTCCTTCTTCATCAGATCGGTGGATGGAACTTCACATATCCTCTTGGTTTCTTCCAGTTGCAGTTTCAAGTCAAATATAACTTGACTGGACTCATCCAAGGATTGCTTCAAGAGACCTTGTTCATCTACTACAACAAGCTTTACCTTCTTGAGTTCTATTCTTGTTTTACTCATTTCCTCAAGAGAACTTATAAGCTCACCATCTAAATCTACTCCTGCCTCAATATCCTCTCCTTCCTCATCTTCACCAATCAGTTCATCAAGTGCCATTAAGAGATTAAATCTTTTGTCATTCTCATGGTAGTCATCTTTTGATGCACTTTATTCATCTGTGGCATCATCCTCAATAGTATAGAGGTTGTTCTTCTTCTGGTAGCCTCTTCTTCCATGCTGGTAGACATTTCTTTCTTTATCTTTACCAGCAAATTTGTTGAACCCTCTTGACTCATCTCCACCGGTTTCATTATAAGGACATTTTGTAACAAAGTGTCCAACTTTACCACAGTTGAAGCATTTGAGTGGTAGCTTTCCTTTATACTTGCTGGATTCTCTTTGAGCTTTCTAACAAATTTTGTAACCTTTGCATTAGATTCTTCACTGGATCCTTTATGAACAACTACTTATTTGCCCTTCTGGGTGGTGTTGAATGCTGCCTCTTTCCTTAAGGATGCATCACCAGTTGTTCTCATTTCATAGGCTGTTAGTGACCCAAAAAGCTCATCCATTGTAAAGATCTTCAGATCCTTGGCTTCTTCTATGGCATAAACCTTTGTATCATACTTAGGTGCAAGAGACCTAAGTACCTTCTTCACAAGGATCTCATATGCAATTTCTTCCCCAAGTCCTTTGATGGTATTCACAGATTCATCAAATCTATGAAGGCAGTCTGCAATCTTTTCATCATCCTTCATCTTGATGCATTCAAGTTGGCCCCTTAGTGCTTGTATCTTAGCCTCTTTGACTTTTGCATCTCCTTCAAATAAACTCTACATTTTATCCCAAGTCTTCTTAGCAGATGCACAGTGCATGACCTTGACAAACTCATTATTAGACAACCCACTCAAGATAACATGTTTAGATTTTACATTATTCTCATACTCCTTCTTGGCATTAGGATCAATGGGAGGAACACTGGGGATAGTATTCCCATTCTTGACAGACATTCACACATCAAAACCAAGAGAGGAAATATAGGTATCCATTCTTCTGCTCCAGAAGGCATAGTTAGATCCATCAAGCATGGAGTCTTTTGAGGAGGCAGGCTCATTTCTTTCCATTGTGAGTCCAGGATTGACCCAAGGTTTTTAAACAACTAGAAACCTAGGCTCTGATATCAATTGTTGAACACAATGTACCACTGAGAGGGGGGTGAATTAGTGGTTCCTAATCTCTTCCCTTTTAAAGTAACCTTAGAATATCGATTGTTATCCTAAGCTCTAAGCAATCAAATTGGTAAGAAAAAAGAGAATATCAAAAAGGACAATCACACAAATGTAACCCACAACACCAGATATATGAGGAAAACCCAATATGGGAAAATCCACAATGAGAAATGTTGTTGGAGACTACTGCTCCAATTCAACCTCACAAATGAAACACTGAATTATAAAGATTTAGGGCACCAACACAAGGAGCACCAACCCCTTTTGATTTAGGGCACCAACCCAAGGAGCACCAACCCCTACACCAAGCTCCAACTTGGTGATGTATATTGAAATACAATTTTGATACAGTTATAGCTTCTAGTTGTAAATGAGTTTGTAACTCTTGACCAAATAGGTCTCTACCAGTTAACAATCTTCTTCTTCTTTACTAGATCTCACACTACCGCTTAATAGATTTCTCTCTCTACTTCTTGGCCTCTCTTCTCTCTTTCTCACAACTTCTCAACACATTGTGTCACATTGGTATGCCTTCTTTATCAATCACACCTCACCGGTTAGCTCAATTGTTAGACCTACTACAGTTTACCGGTACTTAATCACAATCGGTTAAACCCTCTAACCATTTTTCTTGCACACTCACTTTGCAACTTTCTTAGAATTAATTCTAAAGGAGATGATCCTTCTCTGCACTCAATCTCTTTTCACTCTTCTTATTCTCCTCAAGCATCAATCATTTATGTTTCAAGTTGATCTATTTATCATCATGGATTCTCGCCAAGAACCCATTCAATCATTGTTGTGTTAGGTTTTACCTTCTCTAACTCAATCTGAAGCTGATTTGATTTGATATGTTTTTCTAGGGATAAGATTTTCATGACATTGATCAATCACCAACAAAGCTTCCCATTCCAATGTGCGTTTTCTAAATCTAGAGGTCTGCACCATTCTTTTATGCTTTTCTCTGTCATTCCCCATTAATGGCTTTGCTATTTCCTTCACCAAATAAGTACAAAGATCAAATCCTTTTCCAGGATCAGTTCAGTCACTTTTGCAGCTTGCCTTCCATCCTCCGTGACTTGCAAGTTCCTCATAAAAGTTGACCTGCTTGCAGATTTGTTACTTTGATGCACACTCCACCGACCTATTGAATCCCTCCACTTGGCATCTAGCTATCATGTTTGCTGACATCCACCTCTTCTTGGATTCCTACGTTGGTTTGACATTCTTTGTCGACCAAGGTAAACTACCAGTTTAATTCATCTTACCAATATGACCATCAAACATCTTTTGTATTTTGTTCACCAGTTGTTGTGCCTTCATAGCAAACAAATAACCTTCATCTCGATTTGTGCCTTACCGGTAGATGACACAATTTCTATGTACCAGTAGCCTTCCTTTTGTCTTTCTCTTCTTATACCAGTCACCATTTATTACTTACTATTGACTTGACCAAACTGGTTGAGATCAATGACAACTTAATGCCAATAATGCCAATAATGCAAACACTTTAATGATCTAGACAGGGCTATCATCCCAAGCACAATACCTATAGAAGAAGTAGATGATGAAAGGATTGTTGCTTCAAAGAATTTTATGGTGGATGACAATTTTTTTAATTCCCCCGAGTTTAGATCATTTTGGCTAAGAGAAAAATTGAAGAATGTTTGATGAAGAAATCAACAATTTTGATAAGAACAATTTTAATTGCACTCCTCAAGAGGGCAGCGAGATGGTGATGAAAAGAGGAATGCTCCTTGTCCCAAGATGGAATTTTGAAAGGATATTCTTGCTAAATCAGATCATGCAGTAGAAGGATCCCAAATTTGCAAGAGAGTTTGGAGAACATGGCTCCGTAGTGAACATAAGCATAAAGGATTTTGTTGTATGGTCAAAGGCTCCTAGCATTCAAAATTCCTTAGTTTTCCAGGGGGTACAACAAAAAACATGGGATGCTATTGTAAGGACCCTTGAAGATACTACTGCTTCAGAGGTTGCGGAAATTTCCAAACACGTAGTCCAGTTTGCTCAACTTGCAGTGGAGGATTTGGAGCAAAAACATGTGAAGCTAAAGGGTATGCATGTTTCTCTGAATGCAAAATATAATGAATTATTTATTGAGAACATTTCATTAAAGGAGGAAATAAATAAAATATCAACTGATTCTTCTGGAGAGATTAGACCCAAGGAGCTTGAGAAAATGAATAAAGAAGTGCAAAGGGTCAAATATGAAGCTAAAAGCAATTATTTTGAAATCAGAAAAGATTCAATTTTGAGGATTTCAAATAAAATCATTGATAAATTAGATGAAGTTCATACTTCATATTCTTTGACATCTAAGCTCTTTAGTTAGCTTGATGAAATCATTTCATTCTTCTAACCAATTAGAGCTACGTGGCTAGCTAGGGGTCGAATCTTGAAGGAGGTCATGTTGGCAGTGAAAAATGTGGCCCAACCACCTCAAATTGTAGGTTTAACTTAGAAGAATTATAATTTATTGATTAGAGAGTTGCCCAACATAGAGGAGGAGAGAAAAACATTAATGGGAATGATTGATTCTTTCCAAGGGCTCAATAAATGGCATGTCCCTATGATTTTGAGAGATGATGGATAGATTAAGAGCCTAGAAGAATGGAAGAAAGGCTTCCAAGAGGCAATAAATGCAATTTTGACATCTTTGGAAGGTGATCCAATCCAAGGTGATAAATCTTTCTATATTATTGATAAAATTATGGAAGTTGAACAAATGTATCATAGATTTGCCTTGGGAGCTGCAGTTGTGCCCACCCACAAAACAAAGGAAGCTATGAACAAGTTGCATAGCTTGAGGGTTTTTTCTTTGCCAACTGATGAGATTGAAGCATTTCATAAAAGATACTTCTCCTTAGAAGAAGAGCAACCTGAAGAGGAGGACTAGTCACATCCATTCCATTTTTGCTATTCCTAAAAGTTTTGTGCAGGATGTCTATTTTGGGGAGAATGATTAGAGCACTTAGCCAACAAGGACCATTCTCCAAGGTACCTACCATCGCATGCCAAATTTTTCTCTTGATCCTGATGGAAGTAGATATGAAGCACAAATGTGAGAACATTTTTTGCAGATCCACAACCCAAGCTTCCAAGTTGATGCTTTTTTAGCTGCCATCATTCAGTGTAGGTTGCACACAAAAGTCAAGGACCTAAGCTTTAGGTCAATTTTGTAATACAATTAAATTTTGACATGTGTCTTCTTCGACCTAAGGCTTGTTTTTCTCCCTTGTGTTATAAAAGGGAATTCAGGGCCAAGAAGAAAGGATTCCAAAAACCTTTTGATAAGTGTGCATCAAAAAAAACTTTAATATAACAACAGATAGTCTTTTGGAAGTTTTTTGGTGATTCATTGTAGCATTTTCATGAATATATCAGTTTAGCTTGAAAAATCAATAAATAGAACATTCATTTTCTTGCTTTTATCTTTTGTGATGTGTTGTATGAATTTCTATGTTAATGGCATATGTAATTTGTCTTCTCTAATGGGGGATGTATATTCTTTGATGGGTTTCATTTCAAGTTAAATGAATTAAATTCTATCTTGAATACTGCAATAAATTCTGCGAGAGTTCGGGGAGGTTATGAATGCGTTCTCAATCTAAGCAATTTAAACAACTCTTAAATGTTTAGTATTAAACTTTAATGCTGATAATGTTTGTTTGTCACTAGGACTGTGATTTGACTATGTTTTCCCTTAGAACAGGCATTGATCATACTTTCTTGAAGTTTGTGGGTCATCTTTATACTCTTGTTTCACCTTTTATGTTTAGTTTTTAGTCTTTTTGTATTAGGAGTAGAAGTAGATTAGAGCTAGTTTTCAATGCAAGAAAAAGTGATGAGAAACTAAGGTTCAATCCATAATTTGTAGTATGTTATGATTTTCCTCGGTATATTTTCATTGAAAGCATCTATTGTATAATGCATTGTTAGTTAGCATGAAGCCGATATATGGACAATAGTGCAATCAATAAACCTGCCTAGGTCCTACAAAGCCTGAAGAGTAGAAGATTGCAACTTCCATGCTGAATCTTGTTCATTGTCCAAGTCAAATCCTGAGTCTGTTCATGTGTTAGTGGCCATTTCTCTAGGATTTAGGATATGTTGATTTGGGAACCAACATGCATTATGAATCCTAGAGATGTGAAACCACTCTCAAACATCCTGACAATATATACATAAAATATAACTTAAAATATAAGAAAGATAAAAGACAGAGAAATGCCACTTATACTTAAATGCTATATTTTATGTATATATCCTGCTGAAAAACCTAATGGAATACTAAATGAATTGCATACAAGTCCATATTACTAATCTAACTTTATTAATTTGAACCCCATACATGGTTTGTCTTCTTAAAACCTCATACGCGGTTTTGTTTATTAAAACCTTGTATGTGCTTCATATTCAAAATACCCCGTATGTGGTTTTGTTTATTAAAACCATGTACGCGCTTTAGTTTATTTAGGCTTGTGAATAGGGTTGGATGACAAAGTTGTGGGTTGGAAGTTTGATTTCCCTCCATTTCCCTCATTTTTGACGTGTTTTATTTTATCAACTTGGTTTCTCAACTTTATTAACATCAGGTTTACACTTCATCAACTAGGTATTTCTAAAATTGCCACCATATTTTCACCTATATTCTGAGCTTTCTAACCATATATTTTTTTAAAATTTGAACAACAATAACATATTATTCTTGAATTTGTTTTACTAGTGTCTTCATAGTTCTCAAAGACATATGTATACCATTTTTTGATCTACTTATCCAAATTTAAAAAACTTTATATAATATTTTAGTGCACTTGATTCTTTACTATTTAAAAAAAAAATAGCATTTTTAATTGTTTTGGTGCAAGTTATGCTTCGCGCATGAACATGTACCTGATTTTCAAGATGTACGATTGGAAAAGTCATTAAAAAAAAGAAACTCAACAAACAATTAGAAAAAATACACAACTTCTAATTCTCACTCTTACCTATCTTTTTGCCAAAGGATTTTTCAAAATACTAAATATAACTATGACTTTTTTGATGTGCACGTCAGACACTATGTTATATTTTGAGAAAAAAAATAGGGTCTATTTTTTGTGTGCAAAGGATTTGACCCCCTTAATCTTATCTAATTTTGAAAAAATATAGTATTTTGGAAACTAGGTTCATATTACTAAAATCTTTGTTCTTTGAGTATCTTCATATCTTGAGTGGATGGCTCTCAAATTTCTCCTCCTAGTTCAGGTTTACCTGATTTCAAAACAAAAAGTGTCCACTTACACTCCTCTTTTTGCACACCATCTTGGTGCACTTGCCCATAAGATGAATTTACTCAATGGTGTCTCCCAAATGAGAAAAGTGGGATTCTACAAAAATACATGAAATATTGAGTAGATATGCATCCTAATGAGATGGATCTAGATAGAAAATAGTAATGTCCTAGTTTCTAAGAATCGATGGAACTCATGAATTAGTAAACTCTAGATATTGATGTACCATTTGGTGATGTGTGAGATGGTATGTCAATGCATGCCATGTGAATACATTGTTCATCCCCAAATAATTGTGTCTCACTAGATGCCTTATTGAGACCATGTGATGCTTCAACATGTGGTAAAACTTGAGGCTTAGGTAAGTCATTGCCATGATCAAGAAGAATTTTCTCCATTTCTTCAACTTTGTGATGGGTGTGATGTACTTTTGTATTTCGTTTCTTCCTAAAATATCCATATTTGGTTTTTCATTTATTATGACCTAATTATGAAGAATACTTGAATCAAAGGAATTTGAAGTGAGAGACAAGATCACATAAACTAGTCAAATAGGCCAAAGTAGGCCACAAAACTATTGCAAAACATATCAAAATGGCCAAGTTATCTAGAAATATAAAATATCTAACAATAATGGAAAATGGATAGAGGGAAATGTAACTCTATTAAAAAAAATCAATTTTCAAACTTTTCCATATAATGCATGCAGGAAAATAAAAATTAGAAAAGTAAAACATTACCAAATTGGTAGTCTAATGATAAGGCTATGTGAAAAATCACATTACAAGAAGGAACATGCTCTCATATCTCTGATACCATGTTGGTGTAATGTGGGGAAATAGGGTTCACTAGAAAACTAGGAAACATAGGCCTATTTTTTCCTTTGATTACATTGAGAGGGAGAATGACCCATTTGTCCCAAGATATTCTTAAGCACAAAGTGGATTAAGTGATCCCTCATGGGGTTACTTCAAAATAAATATGTAAATTAGGAAGCAGAATGAAAGGAAAGGTGAGAAGATGACCTTTCCATTATGCACAGGGATATAATAGGCTAACAATTTGATTCTAAAAGAGGATCTAACAAAGTTGTCTAGAACCAAACTACAGTCCAAATTTGAAGAAAAGTGAGGGGACTCAGTCACCCAGATCGGCCCGCTCCTAGGACTTAGTCGCCCAAATCAGCCCGCTTCCGATAATTTTTTCTCTAACCAATTGCAGACTATAGATCTCCACCCAATTATTTTGTACCTTTTTCTGTAGGTACACCCCCTATTTCTCATACACAAAAATAGAGAAAAAGTTGGGTAGAAAGAGGTTTGCCTAAGTAAAAATCAGAATTAAAATGTGCTTGAAAGGAAAGCATGTTGATATGTAGCAGAGGCTAGATTTGAGAATACAAGTTTCGTATACCTTGATGCAAATGCTTCTTTGAAGATGATGACAAATGTTGATGCAATAGCATGACTCCATAAAAGAGCTAAAAGGAAATCTTAAAATACATGCTTGCTTGAAGGTTGTCCAAGGTTGCCACAATGAAGAATATGGTGGGACAAAATTCCTTGAATATTGAATGCTTGAATACTTGAATACCTTATTCTTTGTATGTTCATGTTACCCAAAATGAGGAAGGATACCTTTCTTATATACCTCTTGCAAGCATTTCAAGGTGTTAAACGTAGACTAGGATGACATTGGTTAAGAATTACCATTTAACCAAGCTGATTGTTAAGTGTAGACACCTAAAATGTCTCATTGATCATGTACTAATTATTCCTCCAATTGATTAAATAATTCTATAATTATTTAATAGTTAATTAATCTTATTCTTCTAATTTCATATTTCCTCATAATCTTACTAATTAATCTATTTCTTATTCTTTCATCATTTAATCATTTTAACTATTTTCTAATGTTAATTAAATATTTATTATTTAATTAATTCTGATTAATTCCCCAATTTAAATAATCTTTATTATTTAAATAAATTAATTTTCAATTTCTATCTCTAATCATCTAATCATTAACCATTTTCTAAATATTAATTAAATATTTATTATTTAATTAATTGTGATTTAATCCTTTAATTTAAATAATCTTTATTATTTAATTAAATTCAATTTCTAAATAATTAAATAGTTTCTTTAAATTATTTAATTAACTAATTAATTCTTCTGGTTCTTCAAATTGTAATTTCATATTCTTCTAATTTCTTCCAATTTCAAATACATGTGCATGATTTCAAAAATCAAATTGAAAATCAAAGTCAAGTTCTAAATATATTCAAATACTAAATTGAATTGAATAAATTCAATTATTTGAATAAATTTCATGCAAAGATTAAATTGAAAATCTAAGTTAAAATGCAAGCACATGCTAAATTAATTAATTAAATCATTTATCTCTCCAATCTCTATTTCTATCTTCTAGTTAGCTTTGTCATCAATTAAATTTCCTCCAATCATCATTTTTCTTCCCTCGGTTAGCTTTTTCTCAATTAGTTAACTCAATTAATCTATTCAATCTATTCTCTTTCACCTCTAAATCAATAGTTCAACTATCAATTTTCATGTGAGCTTACCTAAGGTCCACCTCTTGATCAATTTTTTCCACCTTTCAATCAATCTTCTTCAAAAATCTATAAATTGAGATTTCAATCTCCATTTTCAACAATCGTGAACTTTGAATCTTTGTGTCAATTGCAGGTTACCAGCGCAATATCTGAGAGCCATCATACCACAAAGAGGAGAAGAGCAATGGAAGTTATATGCAATCACGAAATAGGGAGTTTTTGATTGATTCAATTTATAATTCCTATTTCTTGCTTCTGTGTTATTTCATTGTCTGTTTGTTTGAATTCTTTGATTAGATAGGGATTCATGATTTCCCTTTGATTCTAATTGATATTATTCAAAGATGAATTTTACATGCATACATTTTGGTGAACCTGACATGAACAACAACTAATTAAGCTTCTCTATTTTCTGTGTTTTTTTTTGCAGATCGTACAAATTTATTCCTTTTTTTGCAGGTTTTGCACAAAATTCAAAAATAGATTTCTTTGTGATGCATTCACGGTTGCATCATTATGCAATCACATAGATAGAACTACACAATCGACCTCTTGGGGTCACGCAATCGACCTTTCAGGGTCACACAATCGCCCTTTCAGGATCATGCATTCACTCTGATATTATTACGCATTCGCTAGGAAAATTGTTGTTCTGTTATGTTTTATTCTTATTTATTTTCTATTCTCTGATCTGTGTAATTCTACATGAAATGGAGTAAATATGGAAATAAATTATTTTATTGCATTTTTTTGTTATAACAGTTTATGGCACATAAGGTACAATTCAGGATTTCAGGTGCCAGAAGGACAAAGGAGCAGAGAAGACAAGCCAGACGCTATCAGAGAATTCTCAGAGCAGAAAAGAAGATACAAGATTGGGAAGATCAACCAGCCATCGATAGATACAACAACTTGGTTCTCTCATATCGAGTGAAATATGATCTGGTTAACATTGAATGGATAATGAGAGATCTAGCTAGGGCCTCACAATTTGTTTTGTAGGTTTCTGATCACATTTAGTTTCAATTTTTTATTTTTTTATGTTATCTGCATGTGGCTCATGCAATCACCTTGTTATCATCACACAATTGACTTGTTATAATCACACAATCGCCCTATTAGGATCATGCAATCAATCTGATAGTATCACACAATCGTCTATTTAGGGTCACACAATCGAACAGGTATCATCACACATTCGTTTTTGTTAATTTTGAGTTCTCTATTTTTTGTTGATTTTATTTTACTGCTAATCATTTGTTTGCAGCCTATGGCAAATTTATAGAAAGGATCGGATTAGTATTCGATCAATTGCACTCATTCTCTCACACTTCATCTTTTGGTGCTTAAAATTAACATTGGTTAAAATTTACATGCATGTATAACACTTTAGTTTGGGCTTCAAATTAACATTGGTTAAAATTGAAATGCTTGTATAACACTTCAGTTTGGGCTTAAAATTAACATTGGTTAAAATTGGCATGCATGTATAACACTTCAATTTGGGCTTAAAATAAAAAAAATGGTTAAAATTGACATGCATGCCTTTACATTTCAGTTTGGTGTTAAAAATTGACATGCACATGCATATTCAACACCTCATTTTGGGCTTTAAAATGAACATGAATCAGGCTGCATATAGATTAACTCACATTTAATTTTCTTAAGGAAAAGAACTTTTGTCATGTTTGGGGTGGACCTACTATTGCATTAACTAACTTTCCACCTGCCTTCGAGGTCTTGGGAGAAAGTAAGGAGGTGACAACAACACTCAATTTTATTTTATTTTACATAGAGAGGGGTATCTTTGACTGGGGATTTCATCAACCCATAGAGGTACTTCAAATTGGGATGCATTGGGGATATCATCTCTCCCAACATACTCTCGAGCAGGTTTTTTGAGCTGCTATATAAATATACTGGTTAGGCGGCTAGAGTGTTGAGTGAATTCGACGTATGTGGGGGCCTTCCCTGCACCGATAAGCTCAACTAAAGTCTTAAATGGCTTTCTCTGAGAATCCATCGTGGGATCAAGACCCCTCAAAATTTTACAATAAGAACCAACTTAGTAGCCCAAAACCCTACATTTAGTGATTCCAAGAGTGCGGATCATACCCCATAGATACCCTTCATGTACCTTGCATTATGATACATAAATCCCTTGGTTATAAGATCTTTGGTTCTTCAGGGTAAGAGAGACTGGCATGCCCAAGAAGTGTGTGTCATGGAGTGGATCCAGTGCTACTAGACTCTCTATCTGTTCATTTTGTTTCGGTATTTCGTAAGGGCCTCATTTGAATGGTTTCCAATTTCCAGCCTAAGATTGTCCTCTATGTCTTTTTATGTATCATTGTATCAGACCAATATTGAGTCAGTTATTTGGGTTATTTTAGGCCCTATCCTGCGTATCTCTGAATTTTATGAGATTGTTTGAAAACCAGTTCAGTCAACTATATTTACCTCCTAACAATTTTTCTCAGACTTAGAAAAACACAAAACTTATCCTAAACATGAAACTACTAAAAACAAAGTCCATTTTTTGAAATGTCAAAACTCAAAGGTTTATACACTTGGGAACATAGGAAGTCCTTGCATAGTCCTCATTTACATCCTTACAATTGTCCTAAGTCCTTGCATAGTCCTCATTTACATCCTTACTATCATCCTAAGTCCTTGCACAGTACTCATTTACGTCCTTACTATCATCCTAAGTCCTTGGACAGTCCCCATTTACATCCTTATTATCATCCTTAGTCCTTGCATAGTCCTCATTTACATCCTTATTATCGTCCTTAGTCCTTGCATTGTCCTCATTTACTTCCTAAGTCCTTGCAAAGTCCTCATTATCATCCTCATATACGTCCTTGTCTAGACCTCATATATGTCTATCTTAGCCCATCATCAGTTGCATAATCATCCTAGAAAGTCATACCCCAAACATCCAAAACACAATAAGAGGATCAATCAAACTCAACCTCAACTCAAACAAGTTTGTCAAGTTCAACAAATCAAACATTATCACATTCAAAGAAATGGAGAAAACATCTTACATGTTGTTATCCTAGGTCCAAACCAATCAAGAAAACATCATGGATTGGCATTATACATTTCATAGAGAAGGTGGAGGATTCATCCCTTCCATTCCTATTCCATCGCCATTCATAGAAACCTTAGCTCAACAACAAGTGATAGACATGACTAGTCCTAACAACCATAGGGGCTGGTTAGAAAACATGATGAGAGAAGTGATGACCACGAGGGGATTAGTATCGGGCCAACCTTCTTCTTATAGTGAGATAATTCAAACATGCCAACCTTCATTCTTCAACAAAATCATTTCTACCTCACTTCAACCAACATTAGAGTCATGTAAACCTTCTTTTTCTTTCAACCCACTATATCAATCATACAAATCACATCAACCAAAAATCAAACCTCTTTCAACCAAAATCAAACCCCATTCAACCAAATTCCAAATCAAAATTCACATCAACCCAAGATTAAAAGTACCTCTTTCAACCAAAATCAGACCCTATTCAACCAAAGTCCAAATCAAAATTCACACCAATCCAACATTCAAACCTCTTTCAACCAAAATCAAACCTGTTTCCACCAAAGTCCAAATCAAAATTCATTCGACCAAAACCAAACATCTTTCACCCAAAATCATACTCCTTTCAACCAAAATCAAATCCCTCTCAACCAAATCCCAAATCAACCATATCTATCCACCATTTCATCATCCCCTAAAGTCACACAAGATCAATCCATTCCATCTCTATCTAATAACAAAACCTCCCAATCACTATCCATCATACAAATCCAATCTAATTCAAGTCATGATTCAGAGGATCTCATTCAAAATCCTTCTTCATCAAGCCAAAATGTTGAAACATTCCAACAATCTTCCATGCATTTCCAAACTCCTTCCTCGTGTCAAGAGGATGATCCAAAATCAAAAGAAATGAGTCCTAAAACAAATAAAGATCAAGAACAACCACTTCCACCCTACCCAATTTTTTATCAAGATCCCATTGACCAAGAATCTTATGATGATCCCCTCGCTCTTTTTTATTCCATTAATAATCAAACCCTTCCATCTCAAGAACAAAGTGTTATTTCAAGTCCCATCCAACATCCACCTCCTAAACAAGATCAAGACATCCCTTCCATCCTCCCTAATAATCCCTTTCCAAGACAAGATCAAAGCATACCTGTACCTTCATGTCCTAAACAAGATCCCATTATTTCTCCAAATCCTAATCAAGATCCCTCCATGTCATAAGCCTCCATGTTCCTCACAAGGTTCCCTCTCTAATGAAATTACCATTTCTCCTAGTCGCCCTCATGATCCCAATCCCTCTACACAAGTTGTTCATGAACCCCTTATCAATAAAATCACCAATCCAATCATACTACACAGAGCAACCTGTCAACAATTGTATGTGTGCCATCATCAAATGCTAATGTAGTGACAAAAACAAGCATAACACCAACTAATGAGATCAACACCTGGTTGACTTCATCATCCTCTTCAAGTGCATCAATAGAAACAAACATAACACCCACTCATGTCACAACTTTAGAATTAGAATCTATTTGCCTCATATACCCACACTTGAAAGACTGGGGGCAAGAGAATCTACCACAGGTGGATTGCTTTGAAAATGATAATGCTATAGCTGAATTCATGGGTTCCAGAGATAGATTCCAGAGATAGAATTCCATTTGATGATCCGCAAAATCCAAAAACTAAAGAAATCAACATTGGAGATACTGAACGTGTACACTTAGCTGAGTCCTTATATCCTATTGGAAAAGACATCTTTATCCGACTCTTCAAACAAAGACCAATGAACTACCTACATGAAACTTCTTGACCCTATGAACAACATGCACCTTAAATGATATTATACCTAAGGGTTGGGTTAGTTTAGGTTTTACTTTCCACATTGCATGTCATTTTATTCAAAGCACTCCATTACATATAGTTTCTTTCAAAGCACATCATATTTAATTTCATATAGAAGCACCAATAAAACAAGACAATTGTCCAAGTTTGTCATTTGTTTGCATTTAAGAGAAACAAGGGTCATCTCCTTTCTTAGATATTCAAACATGAAGTCTTTGAGGTCCTAAGGTCATTCATTTCAACATTAACCTGTGACAATGCTTTACTTATGGTTGGGTAGTGATTTCACTATTTGAAACTTGTTAACCCAAAATCTATCAATTGTTATATCTCAAACACAATAAGAAAATCTCTGATTCATTCTAGACACCTAGTTGATCATATGACTAGTGAAAAATCTAAAATTCTACTTCAGCGCCGCTATAATTGTCACACCCAAGTAGGTTTCTGTGTGGGGGAAAAAGTGACACTAAGCAAACATGCCCTAATCTCACTTTCAATCACACATTTGTGGAATACGAAAGAGCCTAGAGGTATCACACAATTGGCTACTTCTTTTTGTGGAAGAGAGATCCATGGGCTACCTATTAGGATTTCTATTCCTTTGTTGCAATTGAAAGATAAAATGATGCAAGTTCAATCCCTAACCCCAAAGTGCAAGTATGAACTAATAACAAGATTGCAAAATTGAACTTAAACAATGGAAAGCTATAAACACAAGGACAAGATAAGAATGTGAATGCATACTCGGTGTTAAAATCTGAGTGAAAATGTTCAGGACAGGGGAGTGGGCGCCACTGTCCTGATTCTGCTCCTAAAACTGCTATTTTTGGCAACCTGAAAGCTGTCGAAAAGTGCTGAAAACCTGCTGTCTGACAGAAGGACCAGGGCGCCCAGCGCCCCTATCCCGAGACCAAGGCACCCAGCGCCCCTGTCCTGGCAGGACCAGGGCGGCCCACGCCCCTGTCCTGGTCTTTTTCTCTGCAATTTGGTGTGTTGTTCTGTCTCAGTCTGCTTCTTCCGGATCTGCAACTTGCGGCGTCGTCCGAATTCTGAAACCTACACTTATATCTGAAAAGGTGTGGTGGGTGGCTATATAGGGTTTTGCCTTAGTCAAACCCTCGCTTTGGTGATTTCCACCTCCACAAATAGCCAAGTTGTATTGTAAAAAGTAATGTGTGTGCAGACCTTGTGTGTGTGCAAGATCCTAAAATGCAAGTAAGCAAACTAGAGCAACCTAGGAAGTAAACCCTAATTGCTTGTAAATGATAATGTAAATGCTCCAAATCAAGATGCAAAGTGATATAAAGCATGAATAAAAATGATATAATGGGGCTTATGCAAAGACATGAAAACAACATGAAATCATACCCAACCCCAAGGGAGGGGTACAAGCCAATCTTCAGTCAGTAATCCCCTATTGCTCTTCAATGTCTTCAAAGCCCTAAATGGATGAATGAAATTGATGAATTCTTGATGGATGGATGTTGAATGTTTTTGAAGTCTTCAAAGATCTACTCTTTCGCTGCATAGAAGGTCCTTGAAACCAAAATTCTGCCTCCTTTCAAATGAAGAAAGAGAGCTCTTATGTATGAAACCCTAGGTCTTAATTTCAACTTTTGGCCGACATAGAGATTGAATCTCCCCCCAATTTCTTGGGGTTAAGCTTTATTTTATGATTAGATCATGCTCCTAAAATTTTGGGAAAAATGTCCGGGACCATGTGCACGTCGGGCGCCATGGTCCCGACAACTTTTTACCAAATTTTCAGGGCCGTCGGATATGATGATTTTAGAGAGAATCCCGAAGTTACAGGTGATTTCGAGATGTTTTGACCCCCGAAATCAAGCCCCCAAGTTCAAAATAGGACCTAATTAGGGTTTTTGATTAAATGATGTATTTGAGGAATAAAATGAAAGGGGCACACTTTAATGAAAGGGCCCAACTTTATGATGTGGAAGATGATGAAATAGGACCTTAGACTTAATTAATTTAATTAATTAAGTGCTAAAGGGGAAATGCAATGCAAAATGCAAAATGCACCAAGGCGGGTGCTAAACTAGGTGTGAAATTGTACCACCCTAGCAAGTGCATACAATTTACGACGCTACAGTTTCTTTACTTACAAGTCAAGGCAAGAAAAAGAAAAAAAAAAGAGCTATGCCAAATATTCATCTCAAGGCAAAAGAAAAATGATATATAACTAAAATATCATGCATACAAAGTGCGACAAAAAGATTGACTATGGGAATACGTAAGTAACTGCATCAGGGCTATGAATGCCTCCTAGCAATGGAGAAATATTTAAGAAATTATAGTCTATAACCTCGTCGGAGCTCTAAAAGCTTGCTCGCAGCGAGGCTCTATTTGGGATGCTTTTGAAGCTAGGATAATCCATGTAGCTGGTCATATAGGATGCTAAGGATCTTTAGTGAATACAAGAGAGGGATTTAACTAATATGCACACACATGGGCAAAAGAAGATCAAAGTTTCAAGAACCAATGGGGAAGTTTTCCACATCTCTATTTGTAAATCCTAGTCACAAAGTGTGTTGATTTGTATGTTCCAAAGGACCTTAGGGATCGATTGACCTCTTATCTATGAAATGTTTTGTACCTCCAATTTCAATTGGTGTATTACAAAATGCCAAACAAACACAATCAACCTTGTTCGAATAGGAAATGAATCTTCATCTTGCATCTTGCATTAACATAGGTCATGTTGAAAATTCATTGTCTCCGCATGCATTTCATAGATCATCATGTCATACAGGTCTGCACATTAGGGGCATAACTGAAAAATCCAAACAAAATCATAAAAAATCCTGAAAAAAAATCCAAACAAAATCTTATAACATCCTTCAAAAAAATCCAAAAATAGTTAAATGTCTTGAAAAATCAACCAAAAACATTCACATAATGTCCTTTGAAAATACCAAAAACATCTGGAAAAATTTCCTGAAAAAACCAAAAACATTCAAATATCAATCCACATAATCCAAAAACATTGAAAAAGCTCTTGGAAAAGAACTAAACAATCAAAAAACAAAATCAATCAAAAAACTTGCAATAAAATGTCTCACAAGAAACAAATACCTTAGCAGATATCCAACAAACCCTTCGCATGAAGTTAACAAAGGATATGACTATCCAGTCAAACATCTACAATCAACTGATCGATCTGTCTTATCAAATGTATCATATCCATATATCAAAGTGATCATTATCTTGTCTTAAACATAAGAGGATACACTCAAAATCAGACAGATCAGCCTTAAATAGGGTCCGTAACTTTCTGAAACAAAAAGTTATCAACCATCACATCAAGAAACTAAGAATGAAGGAACAAGGTCAATATAACTGCATAATTTTGTCCAGGTCAATCTTTATCTTTTATCATTTGGCAACAGATTATGTTCCTATGCTACTCAAATATGTCCACAAGTGACTAGAGGAGCCATAATGGGTATTATATTTTTCTTTGTTTGATGTTTGTGGTGTGAACCGATGAAGTTCTAGGGAAATTACTCTAGTGGGTGTTTGTGATAGGAGCATTCAGCTATTGAATGCAACACATACCTCGACCCCTAGTGTCTTTCCCAGAATGGAGGGGTTCACTCCTTGTCTGCTACATGTTTGTTTCTTCAATGAGATATCTTTACATCTTGGTTCCTTATACAATGATGTGCTAAGCTTCATTGTTCAATAATAAGGCTCAGTGATGAATATATATTATGCAATAAAATAATGACATAGGTTTGTGATTCAATCAATCATTCTCATTTCATCTCATTTTTTTATTGCTAGTTTTCTGATTATTTTCTCATCATCTCTTTCTAAATCATTTTCAATCTATCATCTCATATCAATCATCTTCAATTTCTTCTAATTCTCATCTTTCATTCTATATCATTCTAAGCTTCATTCTCTCATATTCTATCTCAATATCATCTTCACACCACCTATCTCTATCTCTAATAAACTAACCATTCTTCTATCTTATATCTCACATTCTTCTTTTTTCGAGAGATTATTCATGTCTTTAATACACAAACAATCTCTCGAGGGGGCATGACACCCTAAGTATCATCGGGGCATATTTTTTTCGTTTTATTTGAAACAATGTTGTTTCGACTTTGTCTCAAAGAGCGGCAAATGTAGACACCTAAAAATACACCTAAAAATATCTCATTGATCATGTACTAATTATTCCTCTAATTGATTAAATAATTCTATAATTCTATAATTAAGTTAATTAATCTTATTCTTCTAATTTCTTATTTCCTCATAATCTTACTAATTATTCTATTTCTTATTCTTTCATCATTTAATCATTTTAACTATTTTCTAATGTTAATTAAATATTTATTATTTAATTAATTCTAATTATTTTACCAATTTAAATAATCTTTATTATTTAAATAAATTAATTTTCAATTTCCATCTCTAATCATCTAATCATTAACCATTTTCTAAATATTAATTAAATATTAATTATTTAATTAATTGTGATTTAATCCTTAAACTTAGATAATCTTTATTATTTAATTAAATTCAATTTCTAAATAATTAAATAGTTTCTTTAAATTATTTAATTAACTAATTAATTCTTTTGGTTCTTCAAATTCTAATTTCATATTCTTCTAATTTCTTCCAATTTCAAACACGTGCATGATTTCAAAAATCAAATTGAAAATCAAAGTCAAGTTCTAAATATATTCAAATACTAAATTGAATTGAATAAATTTAATTATTTGAATAAATTTCATGCAAAGATTAAATTGAAAATCTAAGTTTTTTATTAAGGAAAATCAGGTTTTAAGGGACCTGAAACCCGCTTACATTACGATAGATGAAGAAGAAAGAAACAAGAGAAGATAAGACCAAGACAAAACAACTGCAAAAAACCAGCACAAAAACCAGCAGCTAGGACAAAAGGATAGCAAAGAGCTTGCGAGAAACTGGCATCCAAAACCTAGCATTACAAGTCAAATGAAAACTTTTATAGACTCCTCAACATTCTAAACCAATAGCATCATGGCCTTAGCGGCTTCTCTCAAATCATTGTTCTCCTATTTCAGCTGAATGTCTTTCATTTTTGTCTCCATATCAGTGGTGGTTTGCTTGGTCCTTCGCTTGGAGATTTGATGAGTAGAGCTGGAGGTCGATATATCTTCAATGATAACCAAATCCTTATTCTAATTTTTCCTCTCTAAGTGATCCACCAAGGCATTCATGTTTTGAGAAGAAACTCTCAAGACCTCAAGACTGTGGTTCATGAAGCTTTTCAATGCCTTCTCATTTTGAGCAACCCGATTGATGATGTTATCATTATCCGCCTCAGTCTTTTCTTTTGCAATTCTAATAACATGCTTTAAATGTTTCAAATCCCCTTTTATCAGGTCCTTTTCCGACTAGGCCTGCATCTCAATTTCCTCCTCAGCTTCACTGGTTTCCACCTCCTCACTCTTTTTCCCCGAATCTGTTTCCTTAAATTGAAAATCTAAGTTAAAATGCAAGCACACACTAAATTAATTAATTAAATCATTTATCTCTCCAATCTCTATTTCCATCTTCTTGTTATCTTTGTCATCAATTAAATTTCCTCCAATCATCCTTTTTCTTCCCTCAGTTAGCTTTTTCTCAATCAGTTAACTCAATTAATCTATTCAATCTATTCCCTCTCACCTCTAAATCGGTAGTTCAACTATCAGTTTTCATGTGAGCTCACCTAAGTTCTACCTCTTGATCAATTTGTTCCACCTTTCAATCAATCTTCTCCAAAAATCTATAAATTGAGCATTCAATCTCCATTTTCAACAATCATGAACTTTGAATCTTTTTGTCAATCGCAGGTTGCCAGTGCAATATCTGAGAGCCATCATACCATAGAGAGGAGAAGAGCAATGGAAGTTATACGCAGTCATGGAATAGGAAGTTTTTGATTGATTCAATTTATAATTCCTATTTCTTGCTTCTATGTTATTTCATTATTTGTTTGTTTGAATTCTTTGATTAGATAGGGATTCATGATTTCCCTTTGATTCTAATTGATATATTTCAAAGATGAATTTTACATGCATACAATAAGTAGTTTGTATTTGAGCCAAAACATCGGCGAGTAGGTTATTCAACGTGACTTGGCCTTGGGACTAAGGCAGTCGGAGTGACTCGGTCGCTCCAATGTGGGCCTGAATTTAAACCCAAGGTTTGGAAGGCCAAGGAGAGGCTAGGATTAAATGTAAATTGATTTTTGATGTCAAGAATATATGTAGGAGGACATACATGCTAAAATAGGACCCTATTGAGCAAAGAACTACATAGGGATGCAATGTACTATGCTACATTTAGCCCCCACTTTAGTGGGAGTATGAACCTACACACATACTCATGGTAAAGTAGAAGAGAGAGAGAGAGAGAGAGAGAGAGAGAGAGAGAGAGAGAGAGAGAGAGAGAGAGAGAGAGAGAGAGAGAGGCATCGAAAAGCTTGAAAAGAGCCAATGCATCACTATGTTCAAGAGAACAAGCCCCCAACCAAAGATCTTAACATATACAACCATATCAAAGGGAACAAAAAAATAAAAAACAAAGAAAAAAAAAGACACACAAAGGGGGGAAATACTGAAAAACAAAAGCTCCAAATCAACTAGCCAAAGTGACTTCTATAATAAAAATATCTCAACCACTAATATCACTCTTAGAATGTTATTGCAAGAGCACATATGGTCACATGGAAAGAGCAAGAGCACACATTAAAGATGAGACAAGACTCCATGGCCCAACCAACTAGAAAGGTATGCTATGGGGATCATGGAGAGAAATATAAAAGAGAATGTATTCTATAGGCTATCAAGATGTGTTATCTTAGGTGATGCATGAAAGAGGAGGAAGAGTGGAAAATAGTCTAGCAAGTTGCATCATGCTAGTTCCATTTAACCTAAAAATGCAGTACAAGGAGGGTTGAAAGGCCTAGCAAGTTGTGTTAATCTAGCTAACCTACCTTGAAGAAGTTGAAAAAGGAATATTTGAAAAGGTCTAGCAAGTTGTGTTATGGTAGTAAAATCATTTCTATATATGTTGTTTGGTTTCATGAAGCACCTCATCTAAGACTTTGGTTTGGTTTCGATCATGCAACAACATGTATAAGATTCATGATAGAAAATTGTCTTCTTTTGGGATTGCAACATGAGGATGCAACAACCTATCTAAGATAAATGATGCATGAAATGAGGATGAAGCATGAGGATGCAACAATCCTAAATTGATAGGTACAATAAGGATTAAGCACAAGGATGCAATAATCTCATAAATGATGGATAAAATAGGGACATAACATGAGTATAGAATAATCCCAAATTGACAGTTGATAATTGAAAATGCAACTAGGAGGCCACATAGATATTTATAAGGTAATGATCAACCACAAGAGTGAAAAATCATCTGCAAGAAAAACACCAATCACACAAAAGAGATTAAGAAAATATTACATGCTCTATAAGAACCAAAGAATTTTGTATTATTGCACAAAACAATATTGGAGATATAATTACAATGAATCAGTCAATTTATTTATAGAAAGAAAAATATGTCCTAATCTTAAAATTAGAATAACTAAAGAAATGCAAATAGAAGCTAAATTAAGCTCAATTACAAGCCAAAAAATCTAACTAGAAGTTCCTCTAAGTGAACTCTAACTACAAAGGCATAACACCCTGATAAAATAAAGCACCTAATTTTAGCTTAAGGGAAAAAGAAATTAAAGGACCTAATTAATAAATAATTAGATAATATGTCCTAATTGTTGTAACACCCCACTTAAGATAAACTTAGAGATAAGCTATAAATTAAATGAACGCAAAATGCATCCATGAATGAGTCTTGGCAATGAAGACCTAATTAGGAACTAATGTAAAACCAATGCAAAACAATGCAACTTACACCAATTAGGTCTCTCTAAATTAAGAAAATGAGTAAACTCACATGGGAAAAAACCCCTCTCCAAAAGCAAGAGATTTCAATGAAAAAGGTATTATATGTGACTAAGATGAAGGATTGGACAAGCGTCCCCCCAAGTATTGAATCAGTTATAGAAGTACAATGAATATTCCCCCCATAAAAGAGAGAAAACGAGGATAAAAATCCCCCCAATGAAGAATTAGCTCCTATAACAATGATGAATGCCTAAAGACAAAACATAATCCTATTGGCATTTCTGATGATGTTGTTGTGATTGTCATTGATGGACACACACTTGCTTTGAGATCACCTTTTGTATGTATGAGTTATGCTCAACTGGTATTTGTTCCAACTTGTATTATGTATTATAGTCTTTAGACTATCGGTGTTTTGCAGAAAGTGTTTACTGATTTGAAGCAGTATGAAGACCTCAAGCAGTTCAAGAATCCCAAAGCAATATGAAGAAACAAAGCAGTTGTTATCATTTTTTCCAGTCTTCATTTTGGCAAATCGGTAATTGGTAAAATGTGTGAACCGGTATTGGTAAAATATGTGAACCGGTAATAGGTAAATGTATGAACCGGTATTACTCTATGATGAGATAACAACCGGTATTATTTTTGTGATGAGTTATCATCCAACGACACTTTGGCGGTGATTCTGTGTCATGTTACCAAATGTGTCCAGATGCACTGAACCTAGGAACTTGCAATGTAATCCTATTGGACCGACATGAAATCAGATTCCTTTATAAGGACATCATGTCTAGGGTTTCAATGGTTGTAAGAGTTGTTAGGGTTTTGTGTGGTTGATGAGGTTTTTGCATGTGCGATCACAGAAGAAGATTAGGTTTGTGAGAAGAAATAGAGTGTGAAGATTTTAAAGATTGAAGTAATGTTAAAATGCATTAACAATGAGCTATCAAGGATCTAACTAAGCATACTGTGCTAGTATTTATATCACTCACTTGTTGATTACTCACATCTTTGACAAGTCTGTAACCCTTAATTGGGTAGGCTTGACAAAGCCTTTGTAAATCCTCTAACAAGGTCATTTACAATTGTGGATCTGAAATCCTCTCACAAGGTAGTCTTTAATTGGACTTATCTCCTAACAAAGATTGAGATTCCTAACAAGATCTATTCTGGTAAAGAACATTGTATGACCTTAACCGGTTTGGTTACTATTCTGTAGATAGTTACTTGTAAGTTTCATCTCACCGTGGTTTTTCCCATTTGCATTTCCACGTCAAAATCTCTTGTGTTATGGTGATTGTGCTTCTATGGGTGAATGCCTTATTTGTTGTTTGGTTTGCATTTGTGTTAACCGGTCTGTTAGTAAAACTGTTATACCGGTTTATTGCTAAACTGTTTAAGTGTTTAAGTTCAACATTTTTTGGTATACTAATTCACCCCCCCTCTTAGTATTCATCAATTGGTATTAGAGCCAACCTTTCTATAAGTCTAACCACTTGGAAGGAGATATGGGGGAATACACTGTGAGGTAACTTAATCATCATCTCACTCAGACTGAGAAAGCCTTTGATGAACTCAAAGTCAAATATAAAGCCTCTGTAGCAAAGAGAAGAGAGCATGTTGAGAAACTGATGGAGATTACTAAAAATAGTTCTTCTGATGAAGTAGACATGGAAGCCCTAGTTGAAGAAGTTGAAAAACTGAATGAATCTCATGCTAACCTAAGAAGGGAACTGGAAGGACTGACTATCAGAATGTGTCACGAGCTTGAGAACCAGAGGAAAGCTGAAGATCTGGTAAAAGACAAAGATCATGAGATCTCCAAGCTGAAGCAATAAATTAGTGCACTTACAGCTCATCTCCAAGAGAGTAAAGTGGAAAAAGAAGAAATGCAAGGTGAACTAAACATGGCTATTTCTGAGAATGCAACCTTGAAGGAATCCAATGCTTCTATTTCCAAACAACTCATTGAGTCAAAGGAAATACTTGCCAAATTCTATAAGAGCACTATTAAGCTAGAACAAAAGCTTGAATCAACAAAACTAGTGAAGAATACCACTGGACTTGGTTTTTCTGGCTATGAGGAAGGTGAGACCCCTGGAACAAAAGATGGAGCATCAAAGAAGCAACTGACACCAAAGAATAAAGGTAAGAAAAAGTTCAAACCTGTTTTCTTTAATTGTCTCAAGGAAGGACACACTACCAATGTATGTATAAGTAAGGCTTAAATTAATTTTCCCTACTTTCTAAACAATAAGCCTAGATCCAATAGATTCAATGGTAACTATTATGCATGTAACAAGTTTGGGCATAGAGCATTTGAGTGCAGGTCTATTATACACAACACTAGAAGATATCCTCAAAGGAGTCAAAGAGTTTTTCCTAAATCCTTTGTGAACCGGAATCCAAACCGGTATAATGCCTATGACCATCAGTCAGGTGGTGGTGGCTATCAAGAAACAATCAGTTGGAGAGAAACATGTTTGATTTGTCATGGTAGAGATCACATTGCTGCAACATATAGGAGGAAGAATGGTAGAATGAATAATGGACCATGGATAACACTTGGAATGGTTTGCTATCATTGTAACAAACTAGGACACCCCGCCAGAACCTGGAAAATGAGAAAGAACATATCAGATGATATACCAGTCACTCCAGAAGGAAATATTGATGTTGAAACTATTAAAACATGTTAAAATAGATATGAAGACAACATGGAAGAAGAAACCTAAAGAAGTGTCACAAGAAGAACCAGTTTCTGCACCTAGTGTGGAAGTCGCTGAATCGGCAAACTAAGCTTCAGAAAAGATTAGGGGGACCAAATCGGTGAAATGTCTCGAACCCCCGGTTTACACAGGTCAAAGACCTTAACCGGTATGTGATACTTGTCAATTGGTAGAAGAATGGAAATAGTAAAAGGAAAATTAGGGTTTACGCCCTAATGGTGGAGCATTTATTATGGTAGGTGAAGAATTCATGTAAAAGGGATTTTCAAGTCATTTTCAATTATCAGTTTGTGAGTGAAGAAAGTTTCAAGTGCAGAGCAACAAAAGGCGATTTGTCTTGTGATTCAGAGAGATTTCAAAACTTGGAAGAAGAATCTAGAGATAATATAAATCAGCCAGGTGAAGAACACAAAGCGGTAATCCAGCAACTGAAGTAGTGTGTGGTGAAGCTGAAGTTGCAAACCCTAAATTATGGATTTTTGAAGGTATTTATCAAAATTATTGTTTATCCATTTATCATGGCTTCCACATCGCACTCTAGTCCTAGTGCACTTGATGATTTAGTAGATTTTATCTAGCGGAAGGCAAAATACAATGCCCTATCCCAGATACCTATTGGTGTTATAGTTAAGGAAGGTATTTCAGATTATATTGATTGCAAAATAGAAGACCTAGGATCTCTAGTGATCCATTCTCAGTTAAGTTTATTCTGCGGGAAGGACAAGAAGATCAAACCGGAATATAGCATCCTGGAAAAGAAGAAGCTTCATAATGCGGTGTACTTTCTTGAAGAGTTCATAGAAGATCACATTCGAATCATTCTAAGCAGAGTGCATGTTGACAAAATGTATCTTGAGCGCACACATGACATCACACCGAAAGCTATTCATGTCGTCACCATTTTTTGTAAGGTTGGAGATGTGCTAGCCCTAAGGAAAGACATTAAGATGGAAATGACCAAGCTCATTGGTTTTGTGAGCGACCAAAGGGGAATGACCATCAATACCATCAAGGATGATTTGGTCAAATATGCTTGTATGGTGATAGGTTACCGGATGTTCTATGCTAGAAGAATTAACTCTATCTCTATTGTAGTGCTAAATGTCACCTACAAGATGATCGTAGAAGATGCCTCGTTTGATTTATGCACCTGTATGCAAAGGCAACTTTTGGTGAACTTGAAGTCAATTAAACAGGACAATGCCTTAAGATTTAAATTTGGACAACTGTTGGTAGGATTGTTTTTCTATTTTCAAGGCTATTTCCTAGGAGTCGGTGATATACAATGGTCTGCTGACTAGCCAGTTACCAAGAAAATCAAAGAGAGTCTACAAGCGGTAGGAACCGGTTATCCCAAAGTCCTAAACAAATACTTTGATGAGTTCAGATGCAAGATGAGCTAGAGGGTGAGAATATCTGGTGATATTGTCAAGAAGTATGAAGAGGACATCTACTTTATCATCAAAATAGATGAGTGCATAATGGAGGCGGTTGAGCCTAGAAAAGAAGAAGTGGAGCCCATGGGATATGAGGTAATGTATGACATGCTAGATAGGTATGCCTCTACCCTACTTGCCTCACCTCTTGATCCTAAGAAGAAGAGAACTGACACCTATTTGGAGAGGGTAACATCAATTGAAGAACCTTTAGTAAAGAAGGGAAAGGCAGTGTTATCTATATCGGCACCGGTTACTTCAACATGTCCTAAAGTGACCAAGCGGTCACTGATAAAGAAGAAACTAGAAGCTGCACCTACCAAGGTCTTTGAAAGGAAACGGAAAACTAAGAACACCTCAGCAAACGTAGAGGATTCAGAACTTGAGGTACAACCTAAAAAGACTAGGCAAATGAGGAAGAAGACAAAGACAACTAGCAATGAATCAACATCATTAGCACCGGTAAATATAGACATTTCCTCTTACAAACCTTTGACACATTGTCAAAGATATATAAAGAATATTAGGAGAAAGGTGCTAAGTGATTTAATAGATCATTTTGATGATTTTAATGATAATGAAAAAGAGGAAGTTGAACAGGAAGTTATTCAATATTTATGTATTAATGACCGGTCACCATCAAAAATTAGATCTATGAAACTGGATTATTTATATAATTCTTTAGATAACAAATGGTGCATTGCCATAGAAAAGGAACGAGAAATAAGAGAAGAAATATTTGTACAATATTTTCCTGATGTGTCAAATTCAGAACTTTATGAAGTTATGGAAAAATAAAAAGGCCTCTTCTTCATGAGAAGAAGAAGACTCCTGTTATTGGAAGGGAAAGTCCCTGAAGTGGTAAAAGATACCCACTTGCATGCCAAAGCCGGTCTAAGGTTGCACCAAGTGTGCGAAGCCAACAAGAAGTCTGAGCAAGAACCGGAAACTGGAAAACTAGATGAGGTGTATGACAGTGAAGGAGAGCTGGTTACTGAACAAATGGACCCTATTGACATTGATGCTTTGGATGGTGAAAATGTCACTCTGGATGCAACAAAGGACAAGGCTGACAAAGAGAGAGTGAGCAAAGAAAAATAGGACAAAGATAGGGTTGATAAAGTGGAAGCGGAGAAAGAGAAAAAGAATAAAGAGGAAGAGGAGAAGAAGTAAAAGGAAGAGGAGAAGAAGCAAAAGGAAGAAGATAAGAAGAAAGAGGAAGAGGAGAAGAAGAAAGAGGAAGAGGAGAAGAAGAAAAAGGAAGAGGAGAAGAAGAAAAAGGAAGAAGAGAAGAGGAAACGGGAAGAGGAGAAGAAGAAAGAAGAAGACAAGTGGAAAGAAGAAGATATAAAGAAGGAAGAAGAAAAGAGAAAGAAAGAAGCAGAGGAGCAAAAGAAGGTTGAAGAGGAAAAGAAAAGAGCCAAAGAGAAGGAGGAAGCGGCAAAGAGCACACAAGTGGAGACCCCTAAGGCAACCAGTAGTCAAGCCAAACCGGTTGACATTACCAGTCCCATTGACCTCCAATCTGCAAATGAAACAGAGCTACTGCAAAGCATTAAGCTTTCCCAAGAGCAACTGGAAGCACTAAGGAGGAAGATGGAACAAGATGTTATTCAAACTGTAGTAGAAACTCTTACTAATTTGATACCCAGTACCAACCTCCTCAGTACCAATTCCTCTTTGGCCCAACTAAAACTTTTATGCATAGTTGTAGAGGACTAGGTGCAATGCCTGGAAGATGTTGTTGAAGCTAATGCATAAAAGAAGCATCAAACGACACTGAAAACTGCCTTAGTGAAGAAATTAAACGAGCTCTAGTTAGAACTTTAGAAAGCGCGGAAAGACATAAGAGATGCTATGGATGAGGGGAAATTACTGCCCAGTAAGATAAGCCAACCCTATCTATTATGTGATGATGTGCTTTCTTAGAAAGACAAACTGCAATCTGATTTGCAGGCATATATAAGCACCTTCAAGATGCCCTATGATTCCTTCACCACATTTGGGCAAACTGTTCACCGGTTTCAACTTCTGACTACCAGAATAGAGTTGGAAATCACCAACCGGACTAGAGATTTGTAGGAATTTCAACTAGTTCTACTACCATGACTACAAATACTTCAGAAGTGTTATCTCAATCTGGATGCCTTAACGGTCACTCAAGGGATGAGTACCTTGGATGCCATGGAGGAATAGGTATCCTAGATGCAAACAGAAAGTGAGGCTGCTACCTCATTGCTTGAGTCATGGTCCTTATCCATGAAGACATTTATGCAGGATTTTAAATCGGTTTTTGATAAGTTTCACTCATTATTGTCATAAACATTTATTATTTTAATGATAATAAGAAACAGGGGTTATTCTGCAATACTTTGTCATTGTTGGCAAAGGGGGAGTAGTATTCTATATTTAAAATTTTGATGCATGTTATGTATACTTTCATGTTTGTCTTTGTAAGGGAGTAGTATACATTGTATTTTCTACAAAAGGGGTAGTGTATATGCTTAGGGGGAGGAATTTTGATTATGACATATTTTTGTTGTAAAACACTTAGATGTCAAAATTTTTCCTAAGTGTTGCCATCAATGCCAAAGGGGGAGATTGTTGGCATTTTTTATGATTTTGTTGTGATTGTCATTGATGGACACACACTTGCTTTGAGATCACTTTTTGTATGTATGAGTTATGCTCAACCAGTAGTTGTTCCAATCGGTATTATGTATTATAGTCTTTAGACTATTGGTGTTTTGAAGAAAGTGTTTACAGATCTCAAGCAGTATGAAGACCCAAGCGGTATGAAGACCTCAAGCGGTTCGAGGATCCCAAAGCGGTATGAAGAAACAAAGTGGTTGTTATCATTTTTCCCAGTCTTCATTTTGGTAAACCGGTAATTGGTAAAATGTGTGAATCGGTAATTGGTAAAATATGTGAACCAGTAATAGGTAAATGTATGAACCGGTATTACTCTGTGATGAGTTACCAACCGGTATTATTTTTGTTATGAGTTATCATCCACTGACACTTTGGCGGTGATTCTGTGTCATGTTACCAAATGTGTCTAGATGCACTGAACCTAGGAACTTGCAATGTAATCATATTGGACCGACATGAAATCAGATTCCTTTATAAGGACATCATCTCTAGGGTTTCAATGGTTGTAAGAGTTGTTAGGGTTTTGTGTGGTTGATGAGGTTTTTGCATGTGTGATCACAGAAGAAGATTAGGTCTATGAGAAGAAATAGAGTGTGAAGATTTTGAAGACTGAAGTAATGCTGAAATGCATTAACAATGAGCTATCAAGGATCTAACCAAGCATACTATGCTTGTATTTAGATCACTCACTTGTTGATTACTCACATCTTTGACAAGTCTGTAACCCTTAACCGGGTAGGCCTGACAAAGCCTTTATAAATCCTCTAACAAGGTCATTCACAACTGTGGATCTGAAATCCTCTCACAAGGTAGTCTTTAATCGGACTTAGCTCCTAACACAGATTGAGATTCCTAACAGGATCTATTTTGGTAAAGAACATTGTATGACCTTAACTGGTCTGGTTACTATTATGTAGATAGTTACTTGTGAGTTTCATCCCACCATGGTTTTTCCCATTTGGGTTTCCACGTCAAAATATCTTGTGTTATGGTGATTGTGCTTCTGTGGGTGAATGCCTTATTTGTTGTTTGGTTTTCTTTTGTGTTAACCAGTTTGTTAGTAAAACTGTTATACTGGTTTACTGCTAAAATGTTTAAGTGTTTAAGTTTAGTATTTTTTGGTATACTAATTCACCCCCCCTCTTAGTATTCATCAAATCCACTACCTGCAAACAACATTATTCCCCTTCAGAAAAAACCAATCTACTAGAGATAGATCACTCACTTGTTGATTACTCACATCTTTGACAAGTCTGTAACCCTTAACCGGGTAGGCCTGACAAAGCCTTTATAAATCCTCTAACAAGGTCATTCACAACTGTGGATCTGAAATCCTCTCACAAGGTAGTCTTTAATCAGACTTAGCTCCTAACACAGATTGAGATTCCTAACAGGATCTATTTTGGTAAAGAACATTGTATGACCTTAACTGGTCTGGTTACTATTATGTAGATAGTTACTTGTGAGTTTCATCCCACCATGGTTTTTCCCATTTGGGTTTCCACGTCAAAATATCTTGTGTTATGGTGATTGTGCTTCTGTGGGTGAATGCCTTATTTGTTGTTTGGTTTTCTTTTGTGTTAACCAGTTTGTTAGTAAAACTGTTATACTGGTTTACTGCTAAAATGTTTAAGTGTTTAAGTTCAGTATTTTTTGGTATACTAATTCACCCCCCCTCTTAGTATTCATCAAATCCACTACCTGCAAACAACATTATTCCCCTTCAGAAAAAACCAATCTACTAGAGATAAGAGAAGCCACTCCCATAAACTCAAAGATGTAGGAATCCAACTCAAAATTCTATGTGCCTCTGGAAAATGCTCAAATGCTGCTATGTCCATGATATATGATGGTACCACAAACTAATAAGGTACATGTCCAATCAATGTAGGAGGTGACAAATCAAGACTCCACAAAAAATTGATGAAGAAGGGAAAAAGCATGGAGTTGTGTGATACTTTGGGCTAACTGAGGGTAGTCCAGCAAGACTGAGTTCAATCAGACTAAGTCCAGCCATACTCAGTCCAGCCGGACTACCCTCGAGCTGCGTGGCACCAAAATAGCGCTGGAAGTCCAGCTGGAATGAGTTTGATTGAACTCAGTTTTGTTGGACTCCCTTAGTTCAATTGCTTTCATTAAAAAAAATTCAATTTTTATTTATTGATAGAACTAAGGTTAGTCCAGCCGGACTAGCCTATGTGTCATGTGATGTGGCACAAAAAAGGTCAAAAACTCTATATTTCTAAAAAAATTCACTTCTGCTCAATTTTCTTCAAGCAAAATATGTTTTTACAAAAATTAAAAAATAACCTTTTGTAGAGCTCGAAGCCACGAATCTAGACATATATATTTTTAAGTATTTTAATTAAATTTAATATTTTTTATTAATTAAACATTGCATGTAGCTTTTTAAAGTTAAAAAAGAGGTTTGTCAGAATTTTTGTTTTAAAAAATTAAATGATACTAAAAAAAATATTTTTCACTAGATGAGAGAATTTTCTCAAAAAGGTTTTTTTTTTTGGTTAATGATAAATTTAGTAGTCAAAAGGTGACGTCGAATGAAAAATGTCAAATTTAGCTATGTTGGACTTCAAAATATTATAACAAGAAAAATATACATCAAAATAAAAAATAAAAAAAATTTCACACTGCACATATATGTTCTCTATTTGGAAAAAAATATTTAGAAAAAATAAAGTCCATTTTATTGTTTTTAGGTGACACTGACTAGAACGCCTGATTTTCAGCATTTTTCAACAATGAAAAAAAAATCTTTGAATTTATAAAAAAACATCAATTTTTTTCAAAAAAAATTAAAAAATAACAAATCTAAATTTCATTAATATTTCTACATTTGATCAGTTTACATCATTTCAAAATTCAATTTAGAATGTCACTTTTATGTGGTTGAAGTTAAACAATTTTAGTTGTGTTGGCTAGTTCCTTTATAAAAGTCTGGCATAGGTTTGTGCTTTTACCCAGAACAAGCTTCATGGGCGATGTAGATGAGTAGACCACTAATGTGGCTATCAGCAAAAAAGAGATGAATATCCTCAAAATAATCCTCTTGGTCTGTAATATGAGACTCCACAAACAAGGATGAAATATTTGTAAGATATGAATCCCAAGTAGTTGTGTCTAGAAGAACAATCTCATGTTGTTTTGAGTCAATGGGGGATATGCATGAACCAATTCTGATGTGATCATGAACAATAGAAGATGAAGATTATTGAGATGGGATCTCAATGTGAGGAGTAGGAACATGAAAATATGCCTATGATCCATTGAAACATGCAAGACCTCTGAAAATGATGAGATATGAGGGTCTCCAAAGACCTCCCAAAGACAAGTCCAAAGTGTGTGAGGACATTCAATGTCAAAAAAGAACACATAGTGTCAAGATCAACACTAGAACCAAGATCACTCCTACAACATGGCATATGAGATTACCCCAAGCTGATTTACCCCCTGAACTTGATGGTTCAATTATGAGTCCATATAAATGAGGCAACATATCTAGCCACTTGAGATGTGCGGGATGCCATGACACCAAGACAAATAATTACTCTTTGTTAGTCGAACAACTAAAGGATGAATAGAAAAAACCATGATATTGTTGGAATGCACTGATACTGGTAGTAAACTGAGAGGGGGGTGACTCAGTTTACTAACAATAACATCAATTAATTCAATTATAAATCTTATACCGGAGAAAAACACAATGAAAGATATATCATGAAAGAACAACACACATAACACCAATATTTTGGCATGGAAAACCCAGAAAGGGAAAAACCATGGTGGGAAACCCTACCCACAATCACATGAATACTCTGTAGTAGTATTATGAATAACTACAATGGGGTCGACAATTGCAGAAAGGCCAACAACCTAGAGTGCACTTCTCATCACAAAAGGAAGACTCACTGACTTACAAAATCATCGAACTACAATCCATAAAATAATGAACTGTGAAAATAGCATTTACTAATGCCTGATACAATTCTGGTTAAGCACTGATGTCTTCTCTATAATACAAAACCTTTCCAACCTTCACTGGAATGATATGACTCTATTCACACATAAGCCTTTCTCTGATAATGTAGACTTAACCAACCATAACCATTGATCGATATGAATTACATGAATAAGTCACCTATAAATACAAATCATCAACCTTATTGACAAGGTCGGCTAAACCCTAAACCCATAAACCCATAGCTACAAAAATTATATCACATGATACCACCAGACAAATATTATGATTTACATTACATATCATGGACCTAAATCAAGTAACCAAACAATTATGTCTGTCGGGGACTCCGCTAAGACCAAAATCCAACACACCTCACTTGTCGATAGAAACCCTCAATGAAAGTTTAACTAGATCCAAATAGGACCACCATAACAACACACCATCCAATGCAAAGTCATCAAGAACCTGAGATATGATAAAGAAGAACCAACAACATGATAGAAACTGATTCCATAAGTTGGACCCAAAATCCACTGACCAAGTCACCAAAACAACATACCGATAAAGATAACTGGGAACGCCAGAAGCCGATAAAGCCAAAAGCTAGACGAGAAAACGAAGAACAAGCCGGTAAAGGTAAATACCAAAAGTGATAGCCAAATTATGAAGCCACCAGAATATAGAAAGCATGTAACCATCAGAATAAGAATCCAAAACCGATTCCAGAGATATGATCATATCGGATCAAAATCACAGCCAAAACAAAGAAGATCACCAAGACTAACTAGGATAGGATCTAACCGGGATAGTATCCAACTAGGATACAGTGTTGAAATCAATGACAACACATAACCAAATCTAGCATATTGCTAACAATCTCCCCCTTCAACATTTATGGCAACACTGAATGTGAAAAACATCCAAGTGCCAAGGAATGCCAACAATCTCCAAAACACCATCAAAAGATCTAGCAATTTTCACATGAATACCTTCTCCCCCTTTGAAATCAATGACAAAGGATGGATACTAAACCAAGATTATTGAACCAAATAGATGACTACTCCCCCTAAGTAGTAGCACCATCTTCATCAACTTAAATCAGAAAACTATGTCTGATAAGCTCACCAGATTGATGCATCTCTACATCTCTAAGTCTCTTCTATAGGGTTGGTAACCCCCAACCGATCTTTGCGATATTCAAAAGTGTCTCTACGCAATGGTTTTGTTAGAATATCTGCAATCTATTCTTTATTAGGCACATAAACCAATCTGACTTCCTTTGCTTCAACCTTTTCCTTCAAGAAATTATACCTTATAGAAATATGTTTTGATTTGGAACGAAATATCGGATTCTTTGACATACCAATAGTAGCAGTATTATCATAGTGAATAACTATAGGCTCAGCATAACTTACCCTTATATCCTTTAACATTTGTTTCATCCATAAAATCAAAGTACAGTTGGTAGGAGTTGCAACATATTCTACTTCAGCTATAGACAATGAAGTGCATGATTGTTTCTTACTAAGACATGAAATCAAATTCTTCCTAAGAAAGAATGCATCATCGATAGTTCTCTTTCGGTTATCCAACCTAAATTTCATTAACATTTCTACATTTTATCAATTTACATAATTTTGAAATTCAATTTAGAAATGTCACTTTTATGTGGTCGAAGTTAAACAATTTTAGGTTTGTTGGTTGGTTCCTTTATAAAAGTGTGAGACAGGTTTGTACTTTTACCCAGAACAAGCTTCATGGGTGATGCAAATGAGTATACCACTAATGTGGATATCAACAAAAAAGAGATGAATATCCTCAAAATAATCCTCTCAGTCTGTAATATGAGAGTCCACAAACAAGGATAAAATGTTTGTAAGATATGAATCCCAAGTAGTTGTGTTTGGAAGAACAATCTCATGTTGTCTTGAGTCAACGGGGGATATGCATGAGCCAATGCCAATTTGAAAATGAACAATAGAAGTTGAAGATTATTGAGATGGGATCTCAATGTGAGGAGTAGGAACATGAAGATATGCCTCTGATCCATTAGAACATGCAAGACCTCTGAAAAATGATGAGATATGAGGGTCTCTAAATATCTCCCTAGGGCAAGTCCAAAGTGTGTGAGAAGATTCAATGTCAATAAAAGAACACATAGTGTCAAGATCAACACTAGAACCAAGATCACTCCTACAACATGGCCTATTAGATTACCCCAAGCTGATTTACCTCTCGAACTTGTTGGTTCAAGTATGAGTCCATACAAATAAGGCGACATATCTAGCCACTTGAGATGTTCATGATGCCATGACACCAAGACTCATAATTGCTCTTTGTTAGTTGAACAACTAAAGGATGAATAGAAAAAACCATGATACCTCCTCAAATGAAATTATCAGACCCCAAGAATCTCAACACATGTGAAGCACATCAAATAAAACCCTCTCCGACAAACATATCCATACCAAGTGCCAAAATATCCAAGTAATTAAACATATAGTGAAAACACAAAAAAATCAATAAAATGTACCTAGAGAACAATCTATAAAAATAGACCCAAGATACAAATATAAGAATTTAAGAGCTTTCTAACAATGTGTGGAAGTAAAAAAATAGTCTATTTGCTCAAGTTGTGGCCCCAGAAGCAAAAACTAAAAGATGACTTGGAGGCTTGCACTAGACATCTATAATATAATCTAATAAAATTGTCTACAAAATTGTTTAAGCACTAGAACTAGCTTTCTAATGATATCTTGTTTGTTGGATTTTGACTGAGTATGACAAAGTTGTGAGCAAAAAACCAACTATTGCTTTGCATGGTTTGGAAGGCTTGAGGGGCTCCCAAAAATGGAAAAAATCTAAAAATAGAAAGTTTTTTAAAATACTAACTTTCCAAAAATAGAAAATTTTCAAAAAAAAAGAAAATTTCCATAAATGGAAACTTGTGGAAAATTGAAACTTTTTGAAAATGGAAACTTCCCAAAAAATTTCCTCAATTTTCATCGAATCAAGAATTTTGATGACTTGATAGGTGATCAAAAGGTTTTTGGTCCTTCTAAGCATGATGGTGACCTCCATTTGAATCTATAGTGCACAAATTTTTCAGCTACCCATAGATTTTGCCTCGATTTTTGTTCCCTTATCCAATTTGACCCAAGTTTTCAACTGCTTTGATTTTGTTGAAACAATAGTTGATCTTGATGACCATAATGTACCACTGAGAAGGGGGTGAATCAGTGGTTCCTAATAAATCTTTACCTTTTAAACCAAGCTTTGAGTACCGGTTAACAAACTAAGCACTAAGAAATCAAACCGATAAGGTATGTGAGGATATCAAAAAGGCAAACACACAAATGCACAACTCACAACATTAGATGTACGAGGAAAACCCAATATGGGAAAAACCTCGATGATAAATACTGCTAGAGTCTACTGCTCCAATCCAACTTCACAATAAAATAATGGATTACAATGATTTAGGGCACGAACTCAAGCAACACCAACCCAAGGAGCACCAAGCACCAACTCGGTGTAATACAATGAAATACAAGTTGATATAATAATAGCACCTTGTTGTAAATGAGTGTTGTAACACCTGATCAACTAATGTTTGTCAGTTACCAACTTCCTTTGTTTCATCGGTTCTTCCATTGCCGGTTATTAGATTGCTCTCTCTGATCACTTACCTGTTACTCTATGCCTTTCTTCTCTTTCTCTGAATCTCACCCTACATAGTACAACACTTGGATGACTTCCTAACCTTTCAATTCCTATCGATACGCTTGACTATTAGGACTATAACAGTTCACCGGTTACTCTGTCTCTGTCGGTTAGAACCTCTCACCAGTTCAACCTGCTAACACTCAGATGCTCTAATTTTCTGTGAGATATTTCTCAAACTAACTTCTCTCTGCTTGCTCAGACACTCACACTTCTCACCACTGGCATTCAACATCAATCACTTTAGTCTTCAATCCACATATTTATATCTGAAGGTTCTCGCCATAATCAACATTCAAATAGTGGCACGCTAGGGTTTTTCACCATGAACTAAATCCATATCAAATCCAATCAGATCTCATCTCCTTGAATGAAGATTTGCATCACATCAATCAACACTGCCATCTCCTCACCTTCCAATGTGTGTTTTCTATTTTTAGATGTTTTCAACATGCTTTTTGACATTGCTCTATCAAACAAAATTAATGGCTCAGATGTTTCCTTCAGCCAATGAGCACAGTGATAAGATCATCTCGCAAGATTAGTTCAATCACCTTGCCACTCTGTCTCCGTCTAGCCACAACATCATGACATCATCCCATGATTTGTGGGTTCTCCATTAATTCTGACCTACTCATCAACTACCACGTCAATGAACACTTCACCAACCTCTGCATGCTCACCACCTGATTTCCACCTATCATCCTTGTCGGCATCTTGTTGGCATTTTTAGTTTGTTGGCATTTTGCATATAGATTGCATTAATGATATGTTGTTATTGATGTCAATTGAACCGGTAATGGTATTCATGTTACTACTGAGATTGTTTTTTTTTATATTGGCTAGTAACCGATAAGAAGATCTTTGTGGAAGATGCTGTAAACCAGTGTGTTAAGTTTGTGAGTTGAATTGGTAAACTGATTAAAGGGTTAAACCTTTCTATGCAATGTAACTGGTAAACCCTATCAGTTGTAAAACCCTAACCGATCAAGTTTGTTGGTTTATTATCTAATGAGTGGTAATGATGGAGACATGTGTGATCATTGTATGAGGATATGTTTAGATTGTTTTAGTGTATTTGTTTGTTGTCTAGGGAAGGAGAAAAGTGGATTGCATCTCATGCACAACGCGTGATGAGTTGCAAAGTCTAATGAAGCGGTGATCATGGAACGGTTGGAATTTTATTGAAGAATGTGAAGATATCATTATGATTTCTAATGGTCAAGATTGTACCGACTTGTTTGTAATCTCGATGATGAAAATTAGGTTTTTGTTGTGCTACTGACCTAATTGATTTATATTTAAGGTTGATGAAGTTGTTTGTATAAATTGCTGGCAAGATTGGCAGAAACCTGTTGAGTGTGTAGTTGCCTAATTGGTGAATGTATTTGCACTTTGAGTAAGGCAGATTGAAGCTTAAAAGGTTCTGATCAAGAAAATGTAGTGCTATTTAGACAGATCAATAAAACCTGTTGTTTTCTAACAATTATAGCAGAAGTGAAATCCCTTAACCGGGTAAGCTCTAACAAGCTTGGTTACTTATTAAATCCTCTAACAAGGTGGTCCATTAGCTTGGATTCTTAAATCCTCCAGTGAGGTTACACTGAGAGAGGGGGTGAATCAATGTCTAACCGGTTAGCAAAATATTTAAACTTATTAAGAACTTTGTATCCCAAAATAGTGTACCGGTAAATAAGAATTAATGCAACAAATAAGAATAAAAGAGACAACATAGAGAACACACCATAATATAAGATATTAACGAGAAAACCCGGTGTGGGAAAAAACTTGGCGGGATTTGTGACCCACAATATTCACTCACTAGCCAATGAATAAATATTACTTACAATGAGGGGCCTACACATGTAGGAAGGCTAGCAGCCTAGAGCTCACTGCTCAACTACAAAACTGAAGTCTCATTGACTTACAAAATGGATTATCAAAATCTAATACAATGTACTGCTTCAGATCAACATCAACTAAACCAGGTTCAGTACTGGTTTAAGCTCAGTCTATAACCAAAACCTTCACTGTCAACTATATCACCTTATACAAAATATTATCTATATTCTCTCACTCTCATCATATTCTCCTATGTCTAAATGACCTATAAGATCTCATACATATATATGAGTCTTTCACAATATGCCATATCAGCTTTTACAAGAGATAATTACATTATAAAAAAATAAACAAAAGTTTATTCCATGTCAACTTGAGTGTCGGTATGCATTATTGCCGTTGCTGGTGAAGTGCATGTTGGTGTATGTAGAAGTCCATTGCTAGTGCCAGTAACTGCCGATGGGATACTTGGTGATTTCCAGTTGGTAGCCATCAATGACAACATCAACTATTCTCATAAGAGTGTAGAATGCCAACAATCTCCCCCTTTGGCATTGATGGCAACACTCATGAGAAAAATCCAAAAATTGTTCCAAAAACTGAAGTCCATAAAGTTTCCAAAAAGATGTGCTCCCCCTATGCAAATGATCTCCTCTGAATAAGCATTTTTCTCTCCACTACTCCCCCTTTGACATCAATGACAAAGGTTATCAAAAATATTCAAACGAGTGCAAAAAATTCACCTTAGAGTCTGTAACCAGTTGGTTACAATCTGAAAGATATCTGCCAAAACTAGATTTAGACTCTGCATAAACATTTTGTTATCATTCAAGGTTGCCTCATTCTGTTGGATCATGCCAGTGAGATAATGCATGTGATATTCCAGTGATTGCTCTCCTTGAAGTAATGCCTTAGATATTTCTATTCTCTGATAAATAAGATTGTCCAACTTGGGACCAAGTTTATTTTTAAGCTCTCACGCATTAGACCTTATCCTTGCCTTTTCTTTCTCAAGTTTCTCTAATTTTTCTTCAAAACCTACCATTTCCTGCTCAAAAACTAATATGTGTCCAGATGAACCAATTGTGTTATTAGCTATGTCATTGATTTCTTTTTGTGTTTTACTGATCTCCTTATCTATGTCCAATGTTAGAAGGTGAGGTTTGCATGTTTCCCTATGTAGTTCTTTGTACTCCAAAATTGTAGAGTTCAATGCCGCTAATAATGTATTTAGGTATTTTGTACACTTCTTTATGGTGTCATCAAAGAATTTGTCCTTCTCTTTTTCAACTCTCTCCTTTATTGTGTCCTCATTCACTTTATCAATGGTTATTACATTATCAACAATAAATTCGGACAATGTATCCAATTTACCTAAAGAATCCTTACTATGATCTATGTTACAATTTGGTGCAATCAATTGAAGAATAGGTATAGTGTTATCAATTGCCTTGTAGGCCAATGCATTGCAATATGTTATCTTTTTGATTGAATCCAAAAGTACCTCTGTAACATTTGTAGGTCCGAATTCACTTGCTAATGTGCTGGATGTCTGACCAATTGCTTTAATTACCTCTATATTTCCATCAGTTGTAACCATTTTACTTGCGTTTTCCTCTAGTGGATTAGTCTAGGTTTGCATCTCAACTTGCAAGGGTTTCTCAAACTGTTTTGATGTCTCAGTGATTGTCGGTTTCTTTGTTTCAGTGTGTACCTCTGCCTCAGATTGTTTTCCCGAAAGTTCAATTGTCAGTATCTTAGTCTCTGGTGGCCCTGTGCCAACATCTTTACCTTCAGTAGGTTTTCTAGTATCTGACGGTTGCTTTGTTTGTGTTGGGATCTCAACCTCAATAGTTTCTACCGGTTTCTCTGCCATGTTGCCACTGTCAACATTCTCATCCTTATCCTATGAACTATCCTTATCCACAACAATATTTACTTCCTAAGTATACACATTCATGGTAAAAAGTATCTCAGATTCAAGATTTGTATCATCATGTGTAATACCTTCAGTGTCAATAACCGCTGGATCATCTATGTGTACCAGTGCATTATCCAAAGGTGGTGGTGGTAGATTGTCAATAATCTTGATGTTTGGAATTCCACCAATCTTTCCTTTGCCCTTGTCCTTCTGATACACTTTAAATGTCTTTTTCAGTCAGTTCATTTCCTCTTGTTTTTCCTTCTCCACAAAAAATATATTCCAATTATCAACAGTCTCATCTGCAATCTTTTTTACTCTTCCTACCATTAAACTTACTTGTCGGTGCCCACTGGCAAAAAAAAATCGGTTAGCCTCAAAAATTAACTCATCAATTTCCTCTTTTGAATTTACAAGACGTACAACTAGAAGTTTTTCAACTTTCAGTTTCTTATCTAATTCCATCACTGGTATCCTTTTTGCTTCCAATCTCTGATAGAGTTCATTAGGTAAGTCATCCACAACTTCAATTAAAACCTTTTTATATATGTCCAAATATAAAATTACACTGTTCTCAATGCTTTCCCTGTCAGAATCATTAAATTTGTTATACAGTTTGTGTACATTAGCCAAATTTCCATCATCAGTTATCTCATTCAGTAAATCATTCAAAGAAGGGGTAATAGGTTGTTGCTTCTTCTTTGGTGTTAGTTTCTTGGGTGGTCCCCTTACTGCCTATTGCTTCTTTCTCAGAGTTCTTGCTCTCTTAGGTGAAGGAGAGGGTATCGGTGTGTTGGCAAATGCACACTCCAATGAGATATTGTAGGTGATTGAAGGTTTTGACATTGATGGCAACCCTACAATCCTATGACATTGGCAAGGCAATTTACTGGCATTGGCAAGGTTAGACTCTACAACGACACACAGACCACCGGCACCGGCAGTAAAAGGAAGCATACCGGTACAGAAGCCGACATGAATTTTATTTATAATATATTTTGTTAATTATTGTAAAATCATTGTAAGCCAACTTGGCAAGTTGTAAAATGACTCATATATATAAGAGTTCATTGTAGAACATTGTAGTAATTAGAAAAGAAGATGGAAGGAGATTATTAGGCAAAATAAGGTAGACCTATTATGTGAATTATAGGTTAAGGGTTTATGTATAAAGCAGAGCTATAAACCAGTACTGGATCTAGCATAGTAGATGCTATTTTGAAGCAGTACAAGACATTGGATTTATGTAATCCATTTGGATTTATATTATCCATTTTGTAAGTCAGTGAGACTTCCAATTTTGAAATTGATAGCACCTAAATATAATGTAGATAATAAAGATTCTTTGAGTCAACTTGACACTTTGTCTAAGTATATTACTGACAACACTGTGATAGTTGAACTAATAAAAGAGGAAGTATTCAAGGAGAGATTAGAGAAGGAAAAACTCAAATTATTTGAGGAAGAAATAAAGAAGTGTACAAGACAATTTGACAGACTTCTACTGAAATTGTGTAGTACATTGAAGGAATTTAAAACTTTGTATAGGGATACATGTAAAACTAAATTTTTGACAGTTGATATAAACTGGAAGATCGGCAAGATACATGAAGAAATAAATCAGCTAGCTGACAATTTCATTAATTCATCTGATTCATTATCAGTTTTTGAGCAGAAAATAACAGGTTTTGAGGAAGAACTACTAAAGTTGGAAAGAGAAAAGGAAAGAATAAAAGGTAAGGCTAAAGATCTAAAATGGAGATAGTCCAAAATTGGACTACCTCGCCTCCTTAAGAAAAGAAATATTAGATGCTTTGATTCAAGGGCAGAAAACACTGGTAGAGCAAATGCAACACCTCACCGGTACAGTTCAGAGGATAGAGGCTGCCATAAAAGATAGCAAAAAGTTCCTTGAGAGCCTGAATCTAGTTTTGGTAGATCTTTTTCAGATTGTAACTAATCGATTACAAGGGTGAAATTGGAAACCACACTCAATTTACACTTTGAAAACCTTTGTCATTGATGCCAAAGGGGGAGTAGTGGAATGAGAAAAATAATCAGCAAATGACTCATCAGCTTAGGGGGAGTTCACATATTCATTTACTAGTACATATTCTTTTGGTACAAATTTTTGGTAAGACAATTCTGATAGATTCCTTTTGGATGACAGTTTTTGGATTTTTCTCATGAGTGTTGCCATCAATACCAAAGGGGGAGATTGTTGGAAAATGCACACTCCAATGAGATATTGTAGGTGATTGAAGGTTTTGTCATTGATGGCAACCTTACAATCCTATGACACCGGCAAGGCAATTTATTAGCACTGGCAAGGTCAAACTCTACACCGGCACACAGACCATCGACACCAGCAGTAAAAGGAAGCATACCGGTACAAAAGCCGATAGGAATTTTGTTTATAATATGTTTTGTTAATTATTGTAAAATCATTGTAAGCTGACTTGGCAAGTTGTAAAATGACTCATATATATAAGAGTTCAATGTAAAACATTGCAGTAATTAGAAAAGAAGATGGAAGGAGATTATTAGGCAAAATAAGGCAGACCTATTATTTGAATTATAGGTTAAGGGTTTATGTATAAAGCAGAGCTATAAACCGGTACTAGATCTAGCATAGTAGATGCTATTTTGAAGCAATACAAAACATTGGATTTATATAATCCATTTTGTAAGTCAGTTAGACTTCCCATTTTGTAATTGAGTAGTAAGCTCTAGGCACTTGGCCTTCCGGCATGTGCAGGCCCCTATTGTAGTAGTAATATTCTCTTATTGGCCAGTGAGTGAATATTGTGGGTCACAAATCCCATTGAGGTTTCTCCCACACTGGGTTTCCTTGTTAAACTACTATGTTATGGTGTGTTTTTCATGTGGTTGTTGTTATCTCTGTTTATTGCATTATTTCTTGTTTACCGGTACACAGTATTAATATGCTTTACATGTTTTAATTTAAGAAAATCACTTCACCGGTTAGATATTGATTCACCCCCCCCTTTCAATATCTCTGGGAATCCTAACATGGTGAAGGTTTTCTCTGCCTCCTTTCAACTCTTTTAAACTTTGTTGGCTTCTCACTGTCGGTTCTAGAATATGTGTCAACTGGTGAAATATGTGCCTCCGATTGAAGTCCTTCAAGCTCACTAGCTGATATGCCACTAATGTTCATTACATTTTCCTTAATTTCCTTAACTTTCTTAGAAGCATCTCTAATAATTTCTTTTCTTTTCTTCCTTTTCTTCAAAAAATTTAAATCTCCTTCAATAGTCTCAGTACTACCAAAGACTTTTTTTGATGGTTCTCTAGGTGCCTCCAGTAAAGCTTTAGCATATGTCTCCAAAATGGTAAGATCTACTTCATATCCCATTTCAATCACCCAAATAGTCCTAGGGAGTACAACCTCCATCCATGTCTCATCTCTTTTGATAACAAAACATATTTCTTTGTTATATTTGTCCACTACACTTTGTGGTATCCTTTCTCTAGTTCTCATTTTAGCTTGGAAAGTTTTCAAATATTCTATTATGTTGTTGTCTCTAGTAGTTCCCATGCCAGGAAAATCTTCCTGTATTTGCTTTCCTCCCAGTATATCATAACCAAAGTCTTTAGGTCTAGTACTGGGGATCTCCTTAGTGAAATGCAACATCAAACATACCAAAAGATTTCCAAAGTGGAATGTCCCTTTCTTATCTCCTTTGATCTTTTTCAAATTGTCAATGAGTTCATCTTTTAGCCATTCACACACATCTATCATTGCATTGTTGTTAACCATCTCATAAGCACTGTTTATACAAAGATTGGAAATTGAATTTAGCCTATTAGCATGTGTAGTCTTGTACCCTAACACCATACTGACAAATATCACATTGATTTCCTTAATATCATTCACTCTCAGTGATCTATTGCTAGATGTCGCTCTAGTTAGGCTCATTACTTTGTTGTTAGGAATCTTCTTAGTCTTATCAGGTCTACAGTCGTTTGAGGGTAAACTAGTTACTGCCCTAATTGCTTAGTGGGTTATTTTGTAGACAAAATCCAACCATAAGAATTCTCCATGTGCTCTACTCAATACAATTCTTACTACTTCCTCTAGAAATTGGGGAATGTTCAGTATCTCCACAAAACCTAGAATTTCTATAATTTTGTGTTAGGGTTTAACAACACCATTTTCATCACAAATTACCTTAGTAAACAATTTCATCAATTCTTCAGAACCTAGTTCTTCTATATTGCAATGAATATAAATCATAGGGTCTTCTGTGAATGCTACACCTTTAGAAATTTTCAAAAATGCCCCTATAGAGTCATCTTGCCTAGCAATTTCAAGAATTATCTTAAACACGGGTCTAGGGCATTTCACATTTTCCACAATGGTAGAGTTTGGAATAAACTTAGGAGTAGAAGAAGAAGCCATTGAAAAATACCTTTTACTGCTTGAAAATATTCTGAATGCCTAAAGATATCACTCCGCACCTTTGCCTTGAATGCCTTCGCTCAGTTTTCGCGCTCTCTGCTAATTTGAATGCTCAGTGAGTCAAAAATGAGGGAAATCGGCTGATTTATTATAACATTTCTTTTACCAACCGCTTTAAATGCTCGTTGGTTAAGTGAAAACTTAACACATATGCCGGTAAGGAAGAAATTTATCTTCTCACCATCAACCAAGGGTAATCTATATGATTTTCAACTTGCTACAATACCCCAAAGGATTACTTTTCAGTTGGATGAAGAATCTCCTACTAGTGGAGGATTACTCTATTCTACCGGTATAGAGACAGTTTCATCAACTATCTGATCTCTCTTCCTAATCCATTGTTTTGAAAATTCTTGCTTTACCTCATCTACCTTTTCTTTGCCTTTCAAACTGGATCCTTTATTATTTGTCGGTGAAGTTTGTTGGCATATGTGCAGAATATGTTGACATGATGATATTTAATGTTATCATTGATGTCAATATGATGAAGAGTGAACCGGTATATTGAAGTAAGCACTTACAAGAGAACTGGTATATGTGAAAAAGTGAAGCGGTATGTTTGTCCAAGTGAACCGGTATGTTGGAATGTGAACCGGTATATGAAATGTTTTGTATCAAGGTTTCATGTTCTATGGGGTTTCCGGCTGAAGTGTTCTATGCTTGTGTGATTCAACCAATGACATCATGTGATGAGTTAGCATTGTAATGAAGAACAGATTGTGTTTCCACGTTAGCCTTGTGCACATGAAGGATCTTGCATGAAGGAGATTGGTCCTATCTACTTCAGGAATGTGCAAAGTCTATGTAAATGGTGGAGAACGCGTGATGGGTTATCAGCCTCCAAGAAGCGGTGAAGAATGAACGATGGAGAAAGTCTTGAGATCTGTTCAAGACTATTGTAATCAATACAATATGATCAACGGTTAGGATTGAACCAACTGAATTGTTTAGCCTAAATGTTTAGGGTTTAGGGTTTATGCAACCGACCTATTTGTTTCCTATAAGGTCAATGTTGTTTTTCATGTTGAGGTTGTTGGCAAATGTTGTGTGTGTATCTAAGTGCAAAGATACATGATCCTTGCCAGACCAGATAAGAGAATAGATACCTGTAGACTGTGAGCGCAGAAGGAAGGAAGTAAAGCAGATCTTCATTGGCATTGAGTGTTGTTACCAAATCAATTGTAATATCTGTTGACCTCTAACCACTTCAACAGTTGGAAAATCCCTTAACAGGGTAGCTTTAACCGGCTTGCTGTAAATCCTTTAACAGAGTGACTCAAAATCATTGAGTTCTAAAAACCCTCTAACAAGGTAACCTTTAATAGGGTTTAATCCTTAACTGGGTATTTTAGCCATCCCTTAACTGGGTGATCCCTAGCAGGATCGGTTCCTAACAAAACCTATTGTAAAGTCTTTAATCGGACTAGGCTCCTAACAGAGCAGACTTCAAAAGGGTTCAAAGAATAGCTTGTGGGTATTCATCCGCATCGTGGTTTTTCCCAATTGGGTTTCCACATGAAAAATATGTGTGTTATGTGTGATGCTTTGTTATTCTCTGTTAAGCGATAAGCATGTTGAACCAGTAAGTCTTTACATTTATGTTGTACAAATTACTAGTGTATGTATATGGGTGAAGTGGAAATAAGATGTTAGATTGTGTGAAAAGATGAGTTACCGGTTTATGTCTTTCACTGTGCTTAACCTATAGTAATCTGGTATAGACTGGTGTTATTTCTTGCCAGTCAATGTGTAGGGTTCTCAGTCAAACCGGATCAAGGAAAAGTGTTTTTACCAGTACTGATTCACCCCCCCCTCTCAATACCAGTTTGGTACTAACTGTTCATCATTGAATCATCAATTGGTATCAGAGCATCCTCCAGGTCCTCTATGTTGTAAGCTTAACCTCTTGAGGTAAAGATCCTACTCTAATGATGAAGAGGGAAGGTCCAAAGTTCAACAGAGACAAATTTAAAATATGGAAGGACAAAATGAAGATATACATCAGAAGCGTGGGTGCTCAACATTGGAGCTATGTTGAGAATGCTTATGTTATCCCTATCGGTACTCTCACCGATGATCAAAAGAGATAGATTCAGGAGAATGGGCAAGTCATGGAAGCCCTCATTAGTAGTTTATCTGACATTAAGCTTATTGATGTTCAGGACAAATAGAATCCCAAAGAAGTATGGGATGCCCTTGAGAATATCTATGGCGGTGATGAGCATGTGAAACAAGCTAAGGAAGAAAGCCTTAGGGGAAAGTTTGAAGACATGCGGATGGTTGAAGGAGAGACCATTCAACAATATGGAATAAGAATCAAAAATATTGTTGGAAATATCAAGAGTGCAGGTGGTAAAATGGAAGATTCCACTATTGTTGGCAAAGTTTTGAGATCCTTATTACCAGTTTATGCAATAAGGGTTTCTGCCATTCAGGAGTTGAGGTCTATAGACAAGACAAAGGTATCCCTAGACTCCATCATTGCAATGTTAACAGATTATGAGCTAAATAATTATGATGATAGTATTCAAAAGACTGAATCAGCCTTCAGAGCATCTGTTACACCATCTAGAAAAGGAAAAGAAGCTAGTACCAGTGGTGAACCAAGACAAAGTAGAGAAATGGATGATGAGGAGATCGTGATGGAGTTTGAAGATCTTCTTGCCAAGATACTTCCCAAGGGAACCGGTAAATACAGAGGTAAGCTTACTTTTAAATGCTTTTCTTGTAATTGGATAGCACACATTGTTGTAAACTTCCCTAATGGTGACAACAAGCGTGAACAAAAGAGGTTCAAGAAGTTCAAAGGAGGAAACTGGAGAAACTATTTTGTAGCAGTTGATGAAGGTGTCACTGATGAGGAATCAGAAGATGGATAAAATGAAGATATTGTGTTTGTAGCATTCAAGGAAGATGTCTCAGACAAGAAGGCTCTTGTCTCTCGCTTTGATAATTACAATGAGTGGATTATTGACAAGAAGCTGATAGAACTATGCTGATACAAGGAGGTGTGGGAAAAACATTTTGAAAAGAAGCTGTAAGTACAACTATCCACACAATGAATAGAGTTCTGGTGAAAAGAGGTAAGGACAAGACCCCTTATGAATACTGGTATCGGAGATCATCTAATGTTAGCTATTTTAAGATATTTGGAAGAAATTTTTTTATTAAAAGAGGTGGTTACATAAGAAAGTTTGAAGCTAAGAGTGATGAAGGCATGTTTCTTGGTTGTTCCACCAAGAGTAAGGCCTATAAATGCTTCAACAACCGGACATAGAGAATTGTTGAGAGTTCTGATGTTTGTGTAGATGAATGTCCCAAAGTCTCTGAAGGAACCAGTTCTAAAAAAAAGGATGAAGATCCTTGAATTTTTCTTTTGGAACCTAAAACCAATAAATCAGAAACTGGTAAAGCAAATCTTGATGTACTTATTCAACTGGAATAAATAATTTCAGAAGAAGATGATAATGAAGAAGTTGAATCTGAAGAGAATGATCATGTTATTCCTAGGTATGTGAGACCTTATCATAGTCCTGAACAAATTATTGGGGATAAGGATGCTGGAGTCCTAACTAGAAGGAGAATAAGAGAGAACTCTTACATGATCTCCACCTTTGAACCTATAAGTGCTAAGGAGGCATTTGGCGATGATCATTGGGTTAAAGCTATGGAGGAGAAATTGGATCAAATTGAGAAAAACAACACTTGGACCCTAGTACACCGATTGGTAAACAAGAATGTTATAGGTACTAAATGGGTGTTCATAAACAAGTTAAATGAAGATGGTGTTGTAGTTCACAACAAGGCAAGATTAGTTTGCAAAGGTTATGCACAAGAAGAAGGAGAAGATTATGTAGAAACTTTTGCAAAAATAGAAAGACTGGAAGGTGTCAGAACTTTACTTGCATTTGCAGCTCATAAGAAGTTCAACGTATACTAGATGGATGTTAAGTTTGCATTTTTGAATGGGATATTAGAAGAAGAGGTTTATATAGAGCAGCTTGATGGTTGTGCATTGATGGATAAGGAAGACATGGTATGCAAATTGCATAAAGATTTATATGGATTAAAGTAGGTACCCAGAGCATGGTATGAACGACTTCATACACATCTAATGAAGATAGGCTTTTCTAGAACCAGTGATGACAACAACATTTATCTCAAGTTTGAAGAAGATGAAATACTGGCCAGTGAAGTATTTGTTGATGACATTATATTTGGAGGTAATGATGACATGAGTAGTTGTTTTGCAGATGAAATGAGGAATGAGTTTGAGATGTCATTAGTAGGGGAAATAAAAAATTGCATAGTGTAGCATAGGAGATAGGAAATCATCACAAACAAATATAAAAACTACTAATCATTAGCTCAATCACGAAAGCACATTGCAATGATCTATCCTAAACAACACTCAATAGAGACATGAAATAAAAACATTCAAAACTAGAAATTAAGCAAACCAAAGGTATGATTTGAATGCTCCTTCATGTGGCTCCATTGTCCTTCTTTCTTCTCCAAATAGTTTTGTTGTAGATCTCACCTTCAAGTGCATAAACCTATTTGAGAAAGCAAGATTGACATTGACACAAGAATACTCGAAGCGTGATTTGACAAAGTGAGTAGAAATTCAATAGTCTGATTAGGGGTCAAGAATCAAGGGTTTGATTGAAGAAATTCATCCAATTTATAGAGAAATTGGAGAAAAGATCAAATTAGCATGAAATGGATATTAGAAGCAATTGATTTCAAAATGGGAAAAATGAGTGAAAAGAAGAAGGTTATGACACCTTCTATGTCATGAATTATGACATATTGCCAATGCAATGCTTAGAGGACTAGATCCTTATGACATCTTGCTATGCCAAGAGTATGACGCATGAAGCACAAAAATAGGGAGAACTAGAGACAAGTTAATTAGGTGGAAATTGAATTTAGCAAATTAGAAAATAGGTGGAAATTAGGAATTAGGAAATAATGAAAATAGGAAATTAGGAAAATTAAGAATTAGAAATGATGAAATTAGGAATTTAGTGAATTTCATAATAATTTCTCATTTATTAATAATTCACAAAGAGGGAATTTTAGGAAATTAGGTAAATTAATTAATAATTTGTCATTTATTAATTAATTCACAAAAAGAGGAAATTTAGTTAGCCAATTAAATGAAACATTTAATTGCGACACAAAGACTTAGGATAAATAAATAATTTATTAATCCTAAAGGAAGAAATGATAAACAAGGTTAAATGATTAAATCACGAAACCCTAGAAGATGAATTAGGTCTTGATGAAAGATAATTGACTCGATCATGATTTTAAATTGATAAATGACCAATGTGATAAATGATTTGATTGAGAAAATGCACCAATTGATGAGGAACAATGACAAATTGATCCAAATTGACATAATTGAAACAGACAACGATTGAACAAGAGGACAAGAATTGATGACAAAATAGATTGCAAAACGACAATATTGAAAATGATCACGATTGATGACAAATCAATCTCAAAATGACAAAATTGATAAGAGGACAACGATCGATGACAAATCGATCGCAAGATTGACAGGAGGACAAAACCCTAATTAGGATTGACGATGTCCAAAATAATGACAAATGAGCATGCACATTGATGCAATAAGATAAAATCGATCAAAATCATGACTGGATAGTGTTGTCGACAAGACCAAATTCGAGAGCGAGATGAATGAAGAATGTAGAAGAATGACTCAATGCTCGCAAATGATAAAGACCAAGTGCAAAACATTGAAGAAATGTTAATGCGACACAAAAACCTAAAATGAGGCAATGCGCAAATGTTAAAGTATGACTCCGCAAGTGTTGACCATTTTTAGGTGTCTACATTTTGCTCCTCTTTGAGACAATGTGATTGTAAGCATTGTTTCAAAGAACAATAATGAAAATGCCCCAGACAATAATAATAACATATGCATGCCCCCTCGAGGAATTGGCCGGAAACATCCAGAAAAGAGGCCAATTGATTGATAAGAATGATAGGAGACGATAGGAGCAAACAGACTGACAATCAGAGATCGGAAGAAATGTTAGTAAGAAGAAATGAGACAGAAAACAGTTAGAGAAGAAGAAAAACTTGCTTTCACTAATGCACTTTGTAGGTGAGAACCTTTATTTAATGTAGAAAAATGGATGCGTAGCATCATGGCATTGAAGGCCAGAGCTGAAATGCAACCCTTTTTTGCAAAAGACAGACACATCATAGACAAACAACAATCATAACAAAAAAGAAACAGACCATGAACCATCCCGGTCACTCTAAATCACTCAGTGACATCATCGAGCAACATAGGAACATGATCGAAGCCAAAGATAAATCAATAAAAAGATAAGATGTACAAATTCCAACAAATCAAACAAACACCTTGATCTTCGTTGTCAAAAGTTGAACGTGCTGATAGGACGATCATGCTGTCTGGTTTCAGGACATGTGGTACCCCGTCTAAGACAAGACATAGTCTGGTTTTGAGTATACCACACCCTGTATAGGACCCATGATAGTGTGCCAAGGAAAAATGATTTTGAGGTTGATTGACATGACCATGTTGATCAGTTTGAAAGTCTGAGTTGATTGAAAAAGTTCATCTGTTAATGCGTGATTTCATTAAAGCATAGTGTATGATTGCGAGTTGTTGGATGTATACTCAGTGATTTGTCTTATACACAAAAAGAGATCCTTTATTGACAAAATGCTTGTTTTTGGATTTTAATGTTTTTGAAATGTTTTTGAGTTTATTTTTTCAGGACTTTATATGATTTTTAGGGATTTTCTCAAGACATTTTTCAATTTTTATGAGATTTTTTCAGGACATTTTTAAATGTTTTTGAGATTTTTTCAGGACATTTTAAATTTTTTTTTTTATTTCAGGACATTTTCCAATTTTTTTGGATTATTTCAGGACATTTTCTAATTTTTTTGGATTATTTCAGGACATTTTCCAATTTTTAAGTTCCAGTGATCGATCATGACAAGGGAAACACACCCAATGCACATCTGAAAGACATACATAGACCAGGACCAAAACATATGTACAAGAAACTGGGGTATGCAAGACAATGATGTTGACCAATAACAGGCTGGGAATAGGACATTGGGTCAAGACAAAGATAGACGTGAGAAACCGGCCGAGAAAAAGCATAGTTTAGAGGTCATGATAGATGACGGAGCAATGATCGCATTTTACACATGGCGCCTGTTTGCCAGGTTTTCACCAAGGTACTTGCCCCAAGTGCCTGTTTGCCAGGTTTCCACTAGAGGGCGAATCATTTTTCTTTGCTTTTTTCACTTTTTTTTTGCATTTTTTGTTTTTTCCATTTTTTTTTTTGTATTTTTTCAGGATCATATTTAAAGAAGTACTGATAGAAAATTATGCCTAGTACTTGTGAAGATGCATGCTATTGATAGGATCAGACAGAGGTTCACCTTCTGGGGTAGCAAGCTGATATGCCCCCGAGCCATATGCTGCAGTTACTATGAAAGGACCAACCCAATTAGGTTCAAATTTACCTTTGATGAGGTCAGTAGACTATGCATTCTTAGGGTTTTCCTTTAAAACTAGGTCTCCCACTTCGAAGTGTTGCCCTTTGACCTTCTTATTATAAGAGCGACGGAGACGGTTTTGATATGCTTGCAAATGTGTCAGAGCTGTCTGATGTTTCTCATCTAACATCTCAAGCTGATGCAACCGAGAGACTTTGTGTGTCTCGTCATCAATCAGATGTTGCAAGGAAACATGCAAGGAAGGAATCTCCACCTCCAAAGGTAAAATAGCTTCCGCACCATACACCAAGGAATAAGGTGTGGCGCCAGTTGGTGTGCGGATAGAAGTGTGATAGGCCCATAGTGCTGGATTCAACTGTACATGCCAATCTCGACCAGCATCATTGACGACCTTCTTCAGGATCTTGATAATGGTTTTATTTAATGCTTCGGCTTGACCATTCCCCTGTGGATAGTATGGACTGGAGAAACGGTGTTGGATATGAAACTTTTCGCAGAGTTCTTTAACATCTTTATTCTTGAAAGGATGACCATTATCTGTGACTATGGCAAGGGGAACCCCATACCGGCATATGATATAATTCAGCAAGAATTTTGAAATTTGGACACCTATGATATAGGTCATGGGGATAGCCTCAATCCATTTTGTAAAATACTTTGTGGCTGTAATGATGAACTTGTGTCCATTTGTAGATGTCAGGTGAATCTTGCCAATAAGATCCAATCCCCATTGAGAAAAGGGCCATGGAGATATGACAGAATGAAGCTCTTGGGCTGGTGCATGAATTGAGTTTCCATGAATCTAGCATTTGTAGCACTTCTTAACAAAATCATGAACATCTTTTTCCAGAGTGGGCCAATAATACCCAGCACGAATCAAATTTTTGGCTAAGCTTAGACCATTGAAATGGCCCCCACATATACCATCGTGAACCTTGTGTAAAGCCATTTGTGCTTCATCATAATCCAAACACCTAAGGACGGTATGGTCAAGGGAATGGCGGTAAAGGGTGTCGGCGATGATGACATATTTGGCTATCTATCGGATAAAGGCTCGGCGTTGGTTAGCGGAAAGGTTGGGTGGTAAGGTTTGGGATTTCAAATATTGATAGACGTCATTGTACCATGAGGAGTTGAGACCAACAAGAACGCACATCACATCCACCGTTGGAATGTCAAAAGAAGGAACCAGCAATTGTTCGACTAAATATTCACATTTGTCCATATTGTTTGGCATATTCAACATGGAAGCAATCATAGCCATCGCATCTGTCGACTTGTTTTGCATTCTTGGAACTTGATTGAAATGGATAGCCGTGAATTTGGTCTTGAAGAAATCTACCATGTGCTTATAGGGAATAAGATTTTCATCTTTTGTTTCGTAGTCATCATTCACTTGTCGGATGACTAATTGAGAATCTCCATAGACTTGCAAATGCGTGATGTTCCAATGGACTGCTACTCGGAGTCCTATAACCAGTGCTTCATACTCTGCAATGTTATTGGTACAGTGGAAAGTTATTCTGTAAGACTTTGGAATAGCATCACCTTGAGGGGTGACAAACAAGATGCCTGCTTCGGACCCGAACTTAGTATGGGACCCATCAAATAACTTCCATTCATTAGAGGATGTGAAAGCAAAGACTGATTCACCTGGAAAATCGGTCAACATGGGATGATCATCAGAAATAGGAGCCTCTGCAAGTTGATCTGCTATGACTTGTCCTTTTATCGCCTTTCGCTCCATATACTCAATGTCAAATTCATTGAGAATCATGACCCATTTTGCTAGGCGACCCGTCAAAGCTGCTCGGCTAAGCAAATATTTTAAGGGATCAATTTTTGCAACCAATAATGTTTGGTGGCTTAGCATATAATGTCGGAGTTTCTGCATTGCAAATACCACTGCTAAGCATGCCCTTTCAATAGTTGAATAATTTAGCTCATAGCCTACCAGTGTCTGGCTGATATAGTAAATGGCTCGCTCTTTGCCGTTCTCATCTTGTTGGGCCAAGAGAAATCCTAATGCCATTTCAATTGCAGAAATATACAATAAAAATGGCTTTCCTTCTATTGGAGGCATTAGAATAGGCGGTGACAGCAAATATTCTTTGAGGGCTTGAAAGGCTGATTGACATTGCTCAGTCCATTTGAAAGCGACACCTTTATGCAATAGATGCTGGAATGGATGACATTTGTCAGCCAACTGAGCTATGAAGTGGTGAATTGACTGGAGCTTTCCTTGCAGACTTCTTAATTGCTAGAGGTTTGAAGGTGGAGGCATATCCATTATTGCTTTGACTTTGGCAGGGTCGACCTCAATGCCTCGGTGAGAAACAATGTATCCTAGTAATTTACCAGTTGTGACACCAAAGAAACACTTCTTTGGATTGAACCTAAGTTTGTAGGTCTCCATTCGGTCAAATATTGGGCCCAGGATGGCTAGATGACTATCTCTGGTGACAGATTTGCATAACAAGTCATCAACATAGTCCTCCATCAAAGTGTGCATGAAATCATGAAAAATTGTCGTTATTGCTCTTTGATATGTTGTGCCTACATTTTTAAGACCGAAGGGCATCACATTCCAACAATAGGTACCCCAAGCACAGGTGAATGTTGTCTTATGTTGATCTTCAGGAGCAATGCGAATTTGGTTATAGCCGGAGAAACCATCCATTAATGAAAGCATCTCATATCCAACAGTCATGTCCACTATGATGTCTATGTTTGGCAATGGAAAATCATCCTTAGGGCATGCTTTATTGAGATCCCTAAAATCTGTGTAGATTCTGATGCCCCCAGTTACTTTGCTAACTGGTACTAAATTTGAAATCCAGTCTGCATAATCAATGGGTCTGATGAAGCCCACATCTAGTAATTTTTTTAGTTCCACTTTGACCAAAAGAGCCACTTGAGGATGCATCTTTCTAAGTTTCTGTTTGACAGGCTTGGCATCAGCTTTTAGTGGAAAATGATGAAGAACCAATTCTGGATCGAGGCCAGGCATATCTGCATAGGACCATGCAAAGCTGATCTTCTTCTCAAGAAAGAAATTGACAAAATCTATTTTTTCCTATTGTGAGAGAGAAGCGGCAAAATAAATGACCTTAGGGTTGTCAGGTGTACCCAAATTGATTTCCTCGGTCATTTCCACAAGCAATGTTGATTTGTCCTGACTTGATAGGGGTATGTCCACTCTTCCACCTTTGGGTGCCTCAAAGAGGTTTTCACCCGCAGGTACATCTTTTATTTTGACTTTTGTATGATCAGAGAGTGCCTTACGGTTTTCACTCAAAGATCTATTCTTTTGATTTTTTACTATTTCTTTTCTTTTTTCATTTTGATGACTGGAAGAGGGAGTTGACTCCCCAAAATATGTCATGGAATCCAGGTCAATAGCAAAGCCTGCCTTATGATCACCTTGTGGTATGCCTTCCTATAGTCCAAGGAATTCTGCAATTGCTTCGTCATTTTGAAAACAGTCCAATGTGAGCGGTTCTTGTTGATCATGTTGGATAAGCTGGGGGTAGATGAGGGGCATGTCATCATCAGTTGTAAGGAGAGAGAGGGCTGATATGGTAAAGATATGAACATCTGTGGTGTCACTATCCGAACTGCTTGTATCGGATTCGGAGCTTGGATCCCAAAATGTCTCTATCCAAGCATGAGGACATGTTTTAGGAAGCAGAGTTATTTTGTGTTTGTCTTCCATAGGCAAATTATCAGGGTCAATGAAAATATTGTCAAGGGCATAGGAGCTAGAAGAAAAAGAACTCCACTCCCATTCATTGGAATCAGTTTCGGGTCGGGTATCCTTAGGTGTTATTTCATCGTCAGAATCATGCCCTTTTCGACATGTGGGCACTTTGGTAGATGTGGATCCAATTCGCAACGGTACAAAACCTAACCCTAAAGTTGGAGGTCGTCTCTTGGGTATGACAGGTTCTAGCCTTCCATTGTTGTTTAGGCCTAAGCCACTGCAACCATCATATCCTTTCTTTTGCAGCATAGTAAATCCTTTGCCATATCGTTCCACTGGCAATCTGACAGGTGGGGTCTCAGTTGGATCTTTATAAAGCCAATCTATGACATCATCATCTACAATTTCTTTGTCAAGTTCACCCCATCTTGTAAATGTAGTGGGAGGCTGATATTGAATAATGACCTTAGGTTCCTTTTGTAATAAATGTGGTTTGCCATATGATTTTGGAGATATTGGCAAATTCTCGATGAGGAATGTCTGATCCATTGAATATTCTCCACATCCTTGGTCTTGTATCTTCAATTTTCCTTTGACAACATCTAACAATTGATTAGGATCCACATAGCTATGTAATTTGGCCTCTCTACTGACTGGGACTTGCTGCTGAGGGGTATCCTTTAGAGTAGCACAAAATTGAAATGGATTAGGATCCCTTGGAATTGTTATCTCAGTTCCATTGTAAGGATATTTTAAACATTGATGATAAGTGGATGGAACTGCTTTCATTGCATGGATCCATGGACGACCAAGGATCATATTATAAGGGAGATCAAGGTCGAGGACTTGCAGGAAAGTATTTTCTGTCACTGGACCAACTCTGATAGGCAATGTAATTATCCCTTTGGATGGGTGCTCAACATCATCATATGCTTTGATTGTGATTTTTTTAGAAGCATCAATGTCATTTTCTGTATATCCAAGGCCAATAACCACTCTCAAAGTACAAACATTAAGACCTGCTCCACCATCTATCAAGACTCGTCATATTTTGTAGTTATGAACAAAGACTTCAAGGTGTAAAGGATCATTTGAGGGAGCTTATCAGGTGAGATATCATTGTCAGAAAATGCGACATTTTGGGAAACAACTAAATGTCCAATCCGGGCTTGAAACTGGTCAACATCAATATCTGTCGAAACAGTGGACTCAATTAAAGCTTTATCCAGGATTGCACGATGCATGGGAGACATTTTCAATAACTCAAGGATTGATATTTGTGCAGGTGTCTTTCCTAGATGATCCAAAAGATTATACTGACTTGTAGGAGTTGGCTTGGGAGGAGCTGCAGGAGCTCCTTTCAGGACTATTTTGGATCGATGAGTGGTGACTGTGCAAGAAGGATCTTGTCCCTTTATTCTCAGGGTAGAAACATACTCATTTGATGCACGAAAACAATTAATGACATTGTTATAACCAGTATTTGCATAATTGGCCGTTTCAGCGGAGTTGGAAGAAGACACTTTACCCTTGTCATGATCAAGCAAAGGAGTTTTGAAAATAGTATGATCAGTGTTAGAGGTTGGATGGGGTGGATCTACCTCAATTACTCCTTGCTCTAATAAATCTTGAATCATATGTTTCAATTGAAAACATGATGCAGTTTTATGTCCTTTGGACCGATGATACTCATAGTACGCATTATCATTCCACCAATGCGGTTTTACCGCTGGTTCTACCTTGATATCTGGTAGCTTAATAAATTTTCCTTGTATCAATTGTCTCATTACTGATTCAATAGGCTCTCCTAATGGCATAAATTTTCGAGGAGGCCCATCCCGTGATCTAAAGGGTTTGCACTGCTGGTTTTGTTGTTGGCCTTGTTGTTGGTTATATTGTTGAGTATGTTGTTGCTAAGCATGCTGTTGGTATTGCGGCTGTTGAGTAACATTGCTCATTGGTGCTTGATTTTGTTCCATAGTTGACATATTAGGAACACTCAATTTCTTGATCGTGAATGGGGGTTTATTTGCATTTACCGCTCTTGCATCAACAACTCCATCATTAGTGACATTCTTGTTCTTATACCAAAATCTATTTCTATCCCCCGAATAATTAGTGTTGTCACTATCTTTATTGAGCTTGATAATTCCTTTAGCTACAAGAGCCATTTAATGCTAATTCCTTTCTTAATGAGTTTCTCTATAGTACTGGGACTTTTCAATTTTAGCTCATACATCATTTCTGGGACCAAATTCTGGATAAACAGATTCACTTGTTGTTCTTCGGGTATATCAAGAGAAGAACGACTATACAAGCTTCGCCATCATTGCAAGAAAGTCACTAATGATTCACCTTGCTTTCTCTTGGTGTTGCATAAATCTGACATGGTTACATCACTATCGATGTTGAATGCAAAATGAGATAAAAACTTTTGAGCCAATTCAGACCAAGTCTTTATATTTCCTGGCAGATGTGAATACCAATCCATAGCTTGTCCCGTGAGACTTCATGCAAATAAGCGCATTAAATACATCTCTTCATAGCTTATCTCAGTACATGCAACAAAAAATGCTCAAATGTGATCTTTTGGATTGCCATTCCCTTTATATTTCTCAAAATTAGGTGCCTCAAAATGCTTAGGGAATGGAGGCATGTATACACTCTTGTCAAAAGGATTATGACATAAATCTTGATCTGTATACAACTTCTTTGTTCCTTTAGTTTCTAATGCGTCAAATTTTCATTGCAACTTCTCAAGTTGTTGCGCAATTGTATCAGATTTTAGAGGTACATCATTAATCCCGGTTGGTATCCTTTGTCGATACATCGCATTTCCGATCAGTTGTTGATACTCTGAAATGGCCGTTTTTGGTGTCTCTGGCATATAAAGTTCTTGGTACATCGCTTGTTGTTGCGGTTGTGCTATGCCTTGATATCGACCTTGTTGTTGTGCTTCTTGGAGCCTAGGTTGATATTGCAATTGAGTAGGTTGTTGATATTGCACAGGCACCAATTGTGGTTGTGAAGTAGGATAGCTTGTTTGCCTTGGCACATATTGTGGCACATGTTGGTGTTGAGGCTGACGGATCAGAATTTGTTGACTTTGTGCCAATTGTTGTCGTGGTGTATATCCCATCATTTGTAAAAAAAATTGTTTAGATGGTTTTCATTGCTTCTCCTTAGGATGGGGTATAGCACTTGCATTAACTTGCTGTGTTGTTTGTCCAATCCATTGTGATGGTTGCAAGTTTGTATTAACTTGTAATGGTGCCGAAGGCGCTGCAATTTGTTGTCAAATGCGAAATTGTTGTTGTTTCACATTACTTGTTTGCACATTCGATTGTACCTTTTGTATATTACTCAATTGTTGCAACAATTTTTGTTGGTGCAAACCACTATCTGTAACTCTTTGTGTCACCATTATCGAAGGGTTTGTCGCAATAGTGTTCGGCAAAGATATTGAATTTAATGGGACATAAGAACTTTGTTGCATCGTGGAATTATTTTGGATATTGGTGACATTAGGCATTCCAGTTGTGAAGCTTTCCTGCATCTTAGATTTTGATCCCACTTTATGCATGTAAGGAACCACTTCTTGTTGAGGGACAGCTGTCAATATTTGGGTGTTCTTCATTTGATCTTGTGTTATAGGTGTTGTGTTGAATAGTGGATTATTTATTGTCTCAAATGGTGACTTTTGAGGAATAGTCACTGTCAATGCCTTTGAAGCACATTTGCTCATCAAGGTAGGTTGAGTTGCTTGTTGTGCATTTTCTTCATTTGGATGTGGGGAAAAACTTAACAACTCACCACCTTGTTGTTCTTGCACATTGATTTGGTCACTTGAAGATGTCACATTACTCATCATGTTAAGATAATTTTGTGGAAACATCTTAAAGACTTTGTTCAAGAACTTATCCATCTTTTTTGTTATCTTTGGATCTTGAAGGAACATGTCAACATCATTAGAAGTATCAGAATCGGATGAAGAATTTGGTTGGATATTTGGATTCGTTTCTTGGTGAAAGCCTTGATCTGAACCAAATCCTTGTGAGAGAGTTTGTTCTTCATATAATGTTTGAGTTTGAATGTCATGTTGTAGGTGTGGTTGATTCAAATTGAAAGGTGCACTTCCTCTTGGAGTTGGTGGAACACTCCCATGTCCTAGTTTCATAGGTACAAACACTGGTTCATATAATGGAGGTGGTCCAAGTTGAACCATTCCATATGGTGGTAGAGATGTGTTTGATGAACCTTCAATTTGTACTGTTTGGCTAGTTTGAAACTGTGAATTTGTTGTGTTGTCCATGGGTTGATACATTGGTTCACCCATCTTTTTAGATTTTGATCTTGTCTCAATAGGCATGTCACTTGTGCAAATGCAATGTTTTTGGAATTTTCAAAGATAATATATGCTATGTAACTAAATGCAAACTATGTTTTTGGTTGTTTTTGAAGATTTTGACAAACTTTTTGAATGCAAATCTAAGAGAGGGACCCTTAGGAAATTGGAATGATATCTAGACCTCAAAGGACAAAAGGACTTAAGTGACAAAAGGACAAAATGACAAAGTCTCCCCTATATGCTTGGATACTAAGCTAGGTTTGACCAAATGATATTGATGACAAAAGGACAAAAGATTTAATAAGGTCTAGATCTCCTAACAATGACTTAGGGTTTATCAAAGATTTGGATTACTCAAGTATGGAAAAACCTAGCTTTGGCACTATATGCAAAGGGACAATTACTATGCAAATGACCCTAATATGATATGATAATAACCTACACTTAATGAAGAAACTTAGGGTATGCAAAGTATGACAATGGTATGACTTTAATGCAAGAGGACACATGCAAATGGATGACCCTTATTGATATGCAAAGGAGTATGACTTAGGTGAAACCTAACCTTGGTACTTGACAATGAACTTTGCAAAATGCAACCTAGGATGAACCTAAATGTAAGTGACATGAATGTTAAGACAAGATTTTGAACAATGTTTGCTAACCATGTTTGAAGATGAGTTTTGAATCTTGTTGAACTTTTGTTGGATGAATGTCTCTTGTGTTTAATCTTATGTTGGATCAATTTGTTTTGTTCTTGAAATGAGGTACAATTCAACTTTTGACAAGAAAAGAATACAAGATATTGCAACTTAGACTCAAGACAATCATGCTCATTCCCACATTTCTTATGGTAGGCAAGGACATTAGGTACTTGAGAGGTAGACTCATTATGGGATTCAAGGAGAATACATAGATGCTTGACCCCACGGGCTCCCCTCCATGGCACTCACTTCTTAGGGCAGCCAAGCATCAGTCCCCATGGAAATCTCCCCATGGAAAACTTAGTATCTCTTCCAAGTATCCGAACTTGTCCTTCTCAAGCAACTAGAAGGGTTTTTGGCCTCTAAATACAAGGTGTTTAGTAAGGATTTCTGTTAAGCGTTACTCCTTGATGTCACGCAAGAGTGATTGAGACATTAAGCCCATCAAGATACCAAACAAATGTAGTCGCGCAAGCATGATTTAGACCGTGAGGTCCTACTTAGATGTTGATATGAGAAAGAGTTCAAGGGTCATCACTTCCCAAGTAACTACAATTCCCACGTAACCCTTCCTTCAAAGCTTTCGCTCATCAGGTATTGTTTTATAGTGAGTTAGAATTCGAAGGTATTCTAGCCATACTCACTTTGGGTCGTTCCCTTCTCACGATTATCACTTGCTTGCAAAAGCAAATGGTCGGGAAGGCAGGCCCTCTATAGGTGACACACAATCAAAACAATGAGCATGGTATCGAAGATCTGGATTTTTGATCACCCTAAGAAGGATGAGAGCATACTCTCCTACTCCAATGTCACACTCAACAATCAAAGCAAAAACATGTTCATTCCAACCTATTTAGAAATCACTAGGTGCCTAAAAATTAATTGCAAACACAAGGTTTAGTTGTTTCTCCAAGGCAACCTGCAAAACCCAAGTTAGAAGTTTGATTTGTTGTCTTTGACTATTGATTCTACATAAAGCATGTTAATAGTTTGATTTGTTGTCTTTGCCATGCGTATGCCAAGATTCTGCATAGATAATTAGTACCAAAAACCAAAACACAGAAAACAGAATGCAAAAACTAAACAAATTTCAAGTAAAACACTGCATTTTTACCTTTGTTCTGGACTTTACACAGGTGCAGAAGTCATGACACAGGTGCAGAATGTCTTCAACATAGGCGTAGAATGCTCAACATAGGTGCAGGTTGCTTCACACAGGCGCAAAAGTCTCCAGAAAACCCTGCACGACCCTGTTTTTGGGTTTTTTGGCCTGCAAATCAACTCAAAAGCACTCAAAGACACAATAAAGGGATTAGATGGTTAGTGTTCATGTCGGGTTCACTAATTAATGTAGCATAGGAGATAGGAAATCATCACAAACAAATATAAAAACTACTAATCGTTAGCTCAATCATGAAAGCACATTGCAATGATCTATCCTAAACAACACTCAATAGAGACATGAAATAAAAACATTCAAAACTAGAAATTAAGCAAACCAAAGGTATGATTTGAATGCTCCTTCATGCGGCTCCATTGTCCTTCTTTCTTCTCCAAATAGTTTTGTTGTAGATCTCACCTTCAAGTGCATAAACCTAATTGAGAAAGCAAGATTGACATTGACACAAGAATACTCGAAGTGTGATTTGACAAAGTGAGTAGAAATTCAATAGTCTGATTAGGGGTCAAGAATCAAGGGTTTGATTGAAGAAATTCATCCAATTTATAGAGAAATTGGAGAAAAAATCAAATTAGCATGAAATGGATATTAGAAGCAATTGATTTCAAAATGGGAAAAATGAGTGAAAAGAAGAAGGTTATGACACCTTCTATGTCATGAATTATGACATATTGCCAATGCAATGCTTAGAGGACTAGATCCTTATGACATCTTGCTATGCCAAGAGTATGACGCATGAAGCACAAAAATAGGGAGAACTAGAGACAAGTTAATTAGGTGGAAATTGAATTTAGCAAATTAGAAAATAGGTGGAAATTAGGAATTAGGAAATAATGAAAATAGGAAATTAGGAAAATTAAGAATTAGAAATGATGAAATTAGGAATTTAGTGAATTTCATAATAATTTCTCATTTATTAATAATTCACAAAGAGGGAATTTTAGGAAATTAGGTAAATTAATTAATAATTTGTCATTTATTAATTAATTCACAAAAAGAGGAAATTTAGTTAGCCAATTAAATGAAACATTTAATTGCGACATGAAGACTTAGGATAAATAAATAATTTATTAATCATAAAGGAAGAAATGATAAACAAGGTTAAATGATTAAATCACGAAACCCTAGAAGATGAATTAGGTCTTGATGAAAGATAATTGACTCAATCATGATTTTAAATTGATAAATGACCAATGTGATAAATGATTTTATTGAGAAAATGTGCCAATTAATGAGGAACAATGACAAATTGATCCAAATTGACATAATTGAAACAGACAACGATCGAACAAGAGGACAAGAATCGATGACAAAATAGATTGCAAAATGACAATATTGAAAATGACCACGATTGATGACAAATTGATCGCAAAATGACAAAATTGATAAGAGGACAACGATCGATGACAAATCGATCACAAGATTGACAGGAGGACAAAACCCCAATTAGGATTGATGATGTCCAAAATAATGACAAATGAGCATGCACATTGATGCGACAGGATAAGATTGACCAAAATCATGATTGAATATTGTTGTCAACAAGACCAAATTAGAGAGAAAGATGATTGAAGAATGTAGAAGAATGACTCGATGCTCGCAAATGATAAAAACCAAGTGCGTGACATAGGAGAAATGTTAATGTGACGCAAAAACCTAAAATGAGGCAATGCGCAAATGTTAAATTAATGTACGTTAGGAAATAGGAAATCATCACAAGCATTATAAACATTAATCATTAGCTCAATCACAAGAAGTCATTGCAATGATCTATCCTAAACAACACTCAATAGAGACATGAAATAAAAACATTCAAAACTAGAAATTAAGCAAACCAAAGGTATGATTTGAATGCTCTTTCATGCGGCTCCATTGTCCTTCTTTCTTCTCCAAATAGTTTTGTTGTTGATCTCACCTTCAAGTGCATAAACCTAATTGAGAAAGCAAGATTGACATTGACACAAGAATACTCGAAGCATGATTTGACAAAGTGAGTAGAAATTCAATAGTCTAATTAGGGGATTCGATTGAAGAAATTCATCCAATTTATAGAGAAATTGGAGAAAAGATCAAATTAGCATGAAATGGATATTAGAAGCAATTGATTTCAAAATGGGAAAAATGAGTGAAAAGAAGAAGGTTATGACACCTTCTATGTCATGAATTATGGCATATTGCCAATGCAATGCTTAGAGGACTAGATCCTTATGACATCTTGCTATGCCAAGAGTATGACGCATGAAGCACAAAAATAGGGAGAACTAGAGACAAGTTAATTAGGTGGAAATTGAATTTAGCAAATTATAAAATAGGTGGAAATTAGGAATTAGGAAATAATGAAAATAGGAAATTAGGAAAATTAAGAATTAGAAATGATGAAATTAGGAATTTAGTGAATTTCATAATAATTTCTCATTTATTAATAATTCACAAAGAGGGAATTTTAGGAAATTAGGTAAATTAATTAATAATTTATCATTTATTAATTAATTCACAAAAAGAGGAAATTTAGTTAGCCAATTAAATGAAACATTTAATTGTGACACAAAGACTTAGGATAAATAAATAATTTATTAATCATAAAGGAAGAAATGATAAACAAGGTTAAATGATTAAATCACGAAACCCTAGAAGATGAATTAGGTCTTGATGAAAGATAATTGACTCGATCATGATTTTAAATTGATAAATGACCAATGTGATAAATGATTTGATTGAGAAAATGCGCCAATTGATGAGGAACAATGACAAATTGATCCAAATTGACATAATTGAAACAGACAATGATCGAACAAGAGGACAAGAATCGATGACAGAATAGATTGCAAAACGACAATATTGAAAATGACCACGATTGATGACAACTCGATCGCAAAATGACAAAATTGATAAGAGGACAATGATCGATGACAAATCAATTGCAAGATTGATAGGAGGAAAAAACCCTAATTAGGATTGATGATGTCCAAAATAATGACAAATGAGCATGCACATTGATGCAATAAGATAAAATCGATCAAACTCATGACTGGATAGTGTTGTCGACAAGACCAAATTCGAGAGCGAGATGAATGAAGAATGTAGAAGAATGACTCAATGCTCGCAAATGATAAAGACCAAGTGCAAAACATTGAAGAAATGTTAATGCGACGCAAAAACCTAAAATGAGGCAATGCACAAATGTTAAAGTATGACTCCGCAAGCGTTGACCATTTTTAGGTGTCTACACATAGGCTTGTAGATACAGCAAATGAAGAATAGTATTTTCATTACTCAATCTAAGTATGTGAAAGAGGTTTTGAAGACTTTTTGTATGAGTGACTATAAACCAGTTGGAACCCCAATGGTTACAGGTTGTAATTTGTCCAAGGAAGATGCATCTAAGTTTGTACATGAAAAGGAATAAAGGTCAATGATTGGCAAATTACACTATGTTGTTCATAGTCGACGGAATATTGCCCATGCAGTTGGTATTGTTGCTACATTTTAGAAGAATCCAAAGGAAGCACATCTGATGGCAACCAAGAGAATTTTTTGATATCTGAAAGGTACTGTTGACTATGGGTTATGGTATCCATATGGTGGAAATTTTTATTTGAAGGCATACACAGATGTTGATTGGGTAGGAAATATTGATGACTAGAAGAATACTACCAGTGGAACACTCTTTCTAGGAGGAAGGCTTGTTTCATGGAGTAGAAAAAAGAAGAGTTGTACTTCAGAATCTGTTGCTGAAGCTGAGTATGTAGCAGCTTATATGAATTGCACACAAGCTATTTGGATGAGGCACATTTTGGAAGATTTTAAGATGAAAATATCAAAACCAATAAAGAAATTTGTGTGATAATAGAAGTGCAATAAATATTTCTAAAAATCTTGTTTTACACGCAAGGACTAAGCACATTGAATTGAAGTATCACTTCTTGAGGGAAAAAGTTCAAAGTAAAGATGTTATCTTGGAGCATGTTTCTACCAAGGAGCGGCTTGCACATATCTTTACCAAACCTCTACTGATTGCATCAATCCTTGAATTACTTGTAGAATCTTACCTGGATTGTGGATGTATTCCAGGGGGGAAGCATCAAGTTGTAGTATGTTGTTGATGTATAGTGAGAGCATAATTATCTGGTTTTTACTTTCACTTTGGTATTGTTGTCAAAGGGGGAGAAGAATTATGTGATTGAAGAGAATAATTATGTGTCTTATTAGGTGAACCAGCAGCAGGCTAAAGACAGACAAAGCAAGGTGAATACTTGGTATTGTAAACTAGGATTCATATTCACCAATCTCAGCAGCAACTAGAGGCATTGATATTTGTATTACCATCAATGCCAAAGGGGGAGATTGTTGGCATTTTTAGTTTGTTGGAATTTTGCATATATATTGCATTAATGATATGTTGTCATTGATGTCAATTTCACCTGTAATGGGATTCATGTTACTACTGAGATTGTTGTTTTTTATATTAGCTAGTAATCAATAAGAAGAGCTTTGTGGAAGATGTTGTAAACTGATGTAAAGGGTTAAATCTTTCTATGCAATGTAACGGATAAACCCTATCAGTTGTAAAACCCTAATCGATCAAGTTTGTTGGTTTATCATCTGATGAGTGGTAATGATGGAGACACATGTGATCATTGTATGAGGATATGTTCAGATTGTTTTGGCACATTTGTTTGTTGTTTAGGGAAGGAGAAAAGTGGATTGCATCTAATGCACAACACGTGATGAGTTACAAAGTCTGATGAAGTGGTGATCATGGAGAAGTTGGAATTTTCTTGAAGAAAGTGAAGAGATTGTTATGATTTTTAATGGTCAAGATTGTACCGACTTGTTTGTAATCTTGATGATGAGTGTGTAGTTTCCTAACCAGTGAATGGATCTGCACTTCAAGTAAGACAGATTGAAGCTTAAAAGGATCTAATCAAGTGAATGTAGTGCTATTCAAACAGATCAAGAAAACTTGTTGTTTTCTAACAATTACAGTAGAAATGAAATCCCTTAACCGAGTAAGCTCTAACAAGCTTGGTTACTTATTAAATCCTCTAACAAGGTGGCCCATTAGCTTGTATTCTTAAATCCTCTAGCGAGGTTACTCCTAACAGGGTATTGTGCTTTTTATCAAGACATATTTGTAAATCCCTTAACCGGGTGATTCCTAACTAGAATTAGTGCTTAATAGGACCTATTATAAATCTTTAACAAGCTTGGTTTCTAATAGGGTGAACTTCAGAAGAGTTCAGATAGCTATCCTTGTGAATCTCATCTCACCATGGTTTTTACCTATTTGGGTTTTCCATGTATAAACATTTGTGTCAAGTGGTGAATGTTTTTGTGGTTATGATCTTATTTGTTGATTTGAGTAACTTCTGATAAAGCATGATAACTAGAATCATTGAGAGATGAATATGTTGAGATATGTTTAAGCATTGTTGATGTTTACAAGATTGGAGTTGTTTACTGTTAAGTTGTCATAAGAGTCAAACCGGTTGATGTCAAGTATTCTTATGAATATTGATCTTAACTGTGATATTTTTACCTTGTATGATTGAATTTGAGTTTGGGAGCTTTGTATCAGTTTTTTAGTATACTGATTCAACCCCCCTCTTAGTATTCTACCAGATACTTATTCTTTCATCATACCATCACATCCACCTTTGTTCGGTCTTCTATATCGGTTTGGCATAATTTACCAACCAAGAGACACTACCGATATAACTCACCTTGCCAATATAACCTATTCTCACTGAGGGACCTTCATACCTGCTAACCTCTTCTCTATTGATGGATCAAGTTGATCTTCCATCAAACACATTGGACCATCCACTAATTCCCTTTACCGGTTGGATTATACTTCTCTTTATATACTGGTGATCACATCCCTGTTATCCTTTGCTTTCTTACCGATGGTCTTGCTTACCGATAGATGTTGCACTTCATGTGTACTGGCGAGATACCTTTTCTCTCTACTTACACACTTCATCCTTCATACCAGTTGACATCACTACTTACTTCACTCATACCGGTCACCACTACTTACTCGCTGGTGACAATTCCATACCGGTTGACATCAATGACAACCTAATGCCAACAATCTCCCCCTTTGGCATTGATGTCAACTCACCTGCAAGTATCCACACCGGTAGATTTCTCCCCCTTTGACACAATGACAAAGGGTCAGGGTATTTCATTATCCAATTTATTCTCCCTCTTTGACCCATCTTTTTTTGGTTAGACTTTGGGTACTCCCCCTTAGTCAAAGCTCATCTTTGTGATTACAATCGGCACTGAGACATAAAATCTTGAACTCTCCCTATGATCAGCATGTGGTTCAAGAGATATAGATATTGCTATGAACTCCCCTTGAACCATATATCTCCTTACAAACTTAAGTACATGAGGCAAGTGACAACTGCCAACTTGTGTTTCAAGTACTCAAAAGTGCTTACCAATAATGGTTTGGTGAAGATGTTTGCCACTTGTTCTCCTGTAGGGACATATTCCATCATGACTTCTTGTCCTTCAACCTTCTCTCTGAGAAAATGATACTTGATGGATATATGCTTTTTCCTTGAATGCATCACCATGTTCTTTGATATGTTGATGGCACTTGAATTGTCACACTAGATAGGAATAGGATCAGATATGTCTACCTATATTTCCTCGAGGGTCTTCTTCATCCAAAGCACCTGAGAGAAGCATGTGACAACAATAAGGTATTGTTCTTTAGCAATTGATAGGGAGATTTAATCCTTCTTCTTTCTATGTCATGAGACAAACCAGTCACCTCGAAGAATGCACCACCACTTGTTCTCTTCTGGTCATCAATGCAGCCTACCCAATCAACATTTGTGTATGCTTCCAAGGTAAATTCCTATTGTTTAGGGTAGCATAATCCATAATTGTGATTGCTTAGGTGTTGCTTGAAATCTAGCAACCATACACATTGCTTGCACTATATCCAGTCTAGAAGCAATAAGATACAATAAACTCCCAATCATGGATCTATACAAGATCTGATCCACTACTGGTGACTCATCACTCTTTCTTAGTTTGCATCTGGTCACCATGGGGTACTCACCGGTTTGCAGTTCTCCATTTCTTTAGCATGTCCTTTGCATACTTGGTTTGTGAGATGAATATTCCCTTATTTAGCTGTGATATCTACAAACCAAGAAAGTATGTCAACTCTCCAAGCATTGACATCTCAAATTCTAACTGCATCTAATTAGCAAAATCTTTGCAAAGAGTGTCCTTGTTGCCTCCAAAAATGATGTCATCTACATACACAACCACAATGATCATGTGGTTTCCATCTTCCTTGATGTATAAATTGTTGTCAATGCTCCACTTTTTGAATCCTTTCTCCTTTAGGTACTTATCGAGCCTTGAATACCATGCTCTAGGAGCCTCCTTTAAACCATGCAGGGCTTTCTTCAACCGGCAAACAAAGGTTTCATCATCATGTAATAGAAACCCTTCCAATTGCTCCATGTACACTTCTTCCAAATTTCCATTGAGGAAGGCAGATTTTACATCCATTTGATATACCTTATAACCCTTGTAGTTTGAAAAATCTAGAAACATCCTAGTTGCTTCTAGTCTAGCTACCGGTGCAAATTTTTCTTCAAAATAAATGCCCTCTACTTGAGAGTAACCTTTGCACACAAGTCAAGCTTTATGCCTAACAATTTTACCTTCTTCATTTGTCTTGTTCTAGTAGACCCATTTGGTGCCAATGATGTTCTTGTCTACCAGTCTAGGGACTAATTTCCAAGTCTATTTCTTCTACATCTGCTACAACTCTTCTTCCATGGCATCCATCCATTTCTAACTTTTGTTGGCCTCATTGAATGTCTTAGGTTCCATTTCACTCATGAGGAAGAAATTAACTTGTTCATCATTTTGGGAAAGTCTTCTTCTAGTCTGCACATCATCACTCTTATTACCTAAAATATGCTCTTCTGGGTGTTTTTCTGCACATACCAATTAGGGACCTTATTGGATGCTTCTTCTAGTTCATTGTCTGACTGAGCTTCTTCACCTTCATCACCAGAATCATCATGTCGCTTCACTTGTGCTTGTCTTCCTTTATGCATATCCTCATCAACTCTTACATGATCACTCTCAATGACTCTTCTTATTCGTTTTTTGTAGCATTTGTAGGCCCTACTATGAGTTTAGTAGCAAAGGAAGATCCCTTCATCACTCCTAGAATCAAAACTACCCAAAACATCCATGTCTCTCTTAATAAAACATTTACTTCAAAATACTTTGAAGTATTTGACTAATGGTTTCCGGTCATACCATAGTTCATAAGGTGCCATATTTCTATTTGTTCTCAACTGAACTAGGTTCAAAGTATATGTTGCAGTATGAACTGCTTCCTTCCAATACATATCCGATAAACTTGCCTCATTCAACATGGTTCTAGTCATCTCCTTGACAGTCATGTTCTTCCTTTATACCATGCCATTTTGTTGTGGTGTCCTGGGGGCTGAGTATTGTCTTTTGATTCCATGTCTCCCATAGTAATCATCAAACTCATTTGATGTGAACTCTCCACCCTATTCAAGTCTTAGGAATTTCAGCTTGCATCCACTTTCCTTTTCTACCATCTTTCGGAAGATCTTGAATCTATCAAATTCTTGTGATTTATCTTGTAGGAAAGTGACCCATGTCATTCTTGAATAGTCATCAATGAAAATCATAAAGTATCTCTCACTTGCAAGAGCTCTTATCCTAGTAAGACCACACAGATCTATATGTACAAGTTCAAAGTGTCTTGAAGTGTTGTGTTTGTTTGTCTTGAAGCTCACCTTAGTATGCTTTCCTTTCACACATTCATCACAAAATGTGCTTACTAGTTTGATGATTGGTGGTATATTTCTCACACAACCCTTTTTTCTTACTGCAACTAGATTATCAAAATTTATGTGGCCTAATCATCTATCCCACAACCAACTTTCATCCACTTCTCCCAACATCCATTCGGATTCAAAACATTCTTTCAGATTATATACATTTCCATCTATCCTCTTACCTTGTACTACAACTTGGCCGGTACTCTCCTTATTTATCTGACAACTGGTAGAGTCAAAAGTGAATTTATAACCTTTTTCACACATTTGTCTCACACTCAACAAATTGTGCTTCAGGCCTTTCACATAATATGCATCACGTGCCTTCAATTTGCCATCTACATTAAGATTACCTTTTCCTCTTATCTTGATGGAGGAATTATATCCAAATCTTATTGAGCCTCCATTCGAATCTTCAATCTTGATAAATTTCTTTTTATCACCGGTCATGTGGTTGGAACAACCACTGTCTACAACCCACAAGTTTCTTCTTTCTGCATGTTGATGGTATGATGAAAGAATTGATACAAACTTCCTAATCTCAAACTCAATCACACAATGTAAACTTTCACTGTCAAGATCAATACTCATAAGAATACTCAACATCAATTGGTTAACTATTATAACAACTTAACAGTAAACAACATTCAACTTGTAAACTTCCAAAATTCTTGATTATATATCAGCATATTCAATCTCTCAATGCTTCCAGTTATCATGCCTTATCAAAATAGTTAAGTAGTCAATAAAATCAACAAATAAGATCATAACCACAAAAACATTCACTACATGACACAAATGTTTATACATGGAAAACCCAAATAGGTAAAAAACACGGTGAGATGAGACTCACAAGATAGCTATCTGAACTCTTCTAAAGTTCGCCCTATTAGGAGCCAAGCCTGTTAAAGCTTTTACAATAAGTCTTGTTAATAACTGATCCTATTAGGAATCACCCAGTTAAGAGATTTACAAAATGCCTTGATGAAAAGAAAATACCCTATTAGGAGTAACCTCAGTAGACGATTTGAGAATCCAAGCTAATGGATCACCTTGTTAGAGGATTTAAGAAGTAACCAAGCTTGTTAGAGCTTACCCAGTTAGGGGATTTCAATTCTGCTGTAATTGTTACAAAACAATAGGTTTTCTTGATCTGTCTGAATAGCACTATATTTGCCTGAGCAGATCCTTTTAAGCTTCAATTTTCCTTTACACAAACTACACATCCATTCTCCAGTTAGGCAACCACACACTCAACTAATTTCTGCCAACACTTTGCCAACAACTTCATCGACCTTAAATACAAATCAATCAGGTCAAGAAAACAACAAAAACCTAATTCTCTCATAGAGATTACAAACAAATCAGTTGAAGTCTGACCGTTGGATTTATATGGCAATCTATACACATTCTTCAAGAAAATTCCAACTGCTACATGATCACCAGTTCACCAGACTTTGTAACTCACCACACGCTATGCATTAGATGCAATCCACTTTGCTCATTTCCTAGACAATCAAACAAATGTGCCAAAACAATATGAACTTATCCTCATACAATGATGACATGTGTCACCATCATTACCACTCATCAGATAATAAACCAACAAACTTGATTAGTTAGGGTTTAACAAATGGTAGGGTTTACCGGTTACATTGTATAGAAAGGGTTTAACATTATACACCGGTTTACTGGTTCAACTCACAAACTTTCATACCAGTTTACAACATCATCCTCAAATCTCTTTCTACTGATTACAAGACAATATCAATAACAACAACAATATCAACAATATCATAAATACCATTTCCGGTTCAACTGACATCAATGACAACATAACATATCATTAATGCAATCTTCATACAAATGCCAACAATCTCCCCCTTTGGTATTGATGGAAATTCAAATATCAATGCCACTGATTGTTGCTGTGATTGGTGAATAGGAATCCTGGTTTACATTACCAAGTATTCACCATGCTCTATCTGTCTTCAGCTTGTTGCTGGTTTCCCTTTGCCAATCACATAATTCTTCTCCACCTTTGACAACAATGCTGAATTGAAAGTAAAACATGTAATTGAAAATTTTCATTGTGCATCAACAACATACTACAACTTGATGCTCCCCCTATGGAATACATCCACTTCTACATGAATCCATGTAAAATTTTGTAAGTGATTCAGGGACTGATGCAATCAGCATCATGCTCAACTAACTTCATGAAAAGGGAGAACCCCCAACTGACTTCTAAGATACTCAAAAGTGGTCTTAGGTAGAGGTTTGGTAAAGATATCTGCAAGCTGCTCCTTGGTAGAAACATGCTCTAAGATAACATCTTTACTTTGAATTGTTTCCCTCAAAAAGTGATATTTCAATTCAATGTGCTTGGTGTGAGCATGCAAAACATGATTCTTAGAAATGTTTATGGCACTTGTATTATCACATAAAATCTTTATAGGTTCTGAGATTTTCATCTTAAAACCTTCCAAAATGTGCCTCATCCAAATAGCCTATGTGCAATTCATATAAGCTGCAACATACTCAGCTTCAATAGTAGATTGTGAGGTACAACTCTGCTTCTTACTACTCCATAAAAAAAGCCTTCCTCCTAGAAAGAATGCTCCACCTGTAGTTATTTTCTGGTCATCAACATTTCTTTCCCAATCGGTGCCTATGTATGCCTTCTAATCAAAGTTTCCACCATAGGGATACCATAAACCATAGTCAATTGTACCTTTCAGATACCTAAAAATTCTCTTGGTTGCTATCAGATGTGCTTCCTTTGGATTCTTTTGAAATCTAGCAACTATACCAACCGCATGGGCAATATTTAGTCTGCTGTTAACAACATAGTGTAATTTGCCAATCATTGGCCTGTATTCCTTTTCATCAATAGACTTAGATTAATCTTCCTTGGATAACTTACAACCTGTAACCATTGGTGTTCCAACTAGTTTATAGTCACTCATGCCAAAAGTCTTCAAAACCTCTTTCACATACTTAGATTGTGTAATGAAAATACCATTCTTCATTTGTTGTGTCTGCAAGCGTATGAAATTTTTTATTTCCCCTACTAAAGACATTTCGGACTCATTTTTCATTTCATCTGCAAAATTGTTTCTCATGAGATCATTACCTCCAAAAATAATATCATCAACAAATACTTCACTGACCAGTATTTCATCTCCTTCAGATTTGAGATAAATATTACTATCATCACTAGTTCTTGCAAAGCCTATCTTTATCAAATGTGTGTGAAGACGTTCATACCATGCTCTGGGTGCCTACTTTAATCCATACAAATCTTTATGCAATCTGCATACCATGTCTTTCTCATCTGTCAAAGCATAACCATTTGGCTACTCTATGTATACCTCTTCTTCCAATATCCCATTCAAAAATACAGACTTAATATCCATCTGGTATACCTTGAACTTCTTATGGGCTGCAAATGCAAGTAAAGTTCTGACACCTTCCAGTCTTGCTACTAGTGCAAATTTTTTTTCATAATCTTCTCCTTCTTCTTGAGCATAACCCTTGCAAACTAATCTTGCCTTGTTGTGAAATACAACACCATCTTCATTTAACTTGTTTATGAATAGCCATTTAGTACCTATAACATTCTTGTTTACCGGTCGGGGTACTAGGGTCCAAGTTGTTCCTCTCAATTTGATCCAATTTCTCCTCCATAGTTTTAACCCATTGATCATCACCAAATGCCTCCTTGGCACTTCTTGGTTAAATGGTGGAGATCATGCAAGAGTTACCTCTTATTCTCCTTCTAGTTAGTACTCCAATATCCTTATCCCCAATAATCTGCTCAGGATTGTGGTTTAGTCTTACATACCTAGGAATAACATGATCATTCTCTTCAAGTTTAGCTTCTTCATTATCATCTTCTTCTAAATTTATTTGTTCCAGTTGAGCACGTACATCAGAATTTGCTTTACCAGTTTCTGATTTAATAGTTTCAGGTTCCAAAAGAAAAATGCAATGATCTTCATCCTTTTTCTCTGAACTAGTTCCTTCTAAGACTTCAGGACATTCATCTACACGAACATCAACACTCTCAACAATTCTTTGTTTCTGGTTGTTGAAGCATTTGTAGGCATTACTCTTGGTGGAATAGCCAAGAAATATGTCTTCATCACTCTTAGCTTCAAACTTTCTAGTGTAATCACCTCTTTTAATAAAACATTTGCTACCAAATATCTTAAAATAGCTAACATCAGGTGATCTCCCATACCAATATTCATAAGGGGTCTTGTCCTTACCTCTTTTCACCAAAACTCAGTTCATTGTGTAGATAACTATACTTATAGCTTCTTTCCAAATAATTTTCACTACATCTCCTTGTATCATCATTGTCCTACTAGCTTGAACCACTGATCGGTTGTTCCTCTCTACTATACCATTTTGTTGTGGTGTCCTTGGTGCAAAAGGCTGCCGCTTGATACCGTTGTCATCATAGTACGTAGTGAATTCCTCAGAAGTAAATTCACTGTATTGATCTATTCTTAGACATTTTATCCTTTTGCCACTCTCTTTCTTAGCTAAGGCCCTAAATGCCTTGAACTTACCAAAAGCTTCATTCTTATCCTTCAAGAATGTGACTCACATCATCCTTGAACAATCATCAGTGAAGATCATGAAATATCTATCACCTTGAATGCTTATTGTTCTTATTGGTCCACATAGATCTATATGAACCAAATCTAACAAGTGCTCTACTGAGAAGGACTTTCTCTTGAAAGTTGAAGAAGCCATCTTTTCTAATTGACATTCTTTATAAAGAGAATTAACCGGTTTGTCTAGTTGAGGCAGACCTCTTACTATCTTGGACTTGCTCACTTTAACAATGTTATCAAATCTTATATGACACAATCTCCTATGCCAAAGCCAGCTATCATCTATCTTTGCAATCAAACAATTGCTAACTTTAGGATTAAGATGAAATAGATTACTTTTGGTTTATTTCCTGGCTGCAATCAATTCACCTTTGTTGTCAAATATTTTGTACATATCATTTCTAAACTACAATGGGTATCCTCTGTCATTAAGTTGTACCAAACTTAGAAGATTGTACTTTAGGCCTTCAACCCAGTAGACATCATCATCACTACTCTTCCCATTAAGAAAAATAACTCCCTTACCTTTAACCATACAGGGTGAGTCATTGCCAAATCTGACAACACCGCTATCAAATTCCTTCAAGGAAAGAAATTTGGTCTAATCACTGGTCATATGATGTGAACAACCACTATCAATGATCCAATCACCAGAGTTATCCATCCTTGACACTGGTGCCTTCTGATCTGATATCTCTTCCTTAATAGCTACAAACACAATATCATCACTAGCATCATCATCAGATTCTTCATCAATAATACCACTATCAATCGCTATAAGACAATCTCTCTTGCCTTTGCCCTTATACTTCTTGAATTTGTCTCTCTTGTATTCATTTTCACCATTAGGAAAATTAGTTGCTATATGACCAATCTTGTTGCATGAAAAAAATTTAAAGGTAGTTTACCTCTGTATTTCCTAGTGCCTCTAGGTAGTGATTTTGCCAACAATGCTTCAAGTTCCACTAGGTTGTCTTCATCATCAGCATCTCTGTTGGATCTAGATTCATAACCATGACAAGTATCTCTACTTTTTCTCACAGATGGGTTAGAGACAAAAGCTTTGAATGCAGATTCTAATTTCTGTACACTACCATCATAGCCATTTAATTCAAAAGTAATAGGTTTACCAATGATAGAGTCAAGAGTTACCTTAGTTTTGTCAATGGACTTCATCTCCTAAATAGCTGCAACTCAGATAGCATAGACCGGTAGCAGGGTTATCAATACCTTACCGATCATTGTGGCATCTTCCACTTTTCCTCCTGCACTCTTTATTTCACCAACTATCTATTTTATCCTTTGACCATACTACTAGATATTCTCACCTTCAGACATTATCATGTCATCAAACTTTCCTCTTAGGCTCTCCTCTTTAGCAATCTTAACATGTTCATTACCACTATAAATCTCTTCAAGTTTTTTCCATACTTCATATGTAGTTTCAAGACCATAAACATCTACATATTCAACATCAAACAAGGAACTGGTAATAGCCTCCAATGCTTGATGATTTTCTTGTTGTTATTTCTTCTGATCATCAGTCAGAGTTCTAGTAGGTGTAACATACTAAGTTTCTACATGATCCCATTACTAACTTCCCAGACTCTTAATGTAAATCTTCATTCTGTCACTCCATATCCTATAGTTATCTTTGTTGAACTTCAGACCTTCCTTCATCATGATCTACAAGATCTTTTCCTCAAGCTGTTAGGCTTTTAAATTTAAGAGTACTTGAGATGATCTGATACCAATTGATGGTATGACGAAAGAATAAGTATCCAGTAGATTACTGAGAGGGGGGGGAGGTGAATTAGTAAAGCCAAAAATTGATACAAACTTCCTAATCTCAAACTCAATCACACATAGTAAACTTTCACTGTCAAGATCAATACTCATAATAATACTCAACATCAAACAATTAACTGTTATAACAACTTAACAGTAAATAACATTCAACTTGTAAACTTCCAAAATGCTTAATCATATATCAACATATTCCATCTCTCAATGCTTCTAATTATCATGCCTTATTAGAATAGTTAAGTAGTCAATCAAATCAAAAAATAAGATCATAACCACAAAAACATTCACCACATGACACAAATGTTTATACGTGGAAAACCCAAATAGGTAAAAACCACAGTGAGATGAGACTCACAAGATAGCTATATGATATCTTCTGAAGTTTGCCCTGTTAGGAGCCAAGCCTGTTAAGGCTTTTACAATAAGTCTTGTTAAGAATTGATCCTGTTAGGAATCACCCACTTAAGGGATTTAAAAAATTCCTTAATGAAAAGAAAATACCCTGTTAGGAGTAACCTCGGTAGAGGATTTGAGAATCCAAGCTAATGGATCACCTTGTTAGAGGATTTAAGAAGTAACCAAGCTTGTTAGAGCTTACATGGTTAGGGGATTTCAATTCTGCTATAATTGTTAGAAAACAACACGTTTTCTTGATCTGTGTGAATAACACTATATTTGCTTGATCAAATCCTTGTAAGCTTCAATCTTCCTTTACACAAACTGTAGATCCATTCTCTGATTAGGCAACCACACACTCAACTGCTTTCGGCCAACACTATGCCAACAACTTTACAAACAACTTCATCGACCTTAAATACAAATCAATTAGCTCGTTAACACAACAAAAAACTAATTCTCTCATAGAGATTACAAACAAATCGGTTCAAGTGTGACCATTGGATTTACATAGAAATCTATACACATTCTTCAAGAAAATTTGAACCACTCCATGATCACCGTTTCATCGGACTTTGTAACTCATCACGTGTTATGCATTAGATGCAATCCACTTTTCTCATTCCCTAGACAATAAAACAAACACGCCAAAACAATCTGAACTTATCCTCATACAATGATCACACATGTCACCATCATTACCACTCATCAGATAATAAACCAACAAACTTGATCAGTTAGGGTTTAACAAAAACAACTGGTAGGGTTTATAGACTACATTGCATAGAAAGGGTTTAATCTTATACACCGATTTACCGGTTCAACTCACAAACTTACATACCGGTTTACAACATCATCCTCAAAGCTCTTCCTACCAGTTACAAGAAAATATCAATAACAACAACAATATCAGTAATATCATAAATACCATTACTAGTTCAATTGACATCAATGACAACATAACATATCATTAATGCAATCTTCATGCAAATTCCAACACATGTAGAGTAGTTTGCACAATCAAACTTGATTATGCTTTGTAATTTTCTTTCTCAACCCAAACTGGTTTGTCTTCTTTTTGTTTGTCTACTGTAACTTCTTGTTCTAGTTGAACTACCTGTTTTTTATTAGGAGTTGTCTTTTTTGCTTAATTTTTATGTGCTTGCAATGCTTTGCAATATATCCAAACTCTTCACAGTTATAGCATTTCACATTTACATTAAAAGATGAATCCTTAAAACTATTGTAGGACACCAATTTAGTTTTCCTACATTCAAAACTCCTATGACCAAATCCATTGCACTGATATACAACATTCATATCCTAGAGTGCATTAAATGGATTTCTACTTGCAAAACTAATAGGGGGCTTGTTGATCAATCTACAATCACCAATTCTATGACCAAACTTTTTAAACCAGTAATAATAACAATGAAAGTTTGGTACATACCGGTTTGGTTGTCTTGGTCCTGCAAACATCTGTATCACTGGGGGTCTTCCTTTCATGCTGCTGACTCTAGTGAACAGTTCATGATCAACCTTTTCTTTTCTCCTAAGATCTACATTTCAATACATTGAGTATGGCCTTTAGTTCATTGATTGAGCAGACCGGTTTGTGGGTCGGTTTCTTGCAGCTTTTGCATAAGTCTTCTTACTAGTATCTTAACTTATAGTGAATGTTTTCTTCTCTTCACCTTCACTTGAAGAAGTGAATTGTATCTCCCTACCAGATGTGTCTTTGTTGTTTGAACTTTTTCCTTCTTCAAATCCTAAGCCACCGATATCCTTTTATTTCTTTTATTTTCTCAACATCTTGTCCAAGGCTTCAGTATTGCCCTCATACTTTCTCCTCATTTTTTAGTTCATCCTTACTCTTTTCAAGCTCCTTTTTGAGCTTCACAATTTCTTCTTCTAGATTTTGATGCACCTTCTCATTCTTCATCAAATCAGAGGATGTAACTTCACATATCCTCTTGGCTTCTTCCAACTAGAGTTTCAAGTCAGAAGTAACTTGATTGGACTCATCCAAGGATTGCTTCAAGAGATCTTGTTCTTCTTCTCCAACAAGATTGACCTTCTTGATTTCTCTTCTTGTCTTACTTAACTCCTCAAGAGAACTCATGAGCTCACCTTCTAGATCCACTTCATCTTCAATTTCTTCTTCTTCATCTTCAACAATTGATTCATCTAGTGCGATAAATAGATTAACTTCTCTTTCATCCTCATGGCAGTCATCTTTTGATGCACTCTCTTCATCTGTGGCATCATCCTTAATGGTATATAAGATATTCTGCTTCCAGTAGTTTCCTATTCCTTGCTGGTAAAATTTCTTCTCTTTGTCTTTACCAAAAGGTCTGCTAGAGCTCGTTTTCTCATCTCCACCAGTTTCACTATAGGGACATTTTTCAGCGTAGTGTCCTATTTTACCAAAGTTGAAACATTTGAGTGGCAACTTTCCTTTATACTTACCGGATCCTCTCTTGAGCTTTCTAACAAAGTTTGCTACCTCTACATCTGAGTCTCCACTAGATCCTTTATCAGCAACCTCTTCCTTGCCCTTTTTGGTGGAATTGAAAGCAACCTCTTTCCTTGAAGATCCTTCTCCGGTTGTCCTCATATCATAAGTAGTTAAGGAGCCAAATAACTCATCCATTCTGAAGGTTTTCAGATCCTTGGCTTCCTCTATAGCAGAGACATTAGTATCATACTTAGATGTGAGTGACCTAAGTACCTTTTTTACAATAATTTCATCAGCAATTTCCTCACCAAGTCCTCTGATGGTGTTCACAGTTTCATCTACTATGTGAAGGTAGTCTGCAGTCTTTTCTTCATCTTTCATTTTCAAGCCTTCAAGCTAAACTCTTAGAGATTGCAACTTGGCCTCTTTGCCTTTGGCATCTCCTTAAAATAATCTCTACAATTTATCCCAAGTCTCCCTGGAAAATGAGCACTACATGACCCTGACAAACTCATTATCTGACAACCCACTGAGAATAGCATGTTTAGCCTTTGCATTATTCTCATACTCCTTCTTAGGAACTGGATCTATGGGAGAAACACTAGGGATAGTATACTCATTCTTAACACATCCAAATGTCAAAACCTAGGGAGGACATGTATGTTTACATTCTTCTTCTCTAGAAGGCACAATTAGTTTCATCAAACATGGGGGATTTTGAGGAGGCTGACTCATTTCTTGCCATTGTGTTCTTTGACCAGAATCTACCCAAGATAGAGAAATATTTGACCAACTAGGAACCTAAGGCTCTGATACCAATTGTTGAACAAAATGTACCACTAAGAGGGGGGTGAATTAGTGGCTCCTAAGAATACTTTACTTTTTAAACCAAGATTTGAGTACCGGTTAACAACCTAAGCACTAAGCAATCAAATTGGTAAGATATGAGATTATATAAAATAGGCAAACACACAAATGCACAACTCACAACACCAGATGTACGAGGAAAACCCAATATGGGAAAAACCTCGATGAGAAATGCTGCTGGAGTCTACTGCTCCAATCCAACCTCACAATAAAACAATAAATTAAAATGATTTAGGGCACTAACCCAAGGAGCACCAACACCTACTGATTTAGGGAACCAACCCAAGGAGCACCAACCCCTATAAATTTAGGGCACCAACCGAAGGAGCACCAACCCCTATTGATTTAGGGCACCGACCGAAGGAGCACCAACCCCTACACCAAGCACCAACTTGGTGTAATACAATAAATTACAATTTGATACAATAATAGAACCTTGTTGAAAATGAGTTTTGCAACACCTGATCAACTGATGTCTATTTGTTACCAACCTCCTCTATTTCACTGGTTCTTCCACTACCGGTTATTAGATTTCTCTCTCTGATCACTTACCGGTTACTCTCTGCCTTTCTTCTCTTTATTTGAACCTCACCTTGCATAGTACCACACTTGGATATCATCCTAACCTTTCAATCCCTACCAGTATGCTTGACTAATAAGACTATAATAGTTCACTAGTTACTCTGTCTCTACCAGTTAGAACCTCTCACCGGTTCAGCCTACTAACACTCAGACACTCTTATTTTCAATGAGATAGTTCTGAAACCAACTTCTCTTTGCTTCCTCAGACACTCACACTTCTCACCACTAGCATTCAACATCAATCACTTCAGTCTTCAATCTACATATTTATATCTAAAGGTTCCCGCCATAAGAAACATTGAAATGGTGGTGCACTATGGTTTTTCACCATGCACTAAATCTGCATCAAATCCAATCGGATCTCATCTCCTCGAATGAATATATACATCACACCAATCAACATCACCATCTCCTCACCTTCTAATGTGCGTTTTCTATTTTTAGATGTCTGCAACATGATTTTTGGCGTTGCACTGTCAAACACCATTAATGGCTCAGTTGTTTCCTTCAGCCATTGAGCACATGGATCAGATCATCCTGCAAGATCAGTTCAATCACCTTGACACTTTGTCTCCCTTGAGTCACAACATCTTGCCATCATCCCATGATTTGTGGGTTCTCCATTAATGTCGACCTACTTGTCAACTACCATTTCGATGAACACTTCATTGACCTCTACGTGCTCACCACCTAGTGTCCACCTATCATCCTTGTCGACATCCACCTTTGTTCGGTCTGCTATGTCAGTTTGGCATCATCTTCAGATTGCTATGTTAGTTTGGCATCATTTATCGACCAAGACACACTACCTGTTTAACTCACCTTTCCGGTATAACCTATCCTCATTGGTGGACCTTCATACCTGGTAACCTCTTCTCTATCGGTGGATCAAGTTGATCTGCCATCAAACACACTAGTCCATCCACTAAGTCTCTTTACCGGTTTCATTATACTTCTCTTTGTATACCGGTGATCACATCCATTTTATCCTTTTCTTTCTTACTGATGGTCCTTCTTATGAGTAGATGTTGCACTTCATGTGTACTGGTGACATACCTTTTATGTCTACTTACACACTTCATCCTTCATACCGGTTGACATCACTACTTACTTCACTCATACCGGTCACCACTACTTACTCACCGGTGACCATTCCATACTGATTGACATCAATGAGAACCTAATGACAACAGATCTTAGGTTTTTTTTGAAATAGTGCATGTGATGGAAACTTCCATTTGGGCCAAAAGTATAGAGAAAAGTCACCTCAAGTTGGATCCCTCAAGCATGTGGATATGAAGTTGACAAAAATTATTTGATACCATGTAGAAGTTGATGATCAACCACAAGAGCCAAGAATAATCCACAGGGAAAACACCCATCACACAAAGAGATCAAGAAAATATTAAATGTTCTATAATAACCAAAGAATTCTATATTATTGCACAAAACAATATTAGAGATACAATTAGAATGAATGAATGACTTGCTTTACAGAAAGCAAGAAATGCCTTAATCCTAAAGTTAGAAGAACTAAATAAATGCAAAGGGGATTAATTAAGCTTAACTACAAGCAAAAAATGCTAACTTGAAGTGCTCGTAAGTGAATTCTGTTGGAAGTATGTGTTGTTGTGGTTGTCATTGATGTCAAACTTGTTGTTCTGGATTGGTGTTGGTTGGGAATATTTGTGGTCTAGAGATATCTTCCTATGTTGATGATGCATTTGTTTTATTGATTGTTTTAGAAGTGCTAATGTTGTTTGTTATTATTGTCTTCTTTGGATATAGTTTTGGTATCGTCGATATGATAGTTCTATTGTTCGAAATTATCATTAATTTCTCCAGGTGTTGTGACATTGTTCATAGCTAGTTGTGATATTCTATGTTAGAGCTATCCTTAGGTCTGGATATGTTTTGTGGAAGATTGTTTGATGTGTTATGGGGTCTTACCATACCTTTTGGAGATTTGAATTAGAAGTATTTTCATTGGAGGATATGTTTTAATCACTAATTACTTATATGGATGCATAGTGTGTTGATATGTTGTTTGTTATGTTTTGGTGATTGCAGATTGGTGAATTAATCTTTGGAAGATGTGTTTTGGTCCCCTTTTTCTCTTGGAGTGGATTAGCATGTGTTTTTGGTCCAAAAGGTTTATTTCAGTTCAAGACGACTTGGTTCAAGATTTGATAATCTATCATGTATATAAGAAATGTGTACTTGATTGAGTTGGGTGTGGAAAATATGATGAGAAGATATGCGATGAGGTGTGGAGTGTAGATGTGTGATGTTAATATAATCAATGAGGTTCAATGAAGAGTAGAGAAGAAGAGTTATGTTCACATGATATCCAAGTTGTATTGAGGCTGTGATAAAGATATGAGAGAGTGTTGATAGTTGAGTTCTGAGTTGTGTATTCTAATGTTGGTCACTTGATGTAAAGTTCAAGGACAACTTCATGACTAGGAGATCCTTCTTTTCATATCATTTTTGTATCATATCCTATTGTAGTTAGCTTTAAGTTTGCAAGTCCTCTTTTGTATCTTGCCCCAACAGTAGTTAGTCTTGGTTTGCAAGTCTAGAGTAGTGAGCTCTTTTCATTATAATCTGATATAAGGGTAAAAGCACAAAACTGTGTCACATTTCAGGCCAACTTATCAGCAAGTGAATTTAAGTAATTCTAACAAAAAATTAATTTTAGTCAAGCATATGGTCTATAGAGATTCATTATAGCTATATTATAAATGGGCCACAACTTTTCCAATTAGAATTGTCTACTAAATGTCTTTTTTATACCACTTTGGGTCTAATTACCAAAAAAAAAAAAAAAAATTGAAAAATTTGGTGCTTCAACAACTCCTACTCTTAAAAATAATCTTTTTTTTGAAATGTAAAAATACCCTTTTATAGATCTATAAGTAAATTTTCCAAATAAAATATTTTTTTAATATTTTAATCATTTTTTTATATTTTATATTTTATTTTTATTGAAAGTAGGTCATCAACACTAAAATATATGGTTGATTATCTTGTAAAGGAAAAATAATAAAATTTATTTAAAAATTCCAAAAAAAATAAATGTACTAGTTATAGAAAAGAGTCTATGTCAAGATGATATAATTCTTTTCTAATTTGGATAAATAATTAAGAAAAATGGTAATTCCAAATGAAAAGAGTTATATTTTAGTACACACAACTTTTCGAATTTATTGAAAAATATATATACATAAACAATAGTTTAAAATATAGTTTTGCACTAAAGTTTCAAGTTATCATTATAAACAAAAAAATTTAAGAAAAAAAGGGTAAAATTTACTATTTAAAGTGTGACACCTCATGTAACTTCAATTTAAGTATTTTATTAGTTTACATCATTTCAAAATTCAAAACATATATTTCACTTTCTATTGATTCAATTTAAAATGTTGAATCAACATTGGTCATTTCCTTTATAAAAGTGTGACACAACTTTGTGCTTTTACCCATACATAGTGGATATATTTTTGTGGGAAGGTGCTCATCGTGGTTTTTCCCTATTTGGGTTTCCATGTAGAAAATCTTGATGTTCATGTGTTTGATGTGTGTGGTTGTTTAATTATTTATGTGTTGCATTAATTTCTATTTTGGACTGATTCATCCCCCTCTCAATCCTGCTTTGGGTTGAACATTGGTATTAGAGCCAAGTTCCTCTTGAGTAATCTTAACCACTTGAGGTAGATCCGGTATGGTGTAGGACATGCATTAAAAAGTTTTGATCTTTGATGGTACAAAATTTTAGTGCTGGAAGGAGAGAATGGATTTGCATTTGGAGACATTGCAGAATGAAATTTGACAAATCATTCAAACTACATATACACCTTCATCAAGTGGTTCTCAGACTCCAGATGAGATAAAGTTGATAGAAATTAATGTGAAGGATAAAGCTATAATTTTTAGCTATCTAAGTGATTCAATGTTTGGAAGGGTAAAAGGATTGAAAGAAGCTAAATTTGTGTGGAACAAGTTGTGTTTGGCATATGAAAGAGATTCAAAGACAAAACAGGCTAGATTGATGAATCTGAAGCACAAGTATGAGTATCTGAGAAGGCTTGAAGATGAAGGTGTTGAGAACTATATTCATAGTCACTGATCTTTCTAATGGCATTAGAGTTGTCAGTGGATATTTGGATGGATGTGACATTGTTCATAAGATCTTGGTAACTTTGCCTAAATCCTACAAACCTACAAGGTGTGCTATACAAGAGAGCAACAATTTGAGTAAGCATGCCATTGATCAACTTATTGGTACTCTAGCATCTTTTGAAATTTTAGAAATAGAGGAAGAGAAAAGAGAAAAGAAAGAAGTAGCATTTAGTGTTTCAAGACGTGATAATCCAAAATGTAGTGGATATTTAGATGAAGCTGAAGAGAAACATTGTGAGAAGATAGCAACGAGGCATGGGAAAGTACAAAGATAAGTTACCTCTAAAATAATTTTCTTGTGGTAGAGTTGAACATTATGCTTCTAATAGCACTTACAAAAGATACTACAAGAGACCAAATGATGATGAGAAGAAAAATAAGTTTAGAAGACACAACTTTAAAAGAAAAGAGAAGAAGGGCTTATGTTTTATTGAGGAACATACATCTAAAGATGAAGTTGATGATGTCTGGAATGAAGAATCCTTATTTCTAGTAATTGAAGATAAGGAGGATTCCTTGAAGACATTGGAAGAAGAGAGAATAGTCAAGGTTGTATTACATGATAAGATAAAATCAAATAAATGGATTATAGACTCTGAATGTTCAAATCATATGATAGGTGATAAAGATAGGTTTATTAATTTCAAGAAGTATGATGCAGGATCAGTGAAATTTTCCAAAGAAGATAGTGCAACTATTCGAGGTATTGGAAGTGTTTCTATTGATGGTAAGCATAAAACTAATGATGTTTTCTATGTTGAAATATTGAGACATAGTTTGTTAAGTGTTAGTCAAATGTGTAGAAAAGGCTATGAAGTTTTGTTTAGTAGCACCGGATGTGTGATCAGAAAAGAGAAGATAGGTAAAATATTTACGAAAGGAGTTAGAACAAGTAGAAATGCGTATGACATCAAGGATAGAAAGGAGAGTAAATATTTGCTAGCACAAAATGTTGAGATTGTTCTAGCAATTTTAGAGAATACAAGTGATCTGGAAGAGAGCAAAGAGAAGGAAACAAATGATGATGAAGAAGAAGAAGAGGAAGACTCAACAAAATTTCTTGCTAAGTATGTTCAGAAGCATCATTTAGAAAATCAGATAATTGGAGACGATAAAAGGTGTTCAGATAAGGAAGATTGCAAAATCTCAGGAACAAGAAACTACTACTTTCTATTAATGATTGAGCCAAATAGTTATGAGGAAGCAAGTAAAGATGAAAGTTAGGTAAAATAATTTTAAAAAGAACTAAATCAAATCTAGAAGAACAAGACTTGGGAGTTGGTACCTAGACTTGTGGATAATAATGTGATAGGAACTAAATGGGTATTCAGGAATAGGTTGAATGAACAAGGACAAGTGATAAGGAATAAAACATGACTAGTATGTAAAAGATATTCTCAGGTGGAAGGCATAGAATTTGAAGAAAAAATTTCTCTGGTAGCAAGGATGAAAGCTATTTGTATGTTTCTTATATTTTTTTCTTAAAAGAAATTTAGTTTATTAGATGGATGACAAATCAACATTTTTGAATGGAGATCTGGAAGAAGAAGTCTACATTGAGCAACTTGATGGAAATAAACTGACATTAGAACCAGATATGGTGCGCAGACTAAATAAAGTGTTGTATGGACTCAAATAGGTGCCTAGAGCCTAGTATGCAAGATTGGACAAGTATTTGTTTCAAAAATTTTTTAGGAAAGGTACAACATATAGTAATCATTATTTCAAGATTGTTGGAGATAAGTTGTTAATTTTTATAGTTTATGTTGATGATATCATATTTGAAGGAAATTATAGTTTATGTAAAGAGTTTACCAAAGAGATGCAGAAAGAATTTGAGATATCAATGATTGGTGAGTTGTCTTTCTTTCTTGGGTTGCAAGTTATTCAGTCTGAAGATGGAATTTTTCTCTCAAAGAAAGTATGTGAAGCAAATTTTGAAGAAATTTGGTTTTGATGATTGCAAACTGGTTACAACTCCTCTAACTGTTGGTTAAAAAATGAAAAAAGATGATGAGTCTCAGAAAAATTATAGGTCAATGATTGGTGGATTGTTGTATTTGACTACATCTAGACCAGATATCATGTAGGTTGTTTGTTTGGTGGCTAGATTTTAGGAAAATACAAAGGTGACACATGAGCAAGTTGTGAAAATAATTTTCAAATATTTGAAAGGTACTATGGATTTTGGACTTTGGTACAAAAAGGGTGAATGTTGAAATCTTATACTAATGCAGATTGGATTGGAAGTGTTTATGATCAAAAGAGTACTAGTGGTGGTGAATTCTTTATACAAGACATATTGGTCTCTTGGTTCAATAAGAAACATGATTTAGTTCCCCTATCTACTGTTGAAGTAGAGTATATTGTAGAAACATCTTGTTGTACTCAGGTAATATGGATGAGATAAAATCTTAAGGATATCAAGGTAGCATATGATGAAGTAATTCCTATTTTGTGTGATAATACAAGTGCAAAACACATTTTAAAGAATCCAATTATGCATTCATGAAAAAAAAACATATTTCAATTAGATATCACTACTTAAGGGAGAAATTTGTTGAGAAGGAAGTTCAGCTGGGGTACATTTCTACAAAAGAGAAGATTGCAGATATTTTCACTAAGGCATTGAGGAAGGATACATTTGAGTTTCTTTGAGGGAAGCTTGGAGTTATTGCCCCTCCTTCTAGCTAGGTGCATTATATAAATGCATCTTTCTAGAGGTAACTTTGATGCCTATTTCATTTCCTGGATTGATGTTGCAACTGCTCTCAGAGGGAGCAATGATATGTGTAGTGTTGTTGTGGCCTTTGTCCTTGATGGAAAAGGGGAAGAGATTTAGTAGTTCTAAGGGAGATATTGAGCATTTTTATGATACTTCTGATAGAGGGAGAGATTGGATAGATCAAATAGTAGAGATATTCAGTTTTAAAGAGATATTAAGCAATATTGTTTTGTAGATTTATAGTTTTGGTTGTAAGTTGAGTTTAATCGAGTGTTGTCAAGTGTTACCATCAATGACAAAGGAGGAGATTGTTGGAAGTATGTGATTTCCGGTTGTCATTGATGTGAACTTTTTTATGGATTGGTGTTGGTATAGAATGTCTATGGTGTAGAGATCTATTCTATTGAATTTTCTAAAAGTGTTCGGGTTTGAAGAGTACTACTAATGTTGTTTGTTATTGTTATGTTCTTTGGATATAGTTTTGGTATCATGGATATGATAGTTCCATGGCTCAAAAATATCATTATGTTCTTTAGGTGTTGTGGCATTGTTCATAGTTAGTTGTGACATTCTATGTTAGACCTATCCTTAGGTCCAAATATGTTATGTGGAAGATTGTTTGATTTGTTATGGGATCTTACCATAGGTGTGGAGATCGAGATTAGAGGTATTTGAATTGGAGGATATGTTTTGGCCATTAATTTCTTATATGGAAGTGTAGCGTGTTGCTATGATATTTGTTATGTTTTGTTGATTGCAGATCGGTGAATTGGTCTTTGGAAGATGTGTTTTGGTCCCCTCTTTCTCCTAGAGTGGATCAACGTGTGTATTTTTGGTCTAGAAGGTTTATTTTGGTTCAAGTTGACTTGGTTCAAGATTTTATGATCTAACCTGTATCTAAGGAATGTGTACTTGATTGAGTTGGGTGTGAAAAATGAGATGAGAAGAGATGAGATGAGGTGTGGAGTGTAGATGTGTGACGTGAAGATAATCAGTGAGGTTTGGTGAAGAGTAGAGAAGAAGAGTTATGTTTGAATGATATGCAAGTTGTGCTAAGACTATGATAGAGATATGAGACAAAATGTTCATAGTTGAGGTTTAAGTTGTGTGTGATGATGTTGGTCGCTTGATGCAGAGTTCAAGGATGGCTTCATGATTAAGAGATCCTTCTTTTCATATCAATTTTGTATCTTGCCTTATTGCAGTTAGCTTAAGGTTTGCAAGTTATCCTTTGTATCTTTCCCCAAGAGCAGTTAGCCTTGATTTGCAAGTTTGGAGAAGTGAGCTCTTTTCATTGTAATCTAATATACATAGTGGATATATTTTTGTGGGTAGGATCTCACCATGGTTTTTCCCTGTTTGGTTTTTCCACGTAGAAAATCTTGTTGTTCATGTCTTTGATGTGTGTGGTTATTTAATTATTTATGTGATGATTTCAGGTTTGGATTGATTCATCTCCCCTCTCAGTTTCGCCTTGGGTTCAACAAACTCAAACTAAAAAGTAATAACACCCAAATAAAATGAAGCACCTAAGTTTAGCTTAAGTGAAAAAACAATTAAAGAACCTAATTAATAATAATTAGATAATATAGCCTAATTTATCTAACAATATAACCCCCCTTAAGATGTCAACATAGTATAATGTTGATATCTTAAGATAGATAGAAAAAGGGATAACTACCTTCAACACCAAGGTGATATCCTTTAAAAAACAATGTACATGAAATCCAAGCAAAAGAGGGCATAGTTATTTTGAGGCAAGGAAGAGATAGTTGTAAAAGAGATATCGTGCAACAAATGTCAAGGTATCCTTTTGAGGGATGCATGATTTCCAAATTAGGAAGGAATATTTACCCAAAGTTATCTACCTCCAAAACAGTGATAACTTTAAGAAACCCCCTGTCAAAAAATTGTATAAAATCTTAGCGAATATTTAATTTTTTTTTAAACTAACAATTATTTTTATTCGTGAATCTTTCTTTTTTAAACAAAAATATTAATTTTATAGGTGAATTTTTTTATATCAATTTTTTTGGTAGAAAATATTGGCGAATCTTGGAAAATAATAAGAGTATGCATTAATTACTATTGCAAATCCTTTCATTTAAAAAATTAGTTTTTAATAGAAAAGTAAAGGCCTAAAGGTGGAAAGCATTAATGAGTTTAAGGGGTAGAATATACTTTATTTAGTTTCTACCATTAACTTAAAATGATCTAATAGCCCTCTTTGTATTTTGTGAGATAAAATGTATCAACAATTTGTAGTACTCATGGGGTGAAAAATTGCTTTTAGATGATTGATTTTTATTGAGGCCATTACAAATTGTAGCTATAATTTACCTCATAAAATATAATGAAGGTCATTAGATTGCAATTTAAATCAATGGTGACAACTAAAGATTGTTGATATAACCCTAAAGTAACTAATAATTATGATATATTATTGGCGAATTAATTTATATTTCTACAATAAATTATTAAATGTTGGCAAATATGATCCAATCATGTATCGAATATTGTGGCGAATTTTTTAATGGAAAAAACCTAAAAAAAAATCTCTAGCGATTTAAATAACACTAAAATAAAAATTTGTAAAAATGTGGCAACTCGGGTCACCTCAAAAGATGAACTTATTAGCCAAATCTTGATTCCCAAATTTCAAAAAATATCCAATTGGTGAATATTAGCCACTAAAATTTTCACTGTGCCAAAAATAGAGGAGATCTTGTATAAAGATGGCATCTTTGAAAGGAGAAGACTAAGAATACAAAATTTCTTCAATTCTTGAAAAAAAAGGTGGATTCTTAGAGAAGGTTTGCACACTTCCATTAAGGAAAAATTATTCATAAAGTGAACCATTTCGAGGAAGAATAGGTCCTAAACAAGGAACCCACATGTACTCACATAAAGGATAATTCTATACAAGAAATGATAATGTTATTAAAAGATGCAACTCAACAAGAGAAAATTGAATCCTATGAAAGAAAGAATCATAGAAAGGTTGTTCTTGCCCCCCAAGAATGTAGACAAGAATAAATGGACTATTATGTTTCTCACTACGTATAATTGCACCTAGAATTGTACCACCATGAATGACAATGAGCCTCCAATAGGTAAACTAGCAATGCCACGTAGTGAGGAGCAACATAATAGGAACTTAAATTTTATGTGTAAGGAGTAGGATGAGAATCCAACTCATTGTCTTCAAGTATTTGAATGGTACCATTTACAATAAGTTGTTGAATTTTATCCACTAAATCATGGCATTCATTGGTGTAATGACCATGGATTTGATGATATTTGCAAAAGAAGGATTGTGTTGATTTTTCTTTTGATTATTTCTTTGGTTTTTTAAAGGGAGGGTAAGCAATTTGTTTTTAAGAATCTCATATAAAATACTCTCTTCCTATGATGAGATGTTGTAAGAAGACATAGATGTATTAGGCAATGGGAGAGGGGATGCTGACAAAGGAGGAGTTTGGAAACCTACACCGTCTTTGGAAAAGTGTGATGTAGATTTATCATGACCATTGAAACTTTGTTGCACACATCCCAAATCATGTCCATTGCATCCATGTTTGGAATCAAATGTAGATGTTGAAATGTCTAAAGGAGAGGATTTATTCTTAGTTGCAAGGACTAAAGAACCCCAATCATTATCAAGACGTGTGCTAGAAGTAAAGGTGGAAATTTATTTACAAAAATCTTAAATAAATGACATACAAGGCTCCTTCAATACTTCATTCTTTGATTGAGGAATCTTATACCCATTAAGGGAAGGTGTAAAGTCTGGTGGAACCCAATACTTTTCTAAAGAAGTGCCATTGATAGGATATTATGTTGTTGAAGGAATCATATTATTAAAGGGAGAAATGAATCCTAATTCATCATGAACAAAATCATAAAGACTAGGATCAACCTTGATTGTGAATTTCATTGATATTGTTGGATATTGTTGAGAATTTTGTTGGAATTTGCTATTGTCATTCATGCCAACATATTTCTCTATGTTTTAGTGTTGTGGTCAGATTAATTGAGTTGGTTTGGCCAGTGTGTTGCAGACGAGTTGTTGCGGATTAAAGGGTTTTGAGATTAGTAACTCAAGTTGCTTCGACTAAAGTTTTAGTGGTCCGCATGGTTATTTAATTGAGTTATGAGGTTTAGTATTGAGGTTGGTTTTTCAGTTGTTCAGTATTGTTCAGTGTTTTGGATTTTGCTCTGCATTTCTCTATGTTGCAATATCTTGGTTTACGTATTTTGGCAGAGTGTTTGGTATGTTTTAGTGTGTCCTCAATTCAGATGGTTTGTGATTTGGAGATCCACTAGTGTATCTTTTAGTTTGACAATCAGTTTAGTGACTATTATTAAAGTTCGGTATAATGATGATGGAAATTATAGTAAATGGTGATGTTGTGGTTGTTTCTATGGTAATTCATGATGCTTGTGGATGTTTCTAGATTGTGTCCTATTTGTGTTGATGATCTACATTGATTGTTGTGCTCATTATTGATGATTTCTCAGATATGTTCATGTTATGCGACTTTCTTGGTGACTGAATGATTGTAGCTTGTTGTGGATGTTTGTGGCACAATTATTGGAGGAATTTCATGTTCAAGTAGTTGATTTGGGTCCATAATATGTGTTAGCTGATATTGTTTTGGTTCACATGTAATGTTGTAGCATGTGTGGTTATATATTTGATATTTGTGTTTTGGGTTGAGCCGACCTTGAAATATAGGTTGATGATGTGTATAAATTGATGTAATATCATGTTGTAGATGTATCTTCTTATGTGAGAGTTATGTTTGATGTGTGAATATTTCTTTAATCTTTCGGTAGAAGAGAAGAAAGTGTGAATAAGTGTGAAAGAGAAGTATATGACCTTAACTGGAACTATAACTAGGCATGAGGAGATGCTATTCTATCAGTTCATGATCTTTCAGATGTAATCTGAATCCTTCTGTAAGACAATGAGTCTCCCCTAGGCTTATAGCCCTTGTTGTTATTTTTTTTGAGCAGTGAGCTCTAGTTAGTGTGCTTGAATGCATGTGAATTCCCCATTGTAATATTTCATATAATTCTATTAGGATATCATAATATTGTGGGTAGGTTCCCACTGATGGTATGATGAAAGAATAAGTGTCCAGTAGAATACTGAGAGGGGGGGGTGAATCAGTATACTAAAAAACTGATACAAAGTTCCCAAACTCAAACTCAATCAAACAAAGTAATCATATCTCAGTCAAGATCAATAATCATAAGAATACTTGACATCGATCGGTTTAACTGTTATTGCAACTTTAACAGTAAACAACTTCAATCTTGTGAATATCAACAATGCTTAATCATAATTCAACATATTCATCTCTTAATGCTTCTACTTAACATGCCTTATCAGAGATTAACCAAATCAACAAATAAGATCACAACCACAAAAACATTCACCACTTGACACAAATATTTATACATGGAAAACCTAAATAGGTAAAAACCACATTGAGATGAGACTCACAAGGATAGCTATCTGAACTCTTTCAAAGTTCACCTTGTTAGGAGTCAAAGCCTATTAGAGCTTTACAATAAGTCCTATTAAGAACTAATTCTAGTTAGGAATCACCCAGTTAAGGGATTTACAAATACGCCTTGTCAGAAGCACAATACCCTATTAGGAGTAACCTTGCTGGAGGATTTAAGAATCCAAACTAAGGGACCACCTTGTTAGAGGATTTAATTAGTAACCAAGCTTGTTAGAGCTTACTCGGTTAAGGGATTTAACTTCTTTTGTAATTGTTAGAAAAAAATAGTTTAGTTGATATGTCTAAAAAGCACTACTCTTGCTTGATCAGATCCTTCTATAACCTTTAGTCTACCTTCACTCAAAGTGCAGATCCATTAACCATTTTGGCAACTATACACTCAATGGGTTTTCTACCAACCTTACCAACAACCTTAACAAACAAATTCATCGACCTTAAATAGAAATCAATTAGGTCGGTAACACAACAAAAACCTAATTCTGATCATCGAGATTATAAACAAGTTGGTACAATCTTGACCGTTAGAAATTATGAAAATCTCTTCACATTCTTCTAGACAATTTCAACTGCTCCATGATCACCGCTCTATTGGACTTTGTAACTCATCACACATTGTGCATTAGATGCAATCCACTTTGCTCCTTCCCTAGACAAGAACAAACGTGCCAAAACAATTTGATTATCTCCTTAATCAAATGATCACACATGTCTCCATCATTATCGCTTATCAGATAACAAACCATCAAACTTGGTTAGTTAGGGTTTGACAGCTGACAGGGTTTACCGATTACATTACATGGAAAGGTTTAACCCTTTACACCAGTTCAACTCACAAACTTAACATACAGGTTTACAACATCTTCCACAAATCTCTTCTTATTGGATACTAGCCAATATCAAAAACAATAATATCAGCAATAACATGAATACCATTTACTAGTTCAATTAACATCAATGACAACATATCATTACTACAATCTTGATGCAAAATACCAACAAACTCAAAATGCCAACACCCACCATGGTTTTTCCCTTAACTGGGTTTTCCATGTCAAAAATCTTGGTGGTATGTGTGTTATTGATGCGATGTTGATTTATGCTTTCATTGTTAATTATCAAATCTAAAATTGTGTTTGAGTTAAATAAAGTTTGTGAGAAAACTGAATCACCCCCCTCTCTTAGTTTCATGCCTTGTTTCCAATAAATATATATATGAATTTTATTGTGAAATGAAGAGTAGAAGGGATTTCTTTCATAGCATGAATTTATGGTCTACCTAGAAGAAGGTTATAATTGAGATTGTTGGGTATGCCATGAATAGGAGTAGGTAAATAGGTTCTACTCTGATAGGTAATATGACTATACCAAGTGACTCTCTAGGAACATTATCAAAGCCACAAACATAAAAAGGATTAGGTTGAATGGAAGAATAATCTGAATTTATATTATCTAATAAGTCAACACGATATAAATTTTAAGTGTTAACCCATTATCAACTAAAGTACCTCTTATTTTTTGTTCATAAATGCAAGGATTTATCATAAAGGGATCATCTCTATTTTTAACCTCTATGGAAGGAAAATAATCTTGTGAGAATGCAATATCATTTTATTTAGAAGAATGATATGTAATGGCCTTTTGTAAGGCTTCTTGGATCAACTTATGGTATGAAGGTAAATTTTGAATCATGTCCCAAAGGGAAATCTTAGATAAGATATCGTGGGGTTTCTCAACAAGATTAGGTTCCTCATCAACATGTTTCTTAGGATGAAGGGTGGAAGGAAGAGAAGTGAGAAGAACATTGAGATCTTGCTTGTTGTTTTTAAATTTAGACACTTCAATACCATATTTTGTGCTAGTTGTGTTTCCATATCACTTCTTCCACATATGTATTTTGCAACTCTTAAGATATAGCCAAGAGTTTTCTTGGCTTAGAAATAAAATGAATGGTATTGACTTGATCAAGATCTTCTTTCTCTAACAATTCATCCTTAGAAGGGAAAACATCAAGAAAAATACTAATGATTTCATCCACTTGCACCAAGGTAAGACAAAATTTGGAAGAAGGATTAACATTGTCCATCAATGCATCATCTCTACAAGAAATACATGTATGGAAGATAAGGTGACATTAAGGAAGGTGTTTATAATATCATCCTCTTCCTCTAGGATATCCTTATGAAAGAGGCACATATTGGGAGAAAGAACAACACCATTCATTAAAAATTCATCCTTAAGAGAGAGAGTTTTAAAAGAGGTGTTAATAATATCTTCTTGTATGAAAGTGTCCTCATGGGTAGGAGGATCTCTAGGAGAGGGTAAATAATAACTATGGATGATAGGAATAGCTAAATTGTCATCATATGCATAAAAGGGAACATCATGAATGTCTTGAATAAAACTTGAAATTGAACTAGCAAAAGAAGACAACAACTCCACATGCAATTATGATCAAATGAAATAGTCATAAGACAAAATATGCAACCAAGTCATTTTCATTAACCAAATATGAATCAATTAAGTGCATACGAATCAAATCTGAAAATTAAAATCAAAAGTAATGTTGGAATATATATGAAAAACCACATGCTTTGTGGTGTCAAATTATGCAAGAAAAGTATTTAGATACTCCTACCCCTTCACGTATATTTACTATCCTTGATCCTCCATCAAGGTCTGCAGTTTGGAACTTCATGATGGACTCTACGAATGTGATAACTAGATACTTATCGTGGCAAGTACATAATGGCAAAGAAGTCAACTTTTGGCATGATTCATAGAGTGGTCTCCCCCCTCTTAATCTTGAGGAATCCCTAGTAGATGCGATACCTATATTTACTACTCATTGGGTTTCTCACCTTTATGATTACATAGATGATCTTGAGAAGCCTTCAAATCGTGTCATTTGGAAGAAGCCAGCTCTACTCCCAATCTCCCCGGGTTAAAAGGTAAAATTTTCTTTGATTCTCAAGAACCGCATTATCTTTATCTCTAATGCTTTGGACAAATTGATATGGTGCCCTATGAAGAATGGAAAGTATTCTATCAAGGAAGCGTATAAGGCAGTTCATCAGATGTCTGTTCAATCCTATTCACAAAGAGCCTACATTTTTTGTTGGAACAACAGTGTTCTTCCCAAGGTAGGGATGTTTGCTTGGCTTTCTCTACATAAGAGAATACTCACCAGTGAGAGACTTGTTAAATTCAATATTGCACATCCATTTTCTTGTGTACTTTGTGGTGAACATAGCGAAATGTTAGATCATCTCCTCCTCCAATGTGATTTTTCTCACTATTGTTGAATGTTTGTGCTTGATAATCTCTCCTTTAGCACCCCTCTTCCAAATAATGTATGGGATTTATTCCAGTCATGGCCAATCTTATATTCATCCTCTCTTTTTGCATATATTTGGAAAGTGATCCCATCCATAGTAGTATGGTCACTTTGGTGGGAAAGAAATAAGCGTATTTTTAGAAAACAAACATCTCCTATTTCTGATGTTTTCAATTATATTGAAAAATTAGTATCAAAACTGGTTAATGCTCATGTTTCAAATCAGTTCAATTCAAATAGGGAATTTACTTCTTGGGATGGTCAAGTTATTAATTGTTGGAAAGGCATCTCTATTCCTATATCACCTTGTCTTCTGAGAGTGAGAACTAGTAAAATTGATAGAAATAAAGTGAAATGGTGTCCTCCAGATTCAATGCATTTCAAATTGAATTTGGATGGCTCCTCTAAAGGGAACCCAGGTGATGCAGGGATAGGAGTATGCATAAGGGATAACACAGGATGTGTTTTTGCTTTGAAATCTACTTTTATTCCACCGGGTACTAACAACTTTGCAGAGGCATATACTTTACTTGAAGGCATTCTACTAGTAAAAAAACTGAACATCTCTTATATTCACATTGAAGGTGATTCAGCTATTATTATCAACGCTTGCATAAAGAGAAATGTTGATAATTGGCAGATAAGATATTTACTTGAACAAGCATGGACACTAATTGATACATTTGCAAACTTTACCATTTCACATGTGTATAGAGAAGGAAACCAGGTTGCAGATCATTTGGAAAATATGGGAAGTTCCAAGGAGGAACTTAATATGATGGTTGCGAATTGTGATTTCGATTCTTATCCAATTCTGAAGGGGAAAATTTTGGAGGATATGGGTACAAGATAATATTACATATAGCTATGTAGTGGTCTTTTTCATAATGATATAAATTGGTATGTGTGGTATTATAAGTGTAGGGTCCTATGGTTCTGTTGTATCTGTATGTTGTGAATGGATGTCGATTTGAGAAGCGTGCTGGATTGTAAGCTAGATAAATGCATAAATGAGACAGACTGTGGACTGCTATGTAAATGTGTACATCTCTCATGATGTTTTGGTTCAGACTGCACCTTGTTTAATATATTCCAGAAAGCATTCGATACTAGGGGATGTTTTGTGGCATTCGATATTCTGGACATTATAAGATATTGCAGTTTTTCGCATATTTGAGATTTAAGTTTCACAACCTTTCTATGTATTGTAGAGAAAGGATTGGAGTTTTTCTTACTGGTTCTTTTCTCCAGGAGCTTTTTGAATTAGCTTTATATAAATAAAATATATTAAGTGGCACTGCCAACTTTTATTAAAAAAAAAATAGACACGTCGGGTTCACCAAAATGTAATATGGGGAAATAGGGTTCCCTAGCAAAATAGGAAGCTTAGGCCTATTTTCACCTTTGATTATATTGAGAGGAAAATGATCCACTTGTCCCAAGATGTTCTCAGTATTGACATTATGGATTAATTGATTATGTGTTGCATTGGTGTTTTGTCATTGATGTCAACACTAGTTGTTATGGTTGGTTACTGACAAACAGGTTTCGTTACCAGTAGAAGATCTAGTGTTACCAACAGAAGAGACTATCTGTTGGACACTTTCGACATGTTTGGATCTATGGAATATGATTTGTTACATGTGGTATGTGCTTTTGGAGCATGTCTTGGTCAGAAGGTATTGACTTGGTAGTTAGATGCTATCATACACTCTGGTAAACCCTTACGGACATTGGTTTAAGGCTCTATCGGTAGAGCTCTCACTGAGGAATCTTGATAGGATGCATAATTGGTGTTAGTGTAGCTTCTAGATGGATTTCAGGATGCTAAAGATGTTCTTTAATTGTGCTTCAATTGCTTGAATACATTGCTTTGGTGTGGTGGACCGAAAATAGGTCATGTACCTATCTAGGTTATGGATCGGTATCATGTTAACGTGTACTCTACACGTTATCGGGATGTTTCGGGATGATTTATGGATTTTTTATTGTTGTTTTGGTCTTAAGATGACATGGCATATCATTGTAATATGGATTAAGTAATGATCTTATTGTAATATCTTTTAGGTGGCTGACCTAATTGGTTTAGGCCTTAGGGTTTGTATAAAATGATGTAAGATCTCATTGTAGATTGTGGTATTGGAATAAAACAAGTGTCGTGGTCTTGGAATGCAATATCATATGTGAAGGAGATTTGATCAATCATAGGTGTTCGAATTGGGATTAAGGAAGAGGTCAAAGGCCTTCGGTATTGAGCTTAACCGAGACTGAATCAGGCATGGTAGATGCTATCTCTGGCAGTTCACTCTATTGGATTGTTGTCTATTTATCTTGAGATGGTTGTTGCTTCTCTATAGTTAGTGAGACTCTTTTGTAATGAGCATTACGCTCTAGGCAGTGTGCCTTCCTACATGTGTAGGCCTCTCATTGTATCACATACTTTTTGCAGACTATGGGTAGGCTTCCCACCATGGTTTTTCCCTTTCCGGGTTTTCGACATAGAAATCATGGTTTTATGTGGTATAGTTGCTTTGCATTGATTATCTGTTTAATTGTTAAGTTGTATTGTTTACCCGTATCTATTTTTTCTTTACTCGTACTTAATCTGGTTAAAGGTTATTAAGTGGATTAAAAGTTAAAATCTATTAACTATTGATTCACCCCCCCTCTTAGTTGTTCACCATTTATCCTAACAATTGGTATCAAAGCTTTGGTCCTCTTTTGCAAAAGATTAACTGGTTGAGGTAGATCATATGGCAGCTGGAACTTCTAATCTACCGACAACTATTTTCAGAAGAGAAATCTCGAAGCTTGATGGAACAAATTATGAGATATGGAAAATTTGAATGGAGGCTCATCTTAGATGTCTTGGCAAGGATATTTGGGAGATCACTGAGAAAGGATATACACCTTATGATCTGGCATCTGGCAATCCTGCTCTTGCAGACTTGGACAACAATATTGAAAATGATTGCAAAGCTAGAGAAGCCCTCTCATGTGCACTTACTGATCAATAGATCATGGGATTGATTGATAAATCACCGGCTAAGGTTATGTGGGATAAATTGCAAACTTTGAATGAAGGTGATCCTACTGTCAAAATTGCTAAACTTGATGGTTACCAGGTAATATATGAAAACTTAAAGATGGAAGATAATGAAAGAATTGTTGTGTTTATGGAAAGAGTAAATGAGATTGTTATGGGAATTCAATGTTGTGGAGGATTTCTGAGTGAAGATGAAATAGTTTCCAAAGTCTTGAGAGCCCTTCCACTGGCTTACAAGATGAAGGCAACTGCAATTAATGAGTTGAGAACAATGGCTAATTCTTCAGTTAATAGAGACTCTAATTGGGAAATTATCTTCTTTTGAGCTTGAAGAATTTGGATCTTCTGGAGCTGTAAAGTCTGAACTTTCTTTTCATGCATCATCATCATCATCTACTAGAAAAAGTGATTAGAAAGCTTTATATGCAAAAGAATTGGAAGACATGAGGAAAGAAGATGAATAATTTGAGCAACTTGAAGCCTTATTTGCTAGAAGAGTACCTAAAGGTCCGACAAGAAGTAAGTATGAAGGATAAACACCTTTTAAATGTTTTGCATGTAATAAGATTGGTCATTTTGCATCTAGATGTCCTAAAAGGAATGCAAGATTTAAGGAAAGAGTTAAGAAATCATTTAAGCCTAACCAAAACATATATAGATTCAAGAAAAGTAAACAATGCTACATAGAGGATGAGGAAGGAGTAAGTGATGACTCTGGAGATGAACCAACAGAAGAATCTGCTAAAGGAAGAAAAGGCCCTAGTAGAAAAAGTTGAAGATAAGGATGAATGGGTAATTGATGTTGGATGCTCACATCAAATGACTAGAGATAAAGGGAAATTTCTGTCCCTACAAGAATATAATGGCGGTCATGTCATATTTAGAGATGACAAAGCATGTATGATTAGAGGTAGAGGTATTATTTCTTTGGATGGAAATCATAACACTGATAATGTATATTATGTAGAAGGTTTAAAGCATAATCTTTTGAGTGTTGGTCAATTGGTGGACAAGGGTTTCCAACTTCAATTTAAAGATAGAAAATGTAAAATCATTAACAAGACTAGTTTGGAGATTGAAACTGGTATTCAGACTGGAGGTAATATCTTTCACTTGAACACTGGTAATGAGACATGTTTGATTGCTCATATTGATGAGAGTTGGTTATGGCATAAGAGGTTGTGTCGTGTTAATTTTGATTGTATTGTTAAGATCAGCTCAACTAAGGTAGTTAGAGATATACCTAAGATTATGAAGCCTCATAATCCGATATGTAAGGAATGTCAATTGGGAAAGCAAGTTAGAAGTTATTTTAAGAGCATACATGATAAATTTAATGATGTACTTGATTTGATTCACACTGACTTATGTGGTCTAGCAAGGACTAGAAGCTTTCAAGGTGATAGGTATTTCATGTTGATTATTGATGACTATTCTAGAATGATGTGGGTGACTTTTCTAAGGGAGAAGTCTGAAGCCTTTGAGAAATTCAAGATCTTTAAAGAAAAGGTTGAAACAGAAACTGGATTGAATATCAAATGTTTAAGATCAGATCATGGTGGTGAGTTCACTTCTCATAAATTTAACAGTTATTGTGAGACAAATAGAATTAGGAGATAGTTATTTGCACCTCAAACTCCTCAATAGAATGGAGTAGTAGAAAGAAAGAACATAACCATTTTGGATGTAGCAAGATTTATGATGATGGAAGCCAAATTGCCTCACATTTACTGGAGAGAAGCAATGAGTACAACAGTCTACACATTCAATAGAGTTCACATCAAAGGTGAAACCGATAAGACTCCTTATGAATTATGGTTTGGACATACACCTATTGTTAAATATTTTGAAATTTTTGGAAATAAATGCTATATCAAAAGAGATGATTCAATTGGAAAGTTTGATCCTAGATGTGATGAAGGGATATTTCTTGGTTATTCAATTCAAATAAAAGCATATAGATGTTATAACAAAAGATTGCAGAAAATTGTGGAAAGTGCTAATGTGAATGTGGATGAGTAGTATAGAAATCAATCTATATCATATGACAGGGAACCAATAGTGGAAATGATCATAACTAAACCGACAATGCCTCAACTGGTATAGGAAACATAGACAACTACATTGGCACAATCAGAAAATTCAACTGTGATTGATGATCAGAGCAATGAACTTGAAGTTCAGAAGACACCAAGCTATGTAAGATTAAATCATTCTAAAGATCAAATCATTGGAGATAGTAACAAGGGAGTTATGACAAGAACACGACTGGAAAATGAAGAGGTATGTCTTATTTCTCAAATTGAACCAACATCTATTATTGAAGCTTGTAAGGATAAATATGTTAGGTCCAATATGGAAAGCTAATGTACTGAGAGGGGAGGGGTGAATCGGTACTTCAAATATTTTCTTCAACAATAACTTTACTATTAAGCATAAACCAAAAAATGTTGTAGCATAATATAATGTTAAAACAAATAAATAACAATCATACATGATTCACTCCATAACACAGATATTTTGGTTATGCAGAAACTCTTGGTTAGAGAGAAAAAATGCAGTGGGGATGACACCCACAACTTCACTACTGCAATAATAAAGGTTGTTCAGTTAGAGCTACATGTTTAGCTATTTCTGATAGCTTACCCTGTTAGGAGTATCAAGATCTTTAGATCTACCTTGCTAAATGATTTTACAACACTTATTCTAAATGTTGCACCTGGTTAAAGGCTTTACAATTTATAGACTTTGTTAGAGTCTTTTACCCTGTTAAAGGTTTCTCTTACAACTCAAAATATTACAATTAAAATCTTACAAAATATTTGCAACTTCACATCTGAAATGTTATAGCAGATTCTATGTGCTCAAAATGAAATTACCTTTCTTATAGCATACCTTGGTAAATCATAATTAACTTGGTAAACCTTTCTGTTTACTCTGTTCCTTGACTGTTCTTTGAAATCCTTCTCGGTGACCTCTGTGTATCTCTGTCAATTGTAACAATCATAACACTCAGTGCTTTCCCATGATTTTTCTTTTCACATATGTTTTGCTTCACACACATATTTGATCCTCAATTCATGTTGTATAAATAGATCTCTTGTAATGGTGATCTTGTTCATGCTTCGATCTTACAAACATGATTCATCGAATGAATAACCATACAAAATTATTTCATTGGATAGATGTCCTCAAAATCATATAAAATCTATAAGTGCAATTTCCAATTTGTTAATGGTTTCTTGTTCCTCGATCTTTGTAACACATTTCCCATATGTGTCTAGGTTCAATGAATCTGGTAATACATTTTACTCGGTGTGTATTAACTCAGTATACCATCTTTGCTGCTCGGTAGTCATAGAACATTACTCAGTAGACAGCTCGATGTATACTAAGCTTTGTGACTTGAAACTTCTGTAATCGACTGCTCTATGCTTACTGATTGAATATTTCGGTAGTAATAACCGACTAGAGTATGTAGAATGACTTTGGACATAAAACTAATGACAACTTAGTAAATAGTAACAAAACATTGGTTAAAAGCTATGGAAGATGAATTAGATCAGATAGAGAAGAGCAAGAGTTGGTCTTTAGTTCCCCGACCTAAAAATAAGAATGTTATTGGAACTAAATGGGTTTTTAGGAATAAACTAAATGAAGATGGTCAAGTTGTAAGAAACAAGTCTAGATTGGTTTGTAAAGGATATTCTCAAATGAAAGGAATTGATTATGGTGAGACATTTGCACCTGTAGCTAGAATTGAAGTGGTTAGATTATTTCTTGCCTATCCAACTTATAAGAACTATAATGTTTATCAAATGGATGTTAAATGTGCATTATTGAATGGTGAGCTTGAGGAAGAAGTATACATTGAGCAACCTAATGGATTTTCAGTGACAGATGATAAAGATATGGTTTGCAGATTGAAGAAAACTTTCTATGGTTTGGAACAGGATCCTAGAGCTTGGTATGCAAGGTTGGATAAATATCTTTTGAAGCTTGGTTTTAGTAAAGGAAGTACTGAAAGTAATTTATATTATAAGATCATTGATAATGATGTTCTGATTATTGAAGTATTTATTGATGATATAATTTTTGGAGGAGAAGATAAATTGTGCATGGAATTTTCTAACAATATGAAGAATAAATTTGAAATATCCATGATTGGTGAAATAAGATTTTTCTTAGGTTTGTAGATTACTCAAACTAACAAAGGTATTTTTATCTGTTAAACTAAGTATTTGAAGGAATTGTTGAAGAAGTTTGGTATGGATAATTCCAAATCAGTAAGTACTCCTATGGTGACAAGTGAGAAATTATCTATCAAGGATACTTCTACACCGGTAAATCCGACAAGGTATAAGTCTATGATTGGTGGTCTGTTATATCTAACTTAGACTAGACCGGATATTATAAATGCAGTAAGTATTGTTTCAAGATATCAAAGTAATCCTAAAGAAAACCACAAATGTGTAGTAAAGAGGATATTCTGGTATTTGCAAGGAACAATAGAATATGGTTTATGGTATTTTAAAAATGATGATTTCACTTTATGTGCATATACTGACTCAAATTGGGAAGGAGATACTGATGACAAGAAGAGCACTTATGGTGGAGCTTTCTTTCTAGGAAAGAAATTGGTTTCATGGATAAACAAAAAAAAAATCATGCATTTCTTTATCTACTACAGAAGCTGAGTATGTTGTAGCAACAACTAATTGCACTCAAGTCTTGTGGATGAAGCAAATGTTGAAGGATATCAATAAAGTATAACTTTCTGAAGGACAAGGTAGAAGAAAAGGAAGTCAAATTGGTTTATGTGAACACTAAAGAATAGATTGTAGATATATTCACTAAACCATTGTCTAAGGAATCATTTGAGTATTTGAGAGATAGGTTAGAGGTTTATGTCCCTCTGGCAGATACTTCATTGATGTAGTTTGTTATTAGTACGGCATGAATTATTAGAGATATTATTCATTTCGGCACTGATGAGTGGTGCTACTAATCAAATGGAGTAGTCAGACTTGAGATTCAGAGGTTTACATTATTGCTTTGATATTTTTGTCAGATTTCTGGCATTGATGTCAAAGGGGGAGTGATAGTGACGTGAAAAAAATAAATTAAAAATATTATAGAGATATCATTCATAGGGGGAGAGTTACTGATATTTTTGGTTGTCTTCCATAGGGGGATACTTGTTTGGCATTTCTTGGTACTTAGATGTTTTTCACATCTAGTGTTGCCATGAATGCCAAAGGGGGAGATTGTTGACATTATGAATTAATTGATTATGTGTTGCATTGATTTTTTGTCATTGATGTCAACACTAACTGTTATGGTTGGTTACTGGTAGACATGTTTTGGTTATCAGTAGAAGATCTAGTGTTACTGGCTGAAGAGACTATCTGTTGGAAACTTCCTAGATGTTTGGATCTATGGAATGTGATTAGTTACATGTGGTACATTCTTTTGGAGCATGTATTGGTCAGAAGGTATTGACTTGGTAATTGGATGCTATCATACACTCTGGTAAACCCTTACCGACATTGGTTTAAGGCTCTACCGACAAAGGTCTCACTGAGGAATCTTAACGGGATGCATAAGTGGTGTTGGTGCAACTTCTAGATGGATTTTAGGATGCTAAAGATGTTCTTTAATCGTGCTTCAACTGCTTGAAGATATTGCTTTGCTGTGGTGGACCCAAAATAGGTTCTATATCTATCTATGTTATGGATCAGTATCATGTTAATGTGTACTCTACATGTTACCGAGATTTTTTGGGATGATTTATGGATTTGGTATTGTTATTTTGGTCTTAAGCCGACATGACATATCTTTGTAATATGAATTTATGTAATGATCTTATTGTAATATCTTTTAGGTGGCCGACCTAATTGGTTTAGGCCTTAGGGTTTGTATAAAATGATTTAAGATCTCATTGTAGATCATGGTATGGGAATAGAACAAGTGTCGTGGTCTTGGAATGCAATATCATATGCGAAGGAGATTTGGTCAATCATAGGTCATCGAATTGGGATTATGGAAGAGGTCAACGGCCTCTAATATTAAACTTAACCGGGACTGTAATGAGGCATGGTAGATGCTATCTCTAGCAGTTCACTATATTGGATTGTTGTCCATTTATCTTGATATGGTTGTTGCCTCTCTATAGTCAGTGAGACTCTTTTGTGATGAGCAGTATGCTCTAGGCAATGTGCCTTCCTGCATGTGCAGGCCCCTCATTGTATCACATACTTTCTGCAGAAGTACCATTTGACTGTGGGTAGGCTTCCCACCATGGTTTTTCCCTTTTCTGGCTTTCGACGTACAAATCATGGTGTTATGTGGTATGGTTGCTTTGCATTGATTATCTATTTAATTGTTAAGTTGTATTGTTTACCAGTATCTATTTCTACTTTATCGGTACTTAATCTGGTTAAAGGTTATTAAGTGGATTAAAAGTTATAATCTGTTAACAACTGATTCACCCCCCCTCTTAGTTATTCACCAGTTATCCTAACACTAAGTAGAAAGTAGATTCAATGGTTCCTAATGGGGATACTTGAAAATGAATCTACAAATCAGGAAGAAAAATGCAAGGTAATGTGAGAAGATGACCTTTTTTGTGTGCATAAGGATATAATAGGTGGACAATATGATTCTAGAGGAGGATCCAAAGAAGTATACTAGAAACCAATTATATTCCATATTTGAGGCAAAAGTGAGAGGACTCAGTCACCCAGATGTATCCATTCCCACGACTCAATCACTTGGCATGACCGGATCCCTCCAATGCGGGCCTAAGTTTAAACCCAAGGTCTAGAAGGCCAAGGAGAGGCTAGGATTAAATGTAAATTGAGTCATGATGTCAAGACTAGATATGGGAGGCCATACATGATAAAATAGCACCCAACTAACCAAGAAATTGCATAGGGATGCAATTTATGATGCTATAGTTGGAAATTAGCCAAGGTTAGATAGTTTAAATTGATAATAGGCTCCACAAGTGAAAAAAATGAGCACAATAGTATGTGTATCATATAAAATAAATAGTTTATAATAAAATGATCAACCTTCCATATATACGAAAGGATGAAGAGGTGATGAGGTAGGAACACAAATCTGACTACCACTCTAAAGGTGCAACACTTGTGAGCTCACTTGACAAGTTTGTGAGTAAGTGACAAGTATGTGTGCAATGGGTGTCTCAATTGATGAGGACACATGTCTTATTCACATGAGATGAGATAACAAAATGAAAAGTAATAAGTAAACTTAAGATAGGTGTGAATAGGCCAATCTTGAAGCATAATATCATAACTGGATGTATAATGACATTGTTTACATTAACATAATGACACTTTGACACCTTGTGAAAATAAATGTTCAAACAAATTTAATCAAACATATTCCTCTTCACATGCTATAGCATTTATTCTCCTCTTAGTAACCTCATATTCTTCATGTAGGACTCTTCATCTTCCCTAAGATTCATTCGATGAAATTCTAAGACATCTCACATGGTTTGCATTTTCTTATTACGACCCCCTAATAATAAATATATTTCTAATATGAGTTGCACACTAAATATATTTAAAATTCATCATACAAGGATGTAAGCATAATATTGTGTCCCATTAGTGTTACACCAAAGAAAGAATAGATAATTTTTTTTTTTAGAAGACATCAAAGTTTGATCTATGAGGGCTTCAACTGAATCCCATTAAATTATATTTATCAAAGCCCCCTATATATAAAATCCCATCAACATCCATGTGGTGGGGGACTTTTATCTAAGAAATTTTGATCAAAACCCTCTTCAACAATATTTATGGGGATCAACAACACTATTCACACTTTGTGGGAAAAATGAATTCAAATTAATGCATTGCCTACCACACACCTCCACTCATCCTTCTATCTACTTGTTTGTATGCATTTCTATATTCTTTTCTCATTTTATTTTATTTTTTTGAAATATGTTTGTAATTTAAATAATATACATTTGTTATTCATATATTTATAATTTATATAAAATTTAAAATCATTGTTTTTAGTAATCTATATAAAACTAAATATAAATATTACAAGTTATAATTTATATTATAAAATTAATAATTTTAATACTAATTGTTAATATATCACTTTTGGATAATTATTCTCTTTGAAACCTTAAAGAATAATATTTACAAGCCCATTCCAATGTTAATAACCTCTAATGTAAGGGCTAGAGACAATGAGATGACTTTTGTTGTGAATGATGGTCACACATATAACTTTTTGAATAACTTTATTTCTTGGGATATGCATACTCTACATGGTAATAGTTAATACATGATTTAAAATATATGATTTTTGTTAAGGTAACTCCAAATATTAGGTGGTTCCAACAAGTGTTGGGTAGAAATTACCTCTATCATCTTGACGAGCTAAAACTTGTCTAGTTTTGCAATTAATCTAGCCTATAATTTAACATTTTCTCCTAAATTGTCATAATAAGTTTTTATAATTAAGACATAATTGATATGGATTAAAGGATACAATAAAACTTAGGAAGTAAGTGGTTATTTAGTACTAATATTAGTGGTTATGTGTGAAAACAAGGTTCATGTAGCCATGGGAAGGAATGATGGAGACTGTTTGTGAAGATTGTTGTCATCCTCTTGTTTCAAACCACAAATTGATATTGTTAATATCTTTTGTATGTTGTTAGTAAATCGGTTTTGTATTATTAGAAAGAGAGGTTGCAAGCCATTTCACTCTTTCAAAAACTAGTTAAAGCATTTTCAGCCATAAAGCTTTAAAACTATAAACATATATTTAGATACTATGTTTTGTATAGGAAGTTATATAAGCTATATTATGTTTTGTATAGAAATCTATATAAGTTATATTATCTAATACATTATTTCATATGATAACAATATAATATTAAAGCACTATTATCCTATTCTAATGTTGATTATAGGAATTCTTTAATTACTTTCTTCAATCGGCCAAGTAGGAGGTAGGGACTCCTTAGCCATTGATTGACTGTTTTTTATATTTCTTTTTGTAGGCGTCTATGAAGTGTTAATTTATGGTATGATAAGTTTTGAAGAGAAGATTGTATGCTTGAAATTAATTAGTGCGCTTTCTGCAGTTGTAATTAGGTTTGCATAGATCTTATTGCCAAAAACTATCACAACTTCTATTGCTAGAATTATTTTGTTATAATTTTTGTATTACAATTTTTAGTGTTTACGTTTTAGACTTGGAATAAGATTCAATGCATATTAACAATCTAAGAGTATTGGTTTGAATCAAAATTTAAAGGATTGACGTAACTTAAAGGATTTTTATTAGTATAACTTTCATTCTAAAGATAATAGTGCATTTCATGATACTCAATTTTCTATATTTAGCCCTTACACATATATTTGTTACATCTTTCTAAATTTTACATTTCCCAAATTGACACAAGGAACAAACTAAATTTGTCCACCAAATTTTAGCCATAATTTTACAATCTCTATTCATGGTTTTGTATATTTCTCTTTCTTCTACATTTTATTCCTTGTATCCCACAAATTCCTCTCCTTGCAAGGTGGCATTGGCATAATTTTCACTACCCAATAATGGTGGCAATGATGAGCGTATTTATTATAGGATTGAGGGTCCATGTGTCTCTCTGTGTACTTCAAATTTCTCTTTATTTTTGTAAAGGTGACCATATTAGGTGTTTTTACTTATTAACGACTTATTTAGCAACTATATTCTCTTTGCTCACACTTAATGCAATTATTTCTATAGATATTTGCATGAAGGGGGGTGTGTGGGATAAGATTAGGAATAACGTAGGACCATGAAAATTAAAATATCTATGATTTCTAATGATAAGTTGGTTCCTATTGGTGTAAATAAGGATATTACCTAGCCAACTCACTTCTTAGGTCATATTCACACTTTTTAGTTAAGTTTAATTATGGTTTGTATAAGATCCTTATGTATTTGTGTCTCATCTCATACGATTATGACACTTTTCTTAATATTATGTTCACATATCCTCTCACCTTTCTTATATAAGACATTTCTCATATGTACATTATGTATATTTGATCCATTTGATCATTTTATTATCAAATATTTTTATCTATAATAAATAAATATATTATTTTAACACTCTTTTATGAAAGGATATCTTTAGTTTTGCAAGTGATTCTAGGAGATTGATTACTTGTGTGACTCTTACATGGTATCAAATCTTTAGAGTGGTAGGCCCCTTCTCAGATGTAAGGGTGATTTAGGTAGGAACTTTTGTTGGGTGCATTTCAAGGAAAAATAGATCTCACCACAAAATTGAGAAGGTTGAAAACCCCTATTTCGATATAAGTCACTAAGATTTTTGTTTTAGAACTTTTTTATAATTTAAATTGTTAGGGTTTGAAAAAAATAGAAATCCACGTTTCACAGATCTATGCAATGTGTGCATTTTTCATTGGCCATATTTGTATATATCTTCAAATATATTTTTCCAAGAATTGGGCTAACAAAATCTACTAAATTAGTAGAGTACAAAAATTAGTCTACAAATTCTTGTGTTAGATAATGCTAGTAGGCATAATGTGTGGGTATTAGTCTTTTTTATTTATAAATTATTTTAAATTTTTTGAACTAGCTAGTCACCACCCTTAGATCCTCATTGCTAGGGGTTCTTAAGCTAACACTACCCACAAAGTAGCTTCCGAGAGCTCTCATTTTCACTCTACTACATATCACCATCAAGAAGGCTCTAGACACCCAATGACCACCTCCTATTTCCACCCAAGTAGTATAGCTAGAATGCATAAAAATCTACCCTCATTACTAGAATTTATTGCCCAATGAGTGATGTCACCTAAATAGTGATTGGCCCCATTTTACATTGCTCAAGGATATTTTTTTTTAGAGATCTATAAAATTTGACCTAGAGATCAAATTTTTGAACTCCTATAGTTGTTAGAAAACTATTTTTAAGCACTTCATAGTGGTGTAGGATATTTTTCAATAATTTACTACAATTTTTTGGTATTACTAATTGAAGTCTAGATTCTCTTTTAAGCTTCCAAGATCATTATTTTTTTAATTTTATGAATCTTGTGGCTTTGGAAAGGTATTTAAGTTCTCTTCGTATCCACACATACTTTTTATAGATTTATCCCCAAATATCTTTTATTTATTTTATATATTTTCATAGTTCGGTTGATTTCTTAGATATATTGACACTTGAAGAAGAAGTTCTTTTTTATGGGCTCAATTGTTATTATCGATTTATATTTGAAAGGTTTCTTATCATATTATTGCAATATGTTGTCTATTTGTTCTCTTGGTTCTTGTTGCTATCATGGTAGATTCAAATTTATTTGAGCTTTCACTCATATTTATCATACATGAAAAATTAAAATGTAGTGGTTACTACTTTCCAAGGGTTTGTGGTCTACTTTGTGTGAACATTAACCTAGTTTTAGTAGGGATTATTTGTATATTTTATCATAAGAACAAATTTGATGAGGTTGTAGGTTTAATTATATTTCAAGTGTCCAACAACTTGTCATTCCACATTAAAAGGTTCTCTACAACAAAGAAAGTATAGGATAAACACATAAAATTATTTGATATAGTTAATGATATTAATTCTTAGAAAATAGAAAAATAATTATCATTCCTTTCTCCTAATATATTTTCTTCCATTGAGGATTATTTGGTTAAGCACAAATATTTCTCATCTCAATTGACTAGTTATGGGAAAGATAGATATGATAAGTCTTAATTTATATTTTTGATTTTTTCTAATTTAAGAGGACTATTTATTGTGTTTTCTTCTAGATTATACCATATGGTTGACTTAAGTGAATTAATTAAATTGTATGGTTTTAAGAAATTTTGTAACCATTTCACTAGAGAGAAATTTAATCTTATCTAGTTAGATGCATTTCTCATGAGTCAAGCATTGATAGTCCAGTCAGCTAAAATAAACAGAAAGAAGAAACCAAAAAAATAAGAGAATCTAATGGGCCTCCCATTTCTTATAAAGAGTATAGATCTAACTAATAAAGAGAAACAACATGAGCATATTACAAAAAATAAGGTGACCACAGAATATGTGTTATGAAAAAATTGATGAAATGTTGAATATTCTTTATAACTACAATATCCAATTGTCCTCATAAATATATTTTGATTCATACTTTTCATAGTTAGTGGGGTAGATAAGATGAAGAGTAAATATTTTGCATCTACAAGTCCTTAGTTGTATAGTCCCTCCCTAATCAAGCTCTAGTTAACCTAGTTTGAGCATGGATGATTGGTATGCTATGTAAAGGTGCTATGATTCTAAAGGATGGGATATGTTAGACGGATAAATTAGTAAATGTGGACCCCTTGGGGAATGATTAGACATAATTTGCTTGTGTATCATATATATGTTAGGGGTTTGGGGTCCTATCTTGAACCCATCATAAGAATATCTTTCATTTTTGTCATGGACTTATTTTTCAACATAGAACCTTGATACATCACTGTCATGAGACCCTTTTGGAATAGGATCCTCATGAGACTAGTGGATAAGATGTAACTCCACATTATGATTGATTTCAGTACTTATATTGATGATGTTGTGATTCATTGTTCATGCCTAAGTGGCGATTGTTTTATATGATTTCATTGGTGTTGCAAATGAGTATATGGCCGTATGAGAATTATTGAGAAAAATAATTGAACCATATTATGGAATCATTTTACCTTGAAATGTACATTTTGATGCATTATGGATTTAGATTTTATATGATCCAATTGTTGGATAACATTGATATGATGCATGTTATTTATTCCTAAATTTGCAAAACATCATTATGATGTTAGAAAACATGGATGTATGCCTTATGAATGATTGAATTTCATGATGATTATGATGATGCCATTGAGTAAATTATTTCATGTGAATTCTATTGGATAATTGATAATTTGATTGTTATGACTTAAATTGAATGCAAAATGTTTGATTTGTACTCATTTCATATATTAATATTACATGTAATTATTTGAGATTTCAAATGTGCAAAATGAGATGTGCAGGAAAACTAATCCATGTGACCATGGAAACTATTCAGAGAATCAAGCTAAACCTATGTGCATTTGTGAAGCTAAGGGTTGTCTATTTGGAGAGACAACACCTTGTATGTAATGTGTTTATATTTGTAAATGTGAATGCTTTAATGTGTGTTTAATTTGTATTTGTTAATTTTGTTAATTCCAAAAAGGACATGCCATGCGTATTATAGTATTGTGTATTTTTATGGTGTCACTTGACACTTTTGATGTGAAGTGAGTTGGTAATGACATGTCCTTTGGAGGGAATTTGTATAGCCAATGCATTATTTAAAACATCTTAATGTGGTCCCAATAGAGTCTTGGTTAGAGAACACTTAGAATGGTCAACTCAAGTTTGACCCGTAGACAAACTTTAGATGAGTTTCTGGAGGGTCAAACTAACTCCTAAGGTTAGGTTTAGGGCATTTTTGAAGGCCCATATGTTATACCTATGGGTAAAGGTCAATTTTAGCCATGTGACCACTCACACATTACTATCAAGTCACCTCAAAAGTGATTTTTCCAAGATGGACGAAAATTCAATTTTTGAGGATTTCTCCTTGGTTAGACAACCTTCCATTTGAGTGATAGTTGCTCTTCCCCACTTTCTCTTACCTTTTTCAGTTTCCATTTTTAGAAACCATGTAAGAGGTTGGAAATATCAACCTATGAGATCTCACATCCTTTCTAAGGAAGTTGGAAAGTGTGAGAAGAGCCTACTTAGGAAAGGGATTCAAACTTAGGATTTTCATCACCAACTCTCCAATCTTGGAGACTTAGAGTTGTTGTAGAAAATTTGGATTTAGAGGTTGGATTTTGGTTTTGGGAAGAAAAGAGTAGTGGATTGGGTAGCTCTCCTTCAACCATTCCTCATACCATTTTACAGGATCAAAGGTTGGTAGTGTTCTTCCATGCATTTTGAATACCATTGTTAAATGTGAAGGAAAATTATTTTTGTATTTAGCTTTTGTTGTTTAAGTGATTTATGGTGTTGAATGTTGAGTTCCTTCTTTGTGTTTGTCTTTGTGATTTTTGTGATTAATTTTTTTTATGGGTGTTCCAAGGCCATACTCACCCTTGGGAGGGTAGAGTAGCCTTGGGGTGAAGGGTTGCTTGATAGCTTGTGAGTGTAGAGACTCTCTTGTTCGAAGAGAGAGATACACAAGGGTTATGGGACCCTTACTCCATTGTTTTTTTATGCTTATGCAAAAGGGGGTCATAAGGGAAGATATGGGCTTGCAAGCCATGAGGGACATAAGGTTTTTTTTGGGTCAAGTATGTGACCTTGAGTTGGTTGTAATTTGGTAGCCTTTTTTAAGGCATTTGTTCCTCTTTCTTGCAAATCTCCTCTAGGTGCTTGGTCCACCTTCACCCCACAAAGTTAGTCACATAGTGATATTGTAAATCCTTGTGTTGGGAGTTTATGTTTATTTAAGTCTTTCTTGCATATGTGGTTGAGTTTCAGATTTTAAGAAATTGTCAAAAAGATAATCTTGAAAGCTTTAAACTTTATATGCATCTTATTTTTAAATCTGTTAGAACTATTGAGTAGATTCATTCAAAAAAATATTCATTTGCAAAAGTAGGAGTAAAGAGAAATAAGTATGTATTTACAGATTGCATAATTTTTTTATAAGAAAAAATAGATTTCATTGGAAGGAAAATAGATAGTTAATCCTCTTACTTATAATTTGACTTAGTATTTAAATCTGGTTATTACCTAGTTTAAAGTTCAGTTATTTTAATCACTACATTAGTATTCATTCAAACTCATGAAACTAGTAATATCCTAAAGCTGATAGTAAAAGTTCATTGTACCATTTCTATTAATTTCTTTCATTTAATAAGTCTAGAAAATAACATAGATCATACCCTTATGAGAATACTATGATTTTAACTTGTATATCTCTACATAGTTATATCTTTATATAAAAAAAAAGCATTGCAAGTAGATTAATATTGTGCTGCTAAACTAAACCAAACTGCAATAGAACATTGTGTTTAAAATAGTGAATAGATAGATTTGATCAAACTATATATATATATATATTAAAGTTAAAACTATATATATATATATTAAAGTTAAAACTAGTATTAGTGGTTAATATAAATCATTCTAGAAACAAAATAACAATGTGTATACAGTGAATATATGTTTCTACACAAATATATATATAATACTTTTAATAAAATAAGGTTTTATTTGACATAATAAACTGGTTATTATCTTTCAGAAAATACATATATACATTTTATTGTAGATATAAATGAACTAGAAAATATATATTCATATTTACACATGTATATATAATAACTGTGCTTAAAATATAATTTAATGCAGAAATAAAGAATAATAAATAAATAAAATAAAATAAACATAAAAAAAATAAAAATGATGAATATCAAATGGGTGGTGGGGAAGGGGGCCAAAACCCACCCCACACCCTCGTAATGTTGCATCCCACGGTGTTCAGAGTCATGGGTGGTCGTGGCAACCACTTGCGGTGGCGTCGCCACCAATGGTAATGGGTACCACCACAATCGGTGGTCGACACCACAGTATGTGGTGCCGCCATAGACTGTGGCTAACACCACATACTTTGATGCCACCACAATGCATGGTAGCCCCCTCCCTTTCCCTGCTGTTATCGAACACACAACCACTCAAGGGATCAGCCTCCCCTCTGCCCCCCAACATAGGCTCGACATGCCTTCCCTTGTTCGCCCTTCATAACTCTGTGAGCTTCACCGATCTGCAACCCTCACCGCCATGCTTCAGCCATGGCGAATTTGTTAGGATTCCCAAAGATACTAAGAGAGGGGGGTGGATCAGTATCTAACCGGTTATAAGATTTTCTTAACTTAAAACATGTAAAGCATATCAATATTGTATACCGGTAAACAAAAAGTAATGCAATAAACAAATATAACAACAACCACATGAAAAGAACACCATAACACAGTTGTTTAACAAGGAAACCCAGTGTGGGAAAAACCTCGGTGGGATTTGTGACCCATAATATTTGCTTACTAGCCAATAAGTGAATATTACTCTTACAATGGGGGCTTGCACATCCAGGAAGGCCAAGTGCCTAGAGCTCACTGCTCAATTACAAAATGGGAAGTTTCACTGACTTACAAAATGGATTATGTAAATCCAATCTCTTGTACTACTTCAAAATAGCATCTCTTATGCCAGATCCAGTACCGGTTTTAGCTCTGCTTCATACATAAACCCTTAACCTATACTTCGCATAATAGGTCTACCTTCTTTCACCTATCTACTTCCTTTTTTAAAATATTCTATAATGATCTCATACATATATGAGTCATTTTACAACTTGCCAAGTCGGCTTACAATGATTTTACAATAATTTACAAAATATATTATAAACAAAATTCCTATCAGCCTGGGTGTCGGTATACTTCCTTTCACTGCTAGTGTTCTATGTACTGGTGTAGAGTTTGTCCTTGTTGGTGTTGGTAAATTGTCTTGCCCGTGTCATAGGATTGCAAGGTTGCCATCAATGATAAAACCTTCAATCACCTACAATATCTCATTGGAGTGTGCATTTGTGAACAATCTCCCCCTTTAGCATTGATGGCAACACTCATGAGAAAAATCCAAAAATTGTCATCCAAAAAGAATCTGCCAGAATTGTCTTACCAAAAATTGTGTACCAAAAGAATATGTGCTCCCCTTGAGTTGATGAGCCATTTGCTGATTATTTTTCTCATTACCACTACTCCCCCTTTGGCATCAATGACAAAGGTTGTCAAAGTGTCAATTGAGTGTGGTTTCCAGTTTCATCCTTGTAACTGGTTGGTTACAATCTGAAAAAGCTCTGCCAATACCAGATTTAGGCTCTCAGTGAACCATTTGCTATCTTTTAATGTGGCCTCTATCCTCTGAATTGTATTGGTAAGGTGTTGCATTTGTTGTGCCAGTGTTTTCTATCCTTGAATTAAAGCCTCAGATATCTCTTTTCTTAAGGAGGCGAGGTAGTCCAATTTTGTACTAAGTCTCCATTTTAGATCTTTTGCCTTTCCTTTTATTCTTTCCTTTTCTCTTTCCAACTTTAGAAGTTCCTCCTCAAAACCTGTTATTTTTTGCTCAAAAACTGATAATGGTTCAGATGAATTAATGAAATTATCGGCTAGTTTATTTATTTCTTCTTGTACCTTGCTGATCTTCCGATCTATATCTACTATCAAAAAGTTATTTTTACATGTATCTCTATACAAAGTTTTAAATTCTTTTAGTGTACTACATAGTTCCGGTAAAAGAGTGTCAAATTGTCTCAAGCACTTCTTTATTTCTTCTTCAAAGAATTTGTGTTTTTCCTTGTCTAGTTTCTCCTTGAATGCTTCCTCATTTATTTGTTCAACTGTCACAGTGTTGTGAGTAATATACTTAGACAATGTGTCAAGTTGATTCAAAGAATCTTTCTTATCTATATTACACTTGGGTGCTATCATTTTCAAAATTGGAATTGTGTCATCAATTGCTTTGTATGCTTGTGAACTACACTCTGTTATCTTCTTGATAGAATCCAAAAGAACTTCTGTCACATTTGTTGGTTTGAATTCTGCATTGGAAGAACCAACAATCTGTATTCTGCCGGTGGGAGCAATTTCTTTGCTTGTGGTGACCTCTGGTAGGTCAGTTTGTGTTTGCATTTTTTTAAGCAAAGGTTTGGATTGCTTAGCTATTGTCAGTGGCACTATCTCTGCATGAACTTGTTGCTATGAGGGAGCCTGTTGCTCTACTTGTTTCTTAGTGTTGACACCTGTCGGTTTACCTTCTATGTTATCTGTTGCCGGTGGCTCATTTGCCACATCTGTTTTCCCTGTTGAATCCTTATCTACCATAATATTGACTTTTTGAGTGTCAATGTTCATTGTATATAACACCTCAAAATTAGGATTTGTGTCCTCATGTGGTATGTCCATACTCTCACTAGCCGGTTGATTGTTAGTTGTAACTATTGGTGGAGTATCTAGAGGCGATGGGGATAAGTTATCTATTATTTTTATGCTGGGTGGTTCACCAACCTTACCTTTTCCCTTATCCTTTGGATATACCTTGATGGGTTTAGGGCTTCGATATTCCTCCTACTTTTCCTTCTCTACAAGGAATATGTCCCATGCATTAGTTGTTTCCTCTGTTACCTCATTCACTCTACCAACCATAAGTTCTACATGCCGGTGTGCAGTTGAAAATACTGACCGGGTAGCCTCAGAGCTCAATTCATCTATCTCTTTAGGTGAGTTAACAGGATGTACAACAAGTAGTTTTTCAATTTTTATTTTCTTATCAAGCTCAATAATAGCTTGCCTTCTAGCTTCAAGTCTTCTGTACAGTTTTGTCGGTATTTCATCAACAACTTGCATAAAAAATTTCTTGTAAATATCCAAGTATAGGATTACACTGTTTTCTACTTTCTCCTTGTCATCAGTTGATAATGAGTCATATAATATGTTAATGTTTTTCAGCTTTCCATCCTCTATTATTTCATTGAGAAGTTTGTCAATTGGAGCAATGGTTTGTTGAGTCTTCTTCTTAGGGGTTAACTTCTTCTTTGGAGTTAATTTCTTAGTTGGGGGCCTTACTACCTATTGTTTTTGTCTGGTTCTTCTAGGAGAAAGTGAAGATATCGGTGAAGGTTTCCTTTTTCTCTCAACTCTTTTGAATGCAGTTGGTATATCACTTTCTGAAGAAGTTCCAACTGGTGAAAGGTGAGTTTCTGGTTGAGGTGCTTCTAACGCATCTTCAGTAATACCAGTTCATTTAAGTACATCTTCCTTAATAGATTTTGCTAGCCTGGATCCTTTTCTAACTGTTGCTTCAACCTTTTTAACATTTTTCTCTGATTAAATTTGTTTTTCAATAGTCTCAGCACTGCCAAATACCTCTTCTTTAGGTTCCTTAGGTGCTTCTAGGAGGGCTTTTGCATATGTTTATATTATGTGGTCATCTATTTCATACCCCATTTCAGTAACCCAGATGGTTCTTGGGATAACTACCTCCATCCAAATTTCATCCTTCTTTATAACAAAACAGATTTCATCCTTATACTTGTTCACAATTGCTTGTGACAATCTGACTCTGGTCTTCATTCAGGCCTTCAATGCCTGAAAATACTCATTTATGTTCTTTTCTCTGTTCTCTCCCATGTTGTTTAGTAAATCTGACAACTGTTTGCCTACCAGTATATCAAAACCAAGATTTCTTATTTTGTGATTTTGTAAACTGAGTCAAACCAGAAGAATGCACCATGTACCCTGCTTAGTACTACCCTTATAACATCCTTGGGAAAATCCAGTATACTGAGAATTTCAGTGAAACCTAGGGTTTCTACTATCTTGTGTTCAGGTTTGATATTTCAGGATTCATCACAAATTACAGATTTATACATATTCTTGATTTCCTCATCACCTAATTCCTCTATATGACAATGTATATACATTCTAGGGTCCTCAACAAAACTACTCCTTTAGGGATTTGAGAAAATGCACCAATATTATCATCTTTCTTGGCAATCTTGGGAACTAACTGGAATACGGGTCTAGGTCGTTTAATAACTTCAACAACAGTAGGGTTTGCAATGAATTTAGGAACAGATGAAGAAGCCATGGTTATAAATACCTTTATCTGCCTTAAGAATGATTGCTTGATGAATTGCTTCACTTCTTTGCTTGGAATGCCTTTGCTCAAGAATTTTCATGCTCTCGAAGGTTTGAATGCTCGGTGAAATGAAAATGGAGCCAAAATACTTGTTTTATAATGTTAATTTTACCGACCACCACATTTAATGCTTGTCGGTTAAGTAATGACTTAACTTATTTGCCGATATAGAAGTAATTTCAACTTCTCACCATCAACCAAGGGAATAATAGTATGTTTCACATTTGATTGCCAAACCCTCAAAGGAATTTTCTTCAGTTAGATGAAGAGTCTCCTACCGGTAGAGTGTTACTCTATTCTGCCGGTGGAGGAGTATTCCTATCACCATTTAGTTCTGATTTCCTGATCCATTATTTTGAGAATTCCTGCTTTACCTCTTCAACTCTTTCTTTACCTTTCAAATTAGCACCATTGTTACTTGTCGGTGATGCCTTACTTCTGCAGAATTTTGCAATATGTCCAATCTTGTTACAAGCATAACAAGTCACATTATTTTTCTAAATAGCTTTCCCATATCCTATGCTGGTTTGTGTTCTACACTGATTAAGTAAGTTTCCAAATCTTCCACAAACATAACATCTTACATTCATTCTGCAATTCTCTGAATTATGACCAATTTTGTTGCATTTGGAGCATTGACCGGTGGGTGTATTAGTGCTCTGATAATTTCTAGATCTACACTGATTTTCTCTATGACCATACTTGTTATAGTTAAAACATTTGCCATTAAATTTATAAACATTGGGTTGTCTTACCGGTTTGCTATGATCCTGTGTGTTTCCAGTACCAGAGCTTTCACTAACTTCAAAGCCAAGGCCACAAGTGTCACCATTAGGTTTCTGATTCTTCAACAAGTCACCAAGTTCTTCTGAGCTTTTCTTGAATTTTTCTTTGTGCTGATTTGCAATATCCAGTTCTCTTTCCAAGATACCTTTCTGTCTCATGAGTTCATTTGAGTCATTTTGTGCATGCATCAGATCTATCTTCAACATATCATTTTCATAGCTAAGTCTTGTGTTTTTATTTGTAGCATCATTCAGTCTTCTAGTCAAGTCTTCTTCATTCTTCTTTCTATCTTCAATTTCTTTACAAAATCTCATAGTCATATCCTGCATCTCATTCTTTGTTGCCATGTTTTCTTGTTTTAGCTTGTTTATCAGATCACTAAGAGTTTCCTTTTCATCATTCTCATTTTCCATCTTTTCACAAAGTTCTCTTCTCTTGTTTCTTGCAATGGTAAGATTTTCTTGAAGTACTTGAATAATATCCTGTGCAACCTTTAGATCATCTTCAAGTTTTATATTTTTCAACTTTTCTGCATCATTGTCTGAGAGAGCTGCTTCTAATTGCTTCATCAAGTTTTCCATCTCTACCGGTGTCAAGATCTTCCTCAAGTTGTTAGGCTTCTGAAAATAGAGGACCAAGCTCTGATACCAATTATTAGGATTTCCAAAGATACTGAGAGGGGGGGGGGGTGAATCAGTATCTAACCGGTTATAAGATTTTCTTAACTTAAAACATGTAAAGCATATCAATATTATATACCAGTAAACAAAAATTAATGCAATAAACACATATAACAACAACCACAGAAAAGAACACCGTAACACAATTGTTTAACGAGGAAACCCAGTGTGGGAAAAAACCTTGATGGGATTTGTGACCCACAATATTCACTTACTGGCCAATAAGTGAATATTACTCTTACAATGGGGGCCTGCACATGTAGGAAGCCCAAGTGGCTAGAGCTCACTACTCAATTACAAAATGGGAAGTCTCACTGACTTACAAAATGGATTATGTAAATCCAATCTCTTGTACTACTTCAAAATAGCATCTCTTATGCCAGATCTAGTACTGGTTTTAGCTCTACTTCATACATAAACCCTTAACCTATACTTCACATAATAGGTCTGCCTTCTTTCGCCTATCTACTTCCTTTTTTAAAATGTTCTATAATGATCTCATACATATATGAGTCATTTTACAACTTGCCAAGTCGGCTTATAATGATTTTACAATAATTTACAAAATATATTATAAACAAAATTCCTGTCGGCCTGGGTGCCAGTATACTTCCTTTCATTGCCAGTGTTCTATGTGCCAGTGTAGAGTCTATCCTTGCTGGTACCGGTAAATTGTCTTGCTAGTGTCATACAATTGCAAGGTTGCCATCAATGACAAAACCTTCAATCACCTACAATATCTCATTGGAGTGTGCATTTTCCAACAAAATTTACCTTGCAACAAAATATTAAACCCTAACTTATTTAGGGATATAAAGAAAATAAATAATAGATATGTATGTTAAAAAAGAAACAGAAACCCCAAATAGGGTTTTTATTAATTAAAAAAAAAGAAATATTATTATAAAAGGGGATTCTTTTTTAATAAATTTGAAATAAAGTGAATGGGGAAAACCCCATTTCAATAAAGTTAAATTTATAAAGTTATAGGGATCTGTTGGTGTAAATAATTATTTATGCTGGATATTATTACACTTTACTTAAGTTTACTTAGGTACATGCATTTCATAGTAGTTTGGGTATGAGACACTTGGGTGTTTATGCCACATTGGGATAGTGTGTGTAGGAGAATTTCCACATTTTATGGTGTGATCTTGTTACTACTCTATCATATCTACTTATTGTGGAGTGATAATTCTACCTTTGGTGGGTAATCCACCTCATGTGGAATATTATATTGTTTCTCCTACCTACCACACCTATTTCCTACCTACCCTAGTTTCTTATTAAGCCACATATCATGTTTGTGTGCTCACATATCCATATAGCCTTCCCTATATATGCAGGCTCATATTCATTGTATGAACAACTATTGAACTATTGATCATTTATCTATTGATGAGAATACAATTTATTCTTGTCCTATATTTTGTCTCTCTATTTTGTGCATTTCATTGAGCTCTTGATCTTGGAAAAATCTTACTTGGTATCAAAGCCATTAGAGTGTCATTGATTCATCTTTAAGAGGCATTATTGTGACGTTAAGAGGCAAATCTGATGAGCAACATCTTTTGGAGGCGTCCTAGACCAGATCTGACCTCGCCATTACGTTTGAGTGGTCGTTTTCATGAATTTTGACAATAAATTTTCCTATATTAGGTGAAAGTCAAATTTGGGGCTTGGAGAAAAATTTTGCCCAATTTGGGCGGTACAGTATGGATTTTTGAAATTTAAAAAAAAAAAAAAAATCTAAAAATTCTATTTTTATGGGGGTTTAACCCCCCCATGACACCGTATTGCAGAATTTTTTTTGTAGGGCCCATCGACACTGCTGCTTCTGATGGCTGCTCCATGCCCGACCCCCCGTCGATGACTTCTCCCACTGCCGCCTGTACTGACATCCATAACCCATGCTCCTTCGGTGTGTACCTCCCACTGGGCTTCCCATTTTGGCAATTGAGTTCCCTGTCGCCGACGGCCACCTTCGTTGTCTCCCGATGTCGTGAACTTCATTGGTCTACACATCCCGGTGGCCTTGTCTCTGCCACCAATCTTCGACGCACCTTTGCCCACTGGCACCAGCCCCACCGCCCTCCGATATGCCTCTACCCTCCAGCACCAACCCCGCTGCGCTCCAATGCGCTGCTACCGTCAGTCCTTGCCGCATGACACCACGCGGCCCCATAGCCCCTTCCACATGGCTCGTCCAGTCTCACAGTACCGATAACTCATCTCCCACTTGGACTATCCAGTCAACAGCCCAGTCACTAAACCGTACCTTCCATGTTAGTGCGACCTCTTCAAATTTATGTATGACACTTGGCATCATCTAGTTCTGCCACGTGTCAGTCTGTACGGTACGAATGCCCAGTTAGAAAGGAGGCAAAGTTTTGGCAACAACCTTACAAACGTCAAATTTAACCTCATGTTTTGTTGACGTCATCATTTAAAAAAAAATTGGTAGGTGCCCTCCATTGAGCTTTTTAATTTTGCAATTCAACTTCAAATGGCCATATCTTACTGATTTTTTCTCATTTTTGGGTGCAATGTTTTTTGAAATGGGTTAATTTTTTATGTACGTTCTGGTGGTGGCGTTATTTTTTGATTTTGATGGACATAGTTTTCAGAAATCTGAGTTTTTGGTGATTGTACCTGTCCAATCCTCATTTCTGCAACTTTCGGGACTTTGTTTGGGCTCATCCAAACTCCTTTTCAGGTGTCATTTTTTTTAAAAGTGCATAATTTTTTGTCTACTTTCATAATTTGCTATCCTTTGGAAATGATTTTGAGCAAAAATTGTAATTTCAACATATGGCCTTTTTTGGCCAATTTGGCACTTATATTGCATAGATCTATCTTGTTGGTTTTTTGCATTGTAGTTCTCAGCCTATTGGGGTAGTTGTAAAACAAAATGAGAAGTCCACCTTGTCATTGTTAGCAAGTGGCCTATTGTACATGTACTACATATAAAGTGTCAAAATCATCCTTTTTTGGGGGGGGTGGGGGTATACTTTGATTAATGATTGAATTTGGGGGGGTGTCTCTTGTGCTTTTGTGTTCTTCTGTTCTTTCAATTTTTCTACTATGGGTTCTCCTAAGTTTCCTCTCTTAACTCCTCATAATTATGCTACTTGGAAGATTGATGCATAGAGTAAACTTATGGAAAAGGGACTAACTCATTACATTGATGGAACTATTGTTGCTCTCGCTGATCCTAAGGCTGATCCTGTTGCTCACTTGGATTGTCTCACTAAAAATATCATGGAAATTAGTACCTTAAGAAAGTATGTATCAAAGGATCTCATCTTTCATATTAAAAAATGTAACTTAATTAAGGATCCTTGGCAAAAGTTTCAAGACTTGTATGGTCAAGTTGATGAAATTAGGGGATATCAAATTGATAGTGATCTCACCATGTTAGATACCAAGAAGTTTTATACTATACAATATTATGTCACTAAGGCAAAAGAGTTGAGGGCACAACTCAAGGATTGTGGCATCGATAAGAAGGATACTCAATTGATTTTGAATTTGATGGGCAAGCTTCCACAAGAATATGCAACATTTGTTTCTAGTTTCCAAACCCATAGGACGACAATGGGTTCAAGATACATAATTCCTACATTTGATGCTTTCGCTGAAATTTTGATGAATGAACAAACTAAGTAGATAAGAATGGGCATTCTTAAGGCTTCTAAGTCTCAAGCATTAGTGGCAAATCAAGGGAACAAAGGAAATCAAGGAAACGACAACTCAAACAAGAAGAAATGGCAATCAAAGTGTAAGGACAAAGCACCACCTTCTCCACAACAAGGAGATTCATCCTCTTCCAAGAGGGACAATTCACCAAAGAGGGAAAGACTTACTTGTGCCTATTGTAAAAATTTTGGTCATGAGGACCGTCATTGTCATTCTAAGAAGATTGATGAGCTCACACATATCCTCAATAAGCATAACATTGATTTTCCTAATGTATACAAGAAGGATGATTCATCAAAAGGGAAAGGGAAAGAATTCATGGCTTGTACAAGTGGGAAGACTCACTCTTTTGGGAAAAGAAAAGAAAAAGCTCTTTGTGCTATGACAAGTCATGATTTAGGGAGATGGCTTCTAGATTCAAGGGCTTCTCATCATATGGCATCTTCGTAGTCTATGTTTTCCACATTTGAACCTTGCACCATGCCGCAAATTTTGATGGTTAATCATACATACATGGATGTGATTGGGAAATGATCTATTGCCATTAGGGATAACTCCTTCAATGATGTGTTGTGTGTAGCCCATTTGACAAACAATCTCCTTTCTATCTATCAAATCACACATGGCACAACTAAGATAATTATGGAGTTCACACCTGAGTCAATTTTCATTAAAGACTTGGAGACTAGAGTAATCATTGTGATTGGGGTGGTTGATCATGCATCTCAGTTATACTCCTTTTCAGATTTTTGTTGATGAGGATGATTTCACACATGATGATTCTACATATGATGATTCAGATTTTAAGGAGAACTTTGAGTACTTGAACTTGGGGATTCTCACATGTGACCCCGTTCTTGAGCCTTGTATTCCATCTCCTCCCATTGATATTACATCACCTATTGCACCTAATGATGTGGATAGTGTGACAGTTTTGCCTTCATGTGATTCAGTGCAGCAGGATATATCTTGTCTTCCAGCTTCAGTTTCATGGGATGAGTATTTGACAGACATTGCAGGTTTGTTTGTGGAATCCTAAATTGCAGATTTGGGAGACATCATTGATGATATTCATCTTCTCTTTGATGAAGATGACCCTTCTTTTATTTTTGCGAGGGAACACTCTAACCCTCTTGTGCATTATCTACATGATCCTTCTTTCAAGGTTGACATGATTGTGGATATTTTTGTACAGTAGTTGGAGGTTTTTGTACAGTAGTTGGAGGAGGTCTCTTTATGTTTAGAGGAGACATATGAGTCTTTGGACATTGTTCTACATCCATCTCTAGTAGATCTTGGAGTACCTTTTTCAGTAGTATGGAGTAGTTTACCACCTTTGGAGGGGGTATCTTTCATCATCGACATGGGGACACTTGAGCAGTTTTCAGAGACTTCATTCATCATGAGTTGTTTATCTACATCTTCCCTTCATGATTGGGGAGACTTCATGGATACACCTTTGGTTTTGTTTCTTCCTAAGGGGAGGAATGTTGTTCGACGTTCTTGGAGCAGTTTCTTTATACATCATCAATCTTACTTAGGTTTACTTAGTACACCTTACTTAAGTTTACTTAGGTACATGCTAAGTTTATTTAAATCTCATAGGGAATTTGTTTTCATAGGATATATGTTTTAAATGGAATATTTTAATGGAGGTTATTAGATGGTTATTTTATTTTGTAAAGAAGGGTGTTATAATTATAATTGATTATATAAATCCTTTAGGGTGCATTTTAATTATAAATGAATCCTTAATGTGTTGTTTTATTTAAGGGGTTAATTCAGTTGTAAAAGATTATTTAAATCTTTTAGGGGATGAGATATCAATAATGAAAGATTTATTGTTTCTAGACAACTTATTAATGTTAATTCAATGTCGCATGGGACTTTAGCTTTTACTGCTTAATGAATTAATATTAATACAACAAATTTGTATAAATAATAATTTATTGGAATTTGGAATTTTTTAAATATTATAATTATATTTTGGACCTATTAACACACTTGTTCAATTAATTAATATTAATATATTAGATTTCTTATGGAATTAGAAGAAGTTCTAAAGTCCCTTTTTGTTAAGAGATTAATAAATAATATATCGCTCACTTTAGAGACTCAATTAAATTGACATTTAGGATATCCTTATAGTGAAACTAAGTGACCTATCACACTTAACTGAATATCAGTCACAATTAATTAAGTGTTTAAAAAAAAAATTGTTGTTGTGTTTTTGCCCAAAAGTTTGGGCATGACATTTTGGTATCAGATCCCTAGGTTCATACATTGGAGAACATGGGCTACATTCATAACTTAGTCTATCCAAACTATGACTTCAGAATATAACACCTAGGTAAAAACTTGCGAAATAATGAAGAGTGACAAAGGTGAGATCCATTTTAACCAAAGGATCAATGTATGTCAATTCAGGGGGTTCCAAGGGTCACCAAAATCCCTGAGATTTGAAACACATTAGTCATAATGGTTATGGAATAATAAGACCCCAAAGACTACGAAAATTTCAAAAATATTTATATATGAAAATATTTTCAATGTTTCATAATTGAATTTAGATCACTAGTACATACGAGGTTGCCATTAAATTGGAACTTAAATGCAGCAATTATACCTAGTCAAACCGAGTATGAGGAGTTAATTCTACAATAGAATACTCCTAATAGTAACTAAGGCAATACCAATAGTCGGGATATGTTCTTGACGTGGCAAGTCAAGCAAGCTAGATAGACATGAGATGAAGGCGCAATAAACAAGTCAATTGAGATAGAGACAATTCTAGTTAACATTTAAAACTATGCAAAATTATTGTGGTTTGAAAACCATGATTGCCATATGAGGCACAAGTGAAGAGAGAGTTAAGAGGTACCTATATAAATCTTGGGCATAAGCATTAACCTATCCTAATGGATAGATACCTTAAGCACATGGTCGTACTAGGTTACTCTTTTTGAGAATCATTAGATTAAGGAATTCTCATATCAATGCAACAAGGCTAGTGGTGGATAACTTTGAGGATGAGGGCTAAAATGGTGAATGACAATCTCCTTGATAAATGAACCCTAGTTATACTATAGATAGATTGAAATGAGAAGCAAGGAGATGTGAACCTCTTTGGATTAAATCATGTGATTGCAAATGAATCCTAAGTCCTTTCGTAGTTATGTCCAATAATTGGAGATCAAGCAAAGTAAAGTCACAACTAGTTCCTTTATGGGAAAATAATCTTGAGAGGACTAAGTAAATGGTGAAGAGAGTAGAGATGGTTTGGGAATCACACAAAATCCCTACTAAATTACAAGGAGTGTAGAAGAATAATGATTAGATAATCAGGTAATGAGTAACTTATATGCATTCAAAACCTAAAGAGAAAGTGCAACTCAATCATGACTAATAGCTAGATGCAGCTCATTTTGGAAAATTATTACCACTTTGGCAACCGAAGCAGGTTTGGAAAATAATGGCACTAGAGTGAGAAATTTTGAAAAACGTTAGGTATGGATGAGACAACATACAAATTGGATAAGGCATATGAAGGATAGTATAGCAGTATAATAGTACCAAAGTTTTAATGAGAATTAGTTGGCAGTGTAATATGTTGTTCTAAAGAAAGGATTTATGAGTACAATGATAAGGGTCCTATTTATGTGGTTAGATAAGGAAGAACTTGAAAATTATGGGAGTCTTAAGACACTGGTAATTATGTTCACCTTTATGTTATGCAGTAATAAGATAGCTTGATATTATGATGATAAGGTGTTTTTATTGGCTTGAAGATAATAAAAAAATGCTTATGTCAGGGTAAGCTAGCAAGTAGATATGTAAGAAGCAAGATGGAAAATGATAATTTCCCTTTTATCAAAATTTAATTAAAAGGAGGGTGTTGGTTTCTATGCTTGTCACTTCTTGAGTGCGCACCCCCTTGTTCTCATAGTTGCATACGTGGAGTAGGTGAGAATAAGTCAAATCTCCACGTCATTAGAGGATAAAGTTGGTATGTGTGATAGTAGGAAATTAGTTGTCAAACATTAATCATTGTACTTGGTGATTAATTCACCCTTGGTCTGTTCTTAACCATAATTGTCAATAATTTGGTATCAAACTCCCACTTGATGGAAACAAATTGATGATTAGATATGAAGATGTAAGGAGCTAGAAAAAGGTGCTAAGAGAACAAACAATGTCCCTAGTTAAATTAAATGATTGCATTATAGAAATTCCTAAGTTGTTCTAAGTATACAAGTATCAATTTTGTACTCTACTATCTACCCCATTATTAAGTGAGATATAAAAGTATTGGTGCATGAGCTACCATGTATCATTGAACCAATGATTTAACATATTAAGAGATTTAATAGAAATCCAAGAAGAATAGGCAGAGGATGGTAGAATTAATGCATCCATCCATTAATATATAACTATGGTTGTTGATAATCCTAGGTGGATACCGGTTTACATTGGAAAGTGTGGCTTAATAACATGGATGTAAATGGAACATGATCTATATAATGATTGTAATCTCTTGTGTATAAGATATTTCATGATAATAAAGAAATGTAAATAATCTAATAGCCTTATGAGTCTAATAATCACTTCCTAATGCACTCAGGACATGTGATCTTGGGTGATGTGCTACAGTTAATCACTATAGTGTGGCTAAAATGCTCACCTTGTTTTGAGTTTTTATTTCGACGGTGTTTTGAGTGTCTTTTGAATAGTGTATTTTGACCTAGGGGCTAGTACTTTTTTTGATATTTCTTATGATGGAAAAACCACTAAATTTCTATTCTTTTCATTAAAGCTTTGGCACTTGCCATATTGCTAATTTTAATATTTTTTTTGATTGCCAACATTTTTATTTTTTCTTATTGGACTTGGAAAATTTAAATTTTACTTCTACCTTTTAAGGTGTCAAGTGGTCATTTCGAAGGTTTGATTTAGCTAGCCCTAGTTATGTGATCAGTGTAATGTCTATCATGTTTGTTGAACCTCTAATAGAGTATCGAGGGGGAATACCGCAAGGAGTGAAGTTAGGTGAAGGAATACATAATAAGTATTATATCTAATTAAGATAATGGAAAGAGTATCCTCCACGATGAAATTCTTTTGCAATTAATCTAAGCAGGAAAATTAATAACAAAATGTGTGATCTAGACCTAATGAATTGTGAAAGTGTTAATAAATTGCAAACTCATTGTGTTGGCACATGCTTTGAGATGTTTACATGGATTCTATTTAAATTAAGAGAAATTATCTTCACCACTCCCTTAGAATGGGATTGTTATATACCTTACTATTTGGGGTTGTGGATGATGTGACCTATATAACTTAAACCTTTGTGCCTAGATGTCTAAAAAAAATTGCAAGCTCTAGAGGTAGAAAACTACCCTAAGTATGGGTGGATTTAAAGAACTTAAACTTCAATATAATTTGTTGCCTTAGATGTGGGGAGAAGTCATGCACATAGGGTGGTTTAACAAATATGTAATAAACACCTTTATGAGGCACCTTTTTGTAAAATAATCAAATTCACATTGGATAAAGTAAGTTATGATGTCAATTTTCTTTGTTAACATGCAAGGGATGAGAATTTCAGTAGGATAAACATGTTTTGAACAAATCCTTAATGAAATATGACTCCTAGAAACTGAATAAGTGAGCTAATATTTGTAACCTAGATAATGGAAGATGACGCGTTGTATTGATATGATTGGGATAGAGCATTAACTTAAAATAATTAAGGAATGTGTAAAGTAGAACTTGTAAACACCTACTTTAAATTGAAAGAAAATGTAATAAAAATGCTAAGATAAGTACCATATGGAGGTAATAGCTATTACGATAGTATGTTGATTTTAGTATTGCATCTTCCAAGTAGGCAAGACAAGATTTAGAGTAATTTAGAAGAATTGTTGAGAATTTTATGTCCCTATCTTTGTATCCTAGTCATGCGACTTCCAGGAGTAAGTCGAACCCTAGGGGGGGAGGATGTAGAGCCCCTCCCTGATCAAGCTTTGGTTAACCTAGTTTGAGTATGGTTGACCTTATTAATAGTTTGTGTGGATGATTGGTACAATATGTAAAGGTGCTATGATTCAATAGGATGGGCTATGTTAGATAGATAAATTAGTAAATGTTGACCCCTTGGGGGATAATTAGAAGTAATTTTCTTGTTTATCATATATATGTTAGGGGTTTGGGGTCCTATCCCGAACCTATCATAAGAATATCTTTCATTTCTGTCATGGACTTATCATTCAACATACAACCTTGATACATCACAGTCATGATACACTTGGCATAGGATCCTCATGAGACTAGTGGATAAGATGTAATTCTACATTATGATTGATTTCAATAATTAGATTGATGATGTTGTGATTCATTGTCCATGCCTAACTGGCGATTGTTTTATATGATTTCATTGGTGTTGCAAATGAGTATATGGACGCATGAGAATTATTGAGAAAAGTAATTGAACCATACTATGGAATCATTTTACCTTGCAATGCACATTTTGATGCATTATGGATTTAGATTTTACATGATCCAGTGATTGGATAATATTGATATGATGTAGGTCATTTATTTCTGAATTTGTAGAACTTCATTATGATGTAAGAAAACATGGATACATGCCTTATGAATGATTGAATTTCATGATGATTATGATGATGCCATTGAGTAAATTATTTCATGTGAATTCTATTGGATAATTGATAATTTAATTGTTATGACTTAAATTCTATGCCAAGTGTCCGATTGGTATTTTTTTCATATATTAATATTGCATGTGATTATTTAAGATTTCTAATGTGAAAAATGAGATGTGCAGTAAAACCAATCCATGTGACCATGGAAACTATTCAGAGAATCAAGCTAAACCTATGTGCATTTGTGAAGCTAAGGGTTGTCTATTTGGAGAGACAACACTTTGTATGTAATGTGTTTATATTTGCAAATGTGAATGCTTGAATGTGTGTTTAATTTGTATTTATTAATTTTGTTAATTCCAAAAAGGACATGTCATGTGTATTATAGTATTGTGTATTTTAATGGTGCCACTTGACAGTTGTGTTGTGAAGTGAGTTGACAATGACATGTCTTTTGGAGGGAATTTGTATAACAAATGCATTAGTTAAAATATCTTAATGTGGTCCCAATAGAGTCTTGGTTAGAGAGCCATTAGAATGTTCAACTCAAGTTTGACCCGTAGACAAACTTTAGGTGAGTTTCTGGAGGGTCAAACTAATTGCTAAGGTTAGGTTTAGAGAAAGTTTGAAGGCCCATATGTTATACCTATGGGAAAAGGTCAATTTTAGCCACGTGACTATCTAGTCACCTCCAAAATGAGCTTTTCAAGATGGACAAAAATTCATTTTTTGAGGATTTCTCCTTGGTTAGACAACCTTCCATTTGAGTGATAGTTGCTCTTCCCCACTTTCTCTTACCTTTTTCAGTTTCCATTTTTAGAAACCATGTAAGAGGTTGGGAAGAACAACCTATGAGATCTCACATCCTTTCCAAGGAAGTTGGAAAGTGTGAGAAGAACCTACTTAGGGAAGGGATTCAAACTTAGGATTTTCATCACCCACTCTCCAATCTTGGAGACTTAGAGTGGTTGAAAATTTGGATTTAGAAGTTGCATTTTGGTTTTGGAAAGAAAAGACTAGTGGATTGGGTAGCTCTCCTTCAACCATTCCTCATACCTTTTTGCAGGACCAAAGGTTGGTAGTGTTCATCCATGCATTTTGAATACCATTGTTAAATGTGAAGGAAAATTGTTGTTGAAGTGATTTGTGGTGTTGGATGTTGAGTTCCTTCTTTGTGTTTGTCTTTGTGATTTTTGTGATTAATTTGTGTTATTGGTGTTTCAAGGCCATACTCAACCTTGGGAAGGTAGAGTAGCCTTGGGGTGAAGGGCTGCATAACAACCTATGAGTGTAGAGACTATCTTCTAGGAAGAGAGATACACAAGGGTATGGGACTCTTGTTGCATTATTTTTTTATGCTTATGCAAAAAGGGGTCAGAAGGGGAGATATGGGCTTGTAAGCCATGGGGGACATAAGTTTTTTTTTGGTTCAAGTATGTGACCTTGAGTTGGTTGTATTTTGGTAGCCTTGTGAAGGAATTTGTTCCTTTTTCTTGCAGATCTCCTCTAGGTGCTTGGTCCACCTTCACCCCACAAGGTTAGTCACATAGTGACATTATAAATCCTTGGGTTGGGAGTTTATGCTTGTTTAAGTCTTTCTTGTATATGTGGTTGAGTTTGTTTATAAACCATTTAGCCTTGGTTCTCCTAGCTCGGGGGTGGCTTCTTATAATCCTAGGTTGGGAGGTGAGCCTCCATGGTCACAACCTATAAGCTTGTTTGCAAGTTTTCATTTGGGATAAAGGGTAGAGAAAAGCCAAGTTCATGTGTAAACTCTCCTATTAGATTTATTTTTAATTATGAAAATATGTATTGTAACAAGTTCCTTATTCTTGTAAAGCATAAGAGAGGCTTGAAATTATAATTTTATTATTATTGTAAAGTAGACTACAAAACAAAACAATATTTTCTTCTAGTAAGTTTATTATTTTAGTAGCAAGAAAAGAATTATAAATGCATGATATTTCTACTGTAATCTTCTTTCAAAGAAAAGAATAAAGTTGGAAAGTTTTATTTCTTAAATGGAATTAAGTTGTTGAGTTTCTTATTTTAAGAAATTGTCAAAAAGATAATCTTGAAAGCTTTAAACTTTATATGCATCTTATTTTTAAATCTGTCTAAACGATTGAGTAGATTCATTCAAAACAATATTCATTTGCAAAAGTAGGAGTAAAGAGAAATAAGTATGCATTTACAGATTGCATAATTTCTTTATAAAAAAAAAATAGATTTCATTGGAAGGAAAATAGATAGTTAATCCTTTTACTTATAATATGACTTAGTTTTTAAATCTGGTTATTACCTAGTTTAAAGTTCAATTATTTTAATCACTACATTAGTATTTATTCAAACTCATGAAACTAGTAATATCCTAAAGCTGATAGTAAAAGTTCATTGTAGCATTTCTATTAATTTATTTCATTTAATAAATCTAGAAAATAACAGAGAGCATACCCTTATGAGAATACTATGATTTTAACTTGTATATATCTACATATTTATATCTTTATATAAAAAAAAAGCATTGCAAGTAGATTAATATTGTGCTGCTAAACTAAACCAATTTGCAATAGAACAATGTGTTTAAAATAGTGAATAGATAGATTTCATCAAACTATATATATATAATACTTTTAATAAAATAAGGTTCTGTTTGACATAATAAACTGGTTAATGTCTCTCAGAAAATACATATATACATCTTATTGTAGATATAAATGAACTGGAAAATATATTCATATTTACACATGTATATATAATAACCGTGCTTAAAATATAATTTAATGCAGAAATAAAGAATAAAAATAAAATAAAATAGTTCAAGGGGTTGAGCTTAATTGGTTAAAACATTGGGTTCTCACTGTGGAGACCCAAGTTCAATTCCCAATAGGGACATCTAAAATGAATTCTAAGTTGTGACTCTTGGCCTTCTATAAAAATGGGGAAGGTCTAGGGTCAATCTAATCAAACATAGTAATAATAATTTATTAATAATAATAATGATTAAAAATATTGCAGCTTCAGCCTATTTTCGACCAAAAAAAATTTAAAAAATTAAATTTTTTTTAAAAATTAAAAATTAAATTTTTTTTAAAAAATAAACATTAAAAAATAAAAAATTATGAATATCAAATGGGTGTTGGGGAGGGGGGACGAAACCCACCCCCCACACCCATAATGTTGTAGCTTGTGGTGCTCGTAATCGTGGGTGGTCGTGGCAGCCACCTGTGGTGGTCCTGCCACCAACTGTAATGGGTGCCACTAGAGATAGTGGCAGACACCACAGTATGTGGTGCTGCCATAGACTGTACCATATGCCACATACTATGATGCTACCATAGTGCACGACACGCCTCTCCCTTTCCCTACCATTAGCACACACACAAATTGTGGCAAACACCACATACTATGATGTTTCCCTAGTGCACGCCACGCCTCTCCCTTTCCCTGCCATTAGTGCACACACAATCGCCCGAGGGCTTGGCCTCCCCTCTGCCACCCGACACGAGCTTGACATGCCTTCCCCCGTCCACCCTTCATAACTCCACGAGCTTCACTAACCTACAACCTCCACCGCCATGCTTCAACCATGGCAAATTTGCCTTGCAACAAAATATTAGACCCTAACTTAATTAGGTATATAAAGCAAATAAAGAATAGATATGTATGTTAAACAAAAAAAGAGAAACCCTAAATAGGTTTTTTTTTTTTTCTAAAAAGAGAAATATTAATATAAAAGGGGATTCTTTTTTAAAAAAGTTGAAATAAAGTGAATGGGGAAAACCCATTTTAATAAAGTTAAATGTATAGGGATCATTTAAATCTCATAGGGAATTTTTTTTCATAGGATCTATGTTTTAAATGGAATATTTTAATAGAGGTTATTGGATGGTTTTTTTTTTGTAAAGAAGGGTATTATAATTATAATTGATTATATAAATCCTTTAGGGTCTATTTTAATTATAAATGAATCCTTAATGTGTTGTTTTATTTAGGGGGTTAATTCAATTGTAAAAGATTATTAAATCTTTTAAGCCGGATGAGATATCAATAATGAAAGATTTATTGTTTCTAGACAACTTATTAATGTTAATTCAATGTTGTGTGGGACTTTATCTTTTACTGCTTAATGAATTAATATTAATACAACAAACTTGTATAAATATTAATTTATTGGAATTTGGAATTTTTTGAATATTATAATTGCATTTTGGACCTATTAACACACTGGTTCAATTAATTAATATTAATATATTAGATTTCTTATGGAATTAAGAGAAGTTCTAAAGTACCTTTTTGTTAAGAGATTAATAAATAATATATCGCTCACTATAGAGACTCAATTAAGTTGACATTTAGGATATCCTTATAGTGAAACTAAGTGGCCTATCACACTTAATTGAATGTCGGTCACAAGTAATTAAGTGTTTAAAAAAAAATGTTGTTGTGTTTTTGCCCAAAAGTTTGGGTATGGCATTAGTCAAGTAGATGACTTTTTTTTGGAGCTTCACATCATATTGCTTCATCATAGTGTATGCTCTATTCATTTGAACTTTGTACTTGACATATTGATGGGTAACAACACACTTATTCATGATCTTGGGAAACAATATATTGATATAGGAAAAGTTACTATTGGAAATTTGAAGGAATTGATTATGTGTTGCATTGATGGCAACATCGGTTGTTTTGATTGTTTACCAATTTTCGGTTGGTTCCGGTAGAGTGGTTGGATTATGATATTGATCCGGTATGCTCTAGTATGCTTTGGTTTGTGTAATTAATTTGGATTTGTCATTCATGCTATTCAAATATGTATCACATTAGTTGGTTTGGGATTTGATGACTCAGATACTATCATTTGTTCTAGTAAACCTTTTGGTCACCGATAAGGTTTTTATCGACAAAGCTTTGTTGAATATATTTTGATGCACATGATAAGTGGTGTTGGTGTGGCTTCTAGATAGATTTTAGGATGTTTTTGGTTATCTTGTTTGTGTTCTTGTTGAGTGGTGATGTTGGATTTGGGTCTAGCCCTAATGTTGTCTTATTCTGCTAGGTTATGGACCGACTTATGTAATGTGTTGATGGGTGATCCCGATGCATTACTGGTTGGGTTTATTGATTGGATTATGTTGTTTCGGTCTTAGGCTGACTTGGTTGATCATTGGATTGCAGGTTTATGTTATGAATTTATTGTATTATCTTTTATGTGGCCAACCTAATTGTTTGGGTCTCAGGTTGGTATAAATATGATGTAAGATCTCTTTGTAGATCATGGGATTATCGTTATGGGATAGTTATGCGATTACCTGTGTGAATAATGTTGTAATCATATGATAGAGTTTTGGTCAATCATAGGTGATTGAATTGGGATGGTAAGAGAGGTTTAAGACCTTCAGTACTGAGCTTAGCCGAAACTGTACTCAAGCATAGGAGATGTTATCTTTGTAGTTCACTCTTCTTTCTGGATTGTAGTCTGGATTTGTTTTCTAGTTAGTGAGGGTCCTTTTGTGATGAGCAGTGCACTCTAGGCTATTGGCCTTCCTGCATGTGCAGGCCCCTCATTTTGTAATAACATAATTTCTGCATAAGTATTATCAGACTGTGGGTAGGCTTCCCATCATGTTTTTTCCCTTTATCAAGTTTTCCACGTACAAATCTTGGTGTTGTGTGTTTTGGATGGATGGTAATTGTTCTGTGATATATATTTAATGTTTAATTACTATATCAGTTATTCCAATATTTGGTTTATGAATTCCAGTTTTGGGTTTATGTGTTCGAGTAATAAGGATTTGAATGCTTCAAGTTTTGTAATTTGTTGACAATGAATTCAATCCCCCTCTCAATTGTCCTCTGGTTATTTGAGATATCTGGATGGTAATTGTTCTGTGATATATATTTTATGTTTAATTACTATATCAGTTATTCCAATATTTGGTTTATGAATTCCAGTTTTGGGTTTATGTGTTCTGGTAATAAGGATTTGAATGCTTCAAGTTTTGTAATTTGTTGACAATGGATTCAACCCCCCTCTCAATTGTCCTCTGGTTATCTGAGATATCTAACAATTGGTATCAAAGTTTGGTCCTCTCTCTAGAAGCTTAACTGCTTGAGGAAGATCCTATAGCATCTAATAGTTCAAGTACATCAAATACATCTGTAGTTGTTTTCCGGAGAGAAATTCATAGACTTGATGGAACAAATTACAGGGTATGGAAGATTCAGATGGAGACTCATCTAAGATGTCTTGGAAAAGAAATTTGGGAGATCACTAAGAAAGGTGTTACACCTTTTAATCCAACATCTGGAAATCCTCCTCCGATAGGCCTGGATAAGGAGCTTGAGAATTATTGTAGAGCTAGAGAAGCCCTTTTGTGTGCACTTTCTGATCAGTAAATAATGGGACTAACTGATAAATCAACTGCAAAGGCTATATGGGACAAATTGGAGACTCTGAATGAAGGTGAGCCTACTATTAAAATTGCTAAACTTGATGGTTACTGGGTGAGCTATGAGAACCTAAAGATGGAAGAAGATGAAAGGATTACTGCTTTTATGGAGAGAGTTAATGAGATTGTTATGGGAATTCAATGTTGTGGCAAATCTCTAAGCGAAGATGAAATAGTTTCTAAAGTACTGATAGCTTTGCCATTGACTTATAATATGAAGGCTACTACAATTAATGAGCTGAGAACTATGGAAAACACCTCTGTTAAAAGAGATACCTTGGTTGGAAAGTTATCTTCTTTTTAACTTGAGGAATTTGGACCTTCTCAAGCTATAAAATCTGAACTTGCTTTTCATGCATCTACATCATCTACCGGCAAGAGTGATTGGAAAGATTTATATGCGAAGAAACTAGAGGATATGAAGAAAGAAGATGAAGATTTTGAGCAACTTGAAGCCTTATTTGATAGAAGAGAACCTAAAGGACTGACATGAAGTAAGTATGAAGGAAAATCACCTTTTAAATGCTTTGCATGTAGTAAGATAGGTCATTTTGCATCTAGATGTCTTGAAAGGAATTGGAGATTTGAAGAAAGAGCTAGAAGATCTTTTAGGCCTAACCATGATTATCAAAACAAGCATAAGTACAGGAGGAACAAAGACAAATCATGCTACTTTCCTGATGAGGAAGGTGTGACTAATTCTGATGATGAAGTGAGACAAGATTTAACTAGTGGATCTAGAAATAGAAAGGAATGGGTATTTTTGGCTATCAAGGAAGATGATCCGGTACTTGAAGAGAAGGCCCTTGCTGTTAAAATTGAAGACAAGGATGAATGGGTAATTGATAGTGGATGTTCACATCATATGACCGAGGATAAAAGGAAGTTCTTATCTTTGTAAGAATTTGATTGTGGCTTGGTTAGATTTGGGGATGGCAAAGCATGCATGATCAAGGGAAGAGGAACAATATCATTGGATGGTAAGAATAACACTGATAATGTTTATTATGTTAAAGGTTTAAGGCATAATATTTTGAGCTTAGGATAGTTGGTGGATAAGGGATTTCAGTTATAGTTCAAGGATGGAAAATGCAAGATTATCAACAGATCTGGATTGGAGAATCCAATTGGTACACAAACTAAAGGTAACATCTTTCATTTGAACTCCTGGAAGAAGACATGTTTGATTGCACAAATTGATGAGAGTTTTCTATGGCATAAGAGGTTGTGTCATGTGAATTTTGATTGCATTTTGAAGATTAGTTTTACTAAGGTAGTTAGAGATATACCTAAGATTGTAAAGCCCTATAATTCGGTATGTAAGGAATGTCAAATGGGAAAGAAAATCAAAACTTATTTTAAGAGTATACAAGACAAATCTAATTATGTTCTTGATCTTATTCATACTCACTTGTGTGGTCCTGCTAGAATCAAAAGTTTTTAGGGTGATAGATATTTCATGCTAATCATTGATGACTATTCAAGAATGATGTGGGTTACTTTTCTAAGGGAGAAGTCTGAAGCATTTGAAAATTTTAAAATCTTTAAAGCTAAAGTTGAGATAGAGATAGGATTGAAGATGAAATGCTTAGAGTCAGATCAGGGTGGATAATTCACATTCGGTGAATTTAACAATTATTGTGAGAATAATGGGATAAGGAGACAATTGTATGCACCTCAAACACCTTAGCAGAATGGAGTTATGGAAAGGAAGAACAGATCTATCTTGGATGTAGCTAGAACTATGATGATGGAATCTAATCTGCCTCATGTCTACTAGAGAGAAGTTGTAAGCATGATGATATACACATTCAACAGAGTTCATATGAAAGGAGATACTATTAAGAAACCTTATGAGTGATGGTTTGGTCATACACCGATAGTTAAGTATTTCAAAATCTTTGGTAGTAAATGCTATATCAAAAGAGATGATTCCGTTGGAAAGTTTGATCCTAGATGTGATGAAGGAATATCTCTTGGTTATTCTAATGAAAGAAAAACATATAGATGTTATAACAAAAGATTGCAGAGAATTATGGAGAGCACAAATGTCAAGTTGGATGAGAAAAAGAAAAAGTCAAATCAGAACTTATGAGAGAGAACCGATAGTGAAAATGATCATAACTGAACTGGTAGAACCTACACTAGAATAAAATGTTGAACCAGTTACTCCAACAATATCAGAAAATTCAACAGTAACTAAAGATCAGGATAGAGGAACAAAAACTCAAAAGACTCCTAGGTATGTAAGGTTGAATCACTTAGAAGATCAGATCATTGGAGACAAAAACAAAGGAGTGATGACAAGAAGAAGGTTGGCAGCTAATGAGGTATGTTTAATTTCTCAAGTTGAACTGGTATCAGTAATTGAAGCTTGTAAAGATGAATGTTGGATGAAAGCTATGGAAAAGGAATTGGATCAAATAGAAAAGAACAACACATGGACTTTAGTTCCTTGACCTCAAAATAAGAATGTTATTGGAACTAAATGGGTTTTTAGGAATAAATTGAATGAAGATGGACAAGTTGTGAGGAATAAAGCTAGATTGGTTTGTAAAGGATATTCTCAGAAGGAAGGAATTTATTATGGTGAAACCTTTGAACCGTTAGCTAGGATTGAAGTTGTGAGCTTGTTTCTTTCTTATGTTTCACATAAGAACTACAAGGTTTATCAAATGGATGTTAAGTGTGCATTTCTGAATGGAGATCTTGAAGAGGAAGTTTATATTGAGAAATCTGATGGATTTTCACTTTCAGATGACAAAAACATGGTTTGCAGGTTAAAGAAAGCTTTATATGGATTCAAACAAGCTCCTAGAGATTGGTATGCAAGACTGGATAAATATCTTTTGAAGCTTGGTTTCACTAAAGGTAATGGTGACAATAATTTATATTATAAGATCACTGATAATGACATATTGATTCTTTAAGTCTTTGTTAATGATATCATTTTTGGAGGTGAAGATAAGTTGTGTATGGAATTGTCTAACAATATGAAGAATGAATTTGAGATGTCTATGATTGGGGAGATGAAATTTTCCTTAGGTTTGCAGATTACTCAAATCGATAAATCTATTTTCATCTATCAAACTATGTATGCTAGAGAGCTATTGAAGAAATTTGGGTTTGAAAATTCTAAACTGGTTGGTACTCCAATGGTTACAAGTGAGAAATTGACAAAGAAAGATGCATCTACACTGGTAAATCCTACAAGGTACAAGTCTATGATTGGAGGTTTGTTAATATCTGACTTAGACTACACCAGATATAATGAATGTAGTTTGTATTATATCAAGATATCAGAGTGATCCTAGATAAAATCATGAGAGTGCGGTGAAAAGGATTTTCAGGTATTTGTAGGGAACAACTGAATATGGTTTGTGGTATCCTAAAAATGATGATTTTACATTATGTGCATATACAGTTGCAGATTGAGATGGAGATGTTGATGACCAAAAAAGCACACCTGACAGAGCTTTTTTTCTTGGAAAGAAACTTGTTTCATGGATCTACAAAAAATAGACATGTACCTCTTTATCTACTACTGAAGTTGAGTATGTTGTTGCTGCTACTAATTGTACACAAGTTCTATGGATGAAGCAAATGTTGAAGGATATAAAGGTGGATTGGAATGAACCGATAGTTATTCACTGTGATAACTCTGTTGCTATTGATATATCAAAGAATCCAGTATTTCATTCTAAAAAAAAGTACATATCTATCAAGTATAACTTTTTGAAGGAGAAGGTGGAAGCAAATGAAGTCAGACTATTTTATGTGAATACTAAAAAGTAGATTGCAGACATCTTCACTAAACCTTTGCCTAAAGAATCATTTGAGTACTTCAAAGACAGGTTGGGGGCTTCTGCCCCTCTGTAGAGACCCGAGTGATGCTGATTGGCATCAGTCTGATATGCATTATCAGATCTATTACTCATTCTAGATTGATGTGGTGGTGCTACTACTCAGGGGGAGTAGTCAGCTGTAAGAATCAGAGGATTTATGACTTTTATTTGATATTTATGTCAGATCTTTGGCATTGATATCAAAGGGGGAGAGTTATTCTTATGAAAAATATAAGGGAGAGACATATTCATTAGGGGAGTTTGGTTTAGAGCTTCATTGCTATATCATTTTGTAGGAGATTGTTGGTTGTCTTCCATAGGGGGAGACTTGTTTGGCATTTCTTGGCACTTGGATGTTTTTCATATCTAGTGTTGCCATCAATGCCAAAGGGAGAGATTGTTGGCCATTTGAAGGAATTGATTATGTGTTGCATTGATGTTTTGTCATTGATGGAAACACCAACTGTTTTGGTTGTCTACCTGTTTCTAGTTGGTTTTGGTAGATTGGTTGGATTATAGATTGGTTGGATTATGATATTGATCCAGTATGCTCTGGTTTATGGAATTGATTTGGATCTATCATTCATGCTATTCAGATGTGTATCATGATCAGTTGGTTCAGGATTTGATGACTCATATACTATCATTTGTTCTAGTAAGCCTTTTGGTCATCGGTAAGGGTTTTATCGGCAGAGCTTTGTTCAAGATCTTTTGATGCACGTGATAAGTGGTGTTGGTGCATCTTCTAGATGGCTTTCAGGATGCTATTAGTTATCTTGTTCATGTTCCTGTTGATCGGTGGTGTTGGATTTGGGTCTGGACCTAATGTTGTCTTATTCTACAAGGTTATGGGCAGCCTTATGTAAGGTGTTGATGGGTGATCTCGATGCATTATCGGTTGGGTTTATTTATTGGATTATGTTGTTTCGGTCTTAGGCCAACTTGGTTGATCATTGGATTGCAGGTTTATGTTATGAATTTATTGTATTATCTTTTAGGTAGCTGACCTAATTGTTTAGGTCTCAGGCTGGTATAAATATGATGTAAGATGTCTTTGTAGATCATGGGATTATGGTTATGGGATAGTTAAGTGATTACTTGTGTGAATAATGTTGTAATCATATGCAAGAGTTTTGGTTGATCATAGGTGATCAAATTGGGATGGTAAGAGAGGTTTAAGACCTCTGGTATTGAGCTTAACCAGAATTGTGCTCAGGCATAGGAGATGTTATCTTTGTAGTTCACTCTTCTTTCTGGATTGTAGTCTGGATTTATTTTGTAGTCAGTGAGGCTCCTTTTGTGATGAGCATTGTGCTCTAGGATATTGGCCTTCTTGCATGTGTAGACCCCTGATTTTGTAATCATACTTACTATAGAAGTATTATCTTACTGTGGGTAGGATTCCCACCATGGTTTTTCCCTTTATCATGTATTCCACCTACAAATCTTGGTGTCATGTGTTATGGATGGATGGTAACTATTCTATGATTTATGTTTATGTTTAATTGCTATATCAGTTATTCTAGTATTTGGTTTATGCATTCTAGTATTGGGTTTATGTGTTCTGGTAATAAGGATTTGAATGATTAAAGTTTTGTAATATGTTGACAACTGATTCACCCCCCTCTCAGTTTTCCTTTGGTTATCTAAGTTTCCTAACATTTACATTCAATAATGCACTTTTCTTCATCCTTGTGAACCAATATTCTTTCTATCTGTCACACTGTATAGATTTGCATAGAGAATATGTTTGAGTTCGCCCTTTATTCTATGATTGTCAAATACTTGGGGAGTATATAGATCATTATTTTTGGAATGGTTGATCATTCATCTCATTTGCATATATTTTGATTTTTTTATCATGATGGTGATATAGTTCCTTTAACTAGTATTCACATTCATGCATATGGTGTGAATCATATTTCTAGGGAGCAGTTTGGTCACCTAAGCCTTAGTGGTATTTAAGAATTGTGTTCACCATCCAATTCCTTCACCTCTTTCTTCTTTAGATGTCAATACATTACCTCACCAATATGATCATAGTCTGTCAAATTCAACTTTGTGGAATGACTACTTGATAATTATTTTATTCATATATAGATTTGGAGGACAGACTTGAGGATATCTAATTCTTCTTTTATGGTAATTACAACAAAACTAGTATCCTATTTAATCAATTTATTAAGATATTATTCTTCGTGATTTTTCAAATGGTCATGATTTTTCATCTACTTTGATTGAGTTTGTAGCTAACATTTTGTGGCATACTCTAGCATGAATACACTTGAGAGATTTTTATTCATATATCATTGCAATTATTATCTTATATCTCTTATTGGATTAGAATTTTATTCTACATATACCATTAGACTTGTTACTTCTTGAGGGAATGAATTATGTATAACAATATTTGACACTATTTAGCATTCATGTTCATTCATTCACTATTGGAATATGATCTACTTCATAATGGGGGGATACATGGTCTCAGTCTTTCTCTGCTATTGGGGTATATCTATTGTATATTTATAATGGGTGTAGTCCTTGGGGAGGTCATATTGAGTCCTTCAATCACTTGTACATGTTTTCTTATTGCACTCTCTCATTGGACCTCCACAACTAAATAATTTTTATGGTAGTCATTATAATGGCAATAAAAAACACTTACAAATATAAAAAAATTGATACACTTATAGAAAGAGTAAACTATAATATATCTTAAAGTTAAAATGTACTCCCTTAGTGAAAATACCCTCACAAACCAAAGGGCTTTCATCCTCTCAATCCAAAATTCAATAGGTGCTAATTTTCTAGATTGATCATAGTCTCATATGGGTTTTCATCCATAGAAGATTAGTTGAATACAAAGTGACCATCATAAATAATATAACATAACATGGATAATTACAATTGAAATTTTTTCATAGTTTAATATGATTTCAACCAAAAATATTAAACTAGTTGACATAGATCAAAAAACACAAGTCAACCTGATAGTCCTTATAGTATTTCCCATTGAAGGTTTGGAGTCTCTCCTCCCTGTTGACTTGGCATGCATAAGGATACAACCCTAAACTTTGACCTCCAATAACTTTTTTAATACATCAAGAAAAACCCTTGATCCTCTAGCTTTGATAGGTCCTTGGCATACATTGGGGTAGAATAGTGATCCCTTACCTTTGATAACTCTTTGGAATGCAATGAGAAGCAACCTTGATCCTCAACCTCTGAGAGTTTCTTGGTATGAGTTGAGTAGTACCTATAAAACCTAATGATTGACATCTTTATGGCATGATTCTAGTGACATTCCTACTTCCCAATTTTTTGTAGCTCCTTAGTAGATGTGAAGGAACTAATTTGACTCAACTTTGACATTTCTCATGGTAAGAATCATTTTATCTAGTTTTTGAAAAAGGGACATGACAAAACACTAGGAGGTATAAATAATTATTTTTGAAAGGAATTATATATTGTAATGTAAATTATTTTTTGTATTGCAGGGAATAACATTCAACTATGTATATGTAATAGAGAAAATTGTGTGTATTTTAGAGGTCATGCATATCAAATAAATAGATCCTAGTATTGTTGTATATATAGTGAATATATAAAACATCTAAAAAATAATACTGAATATATGTCAAAATACCTAAATTCTCTACCAAAAAAATTACAAGATGTTATATTTCTAAATTAGTCTCTTGGCCTCTTGAAATGCAATTATGACATCCATTTCAAACCAAGATGATCTAGAAAGAATGATCTCCAAGACCACCTAAAAAGAAAAGAAACCTATGAAATAAAGACACTAAAATATTCACAAGCACGAAATTTAGCAAATGGGTTAGTGCATTCATGTTAGGTTTACTAGAATCAATGCATTAAAAAATGGAAATAAAAAATAAGAAATTTATAACATAAATAAATTGAATCCTTATTACTAAATTCCACTACAAACCTGAGGACTGAGTTTCCTATAATGACTAATATTCTGATGCATTTGAAGAACATAACAACAATATTTTGGTAATAAAGAAATAGATAAATCACGTGTACACTAAAAAATTGACATATGAAAATGATGAATGGAGTGATGAATTTATATAATTCCAAAAAAATAGATGTATAGTGAGGATATGATCAAGAATGAATAATTTGCATTCAAGTTCCTAAGAGGATAATAATGAGTTTTGTTAATTCATTGAATGGATAATGAGGATTTATTAACTAGAAGAATAAATTAATTTGTGATTAGATTATTCATTTAATATATTTTCTTCCATTGACGATTATCATTCCTTTCTCCTATTATATTTTCTTCCATTGACGATTATTTGGTTAAGTTCAAATATTTTTTTATCTAAATTGACTAGTTATGGGAAAGATGGATATGATAAGTCTTAATTTATATTTTTTATTTTTTCTAAGTTAAGGGGACCAGTTACTGTCTTTTCTTCTAGCTTATATCATATGGTTGACTTAAGTGAATTAATTAAATTGTATTGTTTTAAGAAATTTTGTAACCATTTCACAACAGAGAAATTCAATCTTATCTAGTTAGATGCATTTCTCATCAATCAAGCATTGGTAGTCTAGTCAACTAAAATAAAAGAAAAGAAGAAACCAAAAAAATAAGATAGAATATAATGGGCCTCCCATTTCTTCTAAAGAGTATAGATCTAACTAATAAAGAGAAACAATATGAGCATATTACAAAAAATAAGGAGACCATGAAATATGTGTTATGAAAAAATTGATCAAATGTCAAATATTCTTTATCACCACAATATCAAATTGTCCTGATCAATATATTTTGTTTCAAAATTTTCATAGTTAGGGGGGTAGATAAGATGAAGAGTAAATATTTTGCATCTACAAGTCCTTAGTTAAGTAGATGACTTTTCTATGGAGCTTTACATCATATTGCTTCATCATAGTGTATTCTTTATTCATTTGAACTTTGTACTTGACATATTGATGGGTAATAAAACATTTATTCATGATCTTGGGAAAGGATATATTGATATAGGAGAAGTTACATGCTCAATAATGCACTTTTCTTCATCCTTGTGAACCAATATTGTTTCTATCCATCATATAGTATAGAGTTGCATAGAGAATATTATTGAGTTCACCCTTTATTCTATGATTATCAAAGACTTGGGGAATATATAGATCATTATTTTTGGAATGGTTGATCATTCATCTCATTTGTATATCATTTGAAATTTTTATCATGATGGTGATATAATTCCTTTAGCTAGTATTCACATTAATGCATATGGTGTGAATCATATTTCTAGGAAGAAGTTTGGTCACCTAAACCTTAGTGTTATTAAGAATTGTGTTGACCTTCCAAATCCTTCACCTCTTTCTTCTTTAAATGTAAATACTTTAGCTCAACAATAGGATCATAGTCTGTCAAATTCAACTTTGTGGGATAATTACAGTTGAATTTTTTTCATAGTTAATATGATTTCAACTAAAAATATTAAACTAGTTGACATAGATAAAAAAAACACAAGTCAACCTGATAGTCCTTATAGGATTTCCCATTGAAGGTTTGGAGTATCTCCTTCATATTGACTTGGCATGCATAAGGATACAACCCTAAAATTTGATCTTCGAGAACTCTTTTTAATACATCAAGAAAAAACCTTGATCCTCTAGCTTTGAGAGGTCCTTGACATACATTGGGGTAGAATAGTGATCCCTTACCTTTGATAATTCAACTTTGTGGGATAATTACAGTTGAATTTTTAATATGATCAAATAATTTGTGGTATAATTACCTTGACTTTGTGGTAGAATAGTTAATATGATCATAGTCTATCAACTTCAACTTTGTGGGATAATTACAATTGAATTATTTTCATGGTTAATATGATTTCAACTAAAAATATTAAACTAGTTGTCATAGATAAAAAAACACAAGTCAACCTGATAGTCCTTATAGGATTTCCCATTGAACATTTGGAGTATGTCCTTCATGTTGACTTGGCATGCATAAGAATACAATGCTAAAATTTGACCTTCGATAACTCTTTTTAATACATCAAGAAAAAACCTTGATCCTCTATCTTTGATGGGTCCTTGACATACATTGGGGTAGAATAGTGATCCCTTACCTTTGATAATTCTTTGGAATGCATCAAGAAGCAACCTTGATCCTCAACCTCTGAGAGGTTCTTGGTATGAGTTGAGTATTATCTATAAAATCTAATGATTGACATCTTTATGGCATGATTCTAGTGACATTCCTAATTCCCAATTTTTTGTATCTCCTTAGTAGATGTCAAGGAACTAATTTGACTTAACTTTGACATTTCTCTTGGTAAGAATAATTTTATCTAGTTTTTGGAAAAGGGACATGATGAAACATTAGGAGGTATAAATAATTATTTTTGAAAATAATTATATATTGTAATGTATATTATTTTTTGTATTGTAGGAATAACATTCAACTATGTATGTGTAATAGCAAAAATCATGAGTATTTTAGAGGTCATGCATATCAAATAAATAGATCCTAGTATTGTGGTATATATAGTGAATATACAAAACATGTAAAAAATAATAATGAATATATGTCAAAATACTTAAATTCTCTACAAAAAAAATTGTAAGATGCTATATTTCTAAATTAGTCTCTTGGCCTCTTGAAATGCAATTATGACATCCCTTTCAAACCAAGATGATCTAGAAAGAATGATCTCCAAGACCACCTAAAAAGAAAAGAAACCTATGAAATAAAGACACTAAAATATTCACAAGCACAAAATTTAGCAAATGGGTTAGTGCATTCATGTTAGGTTTATTAGAATCAATGCATTAAAAAATGGAAATACAAAATAAGAAATTTATAACATAAATAAATTGAATCCCTATTACTAAATTCCACTACAAACCTCAAGATTGAGTTTACTATAATGACTAAAATTTTGATGCATTTGAAGACCATAACACCAATATTTTGGTAATAAAGAAATAGATAACTCACGTGTACACTAAAACATTGACATATGAAAATGATGAATAGAGTGATGAATTTATATAATTCCAAAAATATAGATGTATAGTGAGGATATGATCAAGAATGAATAATTTTCATTCAAGTTCCTAAGATGATAATAATGATATTTATTAATTCATTGAATGGATAATGAGTTTTGCAAAAATTGGTGAAAACGGCAAGGCAGTCATCGAGCGATTTTTCCATTTCCTCTGAGGAAATCGCCTGATCTTCTTCACCAACAGTGGTTTTTCGATAGGATGAAATATGCACTCAATCTTGGCATCCCAGGGATTAGGGCTCCCCTGTCTCAAGATATGATGGAATGGAAAGTGGTGAAACCGAGGAAGGCTCGCAAGTTAGCCATGTCTAACCATCCAAGGACTACGAACGACAGGGAAACTGGTCAAGGTTTTTTTAGGCCGACTTCTTCCAATAGGTTCAATCAGTTGCAAAATCTTGAGGAAGGTTATTTAAAACTAGATTCCCAGGTAGGTCGTTCTTCAAAAAATAATAGAAGAAACAAAATTAAAATCCCTAGCAGGCAGATAGAATCTCAATCTGCACTTAGAGATACTTTTAAGGACATGGCTGCGGTGTTGCCTCCTAAACCCTCAATGACAGTTTTGGGTTCAATTAGGGTTCATCTCTCAGATATGGCTAATGTTTTAAAGACTAATGAGAATCTAGTTAAGCAGATTCAATATTCTTGCAAGGCCTTTGGAGTTTTTGCGAGATGGCATGGACTCGGAATTTCATCAGAGGCTCTTGCAAATTGGTTCTTATTGACTTTCAATTGGATAGTAAGTATTGCTATCCTATCTGAAGATTTTATGTATATAGATTGTGGTAATTCAAAATATAAGGAGGAATTCTTAATAGGTAAATCCCCTACTTTCAGAGGTTTTGATTTTTTTTTTAGATTGGACTCCAGATTTTAACCCTAATAATATGTAATCTCTAAAGATAGATAGACTGATATTGATACCTAAACTCCCAGTCAAATTAATGGACATTGAAATTTCTAGGAAAATTGGTAATCACATAGGCAAATTTGTAGAAATTAGTGATAAATATAGGAAGTATGTGAATTATGTGATGATAATTAATATGGATATTAGTATTAAAACCTTAAAACCTATTAAGATTAAATCAAGGGCGGCTTCCTTCCTTATCTATCTGGAATTCTTTAAAGGGATTCTCGACCTAGACCCTGCATCAACCCCAATTCTGCCTTCTCAACTGAGATCTAGCAGGCTCCTTGGAGTCAACATTAGTTTCAATCTAGAAAAGGGAGAGTTTGTGGTGGAAGAAAGCCCTTTGACATCTAAGTATAATGAGGAACCTAAGGATGTTGAGGATTTTGAAGAAGGTGAACTTATCATTAACAAGGGACAAGAAGACCAGGCGACCTCTTCCTCCCCTAGCCTCCCGACAGAGCCCCTGATGGACTCTCTAGGAGATTTTGCCAAGTTGAGGACTCCTTGTATCTCGAAGGAAAATCCTCAACCTGCATCGATAGAGTAGAAGGGTGGGGAATTGGATGATCTCCCTCCTCCCTCTGATTAGGCCATAAGAGTGGAGGATCGTATCAACCCCATAGACTCTCCCTTTAGGAATGCTTGCTCTACTAATGTGGAGAGGGTAATCCAATCAGTTTAGGATGAGGATCTCTCCTGCAAAGAGGTTGAAGTCAATTGCATTATTAACTATCTATGTGATTCAGTCATTGAGGAAATCATGGATAAAATGCTAGATGAAATAATTGACAAGGATGAGCTGGATCTTCAAAAAAAGTTGTTACGTAAAGAAATTCTAGCCTCCTCCCCTCCCCTGGTAGTCTCGGATATAGAAGAACTTCTTTTAGATTTGAATAATAAGGAAAATGAAACTTTAGGCATCGAGCTATGGGAAATAGATAAATATACCTGGACTGTGCTAAGCTCTTCAAAAAGAGGGGTAGAAAATCCCTACTAGAGCTTTGAGCCAATGATGGCTCTGTCGAAGGTTAGGTTAAACTCATGGACATGTTTTATGCTAGGAAGTGGAAGGTCCTTCCCAAGGGCTCATGAAGATCATTTCATGGAATGTTAGGGGCTTAAATGCCCCTAACAAGAAGAGGTTAGTCAAACATTGTCTATCCTCTTTTAACCCTGAATTAGTCATGCTTCAAGAGACTAAATTGGGAGATGTAGACTTAGCTTCCTTTGGCAATCAGTTAGGCTTTAGGCAAATTTTAGGAACCCCAAGCATTGGGGCCTCCAGAGGTCTAGCTATTATTTGGGATCCTCAAAGCATCCTATTTTCTCCCCTAGTATCTAATCTTAACTGGATGAGTGGGAGAGTAACTTGTCTCAAGAACAATTTAGACTTTATTATTATAAATGTGTATGGGCCGATCCTCAATGATGATAAAAAAAGAGCCTAGGAGGAAATTGAGAATTTCACGAACTCCCTTAGTCACGTATGTTTTATAGGAGGGGATTTTAATGCAATTTTGCATCATCATGAGAAGAAGGGAGGCTTAGGCATTAATGTTAAGGCCTCTATAGATTTTTCTGATTGGATCAATAGGAGCGATATGCTAGAGATCAATATGGTCAAGGATGCCTTCACTTGGAATAACCGCAGGCTAGGATTTAGCAACATTGTAGAGAAACTAGACATGTTCTTTGTTTTGTGAAATCTCATCAACTTCTCCTTCACCCTACAAGTCTCAATTTTACCTTTTTTAGGATCGGACCACTTCCCCATTTCACCATATTTTCAAGGGGAATTTAGCCCTAAGAGATGTCCTTTTAAGTTTGAAAATATGTGGCTTAAAGATGATCATATCTTGGGGCTCCTAAAAGAATGGTAGAATGGGGCCATGATCTATGGGTTTGGGATTTTTAAGGTTGTTAACAAACTTAAGATTATCAAGCAGAATCTCATTCAATGGAATAGGAAGCACTTCGGAAATATCTTTGATAACAAAGCTCAGGTGGAAGCAGAGCTAGCTGAATTTAATGAGCGAGTGATAGATTTGGGATGGATGAGTCTTTGTTTCTCAAAGAGAAGAAACTTATGGTGGACCATGAATCTATTCTTGCCAAAGAAGAAGTCTTCTGGAAACAAAAATCTAGAGAGTCCTGGTTGGAGGTGGGTGATAAGAATACCAATTTTTTTCACAATAGTGTAAGGATGAGAAGAGTAAGAAACCATATCTCAAGAATTAAGGTTAGTAATGGCTCTGAGGTGGATAATCCTATTACCATTGTGAAAGAGGTTGTTGATTTCTTTTACCTTATCCTAACCTCAGACCGGAGCCCTCACAACTCAAACCAAGACATGTTTATCAAGAGTATCCCTAGGCTTTTGAACAAAGAACATTCTGATGTTCTTAATGCCAAATTTTCTCTTGCAGAAGTTGAAGTTTCTCTTAAGCATATGAACCCAGATAAATACCCTAGGCCAAATGGCTTTCCTACTAGCTTCTTCCAAGTATGCTGGCCCTTTCTCAGTGAGGAAGTTACGACAACTCTGGAAGGGAAGAGAAACTAAGGCAACATCCTCAAAGAAATCAACAACACCTTTCTAGCCCTTATCCCTAAAAATGACAAACTAGAGTTTTTTGATGAATTCTGACCTATAGCCCTTTGTAATACTATTTATAAAATTTTCACCAAAACTTTAGCTAATAGGATTCAAAAACTCTTCCCCTTGTTGATCAGTGAGGAACAAATAGGATTTACCCTAGGGTGATCCATTTATGATGGGATCATTATAGCTTAGGAAGCTATCCACTCAGTCCAAAAAAATGGGAACCCTAGTATGCTCCTAAAATTAGACATCGAAAAGATTATGATAAAGTGAACTTGATATTCCTATGTAGATGCTTAGAAGCCTTTGGATATATAGCTTCATGGAGCAATCTGATTTTTGAATGTATATCTACGCCTAAATTCTCTATTTTGGTTAATGGTACCCCAGAGGGTTTTTTTAGCTCTTCTATGGGTTTGAGATAGGGTGATCCCCTCTCCCCTTTTCTCTTTATTATTATGGCTGAAGCATTGGGTAGATCAATCTCTAGAGCTAGGGAGGCTAGTCTATTGTCAGGGATTAGAATTATTAGTAACCTAGATCCTATAACGCATCAACAATTTGTTGATGATACTATGTTATATGGATGTAGAAGTCTTAGTGAGGTCTAGGCTTTCAAGCTTATCTTGGATTCTTACTCTAAGGCCTCTAGTCAGGAAATCAATACGGCTAAGTCTACTGTCTTCATTTTTAATACTCAAGCTAGTATTCAAACTAGCATATGTGGTATACTGAATTTCAATCTTGGCAGCCTCCCTTGTAAATATCTTGGACTACCCTTGGATAAGGGTTCAAGTTCTTCTAATTTGTGGTCTGGATTAGTAGACAAGATAAAAATTAGGATAGCAACCTGGAAAGGTAGATGGCTCTCCTATGTGGGCAGAGCTACATTGGTTAAATCGTTTCTAGTAGCCATTTTGATCTATCAGTTATCATGTTTTAGCATACCTTGGTCTATTAAAGAAGCGTTGAATAGACATCTTAGATCCTTCTTTTGGCAAGGGATGAAAGCTAAGAAACCTATCTCCCTGTTGTCCTAGGACAAGATCTGTAGGCCTGAGTGTGCAGGGGGTTTGGAGCTTAAGGATATTAAAGTTCAAAGTAGGACGTTAGGAGCTAAATTAGTATGGAAAATATTTAAATCTCCTCAAAAAAAAAATGGGCCCAAATCCTCTTTCACAAGTATCTTCAAGGTAGAGACCATTTGAGCCTCTTAAAAGATCCCTCTCCATCGAGAGGCTCCCATATCTGGAAATTTATGATGGATTGGAAGAATATCATCTCAGAAAAAATGACTTGGAATCTGGGTAAGGGTGATAAAGCTCTCTTCTGGTCAGACTCTTGGGGGGTTTTCCAGTCCTTCAACATCAGGCCAATTTGGAGTCTTCCAAAGCATTGATTATATCAACTTGGGGTAGGTATGTTAACAACTATATTTCTCCCTTTGAGGGTGACTTAGCTAAGGGTTGGTCTTGGAGATTCTTCGATCAGGTTAATATCTCAGCCAAGGAAAAATTTTTGCTCCGAGAGATTCTGGAGAAAAGGATGGTCACTCTCAATTTAGGGCCTAATTCCTTGATCTGAGATGGATCAAAATCAAGGGAATACTCCTCCAAAGATGGTTATAATGCTCTCCTTAAGAAGCAACTTTCTTCGATCACTACGATCCCTATAGTCTTGTGCTAGGACAAGATGTGTCTGCCCAAGGCTAGGGTCTTCTCTTAGTTGGCCCTCTGGGGAAAGATTCTCACAAAAAATAAGTTTAGAAAGATGGGCTACGAAGGTCCAAGTAGATGCCCTTTGTGTGAAGGGGTGGATGAAGATACGGATCACATCCTTCTCAATTGCAACTATGCATCCAAATGTTGGCTATGGTTGTGCAATAAATTAGGATGGTCCTCTGCCCTACCTCACTCCATCTTAGGAATTTTTCAAACTTGGCCGATCCTTTTTAAGAACTCCCTTTATGGAGGCTTGTGGATCTTAGCTCCTTCACTAGTTATCTAGGAAATTTGGAAGGAACACAATAGGAGGCTCTTTAAGGATAAGAAGATGAATTGGTCCCTCTTAGTAATCAAAATAGAAGCTTCAATAGTAGAGATTTTAAATATCAAAATCTCTAAATTCACCAATGCTCTCTCTAAGATGACCTATTGGGATGCAAAGATAAGAGGGAGATGGTTTGGCTTGAAGATCCCCCCCTTTGTTGGTATTGGTAGTTCAAAAAATCAAGAATTGAGGAATGCTTGTAAGTGGATAGCCCATAAAAGGGGGTGGTTTAAGTTAAACTTTGATGGAGCATCTCAAGATAATCTAAGAACTACAGGTATTGGGTGTTGTTTGCATGATGAAGAAGACAAGGAATTGGCCAGGGCAGCTAAACCCATAGGGCTTGCATCTAATAATAGGGCTGAAATTTTAGCATTCATTGAAGGTCTTCTTCTATGCCAAAATAGAGGCATCCAAAAATTGGCTATTGAAGGAGACTCGACCATAATCATTAATGGCCCTAGAAAAGGCTCCCTTTTTGATTGGAAGCTTAATTCTCTCTTGGCCAGAACTCTTTGTCTCCTTAAAAAATTTGAGAAATTGTCTTTCAACCATATCTATCGAGAAGGTAATTCTAGAGCAGATGCACTGGCTAATGCAGGAGCTGATGGTCAATCTATAAGTTAATTATGGAACCCTTTCTCTGATTATTACCTCGGGCCTTATAAGATTTTATGACTGGTAGTATGCAGTTGTATATAGGAATATGCATATGTATATAGACATGCATTCATATTGAAATATATATGCATGGATATATAGGTATTACTATTTATATAGACATTGTATACTAAAAGGAATAAAATATTATGAGTCCCTTTAGAGTCCGCCTTATCTTCTTTTCTAGCCTTTTAGTCACATTATAGACTATTTTATCTTAAGCTTTATCCCTATTTTAGTGGGAGTTGCTTTCCTTTTTCGGATTTTCTTTATCAACAACTCCCCCTCGATTAGTACCAATGTGACAGTACTCTAGTAATGATGATGTGACATTCCTTCTGCGATTGAAGGCATACTTATCTTTTGCTTGTATGCTTTAAGGCAGTAGTAATTATTACTTAGATCATTGAGATCGCTCCATTTTCATCCTGACCATTTGATATCGATCATCGACCTATATTCTGCATTCCTCTATGACAAGATGAGTTGTTTTTCGTGAAGCATTAAAGCTCCTACTATATTTAGTTCATTTGGTCAAGGTCCTAGCTTATCTTCCATTTAGCTCAGATGGATACCCCGCTAAGACTTCTAGGGCTCAAACGATAGATGGCCTTCGTAGGGGAAATCAAAGAGGAGAGATTGAAGTGTATTCTGGTTCACCCGAACCCCTTGGTTATTGGAGCTATTATGAAAACCTTGGGGAGGGATTATATTTTAAATGAGGACCAGAGTAGAGCTAATCTAGACATTGCAGCGATGTTCTTAGCAATAGCTATGCATCTTGAGAAAGATAGAAATGTAGTGATTAAACTCTGCAAAAAGGTCTTCAAGAAGGAAATGTTGGGTGAATTAGAGAGGGTGGTGGCCAACATTGATGAAGAGCTTGCAGCTCCAAAGCCTTGGGATTATGATATCCTTATTAGGATGAATAATTCGGTGCCACGATACCCCATTCTTCTTACAAAGGATCTTTAGGCTTTTGAAGCTTATAGCCCAATCAGGAGTAGGAATTTCTTCTTCCTTTTATGGCTCTTGTAGGTTAAAAATCCTCTACATGAAAAATGGTTTATAAATTATTGTGAAGCGAAGAACATTATAGTGATCTCGGACGAGATGCCAATTCCTCCCTCTCCTGCCTCCCCCTCTTCAGTTAAAGCCAGAGGGCTTGGGAACCATGGACCCTCAAGGGCAGGGAAGGAAAGGATGAGGCTTCTACCGTAGGGGAGGCCCTCTTTCATTTTTGGTTCCTTTTTTTCTATCAGAGCAACGGGCAAGGATATGATGGATTGAAAGCTAGGTGTTTGTCTCAGGTTTTCCCTCTCATCACCTTTTTGACTCTCAAGATATTTTTCTAGCTTTCATCCTATTTCAAACTTATAGATACTTAATCAATATATGCTCTAGCCTTAGTTATGATTTTCTCTCTTTAGCTCACTGATTTCTGCTTATGGGTTTTGCTGATTATCTTTGTCATCTCAACCTCATGAAGTTCTTTTTGATAAAGCACTGCTCTCTTAATGTCCTATGTATATTTATATATACTTACATATATATATACATATACATATACATATACATATACATATGTACACACACACACACACACACACACATACATATATATGTATATATATGTGTATATATATACATACATTTATATATTCATAGTTATTGCTCTCGTAATTGTATGCTCACATTTAATCTGCTCTCTTAATTTATGGTTAAATCAGCTCCAGTAGTATATATATAAATATATATATGTTTGTAAATATATCTATATATATATATATATATATATATATATATGGTTATCTTCATGCATTCGAACTTCTATTGGCAGTATTTTATTCTTAAGCATAGATGTTATTTCTTTTAAAGGGATGGTTTATAAAATCTCTCTTTAGCATTTTAAATTAGGTATCTCTGTAAGGAGTGAGGTGATTTTAGAGCCTTTTTGACGAAAGAGTATGCTCATCATGAAGCTCTTTTAGCTCTTGGCTAGATACGATGAAGCTCTGCTCTCTTCTTTTATTCTGTTAATTTTATATATAGATAAAATTATATATTAATATAGATAATACACACACACACACACACACACACACACACACACACACACACACACACACACACACACACACACACACACACACATATATATATATATATACATACACACATATATATGTATATATATACATATATATATATGTGTGTATATATATATATATACATATGTGTGTGTGTGTGTGTATATGGTCATCTTCTTGTGTTCACACTTCTATTGGTAGGATTTTTATAAGCAAAGATGTTTTTTTGTCTTATGAAAGGAAGGTTTTCTGAAATAAGAAGGAGGACCGCTCCTGGTCTCACTTTTCTGAATTAGATATATGTAGGTTGGAAGGATTCTCTTTGTTCATTCTTTTTAGTGTTTTAAATTGGTGGCCTGTTTGGAAATAATGGTCTGACTAGTCTTCTTAAAAGATTTTGTCTTTGATTTTTATACCCATCAAGATCTCTACTAGGAGTGAGGTGATTATGTTAAAAGTGTAGGTAGTATATTGGATGTGAAGTTAGTTCTTGTAATGCTCCGCCAGAAAACCCCGAAGGGATTAAACTAAAACACAAGAATAGAGTGCAATAATTTTTTTTTAAAAGTAAAACACATCACAATGATACAACGAGATATCAAAGTTCAGATTACACAGCGGAAGACATCAACTAACACCTAGAGGGTTTCCCAACGCGATTACTTAATTCCACAATTAAACTTAACTCACACTAATTAATCCAACAAGCTGATTATCTTAATAACAAGATAATTCTTAAACAAGGATAATTTCTTTCAGTAAGACAAAAATAGATTATACGATAAGGTTCATCCATTAAGATTTATTCATACCTTTCATTCATACTTTTTATTAAAATTTAAGTCATGCATCTAATTTAACAATACACTTGAATTTCATCATATATTAATGAGATCTTTCCATGCATGCTTAATTTCCTTAACAATAACTGAATATATTTCATTATTCTAAGCTACATTCTTTCATGATCCAATTTACTGCATTAAAAGGGATGACTACATACATGCATAATAATTTCACCTAAACTACTTTAAACATTCTAACATAATGCCATACATACATGCTATAATTAAAAAGGAAACATAAGAGAATAAGCATCACATAACACCAAGATGATCTCGGAGTTCACTCCAAAGGGCTACATCTCCGGGTCTGCTCAACTGCAAGACCCCTCTGATAATTAATAAAGTTAAGAATACATGAGGTTCTCATTATTTACAATCATTCCATCAAGGAAAAACATAACCAATATATAAACGACCACATCGATCAATAAATATATAAACGATCCCTAAAAAGGAAAGGATCCAGCTAAACATAATCGAATCTATTACAAGGGTCCACTGGAGCATTCGCAAAACTAAGTCATTGCAACCCAAGGTATATCATGAAACCAGGTACTCACTGTAAGGAAGTAAAGTAGCGGAAACAACTTCCTACACTAACCTTGAGAGGAGGGTAATGCAAAACTTTTTCAGATTGTTACAACAGTTACAGAAAATAGAAATAGATATAATAGCATTCATACCACAACACAATGATTTACGTGGGGAAAACCCTTTCGGGAGAAAAACCCCACCCTCCAAAAGCAGCTCAATATTTTATTCAGCAATCAAAAACAGATTACAAAATACTTGCAGAGAAAGCTCTTCGCAGGAGTACCACTAATCAGAGATTCAGAGGCAACTCAATAGCCATAAGACTCTTACACACAACCTCTATCTCACACACCTCATAAATAGGAGATACAATACAAGAAACCGTCAAATGGTATTACAAAACCATGGGCTAAAACCACCCAATAAGGTGTAGCCGACCTTATCTCCCTTCTATGACATGTTAAAGCACACATCAACATGTGTTGCTCCCTTTTACAACTCATTTATGTATTCGATACAAATTATTTTTCCTATTTCAGGAGTACAAACTTCCGGAGGCCATAACTTGAGAACCGGGTGTCCGATTGACGAACTGTTTGAAGCGCCGGAAAGCTCGTGAAGTGCTCTATCACCTCGTAACCTACTTCACCGGTTACGGCAACTTTTCAGGGTGTTTCAGAGCCTCTAAAGTCCCCAAAATTAAGTTTAAACATTTTATTGCACCCCTCCAAGACAAAAACTTTAATATCTTCAAAACTAGCTGTGACCTTGTGACGCAACTTTACCGGAATGCTTATCTAGCCAACTAGAAGCTTTATGGAGAGTTTCGCACCATTTCGTGCTCAAATGAAAACTTACTATAAATAGTAACCTCACATAAATGCAAGGTTGAGACACCATTTTTCCCAACAAATCTCCCACTTGTCGAACACCTTGCAGGAGCGAAAGGGAATGTCAACACAATGAATCAATTGCTAGGGGCCATAAGGCCCATAGACTCTGAACACCATCTGAACTTATCTGTGCTCACTGCCTTAGTTAAAGCATCTGCAACATTCATCAAAGTTTCCACCTTAACCAGCTTCACCCTACCATCTTCGACCATATCTCTAACAAAATGATACTGAACATCAATATGTTTGGTCTGGGCATGAAATGTCGGGTTCTTAGCTAGGCTAATTGCACTCTGACTGTCATAGTAAATTGTCACTGTACCTTTTTTTATTCCAATATCCGAACACAGTCTCTTAAGACAAATGGCCTCTTTACAAGCATGAGTAGCTACCATATACTCTGCTTCAGTAGTGGATAGAGCAACCACAGCTTGTCGCTTACTCATCCAACTAATTGCACCACCAAACAAGGTAAACACATAAGCACTGGTGGATCTTCTGCTATCAATATCACCTGCCCAATCTGAATCCACATAACCATGGATATCAAGGGAAGTCATGTCTCCAACTGAATTACCATGATAACACAAAGAATACTCTGAAGTACCCTTCAAATATCTGAAGACTCTTTTGACTGCATCCTAATGAACTCTACCAGGATTAGACATATATCTAGAAAGTACTCCCACTGCTTGGGCAATGTCTGGTCTAGTACAGACCATAGCATACATCAAGCTTCCAACTGCACTCTGGTAAGGCACTCTGCTCATGTCTTCCATCTCCAATGGGGATGTAGGACAATCTGAAACAGATAGTTTCGTTCCAACTGTAAAAGGAACACTCAATGGTCTACAATTCTGCATGTTGAACCTCTGTAACACTGAATTCACATACTTACTCTGGCCTAGCCATAGCTTTCTGTTCGCCCTATCTCTTCTAATTTCCATCCCAAGAATGTGCTTTGCTGCACCAAGATCTTTCATTTCAAATTTAGCAGCGAGCTGAGACTTCAGTTCTGAAATCATGCCTTTCCCTTTGCCAATGAATAACATATCATCAACATACAATGCAATGAATAAGAAATGATCACCATCAGATTTATAATAAACACAGTGATCTGATTTAGAACGTTCAAATCCCAAACTCAACACATATGTATCAAATTTCTGGTACCACATCCTAGGACTTTGTTTGAGGCCATACAAAGATTTCTTCAATTTACAGACCAAATTACTTTTGCCTTTCACCACATAGTGCTCCGGCTGTGTCATATAAATATCTTCCTCCAAATCACCATGAAGGAAAGCAGTTTTCACATCCATTTGCTCAACCTCTAAATCATAAGCAGTAGCAATAGAAAGCAAAAATCTAATGGACGTCATTTTTGCAACAGGAGAAAATATCTCACCGTAATCAACACCCTCAACCTGAGAGTAGCCTTTTGCAACTAACCTTGCTTTATACTTCTCAATGCTTCCATCTGAACCAATCTTTTTCTTGAACACCCATTTACAACCAACAGGTTTTCATCCTTCAGGCAATGGTACAAGATCCCATGTATCATTCTTTTTCAAAGCTGCCATTTCTTCCTCCATAGCAATCTTCCAAGATTCTGCATCATTCATACCTAATGCCTCTTCTACAAATTTCGGTTCATCCACACTAGTATTCAGAGCAAAAATACATCTCCAATCATCAGGTGAATACCTTTCAGGTGGTTGTCTATGTCTTGTAGACCTTCGAACAAGCTGAGTTGGAGGTTCTTCCTCCTCTTCTGAAGATTCAGAGCTAGACGAGCTCTCCTCAAATTCTTGCCTATCTAGGGGTCTCGATTCAACTCTTTCAGGTGTAGAAGGAAGTTGAATCACATCTTCTTTTTTAGTCTGTTCTGGCTGCAATGTAACAGAAGGAGACTTAATTTCTCTAAAAATAACACTTCTACTGTGAATTACCTTTTGTGCAACAGAGTCCCAAAGCTTGTATCCTTTCACGCCATAACTATACCCGATGAAGATACATTTCACAGCCTTGTTCTCCAACTTTGTTCGCTTCTCCTTTGGCACATGTGCATATGCCTCGCAACCAAAAACTCTAAGATGTCTCAATGAAGGCTTGTGACCTGACCATGCTTCCATAGGCGTTTTATCAACAAGAGCTGATGTAGGAGACCTGTTAATCAGGTAGCAAGCAGTGGCAACAGCTTCAGCCCAAAACTTTTGTTCAAGACCAGCACCACTCAACATACTCCTAGCCTTTTCCATCAGTGTCCTATTCATTCTTTCTGCAACTCCATTCTGCTGTGGAGAATACGGAGTTGTCTTCTGCCTGTTAATTCCACAGTCTTTATAGAATCTATCAAAATCATTAGAGCAAAACTCACCGCCATTATCAGTTCTCAAACATTTTATTTTCTTTCCAGTCTGCAACTCAACCATTGCTTTAAATTCTTTAAAACGACTAAAAACTTCAGATTTACTCTTTAGAAAATAAACCCATGTCCTTCGACTAAAATCATCAATAAATGAAACATAATATGTGGATTTTCCAATCGAAGAGACATCTACTGGACCAAACACATCAGAATGGATAAGATCCAAAACACCACAAGTTTTATGAGAACTCGAGTAAAACTGAACGCGGTTTTGTTTTCCATAAATGCAATGCTCACAGAAATCAAAGTCAAGGTTACAGTCATTCAAACCTTCAACAAGATTTTTATTTTTCAAGGTCCTTAGACCCTTTTCTCCAATGTGGCCAAGTCTCTGATGCCATAACATAGTCTTCTCTGCAGGTAACTTTGCTTCAGACGAAAGAGCACCCTTAGGTACCCAAAAACCATTACCATCTGCTGAAGGTGAAACCTTCAAATCTTCCAGTGAAGTATCCGCAGATTTACTTTTTACAGAAGTGCTATTACACTCAACAGTGTATGCTTCAAGCTTATACAAAGTGCCAAACCTGACACCTCTAGCAACTACCATAGCACCCTTAATCATCTTACATCCTGCTTCAGAAAAGACTACCTGCACACCTGCATCTATCAGTTTGCTCACAGATAACAGGTTTCGTTTTAATCCAGGGATATGCAACACACCATTAATCCTTTTTATTCTACCATCAGAAAACCTAATTCTAACTTTACCTCGACCAACAATGTCTAGATGTGAATCATCACCCAAGTACACCTTACCTCCATTAAATCCTTCATATTCAGAAAACCAATCTCTATTGGAAGTCATATGAAAAGATGCACCTGAGTCAATTAGCCAGGCATCATTACCTGCATGAGTCGCCAAAGCCGCAATAAATGCATCGCCATCTTCCTTGTCGGACTCAGAATCAGAATCGAACTTTTTCTTTTTCTTCTTCTTCTTTTCTTCTTTGCAGTCCTTACGGATGTGACCCGGTTTACCGCAATTCCAGCAAATGACTTTGGACTTTCCAGGAGATTTTGATCTCCCTTTGGATTTGGACTTGTCGCGCTTCTCACTCTTCTTGCCTTTCTCCTTAGGTCTTCCACGAACGGTTAGGGCTTCCTTTGAACTGATGGATACCTTCCTTCGCATCTCTTCACCGAGTAGGGCACCCACCACGTCTTCAGATTTCAAAACAACAGAAGTACTACCGATAGCCATAACAAGAGAATCCCACGAATCAGGCAAAGAACAAAGCAAGATCTGACATTTCTCCTCCTCGTCCATCTTAACACCGACGGATACTAATTGAGCCACCAACATATTGAATGCTTCTAGGTGGTCTGCAATTCGTCCACCCTCTTCCATCTTCAAGGAATACAATTTCTTTCTTAAGAAAATTTGATTTAATAAAGATTTCACTTGATACATCTCACCAAGCTTAGTCCATAGCTTCTTTGCAGAGTTCTCTTCATGGACATTGATTAGAACAGAGTCTGCCAGGCATAGTCTGATTAGACCCTTGGCTTTTCGGTCCATAACATCATACTGAGCTGCCGCAGTAGGATCTGATGGCCTTTGGACATTCGCATCAACAGCATCCCAAAGATCTCGATCTATTAGCAGATCTTCCATCTTCAGCTTCCACATCTTAAAATTACTTCCATTAAATTTCTCCACCTCTATTCTCCCTGATGAACTCGCCATCTGAATATTCCTGCAACAAGATCAAAAAGTGTCTTCTGCACAAGCTCCCACTCAAATCTGGATTAGTTCAAAAAACCCAACTGCCCACAATTGAAACCAAAGGTGATCAGGCTCTGATACCACTTGTAAGGAAGTAAAGTAGCGGAAACAACTTCCTACACTAACCTTGAGAGGAGGGTAATGCAAAATTTTTTCAGATTGTTACAATAGTTACAGAAAATAGAAATAGATATAATAGCATTCATACCACAACACAATGATTTATGTGGGGAAAACCCTTTCGGGAGAAAAACCCCACCCTCCAAAAGCAGCTCAATATTTTATTCAGCAATCAAAAACAGATTACAAAATACTTGCAGAGCAAGCTCTTCGCAGGAGTACCACTAATCAGAGATTCAGAGGCAACTCAATAGCCATAAGACTCTTACACACAACCTCTATCTCACACACCTCATAAATAGGAGATACAATACAAGAAACCGTCAAACGGTATTACAAAACCATGGGCTAAAACCACCCAATAAGGTGTAGCGGACCTTATCTCCCTTCTATGACATGTTAAAGCACACATCAACATGTGTCGCTCCCTTTTACAGCTCATTTATGTATTCGATACAAATTATTTTTCCTATTTCAGGAGTACAAACTTCCGGAGGCCATAACTTGAGAACCAGGTGTCCGATTGACGAACCGTTTGAAGCGCCGGAAAGCTCGTGAAGTGCTCTATCACCTCGTAACCACTTCGTCGGTTACGACAAATTTTCAGGGTGTTTCAGAGCCTTTAAAGTCCCCAAAATTAAGTTTAAACATTTTATTGCACCCCTCCAAGACAAAAACTTTAATATCTTCAAAACTAGCTGTGACCTTGCGACGCAACTTTACCGGAATGCTTATCTAGCCAACTAGAAGCTTTAGGGAGAGTTTCGCACCATTTCATGCTCAAATGAAAACTTACTATAAATAGTAACCTCACATAAATGCAAGGTTGAGACACCATTTTTCCCAACACTCACAAGGGCATAAGCAATAGGACGACTCCACAAAAGTGCTCCTATCAAGACAATACAACAACACACTAGTGAACATAGGGACAAGTGTCATCACACAACTTGGTATGGTTACAATGGCCGGTCTTCATAGGTTCCGGCCCCATACACTGGGTTACTCTAGCAACCTAATCCAAACCTCTGGCCCATCCAAGCCTCATGTGGACCCACACATCCTTTCGTGAAGACAAGGATGATGGTTTTCCATTTCAGGCCTTCTCACAGCATGTCGAGTCTGTGTTAGCACTTGTCCCATGTGTGAGACACAATTATCTTACTTAGATATTAACATTCTAATCTACTATTAAGTTATCACTTATTAGACTCACTTTCGATGGGTTACCCAACAGCCACTTTGGGCGCAGCCCCCAATCGAAAGCCACTTTCCCATATGACACTAGACTATACTCAAACAAACTCGATAAACCAAGTAACACACAAGGTCAAGCAAACTGAGTTCAAAATGGAGGGAACAACCATTTGGTCAAAACTACTTCATAAGAGTTGCACTTGTTGGCATTACAATAAGTTGGGAGATTGTTGGCATTACAATAAGTTTGATGGTTGATGATATTGAGAAGGTTGTTGGAGATAAATGATATAATTGATAAAGGATGATTACTGTCTTAATATTATTATTTTGTCATTGATGTCAAGCAATTGATTTTTTGATTCAGTATGATGTGCCATATCTTAAGAAGTATGTTTTGATAAGTATAAAGATGTCGGTAAAAGACACTAAAAGAATGTGAAAATAAAGGGGAGTAATAAAGTTATTCAATGGGAAACTATTACCGAGTTAGACAGTGATGAGATTATGATGTTTTGATTGTTTTGATATCCTATATATATATATATATATATATATTCAAAGATTGAACAAGAAGGAGAAAAGATTTCATGCAATAGAATGAGTAAAGGTTTGATACTATTCTATTTTACCGAGCAAAGAGCTAGTTGGTAAACTCCAAGGTTATCGATGTCGGTTAAAGAAGGAAAAAGTCACTGATAAGAGAATGACTACTAAGTAAAGTTCATTATTAACTGAGTATCAACTGAGTAGTAACAGAATGCATTAAATGAGTGAATACATTATTAAATGAAGGATGCCAATGAGCTGGAGATTTATTGAAGATTGGAATGTCATGCAAGAAATTTGTTAAGGATCTACGGCAATGAAAATTCAAGAGTTAGATCTACAACACAGATTGAACGGTCATAACCAAGCACAATTACCAAGGAAGGATACAAGTTTCAAGGCAAGATAAAACATTTTTCAGATCGAAAGATTCAATGAACCTAGTCAAGTTTGAAGATCTGATGGTTAAGATTAATCATGGGAAATGTGATTAAAGAGATTAAGTGGCTAGGAATTGCTTATAAATAAAGAGTAGTTGAAGAACAATGTATGTGGGCAAACTGAAGCACAGTGATGCTATAGAGGTGATTACCGAGTATAGAAGATTGAAGATCTGGTTAAGCCCAACAAGGAGAAAGATAAGTCTTATAACAAGATTATCTTGAGTACATTGAGCACATAGAATCTGTTTTAACATTTTAGATGTGAAGTTGCAGATATATTATATTACTGTTATTTATTTTTGTAAGTGATAGGAAATCTCTTAACCGAGTGGACTTAACAGTCTTATTTGTAAATCCTCTTGGAAGGTAACATTCTGAATGAGTTTTTGAAATCCTTTGACAAGGTCACTTCTAACAAAGTGAAGATTCTAACAGATGTGAGGGAAATCCCTTAATGGGGTCACATCTAGCAATGTGTATGTAATCTTTAATAGGATTTGCTTTTAACTGAGCATACTCTAGAAGAGTATATTTTCTTGTGGGTCCGAAATCCCATAGTGGTTTTTCCCTATTAGGGTTTCCATGTTAAATCTAGTGTCAAATGTGATTTAATGTTTTATGTTTATCTGTTTATGAGTTTGAATGATTTACAATCATAGTTGCATATGAAGAAAGTGCTCTCGAGGTTGAATCTAAATTTGAGAATTCATTATTGAAGTTATCTGATTCACCCCCCCTCTCATCTAACTAACAATTGGTATCAGAGCTTGGACTCTGGAAGAAAAGTTTAAAGGAAGTTGAGGCAAGATCCAAAGATGTATAAAAGGGATGCACCAAAGCTGAACAAGTCAAGTTTCACCACATGGCAGAAAAGGATGAAGCTGCACTTATTAGGAATTGGAGAATATGCAACATATTATTTGGAAAATGATTACATTACACCCAGCACCTACCCTATGACAATGGAAGAAATAAAGGCAAAACAAGAACACATTCAAGCAATGATAGGGATAACATCAGCTTTGACCAACTCAGAGTTTAATGACCTAGAAGGTTGTAATGATGCCAAAGCAATGTGGAATAAGCTCACATCTGTGTATGGTGGAGATGAACATGTTTAAAGAGAAAAAGCAGACGGTCTAAGAGGACAAGTTGAATCCATGAGAATGAATGAAGGTGAGAACATTATCCAATATAGTACAAGATTAAAGGAAACTGTCAATCAAATCAAAGAAGCAGGAGGAACTATTGAAGAAAAGGATGTAACAAGTAAGTTGCTGAGAACACTTCTACCTGCTTATGCCATTAGAGTCTCTGCAATTAATGAATTGAGGTCTGTACCAAACATGTCAGTCTCTTTGGATGCTACTATCAGTAAGCTACATGCTTTTGAGCTAAGTAATTTTGATAACAGTGGGTCTTCGGTAAACAAAGTTGAATCTGAATTCAGTTCTTTTCATCTCAGTGAATCTGAAGAATAATGATAGAATGTCTAAGTATGCTAAAGGAAATCACAGTGGAGCAAGTGAGAGATTTCACAAAAACATGGAAGAAGTACACAAACTATATGAGGAAATTAGAAAGCAAGAAGAGTTTGAAGCATTATTAGCCAGAAGGTTACTGAGAGGCAAAGGTAAGTATAAAGGGAAGTTACCTTTGAAATGTTTTAACTATGATAAAATTGGACATATGGCTTCTAATTGTCCTGACAAAGATGATGAAAAGAAAGAATACCAAGATGACAAACAGAAAGACAACCAATACAGAAGGCACCGAGACTTCAGAAGGAGAGATAGAAAGACATGCCTAGTAGCTGATGAGGAATCCAATGAGACTGAGACAGAGGAAGTTGTATATGTGGCTATCAAAGATGGATCAGATGAAGAAAGGTATGAAGAAAAAGCCTTAATATCACACATAAATAAAAATGATTCTTGGATCATAGATAGTGGATGCTCACATCACATGACAGGTGATAAACACAAGTTTGTTAAATTAGAAGATTATGATGGAGGTTATGTAAGATTTGGTAATGACACACCATGTCCTATGAAAGGTAAAGGTTCTATTACACTTCTTGACAATGCTAAATGTGATGATGTATATTGGGTCGAAGGTCTGAAATACAATTTGTTGAGTGTAGCACAGCTAAATAATATAGGATACTGAATAGAATTTTAGAAAGGAATTGTCAAAGTTCATGACAAACATGGAAAGTTGGCTACTACCGAGACTCAAACAAGAGGTAATACATTTGACCTTGACTCAACTTGGAACAATTGTCTGTATGCAAAAATAGAAGATACTTGGTTATGGCATAAAAGGTTTTGTCATGTAAATTTTGATAACTTGATCAAAATAAGTAAGAAGCACCGAGTAAGAGGTCTACTGAGCTTGGAAAAACCTGTGAATGCAATATGCTGAGGATGCCAGATGGGTAAGATGACAAAATAAATCTTTACAAGTAAGTCTTACACTTCTAAAGGAATTTTAGATCTTGTACACACTGATCTTTGTGGTCCTATGAAAGTTCAAAGTTACTATGGTGATAAATACTTCATATTATTTGTGGATGATTACTCAAGGATGATGTCAGTTATGTTTCTAAAAGAGAAATTAGAAGCTTTTCAAATGTTCAAATGGTACAAGGCAAGAGTTGAAAAAGAAATAGGAAGACAGTTGAAATGTCTAAGATTTGATAGAGGAGGAGAATTCATTTCTGATGAATTTAACTTATTTTGCAATGATCATGGTATAAAGAGACAAGTGTCAGCACCAAGGACACCACAACAAAATGGAATAGTTGAAAGAAGGAATAGATCAATTGTAGATTGTGCCATAACTTTGATGATTGAAAAGAGAGTACCTCAAATATTTTGGAGAGAATCAATAAGCATTGCAGTTTACACCTTGAATCGAGTACAACTGAAGAAAGGAACTATGAAGACACCTTATGAAATCTGGTATGACAAGAAACCAAATGTAAGTTATTTTAAAATATTTGGAAGTAGATGTTATGTTCACAAAGTTGATAGAAATGGAAAATTTGATCAGAAAAGCGAGGAAGGAATATTTCTTGGTTATTCTTCTAGGAGTAATGCATTTAAATGTCTAATCAAATCATCTAACAAAATTGTGGAAAGTGCAAATGTGAAAATTTATGAATTTGCAGAAAAAAATGATGAAGGAAATTCCAAAGAACCAGAAGATTATGAAGAGTTTGTATATGTCCAATCAACCAGTTTTACCAAGAAAGCCAATGAAGAAAATACTCAGTTGCCGAGTGATGAAGAAGATCATACAGAGCCTACCGAGCCTATGTTAGCAAAATATGTCAGAAGAAATCATGCATCAAGTCATATTATATGAGATAAGGATGCTCTAGTGATGACAAGGAACAAACTGAGACATAACACATGTCTGATATCCGAAATTGAACCGAGGATAGTAAAAGAAGCATTAAACAATGAAGATTGGGTGAATTCTATGACATAAGAGATTGATCAAATCAAGAAAAATGAAACATGGACACTGGTTCCAAGACCAAAAGAGAAAAATGTAATCGGTACAAAGTGGATTTTCAGAAATAAGCTAAATGAAAAAGGAGAGGTCATTCAGAATAAAGCAAGGCTAGTTTGCAAAGGCTATGCTCAAGAAAAGGAATAGACTATGGAGAGACGTTTGCACCTGTAGCAACACTTGAAGGTGTAAGAACATTGTTGGCATATGCTGCTTACAAAAATTTCAAGGTATATCAAATGGATGTTAAATCTGCATTTTTGAATGGTATACTAGAAGAAGAAGTATATATTGAACAACCTGAAGGATTTATTAAAGAGAAGAATAAATATCAGGTATTTAAGTTGAACAAAGCTTTATATGGTCTAAAGCAAGCACCTAGAGCATGGTATGAAAGGTTACACTCTTACTTAATAAAGACTGGATTTATAAGGACTAGTGAGAACAACAACATGTATATGAAGAATGATGAGGAGAATGGAATACTGATGTCAGCCATATTTGTTGATGATATTATTTTCTGTGGAAATGACTCTTTATGTAAGAACTTTGGAAATAAAATGTGAAAAGAATTTGAGATGTCATTAATCGGTGAGATAAAGTATTTTATAGGTTTACAAATATTGCAATGAAAAGTGGGATTTTCATTACCCAATCCAAGTATATAAAGGAAATCTTGAAGAAATTTGGAATGGAGGATTCTAAACCTGTAAGTACTCCTATGACTACTAATTGTAAACTATCAAAGAATGATGAATCTGCATCTGTTGATGAGACACTTTATCGATCTATGACTGGAAAGTTGCAATATGTAGTTCACATTGGGCCTAATATAGCACATGCAGTAGGTATAACTACAAGATTCTCTGTAGATCCCAAAGAAACTCATATGATAGTAGTCAAAAAAAATTTCAGATACTTGAGAGGAACTGAAGATTATGGTCTATTATATGAAAAGAGGAATGATTTTTACTTAAAAGTCTATACTGATGCTCATTGGGTAGGAAATATTGATGATAGGAAAAACACAAGCGGCGGAGCTTTCTTTTTGGGAGAAAGACTAGTAAGTTGGCTTAGCAAGAAACAAGGATGCATTTCACAGTCAACAGCTGAAGCTGAATATGTCGCTGCAGCATTGAATTGTACCAATATAGCATGGATCAAACAACTGTTGGAAGGAATGAATGAGATAGTTACTGAGCCAGTAACTATATTTTGTGATAATACAAGTGCTATTAACATTTCAAAGAATCCGGTAATGCACTCTAAGACAAAACATATCTCTATAAAGTATCATTATCTTAGAGAAGTTCAAGAAAAGAATGTTGTGCTAGAATATGTTAGCACAAAAGAACAAATTGTAGACATCTTCACAAAGCCACTGCCAAGGGACACTTTTGAGTATCTCAGAAGTAAGTTAGGGGTCCTACCCCTATCTAGCACTCACTGACAACGTTCGGTGACAACATCAATTCTATGACTTCATAGAATACTATTTGTGAGTTGATGCTGATTTATACACTTTAGAAGGATGTCTAAAGTTGTGTAGGAAACAGTAAATGAAGACAAGTTGCTCTGACCATGATACATTTGTATATGTTCTGATCTGTAAGGAAATTAATTCACAGGGGGAGTAATTATGGATTAGTCTTCCTTTAGGCATTATTGTCAAAGGGGGAGAAGATTATCAAACAGGAAAGGTTACAATAGGGAGAAAAGTTTACAGCTCAAGGATAATAGGAGAAGATCAAAGTTTGAATCAATTGGAATAAATCAAGTTGGTATTGCCATCAATGCCAAAGGGGGAGATTGTTGGCATTACAATAAGTTCGGAGATTGTTGCCATTACAATAAGTTTGATGGTTGATGATATTGAGAAGGTTGTTGGAGATAAATGATATAATGGATAAAGGATGATTATTGTCTTAATATTATTATTTTGTCATTGATGTCAAGCAATTGATTTTCTAATTTAGTATAATGTTGCCATATCTTAAGAAGTGTGTTTTGATAAGTATAAAGATGTCGGTAAAAGACACTAAAAGAATGTCAAAATAAAGGGGAGTAATAAAGTCATTCAATGGGCAACTATTACCGAGTTAGACAGTGATGAGATTACGATGTTTTGATTATTTTGATATCCTATATATGTATTCAAAGACTGAACAAGAAGGAGAAAAGATTTCATACAATAGAATGAGTAAAGGTTTGATACTATTCTACTTTACCGAGCAAAGAGCTAGTCGGTAAACTCCAAGGTTATCGATGTTGCTTAAAGAAGGAAAAAGTCACAGAGAAGAGAATGACTACCAAGTAAAGTTCAGTATTAACTAAGTATCAACTGAGCAGTAACAGAATGCATTAAATGAGTGAATACATTATTAAATGAAGGGTGCCAATGAGCTGGAAATTTATTGAAGATTGGAATGTCATGCAAGAAATTTGTTAAGGATCTACAGCAATGAAAATTCAAGAGTTAGATCTACAACACAGATTGAACGGTCATAACTGAGCACAATTACCAAGGAGGGATACAAGTTTCAAGGCAAGATAAAACATTTTTCAGATTGAAAGATTCAATGAACCTAGTCAAGTTTGAAGATTTGATGGTTAAGATTAATCATGGGAAATATGATTAAGGAGATTAAGCAGTTAGGAATTGCTTATAAATAAAGAGTAGTTGAAGAACAATGTATGCGGGCAAACTAAAGCACAGTGATGCTACATAGGTGATTATCAAGTACAGAAGATTGAAGATCTGGTTGTAGAACAGTTTGAGAAAGCCAACAAGGAGAAAGATAAGTCTTATAACAAGATTATCTTGAGTACATTGAGCACATAGAATATGCTTTAACATTTTAGATGTGAAGTTGCAAATATATTTTATTACTGTTATTTATTTTTGTACATGACAGGAAATCTCTTAACCGAGTGGACTTAACAGTCTTATTTGTAAATCCTCTTGGAAGGTAACATTCTGAATGAGTGTTTGAAATCCTTTGACAAGGTCACTTCTAATAAAGTGAAGATTCTAACAGATGTGAGGGAAATCCCTTAACCAGGTCACATCTAGCAATGTGTATGTAATCTTTAATAGGATTTGCTTTTAATCGAGCATACTCTAGAAGTGTATATTTTCTTGTGGGTCTGAAATCCCATAGTGGTTTTTCCCTATTAGGGTTTCCACGTTAAATTTGGTGTCAAATGTGATTTAATGTTTTATGTTTATCTATTTATGAGTTTGAATGATTTACAATCATAGTTGCATATGAAGAAAGTGCTACCGAGGTTGAATCTGAATTTGAGAATTCATTATTGAAGTTATCTAATTCACCCCCCCTCTCATCTAACTAACAACACTAACATACGGTACTCTAACTGGAGACCTAGCCAACTATGGTCAACCACAAATCATCATTCGACACCCGCATAAAGGATATGACCAATTACGTCATCACCACAAAGCAACAGTCAAACTGGACACCGAGGACTGAAACTAGTACCCCAAATCAATCTTTACGACAGGGTCCAATCAAACAAAACCAGGTCTTGCCATTACTTAAGAAAAAGCGAATACAAAAATTAAACTTGCATAGGCAACAACTAGAAAAGATAATTTTCTTTCTTATTGATTTAATCAATAATAGTCGATCAAGATTTCTAAATGATCTAAGTTTCCAATATACACTAACATGAGATCATCATTACAAGGTTAATTACAATACCAGAGTTGCAATAGTACCATTTTTCTATTTCTCAAACAAAGGAAAAATATAATTAAACCATATATTTTACTAAATGAAAATATCAGTAACTTAACAATTTTTCCAAATGATAATTAAATTTCCAATAATACCAATAGCATATCGTTTTAAATTCATAATGCCCAATGATAAAATATTTCATTTCTAACATTTGCAAATGACCTATTATCATTCAATTCTTCAAATAATATATTCCTAAATAATGTATTATTTAAAGTTTACCAACTAAATAAATATATTTTACCTCAAAAATTTCCAATTAAGATAGTACTCTATCTTTTTCCAAAAATATATTTCCCCATTAATACAGATCCCAAAATTAAATATTAAATTATATATATTTATTAACCCATGATTAATAAAATATACATAATTAATAATTAACAATAAACCATAACCCAATTACGTATTAATTAATATATATTTATTATCATTAATAAAATATATATTAATGATAATTAATATTGCACAAATTTCAAATTAAATATTAATATATATATATATATATATATTAATTTCCATTAATAATATACATTAATAATAATTAATAATTAATTAAAAAATTTAATTAAAAAAATACTTTAAATTTAATAAATTTATTTATTTATTTATTTTTTAAAAACTAAAAAAAAATAGTAAAAAAAGAAGGGGCGATGAGGGCGGTCGGGCCCACCTCCCTTACGCGGGGGTTGGGTGGTCGTGCCCTAGCCACAGGGTTGTGGCCACCGCGGTGGATGCAAGTCCCGCGGCACCCACGTAGTGGATGCAGGGGACCCTGCGGCCACCATGGGGTCGCAGCTCCCTGCGGCCACTATTGGTTGCAGACCCACGCAGGGGGGAGGAGGCGTGGGTTGAGCCTCCGCTCCCCGCCCTCCAACCCAACATGAAATATTTTTTTTTTTCAAATAAAAATTTGATTTTTTTTACAAAATAAAACCGATTTGATAATATATTTTGGTTTGTATGATTTTTTTTTAAAAACAAACCCCCATTTAAAAAAAAAAAAATAGTCTCATATTGAGACTTAAAATAAAATCTTTTTTCCAGAATGCATGGTTTACACAAAAAACCAAATTTAGAATAACCATAATCAAAATAGGCAAATTTTCTCAACTAGAAAATCATATATGGCAACCTAAAATGGATTTACACCATTTATCAAATTCATTCAACCAATCTTGCCCAAAACAAACTAATTTCTAAAATAAAACTTAAATTTGAGAACACCCCATGGAGATTTAAACAAGAGTTCATCATGAACAACCATTCCCAAATAATATCCAATATTTGGTTTTAGAAAAGCAAGAACAATACAACTAGAAATCAAAGAGATGAATTTGAATCCTACCTCATTTCACATTCCTGGCAAGGTCTGATGAAGAGTCCCAACTTGCAGCTCAAGAAATCCTTCTCCTCCCAAAACCCCCAAATTTCCATCCAAAAATATTTCTCTTTCAAAGAAAATCAATTCCCATATTTTCCCAAAAATCTAGGTTAAATGGGAAAGGTTTGACCAAAATTTTTATTTTGGATTTAAAATTTTTATTTAAAATAAATCACAAAAATCATTCTTTTAAACTATATCAATATAAATTAACTTGCTTTTCAATTTAAAATTGATTTTCTCAAATAGCTGAAATTAACCTTTCTATTTCCAAAATGCCAACAAGATTAAATTAATTCTATTGCAATTAAATTTAAATCTTTCTTTTCCAACTGCATAAACAGAATAAATTTAACATTACAATTAACCATTTAATTGAACTTGCTACCAACCTGAATTGAGCAATTCAATTAATGATTAATCAAATAAAAAAGGAGCCTATTTAATTAGTCCCCAAAACACTAATGCGAAAACACACATTAAATCAAATTAGAGATTAAGGATTAATTACTCTATTTGACCACACACAAAACACACAACCCAAGAAAGCCAAACAGACAAACAAACCGCATACCCAACCAAAGGGAATACCGACGATGACTGACGACGCTCACTTGAGCACGACTATGGTCAAATGAGGGTCTCACAACCACCTAATCCAAACTCTAAGGATCAAAGAGGCACACTCGAACCTGGGAATTCAGGTGGAGACGAACCTCGTACCCATGCAGTACTGTACCTGAAATCTCCTGCAACCAAGTGTCATATATATATATATATATAAACTTAATGAAAGTGTTAGCCCAAGATAATAACATGAAATAGGAGAATTAACAACTTGCATACAAATTGGTGTGAAAACCACATTAACAGCTATGCACTAAAATCAAAACACTTGACTATAATTATTATATTATGATAAACTAACCAAGGTCAAACTGATATTAGAATTTGATTAGGCCAGGGGTACTACAGTTCTTTCAATTCTGAAGCTCTTGTCCTTTAGCGGCTGCTTTGGTATAGGCAGGGCATTATGGATGGGGGTTTATTTATCGGCTAACATTTTTTGTAGCATTTTTTTGTATGGCAAGGATGAGAGTTTCTTGCAGGTATTGTCTCAACAAGATTAAGGGTTTGATACCCTTTGAGGAAAGTTGACATTAAAAATCAAATAGGAAGTTATGTTTCAAGTTGTTGTCAATTTTTATAAAACGTATTAATTATAAACATTCTAACGTCGATCTTGGTTGTAAGGTGCGTTAAGGTTCTTATGCAGAACAGTGGAATGGTTTGATCCAAATTTGGCAAGATAAGAATTCAGGCTAGAGCTGTGTTTGGTCATCATTATCGAGGACATCATTATCAGGGAAGGGTCGAATCGCAGTGCAAAATAAATTATGGACAATCTTTGAGTATTCTTTCAAATAGATTTACCTGGATGTGAATTATCCAAGGATTCATGTATCTTGTTCTTTATTATTAGCTTTCTGTAGCATTAATTTTCTAATCCATAAATGGATCTGGGCTAGATCGGAGGTTTTCTTCCCTCCATTCTTTCCTACTGGTGCCCACACTAAATGAAGTTGTAATTATCTTTTTAATTAATAAAGTCTCTCTAGCCCCGACCTTTTACCGATCAAAAATAAATAAATAAATATTAGGTCTCAAATTTTGTCAACATTAACTACAAACAAGGTGGTACAAAGCTATGGGACATATAAAACATGTAGTTAACCAATTTTAAATAATCTTTAAATTAAATATAGTGATAATGGAAGGGAATATCTTTATACAATGGTCATGATGGATTTAGCTTGACCAAATGCATCTCCATACTAAATTCATTGGTAGAAAATCATAGAATTTTGGCATAAGTGAAAATCATCCATGTCTATTAGACGGGTTCAGACTTATAGACAACACTATGCCCTTGTGGTGATCCAAATCTTCTAAAAGGTGAACATGAAATTACCCCATCTTTGTGCAACCTTCTTTCCAAAATATGAGACCTAGTAAGCATTTATTGTAGAATTTGGTGGCTTCTTCTATAACTCTCAATGAACTTAAAAAATAAAAATAGTGAAAATAAATGATTTACTTGATGCAAGATAACCCTCACTGTTGGTATAAATAATTATTCATCTTTGATATTATTACACCTTACTTAAGTTTACTTAGGTACATGCATTTCATAGTAGTTTGGGTATGAGACACTTGGGTGTTTGTGGCACATTGGGATAGTGTGTGTAGGAGAATTTCCACCTTTTATGGTGTTGATCTTGTTGTTACACTCCACATTCAGTGGGTGATCCACCTCATGTGGACTATTATATTATTTCTCCTACCTACCCACACCTATTTCCTACCTACCCTTGTTTCTTATTGAGCCACATGTCATGTTTGTGTGCTCACATATCCATATTGCCTTTCCTATATAAGCAGGCTCACATTCATTGTATGTAACAAATGCTTAATGATCCAGTTGATTAGTATTTTCATCTTGACAGAATACAGTTTATTTCTATCATCTATTTTGTTCTCTCTTATTTGTGCTTTCCATTGCCTCTTGATCTTGGAAAAATCTCACATGGTATCAAAGCTGGTCCATGTCTCACACTCACACATCTAGGATGCTCTTGTATTAGTTAGTGATGTGGATTTATCAATTAATAATTGATAATCTTGTATATAGAAGTTTTGGGTGTCATGGGGAGATCTTGAATTCTATTTAATGTATATAGTGAGAGTTCATTAACATCATTAGTCCTATTGACAAGAGATGCCTATGTTCATGTGATTTGGATATGTTGACATCTTATAGCCATGAACGAGTCTTGGGGTCCTTGGTTGAGGTGTTAATTGTGATTTATTAGTTTGATAGATTGATACTTGGCTTAGAGTGTGAATGCTAAATTATGTCACATTTTTCATTTTCTTTTTCACATGGAGGATTGCAAAGTTAGAGTGCTTGAAGCTTTAGAAGGTTCCATGGAAATTCTCCAAGTGTATTATAATTTTATTTTTAAGATAATACATTGAGATGTGTTGGTATTTTTGGAGGATGGTTTTTTCCTCTAAGATGTTTTTCCAATGACACATCTACTGTTACCTTGTGGTATATTTTTTTTTATTCTTTTGCATTATGGATTTTGAATACTTGTTTTGTATATTTTTCTCTCATGAGGGCTATGAAAAAAGTATATTATTGTTTTAAATCTAGTTTCACTTAAAATATATTTTCAATACCATTTTTTACTCTCGTCTCCATGTGCATACCCAATAAGATTACCAACTTCATCTATGAACCTTAGTTTAAGTCTCTTAGCTTGAGTCAATATTATCTATAAAAGTTTGAAGGCACTTGAAGTAATGTGTGCAATATATGTGTAAGTAGCTAGAAATGATGTGATGTAATGATGCTAAGTTCTCAAGACTGAAATGATGTGATGTAATGATGCTAAGTTCTCAAGACTATATGTAAAGGAAAAGAATGTGTAGTTGCCGTTGAATGGTCCTTCTTTATTGTGAGTCTAAGAGAGTTGTGAAATGCATTGTTGAAGTAGAGTTTGACATTTTCTAATGTAAGGATTTTTTATGTAGTTATGGTGACTAATAGAAAATAATGAGTAGTTATTGTTGAATTGTCCTTTTTAATTGTGAGCTCAAGAGAGTTGTTAGAGTTGTAAGTAGATAGAAATGATGTATATAATGATGCTAAGTGCTCAAAACTATATGCTATAGATGAAGTGTCAAGATGACCAACTACAAGAAGTAGGGTAAAATATTTTCTCATGTAAGGCTTGATGCAGGTATGCTGACTAATTGAAAAGATTGAGTAGCTATTGTTAAATTATCTTTTTTAATTGTGAGCGTAAGAGAGTTGTGAGATCCAAGGATGATTGAAATGGTTGCATGGGGTGACATTTTTAAAACATGCTATAAGGGAGTCAACAAATGGTTGGTAGTTGGGATTTAATTGACATTGATCCATAATTAAGTTGAAAACTAGACAAAGTGGACCAAGACCATAAATGCAACTATGAATTGCATTAAAGGTTATACTTACAATCTTACACTAAACAAAAGAAATAACACTGTGAGATCTAAAGATTATTTAATCAAAAGTTAGAAATTATTTTGAATGAAAATTTGAATCTAAAATCAATAAAAATACTAAATCAATCAAAATCATATACTGAAACCCACATAAATTAATATTAAAGAAAAAAAACAATATAACTTACTTTTCACTCTTACACATCTTAAACTTCCACATCAAATCATTGATTTCCAATCATAATCATGATATGAGATGTAATTCTTATATTATTTCTAATCATAATCATCATATGGGATGTGATTCTTACACATCTTAAACATCCACATTAAATCATTGAGGATCGTTGCCATTTGGTTTTGATTTCATATGCTATAGGCTTTTGCAAAATCCATGTACTATCATTGATTGTGTAAGAGTACAAAATAAAGCATGTATCCTTTTAGTTTACATATAATAAAAAAATATAATACTAATACCCCTAAAGTTTGAGAATATTTAGTTTACCAAAAGAAAATTGACCTCAAATATAGAATACAAAACATCAGTGAAGGTCCAACTAAAATGATGAATCCCATAGAATAATGTAACCTGTCATGACAATTTATTTTAAAATATTATTGAAATCAATGTATACAATTATTGCTATTCAGCAAATTAGGTTGATTGACACACATTAAATCTTTACCGAATCCCGATTTTGTGGTGCACCATGCTCATGCTTCCTTGTTTTAACCCTGATGTCTTACCTATTAGAGTTGGCTCATTATTTAATGATGACTTGACTTCAATATAAAATTGATTGTAATTTAATATTTTATTTATGTTAAGAATGATTGATTTTAAAGAGTGATTCTTTATCTATAATTGATTTAAAAAGTAGAATAGTTATTGGTGATGCTTCTTAAAATTTATAATGTATAAAGAAATGAAGAATAGATATATATGTTAGAAAGTTATTGTTAATTACGGGATTGAGTAGTCAAAGAGATTGTGTTTAAATGGTTAAGTTATTAGGCTCTCATTATGAAGTCTAGGTTTCAATCTATAAAGTAGTATTTGAATAAAGAAATATATATGATACAAATTATATCATACTTAATTACTTTTAAAGAAATATTGATACAAATGATGTCATACTTAATTATTTTTAAATAAATATTAATAATATAATGTAATATTATTAAAGTCCTAACCTCAGTGATTGCTCTGGTAAGGATAACAGCCATCAGATGGAAGAAGTGGATTTCAAGGATAATGAGGAGACCGATGTGAACTCCGAGAGGGGAATGAACAAAGATTCTAAGAAGGACCGGACTAAGGACAAGGTTAGCGAGGATAAGGAAAGTGCGGGTAAAGGGATAATCTTGGATAACCTCAAGAAACTTTCTGATGCGAGAATGGACTTCGACAGATGGACCTATGAGCACCTGAATAACCTGGATAAAAGGGGGAAAAACATGGATGAGAAGAGGGAGGATGAAAACAAAGAGTAGCTAAACTGGAAGCAGAATATGGAGGATAAGGTCAAAACGCTGGAAGATGGGAAGGAAGCGATGAAAAATCTTATGGGCGTTATCCCGATTTTCCTTGCTGCTGTCATTAAAAACCTGGAGGATATCGCTAAGGTCTGTGACACTCCAAAATGGGTTGTGGATCTTGACTTGGATGAAGAGACCATCCAGACTGGAAGCGGTGATGCTACTCCGGTGGGTGGCACTGCGAAGAGGACCAGGGCCAGTGTCAAGAAAGTTGTGGCTACTCCTGCAAAGAATCTCCCTAATCTTACGGATAACATCAAAGAGCTGCATGAAATTAGCAACACTCTGGCAAAAGCTCTGGAAAAAATCAACTAGTTTCTTCTGGACTCTGGACGGCCTGCTGGCTTTGTGGGGCTTTTTCCGGTTTTCTTTGGTTTTCTGCTGGTTTTTCATAGGCATGTCCTCTTTTGTTTCTTGTTGTTTTGCTGTTTAAGTTATGCTTGTAAAGGGTTTTAGGGCCCCTTTAGAACCTACTTTTACCTTAATCAAAAAAATAATATAATGTAATATTTAATATTTTTATTTATTATAGAGAAGAAATTCATAGATACTTACATATGCCCTTCTTAAACTAAAATATGAATATAACAATTCATGACCATCACAAAATAAAATATTGTACATCTTTGAAGCCAAATTTCCTTTGTTTTAAAGTGGCAAACTGCCCAGGTAATACGGATGCAAAATATTATAATTTATGCATTATGTTGTCATTGTTAATCATGATTCCATGTAAAGTTTTATTTATTAAACAATGATTCTTAATATTAAAAGAACAATTCAAACTTGTTTCTTTATATTAATAGATTTAGGTGTTATATAAATTGTTTAACAATTTAGAAAATAAAAAGATGATAATAAAATAAAATAAAAATTGAGATTTGAGTTAAATGAATAATTAATAACAGATAGAAAATTTATTTAGATTTCTTTTGTGTGGAAATAAGTTAGATTACATAGATGTAGACATCTTTGCCTTTACATTATAGTGAGTTATAACAATGTTAGTTAGATTTTCTATCATATATCATCATTCTCATCAATTGTGCTTAACCAATCAAACTAAAACCTTTTGACTTATTTGGATTTTGATAAGATATTTATTTTAATTTTTTTTTATCTTAATTGATGTTTTGTTATACAAAAATGAAAATTAAGATATGTTTTTTTTTTTAGGTAAAAGGTTAGAGACCCAAATATTATATTGATATGAGACAAAAGATGCATCTGAAGGATACCCTGCAAGACAAAGCTCCCAAATGCAGTAGGAGATAATTACTAACCTCTACAGACAACCAAAACAATACTAGCCTCAGCCATATCTGCATAACGTGGCAGAAAACACTTCCAACAGACCATGTACATCAACAAAACTAACTGAAGATACATCTGCATTAATATGAGCAGTCCATATACATCAAAAACCACTAGCTATATACAAAAAGAGACCAACATCAAACTATCACACAACAGAAGATGTGGAGGCCACCCCTACATTAGCCATCTTGGCCTTGCCCTTTCCTAGGGGGGAGCCACCTGATTTAAGAGGCAAACAGTTTGAGGCGAATCAGATGAGAAGAAGCACAATATTAAACAATGCAAAATCATCCCCCAAAACATTTGAGGGAAAGGCCCCAACTAGGTTACGAACCTCCCTTCAGAAATAGATACGATCCCGAGCTTCGAGACCAATTTTGAGAATGTCTAAACAACCTCACCATCTCCATCTTGTTGTCAAGGGAATAAACTAGGATTAAAATACCGATCCAAGTAGAAGAACCATGAATATTATACTTTCTTATAGCCAAATCCAATCCATCACCATCTACAAATTTTTCCTTGACACACTTACAAGCTATCTTCAGAATCATCTCATACTCTAGTAAAAGATCAAAGACATTGGAGAGGAGCATAGAAACAACCTGCGAGTGATACAAGGATCTGGGCGTTCATGGAATGAGAACCCCATTGCCAATTATGCATCTGATTTCCCTCTCAATCTCCCTTGACAAAACATTGAAAGGGACCCTAAAATGGTGACTAAGGTAGGCCGAAGAAATAGGGAACTCCCATTGCTTGATGGGTATCATGATTCGTAAATAGAGAGGTCTATAGTCCATTGTCGACCCACACACACCACCACGGACACAGTGCAATGACACTCTGCACCCAAATGTAAACAACAAGCCGAATGAGAAGACCTCAACACTGATAGAAATTATGACTCCCTTCATTCCATGAAGAATGCCTTTGGTGACTCCTTAGTCAAAATATTAGCCAATCCTATGAAACTCTTTGCAAATGTGTTGGAAGATCTAGGTGTCGGTGACTCCTAGCCACTGTAAAATCCAATACCGCAGATGATATACCAACACATGCAAAGACTGCAAAGCGACCTATCGCCAAGGCACCTCGTATGTACCCCCTATCATTTCTAAATGATTGGAAGAAAAGAAAGTGTCTCCACCACCTCCAATACTAGAAACAATGCGAGTTGAATGATGAGGCTTGACAAAACACATGAACAAACATTAGATGGAAACACATGTTACGGAAATTCCTGAGCAAAAGAACAATACTTGTTCTTGGCCAACTTAGTCGAGACTATTTGTTCCTTAATTATTTTAATAAGCTCCATCCCATCTAATAGCCTCAAACACAAATCCAGGTTAACCCCCAAGTTTGCCAAGATATCTACAAATTGGTTTCCCTCTCTGAAGAAATGACTAACCTTGAAAGCTTGAAATCTTGGGAGAAGTCTCCACACTTCCGCTAGGACATATTTCAAATCCAAGTTAACAACTTTCTTAGAAACAATGGCGGAGGTGATGATATAGGAGTCACCCTCGATATACAACTTTGATATCCCCAAACTAATTACCAACTTAACCCTTTCTAGCATGGTCGAGGCCACTGCCATGTTATTTGAGCCATCTGGTAGTCTGACCAACAATGATTTCTTGATATGACCACCATGGTCTTGAATCACACAACCAGCTCCTGATCTACCTGGGTTCCTTCTAGATGCTCCATCAAGGTTGAGATTCATATATGATTTGGATGGCCTCTCCCACTTAACCTCCCTACAATGTTCTGACTTTGGCATCTTCCCAATTAGCACACCCTTAAATGGGATACAGGTCTGCCTCCACTTATTCAAAATGATATTGTCACTTGATGAGAACAATGAAGACAAAGTTTTGGTTCTCATTGTAAAGGCATTTACATTCTTTGATCTATAGATTTTTAAATATACACGTAGGCATCTACAATCTTAGAAAACTCCTTCCTGAAAATCCTTTTATTTCTCTCCCACCAAAGTCCCCAGGCTACAAACGAAGGACATATCCACCATATTTCTGCAAGAAAGGAGTCTTTGTGAAGGAGTGGCCACCTGACTAGCATCAAGGATAAGGAGTTCATAAGAGGCCCTTCCCATCTAAGCTTTGTCAACACCCAAGTCTAGCACTCCTGAGTGAACTCACATGAGAGCAAAAAATGGCTTGTATCTTCCCTTTCTTTACCACACAACACACACAAAAAACTGTCAGAAATCCCTAATTTCTAAAGTCTGTCACTTGTTAGTATTTTATTGTTAAGTGCCAGCCAAATGAAGGCCCTTGACTTAGGGAGGATGGCATCATTCCAATTGATGAGTTGATACATTTTCATATTTCTATCCTCAAAACTCTTGATTTTTTGTCATCTTTTGGTTTGCATAGTAGTCGTGATGTAATTGAAGTTGACTATATGTATTCCATATGTTAAGTCTGAACCTATTAAATCATGTTTTATCTTTGCCAATTTAGTCCTGCAGCCATGTCATTTACTGCAGTTGCTATGCAGATTATTTAGGGCAAGATCATATGTGAAACTAATAGATGTGTTGATTAAATAAGATGCGTATGTATGTTCTTGTATGTTTTTTCTTTTGTAGTGTAGGTAATAAGTGATTATGTGGTCGATATTCACCTATCACGCCTATTGAAGGGAAGGATACGCAAGAGATGACTGAAGATCAAACTACAGAAAAGATGAGAAAGCGTAAGGGATGACATAAGAGGAGAAATCAAGCAATACTACCAATGTCTAACTTTAGTGGGCATTGAATTTATAAATACTGCCACAGTATGTTATGACTATGGTTCGATTTAGATCCACGTTTCCTGCAACATAACTCTAGCTATCTCCTCTCTCGGTCAATCATCTGCCTCTTCTTTTTGGTGTGGTTTGTGTTGTCTATTGTAGATGATTTCTTTTTAATAAGAATCTCTTCTTCTTCTGAGAGGTTGGACAGAAAAGCAAGAAATATAGAGCAGAGGATTTTCATAAGCATTTTTGAGTTTATATTGAATAATGTAATGATTTTCAAGAATGATGAATAAAATTATGTTATTCTGATTTGTTAGAGTTTTTTTCTGGGAAGCTTGGTATCACTCATCCAAGGGGGCCCACTTGGTGAGTGTTCCTATGCATTTGTTAAAATTAGTTTTATTTCCTTAGCCGTAGTAGGCATTCTTACATTGATAGTTCCTATAACCACTAGAAATAGATCCACTGACTGTTCCTGCAGCCAAGCCAAAATAGAGTAATTTTTTATTATTAGGATTGAATTTATCCAGTATTTCTTTTATGATTTTATGTAGAAGTCTTCCTATAACCTTTTCATAGTTTCCATTCTTGTTTACCTTTTCTGCATAATGTTAGTTGCTGCAGTAATACAAAATAGATGTCACGGGAACTTAGTGCATATATACTGCAGACCCATTTCAAGTATTACGTCCCTAGGTTGACAATCAAATGAACACTAGCTATGAATGAACATTTTTGGCATCGTTGTCGGGGATGGTGTCAAACTAAGAACCTGTTATGGTTATTGTCTTTTCAATTTTTAGTTAATTGTTTTTTGTTTTTTTGGCATACCTGATTGTTTAAAAAATTTCATGAATCTGTATGCATAGGCGAAGAAGAGATTTTCTAGGTAGATTTTTGCCTATTCATCCTAATCATGCAGAAAATATTTCCTCAGATATAAATCCTTTTGTTGAACTTTATCAAGCCCTAGAGAATTTGAACCACCCTGAATCTGAATTCCCAAAAGGTAGTCTTCGGTTCCTACTTGGACCTCAAGAAGAAGAATTTCATATAGTAACAACCCCCACAAGTCCAATGCAAGGAAACCCACCTCCTAGTGGAAATAACCCACCACCACCACTAGACCCAACGTTTGAGTTCCCCATATCTAATCAGCATGATAATGCCAATCTCAAGAACATTCCAGCTTCTTCCCTCCCTAAATTCTATGGATTGGTGATAGAGGATCCAGACACATTTCTGTTTGAGTTTGATGTTCTCTATAGGAGTTTTGACTATACTACAGATGCCCATAGACTCAAAATATTTCCCGCTTGGGTAGTAGCACAGTCAATACATGTGATGAAATGAAACGATTATTTCTTGTAAAATATAAAGATTATTGTAGAGGCATTGATCATTATGAGGATGATATCTTTAGAATGACATGAAAAGAAGATGAGAGTCTTGAAGATTATCTAGAGAGGTTTCTGTTTAGTGTCAATAAGTCCAAACATAGTACTCTAAATGAAGATTCCCTCAAGTTAATATTTTTGAGGGGAATCAGTGATGAATGCACTGATTCTTTGGATCTTATGGGAGGAGGTGATATTACACAGTCCACTTGGGCTGAAATAGGACAAATTTGTAAGAAGTATTCTAGATCTTCTTCTAAGAAGAATAGGCATTTCAAGCCAGGAACACCTTTATCGGCATCTAGTACTGGATTTTCTAGAATAGAGCTTGGTCATTTATTGAAGGACTTTAAGGAGGACATCATAAATAATATGGCTACTCAGTTGGATACACTTTCTTTCATCTAAGAAGAAGCATGAAGAAGTCGATGCATTTCTTGTAGAATTTTGCCCTCATTGTAGACAGCGAAAGAAGGATTGCAGATGTAAAATGGTTGTAAATGTGGAGGTTCTTGAATTCAAACCAATACAAGGTGAGGATGAGCAAGTCTTCTATGTTTCTCAAAGAAGGCCAAATTTTCAAAGACAAGGTATGCCTCCAGATCCACTTTCTTTTTCTGGTTATAGTGGAAATTCTTATGTACCAAATAACCAATGGCAACCACCATATGCTCAAAATCTTGGTAATTATCAATACTAGTACGGTTCTCAAGGCCAAGGGAAACATTTTGCTAATCAAATGCCACAATGGCAGCAGCCACAAGGGAATTGCTATCCACCTCAAGGCCAAGGAAGTCAATTTCAAGGGAATCGGCAACCTAGTCCTCAATGGAGGGGGATTCAGCCATGGACTACCCAATCTTCTAGTTATCAATAGCCTATTCAACAACCACAACCTCCTGCAATAATGCCTCCTCCTACATCCACTACAATCCCACCTAAGCCAATGCAGTTGCCTACTCAACCACTTCCAAATCCTAATATTAAATCTTAGCAACAACAACAAGCTTATTCAGTTGATCTTAATCAATACCCAGCCTATTCTCTATCTCTAAGTGATATTCACCTCCGATCTAGGACAAAACTACCTAATCCATCTCCTCCAGTTACCACTAAGGTACAAGAAGAACAAGAAATCTCTGATCCAACATATACAGTACCTTTGAAGCAGATATTACTGCCATTTCCCCAGAGATTGCAAGAAAAGGAAGTTCTCATAGAACAAGAGCAAGGCTTTGATATTATAGATCAACTAAAGCATGTTTGTGTTAAAATACCATTGTTGCAAGCAATAAAAGATGTTCCTATATATGGTAAGGCACTGAGAGAAGCATGTATAAAATAACCTGGTAGGAAGAAGAAGGATCCACAAATAGTGTGTGTTATGGGTCAACTGGCAGATATTATGTTAGGAAAGGTTGCAATTCCAAAATATTCCAATCCAGGTAGTCCTGTTGTAAGTATAGTCATTAATGGCAACCAGATAAGAAATGTTTTAATTGATTTAGGTGAAGCCATTAATGTGATGACAAGAGAAGTAATGAAATGACTTGAAATCAATAGTCTAAGGCCTACATCCATAGTTCTACAACTTGTTGATAGCTCTATAGTGAGACCTGATGGTATGATTGAAGATGTAGTGGTTATTTTGGATTCATGAAAATACCTTGCAGACTTTATGATTCTATCTCCAAAGGCAACATTGGGAGGATATCTGGTAATTTTGGGAAGACCTTGGCTTGCCATAACTGATGCATATATTAGATGTAGATCAGAGGATATGACTATTTTAGATGGTAACTCTACAAAAACATTAGCCTTGTATTCTCCTACACAACCCCAGTATGATCAATAACAAGCCATTTGGCATATTTTGGGAGAAGAATCTGAGGAAGTTGACTCTATTAATCACCTTATGATGATTAATCAAGGGCCATTCATGCAATTACATGATGAAGACTCAATTCTTTATAAAATAATGATAAATGAGTTGATACAAGAACAACAATTGTAGGAGGTGGTTCTGAATATTGCAGGTTTGAACTTTCTTGCAGCCACTGATATATTGCATACTCTATTTCCACAGGAAGTCTCTTCTTCTCATTTTTTTGATATGAACCAGATTTATCTTACTATCAAGATAGAAGTTGATTTGAATAAATGTTTGAATATCAATAAAGATCTTTCAGATACTCAAAAGGGGACCCTCGTGGACTTGCTAAAATGTCATAAAAATGCTTTTTCATGGGATTATAAAGATATGCATGGGATAGATACAACATTTTGCACCCATCGTATCTATATAAAAGAAGAATGTTGCCCACTTAGACAACCACAAAGAAGAATCAATCCTGCATTAAAAGAAATACTTAAAGAAGAATTGCAGAAGTTGTTAAAGGTTGGATTTATCTATCCTATCTATGATAGTCAATGGGTATCACCTTTGGTAATAGTCCCTAAGAAAGGAGGAAAATGGAGGGTATGTGTTGATTATAGAGCCTTAAACTTAACAACAAGAAAAGATCATTTTCCATTACCATTTGTGGATCAAGTATTGGATTCTTTGGTTGGTAAAAGATATTTTTCATTTCTTGATGGATTCAGTGGTTACAATCAGATTCAGATAGCCCCAGAGGATCAAGAAAAAACAACATTTACTTGTTCTTGGGGCACATATGCATATTTTGTTCTTCCTTTTGGGTTGTGTAATGCTCCAACCACTTTTAAAAGAGTAGTGATTAGTATCTTTTCTGATATTTCTCAAGACATCATGGAAATCTATATGGATGACTTTACAACTTATGGTTCTAAATTTGAACAAGCATTAGGGAGCCTAAAAAAAGTTTTGTAGGGATGTAAGGACTATATTTTGTCATTAAATAGTGAGAAATGCTTCATCATGATGTAGGAAGGAATAGTCCTTAGTCATCATATTCTGTAAAAGGAATGCAAGTGGATCTAGCAAAGATTGAAGTCATTCAACATATTAATGCCTTGTGAAGCAAAAAGATGTAAGAAGTTTCCTTGGTCATGCTGGATACTACAGAAGGTTTATCAAAGATTTCAACAAAATTGCAAATCCCTTAAATTCACTGCTTACCAAGGATATGGAATTCAAATGGACCTCTGCATGCAATGAAGATTTCTTAAAGCTTACGCATGCCTTGGCTCAAGCACCAATTCTAAAAGGTCCAAATTGGTCTTTACAATTTTAAATTCATATAGATGCATCTGATTATGCAATAGGAGTAGTATTGGGACAAATGATTGACAAATTGGAAAGTGCAATATATTATATTAGCAAGAACTTACAAGGACTTGAGTTGAATTACATAGTCACTGAAAATGAAATGTTAGCTGTTATATATACACTCAACAAATTCAGGCACTATATCATAGGATATCCCATATTTGTGCATACAGATCATACTGCAATCCGATATCTCATGAAGAAGCCTTCAATTACTGGTAAATTAGCTCGCTGGTTATTGTTGATGCATGAATTTGATATCACAGATGTTGATAAACCAGGGAAGTCTAATGTGGTTGCAAACTATCTTTCAAGACTTCAGTTGCAAGAGGATTCTACAGTGATAGATAATGCTTTTCTAGATGAATATTTATTCCTTATACAAGCCCACACTCCCTAGTATGTTGACATTGCTAACTATTTAGCTGCTGCTAAAATGCCAATTAATTTCTCTCCTAAAGAAAGAAGGTTGTTAGTAGAAATTTTTTTTAACTTCTCATGGATTGCTGATTGTTTTTTTTATACTAGACCTGACCAAGTCATGAGAAGATGTGTAAGGGAAGATGAAACATATGATATCCTGCATGCATGTCAAGATGAGCCAAGTGGAGGACATTTTGTTGCAAAAATAACAACACTCAAAGTACTAAATACATGATACTATTGGCCCACATTACACAAGGATGCAACACAGTATACAAGAAAATGTGACAAATGCCAACATATGGAAGACCTACAATATCTGATGAGATGCCATTATATCCAAAAATATCAGTAGCACCATTTGATAAATGGGGTTTATATTTTGTTGGCCCAATTGATCCACCTTCTAATGGCAAATCCTACATTTTGGTATGTACAGATTATAACAAAATGGGTGGAAGCGCGTGCTATGACACATGCAAGAGATAATAAGGTGGTTGAGTTTCTTTATGAGGAGATATTTACAAGATATGGAGCACCAAGAGAAATTATATTAGAGCAGGGCCCATAATTTACTTCAACATTGATTATAGCTTTGGTAAATGAATACAATATAAGACACAAGAAGTCTACTCCATATCATCCACAAGCTAATGGGCAGGTAGAAGTTACAAATAGGGAGCTTGAGGATATTCTTACCAAAACAATATCTTTTCATAAAAAAGACTAATCTCATAGGCTTTCAAAAGCAATTTGGGCATATAGAACAACTTGGAAAACACCAATTGGTTTTGCACCTTTTGAAATGGTTTATGGAAAAGCAGCAATGATGCCTATTGAATTTGAGCATAAAACTCTGAGGACAACTTTGCAATTAAATATGACATTATCTGAAGCACAAAAGGAATGAATTCAACAATTGAATGCTCTAGATGAATGGAGGAAAATGGTTGTCCAGCAGACAGAACCAATCCAAAATTAGAGAGCAAAGTGGCATGATAAATATATCAAAGAAAATAAGTTCAAAGCCAGTGATTGAGCACTATTGTATGACTCTAGATATAAAGATACTATGGGGAAGCTGCAAACTAGGTGGTTAGGTCCATATGAGATAGAAGAAGTTTTCAATAATGGAGCAGTTCGTTTGACCACAATTGATCCTGTTTGGTTTAAGATTTTGGTGAATGGTCACTGATTGCATCTGTATCATAAGCCAGCCACTAAAGAGGAGTTCCTGCAACAATTTGGCCAAAACAATGAAACAAAGGTTCCTGCAGCAATAGACAAGGTTCCTACAGCAACTAACAAGGTTCCTACAACAACTAATCAACATCTTGTTGCAATTGAGCAAAGTAATAAAGGTAACGTTCCTGTAGCCACTACAGTGAACATGCTTGCCGCTTCATAATTCTTCTCACATCATTTCACAATCATGTCTTATGGGAATATTCTTCTCCATAAATAAAATTCCATTCACAACATTCCATCCCACTTTATTATCAGTCATTTCACTTCATTTCACCATCATTTTCATACGACTGCAAGTATGTACATATTGTATTTTATGTTAATTATGCATTTATTATTTCATTATGATTATGCCTTTCTAAATCTGCATGCACTCCCTGAAATCTTGTCAGCTTGTGAGGACATGTGAGGTTAAGTTGGGGGGTGCTTTATGGTTCGGTTTCCAAAGTTAGTGATTATTTGTCCTTTTCGGTACTTAGAATTGATTTCTTGCCATCATTGTTTTAACAAGTTATTATTTCACGCAAGGAAATAATAAATTCTGCCTCCGAAATTGAGATATGTATGGAATTTTCAATTTAGCAAGTCTATTGGATATTTTGGTCCTTTGTTTCTTAGTTGTAGAGTGTTCTATACTAACAAAGTAAGAAATGGGTGGTGATCCAATCTGCCATGAGCCAACAGTCCATGAAGTGTTGTTGCAGGATTCCCTTTGTGAGCATTATTTTACACAACATGGCTGGATTGATTACTTTTTGAAAATCAAAGACTTTAATGAAGAAATAGTTGTAGAGTTTATGCATTCCTTTAATGAAGGAGAAGCTACAGTTAAAGTTTTAAGGGTTATTGCTATGGAGAAGTGAATAGATGGAGTAATAGGGTTGCCGTAGGAAGGAGAATTGTTTCCAGAATCAAAATATGCAAGGAGCGCCAGGGTAGAATTTAGAATTCCCATAGATGGACCTCTAACAGTGGACAAACAAGGAACTAGAAGAGTTTCCTTGCCAGCAGAGTGGCCTCAAGTAGCTTTGTATGTCATGAAAAACATTACTTGTGAAGGGAGATATTCAAATCTACATTCATCACATTTTAAATTACTTAGTCTTTTACGGCATGGTAGGAGGGTGAATGTCCCTAATTTTCTATACCACCTCATTTCTGCAAGTGCTAAAGAAATGTAGAAGAATGGAAATCATTCTGTCAACCATCATGGTTTGGTGAAATTGCTCATAGAACATTCTCTTAGAGACGTTTCATAGATGGAATGGGGATATTAGAGGATATATTGCAGTTTAGGGTGGAGGATGCTCCTATTGAAGATGCTCCTATTGTAGAGGATCCACTAGTTGAAGAAGAAAATATTGTAGAACCCTCTTCTCCCGTAGTTGCTGTAGAGGATGATTTTCTTGTTGCCGAAGGAGCTGCAGTTATTGTGGAAGAAGAGATGGTGAAGAAAATGTGGAGCAACCCTCCACTTCTCCTCAAAGAGAGTCACCAATTGCTAAGAGAAAAGGGAAGGAACCTATGGCCCAGCCGCATGCAACTCAAATTTCTCCTACAGCCAAGAGACATAGGACAAAAAGAAAAACTCCTACAATAATTGAAACCATTCCTGCAACCACTCCAAAAGTTTATGCGAGAAGAACACGGAGTAGGACCCAGAAGGCTCATCCAGTAGGTGATCCGATAGAGGTTATTGTAGTGGAAACATTAGAAGAAGGAAGCCTTGTAGATGTTGAAATTCAAGAAGAGGGAAGCCCTACAGATGTTGAAATCCATGAAGAAGGTGATGAAGACAAATTGTCAAATCTTGCTTTTGTGGCACAACAACTTGAGGAAATTGTTGGATAAATTCCACAACAACTTGAGGAAACTATTGGAAAAATTCCATAGTAGCTTGAGGAAAATGTTGGAGAAATTCCACAGCAGCTTGAGGAAACTGTTGGAGATATTTCATAGCATCTTGAAGAAATTGTTGGAGAGATTCCAAAGCAGATGGAGGAATTTATTGAAGAAATTCAGCGACATAAGGTAACACCTATTAGACCTCCATCGTCCCTAAGCAGTTTATCTATTGCTTTAACATTTTAAAGACAATGGGAAATAGAGGGCTAGATTGAAAGGGATTATTGACAAACAACAAAGAGAAATTTAAAAGAGGGATAACAAAATTGAGGAATTAGAAGCTAAGGTTGAAACAATCACTAGTATGATCCCTGAATCGATGCAATGTAGGGTACCTCCAAGGGTTTATGTTCTGCATTTGAAGGAGAGGTATTTAAATTTTAATTTAAACCACATTGTTAGGGACCTTAGCCCCTCTTTAGAAACCCCTGAAGAATTTTCTATGTGATTTTTATTTACATAACTATGTTTTACCCTCAAACAGTGAGTGGAACCCTTTATTATATATTGGGGATATCTATATAAAATCTTTAATGTCATGGATCCAAAATGAGATCAACATGGGGGCACAAGCCAGGGCATATAAAGATTTAGAGTTTGACTATCCATTGCCATTGAAGAAAGAAGAAAAAGAACCAAAAGTTCTTTATTATGAATGACATAAATTACTGGTAAGAGATGATGTTAGGAAACTAGTGCTTCCAATGAGAGAAGAGATATACCAGGCATATGAGCATTTAGTTCAGACTGGCAGTGCAGCTGCAATAGATGGGTTAACTCAACACTGGAATAACTTACCAGACAAATTGAAGAAGGGAGAACCTTATTCACTGCAAAATTTTCAAGTAGCTCTATAGAGAGCCCCCAAATATATACAACTGGGTAGAGAAAATGCCAATAACTGGTTACCACTGATCTTTCAGCCTCCTATTCTTATGTGGCCACTATTGGGATGTCAGCCTACAGATCAACCTTATAAAGCAGTTATAGAAGAATCAGCTAGATGGTCCAGGCTGGAAAAGATGAAAGGATTCTACTGGAATTTAGCTTCAGGAGGAACAGGTCAAGGAACCATTGGTGATATGAGAGTTAGTGCAAGAGTCAGAAATTTTCCTTTTGCTGTAGGATCAACAAGCTCTTAAAGTTGGGGGGCATGATAAGTTGATACATTGTCATATTTCTATCCTCAAATCTCTTGAGTTTTTGTCATCATTTGGTTTGCATAGTAGTAGTGATGTAATTGAAGTTGACTCTATATATTCCATATGTTAAGTCTGAACCTATTAAATCATGTTTTATCTTTTTCAATTTATTCCTCCAGCCATGTCATTTACTCTAGTTGCTATGCGGATAATTTAGGGCAAGAACATATGTGAAATTAATAGATGTGTTGATTAAATAAGATTCGTATGTATGTTCTTGTATGTTATTTCTTTTGTAGTGCAGGTAATAAGTGATTCTGTGGTGGATATTCACCTATCACGCGTATTGAAGAGAAGGATATGCAAGAGATGACTGAAGATCGAACTGCAGAAAAGATGAGAAAGCATAAGGGATGACATAAGAGGAGCAATCAAGCGATACTACCAATGTCTAACTTTAGTGGGCATTGAATTTTTAAATACGACCATAGTATGTTATGACTATGGTTCAATTTAGATCCACGTTTCTTGGAGCATAACTCTATCTATCTCCTCTCTCAATCAATCATCTGCCTCTTCTTTTCGATGTGATTTGTGTTGTCTGTTGTAGATGATTTCTTTTTAATAAGAAGCTCTTCTTCTTCTGAGAGGTTAGACAAAAAAGAGAGAAATATAGAGCAAAGGATTTTCATAAGCATTTTTGAGTTTATATTGAATCATGTAATAATTTTCAAAAATGATGAATAAAATTATGTTATTATGATCTGTTAGAGTTGTTTTCTGGGAAGCCTGGTATCACTCATCCAAGGGGGCCCACTTGGTGAGTGTTCTTGTGCATTCGCTAAAATTAGCTTTCTTTCCTTAGCCGCAGTAGACATTCTTGCATTGACTATTCCTGCAGCCACTGGAAATAGATCCATTGACTATTCCTACAACCAAGCCAGAATAGAGTAATTTATGTTTATTAGAATTGAATTTATCCAGTATTGCTTTTAAGAGTTTATGCAGAAGTCTTCTTGTAGCCTTTTCATAGTTTTCATTCTTGTTTACCTTTATGCATAATGTTAGTTGCTATAGTAATGTAGAATAGTTGTCGCAGGAACTTAGTGCATATATAGTTTAGACCCATTTCAAGTATTACATCCCTGGGTTGACAACCAAATGAACACTAGCTATGAAAATAGTGACTTTACCAAATGAATGTCCAAACTTTGGGTTGAGGCTTCAACTAGAGTTATTATTCTTATTGTTGGGTTGAACACCAACAAAAATTTTAGTCCCTCTTATGAATAGCTTGCATCCCTTCAGTCAATGCTTGATACCCCTCTCTAACTGAATATATGCCATTTTTTATTTTGGACCAAATTAGTCTATCACTAGCTATATTGAGATAAAGTACCCTCTTACTCAAAAAAATAGACAACTCTACTCTTTCCCCCTTGGAGATGGGGACATTTGTCAGATCTTTCTAGACTTTAGGAGAAACATCATTATAAGAACCCTCAGTGACATAATCAACTACTTTTGAACCCCATAAAGATTCCAATGTTGATTGTGCCCCAGTTAGCTATAGAGAGAACTTTATTGGAGGATGTCCATTCCACAAATCTGACCAAAAGAGAGCTTTGTCCCCTAAGTTGGCTACCTAGGACAAGTGAGGTAATAACACCTCTCTAATTTTCACCATAAAATTCTACATAGTGGAGTCTTTCAGAGGGTTCCTTATCGTGGATATTCGATCAGGATAATCAGAATCCAAATAATTGATTCTAATTATCCTGGCCCAAAGAGTTGTAGGTTTCTCATAATATTTCCATGCCAACTTGGCTCCCAAACTAATATTCCTCTCATGCATATTTTAGATACCCACACCACCATAGCCTTTTGGTTTGCATATATTAGCCTAGGAGACCAAAGCTATTTTCCTCTTTTCATCCAAATTTTCCATCCAAATGAAGTCCCTTAGACATTTCTTTAAGGCATCAAAAACCCCTTTAGGAGCTACAAGGACTGACATAACATAATTTGGAATGGTGCTGAGGACCGATTTAACCAATAGGATTCTCCCCACCAATGATAGCCACCAAGCCTTCCAAGATGCAATCTTGTCTTTAATATTTTGGAGAACTTTACCCCAGTATGTTGTTTTATTCTCACCTTGGAAAAAAGGGATACCCAAATAATTATAGGGAGTATTAGCAACCACAAAACCCAAATATCTCTAAATTACCTTTCTAATATGTCTTTTAATGTTGAAGAAAAAGACTTTAGTTTTAAAAATATTTAACTTCTACCCCAAGGCTTTGCAATATTCATCTAGAGTGTTCTTGATGGCTATGACCTCCCTCAGGTTACCTTTACCAAAGAGTAAGGAGTCATCTACAAAAAGATTATGGGTCAAAGACAACTCTGATTGATGGATTGTAATACCTTCCCATAGTCTTGTTTCTTTCTTATGCTGGATCAACCTGCTTAAACCTTCTACAAGTATGATAAAAAGGAAAGGGGATAAAAAATCTCCTTGTCTCACCCCTTGAGAAGATGAGAATAAACCACAAGGAGAACCGTTAACTAGTACTAAGAACTTAGCTCCTGTAATACAAGACATTATCCACTTAATCCATTTCTTATGAAACCCTAACTTTACCAACATTTGCTTCAATAAGTTCTAGTTTATTCTATCACAGGCCTTCATCATGTCCAATTTGAACACCATTGTCAGAGAACCTTCTGACTTGATAAAGTGAAGCACCTCATGAGCCACCAAGGCCCCTTCGATAGTTTCTCTACCAGGTACAAAACCTCTTTGTTGTTCTGATATAATTGAAGGGATTATCTAAGCTAGTCTAGTAGCAATCGCTTTGTGAATATTTTGTAGATAGTATTACAAATGGAAATCGGTCAAAAATTGAGATATGTTATTAAAATAAAAAATTAATTTTTTAAGACAAAGATATTTTGAGATTATTATTGTTTAGGATATGAATAATCATGTAGCCTAGATCTAGGGTAAGGTCACTCACACAAATTAATTTGATTGATATAATTTCATCATTCATTACCATTGAATTGTAAGATTCACTCATCCACACTTGTATCTAAAAATGCGATGATGCAAAAATGGTACTATTGGTGGATTGGTACATGTAAAAAATTAATATATCCCTTGATAAATTCAAACCCTATTTCTAATGCATAAACATTAAAATCCAGACCAAGCATAAATACAAATATTAATATGACTAATATTGATATAAGTGAGACTAATATCCTACATTTAAAAAGTGTCTAAATTTGAATGTGTTGTAATCTTCATTAATTGTTTTAAATCACCTAAGATGATGTGCTAAAATATAAGCCTTAGTGTTGGTGTAAATAAATATTCATTTTGGATATTATTACACTTACTTAAGTTAACTTAGGATAATGCATCTCTTCATAGTTTGGATTTGAGACACTTAGGGAAGTGTGCACATAGGGATAGAGCTTGTAGGAGAAATTCCACCTTTTGTGGTCTTATTTTGCTGTTACACTCCACATTCGGTGGGTCATCCACCTCTTGTGGGATATTATATTATTTCTCCTACCTACCCCTAGTATTTCTTACCTACCCTTGTTTCTCACTAAGCCACATGTCATATTTGTGTGCTCATACATCCATATGGTCTTGCCTATATAAGCAAGCCTCTATTCATTGTATTGGTAAATCCAGTTGATCATTTTGCATATTGATGAGAATACAGTTTGTTCTTGTCATTCTATTGTCTCTTTTATGCTTTCCATTGTGCCCTTGATCTTGGCAAAATCCTACATGGTATCAGAGCTATTGGGGCTTCATTGATCAGTTTTTGGAGACATCGTGGAAGGCTTCTATTTTTGGATTTGGGGATCTCCATTTTTTGGGGGCATCATACAGCAATTTGGACATCACCGTTGAATCCGGGAGGCCGTTTCCATGAATTTCGACTATAAAGTCGACCTATTTTGGTGAGAAATTTTTTTTCCCCATTTTGGCTATTATCGTATGAATTTCGAAATTTTTTATTAATTTTTTGGAAATTTTTTTTTTTTTCATATTTTCTGAAAAATTTCGAAAAAAAAAGAAAAAAGTTTTTTTGTGTTTGGGGGTCCACAGACCCCCCCGTACCTGCAATGCATGTGCCGTACTCTGTCGTCTGCAGGTCGTACCTGCGCCGCCGCACGTCAACGTCGCCTGTGTCGCTGCCTGTCTCCGCCATCATCGCTCGTGTCGCTGCTGGTCTCTACCGCCATCGCTTGTGCTACTACCGGTCTCCGCTGCCGCCCGCATCGGTACTCGCCCATCTCTACTCGCGGCCGCTTCCTCGGCTCCGACGACCGCTTCCTCCTCTCCGACGACTGCCCAGTCACCTCCAGTTGCCACACAGACGCCTAGTTGGCTACCAGGACACTGCCACGTGGCTCACACAAGGACATCCATACGTCACGTCACCCACGCTGCGCAGACCTCTGTATGCACTGTCAGACTGCCACGTCATCAGACTGTATGCCCAGTCATCGCATACAGTCAGCAGTCCATACAGTACGGACGCCATGCAGGGGGTGACATTTTTGTGATGGTCATATGACCATGAAATTTAACACAATTAATTGCTAACGTCAGCGCCACATTAGCATTTTTTGAAATTTTTTTGACCCCTCTCCATTAGGCTTTTCAGTTTTGCAGTCCAACTTTGAAAGGCCATATCTTGCTCATTTTTGCTCCTTTTTTAGTGCAATTTTTTTTGAAATGGGCTAAAATTTCATGATCTTCGTAGTGGTGTGGTTATTTTATGATTTTGGTGCATAGGTTTTTTGGAATTTTTGGATTCTCTCAGTTGTACCTGTCCAATCCTCAATTCTACAACTTCAAAGGCCTCGTTTGAGCTCATACGACCTCCTTTTCAGGTGCCGTTTTTTTTTAAAGTGCTTATTTTTTTGTCTAATTTCATAATCTATGATCAGATTTCAAATATTTTGAGTGAAAATTGTACTTTCAGATATTGATCTTATTTGGCCTATTAGGTACTTGTCAATTGATTGGATCTTAGTTAGATCTCTTGCATTATCAGTTTGAGACTCTTTTGGCCTTATTGAGGTAGTTGTAAAATTGAAATCAAAAGCCCACTTTGCCATTTTTTGCAAGTGGCCCATTGTATACGTACTACTTATAAAGTGCCAAATCATCACATTTGGGGGGGGTTCTTTGATTGAGTGAATTTGGGGGGGTGTCTTGTGTGATTGTGCCTCTCTTTGTGCTCTTTCCATTTTTGTTGCAATGAGTCCTAATAAATTTCCACCTTTAACTCCACATAATTATGCATCATGGAAAATTAAAGTATGGAGTAAATTAATGGAAAAGGGTCTCACACACTACATAGATGGAACAATAACAGCACCACCTGATCCTAAGGCTGATCCAATTACTCAATTAGAATGGCTCACAAAGAATTTCATAGCTCTTGGAACCTTACGCAAGTATGTATCAGATGACCTCATTTTTCACATTGAGAAGTGTAAAACAATCAAAGAGGCTTGGGATATGTTTTAGAAATTGTATGGACAAGTTGATGAAATCAGAGGCTATCAAATTGACAATGAGCTCACCAACTTGGATCCCAAGAGTTTTGATACAATCCAAGATTATTTCACCAAAGCAAATGAGCTAAGAGCAAAGCTTAAGGATTGTGGAATTGACAAAAAGGATGCTCAGTTGATATTCAACTTGTTGGACAAGCTTGCACTAGAATATGTAGCATTTGTATCTAGCTTCCAAACTCATCGTTTGACAGTGGGGAGTTCTTATGTTATGCCTTCATTTGATGCTTTCACATAAATGTTAATATTGGAACAATCTAAGTTGTTGAACATGGGGTTTCTCAAGTCTTCAAAGTCCAAGGCTTTGGTAGCTAATCAAGGGAATCAAGGAAGTCAAGGCCAAGATTCCAACAAGAAGAAGAAGCAATCTAAGTCTAAGCCACACCAGGAAAAAGGACAATCATCCTCTCCATCACAAGGCGATTTTACATCCTCTTCCAAGAAGGGGACACCACCTAAGAAGGATAAACCAACTTGTGCATATTGCAAGAAGTATGGTCATGATGAGCATTGATGCCACACAAAGAAAGTTGATGAATTAACTAATCTTCTTAAGAAAAACAACATCAACTTACCATCCGCCTACACAAAGAAGGATTCATCTTCTTCCTCTTCCTCACGGTCTAAGGGAAAAGGGCAAGCATTTGTGGCTACAACAGGTTCTTCACAGCAATGGATACTTGACTCGGGTGCCTCATATCACATGGGTTCTACAAAGGAGTAGTTTTCTTCATTGGAGCCATCTAAGGTACCTCACATTTACATAGGTGATGACACACAAGTAGAGGTTGAAGGGAAAGGTTCATTTGACATGGATGATGGAACATTTGAGAATGTTCTCTATGTTCCTAACTTGTCTACCAACCTTCTCTCCATCTACCAAATCACTCACTATGGGAATGGGAAAAAGGTTGAGTTTACACCAGATTCAGTTGTGGTAAAGGAACTTGATGATGATGCCTTGGTAGCAGTGGGACAAGTTAATGACAACTCAAGGCTTTATTCATTCTCCCATTTTGTGCCAAGTTCACCTTCTAGGGCCTTTCTTACTCATTCAAATTCAGAAAGTAAGCTATGGCATGAGTGGTTTGGTCACCTCAACTACTGCTATCTTCAGTTGCTAAGCACTAAAGACATGGTCATAGGTCTACCTCGAATCAGTTTTTCAGAGGGTATATGTTCAGGTTGTTCCATGGGCAAGCATCCCGAAGAGAAGTTTGATAAAGGGAAAGCTTGGAGAGCTTTGGAAGTTCTTCAACTTGTTCACAGCGATGTAGCAGGTCCATTTCTAGCACCTTCATTTAGTAAGGCCCGCTATGTTCTTACCTTCATTGATGACTACGTCCATTTCTAGCACCTTCATTTAGTAAGGCCCGCTATGTTCTTACCTTCATTGATGACTACTCCCGCTTCACTTGGGTCTACTTTCTCATTCATAAGAGTGAAGTATTTGACAGATTTCAGGACTTCAAGACTCGTGTGGAGAAGCAATCAGGGAAAGTGGTCAAGATTCTTCGCACATACAATGGAAGGGAATATGTGAACAAGAGACTTGAGGATTTTTGTACATTTGAGGGGATTGATCTTCAGCATTCTATAGCATACACTCCACAGCAGAACGGGGTTGCAGAACGCAAGAATAGAACTCTCAAAGAAATGGCTAGCTGTATGATACATGCACGTTCTCTTGATCCCACCTTTTGGGTAGAGGCTATCAGTTGTGCCACACACATCCAAAATTGGGTTCCTCACAAAGCTTTGCAAGGTATTACTCCTTTTGAAGCTTGGGTTGGTAGGAAATTGATTGTGAGACATTTTAGAGTCTTTGGATGTCCAGCATGGGCTCGCATACCTCCGTAGAAACGCAAGGCATTGGAACCTCAGAGTCAGCCTTGCATATTTGTTGGATATCCTGAGGGTGTTAAGGCATACAGATTGATGGATCCAGAGACACATGAGGTGTTCATTAAGAGGAGTGTTCACTTTGAGGAAAGCTCTCCTAGCTTAGCCTCTTTACCTCCTCCACCTTCCTCCATTGTGGATAGTGATGTTAGTGATTCAGATGATGAGACTCCGTCAACTCTGACTCACAGGGTTACACCTCTGTAGGGTCCACTTGCAGTTGAGGAGCCTCATTCTCCACCTCCACCTAGACCTCATTGGGCTCGACAAACACTTGAGTCCGCAGGTTCTCTTGTTGGGGATCCTTCAGATACACAAAGAACTTGATCACAACATCAAGATCTTCCACATGCATTCATTGCTACCGCTTCCGATCCATAGACATTTAGGAAAGTATCAGGGGTTCCTAAGTGGGACCAAGCTATGGAGGAAGAGTATAGTTCCTTGATGAGGAACAACACATGGGATCTAGTCCATCTCCCTAAGGGGAGAAAGATGGTTCGATGTAAGTGGATCTATCGGACCAAGTTTGCAGCGGATGGTAGTGTGGATAAGTATAAGACTCAACTTGTTGCGAAAGGTTTCTCGCAGGTTGCAGGTGTTGACTATACTAAGACCTTTGCACCCGTAGCCAAGATGAACTCCATTCATTTGACACTTGCTATTGCTGCAGCTCATGGTTGGGCTGTACATCAGATGGATGTGAAGAGTGCTTTTCTTCATGGTGATCTTGATCAGGAAATTTATATGGAGCAGCCACAGGGTTTCATCTAGGATACTTCCTTGGTTTGCAGACTAAGGAAATCTCTCTATGGCCTTAAGCAGGCCCCCAGGGCTTGGTACGCCAAGATGGATTCCTTTCTTCTCTCCGCAGGGTTCACCAGGTGTCATTCCGATCTAAATGTCTACATTTTGCGACAGGATGACTCTCACTTGATACTTGTGCTCTATGTTGATGACTTGATCATTACAGGGAGTACTTCATCCATCATTAGCAGGGTCAAATCTACTTTGCATGACAGATTTGCTATGACTGACTTGGGTCTTTTGCACTACTTTCTCGGGATAGAGATTTCATAGTCACCTTCTAAGATTACACTATCGTAGCCCAAGTATGCTCTTGATCTACTTGCACGCTTTCATATGGTTGATTGTAAGCCTACCCTGACTCCCTTTCTTTTAGGAGTCAAGCTTGAGGCTCATTGTTCTTCTCCACCAGTTGATGCCACTTTGTATCGTCAGCTTGTGGGTAGTCTCATCTACTTGACTCATACACGCCCTAATATTTCATTTGCAGTTGGCATGGTTTCCCGCTTCATGCAGGAACCACATGAGCTTCATTGGAAAGCTGCCAAATGCATCCTTCATTACATCTAGGGTACACATCACTATGGGATTCACTATGCAGTAGGCATAGGACTTCGCTTGGTTGGTTACACAGACTCCGATTGGGCTGGCAATCTAGTTGATCATAAGTCTACTTCTGGTTATAGTTTTCACCTTGGTTCAGGCCCCATTTGTTGGTAGAGCAAGAAGCAACATGCTATTGCTCTCTCTTCGACTGAGGCTGAGTATCGAGGCACTGTTAACGTAGCGACTGAGACCATTTGGCTCCAACAGATTCTCATAGAGTTTGGATTCACCACTCCACGACCGACAGTTCTACATTGCGACAATCAGAGTGCTATTGCAATCTCGAAGAACCCGGTCTAGCACCAGCGGACCAAACACATCGAGATTCATATGCACTATATCCGAGAGCTCATCTAGGAGTAGGTCATTGATTTTCAGTATTGTCCTATAGCTGAGCAGGTTGCTGACATATTCACCAAACCTTTCACTGAGAGTAAGTTCCAGCAGTTGCGAGCTCTCTTGGGGGTGCGGGATGTGTCATTAGGGGGGGTCAGCTGACTTCTCCTTCCTCTCTTATGGGGAGGACTTTTTCCTCTTTGAGGTTTTGTCCTTCTTCTTTGAGAGTCTTTTGTACATTCATCTCTCTTTTGGGGGGGAGTTTTTTCCCACTAGGTTTTCTCCCTTTCTCCATTTGTGAGAGATTGCATTGCATAGTTTTGCTTGCATATTGTACATGGGTACCTATCATGGCCTAGTAGTTGGGACCCATCTTGCATTGTTGACTTGAGTCTTCACTCCCCTAAGTTGCACTTAAGGGGGGGTGTTGGTGTAAATAAATATTCATTTTGGATATTATTACACTTACTTAAGTTAACTTAGGATAATGCATCTCTTCGTAGTTTGGATTTGAGACACTTAGGGAAGTGTGCACATAGGGATAGAGCTTGTAGGAGAAATTCCACCTTTTGTGGTATTATTTTGCTGTTACACTCCACATTCGGTGGGTCATCCACCTCTTGTGGAATATTATATTATTTCTCCTACCTACCCCTAGTATTTCTTACCTACCCTTGTTTCTCAGTGAGCCACATGTCATATTTGTGTGCTCATACATCCATATGGCCTTGCCTATATAAGCAGGCCTCTATTCATTGTATTGGTAAATCCAGTTGATCATTTTGCATATTGATGAGAATACAGTTTGTTCTTGTCATTCTATTGTCTCTTTTATGCTTTTCATTGTGCCCTTGATCTTGGCAAAATCCTACACGTAGACATGTAATTTGAAGCATCATGTGCTAGTTAGCATGATAATTGTAACACTAGAAGAATGTCATTTTGAGAAGCAATTTAAAATTAAAATAGGAAAAACTATTAAATGATGCAACCTAGTTCAAGGGATAAGATAACGTGTGAATCCTATGTACTCTTAGATGGTAGAAACCCTATTATTTGAACTATTCCTAATGAAGATAATTTATAAAAATTGGATAATAAATCTAGCATTAGGGTCAATCAATGCACCAAATGAGTCAAGTGTCAAGAACATATATTTACAACATCCTCATTAAATGACATAAAATTAGGGGGTAAGACTGCAATGGATGACAACATTATAATGTGTCTCACATTTGATTTTCAAGTAGCTCATAAAAATAATATTTAAAAAAAATATATCTTAATTATAATAACCAAATAGTTAAAAATTTGAAAAGAATATAAACTAAAAATCTGTGAAATTTCATTTCTATTTTCAAATAGACTATAACATTTTTAATTTTTTAATTAAATGTTACTTATATTTTTTTACTATTTTTAAGAGGCAATACTTAAATTTGTTAGAAATAAATTGAATTATAAATTTAAATAATTCATAATTGCATAATATAGACAATTAATAATAAGATATAATTTTATATATTTATTTATTGTTATTTAAATTAGAATGGGTTTAATTTAAACACATCTTTCTCTATAATACAATTCTTTTGTATATATTCAATTATTTTAAAGAAACACATCAATAAACAATTTATTATTTTTATAATATATATATATATATTTTCATAATTTATTTTTAAAATAAATCTAGTTTAATAAAAAATTAAAATAGATATACTATATACTATACTAGAATCCAATGAATAAAATAATTCTCGTATTCACAATCATTAAAGAAAAGTATTGGACAATCTTTGAAGTCAAATTTGCTTTGTTAAAATGACAAACCAACAATTTTAACTTATTAAGACTAATAAGAATTTGAAATATTACAAGGGATGTAATGAGTCAACTTCCTGCCAATAGTTAGAGAGGAAAGTAGAGAGAGAGAGAGAGAGAGAGAGAGAGAGAGAGAGAGAGAGAGAGAGAGAGAGAGAGAGAGAGAGAGAGAGAGAGAGAGAGAGAGAGAGAGAGAGAGAGAGAGAGATAACAATATTAAAAAATTAAATAGTAAAATAAATACACTTAGCTCTGGGCATAATGATGAAGATTCTACTAATTTCAATCTAAAATCATTTTGAATCTAATAGAATTAATACTCTCCATTAGGAGGATGACACAAGCTCTATGCAATCTCAAACAAATTGTGGTTCATATTTGAGTTTCTTAGGTTTGAACTCAAACATTATGACATTGATTTAATGTGAGAGAATAAACCTCATTATACAAGGATGAGCTAACATAATATGTGTCTCGATAATCATTTACACTCACCTTTCCTATATCTAAGTCTATCAACTTATTTGCAAACACTTTTAGAGAGATTGTTGGTGTAGCGTCCTAAAATTGTGACACTTGCAATTTCGACTGCATTTGGGTCTTCACAATGGCGATGCAACACTGAACCTGAATGGAGACCCCGAAACTTGTTCATGACATCAAAAACTGCATTTTTCAGCACCCTGGCCTGATCCTCCTTGCACCCTGCTGTCCCTGGAGGTGGGACCATGGTGCCCAGCGCCCTGGTCCTTCTAGACTGGGGCGCCCAGCGCCCTGGTCCCCCAGGACCATGGCGCCCAACACCCTGGTCCCTGGCCCTATTTTGGGCCCAGTCTCTTATGGGGCTTCGGGTCTTTAAGTTTGCAAATTGGAAAATATTGTTTCCTGGTTGGCCTAAGGTCGGGAAAATCAGTCTATCAGCCCTAATTGACAAGTATATAAACTACTTTTCCTCTCCTAGAAAGAAAGGAAGGAAATAAGCAAGAACAAGGCGCAGAAGCGATATTCAAACATTCAAACATTCAAGCATTCAAGCATTCAAGCATTCCTTCAAGCAATTGAGCATTCTAAGTCTCCATTCAAGGCTAGGTGTTGCATTCAAGACAAGGATTCAACCATTGAAGAGGAGATCACATACAACATACAACATACTACATACATTACACCTTCACATGTAAGAATACAAACATTCTTACAACAAGGTATCAGCACTTGTTTACATTACAAACATTTACATTTACAACATTCTCATTTCTTGGTTAATTCCAAAACTGGGGTTTGACCTAAAGGCAAACCCCTCATCCCTAACCCCCCAATCGTCCTCTCTTTTTTGTGTGTAGGTTGCAGGTACGCGGCTGTAATTGAGGATCTGGAATCCTTGTGAAGAGACGAACAGATCCCCCTTCGTTTCACGGATTTTTCGGAGGACCGTGTGCACGCTAGGCACCATCGTCCCGTCAACTTTCGCTCAAATTTGCAGAACAAGCACCGTCTCAACATTTTACTGCTAATTCCAGGTCCGCAGCTTCATCCCATATCCCTATCTCTATTTATAAGCGAATCTTTCCTACTTTACATGCATTCCTAGTTCAATCTTTCTATCTACATTCTTTACAAAAGAGGGTATCCTTGATGTCTTAACCCTTGAAACTCATATAGAATCCAATCTTGCATTGTGTGGGATTGGATCTTGTGGGTTTCAACCCCTCTTTTGAATGTAAAGTCTCCCCTAGTGAAAACCATCAACCCTAGTGACTCTCCCTTCTCTCTCCTTGGAGTTGGGGAGGGGAGAACAACGAGGGTTCGATTTTTCCGCTTTACATTTTGGTTAACCCCAACGTGAATATCCTCATTCTGATTATTCATGGTTAGATCTGAAAAATTTGCTTCCTTAATTACATTTCCATGTTTGATCTTTTGCAAATTTTAGAGGCTAATTGCATAAAAACCCTAAAATTTTATTTTTAGTAATTAAACTTGTGAAACGTTTAATTGTTAATGTTTGTTTCAGATCTACCCTTCTATTATAATTGTCAATTCATATTTGTGCTTTAATTCTGAAAATTAAGTGGTTAAATGTCAAAACCCTAATTTTTAAGACCTTCTTGATTCAACCTTTGACTGATAATTTCACTGATCAAAACACCTCCAAATCGGCTGTAACTTTGGATTCCGCAATAAAATCACAATATCTTTCATCCCTGAAAATTTGGAAAAAAGTTGTGAGGACCATGTGCACCCCGAGCGCCCTCGTCCCCGACATTTTTTTTGAAATTTCGGGAGCTAGATCTTACTATATTTTTCTGCTAAAATCCAGAATTTTGGCTGATTTTATCAATTTTAACACTCTCAAAATTAAAGTCAAAGTTGGTCTAGCGATTGCTAGGATTGAGGCTTCTAATCATTCAAAAATTGTTGAAATTGAAATTTGTATCAAAATTGTGTTTCTTACAGTCCTAAATCTGAAAAGTGTGTTGGCATTCATTCAAAATTTCAGTGCTTTATTCAAATTTTTACAATTTGTGACTTTTGAAATTAAGTGTTTAATTGCAACAACTTTGATTTCCACTTTCAAATTCGAATTTTGCATGAAATCGAGTCAACTTTTAAATTTCAAAGCCTGCATTGCTTTCAGTATTCCTTCTAAAATCATAAAATTCAAAATTTCAGTTTCCCCCTCTTTTTCAAAATTCAAATTTTACATTTTTTCAACAATCTTGGTAGGGTTCAATTTTGAGATTGCAACTTTAATTTGGCCTATCTACAGATTGTAAAATCACTCAATTTTTTCAGATTAGCTCTAAAATCATCATAACTTTCATCCCTGAAAATTTTGAAAAAAGTTGTGAGGACCGTGTGCACTCCGTTCGCCATGGTCCCGGACATTTCTTCTGAAATTTCGGGAGATTGTCCTGATTGCATTTAACAGCTTAAATCTAGGAGATTGGCTGGTTTTATTGAAATTTGTTACCTCTAAAATTCAAAATCTCTCTCTCTCTCTAGTGCATGAGTTTTACAACAATAAGTCCTACTTACACTATTCCCTTTAGACGAAGCCTTAGAATTAGGTCTTTCCAAGGTGTAATTACCAAGGAGATGGAACCTAATTTGAATGGCCTTTTTAACGAGGACATGGGTAATTCCTCTAATCCTCTTAATGATGAAGAAGCTCTCCATGAGGTTTCTGTAGAACAACTTTCAAAATTGGATAACCAATTTGATGATTTTCGACAATGGATGTCTCAAGAATACCCCGATAGTGAAGCTCTTTCATTAATTGAGGGTCTAAAACGTATGGTTCAAAGTGATAAGAATGGAATTGATATTTTGTGTGGTATTGCACACATTGTGGATTCGAATGTGATGCCTATGAAAAGTTGTGCTGAAACCTTAGGTTATACACAACCTCCTACTCAAGTCAATCATTCTATTCCTTTGACAACTCCTATTGCTAGTATACCTACTTTTACATCAAACATAATGACTACTTCAATACAAGACATTCCTCCTATGATCACTAATCATGGGGGCAATCCTTCTTCTTCAATCAACCCTCTTCCTTCATTCAATCCAACTTCTTCATTCATTCCTTCAATGAGTGTCCCTATTATATCTCCACAAATGAACATGACGCAAGGGGGCAATTCATTTAACCATTCCATTCCTCCTTATAGTGTTCCTCCTTTCCAATCATCTCCTATGACTAACTATCATAGTGTCCCACCACCTTACTCTCTACCTTCTTTCAATAACATAAACACCTCCATCACAATCTAACACGTGTAATATGAACTCTTCGACTGAAGCAACCATTAACAATCTTGCACAAACTATCTCTTCTTTATAGCAACAAATTGCCTCTATGAATCAATCTAAGTTTAGTGTGCCCACATTTGATGTTGCGAGCCCACTTTCTCTTGACATTGTTCGAGCTATCCCCCCTAAACATGTTGAAATTCCGCATTTGGAGCTTTATAATGGTAAGGGTGATCCTCTAACACATGTTAAGACCGTTCAAACAATATGTACTAATTTTGCTTATGACCAAAGGTTGCTTGCAAAACTGTTTACTAGAACATTAAGAGATAAAGCCCTACAATGGTATTGCTCGTTGCCTTCCTATTCTATTACTTCTTTCGAACAACTTGCAAATGCTTTTATTCAACAATTTAAAAACAACATAAGTCCTAAAGTTACTTTGATTGATTTAATGCATTGTAAACAAGGTGTTAAAGAAAAAACTGACTAATTTCATTGGTAGATATAAGCATTTGTATGCTCAAATTTCTTTTCCAGTGCCTGACAATGATATTCAAAGAATCTTTATTTCTAATTTACAAAAAGATATTAGAGAAAAACTCTTGTTTTCTGAGTTTACTTCTTTCCAACAGTTGTGCGTAACTCTTCACAATTATCAACTGACTGTGAGTCAAATGGAACAAGCAAATCCTATGGCTCCAGGTGATAAGGGTGATAGTAGTCAAAAACCATTTGGGAAGTTTAAACCGAACAGAGAGTCCATTAAATTCAATGAAAACATCATCAACAACAATGTGAATGCGGCATCAGGTGTGCCTCCTATTTCTAAGTTTTTCAAGAAAGAAAGAAAGTTTACCTCCTTTGAATGAATCATTGCATAGTATTATGAATAAGTTATTGGAACAAAATGTGCTTACTCTTCCTCCTATAAGGAAAATAGACCCTGCAAAGATTAATTCACCCTATTTTGATTACAAATCTTTTTGTCAATTTCATCGTCATCCTGGGCATGATACTGAAAAATGTTTTTCTTTAAAGGGTAAAATTCAAGATTTGATTGATAATAATACTATTTCTGTTTGTGGTGTGAATGATAAAGGCAACACATCTGTAGCTCCTCCTAACCAAAATCTTAAGATTTTTACTGATCCATTGCCTTCTCATACCTCTAATGCGATTGATACTACTGATTCCTCTGTCTCACCTGATGATCTTGTGTCTATGACTCCGAATGTGATTAACTTTGTAGAGCAGCAGAAAATCCCTAAAGAACCTTCCATCACCTTTGATTCTAGTGAAACTATCAGGGGCACCTGATGGTCCTTTATATATAGTTGCAAAAGTCAAGAATACACCTTGCCGTGGAGTTCTTATTAATCCTTCTTGTATGATTAATATCATTACTGAAGAATTTCTTTTTACTTTGCAATTGAATCAAGTGATCTATGATGAAACAAATGTGGTTGTGAAACTATTTGATGCATTTTCTTCTCCTGCAATTGGTTCTATTACATTACCTATTGAGGTCCATAACAAATCCCTTGATGTGGACTTTGCTATTATTCCATCATCCGAACAATTTCGTGTGAAGCTAGGCTATTCTTGGTTGTCTTCCATGAAAGCTATTGCTTCTCCTATTCATAAGTGTTTGAAATTTCCCCATAATGGTGAAGTTGTTACTGTCAATCATAGTCTCTTTAAACCAGCTGAAAGAACTTCTAGCGTTCCTATTGATTACTTTTGGCCTAAACAATTCCAATCTCTTCCACCACAGAGTGATCATCTTTTCAAATCTTATCAAAAGTGGAAAAAAGATATGATCCTATCTCTAAGTGAACCTAGAACACCCAAACTTGACATTCCTATCATTCTTGAGAAGGAGGTTCTTCCTTTGAAAGATAAAACTAATGTATTTCCTCAAGAAGATTCCCAACCCATCCCTATGAATGTGACTATGGCCTATGACTAATAAACTTCCTAAAAGTAGACCTATACCTCCTCATCATGATGGACTTGGTCTCCTTCCTAAACCAAATATTCCTCCCTTATATGGAGTAGTTCCTCCTCCTTCCTCTTATGGAGAGAAGAGACCTTCCTCTTCTCCTATTATTCAACCTAAGAGACCACAACCTAAACACCCAAGTGAAAAGGATGAGAACATTCCTCCTCCTCAATCTTCTCAACTTCCTACTAAGACTAGACGAAATCATTCTGCATGTGAACGCCGACGAAAGCGTCGTCTTAGAGCTCAGGCAGCTGCTTCTCAAACTTTGCAATCCCCAAAAACACCTTCAGCCAGTATTATTCCATTTTCTCCTCAGCCGACGATTGAGCTGAAATCTCCTAAACATAAGATGCATGATGGTCTTGATCCTGTGCGAGTTAAAGATCCTATTTTTATAAATCTTGATGATGATATAGATGAAAATGTTATTCATGATGAAAATGTTACTCCTGTTCATT